>NC_136249.1:32112500-34512500 GCF_053564925.1 Oryzias latipes
CTGATGAATGACTGCTGCTCTGCAGAAACTATGTCCTAGAAAATGACAGGTTTATAGATTTTGGCTAAAAACAGCATTAATATAACACAAAAAAACACTAGGAATGCTTTAAAATTAGACTCAAAGATAATTGGAGTGATAATTTAAGGTGGTTTGGTGCACTTTGGTCCTTGGATTGCTTATTAGAGAGCTGTGGGTGACAGCAAACCAGACTTAATGTAGCCGTGAAGTTTATCAGCATTTCCCACACATTTGAACCAAATCTAGTGTGAAGCCAGCCTAAATGAAGGTCAACTCAGATCTGATTAGTCTGTGTTCTAACCCAGCTTGAACCAAACTAACTCATGAGCTAAAGCACAGAAAAACAAGCTCATATCTCTCAGTGGGCCTTAAGACTTTCCAGTACGGCTTCAGGAACAAGACCTCTCCACCTCTGAGATAAGGCTGTAACCTGTTTTTACAAATAAGCTTTTAGTTTGGGCTGGTTTGCATGACCCTGACTCTTCTCTGTAGGAGTGCTGCCATAAAACAAGACAGCTGGGGAACCTCCCAGGATGGATCAAATGATACAAACACAGCTTGTGGTGGTCCCTAGATTTTTGAATTGAACTGAGCCTTGAGACTGGCATTGTTCCCCTCATTCTGTTCAGACAGGATATGACCATTTCAGGCAACATATTACTTTCTCTCTACTTAATCAATCCATCCATCCATCCATTTTCTAATATGTTTGTCCTTTTGGAGGGTCACAGGCTTGCCGGAGCCTAACCCGGCCATTCGTGGACAAAGGTAGGTCACAGCCTGGACAGATCCGATTTTGACCAATTCAACCATTCTAAACTGGACTGTCCTTCACTAAATGGTACTGAACTGATCTGCATTTGATTTCAAGATGTCATGATAAAGTGGACACACTTCAATGCCATTAAAATTGGTGTGAGTTGGATTTAGCTAAAGGTATTGGAGGCGTCTTTAGTTTATTGTCGGAAGACTTCTGTCGACATCAACAGACAACACGGGTCATTGGAATCAATAGGATTTAAATCCCTTTTTAAAGTGTGTTTTATGAGTTATTTCTGTATAGTATACCAAAGCTTTCAGCAGGTTTAGCTCGTGCTGGTTTGCGGCGCCTTCCGTCCGTGAAACCAGGGTTCGACTCCGGGCTGCTCCCTGTTCCCTTCTCTACTTCTGTGCTGGTCCCAAGCCCGGTTGCTTTGAGAGGGTAGCATCAGGAAGGGCATCCGGCGTAAAACATTGCCAAGTTTACCATGCGACTCGTTCGCTGTGGCGACCCCTGATGGGAAAAGCCGAAAGGGAAACTACATACCAAAGCTTTCCTCCTGCATTTATTGTGTCTAAAGATGATGGTACAAACACGGGGAAAACTACAGATAAACCGCCTTTATAGCGACTAGAAAATGCTTCTCTCTGCTATCAACAGGAGACGAGAAGATCTCTTTCAAGCTCCGATCATCGTTTGATCTATTTTAAAGCGTTCCCAATGGTTTTAATTATGCCGTTTTTAGCCAAAATAAAACAAAAACTGTAGTTTTCTACAGAGCGTGTCCCACAGCCAGTATAAAATTGGTCAAACGTGAAAATACGTTTTTAAAAAAGGGAGAAAAGGTTGTAGCTTAACGTGAAATCTTTAAAGCTGTATCAGGAATGAACCAAAAAAAGAACACGTAAATCAACGTAGAACATGAACCGTGGGCGATAATTGTGCTAATATGCAATTCATAAGCCGTTTGTCCGTCAGATACGTTATCTTAGCATATGTGTGCCATTTATGCGATATAAAAGTTATACATCGCTGGTAGACGCCTGAAACGTCTGTTAGATGTGGAACGGTCGTGGAAAGTCATAAATTTGTGTATGAATCTCGCAAAAATCACGCACAATTGCATAATATCTACGTAATAATTGGGTATGAACTACAAACATTACGCATAAACTGCGTATTTCTTATCGGATTAAAGATTTAAAGATCCGTTGGCCGGAACCATAGACGGACAACTGCACCAATCGACGAATGAAGAATGCAAGAAAGACTTACAAATTATGTACATCACATAAAGTAACCAAAATGTTTGCAGTGGCTGTGTGACACTGTTGTTTCTGCAAAGCGGCAGTTGTGAGCAGCAGTTGTGGCCCAAAGCAAGCCTTCCCCCACATCCCATCATCTACAGGCTTTGGCCCATCCAGAGTATTTTCTACGTCACAGATACACTTTTTTTAAACTTCATTTTTTTCGTCTGCTCCTGATTCACAATGATTTGATTTGAATAAAGAAATACTAGGAAATGCAATTTTAACCTTGATTTTCTTCATATAACGTCCCCCATCATGAGTGGGTCCTTAATGCTGAGGGACAAAAGAGTACTGCCCCGGCAGGACAGTTGCCCAGATGAGGGGGTATTTTTAGATACCACAATTACAGATGAAACACTGGACAAGAAGACTGGGTCAGAAAGAAAAGAGGCAAATAAGAAATAAAAATAAAGAGAAAGAAATTAGAGAGAAAGCTCAAAACATCCAAAAACAGGAATAATAAATAATAATAAATAAATGGGGAAGCTCAGAAAAACACAGGAAGAGGGTTTTCTAAAGGGAAAAAGAATTGAAATGGGAAGCTAAGCAAAGGAGGATGCTTGCCTCAGATTCTTTGGCAGTAAACCGTGTTTTGGCTCGTTGACATCTCTAAAATAATTATATCATGATGTTGGCATCTGATAAATATTAGGAAACTCTGTTAGAATCCCCGCTTTAAACCAAGAAAAACATTATAAACCAAATATTTTATCATAAATTACTGCAAAGGTTGGTTCAGATTTGAAAGTAAGCCTGCAAAAAACAACTGTTTTTTTAAAAATAAAGATTAAAATGTTGCTTCTTTTTTTGTTGAGAAAGTGTTTTATTTTACCCATTTGAGGAGTCAAAACTGGTTAGAAACACAAAACAACAACAAAAACCCACTAATGTTAGAAGGCATTTGGGTCCAGTCTGTTACCTGAACCATGTTTGAACTAAACTTTGATTTTTGAGATCTTTAAATTAAAGAATTTACGCTATTTGATTAACTGTTTAATCAAACTGCATGAGTTATACTCTCCCTTATTCTATGTGGGAAATAATTCATTATAGAAGTCGTGTATTACAGTAAAATATGACTTTCCTGTGTAAAAACAAGTAGTGTCAGGTATTACTGATGGCTTTGTCCTCATATTTTACTCACACACTCGTGTTACACACTGCCATAAACATTTGTGGTGATTTTTAAATTATTTAGAATTAATTTCCTGAGCCAAAAAGCAGTTGTCGGCTTCATAAACCTAAAGATAATTATTGGATTTGTAATAAATGCGTCTTTTCTTGTTTTTTCTCAGAAGTAGTATTTGTCTGCAAAGAGGGTGTAATTGCCTTAATTGAATCTGCTTTGGTGTTTTAGTTTGTTTTTTCCTTTATTTTCCTTTTCTGTGCTAAACTGACTAAGGATAGAGGCCACTCCTTTATTTATCATTCCATCTATCTATCTTTTTTTTTTTTTTTTTTAATTAATTATTTTTATGTTAATTTAAATTTTTTTTAATATTTACCTCAAAATGTGTTCAATCCAAAAGATTTGAAAGGGGCAGAAAAATAATTTTTGTTTCTGTTCCCTTTCCTTTCCTGTTTATCAGAACTTGTGGAAGATCTTTTGATTTTTTGGTGGATTTGTGGAAATGAAAAGAAATAAAGACATTGAATGGAATTCAATATTGGAAGGGAAGAGATTACCTCAAAATGAAAACCATAAATATTTAGTAATGACTAATTTCCATCAACATGTGATCTCAACAGAGTAAAAATTAAAACAAAAAAACTCTACTTGAAATGTCAAAATGAGCTCTTCTTCATTTTTTTGGTGTAAAAAAACGTTTCAGAAGAAAAAAAAATTATCAAACAATTTAACAAAAAACAGTACAAATAAAACATTTTATTGTTGATCCGTAAACCCTAAAAAATATGTTTCCTTTTATTCATTTTTTATATGATTAAAGCCAAAATTTTTACATTAAAGTGAACATTTGTAAATCAAATATTAAGCAAATTAAGAGGTTATCAGATCTACCTATTATTTATATAACCCACGGACACTGCAATTCATTTTTAGTGACAAAACTATCAGTTTTTTTTTGTATAACTTTCCTTTTGACCATAAATCTTTAAACCCCCTTTTCTATGCAAATAAATCTGAAAGAGTGCGTCACATGATCAAGTCACTAACCATGATGAACGTCGGTCAGTTGTTTTATCTGACTAGTTAAAGCTATTTAGGACAAATAAGAGGCTAGAGCGGTAATTCTGCCCCCTCAGCACGGGCCTGCTTCAGTCAAAAACGCACACTCACGGGTTAACCACAGAACATCTACAGCATGTAATCATGTGATGATGTAATCCAGAAGAAAACGGAGTCTCCCCCGCGGCTCGCTGATGGCGGCGGTCCCTCAGCTTATCGGAGACTTTTAGGGTTTGTGTGGGGTGTGGCAGCGCCCTGTGAGTGGGAGGTTCCTGCTCCATGTGGTTCTGGACTCTGGACGACTCACACTGGGAATGACATCAGCTCTCCTTCTGGACGTTTTGACTTCACATCCTTTATCTGTTTTATGGTCAGGACTTTTTTTTTCCTTAGCAACTAAGGTGTTTATCTTTTCATCTCACAGAATTCGGTCTGCATCGCCTACGGGGTTCAATCAACTGCTACCGTATTTTCAAGAGTACAAGTCATAGAAGCAAAAAAATACACGATAAGGAAGAGACGTACACACACACACAGAAGTCATTTCAGAGGACAAGACGCAGTTTTGGACGAAAAGTCCAACACAACATTTGTAGTAATTGAGCCATCAGATCAGCATTCATGCTTTAATAAATTCTTGGTTGGTCATTTTTTTGGGCTGAAATTAAAAAAACCATCCTAATCGTACACCAATCTTCACTTACAAAACATTTTAAAAAAATATATAGGCCAAACCAGGTTAATAGATAATGAATAGAGAATTCATTTTCATTGATGTGAACTAAAACAAGGTCAGGGAACTCGGATGCCCTCTGAGCACAATCCACAAGAAGAAGATCACCACAGGATACAGCGTGGAATGAGGAAGATGATGAAGACTGCAGAAAATGTATTGAAAGCTGCTTTCATGCAGAGTGGAAGGAGCTCCACCTGTAAACGTCTCCTCCTCTACCTCCTTATGCAGAACTTCAGCGCCACCCGAGATCAAACCAAAACTATCTGGCCTATCTTTTTGGTGCCGCGCTCCAAAGCGCTTCCTAACTTCTCCTTTTATCTGACGTCACATCAGTAAAGTGGATTACAAGCTTAAAAACGGAGTCGCGCCTTTCATCCCCATCCAGCCAGACAGCTTGTTTCAGAGAGCCGGAGTCGGGGTTGGTCTAGACGCCGTGCAGCTCAGCCGCCGCCGCAGCCTTGCAGGCAAACAGTCTATCCATTATTCAGCTGCTGGCAGCCTTTTCGGCCGCTCAACTGCCAGTCTCTCTATTCATGCCAGTGTGGTGTTTGAACGCCCACCCGGCAAAGACAAATATCTGCGATGGGGAAGATTTGATTTCACGGTTTCTGGTATTCAGAGGTCTTTAAAGCAGCCGGAGCAGCGTGGTGACTCCACAAACACCGACGACTCTGTGTTTGATTAGTCATCATCTGGCTGTAGCTCTTGGGGAATCATGAGACTGAAAACAGAGAAGCCTATGTGTCAGGAATCCAACCTCACTACCTGCACCTTAAAAGCTCCAAGCTGGAGCGACGTTTCGTTTAGCGTACTAACCCTCCAAACTAGCTTTAGTGTCCTTTTTCTTTTAAAGACCCACTACGATCAAAAATTGTGCTTTTAACATGTTCTTGAGGTACTTTTTTGGACAATAGAGCGTATTGATAAAGTACATTAGGCTTAAAAATTGCATTTCTGAGTATTTGTGATGTAGAAAAATCACGCTGGGGGCGCCACAAACTCCCTGCTTCAAGTCCTCAGCAACAGAGAGGGGGAGAGGGGGCGGGCTTGCCGCCTCCACTTGCTGACATTAGTGAATTTTTGTTTCGTAGAACAGGAGAACATTCCAAATAGTATTTACAGCGTCCGTTTCTTAATTTCTGAGACGAGAGTGGCTCATTGCACATTTCACTGTATTCCATAAAACAAATGTTTACGAGTAAGTAGGTAAAGTCCTTCTATCTTCTTTTCATTAGACAACTCCAAAAAAAAAAAAAAAGTCACATTGCATCTTTCACTCTTGCCGTATCCATGGCAACCCGTTTTGTTGGTCCACATCTCTACACGACTCAGATCCCAAACAAACTGCCCCGTGGTTAAAAATAACTTCCATAACAGGTGAGACGCAGCAGACGCGGAAAACACACGTGCGCGCGGCCGCGTCCACGTGAACTCCACCGTCCTGGCCTCCGTGGAGAGACGCCCGGCCGAAACCGCAGGGGCCAAATGGGTCATTAACCCCCGCCCGCCTTCGCCGCCCTCTGTCCTGCTGTCACAAGGTGTCAAAGTGACAAATGGAGGGGAGGGCATTCCCCATGCAAGCCAATGAGCCTCTCCTTTTGCCACACCCAGGTTTCCATGGTAACCGCTTCCATAAATGTCTATTTTAGTCTACAAAAAAATTAGGACATAAAAGTTGGAAGAGATTTGCATTTATGCACATGGCTGATGTTTAATATTATTACAAAAAACACTTTTTTTAATACAGTAAAGTGGTTTGTTGTGTAAAAAGTCATTATGTTTTCCCCATTTTCAGGAATACGATAAAAAAAAATAATTATGTAACTTAAGTTTTGGTGTCTTTTTTGTTTTGTTCCATGAAGTTACTATGAATCTTCACTAACATGGGATTTGGACCACTCAACCACAGCAAACACAAAAAGAGAAATAAACAGAGAGCTCTCAGTGATGGGAAGGGTGGGCGGGGTTTTAGGCGACACAAGTTTTGTTTTTTGTTGGGTTTTTTTGCTAAAAATATCACAATCATGAGGGTTTTTTTTAACTGTTGGGAATGCTTTGAAAATAGCTGAACAGATGATGGGAGGGGGGACTTGACTTGAATACGGCAAAGTAGAGCTGCACTCATATCCACATAGATTGCTTTGGCATAAGCTGTTGGTGGACGCAGCTGAAAACCTCAGGATGAAGAACAGTGCAGCGGTTTCTGCTGATCCACGTGGAAACTCCAGCTTCTGAGCGTTTCTAGCAGCTTGCAGGGCTCTAATCAGAAAAGTCACGTTTACAGAAATCAATGATTGTACTGCAGGTGATGGGAAAACAGCTATAAGGGGGTTTGATGCATCAACTTTGACCAAACATTTAGTAGATTTCTGTGCTGAGCAGCTAAAGTAAGATTAAAATGCAAATAAAGAAAAGAAAATTGAGACACTTTTTTTCTTAAATGCATGTATGAACTGGTAAACAGGTTCAATTCCCTGAGAGAAAAGTGGCAGATCTTCATTCATTCTGCCTGCTGTGCTGCTATCATTTCCCACGTCGTCCAGTCATTTGGGAAGCAGCTGGTTTAATAAAATAATAATCAACCCGCCAACGCCTATGGCTGGAAAATCCTGACTATAAAAGTCCACCAAGCAGCGCACGTTGATGGGGGTTATGTTGAGGGGGAAACAAAGATAACAGCGTCTTTCCAGCACATTTCCCACCAGCTCCCTCCTTCATCCACACACGCAGCGCACCACCATGCTGGCCGGCAACGCAGCCCATCAGCTGGGAAAACCTGCTGAAATAAAGTAGGGAAAAAAAGCTCCGCTCACCAAATGTCTGACAGCAAATTCAAATGTCGTTGCTGTCGGTTTGAGTGTTTTTCCTCCGCCGGCTCACAGCGTCTCATGTATTCCGAAAAGTCCTGCTCCTCCGGAGGCTCAGACCTGCTCCGCTCTGCCGCCCTCGCCTGATTTTTTTTTTAGCTATAAAACTTGCCGAGCCCAGGCTATTGTTAGCCAAGCGCAGAGAAGTCTGCTGCATACAAAGTCCCGCCTCCTCACCGGAGCGTTCGGCCACGCCATTGGTTGGTCGTCCACACTGCCTCATTTCTATTGGCTGACAAAGATGTCCGTCTAAACTCTCGGGGCGGGTCCCGACTCGCCGGCAAAACCGAACGACCTATGCTGCATTCACGTAACAAATAAAAAGTGCGCATTTGTAGACACTCACGTATGGGTTGTCCCTGCGTGTTGCCTTCATGTAACCATGTTATGGAAATATTAACTACAGAAAAAAAGGATATTTCAAACACACAGCGGTGACGTCGTTATTTAGATGAGCTTCACAGTGAGAGAGAACTCTCCTTTAAAATAATTTATTTTAGATTATTAAGTCAATAAGAAAGAAACAGATATAATTTTTAAAACTCAGATGACATAATTTTTTAATGAAATTGCTCGTCCGTAAGGTGAGGAGTGAACATTTCTCTCAAAAAAACATTAAAGAACAGAAAACAATCCTTTTTTCCTATAGAAAGTAACAAATGTGTACATTCAATAAATTGAGTTTATATTCCAAGTAAAAATAATGTATATAATGTATGTAAAATACATTTCATTAACATTTTAATGCAATTTCAGGTTTTGAATGCCTATCTAAACATTTGGATTCTTGACATTGATTCCGTCAAGTGGACCAATGAAACCTTGTTCAACGTTTTAACCAAGGTGAGGATTGCTAAGTTTGCCACTTTTGTAAATGTCTTCTGTTACAGATGTGTACTTTGTTGTACTCTTAGAAAGCCTTGAGCTTTTTATACAAGTACTACTTGTTGGTAATTGATCTTTGTATGTAATATCCCCTTTTGTGGAATCAATAAGGTTTTGTTCTATTCTTCTATAACATAAAGGGAGGTCATATTTTGTTGATTTCAATTGCATTTATTTTAAAATCTTCAATTAACTTCCACGTTTGACTCAAAGTGCTACACAAAAAAATAGAAAGAAAAAAATCAGACAGAGCTTTATTATAATGACTTTTAGGTTACATGTCATCCTATACATGTTTTTTTTTTTTCTGTGATGACTATGTCGTTTTTAACCAATTTAAAACCGCCAATTCAAACTTTGATTTTATCAACATTAAGTGTATTTGACAAGTGACTGTTTTGATGCAAAAATCCCAGTTTTTTAAAAAATAAATTAGTTTAGTTCCACCTCAGATTGAATATTTGTTTTAAACTGTTGAAGATGTCACACTGAATGTCAAGGTAATAAAGGAAAAGCTGAGGTTTTGGTGACACCCAGTGGTCTGTATTTCACATTGATCATGATTGCATCATCATTCATGTAACTGAAAGTCACTCAAAGCTCTTTTTATTATGACGTGAGAATCAGAAGACAATGCATTGTTTTATCCCTTGTGCTATCTTAGATGACCCCACCCTTACTTTGACGTGTTCTCCCTACCATGACAAAGGTGGATAAAGGTGGAAAGATTTCATGTAATCCATGGACACCAGTGAAGATCACAAATCATTGAAGAAAAAAGGTTCAGCGCACTGTCTAGTGGGTCTAGATGACCCAACTCCCAACGTTAAAGACCCTAGGATAGCACAAGGGTTAAAGTAGATTTCAAAATTCTTTGTGTATGAAAGTGCTGGTTACTTTGGTTTAAACTTCAGTCCAGACAAGCAAATTTGCATTTAAATTGTCGGTTTTCGGTAAGCTATTCAATACTAAACTTTTTCATCCTTAACAGCTAAAAAAGAGAAGATATCAGTGCTTTGAACCGTAAGGCAATCATGTAAAGAAATACATTTTCAATAATAAAACCAATACTGTTTCATTTAAATACATTTAATCAAATAATGAGACATGTAACTTTTTTTCACAGTACATGAAACAGGATTTGTATCACGTATAAAATTCCCCTTTATCCAGTATCTGAATTCCTGGTAATCCTAGCTCAGGGGTTTGCAACCTTTCACATTAAAAGAGCCATTTGGACCCGTTTCTTACGGACCAAAACCCCAGTGAGAGATGCAAAGTCACGCTTTAGAAAAATAACACTCTATTTTGTGACCATTAAGCCATTCATTTATAACAATAATTAAATTATAACAAGGTTATTTTTGTTTTCTAAAAATAAAAGCTTTAGTTTTTCCTCTTTGGCAAAAGATGTCTTTTATTGTGAAAAGAAGTCATGAGCTTCTCTCAAAAGTAAAAAAAAAAAAAAATTCACATTTGGAGAAAAAATGTGAAAAAATTATTTCTGTTTATTTGTGCCAAAAATAAATCTAATCAATATTTTTTATTAAAAAAAAGAATGTAATGAATGCAAAGTAGTACAGAATTTTTCTAAAGGATAAAAGAAGACTTTAAAAAAGTCCCCTGCATGGTTTCAACCATTTTGCTTGATTATCTGACATGTCAAAAATCTAAACATAAATGGAAAAACTTTATTATCTGCAAATAATTTAACCAAAACTACAATAAAAAAAACAATTATTCAGTGTGTTGGCATTTTCTTTGAAGTCAAAGAGCCACAATGGAGGGATAAGCATGTGCACACATGTGGCTCAAGAGCCTCAGGCTGTAGTCCCCTGACAAAACTCACAAGGATTCCATCAAAAAACTGTTTATTTCATGGCTTTGATCAAATCTAAATAAGTACTATAAGGAGTTAGAATTACTGAAGTAACGTTTTGTGAAAACTCTACTCCTAAAAGTCGTCTAAGACTTTGAAGGTGTAAACATATTTCTCACCAGCAGAGGGCGCCTCCTTACAGCCGCAGCCCTGATTAACTAAGCAAAATCTAAAAACTGGAGGCATAAATGATGACATAACTCCCGTTAAAGGATTTGACTCAAGTTTCTAGCAGACAGGTGAGCAAAGAAGTAGGAGAGAAACTGGAGACAGCAGCTGTCGTTCTTCACTTCCGCACCATGTGAGTCCCTGGCGCAGCAGACGCTCATTTCTCACTGCGGCGCATCACCGCATCCTGCGGGACGGAGCGGGGCTTCAGTCCGCTGCTGCATCCACAGAGTTCCGGTGTTGTGCTCCGCGGTCATGAGCGCGGACGTGGCGGCGTCCCTGTCGGTGCTGGCGCTGGTCGTGGTTGTGAGTGACGTGACCCGCAGGCTGCTGATCGGGGCCCGCGCGGACACCGGGCTCGCGGCTTACTTGGGGGAGCTGGTCTCCACCTTCCAGCTGTGCTGCTGCACGCACGAGCTCAAGCTGCTGTCCGACGCTGGAGGAATCGAACCTCAGCTCGCGCTCACACTCACCTACCTGGCGGCCGTGGTCCACGGACTCACCTTCAGGGGCGCCATCGGGAACCCGTCAGGTGTGCTCGTGCACGCGTACCACGCTAGGTTCCCCGCCGGATGCGCGCTGCGGCGGATTGCGTGCCAGTTCGGCGCGGCAGCGGCCGCGCGCGGCGCGGTGCGGCTCGTTTGGGGAATCGGGCTGTCGGAGCTGCACGTGCGCCACCGGCTGCTGGGCTTCCACTGCAGCAGCCCCGTCCGCGCGCCCCTCACCAAGGCCGCCGGGGTGGAGCTGGTCTGCGCCTTCGCGGTCCAGACGGTCATCACCTGCACCCAGAGGCTGGAGGAGAAGTTCCGCGTGCACGCGGTGGCAGCAGCCATCACTACAATGGTTTATGCAGGTTTGGTGACTCCCCATCAAGTTTGCATTTGCATGCATTTCTGTTTAACTTTAGTCCCAAATGTGCAAATGTGAGCCGTAAACTCACTGTTGTGTTGCTGTGTGTGTAGGTGGCAGTGTAACTGGAGCAGTGCTGAACCCAGCAGTGGCCTTCTCCACGCAGTTCCTCTGCACTGGACCCTCCTTCCTGGAGAACTGCTTCATATACTGGCTAAGCCCGGTTCTGGGTAAGTCGCACCCAAACAAACGAAAACGTGTGTTCATTCATCTTCTTCACGTTTAGGTCACCTTTCGGGGTCACGGAGCTGCTGGAGCCTATCCACTGGTGGGCAAAGGCAGGTCGCCAGTCTGTTGCAGGGCCACAATCACACACCCACGCACACTCACACCCACGGGCAATTTACAGGAATCAATCAAATGTCCCCGGAGAGAACATGCAAACTCCACACAGAAAGGTCCCCCAGCCGGGACTTGAACCAGGGGCCTTATTGCTGCGCCGCCATGCAGCCCCAAAACAAACATAGACTTCATTTAATTGCTGGTAATCAGATACAGTTCAAGTATGTGTTTCAAAATGTTTCTTTCTCCTTAAATATTGGGAGACTTGGAATAAATTTGGACAGATTTGTCTCAGATGAAAGCAGACGCTTTTTTGGATGTTTCACTGAATTTTTCCAACTTGATTTATGGTCATTTCAGGGACGAACACATCCGTCACTCTCTGTCTGTGGCCGACGGCGAGACTCATGCAAATCTGTTAAGCAGCTTAAACACAGACTTCTGATGACTCGTTCATTTCAGAGTCTCTGTAAACAAACGCAGCCTTTAGTGAGCCGGAACCAGAACCTATAGGTCCATTCATCACATTTTATTCAGGAAAAAGAAAAACAATGTTTGTCATTTTCCATTTAACCATCATACTCTTTCATTAAGTAAGTCAGCAGATTTGTGGGACGGATGTGTGTAAACAGATCTTTTTCAGTCCAGTATTCAATATTTAAACTGATTTTTACCTTTCTATGCAAAAACCATTTTCTCACGTTTTATTTGAAATGGTTTACATGTAATTTTGCTGGCTTATTTATCCATTCAAAAAAGCATTTTCTCATCTGGACTTCCTGTTTCAGGGATGCTGAGCTCGGTGCTGCTGTCTGACAAAGTCTCAGCGGTTTTGTGGACGACGTCCTCGTCGCCACGTCTCCCTCTGAGCTCCAAGAAGGCGGCGTGAGCCCAGGAGAGCGCCGCCACCACCCACAGACAGTAGATGTGACTGCTGAGAGGAGAGGATGAGCACCGACACGCACTTTGTTTTGAAAACAGGACGGATTTTACGTGCAGAATTTCATAATAAAAGCACAAATTTAATATTTCACTCAGAAATGTCACAAAAACCTCACTTGTTCAGAGTTATACTATTGTAAAATTGTACATTATTTTCAGCTTCATCTGTTCTGCATAAGTACAAAAAAAGTCAGATTATGCTTCCATTAAAACCATGAATGTAATAATTATTGCATAAATATTTATCACACAAATAGTTCTGTTGTAAGTAAACCTTTTAGCATATTAAAGTCAAAAAGCCACCACCTACATTTAGCACGGATGAAAACTGATCATACATGGAAAGAAATGAGTTTTTTTCTTTACGTGAAATTTTCACAGATGAGCCACGCAAAGAACGTAGAGCATAAACTGTTGGTGATTATTGAGCTGTCTATATGCTGTCAGTGATTCCTACATCAATGACGTCATTTTAACGTGATACGTGCATCGTTTACGCCAGATAAAGGTTATATATCGGTGGCACACGCGTGAAAAGACCGTTACACATATGTGGAACGGCTGTGGAAGGCCACAACTTTGTGTGTGCGTCTCGCAAAGATCCCTCATTTCAACTGTAATCAACGGTTCATACGTGGAAAAGGCACAACATGGACGGAGAAAGCAGAAATCTGACAACCAAAGGGCATTATGGGATGCCGCTGTTTAAATAAGTGCCTTTGGGTCTCAGTAAAACCGTTCTCCTGCGCCACCAAACCAGATTTCCTCCTGAGGCGGATCGACTGCACCTGCAGGCCGGTGGATCCGTCCGCCATCACTACTAACACCTATTTCAATTCTATTTTTTATTTTGATGTGATGATGCACTTTGAGGCGCAGGAAAAGAACCGTCGTTTCTGTGAATCAGTCAGAATAGACCAGTTTATGCAACAAGAAGATCTCAGGTTTACACAAAAACACTGAAAACTGTTGTTTTTCAGACGGTTAAAGTCTGTGCGATAAAAACGTAAACATTTATGTCAATACAAGCAAACATACGGCGGGTTTTGAAAAGTTACAACCCAGTTTGTATTTCCTAAAAGATAAGCGCAATCTATTAAAAAAATCTATGCTTTTTTTTAAGTTTAAAGTATTTTAAATCTTTCTTTAACTTTTATTTCAAGTTTCAACTAGGAGAAACACGTTTAAAACAGATAACTAAGCAAATAAATGAAGTTTTTCTCTTGTTTTAAAGCATGAAATCCAAAGACATACAAAAACGTAGTATTTATTGATAACTGCTAACAAAGACGATGGATTCCAAACAGGAAAATCAGTGAAATGATCGTTAGGTACAAAACAGAAACAAAGGCTTTCTGCACGTCTTTCCTCCGTCTCCGTTACTAGACCGCATAGTTGTACTGTGTCAGCAACGTGCTGCGTTTACTCGGCCTAAACGCCACAAATGAAGCTGCTAATGCTCTGTTTAGAGAGCAGAGCATGATGGGAAGTGCAGATGAGAGCCTTCAGGAAGTGCAGGGCCAAACCCACGAGGAAGAGACCTGCAGAAAAACACAACAACGTTGGTTTAAAACACATTTTTCTTTAAAGGAGAAGAAAATAATGAGGAAAAACGTAATTATATCCATTTAAAGTGTATTTCGTGCAGGAAACACAGCCATGGTTTTCTATGTGTATCACAGTAGAGGGTAAAAAGCATCAACTGGACACGTTTTCTATGAAGAAAGCTGATCGCCGAGCTAACGCTCTGACGTCAGAGGCTTAAGCAGACAGTCAACCCCACACAGACTCACTAGTGCTCCACGTCTGCATCCTCAAACTGACCGGCCTCCGCCACGGCAGCATCCACCTCCATCCCGTCTGCGCAAAGAAAGACATGTCAGGATTAATGTCCTACGTTTCATGAACACCGGAACGACTGAAACAATTGCCAGCTATGAGTCTATAGTCATGTGACCGCTGAGCTGAGAGCCCTCAGACCTTCAAATTCCGCCTTGGTTTCTTCCGTTCTCACGCCGGCCATGTGGTACTGCTGAGCCACAGACTGAGCCAGCATGCCCTCCAGCCTCTCCAGCGTGGCCTGGCCCTCCTGCGTCAGCGAGGACAGGCCCTCGTCGCAGGTGTAGAAGGTGGGGACGTCCGCGTGGCCGTACTCTGGACGGGCGGAGGAAGACGGAGAAACGCAATGGCGTGTAGAGAAAAGGAGATAGTGCATCGTGAGGAGGAGAAATGTCAGACGCTCTGTTTATTATTCTGTAATTTTTAGGAACTAAATCCAAAGGATGTGTCTTCATTGTTTTCCCTAAATGAATTAAAAACTGTTTAATTTATAACATCTATTACAAACCATCTCGTGACTTTGAACTACAACATCAACTAACAATGCGATTGTGAGGAGAAACTGGACGGTCGGACTTTTCACACCGACTCTCAAACAAAGATGTTGATGTTTTGATGCAAATGAAAAGTCTGTAGGTTTTACCTGCTTCTGCATCCGTGGAGTCCAGACAAGACGGCCAACAGAGAAAAACAAACAGATCCAAGTCAGAAAACCGTTTTATTTTTTTACAAATTGTCCATTAATCTCCTCCGTCTCCTGTCCAGAATGGGTTCAGTTTGCCAGATGTACATAAATCTGCAGTCATGAGCAGATCTTTGTTTTCATCCCATAAAACTGGACGTATTTTTCAATGAAGGTTTGAAACAAGAGAAAAAAGAGTGAAAACGTTCGTGTTTGTCTGAGAAATGGGTAGAAAGTGTGTAGTGAGGAGTTTTACAGCCTTACGACATCTAGAATAAATAGAAAAAAAATAAAAAATGATATCTATTTTGCAGATTTCGCCTACGGCGTGTGATTTCTGAACTCAAGTCTCGCCATAGATGGGGGGGGGGGGGGGGGGGGGGGGGGCTATCCTTCCGTGGTGAAATGAGGGGTACGACTGTTAACACCTCTTTAAAGTCCCACTCCAATCATTTGATCTATTTTCAAAGCTCTTTTATGGTTTTAAGCCAAAATCCCCAAACTTGTTGTTTTCTGGGACATAGTGTCTGCAGAGCGGCAGGAGTTCATTCAAATTCAGCTGCAAGGACCAAAAAAAAAAAAAGAATTTCACCTCTCAACTGTTGGCAGGGAGTAAGCCCACCTCTCTTCCCATCATTCCTTTGTTTACACGGTGTCCTGCTAGCTTCCAGCCCCTCACACCCCCCAACCTAAAATCACCGGTCCAAATAAACGGCGAGCATGATATCGGAGCTGTCCAGCCGTAGAGTTTAGATCCAGATTCCAGCTCAGACGAGGAAAACGAAGACGTCTATGGATCTATTTTTCTAAGTAGATGCAGCAGAAAGGAGCAGGGGGGTTGCAGAGTGCAGTTATGAGCTTTTTTTTAAATGAAAAATGAAATTTAAAGCCTTATTTTCTTAATATTTGTCCTCCAGCATGAGGAAAAAATGCTACATGAACATGTTAAAAACACCGTTTTCATCTGAATGGGTCTTTAGAAAGATTTACTTTCGGGACAATCTGGATTTTTTCCGTCCAGCATCCTGCTCTGTTGTGTTAGCCCGCCCGTCTCTCGCACGGTAAAATGCCAGCAAGCAAAAAGAAGAGGGGCTCGTTCCCAAAAAACATGGAAGGGGTTTGGATTTTCAACTTCAGACTTGAAGCAACAATTTGCAGAATGCGTTAGCAGCTCCCTAAAGCACAAACTGGTTTCAGCAGCTGAGCCAGAGTCAAACGGTGCTGCTTTCTGTGAGACGATCAAGCAGCAGCAGCTCAAAAACACAACGTTTCAGAAGCCTTACAGTCTGTATTCAGTTGCAACTTGAATTGAGGTCCACTCCCAAAGGAAATGTCAAAATAAAAGCATTTCTGCTAGCTATATTCTGTCATTTGTCTTTTTTTTTTTTAAAGAAAGTAAAGAGAGGGGAAAGAAAAAAAATCAATGTAAATCTGAAATCATATTTAGTGTGAAAAAAACAGCAGAGATTTAATTTCCAGGCCATTACAGCCACAGTATGAACTATAAAGAATTAGGGTTAATATTTGAGTTTCTTTTAGTCATCTTCAGCGTTTCACTGACCATCAGTTTCAGCATCAATCAATCACCTGAAAGTTAATATTGATCCAAAAAAATCTGATTATTTTATATATGTGAGAAAATCCTTGCATTTCTGCAAAAATGATGGGAATAAAATAAGAAAAACATTTTAAATAAAGTTTCCCCGGCTGTGTGCGTCTGTTGTCCTTACCAGCTTCCTCCACATTGTACTCCTCTCCTTCGAAGTCGTTGTCTGAGTCTTCGTCGTCGGGGTCTGGATGTAACGCCTGGCACTCGCACATGGCTGAGAACATGGACTCCACTGCGTGGAAACAGACGCAAACATTTCTAATCTTCTACTTTTTATGGCAGACGGGCGGGATCAGGGGGGGGGGGCCGATCCGTGACGGCTACGCGATCTTGATCGGTTAGCCGTCACGGATCGGGTGGCCGTTACCGCTCACTCACATGAAGCTTTGTCTCTGGGAACAAATCGAATTTCTGTGATCACTTCCTCTTCGTCACCGTTGCTGCTGTCACTACCATCATCATCTTCTTCTTCTGCTGCTTTCTCTGTCATCTCAGCTTCACCCTCACCTACAAGAAAACGAACGGATGAAATTGTTGAATGAATGAAGAAAAACCAAAGCAGAAAACCCAGATCTGCTTTCAGGAGATTTGATTTGATTTGAAATGGTTTATTTCAAGCAATCAAATAAGCTTAGAGATGACTGAAGGTTTTCTTACCGCCTAGTTTTCCGTTGACCATGACGTAGAGATGCTCCTCGGGGTAGGCGCTGACATCCCTGGAGATGGCGTGCAGACTGATGGAGGGGTATTCCAGGGAGAAGCCCATCCCTGAGCCGTCGAACCACGACAGGCGCCTGAGACGGACAAAGACACAGATCAGAGGAGGCCGATTCCAACATTAAAAACCAGAAAAAGAGAATCAAGTCTGACGTCGAGTTAGCTGAAAGTGTTGCAGCGCCACGTAACCATAAAGATCTTTATTATAGGCTGCATTTTGACTCACTGACTCCTTTCTATTGAATTATTTATCCATTAACCTGAGAAATAAAATATATTCATTTAAAAATGCACTACCAAACAATAATGAATGATCAGAGGAGTTATGTTGAACCTCAAAGTACATCTTATTAAGATTTCCTGAGCAAATAATCAAGTTAAATTTAATTTCACTAAAAAAAGAAATAACAATAATCACAGGAATTAACTACAGGGACAAATCTAATCTATTATTTTTTATTCAAAGTTATTAAAATGAAAAGATTTAGTTAAACATAGTATTTACACTTCATGTATAGAGTCCATCCAGTGTTAACCTTTAAAATACAAAATTAATATGAAAAAACGGAAAGTTACTCTTTAAAGGTCTTGTGATCAGTTGAGACTAAAGTTAAAGACAAACAAATCAATGGGGATAAATCAATAAACCTATTTTAATTCAATACTTTGACAGCAGAAAATGAACCACGGAACTGTCACGTAAACATGACTTCGATTTAACGTTTTATTTTGAAAAGCAGGGCAATACCGGAAGCTCTTCCTGGGGTCTGAACTAGTGCTAACAAGCTGCAGTTTATCATCGAACATATTATGATGGATACATTTCGGGGTGAATGAAATGTGCATAAAGATTTGCCTCCAACGTGTAACGACCAAAACACGCGCGCCACGTGGATCACTTACGTTTCGGCGACGTACAACGTGCCACAGCCGAGCTGCTGCCCGCTCAGCACCGCAGTGGTGTTGGCTTCCTCGTGGCGCACTCCCTCGGTAGGAGGACGGAGGTTTCTCACCAGAACCATCGTCCGTTAGACCGTTAACGTGGGCCCGAACAGAACAGAACTGCTTTGGAACCCAAAAGGAAGAGCCGTGACCCACTTCCGGTAACAGAGCGGCTTAGTTTAACCGCAGTAAGCCTCGTTTCAGGACAAAACTCGAGTCACGACAAGGGAATTCTGGGGGGGGAAATTACAACAGAAAACGTAAAATCCGAAACAGCCAGACAGCGAGCGCTTGTTGATACTGAAATATCGCGGTTTCTTCCTTACGTCAACGAATCACGTGACCAGCGTGCCTCCTCAAGCCATCTGTGGCATATTTTTTACACTGCCCTCTAGTGGCTGTTTAGCTGATTACACCCATTCCGAACTTTTTTATTTTTAATTTTTTTAAACAGTGACGCCCCCCCCCCAAAAAGAAATATTTTCTTATTTAAAAAACACAAGCACAACCTTTTGACTATATAAATATATATACGTATATATACACAGTCAGGACCATAAATATTTGGACAGAGAGATATTATTTCTAATTTTGTTTCTGTACATTACCACGGTGAATTTTAAATAAAACAACTCAGATGTCATTGAAGTGCAGACTTTCAGCTTTTATTCCATGGGTTGAATAAAAAGATTGCATCAAAATGTGAAAAACTATCCTCTGTCACTAATCATTCAAAGAAGTCACGTTTTTTCTGAGAGAAAACCTTTTGTGGCCTTCGGTTCACCTAAAGAGCCAAATCCCAGTTTAAAGCCTGGGATTCCTTAGATTTCTAAGGTACCCTTTTTTTTAGCATTTCAAAAGATGATGATGAGATAAACAGGGTGGGGGGTCTCACACACTTACCAATTTATCAACTCAGATTTAAAAAAAAAAACTCAAATTTTGTAAATTATCTTTAATGTATTCTTTCTAATTGGTTTACTTTACACAGTCTAAACATTTCTAAGACTCTACAAGTCACATCAGCAACTTTTTAGCAAATAAAACTCAACAGACATCATGTGACTCAGTGTGACACGGCTGACAAATGAGATTTGAAAATGTTCCAGGTGTTCATATTTGAGCACAATGAAGGGTCATCGGTGAGTTTGACCCACAGAGACAGAGAGGAATCATGACCGGTTCTCACCTGTCAGAAGCTATCTGAAAGACGGACGATGATGTTCACACATGAAGAGGAATATTTATTGGTCAAAATCAAGAACATTTCATGCCTCTGACAAAAAGAAGAATAAAACAGATCAGCCTCAAAAAGCTAAGAAAAACTCCATAATTCTTGAATTTTTCATGGACACTCGTGCTGCTCTTCACATTTTAGTGCTGCTTCTGACTCCAACGGCATCTTCACGATCGTGTTCTTCTGCAGCCCTCCTCTTCCTCTTTTGTTCCCCCCTCAGTTCCACCTCAGCTGGGATCCGAACAGACACTTCTTTGGAGACGTCCTCCTGAGTGACGGGATTGTCGAAGCAAGCGTCCTCGCCAATGGAGGAAGAGGAGGAGGAGGAAGAGGTGGTGGGCTCTGCAGACCTAGTAACAGTTGGGACGGCATTGAAGGTGATGAAGCCGATCAGGATGACCACCAGGGAGACCAGGTAGAGTCCGGAGAACTGCGGAGGGACAGAAGGTTATAATAGAACGTATGAATGATTGACACAGAGAAGACCATAAAGTAAAAGATGTGCAAAGTTTTGTTCAGAGTCAAAACCATTTTTAAACCCTAAAAACAAAGAAAAACTTCCCTTTATACGATTTTTATGTTGTGTAATTTTTTTTTCAATGTTTTGACTGCAAAAACCTTGATGATCCTTCATTATTAAATAAAACTATTTGTTTTGGGTGTTTGGATCGACAGAGAAAGGAAAAGTAAGGATTACGATTTGTTAACAGTTTTATTTGCCTCCATTTTTTTATTTTACACATCACTATTTTTTTTTTCCATTTTGACGTTTATTCAACCAGGAAGTTCCTTTTTCTTCATGTTTTGTTTTTCTGGTGCAACATGTAGCCAAACCCCTTTAAATTTGCTTTGATTTGATTTGACATTTTTCTTTTTTCAAGCAATCAAAGCACAAATAATAATATTTAAAGTCCCACTCAGATTATCCCGTGATCTATAATTATAAATGTGCAGTTTTTAGGCAAACTCAAAAAACCTGTGTTGTTTTTTTGGAGACATCGTTTCTGCAGAGCGGCAGGCATTCATTAGAAAATTCACCTCTGAGTTGTGGCAACCCCACCCCTCTGCAGGAAGTGAAACCCCACATTTTTATGATTTTTCAAAATAATTGTCGACATCAACATGAGAGATAAATTGAATTTAAATTTGAAAAACAGATTTCTTATTCTAGTTAAATCATAAAGATGTTTGAAATGATTGGTTACTGTCTGTTGGGCTTTAACTTTTGTCGATTGTTCATTAACCCTCCTGTGACGGTGATGGTTGGAGGTCTGGTGCACCTAAAGTCAGACCTGCAGCTTCATCGTGGTCTACGTAATCCACTTTCAGGTTTTGGGTTAAGGGAACTTCTGCAGGAGACTTTCTGACTGTGCTAAGCTGACATATTTGTGAAAGATGGCTTCTATTAGGACTCAAGAGTTTAACTGAATCAATTTCAATAAAAACTCTATAAAAAAAACTGGTTTGACAGTCTTCCTGCTGCTTCCCTTTTTTTATTTGCTTCGAGGAACCGTGAAGGAAAAGGGAAATAAATTCCCTTCAGTCTGTTCTTGTGGTCCAGAGGAGAACACTCACGCTGTAGTGGAAGAGGAAGATCCCACAGAAGAGGCTGAACAGGTCGGCCGTGAGCAGCGAGAGGTTGACGGCGGTGGCGCTGCTGAGTTTCACCACGATGGGCATGAAGCTGTACAAAGCGTACATGCACAGAGCAAATGCACAGAACAGGAGTCCTGGAAGGAGAGAAAGCACGTCTGCTCTATTCGTTCTGATAATGAATGAATAAATTCACTTTGGTGGAAACAAACGCCTTTTCTGGCTGCAGGATGGTGTAAATCAAGAAGTTTATCTTTTAGGTTAAAGCATAACTCTGAAGCCGCCTGCACATCAGGCATGTGAGGTGTTCAAGAACGTTCAGAATGTGGATTTAGACCCTCGTGTTCACACTGGACCAGTAGGGACCAGGAGGACCTGGTTGCAGAATAACATAAGTGGCAATGCTGACTATGTTTAAGCTTTAAACACTGGAGACGTCTCTGTCAAAACCTACGATGCCCTTTGACACATCGTCTGATCCACAGAGAAAAGCAACAATATAAAGTGTTGCTTCTGTTTATAGAATGAGTCCATTCATGTTGAGAGTTTGAACGTTTAAGGGTTTCAAAGTTATGGTAGTCGAAAGAATGTAAAAGGTGTAAAAGTTTTACAAATGAATTAAAACCGTTTCCCCCCTTTTTAAGCTAATCTTGCACACTAAAAGCTCACAAAGTTTTAATAAAAGATGCTACAATTCACTTCTGGCTGATGATGTGTGGGCTCCACTTTATCTGCGATCAGGTCAGAAGGGGGCTTCTCCTTTTCTTCTTCTTCTATTTCTACTGTTTACTAAAGCGCCCGCCACCTACGGCTGGAAGAGGCTTGGTGCGGAATGTCAAAGAGAGTGGTGCAAAATCTCGTAAATGTTGTTTTCACGGCTCCGTCCCGATGTACGGAAGACTTGGTGTCGTAGAATTTCCTTCCGGGTTCAAACCGCAATTGGCAATTTCTCCTCCATGGTCAATTTTATATAATGGTTGGCTCTTCTGTGTATTAAAGGGGACGCCACCCATTCATCCCTACGTAATCCGAGTCCCTGTTTGGTCAAATCTGAACCTGCTTTAACATTCAAAGCATGTTCAACAGCCACGCAATTTGTGCGTTTAACCTGAAAACGGTTGTAGAAACTTGCTTAGCTGTGCAGGAGTACCCTTGGGCAAGACTCTACATGATACTGCAAAACTATGTAGCCAAAGGGGGCCCAAGTCTGGGTCCCCCTGTGCCGGTCCCCAGCCCGGATACAAGTGAGGGTTGAATCATGAAGGCCGTTCTGCTTAAAAATCTCTGCCAAACCAGCTGTGCGACTCAGAGGAAGCTGATTCGCTGCGGCGACCCCTGACGGGACATGCTGACAGGTGAACAACAACAACGTGGACGATACATTGAAAGTGGTCGCTTTAAAGTGAGTTTCTGACAGCTGTGTAAACGTAGCATAACGTTTGCTTACTCTACAGTAAAACTTCTGCACAAAGGAAGTTCTGACCTACTTCCCAGCTCCACTTGATGGTAGAAACCGCCTTTCGCTCCAGGACGACCCTGAAGAAACGGAGCAGAAGAGGAAGTGTTAACGCGCTGGAAGGAATGAGTCCAGCCGGATGGAGACTGCAGCTCTCTCACATCTGTAGGGTGCTGATGACGGTGCCGAACAGGCCGAGCATGCCCAGAAACTCCACTCTGCTCAGGTTCTTCACTGTGTACTCCTGAGCCACATTAGACACGGCGTACAGCACCGCGCTGAGCAGGACCAAGGCGTCGCCCAGCAGGATGTTTGAGGCTGTGGCGAGAACAAGCACCTAATGATCACAGCCTGATTTCATTCTGTTCAATTATTTTTTATGATTGGATTAGTTTATGTCCAGCAAACATTCTCAAGAGGTACACAGAATAAAAGCAAATCAAGTATTTATGAACTACCAGTTTCTCTGTCTTCTGCCTTAGAAAGAAGACAAATTCCTTTACTATCCTTATTATTTCTGTAATTTTGATTGTTTGTGGGATATGTTGGATTGGTATTTTTGGTTAAATTTAGTTCAAATACTAATTTCAGCTCTGTTTTCGTGGGTTTTTATGAGTTAATTTGTGAAAATATAAACAAATAGATCCTTTAAATCCAATTAAACAGTGGGCTGTGAATCTATAATCAAAGAAAGGTTCACATCTTTAAATGGATTCATGGAAATCAACGCACTTTTTCACGATATTCTACATTTTTGGAAAGGGCCTGTACATATTTTTGTAATCCAGTTTGTAATCCATATTTTTGTCGCCATAATCCGGTCCTTAACAAGTGCAGATTATTTATTTAACAAGCGCTTGTTGATTATCCAGAGAATTTCTTACTGGAGCCTTGATCTCGTCCTGCCAGCAGGTCTGCCCCCACCATGGCCCCCACTCCAAGCAGACAGAGGCCCACGGCGACATAATGAGCCGCTTTGTAACGGGTCTTCAGAATCCACCAGGACAGCAGCATCAGGACGGGGATGATGAAGCAGTCCAGCAGCTGGAGCAGTGGCGCAAAGACACGGTCAGTCAGCCTGACGTGGAGCCGCCTCGGCCCCCCTCCCTCCATGCAGACGAGTCGCATACCTGCACACTGGTCAGGGTGGTGTACTGGTACGCTTTCACCACAGTGTAGTTGGCCTCCACGTCCACCAGCCCCAGCAGAAAGTACTTCCACCACCTCTTCCTCAGAATCTGCAAGATATTGCCATCCCCTACATTTGAACGGGGATCCCCCCTGAACTTCAGCTGCTGGACACAGTTGAGTCCCCCTCAAGCCTGCTGCTCTACGGGGGCCAATGGACAAACGCATGTACACAACTTTATTGGAACATCAGCTTATTCATCAGCAAATGGAAGACAAACTGATAATTTACTTCTAAAGCAAACAAGGAAATGAAGGAATGCAGCTTTGAAATAAACGAGAGATCTGAAGGACGAGTCTAAAGAGAAGTTAGAGGTTTTATGAAGATCATGGAAATAACCTCCATATTGAGAAGCTATTAAGAAACACTTCTGTTTTGTTGTCATGAGTTCATTTTATTTTATCTGTTTTCTCCAAAAGCGATCCTTCATTTTTGGGATTCTTTGGGATCCAAGCTTTTAATCGATTTTATTTGGGGTGCTTGATGTGTTTAATTTTCGTTGTGTTGGTTTCATTGTTGTTTGTAATCAATAAAAATGTTTTTTTCTTAGTAAATTGTCCATTAGGATATTTAAAACTCTACTTTTTCAAGCTACAGAGACAGAGCGGACATGTGATGCCTTCAAAAAGTGCACGTTTAGAAGGTTCTTGAACGTCCGTTTAGTCCATGGTGTTCACACTGGACTAGCAGGGAGGGGCTTCTTCTTTTTCTACTTTTTACTATCCTGTCACAGAGGGGTGGTCCGTTGGACTGGTAGCCACCTCAACTACACAGTTCGGCATTCCACGCCTGATGCTATATATTATGCTATATATTATTGATATAATTCAAGACTCTAAAGATTATGTTGTGTTTCATATTTTCCTTCACCCTGAATTGTTTCCACATTTTAATTTAGCTCCTTAATGCAAAATTAGATCCTATATTCCTTTTAGGTCTGGCATTGCAGAACAGAAACATTAACTGTAAATGCTCTCTCCTCAATAACCCCGTGCTTGGCTTTCAGGTGTTTTGAATCCAGGCCGGTACCTGTCCTGCAGAGCAGCAGGCTGGTGTAGGTGACGCACAGAAGCATGTAGTTCAGCATGCTCTGCAGCATGGGCGTGTCCACGTGGAAGTTTGAGGCCAGGTACTGGGAGGAGACGGCCGTTCCACAGATGAAAGCCGCCAGACCTTGACCCATGCCCAGCGTCTTGGCAAGCTGCCTGAGAAAAGATAAGAAAGAAGCGTTTAGTTGGAGTTATCGTATTCAACATGAAGAGGGGTTGAAAGCCTTTTTTTAACATCCTTTAGATTTTAATAATGGTTAAAAAAAATCCCAGCTTTGAGTACAACACACAGAATCAGGGAGCAGCTTATTTGTTCACTAAATCCTGCAGATGAACTTTACAGCAAACTTACTTCCTGCACGGAGCCGTTTTCATAGCTTTCATAGCAACAATCGCTCTGATCTCCGGTGGACCAACAAGAAGAATTTTAGGTGAATAAATATTGCAGGTAAATCTTTTTAAAAAAAAAGGCGTCTCCTGCTCAATGTGACTTCAAATTCTCTGCTGTAATGTTGCACCACAATAGTTTGGGGGGGGAAAAGCATAAAGAACTCTTTGTAAATCAATAATAGGAGAGAGTTTGGAGATTTAATGAACACAGAGAGATGCATAACTAGGAGAGAGTACATTACATGAACATTTATCAGTCTGAAAAGTATTTTTGATGAGAAAAAAACAATAAAATCACCAAGGTTTATTTATAAGGCGCTTTAACACAATTTAAAAATTGGAAAAGGGCTGTACATTAAAAGATTAACACAAAAAAACAATTTAATAAAGGTAAAAACACGTAACACAATAAAACTATAAATAGATAATATAAAATGTGATATTTTAAACAGATTATGAAACTATAGAAACATAGAAGTTGTAAGATGTCATTTTTATTATGATGCAGTTGGATATTTGATCATAACTATTTTTCTTTTGCATATGTTTAGTTTCAGGATCTTATCGACACCTATTGTTGATAAAATCAAATTTTTTGACAAAAGAACATGAGATTTCTGCAAATTTAAGCATCTTCTACAACATTAGACAGTTGTATTTTGGAAGCCAAATTTTAAATATTTTAAACAAAAACAAGTTTTACAGGACATTACTCACCAGGTGAAAACGTCTTTGGGGTTGAATTTCCTGACGTCCTGCAGGAATCCACAACTTTTGCTTTGCTCCTCCTGGTTTTCATGCTGGGATGAATCGTCTGATGGTTTATCTGCCATTCCAGCTCTGCAGCGATGGAGGAGTCCTCTCTGAGCTTCCACCGACTGTCATTGTGTTCGGAGCTGAATGATTAACTGTCTCAGAGGGCAAAGGTTATTCTTCTACTTATCTGCATGTTGAAACCGAAGACAGCCAAACAGTAACTTTGAGATAAAGTCTGATTATGTTTGATCCACTTAAAGCAGCTGTTGCTGTGTTTTCTTTCCAGGTTGCTAAATTACTGTGAAAATCTGCTTTTTGACATAATAAATAAAAGGATAAATCCACAGAACATTCAGTGGACTGAAAGTTTGACAGTAAATAAAGATTTTTAATGTGTGGAGCGAGGATCGCCCCCTGCTGATGATTGGGGAGGATTTCCTGAGCTTCCAACTGGAATCTGAAAACACAACCGCAGAAAACTCTTATAAATTCTGAATACGGGCCGGGGGGTAATTATAAATAAAACTGATTTTTGAGTCTTCCTGTTTGGAGGATTTATAGACAAGATGATGTTTTCAAAGGAGTTATAAACATGTTTGACTTTAGTGCAGAGAAGTAAGACTAGACTGCCAAACCCTTTCCCTGAAATGCTGGATTGCTGATGGTTAGCATAACTGTGTGTGTGTGTGGGGGGGGGTTGCTTCAGTCAGTCTAACGTAGTCATCCTGTTGGAGCCAAGTTTCTGTTAAGGCTAGTAGTCTAAGTTTGTTATCATTAATTAACTCATTGACTGAGAGGGACTTAGAGGAAATGGATCGAATGTTTAATAAACCACATTTAATGACATCATAGTTCTGCTTGTTGTTATTGAGAGTACTGGTGTCTGTCACTTGAAGATTTCTCTGGTTACTCCTTTCACTTCTTTCACAGTCTTTCAGCTCAGAAGCTAAAATTAAGAACTGCTTCACTTTCCCTGCATGGGTTTTGCACCAGCACTAAGGGAGTCTCAAAGGAGAGTTTTACACTGCTGCTCTGTGCCCGCTATGTCAGGTTGGGCCGATAATAATAATAAAGAATCTGATTTATCTGCGCTTTTCCAGACACTCAAAGCGCTTTCATTGTGTCCATTATTCATTCACTCTACATTCATACATGGTGATGGTAGAGACTGCAAGTTCCCTCTGACCATCACTGGGATCATAATAGTAGGCAGTGACGTCGGCCTTGCCATGGGGTGACGTTAATTGCTCGTCATTGATATGGTAATTGCCCCAGTACCACTGTTTATTCCCCTCTGGGAATCCAACCCTGAAATCCTGCGTGGGAGCCTGCTACCTTACCGACAAGGCTACCCATAGTCTACATGTTTCAGCATTGGTAATGCTGCTTGTCGCTACTAACTCTAAACACCTTTGACACTAGACCGTCCGTAGGTCAGCCATTTAGCTTTTCTACCTGCAATGTCCAAGTGGCTGGATTAGTTAAAATTTGCATGCCCAAAGAGGAGCCTTCTACATAGTTTGCACATGAACAGCACGCCCATTAGGCTGTTTTTTTGGCACGCAAAAAGGAAAGGCCAAGGGGCTGCGCAAGTTTTCACTATTTCCCCTCACCTCTGTCACTTCTAGTAAGAGGTCAACACAGTTTGGTTTTCCTTTTTTGCGGAAATTTATTGTTCATGCACAAGAGACCCTTCTTTACCGACATAATACTGAAATGTTCAAGCAAAGAAATCATGTGGTCAAAGTGATATCTTCAACCCACTACTTGTCTGCATATACTTGGTACTGCCCCACAATCTCCATTCTGCATTTGCCACAGGTATACTTGTAGCAATCAACAAAGCGCAATCTGGCATAATCGTTCTTGTACTGACCATTCACCTGGCATATTGCCCTTTTCCCTTTGCCAGGTGTGGGAGCTTGTACCAAACTCGGTTGTCCTTTTTCGCCTTCTCAGCTCTCGCTTGTGCCTGTGCGAGGTTTTTTTACTGATTCTGGAAGCTCCCGGCTAATCTTGCCTGGGTTGAAAGACCCCCATACATTGGATAACCAGGAAACCTGTCCATCCCACCTTGTTCCATGCGCGTGCCCTTGTCATCAAAGTGTAGATGCCGCACGATATCTTTGAAGTGGTTTCTGACCATAATTTTGGAGATCAGTGGATTTCCCATTTTCACCGACCATCTTGCATCTTGCGTTTTGCATGGATGGAAGTTTTATCCCCCCCTCACAAGGAGGATGGCAATGAATTCCATTAGTACAGGGAGGGCCATGAACCAGCTGTCATCTTCCGTCTGATGTCAATGCTGAGCAGTACAGTCTCCGAATTGTCCGAAGCATGTCCAGAGTGAGGAAACACAGGAGACGCTGTAAGCGAGTCGACTCCGTACTTCTGACCAAAGCAGTTGGCTCTTCCTCATCAGTGTAACCTTCAACTGGGCTCTGATGGAGAGGCCTCCCAACCTGTTCTTCATGCCACATTGTGCCATCTTTTGCCCTTTCTGTTGTCACAGAGTGTGTCTCCTCTCTGCTGTCCTGTCTTTTCTGATGTCAGAGAAATCTCCTCATCTGTGCTCTGATTTCTGAGATCTGAGCAATGAAAACATTCAGCGATGTAAAGATGTATGTTGTTTCACCTGTTTATTTTAAATTGTATTGTTTTTAGTTGAATTCTAGTTGAAACTATAAATTCCAATACATGTCAAATAGGCCGTCTTTGCCCCCCAAATCTAGAGACATGTGGTTAAATTAAATGACTCTACATTTCTCCTAAGTGCGTATGTGAGTGTGCCTGGTAATTTATCTATGTGGTCCTGCAATGGACTGGTGACCCATCCAGGGTGTACCCCTCCCCAGTTGCCTAAGACCAGCTGGGATGAGCTCCAGCAGACCCCTGTGATCGTGACCAGGATGAGCAGGCACAGAAAATGAATGAATGGACAACTGCAATAATCAGCAAATGAGAACAAGATGTTTATGAAATCTTATCAGAAGATATATCAGTCTGACTCCTGCTGAAGGAATATCTCATCTCCCTCAGAGTCTAATGGGTTGACTTTCTCCAGGATAATTTTTAATGTCTGCTCAGTGTAGTAAAATTTAGGCATCTTTGTTTTTCAGTTGTTTTTCAGTCAAAGTTTGTCAAAGCTTGGAGGCTCTTTTGAGGCAGAATACCTCCCCCAACCTGATCTGAGTAAAGAATGTGGTTAGCTAGGACATGCCTTGATCCAAATGATCAGGTAGTTCGTGCTGCATTTACAAATGAAAGGTGGCTAATTGTAGGCTGTTGAATTATTAATTTTGAGCCACCCAGCCTTTTGGCTTTGGGGGAGTGGCCACTTTGCTTCTCAGCTCTCAGTTCATTCACCATTTGTCTCTCGATGTGAGATGTAGCCTGTTCACCGCTGGTCTGAAGCTGTGAGGGGAAGAACTTTCGACATGTCGTCTCTCTACCCTGAAGAGCAATACGTTCACCGATGGTCTCCGGACTGTGTGGGCAGCACTTTCAACGTTCGTCTCTGTAAATACTGACAGTTCAACCATTGGAATCCAGAGAAATATTTCCTGCAATGCAAAAAGACAGAGAAGAGAAAGAGCCGACGTGAGCAAACAGGAAGAAGTGCCAAACGGCTTCACTTCTGCTGAAAGCGTGAGCACCAAAGCCATCGGTCCAATCGTAAACGATGAAGCTTTGGGAGGGAAGATGACAGCAGCCAGAAAGCCTGTCGTCTATCTACACTGAAGAGCAAAACGTTCACCGATCCTCTCCGTACTGTGTCGGCTTGTGCATGCAATGACAGCATCAAGAAAAAGACATCTTGGAAAAATTACAACATGTCAGTGGGCTGCGATACTGACAACGTTCATCTCTGCTGAAAGCACGAGCACCAAAGTCAACGGTGAAACTGACGTCTAAAACACACATATGGGAGGGACGGTGATGGCAGGCAGACAAGACCGTGCAGGTGGAGGACACAGCCATACCGACAGGCAGAGCAGGAAAACAGAAGCCACGCTTTGCTTCCAGTGCTTTGGGGGAGTGGCCTCTTTGCTTGACAGCCCTCAGTTCATTCAAAATTCGTCTCTCGATGTGAGAGGTAGCCTGTTCACCGCTGGTCTGAAGCTGTGAGGGGAAGAACTTTCGACATGTCGTGTCTCTACTCTGAAGAGCAATACGTTCACCGATGGTCTCCGGACTGTGTGGGCAGCACTTTCAACGTTCGTCTCTGTAAATACTGACAGTTCAACCATTGGAATACAGAGAAATGTTTCCTGCAATGCAATAGACGGAGAAGAGAAAGAGCCGACGGGAGCAAACAGGAAGAAGTGCCAAACGGCTTCACTTCTGCTGAAAGCGTGAGCACCAAAGTCATCGGTCCAATCGTAAACGATGAAGCTTTGGGAGGGAAGATGACAGCAGCCAGACAGCATGTTGAAGGCTGAAGACATGGACATGCTGAGTGAGAGAAGAAGACTATTTCATGCTTACTTTTAATAGCAATTAAAATGATAACTTTTGAGCAAAATTAGATAAATTTTATTTTTTATTTTTTTGGAATAAAAAAATCCTTCAATTCAAAAATAAAGTTTAAAGAAACTTCTTTCCTTGTTTGTGTTTCAAGTTCAGCACCTTCACTTCAGTGTTCACTTCAATTCAGGAATCGGAGGATCGGCGACGGAAGGCAGACAAGCCATGCAGGTCGAGGACACAGCTATGCTGAGAGGAAGGGCTAAACTAAGCCACTCCTTGCTTTATTTTTCCACCAATGATAGTTCTCCTCCCAGTGCATTGGGGAGGAGCCTCTTCGCTACTCAGCTCTATAAAACAGACGTTAAATTCATTCCTTCCACACTTGTGAGGATGGCCCACTCCATTGCTCATCTCTGTGCGGTAGAAGGAGGCCGATTCTCCGCTCGGCTCTGTCTCGTAAAAAGCCGCGAATTTGCAGTTTGTCGTCTTGAACTAAAGACGGACCTCCTTACCGTCCTCTGTGTAGGCTGTTTGGGATACGTTATTTGGAGAACCTCTCGGTCCCAGGAGAGTAGTTTGTTCTGTGTCATGATGAACATCATCACAGGCAAATATTTTCCTAACAGTAGAAGACGGACCAGAGAAACTGGTCACGAATGCCAACAGGAAGCAGCGACAAACAGCTTCAGTCTGCTGACACATGGACACCAAAGTCATCGGTCCAATCGTTGTTAACCATGAAGCTGTGGGAGGGAAGATGACAGCAGCCAGACAGCATGTCGTCTCTCTACTCTGAAGAGCAATACATTCACCGATCATCGCCGTTCTGTGTCTCGGCTTGTGCATGCAATAACAGTATCACGAAAAAGACATCTGGGAAAAATTACAACATGTCAGTGGGCTGCAATACTGACAACCTTCATCTCTGTACCATGAGCAGCGATACACAGAACGTTCATCTCTCTGCTGTGTTGAGCGATACAAACAACGCTGACCGATCTGCTGGATGGGGCAGAGCATTCACCGATCGTCTCTGTACTGTGTGGGCCGTCACATTTGCCGCTCATCTCTCTACTGTTCTTACCGACAATTCAACTCACTGAAGGCTGAAGACATGACAAGCTGAGCGAGAGAAGACTATTGACAAAAAAACTTCCAATACAAAATAAAGCTTAAAGAATCTCTTTTCCTCATGTGTTTGATTGGGTTTTAACTTCAGCACCTTCACATCTGCTGAAAGCACGAGCACCAAACTCAACGGTGAAACTGACGTCTAAAACGCACATATGGGAGGGACGGTGATGGCAGGCAGACAAGACCGTACAGGTGGAGGACACAGCCATGCTGACAGGCAGAGCAGGAAAACAGAAGCCTTGTTTTGCTTCCAATGCTTTGGGGGAGTGGCCTCTTTGCTTCTCAGCTCTCAGTTCATTCACCATTTGTTTCTCGATGTGAGAGGTAGCCTGTTCACCGCTGGTCTGAAGCTGTGAGGGGAAGTACTTTCGACATGTCGTGTCTCTACTCTGAAGAGCAATACGTTCACCGATGGTCTCCGGACTGTGTGGGCAGCACTTTCAACGTTCGTCTCTCTAAATACCGACAGTTCAACCATTGGAATCCAGAGATATATTTCCTGCAATGCAATAGACGGAGAAGAGAAAGAGCCGACGGGAGCAAACAGGAAGAAGTGCCAAACGGCTTCACTTCTGCTGAAAGCGTGAGCACCAAAGCCATCGGTCCAATCGTAAACGATGAAGCTTTGGGAGGGAAGATGACAGCAGCCAGACAGCATGTTGAAGGTTGAAGACATGGACATGCTGAGCGAGAGAAGAAGACTATTTCATGCTAACTTTTAATAGCAATTAAAATGATAACTTTTGAGCAAAATTAGATAATTTTTTATTTTTAACTTTTTGGAAAAAAAAAAATCCTTCAATTCAAAAATAAAGTTTAAAGAAACTTCTTTCCTTGTTTGTGTTTTAAGTTCAGCACCTTCACTTCAGTGTTCACTTCAATTCAGGAATCGGAGGATCGGCGACGGAATGCAGACAAGCCATGCAGGTCGAGGACACAGCTATGCTGAGAGGAAGGGCTAAACTAAGCCACTCCTTGCTTTATTTTTCCACCAATGATAGTTCTCCTCCAGGGGGGAGGAGCCTCTTCGCTACTCAGCTCTATAAAACAGACGTTAAATTCATTCCTTCCACACTTGTGAGGATGGCCCACTCCATTGCTCATCTCTGTGCGGTAGAAGGAGGCCGATTCTCCGCTCGGCTCTGTCTCGTTAAAAGCCGCGAATTTGCAGTTTGTCGTCTTGAACTAAAGACGGACCTCCTTACCGTCCTCTGTGGAGGCTGTTTGGGATACGTTATTTGGAGAACCTCTCGGTCCCAGGAGAGTAGTTTGTTCTGTGTCATGATGAACATCATCACAGGCAAATATTTTCCTAACAGTAGAAGACGGACCAGAGAAAATGGTCACGAATGCCAACAGGAAGCAGCGACAAACAGCTTCAGTCTGCTGACACATGGACACCAAAGTCATCGGTCCAATCGTTGTTAACCATGAAGCTGTGGGAGGGAAGATGACAGCAGCCAGACAGCATGTCGTCTCTCTACTCTGAAGAGCAATACATTCACCGATCATCGCCGTTCTGTGTCTCGGCTTGTGCATGCAATAACAGTATCACGAAAAAGACATCTGGGAAAAATTACAACATGTCAGTGGGCTGCAATACTGACAACGTTCATCTCTGTACCATGAGCAGCGATACACAGAACGTTCATCTCTCTGCTGTGTTGAGCGATACAAACAACGCTGACCGATCTGCTGGATGGGGCAGAGCATTCACCGATCGTCTCTGTACTGTGTGGGCCGTCACATTTGCCGCTCATCTCTCTACTGTTATTACCGACAATTCAACTCACTGAAGGCTGAAGACAGGACATGCTGAGCGAGAGAAGACTATTGACAAAAAAACTTCCAATACAAAATAAAGCTTAAAGAATCTCATCCCTCGTGTGTTTGATTGGGTTTTAACTTTTGTAAAGAAGCTTCTTTTCTTGTTTGTGTTTTAACTTCAGCACCTTCACCTCTGCTGAAAGCACGAGCACCAAACTCAACGGTGAAACTGACGTCTAAAACACACATATGGGAGGGACGGTGATGGCAGGCAGACAAGACCGTGCAGGTGGAGGACACAGCCATGCTGTCAGGCAGAGCAGGAAAACAGAAGCCACGCTTTGCTTCCAGTGCTTTGGGGGAGTGGCCTCTTTGCTTCTCAGCTCTCAGTTCATTCACCATTTGTCTCTCGATGTGAGAGGTAGCCTGTTCACCGCTCGTCTGAAGCTGTGAGGGGAAGAACTTTCGACATGTCGTGTCTCTACCCTGAAGAGGAATACGTTCACCGATGGTCTCCGGACTGTGTGGGCAGCACTTTCTACGTTCGTCTCTGTAAATACCGACAGTTCAACCATTGGAATCCAGAGAAATATTTCCTGCAATGCAATAGACGGAGAAGAGAAAGAGCCGACAGGAGCAAACAGGAAGAAGTGCCAAACGGCTTCACTTCTGCTGAAAGCGTGAGCACCAAAGTCATCGGTCCAATCGTAAACGATGAAGCTTTGGGAGGGAAGATGACAGCAGCCAGACAGCATGTTGAAGGCTGAAGACATGGACATGCTGAGCGAGAGAAGAAGAATATTTCATGCTAACTTTTAATAGCAATTAAAATGATAACTTATGAGCAAAATTATGATTATTTATATTTTTTTAATTTTTGGGAATAAAGAAAATCCTTCAATTCAAAAATAAAGTTTAAAGAAGCTTCTTCCCTGTTTGTGTTTTGACTTCAGCACCTTCACCTCTGCTGAAAGCACGAGCACCAAAGTCAACGGTGAAACTGACGTCTAAAACGCACATATGGGAGGGACGGTGATGGCAGGCAGACAAGACCGTACAGGTGGAGGACATAGCCATGCTGACAGGCAGAGCAGGAAAACAGAAGCCTTGTTTTGCTTCCAGTGCTTTGGGGGAGTGGCCTCTTTGCTTCTCAGCTCTCAGTTCATTCACCATTTGTCTCTCGATGTGAGAGGTAGCCTGTTCACCGCTCCTCTGAAGCTTTGATGGGGAGGACTTTCGACATGTCGTGTCTCTACTCTGAAGAGCGATACGTTCACCGATGGTCTCCGGACTGTGTGGGCAGCACTTTCAACGTTCGTCTCTGTAAAATACCGACAGTTCAACCATTGGAATCCAGAGAAATATTTCCTGCAATGCAATAGACGGAGAAGAGAAAGAGCCGACGGGAGCAAACAGGAAGAAGTGCCAAACGGCTTCACTTCTGCTGAAAGCGTGAGCACCAAAGTCATCGGTCCAATCGTTGTTAACGATGAAGCTGTGGGAGGGAAGATGACAGCAGCCAGACAGCATGTTGAAGGCTGAAGACATGGACATGCTGAGCGAGAGAAGAAAACTATTTCATGCTAACTTTTAATAGCAATTAAAATGATAACTTTTGAGCAAAATTAGATAATTTTTTATTTTTATTTTTTTGTAGAAAAAAAAATCCTTCAATTCAAAAATAAAGTTTAAAGAAACTTCTTTCCTTGTTTGTGTTTTAAGTTCAGCACCTTCACTTCAGTGTTCACTTCAATTCAGGAATCGGAGGATCGGCGACGGAATGCAGACAAGCCATGCAGGTCGAGGACACAGCTATGCTGAGAGGAAGGGCTAAACTAAGCCACTCCTTGCTTTATTTTTCCACCAATGATAGTTCTCCTCCAGGGGGGAGGAGCCTCTTCGCTACTCAGCTCTACAAAAACAGACGTTAAATTCATTCCTTCCACACTTGTGAGGATGGCCCACTCCATTGCTCATCTCTGTGCGGTAGAAGGAGGCCGATTCTCCGCTCGGCTCTGTCTCGTAAAAAGCCGCGAATTTGCAGTTTGTCGTCTTGAACTAAAGACGGACCTCCTTACCGTCCTCTTTGTAGGCTGTTTGGGATACGTTATTTGGAGAACTTCTCGGTCGCAGGAGAGTAGTTTGTTCTGTGTCATGATGAACATCATCACAGGCAAATATTTTCCTAACAGTAGAAGACGGACCAGAGAAACTGGTCACGAAAGCCAACAGGAAGCAGCGACAAACAGCTTCAGTCTGCTGACACATGGACACCAAAGTCATCAGTCCAATCGTTGTTAACCATGAAGCTGTGGGAGGGAAGATGACAGCAGCCAGACAGCATGCCGTCTCTCTACCCTGAAGAGCAATACGTTCACCGATCGTCGCCGTTCTGTGTCGGCTTGTGCATGCAATAACAGTATCACGAAAAAGACATCTGGGAAAAATTACAACATGTCAGTGGGCTGCAATACTGACAACCTTCATCTCTGTACCATGAGCAGCGATACACAGAACGCTCATCACTCTGCTGTGATGAGGGATACAAACAACGCTCACCGATCTGCTGGATGGGGCAGAGCATTCACCGATCGTCTCTGTACTGTGTGGGCCGTCACATTTGCCGCTCATCTCTATACTATTCTTACCGACAATTCAACTCACTGAAGGCTGAAGACATGACAAGCTGAGCGAGAGAAGACTATTGACAAAAAAACTTCCAATACAAAATAAAGCTTAAAGAATCTCTTTCCCTCGTGTGTTTGATTGGGTTTTAACTTCAGCACCTTCACCTCTGCTGAAAGCACGAGCACCAAATCAACGGTGAAACTGACGTCTGAAACGCACATATGGGAGAGACGGTGATGGCAGGCAGACAAGACCGTGCAGGTGGAGGACACAGCCATGCTGTCAGGCAGAGCAGGAAAACAGAAGCCACGCTTTGCTTCCAGTGCTTTGGGGGAGTGGCCTCTTTGCTTCTCAGCCCTCAGTTCATTCACCATTTGTCTCTCGATGTGAGAGGTAGCCTGTTCACCGCTCCTCTGAAGCTTTGATGGGGAGGACTTTCGACATGTCGTGTCTCTACTCTGAAGAGCAATACGTTCACCGATGGTCTCCGGACTGTGTGGGCAGCACTTTTAACGTTCGTCTCTGTAAAATACCGACAGTTCAACCATTGGAATCCAGAGATATATTTCCTGCAATGCAATAGACGGAGAAGAGAAAGAGCCGACGGGAACAAACAGGAAGAAGTGCCAAACGGCTTCACTTCTGCTGAAAGCGTGAGCACCAAAGTCATCGGTCCAATCGTACACGATGAAGCTTTGGGAGGGAAGATGACAGCAGCCAGACAGCATGTTGAAGGCTGAAGACATGGACATGCTGAGCGAGAGAAGAAAACTATTTCATGCTAACTTTTAATAGCAATTAAAATGATAACTTTTGAGCAAAATTAGATAATTTTTTATTTTTATTTTTTTGTAGAAAAAAAAATCCTTCAATTCAAAAATAAAGTTTAAAGAAACTTCTTTCCTTGTTTGTGTTTTAAGTTCAGCACCTTCACTTCAGTGTTCACTTCAATTCAGGAATCGGAGGATCGGCGACGGAATGCAGACAAGCCATGCAGGTCGAGGACACAGCTATGCTGAGAGGAAGGGCTAAACTAAGCCACTCCTTGCTTTATTTTTCCACCAATGATAGTTCTCCTCCAGGGGGGAGGAGCCTCTTCGCTACTCAGCTCTACAAAAACAGACGTTAAATTCATTCCTTCCACACTTGTGAGGATGGCCCACTCCATTGCTCATCTCTGTGCGGTAGAAGGAGGCCGATTCTCCGCTCGGCTCTGTCTCGTAAAAAGCCGCGAATTTGCAGTTTGTCGTCTTGAACTAAAGTCGGACCTCCTTACCGTCCTCTGTGGAGGCTGTTTGGGATACGTTATTTGGAGAACTTCTCGGTCGCAGGAGAGTAGTTTGTTCTGTGTCATGATGAACATCATCACAGGCAAATATTTTCCTAACAGTAGAAGACGGACCAGAGAAACTGGTCACGAAAGCCAACAGGAAGCAGCGACAAACAGCTTCAGTCTGCTGACACATGGACACCAAAGTCATCGGTCCAATCGTTGTTAACCATGAAGCTGTGGGAGGGAAGATGACAGCAGCCAGACAGCATGTCGTCTCTCTACTCTGAAGAGCAATACATTCACCGATCATCGCCGTTCTGTGTCTCGGCTTGTGCATGCAATAACAGTATCACGAAAAAGACATCTGGGAAAAATTACAACATGTCAGTGGGCTGCAATACTGACAACCTTCATCTCTGTACCATGAGCAGCGATACACAGAACGTTCATCTCTCTGCTGTGATGAGCGATACAAACAACGCTGACCGATCTGCTGGATGGGGCAGAGCATTCACCGATCGTCTCTGTACTGTGTGGGCCGTCACATTTGCCGCTCATCTCTATACTGTTCTTACCGACAATTCAACTCACTGAAGGCTGAAGACATGACAAGCTGAGCGAGAGAAGACTATTGACAAAAAAACTTCCAATACAAAATAAAGCTTAAAGAATCTCATCCCTCGTGTGTTTGATTGGGTTTTAACTTTTGTAAAGAAGCTTCTTTTCTTGTTTGTGTTTTAACTTCAGCACCTTCACATCTGCTGAAAGCACGAGCACCAAAGTCAACGTTGAAACTGAAGTCTAAAACACACATACGGGAGGGACGGTGATGGCAGGCAGACAAGACCGTGCAGGTGGAGGACACAGCCATGCTGACAGGCAGAGCAAATAAACAGAAGCCACGCTTTGCTTCCAATGCTTTGGGGGAGTGGCCTCTTTGCTTCTCAGCTCTCAGTTCATTCACCATTTGTTTCTCGATGTGAGAGGTAGCCTGTTCACCGCTCCTCTGAAGCTTTGATGGGGAGGACTTTCGACATGTCGTGTCTCTACTCTGGAGAGGAATACGTTCACTGATGGTCTCCGGACTGTGTGGGCAGCACTTTCAACGTTCGTCTCTGTAAATACCGACAGTTCAACCATTGGAATCCAGAGAAATATTTCCTGCAATGCAATAGACGGAGAAGAGAAAGAGCCGACAGGAGCAAACAGGAAGAAGTGCCAAACGGCTTCACTTCTGCTGAAAGCGTGAGCACCAAAGTCATCGGTCCAATCGTACACGATGAAGCTGTGGGAGGGAAGATGACAGCAGCCAGACAGCATGTCGTCTCTCTACTCTGAAGAGCAATACGTTCACCGATCATCGCCGATCTGTCTCGGCTTGTGCATGGGATAACAGTATCCCGAAAAATACATCTGGGAAAAATTACAACATGTCAGTGGGCTTCAATACTGACAACGTTCATCTCTGTACCATGAGCAGCGATACACAGAACGCTCATCTCTCTGCTGTGATGAGCGATACAAACAACGCTGACCGATCTGCTGGAAGGGGCAGAGCATTCACCGATCGTCTCTGTACTGTGTGGGCCGTCACATTTGCCGCTCATCTCTATACTGTTCTTATCGACAATTCAACTCACTGAAGGCTGAAGACATGACAAGCTGAGCGAGAGAAGACTATTGACAAAAAAACTTCCAATACAAAATAAAGCTTAAAGAATCTCTTTTCCTCGTGTGTTTGATTGGGTTTTAACTTCAGCACCTTCACCTCTGCTGAAAGCACGAGCACCAAAGTCAACGGTGAAACTGAAGTCTAAAACGCACATATGGGAGGGACGGTGATGGCAGGCAGACAAGACCGTACAGGTGGAGGACACAGCCATGCTGACAGGCAGAGCAGGAAAACAGAAGCCTTGTTTTGCTTCCAATGCTTTGGGGGAGTGGGCTCTTTGCTTCTCAGCTCTCAGTTCATTCACCATTTGTCTCTCGATGTGAGAGGTAGCCTGTTCACCGCTCGTCTGAAGCTTTGATGGGGAGGACTTTCGACATGTCGTGTCTCTACTCTGAAGAGCAATACGTTCACCGATGGTCTCCGGACTGTGTGGGCAGCACTTTCAACGTTCGTCTCTCTAAATACCGACAGTTCAACCATTGGAATCCAGAGATATATTTCCTGCAATGCAATAGACGGAGAAGAGAAAGAGCCGACGGGAGCAAACAGGAAGAAGTGCCAAACGGCTTCACTTCTGCTGAAAGCGTGAGCACCAAAGTCATCGGTCCAATCGTACACGATGAAGCTGTGGGAGGGAAGATGACAGCAGCCAGACAGCATGTTGAAGGCTGAAGACATGGACATGCTGAGCGAGAGAAGAAAACTATTTCATGCTAACTTTTAATAGCAATTAAAATGATAACTTTTGAGCAAAATTAGATAATTTTTTATTTTTATTTTTTTGGAAAAAAAAAATCCTTCAATTCAAAAATAAAGTTTAAAGAAACTTCTTTCCTTGTTTGTGTTTTAAGTTCAGCACCTTCACTTCAGTGTTCACTTCAATTCAGGAATCGGAGGATCGGCGACGGAATGCAGACAAGCCATGCAGGTCGAGGACACAGCTATGCTGAGTGGAAGGGCTAAACTAAGCCACTCCTTGCTTTATTTTTCCACCAATGATAGTTCTCCTCCCAGTGCATTGGGGAGGAGCCTCTTCGCTACTCAGCTCTACAAAAACAGACGTTAAATTCATTCCTTCCACACTTGTGAGGATGGCCCACTCCATTGCTCATCTCTGTGCGGTAGAAGGAGGCCGATTCTCCGCTCGGCTCTGTCTCGTAAAAAGCCGCGAATTTGCAGTTTGTCGTCTTGAACTAAAGACGGACCTCCTTACCGTCCTCTGTGGAGGCTGTTTGGGATACGTTATTTGGAGAACCTCTCGGTCCCAGGAGAGTAGTTTGTTCTGTGTCATGATGAACATCATCACAGGCAAATATTTTCCTAACAGTAGAAGACGGACCAGAGAAACTGGTCACGAAAGCCAACAGGAAGCAGCGACAAACAGCTTCAGTCTGCTGACACATGGACACCAAAGTCATCAGTCCAATCGTTGTTAACCATGAAGCTGTGGGAGGGAAGATGACAGCAGCCAGACAGCATGCCGTCTCTCTACCCTGAAGAGCAATACGTTCACCGATCGTCGCCGTTCTGTGTCGGCTTGTGCATGCAATAACAGTATCACGAAAAAGACATCTGGGAAAAATTATAACATGTCAGTGGGCTGCAATACTGACAACGTTCATCTCTGTACCATGAGCAGCGATACACAGAACGCTCATCACTCTGCTGTGATGAGCGATACAAACAACGCTCACCGATCTGCTGGATGGGGCAGAGCATTCACCGATCGTCTCTGTACTGTGTGGGCCGTCACATTTGCCGCTCATCTCTCTACTGTTATTACCGACAATTCAACTCACTGAAGGCTGAAGACATGACAAGCTGAGCGAGAGAAGACTATTGACAAAAAAACTTCCAATACAAAATAAAGCTTAAAGAATCTCATCCCTCGTGTGTTTGATTGGGTTTTAACTTTTGTAAAGAAGCTTCTTTTCTTGTTTGTGTTTTAACTTCAGCACCTTCACCTCTGCTGAAACCGTGAACACCAAATCAACGGTGAAACTGAAGTCTAAAACACACATATGGGAGGGACTGTGATGGCAGGCAGACAAGACCGTACAGGTGGAGGACACAGCCATGCTGACAGGCAGAGCAAATAAACAGAAGCCACGCTTTGCTTCCAATGCTTTGGGGGAGTGGCCTCTTTGCTTCTCAGCTCTCAGTTCATTCACCATTTGTTTCTCGATGTGAGAGGTAGCCTGTTCACCGCTCCTCTGAAGCTTTGATGGGGAGGACTTTCGACATGTCGTGTCTCTACTCTGGAGAGGAATACGTTCACCGATGGTCTCCGGACTGTGTGGGCAGCACTTTTAACGTTCGTCTCTCTAAATACCGACAGTTCAACCATTGGAATCCAGAGAAATATTTCCTGCAATGCAATAGACGGAGAAGAGAAAGAGCCGACAGGAGCAAACAGGAAGAAGTGCCAAACGGCTTCACTTCTGCTGAAAGCGTGAGCACCAAAGTCATCGGTCCAATCGTAAACGATGAAGCTTTGGGAGGGAAGATGACAGCAGCCAGACAGCATGTTGAAGGTTGAAGACATGGACATGCTGAGCGAGAGAAGAAGACTATTTCATGCTAACTTTTAATAGCAATTAAAATGATAACTTATGAGCAAAATTATGATTATTTGTATTTTTTTAATTTTTGGGAATAAAGAAAATCCTTCAATTCAAAAATAAAGTTTAAAGAAGCTTCTTCCCTGTTTGTGTTTTGACTTCAGCACCTTCACATCTGCTGAAAGCACGAGCACCAAAGTCAACGATGAAACTGAAGTCTAAAACACACATACGGGAGAGACGGTGATGGCAGGCAGACAAGACCGTGCAGGTGGAGGACACAGCCATGCTGTCAGGCAGAGCAGGAAAACAGAAGCCACGCTTTGCTTCCAGTGCTTTGGGGGAGTGGCCTCTTTGCTTCTCAGCCCTCAGTTCATTCACCATTTGTCTCTCGATGTGAGAGGTAGCCTGTTCACCGCTCGTCTGAAGCTTTGATGGGGAGGACTTTCGACATGTCGTGTCTCTACTCTGAAGAGCGATACGTTCACCGATGGTCTCCGGACTGTGTGGGCAGCACTTTCAACGTTCGTCTCTGTAAAATACCGACAGTTCAACCATTGGAATCCAGAGAAATATTTCCTGCAATGCAATAGACGGAGAAGAGAAAGAGCCGACGGGAGCAAACAGGAAGAAGTGCCAAACGGCTTCACTTCTGCTGAAAGCGTGAGCACCAAAGTCATCGGTCCAATCGTTGTTAACGATGAAGCTGTGGGAGGGAAGATGACAGCAGCCAGACAGCATGTCGTCTCTCTACTCTGAAGAGCAATACATTCACCGATCATCGCCGTTCTGTGTCTCGGCTTGTGCATGCAATAACAGTATCACGAAAAAGACATCTGGGAAAAATTACAACATGTCAGTGGGCTTCAATACTGACAACGTTCATCTCTGTACCATGAGCAGCGATACACAGAACGCTCATCTCTCTGCTGTGATGAGCGATACAAACAACGCTCACCGATCTGCTGGATGGGGCAGAGCATTCACCGATCGTCTCTGTACTGTGTGGGCCGTCACATTTGCCGCTCATCTCTTTACTGTTCTTACCGACAATTCAACTCACTGAAGGCTGAAGACATGACAAGCTGAGCGAGAGAAGACTATTGACAAAAAAACTTCCAATACAAAATAAAGCTTTAAGAATCTCTTTTCCTCGTGTGTTGGATTGGGTTTTAACTTCAGCACCTTCACCTCTGCTGAAAGCACGAGCACCAAAGTCAACGGTGAAACTGAAGTCTAAAACGCACATATGGGAGGGACGGTGATGGCAGGCAGACAAGACCGTACAGGTGGAGGACATAGCCATGCTGACAGGCAGAGCAAATAAACAGAAGCCTTGTTTTGCTTCCAGTGCTTTGGGGGAGTGGCCTCTTTGCTTCTCAGCTCTCAGTTCATTCACCATTTGTCTCTCGATGTGAGAGGTAGCCTGTTCACCGCTCCCACGAAGCTTTGATGGGGAGGACTTTCGACATGTCGTGTCTCTACTCTGAAGAGCAATACGTTCACCGATGGTCTCCGGACTGTGTGGGCAGCACTTTCAACGTTCGTCTCTCTAAATACCGACAGTTCAACCATTGGAATCCAGAGAAATATTTCCTGCAATGCAATAGACGGAGAAGAGAAAGAGCCGACGGGAGCAAACAGGAAGAAGTGCCAAACGGCTTCACTTCTGCTGAAAGCGTGAGCACCAAAGCCATCGGTCCAATCGTACACGATGAAGCTGTGAGAGGGAAGATGACAGCAGCCAGACAGCATGTTGAAGGCTGAAGACATGGACATGCTGAGCGAGAGAAGAAGACTATTTCATGCTAACTTTTAATAGCAATTAAAATGATAACTTTTGAGCAAAATTAGATAATTTTTTATTTTTATTTTTTTGGAAAAAAAAAATCCTTCAATTCAAAAATAAAGTTTAAAGAAGCTTCTTCCCTGTTTGTGTTTTAACTTCAGCACCTTCACCTCTGCTGAAAGCACGAGCACCAAAGTCAACGATGAAACTGAAGTCAACAATTCAGGAATCGGAGGATCGGCGACGGAAGGCAGACAAGCCATGCAGGTCGAGGACACAGCTATGCTGAGAGGAAGGGCTAAACTAAGCCACTCCTTGCTTTATTTTTCCACCAATGATAGTTCTCCTCCAGGGGGAGGAGCCTCTTCGCTACTCAGCTCTATAAAACAGACGTTAAATTCATTCCTTCCACACTTGTGAGGATGGCCCACTCCATTGCTCATCTCTGTGCGGTAGAAGGAGGCCGATTCTCCGCTCGACTCTGTCTCGTAAAAAGCCGCGAATTTGCAGTTTGTCGTCTTGAACTAAAGACGGACCTCCTTACCGTCCTCTTTGTAGGCTGTTTGGGATACGTTATTTGGAGAACCTCTCGGTCCCAGGAGAGTAGTTTGTTCTGTGTCATGATGAACATCATCACAGGCAAATATTTTCCTAACAGTAGAAGACGGACCAGAGAAACTGGTCACGAAAGCCAACAGGAAGCAGCGACAAACAGCTTCAGTCTGCTGACACATGGACACCAAAGTCATCGGTCCAATCGTTGTTAACGATGAAGCTGTGGGAGGGAAGATGACAGCAGCCAGACAGCATGCCGTCTCTCTACTCTGAAGAGCAATACATTCACCGATCATCGCCGTTCTGTGTCTCGGCTTGTGCATGCAATAACAGTATCCCGAAAAATACATCTGGGAAAAATTACAACATGTCAGTGGGCTGCAATACTGACAACCTTCATCTCTGTACCATGAGCAGCGATACACAGAACGCTCATCTCTCTGCTGTGATGAGCGATACAAACAACGCTCACCGATCTGCTGGATGGGGCAGAGCATTCACCGATCGTCTCTGTACTGTGTGGGCTGTCACATTTGCCGCTCATCTCTATACTGTTCTTACCGACAATTCAACTCACTGAAGGCTGAAGACATGACAAGCTGAGCGAGAGAAGACTATTGACAAAAAAACTTCCAATACAAAATAAAGCTTAAAGAATCTCTTTCCCTCGTGTGTTTGATTGGGTTTTAACTTTTGTAAAGAAGCTTCTTTTCTTGTTTGTGTTTTAACTTCAGCACCTTCACATCTGCTGAAAGCACGAGCACCAAAGTCAACGGTGAAACTGACGTCTAAAACGCACATATGGGAGGGACGGTGATGGCAGGCAGACAAGACCGTACAGGTGGAGGACACAGCCATGCTGACAGGCAGAGCAGGAAAACAGAAGCCTTGTTTTGCTTCCAGTGCTTTGGGGGAGTGGCCTCTTTGCTTCTCAGCTCTCAGTTCATTCACCATTTGTCTCTCGATGTGAGAGGTAGCCTGTTCACCGCTCCTCTGAAGCTTTGATGGGGAGGACTTTCGACATGTCGTGTCTCTACTCTGAAGAGCAATACGTTCACCGATGGTCTCCGGACTGTGTGGGCAGCACTTTGAACGTTCGTCTCTCTAAATACCGACAGTTCAACCATTGGAATCCAGAGATATATTTCCTGCAATGCAATAGACGGAGAAGAGAAAGAGCCGACAGGAGCAAACAGGAAGAAGTGCCAAACGGCTTCACTTCTGCTGAAAGCGTGAGCACCAAAGTCATCGGTCCAATCGTACACGATGAAGCTTTGGGAGGGAAGATGACAGCAGCCAGACAGCATGTTGAAGGCTGAAGACATGGACATGCTGAGCGAGAGAAGAAGACTATTTCATGCTAACCTTTAATAGCAATTAAAATGATAACTTTTGAGCAAAATTAGATAATTTTTTATTTTTATTTTTTTGGGGAAAAAAATCCTTCAATTCAAAAATAAAGTTTAAAGAAACTTCTTTCCTTGTTTGTGTTTTAAGTTCAGCACCTTCACTTCAGTGTTCAATTCAATTCAGGAATCGGAGGATCGGCGACGGAATGCAGACAAGCCATGCAGGTCGAGGACACAGCTATGCTCAGAGGAAGGGCTAAACTAAGCCACTCCTTGCTTTATTTTTCCACCAATGATAGTTCTCCTCCCAGTGCATTGGGGAGGAGCCTCTTCGCTACTCAGCTCTACAAAAACAGACGTTAAATTCATTCCTTCCACACTTGTGAGGATGGCCCACTCCATTGCTCATCTCTGTGCGGTAGAAGGAGGCCGATTCTCCGCTCGGCTCTGTCTCGTTAAAAGCCGCGAATTTGCAGTTTGTCGTCTTGAACTAAAGACGGACCTCCTTACCGTCCTCTGTGGAGGCTGTTTGGGATACGTTATTTGGAGAACCTCTCGGTCCCAGGAGAGTAGTTTGTTCTGTGTCATGATGAACATCATCACAGGCAAATATTTTCCTAACAGTAGAAGACGGACCAGAGAAACTGGTCACGAAAGCCAACAGGAAGCAGCGACAAACAGCTTCAGTCTGCTGACACATGGACACCAAAGTCATCGGTCCAATCGTTGTTAACGATGAAGCTGTGGGAGGGAAGATGACAGCAGCCAGACAGCATGTCGTCTCTCTACTCTGAAGAGCAATACATTCACCGATCATCGCCGTTCTGTGTCTCGGCTTGTGCATGCAATAACAGTATCACGAAAAAGACATCTGGGAAAAATTACAACATGTCAGTGGGCTGCAATACTGACAACGTTCATCTCTGTACCATGAGCAGCGATACACAGAACGTTCATCTCTCTGCTGTGATGAGCGATACAAACAACGCTCACCGATCTGCTGGATGGGGCAGAGCATTCACCGATCGTCTCTGTACTGTGTGGGCCGTCACATTTGCCGCTCATCTCTCTACTGTTATTACCGACAATTCAACTCACTGAAGGCTGAAGACGTGACATGCTGAGCGAGAGATGACTATTGACAAAAAAACTTCCAATACAAAATAAAGCTTAAAGAATCTCTTTTCCTCGTGTGTTTGATTGGGTTTTAACTTTTGTAAAGAAGCTTCTTTTCTTGTTTGTGTTTTAACTTCAGCACCTTCACCTCTGCTGAAAGCACGAGCACCAAACTCAACGGTGAAACTGAAGTCTAAAACACATATACGGGAGGGACGGTGATGGCAGGCAGACAAGACCGTGCAGGTGGAGGACACAGCCATGCTGACAGGCAGAGCAAATAAACAGAAGCCAGGCTTTGCTTCCAATGCTTTGGGGGAGTGGCCTCTTTGCTTCTCAGCTCTCAGTTCATTCACCATTTGTCTCTCGATGTGAGAGGTAGCCTGTTCACCGCTCGTCTGAAGCTGTGAGGGGAAGAACTTTCGACATGTCGTGTCTCTACCCTGAAGAGGAATACGTTCACCGATGGTCTCCGGACTGTGTGGGCAGCACTTTCTACGTTCGTCTCTGTAAATACCGACAGTTCAACCATTGGAATCCAGAGAAATATTTCCTGCAATGCAATAGACGGAGAAGAGAAAGAGCCGACAGGAGCAAACAGGAAGAAGTGCCAAACGGCTTCACTTCTGCTGAAAGCGTGAGCACCAAAGTCATCGGTCCAATCGTAAACGATGAAGCTTTGGGAGGGAAGATGACAGCAGCCAGACAGCATGTTGAAGGTTGAAGACATGGACATGCTGAGCGAGAGAAGAAGACTATTTCATGCTAACTTTTAATAGCAATTAAAATGATAACTTATGAGCAAAATTATGATTATTTATATTTTTTTAATTTTTGGGAATAAAGAAAATCCTTCAATTCAAAAATAAAGTTTAAAGAAGCTTCTTCCCTGTTTGTGTTTTGACTTCAGCACCTTCACCTCTGCTGAAAGCATGAGCACCAAAGTCAACGATGAAACTGACGTCTAAAACGCACATATGGGAGGGACGGTGATGGCAGGCAGACAAGACCGTACAGGTGGAGGACATAGCCATGCTGACAGGCAGAGCAGGAAAACAGAAGCCTTGTTTTGCTTCCAGTGCTTTGGGGGAGTGGCCTCTTTGCTTCTCAGCTCTCAGTTCATTCACCATTTGTCTCTCGATGTGAGAGGTAGCCTGTTCACCGCTCCTCTGAAGCTTTGATGGGGAGGACTTTCGACATGTCGTGTCTCTACTCTGAAGAGCGATACGTTCACCGATGGTCTCCGGACTGTGTGGGCAGCACTTTCAACGTTCGTCTCTGTAAAATACCGACAGTTCAACCATTGGAATCCAGAGAAATATTTCCTGCAATGCAATAGACGGAGAAGAGAAAGAGCCGACGGGAGCAAACAGGAAGAAGTGCCAAACGGCTTCACTTCTGCTGAAAGCGTGAGCACCAAAGTCATCGGTCCAATCGTACACGATGAAGCTGTGGGAGGGAAGATGACAGCAGCCAGACAGCATGTTGTCTCTCTACTCTGAAGAGCAATACGTTCACCGATCATCGCCGTTCTGTGTCGGCTTGTTCATGCAATAACAGTATCCCGAAAAATACATCTGGGAAAAATTACAACATGTCAGTGGGCTGCAATACTGACAACGTTCATCTCTGTACCATGAGCAGCGATACACAGAACGCTCATCTCTCTGCTGTGATGAGCGATACAAACAACGCTCACCGATCTGCTGGATGGGGCAGAGCATTCACCGATCGTCTCTGTAATGTGTGGGCCGTCACATTTGCCGCTCATCTCTATACTGTTCTTATCGACAATTCAACTCACTGAAGGCTGAAGACATGACAAGCTGAGCGAGAGAAGACTATTGACAAAAAAACTTCCAATACAAAATAAAGCTTAAAGAATCTCTTTTCCTCGTGTGTTTGGATTGGGTTTTAACTTCAGCACCTTCACCTCTGCTGAAAGCACGAGCACCAAAGTCAACGGTGAAACTGACGTCTAAAACGCACATATGGGAGGGACGGTGATGGCAGGCAGACAAGACCGTACAGGTGGAGGACATAGCCATGCTGACAGGCAGAGCAGGAAAACAGAAGCCTTGTTTTGCTTCCAATGCTTTGGGGGAGTGGCCTCTTTGCTTCTCAGCTCTCAGTTCATTCACCATTTGTCTCTCGATGTGAGAGGTAGCCTGTTCACCGCTCCTCTGAAGCTTTGATGGGGAGGACTTTCGACATGTCGTGTCTCTACTCTGAAGAGCAATACGTTCACCGATGGTCTCCGGACTGTGTGGGCAGCACTTTTAACGTTCGTCTCTGTAAAATACCGACAGTTCAACCATTGGAATCCAGAGATATATTTCCTGCAATGCAATAGACGGAGAAGAGAAAGAGCCGACGGGAACAAACAGGAAGAAGTGCCAAACGGCTTCACTTCTGCTGAAAGCGTGAGCACCAAAGTCATCGGTCCAATCGTACACGATGAAGCTGTGGGAGGGAAGATGACAGCAGCCAGACAGCATGTTGAAGGCTGAAGACATGGACATGCTGAGCGAGAGAAGAAAACTATTTCATGCTAACTTTTAATAGCAATTAAAATGATAACTTTTGAGCAAAATTAGATAATTTTTTATTTTTATTTTTTTGTAGAAAAAAAAATCCTTCAATTCAAAAATAAAGTTTAAAGAAACTTCTTTCCTTGTTTGTGTTTTAAGTTCAGCACCTTCACTTCAGTGTTCACTTCAATTCAGGAATCGGAGGATCGGCGACGGAATGCAGACAAGCCATGCAGGTCGAGGACACAGCTATGCTGAGAGGAAGGGCTAAACTAAGCCACTCCTTGCTTTATTTTTCCACCAATGATAGTTCTCCTCCAGGGGGGAGGAGCCTCTTCGCTACTCAGCTCTACAAAAACAGACGTTAAATTCATTCCTTCCACACTTGTGAGGATGGCCCACTCCATTGCTCATCTCTGTGCGGTAGAAGGAGGCCGATTCTCCGCTCGGCTCTGTCTCGTAAAAAGCCGCGAATTTGCAGTTTGTCGTCTTGAACTAAAGACGGACCTCCTTACCGTCCTCTTTGTAGGCTGTTTGGGATACGTTATTTGGAGAACTTCTCGGTCGCAGGAGAGTAGTTTGTTCTGTGTCATGATGAACATCATCACAGGCAAATATTTTCCTAACAGTAGAAGACGGACCAGAGAAACTGGTCACGAAAGCCAACAGGAAGCAGCGACAAACAGCTTCAGTCTGCTGACACATGGACACCAAAGTCATCAGTCCAATCGTTGTTAACCATGAAGCTGTGGGAGGGAAGATGACAGCAGCCAGACAGCATGTCGTCTCTCTACTCTGAAGAGCAATACGTTCACCGATCGTCGCCGTTCTGTGTCGGCTTGTGCATGCAATAACAGTATCACGAAAAAGACATCTGGGAAAAATTACAACATGTCAGTGGGCTGCAATACTGACAACGTTCATCTCTGTACCATGAGCAGCGATACACAGAACGTTCATCTCTCTGCTGTGTTGAGCGATACAAACAACGCTCACCGATCTGCTGGATGGGGCAGAGCATTCACCGATCGTCTCCGTACTGTGTGGGCCGTCACATTTGCTGCTCATCTCTCTACTGTTATTACCGACAATTCAACTCACTGAAGGCTGAAGACGTGACATGCTGAGCGAGAGATGACTATTGACAAAAAAACTTCCAATACAAAATAAAGCTTAAAGAATCTCTTTTCCTCGTGTGTTTGATTGGGTTTTAACTTTTGTAAAGAAGCTTCTTTTCTTGTTTGTGTTTTAACTTCAGCACCTTCACCTCTGCTGAAAGCACGAGCACCAAACTCAACGGTGAAACTGACGTCTAAAACACACATATGGGAGGGACGGTGATGGCAGGCAGACAAGACCGTACAGGTGGAGGACACAGCCATGCTGACAGGCAGAGCAGGAAAACAGAAGCCACGCTTTGCTTCCAGTGCTTTGGGGGAGTGGCCTCTTTGCTTCTCAGCTCTCAGTTCATTCACCATTTGTCTCTCGATGTGAGAGGTAGCCTGTTCACCGCTCGTCTGAAGCTGTGAGGGGAAGTACTTTCGACATGTCGTGTCTCTACTCTGAAGAGCAATACGTTCACCGATGGTCTCCGGACTGTGTGGGCAGCACTTTCAACGTTCGTCTCTCTAAATACCGACAGTTCAACCATTGGAATCCAGAGAAATATTTCCTGCAATGCAATAGACGGAGAAGAGAAAGAGCCGACGGGAGCAAACAGGAAGAAGTGCCAAACGGCTTCACTTCTGCTGAAAGCGTGAGCACCAAAGTCATCGGTCCAATCGTACACGATGAAGCTGTGGGAGGGAAGATGACAGCAGCCAGACAGCATGTTGAAGGCGGAAGACATGGACATGCTGAGCGAGAGAAGAAAACTATTTCATGCTGACTTTTAATAGCAATTAAAATGATAACTTATGAGCAAATTTTTGATAATTTATCTTTTCTATTTTTTTGGAATAAAAAAAGCCTTCAATTCAAAAATAAAGTTTAAAGAAGCTTCTTTCCTTGTTTGTGTTTCAACTTCAGCACCTTCACTTCTGCTGAAAGCATGAGCACCAAAGTCAACGATGAAACCGAAGTCAACAATTCAGGAATCGGAGGATCGGCGACGGAAGGTAGACAAGCCATGCAGGTCGAGGACACAGCTATGCTGAGAGGAAGGGCTGAACTAAGCCACTCCTTGCTTTATTTTCATAAAAACAGTGGGAGGAATGTTATAAACCACATTACCCGCAATGCCCTAAAATTAGATAAACAACTTGATAATTGCACATTCATGTTCCAGACACAGAAAACATTAGAATTTTACCTTGAAAAAAATCTGATCACATTTTCCAATAAAAACAAAACTATTTCAAAACGTTTACATTTACTCATAAATTTATTGAACTGAATGAAAAAATGTATAAAAAAAATAAATTTTTACACTTTGAACAAACATTATCAGTGATTTTAGGTCAAACCAACAGTCCCCTTCACTGTGTGATCGATTTTTATAGTTGAAGCTCCTCTGATCTCACCAGCATCTACAGGAACAGTCATCTCTCCAACGCAGCCAGAACTTCTCTGACCTCACCTGATGACCTCAGAAATCCTTTTTCTCTATCAGACTGAGGCTTCTGTCAGGGGAGTTTTTAGAACTTCAAGGTCAAGAATCTTCTTGACCTTCTAGGCAGTTTCTGTAGGATCTGTTGTTTGATCCAGAAGTCCTCCTAACAGAATCCGACTGGACTTCACAGAGAGACCGTGAAGGAAACAGACAAACAGGTCCAGGTGTCCAGTTTCCCTCCTCAAGGATTTCTTCATGACTTTGCTTAGAAACCCGTCTAGAGGTGGAACAAGCTGCTTCTTTTTGGAGAACTTCAGCTTCTGCTCTGTAAAAATGTTCAGCTTTGGCTCCACGTGTTTGTCTTCTCTCAGGACGTTCTCTGTGTTCCTGCTGGAGGAACGGTGAATCGTGTAGACTGCAGACAGAAACTCCTGAACGCTCTGATGGACGAAGCTGTAGACCGCTTTCTGGAAGATCCCACAGTCTCTTCTGAGGATCTCTGTACAAACTCCTGAGAAAACAGAAGCCTCCGTGACATCCAGACCACACTGCTGCAGGTCTTCTTGGTAGAACGTGTTTCCTTTCTCCAGATGTTCCAGCGCCAGCCTCCCCAGCTTCAGGAGAACTTCCCTGTCCGCCTCTGTCAGCTCCTCTGGACTCTGCTCATCTTCCTGCTGGTACTTATTCTTCCTCCTCTTTGTGTGGACCATCAGGAAGTGTGAGTACAGGTCCGTCAGGGTTGTTGGCAGCTCTCCTCTCTGCTCTGTGGTCAACCTGTCCTCCAGAACCCCAGCAGTGATCCAACAGAAGATCGGGAGCTCACACATGTTGAAGAGACTCCTGGAGGCCTTGATGTAGGAGAGGATTCTGCTGGACAGATCTCCATCTTTGAATCTCCTCCTGAAGTACTCCTCCTTCTGGGAGTCGGTGAAGCCTCGTACTTCTGTTACCCTAGAGACACACGAAGGAGGGATCTGATTGGCTGCTGCAGGTCTGGAGGTGATCCAGACCAGAGCTGAGGGAAGCAGACGTCCCTGGATGAGGTTTGTCAGAAGAACATTGACTGAGGACTTCTGGGTGACGTCAGACACCACCTGACCGTTGTTGAAGTCCAGAGAAAGTCTGCTTTCATCCAGACCATCAAAGATGAAGAGGAGTTTACAGACAGACAGCTGCTCTGCTGGGATCTTCTGGAAGATTGGATGGAACATCTGGATCAGAGTGAGAAGACTGTGCTGCTCCTCTCTGATCAAGTTCAGCTCCCTGAAAGGGAGAGGAACCACGGCGCTGATGTCTTGGTCCTCCAAACCCTCGGCCCAGTCCAGAGTGAACTTCTGCACCAAGAAGGTTTTTCCAGCTCCTGCCACGCCGTTTGTCAGAACCACTCTGATGGACCCGTGATGGTCAGGAGAGGATCTGAAGATGTTGTTGGCTTCCAGCTGCCTGACCTCGTGCTGTGTCTGAATATCTTCTCTCTGTTCCTCTGTGATCCAGAGCTCAGTGAAGATCCTGTTGAGGAGATTTCCACTTCCTGCTTCATCCGTTTCCTCAGTCACATATTTGCATCTCCTGAAACTGATCTTAAGTTCTTCTAACTCATCCCGTAGAACATCTGCTGGAAGACAAAGAGTGGGAAAAACAGAACCCTTTTAACATCTGCCCAAAATGACAGCAGCAGAGGTCCAGACACATCTGGACTTACTTTGGCCAGATCTGTTTTCGGAGCAGGGATGTTCTGGTGGAGCAGACTGGACCCAGACTGAGGGGAAGTTCTGTCTGCAGCCTCCGAAGCAGGAGGTAGAGGAGGACGACTGTTCCTCATCACAAACAGAAATCCTCTTTATCTGCCTGTGGAGACCAGAGAGAAAATCCATCCAGGAGAAAAGTTCATGTTGATGAAACACACAGACTTTCAGCTCTACTTTGTCTCTTCTCTGCATTCAGTGATCTGCAGATATCAGAGGAAACAGCCGCTCGGATGTGGCTGTTTGGTGTTTTCTGGTGTCTCTTTGCTCCGATCAGTGAGTTACAAAACTGTCACTGCATTTTTGAGACAAACAGGAAGAGGAAGAGGTTTGTGGGACTTTTATCTCGCTAGAGATGAATAGTGATGATAAAATACAATAAATCCAGTTTCTGTGTCATTTGTCTATTTGTCTGTTGTATATTTCCTGTTCAGTTTCAGAGGCTGTGAGGCGATGCAGCACCGACCCCTGCATCACGTTAGATGGTGCAATCCTGGGTTGAGCTCTTGCCTTGAGCTATTGTTTGCTACCGATGTAATGCTTTATTAAAATGTTTTTATACGTTCTTAAGATTTTTATTACATGTCCCCACTTTTCATACAGTTTGCACACCAACTGTGCAAGTTCTCCCATTTAAAAAAGATGAGAGAAGCCTTTAATTTTTAATCATAGGTAAACCTCAACTATGATAGACAAAATAAGAAAGAAATACAGAAACATCACATTGTCTGATTTTTGGAGAATTACTTATAATATAAGTATTTGGTCAATAACAAAAGTTCAACACAGTACTTTGTTATAAACCCTTTGCTGGAAATGACAGCAGTCAAACATTTTCTGTAAGTCTTCACAAGGTTTTCACCAACTGTTGCTGATATTTGGGTCCATTCCTCCATGCAGATCTCCTCTAGAGCAGAGATTTTTTGGGGGTGTTTCTGGGCAACACTAACTTTCAAGTTCCTCCAAAGATTTTCTATGGGGTTGAGATCTGGAGACACGCTAGGCCTCTCCAGGATCTTGACATGCTTCTCATTAAGCCACTCCCTCATTACCCAGTCAGTGTGTTTGGGATGGTTGTCATGCTGATGGAAGGAGGTTTTCACTCAAAATCTGATTACACATGGCCGTATTCATTTTTTCCCATACACGCATCAGTCGCTCTGGTCTTTTAGCGGAAAAAAAAACAAAACCTGATGTTTCCACCCCTGTGCTTTACAGTAGGAATGGTGTTCTTTGGATGCAACTTCTTTCTCCTCCGAAAACGACGAGTAGAGTTCTCACCAAAAAGTTCAGTGCTGGTCCACAATTTGATTTATGGTGTCCCCAGACAGCTCTTTGGTCTCCGCCATAGTGGAGTTTGGAGTGAGACTATTTGAGGTTCTGGACAGGTGTCTTTTATATAAATAACAATTCAGACAGGTGCCATCAATGCAGGTAACGAGTGGAGGACAGAAGATGCTCTTACAGGTCTGTGAGAGCCAGAAATCTTGCTCGTTTGTTGGTGACTAAATACTTATTTTCCACCATAATTTTCAAAGAAATTCTTTAAAAATCAGAAAATGTTATTTTCTCATTGTGTCTCTCATAGTTGAGGTTTATGATGATAATTCCTGGCCTCTCCCATCTATTTAAGTGGTAGAACTTGCACTATTGGTGGCTGACTGAATACTTTTTTGCCCCTCTGTAGGTTAGTTCAGCTTAAGAGTCCAGGTACGATTGCTCCATTTTTATCTCTCTTTTAGATTCCTTCTGATACATTTTTTGACTTTAAAAAATGGTTTACGCTATTTTTATGAAAGCCTCACCAATGCAACTTTACAGTTTTTAATATTTTGACGAACACATAACATATCACTATCCCCACGATTCAGTTCAAACCTCAACTTTTGTGTCACAGTTTTGTTTCAGCTCTATGTTATTCATATCTTGATAAGTGGGAGAACTTTCATACTTGGTGGTTGTCTATACTGTTTTCCCCCCACTGTATAATAAATCATGTATTTTACTTGTTCTGGAATCAGTTTTGACATAAAGCTTCACTGAAAAGACACAAGGGGAGTCAGTAACTCTGCCAGCCATTACTGCAGAGCTAAAAAAGTTCTACAGGAGTCAGTGATTTTGTGCTTTGATGTGATGGACTCACTCAAATGTGTTCTCTGTGTGTTAGTGCCTCACCAGACCCAAACCTCATTGGTCTGATCCTCTCGTGACTTTGAATCAGTTAGAAAGCCCTCACACATACAAACATGAATAACAAGGCAGAAAAGAAAAAGACTTACTGTGATTCTGATGGTTCTGGATAGAAACATGGAGGTTCTGGTTTGGACAGCTCGCTTTTGTGGGATGAACTTCTAGATACAGAGTTTTTCATCTTCATAAAGCCAGCAGGTCTGACAGACAAAGAGAATTGTTCTCCCGCTCACTTTCTAGAAGCTTTCACTTTCAGTTTCTCTGAGCTTTGATACCCCTCCCGCCTTTTTTCAAAAGGGACCCCCCCCCCTCCCCCAAGGGATTTATACAAATTTATACCCTGGTTATCCGAAGATACATAACCTCTTTTTGTAATAGTAAAACCTGTCTATATGCCCCATAAACTCAAAGCTTCAAGGATCAAGACAAAAAACATAAGTAAAACCTATTTTATAAAGAAAAAAGATTTATTTAAATCAAATTTCTTGCACTGCAGTCGTCTGAAAGTTCTTTGAGTTTTTAATTTTTGCATAAATTAAATCCTCCAAAAAACCTTTTATAATGACTAAGTGTAATCAGAACATACTTTTGGTTTCAGAGAAATGCAGGAATGTTCGTTTATTGATTTATTTAAGATTTAAATGAGTTCTAATTATCTAAAGCAAGTTGCTTTCACTTTTAAATGAAAATTAACCTATAACAAGTCAATACTACAACATACTCCACTGATACAAACATGACTTTGAGGTACAAAAGTTATTTTTTACACCTTAAAGTGATAAATTTCACAGGTAAAATACATTTAAACCGTTGCTTCATTATTCAAAATGGGATTTTGGCTCTATCTTGTGGTGACTGATTGTATCTGCACAGAGTTCCGGGAAGGGATTCGAATTTAGTGCATCACGGAAATGACGTCACATTCCCTACAACTATTTTTTTTAAAGAAAACATCTTGATTTTTGCCATCTGAAGGTCTACTCGCTGATGTGATATGTACTGTTGTCAACTGTTCAATAAAGTTTAATAAACAAAAGCCCGTTTTCTCATAGTGGGACATTTATTCACAATTGCTTGTTAAAAACTACACATTGTGCAGTGACGTGCGGTGAGGTTAATGGCTGGTGAGGCACTGACGTCATCAGTCAGATTTACAAACATATGAACCATGAATATAAATAACTGAGTAACTTATTCACCATTTGATTGACAACAGTTAACGTTTTGTTTAAAATATAATTTCAACATGTTTTTTTTTTCATATACAAACTGCAGCATAGAAAAAAGCACAAACGTTATTATCGTCTTACCTTTAGTTGTAAATAAAGTCCATACGCCGCTCCTTCTGAAGAAAATGACTTGCCGCTTGCTATCACTTCTTCTAGTATTTTTAGCGTCATAATCTCAGGGCTCACCGGCGCCCCCTAACACGAGGCACGAGAACTGCAACATGAGGCACGAGAATGTCTGGCCTCACCCAGCGGCTTTTTCGCCGTCGTTTAGCGCTCAGCACAAGAAACACGTCCCTCACATACAGTTATTTATAAAAACAAGCACTGTGCATCATATACATCTGCTAAATTATTTAAACTCAGCTCATATAGTACAAGTGATTGAACCGACATACAGAGAGACAGCAGTACCGTCTGACTGCATAGGTATTGCGCAATCCAAGGTGAGGCTCAGCGGGCTGATGCCTCATCGCAGGTCACTTAGTATCTGAACGGCAAATGCGGAAATTCAGCGATTTTGAAAAGAAAAAACACCCAAAAATGGTACATTTAAATGGAAAATGACCGCAAAGCACAACTTACTGATTAAATATAATAATTGAATTTATTTTTTCTCTTTTCTTCCCATAATGACAGGTGAGGCTGTGCCTCACCTGCCTCTCCTGACTGCACGTCACTGACATTGTGCAACACCATCACTGACTCCTGGACATCCTGTGTCGTTGCAGCAGATCCACGTCAAACTGCAGTGGATGTTAACGAAAGGATTCATATATTTTTTTATAAAATAACTTTTAAAAGGTTGCTTTAAAAAACAAAAAACAAGAGGAAATCAAAACTGTAAATAAATATGATGGATAAAAAGACAAAAATAAAATACCGGTCCTTCTTCGGCGTATGCAGAGCCAGGTCACTCCGCAGATGCCCTAACCTCCCTCTTCCCAGAAACATTCTTCCCTTCTGCCCAGCAGAGAGGCACGACCCCTCCAATGTATCCTGGGACTTATCAGGGCCCTCCTCCTGGTGGACCCGGCCCAGAATCCCTCCACGGGGAGGCGAAAAAAAAAAGATGCCTGAACAACCTTGACTGGTTCTTCAGGATGTGGAGGAGCTGTAGTTCTTCCCCGAGCTCCAGGTATCACTGTCATTGTCCTCGAGGAACTGAAGTCTCCCAGAATGGAATCCCCAACCGGAGGATCTACTCCTAAAGCAACAACCTCCAACACTTAAAGAGACACGGGGTTGATACTCACTGACAACAACCGAATAAGAGCCACAAAGTCTTACGTCACCCTTTAGAAAAATAAGATTTGGATTTATGTTATTGTTACTAAGATGATAATCAAAAATAAAATCTTCTTTTTCTTTTTGCATAAATAAAACATGGTCCACGGATGATCACTTTTGAATCCATAACCAGTTTTCACCGAGACCATGGTATAATTATAAATAAAAGCCCACTAGACGCTTTGAAAATAGATCAAAAGATGATCTTTTTACGTATTTATGAAGGTGAAGCAGATTCCTCACACTGACTTTTATCGGCTCAATTGGACTCGACTCTGGGGTTTGGATTCCCCTCGTCACGTTTGCTCTTTGAAAATCCAAATCCTGGAGACGTTACTTAGCAGGAGCAGTTTGGACAATGGCACCATGGGAAATTATTTGGAGGGATTAATTTTAGAAACTAAACAAGAGTTTCATGTTGGGTTTCATGGTTTTTGGATTCTTTGTGAAGCCTTGAGACAACCTCAGCTGGGAATTGCTCTATCACTAGAATTAAAACAACAGGAAGTCCCACTAACGAACACACTTATCCTCCAAGGACTGTCCACTTCCCGACTTGGGAACTATCCGGTGTCATCTGTGTTCCCCGGATCGCAGCAGAACCCAACCCAGGAGATCAGTTCTGTCTCCCTGCTGAGCATCATCCTGTCTCCACCCGTCCAGTGACCCGCGAGCTTTATCTGTGAAGGGAGGGGCAGCCTGCGTTTAGAGTTTGTGTATAAACCCTGAAGGACCTGACAGCCATCCTCAGATCTGCTAACACAGTTTCAGTGCTGAATAGTTGATGTTTCTGAACAAAAAGCAGCAACAAAAGCAGCAACTTTGTGGTCAGAAGGTCAGCATCTTTTCTCAGACCTTTAATATTTCAGGCCTCACATGAGTCTTCAGGTCAGTTACACCAGCATCTTTTGGGACCGTGATGTTCTGAAGTAACTGCTGATTGAGTGTGCATGCCTCCACCGCTATCACTGCAGGATCACACTGCACCACCCAGAATATGCTGCGATGGAACAGGTTGTGCCCCCAGGAGGACTTTAAAGCGGTCGGAGGCCCACCCAGTGGACGGGGAGCTGCCTCTTAATGCGGCAGATTATTATCTTTTTATATTTTATGCAGACATTTCAATGTCTATGGATGTCAAAAAGGAACCATTTTGAATTTATTCTTCATAATAAGTTTTGTATGTTTCTCCCTGAATTCTTTGTTGGTGAAAAACAATTAAAAATCTTGATTAGACACATGAATATTTTACTCAGAAAGCACAACATAATTTGTTGACATAGTAAAAAAAAATCAGTTAATGTGTAGGTTTAAAATTGTGTCAAATATTGGTGCTGACTGAGTATTTCTGGGAGCTCTTATTTTGAAATAAGGAAAATGATTTAGAATGCTTGGGGTGACGCCCTTTTTTTTCAAATTAAAAGGTACACAACAGCTGGATAACAGCTGTGTAACATCCCACTTGTTTTACTCAATTTTTTTCCAAAGATAATCCTCAAGTCGTATTTTTCTGTCAACCAGTGAAAGTACATTTCCCTGGTGTCGCTCGCAGTGTTTGTGATATTGCTGTTGTATTTTCAGTAACCAGGCAATGAAGTTAATTGCTGTTTTTGTTTGTATGACACAGTTACTGAATGTTAAACACGGTTTGTTACTCTTAATTGTTTCAACCATTCACTGAATAGGTGAATAAAGTGCAGAAGTTCATGATATTCACCCTTTCCAGAGTTTTAAACCACTTTTGAAGCGAGCAACCCAAAAATTTCAGTTTTCGTTTTTTCTTTTCATCTTCTTGTGATATTTTTCTCATGTTAGAGGACATTAATGAAAAAATTAAGCCAAAAATTGTGTTTTTGGGTGTTTTTATAGTGATTAGGACAAAAAAATGCAACAACAAAAAAAAAAAAGATTGTAGCAGTGATGTCGGTGCTACAGTTGGCAGGTCACAAGCCCCCTGCTCTGCTCCATTCTGATGCATCCACTTGTAGACAAATAAGTCCATGAACGTCTTTTGTTTTCCTCATCTGAGCTGAAATCTGGATCAAAACTGAATAGCTCCGATATTGCTCCCCATTTAGTTGCACCACTAAGCTTATGTTGAGGGTGTGAAGCGCTTTAAGCTAGTGTGTAGATAGATGGATGATGGGATGTGGAGGTAGGCTTAGTGTCCTAGAAAATGACACAGTTTAGTTGATTTTGGCTAAAAGCGGCATAATTAAAAGACCAAGTGAGAACACTTGGACAAAAGATCAATAGATGATTGGAGTCTTTAACAGCCAGCAGACGGTAGAGCAAAAGGATTTGTGGTTTAAAAGTTTTTATCAGTGTGAATGTCGCTAAAAAGGATGCAAGGTTGAGACAGCAAAGAGAGAGCAGAGTGAAAACATAGTTTGATTCTGACTTTCTGTTAAATCCACAGCATCCCTAAGGGTTTAGCTCAGTGAAGAAGGTGTGTGTCTGTGTGTGTTTGTGTGTCTGTGTGTGCGTGACTACATCCTCGATGACTCAGCTCCAAACTCTGAGCTTCTGAGGGATTAGGAGAACTATGTGGCAGACAAACACTTCCTCTAATGAAGCATGAATACTTTTGTTTCTCCCTCAAGAAAAAATGAAACTCTGAAATTGGAAAAATAATCTCTTCCTGTGAAGTGTGAGAGATACATTCATGTAATTAAACTATGAAAATATGTTTGTTTAGCAACTCAAAGTCAAAATGATTATTTTTATGACCAGTCAAACTGGAAATGAGTGTCTCTCATGTCTGTGGAGAAATTTAGTTTACAGGCAGTTTAAAGTCCCACTGCGATCCTCTTTGGATCTTTTGTAAATGTGTTTTTGTGGTCTTGTAACTATGATTATGCCAGTTTTAGCCAAACCTGTGACATTTTCTTGGCCATAGTGGAGTTTGGAGTGAGACTTGTTGGGTCTGTGGACAGGTGTCTTTTCTATAGATAACAGTTCAAACATGTGCTACTAATACAGGTAACGAGTGGAGGACAGAAGATCCTCATTGAGAAGAAGCTACAGGTCTGTTTGAGCAAGAAATCATGCAAATACTTATTGTCCACCATAATTTACCAATAAATTCTTTACAAATCAGACCATGTGATTTTCTGGATTTTTTTTCTCATTGTGTCTCTCATAGTTGAGGTTTACCAACAATCGGTGTGTTTTGGCAGGTGGGTGGAAGGTGAAATCCAAATGCTGACACGCTTTTCTGAGTAACAATCATTTTAGACTGGTGTAGAGGGTGAGGAGCTGGCAGCTTTGCAGGCAGAGGAGCAAACTGGCGGTTGGATCCAGCAATGGAGCCAGGCAGGATATTGGAAGGGAGAACAGGAGGATTAGAGCACATAAAGATAACTTTTGGTGCTGATAAAACTGCCAATATTGTTACCAGAGGTGTATAGTCTGGCGTTGGCTGAAGGTCCATCTGAAGAACATGTAGAGGAGCAGATGAGGAGCAGGCGTGGCTCATGCACTGGAGGAGACAACACCCACATGGTGGCTGACGAAATGCCTTTTTGCCCCACCCTTAAAGGTCCAGGTATGATTGCTCCATTTTATCTCTTTTAGCTTCCCTTTTACACTTTTTTTTTAAACTTAAGTTTTATTTTTTATTTTTTAAACATGACATAACACAAATGTACACAAATGTACATGAAAAAAATAAAAAATTAGTGAGTAGGGAAAATACATAAATAAAAGTAGAAAAATAAGATATGACACCCGCCATTCCAGAAATGTTAACAGGTCATACAATGGCCAGAGTGTTTTTCTATACAGTCCATCTGTCCCATTTTTCCTTCTCTCAATCTTAAAACAAAAGTCATCTTTTCCATGATGTAGATCTCCTCCACTATGTCAGTCCTGTCTGTGAGGGTTGGTGGTTCTGGCTTAAGCCATCTTCTGGTTATTGCTTTCCTTGCTGAAATTAGCAATATTTCCATCAGGTACAGATCTTGAGCAATGACTGTTTCAGAGATTTTACCCAGATGTAACACTACCTGAGTGAAGGGGATTGTGAAGCACAGAACATTTGTTAAAACACGATGGATGGAATGCCAAAATGATCCTATTTGAATCCAGATCCTACCTACACACGGGTGACCTTCGTGGTTGTGAATCCTGAGACGGGGAAGATAATATCAGCTCGAGGCAAGGCGAAAACAAGCGAGACATAAACAGACTAGACCAGACGTAGTCACCATGAGGGGTAACGAACTGGCGTTGACTACTGGAGCTGGGTCTCCTGTTGAGCAGTAGGGATGATGAGGTGAATTGGTCACAGCTGGTGGAGTCAGGAGCAGAGCAGAGAGGGCGGGGGAGGAGGACTGACAGAGGCACCATCACACTTTGTCAAGCTAAATCCATTTAAGTATTTTCTTTTCCTTTTTCATCTTTAATTGCCGTGCTACTTTTTATCAGATTTCCATAATAAATGTTGTTATTGGGTTTAATAATGTGGTAATGTTGTTTGGTAAGTCCTCCTCTCCTAAAAGGGTCTGAATCGGGTAATCTGATACACATGTCTCAATCTCTTTCCACCTGGCATAGTATTCAGAATTACACCAACAGCAAACGTAGCGCATCTGGGCTGCAAAAAAATATAATTTCAAATTGGGGAGAGACATTCAGCCTTTATCTTTAGGCAATTGTAATGTTGCATATCTGATCCTGGGTTTTTTTCCCTTATCAAATAACTCTGGATTTCATCTGGTCCCATTCTATAAACTGCTTGGGTGGTATTTCTATGGAAGTGACTGGAGTAGGAAGAGTAGCCTTGGTAAGATGTTCATTTCCACCACTTTTATCCTATTTGGTAAATCGAAATGGTAAGTTGACCACCTCTTAATATCCAGGTTGATGTTAAAGTTAATTGTATTATAGTTTTCTTCGTATATGAGTGACAGATTTTTAGGTAAGAAGACTCCAAGGTACTTAATTATTTTATTGTCCCACTTAATATTGTAGCTAGATGTGATTTCTGTTGATGGGGAGTGATTGAAAAGCAGGATTTGGGTTTTAGAAATATTTAATTTGTATCCGGCAAGAAAGTTAAATTCTTTCAGGACTGTCATTAGTTTAGGTATGGAGGTGTTTATGTCTTTTAAAAACAACAACACGTCATCTGCAAATAATCAAATTTTTTGTTCCCTGCTGTCAATTTTGATTCCTTTTAGTTCCTCGCACTGCCGAATGGCCTGGGCCAGTGGCTCAATGTAAAGAGCAATAAGAGTCGGACTGATGCCGCAACCCTGTCTCGTTCCTCCTTTTAACTCGAATCGGTCTGTGAGGGAGCCGTTTATTTTAATTCTTGCTGTAGGCTTGTCATAAATGGCTTTTATACATTTAATTGAGTACTGTGTGAATCCAAATTTTCTCTAAGGTTTGATAAAGAAAATCCCAGTTCACCCTGTCAAAAGCCTTCTCGGAATCTAGGCTGATTATAGCTGCTTTTAGTTTGTTTTTAGTAATGGTGTGAATTACATGCAGGCTTCTTTGAATGTTATCCTGGGTTTGTCTGCCTCTCACAAAACCAGTTTGATCTTTATCGGTTAACTCAGAAATAAATGCTTCAAATCTTTTAGTTAAAATAGATGTATAGATTTTGATATTGATATTGATCTATAATTAGCGCAGTTCTGTCCATCTTTATTTTCCTTTGGGATTAAAGTAATTATTGTGTCTTTCCATGTAGGTGGGGTCCTGCCTTCTTTGTGGATATAATTTAGGGCTCTTAGTAGAAGTGGCAAAAGTTCCAGTTTAAATGTTCTATACCATTCTATAGGGAATCCATTGCTACCTGGAGCTTTATTGGTTTTAAATCTACCTATGGCCTCTTCAACTTCTTGTTGTGTAATTTCCTTTGATTTTATTTTGGATTTCTCCTATACAAGGTAGATCTAATTTGTCTAAAAAACATTTAATTGCTCCCCCGTCAGTGGCGCCCTCTTGTGTGTACAAATTGCTGTAGTAACAGTAAAAGGTGTTTTTTATTTTTTGCGGGTCCCAATGAATTTCCTGAGAGAGTGGGTCTTTGACATTTGGGATTGCAGAATCCACTTGCTAAATGTAAAGACGACACTGTTTACATCACAGATAAACCAGCATGAAAAAGACTTTGGTTTGGCCAGAAGTCAACAACTTTCAAGATTTAAGAGCCAGTTGGGTCAATTTCTCACTGACAGCAGCCCAATAAGAAAACCCTTTAGAAACACAAAATTTGTATCTATGAACCTTTTTTTTGCATAAAAAACATATACATTAAAAGAATATATAATCTTTTATAAATCTAAAATAGTTTAGAACTTTTGACAGAAGTTTACATGACCACCTTTTCAAAATAAGCGACATCACGCACAGACAAGATCCTTTCAATGCAGAAATGAAGTAGTTGGTAGTAGAATGTCAGAAAAAAAGGAGATTAAAAAAAATAATAGTTTATTTTACTGATTGTGGTTTAAATTCATAAACTTTACCAACTAATTAAATCAGAGCTAATTAAATCGACCTTACGTATTTTTAGGACTATGAGGTTCCCTTAATTAAGTTTTTCATAAATAGAAAATAGGTATGTGTCAATCATAACCACTGTCTGATGACAAAAGAACCAAGAAGTCAGTTAATAGAAAATCCACTGCAGCTTTAGCTCCAGTGTTTATGTTCTTTCGACTTGCGTAACTCTTCAACAGTTTATTATTGACATAATTCCAGCTGACCTTAGAGAACAATGGCTTCAGGATCAGCTGATTCACGCCGCTCAGGTGAACGGTCGAGGATTTACGGTTCGTCAAAAAGCGTGTGTGTTTTCGTTGTGACCATCTCCAGTGTGAATGGGCTTGAGTTTGAATTGTGCTCATGTTTACTAACCTCCAATTGCTTTTCTGTGGTACACGGCGCTCAAAACTCGGCCCAAATGTATTTGTTTGACTACGGTAAACTACCAAGCTTGATGGTTTATTGGAGCTTTATGGGTCCAGTTTCTGAAAGAGTTGAATAAAGTTTCTCTGTTTTGTTTTGTTTTGATTGTTGCACCATGTAGTCTGAAATATACACGATTTTTCAAAATGGAATAAAGAAAGTCTTTACCTTTAAACCAAAGAGCCACATGCCGCTCCAGAGCCTCAGGTTAGACGGATCTCTCTTTCCCATTAAATTATCTTAAAATATGGACACCTTTGTGCTGGATTGTGTGTTAATTTAGTGGACACTGTTACTATCATGTGTTGGGCAGCTTTCTATCTGCCCTCTGGTCACAGTTTAACACGTTTGTGGTGTTGGCTGTCGTTGCGTCTGACTGTCCCACCCTGGTAAGCCCACAAACAAGGCACCGCTGGGCCGCGGCTAAAGCCTCCAGCAGCTCAGACAATGGAGCCGGGCTTTACAGAGAGTCCTGACAAACTGCTGACTGTCCACTCCACCTAATGCCCTCCGTTTTGCCTCCTACCTTCTCTCACAAACACACTAGTGGACTCACAAACACTCGCTCTGAACGAGGGAAAAGAAAGTTCACTGGTCCAGATCTTGACACGTACATCCATCCATCCGTCGGCATTGGAAGCTCCCCAGCCTCCTTCAGTTTCTTGTGACGTGTAGCTCAGACTCCCTCAGGTCCAAACAGTCAAGGTGACCCCCCCTGGATCTCCTCATACACCCACCTGCCTCCCCCAGCTCTGCTGCTGAGCCCCACCAGCCCCACAGCGCCAGCGTGGGCTGCTCCGCCGGCGTGTTTCCGCTGCCGGCTTTCCTCTGAGGACCATGTGTGAGTGTCTGCGTGGGATATTCAGAGTCACCTGGACGCCCTCCTCAGATGCAGGTCAGAGTCAATGTTTTCCTCTGCTTTGTGGTGCAACACAACACAGAGAAGAGAAAAAAATCAACAAGTTCATGAGGGTTTACAACAAAACTTTGCTGTGGTGAATTTAGGGAAAAAATATTCTCGTTTTGAATAATGTGTGGTCATTTTAATGTGAGAAAAATCAAACAATTTTAGCATTGATGTGCTTAGTATTTAGAAAGGGAATCTAAAGGGATTGAAAAATAGTTTTTAATAACACATTTGCTGCAAAGGAAAAATTTCTGCATCCACTTGGACATGTAATTTCTCAATTTACATTTTAATTCATTTACTTCTGGTTTCAACTGTTAAAATGTTCTTAGCTGATTCAGAGATGAACATACGGAGCCCTGGAGGGTTCAGTATGAACACGCTTTTAGCATATGGTGTAGACACTGGACTGTTGCTGCCTGAAACCAGCGCATGCACTAACAGTTGGAAGAGGTTCATCAAAGCGGTATAAATTTCTTGCATTTTGCTTTTACTATCACAGTCCAGCTCTGATATATGAAAGACTTGGTGTCATAGAGTTCCAACCCGGCACAAACAGCCGTTATTAATTTCTCCTCCATGATCAATTTTTTCAACAGTTGGTGCTTCCGTGAATTGAAAAGGACGCCGTCCACACGTCACCACCAAATCAGAGTCCCTTATTGGGCAAATTAAACTGGTTGAATTTTCTCTTGCCACGTGTTTTGTGTGTAGAGCTCAAAAATTTACTTTAAAATGTACGTAGTGACACGTGAACACAAGAAATTAAAAGAAGACGAAATTAAAAGACAGAAGAAATTAAAGACAAAACACACTCAAACAAGAGTTAGTTTATAGGTCAATTTCAAATTTCCCAAAATGCTACAAAAATGTTAATTCCATTTAAAACAATCCAAGGTTTTTATTTTTATTACAGTATATTTGATTTTCATTGATTTTTTATTTATTATTTTTTTTATTATTAATTCATTTGTTGCAAAAAGACCTGCAGGATCATTCAGGTTATTGATCTGAGAAGGGAATTTCCTGTTTTTCCTGAAGTTTAAGCACAGTACTACCGTGAAGTACTTTTAAAAATATCCCATTGCGTCACTTTGCATAGGGTTATTTCATGCAGTGAAGTCCTCTTTTAAGTAAATACCATGCAGCCAGCTACTGGTTGAATGCGTAGGTTGTCCCAGTGGTGTCCTGCATCCAAGTGACCCCAAAAGGGATCAAGCCGGTTTGGAGGATGTATGGATGGATGGATGGATGGATGGATGGATGGATGCATGGATGGATGGATGCATGGATGGATGGATGGATGGACAGTTAGTGGTTTAATAAGGTGTCCCACCAGCCTTTCTAAATAAAAGGACAAACAAGAAAGTTACTAGAAAATATCCAGTAAGATTATTCAAGAGCTGAGGATTCATGTGTTCCTTTCCCATCGACCGAGAGACAGCCCCTTAGCATGATGCTGCCACCATCGTGCTTCACTATGGAGTTCTTTGGAGAACTCAAAAGGTGCTTCCATCCTCCAACCCTACCGACATATGAAGACCTCTTCTTTTGTTGCTGTACACCACTTGTGAGCATCTCTGAGCCGTCGTCCTCCTGTCAGTTTGACTGCATCCTAGCAAAGAACTTTGAACAGTGAGGTTCTTCTGTTGCTTGGGGAACGTTCTGTGGACTCCAGGTTATTATAATCTTTTTTTTTTTTTTTTTGGTGGGAGATCGTACTCGACGCAGAAACTTCTGTAACTCCAAAGACATTTAAATTCATGAGTCAATTGGACTTTTTGACAAAACACATTTACATTGTGCTGTTGAATGTTTTAAACTCCCACTGGAGCTAATAGTGATATGACTACAACTCCCATGATGCCATAGTGTTTATAACTTTGTGCCAAAGAGGTAAACAGATTTTCCAAACATTCTCTGCTCCTGTCTTTGCACAGAACCAACAGAATCTTGGCTGTGAAGCAACACCAGGCCTTGTTTTCTGTCTCCTGGTGGGTTTTATTTGGGATGTGGCACATTCTCTACTTTTTTCTAAATTAACATTTATTCTTTAGGCAATAAAATCGTGTTTTGTTTTGCTAAAGCTGTACAACACAGGCTCTTTATTGCTTTTTTTCTATTCCTAGCAGCTCATAAAGAGCTTGTTGGTCCATAAATATACAGTAAACTAAGATAACATGGAGAGTCCAGTTTATAACTTGTTTGATTTTAATTAGAAATCATGCAGATTGGCTGTTATGTAAGCTTTCAGGTAATGTTAAACTTTAACCAATTTTTCTTCAACTTTCCCTCTTAACTCTGATCTTCTCATTCTATTTTGTGGAGGACAGCTTTTCTCACTCCAAGTAAGGAAAGTATTTGAGGTCTTTTAGCAGGAGTTTTAATCGTACACATCAAGTGCTGACTCATCACAGTTTTGTGTCAGAGTTTCCATTTTTAATGCCAGACACTAAGATCTATGTTAATTTTGTTTAGATTTTAAATTCGCATTTGTATGACATCCTCTCCATCACCCCGATCCCTCCCCCGTCTGGCCTCCCACATCCAAATCCTGGCTTTGTGTTGTGCTAGGAGAAAACAATAACCACGATAGCTGACACAGTGCTGGCGGCCTGATCTGCTCTGACAGCACCCCCCCCCCCCCCCCCCAAACAACTCCACGTCAGTGTTGGATCATCTGCCAGCTGGATCCAGAAACGAAGAAAATCTGGCTTAAAACCAAACAATAAATATAGACATTTGACTAGATCATAATGCTGACCCTTCAATGTAAGGCATTTAAATTATTCTTATTGTTTTTTATGGCAGAGTCACATCTGCCCTTACATGTGGATACAGGCTGTTTGTGGGCAAAAGTGGTGAAAATGTAGGGGACACGCAAGTGGCTCCTATGAAATATCAAGATATAAACTTTATCTTTATAGACAATGTAAACTTGCATTCCTTGCATGCAGCCTGATTGTTAGAGAGCTTAGTTTATGTGGACATCGTACGATCGTCTTACAGACACGGGACCCCAAACTGCACACTAATTTCCATGCCAATTTTTATTTAACTCTGCCATAAAAAAACCCAAATCACTGACATGACAGAAGGCTGCTCTTGTGAAAGTGTTTCGTCTGCCCCCGTCACTCTGCAGCAATTGGACCTTTCCGTCAACAGTTGATGAGATTTTAAATGAAAGCGGTAGGACAAGGGTAGTTATCCGAGCGGCGGTGAAAGAGACTTAAGACAACAAAAGAAACAAAAAATACTGAAATGATAGGAAACATAATTTAAAAAAGAATAAACTGGATGGGTCCTGGAACTGAGCCCTGTGGGACTCTGTATACTTGAGTGCAATGAGAGGACTGTCCATTTATATTACCAAACTGGTACCAATCGGATAAACAGGATTCAAACCACTGAAGAGCAGATCCTCTGATCCCGATGTCATGCTCCAGTAAAATACTGCGGTCCAAACTTTTGAGAAGAAATCCAGCAGTCTGTGCTTTATACTAGAGTTGCTAAGAGTTGCTCAGAGTTAATCTATATACATGTTTTTAATATCAGTATATTTCTTAAAGAGTCACCAAATACGTCTGACAGACTGTTAAATATAGCAATAAAAAAAAAACATTGCTGTAATGTTTAAAATAAACAAGCGTTGGATTTTGGTCAAGAATAGAGAATAAAACAGTTTTTTAACAGTTAACTTTGGCTAATCACAGTCAATGTATGAAAGTTTCTGGTTTGCTTTCCTGCATTTGATGTGAGACTGAGAAGCACCAGACTCCTCAGGCCAAATTCTCTATTGTCACATCGCAGGTTCCTCTGTAGATTTACTCAGCTCACTGTAAACAAATGTGCTGCCCACAGGAATCCTGACCAAAACTGGTGCCAGAACTTGATGAATGGAGCATCGGAATTTTTACTTCCAAACAAAGACATAAACATATAAAAAACATATGAAAATATGCTTAAAGTCCCACTCCGATCATCTTTTGATCTCTCTTTTAAAGTGTTCCCAGTGGTCTTTTGATTATGATTGCAAAATCCAACCACCTGTGTCATTTTCTAAGACATAGTTTGTGCAGAGCCACAGCAGGTCATTGGAGATTCCCCCTATGACTTGAAGGCGTGACTGCTGCCGCAGAGCAAGGCCGCCCCCCTCCCACATCCATCTTTTCGCACTTTCTCCAGCCCCTCTAACCCCCAAAAGAACAGTACTTGTGCAACACAAAAATGGTGAGCAATTTTGACGTACATAATCTATTTGTCCGTAAATGGATGCATCAGAACGGAGCGGAACAAGAAGCTTGTGTCCCATCGATTGTAGATTTTATGCAACAACTACAAGCTTTTTGAGTACGGCATTTAGCTTAATTTTCTTTATTTATGTCCACCATCATCAGAAAAATGCCACAAGTGCAAGTTAAAAACACAAAAATCACAACTTTCTTTGGAGTGGGTTTTTAGGTTCAAGCAGAAACAATTACAGGCAAACACTTGTCAAAAAAACATCTCAGCAACGGCTTTGACCCTATATATACTCTTATTTCTCTAGAACTAAGGTCTGCAAGTACTATTTTCAAGTGATCAGGATACAGATAACCGTTAAGTAACATCAAGTGATTCACTGCTTGTTATTCAGGGATTTACTGTAAGCCAGAAAGACCCGGTTTTATTGAAACAGATCAGTTTTAATTTAAGTAAACACATTCCTAATGTTGCATAGCATGCACTTAAAGACGACAATAGCCTTTGAACTGCGACTTTCCACCCGCCTGATGTGTCAGAAATGACACCTCAGTCCTCATATCAAACTGCAGGAGACGTTTCTGCAAAAGTGAGCTACAGCTTCTGATGAAACAAGTTTATAGAACCTCTCCAAGTTGAGTTAGTGCAGGTTTGCATTTTGTTTGTGTGTTTGTGCACACACACAATACTTTCACCGCTCACACAAACGGCCTACTATGCCATAAACCTTGTTATCTTCCTCTCCACCCTCCTTTTATTATAGTAGAACAGCCCCGCCCCTGGCTGTCCTAATATGGGGGCATCACTCTGCCCTCTGACCAATCAGACGGCTGGAAACGTCCCTCCTGAGATGCCATGGTCCCGGGCCGGACCTGAAGTTTCAGAGAGGGGAGCAACAGGGTGGTTGGCCGGCTGCTGACAGACAGAGGGAGAAGGAGTTAGACATTGTAAATATCAGCAAGAAGGGAAGTGAAAGTAAGAAACAGAGGGTTAGAGGAAGGAGACACTGATTGCTGCTGGGTGTGGAGGTCTGTCACCTTTGAGCTGCTGGAGAAGACACGCCGAGGGTGGAAATTGAAGGTAGGCTGGGTGGATGAGGTCTAATGAGAGCTGTCTGTCACTTCTCTCAGAGAACACGCTGCAGGGGGAGAAAGGCTGGAGGTGCTGGGAAGACAGCAGGTGGTTCTGGTGGCTGAGTTCACAGAACTGCAGCGCTGAAGCATCTCCTGTCCTGACTTTGAACTCAAGACGGGAAATGTCCATGCTTTTTCTCAAATGCTGGCTGAACTTTCTCTGGAGTGACTGGGAGCCGCTCACAATAGTTTATGGGAGCGTTCTGCAGCCTCGACATTGCTGACGTTGGAGAGTGCAACAATGCAGCGCTGTTTAAATGCAGAGGCAGTTTGAGTGAGACAGCTGCTGCTTGTGTTTATCCCAGAGTGCCAACTGCTGGTTCCAAACACATGGGGTTTATGGGAACCTTTTGCAGCTTGACATGTCAACCGTGCTGCAAGTTCAGAGGTCAAAAATACACAAAAAAATCACATTAAAAAAAGGAGTTTTTCAATCTGAATGTGGTGCACATGTTTCTGAATGCTGCCGGTGTGCTGTGCCCACTTTTATGCTGATGGTCGTGCGGAGATTTGTCAGTGCCGTCTCGGTGTTACACACCAGTGACAGCTGCAGTGTGATGGTCACAGGATCAGTTTGGCCTCTAATTCCAGCTCAGCTTGGTATGCATGTGAGCCCAAGTGGGTACAAGAGTCAAAACACTCCTTACATAATGAATACAACCATCAACAGGATATCTTTTTTTTTTAGTCCTGGGTTCTCCTGTCAAAAGGCTTTCAGCGCCATCTTCACCCGATGGAAAGCTGGTTTGGAGGTTGGGTCGACATCCAGATGATGGATGACAATCTTATCGATTTCCTGGCAAACTTGCGGAGGTGGGGTCAGTCCCAGAGCAGAACTTTCAGGGTCAAGTGGTGTCAGGAGTGGACTGGGGGGGAGACCTCATGAGGAAACACTGGCTGACGTACGTAAGATCGTGAACTTCCCTCAGAGAGCTGAGAGGATTTCACAGGAAGGAAAAGTCATGTAAACCAGCAACTCAAGAGTACAAACCATTTCAGTCTTGAGACAATGTTTAAAGGTGTTTATTCCTTTAATTGTGCATCACTTTTTCTACTTTTCTGGCTGTTGTTGTTTTTTTCTCAAATCAGTCCAATAAATGTCTGTTTCCTGTTTAGATGGAGGCATTTCCTGTCAGGGGGAAGACTCCTGCGGGTGTGTTGTGTTTTGTTTATCTCTGATGGGATTTATTTCACTTATCTTGAGTGATTAAGGGAACGGTGTTCCTTTCATCTAGAGACGCTCAGAACAGCAACACTTCTGAAACATTCATGTGGCAGTTTGACTCGTCTTATAACAAATATCTCGAAAAAGCTTCATCTGGTCACGCCGCCTCCGACAGTACTCCCTCCGACAATGTTCTCCTGCAGTTCCTCTGACTCCTGTGCAACTGATGCCTGAGAGGAGCCATCATGGAGGACATTAAGCAGGATTCTGTTGCTCCTTCTCCGCCTACGTGCACTTACACATCAACCAGCACACTCCACGCAGTCAGTAAGGAGCCAGTACTCGCTTCTCACCCAAATCTAACTAACATACACCATACGACAGCATCGCCCGTGTGTCATAAGTCTAAAGAACACTTCATGACACACTTACCACACGCACAGCGATGGTACGTTCCATTTTTTTGACGTCCCTTAAGGTGGCTCTACGAGCCTCGAGACAGACCGGCGCTCCGCTTAAGATGTAGCCGCTCCTCTCTACGACCTTCTACGAGCCCGGACGACCCAAAAACCTGCAGCACGCATATGGGGGCAACCCTGCATGTGACCAAGGTTTAAGCTCAAAAACATTTGGTTTCATCCTCCGTTTTTCTTGAAGTATTCTGAACTCGACCCAATCCTATCGACCCAATCCAATCTAAATCCAATCCTTCCACTAAAAATGACCCAAACCACACGGAGGCGGCAGCAAACCTCAGAAATTACTTTTTTTTAATAAAAACCTACAGCAGGGATGGGCAAATTTTGGCCCAGAGGCCATGTGCTGCCTGGTAAACTATTTTAATCTGGTCCGGCGAAATGTAGTAAATTATAAGATTAATCCTTATTAATAATTTGTTTTCCCTGTATTTCTGGTGTTCCCATATTAAACATGATGCACTGTAGATACATTGACCTTGTTTTGATACAGAAAAGTAGTCGGCATTCATGTGTGTTTTCTGAGTCAGTCATTTTTCTGACCATTCCGACGCCACATGAATGCAGCATTTTCAAAAAATGTGAACAAAAGACACAGTTTTGAAAAAAAAAATAAAATAAAAAACTCCCAAATTTTCTGTTTACAAATTAATCCTTTTATATTTGACGTTATATTGAACGTTGGAACCCTCAGTGAGGTGAAGTCTGTTTTGATCTACTGCTTGAGTCAAACTTCAAAACGTTAGAGTCTCAATACTGCAAATATTTGTTATCCAAAAATCTGGTTTGTTCAGAACGTAACCGAGTGTTGCTTATACCCATAAACCGAGCAGATGTTCATTTCAAGACGAGACGTTCCTGTGAAAGTATTTCTAGTCGGACGTCTGTCAGAAATAGAAGCAGCCCCCCTCCCTCCCTCTCTGGACTTGTGATTGTCCTATAATTAGATCCAGTGAGTTTTGTGTTATCTACCCGGCCGATTGTGGAAAAAAGTCCGACCTTATTTCCTGCATGTGAATGGGAGAAAAACACTTTCTACCTGAGTCTGGGCTCTGCTGATAAAAGCTCTCCCAAAAATAAACCACAAACACGTCCTCGGCTGTCCGTCACGCGCTCCGGAGTTTGCAGCTTGTTTTCCCTCAGAGGATGCGTGATGCTCACTTTTAGATTTGATTATGTTTTCCATCTCCAGAGGGCTTACAGCCGCCTCAGACCTGCAGGGAGGAGGAAACCTGGGTGTAAAGGAGGCGACACAAACCTCACAAAGGCTGTTTGTGGAGAGTCTGAGCTGATCCGTTTGCAAAGTTTAACATGTTTTTTATGAAAAAATAAAACACACATGGTTTACATTAAACAAGTAAAAATGAAATATTGAAGATTAGAGTAAATAAGTGGGTAAATCATTTTAACTTTAGGAGAACTGATGTATATTTATAAAAAAAATAATCAAAAACAAATACTTATACAAGCTGGATTTAAAGAAAACTATTTCTTTTATTCTTGTCTCACATTGATGTATCTTTAAAAATCTGCAGGATGAAAGGAGTAAAATCTTTGTGAATTCATAAAAATGCTCTCTCTTTAATAAATAGATAAATAAAAGCTTTAAATCTAAACTCAAACTAATAAAACGGATTAAAGACCCACTTCAAATGTTTTGGACTTTTGTACATTTTTCTGATGATGGAGGACATTTATAAATACATAAATACATAAAGAAAAGTAAGCTTAAAATTGCATTTTCATGTTTTTCTTTATTCGAATTGTTGTGAATCAGGAAAAAATGCCGTGGATGTTGCGTCCAAACTACAGTCAGCTGGTCACAAGCTCCCTGCTCTGCTCCATTCTGATGCATCCACTTGCAGACAAATATGTCCACGTACGTCTTCGTTTTCCTCATCTGAGCTAGAATCTGGATCTTAACTGCACAGCTGGATAGGTCAGGACTATAAAGAACAAATATTCCTCCATCCATCCACCGACTTTTTATAATCCGCTATGTCCCTTTCAGGTCACGGGGTTGCCGAACCCCGCACACACACACACCTAGACACACCTAGGGACAATTAACAATTAACCTATGAAGCATGTTTTTGGACGGTGGGAGGAAACCGGAGTTCCCGGAAAAAAAACAACAACACATGCATGGGGAGAACATGCAAACTCCACACAGTGACGTCTCAGTTGGGATTTTAACCAGGGCCTTCTTGCTGTAAAGCAAGGGCGCCAACCACTGCATCACCGTGCAGCCCCACAATTATTTGTTTACTTCAAATTGACTTTGGTGAAAATTGTAAAATGTCTCATAGCTGTCGAATCAATCTCTGCATCTTTCAAACTTCAAGTCATAAAACAAAAGCCTCCAGGGGTTTAAACCTGCAACCTTTATGCTGCACAAAGAGGCAGCTCTGACTGCTTCTTACTGAATAGCTGTGATTGGAAAAAAAAAAATAAAGTGGATCATTAAGAAAAACAAAAAGAATATCTAAAAATATGACTGTTTCTGAGAGCTGCCACTTAAAAACTACGTGCCTACATACATTCAGGTCACTTATATAGTTTAATTTAGTTTCACGTCATTCTAGGTCTAATGTACGCTGGAAGTAACAGACAAAAGAGTCACTGGGATCTGACCCCGCCCCCTTTAAACCGGCTGCTGTTAACTGAGGTTCAGACATGCTAAAAGATGAGTTCAATGACAATGAGAATGAAAAACCTTTAAGCCTAATCTGAAGGAGAAAAATGGGTGCAAGAAGCTTCTAAAAACAGAGATTACCTGAGGAAATGGAGCGCTTCGCCTGCAGACGCCCAAATGTTTACACGAACTCCCATTTGAAGGGACGAGTCGTGGAAGTTTGACTCTGTTTTTGCTCGCCATCAGGATTGTTTAGGAAAGCGATAAAAACACAGAGCTCGGGCGTTTCTGAGAAGTTTCTCAAGCACAAATGCTGGAGCTCTTTTCTCTGACCGCAGAGGGACTTCTGCTAAAGCAGAGGTGGGCACTGAGGGCCGCATTCCTGCATGTTTTCCAGCATACCCTGCTCTGGCATGTTCTAATTGGATGGACACACCTGAACCAGGTAATCAGCCATGAGTAGGGCAAGACTATCTGGAAATCATGCAGACACACCGGCCCTCGAGGCCTGGAATTGCCCACCCCTGTGCTAAAGGAAGGAGCGCTGCAGACGGCAAAGCTTCACAAGAAAAAACAAAAACTCTGCTTTTGACTGAATCAGACATTTTAAGGTTAAAAAAAAGCTGCATGGTTCTCTGTGTTATTGACATATTGGCAGGTGAAGAGGATTCCATGTCATCCATGGACACCAGTGAAGATCACAAATCATTGAACAAAATAGGTTCAAAGCACTGTCTAGTGGGTCTAGATGACCCAACTCCCAATGTTAACATGCCTAGGATAGCACAAGGGTTATGTAAATTGACAGTTTGAACATTTTAACTGCAGCCTCAAACTCAATTATGTCTCAATGTGGCACTTTCAAAATAAAAGTCACATGTTAAAACAGGCTTTTCGTATAAAAACAAATAATCGGTTAATTCAAATGAAATTAGTTTCATAACCTTTCATCAAGACATCTGCCTTGAAGGGTTTTCCATAACTCGGAACTCGAGTCCATTTTTTTGTTGTTTCGGATGTTTTTCGGTGCGAAAACAAGAAAAAGAGTTGGATTCTGTGTGTGTTAAATGTAGGCCCGCCCCTGCATGCCATGTTCAGGCCTGCAGATGAAGGTCCGATCTATTATAAGCTCGCGCTGTGAGGCATCCCAAATCTTCACCTTCTCCCCTGACTTCCCTCCATTCTTCAGCTCCACCCAGGGAGTGCCACCTCCTCCACCTGCTGCTGCCCGTCCATCCGTCTGCCACGCGGGAAAAAAGGAGAAACACAAGCAATTAGAGAGGAGATAGATTAAAAAAAACCAAGTCAGATGGAAACATTTCAGCATAAAAGGAGGATATAAAAATGCAGTGAGAACAAAACTCATAACCATAAGGTTAGAAGAAGACACTAAAAATCTCCTTTAAACTGATGGAAAGACGTGTTTCTGACAGATTAGTACTGAAATAAAGCAGCTGTTTCTGCATCCGCAGGTAAAAAGACGTCAAGACAATAATTAAAGAGATATAAATACAATAAACTATAAGGTGGGCAACAAGTTATTGAGCACAAAAGAGAAGAATATTATTTTTTTGGTTTACAAAATAGAATATAAATATATAAACAAGAATAAAGGCTATTTTCTGATTAAAACTTTTGGTTTAATTAAAAAAAAAAAAGTTATGCTGGCTAATAATCCACCCAAATCAACAAAAAGACTGAAATTAACAGTGTTTAATTTTTAAATAATTCATTTATTTTCTTAATTTGTAAATGCCATGCATTATATATAAACTTTCTGTTTATACATAGTTGTAGCTTATTTCAAGTTAAAATGCCAAGAAGTGGTCAAACATTGAAACTCAATTTTTTAAGCAACTTGGAATAAATATTAGAAAGTCTGATTTGTCTATCAAATCTAATCCAATGAATCTTTATTTATATAGTACTTTTTTACATTACGTAATACAAAAGTACTGATGTTTTATGTTTTGTGTATTTTTAAAGCTTAAAGGGGGCTTTTTCTTTAAAGATTGTGTGATCGATTCCCAAACAGGAGCAGCACCCACCTGAACACAACACACCCAGAATACACATTCACGCTGGCATGACTGATCACATGTTGCAGGAGGACCGTCAGGAATGACTCTGCTTGGGGGCGGGTGGGGGTGGGGTGGGGGGGCTTCAGAACTATAATCAGATGGACAATAAAGTCCTCAAAGTACCAGCTGATGTTATGCAAAGTTAACTGCAGAGGACAAACTGATCTCTGCAGTTAACTCTGAAATCAGAGTCAACTGAAGTGAAAATTGAAGACGACTCTCTTTAAGCTGCACTGTACAAAAGATGCTTCAGCTTTACCAACTTTTTCATGAGAAAACTTTTCAAAGTTTAGAGAGTTTAAGAGAGAGAAAAAAGAAAACGTGAAAGGTTAAAAATCCAAATCCTGTTGTGTAAAAATATTTTATGTCTGGTTTCTGAATATGAAATTCTCAACAGCCCCAAATCCTTAAATCCACTTGATTTGAACATTTTCTTTTTTCAGGACTTTTTCAAGAGCTGTGCTCATTGAAAGATTTGGTGTGAAACCAGAACTCTGAATGCAATTACTGATTTATTGATCAACTTGGTGCAGGAAAGGTTGATGTGCTTCAGGTGGCAGAGGAGGTTTGAGGAGAAATCGGCAGAATCTGCAGGTGTAAGGTGGACATCACGCAGGACGAAAAGAAAAAAGCCTGGTAATCCTGGAGATCCAGTATGCAGAATTCATACTGGATGAGAGTAGACAGAGACTCTGAGTTAAATTTTATCCCACACAATTAAAGTACCGTGGGACAGGACGAGGCAGGAAAAGGAAAGGATTTTGTCATCTTAAAAGAAATTGCATCAGCACCTCTTGCTTTTATTTGTAGTCGTTTAGATTATGGTAATGCCCTGCTCTCTGGTTTACCAAAAAAGTCTCCTTCAAACCCACAACTTCCACAGAACTCTGCTGCATGGGTTCTGATGAGAACCAGGGGCCGGGAACACATTACACACATTTTAAAATCGCTGCATTGGCTCCCTGTGCGTTTCAGAATTGATTTTAGGATTATTTCAATGGTTTGTAAACGTTTTAATGGTTTTGGGCCTTCTTATGTAGGTGATTTACTTTTAAAGTAGGAGGCCTCATGGACTCTGAGGTCATCCGCTGCTGGCCTCTTAGTTGTCCTGAAGGTGAGGACCAAAACTCATGGTGAGGCTTCGTTCTGCCATCACGGTCCTCGCCTGTAGGACGGCCTGCCGGGGAGCCTCTGGGCCACAGAGACTTTATTTAAGGCTCAAGACCCACCTTTTTAATTTTGCTTTTAGTTGATCTTGTTTGCTTCTTTATTCTTTTACTTTTAATAAATATTATTAACTTATGTATTTAATTTTATCTTATGCATAATCTTATTTACAATTTCATGGATGATTTTTTTTAGCCCCAGTGTTTCTTCCCAGTGTTGTTGCCGCAGTCGTCGCTGTTGCTGGGGCAGCCGGAGTTTAACATTGCAGCCTCACGGTTGTGAAATGGACCCCGTTGCTGTCCCGGTCTGGGTGGGCGCTGCGGCGATGTGCCTCTGGCCGAGCTGACTCCTGGTGTGAAGAGATTCCCAAATACTGTTTCCTCACAACAGAGCCAACTCTGAAATTTGTTTTAGAAGTTACTTTCATAAGTATTCATTGTGAGTGGGGTCACGGGTCGTATGCGTCGCAGTGGGGAGTGGGAAGGGTGGGTTGGGTTTGTATTGTAACATTGTGAATGTTTTTTACTTCAAATGTTAAAGCACTTTGAGTTGCGCAAGGCATGAGAAGCGCTATTTTATAAACAAGTGTTGCTAAAAGTTTATAATAGGTGTTTCCATTGCAGTTTTGCAAAATATGTCAGTTTCGATGCGCCTCAAAAACCAAATGCAGCTACTGAAAGCTCCCACCATGTTTTATTCACAGGCAGTGAAACATGTGAAACTTTATCTGAAAGACTTTCTAAAACCTTTTTTTATGCTGTGTATGCAGCGCTGTAATCAGTATTTCATGGTGTGTAGGGTTTTATACACTGACTATATGTGTGGGTATATAGGGTGAACACCCTTTCTCTGAATTTCTGGATGTGTAGCTGTACTTTACAGAAATAAGACTCTCTGAGAGTCATATTTGGTTTTTACATTGACAGTAAAAAGAATATTGTTATTTTAAGAAAAGTGCCAGACAGGCCATACCGTTATCGTAACTATAATTTGATTTAACTCATTATACAACAGTCATACATAGAAAATTAAACCAAAAATGTGGATCATCCAGGTTTTTTTTAAACGTGTTGCTTTTGTCAAATGCAATAAAAACATGGTCAATACTAAGAACTCCTTGACTTCAGATGTCTTGACTAAATAGCAAAAAGTAAAGCCTTTAATTCTGCACATAGACATTAAATAAAGAATTTTAAATGGCATCATAACAGTGGAAAAAAGGTTTTTCCAGATGAAAATTGTTTCCATCTTATGATTGACTCACTGGATGGGTTTTATCATTTTTTTGTAGTGGTCTCTTTTTATGTAAAGCGCTTTAGAGTAACATTATGTGGAAAAATGCTGAACAAATAAAGTTTGAATTGATTTTAACTTGTGTTCAATTGCCACACGTTTTGTACAAAGAGCCCAAAAATGGTCATTAAAACTTGCGTAGCTATGAGTGAAAGCAAGAGTTTTATAAGCAGAACTCTGGTTTATATAGACTTTTCATTGGAAGTGGCTGCTTGAACGGGCGATGTGAACGTAGCTTAAAAGACGAAGGGAGCAGAAGGAACAGGGACGTTCATGAGGTAGGAGATGCAGACAGAAACAAAAAGATGCAGCTTTTCTGAGACTGCTGGCATCTCAGTTCTTCACCACAGTTTGACCTGCAACTAAAACTCATCGCCTGTTCAAACTCTCACTTTGTTGATAAATGTCTTCATGAATGAAGCAAAAAAACGTCAAAAATAATGATTTTTTTTTTTTCCTGAGAAAGGACCGTCATGGTTGAGGTCTACTGCTCTGTGGATGTTTGCACCGTTTAGTCCTCCTAGAGCTTTTCCTTCTCGTGTGTGAATGGAGAAGATGGTTTAGGATCGGGTGTCAGAGGAATGACGGAGGCCACGGAAAGAATGTCAGGACCTCTAAAAGCTTCGGCTGACGGCCGTGTCGCTATATTAGATCCTTTAACTCTGCATGCTTACGCCTGACAGGAAAACCTGCTGTCTCAGATCCTTCAGAGTCTGGATTCCAGCGTTTTCACCTCATTGGAAACAGTTTGAATGGTTTGAACGGATCCTTCAGATGATCTCCTGCTCTGTTCAGATCTCCTCTTTGGTGGTCCGTCATGCTTTCCATCACACATTTGCACCTCTGGTCTCATTCCGTCCCTTTATTCGCCGTCATGTCAGACCTTCATCCTTTCAGCCACAATGTTCACAGAATGAATCTCTGAGCCTCACAAAGACCATCAATGGATGACACACGTACAAAAACACACACACACACTCTAGAAACCAATAACCATGCATAAAAACACACACACACACCCACACACTCTAGAAAAAAAATGCAGACCCACATAAATACATACCACTATGCACCCACACACACAAACGACTCCACACCCACACATGCACACAAGGACATTCACATCCATACAAACGGAAATAATAAATTAATGCTCGAGTTCGTCAAGACATAATAACTGAAAGTATTGCTGCTGTGAAACGACCACAATGACACAGTTAAAAATGTCCACAGACCAGAGTTAATAACTGTTTTTGATCTGTTACTGTTTGTTTAGAGCGTTGCACAGAATCATTTTGGACAGTAGCCTCATTTCCACTGGGCGGTGTGGTACGGTTTGATACTTTGAGCGTTTCCATTATAAAATGGAGCCATTAAACTGAACCGTTCCATTTTTGGGCCGTTCCATTGATGGTTCCGCTTTGAGTGGAAACGCTTACCTGTAATGCCTGGACCATTCCAAACCGGACCACATTGGAATGCTCAGTGGAAACGAGGCTTTGGAAACATAAAAACGAAAAACTGATCAGACGTGCAGCGCAGGTCCAACATTCAGGTTTGTGATAACTGTCAGAACTTTAGAAAGGTAATGGCTTTGAATCAGACCAACATGTGGTTTTTTTGTCAGCACAGGACAAGAAAATGAGTCATGTAAACTTTCGTCAAACTCTTTCCCTCAAATAGAACCTATTCTTTCATCAGTTTAGCGTCTGAGATCACAAACAGATTTAGTCAAATCTCTGCAGGACGATAAAGTTTATCTTGTCTCGTAGTCTTACGATTTTTTTACTAAGGCCGCTAGCTTCCAACGGCAAACTGACCTGATGTTCATCTTGATCTTCCAGATTCTGACAGAGAAGACAGCCATGTTTTCAGCCGGACTAGAGATCCAGCCGTGAGTAAACGCAACACGTCTGCAACCAACCAAGCAAACATTAAATATGTTGGAAAAACTCCTTTGAGCTGAAATGGTCTGCCCTACTTTGATGGAAAATCTTTTATGGACAACTTTAATTGAGGCTCGCAGCGAACAACGGTGGCAGCTCAGGTCATGCTGTTTCCCAAAGTTCAACCATGCAATACCTCATGAAACAAACAGGGGAAGGACAGGCTTCAGGAGCCACCATCCAGCAGCACGTTAGCAGTGAAAACAACTGAAGTATTTCATTTATCACGTGTTCAGTCACTCTAATGTTACAAAAGACTTACCCTAAATCCGTTTTCTGCTCGTCGTCTGATGTGGACTTTTTGTTCAGTCTTTGTGAGACACACAGACTTCAGGTTCTCTTCTAAACTCTCTAAAGTTAAGGGTTGGTTCCCCAACTGAGCTTCCAATGGTTCCACCTCAGCAAAAATCCCTTCTTTACCTTTCTTCTGCTCTCTTCAGTGATCTCCCGTCATCATCTGGCTCTGTCTAATCTTCTCATTTGCGTCCTCCTCCTATACATCCGTGAACCTCCTCTTTGGTCTTTTTTTTTGCTTCTTTCCAGGTAGCTTCAGCCTCAGCACCCTTTCACCAACATCCTTACTATTCCTCCTCTTAAACCATTTCATTCCCTGCATTTATCTCCAAAACATCTACCACGATCTGTTCCTCTGATGGATTCATTCCTGATCCTCTCCATCCTGGTCAGAGAATCCTATCATCTCTGGTACCTCCAGCTCTGCCTCCTGTCTCATTCTCACCACAGTCTTCTACACTTTTGGTCCACATCACACCTGAAACCTACCTCCACTCGTTCCAACCTGCTTGCATGTGCTTCTTCACCTCTTTCCCAAATGCTTTATTCCTTGGTGCAGTCCCACCTCCACCTTGATCTCCTTTGTCACGCCTACTGAACATCTCACCACCGTCTTCCAGCTTTCATCCATGTCCATGTCCTGAACATCTCCAACATCCGTCTTTGCTGCTCCAGACTTCCTCATCCAAACCACAGCTTCTCTCTTTCCTGTCACAGAGCAGCTCCTCCTGACCCGTCTCCACAAGCTTCCTCAAAGCAAATAATGCATCTGTGGTTCTTTTTGTTTGCATGAACCCACACTGTTTGTCCTCTAGCTTCCTCTCCTTTGTCCCATAACTTCTCTGTTTTTTCCTCAACTCTGCACCTTTCTTAAAAATGGAACCAGAACATTTCTTCTCTAGTTCTCTGACATCCTCTCCATCTCAAATGTCTTGTGAAACAGTCCAGTCAGAAGTTCTAAAGCCATCTCTGCTTCCCTCTTCCAGACCTCCACAGGTCTGTTGTGAGGGCCAGCTCATTTCCACTCCATCTTCTTTGGTGTCTTCATCCTTACTGATCTTTGTTACTTCCTGCTCCAAAAGGTCCAGTGCTTCTCTTTTGTGCTGTCTAACACTTTCTTCATTCGTCAGTTCTTCAAAGTTGTCCTTTCCATCAGACTTCTGGAACCTGTCAAGATGTTTCCATCTCTATCCTTGATCATCCTAATCTGCTTCACATCCTTCCGTCTCTGTGTGTCTGCCTCATCTGGACAGATCCACCTCTACCTCCACCTATCAAACAAGAGGCCCTTTGTTTCGCCTTCACCCTCACCTTGTGCTGCACCCACCTGCACTCCTGTCTCCTGACCTTTCCCCTTTGCAAAAAAGAAAGAATATCAACAGTAACCACTATTTACGCTTTCTGTTACCGTGCTTTTTGGCCACGTGTCTCTTTTGACCCATATCTTAAATCAGCAACAAAATACATTAGAACCATTGTTTGTCAGCCACACTTCTTTGTCCTTTAATTGACTTGTTAGGCCTCCTAATTCATGAAATTATTAGTTTCAATGCTTTTGGTCTGAGCCTTATGGTCTTTTTTTCAGCGTTAACCCATCAATTTCCATTTCGGAAAAACGGTCCAAATTTACTTGCAAAAAAACAACATTAATAAATAAAATACTGCTGTGTTTGTCACAGAAGAATGTTACAACACACCTCATTATTAATTAGTTTAGTTTGTTTGTCTGCCTGCGCCATGAACAATAGAGACATTAATGTTGTTGGGGTCCGATTTGACGCATATGAGCTTCAAAAAAGGACAAATAATGTTTTTCTTTTGGGTTACAGAAGTTGAATAAATAAAATGCAGAACAGATGAGAACAAAAACATACATTTGCAAAATATTTTGTAGAGATAAAATTTACTGACAAATACTTTTTGGTACTTTCATGCTTTTAAAATGAAATGAGTCTCCTAACACAACGGGAAGGTTAAGCCTTTAGTTTCAGTCCGTTTTCACTTTATAGTGTTGTCTTCTACTTCTGCATGCAGTACAAAGACAATACTCTAAAGTAGTGCAGCTGTAATGTAATGCATTACAACTCAGAGAGAGTAACTTCAGAGAGCAAAATATTACTTTTGAATAACAGTGACAAGTGATCTGTAATATATGACCATCTGGATGTGATTTGTCCTGCGGCTGAACGAAGCGCCTTCTGCTTTGCTTGCAGGTAAAAGACAAGAGGCGTTCGCCCCCACCCAGGTCCCCGGCCGGCCCACAGCACAGCGGCCTCACAGACGAGCAGGAGAGCCCAGAGAGAACGGTGAGGCTTCCGGCCACCAAACACCGTCTTCCGCATGGTGAAGCGTCCTGCAGAAAAAAAGACCAGCGACCATCAGATTCACTCACAACCTCTGCATCACTCACTCACCACCCGCCCTTTAGAGTCTCACCAGCCCTCCTTCACAAAGAGTCCAGTTTGTCATTTCCAGCTGTTTGTTAGTTATGTTTGAGTTGGTTGAGGTTCTGCCACAAACCCGGCTCCCCTCATCTGTTTTAGGAAAACCGTCAACAACATTCTGATGCAGCTTAATCTGGAGGCTTCGTCCACCTGTCTGGTGTTTTGACTTCTTCATACCCACAGGTGCATGAAGAGGTTATCTGCTTCTGGTGTTTGTGGACGGATGCTTCTGTGCAACAAGTCCTTTCGAAAAATATTCATGATGCCTAATACTAAATGTAAGGGGGAGGAATTTTCTTTGAATCAGATGTTTTGATTTTTTTTCCCAGATCTAATTAGTTTGTTTTGCAGGGATTTCTTTGATTGGCAGGTGAGTGAACCCACCTGCTGAAAATGCAACGTGACGCGTCATCACGACATGGGTCATGTTCTCGGCTCAGAAGAGACTTAAATGTCAGAAAATAATTTCTATGCTAACAAATTCAGAAAAACGGTTTGATTCGGGACGTTCATGCAGCCAAAGCAACAGATCTGCAGAGAGCAGCAGGTCAGGACTGTTCACCCTCATTGTTTCATTCCACAATGTGAAACTGAGCAGCTTTTCGGGATGCAGTGACACCCGGTGGCTGTAGGTCGGTTATTGTGCAGCTGTAAAAGCATCTTCTGCCTCTCTGGATCCGTCACTCTCTTCATTTAAAGCTCAATACAAAAGGACAACCTGAGTACATGCAACATGTTATAAAGGGAGAGAAAAATCGACCAAACCTGCTTGGTCTTTGTCAAGAAAGTAATTCTAAAAGCCTATTGCAAAGGTCTGCAACCAACAAGCCATTTATTTGATTTTTACCAATCAAAACCCAGCAAGAGCCACAAAGTCCTACTTTATTGTGCAGAAAAATCATTTTACGTTTTTGTAGCAATAATGCTTTTAAAGATTCACAATAATCAAATTATTATAATACTTTTTTTTTTTCTTTAGTACAGTACATACAGGTTCCTTTCATCTCAAGTAAGGTCCTTCTGCTGCAGCAGATTCACTTGAATCAGAAACACAGGAAAGTCAAGCCAAACATGGCCTTTTCTCTCATTCTGACTTTGGTGCACCTTTACCTTTTTTCTCTTTTCTTATTGATCATAAACATGACAACATTGCTGTAGAATCCCATTAAAATAAACTAAACATATAAATCCATTTATGTATTTTAGGAATTTTGCCCCTGAACAGTAACTAGACAGCAGAAGATATTTGCTTTCTTTCTTTTTTTTTTTTTTTTATAATGATCAACTCTGATAGTAGGTTAAACTTTTTGATATCATTTTGCTCAGTTATCTGACATGTTTATGAGAAGTGGAAAAAAACACAAAAACAAGACCTCTTGATTTCAGTGTAATGTGTAGCAGTGGTACAAAAAAACCAACCAAGTAATTTTACCGATATTGGATCACCTCAGTCTAAAAAGGTAAACATAAATGACAAACCTTAAATAATCTGTTATTTATTTAAATCATTAGCATTTTCTTTAAGAGCAAGACCCAGATTAGTGATAAAAGAGCCAAACGTGGCTCCAGAGTGACAGGTTGCAGCGGTTTGATATTGAGGAGCAGCAGCTGCAGATCGGTGTTTCTTGGTGGGAGTTTTAACATTTTGACGATAAGATAATTTTTTTTTTGTATGCTTTTCTGCACGGCCGATCATCTCACAGCATCTGTTGTCCGCAGGTGCAAAAGGAGAAGCTCCATGCAGAGCTGAAGCAGGTGTTGAGCCAGAAGAGGAGTCACCTGAGAGAGTCCACCTGCCAACTCGCCCAACCAGAGATGGACTGCGAGCCGACGGACGAGCAGACGGTGAGCCGGAGAGGGACTGAGACCAAAAGCTAAAGCTTTTCATCATCTGCAGACGTTTTTTTATTTGGAAATGTTGTCGAGGGTTGAAGTGACCTTTGCTGCCAGACAGCTTAATAGACTAAATGGATCCAGAGGTGCAGAATGACAAATGCACCGAAACTTTGCACTCAATCCAACAAATCAAGCAAAAAGAAGAAAAAAAACATCACCAAAAAATAAAAACTTTAAAAGCTCAACCATGACTGCACAATCAGCAGATTCTGACTTTGACTGACTTCAGAAAAACTCAAATATTTGAATATTTCCATTCAATTAAATTGATTTCTCAAAGAGAAACTAGAAAAAGTTGTGTTTTGTGCACAGAAGGGAGTGGAGGACGACTTCAGGAAGTCGGTGGAGATCGTGGTGGAGACGGACGCAGAGGTTGGAGCAAGCGGTTACAGCGTGACGGGCGGAGGAGAGCGAGGCATCTTTGTCAAAGATGTCCTCAAAGACTCTCCAGCTGCTAAACACTTGAGTCTGCAGCAAGGTATCATCAGCAGAGGGATTTTTAAAACTCAAGAAGTAAAGATTTGTGTTTAGAAGAAAATTATTTTGCAGTAGAAATTTTTTTAAGTAAATCCTAAAGGGTAAGTCATATTTATAAGAAACACAAAACCTAGATAACCGCCAAACCAAAGGTCATCCTGGGTTTTAATATATTGAAATTTGCTTGTATTATAGATCAGTTTAAGTACTTTTTTTGAGCTCAGCATGGATTTAACTATTTAACAACACCAACAAAGATTTTAAAAATCACTAAAAAAAAACTCAAATGCCTTGGGTGATTAATTCACGTGATCCATGTTTTAACAATATGTTAAAAAAAGAACTGGAGGCTGATATCAGTTTACCGCATGAACAAACTAAAAACTCTAATAAATCAGAAACCTGATCATTGCACAGATTTACAAAAAGAAAACCTAAAACTCAAATCAAAAACAACAGAACAGAAGAAAATCAGTATATGTATATGTATATGTATATATATGTTAAAGATACATTGGAAAGCAGCTTAAACAGAAACAGGCAGGACTAATGTTTACATCCATCTTTTATGTAAGCACCTTGTGTGATGAAAAATGCAATCTGAATGGTTTAAATGATTGATAAAATCATCTCTGGTATGAATTTCACCTACATAGGAACAGATGTGGTTCGCATGTATACAAAGAAATGTTTCCAAATACACCTTTAAGACTCAGACATATGTCACCAACAAAAAGCTGGTGGTGGTCTCTATCAGCCATATCATGGAAGAATGTCAGTCAATTGGAGCTAAACGCGTAAAAACCTTGGTTGCTAAGGAAAATTTAGATAATTACTTCTAGGCAGAGACATGAAAATTATAGGATGTATTTATGAGTCACAGACATGAAGAAAACTGTATGGTTGCCATGGTGAAAAACCTTTATATTGTAGTCACTCGAAAAAAGAATGCTTAAAACGTTTAATCTTGCTTACAGATTTGCATTCTAATTTAAATAGAATAAATAATGTTTTTATGTCAGGTGTTTAGATCAAATTTAGGTCGTTTTAAAAGATAAATACTCAGAAATGTAAACAGTCAGCAATTAGTAGAGTCGGTTCAATTAATTTTGGGTAGTAAATAAATCTGTTAATTCCAGATACAAATCAGAAAAACGTATCTGTAATAAAATGGATTAAAAAATACAAATGAATGTATCCCTACATCCCTTCATTCATGTTGTGTGAAGGTGATCAGCTGCTGAGTGCAAAGGTCTACTTTGACAACGTGAGGTATGAAGACGCTCTGAAGATCCTGCAGTGCGCTGAGCCGTACAAGGTCAGCTTCCAGCTGAAGAGGACCGTCCCCGAAACTGAGGTCAGCGTGCGACCCAGAATCCTCGGCGGGGATGTCAAAGGCCCCAAGGCCAAGGTCGCCAAAATGGTAATCCCTCTTTTTATTCTGTGTCAATAAAATGGACTAAAAAGGTTGACTGGTCACCTCTAGAAGACTCAGAAACATGTCGGATAAAAATGGAAGAATTTGAGGGGATCAACTAAAGATTGTTGGAAGCTGCTTGAAAGCGAATCCAAGAGCTTGAGATGAACTCTGCCTAAACTAGGACTTTAAAAACACAAAAGTCATGAATAAAAACAACTGTAGGTTTGAATTGAAATCAATTTAGTTTGCAAATTTTATCCCTGATTCTTGTCTGATTTTTTTGTGATAATTTTTCAGAGGAAGTTTTGTTGTAATAAATCTACATTTCACGTGAGACAAACTTAAAATTGCAGATCACTTCATGAGTTTCAGAATGACAAACTTGTAGTCCGTCGTGGATTAGAGTTCAGACTGTTGCTGCGTGACAATTTTTCCTTTGGATCGGCTTTCCAGATTTCATTTGTCGTTTGTTCCAGAGTGTGAAGGGCACCAAGCTCTTCAAGACTCAGAGGAGGAGAGGAGGTCGCTTCGGCCTGAAGAGGCTGAAGGAGAAGAACAAAGAGGATGTGGTGATGGAGGGAACCCCGCCCAGCCTGGAAGCCGGCGATGTGGACGTGGAGTTTTCACTCCCCACATTCAGACAGAGGAAGGGTGTCAATGAGGCAGAGCCAGTCGTGGGGAAGGGAAAGAAACGGATCAGGTTGTGTTTTTTGATCATTTGTAGGAAACATTGGGATTATCTCCAAAAGTATGTATTTTTTGCAACATGGTACAGGTCAATAGGACACCTCTGATTCATGTCATTAGTGTATTTAGTCTGGCTGATGAGCTTTCTAAGCCTTGCAGTATGTAATAAAAATATAATATTTGTGTGAAAAAACTAATCAAATGTTGCTTGTGTTGCATAAACATGTGAAGAACTAACCACTGTGGTCATAGTTGGTTTGTTTTGGATCACAGGAAGACATTTTTTCTACAGTCTCCACTACAAATCGACTTTAGTCTTGAAATCCATCAAAAGGAAAGCTCACATTAAGTATCTCATAAAAGAAATGGTAAAAACATTGGAAGTAGGAGATTTCTTTCACTGTCACTCTTTGGGTTTGTTCTTTTATTCTTCCATATTTTAGTTATAGCTCTGAAGTTTTGGGAAAAAAACTTTCTCTACCCACGTCTTGTTGCTATCATAATTTTTAGCAAAAAAGCAACAGAGAACACACTAACAACTCAGTCACAACTACTAAAATTTGGGTATTTGGTTGATTTGGAAAATCTTAACGTTTAAGTTTAAAAGCCAAATTAAAATTCTGTCTAATTCATTCAAATATTTTGTCCTCTGCTTCAGAAGAAGGAAGTCAGAGAAGAAAAAAGCTGTAGAATTCACTAGACATGACATTCAAACAACTAACTGACGCAATTACAAACAAAAAAATACTTAAAAAAAAGAACATTGGCCAACTACAACCAGGGAAATTAATCAGGACGAATTCAAATAAGGAAGAGACTAAAATGGATTAGGGAAGGATGGGCGAGCACATTTAAAATGTAAGTTATTATTGTTGTTTCGTGCTTTTTGCCATTGTTCAAAGCCTAAAAGAAGGGTTAATGATACTGTACATTGACAGGATGTGACTTCACTGAAGCTGTTTTACAGTTTTTCTCAGTCGATTTAGTACAATTCTCAGATCAGAATTGAAGTTTGCAAATACGTGTGTGCATTTCTCAAAACAATTTGTACAAACAGCAAAACACTATGGATTTCTTGCAAAAGCCTGTAACTTGCTCAAAATCTTTAGTTCATCTCTCAAAACTAAGTCTTTATATCATTGAACATGTCAGTGCCATCAGGATGTCAAGTCCTTGAGTCATTGTCTACGAACAAGACAGTCAAATGACTTAGTCATGTTGTCAATATAACTGTGTGCTTTAGAGGGAGGTTCTGATGTAAACTATGGCTAAAGTTTGGATGACAATTATTATAAAATGGAAGTTACACCTTTTTTGTTTGATTGCAAGAGACTGGACAAGATTCACATTTACACTTTTATTGTTCATATTGTAATTTTTTGACAGACCATGTCATACCAACATAGAAAAAACCCACTGCAAACAGTAACACAAAGGGGAAAAAAAGATAGGACAATATTCTGTCCAACAGTACAGGCAGTGCAGTAGGAATTGGTGTGGTCTTCCTACACCTCTTGTCGTTCCTGTATGTTAGGCCACAAATTCTCATCCACATCACAGCGAATATCCTCTCTTGCAATGCAGCGAAATATGTTTGTCACATTATGAAAACTTGGTCAACCATTTTGCAGTTAATGACTTATACGATGAACTAATGACTAGGTGTTTTGAGGAGTCAGACTATTGCACAGTGAACTATATAAGACATTTTGATCAACATGACATAAACAATTGATAATGTAGCAAAGAGCAGAGAATTGTACATAATCATTTGCATGGATGTACCAAAGCAATTGCAACTTGTTCAAAGAAGTGATAAACTGCTTATATGATGTGCACAAGTGACATCATGATATGAAGATTGAACAAATAGTTTTGGGAATTTCATTCTGATCTGTTGTACTAAAGCGACTGAGAAAAACTGTATATATGTTAACACAAGTTAGAACTAACTGAGGTGGTTGTAGGGTTCAAATGTGGACAGACACAGGTTAGTCTGACAGCTATGACCTAATTGTAGCACAATTTCAATCTTAAATAAATAAATAAAAATGAGAAAAAGGGTTCCACAATACAATTAGGTTGGGTATTAAAATGCACACAGATATGAAAATACCCCAAATAGTTTCTGTGGTTATTTCTCATTTTGATTAGTTTTATTTTTAAAGTGAACGAAACAGGATGGGCATTTTTTACAGGTTAACTAGCGGTTAAGTGCTTTGGCTCCATGTACTTTTGGTTTCGAACAAGCCTCAATGTGGAAGTTGAATTAGGATCCTGCAAAACCAAAAAACAATTAGTGAGTCTTTTCGTGCCCTATTTAGAATGCAGTTTAACACATTACATCTTTAAATGCAAAAGGATAAAGAAAACCTTGTTTGCTATAAAAAATAAATAAATGTCACAGCTGATATCGGATACCAGCCTTACTTTATCATATGTTGATCAGAAATTCCAAAAATGTTTTGCACCTGTAAAGAATTTATAGGCTTGGCTGAAATTCTTACGTCTTTATTTTGAGTTCGGTTTTAGATGTTTTTGAATAGCTGTTAATGCTTCAATGAAGAATGAAAATACAGTTCACAGGGTGCACGAAACTAAGAGCTACTGTAGTTGAATATTTTTTATTTAAATTGGTGGACTTTTCTGCAGTGCAGTTTGTATTTCTTGGCCACATGGTGTGGTGAGCAGAACAGCAAGTGGCGTTTTGTTGGTTCTTCAAAGAAAAGTAGAAGAAAAAGTTCCAAACTCTCTTTTATTTTATTTTCTCTTGATTTTATTTTTCAGGTTTCCTCACATGAAAACCAAGAGTTACACTGGAGCAGTTCCAGGTGGAAAACTGGGAATAAGACGACTTGAAGTGGACGAAAACATCTTTCCACCAGAAACAAGTGGAGCAGAAGTGAAAACCAAAGGAAAGGGGCACAAGTTTGGGATTGCATTTCCCAAGTCTAAACACAACAAGTCAGGTTCTGCTCAAACTGGATCTCTGGAGCGGAAGCCTCCAGAAGTAAGAATCCACCCCCCTTCAGTGGAATTTGATGTTTCCAGTGTTAAAGATGTGGAGAAAAGAGGCTTAAAGTTGAAAAGTCCTGATGTGGAGTTTGCACTACCTTCAGGAAAAGCTGGTGGATCTGTGTCCACTGTGGAGGAAACCTCAGAAAGCAAAGCACCAAAAGGAGATGTCAGAAGAGAAGCTGATGCAGCCGGGGGGAAAGTTCATGCTGACATTAGCAAGGGAGATGCTAAACTCAGAATGCCAAAACTCAAACTTCCCAAAGTTAGACTCTCGCGTCATTCAGATGAGATTGACTCTGCTCTTCAGGTCAAAACTCCAAAGGCAGAAATGAAAGGAGATGACAAGATACAGCTTCCAGAGGGTCCCGACATCCGAATGCCAAAAGTGGAAGGCGATCTCTCAGGAGGAGCTGCTTCTGTTCAGATTCCCTCCGTTGAGATCTCCTTACCAAAAGTAAAGGGTACGTTTGACGCTGATGTTTCACTCCCGGAGTCTGGAGTAAAGGCATGTGTCAATATGCCTGATGTTGAAGTCTCTGGATCAGAGATGGATTTGCAATTAAACGCCAAACAGAAGGTACCAGATGAAGTGGAGGGCATGTTCAAAGGGCTCAAAATCTCTATGCCAAAGGTTGACATCTCCTTACCAAAGACAGGGTTTGCTGGTGTCGAAGGTCCAGGCGTAGGAGGAAAAATCAGTCTACCTTCTGTGGACATTTCTTTACCACAGATGAAGTCTGGGGGCGGAGATGTGGACATGGGCTGTTACGTTGGTGGAGATGGAAAGTTCAAAATGCCAGAGTTTGATCCAACTTTCCCTGATATGAAGTCATCAGATAAGGAAGAAGAAGGGAACTTCAAGATGCCCAAAGTAGATCTGAACCTCCCCATAGGCAAAGCAGGAACAACTGATGATGACGGAGCAGCGTCTCAGCTGCCATCAATGGAAGTCTCGCTCCCTAAAATGAAAAGAAACAAAGTGGAGGTAAGCACCAAAGGAGGTAAGCTTAAAATGCCAGAGGTGAAATTTTCTCCACCCAAAGGCAACATCCAGGGAGGCTTTGAAGTGGAAGGACAAGCTGGGAAAGAAGGCAAATTCAAAATGCCTACCGTTGATGTGTTGATGCCAAAGCTGAAACAAGCAGAGGGTCCCATAGAAGGCCCTGAGATGATGAGTGGAGTTGAAATCCAATTACCCTCCAATGATGCATCTCTGCCGACAGCAAAGATGAAAGGAAATATTGAAATAGAGGGCCCTTCTGCAAAAGGCGGAAAATTCACAATGCCTCCAGTCAATATTAAACTCCCTCAGATGGGGTCAACTGAAGCTGGAGTTGACTTACACGGACAGAAAATGGAGGTGGCATCTGGAGATGTTTCCTTAAAACCAATGGGTGACATTGAAGGAAAAGTAAAAGGAGGGAAATTCACATTACCTTCTGTTGATATTTGTCTTCCAAAAATGAAGCTTCCTAAAGGAGATGTGACTCTAGAAGGTCCTGATCTAAACCTTTCACTTCCCAGTTCAGGCAACAAGGTCAAAGGTGACAGTGATGGGGGAAAATTCAAGATGCCAACCTGTGATATTTCTCTCCAGAAGGGGAAAATCAAAGAAGGGGAGATGAATATCAGAGAACCTGAGGTCAAAGGAGAAAAGTTCCAGATGCCTTCTTTTGATGTATCCCTGCCTCAGATAAGAAAACGAGGTGAGGACGTTGATGTTGAACTGCCAAAACTAAAAGGCGGTGAAATAAAAGCACCAACTATTGAGATCTCACCTGTTCAAGGAACATTTGAAGGTAATTTTGATCTTGAGAGTGATGGAAAAGAAGGTGAATTCAGGTTACATGGAATGAAATTCCCAGAGGGTGAAGGGAATTTCCAAGGTCCCAAAGTCAAAGGTGCAAAGTTTGAAATGCCCAAAATTGACCTCTCGCTTCCAAGAGGAAAAACACAGGGAGCCTTTCATACTGAAATTCACTCTGGAAAAGATGGAAACAAAGAAATGGCATCCTGTGATTTTGATGTTCCTAAAGGAGAGTTGAGTGCTGATATAAATGTTGATGGTCTTGAGAGAAAAACTGAAAAATTCAAATTGCCAAAGATTGATATTTCTCTTCCAAAACTAAATCTGCCAGAAGGTGAAGTCAAGTTTGAAGGACCAGAGACTAAAGGACAAATGGAAAAACCATCTCTTGACATTATACCCCCTGAAGGAAAACTAGATGTTGACGTTGATGGCCATAAAGCTAAGGGGTCCAAATTTCACATGCCGACTATCAACATAAACCTTCCTAAAATCAAATCAAAAGAAGTGAGTATAGATGTGAAAGGACCTGAAGGTGAAGAAGGAAAGTTACCGTCATGTGATATTACACTGCCTGACAAAGAATTTCCTGAGGCAAATGTTAGCCTTGGAGGTCCAAATGTCAAAGGAGGTCAAATAAATGTACCAGGTGTGGAGGGTTTACTTCCAGAAACAAACGGAAAGGTTGGCATGAGTGTTGAAACTCCTGAAGGGAACTTGGAAAAATTACAAATGCCCAAATTTGACATTGCAATACCAAAAGTAAACTTTCCTGATAGTGCAGGGAAAATGAAAAAGCCTGACCTAAAGATCAAGAAAATGAAGATGCCAGACATCGACATTCCGCTTTCAAAAGGAAAAGCTGAGATTGATATCGAAATAGATGGAGGTAAAGGTAAAAAATTCCACATCCCCTCTGTTGATTTCTCCCTTCCTAGGATAAAAACTAAGGGATTGGAGGTCAAAACAGGAGGTGTTGAGGAAAAAATTCAAATGCCAGACACTGATGTTTCCCTCTCCGAAGGCAAGGTAGAGGTAGACACAAATGTTGGAGTTCCTGAGGTAAAAGGGGGAAAATTTAAAATGCCCAAATTTGACATTTCATTTTCAAACAAGAACCTGCCAGAAGGCAAACCAGAGGTTGACATTTCAACAGCAAAAGGAAAGATAAAGGAAGATGTTGATTTGGGTGGCAAACTTCCAACAGTGGATTTCTCTCCTCCAAAAATGCAAGCAAAAGAACTCCATGTTGACATAAAACCCCCAGAAACTACAAATCTACATATTTCGTCGCCAAAAGTAGCTCTTCCAGGAGGTGATGTTAAGATTGAATGTCCAGATATCAAAGGAAGGAAGATTGAGATGCCAGACATTGATTTGTCACTCCCTAAAGGAAAAGGAAAAGGAGACATTGAAACCACAGGAAGTTCTCACAAAGGGGGAAAGTTTCATATGCCTGCCATTGACATTACCCTTCCTAAAATGAAAACCAAAGGAGCAGAGGTACATGTCGAGAGTCCTGAAGTTAAAGGAGGGCAGATTAAAATGCCATCTCTTCATGTGTCTGAGCCCAAACTGAAGTTTCCTGACATAGATGACAGTCTGAAAGGTCCTGAAGTTGAAGGAAAGATCAAAAAGCCAAAGGGAGACATCTCCCTTCCAAAGGGAGAGGTCCAAGGTGATTTGGAGGTTGAGGGTCCTGACATGAAGGGTGGCAAGTTCAAAATGCCCAAATTTGATGTGTCCTTACCAAAAGTTAGTCTGTCAAAGATTGATGCCAGCGTTGAAGGACCAGATCTGAAAGGAAAAGCTGAAATGCCGAGTGTCGATATCTCAGTCCCAAAAGGAACAACAGACTTGGGAGTTGATGTGGACCCTGGCAAGGGCAGCAAGTTTCACATGCCCTCACTGGATATAACACTTCCTAAAATGAAAACTAAAGGACTCAATGTTAATGTTGAAGGACCTGAAGTCAAGGGTGACATGTCACTCTCTGAAGTTAAATCCCCAGATGTGGATGTCAACATCAAAGGTCCTGAAGTTGTAGGAGGATATATTAGTCTGCCAAATGTCGATGTTGCATTCCCAAAAACTAAAGGTGACTTTGAGGTTGAGGTTCCTGACATGAAGGATGGTAAGTTCAAAATGCCCAAATTTGATGTTTCCTTACCAAAAGTTAGTCTGCCAAAGTTTGATGCCAATGTAAAGGGACCAGATCTGAAAGGTAAAGCTGAAATGCCGAGTGTCGATATCTCAGTCCCAAAAGCAACCACAGATGTGGGAGTTGATGTGGACACTGGTAAGGGCAGTAAGTTTCACATGCCTTCACTGGACATCTCACTTCCTAAAATGAAAGCAAAGGGGTTTGATGTTAACATTGAGGGACCTGAAGTCAAGGGTGACATATCACTCCCCGAAGTTAGGTCCCCAGATGTGGATTTCAACCTCCAAGGCCCAGAAGTGGAGGGAGGAAAACTTAGTCTGCCAAAAGTCGATATTGCACTCCCAAAAACAGAAGGTGACTTTGAGGTTGAGGGTCCTGACATTAAGGGGGGTAAGTTCAAAATGCCCAAATTTGATGTGTCCTTACCAAAAGTTAGTCTGCCAAAGTTTGATGCCAGCGTAGAAGGACCAGATCTGAAAGGAAAAGCTGAAATGCAGAGTGTCGATATCTCAGTCGCAAAAGGGACAACAGACTTGGGAGTTGACGTGGACACTGGCAAGGACAGCAAGTTTCACATGCCCTCACTAGATATAACACTTCCTAAAATGAAAAGTAAAGGACTCAATGTTAATGTTGAAGGACCTGAAGTCAAGGGTGACATGTCACTCTCTGAAGTTAAATCCCCAGATGTGGATGTCAACATCAAAGGTCCTGAAGTTGTAGGAGGATATATTAGTCTGCCAAATGTCGATGTTGCATTCCCAAAAACTGAAGGTGACTTTGAGGTTGAGGGTCCTGACATGAAGGGGGGTAAGTTCAAAATGCCCAAATTACCAAAGGTCAGTCTCCCAGAGGAAGATGTGAAAGTTAATTGTCCAGATATCAATGTCGGGAAGATTGAAATGCCAGACATTGACATCTCACTTCCAAAAGGAAAAGCAAAAGGTGATGCTGAACTTGAAGGACACACTGGAAAAAGAGGACAGTTCCACCTGCCTGCCATTGACATTTCTCTACCTAAGATTAAAACCAATGAACCAGAGATACATATTAAAGGTCCTGAGGTTAAGGGTGGAAAAATCCCAGACATTGACTTCTCACTCCCCAGAGGAGAGGTCGATGCTGACCTCAACTTGGAAGGTCCAGAAAGAAGAGGCCAAGTCAAGATGCCCAAAGTGGATGTTTCACTTCCAAAGTTTGAACTAAAGGTGGAAGGGAAAGTTGAAGGCATTGATGCAGAAGGAAAAACTGACAAGACAAATTCCAAGATTTCACTCCCTGAAGAGAAAGTCAAGGGAAATGTGAACATTGAGGGACATAGTGGAAAAACCGGCAAATTCCATTTACCCTCAATTGATTTTTCCCTTCCCAAGATAAAAGTTAAAGGAAAGGAAACTGAAGGGCTTAAATGCAAAGGTGAAATTTCAATTCCAAAAGAAAATTTACAAGGAACCCTAAATGTTGAAGGATCTTGCATAAAAGAGAGTGAATGTACAACTCCTACATTTGATGTCTCACTATCTAAAATGGCTCTTACAGATGGTGATAGTAAAATTGAAGGTCCAGATATCAAAGGAAGGAAGATTGAGATGCCAGACATTGATTTGTCACTCCCTAAAGGAAAAGGAAAAGGAGACATTGAAACCACAGGAAGTTCTCACAAAGGGGGAAAGTTTTATATGCCTGCCATTGACATTACCCTTCCTAAAATGAAAACCAAAGGAGCAGAGGTACATGTCGAGAGTCCTAAAGTTAAAGGAGGGCAGATTAAAATTCCATCTCTTGATGTGTCTGGGCCAAAACTGAAGTCTCCTGACATAGATGTCAGTCTGAAAGGTCCTGAAGTTGAAGGAAACATCAAAAATGCAAAGGGAAACATCTCCCTTCCAAAAGGAGAGGTCCAAGGTGATTTTGAGGTTGAGGGTCCAGAAATGAAGGGTGGCAAGTTCAAAATGCCAAAATTTGATGTGTTCTTACCAAAAGTTAGTCTGCCAAAGTTTGATGCCAGCGTAGAAGGACCAGATCTGAAAGGAAAAGCTGAAATGCCGAGTGTTTATATCTCAGTTCCAAAATCAACCACTGATGTTGCACTCCCAAAACCAGAAGGTGACTTTGAGGTTGAAGGTCCTGACATAAAGGGTGGTAAGTTCAAAATGCCCAAATTTGATTTGTCCTTACCAAAAGTTAGTCTGCCAAAGTTTGATGCAAGCGTAGAAGGACCAGATCTGAAAGGAAAAGCTGAAATGCAGAGTGTCGATATCTCAGTCCCAAAAGCAACAACAGATGTGGAAGTTGATGTGGACACTGGCAAGGGCAGTACGTTTCACATGCCTTCACTGGACATCTCACTTCCTAAAATAAAAGCAAAGGGGTTTGATGTTAATATTGAGGGACCTGAAGTCAAGGGTGACATATCACTCCCCGAAGTTAGGTCCCCAGATGTGGATTTCAACCTCCAAGGCACAGAAGTGGAGGGAGGAAAACTTAGTCTGCCAAAAGTCAATGTTGCTCTCCCAAAAATAGAGGGTGACTTTGAGGTTGAGGGTCCTGAAATGAAGGGTGGTAAGTTCAAAATGCCCAAATTTGATGTGTCCTTACCAAAGGTTAGTCTGCCAAAGTTTGATGCCAGCGTAGAGGGACCAGATCTGAAAGGAAAAGCTGAAATCCGAAGTGTCGAAATGTCAGTCCCAAAAGGGACAACAGACTTTGGAGTTGATGTGGACACTGGCAAGTTTTACATGCCTTCACTCGACATCTCACTTCCTAAAATGAAAGGAAAGAAGTTTGATGTTAATGTTGAAGGACCTGAAGTCAAGGGTGACATATCACTCCCCGAAGTTAGGTCTCCAGATGTGGATTTCAACCTCCGAGGCTCAGAAGTGGAGGGAGGAACCCTTAGTTTGCCAAATGTCGATATTGCACTCCCAAAAACAGAAGGTGACATTGAGGTTGAGGGTCCTGACATAAAGGGTGGTAAGTTCAAAATGCCCAAATTTGATTTGTCCTTACCAAAAGTTAGTCTGCCAAAGTTTGATGCAAGCGTAGAAGGACCAGATCTGAAAGGAAAAGCTGAAATACAGAGTGTCGATATCTCGGTCCCAAAAGGGACAACAAACTTGGGAGTTGATGTGGACACTGGCAAGGGAAGCAAATTTCACATGCCTTCACTGGACATCTCACTTCCTAAAATGAAAGGAAAGGGGTTTGATGTTAATATTGAAGGACCTGAAGTCAAGGGTGACATATCACTCCCTGAAGTTAAATCTCCAGATGTGGATTTCAACCTCCAAGGCCCAGAAGTGAAGGGAGGAAAACTTAGTCTGCCAAAAGTCGATATTGCACTCCCAAAAACAGAAGGTGACATTGAGGTTGAGGGTCCTGACATGAAGGTGGGTAAGTTCAAAATGCCCAAATTTGATTTGTCCTTACCAAAAGTTAGTCTGCCAAAGTTTGATGCAAGCGTAGAAGGACCAGATCTGAAAGGAAAAGCTGAAATGCAGAGTGTCGATATCTCAGTCCCAAAAGGGACAACAGACTTGGGAGTTGATGTGGACACTGGCAAGGACAACAAGTTTCACATGCCCTCACTGGATTTAACACTTCCTAAAATGAAAACTAAAGGACTCAATGTTAATGTTGAAGGACCTGAAGTCAGGGGTGACATGCCATTCCCTAAAATAAAGACCCCAGTCACAGATGTTAATCTCCAGAGTCCTGAAGTGGAAAGAGGAGATGTGAAAATGCCAACTCTTGATGTTTCACTTCCAAAACCTGAGGGGGACTCTGAGATTCAAGGACCTGAGGTGAAGGGTGGTAAATACAAAATGCCCAAATTACCAAAGGTCAGTCTCCCAGAGGCAAATGTCAAAGTCATAGGTCCAGACATCAATGTCGGGAAGATTGAAATGCCAGACATTGATATCTCACTTCCAAAAGGAAAAGCAAAAGGTGATGCTGAACTTGAAGGCCACACTGGAAAAAGAGGAAAGTTCCACCTACCGGCCATTGACATTTCTCTACCTAAGATTAAAACCAATGAACCAGAGATACATATTAAAGGTCCTGAGGTTAAGGGTGGAAAAATCCCAGACATTGACTTCTCACTCCCCAGAGGAGAGGTTGATGCTGACCTCAACTTGGAAGGTCCAGAAAAAAGAGGCCAAGTCAAGATGCCCAAAGTGGATGTTTCATTTCCACAGATCAAGCTGGCAGGGGATGTCATAGTGAAAGGGCCAGAGATGAAGGGAAAAATTACTGAACCAGCTGTAGATTTTTCTAAAGGAGAAAGGAAAATGGAGGGAGATATCAAAAAAGCTATGGGACTCCACATGCCAAGCATTGACTTACATTTGCCTAAAGTAGATTTTGATCTCAGCCTCCCCTCTGGTTCAAAAGGACGAGGCCTCAAAGTTGACACCAGTGGTCCTGATGCCTCAGCAGATGTGCAGATGTCAGGTATCAAAGGACAGTTAAAACCACCCAAGATAAAAGCTACAGATGCATCCATAAACACAGGCAGTGTAGACAATCCTGGAGCATCCCTAAAGCTTCCCACAGTCAAACTACCAACAGTTGATATTTCAGCTCCAAAGGTAGATCTGGACTTTGGCCTAACCAAATCAATAGGTGACGAAGTTGAAGTACAACTCTTAAAAGCAGAGGGTGGTAGGCCTTTGTCAGGAGGCAGCTTTGACCTACCTGATGTGTCACTCAAAGCCCCAAGTTTTACTTTCCCCAGGTTTGGTGGAAAGTCAAAGAGCAGTGAATTGCAGATTTCAAAATCAGAAGTTTTCATCAGTCCCCCTGATGTGGAAGGAGAGGTAAAGACACCATCAGTTGAATTTGATGATGAAGGAAAAGTCAAAGTAAAAAAAAACAAAATCAAAATACCATCATTTCGATTATCCAAAAAGGATCCAGACGTGTCAGTGTCTTGTCCTGATGTTGATGTCAAAGGGAAAAAAGAAAATGTTGACATTCAAACACAAAAAATCAGTGTTGAGGGTTCTAGTGACAAGACAAAATACAAGGTAAAACTTCCAAAGTTCAAAATCTCATCACCAACAGCTAAGCTTCCGGAGAAAGAGGGGGATATGAGAGTGGAGGCAGATGGGAAAGGTGGTTTTCACGCACCTGATGTAACCATCAAACTTCCAAAGTTCTCCATGCCAGGATTGGGCTCTAAAGAGAAGGATTTAGGTAAACCAGTGGGTGAAGTTGAAACTAAGACCAAACTCAAGATGCCCTCTGTTGAGCTGTCACTACAAGAAACCAAGACACCAGATACTGAGGTTGTTCTACCAAAAGCAGAAGTTGATGTTTCAGAAGCTGACATCAGAGGCTATGAAGGAAACCTCAAAGTCCCTAAGATGCCCAAAATTGATGATTCCATTCCCAAAGTAGACCCAGATGTGTCCTTACCCAAAGGAAAGTCTCAAAAGATTGAAAAACCAGATATGGATGTAAAAGGAGAAGGAAAATTCAAAATTCCTCAGATCAAAATGCCATCAGTAGACATAGATATTCCTAAAGGAAAATCTGTTTTACCAGATGTTGAAGTAGATGTTGACAGGGGGAAATTTAACATGCCCTATGTTAAAATGCCTTCTGTTGATATAACACTTCCAAAACCAAAAACTGGAAAAGCACTGAACGTTGATGCAGAAGGAGATGTAAGATTGCGGATGCCTGACATCAAAATGCCAAATGTTAACATTTCTGAAGGAACAAATAATAAGTTAGAAGGACCAAATGTTGACATTCAAGGAAGAGGAAAGTTGAAAACGGCTGATGTTTATGCATCTGATTTGGAGACTCCAGATGGTAAAACAGATTGGGATTCAGAGAGAAGTTTTAAAATGCCCTCTGTTGACATCTCCCTTCCAAAAGGAAAGCTCAAGGGCAACAACACACCTGAGATGGAAATGGGTGTAGAAGGAGAAGGAAAAGTCAAACTGCCACACATGAAAATGCCAGATTTTGATGTCTCTTTTCCAAAAAGAAGGACTAAAGATTCACAGATGGAGATCAAAGACAAAGGCGGAAAACTAAAGACCCCCAATGTCAGCACACCTCCCATTGATATTTCACTTTCAACAGGAAAAGATACGGAAGTAGAAGAAAGCTCAGGAGGAAAATTTAAGATGCCTATTTGGAAAAGGCCAGATGTTGATATCCCTCTGCCCAAGGGTCACATGGAGGGTCCAGAGGTAGAGTCAACGGGAGAAAGGGGTGGTTTGAAAATGCCTCACATCAGCTTACCCTATGTTGACATTTCATTGCCCAAAAGAAAAGCTGATGCTCCACATGTTGAAAGAGGAGATGGAGAAGAAAAATGCACGACTCTTTACATGAAAATGCCTTCAGTTGATCCAAATGTCCAATTAAAAGGAGAAGAAGGACCAAAATTCCAAATGCCTCACGTGAAAATGCCAAACATTGAATTCTCCTTACCCAAAGGAAAAGACATCCCAAAATTGAAAACTGAGCGGGAGGAAGGAAAAGTTAGGATGCCTTCTGTTGACATTTCAATACCAACAGGAAAAATTCCTGGTCCTAATGCAGAAGCAGAAGGAGGTCAAGGTCCTCATATAAAAATGCCCCATGTTAACATCACTCTACCCAGAGGGAAATCTGACAAAATTGATGGAGCAGAGCTAGAGACTGAAAGAGAAGGAAAATCAAACATTTCTCACATGACATTGCCCTCAGTAGACATTTCACTGCCAAGAGGGCAGACTAACGATAACAGCCCAGATATTAAGGGTGAGAGAAAAAAGTTCAAGATGGCCAAAGAGGACTTTTCTCTTCCCAAAGGAAGGTCCTTGGTTGAAGGCCTTGATGTGGACATAAAAGGAGATCCAAGCATGGCTGCTGCCAAAGCAGAGGGAGGACACATCAAACTCCCCCACATGAAGTTTCCAAAAGTTGACATTTCACTACCTAAAGGTAGGAGTAGAGGTACCTCCTCATCAGCAATAGAGATGGATGTCACTAGTCCAGAGGGAAACATACCAAAAGTCCCATCTTCTAAAGCGGAAATTGAGTTACCAACTGCAGAAGCTCAATGCAAGCTTAAAGTGCCTCAGGGAGCGCATTTGGATTCATCCTCTGAAGGAAACCAAGCTAGTCTGAAGCTCAAAATACCAACAATAGAAATCAAAAGTCCCAAAGAAGACTTGGAGCTTCAAACTGGATCTCACAAAGAAGAGGGAAACAAGGACAATAAAAAAATTGAGCTACCTGACCTGGATCTTACCCTGGAAGGATCCGGTGGCAAAGGTAAGGGTCCAAAAAATAAAGGAGCTAAATTTAAGATCCGAAAGCATAAAAAGAAAACTTGTAAAGACACATCAGCAAAACCACAGAGTGAAGAAGAAGCTGGAGAGCAGGTCAAACACAACAGCAGCAAAGATGGCGTCAATGTTCAGTTACCTGGAGTTACGCCACCAACTGTTAGTCTGAAGACCAAAAAATGTGACGTCGGAGGTTCCTCGCCTTCCACTGCAGAAGTTAGGGTCCCCAGGATCCCAGACATAGAGTTTGATATTGGTACATCTCAAGATGAAGAGGATGGTCAAACAGAAAATAAAATCAAAATCCCAAAGTTTGGCATACCTCTACCTTCAATCTCCTCTCCAGAGAGACTGGCCCATGGACCAGATATCCAGTATGAGGGTCCTAAAATTCCCAAAGTAAAGAAAGCTGTGTTTGTTTTGGTTAATCCTTCAGAACCAGATGATTCTGTTGCAGGCCCAAGCCTCCAGAAGGAGCAGACAAAAGCTGAAACTGAGATAGAGGAAGCCACTGTCAAGATCTCCAAGAAAAAGTCCAGTTTTGGGAAGTCTAAAGATAAATCAGCCACAGAAAGTGCAGAAAGAAGAGTCGAGGAAGAAGAGATATCAAGAGGGTTAAAGATGAAAATGCCCAAAGTCAAATTTTCACCCGCAAAATCGGGGTCATTTGGTGTCAAAGGAGACAGCTCAAGTCCCAACGGAGAGAAAGATGCCAGTCCTCACAAGGATGATAAAGGGACTTTTGGAGGTAAACTCAAACTTCCAAAGGTGGAGCTCACCAGTCCTTACGGCAAAATGGCTGCAGGGGAGGAAAACAAGGGAGCAAGATTCCAAAAGGATTCATCTCTGGTGGAGGTCAAGACAGAGTTCAGGGGGCTCCCTGCTCCTGCAGAGTCTGCGGGTGATGTGGTGACATCTCATGCCAGAACAGAAATGTTGGACAGGGACAGATCTGAGATCCCTGATGGTTTGGAGTTCAGTTCTGCAAAGGTTCAGATGTGGAGCGAAAGCAAGGAAGCTGAGGAACGGGAGTCTTCCTCTTGGTTCAAAGTCCCTAAGGTCACACTTAAGCCTCTTTCATCAGGTACAGATAATGCAATCTCTCATAATTATCTATAGTTTTGTATTTTTACATGATTAATGTTTCCTCTCTTGTTTTGTCTCTGCTACCAAAGGCAAAGATTCTTTTCGCTCTTGATATCTTTCCTCATCCTGCTCTTCCTCTTTCTTCCTCCTCTTGTTTCTCCTGGTTTCCTCTCCTCTTCCTCACAGGGTTCCTGCAGATAACCCCGGAGGGTTCACCTCAGGCGGAGCGGAAAGGAGAGGTCGCAGGCATGGAAGACGTCTCCGGGTCCTTTTGCATCCACGCCTCGGGACTCGACTTTGCCGCCCAGCAAATGTCCGAAGAGCACCACGCCAGCGAGGAGGGAACTGTCACCATGGTGACCAAGACCACCAGAATTACTCAACAAATAGTCACCAGCCAAACGCATACAGCTGAGTCTTCCACAACAACATCTGGTCAGGTCTCAGACTCCAACTTTTAGAAAACGCTAGTATTTGACCTTTTTCATGGTTAGTCTCGGTGAAGTTGAAGTGTTCTTGTAAAAGTCTCTATTTTATATCTCAATAGGTTAGCTGTGAACGTGAAATGGTATATTTCCTTCATTCATTTTTTTGTATTTCTTTTCTTTTTTCATACTTTGAGTTGTGTTGGTTTAAAGCTGATTATTCTTCCAGCTGTTTGCTTTTGAACATTTCTTTCTGCATGTGAACATGTCACTCTGCTTGATCATTGACTGTTTATTTCTGTTTGAAATTGAAAAATTGAATTTTGACTTTAAATATTTCACTGAGTGCCGGTCAGAGTATTATTTTTGTAAATATCTATATTACAGCTTCTCTGATGTAGTTTCCTTTCAATTTAAATTGTAATGAGTTTCAAATTCACCAGAGTTTAAAAAAGCATTTATGTTTCCACCGTAGATTTTTCAAAGGCATTTGGATTGTGCTGTTCTTCAGAGCTCCGGACTCTGTTCTTGCTGTGGGGTTCGAACACGTGACCTTACGGTTCCAGAAAATAAATGGCTGCTAATCTATTTTATATGTTTATTCTGTGAAATGCATGAAAACTGCTGTATATTTTATGAGTGGAGCTTCCAGACATACTTTACTGTTGGCCTGTTTGATTGTTTGCCTGAAAGCTGTGTTTCCCCTCAAAACAACTAACTAGTGGAATATTTGGAGCACGCTTTTCAGCTGCCGATGCCACCACTGTGCTGCTGCAATGCTGCTGCTCAATAAGCCAAATGTGTTTTGAATGAGGACAACATGTTAAAAAAACAGATTCTCTGAGAGAGTGAGGAGATTTGTATCCCTTTTTAGTTTTAGTAATTGGTTTGTATCCAGTAAGGTTTACTCAGAATGTGATGTAAACAGCATATTTTTAAGGATAATTGACTCAAAATGTATTATATCTTAAAAATAGAAGAATCTTTACGATTTTCTTGGTTGCAAGTATGTTTGAAGTTGATTTCTAAGACAAAAAGGGGGAAATTTGCATGAATAAAAACAGCAGAAATCCACTCCTAGATTTGCTCCAGATTTGTCTTTGTTTACAAAAAAAGCAGTAAATTTTTCAAATGTTCTGGAAAAAGTTCTGACATGTCTGAGTGGTTTTGACTGTATAGAGATTTTTATCAATTTGGCTCTTTGGTTTTAAGAGTTTCAGTGTTTTGTTGAAGCTGCATTGGAAAGAATGTTGGTTTAACTGCCACAGTAATAAAATATCATCCAAACAAATATTTTTCAATGATGTTTTGTTATTTAAACACTATCTCTGATGGAAATAGTGTTTTTGGTTGTTGTAACATGTTCATTTTCTAATTCGGAAGGCAGACAACTCGATCTCTGAAGCTCCGCCTTTCTCTTCTCACGGGTGCCGCCCATTTCATGATGTCATCCTAGAACCGACCTCAGCAGTGTGTTTGCGTTTCCCCCACAAAAACAAACAGCATCCAAACTTTTGCAAAGATGGATGTGCCTATTGTGCATAGAAAAGAAAGTGTTTAGCCGATTAAGGCTAGCTCCGTGGAGAAATTGAGTGTGTTAGCCTGAAGGCTAGGTTTTTCCTGGAAGGGGCTGTTCTTTAATTTGTGATGTCACAATGTGAGAACCCGCTTGTTTTTGTGGATTGGCAGGGGTTAGTGCTCTGAGAGCAGGGTTTTAGAGGAATACTCAGAGATGCATAAATGAATCAAAATAACATTTTGGGGTTGCTTTCTGTGAGGAATGAACATTATAATACACTTAAAAGCTCAAAAAACATGATTTTGCATGATGCATGATTTTTAATATGTTCTCGTGGCCTTTTTTCTTGATGATGGAAGACACATCTGCAGAAATTCAAGCTGAAAATTGCATTTCTGACAGGTTTTTTTTCCAAATCAAATTGTTGTGAATCAGTAGCAGACAAAAAAATGCAGTTTGAAACAGATCGTATTTGTGATGTAGAAAATGCGCAGGGCGAGCTGCAAGTTCCCGCTCCAGTCCATCCACCTACAGACAAATAGATCCATGTGCGTCTTTGTTTTTCTCATCTGAGCTGATATCTGGATCTAAACTGTACGGCTGGATAGCCGTGATAATACTCGCCATATTTGTTGTCCATCTAATGTTAGGTTGGGGGATGTGAGGAATAGCAGTAGAGAGTGTAAACAGGTGGATGACGGGATGTGGGAGCGGAGTTACCGCCCACAACTCGAAGGCGAATTTCTAATGAACTCCTGGCGCTCTGCAGAAACTAGAAAACGGCTCAGGTTAATTATGGGAGTGAGACTTTAAAATTGTTTGCTAAGGAAGGTGGAATATTAGAATGTGCATTTGTCATTCATTTATCCTCACTGGATTACATACGTTAAGAGGGTCAAGATGCAAGTAATGCTTGTACAGTGAAGACTTTTGCATATCCAGAGAAAAAAATTAAGAGGACACATGGTAAATGTAGAGTTACTTAAAAAAAGAAGACAAAAAAAGATTCCAAATGCAGATTAATTTAACAGGCCATATCCAGGGTAATCTGCAGCGAAAAGGAGCAAGAAGAACTGGAAAACAAGCAGGAAGGCAGATCTCCAGGGATGGGGTTGAGGAGCTCTGACATACATAAAATACAGCCTGTAAGAAGACGTAGAACACATGGATGACGTCTTCCTGTGGTGTGCAGTGTTTGTGCGTGTTTGTGTGTGGGTGTGTGGATTGCAGTGATGACGCAGACAAACGTAGGCTCTGGGTTGTGTGTTGAACCCTGGTGTATGAGGGGTGAACAGTGACACAAACAGGACTGAAGAGAGAAATCCGAAACTGCAGCACCTCAGAGTGTTCATAAAAAAATGTATGTTTTTCATTGAATGAGGTGATCAAAGTGTTTTCTCTATCATCTTCTCATCTTATAGTAAGACAATAATACGGTGGCCCTGAAGTTCAAATCACATCAACAAATCACTCAACACAAAAACTTTTGAAAGATCACATTACTGATTAAAAAAAAGGAAACCAAATACTAAAAAAAACATCTTTAAATTTTAAATTTTTAGTGAGCATGGTGTCCGAATAGTTTTGAAAAATCAAAGAAACTGGAGTGTCAGTCACTATGCAGTTTTTTAGCTGTTAGGGAGTAAGGAGGCAATTCGGACATAACCAATGAGAAACTGGAACAGATTATGGGACATCACTGATTGGATGATGACACTTGTTTTTTGAAAGGCTTTGTTTTTTTGTTTTCTCTGGAATTTTGCTTTGTTTTCTAAACTGCAATGCTGTTTTTTTATTATTAATTATTATTTTTAATTGCCGTTGTGATCTTCAAAATGTTGTCAAGTGATTTGTTGTTGGTTTGGGCTTCAGGGCCACCATAGTGTATTTCTTTACCTTTTATTCCTTTTTAATGACATTTCTTTGACTGTAGCACTAACTATCCCTCATACCCGCCTCGTGACACTAATCGCCCCCCATACATGTGAGTGGGCAGGTGCGGGAGCCTCCGTCATCCAGATCGCTGCACACCGGAGCTCACTGCGGTACGACGCACTGAGCGGCGATGCGGGCCTGCGACGCGTGAGACGATGCAGAGGACCCGCGTGGGGCTCCGCGGCTGCGCTGCGGTCTTCTCCGGAACCTGACCTTCTGCGCACGCGGCTGTTTTTTGAGCCACGCAGACCCTGCTCTGGAGGGACGGATGCTGATCCCGGATCAGGACGCTTCTCGGTGAGAGGACAATAAGAATCTGATCGAACCGGGATCGGAACGTTCGGGTTCGCACGTTTTGATTCGCTGATGCCGGGACACCTCCGGCTGGGATGAGCATCTATGTGGCCTGCAGGCTTTCTGATTCTGTCGCTGATCCGATTCCAGTGAGGACATTTCTGCTTAAATGATGTGCTCCTCGGTGGATGTGCTGCTCCCGGAGGTTTTTGGAGACCTGCAGCTGTGATTAGAAACCTCTAACAGACTCTTCAAGACTAATCTTCATCAGAAGAAAACCTCTTGTCCTTGTTTTGTCCCTCTTCACTGCAGCTGGAGCCTTGGCGAGGAATCATCTGACCTGCTGACTCTTCATCAACGTTCTGTTTGTCACTTTTGTTCTGGAGGAGGCTGGTAGTCTTCCTCTGAAGATGATCTGAATACTTAAATGTTCCTCCTCCCTTCTGAAAAGTGAGCCATCCATTATAGATGAGGCCAACGATGCTCCAGCAGAACAACAACAACAACTACCCCTGCCTGAACATGTCGGGCTCCAGCAGGGAGATGCTCCAGAAGCTCTCCAGAACCTCCCTGCCCTTCCCCAGCCGAGCGGAGCTGGGCCTGGGAGACCTGCCACTGATCCGGGGCCTCCGAGCCTGGGCCCTGTTCTCCAGGAACCGCAGGAAGGCCTGTGGGCTTCTGGGCCGAGGGCCAGCTGACCCTGCAGGTCGAGGGGGCCCCCGGCCGGCGGACGTGTACCTGAGCGGGGAGTGGGGGCTCGGCCTGCCCCTGGGTCTGGATGCCCGGCAGGCTGAGATCGGAGCCTTGGTGACAGTCGCCTCTCTGAAGACCTCGGAGGGCGGCGGGAAGACGCAGACTCAATGCCTCTTCCTGCGGACGGAGAAAGGCGGACATTTGTACTCCACGGCCAAGCCGGCTGGGGGGGATTGGCTGAAAGGAAAAACAGCCAACGGAGGGGGCGGAGACTCTGCAGAGAGCGGGCCCAACCGGGTCAAAGTGAGGTCCGGACGTAGATGGAGGAAGTCCAGCAGTACAGCGCAGCGGGAGAGGCAGCAGAGGAGCGGGGAGTGTCCTGAAGGGGAACTCCAAGAAAGGCAGGAAGAGCCGGACAAAGGAGGCCTGGACAGGAACCAGCTGCTGCCCCCACAGCTGGACCCCAGGAGGAGCAGATGTTCCCACAGAACCTGCCATCAGAAGACCTCCCTATCTACCAGCGACAGGAAGCAAGAAGCTGACTCCTGTGAGGAAAGAACAAAGAAGGAGTTCTCCGCTCCTCCGGAGGGCAGCGTCTGCTCTCCTGACCCTCAGACAGACCGAAACCACTTTGAAGTTGAACCAGATTCGGGGTTTGAGAGGAAAGGAGACCTGGATGATCGCAGGTGTCATTTCCAAGAGTCAAACCCCACCGAGGACCAGACCAACACTGTGAACCAGGAGCTGAACCCCCATAAGGAGGCCTGCTTTAAAGAGGAGCTGGAGGAGAAAGGAGGGTCCTCCCTCCTTCTTTCTGAGAATGGAGAGACCCGCAGCGGTCTGGAGGAGGTGGAGGACTCGCACGGAGAGGCTGGTGCTGATCCTCGCACCTCTGAAGCTAATCTGGCCCCTTCTCTGCCCCCCCTGGCCTCCATGGCAACAGGCCTTCCCTGTTTGGAGGCAGAGAGGGAGGAGAAAGAGGAGGAGGCAGTCGGGGTGGTAGCGGCGGACGAAGAAAAGAGGAGGAACAGCGGAGAGCTGGAGGAGAAGTGTGAGGAGGAGAGGATCTCTAAGGTGGCTGCAGAGGAACAGAGGACAGAGGAGGAGGAGGAGTTTGGGGTGTTTATGCAGGCGGAGGAGGCGCCAGCTTGGAGCGAGGGGGTTAACATGTGTGCCTCGTCGCCTGGTGAGAGCGCAGAGAGCGGCTGTGAGTGTCAGACTTTTTCCTCTCTTTCTGATTCTGTGTTCTCCACGGTTCTTCAAATGGGGAGAAGCTGCTAGATTTTAATCTCAAAATGACACATTCATTCCTCTGGATCAGGGGTCTACGTCCCACTCCAATCACCTTTTTATCTATTTTTTAAAGCATCTTTAAATTTTGATTATGACGTTTTGACCCCAAATCAAAAAAACGGTCTCGTTTTTCTTGGACAGTTTCCGCAGCATTTCCTTAGAAATTAACCTGTAAATCATTGGGCCAGAGGGAGTTGCCTGCCTTCATTTCCCATCATCCCCTTGTTTACACTGTCTCCCGCTAGCTTACAGCTCCTTACACCCCCAACCACTGGGACAACCAAAATGGCGACCAATATCGTGGCCATCCAACTGTACAGTTTAGATCCAGATTCCAGCTCAGACGAGGAAAACAAAGATGGATCTATTAGTCTATAAGTGGTAAATGGCATAAACTTGTACACAGTCCCAGTAACCTGTTCACACATTCACACACTGATGGGGGCTTTACTGCCAAACACTGCCCCCAACAGGTGGATGTTTTAGAAAGGAGCAGGGAGTTTGTGCCCCTTTTTTTTGTGTCTGCTCCTGATTCAGAACATTATGTGGACAAAAGTAATCAGAATTAACGCCTGATCAGAATAAAAATGCGTCATGTAAACAAAATTTCCTTCCAATCGATCCGATCGTGGTGCACGTAAACGGTTTATTCCGATCGTGGGTCACTACTGCGCTGGTTTAGGTCGTGCATAGACTGTTGGCACTCCAGAAGAGGCTTTGGAGCGCGAAAAGGACCGACCGGCTGTTCCGCGTTAGCAAAGCAGTACTTAGAAGCCGTGCAAATAATCACGTGAATTTGTGTTTCCAATGGTGTGCAGAAAAAAAAAGGCTGATGTCATTCCAGCATATTTACATGCAGCCAAGATGCAGATTGCTGCATTACCCGTACAGATTTTTTAAGTTCATGTTCTTGATACGTACCTATGTACCTAACCCCAACCCTTCTTCATGGTCTGTTCGTGCAAGAGTAAAGCACTGGCCGCACAGATTTAAAAGGTTATAAGCGAAAATGGACTTAATGATAATCATAATAATAAAAGCACATTTAGAAAATAATCTCGCTCTATGCTTTGTGTGTGTACAACAGAACTCGCTATTTCTTCTTCTATGGTTGTTTACCCGGTTCAATTCTAATCCGATCTTTGATCCGATCAAAGACATTTTGCGCATGGAACAGCTAATCTGAATAAAGAAATTCTCAGAAATGCAATTTGAATCTTAATTATATTATATGTCCTCCATCGTTTGAAAAATGCTACAAGAAAGTTAAAAACACCAAAAACACAATTCTTATTTAGCCCTTTAGAAAAATTGAAAACAGCTTTGCGTACATTACATTATTTCATAATAAATACTTTCATAATAAATGTCAATTATATTTCTTTTTTGGCATGAATCAAACTGAAACATAAAGAAAAACTAGCGTTTTCTCAAAATGTGTAGTTGTTTTTTTTTTACTTTTGACAGACCCTTTATTTGACGTCCTTTCAAAATAAAAGATGCCTTTTGCCAAACAGGATCATCGTAGTTCAGCCAATGTGCTCCTACGAAAAGTTTAAACAATGCTAGACAAAATGGACTTTTTCTCTTGTTAAATCTCAGGTCATCTTAGGTGTTCTGTCATCCTTTTTTTCTACTTACTACTGCTGTTAACCTGAATGTAAGGGTCATTGAATTGGTTTTTGATGTAGGTGACGGCTCTCGTTCATCCATCAAAGCAACTGGACTTAAAATCCTTTTCCTCGGAACGTTTCGCCGCTCATTAGCTTTATATCTTGGAAAAAAACATATTAGTATAATATAAATATAAAATATAAATTTCCCCTCTGCACAGCAACTAACCATTGTTGTGCACCAGAAGATAAAATGCCCTTTAAACTCAAATCAAGTTGAGCTATCAGAAAAAAAAGAGACTTTTTACCAATGTTTTATTAAATATTTGAAACCTGTGCATTCTGGAGGCAGCGTAGAGCAAACATGGCCTCTTGATGTAAAAACCTTTACATGGTTTATCTATGTACCTCAGCCATAAATGTATAAATGTGACCAATCTAAATGAAATCTATGCTAATTGGGTAACCCCTTACTTTTAAAAATTACTACTATTTTCTATTTCTTCTGCCAGAGAGGCACTATAGAGGCGTAAAAGAGCCACATGTGGCTCCGGAGCTGCAGGTTGCAGACCCCTGCTCTGGATCTTCCATCAGCTCTAGTTTGCAGATCCCAATGAAGCTTCAAAATAAGACTTTTTGAAATTCCTCCGGACATAACCCGACAACAGGGAAGGCAGCAGGCTCAGTGTGAGCTGTAGAGTCGACACAAAGGGTTTGCAGGGGTTGAATAGAAGCTTCGTTTTTACTAAGGAAATGTCTGCCGCGTTTTTTATTCTGTATCCTGGGAACTTCTTGTTCTCTCAGGCCTTCACCTCGAGGCCCACAGATCAAGTGTTTTGGTTCCTCGGTGTACCTGGTGAATAATCCCTCATTAATCCCAGGGCAGAACTTCCTGTTCCATGCTGTTTTTTTTCTCAACTGAATGCTAACACATGTATTGGTCACCGCTGTTGAAGTCTGCAAACGCTTTGCTGAAATTCTTTGGCAGATTTTTGAGTTTTAAAAGATTTGCAAAATAACAAATTTCATCCGGTCAAGCAGCAACTTCCTGATCGACCTTTCTACACATACGTTTAAAAATACTCCTTTAGAAAACCCAAAAATTACAAACTCAATGAAGGCGTCTGGATTATAAAGAAAGATGCTTAACTTTCCCAAACTGCCAGTATTTATTCCTGATTATGATCCTCTTTCTGCTGCGTTTCTCTTAATTTCATAAATCTCTAAATCTCTGTTTTCACCTCAAAAAGAGTTTAAACTGAAGTTCAAACAGCATTTATGCCTCAGGTTCTGCTAACATGATTGGGGTCGTCTTGCTGCTTTAACAGTGTGTGCCGCCGTTATCCAGAGAACTGAGCTCGGTGTTAGAGGTCATTTGGTCATTTGAGGTCATTACACTTATTTTTTTGATTTTTTTCACAGTTTTTGTGTGTTTGAAAGATTCTCCAACTAGTTTTGCAAATCCATGTCATTCATAGCTGCTTCCCACTTATATAGGGGTCTGCAGACTTTTATACTGAAAGAGCCATTTGAGACAGTTTTTTATTGACAAAAAGTTCCACTTTTATGTTTAGAAAAATTGACTTTTTTCATGTTTTTGTGGCCGTTAATCCATTTATTTATAGGATACACCTTGTTAACATTTTCTACAGTTGATTTATAATGGTATGGTGCCTTTATATAAGTTTTACTCTTGATAGCAGCAGATCCAAGTTTCCTTTCAAAATAAAATATATCCGTATTTAATAAGATCCTTTAGCTGCAGCAGATTTGCTTGAATAAAACAATGCCAGAAAAAAATAATGTTACTGTTATACTAAACCCCTCTCACAGTATATTAAACCTTGCACTGTCATTTTTTCTCATTTATTTGACATGTAAACAGTAATGGCAAACTTCATTTACTGAAAACAGATTAGTCAAAACTACAAATGTGTGATTTATTCCACTTGTCAGCATTTTTCTTCAAAGCCAAAATGCCACAATGGAGGGATGAAAGAGCCGCATGGGGCTTTATGGCTTCCGGCTGCAGACAACTGCCCTAGAAAAACACAAGTTTTAAAAAAAAAAAGGCTTATTGGTTAAAGAAAAACTGCAAAATTAAAATATTCTTTAGCTAAATTAGAACATTTAGGAAAGCTTAAGATTATTGAAATGTTGCCAAATAATGTTAAAAGGCCAACTTGATGTCCAAAATGAAAACTTAGGAGTGCATGTGATGACAGAAAAACTGCACATGTAATATTAAAATATTAATTAGCAGAAGTTCAGCTGAGTTCAGAAGTTTCATGTGATCAATGTTGAAAGCTCCCTGCAGGTATTTTTTTTCTTGGATGCACTTATTTTATAAATAAGTTTAAATGTTTTTTAATTACATTTTTCTTAATTTTAAGATGTAAAATCTTGCATTTAAAAAGTAGATTAGAGTTGGAGCTTGTTGGAACGGTATCATAATAAACACATTAGTCAAATATACTTGTTTTGTAAGTATGGAACATCTACTTTTATATTTATTCATGAAAAAAAACATATGTAGGGTTTTTTGGTTAAAAATGTTTTATTTTATTTGTATTTTCTTTTGCTATGGTAAGCACAGTGGAGATTATTTTCTGTGGCGTCCTGACCTGGATTCCTGAGCGATCACTCCCTCTCACTACAAGACATTAATCTTTTAGAAGTGGGCTGCAGAGGGAGGAGGAGTGAAAGAGGAAGGACGAGTCGCTGGCCTCGGGTCTGGAGCGAGACATTCATAGAAATGCGAGCAAACTATCGCCTAGATCCATCACGCCACATCTGAACACCAATGTTCACTGAAGCGTTTCAGAGTCACTGAAAGAGCTCTGCAGCGTCTCTTACAGCAGGCCTTTTTTAAACAACTATCCACATTACATTAATGCACAAAAATGTGCAGTTTAAGTTTTGTAAAGTACAATAAGTAAATACTCCAACTGCAGGCGTGTAATGGGGAGTTACTGAAAACATTTGCTTTACTCAGAAAGCAAGGTAAAAGCCATCTAGGTGGATATTTTCACATCCAAAGAGGGCTGTCCTTAACCAAATGCACCCAAAGCAGTTGTTGTTCTGTCCAGCACCGGAGCAAACAGATCAGAGCTGAAGGCCTCTTATGTTGGACAGATTTTACTGTCACAATAGGGGGTTAGGAATCTTCTGACACACGAGGGGTAAATTTGAATAAACCCCTTCTGTATTTGAGACAACATTTTTATTTATATCAATTATGTTTGTAATCATTTCTTGTTGGACAGGACAGAAAAAAGGAGAGAAGAAGAAAGCAGTTAACCGTTTAACCCTTGTGCTATCTTGTGGGGTCCAGATGACCCCACTCCCAATGTTAACGTGCCTCCACGTTAACATTGGGAATGGGGTCATCTGGACCCCACAAGACAGTCAGCTTAACCTTTTTTCTTCAATGATTTGTGATCTTCACTGGTGTCCATGAATTACATGAAATCTTTCCACCTTTATCCACCTTTGTCATGGTAGGGAGAACACGTCAATGTAAGGGTGGGGTCATCTGGACCCCACAAGATAGCACAAGGGTTAACAACAGAGATGTCGCCGGTTCACCTAAATAACACACACTCTTTGACGCACTGTACGTCTTCGGCCTGTTTTATCAGCGCAAACATAATGGATAAGGCTGAGAGAAGTAATCATTGTTGGACTGGACTCCTCCTTATGGCAATTTGAGATTATTATAGTCTGGCTTATCCTGACATCAGACCAGGAAAACGAGACCACCAAAGTTGAGCTTAGAAATATGTAAAGTGTAAACTTTGACAATTGAAATCGTCTCCTTTATTAATGTGAGTGTGTGTGTGTGTGTGGGGGGGGGGGGGGGGGCTGCGTTTTCTTTACCACACACCCTCTTTCTGCCTTCTGTGCTTACCCAAACACTAGTGTTGAGAAGGTATCAATAAAGATTCACGAAACATCTCCAAAGGTTTTCATCGTTTTGTGCGTGCCACAGTCATTTCTGCGGTTGTGTTGACCGCTCTAGTTAGACTCTGCTTTGTGTTTGACGGACAGGCGGGTCGAGCCTCTCCACACCGGTAGGAGAAGATCCCTCCTCTCAGCAGTCTGAGGCCTCCTGGGCAGCCTTCCCTCTACAGAGATTGGACACAGGTGTTGGGGAGCGCCAATGGTGGCCCACCAGTGCTGTGGAAACCAGGAAAGACAGGCTGTCAACCAATCACAATGTGGTAAGTGTCTGCGCCCGCCTCCGTCCTGTTCTGATTACTTCCTCTGGTTTACAGCCCTCGTAGGAGCCTGTGCCACTTTTAAACCTTTAAAGTCGAATTCCGATCATCTTTTGATCTATTTTAAAAGCATTACTGGTGATCTTTTCATTATGATTATGCAGTTGTTACCTAAAATTTTTAAAAAAACTGTGTCTCTAGGGCAAATCTTCTGCAGAGCGGCCCATCTGTTACATGCACTACTGCTATCTTACAGCCCCTCACACCCCCAACCTAACATTACCAGTGCGACAAAAATGGCAACCACCCAGCCGTACAGTTTAGATCCAGATTCCAGCTTAGACGAGAAAAACAAAGACTTTCATGGATCCGTTTGTCTGCAATTGGATGCATCAGAACCAGGAGCTTGTAGCCCTCCCAGCGTCACTAATAAGCTCTTTTTAAACTGCATTCTTTTGTGTCTACTCCTAAATTACAACAATTAAAAATAAAGAAATACAAATGCAATTTCAACATTAATACCATATACCTCAATCATTAGAAAAATGCAACAAGAACATGTTAAAAACACTGTTTTCATCGGAGTGATTCGTTGGAGGAGCTATGCACTGAAGCACATCCAGATGTTACCTAAACCACCCCACATGGTTCTTTAATTTGTATTCAAACAGACAAATACTTTATTTAATTTTTTTAAAAGGCCTTCATTACACATTTTATATTTCACTTTTTTCTTTTACTTTTCTGTTCAGTGTTTTTTTTAACATGCCACTAAAATAGACTTAATTAGAACATTTTTATTAAATGCATAAATGGAGAGTTGGATACGTTTAAAGCACTATCTAGGGAAAAACATGACCTATCGATTCCAAAATAAACCATTTATTCTAATATGCTCTTTAGTTTTGACTCCAGCTTGATGTCTTTTATAGAATAAAAGTTAATTTTTAATCAAGTAATATACATTTTGAACTTAATTTTTTTATTTAAACTTATTGCAAACAAAGATAATTATAGTGTATTAATTATTTTATTGTTTTAAGGTTGTTAATCATCAAAAAGCTTCTTAAAAACTGCTTTTTCTGTCTAATTAAAAAAAATGTGAACTTTTGATACATAACATCTCTTTTCTGTGTCTCCTGCAGGCATCTGTTTTTGCTGTAGCTTTCCCCGCGCCGCCCAGGAGTGACCTCTGCGACCTCAGCACCATCCCCACCCTGACCCAGCTCCTCAGAGGCAAAGCCAACCAAGATCAGAGGTGAATTTCCTGTAAATGTATCGATCTGCAGCACAGCTGAGACTTTGTGTGAGATGAATTCCTCGAACTCGTAATCGGAGCTTGAAAAAAAAATCCAACCGTCTTTTTGACCAGGTTGCATTTTTGTCTGACTCGCATGACGAGAAGATGGCGTGACGGCGAACTATACGGAGGCTTTCACAGAGATCCATGACCACAGAGCTGCTGCTTGTTTGATCAAAAGACTTTAGATGAACATTTAAATGTTGAGCTGAAGCCAGTTTGTTTTGTCAAGACATTTTAAATCTCTGATGTTGATTTTTAACTTAACCTCATTAATCGAAACTCTGCGCTTTATAAAGCAATTCAAACATTTAAAACCCCATCTTGGTCTAGAGTGGGGGGGGGGGGGGGTGAAACCCCAGTCCCTGGGTGGTCACTGCTTGTTTTCCATGTACACTTGAGCTTGCATCTCCGGGTGGAACACACCTGTTCCACGTAATCAAAGTGGGCGGGGCATCGGTAAACCCGCGGGTTCTTTTTCATGTTCTGGTAAAAAGCTTTGTTCACCCCGCCCTCGGCAACCGCATTCAGGCGATCACTTCCAACGAAAGGTTTATGTAAAAGCGTATAAATGCGCGTTTCGAGCTTCCGCATTGCACACAAAGCGCACAGCCACTGAACGTGCATTGAAAGTTAAATCGGTCTGACTTTGATCAATTGGGGACTCAGATTTGACAGTGACGTATGATGTACATCCCCTTTAACTCAAGGAAGCGCCAACCGTTTGAAAATTGATCATGAAGGAAAACTGAATAATTGCTGTTTGTGCCCAGTGGGAATTATGTGACACCAAGTTTTGTATTTATTGGAAGATAGCTGTGAAAGAAATAGGAGAAGGATCCACCAGATTTGCACGACTTCAACAGCATCAAGACTCTTCCGGCTGTACATGCGCTTGTAAATAGTAAAAAAAAAAAAGAAAAACAAGAAGAAGACGCCCCACCCCCCGCTTGTCCAGTGTGAACACTATTGCTTAAGGTGGTAGCACACAAACACCTTTTTGGGAGACGTTCACGGATCCATTGGGCTGTGCATGCATCGGCATGGAGAGGAGCAGGGAGCCTCTAGCCCCCCCAGCGTATTTTCTACGTCACTAAGATAACCTACAGAATTTTTCCATCTGCTCTTGATTCAACATAATTTGAATAAAATTTTAAAAAGTGAAAGTGAAAAGTAAAAAGCGTTTTCTTTTTTTCCACTTTTTTCCTCCTAGAAAAAAAAGAACATTTTTAAAAAATGCATTTAATGATTTTGATTTTAATGATACGGAAATGGTCTGTAACTAACGTTTGCTGGTTTTCTTTGAACTGAAACTGAAGGTAACCCCGCCTGCCTTGTCTGACTCTGCAGTTTGCTGGAAAGCTTCCATGACTTGAACAAAATGATTGGCCAGAGATACAAGAGAGGCAGCAGTGTGTCTCGTCAGCTGCTGCTCAAGACTTTGCATCTCCAGGAGACGGACACTGTGAGTGGGGACGCCGACCCATGCACGCACACGTGCACAGCCGCACAGGTCACCCGTCATCATCATTTTATGTTCTCCAAAAGAAAAAATAAATCTGCTCTGAACCAGATCAAATATTTTTCCTCCTTTTAATCATTCAAGAAGGTTTTGTTTGCATTTTGTTTTTTATTGCTCTTATTTTGTAGTTTTGGGGTGTGATACTGATTCTGACCTATTTATGTAAAAAGTAATTGCCTCCTAAAATGACGACAGGTTGGGACAAAACGCATAACAAAACACAAATTGATGAAACAATAAACATAGAACTTTAAAATACAATGAAATAAAGTCACTAAAAACTTTGATTAAATGCTTTTTTTAAAACTAATGATTCCCCAGACCATCACACTACCACCCACGTTTTTTACTGTTTTATTGAATCCGGTGATAAAACATACACTTTTGATTGGAAGGGTGCTGGTTTAAATCCAGCTTCACGCGTCCGTGTGTTAATGTCCTTGGGCAAGGCACTGAACCCCACTTTGCACGTTGTGGTTACGGGTTAGCGCCATACATGGAAGCAACAGTTACAAGTTTGTGAACATGGAGGGAACAGGACTGTGAAGCACTTTTAGGCCAAAATAAAAGCGCTGCATGTAATTTACTGTTTTAGTTATCACCAGGTTACAGAAAAATTTAAATAAAGTTTTAGGAATAATCCAGATTTCTTAGCAGGTATTAGATGTTCAATCTCTTTCTCTTGACATAGATTGGTATTTATTTAATTTTTATTTTATCTTCTTTTTTCTTCTGTCGTATTTTTTCTCTTTCTTTGTAATTGTGTTTTTGAAACTCTGTCTTTGAAAGATTGTTGTTGGTTTTTGTTTTTTTTTCCTTTATTTGAAAAATCTCAAAATAAAACATACATGTATATGGAATAATGATAAAAGGAATAACCCAGATTTTTTTTTAAACTGATATTTTATTCTTTTGTTCCTCTCTGCAGGAAGTACAAACCGCCCCCTGGACTACTAATCGTCGCCTCTCCCCTGGCCTCCCATCATCCAATCAGCATGCTCTGAGCGGCAAACGACGACTATCCTACGACTACAACAGAAACATGGCGGAGTAGCTCTGCTGCTTCTGCTCTGTCCCTGACTGCCTGAAGGACCGCAGGTTCATGCCGTGTGATTGATCCCCCCGTTTTTGCACTCTCCACGTGACGATCCGGAGAGAGTGACGGGGATTCCCGCAGTTTGATAGCTTCACTTCACGTGTCTCCCACCTTTTTCTCTTTCATTAAACTTTAATCCTGAGTTTCCTCGTGCTGCTGTTGGGCCTCTAAAGCTTGCCACCATGTTGAGATGAGAAATACTTTCCCTATAGCGGGGTTGGGGTCACCTTGGAACGGCAGTTCTTGTAAAATAGCAGTTTAGTTGACATTTTACCAGGAGTAAAACTGAAACCACTTTTTTAGGTCTTTTCCACCCCAACACCCTACTTTATATAGACTTTCAATGAAAGTCTGTTCCTTTAATATAACGGGAATAAATTCTGCAGCCTTTTTTGATCAGTTATTATATATTTAGATACCTTTCCATTAAAGGGACCAAAGGTCAAGTCTAAAATCGACAAATTCATGAAGTTTAGGAGTAAAAGTTTTCACCAGGCTGTCACAGTGTGACTCAAATTTGTCTCAGACGTTCCCCGACTTCCCCTAAATCCTGTTTCAACTATGGAAAGCTATTTCAGTTATATTATCTATAGCTACCTAAAACAACAGTGGAGGCTTCTGTATTTTGTTTTGCTATAAAACATTTGTGTAAACAAACAAACAAAACCTCCACGCTTTTCCCCCCTTGAAAAACAAACTGCATCCACTGCTGCGTAAGGAGAGAAGAACAATGCTGCTGTGGCGTCACATTTTAAAAACATACCCCTCTAGCATCCTAAAGGAGCTTAGTGGCCTTGTGGTAGAGTGTCCGCCCTTACACTGGAAGATGATGAGTTGAATTCCAGGCCGAGTCATATCAAAGACTGCAAAACTGGGACCCAAAGCCTCCCTGCTCAGCATGATGAGATTGGATCGGTCAAATGCGGACAACATATGTCACACTCCCCGGTGTGTGACAAATAACGCGACCTTCGCGCTACTGCCTAACTGTGCAGCCAACTATGTGCCAGTCCCTAGCCAGGATAAAATTCAGGATTGTGTCAGGGAGGCGTAAAAATCTCTGCTAAACCACCTGTGTGAGTGAGTGAAAGCTGATTGGCTGCGGTAACCCCTGAAGGGATATGCCGAAAGGTGAACAACACTGTTTTAGAGTCAGACTTACAAACACAAGAACGAACTTCAGATTCTGACCCTTATTTGAAATAACAATAATACAAAACAAAAGAATAAAGCAGGAAGTTGGCAGAATGAATGACATGGAGATCGTCACTGGTCTCACATTCATCTTTATAGCTAATTTCTCAGAAAATGCATATTTTCTGTTACCAGCCCCTTGCCCTTTGAGGTCTTTTGTTGCTGAAAAAGCGTGAATCTTGTCAGACTGACTGCATGAGTTTGTAATTGACTGCCTCCTAAATGAGTTCCTACGTCTGCAGCGTTTGAGGACGGCGTTCGGACGCTCTCCTCCGAGAATTACGTCTCTTCTTCAAAGATATATTCTAAATGGTCGCGGTTTGGATTGAGAAAAATGAATAATCAGGTGTCCGATTTTGTTGCAAACATTTGCATTTTAAAATGTTCCATGCTAGCTGATCTTTCAATCATTTCCAGGCATTTCTTTATTTAAAATTGCTGTATTTTAGTCATTATTGAAAACAAATGAACATGGTGGCTTGAACTTTGTTGGCAGGTGGTGGCTTTTATGCAAAAAAAAAAAAAAGCTTCTCACTGTCCTTCATCAGGGTCATTAGGAAACAAGCAGAGGTCAAAGGCAGCGATCAGATCCTCCTCTTTACATTTAACAGAGTGATGCATGCGCTTTCGCCGAATAACCGCTTCAGAAACTTCCGGCACGGTTTCCCAGAGGAACGAGCCCGTCTTCCAGCCGGCAGCAGCAGCATCAAAGTGCCAAAGGTCACAAGTTTGCAGAAGTGTCTCGCACCTCCAACTGGACCGAAGCAGCAGCATGCAGGCTTTCATTGTTTTTCTTTGTCTCTCTGGCAGAACAAACTGGTCCGGTCGCGGAGTAAAACTTGAATCCATCCGTCATTCCTCCATGTTGATGCACTGCAGTTTATGTTCCTCTTTGACTCCGCCGTTGGTGAGGAAATGCCTGTGTCATTTGTACAAATGTCAGACTCCTGTAAAAGATGAATATTTTCTGATCTGTTCACACGGAGACGACGGAGTCGTCGCCTCGGTAACTGATGTAATAAAAGAAAACTGTGTGCTAGTTCATGCTCCCTCGTGACCTTTAAACTTCCTCTGAGGTTCGCTAAAATCAACGAGAAAACGCGTAAAATAAAGGTTACATGCCACAACAGGAAACTCCGTTTTACACGCAAAGATTTAAACAAAATCCCCAAATATTCAAATACCCAAATGGATTTTCTTTTTGTTTGTAACTTTTATTTTGGTTTCCAACTCGCTTAAATTTGTCTTTAAGGGGATTTGCACACAAAAAGTCCAAGTCCTGTCCAAAATCTCTTGTGAAGATATTTTTGTTCCTGTTAAAGATTTTCCTTGATGACCATCAGAAATTATTACATTGATCAACAAAGTATCAATAAATTGATACTACTATTCTAATATTATAATTATATGAACTAGGGAGCCGGTTTAGCTCGTGCTGGTTTGCAGCGCCTTCCGTCCGTGAAACCAGGGTTCAACTCCGGACTGCTCCCTGTTCCCTTCTCTACTTCTGTGCCGGCCCCAAGCCCGATGCTTTGAGAGGGTTGCGTCAGGAAGGGCATCCGGTGTAAAACATTGCCAAGTTTACCATGCGACTCGTTGCTGTGGCGACCCCTGATGGGAAAAGCCAAAAGAGAAACAACAACATTCTAATATTATAATTATATTAACTACTTCAACTCAAGCAAAAGAAAAACTTAGATGTAACAGTAAAAACAAAATAAATGGTTTAAAAACCATCATGGGAGGTCGGGGAGAGAGCAGGACAGGGGTCGTCCACCTCTGCCTTTTTTATATACTGCATCCTATCTTATTTTTTCACTTATGAGTAAATAAATGCATGCGGCTCTTGAGCTGCATGTGGCTTTCTGCCTTTTATCATATTTTCTATATACAGTACTTTCACAACCATAAGGTGAACATAAAAGTCTTACATTTTCTCCAAAATGTATGGAGCAGCCCTAATGTGTTGTTGTGTGACTTCTGTAAAGAGGACGAGGAGAGAACAGCATGAGGACGGTACGGAGAGAGGGGAGGACGTGAAAGGAGACACGCTGCCTTTTTAAAACATACACCAGCATGCACTTTTCACCGGTATGTTTAATGTTACATACAGAAAAAAACACTCATAACTGAAACTGCGCCGTTTAATCCAGAGCTGTTGTATTGTAAGGAGAGGAGTGTGTAATGGGAAATAATATGGCTTTCATTGCGTGTTTGTGTGTGTATGTCTGGCAGGTCAGTGCGTGGTGTGGCTCCTTGACTATCACAGTTAGAAATTTCGGCTTTGTGTCAAACTTGTTCGCCACCCCTGTTTGTGTTAGACGCTTTAATAAAAAAGAAAAACGCCGGATGTAACGTTAAACGTTAACCAAAGACCCAAGACCAAGGTAAGAAAGTCCAGCGGGTTTTTCTGTGCTATAAGTTTTTCTCATGTGAAAAATCACTGCATTTTTTACCGTTTCAATCCACGTTACAGCCGCTGTTTCTTTTCTATTAAAGCCCAAAAAAGAAAGCCCCCCCCCCGCTGCCCCGCTGCCTCGCTGCCTCGCTGGACTTGACATGCAAATTTTAGCCTATCAGATCAACCAGAAACACATTAGGGCCGCTCCATACATTTTGGAGAAAATGTGGCCTTTTCTTGTGGCCAGTCTAAGGCACACCTGTGCAATAATCATGCTGTCTAATCAGCATCTTGATATGGCACACCTGTGAGGTGGGATGGATTGTCTTGGCAAAGGAGAAGTGCTCACAGATTTAGACAGATTTGTGAACAATATTTCAGAGAACTGGTTATTTTGTGTCTGTGGAAAATGTTTCACATCTTTGAGTTCATACCATAAAAAATGGGAGCAATAACAAAAGCGTTGCGTTTATATTTTTGGTCAGTGTATGATAAAAGGCAGAGAGCCGCATGCAGCTCAAGAGCCGCCTGTTAGCCCCCCCCTGCTCTGAAAAATGAAAGTCTCGCCCAGATTGCAAGCCTGCAGTTGTAATGCGCGGGGTCGCTCGGTTAGAATTGCGCCTGCGCGGTTGTAAGGTTCACTCACTCAGTTCCTGAATACGCCCGCTCAGATGTCTTTATGCCCTTTAACTTTATGGCAAAGATGAAACGCCATACAAATGTAACATCTGTACAGAGGATGTCATGGAAAAAAGGCTGCATAAACACCAGAGATTAAACCACAGAACAAATGCAGAGAATACACAGAGGAAGTGTTTACTCTCCATCAGATCAGGTGATTCAGCTCACATTCATGCTGTGGAGCAGCTGCTTTTCCCTGGTTTTTAGTTTATGGGCCATTCTGAGTGAACAATTTCTTACTGTCTGTTTTTTATTTTATTTGTATTTTTTCATTTTATTTATTTGTTACAGTTTTTTTTACTTGCAAAAGAAGTTAAACAACAATTCACCAACAAAAGCTGAGGAAAAGCAGAATGACTCAGGATGACGTTTCCGATTCATGAACAAGAACGAAAATAGATCAAATTGATTCATACAGTTTAACTCTTGTGTTATCCTAGGTACTTTAACATTGGGAGTAGGGTCATTTAGACCCACTAGACAGTGTGTTAAACATTTTTTTTCAATGATTTGTGATCCTCACTGGTGTCCATGGATTACATGAAAACTTTCCACCTTTATCCACCTTTGTCATAGTAGGGAGAACAAGGGTCAAAGAAAACAACAGTGATGAGAAAATAATGGACCTAAATTATTCTTAAAACATTTTTAAAAAATGTTTAAACTCGTGAAAAATAGGTGGCAATTTCTAGAAGGAGAATACATCTGTCTTTGCCACTTCAAGACTTTTATAAATCTTTCTTATTTTTTCCTTATTTTTGGAAATTCTATAGTTTTTCAAAAGCAGATAAACAATTAAGATTCAGAAAATAAAGCTAAAACGTGGTAAAAGTCCCACTCAGATCATCTTTTGATCTTTGGATGTTTTAACTAGGTGTGACGGTGTGGCACCGTCAGATGACGAGGGGGACACACACCGTGTTTTATTGTGTATTCATGTATTTTATGTTTTACAATTACTACCTGTGGTCCCACATGGACAATAATTAAGAGCCACGCCCAATGGGTGGGGCTGGCTCTTCAAAAAGGAGCATCACAGGTGGTGAAACGAGGAGTGACGGAGGTGACGCGTGCTGGTGCGGCCCTAGGTGAAAAACCATTGTTCTTGAAATAAAGTAAGAACCTCCTCACCTTGGCTCCTCTGCATCCTTTCTCGGCGGGACCCCGCCACACTATGATTTTAGAAAAATCTAAAAACATGTAATTTTTTACAACATAGTTTCTGTTGTGGGTGGAACTGTAGAGTAAGCCTGCCCCCGTTTCCTATCATCCATCTGTTAACACGCACTCCCCGCTAGCTTACAGCCCCTCACACCCCCAACGCAACATGAGTGGGGCAATGAAAATGGCGAGCAACATTGGAGCTGTCCAGCCGTACAGTTCAGATCCAGTTTCCATATCAGACGAGGAAAACAGAGACGCACATGGATCTATTTGTCTGCAAGTGGATGCATCAGAATGGAGCAGAGCAGGGAGCTTGTGGCCCGCCGATTCCAGCTATTGCTTCGTATCTGCCAGCTTTTCCCAGCAGCAATTCTGATTCACAACAATTTGAATACAAAAAATAGTCAGAAATGCAATTTTAAGCTTAATTTTCTTTATAAATGTCCTCCATTATGAGAAAAATGCTAAAAGTACAAATTTAAACCACAATTTTCATTAGATTGGGTCAACAGCAGAAGAACCATTAACAGAAGAAAAAAAAAGTCTGGGAATGTGTCTCAGATTCCTCAAATAGGAACAAACGAAAGTCATCAGAGCAGAAAAACGAGAAGTATGAATCCAGTTCTTGTGTGTGTAATGTGGCTCAAAAAAACAAATCTTTTTCTCAGGTTAAAAATAGTTTCTGTCTCATCGCCCAGCTCTCGGTCACAAGCTGGCTTTTTTAGTTTGGAGGCAAACCACCAACACACAACAGGAGGCATTGTGACCGGGACCTCTGCCGCGTCCAAAACGCATTACCGCATTACCTCGGACAACCAGAAGCTTCTTTTTTGGTCTCACATCTGCTCGGTCTGGGCTTGTAACAAGTCACTAGCTTCAACCAGTGTCTGTCCCTCCTGAAGAGCCTCTCAGGTGCAGAGAGAGTTAAGCTCCATATTTGCTGAGTCAGCACAGCCGTAATAAAAGAGCTTTGTGCTTCATGGAAAAATAACAAGTCTATGATGAACAGCTTGTTCTGACCTCACTGCTTTCACTGAGAGTCAGCTGCCTTTTACATAATAACATAATAAGACAGCAATTCATCCCAAAAGAAACCATAGCAACTCTGCAGAGAAGTTTTTCCTCTCCTCTTAAGAAATACCACCAAACAGCAGGAATGAGACTGAAGCAGAACACAAATGTGAGGAAAGTTTGGTTTTATTTGAGCTGTTGATTTGGTTTTAATTCCTGATTTACTTTATTTTTGTGATTTTATGCCTATTATGTCTGCATTTTTGGACTCAAATCAACAAATGTCTGTATGAAAATGACCTTCACCTTTAGCAGATGTCACTTTTTTCCTGCAAAAAGTATATCAGATTTATTAGAAACATTTAATTTTTACTGTAAAGCTTTTTTGACACCTGTTAAGATTAACACCAAACATTTTTCCGTGGATAAGACAAGTGTTTAAAAGTGCTTCACTCACGCTCTGCTTTAAAAATTCACATTGTTGCATTGTATGTACATGCAAAATCTAAAATGTCAACAAATCTTCTGCATCAGACTGGAAATGATGGTGTCATGTTTAGCACTTTGAGCTACTTTAAAGCGGGTCAAAAGCAGCTTCTGATGTCAGAGTAACTTTAGTTTACCCACACGTTTTCACGCAAGAGCGGGTGGAGACTCCAAAAGTGTCATTCAAGACAAAGAACTGTTACGTAAAAATATGTGACACCAGTCGAAGTACAAAAGTAATCATTAAAATAAATAAAGTATGGAATTTTAATGAATCAGAAAGAAGTAGAAAAAATTCTCGTATCTTAAAAAAATAGAACAAATTTAATTTGTGGGTTTTATTAGAATGATTAGAATATCTAGGATTTATAAAATATATTTTAACTGCAAGGATATAATTGGATGAATGGAGTGTGGTCGACTGTTGGTTCTTCATTTCAGAAAAGTTTGTAGCGGTATAACTAATCCTTGAAATACATTTTCCCCCCTATATAAATGACTGAAAAATATGGTTACATCTCAAATAAGATGTTTTGAAATGGCTGATGTCCCAAACTTTCCTTTTTGGGGGGAGTTACTCTGAAAAGATGATCAGACCACTCAGATTCATCAATTTAATCTATTTTCAAAGCGTTCCCCGTGGCTTTAGTCAAAATCCAAAAACATGTGTCTTATAGTCTCTGCAGAGCGGCAGGAGTTCATTAGAAATTCACCTTAAAAGTTGTGGGCGGGACCGTAAGTGAAAAAGTTATGGAAAAAATACTCAGAAATTGAATTTTGGGCTTACTTTTCTTTGAATATGTCCTTCATCATGAGAAAAGTGCTACAAGAACATGTTAAAAACACGTTTTTTTATTTTAATAAGCTTGAAATTGTAATTTTTGTTTTGATTTGTGAGTCATCTTTGTATATATTTTCAGACAAAAATCATATAAAATATACTTTCCTTTCTTGTTTTGTCAGCAATCTTCAACGTTTTATGTACTTCCCTGAAAATTGAGATCATTAAAAGCTGAGTGGCCTCGTGCGCAAACGGACGCAGGTGTTTGCGCCTTCCTCACAGAGGGAGGAGGAAGAGGAGGAGGAGGATGCCATGACAAGGAAGGTTCAAGTTCCGTTAGGACAGCCCTCCTCCTCCCCAGAGCATTGTCACACAGAGAAGCGCGGAGGCGCAGACGCGAAGAGGCGCGGATGTTTGGCGCGCAGCGGCGAACATGCAGTCCGTCAGCAGGTCGTGGCTGCTGCTCTCCGGCTTCGTGCTCTTCTACGTCATCTACCTGCTGTTTGGGGCGCTGGTGTTCTCCAGCATCGAGCGGCCGGTGGAGGAGCGGCTGCGGCACGACATGCAGGTCCTGACGGAGGAGTTCCTGAACCGCAGCTGCGTCAACGCCGCGTCCCTCGAGCTCTTTCTGCTCAAAGTGCTGAGGGCCAACAAGTACGGCGTGTCCGTCATTGGGAACTTCTCTGGGGCCACAAACTGGGACCTGCCATCCTCCATGTTCTTTGCCAACACCCTGGTCACCACAGTAGGTGAGTCCGGGCGAGGGCAGGTGAGCTGCGGCGTTTAATTTTACGCACCGCGCAAACGTCTTTAGTCTCCTAAAGTCGTTTGCGCTTTTTTGGAGACTAAGAAGTGTCAGTGTCACTGTCAGTGTTTTACAGAACATGGCACTAAAATAAACGCGGCTTTTTGGTTTTCTGCCACGTGTTCAAACTTTTGCAAACAAGTGTCAGCTGTGAGCGCTTCAGTTTGGCTGCGCGCGCAGTTCAGACGTTTACCTTGAAAATCCACCGAATTCTGTGTTTAACTGGTTAAAGCGAATCAAAATCAATGCAAAGTGGTGACATTTGAGTCAAAGTAGATCAGTTTCCTGAACACCTGCAGTCTGGAAGCCGAACTGGGTTACCGGGTGACACCTGGGTTTTAACGCAGAACAGACTGTCAGTGACGTGAGGGACTCCTGCCTGCACACCTGAGCATTAACATCCAACTACAGATATGTGAGGGAAAATTCACATAAGATCTAAGAATGATGAGGAAAAGGAACCCTGTAAGAATGGGTTAGTTGTTAATTCATCAAAAAGAATGAAGCCAACAGTGGAGTTTAAAAATGTTCATGTGGAACCTCGTGTGGCTGACAGTTAAAAACATTTTCATAGTGGTTTGAGATCTTTGTCACGACAGAATCACTTCTTCTTTAAGCTCTTCCCCCTCCGGGTTTGCACTGTAAATTTTGATTTAATAGTTCGCTCCTGTGGCCTGTTTTTCTTCTTTTTCCTCAAATCTCCTGCAGTTTTCCTTAGACGACTCTGATCCTGCATGCAAAGCCATGATTGGCCCGTGTGTCCAAACCATGTGTGCCTACAAGGAATTAACAAAAACAGGCAGTCTGTGTTTACATATATACACAAAAAGTTAGTCCTATGAGCCAAAAAAACATTTAAAAATGAACTAAAGGCCAATGAACAACTGGCATAAGGATTTATCCTCATCAAAACAGGAGTGACGGATCTAGAAAATAAATCCAGCTGTGCGTGTCTGAAAAAGGAAGAAAAAAAAGGATGTATCCTTTAAAAAAAGAAGAGTTTTTGTCTGGAAAAACCTGACTCATTTCTTTTTTGACCACATCAGATTAAAAAAAGAAATTTGCACTTAAGTCCCAACTCTGGTCCTCTTTTGTTCTATTTCAATGGGTTGCTAGTCGTCTAATAATTATGATTATGCTGTCATTTTCTAGGTCATGGTTAAGTCACACCTACAAACCTTTTCCAACTGTTTTTTTTTTCCATCTGATTCACAACAATTTGAATAAAGAAATACTCAGGAATGCTACTTTAATCTTTATTTTCTTTATATATGCCGTCCATCAGAAAAATGCTACAAGGGGATGTTAAAAAACATCCAGTGGGTTAAAAACTTTTTTCTCAAAACATTTTCAAGGATATTTTGAAAAAAGTTGCTCCCAAACTTGTTTGTTTTTTAAAAAATGTCACAATATCTGATTAAATAGAAACTGACACCCTTTCTATTGTAGTGTAAAATGGCACCTGTGTTTGTGGTTCATCTCTGCTTTTGGGTAAATTGGTTTCATTTTTGCTCAGTTTAGTGGATTTCCTGTTAAAACTGTTGAACTGAAACAGAGTGACGGAAAGGAAAAAGCTTCTCAGTGATTTTATTGTTTTTATTTAAAAAAAAGAGTTCATTTGCATTATGTCATAATTGAGTTTTAGCTTGAAAAAGAGTTTGACACTAGACTATAAATATTAGTGAGACATAAATGTTTAAGTCGTAAAAGTTCAGCCTCTTTAGTTTTCTAAGAACTTCAAACTGGTGAAAGTTTCCTTTCAGGCTAATTGTATTTTATTTTTAACCAAAATTAGCAATTGAAGACCAGCTACTGTGTTAAATAAGACAAAAGGTGCTTCAGAGGAGCAAAAGTTTGTGCTGGGTCTTTAAAGTATTTGCACTGTTCTTCCATATGTCTTGATGCAAGCAGAGCTCTTCTGCGTTGATCTCTGGAGAACCGTCTTCAGAAACTTCATTTGCTGTTTGGATGACAGTAACCCTCGGTGTGAAGACTGCCCCCACTTCTGGGTGCAGAAACGGCTCTCCTCCGTGCTTTTTCACAACCTGCTGCTCTGTTGCTCCTTTCTGATGACGCTGGAACACCAGCAGACAGAAAATGCAAATTCATGCAGCAGCAGAACAGAGACGCTCTTTGTGTTTGTGCTCTTTGTTCTGCTGCTGTTTCCCCGCATGAAACTTCCTCAAAGCGTTCGGTACATTTAATATTTGATCTTTGATGGAACGGACAAAACGAGAGGAAGTTCTTAGCTGGAAGTTTAACTAAAGAGGAACAAAAAAAGTATTTGCCCCCATTGTTTTTGTGAACCATATTTTTTTTAAGCGTGGTTCTAGAGGATAATTTCATTTATTAGCAGAAACAGTTTTCAAACTGACGTGTCGTTGTGGAAAGGTAACCGTCCTCTAAGCTCATAGTTGAACCTACAGCAAAAATAGTTAGTGAAACTTCTCAGCGAGTGTCTCAAGTCTGCGGAGGAATTTGGTCTTAGTTTCCTTTCTAGACTGAAGTTCAATCATTGGGGGGGCTTTTAAGTTGAAGATTGTGAAACAACATCTTAACCAGCCAATTGTTTAAGTGAGAACACCTCAGTCTGTTTGATCTACTCGGAAGTGGACCAGCGGCTGCGTTGGGATCACAGTCCTAGACTCAAGATGGTTTCTACACTTGGTAGAGCTCAAGATTTGTGGTTTCATGAAATGAGAAAGCAGCCCCAGACCATCACACTACCTCCACCATGCATGCTCTGTTTGTTTTTTCTCTGAAAAGCTGTTGGTTTGACTCCAGATGTTTGGGGACGCACATCTTTCAAAAAGTTCCTCTTCTTCCCATCAGAACATTGGTAATCCAGATGTTTTGAGTCTTTGTCTTCTTGTTTCTCAGCTTCGTCTTTCTACTAGAATTCTTCTTTCGTTTTTGTACTAAAATCTCTTTCTGACGAATTCCTAGAGAACCCAAGAAACAATCATCTGGACTTTTAAATGAATTCAACCATTTGTTTGTTCATTTGGGATTGCAGCAATTAAGCCATTTTTAAATTTAAGAAATATGAATAAATGGATATTTTCATGAGTTCTCCAGGGTTAAAAATGAGGCCTGTGCTTCTTTCCATGTTCTTTGAATTCCTGTTTGAGTCTTTGTTGGAGTCACTTTGGTTTAAGTCCCTCTTCTCCAATCTCCCACATTTCCTTCGTGCGTAGATAGATGGTTCTTACCAAGGCTCTCATGAGGTGAACGCCCATGCGGTTCGTGTGGCACTAAACCATTTGGATGTGTAGCTACTGACCCCAAAAGGCTGAGCTTATCACTTTATCACTAAATCCTTAAATGGTCAAGTGAAAAAACTACAATAAAACCCCAAATGTCTTTCTTGAATTAACATATCTGATCCCAAATTTAATAAACCTTAAGAACCATCTGTGGGGAAAAATGTAATGACTTTTTTCCTTTTCCTTGTACTGCAGTCCTATAAATGAAGGGGTTAGAATGAGTATAGACTTAACTGCAGATACATTGATGTGTCAGGCTGAAATTTTAATTCCCACCTCTGTTTGGATACACTCAATATTGGGTTAAAGGACACGCTGCACAGGTTTAAACAAAGCGAGCTGAGCTCCGTGATCCACCTGTCCGTCATTTAGTGGATCAACGAGTCTCTTTACGACAAACGGTTCAAATGTTCTGCAGATTCTCGGTCATCCTCGTCAGTTCGAACTAATGAGAGGTACTTAAAAAAAAAAAAACGAAATGCAAATGAAAGAAATGATGTTAAACTGGGCAAACTCCAACCTGTTGTGTCTTTTATTCCAGCAGCCCTTCATTCTCACAGACGCCTCTGGTGGTTTCTGGGGTTAAAATAAATCAAGCACATGAACTCAGTCTGCTGCTGCAGGTCATTATAGTGAAGTGAAAGATGCTTGGAGGTTCACACCACTGAGGTAAAAATGGAGTCTTCGTTCTAATTTGCCGCCATGGTTAAAGCTGCGAGCAGTCGGTGACCTGGGTCGGGTTCCTGAGGCCCAAAAGGCACCTGAAGCCCCCCTCTGAATCCACATGTTGGTGCAAAGTTTACAGGTTATACTTAAACACGGCTTCATTTCTATTGTAGACTAATAAAGAAGTGAAACCCCATTTAGTCTCAAAATAGCTGGTTCTGTGAATGTTGCTGTAATTCGCTGCTCCTCTGTTTCATCTCCAGGTTATGGTCATACGTCTCCACTGTCTGACGCTGGCAAAGCGTTCTCCATCTTCTACGCCTTGTTGGGAGTTCCCTTCACCATGCTGGTGCTGACCGCCTGTGTGCAGAGGCTCATGTACCCTCTGGTCATTGCCCCAGTCAGCGCTCTGCAGAAATCGGGCTTGAACCCTCGCCCGGCGACTACAATACACTTTGTGCTGCTGCTGGTTCTGGTGCTTCTGGCGTTCTTTCTGGCGCCGGCGGCCGTGTTCAGCACGTTGGAGGCTTCCTGGACGTTCTTGGATGGCATCTACTTCTGTTTCATCTCTCTGTGCACCATCGGACTGGGGGATTTTGTGCCGGCGACACAGCCTGGAGTAAAGCACAGGGGGTTGTACCAAATCTCTGTGATGGGTGAGTCCACGTTCCATGTCTTTTTTTTTTTAGTGAATATCAAGTGTGTCAGATGTTATAAAGGCATTTTCTTGCTTGCTTTAGTTTTGAGCAAAACTTTAATTGACCTTTCAGCTTAGTCTACAATATTGTCTAAACCAGAACGATATAAATGCGGGTAAATACGCGTGAAACCTGATTTAAACAGTTCTGAACTGTCTGCGATGTCGCTCAGACTTTGTCAGTTCATCCTCATAATCATGCATTCATCTCCTAAACCTGTTTTTTGTCCCTTTTTGGGGTCACAGGGCTGCCAGAGCCAATCCAAGCTAATTAATCAGCGAAGGGAGGGTACACCCTGGACAGGGTGTCATCATAATCAATGATGTAAAAAAAAAAAAAACTCTTTCTAATGGTTGTCTCATTTCCCACCCAAACGCCTAACTACTAAAAAACTATATAGCGCTACTATGTAGTGCCCTGAATTTTAAAAGCAATTAGAACAACATTCTCACTGCTTTTTTTTTTTTTTTTTTTTTACTGCAGATGTGACATCAGCGATTTCAAAGTTAAAATCTAATTAAAATGAGCTTTTTGTGACAAGTATTTGAGTCCACTGTCTTTTGGAAGATAAAAACATTAATGGTTTATTAAAAAAATACATTGAAATACTTTTTTTTTTTTTTGGTAAATGTTCCGACACAACGCATTGTGTTCTAAATTCGCCAATCTAGTGACTATTGATGCATTGTTTTTCGCAGAGACTTCTGGGAAATTTCCAGGGTATCACTTTAGGAATTCGAGATTCGGACAGCAGTACAAAATGGCTCAGGATTCTTTCATTGGTTTAACCCCCACCATTCGAACCCTGTAATGCTGTCTAGCAGGTTATTTGGAATACCTTGGTCTGGATTTGAACTCAAAACCTTAAAGTCTCTGGATGGACACTCCACCACAAGGCCACAGGTTGACCTTTTTTCTGCGGTTTCATTACATATAATAATGAAATCATAGGTTGGTGATTCAGGCTGTACAGCACTTTCAGCTCCATCTTTGCTAATCATAAAGGCAAGTGGCGGCTGTGGTGTTAGCATGTGGTTGCTAACATGTCAACACGACGCTCGTAATTATTCTATAATTTCTATAATATTTCTATAATGTTGCCGTCTAATTAATACTTATATAAGTTCACATACATATAAGGAAATATTTACCTGTTTGCCATGTGTATCATGTTTATACAATGACTGTAAATGAGAACTGGACTGAGTGACTCCTCCCCCCTGATGTTCCAGACAGGAAGTACCTGCTGGCTCCAAGAAGCCAAAATCCCATAGATTTCTACAGAGAAATGTACTATTGGTCAGAATAACCATTCTTGCTCTGATATCTTTTTTTTTCTTTTCTAAAACATGTTTAATGATTTTTTTTTCTGTATTGCAACGCCCATTTTAAGGTTGAAAAATGGCAACTAAATTTGCTTCATTTCGTTAGAGACGTCTCTACCTGATCTGCAACGGCTACCCGATCGGTTAATGCGTGCGGAAATATTGTCACTTCCTCTTTGTGACCAACTTTTAATAAAGCACTTAGATTTACTCCCATCATTCGTATTCTATTTGTATATTATGTCTATGGCTGCAGGGCAGAAGTAAGGTATTTTCTATTGGTGACGTCACACTCGCTCAGTGCAGTTCTCTTGTACAGTCGATGTGTTTTATAGCAAAAAAATACAAACAAGAGCTTTAGCTTAACTTTCAGGGTAAGAAAACTTGAAAATGCTGAGAATGCCCTCTGCTTTTAGCGTTCCGTCATACAAGCTTGAAAGTTTTTAAGTGCAGAAATTATTTGCTATATATCTAAATTTAAAGGAACTTTTCTTTGTTTTTGTTTTTTTAACTGTCTGGAATCCTGCAGGACCGTTATTATAAGACTAAAAATCCGCACTAGAACAAGTAATTTTAATATTAAAAGGGACAAAATTTGAAATTAGCCTGAGACACTTCAAACCTTTTCACTTTTAAATTATAAAAATATCTCTCCATGAAATACTGGAGTTGGATTTTTATGTGCTTCATGTTCAAACATTTATGTAAAATGAAAAGCAACCTTTTCAGACTAAACGGCATCTAAAAAGTTGCGTCACACTGAGGTTTGTGTAGGTTTTGCATCGGCTATTTGAAAAAGTGTTGCCTAGTCGTTCCAGGAAACGATGACGCTGCGATCAGTTTCATGTTTACCAAAGTAAAGTCTCAGCAAACAGACGGTAAAAAGCGGCTCACAGCTGGACTTACTGGAGTCCTTGTGTCACCAAAGCCGGACTTCACAGGAAAGCAAATGAGATTAACTTGATATTTACATTTACATGTATTTGGCTGCACTGAGGAATTTCTACCAGGAACTGGTCCTGAAACGGCCTGCAGGAGGGAAAACCCGACGCGACAGTGTGCAGCTGCTTGGTGCAGTGGAGTGTGTCACACACTCTTCACAGCAGTCTGCAGTTTGAACTCCTTTTTTTTTTTTTTTTTGGTGGTGTTCTATTTAGAAATACCAATAAATGGAAAGCAGAGGTTGCTGGGGAAGTAGAATTTTTGGTGTTTTTCTTTTTTTTTTTTTTTTTATTTAATCCACCACAGTTTTTGGGTTTCCATTGTGGTCCAGTTGTTCTGAATAATATGCCACAGCTTTGGAGAATCATAAAAAAATCACACCATAGACCAGTTGTGGGCAAACAGCCCAGGGGCCTTTTGAGCTGGCCCGCTAAACTGAAATGAATTGTATTGATAACCCATATTGGTATGTGTGCCCCCCTCCCCCCGGTCTGTAAATCTGGTGTCTTTCAAAAGACGGTACACTAAAAATAATTTCACCTTTTGTTTTAGGTGCAGAAAGTTATTCTGCATTTTTGTGGTGTTGGAAGATTTGTTGTTTTTCTGTCACTGCTGTCATTTCCCAGTCTTACAGGCAGCGTTTCTCCAAGTTTGCAATTTTCCCTGAGAGACACAAACACGTTGGTGCAATTGGCACTACAATAAGAAAACCAAAAAAAACCTCACGTTCTGTTTTAATGGGTCTACACTGTGCAAAATCAAATCTTTGAGCTTTTAAGTGTTTTAAAATGTTCATTCCTCACTAAAAACACCCCAAAACGGTATTTTGATCCATTCATGCATTTCTGAGTCTTCCTCCAAAAACCTGCTCTCTGAGCCCCAGCCCCTCCCAATCCACGAAAACGAGCGGGTTTTCACATTGTGACATCACAAATTGAGGAATTTCTCCTTCCAGGAAGAGTCTGCGCCATCAGCCCCGCCCCTAGGCTAACACAAACGCACACTTTCTCCGTAGAGGTAGAATCGGCTAAACGTCGTCTTTGTAAAAGTTGGGATGTTGTTTGTTTTCATGTGAGAAACGCCGACACACTGCCAAGGTTGATGTCATGAAATGGGCGGCACCCACAAGGAGGGAAAGGCGGAGCCTGAGATCGAGTCGCCTTACTTCCATTCTGTAGTGCGCCAGACGTAATATATTATCATGTATTTGGATAGTTTACTTTGAAAGGCTTAAGAAAAGCCTGATGTAGACACTTTAAATGATTCATTTTCAAAGTTTCTGTCCAAATTCCATGTTAATTCTTTTCCTTATGGGATGATTTACCAAAACGCTCCACACATCTGCTCCTAATCCGGCCTTTCTGTTAAGTTTCAGAACTCTGTGGTCCACGAGTGGAAGGGTTTGCCCTCCCCTGTACTTGCCCCACTGAACTGTGGTTCATCTCACCTCTGCAGGATTGTCTGCCTCATGGATGAGCACGAGGAAGGATGATCACTGTAGTTTAGGGTCAAACCTACCAACTTTTAGCCATTCTTGAATGCGGGTTTAGCATATGGTGTTCACACTGAACAAGCAAGGAGGGGCTTCTTTTTTCTTCTTTTTACATGCACATGTTCACCACCTAACCATACAAGAGACTTGATGCGAAATGTCGACGCGTGCAAATCTTGGAAATCCGGCTTTTTACAGCTCGATATTTATGAAAGACTTGGTGTCAGATTTATCCAGAATTAATTTCTCCTTAATGATCAATTTACAAATAGTTGGCACTTCCGTGAATTGAAAGGGTCGCCCTCCACATGTCACTACCAAATCAGTCCCTGATTGGTCAAAGTTCGACCTGGTTTCATGTGCGTTCAATGGCTGCGCGTTTTTGTATGTACAGCCAGAAACATGCGAGGCGAGACTTTTGAACGCGGAATTCTGAAACTCGCCTTTTTTGCACATTGATATTGTTTTTTTAATTTGAAGCAGTCACTTGAACATGTTGCTGAGTGCGTTGTGAACGTAACATGAGAATGCTGCCGAAGGAAACCATTTTCACCTCCTTTTGGTAGATGCTTTGAAATCTAAAATGAAGTGTTGTTGCACTTCACTGAGGAGCCACTAGATGGCGTTTACCACAATTTTACTACCAGCTTTTTCCTGCCCCTCCCATGCTCCCATTTACCTGGATCAAGTGTTATTTTAGAATTTCAGCATATTTAGGAAGGTTTAAAATGTCAGGAAAAACAGTTTTACACCTATTATTAAATAGTTGAATATCACAAATGTGATCATCGGTGGCCCTGCAGACCTGTTTCTGCTCTGCTTCAAAAGTTTCTCCTCCTGCATAAAGTTGTTTAAAGGAAATGATGGAAGTGTGACATTCGGCTTGGGTGTGACTTTGTGTGTCATGAAGCTGCAGCCTGCAGGAGGTCGGCCAGAGAATGTGGCAAAGTCCAGACCGGCCAGTGAAAGCTGGAGGACGTCAGTGGTGCACGGGTAGTTGTAAAGTAAGGATGTTTATCTGCGGTTCAGTTCTGAGGAACGGAATCTGACCTTCACATTCTGTAGACCAGGTTTTTTTTTCCCTCTCATCTCTGATGTGAGAAAGTTGCACCTCGCTGCTTCTCGTTTTCTCAGCAGTTGCTCAGAGGTCAGTCTCTCATAAATGAGAACTGATCTTTGACTTCATCTGGCAGCTCTCTAGAAATGGAAGTTCACTCCTGCCCCCCCACCAAACAGACGTTTAAGGTTTTCAAAACTGCAGCCGCTTCGTTTCATATTTAACATGCAGAGACTTGAGATTCCGTGTGCCAAGAAGAGGATAAACAAGGGCCGATCACATGACCCGTCACATGCGGGACCGGCTGATTGTTTGCAGAGAGTAAACATGACTGATAACGATGAAACTAGATGAACACAAACCTGATACTGCAAATTCCTGCAGATCTGAACCCGTCGCTGCACAGAACAGTGAAGACACTAAATTATAGATGGATTTCAGTCCAGCAGTGGAGTCTAGAATTGATTTTACTGGATGTTCTTGACTTTGGCCTGTAGATCTGTTTTTGTTTTTACCTTAACATACATTTGTGTTGTAAAATTCTATATTATCCAAGAGTTATGTTAGTGTGCATGCTGGGGGTGAGAATGGGGGTAACTCTGATATAAATCCCTAACAGACATCCTTTTTTTTTTTTTTATATTATTTTTTTGTAAGCAGCCATCAGGTTGGCAACAGTAGTTTTCAACGGCAAACAAAAAGTGGCTTGATTTTAAAAGTAGAAATGCATAAATCAAAACATGAAGTTATATTGGTAGTTTAAAAAAATGACTTGAAAATCTTTACTTTTTTGTATTTTATTTTTTAACTTTCAAAATGCATTGTTAAAGTGGGCGGGGCCTCTTGGTGGTTTTAGTTTTGAATTTTTAGTCCCATTTGGTTTGAATTTTTAGTGTTACTTGCAGTATACATATATATTTATATAAAATGTATTTTTTTGGTTTGAAGTTGAATATTCCAATGTTTAATTTGTCTCTGAATGCACCATTGGGACTTTCTATAAATTTACACCATAAATTTACTTTACAGGCAATAAACTAATCATTTCTGAAAACTGAATCCTGTTGAGTTTTTCTATAGAATGGAACAGGAAGTGCTTCCCTCTGCAGCCGTCCTCCAGTGGTCTTTTGAAGAACTGCAACAGCTGGTTTGCATCATATTGGGAGCACAAATGCAAACTGTGTGACAGCAGTTTTCTATTTTAAATCAGCAGTTTTTAAACTGGCAGTTCCTGAAAAGGACTACTGGGGGGGGGGGGGGGGTTTGTTTGTTTGTTTGTTTCAGAAGTTTGCTTAGAGTTGAATGATGTAGTTTGTCCAAACTAGTTTGCTGTATTTTTAGTTTCGTACGACTGTAGGGTAAGGGTGATTATTATGATCACAGGTGTAAGCCTGTAATCTCTAAGCAGTGAACTCGGAAGTAAAGGAAATCTCTCCTTTTTTCTTTGGGATTTTTAAAAATCTTCTTTCAAAAATGGGTTAAAGGCTCGATGAAATGCAGGCTGGCGCTTTGATCTCTTCTGTGCATCTCTGCACTCCTGCAGCACTTCATCAGAATGCACGTCATTGTGAAGGCATCATCAGGAGGATGTGGGCAGTAAACTCCGACTGCTGCTCTCACTTCTGGCGCAAATACTTGTTTCCTTCACCTTTCTTAAGGTTTAAGACTTTTTCAGACCTTGCATAAGCAAAATTAAGACCAATTTCTCTACCTACGGACGACCAAAAAACAAAATCCTTTCATTTCAGAACAATTACTTAAAACTACTTCACATTTCACACGCATGTGCGCTAATGCAGAGTTAGATTGGTCGAGTAAGGGTCAATGGCCTTAGAAGTATGCATTATCAGAAATCAAAGCACTTCGTGGAAGCAACCGTCCGTCTAGCTTCCACAAAGTAAGTTAATTTTTGTTAATAGATGCTTCTAAGGCCATGAAGTTAAAGTTAAAATACCAATAGAAGTCACACACCTAGGTGTGACATTTTTTCTGCGCATTTGACCCATCCCTTGGGGGGGGGGGGGGGGGGTGAGGTGCAGACACAGCTTCGCTCGGGAACCATTTTGGTGGATCGACTGTAAGAACGATGGACGGCTCAACCCCTCCCTTTCTCATGTTCCCAAGTGGGAAGGAGCATTGCTTCCTGATACAGGCGCCGCCGTGTTGAGACCAGTCGACAGTGATCGGTCGGCAATGGCCGTTGCCATAGATACGATGATTCAGAGCGACTCGGACTAATGAATGTCGACTGGTTTCTTCACGGCGGCGCCCGTATCGGGAAGCTACGGTGAGGCGTTTGGCCGAAGGTACAGCAGTTTCTATGGGTGACTCGATTCTTCCGTTGTTTTCAGTCTATGGTCCCGACTAGCTTCTCACCTGCTTGTTCTTTGCGCCTTCATAAGGCTGAAGTGGGTTCTTTCCCCTTTTTCCTTTTGGTCGTCTTTTTTTTTTTTTTTTTTTAAATCACTGGTTAGCATCCAGCGTGATGATGGTGCACAACACGCTTTACTTACTCAGTCGCGGTCAAAAAATTCAATAACCCTAACCCAACAGACCCTAACCCTAACCCTATTCAAATACTTTAACGTTTCAAAATGTTTAAATTCAAGGCTGTGAAGACTTAAGACCCTGAAAGTAGGAAATGTGCAGAAAAACTTGTTTTTTAGGAGCCAACCATCGATTTTGAATGTAAACGGTCGGGTCGGTGGGCACGGACGCGAAGGTGGCAGCGTTCACCTGGTGGAGGTTTCTGTCACAGGATGAAACGGGGCTTTTTTTTGTTTTCTTTAAGCTCGAGTTTGTAATCAAATCAGGCAGGAATGATCTTTTAGTGTGAAAGGAGCCTTGTTTCTGGGATTTCCCCGGTTCAGTTAAAAAAATCAAAAAGCTCCCTGAAGTGTCTTTTCACAGGGACCACCTGCTCATCGTGGGAACCAGAAGAATCGTGTTTCGGTTGAACAGGAAGCTAAAGTCGCGATGCTTAAAGCTGCTGTTTTTGAAGATAGGACCCCCCCCTCGCCTGGTCGTCCGACACGCTGTAGTAATGCAATAACCTCCAATGGGGCTGAAAAAAGCTCTGCAGTGTCTGAGGATAAACGGCCGCAGCGTGGCGGCTGACGGTTCGACTGAACCTGGCTCCATCTGGACGGTCGTGCACGTTTGTGGACGAGCACAGTTATGAGTTTGATCAAAGTCCTCTGAACTCAGCCGCTGGTTTTTCATGACTCTTCTATTTCAGGTGGATCCTGTTTGCCTTGCTGACCTTTAGGACAGTCCAGTTGTAAGTTTAGGGTGCAATAACTTTCACACGAAGGTCAGAATTTATTCTTTTCAATTTGAAAACAGCATTTGTGTCGACGTGATTTTTGTCTAACATTTAAATGAAATTGATATAGGAATCTTTAAGTCTCGAACATGCACACCAATAGAAAATAGGGCAAATATTTGACCACACCCCTAAATCTCATGAGGGGGGCGGGGCTACGATGTAAACCGGAGATTTGCATTGTCTAAATTCCCCTCTCTCTTCCAGAACCTCTAAAAGACTATTTACCGTTTACTATTTAATGAATTTAATGCAATTTGGACACAAAGTCACTACTTTTTCCCATTTATTTTTTGAAACTGTGTGATACAATAAGTATTCGGTCGCCTGACATTAATGACGACGTCACACTACGGTAGCCACGCTTGGACAAACTCTGTAGCGCTGGGATCTGCTCAGGCTCTACATATCTTCATTTCACGTTTCCTTTTGTAACCTAAAGTTCTTTTCCCTCATAGGTTGTGTCTGACATCATTCTTTGTGATGTTTATAGAGAGATTTTGCCACAACCAAGTTTTTAAAAAAATCTGTGGCTGAACCGTGTCTCTGCTCAGAGCAGCCGGACTCGTAGCTTCATGTTTGCAGGCAGGGATGGGTTCGGGCCGCAGTCTGTTCGGCTGCTCTACGTGAGCGAGTGTCTCCCGGGAGATTTTTATCTCCAAGCAGGGAAGCGGCTTTTGAACCTACCGTCGTGAGAAACCGTGCAAACAATCATGTGAATTTGTGTTTCCAGTCGTGTCCAGACAAAACGAAGGCTGATTACAGGTCATCCATGTTTTTCACAAAGAACCGTATTAACGTGTAAACAATCGTACCTAATTTTTTTTTTCTTCCGTACCCTGATTTGTCCAGACCAATCACGATCTTGCACATCCTCGGACCAACGTACAGCCAAATAAATAGTGTGACGTCATCGTTAGTCGCAGGCCACCGGACACTGCGACTGCGCTGAACAGTTTTGGTACCTACACCGGCAAATATGACGTCAGGCATTTTGTAAAGTGAAAACCTAATAAATATGAACATTTAACAAGAATTATTTATGAATCCACTGTGTTCTGATGATTAAAAACTCTGATAATTAATAAAAACAAATTTTGAATACATATTTTGCAAATCGCTCAGATGCAATGCATTGTGGTCCATTCACCAGACTAGTGAGTTTTGCTGCATTTTAGTTGCTGCACACTGGATCCTCTTCATCCAGGCTGTCGGTGGGATGAGGAACCGGGGGGGGGGGGGGGTGGAGTTCCACAACCCTGGACCATTCAGTCACTTTAACAGTACGCCCTGTGTTCTCTGCAGTCTACCTCTTCATGGGTCTGATGATGATGTACCTCCTGCTGAGCTTCTTCCACAAGATGGCCGACCTGCACGGTCTTACCACCTTGCTGCAGCTGCCCCGCTGCGACGACTCGGACCTGGAGGACGACCGGGAGCCCATCGTGGGGGGCGAACCCAAAGCCCCTCCGTTGAAAGACAAAGCAGCCAGCAAACCTCTGGACCCCTCGTCCCAGGCGTCGTACAACAGCATCTCCAAGGGCTGAGCTGTGGGGGGACGCTCTCCCACAGCACGTCCACATGCAGACAACTCCAGGATTGACGTTTTGGAAATGTCCCCAAAGGGGAAAGCTTTCATGAAAAGACGTTTGAGGATCAGGGTTTGAGTCTCCACCCTTTTTTTTGTTTTTGTATGTCTTTGCACATAAATGTCCTGATCTGTTTGTACCTGAGCAGAAACTCACCTCCACAAACCTTAACTGCAGCTTCAGGCCATTTATGTATCTTTTCAACCCCATTTTTGTCATTTAAGTTTAACTTCCGTTTTAAGGGGAATCAACTTTCATGTCGCTGCGCTATTAAGCCTCCAGTCAGGCTCTGAACAAAATGTATTCTTTTGTTTTTAACTAAAGCAGAATGTTTGTCTCTTATTGGGACAGCCGTAGAGAAGCCGCAGCAGTGAGGCTGCCCTGTGGCGTGGTGCTGCCCCCTGGTGTCCACGTGCTGTCATCACACTGGATGAGGTTTGTTCAAATGGAACCCGCTGCAACACCAGGAAAACGGTTGTTTCTGAAATATGAATGTTCACTAAATAATTCTATTGAATAAAGATTTTGACTGAAATAGTTCGACTCATATCAAAAGTGCTTTTATTGAAAAACTGGACTGGAGCTCATATGATCAGATCTGGATTAAAAGCCTTTAGGGCAAATTTTAACATAACTCCATTTTGAAGGGGAAAATAAAGCCTGGTAGAAATGTGTTGGTGATTTTAATTTGACATTTACAAAAATGATTCCTTTAATCTCTGGTATGAAATTAAAATGAGTAAGAACCAAAAAAATCCGTTAATTCCTCAACGATATTCTTGTCTGTTGAACGTTTTAACCAGACCAACGAACAGGTTTTTTTTACATTTATTTTGTTAAAAACACCAGAAAGGCGAACATTTCATAATCTAAAGACGAAGGCTCTTCAATTTCAATAAAACTCAATTAAAAACAAGAGTCTGAAGTACAAACAGGAAGTAACTGCTATGGCGGTGCAGGAACAGTCTTTTGTTCATAACGGCACTTTAAATTATTCACTGTAACAAAAGTCACATAAATACTCAGACATGAGAAACAAACCTGCATAGAAACCACCGAAATGCAGAACCCGACAGAATCCTACACTTTATCATAGAAAATAATGCATTTCAAAAATACTGCAGAGTTAAATATGAAATGTGTGAACGAACGGAAGTTTCTGCAACAAACAGAGAATGAATACGTTTGACAAAAGTGCAGGAATTCAGAGTAGAGAGAAAAACAGGAAGTGAAGATGAAGGCAGGGATGAGGAGCTGCGTTGGCTGCCTGAGCAGAACCCTCGTCTTCCTCAGGAAACAGTCTGGGCTCCAGAGAAGATCAGCGCAGGAAGAAGACCATCGGAAAACTCTGCATCGCCGCTGTATGACGGGTCCAACCACGTTTTATAAATATGCAAAGGCTCAAGATAAAGGCTTCCTTTTAAGCCGCTGCCTTAAATCTTCAGGGATTTCTTCACAGAAGATCTGACCTGTTAGTGTTTGACACTTTGACCTCCAGATCCAGCAAGATCACACGTCTGCGATCGAGTTCCTGGCGTAGCACCGAACTTCATTCACGGCAAAACGAGCGTTCACCTCCTTCACGAAGCTGCTCCGCCTTCGCTGAATGAATCTTCTGTGAAGTAGGTAGTTTAAGTCTCTGCTGAGTCATGCTTTGAACTAGTAAATGCTGTGGATTGGCTCATGATCTACTGAATCACTGCTTAGCAGTGGAAGATAGAGGGTCTCTCTGCTTACAGCCCACCGTTTGAACTTCCATCACGAGCTCTCCTGCTCCTCCTCCAACCTCCTCCGGTAGAAACTAAAGTGGTAACCAGCGGGTGTGTGTCCACGGACTTCCTGGAAGGTCACTCGGTGGGAGGAAGTTCAGGGATCCTTCAGGACTCCACCAGGATCTCCATCAGATTATCCAGCTCAAAGGCTTCTCTGCTCTGACCCGGGGCAGACATGGAGGACGGTACTGCAGGAGGAGGGAAACCGGCGGGGAGCGGGCTGAAGGAGGAGAACGATGGGAGACATTTCAGGTTGGAGAAGGGCGGCAGGTACCGAAGGAGGTCTTCCCCGGTGGGGTGGCCCCCGCCGAGGCCGAGCACCCCCATGTCCCGCTCCAGCAGGCAGGTGTCTATGTCCTGAAACAGATCCTCCACGGTGACGTCACCCGGCCCACCGTCCCGCGCCTTTGGCTCCGCCTGCTGCTGGTAGCTGACGCTGTGACCTCTGACTCCCGGCTTCACCCACGCCACCCCACCCTCAGAAGAGCCCGACAGGTTCTCCAGAGACCGGAGAGGCGACCGTGGAGCTGTGGGAGAGCTCCCGTCGATGGTCGAGTCCAGCACAGTCAGGATGGAGGAAATGGCGGCGGAGAGCGAGACGTCAGAGTCCGCGGACTCCCAGTCTTCGTCCTCTTCAACACTCATTGGGAAGTTCGATTCCCTGGAACTGCAGCTGGCGTGATCAGCCGCGGAGCAGCTTTCAGCTTTGTCCACTGCAGAGGCTGTATGTGGACAGCACTCCTGCTCCCTGTGGAGGAGCCCGGCGGGAGGAGGCGGCTCGGGCACCTCCATGTCCGCGGGGGGCTCCCGACACCCCTCCAGGCTCATCTGCCGCAAAGTGTTGGCAATCAGAACGGAGCGGCGCAGGCTGGGCTCGGGCAGCTCCTGGCTGCGCTGGTACTTGTTCAGCGACACGGAGAAGACGAACTGCCGCTGGCTCTCCCACACCGGCCCGCCGCTGTCCGCCAGCTCCAGGTCCTCCTGCGGGAGCTTCCGCTTCTGCCCCTTCAGGATCATTTTCACGCTGGGGAGGAGAACGGAAAACGTGAGTGAGTCGCGCCTCGGACCAAACAAAATATTCACGTTTGAGATGGAAGTTCACACAGGAGGTCTCGGTTCCCTCACACGAGGGCCTTCCTTCCTCTCACTCAAACCCAGCTACACCTGAACTAAAACATGTCTTAATTTGCTCAGGTGACCTGGTGGTTTTTTCCTTTCTACACAATCCTGAGCCATTACAGCGACTGAATCATTTGTAAAGTGATTAATACGACTCTAAAACAACGAGTCAAAAATAACCAACTCAAGTTTTTGGATTAACTGCTTAATAATCCTGCAACATCATCGCTTTGGAATCCCATTATTTTTTTGCATCTAAACGGAATAAATCAAACTTTTTTTCTTCATTCATGGATTTTTCCTCAGAGTAAAAATCTGTTTCTTCTTCATTTCTTTTTTTTTGCTTGAAAATGAACCAATCAACACGCTGATGGCTCATTTTAAATTCTTCTATAAGGTAAAATCCCTTTTTCAACAACGTCTCCACTGACTACGTAAACATTTGTCATCGTTTTATTACTGGTGAAAGTGAGTAACGGTTCTACTTTATTACATGGAGAATAATTCGTAGTTTAGCCCCCCTTTTTGCTTGTTACAGACACAAACTTAAATAGAACTTTTAAATAAAGTTTTTTTGTCATTTGCATATAAAACTCCTAACGGTTGTCTGACAGACCAGCCATCTTCAAACAGCTCAGGGGGAGAACTTAGAAACGCGGATGGATGGGGGCTGGTAACGTCTGTGTCACTCCGCGTAGGAGGGAAAACCGAGGCCGCTAAGTAAGAAAAAAAAAAGAATACGTTTGACGAATTTGTGCGCCAAAAACTACTTTTGACACACTTTGCGATTTGAGAGTAAAGTCCAAAAACTAAATTAGCAACTGTTTACGATACTTTAAACTGTGAAACCAACCTGTTGAGCTTCTTCGTCGGTCAGAGACGGAGTTGAGTTTCGGCACAGACTTTGCTGCTGGGTTACCTTCTTGCGATTCTCAAAACTCTTGTTTTCAAAAGTGCCGGAACAGTTTTTGCGCGTTTTACTCGACTCATTCGGTAATAAACCCGCAAATAAAAGCGTAGTAACCACGCTTCCAGCCGCTTCCGTTTCGACTCCACGCAGCTAACTAGTGGACTCCCGCCCGTGATTTGAGTTTCACGCCAAGTCATTGGAGTTGGGGGTTGGTGGCCGAAAGGCATTCTGGGTACTGTAGTGAATTCGCCTGACATTCCATTGAACCATGTAGCAGCAAAACGTTACTTTACGCTACATTAAGGTTCCACGGAGAACAACGGCTTTATGACTATTTCAACTCCTTAAAGAATGAACGTGGGTTGGTGTCCTAAAAATTAACGAATGCGTCTGGGGTCATTTACATAATAGTAATTCTTGAACGGTGACATCACCGGCAGAGTTTTCCTCAGTGCGGGTTAAAGTCGTACACACACGTACCAGACTGATGAGCAAGTTTACCTCCAAATACAGGCAACTGCTATTAAAAAAATACTTAGTGAGTCTTCAAAAACAAAAATCGTGCTTAAACTAAACGTTACCTTATATTATTTTAAATTCCCAAGAATTAAAGGTAAAAGACAAATGAAAAGTTTGACGAATCCCCGTTTTTGTACACGTACACACAAGATAACTTGTCTAAATAAATCAGTCTTCAAATACGTAAAACAAAACTCTGTTACCTGTAAGCAGGAGTAAAACTGTTAAGAAAAAATCAGTAAGGAGTCTTCAGTGAACATGTCAAAGTTTCAGTTGTTTTTTTTTTTTTTTTTTTTTGGTAATAATCGTTATTTTAAAGGCACATGAAGTTAGCCAGCGAGTCAAAAACTGCCTAAAGACCGCCCATTTTAGATGCATCGCTTGCTTATTTGACAAAGTAAAATGGAGCTTCCGGTTAAATCTTTTAAAAATAAAATCTGCTTAAAATGCGTCTGCTTCAAATTATAATTTTTAAGAAGGAATAGTTATAACAACTTTAAAAAGTGGTGTTTTTTCTTTTTATTTATTTTTATTCTGAGTGAAACATACAGTGGTTGCATTCATCGGCAACATTGACTCTAATCTGTGACCTAACCTTTTAGATGTTATTTTATTTTGAAAGCAAGTTAAAGATTTCCTGTTTGTTTTTTCCAGTTTTGTTGGGGTAAAAGAGACAAAACCTTAATTTCCTTTTCTCAACTCCGAATCATATTTCATTTTATCCTGAATTGTCATATTTCACTCGTGTATCGGTTGACTATGAATCATTTTAGTTTAATTTTTTTATGGCTTTTTAGCTTCTTGGAATGGTTTGAACTTAACTCCAAGAGTTGAGTGGTGTTAAGCTGTAATGTTTAATTTTTACAACCATTTTAGCATTTTTAGGATATTTTTGACCTCACAGCTTTTATATTATTCCAATACTTTAGTGTTTTATCTCTGACTTTTTTCATGGAGATATGAACAATAGCTATTTTTAGTATTTTTGCACTGTTATATCTACCCGGTTTGAATATAGCATCCAACATTGTTTTGGATATAATTTACTTTTCGTTTGTCAATTAAAGATGTAAAATCTGATGCATACAAGCATAAAAAAAACACTTCCCAACAAATACATCAGATAAAGTCATGGTTGACCTTTGACCTCATTGCTGAGGTTTGATCAGATGGCAAAGCATGTTTATGCAAACCTATGAAAAAGTCACTAATTGAAGAAGAGGCAGGTCTTTTCATCTTTATAGCTTGCTCTTAGCACCTTGAGTTTTAGAAACACAGATGCAGTTGAATGTGTTATTTATCTGCAGCTGGAAAAAACAACCTGCAGCTTTAGAAGCATCTCATGAGACTATTGGTAAAGGAACTGAGAAGTCAGGGGAAGCGTCACATGTTGAAAAGCATGAGGACAGGAAGTGAAGACTGCAAAAAGATTTGACATTTTTTTCATAGAAGTGTAAACAAATCATGTTTTTATTTATTTTATTTTGTCTTTAGTCTTCGTTAACACGGTTAGATCAATTTAAAAATAACTTTATTGATTAAAATCTTACAAATGCGTTGATCTTAAACCATGTTTTCTTGCCGATCCACTGGAAGCGTTCCCTTGGATTACTTGTACTCCCCCCAAACTCCCACTGTCTTGCCGTCCCATTCTGAGGTGGACAGACACTTGACAAAGAAATGTCCCAGGTCATGCTTGGAGATGGCTCTGCCCTTCAGCATGTTCTCTGTCGCCATATAAGTCTCAGTCAGGGGCAAATCTCCTGCAGATCAAGACAGTTTTAGACACTTTTTATGCCTTTTTGCTTATCCGAATTCCTTCCCTACTCACTATATAGTGCACTATATAGGGCGTTCTTCATTTTGTAGTGCTGTCCGAATCTACAATTCCAAAATCGAGTGTCCTAGAAATTTCCCAGAAGTCTCTGCGAAAAACCAGTGTGCGCTGATGCTCACTAGATCGGCGAATGTAGACCACAATGCATTGCATGGGAACAATTTTGGCCCAAAAAAGAAAAAATCAACATTTTCCTCTTCAGAAGACAGTGGACTTATCAATAATCGTCGCAATACGTTCATATCAATGAGATTTTGTGAAATCAATGACGTCATATCCGCTGTTCGAAAAAAAAGTAGTGAGCATTGGGGTCCGAATCGCTTTTAAAATTTAGAGCACTACATAGTGCCGCACTGTATAGTTTTTTGTCACCTAACTACTAAATAGTTAGGGGTAAGGATGGGAATTCGGACACAGCCTGAGATCTTTTTCATGTCCAGAAAAGGGGGGGACGTCCTGACCTGCGATGTGAGGCGGCATAACAGCCACATAATCCAGCCCCGATGCTTTCAGCGCGTCGTACATCCGGTCGTGATCCTCCGTTACCGGAACCAGCCGGGGTGGGACCTTGGAGCGATCCCAAAGAAGGAAGGCTGGAAAAGATTTAGAGGACAACAATGAGGGGGGAAAAAAAAGACTTTTCTTTTTTCCCAAATTTTGAGCTTTAGTGGAGCAGCTCTCATTGAAAGAAACTTCAAACAGTTAAAATCTATCCGGCTTTGCTAATTCTGAGCTGAGACGCAGGAACAGCAGATGAAGCAGATGCTCAGACCTTCCTCTGACTCAAACCTCATGAACTCATGAAATCCTACATCCTGAGTCCATCTTGCTCTAAACTGCAGAATAAAAAAGTTTCTTCTATAAAAACACAAAAGATATTTGTTTTTTTTGCAACAAGAGAAAACAAACTGCATTAAAACTTTATTTCTTTACATTGTTTTGGCGCGTACTCCTACAATTTTTCAGGTATTTTAACCATTTAACATGTTCAGCCTTTTCCAATTATGAATTTTGGTCCGTCAAATCCTTGAACCTTTTAAGATATTCCAGGACTTCCAGGATTTTTGCCTCCATTGAAAAACATTTTTTTTATTATTGTTAACTTTATTTATGGTCAATTCTGATCATTTATTTATTTGGCAATTATTACCCTTTAAGTTTCATTTTCATTCAGCAATACAGCATTCAACCCAGCATGTTCTTTACTTTTTCAGTAGGTTTGATGTTTTTCTTGATGCTTCATAAAGTGCTTCCAGAGAACCTCGGTTATAAACATTAACAGGTCTTTTAGAAATAAGCCGAATGGATTTCCGTACCCGACATGCAGCCGATCACTTTGCGGATCCCTCTGGCCTTCATGGCTTCTATGATGTTCTTGGTGCCTTCAGACATCATGGTGGTTGGACCTATGTAGCAAAAAGGAGAAAAAAAAAATCACACTTTATGACAAATTATCTCCGATGAAAATGGAGTTTTTAGAGTTTTTCATATGTTCTTGTGGCATTTTTCTCATGATGGAGGACCTTTTTAAGATTTAAGGTCAAAATGACATTTCAGAGTATTTATTTATTCAAATCAGGAAAAAATTCATTTGAAAAAGATCGTATTTGTGACTTAGAAAATATGGTGGGCGGGGCCACAAGCTCCCTGCTCCGCTCCATTCTGATGCATCCACTGTCAAAAAGTTCCATGAACGTCTTTGTTCTCCTCGTCTGAGCTGGAATCTGGATCTGAACTGTACGCCTGGATGGCTACGATATCGATCGCCGTTTTTGTTGCACTGGTATTGTTAGGTTGGGGATGTGAGGGGCTGTAAGCTAGCAGGAGAGCATGCAAACAGAAGGACGGACTCCGTATCATCAGAAAAAAGTCACAAGAACTTGTTAAAGACAGTAAAAACACAAGTTTTATTTTTAGTGGGTTTTTAAGGAAAACATGCAGAACATTATAAAAGTTTATTCTAAACTCTGTCACTGCACACAACTCTGTTTTTCTCTTTGGTCTCTTTGTCACCAGAAACTACTCTTTGCTCTGATCTTGAGAACCGAACAAAATAAAAAAGAGTTAAGAACAACAAACATAAAGTATTTATAGAAATGAATTTCTATTTGATGTTTTTGCCTGCAGACACAGAAACGGGCTATAGGGGTCAACATAACTTTGCTAATCCATTACTCTTTGATTTGACGCTTTCACACCAGAGCTTCAGCTCCAATGTTTACAGTTTTTCGACTACCGTAACTCTTCAAAAGTTTATGTAATTCATGTAAATCCAGTGGATTCTGAAGCCCAGATAAACAGGTTTGCAATAATGCTGGTAAAAAAAAAGCCAATAGGAAAAGCTGCTTTTGTTGATCGCGTAAATGGTCAAAGTTGGACAAAAATCATGTTATTTATGTCTCACTGGTCATAATAATAATAATACTAATGGGTGTTTTTTTTTGCGCTTTTCCAGACGCTGGACATTGGCTGTGTCAAAATTGGGAGGCGGCGTTCTTCCTGGGCTGCATTTGAAGGCTGCTTTACATCACAGCGCCGCCACAAGTGCTGTCCAAATTCAGCGACTCCTTTAAATGCAGCCAACAAGTTCTTCTTTTTCCCAATTTCAGGGATCGGTCTGGTGTATTCTTCTTTGCTGTCCATATCCCAAGATGCATTGCCGCCAAACCCAGAGATTTTCTGACATCAATGGTGGACTGTGAAGCGGGAGATAATTACACTTTTTTTTTTAAATTACACCTCCAAGATTAAAAGTTGGATCAAATAAACCAGGAAAACTTTGGGCTCCATGCCTGATTCACTACTCCTCACTGTTCGGGACTCACGGTTGCTAGGCGACAGGACATCCGCCGATGTAACGGCTGGAATTATGTACCGGTAAAGGGTAGACTCGTCCAAATTCACAGCTGTCAACATCTGGCCAACCCGCCCGACAAAGGACCCGGCCAATGTCGACCGGGACGGCCGCGGCCGTTGAAGGATGCAGCCCTGGAATGTGGACACCCCCACTTTGTCCATTATTCATTCATACTTGGTGAAGGTAAGGTACTGATGTAGCCACAGCTGCCCTGAGGCAGACTGACAGAGGCGTGGCTGCCATGACTGACACATTCACACACCAGTGGAGCCTCCCTGGAGGCAGAAAGGGTAAAATGTTTTGCCCAAGGACACAACAACAGTTGGCCTAACTACAGTTGGCTAATTGATCTGCGCTCATTTGTTCCTAATCTGTAAAATAGCTCAAATCAACTAAATTGACTTAAATTAGTGTCAATTGCTTATTTTTAAGAAATGTTTGTTTCTCAGATTTTAGGCACGTTAGATTTTTGAGTGCAGATTTTTGCTAAAGTGATGTGGCGCCATCCACGGTTCACGTATGAAACCTGTCCGCCTTCAGACTGGGGGGGGGGCTTACTCAGGTCGTTCCTGGTGCCGAGAATGATGATCGCAGCGTCTTGGCCCTCCATGGTCTTCTTCACATCCTCCTTATTCGTCACGTCCCCCACCACCACTCTGCACGCCTTGTGGTCGGCGGGCAGCTTGGCGGGGTCGCGCACCAGAACGGTCACATTGTATCCTGAGAAAATATATAATGGAAAAACCCGGAATTCAACAGCAAACTGATTATGTGTTGCATCTGAAAATACAACAAATTAACTTTCTATTGGAGGAAGCAGTCTTTGCCTCTGTGCTGCAGGGTGACACCAATCCCACCTCTAAAGTGCAGCAGAGATATCTGCTATCAGGAGCCCCACAGCTTGCTGTGACTCAGCACAACCAAGTGCTGCAACGTCTAACATGACTCATCAGTTTGTTTGCACTTTGATGACCAGGAGCAAAGGAAATGAAACTGCCGCTCATACACATTTTTCCGTGTGTGGTGAGAAAAAGGAAATCACATAATAAAAAGATTTACAGGACTTTTCATTGTGAGAAAACCCCATCAGCCTGTTAAAGGCTGGAAATAGGGAATCATTCACATGATATACAAAGTGTTTTAAGACTCAGCTATCAAACCTATTCTAAAGAAAAGGACAGCGTTTTTGAATCGTGCTTGTTTCAAAAATCACATCTGTAATTGCATTTGCAAAGAAAAAAATTATAATTTTACCCTCTGCGAGGTCAAATTTAATTTCAAATTAACATTTTTTCTTGTCCGAGTCCATGTGTTCACCAAAATGATCCACCCAAAGACTTTCAACAAAATTAAACACATTTTTAAAAGTAAAATTCACTTTTTGCATCTAATTATTTTGTTTTTCAAGCAACAACATTTTTTTTAAAGTAATGTTTGACTTTATCGACCTTAGTGTTGCTCTTAAATGAGGACTTTTTTTACTGAGCCTCTTTTTGTTACAAACACCTTTTGAAAATTTGTATAAGTGAAAATTGAGAGGAATAACAAGAACGCGCAGAAATAAACTACAAATCTGTCATTTAAAATAGAAATAATTTTTACTTTTAGGATTGTGTGCATTTGTGAGCTTATGAACAAATAACAGTAAAAACTTCATAACAATATTAATAATAAGCTTATTATGGAAATGAGGGTGTTGAAATATGAATACACAACGGGATGGGAAAACAAAACGGTCAACATTTTCAGAAATGGCAGATAAAAATGCACAAAAATAAAAATATTTAAATTTAAAACGTGCTGCCTTATTTTACTTGTGTGCATTTTTACCTGATGTACTACTTGACTCGGATGTGTCTCACACCTGCAGACATCACGTGACGTCGTTTACCTGCAGCCACAGCTAGTGGGAGCGTTGCCAGGCCGGTCATTCCCGTGGCTCCAAAGATCGCGACGTTTTTAACGGAGTCTGACATTATGCGAACAAATCCGGATATGCGGCGCAGCGGCAGTTTGTCCTCTGAAATGTGTCTAAAGCAAAAGACGAGCTGCCTTAAAAAGGGACATTTGACGCGCAAAGGAACGCCTCTTTCGAGGGGGAAGCCTTCCGGTTTAGACTCCTCCCATAACAAAATTTAAAGGAACAGTGTCTCTTTTCCTTTTGCCCCGCCTCAATTGGAGAGTTCACCTATTGATTCTCTTGGTTGGAACCACAGGTAAAAGGTACAGGAAACCAAAACCATAAAGATTTTGGCTAAATGTTGCATAGATAATATGCTAACAGTGTTTTGTGTTTTTTCACAAAGAAATGATACTGTATGTAAATTATTAAAGCCTGTACTGACAAAAAAGTTTTTTAAGCTTGGTCTCATTTGAAAATCTATGTTTGTGTCCGAATTCCTTCACTATTCACTATATAGTGCGTTCGCCATTTTGTAGTGCTGTCTAAATCTATGGTTGTACCATTTCCCACCCTTACACCTAACTACTAAAAAACTATATAGTGTGGCACGGTGTAGTGCCCTGGATTTTAAAATCAATTCGGACACCGAGCTCACCATTTTTTTTTAAACGGTGAATACGACGTTATCGATTTTACAAATGAAAAAACTGATTGATATGAGCGTTTTGCAACGATTATTTATAAGTCCACTGTCTTCTGCAGATAAATACGTTGATGGTTTATTTAAAAATTACATTGTTCCGACGCAATGCATTGTGGTCTATATTCGCCGATCTAGTGAGCATCGATGCACACTGGTTTTTCGCAGACTTCTGGGAAATTCCTAGGGCTCTCGAGTTTGGAATTGTATGTCCATATTCCCTATATCCTTCCTTTGTGCTATCTTAGAAGACCCCACCCTTACATTAATGTGTTATTCCTACCATGACAAAGGTGGATAAAGGTGGAAAGATTTCATGTAATCCATGGACACCAGTGAGGTTCACAAATCATTGAAGAAAAAAGGTTCAGCGCACTGTCTAGTGGGGTCTAGATGACCCAACTCCCAATGCTAAAGTGCCTAGGATAGCACAAGGGATATAGGGCGTTCGCCATGTTGTAGTGCTGTCCGAATCTACAATTCAAAAATCTAATGCCTGGTAATTTCCAAGAAGTCTGCAAAACCAGTGTGCATCGATGCTCACTAAATCGGCGAATATAGACCACAATGCATTGCGTAGGAAAATCTTTTACCAAAAAAATGTATTTAAATGTATTTTTTGATAAACCATCAACCATCAAAGACAGTGGACTAATAAATAATCGTCATAAAACTTTTATATTAATTAGATTTTAACTTGAAATCGATGACATCATATCCGCTGTTAAAAAAAAAGGGAAAAAAAGTAGTGAGCGTGGTGTGCGAATTGCTTTGAATATTCACGGAACTACATAGTAGCACTATATAGTTTTTTTAGTAGTTGGAGGTTAGGGTGGAAAGTCAGACACAGGTCATGACCCTAAAACAGAAGGAAAATTGGGACAAAACTGACAATTTGCATGGATGCGAACAATGCAAACGTAGATTCATACAGTGTATGTTTTAAGCCAAACATAAATTTATTCAAAATAAACACAAAACAAAAAAAAGATCACTGTAAAATATGAAATGTGATTGGCTTTTTCATTAAAAAATGTGAAATTTCCTAAACTCTAATAAAAAAAGGAGCAATTGTTGCCAAATAAACTTGTACATTTTATTGTGAACATACTTCTGTAACCCATGAAATAAAGGGAATTTGCTAATGAGGGGCGGGGCTTCTTTAGGTTTTCTTTCTAATTGGATGAGGACGGTAAAAATCAAAATGGCGCTTTTTTTCGTTTTGTGTCCTTTTTTTCTTCTTCTTTTCTATCTTTAAAGGGTAACTTAAATTAGTCTCTGACAGGGTAAAATGCAAATACAAACTAGCTTTGTATTGTTAAGGTTTTTTTTTCTTTTTTTTAAATGGGCTAACAAGAACTAGCTAACACAGTTTAAGCTAATTTGTAGCTAATCGGCTAAAGGTTGATGGTTTAATGTATATTTGGTAGATTACAATATCTTTTTCTTATTTTTTATGTTGATATATAACTAGAAATTACAGAAATAAATTAGAATTTGATAAATATGACATCTTTTGAATTATTAACGGCGTCTTTATTTTTGTGCACAGCGCGCCCCCTGGTGGTGGTGATTTGTTCACGCCGTAAAAACGTCTCTGGCAGCCCCTCCCTCCCTCTGCCTGCCTCCCTCTCTGCTCGCCGCACTGATGCTGATATTTCTCTCCAGCATCACCAGCGGAGAGGAGGAGGTGGTGGAGGAGGAAGGAGAGGCTGTGCCAGGTGGATACCGGGACCTCTATGGATATCCTCATCATCCCCCTCCGCCGGCTCGCAACCTCAGCACCGTCTCTGCACCTCCCTCCCTGCGGGCTGCCGCGCCGAGACGCTGCATTTCAGCGGCGCACGCAGCCCCAGTCCTCTATTGTTGTTACCCAGAAACACCGCTTCCTCTTGTAGCGGGGACTAACCGAGGGACAGACCCCGCTGGAAGAAGAAGAGCGGAGCGCCGGTGTCCTCCATTGATGGGCGCTCTCCTCATCGATTCAGACCTTAGAGGAGGACAAATCCAATCAAAAACCTGACCGCGAGCCAGCAGGTAAGACGACACGAGCGACGAGACGATGCCTTCCTTGGGGGTGTAAATGCAGTTTGGTCATCCTTGCTGGAAGGGAAGGGAGTGCGGTGCGCTTTTTCTTTTGCAGCAGCAGCAGCAAGCCGGCCTGCATTTGGGTGCAGGGCACTGCAGTGATCCGGCTCCGGTTCTCCTCTTTTTTCATCCCCCACACGTGTTGGATGGTGCACGTCCGGATGGATCCTATTGCCGCCTGCCAATGAAGATGGCTTTCATTTAAAGGAGATATGGGTTGAGGGGCAGAGCAGCGGCCTATGGGGGATGCAGCCCGGCTCTGCTGCAAACTGTAGCTTCACACTTCTGGCTTATTGTCAGCTCTTCACTTTCATCTATAAGAAAACACAAGTTTGTTTTTCTGCAGCCACAAAAACGCAGCACAGCTTGACTTATTCTTTCTTTAGTTTAGACTAAGTATGAACCTGTCCTCTACTTTATATGGAGATCAGTTATCCTATAGGTGCTGGAGGCTGATGCACTTACGTCTCTTCTTCAGTATTCCAGAGCATTTATGAGGCCTGAACCTCTGCTTTACCCGCAAAACGTCCCCTAAACTCCTGAAGCTGCCATGCATGGAGGGGTGGCATCATGTGGGGGTCAGGGAGGGTGTTAGAGGCCTGTGTACTGTTTGTACTATACAGCAAGAATTTAAAAAAAAGCAAGGCAGAAGCATGTTTTTCTTTAAAGGTCACTGTGATTAGTGAGGCAGAGCCTTTGTCCTATTAGCTGCTTTAAGCAAAGTCACTTTTATCCATCTTAAATGTACATTTTTATGCTGAGGACTTGATGGTTCAGCAAAATCTTTGTCTTTTCTGCCTTTTTAGCATGTTGACCTGCACGATTCATTCATGAAATGAACCTCAAAGTAACTGCATTGCACATAGATTACAGTTAAAGTATGGATGCTTTCTTATGTGTGTCATTTTGACCTAAAAAAACCAAAATAACTTAAACTGCAAGTTTAGATTAGTTCTTTAGATTTTGGTGGAAAGTGTTGAGGTTGCATATCATTTCTGTGGCATCAATGTCCCACTCCAATCATCTTTTGATTTCCTTTAAAAGCGTTCCCAGAGGTCTTCTAATTATGATTATGCCTTTTGTTTTTCAGCCAAAGTCATTTAATTATTGTTTTCCAAGTCATAGTTTCTGCAGAGTGGCAGTAGTTCAATAGAAATTCACCTTTGAGTTGTGGGCAGGACTGTTGGCGCAGAGCCCCCTTACCCGTCCCGTTATTGAGAGTTCTCTGTTTACAGGCTCTCCTGCTAGCTCACATTTGCGGTGTAAAAAAACAAACAAAAACCAGTGAGCAGTTTTGGAGCTATCAAGGGCGTGTGCAGTTTTGTTACAGATTTGAGCTCAGACGAGGAAAACAAAGACGTTGATGGATCTGTTTGTCTGCAAGTGGATGCATCAGAATGGAGCTGAGCACAGATGTGGCCCATCAGTTTACGAAACAACCTCAAGCTTTTTCCAATGGGATGATGTCTGCTGCTGATTCACAACGATTTGAAAAAAGAAATACTCAGATGTGCAGTTTTAATCTTAATTTCCTTTATATATATGGCTTCCATCATTAGAAAAATGCTACAAAATGTTAAAAACTCAAAAAAAAACCAATTGTTCTTGGAAGAGTCATTAAAAAAATGAGACTGACAGACATTTCTTCAGGTCTGTGCCTAATCATTCTGCAACTATTTAGTCCTCGAGAATCCCTGTGAATGATCACATCGCTCCTCCATAGAACTCCAGTCTAAACTTAAATCCAGACGCGAACATTGTTCGTCGTTGTGGATCATGTGAGGATGCAGGCCGACCAGCAGAGTGTTGGTTCCTCTGTTGTGCTCCGGATCTCAAGGTGACTTGACTTTTGTGGTGGAGTTAGAGCTGGGCGTTGGCTGCTGCTGCCGCCGCTGCTGCTGCTTACAGATGTTTGGCTGCTGAGGTGAAAGTGACCCAATGTAAAGTGCGTGTGGCGTGGCGTCAAAGTAAAGCGGAAGAAGAGGGATAGCTTCTGTCCTTTAAGCCATCAGCTACACCCGTTCTGCAAGAGGAACGTTTTTGATTGGCGGGGAATCCTAAAGCCTTGTTTTCAGAAATCCACCCTCCATGCTTGATACTGTTTACCACCTTAAATCTACACCTCTCCTAACCCTCATTCAGTGTTTAACCCTCTAACCACGGTCCAGGTGAATACTCGATTCTGATTGGCTGCTGGGTGTGCATTAAAAAGTGATCAGGCAGAGGGAGAACCGCAGATAAGTTCACCTCTTACTACTTGTTTTTAAAGGTTGTTTTTGGCTAAAGGTTGTTTTAAAGAAGCTGGCGCAGTGATACAGAAGATTTAAGATAGGTGACCGGAACTTCTTTTTTAGGCGTGCGGTTATCACTTTTTATACCATGGTCCGGGTGAATACTTGATTCTGATTGGCTGCTGGGTGTGCATTAAAAAGTGATAACTGCACACCCCAAAAAGAAGTTCCGGTCACCCACACCCTGGTCCAAATCAAGCCTGCCGGTGTGGCACGAGCCCTAAACGATAACCAAACCCAACCTGAGTACGTCTCAGGTTTATGCGGCGCCGGTCCGTCACATCCGTCTTTGTAAATCCGCTCTGACAGGTCATGAGGCGATGGAAAATATGGCTCTTTGAGTCAGGACTTTCCAGGAGGAACAGCATCTGGGGTCCAGCATCAACAATCCAGGGATAAAACCGACTGAGTGTTACCTTTAATGACCTCGGTTGTCATGGTTTTTATGATGATCAGATTGTTATCTGGTGTTAAAAGTTTAGTATTACAAATCAGTGCTTTTAGTCTGAATCCACTAGATCATTTATTTCTGTCCTTTATTTCAAAACCAGTGTGTGAATAACCTTCTGAGGTCGTATTTATCTGTCGACTAACTTTTGTTGGGTAGAAAACAGAACCGTTCCGGCTCTGGCTGTGTCACCCTCTCTCACCCGGCGTTATTGAGGCTAACAGGAGAGCAGGTGATGAGGATGGGAGACGGGTGAGAGAGGACGGCTGGAAACCTGTGAAAGACGATGAAAGGAGAGACAGAGTGTGACGTTTTCTCGCACCATCGGTGTAAAGGTGACTTATTGTGGTTACCCACGGCGACAGCATCACCGGAGGGAGTGGGGGGATAATAATGTTAAGTGGTTTAGATGAGAAAGTGTGGAAACAGTCGGTTCCTTACTCGCACACAAATTCAATAACTTTTAGGTATTTAATCATGTTTCAGCAGCAAATGTTCAAAGAAAGCCAAGACGCACTTACCCATAGCTGTGACACCACATTAGGGGACAATGGCAGAAAGCACAATGACACAGCTCTTGTTCACACAAACCACCTTGAGGGAAAACAGAGATGGCCTCTCCGAGGACTGAGCAGTTCTCTTTAGAGGCCGTCCTACAAACCAGACGGAGGGAAGACTTCAAGCCCACCATGGGTACGAGAAGCGCTTCCAGTGATCTAAACCCTCTTCAGAATGAAAAAGATGGACGACATCTGAGGCACTAAGTGCTTTATCTCAGTGCTCTCCAACCGTTTTTGGGCCGCAGACCAGTTTAAGGTCAGACAATGTCTTCACGGACCGCTCCAAACGGGGCAGAAAATACATTTTTCAAGATAAAATGCCACCACATGAAACATAATTTGTAAAGATAGTTTGATATTTAAGATTAAATGAAACATAGTTATTGATTTGTAGAAGTTGTTTGGGATTTGTAAAAGTTCCATAAAGGCAACATTCAGGTTATTTTTCAGGGCAACAAGAGAAATCATAAATATTTTTTAAATGAATCTTCATTCATTGTTTATTTCTCTTCACCAAGGAGGAGGATTTTCTGTGGTAAACATTCTTAACAGTTTGAAAGCCTGCCTAACTTAACTCTGCTTTAGGAAAAGTCTTAAATGTCCTTTTTACAAGTTTCCACAAATCAGCAACTTTTTTTTCATTGAATCCTAATTCTTTGTCAAATATTTGCAGCTGGTTTAAACTTAGCCTTTGTTTAGAAACCACGAAAATGTAATATAGGTTTTCGCTTAAAGTCAAAGTGGAGGCTAACAAATGTGTCTGACTTTTAAGGTGTGATGGATAGATGAAGCAAAATAAAATGACACTACTGTCAAAAAATGGTATTTTCTAAATATATTAAAGGGGAATCCACCACGTTTGCCTCTTAATTATCAGCGTACATGTAACATTAGAATCAGTCGCCATATGTTATGCAAAGTGGGATTAACTCGCAATAAATGCAAAGTGGGAAGAAGACTCCTGTTTTTGTCTGTAAATAGCAGATTTATTTTTCTTTGAAGTCAAATACTTGTAGGTTTGGGGCTTTTAATTTGGCGGTCCGAGCATCAGCAGCTGTAAGAAGGTAGCGGATGCATTTAAGACACGTGACCAAGGCCAACGACTCGTCATCTTCCCAGAGCAAGTCCTAAACCAATGTGGTGGACACAATCTAGTAGTTTTCCAAAATAAAACTTCCTTCCAAATCAGAAAATAAACACAACAGAAAACGATCTACGTGAACACATCTGTTTATATTTCCTGTCTGCAACCTGGTCTCGGGTTTGGGGACCATTGCTTCATATTTGGGAGAACAGAATAGACCTCTCATCTTTCCTTAAGTATCACAGCGTTCAATAACACACGTTTAAGTTGTTTATTTAGACCTGAATGGGTTCAGTTTAGTGACAGTGTGACCCCCCCCCCCATGTGTTATGGACAGATGAGGAGAGTGTGTGGTGTTTTCCACGGGGTGGATGTCAGAGATCACACACCCACGGAAGTGACTCCTGCTCTGTCCTGCAGCCCCATGCAGGGATCAGAGGGTCTGCAGCTGTTGGGGGGTCTGATCCGTGAGAGGTGCAGCCACAGTCTGCACCCCCAACTGCCTGAAACTCGGACCTCCTGGTGCCTGGTCCAGTCAGTCATCAGAACCAGCACCAGACTTTGCCTTTGCACTGAAGAAGTGTAAAAGCTCAGCGTTTTAGTAACCAATATTTAGACATTTGTCCATTTACCCGAGTGAGTGAAATAAAAGTGTGGTAGAGCGGCCCCCTCTGAGACATGGAGGTTGTAGGTTTGAATCCAAAGTCAGGTCATACAAAAGACTCAATGGGGGGGGGGGTGTTGTGTAATGAGTGCTGCCGTGACTGCAGCTGGAAACAGATCAAATCTTTTCATTCAGAGTCGCTGCTTTAGACTGAAAACCCTGAAAAGGGGGAAGAGTTTAATTTTCTACACATCTAGACAAACAAACAACAGCAGTGAGCTGATTGTGTTTGCCTTAAATTTGGGGGTGGGGGGGGGGTGGACTCTTTTGCCTGGAGCTGACTGATCCTTCAACAGCTGAGCCTAACAATTAAAAGAGATAACACACACACACAGACACAACACAACCCCTACCAGCAAATTCTAAGCTGGTATCTTATTATTGAGCTTATTTTCGTTTCTACCCTTAATGTCTTGGCCTCAACCGCCCCCTTACGGGTAGATACGGCCCGTCGAAATGGGCAAACCTGTACAGGTGGACCGCACGAAATGCTAAGATCGTTGACAGCTGGGTGAGACCTTAGAGCAGAAAATGTTCCTCCGCATTCATTTCAACGAGCACGCCACCGGTGACCGGTTGTAGCAAACCTGCACTGTGCGAGGAAGCTGTCAATGCTGTTGGAACAAAACTCATTTGGCCAGCGTCTTTATTCTTGAGTCGTTCTGAGCGTACCTGGAAATGATCCATGATTCACTGAAGAGAACTATTCTGTCCGTTTCAGAAACGGGGAGAAGAACGTCTATTTGCTTGAACTAACAGACACAGCCTCAATCTGAATTCATTTCATTTGAGAACAGCAGCTTTGTTCTGCAGATGGTTCCCTGTCTGGTTTGATCAATGAACCAGATTTGTTGTGTCGATGCTAAAGAACATTTTAACATTTTATCAAGACATGGAAACTCTTAAAACAAAGGCAGACCAGTTTATTTGAAAGTAAATGCAAAGACTCAAATCCGTTTGTGTTTTGAGAGCCTCCACATGGCTCTGCCTTCATGCAGGGCTTCCAGTTCATGTACATCAATGGTTTCTTGTATTGTTGGGCTTTACTGCAGTCCTTTGTTTGCCTCATCATCAGATTGAAGACGCTGAAATGCTGTTGTCGTCTCCAGGGAGGAAGTCTAAGGGTTCTGCAGGACACGGTGACGTGTGCTTGATGTGGCTTCACTGGCTTCCCGGGTTTTATGTTGGTTTGAAGGGGGCCCTCGTGATGAAGAGGTCCATAAAAAAGATACAAAAAATACAAATCACCTGGCAGTTTTTCCAAGACTGCTCATTTATTTAATGACCTGACTCAATTTTAATGGTTTAATTGTCTTTAAAGGTTTAAAACTTTGACAATTTTCTGCACACATTTGAAAACCTGACTTAAGGGTCACTTTGATTGGTTCATTGATTAAGGATTATTATTGACGGTGGAGGCTGATGGTTCAAGTTTTTGCCCACAAAAAGTGTTGATGGAGTCATCCCAGCTAGTTGTACACAACCTGTTGTGTTTTAGTGATTTTACAAAGAAACATTAATGAGAGAAGCTGCTGCTGCTGGTTTTACTATTTGACTCTGGAGGCCAAAAAATCAGCAGCAAATGAAATCATTTTCCATCAATACTTGCTTTGAGTAACTTAGAATGAAAGACATAAATGTTCTGATATTCTAAATGAGTCATTTCTTTCCTTTGAATTGGCTCTGATTCCCATGTGGGACCAGCCATGCGTACAAACATTTGCCCCCTCCCATCATAAAAGCACCAAAGGTTTTTTTTTTTTCATCCTGGAGACACATCTGCTCTTTGTTTCATTGGCAAGAAAGACACTTTTTGTTGTGTCACGTGTGTACTTTTATCACCACATTTATTCATTGTCCTTCAATCAGATTTTTAATGTATGTTTTTTATTTTTTACCAAAATGATCGGCTTTAAACGTAGTTACTAATGTGACGGTGGGTTTACACACACTCACATCCCCACTTAGACAGAATACCCACTCTGTCATTTTAAAAGCCTAAATCTGAGCTTTTTTTCCTCTTTGTTTCTGTGCTACATGCTAGTATTTCAGTTCCCGTTTATGAGCTGGCATTGTTTTAACACGTATGTTCTAACTGAACCGCCTCTGAGGACAGACAGTGGTCATTGATCTCCTGCTGCCGAGCGGTTGATGAGCATCACTAACTGACAAGTTGTTGTTGTTTTTTAACTTTTTTTTATTTTTTGTCACAACTAAAATACAGTTCTGTTTTCTGAAGTTTAGGTGTTGCTTTGAACTGTCTGGATGTGAGATAAATAAAAAAGCAGCTTTTATTTTTGCTTTGTTCTGACATTGTTTGAACTGACAGATCATTTATTTTTAGCAGTTTGCCACTTTCAAATAAGCAGAGGAAAAGAACTAAAGAGCAAGCATTGCATTATTGTTATTGTTATTTTTTGTTTGTTTAATGTGTTTTTCAAGACTAAATTGAAATAGCTTTATATACCTTCTAGCCTGTAGGGACTGGATCTGTCCACAGACATTCACGTTGGTTTACTGCAAACGTGTAAACGAGTCGTCCAAATTGTTCCTGTCCATTTTGGCCGCCATTCAAAAAACAGATTTGTTAGTGGTTTCTTTCCTCTTCACTACTTTTTTTCTGTGGGTTTCAGGGTTTCGGGCGCGATGGCCAATGCCTCCCCAGACCTGGACAACGCAGAAGCCCAGCGCCAGCTCAACAACAACAACAGACCAAACAGCTCGGGATTCTGGGAGGCTGAGTGTACGAGCTCCAAGCTGTTTGAATGCTCCCGCATCAAGGCCCTCGCAGGTCAGAGGCCACGCCCCTTTCTGCTCAGACACAGACCTCAGCTGGACTGCATTCTGCAGCCATGCAGGGGTTTTGTTTGTTAAGCTATAAATACAGGAACTGTTAAAGAACAAATACTATTTTACGTGTTAAATTTTAATGGCATATATGTGCTTGCTAAGCTAAGGATTTGAAATTTAGTTAACATTATGAATCAAACACTTCCTTTTCTTTTAGTCTTTGACTGTGTTGTTTTATCTTTCTCACAGATGAAAGAGATGCAGTCCAGAAGAAGACTTTTACTAAGTGGGTCAACTCTCATTTGGCCAGAGTGAACTGTCGCATATCTGACCTCTACAACGACCTGAAGGATGGCTACATGCTCACCAGACTGCTGGAGGTCCTCAGTGGAGAGTTGCTGGTGAGGAAAACCACTTTCACTGTCTGGTCCTCCAGCGTTTTCAGGCCACGGACCGGTTTAATGTCACAGACCGTCCTGTACGAGGTTGAAGTGGGTGTCTATTTTTATTTTGTTTGGCTTCCAGTTTCCCTTCACTTTTGAGGGTAAAGTTTATCTTCATCCTCTGTTAAATATCTTTAAACTTTATTTGTTCACTAGAATTTGTGTAAGAAACTGTTAATTTGAGATAGAATTTTAGTGTTAACCCATAAAAGTGGCAGAATTTCACTGAACGCCTCACACCTTTTTCCACTTTCTCTTGTTTTTTTTTTCATTTTTCGTTTCCATTTAAAAAATAAAACATCTTATTAAATTAGAATACTTAAGGCGAACACGGAAAAAAGAAAATGGGTGATGAATGGATACTAGTCCGTTCTCCGAGCGGACGGAAACGGACCTTCCAACAGACCTCAAGGGGGAGAAGTGGTGATGCCCACCTTGGATGGACCGTCCACTGCCCAGATTCTACAGAAGGGGGCCAGAACCCTTCGCCCTAACCTTTACCATAACTAAAAACTAAACTAATATATACTAATTATCATAAATCCACCATTAATTAGCAGAATCCTCTTAACATTAGACAGCCGGTTGCTGACTATTATGGCGTGTGGGAACAACTGACACAATAAGTCCATATTTCTGGTAAAGACTCCTGGTTTTTGTTTGTCAAATACAGCTTTCTTTTATTTTGAAGCTGAAGGACTCTTTCTTTTTTTTTTTTTACTCACTGACTCTTTTCTGCCAAAACAAGCTTTCCATGTTCGCGGATGCAATTTTGACACATTACGGAGGGACTTGAAATGCATCAAGACTGAGTCAGATGTGGTAGGGAGAATCCAGGAGTTTTCCAAAATAAAACTCCTTCCAGAATCAGCATAGTTTGTAGGTCATGTATTTTTCTCTGCAGCTCCTAGTCTGCATCGTTTAACAATAGTGACAATACACCTACAAGATTTATACACTCAGGTTTACCGGTTAAAAGTGGTTTCAAAAACGTAAAAATAAAGAACAAAACAATACACAAAAATGAATTCTTGCAAACTTTTAGACCTTCAGGATCTCCCTTCAGCTGATGTCACTGTGAGAATCAGAGGATAATAATTATTATTAGCATTATTAAGAAGATATCTCTATTTATTGAACTTAAAAGAACTTTATTTTGAAAGTCTGGTTTAGTTTAGATATGAAAATAAAAGCTTTTAATTAAAAACAAGGACGTTTTTTGTTTCTGTATTCAGTCATTTTAATTTGAGTTCAAAATGGGACTAAAATTTGTCATAGGACTGGGTCAGAAAAAGAGGATACAGTGATTCTACGATTAAAAGACTCAAAGGAACCAAAGCCATAAAACCTTTTAAGCTTCTGTACACAGCTCTTCAAAAGTCTGTAAGTCTGTAAGATTGCAGAGTTTGCTGAGTTTCTGAATGGAATGTCTTTCTCCTAATGCTTGTCGTACCGACAGAATTAACCTATTCAAGGAATTCATTAGTATCTCATTTTCCCAAAGCCAAGACCCACGCGAGGCCGCATGCGGATCCACTGCCTGGAGAACGTGGACAAAGCCCTGCAGTTTCTCAAAGAGCAGAGGGTTCACCTGGAAAACGTGGGCTCCCACGACATCGTGGATGGAAACCACCGCCTCACCTTGGGCCTCATCTGGACTATCATCCTGCGCTTCCAGGTCAGTTGGAGACATGCAGAACTTTGCAGAGTTTGCATGATGAATCTGATGTCCAGCGTGAATGAGAGGGAGAAGCTGCGTCTGAGGACGGCCGCCCAGGCTGTTGTGGCTGCTGGGTGTTCAGTAGTGATGGGTACTGTTTGGATTTTGTCCAAGCGATACTTTTGAAACGGTTCCGGTGTCTTTAGAAATGAAAACAACATGGCATTGTTTTTCAAAAACATTAAAGTGTGACGAAGCAGCATCACAGGGTGAAGGGAGCGCTTGAATTAGCCTAAGAGGCTTTATTTCCTTCTGTCTGAAAGTCTGTTTCGACACACAGAGGTAAACACAGATTTCAATGCTCTTCAACATGACCATAGTCTTTTTTCTGAGCATTGTATACGTCACTCTTATCCATCGGCTGTTGAATGAGATCCTTTTGTCAACATGCTATGTTCATATCACGCTTGGAAACGAGCGTTCGAGCGACCGCCTCCTATAAAAGTCTGTGTTTCGACTTTGACCAATTAGGGATTCTGATTTGGTAGTGACGGATGGCTGGCGCCCTTTTTAATTCACAGAAGTGCCACCGTTTGAAAATCTGCCATGGAGGAGAAATTAATAATTGCGGTTTGTGTTCTATGACACCAAGTCCTTCGTATATCAGAATGGAGCTGTGAAAGAAAAAAGCCATGGAGCAAGATTAATAATAATAATAATAATAATGGATTGGATTTATCTGCGCTTTTCAAGACACCCAATGCGCTTACATTGTGTCCATTATTCATTCACTCCTCATTCATACTTGGTGATGGTAAGCTACGGTTGTAGCCACAGCTGCCCTGGGGCAGACTGACAGATTCACTAGATCTATACCTCTGACATTTTACACCAAGCCTCATCCAACTGTGAATACATGCGCTACTATGGGATGGCCACAATCCAATGCTACATGCTAAAAGCGTGTACAAAAAGTCTTGATCAGCACATGCATGAATTCGCCACTCGTGCCTGGTGTGTACGTAGCTTCAGGTACAGCCTTTGACCCGCATGGCCTCACCCATTCCTGTATGAGGCCACCCACAATTGCTGGAAAGGTAAAACGTTTGGCTAGAATTCAGCGACACTGAACAGAATACAAGTGACTGACATGTCCAAAACGGAGCACTGACGTGACGCGCTGAAATCCGCTTTTTTAAGCAGTACCGGGAGTACCACCTGCATTGGTACTGGTACCGACTTGGCAACACGTTTCGATGCCAATCCCTAATGTTCAGCGGGGGACAGGAAGAAGCCTGAGGCTTGTCTGCTCTTTAACAATAGCTGCATTTACATAGACAAAAGTAATCGGAAAGAACGCCTGATCGGAAGAAAAATATGTCATGTAAACACGGCGTTTGGAATACTTTGCCCCGATCAGACTCGTTCAGATAGAAACTTCTTTCCGATCGAGTTAGGTGGCTTATGCCGATTGTTGATCCGATCGGGTTGCATGTAAAGGGTTCATTCCGATCGTGTGTCAGTACAGCTCTGGTTTACGTCACGCATAGACGTTGCGGTGCTCCAGAGAAAGCTTTGGAGCTCAACAGGACCGATCGGCTGCTCCGCGTGAGTGAACCGTGTCTCTGAGCAGAGCAGCCGAAGGGTGGGGGGGTGGGGGGGGCATTACCGTTAAAACAATCACGTGGATTTGTGTTTCCAGTCGTGTCCCGACAAAATAAAGGCTGATGTTATTCCCACATATTTACGTGCAGCCAAGATGCAGATTGCAGAATTTCCCGCATGGATTTTGTGTTTTTTTTTAAAACAAGGCTAATGTTGTTAGCGCGTGTTATCCTGTCCTAACCCTGGCGTCTTCCGGCTCCGTTCCACCACAAAAAAAGCAATGACCACACGGATTAAAAAGAAAATGATGAGCGAACAGGCGCTTCATAATACCCATAACAATAATAAAAGCACGTTTAGAAGATCATCTCGTATATTACGTAGATGCCAGTTATCTACTGTGTGGCAGTTTGTTTACACCGGGACTCATTTCTTCTTCTGGTATTTTCAACACTGACCGAAAGTGAGACCATGTGAACGTTCGTTCTAATCGGAAAATGTTTTTCTGATCCCATGTACACGGTTGAATATTAATCAGACCATTGATCCGATCAAGATATTTTGCACATGTAACCCCGGCTAATGACACAAGGCAACACACACACACACACACAAATGTCCTTCATTGTGCTCTCTCATCCTGCCCCACACACTCCAGTTCATAGTTTTCCAGCTGCAGCGATGCAGGATCAATTCTGTCCATGTAAGTACAAGACGCGCCAGCGGCTTTTCTTGATTTCACTCCAGTGCTGAGTGCTCCTGCTCTGCTGCACAGTGCCTATATTGCATTATTAAGACCCTTCTGTAGCATTCACGTGGCACAAGTTGTCTCCTGGGACTCGGTGTTGTCATGCTTGCCTGGCTCCAAACCACAGAGAGCGTTTACCATCAGCCGGAAGAGAGGGATCCTGGAGCATGCAGCTCCTCTGACTCCTTAAATCACAAGAAACACTGAAATAATAGGCATGTTTCCTGTTTGAACATCGGTAAGGCTTAATGTCACACATCCGTAATGTTCATGATAACAACAAACCTGTCAGCTTTATGGTTAGTGAGCAATTAGTGCGGTGACGGAGGAAAGGCCTCACACGTTTGTGCGTCTGTAAACACTTTTCTCTGATACTGCTGAGACGACATCAATGTAAAGGCAAAAGTGAAAAACTGTCTTTAAGAATGTAGATATTTGTTATTTTGTGTTGCCAAACAGTGCCGACAACCATGAACACAAAGTGTGGACTAGATGAGTGAGTTCAGCCTAAAGTCATTCAGTTAAAATATCCATTTTTTAAATGTAAGGTTGCTCTAGTATTAAAATCCTCAGACATAATGTTGATTTAAAAACCAAAAATAAAATCACAGCAGTGCTTTTCAATGATCTGTCAAAGCTGACTTCTTCATCTTTCAGGTATTCAACTTTAGATCCCATTTTCCCCACTTTATTATTCTTTATTGGTTATGTTATTTTGGTACTTTTGAACTGTTTTGGTAACACAACTGCATGTGGTTTTTACACCACCACATGCAACTATGGCCAATGTAGGGCGGACGACTGCAGTGCAGGTTTAATTCCTGTCAGAGTGTCCTTGGACAAGACACTGAACCTGGTGGTTATAGGTTCATGTTTGACATCAGTGTGTGTGAATGTGTGTGTGTGAATGGCTGAATGGGACTGTGACTGTAAAGCGCTTTGGGTCTTTTAGGAAGGTAGAAAAGCCCTCTAAAAGTATACGCCATTTTTCATTTTTAACCAAAGCCTGAGCCAAAAGAAAGTTTCATTGTTTACATAAGGAACTTTGTCCAATTGACCTGATCTGAAGCCTGAACATCATACGACATGTCCTAAAGTTAAGTCCTGGGGCCTCATTTATAAACGTTGCGTACGCACAAAAGAAGGCGTACGCCACTCTCTACTCAATAATTGAGATTTATAAAAAGCAAACTTGACGGGAAAATGTGCGGTCCTTCACGCAAGCTCTGACCCAGGCGTGCGCACAAAAACGGGTGAAATGAGAAACGGCGACACCGTCGGCAGATGGAAGAAACAAGTAAAAGTGAAAATGACAATACTGCCTCTCATAAATAACATGAAGACTTCACACAGAAAGTCTTACAATTAACAGCCTACACGAAGACCCGTTTGATCGATCAGCAGTGAAACAAACATAAAAATCAAACGAAAAATACAACATAAATTCAAATGAACACTTATTTGCAGAAAGAAAAGTGAAATATGTTCTGCAATATTGGCATGTTGTGCAATTCATCCTCATAAATAATATAGTTAACAGAACGAAATAATGTACAAAACTGATATTCTCGTTAATGTGTCCGTCTGGCGGAGCAAATAGGTGCGGGCGTGCGGACGGACGGACAGATGTACTAATTGTCCACTGGGGAAAGTTGTTTTCGTATTAAAAAATGTTTTCATAAGCTATGGAATTATGGTATTCATACATATGCCTTTAGTTTTTTTATTTTTGATAAAACAATGTATAGCGAATGTCTCAACCATTCAGAAAGCAACAAGAAATAACATTTGCGCTGAACAATTTCCCATTTCCACGTTGATTATTACCGACATCTGTAGCTTGTCAGATGGAACTAAATGGAGGGAAATAAAATGCCCCATCACAATGCGTAATGACGCACAATGGCTGATCTTGCGCACTTAGAAGATGTGGCAAATGGAAGAATTCGGAGTGAACGCATCTTTAGACAGCAAGAAGACTTTCTGGCGAACGAGGACGAGTGGCTTATGAGCCGGTTCCGACTTCCTCCAGCCGTCCTCTTGGACCTCTGCGGGCTTTTGGGGGTGTGTCACCCGGTGCATCTGGCGCGTCGGCGTCCCCCTGCGCCTCAGTCACCACTCCACTTAACAGGGATTCCCCAATTCTTGCCGCTTGTCTCTCATCAAGAGGGGTCAGCTCCGGTGTCCCCCCCCCCCCCCCGTGGCAGACACACTCTGGCGATGCAGCGCCAGACGTTTTTTTGCCTCGACTTTGATGTCCGACCATTTCTTTTGTATTTAACCACGGTCCGAGGTTGTGAGGCTACAGCATTAACGGCGTCTGCCACTCACGTGGCTTTTAGGCATTAGTAATGCCCACACTGTGCCCTCCAAACAACACTTTTCTCCTCTTTTCCACCTCGCCAACGATAACTTCTACTTCACATTGAGTGAAGTTACGTTTTTTTCATTTCCTCTCGGTGTTTGGCATGGTTTCGCAATCAATGAATATTCATTTGTGGGCGTTTCACGGACTATTTATGGGCAACTATGGGCGTGTCATAAAGCCGCAAAAGCTGCGCTGCATTTAGAAGTGGTTGTGATTTATTAAGGGAAAGATGCGTAGGATGTGCGTGCGCACGGTTTTATAAATCCGAATATTTCTGTGCGTAGGCACGTCCTATGTTTCATCCGTACGCCACTTCTGACGCAAATCCTACGCAAATCCTACGCAAAGTTTTATAAATGAGGCCCCTGGTCTCTGGACTTAAAGTCCCACTTCAATCATCTTTTCATCTCAGTTAAAAGCCAAAAATCTCTTTTTCTAGGACATACTTTCTGCAGACCTGCTGGAGTTCATTCAAATCCAGCTCTGAGTTGTGGGCGGGGCTGTTGGCACGGAGCAACAACCAACCTACCCCCCAGTTACTGAAAGCTCGGAGCAGGGACAAACATCATGGTTTTCCATCTGCTCCTGATTCAAAATGACGGGAATAAAGAAATGCAGTTTTACCCTTAATTTTCTTTCATGTATGTCTATCAGCAGAAAAACGCTATAAGACCATGTTAAGAACACCAAAAACACTTCTTAGTAAAAAAGTTAAACTTGTTTTTTAATCGACAGATATGACATCATCCATTAAATAGGGGTCAGGGTCGGAGTTCAGCCTTTAAGTCCAGAGTTCACGGAGAAATGGATGAATGAGGGTATTTATCGACATTTCACACCATGACTGAAGAAACAGACGAGCTTCTTTAAGGACCAACTGAACCGCTGCAGTCGGATCATTTTTAAACTCTTTTTTTTTTTTGTGGTCTTTTTCATGTTTGAGTAAACTTGAACTGTTTAGCTAAATGCTTTAGCATCCTCAGCAGCCAGCTGTTGAGAGTGATTAACCCCTTCATGCTTGAATTCATTTCCAATAATATACGATAATAATCTTCTGTGTATCTTTCCGTAGGTTTCAAATTAGCAACACGCGTGCGGTGTGAAGGGGGATAAGCGATTACTACACTGAACTGTTTAGTGCCCAGCTTTAAATGTGTCCATTTGACTGAAATCGACGCTGAAACAACAAACTCTGAGATGATTTGATTCATGAGGTTTATTTTTTTATCCCGGGATTGGCCGAGGTCTCTCTTCTCCTCCTTCCCTTCACTTCTCCTCATCTTTCCTCGGAGGTGAACGTGAGCTTTGCGGGGTCAGCAGATCGTCTCAAAACACTGCAGTAACAGCACAGAGAGGGGTGGGGGGTGGGGGGGAATGGACAGGAAAAGGTAAACCTAAGTTATTTACTGAACGCCTCATAAATAATAATAATATTTGAAGCAGCTTTGATTATATGATCTTGTTGTCTTTGTGGGAAGTTCTGAGTGGAACAGCCCCCTCTATATTGTGGAGTGGTAAAAAAGATGATGTAAAAAAGCTAATAAGTACTATTTACATTCAGTTATATCTACTTTCTAAATCACAGGAGACATACATGTTTAGGATTCTTCTTATTTTGTCCTTTTTTCGTTTCCCCTATTTTGTTTTGGGTTGTAGAGCTGTGCCGCTTCACAACAGTTTTAGAAAGTAGGCAATTTTTTCTCACATAAAAGGTTTTGCATTTTAATTTTGATACATAATATTTAGCTCCAGAACAGGATGAGGGTTAGTGGAGGGTAGCAGATATGTACGTTTAGTTCCTTGAACTAGACAGTTTGGAGGGGTGGGGTTTAGTTACTCGAATAAAAAAGGTTCTTTTTGCTAAAATTGGACCATTGCTGATTGGTTCATTAAAAAAAAAAAACTTTTGTACCTCTGTCGTGAAGACTGCAACGAGCTGGCAGCTCTACTTCCATCTTTGCAGGTTTTTGTTTCACTACCTTCTCCAGCCGAGCTGCAGAGCCGGACACCAGCTGACTGTGCAGCGCATCAACAATAAAGCTGCAGGATTCCCGCCTTTAGACAAAACCTCCCTGCAGCTTCAACAGAAAGTCATTTTTCAGTGTTTAAAAAAGTTTTTTTAAATGTGACAACGAGCGCCTTCAAAAGCTGCCAAAGCTCTAGATAACCGGACCAAGCTTCCCTCTTCATAATAATTAATAAACTCAACCCATGTCTTCATAAAATAGAGAATAAACCTGATTAAAATGGAAGTTTAGGCTCGAAAATTAAAATGTTGAAAATACGAAAAAAAAGATACAAACAAAAAACTATAACATATAAATAACAACAAAAGAAGATTTATATATAAAAAATGTTCTTTGATAAACACAATTAAACTTTAAATTCTAGATAATAGGTTAAGGAGTTAAAATGCACCTCTTTCTGCTGAAAGGCTTTATTCTACTAATGTTTAATTGTGAACCGTTTAATAACTTTTATCACTCGTTCAAAATCAATAAAGCATAAATCCAATTTAATGTTAGATAAATGTGGAATTGACAGCTATTTAAATATTTAAAAAAAACGCCCCTCTCACCCTCCACGGGTGGTTTCTCCTCCAAGCTGGGGTCCTCTACCAGAGGCCTGGGAGCTTGAGGGTCCTGCAGTATCTTAGCTGTTCTTAGCACTGCGCTTTTGTGGACTGAGAGGTCTGAGGTCTTTCCAGGTATCTGTTATAGCCACTCCTCCAGCTTGGGGGTTACTGCCCCGAGTGCTCCAATTACCACAGGCACCACTGTCACCTTCACTTTCCAGGCTATCTCCAGTTCTTCTCTGAGTCCCTGGTATTTCTCCAGTTTCTCATGTTCCTTCTTCCTGATGTTCCCATCGCTTGGCACTGCCACATCCACCACAACGGCTTTCCTCTGTTCTTTATCCAACACTACAATGTCTGGTTGGTTCGCCATTACCATCCTATCAGTCTGGATCTGGAAGTCCCACAGGATCTTTGCCCTCTCATTCTCTACCACCTTCTGAGGTGTTTCCCATTTGGACCTTGGGGTTTCCAGTCCATATTCTGCACACATGTTCCTGTATATTATTCCAGCCACTTGATTGTGGCGCTCCATGTATGCTTTCCCTGCCAGCATCTTTCACCCTGCAGTTATGTGCTGGATTGTTTCAGGCGCCTCTTTGCACAGCCTACACCTTGGGTCTTGTCTGGTGTGGTAGATCTACACCTTGGGCATGTCTGGTGTGGTGGATCTAGACCTTGGGTCTTGTCTGGTGTGGTAGATCTACACCTTGGGTCTTGTCTGGTGTGGTAGATCTACACCTTGGGTCTTGTCTGGTGTGGTAGATCTACACCTTGGGTCTTGTCTGGTGTGGTAGATCTACACCTTGGGTCTTGTCTGGTGTGGTAGATCTAAACCTCCATCACTCTGGTGCTCAGGGCTTGTTCCTGAGCTGCCAGGATGAGTGCTTCAGTGCTGTCCTGTAGGCCAGCCCTTTCTAGCCATTGGTAGGACTTCTTGATATCAGCCACTTCAGTGGTTGCCATTTGCCTGTGGGATTGCAAGGTACTTTTAACTGTCCTTAATATCTGCCACTGATCCCTCTGGGAGTGAGACCCCTCCTGTATGGACTACCCTGCCTCTCTTTGTCACCATCCGACTGCATTTCTTGAGTCTGAATGTCACCCCAATGTCAGTACTGTAGATACTGGTGGGGTGGATCAGGGAGTCAATGTCGCGGTCGCTCTTAGCATATAGCTTGATGCCCTCCATGTTGAGGAGGTGACTGATGGTGGCCCCATTTCTTCTATTTCTAAAGATGTTTGAACTGGAACATTTTCAGAAATAGAAGATAAACCAAATCCAGTTGACTGCTTTTTTTAAACCTACTACTTGGAAACACTCGTGTCAGTCTGTGTGTGGTTGTGGGGACATTGTTCTTGCGTTCTTGGAGAGGAAGGCAGCAGCTGGTTGCAGCGTGTCATGTCCCCAATTACCTTGCATCATGTCAGAGAGCTGTGATTGGACAAACGCCCGTCACCCGTTGTAAGGCTTCACTGTAGTTCACGGAAAATGCCTCACAGTCGTAGAAGCTTTACCCTCTGAGGGCAACAGCTTTAAATATATGCAACGTTCAGAGTAGAGAGTCTCTAAGACTGTTTCCACTGAATATCCTTTATTCAGATGTCTATACAAAACACCATCAGCTATTTTCCTCCATGACAAGATTATATAGACAAAAAAAAGATCATTATACTGTAGATCCTAATGAAACGGACGAATTTACCGTTTTTAGTCACATTATGGCCTCAATACAAAAAAGGTGTTCCAGGTTGACGTGTCACAGTTGAATTTTTGCTACAGAACAACAAAAGACGATCAGTTTTCCTACATTTTCCTTAGGCTTCTGTATCAGCCTGGTAGAGAAGGATTCACCTTAGACTGGACCGAAAATGAAGGTGCAAAAGTCCAGACAAATATTTGTGCTTTTAAATCAGGATGAGTCAACCAGTCTGTTATCTGGGACATAAAAAGAAAGAAAAATATTTACAGTAAAGGTGAAGACCTTTAAAACAAGCCTTTTTTAAGTAACAAATAAATCAACTAATTGTTACATAAACTATTAAGAGTTAAATGCAAATACATCTTTGTTTCCAAATGTCCCTGTCTGTGTTTTTTTTAATTGTTTTTCAAATCAATACATTTGGCAAAGGAACAAAAAGCTTCTCTTTGTTTGATTTATGTGTTTTTCTTAATATTTCATCCAGTTTCTGTTTTGTTAAATTTAGGTTGTTTTCTTTCAGTTTCAGTCCAGAATCTAATTTGATTAAACAAATAATAAATAAATGACTTTATTGTCGGTGTTACGGCCCCCGACAGGCAGACCTGTCCCAGTCTAGGGGTAAATCAAAAAGGGGCCAAACATATGGACAATGGACCAAATAAGTTAAGGAACAGTTTATTATGAGGAAGAAGTATCCTGTGAAACAAAAGAAAATAGATAATTACTGTGCTGGTCCCAACAATAGACAAAACAGAGGGATTGGAACCTTGGCCAAACATAAAATAAGTCAGGAAGACTACTGACCCAGCCACGTTGACCGTCGGAGTCAGCAGCTCCCTGCTAAGGCTGCCTAACAGAATCTATCTATCGAAAAGAAATAAACAAAGCCCGTAAATGAGGACTACCAAGGTCCAACCCCCAAACTAAAATAACAAAACCCAGCAGTATAAGACTGCTGAGGACCAAGAGGGAATCAGAAGAGAAACAACCAACCAGCACAGCTCCAACACAAAACAACTGCTCCTCAGCCTCCTGCCTGCCTTCTCTGCAGGTCTTCCCTGACTTAAATAACTGGCAGGTGCTGATCAAGACTATTGGCTTCACCTGCCAGGTGAGCAGAGTGTTGGAATGCAGCAGCAGCAGCAGCAGCAGCAGCAGCAGCAGCAGCAGCAGCAGCAGCAGCAGCAGCAGCAGCAGCAGCAGCAGCAGCAGCAGCAGCAGCAGCAGCAGCACATAACACCTCCATCCTTAGCTTGTGAACATGGGGGTCTCTGCAGGGAAAAAAAAGAAATAAAAAAAACAAAACAACACATGTTCACAAGCAACGAGACAATGCGTCAGCCATTATGTTTTCAGGGCCCTTGATGTGACGGACATCCAGATTGAAACCCTGCAGGATAAGTGCCCAACGCATCAACCTCTGGTTAGCATTTTTCATACGTCCAAGAAAAACTAAAGGGTTATGGTCGGTGTAAACAATGGTTGGGTGGGAGGCAGATCCCACATAGACCTCAAAATGCTGAAGAGCAAGAATTAGAGCCAAGGCCTCTTTTTCAATCGTAGAATATATTCGCTGATGTCTGTTGAACTTCCGGGAAAAATAGGATACAGGGTGTTCAATCCCATCTTCTCCACTCTGGAGAAGGACAGCCCCAGCTCCAGTGTCACAGGCATCCACTGCGATTTTAAAGGGTCGACTGAACACTGGTGCTGCCAAAACAGGAGCATTTGCCAACAATGCCTTGATGGAGTCAAAAGCATGTTGACAAGTGCTTGACCACACAAAAGGAATCATGGGACTCAGCAACTGTGTCAAAGGAGCGGCAACAGATGAAAAGTTCTTACAAAAACTCCTATAATAACCGGCCATTCCTAAAAATCGACGCAATTCACGTCGTGTTGTGGGAGGCGAAAAAGACAGAATGGCCTCAACTTTTGTGTTAACTGGACGGACCTGGCCTTGCCCCACAATCTTTCCAAGGTACGTTATAGTCGCCCGGCCAAACTCGCACTTGGCGAGATTGAGAGTCAAACCAGCAGAGCAAAACCTGTCAAACACCATACTCAGCATTCCAACGTGATCTTCCCAAGAATCAGAGTAGACAACAACATCATCCAGGTAGGCTTCACAACACTGTAAACCAGACAAAACAGTGTTGACCAGGCGCTGAAAGGTAGCAGGAGCATTTCGCACCCCAAACGGCATAACTGTGTACTGCAGGAAGGTATCAGGTGTCACGAATGCTGAAATTTCCTGTGCACGATGAGTTAATGGCACCTGCCAATAACCTTTTAATAGATCAAGTTTTGTGACATACCTTGCCCCACCAACATGATCTACACAGTCCTCTACTCTGGGTAAAGGGTAACAGTCAGGTTTAGTGATGTCGTTGACCTTCCTGAAGTCAGTGCAGAACCTGTCTGAGCCATCTGATTTAATTGCCAACAGACAGGGCGAACTCCAAGCACTAGAGCTTGGCACTGCAATGCCATGCTCTAGCATATAAGCTACCTGTTGTTGTAGGCGAGCACGTTTCTCTGGGTTCACTCGATAAGGATGTTGTTTAATTGGGAGAGAATCTCCTACATCGATGTCATGCTCGATGATATTGGTACGGGATGGCGTATCTGCAAACAATGTAGGATGTGAGTTTATCAGCTCAATCACGTCATCCCGCTGAAAGGAGGGGAGATAGGACAGGTTTGAATCTAAACTAGTTAAATACTCAGAATTTGTTAATCGACCACAGATAACTGCACTGGAGGGGGCAATGCCATCATCATGTGATCCCACCTGATCTTCCACAATGTCCCCACCTTCAGCACTGGACTGGGTTAGAGGGAGAGCGTTGGTCAGCATAACTGTGTGCATTTCCTGTGAAGATATAGCATTCTGGCGGCGAACATAGGGCTTCAGCATATTCACATGGCATAACCGGCTTTTACGTCCCCGATCAGGAGTAGCAATTATGTAATTGCGGTCATTAATCTTTTCCTTCACAGTATAAGGCCCACTGTACCCAGCTTGCAAAGCAGATCCTGGCACCGGTAACAGGACCAAGACTTCCTCTCCAGGGCTAAAGCTCCTCTCTTTGGCGTTTTTATCGTACCAGCGTTTCATCCTGAACTGCGTAGCCGTCAAGTTTTGTTTTGCAATCTCACAAGCCCGATGGAGTCTGGTACGAAAGTTGCACACATAATCCAGAACATTTACTGGTTTATTATTGCGAAGCCACTTCTGCTTTAAAAGATTTAGTGGCCCACGCACAGTGTGTGCAAACACCAGCTCTGCTGGGCTAAACCCAACTGACTCCTGCACAACCTCACGAGCAGCAAAGAGGAGGAAGGGGACCCCTTCATCCCATTCATTATTGTACTCTAAGCAATAAGCACGAAGCATGGTTTTGAGTGTCTGATGGAACCGCTCGACAGCCCCTTGGCTTTCTGGATGGTACGCACTGGAGTAGCAGTGAGACACACCTAAGGTTTCAGCTACCTGCCCAAACACCCGTGAAAGGAAGTTGGATCCTTGGTCAGTTTGGATAACCCTGGGTAAACCAAATAGTGAGAAGAATTTTACCAGTGCAGTGACTACCGCACGAGAAGTGATTTTGCGCAATGGAATGGCTTCTGGGAAGCGGGTAGACTGACACATTATGGTCAGGAGGAACTTGTTCCCAGATTTTGTCCTTGGCAAAGGGCCCACACAGTCTACTATGACCTGCTCAAATGGCTCTCCTATAGCTGGTATTGGATACAGGGGATAAGGTGGAACTACCTGATTGGGTTTCCCAGCTACTTGACATATATGACATGAAGCACAATGTTGTCGAACGTCACGCTTCAAACCTGGCCAGAAAAAACATCGTAGAACACGATCATAAGTTTTGTTGACCCCCAAGTGGCCAGCAAGGGGATTGTCATGTGCTAAAGTCAAGACATCAGATCTATAAATAGTGGGCACAATGATTTGTGTCACTGTATCCCATTTATCATTTTTCTGTGCATGTACAGGTGACCATTTACGCACAAGCACTCCACCACACCAGGAATAATCACCACCTCTCTTCCTAGAAACATCACCAACCATATCAAATAGGGGCTTCAGTGAAGGATCACGTTGTTGTTCAAAAATCAGCTGCTCTCGGGAGATGACCGTCAGTCCTTCTGAAGCAATTCCTGAGGGAGGAGAATGTCCAAACCATAAGGAAGTTGGGGTCAAAGGCTCACAATCACCAGTGTGAGCATGGGATTCAGTTGACTTTCTGGTAGATGCCTCAAGATCAGCCATGAAGCTGCCACTTAAGTCCATACAACCCTTTCCAGTTTTCTCTTGTTCCCGTCTCGCCTGTGCACGCGTTACAGCGCACACAGGAAAAACACCTGGGTGTTTCACCATTGCGTCATCGGGACCCTGATTCACAGGAACTGGAGTAACATAGGGGTTGAGCAGAACCTTGCCCCCGGCTAAATCATTTCCCAAGATAAATGAGACCCCTTCAACTGGAAGGCTCTCCTTAACACCAACCACAACGGGACCTTTGACAAGGTCACAATCCAAAGATATTTGGTGCAAAGGCAACCCAACAAAATCCATCCCAAAACCCTGAACAAGAACATCAGAACCTGCATAGGTTTCACTAGATATGGGCAGGACTCTCTTCAGCATGATGGACTGAGAAGCTGCACTGTCCCGTAAAATCAGCACTGGGATTTTCTCACTTGCTGCAGTCAGTGAGACGCTTCCCTCCATAATGAAGGGAGAAAAGATGGTGTTAACTGGTACAGCAACATCAGATGTCTCACAATTGAGAGGTTTACTGGCCCCTATCAAATTGACTGTTTTGGGAGATTTATTATTAAGCAAAAAACAATTGCGCACCACATGGCCACGCTTTTTGCAGTAAAAACAAAAAACTCCCTCCTTCACACGCTCCGGGCTACCTCTAGGGGAAGATCCAGTTTTTTCAGACACAAAGTGTCTGCGCTCAGGGGAGGCACATGTGTTAAATGTATCTTTGTGAGTTAGAATGTACTCATCAGCTCGGATAGCAGCATCAGAGGCTTTCACAAGCTTCAATTCATTCATGTAGGTTGACATCCTATCCGGCAAACAACTCTTAAACTCCTCAAAGAGTATGAGGTCACGAAGTTTTTCATAACTGGTGGCACCAACTGATAAACACCATCGATCAAAAAGAATTTCCTTCTCATGATTAAACTCCACATAAGTATGAAACCCTGTTTTTCTAAGATTTCTGAATTTTTGTCTGTAGGCCTCAGGCACCAGCTCATAGGCACGCAGCACTGCAGCCTTCACCTTCTCGTAATCCGTAGAATCTGCAACAGACATGGACGCCTGGGCATCCTGGGCCTTACCAGTTAGGACAGTTTGCAACAATAACGGCCAAACAGTTTTGGGCCACTGAAGCACCTCTGCTGCACGCTCAAATAAAACAAAATATTTATCAATGTCCTTGTCCCTGAATGGAGGGATGAAATTAATACATTTGTTTATATCAAAAGGCGGAGCAGCTAAGGAAGAAAATGATGAAGAAGGTGTCATATGTTGTAAATCAAGCTCCTTCAGACGAACCTGCCTTTTTGTTTCCTCCTCGATCTTTCGGAGTTCAAATTCATGGCTAACCTCCTTCTCCTTGATACTCAACCGGAACATTTCGACTTCAAGCTCCTTCAGGCGGAGTGATTCAGAGCCCTTTCTCTCCGGTGAGCTCATCCTGCTCATTACTGGACTGCTAACCAAGATACCCCTTTCAGACAGGACTGACACAATTTCATCCAATATAGCTTGCTTCTTCGACTGTTTAGACACAACAATCTCAAAATAATCTGCTATACCAAGCAGCTGATCCTTAGTGCAGCGCTTCAGTTTATTTACAGACGGCTGCACAACAACACCCTCCAAGCTAATTTCCATTTAACAAGAGAAGGAAAAGAAAACCTGCAACAACAACCAAAAGAAAAAGAGGCAGGGGCAGCAAAGAACAAAAGGCCAACCTGGCGTTCAAAGAAGTGCAAACGCCCTCTCTCAAACGAACCAAAAGGCCCAAACAAAGTGCCAGCACGAGGCATAAAGCAAAAACACCCCAAAACAGAGTGCCGACACAAAGCACAAATGCGCTTCCCAGCGCCCAAAGCCCAGGGCAAAAGACAGCACAGGTCGTACAAAGACAGACCTCAAAACAAGTACCGCCAAAACAAGAATGCCACTGGCCAAGAAGGTTAAACTTTTAGGACGAGCCCCCAAATATGTTACGGCCCCCGACAGGCAGACCTGTCCCAGTCTAGGGGTAAATCAAAAAGGGGCCAAACATATGGACAATGGACCAAATAAGTTAAGGAACAGTTTATTATGAGGAAGAAGTATCCTGTGAAACAAAAGAAAATAGATAATTACTGTGCTGGTCCCAACAATAGACAAAACAGAGGGATTGGAACCTTGGCCAAACATAAAATAAGTCAGGAAGACTACTGACCCAGCCACGTTGACCGTCGGAGTCAGCAGCTCCCTGCTAAGGCTGCCTAACAGAATCTATCTATCGAAAAGAAATAAACAAAGCCCGTAAATGAGGACTACCAAGGTCCAACCCCCAAACTAAAATAACAAAACCCAGCAGTATAAGACTGCTGAGGACCAAGAGGGAATCAGAAGAGAAACAACCAACCAGCACAGCTCCAACACAAAACAACTGCTCCTCAGCCTCCTGCCTGCCTTCTCTGCAGGTCTTCCCTGACTTAAATAACTGGCAGGTGCTGATCAAGACTATTGGCTTCACCTGCCAGGTGAGCAGAGTGTTGGAATGCAGCAGCAGCAGCAGCAGCAGCAGCAGCAGCAGCAGCAGCAGCAGCAGCAGCAGCAGCAGCAGCAGCAGCAGCAGCAGCAGCAGCAGCAGCAGCAGCAGCAGCAGCAGCAGCAGCACATAACAGTCGGTCCATCCAGAATCTGAAAATAAAACGATATTGAAACCACACGTGTTTAGTGGGGCTAAAATGTTGCTGAGTGTTTCCTTGTATCTGTGCTGTAATCTGAATCGGTTTAAGTGAGTCACCCGGAGATGATCTCTTTAGAACTGTTCGAGTCGTCACGAGTGTCTCAGAGTCTTCTCACTTTAGTCTTCACGAGTCAGAAAGTGTGAGAAATGCGAGGAAATGTTGGCAGCCTGAGGCGTGAAGGCCAAATAAAGTGCCACTTAACATTTATGCAACACAACTATAAGCTGCAGACATGTTTGACCTAATATTACCAGGGGATTGTGGGTAAAATACAAGGTTTGTTGTTAAACCGCTTGATTGTTTTCGTTGTTATTTTTTTAGTTTTTTATTTGACTTCTTTGGAGCTGTCAAACTCTAGAAGATCAGTCCTCACACAAAAAAAATCCAGAAAACTTTACCTATTCTTTCTGAATAAAGGGGCGGGGCTAAACTTTGGGGCTTCCATAGCCTAAACCCCCTCCATTTACTTGGTGTTTTGGCACTAAGATGTAAAAAATCTTCAATTATTGAACCCAGTTCACTAGATAAAAATTAAAGACGTGTCAATCATTTCATCCAAATCCTTTTGATCTTCATGGACTGTGGGCTTAAAAGAGCAAATAAAGTAATAATCAACCAGCTGAACAAATACGTGCTAAAGCAGCCATTTTCACTGACTTTTGTGATGTCTGGACCTCATTATTTTATATATTTATATATATATATATATATATATATATATATATATATATATATATATATATATATATATAAAGTTGTTGTTAATATGGTATTTGCTTATCCAAAATGGGGTGTTTATCATTTAAATGACTTAAAATGATTCTTCTTTCAATTTTATTGGAAAAAAGAAATTGTTTTTCCTTTCAGTTGTTCCATTTGGGCCATGAATTTGATTTTTACTGAAACGATTGAAGTTTTCCCTTTCTCCGTAACTATTGCACTAGTTATCCTGAGAAAATGTCTGACTTTGTGACCTCACCTGTTTATGCAGTTTTTTATTCATCCATTTCTTTTGAAATAAATGTGAAATGCTCCCTGTTTTCTTTTTTGTTGTTGCTGGGGAAAACCCCTTAAGTTGATAGGGTCCAAGTTCCCTAAGACTCCAGAAGCTTGATTTTAATTCAAACATCTGCCTTTTTGCTTTGTTGTTGTGGTTTGTAACAGATCCAAGTGATCAAAATTGCGACAGAGGACAACAGAGAGACCCGCTCCGCCAAGGATGCGCTGCTGCTTTGGTGCCAGATGAAGACTGCAGGGTGAGGCTCTGCAGCAGCGTCCAGTTTCAGCTTTTTTCCAGCTTCCTGATGAGTCAGAGTTTTGCTGGTTTTTTGTGAACGTAGAAAACATTTCCCTTTCTTCCAGGTACTCTGAGGTCAACATCCAGAACTTCACCACCTGCTGGAGAGATGGCCTGGCTTTTAACGCCCTCATTCACAGACACCGGTGACACATTTCACTCTAAACACATCACAATAATGCACACAATCACGGGTCATACTTTTTCTGCATCATCTTATCCCCTCCAGACCCGACCTAATAGAGTTCCACAAGCTGACGCGCTCCAATGCAACCCACAACCTGCAGCAAGCCTTCAACGTTGCTGAGCAGCACCTGGGCCTCACCAAACTGCTGGACCCAGAGGGTGAGACCAAAATGTCCATGCAGACTCCATGACAGCTGCTAGATTTGTTCAAGTCTAATGAGAAAGACTGATGGATTTATTCGGGCAAAGACATTCGTGTTCAAGACAGGAAACTGTTCACCTGTTCTCAGTGGCAAAAGGGTGAAACTATAGAATTTACTTAAATGGACTTATCCAATAAAACATCCAATTTTGAATAATTATAATAACAATTAACACTAGCTGCGGTTACATGTACAAAAATGTCTTTGATCGGATAGATAGGATTCAAATGAAACTGTGTACAGGCGTCCAAAAAAGCTTTATTTGATTTTAACAGAGGTTCACATACGTCACACTTTCAGTCGGAAAAACTCATTCGGACACGCGGAGAACTGTCTGAAATACCGGAAACGACCATAGAAGAAGAAACAGCGCGTTCTCCTGTAAACAAACAAAGCTGCAGCATAGAGTGAGATGATCTTCTATACGTGCTTTTATTATTGTTATGATTATTATTAAGTGCTTGTTCACTTATAGTTTTTTAAATCCGTGCAGCTTTGGATGTACTTAAACTAAAATCCATGTGGCCAGTGCCACAATGTTCATGTTGGCTGAACGTAAATATGTGGGAATAACATCAGCCTTTATTTTGTCCGGACACGATTGGTAACACGAATTTACGTGATTGTTGGAATGGTTTCTCAGGACTTTGCGGGGCGGCATTTCCGCATTCGGGCCGCCGGTCGGTCCTGTTTGCGCTTCAAATCCTTCTCTGGAGCGGCACACCGTCTGTGCACGACCTAAACCAGCGCAGTAGTGACCCACGATTGGAATAAAGTCATGAACTGCAATCGCAATAGTAATCAACCCATCTCGATCGGAAGGAAATTTTGATCCGAACGACGTGTTGTTATTGTGATCAGGCTTTTATTCCGATTACTTTTGTCCATGTAAGCACAGCTAATGTTTTCTTTAAGTCTCACTGACATCATCTTTTGACCTGCAAGCTTTTTCAAACTGCATTTTTTCCGTCCGCTCCTGACTCACAATGAATTGATTTAAGATTATTATTCTTTATATGTGTCCTCCATGAGAAAAAGGCTACAAGAACATTTTGAAAACAAACAAAAACACAAATTTTTAATAATAAATACAGTATTGAAGAGGTCAGTGTGTAATTGTGTGATATCATATTTACATTTTTTGCATAACACTTGTTTATGATAATTAAGTGAATAAATTGTACTTCTTTCACAAAATATAGTTACTTGGAAATGCAAATGAAACACTAAGATCCCAACCAACATGATGAAAGCCATTAGGAAAGCTAAATCACTAATTAGTTGATCAAACTGTAGAAATGCTGGAAATAATTTACTAATGTAGCAAACTAAAAATACAAAAGCTAAATATATAGCTATTGTCTGATCCTTCCTCTGAGGTGCCAAACGTTGGGAAAGCATCAGAAATGGGCTCAGAGCACCCCCCTCCCACACACACACACACACACACACACACACCCACACACACACACACACACAAACAAATGGTAAATGGCGTATACTTATATAGCGCTTTTCTACCTACAAGGCCCAAAGCGCTTTACAGTCAAACACACATTCACACACACATTCACACACACACTCCGCTGCCAAAAACAGGCGCCCGCCTACCACCAGAGGCAAGGTGGGGTTCAGTGTCTTGCCCAAGGACGCATCGACTCATGGGCGTGCAAGGCCGGAATCGAACCTGGAACCTTACGATCATGGTTGACCGCCCCATCGTGGCACACACACACACACACAAACACAGACATGCAATTAGGGTCAACACCTAAAACAAGAAGTCTAATTTGAAACTGTTAAAGGAAAATTGTAAGTAGAGGGAGAGCAGACAAGAAACCAAAACCTAAAATACAAAACAGCAGCTGGAAGACATGAACTTTATTTTTCATTTCGAAGCAGTTTTACGTTTGTAGTTATTTTTGATTTGAGGTTTCCACACATTTTTCAAATTTAAAATATTCTTCTTCAATTGTACAAGTTTAAAACTATTTTCAAAATGTAACATTTTATTTATTTCATTTTAATTTATAATCAATTTTAGTCCAAATAAAATAGTCCAACAACTTCAAGACCTAAGATTTTCAAGTTTCCTCTTTTCTGTCCCCTTCATGCTTAGATGTGAACACAGAGAATCCAGATGAGAAGTCCATCATTACTTATGTGGTCTCCTACTACCACTACTTCTCCAAGATGAAGGCTCTTATTGTTGAGGGGAAGAGAGTTGGCAAGGTAACTTGGGTACTTTTACTGATGTGGATGGACTCTTTTGGAGACCGTGTAACATTTTTTTCTGAGATTTTCCCTCTTAAACTTTTTGCAGGTTCTTGATAAATGCATAGAGGCGGAAAAGGTCATCAGCCGCTACGAGGCTTTGGCCTCAGACCTGCTGGACTGGATCGAGAAGACCATCGCAATCATCAGCAACCAGAAGTTTGCCAACTCGCTGACTGGAGTGCAGCAGCAGCTGCAGGCTTTCACCACATACTGCACTATAGAGAAGCCCATCAAGTATGTCCAGAGAGGGATGTATTTACTTTGCATTTCCTTATAAACCTTGTTCTTGTGTAACTTTAGTCATTTTAACTTTTAGTGAATTTTAACTTCAAACCTTCATAGAAAAACTCTAGTATTATGGAATGAAAACAAAGATCTGATCCTATGAAGATTTATGACATTCTGTCAAGCTGCAGCGTCTCTGTACAGAAGTCACGGCGAGGAGGACATTGATAGACAAGGTCTACAGCCAATCAGGACACAGAACACAAAAAAAGGCATTCAAAACTGCTCTGAAAAAATCAGCATAAAAACAAGACGGCGAAAGGTGAACTGTGATATAGCGAGGGGAACAGCAATGTTAGGCGAGGGATGTCCTGATCAGACCCGATCCAATTCCAGGTCATTTGATTTTGATACCGATTCAGAGATCAAATACTTTTGTGAAACATTTATAAAAAGGAAAAAAAGTTAGAAACTCATCCAGATTGGTCTCTTTTTTTTAATTTAACACCTAAGTAGAGCACTTCTGTGAAGCAGCTTGATCAATCAAGGGAAATTGTGCAACTACTAACTAGAAATATTTTAAGTAGTAACTGTAAGGGTTTATCATGAGAGGACGTTTGGAAATTGCAGCGTTAGTTCATTTAGTTTAGAATATTTTGATCCGTTGAGGCATCTCTGAGTATTCCTCTAAAAACCTGCTCTCTGAGCAGCAGCCTCTCCCAACCCACCAAAACAAGCGGGTTCTCACATTGTGACATCACAAAGTGAGGAACCACCCCTTCCAGGAAGAGTTTGCACTGCCAGCACCGCCCCCAGGCTAAAACACACACATTTTCTCTGTGGAGCTAGCGGTGATCGGCTAAAACCCTTTCCTTTTATATGAACATCCACAAATCCATCTTTGCAAAAGTTTGGATGTTGTTTGTTTTCGTGGGCGAAACGCAGACACACTGCCGAGGCAGACTCTAGGTTGACATCATGAAATGGGCGGTACCTGCTGGAGTGAGAGGCGGAGCCTCAGAGATCCAGTCATTTTACATCTGGTTAGGAAAATGAGCAGTGAAAATAACTCGTATTTCTTAAAAAAATAGTTATTTTGTGTGTCAGAGGTAATATATCATCGTAGACATGAATATGGTTTACTATAAAAGCTGTAAGAATAGCATGGTATAGGCCCTTTAATGCACATAAAAACTGTTTTTATAGAAAAAATTGTTTTTTTTTGTGAGGAAAGCAATAATGACAGCTCTCAGTTCTCTCTAAGCTTTTTTTGACTTTTACTCTTATGTCTGGAAGCTGCTTTGCACAAAGAGATTCACACAAGATCCTTCTGTTTTCATCCAATTCATGTTTAATACACCCAGCATCAGAAATAACAGCACATTGTTCTGAATCCTCTGATGGTTTCCTCTGCATCACACAAGAATCAGGAGATTTTACATCAGTAAGTGCAGCTTCCTGATTCTGGTTTAGGTTCCAGGAAAAGGGGAATCTTGAGGTCCTTCTCTTCACCATCCAAAGCAAACTCAGAGCCAACAACCAGAAACCGTATGTGCCTCATGAAGGGAAGCTGATCTCTGACATCAACAAGGTCCTCCGTCCTCCCATTGCCTTCTTCCATGTCACAGATAAACATACAGTTTTCCTTTTTCCTGCGACACCTAATTTTTCTCTCCTACATCTTTAAGGCATGGGAGAGACTGGAGAAGGCGGAGCATGAGAGGGGCGTGGCTCTGCGCAAAGAGCTGATTCGCCAGGAGAAGCTTGAACTTTTGGCTCAACGTTTTGATCACAAAACCACCATGAGGCAAGCGTGGCTCAACGAGAACCAGAGGCTGGTGTCGCAGGTATGGGTGTCTGTCGTTTAGTGTCGATGCTAACCGTTTCCATGAAACAACTAATGCGAACATGTTGCTGAACCTTTTCTCAAATATTTTCTACAATTTCAAGAAGCATTTGTATTTTCTTTAAAGTTTTACATGGTACTTTAATCTGACAATACAGATTAGAAACTTAAGACACGCTTAAAATAACATAAAATCCTATTAATTGTCCCTTTTTAATTTTTTGACATCTCTGAGACGCAACTGAAATAAAACAGTGTTAACAAGCTCTCTTCTTTTTTAATATGAATTTCTCCCCGTTTTGTGTTTGACATTCATTAAACTAAACCTCTCTGTGTTTGGTGCTCTAAGTCAAACCCACTAAAGCAAAGTGAAGTAATTGCTTCTAAAGGTAGACCCGAAAAAGATTTATCCTGGAGACGCTAAATAACACAAACTTTAATAATTCTGAGGACAAACTCAAAATCACTAACTATTAATAGAAACAACTCCAAATAGTTATTCCAAAAAGACAAAATACAAAAAATGGGGATGAGAATGATGATTGGGCATGGAAAAAATTAAAGCATGGGTTCAGAAACACAGAGACAAAATAACTGAAACAGAAAGGCTGAATTCAAATGATTGCCCCATCCCTGCGGCGTCTCCCTACCCCTACATTTTTCCCACCAAGCGGAAAGTTGTGGAAAAATTGTGTCTAATTGTATCAAATTGTTACTACCACTCAATGACGTCATCAATAGCGCCGGTGAGCTATGTAGCTGTCCCGGAAAATACATTACATTGGTTTTATAACTTTAACAAGTCATGCAAAAACAAAAAGTCATTACTTATATTTGAATGTAAACTTCTGTGAAAACCTCCAAGAACAAATGTCTTCCGTTCGGATCAACCTACCGAATGAGGGACATCGGGCCCGAAGTCGCTCAGCTTTCTCTTTAAAAAAGCAAGTTTGGACACCACTACAGCTCCAAATGCCCCTACAGTAAGGGCAGTTAGAAGGAATGAAAGCAAGAGGGGAATGAATTAGTGCCTACGTTTGGATTCCTAAACTTACAAAAGAAGAATAAAAACCCAGAGGCTGATGGGAGCTAAAACTGAAAAGAATACAGCACAAAATGACCAAAAATATCAACAAACAAAGAGACACTTTTTTTTGTTTTATTTCCATCAAAGATAGTGATTAATTCCAAACAAGCTCATAGATCCCGAAAACTATGACTCACTCACCTGAAAATCGAATGGTTTTAATACAAAAAAATAAAAAGAAATAGCAAGTTTCTTGTGTAGCTGCAAATAAAAAAAACTAATTCCTCTCAGTGGCACACCAAACGTGTTTCATTCTTTTTAGGACAATTTCGGCTACGATCTGCCGGCAGTCGAAGCCGCCATGAAGAAGCACGAGGCCATTGAGGCTGACATCGCCTCGTATGAAGAGCGGATCGGTGTGGTCGTGGAGCTCGCCGCAGAGATGGAAGTGGAGGGGTACTACGACATTCGGCGTATCCTGGCACGCAAAGAGAACATCCTGGGCCAGTGGAGTCTGCTGAAGGAGCTGGTGGCTGGCAGGAGGGCCCGGCTGGAACAGAACCTGGCCCTGCAGAAGACCTTCCAGGACATGGTGTACATGATCGACTGGATGGAGGACGCACAGGTGTGATGGAGCTGCATGTGAGGGGGAAGCTGCGAATGTTTGTGCGCCCGTTTCATACCTTCAACCTCCTCAGGCTCAGCTGTTGTCCAAGGACTTTGGGAAGCATCTCCTGGAGGTGGATGACCTCCTGCAGAAACACAGCCTTCAGGAGGCCGACATCTCCGTCCAGGCTGAAAGAGTGGAGACGCTCAACGCCGCGGCGCTCAAGTTCACCACCATGGAGGGTATGCACACAACTGTTGGTCGCACCGTTACATCGTTAGGATGTGGCGTTTTCATGATTACTCTTGAAACAATTTTTTCTATTACAGTAAATTCTGGACTATAGAGCGCACCTGATAACAAGCCGCACCTGTATATCAGCAGCATGCACCCACAGTAAATCATATTGTTTGAACATGTTGTAGCGTATGTCCTGCACGTCTCCAATAGTCTCAGAGAGGGAGGTGCAAATGCTAATTGTATATTCTCCTTTCAAGTATTATAGCCTATTTGTTTGAACACACTCTTGAACAACCAAACAGCATTGATGTCACTTCTGCTCACAGCCACCTCAGTCATGGTGAGGAACTTTACACCCACTATTCCCCACTTCCCATGAGTCTTAGGGGCTAAAGGCGGGGCTAACCACACTGTGCTGTAGATTGAGGATGTGAATGTGCCAATGTATATGTATGTATATATGTATATATATGTGTATATATGTATATATATGTGTATATATGTATGTGTATATATATATATATATATATATATATATATATATATATATATATATATATATATATATATATATGTGTGTGTGTGTGTGTGTGTATATATATATATATATATATATATATATATACACACACACATATATATATATATATATATATATATATATATATATATATATATATATATATATATATATATATATACACACACATATATATATATATATATATATATATATATATATATATATATATATATATATATATATATATATATATATATATATATATATATATATATATATATATATATATAAATAAAAACTTGCCCCTTTCACCCTTTCGTGGGTGGTTTCTCACTCAAGCTCGGGTCCTCTACCAGAGGCCTGGGAGCTTGAGGGTTCTGCGCAGTATCTTAGCTGTTCCTAGCACTGCGCTTTTCTGGATTGAGATGTCTGAGATCTTTCCAGGTATCTGTTGTAGCCACTCCTCCAGCTTGGGGGTTACTGCCCCGGGTGCTCCAATTACCACAGGCACCACTGTCACCTTCATTTTCCAGGCTTTCTCCAGTTCTTCTCTGAGTCCCTGGTATTTCTCCAGTTTCTCATGTTCCTTCTTCCTGATGTTCCCGTCGCTTGGCACTGCCACATCCACCACAACGGCTTTCCTCTGTTCTTTATCCACCACTACAATGTCTGGTTGGTTCGCCATTACCATCCTATCAGTCTGGATCTGGAAGTCCCACAGGATTTTTGCCCTTTCATTCTCTACCACCTTCGGGGGTGTTTCCCATTTTGACCTTGGGGTTTCCAGTCCATATTCTGCACACATGTTCCTGTATATTATTCAAGCCACTTGATTGTGGCGCTCCATGTATGCTTTACCTGCCAGCATCTTACACCCTGCAGTTATGTGCTGGATTGTTTCAGGCGCCTCTTTGCACAGCCTACACCTTGGGTCTTGTCTGGTGTGGTAGATCTGAGCCTCTATTGCTCTGGTGCTCAGGGCTTGTTCCTGAGCTGCCAGGATGAGTGCCTCAGTGCTGTCCTGTAGGCCAGCCCTCTCTAGCCATTGGTAGGACTTCTTGATATCAGCCACTTCAGTTATGGTCCGGTGGTACATCCCATGCAGGGGTTTGTCCTCCCATGAGGATCTGTCCTCCAGCACTGTATCCTCTGCTCTCCATTGCCTGAGACATTAACTGAGCACACTGTCAGTTGGGGCCTTGAGCTTGATGTACTCATGCATCTTGGATGTTTCATCCTGGATAGTGGCTTCTACGCTCACTAGTCCTCAGCCTCCTTCCTTGCGGCTAGCATACAGTCTCAGGGTGCTGGATTTGGGATGGAACCCTCCATGCATGGTGAGGAGCTTTCGTGTCTTAACATCCGTGGTCTGTACCTCTTCCTTTGGCCATCTTATTATTCCTGCAGGGTATCTGATAACTGGCAGTGCGTAGCTGTTTATTGCCCGGGTCTTATTTTTGCCATTGAGCTGGCTTCTCAGGACTTGCCTTACCCGTTGGAGGTATTTAGCTGTTGCAGCTTTCCTTGTTGCCTGCTCCAGGTTGCCATTTGCCTGTGGAATTCCGAGGTACTTGTAACTGTCCTCGATGTCTGCTATTGTTCCTTCTGGGAGTGAGACCCCTTCTGTGTGGACCACCTTGCCTCTCTTTGTCACCATCCGGCTGCATTTCTCGAGCCCGAATGACATCCCAATGTCAGTACTGTAGATCCTGGTGGTGTGGATCAGGGAGTCAATGTCACGTTGGCTCTTAGCATATAGCTTGATGTCATCCATGTAGAGGAGGTGACTGATGTTGGCCCCATTTCTGAGTCGGTATCCATAGCCAGTCTTGTTGATTATTTGGCTGAGGGGGTTCAGACCTATGCAGAACAGCAGTGGGGACAGAGCATCACCTTGGTATATCCCACATTTGATGGACACTTGTGCAAGTGGCTTCCCATTGGCTTCAAGGGTGGTTTTCCACAGCTTCATTGAGTTTCCTATGAAGGCTCTTAGAGTCCTGTTTATGTTGTACAGCTCCAAGCATTCAGTGATCCACATGTGTGGCATTGAGTCATAGGCTTTCTTGTAATCAATCCAGGCTGTGCACAGGTTGGTGTGTCGTGACTTGCAGTCTTGAGCGACTGTTCTGTCAACCAGGAGTTGGTGTTTGGCTCCTCTGGAGTCTCTACCAATGCCTTTCTGTGTGTTACTCATGAACTGATCCATGTGCCTATTTATCTTGGTTGCAATGATGCCTGACATGAGCTTCCATGTTGTGGAGAGACAGGTTATTGGCCGGTAGTTGGATGGGACTGCACCCTTTGAGGGATCCTTCTGGATCAGGATCGTTCGCCCTTCTGTTAGCCATTCGGGATGAGTCCCATCTCTTAGCAGCTGGTTCATTTGTGCTGCCAGGCGCTCGTGGAGTGCTGTGAGCTTCTTTAGCCAGTAGGCATGTATCATGTCAGGGCCCGGTGCTGTCCAGTTCTTCATACCTGAGACTCTTTCTTGGATGTCTGCCACTGTGATGGTTACTGGATTCTGTTCAGGGAGGTTGCTATGTTCTTCTCTCAGAGAGACCAGCCACTGGGCATTGCTGTTATGTGCTGTCTCTTTCTCCCATATACTTTTCCAGTACTGTTCAGTTTCTAGCCTTGGTGGGTCTGCTCGGCTGTTTTGACCCTGCCACTGAGCGTACACTTTCGCAGGTTGAGTTGCGAACAGCCTGTTTATCCGTCTGGCTTCATTGTCTCTTGTGTACCTCTTTAGGCGGCTGCTCAAGGCTAGGAGCCTTTGTTTGGCAGTTTCCAGTGCTTCAGGTATGGGCATCTGGCTGTATCTCTTAGGTGCTTGCTTTCTCATTGTACCTCTTTGAGCCTCTGTCAGCTTACTCACATCCTTCCGAGTTGCCTTGATTTTGGCCTCTAACCGTTGCTTCCATGGTGGGTATTGTTTTCTCCCATGGTTCATCTTATAGCCAAGCATCTCAAGGATCACTGCTGCTGAAGTGTAAACCAGTTCATTGGTTTCTGTGATGGTTGTGGTAGGAATTGCCCTCAATGCTTCATTCACAGTTTCCAGTAGACTTTCAGGCAGTACATCACTTAACCGTTGTAGCTGGTGTCGAGGTTGCCAAGTGTTCATTCTAGACATGATCTTGTCTTTCAGGTCAGTTGCTGCCTCGCTCAGCGTAACTGTGGTTGTTGGGGCTGTGTACCCAATCTCAGGGTGTGAGTGTAGTATAGCCTGCTCTCTGACCTGTTGTTCTGGCTCTCCCGGGGTATTGCCATTGTATTGTATCGCTTCAATCTCTAGTTGTGATAGGAGTTGCCGCTTGTGGATGTTCGAGCATTGGGCTACCAGTTGTTTGGCAGTTAGCCTTGATTGTGAGTTTCGAAGCATCCATTCATTCCACATTCTCTGCATGTAACCACGCTGGTTGGGATTACTTGAGTAGTAGCATTCTAACAGAACCTTGTTTTCGCACCTAGTCCATTTCCGTCTTGTTCCAGTAGCCCACTTTCCATCAGAGTGCTCTGGTCCCCCAGCACCTGACGCAGACCTTGTTTGGCCGGGCGACGTCTGAGCCGGCATGACATGTGGTTCATTGTCTCTCATGTTTTTTGTGAGGTAGGCCATAGCGTAAAGGGTCTTGCCCAAGGACCCTCACTGGGTGATGTTAATTGCTCGCTATTGTTATGGTAATTACCCCTTTTACCATCGCCATTATATTGTTCATTCCGCCCCTGGGAATCGAACCGAGGTTTCCTGCATGACAGTCCTGCACCTTACCAACTGAGCTACCCAGCCGCTATATATATATGTATATATATATATATATATATATATATATATATATATATATATATATATATATATATATATATATATATATATGTGTATACATATATGTATATATATGTATATTTATATATATATGTCCTTCATCATCAGATAAATGCCACAAGAACATGTTAAAACCACCAAAAACACAATTTTCATTGAAAGTTACTCATGTTTGACCTTGTCGTGAGAAAAGCTTTGATTTAATTGTGAAGTGATCCGTTGCTGTGTTCCTATTTAGGCTCAGATGTTGTAATTAAAGAAAGATCTGTGTCTCAGGTTACCAGCCATGCGACCCGCAGATCATCTGTAACCGCGTCAACCACGTCTCTTCCTGCCTGGAGGACCTGAAACATCTGGCTGCCGACAGACGCTCTGAGCTCGAGGAGTCCAGACAACTCTGGGCCTTCTTTCAGGTAGGACTGCTCGTCTTGGTTTGTTCAGCTAAAAGGTCAGCCAGGTGCTAATTTTAAGACAGTCTGCACCAAAAATCAGGACTCTGAGTTTTTCTGCAGATTTTTATAGTCTTGTTTTAAACTTGAACACTATTTTTTCATATTTTTATTTTATTTTCTCTGTGGTTGTTTGTTCCTGTCACTCCCCAAAACTAGCTGCTGCTGATTACCTGGTTGAGGTTTATTCAGTGAACTGAAGGAACCTGTGAGAGGAACAGAGAGTGCTGAAAGATGATTGATCATCTCCAGATTCGTAGATGAATCCAGCCAATACTCAATTGTTGTGCTTTCATAGATGACCATGATCTCCAGGTTTTCTTCTATCCTCACAGCCACACAACAATTTCATGGAGTACTTGAATTTGGTGTTTTTCGAGTGAATTTTCCTATTGTGATGTTTTATGCTGACAGTAAATACAGGTGAAGGTGAAGTTCACAGTGTCTTGTACCTGATTATGACTTTGGAGAAGCCGTTATTGGCCTATTTTCTAGAGATGACCTCATTTGAATTTGAGATGTTCGTTAGATGTTATGAAACATCAAAGCAATGAGGCTACAAGGTGGCAGTACACCCAGATGCAAATCTGGTTATTTTAGCTTCCACTCTGTGAAATTCATGTGTCCTTTTTGTTTGCATTGAAGGAAACTCTTCCTGGATTCACTAACCCGAATAATAATAATATTAATAATAATAATGGATTGGATTTATATGCGCTTTTCCAGACGCTCAAAGTTCTTACAGTGTGTCCATTATTCATTCCGACTTGGTGATGGTAACTACTGATGTAGCCACAGCTGCCCTGGGCTAGACTGACAGAGGCGGGGCAGCTAGTACACGCCTACGGCCCCTTTGACCATCATACACATTCACACACTAGTGGAGCCACACTGGAGGCAGAGAGGGTAAGGTTTCTTGCTCAAGGACACAGCAACAGTTGACTGGAATCGAACCGCTGACCCTTCGAACATTGGCCGACCTGCTCAACCCCCTGCCGCCCAAAATTGGTTTTGTTTCTTTTACAGCAGGCAGCAGTGGATGCAGTTGACTTTTTGCAGACAGAATCACAGCTATTACAGGTTTTTTGTTTGTTTGTGCTGGACTTACTCCAAAGCGGCTTCATATCTCAGGGAGGGTGTAAAAACACCAAGTGTCTTCTGAAGGACAAAAAAAAACAGTTTTGGAGTTTTTCAGAGTGTCAGCGTAGTTTTCTTTGTCATGAAAACGAAGTGAACGATACGGGTGCTTCTTTTTAACGATGATTTACATTTACTGGAGAATCGGCATAAAGACAATATGTCCTCTAAAGCTAAAGAGAATTAGACTGGCTGAAGTCATTGGAATGGAGGAAGTATAGGAGATAATCTTAGAAAACCTTTTTTTTTATTGGTAAGTGTATTAAAGACCCACTCCAATGAAAATGACATTTTTGGTGTTTTTAACATGTTCTTGTAGCATTTTTCTCACGATGGAGCACAGATATAAAAGAATTTGAGATTAAATTTGAGAGTATTTCTTTATTCAAATCCTGATGGATCAGAAGCTGAGGAAATCCTGCAGTTAGAAAAAACTCAGGTTAGTGAAGCAGCAACTGCGATGAGCGGCCCAAAGTCTCCCTTCTTCACTCTAATTCTGACAACAAAATGTTCACGTACGTCCTTTTTTTCCCTCATCTGAGCTGGAATCTGAACTAAAACTGTACGGCTGAAAAGCTCCCATATTCTAAACGTTTTTTTTCTTTTTGTTACGCTAATGTTAGCTTTGGGATTTAAGGGGAGGCTTCCTGGCGAGTTTGGCGAAACACTGGACGGTGCCCCCCACCCTCACCCCCCATATTTTCATTATAGCAGCAAGTTGACACGACAGTAGGAGCGTTCTAGTGCAAATTTCATTAACGTTACATGGAAATGGGTGGATTAGCCTAGAAAAACTGCAGGAAAAAAACCCTAGCTGTCAATGTTTTTTGTTTTTACGGCGCTTCTGAGCCCCCTACAAGATTGCACCCTGGGCAACCGCCCACATTGCCCATAGGAAACACCACCACTGTGAGGGGCTGGAAGCTAGTGGGAGAAAGTGTACACAAACGAATGATGGTATATCAACGTGGGATTACTTCTGCACCAACTCAAAGGCGAATTTCCGATGAACTCCTGCTGGTCTTAAAAAAGTGACATGTTTTTTTTTCCGGTTAAAAACTACATAGTGATAATTAAAGACCACAGGGAACAATTTTACAATACCGGTAGTTAAAAAAAATATTTGGAGTGCCCTATTACTAATTGAAAATGGCATATTTTAGGTCTGTTTTTCTAACTAATCTTTAACTCAGATCAACCAATAAAGGTGCTGCGTGTCTGTTTTCTCCATTTTACTTATTTTTGCAAATGCCTTTTGAACCGGCTTTTTAATAAAACTTTATCAAATCATTTTTTAATGTAGGAGCTGGAAGAATCGGAAGCATGGATCCGTGAGAAGAGCTCCATCCTGGCCTCTCAGGGCTTCGGCAGAGACCTGAGCAGCGTTCTGAAGTTACTTCAGAAACACAAGACTCTGGCCGGAGAGCTGCTGGCTCACCGTTCGCTGCTGCAGGTCAGATGGGTTTGCTCTACTACATTCAAGTTTTAAAGACTAACAGAAACACGAGGAAGCAAAGAAGCAGAGGAAGATGCATTTAGAAAATAGAGACTCACAGGGAGGATCAAATAGTTTTTGCCCATTTTAAATAATCTATATTGATCATTTCTGAAATGTTGAGCTCCTACAGGTGATTGAATATTTCCAAACAAGCAAACCGCCATCACAGCTGCTGCCTCTTTATCTGCAGAACACCATGAAGCGAGGGAAGCAGATTCTGAGCGAGAAGAGCTTTGGCACGACCGGCATCCAGGAGCGAATCCTGGAGGTCAAAGACGAGTGGAAGAAGCTGGAGGACCAGGCCGCGCAGCACCTCAGCCACCTGCAGGAGGCGCTCACCTTCTTCCAGTTTTCCACAGAAATGGACGACCTGGTGGCCTGGCTGCAGGACGCTTACCGCCTAGTCTCCAGCGAGGATTTTGGTCACGATGAGTACTCCACGCAGTCGCTGCTGAAAAAGCACAGAGGGGTCACCGAGGCCATCGACAAACATCGCCTCCATGTGGTGGCGCTGCGCAAACACATGGGGGTTCTGCCTCTGCAGTACCGGGAGCAGGAGGTGGGTTCACCACGTTGCGGCTTGAAGGACGTACTTGCGCAGTCTTAAAACCTTCTGTTCTTAGGAGGTGCAGGTGCGCATGGCGGAGGTGGAGCAGCTGTACACAGAGGTAGCTGATGTGGCCGTGCTCCGACAGCAGTGGCTTCACGACGCGCTCGCCGTCTACCACATGTTCAGCGAGGTTAACGCCTGCGAGCTGTGGATCGACGAGAGGGAGCAGTGGCTGGACAAGATGGAGATCCCGGAGAAACTGGAGGACGTGGAGGTGGTGGCACACAGGTGAGGAGGAAGCAGAGAGACAGATATGTGATTGTCCTCTGCCCTAAACCTCCCCTTTGTCTTGATAGGTTTGAGAGCCTGGACCAGGAGATGAACAGCCTGATGGGACGGATCCTGGATGTTAACCAGATCGTCCAGCAGCTCCTGGATGGAGGTCACCCATCCTCTGCAGAAGTCAGGGGGTGTCAGGACCACCTCAACTCCAGGTATCAGACAGAAAACAGGATACAACTGAGCCGCAAAACTTCAGAACTGAAATAAAAAAAAACCTGCTTTCATTTAGGAGGGGAGCCCATTAACCATCCTCTCCAAAGGTCTGACAGAAGTAACATTTCAAAAAGTGAAAATCCTTTTAAGCAAACTTTTAAAGGCAATAATTTTATTTTGAAATACGCTAAACTTTGAATTTGACTGAACAGGGTAACTGTTTTACACATTGTTAGATTTTAAAGGCTACATCACACAACCACTGTGCACATTTAGCATATATTGCATGGATAAAAATTGGTTCTTTACTTGAAACTTTCACAGATGTATCACAAATAAACCACGTTAAAACCACGGAAGAAGTACGAATAAACCACGCAAAGAACACGTAAATTAACATAGAACATGAGTCGTGCGTGATTATTGTGCTGTTTAGATGCAATTCATTAGTGATTTGGGTGTCAGTTATGTGATTTGAGCATGAAAAGTCCTTTAGATGGTCGTGGAAAGAATTTGCGTATGCTTCTCGCACAATTGCATGAGATATAATGTAATAAACTATGTAAAATACTCAATCAAAAAACTCACCCGACCAAAAACTTGATGGACATCTGCGCACATCGACGGATGACAAACACAAGAAACATTTATGAATTACGTATGTCACACATGTATCATAAAAGTACGGAGCCCGGGACCAAAATTTCATTTTTCAAAAATGGGCAAAATGTAGTAGAGGCTGTAAGACGCAGCCTTTTTAATCCCGCCTCTCTAATATACTAGCTCCTGAGTAAGGTGCTGTAAAAACAACAGGGTTCTCCTCTGAATGTTTCCTGTTCATTGACTGCTGCTCTGTCCCGTGACCTTGGCAGGCGGAGCTTGTCTCAGGGTGACCATCTGTCACCAAACACACATGCAGGATCAACACTGATGGTTTCTCACTTCCAGGTTATTTGAATTTATTCTCATTTGAGATTTTCTTAAACCATAGAGCAGAAATCATTTTTGTGGAATTGGTCAAAAGTCCCATTAGTTGTCAGAAACCGAGGTTTGTGAAATTTGTTCTCTGCACTTGACCCCCTCCCATGGGGGAGCGGTGAGCTCAGTGGTTGAGTGATTTAACCCCCCAATCCAACCCCTTAATGCTGAATGTCAAGCAGGGGGGCACTGGGTCCCATTTTTAGTCTTTGGTACGACTCTGCTAAGGATTTGAACTTGCAACCTTCCAGTCTCAGAGCAGACACTTTACCACAAGACCACTGAACTGGTTCAGGTTTAAAGAAAGAAATTATGACCTTATTTTATTTTTAGGTTTCTTTCCCAACTTTTTTTGTTGTTCATTTTAACATTTATAATGTGCTTTTATCCTGTTCCTCCAGATTATTTCTTAGTCGAGTTACTGCTACTATCATTTACGTAATATTAATCGTCTCCGCCCCTCCCTCACCATCCACTCCGCCTCCGTTTTAGTTCATAGTCTGGTCACTTCTCGTCTCGACTATTGTAATGCTCTTCTCTATGGTCTTCCCAACAAAACTCTAAATAAGCTTCAATTGGTCCAGAATTCAGCTGCCCGCATCATCACCAGAACCCCCTCCTTCCATCACATCACTCCCGTTCTCCAGCAGTTGCACTGGCTTCCAGTAGCCTTTAGGATTAAGTTCAAGCTCCTTCTCTACACTTTCAAAGCCCTCCATAGCCTGGCTCCCTCCTATCTCTCTAATCTCCTCCATGTTAACACTCCCTCTCGCTCTCTTCGATCTTCTTCCTCCCTTCAGCTCTCTGTCCCTCCGGCCCGTATGGTTACCATGGGGAGCCGTGCCTTCAGTCGCTCTGCTCCCCAACTCTGGAACTCTCTCCCCCCAGACCTCCGTAACACTGACTCCTTTCTGATCTTCAAATCCAGACTCAAAACCTTTCTGTTCAAGCTTGCATTTCCAGAACACAGTTTCTCATTTTCTGTCAGCTGATTTTATTAATGAATCCAATTTATTTATTGTTTTTAACTTGTGATTTTATTGTGTTTTACCTCTAACTTTGTACAGTGACCTTGGGTGTTTTGAAAGGCGCTTTTAAATAAAATGTATTATTATTATTATTATTATTAAAAGTCAGCAACATGATGCGGAAAAGGATTCAAATTTAGCTTTAATCTGAATTAAATCAGTAAAAAAACAAAAGTTGCCCAGTTTCATGATACAAGCCCAAAAGAAAATACCAGCAAACGTGTGTTATCAAACTTACAAACATTTACTTTCTCCTGTTTTGGGTTCTGTCAGGAATATAAACGACAGAAAATCAAACTAAACCTTTATGTCTTTAAAACGTTTATCTGTAAACTCAGGGAAGGCTAATAACCCCACAATAAAACATCTGTAAAGGATCAAACGTGAGCCAACATGAGTGGACAGCAAAGTGCTATGAGATGAACATCACGGCTTTATGGGAAACCATAAATAAATTCTGATCACAGAGAGATTTATGAATTGTTTTTTAATTCCTTGAGTGAAATCCACGCATATCTGATCTCAAAACTCTGGCAGATCTCTGATGATTTTCTTATGGTTTCCATCATAACAGTCATAAGTGGCGTGTTTGTGTGTATAGTTGTAGTTGTGTGTGTGTAGCTGCATCTTCAGTGTTGCTGCAGGCTTTTTTATTCACACAATAACGTGGCCTAAAATTTCAGGTAACATAATCCTATCACCCTCTTTTCTTCACCTTTGCAGGTGTTTATGGATGAAAATAAAGGTTTTAGTCCAAACTGCATGGAGGCAAAGGTCCTTTTCTGATTATGAGGTGTTTGTCGTCATTTTTGAACCAGGTGGAACAGCATCGTGGAGCTGGTGGAGCAGAAGAAAGACCAGCTGGACTCCATGCTGCGTCTGCAGAATTACCTGCTGGAGTGCGCTGAGATCAAGTCCCAGATCCAGGAGAAGAAGAAAGCCATCGACGCCACTCAGTACATGGGCAGTGACTTAGGAGGGGTCCTCGCTCTGCAGAGGCGTCTGTCCACCATGGAAGGAGCCTTGGCCGTCCTGGAGCCCAAACTCCTACATCTACAGGTACAGGACTCAGAGTCGAGGCACAAGGAGTCATGAGCTGTAATAATCCTTTGTTTTCCAACGCAGGAGGAGGCGGAGCATCTGGCCACAGCGCATTCAGGCCGAGCCATGGAGATCCTCGTACCCTTTGACGGCATCAGTGTGGAGTGGGAGGAGCTAAAGCAGACTCTGCAGGGTTGTGAGGACTCACTGATGGTGGCCAGCAGGCTGCAGAGCTTCATACAGGTATCTGCGATCGAGCTTCCGATACACGGCAACGAGCATTTGAATGAGCAAAGCCTGAAGGATCAGCAGCTGGGTTCATGGAAGGAGGATAGAAAACAAAAGAAACTGAAATACAAACAAACTGGAAACATAAAAGATTAGAGAACTGACTGAGATCAGCTAAAACTGTTGACCTACATAAACTGAAGCGATTTCTGACGTCTTTTTCCCCCCAACAATATGTTTATTGGTTTTATTTTTTATTTTTTGCATTACAACACACACAAACAAGCAATATTGTAAAAATAAAAATGTAAAAAAATTTAGATTTTCTCAGACACAGTAAGCCATTTGTCTTGTAACATACTCAATAAGAGTTTAAACACTTGAACACAACACCTTAATATACTTCTTGCAGACTTAAGATACAGCATACAGTTCACAGTTCAGGCTGAAGTTTCAAACATCATCCCTGTCAGACAGATCCATGCCATCAACAAATGCAATAAATGGTCTCAAAATAGCTTCAAACAAGTTCTTTTTTCCTTTTAACAAAAATTGTCATACGTTCCATCGTCAGTACAGTTACCATGAGTTTAGTCCATTGTTTTTAGTGTCGGTCCTTCGCAGTTTTTCCAGTCAATTGCTATTTATCTTTTAACCTGCAATAAACCCAAGTCTATAATTTATTTTTCTGATCTAGTACATCTGACTCTATGTCTTTTGATTTAATTATAGACGTATTTTTTCCCACAGAAAAATAGAGATTTAAACTAAACAAAGGATGAATTTCTATTTAAAATTGTTTTTAGACATTCAACCCTTCTGCTAGGGGACATTCTTTAACGCGTTTTCAGCATACACTGTTCACACTGGTCTGTCAGTTTCCGATACTAGCGCATGCACCCACAGTTGGAGGAGGCTTGTTGTCAGAAGAAATGTCAAAATGCAGTGTAAATCTGGAGAATCTTTTCCTTTCGCAGCTCTATTCTGACATGTGAAAGACTTGGTGACATATAATTCCGGTCCAGGCACAAACCGCTGTCAGTAATTTATCCTCAATGATCAATTTTCAACTAGTTGGCACTTCTGCGAATGAAAAGGACGCCATCTATACGTCACTACCAAATCTGAGTCCCTAACTGGTCAAAGTTCAACTTGTTTAACTTGCAACGTGCGTTCAGTAGCCACACTGTTTGTATGTAGAGCCCAAAAACGATCTTAACAACTTGTGTAAATGCACGAGTTTTAAATGTGCATCTATGCAGTTTACATAGACCTTTGATTGGAAATGGTCTCTTAAAGGCGCGTTGCAGTGAGCGGTGTGAATGTAGCATTACAGGTTCCACTTTCTGGGTCAGAATCCTCATCTCCTGTAGATTTTTCTCAATAAACCTGTGATTAAGCCTTTTACATTTGGTTGTGGTTCCTCCATATTTTGTTAGGACCTGGACTCCTTTCTCACCTGGCTGGTCCAGACTCAGACGGCTGCTGCCTCCGACCAGCTGCCCAACGACCTGGAAGAGGCAGAGAAACTCATCAACAAACACGCTGCTCTCAAGGAGGAGATAGGACGGTAGGGGAGGGAAACGCTGCAGCAGTTCCCCCTTTTAGGTTTCCAGAGAAAAACTCCACCCGTCTCTGCCGGCCTGTTTGCAGATACGAGGAAGACTATGAGCGGCTTCAGGCCATGAATGAGCTGCTGGAGTCTGAGGATGCTCCTCTGCCTCAAGCTGCTCTGCAGCAGTGGCTCCAGAAGCTGGATGTGGGCTGGAACAAGCTCCTGGAGATGTGGGAAAGCAGGAGAGAAGTTCTGGTCCAGGCCCACATTTTTCATCTGTTCCTTCGAGACGTCAAACAGGCAGAGTCCTTCCTCAACAACCAGGTAAGGCGCAGCTCCAGTAAACACAACTAAATCATAATTACTTGTGTCCTTTTAAGGGTTCTTTGGGGTTGTTTTTTTTTGTGCTCTAGGAGTCAGCCCTCGCTCATGTGGAGCTCCCCACCACCGTGGAAACGGTGGAAGCTGCCATTAAAAAACACAAGGACTTCACCACCACCATGGAGCTGAACCTCCACAGGATCAAAGCCGTGATCGAGGCAGGAGAAAGCCTGATCAGCCAGAACAACATCTACTCTGATCGCATCAGGGAGCGCATCGACACGCTGGCCAAGAGGTACGAAGACGTGGCACAAAACCAAGTTTTAGTTGTGAAGCCCTCCAAAACTATATAAAAGTATTTTTTTTCCCAGTTTCCTCCAGTTTTTTTCCAGTTTCCTCCATCTATTCCTATCTTCTGCATCTTCTACTGCAACCTTTTTTGAACCGCACTTTATCATTGACAAAAATCCCGCGGCACACCAGCATCATAAAAAAAGAGAAAAAAAGGAGAAACTCATAGTCTATATTGATCTACAACCCCTCCATGATCTGACATGGAGCTGGAAGTTGCAGCTGTTTTTTCTAAAAGACATAATAAAAGTTAAGTTAGAAGATTTAAAAACTGTTTGATGTGTGTGCGTTGTGGTTTCAAGACGTTTAACGAGAAAGACTCATTGTGCGCTGAGACGCTGTCACTTTAACCCAATGCATCATGGGAGATGTAGTACAAACAGCCAACAAAAGCAGACAGACTCAGTTCTCTGAGCTTTGTTGTTTTGTTCACTTGTTCTACAGTCTGACACCGGATTCTGTGGAAAGCTACACCACTAAAGACGAGCTATGGCTGGTGTTTTTGTTAGAACTGAGCGACTTTATGAGCAGAATCAGAACAAGGAAGTGAAGACTTGAACCACCTCTGATTGGTCAGACTGCTGATGTGTGATTAAGTCTCCAAGAATGATTGGTGGAGGCAGTTAAAGGGGCGTCTTAACGTCTCAAAACAACAATGAACACACATCAAACAGTTTTTGAATCTTCTAACTTAACTTTTATTACATCTTTTAGAAAAAAACAACTGCAGCGTCCAGCTTTTTCTGCCACATTTTTTTCACAAAAATGCATGACATGAGATTGCAGAGGGACTGTAGATCAATACAGACTATGAGTTTTTTCTTTTTTTTTTGGGATGCTGGTCTGCCGCGGGATTTTTGTCGAGGTTAAAGTGTGCCGTGGCTCAAAAAAGGTTGAAAAACACTGGTCTATCAAGCTCAACAATTTATTTAGGGGTACGACACTGGCTTTTAGATTTTGGGGAAAAAAATGGCAGAATTATAATTTAAAAAATCACCGGAACGATTTAAAAAATGGATCAAAAGATGATCAAAGTTGGACTTTAAAACACAGGAGAACATCTTTTTCTTTACTCTCCTGAATGTTTGCAGATTTTTCATGACACTGAGTCAAAATAAGTTTAAACACCCCAACTGTCCCTTATTCTCTCAGGGGGAACCAGAACAGACACCTGGCCCAAAAGTGGCTGGAAAAGTTGAATGACCAGTGGGAGCTGCAGAGGCTTCTCCAGGATTGTCATGAGGTGAGTCCAGCTGTTATCACCTGTGCTCTCACCTGAGGCTGCTGCACACTCACCCCCGTCTGTTTGGTTCCAGCGACTCTCTGCCTCTTTGGTTAGCTTCAATAATTCAGCAGCTCCTCATCACTAATTCAGAGGAGGAAGAGTGTGTGTGTGTACAGGAGGATGTGTGTGTCTGCTGGAACCTGAGCTCTCAGCTGACGGGGTGTGTTCTTTTCTGGTTTCTCACACATTAGACTTCAAAAAGACAGAAAACTCGTCCTCTGTCGCCTGCAGAAAGCAAAGCGTACCGCTCAGTGAGCCTTCAATTTTGAAATTAAATGAACTTTGAGCAGACTTTGGTGGTGGACGAGGTAACAAAACAGGGAACCCAATTTTTTTTTTTAAAGTGATTATTTGGTAAATGTCGTAGACTTGTATATTGCTTTTCTACCTACAAGGACAAAGCGCTTTTACAGTCACAGACCCATTCACCCAGTCACACACACATTCACTCACACATTCACACACTGGTGGCTGCTCCGCTGCCAAACACAGGTGCCCGCCTACCACCAGAGGCAAGGTGGGGTTCAGTGTCTTGCCCAAAGACACTTCGACTCATGGGCGTGCAAGGCAGGAATCGAACCTGCAACCGTACGATCATGGGTCGGCCGCCCTACCCCTGCCCCACAGCCGCCCACACATTTGGTGTGATTGTGTTTTTTTCCTGAACAAAAAAACGGATGCATTAAAGCAGATGCGTTATATTCTGGACCAAACTGTCTGGATTTAATTTAACCCCAAAAAATCAAATGGAGATCATTTATGTCTGAGAAAATGAACACATGACTTTCTGAGCGAGACTCCTCTAAGTTCTGAAAGCCTCAAAAACAATTTCAGACTAACAGATGATGTCACTTTCTGGATAAACAGGGAGGAAGATTTGACTAAGTTGCAAAACACAAAGACGGAGGCTTTCATGAAAGCTGCTGCACCGAACTTCAAGCAAGTCAAAATCAAAGAGTAAACATCAGGACACCAGAGAAAGAATAGATGTGTTTGTAAATGTCAAATATTTTAAATGTATTTGCACAAATATATTGTCTTTTATTTAAAAACCTAATTGGAAAACATACAAACTTTAATAACATTTTCTTTCGGGTTCAGCTGCCTGAAGTTACCTATTGAGCAGCTAATCGTGTTTGTCCAGCATTTACATCAGTCAGGGTGTGTGTGTGCGTGTGTGTGTGTGTGTGTGTGTGTGTGTGTGTGCGCTCAGGTTTGGCCTAAACAAACCCTAACCTTCCTTTCATGAAAGACACAAGTTCAAATAATCCCCACAGAGTCTCGTGGCTGAAGGTCCGGCCACCAGGCTCCGCCCTCGTCTGTGAGGACGAGCCCTTTGTTTGTCCTCCATGAGATTTTAATGCCCCCTCCCCCAGGACCTGTTTGCCTCGAGAGAGTCCAGAGGGGCAATTACCCCCTGCAACTACCTCCTGGTGTCCACCTCATAGGGTGGGGAGGTGTCAAAAAGGCAGAGTGTTGGACTGTCTGAGGGATTAATCTGAACCTTCTGCTGTGAGGAGCAGAGAACATGCAGGATTATCATTTACCAGTTGATGTAAAGTCTAGATCTCACTGTGGTCATGAGCTCCAGATCCACAGTAAATGAACAGATCCAAAAGGCAGTCAATTACACACAGAGTGGCTGAGGTGCAGAGTAAAGAAGAAAATCGCCTCCCCCCTTCATCCGCTGAGGTGGATTACAGTCAAAGATGGGGTGAGAATTACTCCCTGAAGGTTTACTGGACAGGTGTCACCCACATCAAACTGGAAGAATGTCCTGTGGGAGATCCGGGACAGGGTCTGGGAGCCCCCCCAGTCCTCAAAAAGAGCTTAGGTGCAGCTGTAGAGGAGGAAGTTTGCACACGAATGATGGATGGATGAATAAATTGATGGATGGATGGATGAAAACGTGTGATGCTACATACACACCAGGCATGGGATGCATGTTGAAGAACGCGCGTTCCTGAACGCACGTTTAGCATGAATTCCCTTAATTGGTTTCAGCGAAATATTCCCTCATGTTTCCGTCATTTTCTCTGGATTCATCAGTGTTTTTCCCACAAACCATGTGGTTTTGGCCCAACCCCATGACCACGCCCTCCTGCCTGCCCCAAATCCTGTTTTTAGGACATTAAAGTAACTTTCACCGGTCTATTCAAACTGGACCATCATGCTCCGAAGCCCCCCCCCCCCCCCCCCCATCTTCTTCCTCCCCCCTCCCCATTCTCTTGTGTCACAGGTTTGCGTCCCTCCCCCTCTTTCCCCATTCATTCCCATTCATCCTGCCGTGCTCCTCCTTTTTTCCCCGGTCACGTGGGTTTCCGTCTGTGAGGCTGAGCCTTTAACAGACGGGCGTGCACCTCTCTGTTTCCTTGAATCTGTCCTTCAGGATGGAGGTGTCCCGCCCTCCTCTCCCCGACCGGCATCCGAACCTCTGCTGCTCTTCTTTCTCTCCCCCTCCTCCTCCTCGTCCTCCTCCTCTTGCTCTGCTTCACCACTGCAGCATCCTGCGACGGATCCGCAGAGGATCAGAGCTGAAGCTGCAGCATCTCAGCTCCACATTTTAAAACCGGAAGCACAAGGAGGAATCTCTTTCTTGAAGTCTTTCTTGCTTTAACCCCCCCCCGTCCTCCACCGTCTCCAGCTCTGCATCATTATCTGTGACCGGTGAGCCCCGGAGGCGTTGCCACCATCCTCCCCCCCCCAAATATCCCAGTAAAAGGGTTTTGCTTTTCCCTCCTCTCCTCCTCCTGGCGGCTCGCTCAGTCAGACACCTCCTATTTGAGAATGGGGGGGGGCACCCCTGTATAAGCTGGGCTGCTTGCCATTTTATTGTTTTGAGTATGAGGTTGTCGTCCCTCTCACTGGTCGATCCTGGCCCCTCCCTCGTATCCTGGATCAGTGTACAGTTAGAGCTCGCCAACACAAGGAGGGAGCAGAGAGCGTTTCATCTCTTTGCTCCGCTGTTGGGATTTTTTTGTTTTTTTGTTCTTGCCTTTCTGCAGCTGCATCTGCAGCTTTTCTTTTGTCTTTTCATAAAGTTGCCCCCCCACTCCACCCCCTATTTTCCTCCTATTCCTGCCGGTGACCTGGCTGTGCGCTGGCGAGCATCTTTGTGTATGTGTGGAACAGCAAAGGAGCGAGGATGCCGACATCCGCTGCATGCAGCTGCCAGGACCCTGCAGGCTCCCGATAGAAGCTGCTGGGAAACGGGTTCTCCTCTTCGGGGGGGGGGGAGTCCATTTAGGTATGGAGGATGCGGCTGCTGATGCTGACTTGGATTGTTTTTCTTTGGCGTCTCTGCCAGCGCGAGGCGTTTCTCGCCGTGTTCCTGCTGATAATTGGAGTGTGAGGGATTTTGATGGAGGGTGGGGGGCAGACTCGTGCTGGGGGCGATGATCACAGGATTCTGCTTCATCCACATGTGGATTCCTGCCGCCATGCTTGTTGTTACACGTGTGTGTCTGCCTGCATGTGACTCGTGCGTCATGAATGTCAGCATGTTTGACCTTGTTGGCGCTGCAGGTCTCAACTTCATTTTATTCACTTTTGTATTCAAACTTCTAGCCATGGAATAGATTACGTTTCCTCGCTTTTATATTTTGTCCATTTCTAGATCTTAAAAAGCGGACCCCCCCCCCCCCTCCCCTTCAGAGTGTTTGATTCACCTTTTCTGCTCCACCAGCTGGGCGACTGGGTGAACGAGAAGATGCTGATGGCGAGGGACAGCAGCCGAGACGAGACCCAAAATCTTCATAAGAAGTGGCTGAAGCACCAGGCCTTCATGGCAGAGCTGGCCCAAAACAAGGAATGGCTGGACAAAATAGAAAAGGTAAGAACTTTTAAAGAACTGCTGAAAGTTCTGGATCATTGAAGGAAATTTGATTTTTCAAATTTGTTTTATTTTTACGTCAAACGCTTCACAGTGCCGTTTTAATTCATGTTAATAGTGCAATTTATTTATCTTCTATGAGTGCTAACCGCATATTTACGTAGATATGTACGTGTGGGTGAGCAATAAGATGATGTGTAAATTCAGTCTTAGCTTTGATTGGTTGAATATTGCATTTAGTTAAAGACCTGCTCCAATGAAAATGGTCTTTTTAACACGTTCTGGTACAATTTTTCTGATGATGGAGGACATGTATGAAGAAAATGGAGCTTAAAATTGCACTTCTGAGTATTTCTTGATTCAAATTGTTGGGAATCAGGAAGAGACGAAAACAGGCTGTTTGAAAAAGTCTGTAGCAGGGATGTGGGTGCTGCAGTCAGCGGGACACAAGCTCCCTGCTCTGCTCCATTCTGATGCACCCACTTTCAGACAAATAGATCCGTGTTCGTTCTTGTTTTTCTCGTCCGAGCTGGAATCTGGATCTAAACTGAACGGCTGGATAGCTCCACATATTGCTCGCCTTTTTTTGTTGCAGCGCTAATGTGGCTGTAAACTTGCAGGAGAGAGTGTAAACAGAGGTATGATGGAAAATGAGAACAGGCTTACTCCACGCCAACAGTCCCGTCCACAAGTCCTGCTGCTCTGCAGAAACTACTAGAAATGAGCGACCTTGGCCGCCTTTCAGGCAGACTACTCTAGCAGTGTTTTACTCGGTTACTCCTCTAGGGCGGTTCAGTTAATCAACTCACCTGTTCAGCGTCCTATTTAAGTCCAGGTGTGCAGTTGTTCCTTCTCTTCCTTTACCGCAAGCGCTGCGTTCGTCGCCCCACCCTCCTCCCCGGCTTCCACCTGTGAGCTCCGTTAGTGGTAGTTATTACCCAAAGGTTTTATGGAAATCTTGTCTCATGGAATTGTACGGAGCCTTATGCCAAACCAAAAGAATGTAAATATTTTTTACTGCATGAGTTGTCTGACTGAAAAGACAGAGTTGTTTTATTTTTTTATTTATTTTAGCTAAAAACGGCGTAATCATAATTAAAAGACCGATGGGAACGCTTTGAAAATAGATCAAAAGATGACTGGAGCGGAACTTTATTGCAGAGATGACTTTTAAAATTTCAGTTAAGTTTTGCCCATATGTGCGATGGAAATGCAGCTACTGATACGTAATTACGTAATGATCTCCACATGCTTATCAAGTAGAGATCCTGTTCTGATATGATTGCTAGCACTAGAATGCTTTGCCGTGCTCCAAAGCCATGGCTGCAGAAGTGAAACGCCATCAAATGGGTCCTGCATCCTGATGAGACCGGAGTCTCATTAAGGACATTTCATTCAGCGTTATCCTCTTACGTAAAACTACAGTCAATACAGATGTGAAGGGAGACTCTGGATTATACCCAAACCCTCCCATGTAATCAGACGATCACTTACAGTGGCCGTAGAAATGCAATTAAAACGATTTGTCCTTGTTGGAATCATCCGACTGAATTGGATTACAATGATCTGGGCTGTTTTGTTGCAATCGCTGGTTTCTTTTTGTGTAGCTCTTTTTGTGGGGATCTCAGTTTTGGCCTGATGCTTTATAAATAAACTGAGCTGAACTGGAATGAAGCTAGAAGATGTCTGATTCATCTGGAGATTTGACCTATTCTTCGTAGTTCATAGCGATAGTTTCTTCTGTTTTATGATAGAGGATCATGTTTCCGGAGGTGGTCTGCCGAAAATGTTTGAAATACAGATCGGCAAACTTCTATGAATTTTAAAGGCAGGAATTTGATTGTGATTGGCTGTAAAGAAAGTGAGTACTTTAGCTATTGGTTCAGAGTGAGGACTAATGGATGAGTGATGTGTGGAGTGAAGAATCAGCAACCCAGCATACCTGAAGATTGAGGTAGATCGTCCTTATTGGAAATGAGCCAAAGCTTCACTTTAAAGACAAGAGGAAATGTGTTTTTTGACTCTGATGCTCCGATAACTTTTAGATATTTTACTATAAAATACTTCAGGTGTTGTTGAGTATATGACCGATTGTGCGCTACTTTTGCATATGTATTGTTTTCCCATGACAATGTGGTCTGGATAATCTTATTTGGTGATGAGCCTCTGTTTTCTCACTTTGACCTTTGTCTTTACACGATGCAATCAGGACTTTTTGAATAGAGAAGATAGTAGAACCTTCATTTGAATATGCAGTATTTGACTATAAAATTTGTATTGATGCCTTTTTTTTATTAACTTTTTCTTTTTGGTGTGAACAATGGCCGAATATTGTGTCACTAAACATGAAACTTAAAGCCAGATGAATGAAGCTTTACTTGGAGATCTCTTCCAAACAAAAAACAAAACTTTTTCTTTTGTTCAGTGTGTTGACTTTGCCTTTATAAGAATCGGGCTCCCGAACCCTTTATATGTAGGCGTGAACTGACATCCAGTTGTTTTGTGAAGAAAGAGGAAACGGCTAAACATAAAACACTGACATAACCAGAAGGGAAAACAGGAAGTCAAACTAAAAGGTGGGAAAAAAAGAGATTTGCAAAATGTTGGGTTAAAACAACCCAGCAACATCAGAATAACAACATAAGAAAAGAAAGACAACAGAGCAAAGGTACCTTTTGCGAGGAAAATGAACAGAGATCATACCCAGCAACTAGGCCTAGGCGAAAAATCGATTGAAGGAATGAATTCGAATTCAATTTAAAAAATAACTAAATCGAGTTTTTGTGTAATGCCGCATTTTTGGCTCCCCAGAGCTTCCGTGGAGTTAGTTTCACACGGCGGTATGGCAAGCGACAAACAACATCATCATAGCACACAGGAAACAGCAAGCGACAGCATGGCTCCCGGTGAGAGTGGGAAGTTTGTTCCCAAGAAAGGAATAAAATCATCTGTTGTTTGGAACTGGTGTGGGTTTACTGCCACAGATGTGGAGGAAGAGACCCCCCCCCCCACGCTGCAACATTTGCCTTAAGCCCATCGCAGTCAAAGGCAGCAGCACCACAAACCTATTCCAACACCTGGGGGAAACCCTTTATTACTGTTCTCCTTCACTCCCTAACTCCAAACATGAACGCGCGCACCCTAAACACAGCACGATCTCACTCGCTCTCACACGGCACGCGCTCATTCCTCCTACACACGCAGCTGGCTGACACACATACACATAGTCATTCTACAACACCTTGATAGTTAGTCAATAGTTAGTTGTTACTGTTATTTGTTAATAAAGAATACTGCGTTGCAATTATGAATTGTATTCATTTGCGACGCGGCCGCCGGGGGATTTTGTGTTCGGCGGTGGGGGTGGGGGGGTTGACCACGACTCCTGCTGCTTCATCACAGCGGTGATCAAAAATCCCTTTAAAAATCCCCACTTATTGCTTTCCTTAAGTGTGTGTGTGTGTGGGGGGGGGGGGGGGGGGGGTCGGAAAAAAATCGGAAATCGAATTAAAAAAAATAAAATCTGAGATTTTATTTTAAGGCCATATCGCCCAGCCGTAGCAGCAACAATCTCTATCTGCTCTGGCGCATATTCTGTCGCCTCCTCTTTTATTAAGTTTGTTGGGTTTCCCTAAATTACACATGCGCTGAGCTCTAAGGAGGGGGAAACAGATAGAACACAACTGCAGCGCTATCAGGAAACAATAATTGCAACATATCTGTCTTTTCTCCCGGATAACTGACACAGAGCGTCCTCCGATTCCGGTCTTGACACAGACGACACACAGCCTTCACATTGATGCTGGGAAGACGCTTAGATAGTCGGTCTCCTCCCAAGAGTTTCACCTCCACCTTCCTGTCAAACAAAATTGGACACAGAAACTTCTGCATGCATGATTGTAAAACCTATATGGCTCTGTAATGCATAAAAGCAAATATGAGATAACTTATATACATTATTCCAACACAAAATAAGGGAAAAATTGCGATAAATGGTTACCTTAAATTTGCCAAAACAATCTTATGGCAGCTTAAAGTATTTAATGTATCAAATAAATACCTTTATGGATTTGACCAATCGGATGGACTGTTGTCGACCAATGGAATGGAGCCCTTTTATGGTATGTGCTCGTCTCCTATGTGGACGAGGGTCATTTGGAGTATAATTTAAGTTATGTTGACTCTTCTTTAAATTAAACTGTTGCAGTGAAAAGGAGATGTTTTTGGTAGTCTTGCTATTTGTTCATTTATCGCAAGTAATATTGTCCTCGCAATATTGATCATTAATTTCACAAATCGCGAGTTTTCCTCATTTCATGCAACCACTTAACGTCTGCAAAGTTCTATATATTTCAATTGTGTCTGAACCAGAGCAGACGAAACCAGATGTTTCATAAAAAGCTCAGGCTTGTGACTATCAACTGCCATGGGCGGGGCCAAAGTCTCCCTGCTTCCATACAATTCTGAAGCATCCAGACAAATAAATGCATTAATCTTTTCATTTTCCTCATCTGAGCTGACTTTTGGCTCAAAACTGTTTGGCTGAATAGCTCTGATATTGCTCACCATTTGTCTGGGCTTATGAGGTGCCATAAGCTATCGCTGGAGAATGTAAACAAAGCTAACCTCTGTGCCAACAATCCCACCCACAACTCAGAAACAAATTTCTAATGAGCTTCTTCTGCTCTGCAGAAAATATGTCTTAAAAACGACACAGGCTTTTTGATTTAGGCCATAAACTGCATTATCATATTTATATATATAGCTTAGGTGGAAGTTAACCAACCATCAAACCTAAATTGGTAGAATTTAGATTTTAAATTTAAAATTAGATTTGGGCTATATAAATTAAATTAAATTTAATTGAATTATTAGATGTTAGATGTAGAAAATATTACAGTAGCATTTATTTTGCACTTAAGTTCAACAGACTTAAAAAAAAACAAAGTCTGACAGCTCAGTTGGTGGATTTCTTTGGTCACAGCTGAACCTTATAGTGGAGTGTGGGATTGCGTTAAGCTTTTGTGCGGCTGTGCATGTCTGTGCACGTGTGCTGAAGATATGTTGTATAGAAAAAGATGAATGAATGAGATCTGATACGTGTAGAGAAGACAGGAGGACGTCATGCAGACAGAAAGAGTAGATCAGTTTGTTCAATACAAATGTCTGGAAGGATTTTCTTTGTTATAATCTCTCTGAAAATCAATGGAAACTGTCTCTGGGTAGAACAGTTATTGTGGTTTTCGACTTAACCTTTCCATAATTTTTTGATGAGTCACAGTTCCATTGAGGCATCGGTGGTAGAAGATGTTTGTGTTTCGATCCAAATGCTGCAGATCTGTGCTCTAAATCCGTGTTTTTCAACCTTTTTTGAGCCAAGGCACACTTTATCCTTGACAAAAATCCCGCGGTACACCAGCATCCAAACATTAAATAAGGAGAAACTGTATAGACTGCATTGATGTACAGTCCCTCCGCAATGTTTTTTTCAAAGTTGTAATACAAGATAAGTTGGTTTTCAGTAATAATTTTCAACTAAATTATTTGACATTTTACCCTGGTTGTTGTTTTCCCCTTCAGTTTATTAAAATACAATTTTATGTAACCTCACAAAAAAAGCAAATATGTTCTTTCTAAATTGTGATTTATTTATTTTTTATTTATTTTCAATGTTAGTGCAAAGGCAACTGTAGTTTTTTGAACAATTACATGATCACAAAATGTTTGATACATTTTACACAAAAAGACTAACATTATATATATGTTTTCTGTAGCTACACAAAAAGTGAACATGTTGAAGTTTTTAAGTTTTTCTTTTGTCTTAATCAAAGATAAAGTCTTTGAAAACTTTAACAAAATTGTTTTATTTCTATTTAGATTATTAAGTTGTTTTAATTTAGTTTAATTGTGTCTGTTGGCCACTTTACCTTAATCGTTTTTTTAAATGTTGTTATTACTTCTTCTTAAGTTTAACATATAAAATAATCCAGACGTTGTTAGAAAAGTGTTTCAGTTAGAAAGATGACTTGGACCAAACTGGGATGTTTGGCTGTTAATAAACACAAACCTTTAAGGAGAACTAAACTGTGACCTCTGATTTCATCAAGAAGATGTAAAAACTGTTTGATGTGTGTTTGTTGTGGTTTAAGACGTTTAACAAGGAAGACTTATTGTAGCGCAGACATGCTGTCACTTTAACCCAATGCATCATGGGAGATGTAGTGCGAAACTGCCGCAGATGGCAGACAGACTCGCGTCTCTGAGCTTCATTGATTGTTCACTTGTTCCACGGTCTGACACCGGATTCTGTGGAAAGCTACACCACTAAAGACGAGCTTTAGCTGGTATTTTTGTTAGAACTAAGAAACTTTACGAGCTACATCGGAACAAGGAAGTGAAGACTTTAACCACTTCTGATTGGTCAGACTGATGACATGTGATTAAGCCTTCAAGAATGATTGGTGGAGACAGTTAAAAATCGCTAAATGGTGGTACCGTCATTCTTATCAAAATGTCTTCATTAGAATCAAATAAACACAAAGAAATTTTTTTTTACGATCTTATGTATTCCTAAGTACTCAGTTATGGTGGCCGACAGGGCTCACACTACATACAAAAGCAACAACGCAACGGCATTACCTGCAACACAACAACATAAATTGCAGCACAATGGAAATGACGGAAAAAGAGAAAATGAGGACTTTTTTTTTTTGATTTGTCTTGAATTAAAAAATGTATTTAGTTTAATTTTTTTTTTTGCATGAACACATTCACCCCACCAACTCTCTCCCTCCTTGCAAAACGTTTACATTCCCCTGGTGCATTCAGTCTTACTTGCATGTTGGATGTTTGACTCAGCAGTTTGAATCACAGAGTTTATTCAGCTGTAAAGTTAGAGGGCTTTTCTTTCTGATGAACCTCAGAAAACAGAATAATCTGGATGGTGTTTATTTTGCTGTGACCTCAGCAGCGTCACCATCAGCAGCAAACTGCTCTCACAACAGGAAGTGGAGCTGCTGGCCGCTTGACAAGGTTTACTGTCTGAAGTCATTCATGGCAGCCGTCCTGCCTCCAAAATCTACTCTCCTGCTGTTGCCTGGCAACTCGGGATTTTGAACCTTAGTATTCAGTTATTTACATTATTTTAAGGCCAAACTCCATTTTTGCATAGCACTGTCAGATCGTTTTACTACTAGTCGAACTTTGGTTTGCAGCTATTCATTAAGCTAAAATGCTAATGAAAAAGCTGTATCAGTGACATCAGAAAGGGAAATGTTCTTATAGAACCTGCTTTTAGTTCTGTTTTGGGATGCTTCCTGTCCAAAAGTGGGCCCGCTGTTCGCCCTGATTGTCTCTGTCTGCTGTTGTCCTCCGAGGATCTGGAGTCTATTTCTGTAAAAGAAAAAAAACTTGACTCTCCGAAGCACAGCATCTGTTTTTAGAATCCCTCCATGTCGGTGAAAATGCATTTCAGCAAAAGAGCATGTGAACCTCGGCTTTTAGCAGGAAACTGCTGGTCTAATTACTGACATTTAGTAACTATGGATACATACATAAATATGCTTCTGCCCACTTATTAATTTATTGAAACAAAGTCTTTAGATTTCATTTATTGACAGGTGCAAAGAGTGAACCTTAGGAATTCTACTCAACATGGGCAAGGAAGCTGATAATCTAGCCCAAACCATAACCCTCCACTGCCGTGCTTTACTTTAGTGTTTGACATTTTTAGTATAATTAAACATGACGATGCAGAACTCACCAACCATCTCTATTTTTCTCTATGCCTTATGTGAAAATCTTATAGATTTTCTTCTTAGTTGTACCTTTATGAACCGTACAAGCACTTTCACACAGAGATATTAATGTCTACAGGTTTTCTTTGGTTTTGAAGATTTTTTTAACCCAACTGCTTTTTAAAATTGTTTTAATTAATGTTTCGTTGTGATCTGCGTCCTGATTGGCTGCTGATTTTGTCAATTAATCTCTTCTGTACCGGGTCTTATGTAAGACCGATCTATGTCCACTGCTACCCAACACATTGGTTTACAAATGGGATACGACATCCAGATTGGAAAAAGGAATCATCTCGGTTACCCCAATAGACGGAGAAGTCAAAACTAGCAGAAACTATTTACGTTAATCATAGCTGGGAAATGGGAGTATTGGTTTCTGAATCTTAATCATTTGGATATAACTGGATTTATCATTAAAAAAAAACATTTAAACACATGAGAGGAACCTAAGTCATATTAGACACAAAAACTATATCAAACAAGAATTTTAGAGGATTGGAACCTGTGCCTTTAAAGGTTGCCTAGCAACAATAACCCCCCTTCTCATGCTACTCATGTGTGAAGGTCATTTTTCCCTACCTTCCATTCTCTTCCACATCTCTCCTATACTTTTCCTCAAAGGCATCGACTCTGCTTCCTCTCATCCTTATGAACCGAAACAGAAAGTTTCCATTCAGAGATCCAAATGTAAAACATCTCAGGCAGCAGATGGAAAAGAACAAAGTCATTATTTATTTTTAGGATCAGAGGATGAAAATGTAAAGATAAATCCAAGCGATTCAACAAAACGAGAGGAGGAAATAGAAGAGTGTAAACCAGGAACAAGCCACGCACAAACTAACTGAGAGGATGTAAAGAAGTGTTTAAGTTAGAATTATGCTTTATGTTTAAGAAAACTCCTAATGACTTGAAAGTATAAAAACAGCTGAACTGCATCAAGTCCAGAGCATTCATTAAATTCATTTTATTCTGTAACTTTTGTAAAGGAAATAACATGATCCCATCCAGATGACTTTTAGCTCCAATTGTTTTGGGTTATGTACCGTAATTGGACGTGTTAAAAACATAGATACCAAAAGAAACACACGCCAATGTTTATAGGATCAGATGAGGCAGTTTTTATGTTAAAAAAAAAAGCAAGCGATGAGTTTACCTGATGAAAACTTTGTTTCCACGCAATGATTTTGACCATATATTATTTATAAATGTAAAAAATCATGTTAAAACATTTGGAAAAGAGTCCGATTTCTGCATCGAGGAGATCAGATTTGTTCTTGTTGCGCCTTTTTTTGGTCGAGGGGTACCTAGAGGGGCATAACATAAAAAGTAATTGTTTTGTCTCCAAATTTAAATAAACAAAAACACTAAAAGAATGTCTCCATACAAATATAACAAATATATCTGCGGCCTCAAACTTAGACATGTAAGAGTACAAGAAGTACAATAAATTAAGATGGAAAAACATTTAATTGAATTGGAGTAAAATGACATTTAGTTGATAAATATGTAAATTTGATATGTATAAACAATTATTGAGTTGGATAGACCTAAGAAATGTGACAAACACACACACACACAAAGATGCACAAAAACACAGAGGTCCCACTCTTGATACAAAAAAGAAATAAATACACAAAACACAGAACCAACAGAATGAAGAAAACCAAATAGGGCCACAGCCGTAACAGTTCTCCAGGTGAAGAACATTTCAGAGCTGCTCCTGAAAGATGGAACTTTTGTTGTCCGTTTTTGCTGGATTTCTAGTTCTATTTAGCACAGAGGCAGAAAATAGGTTTACAACAGGAGAGATAAAAGATGTGAGGAGGTTGGTGAGTACCAGCAGTTCATGAACTGGAGTTTAGAGTGGCTGCGATAAAACGGATTTGTACCTCAGAAAGTTGCTGAGGCACGTGTTGGCCAGCAGTGATGGCTGGGGTATAGAACCAAAGCTTTGGCTTTTTTTTTTGGCGTAAAACATCTCAACAAAACTCACAGAAGGAAGGAAGTGACCCACAGCAGGAAGCGTTCATGTGTGATAGACGAGTCCAAAGCTAATATGACGAGCCTTGAAGGATAATAGTTTCTAATCAAGAATTGTAGCGTGACTGCACTGACTGCGCTGACTGCGCGAGTCAGACTCACTGATCTAAATATGAATTGGTTTTGTATCTGCAGTGTGAACTGCAGCTGTCTGCCGAGGATTTTCAGTCAGGCTGCTCTTCTGAAGGCAGAAATTGAGACACGGTGAAGGTCTTCGGTTTCCAAGTGAAAGCAGAAGCTTGCAGAGGAAAAGTCGATGGCATGGCGGTTTGAAGCTTTTAGTGTGAGGGTGTAGCCGTGGTGTGTGATCTATCTGTGAAAACGGGGTCTGTTTGTTTCTGCAGGCAGAAGTCAGAGCTGCTAATCTGAACCCCGTGGGCTTTTGATCCGGGGCCCCCTTCACTCTCATTAAGCTCCATAATTAATTGACCTGATTAGCAAGTTAAGAAGGACAAGCTCAGACTTTAAAAAATTATATATGTGTGTGTGTGTGTTTGTGTGCTGTTGTTTAGACCAACTAGCAGATGTCTTTGACGTGGAGTCAGTTTTGACGCCGAAGCTGCTGTGGTTTGAGCGTGGCAGACCCACTGACCAGCAGAGCTGTCAGCAGCAGATGTCAGCTGAGAAGCCCAGCAGACAGCAGGAGGACGATCCATCTGCTACTGTTGGTTTCAAGCTTCTGTCCGCGGTTCTTCAGACATCTCTATGCCTGGGATTTGGCTCGTGTGGATCAAACATTGAGATTCATTTCCATTTTACTTTATAATCCAGCATGTTTGCGTAAATAGAACCTCGCGGAGGCGCCCCCTGCTGTTTGAGCAACAATCTTCAAGCCGGACCTCAGAGAAGTGATCCCTTTTAGGAAACAGGCTGACGTCTTCTTGTGCGTACAGCAGGTGGATCACATTTAAAAAGAAAGTAGGGCAGGGAGTTTTACAGGATCTGTTTTCTTGAGACGAAGAAAGTCCTAGTCCTCTTTGAAGTATGTTTTTGAGAAGGTGGTGGGTGAAGCTGCCTCGGCCCACACAAGCCTCCCACTCCCAGCACCAGAGTGAAAGCTGACATAACCCACTCAAGTGGAAATGACAGAGCGGTGTTGTAGCGAGGGCTGCTGTTCTCTGGTTCTGACGTGCTTCCTCCTCTCTGCTCGGGAAGGAGTTTCCAGACGAAAGCGGCTCTGCAGCTGTGGGAACACAAGCCTTCATCTCCACGGCCGACGTGCAGCTGGTCTGCAAACAGCCTCCGGACAGGGAAGCCTCTGATCAAATCTGTGTTCAGTCAGGCAGGCTGTACATCTAAAGATAACCTGAATCCAGCTGATGGTTGTCCTCTATCGATGATCAGTCGCTGCTCTTCCATCCTTTGTCATCTTAGTTAAAAAAAAGCCTGTTGCAGTCAGACATGACCACCTGCCGGGCACCAAATGGTGGAACATTTTGTCTTTTAGAAGGAGATCCTGTTCCTAAGAAAGTATGATTTTAGTATCATTTCTGTCAGGCATAATTTAAGTCATCGGTACTCAGGGGATCTATTACAAAATCCGGTCCCAGTGATCTTTTAGTTAAGATAAGGCCTTTTTAGGCTATACTTTAAAACCTGGGTCTTTTGTTTTTAGGACATAGTTTCTGCAGAGCAGCAAGAGTTTATTAGAAATTCACCTGAGTTGTGGGCGGGGACTGTGGCACAGAGGAAGCAATCCTTCCCACACTTTCCATCATCTAAATGTTTTCATGCTCTCCCGTTACCTTATAGCTCCTCACAACCCCAACCTAACTTTACGGCAAAAATGGCGAGCAATATTGGAGCTGTCCCACCATACAGTCTAGACCCAGATGCCAGCTCAGACGAGGAAAGCAAAGACTTACGTCCATGTATTAATTAGGCCTGCACAATTAATCGCAACTTTATCGTTTGCCTTTGCGTCACATTTTAAGTTTTTTTTAACTGATATTTCTTATCATTTTTATGCTGATGATATTGAGCTTTATGTGTCTTTTAAACCACAGGATGTTTTTAAAATACAGATTTTACGCAGGTGTCTCTGCTAAATGAAGCTAAAACTGAGGTTCTAGTCTGTGCTCCTGACAGTTTCCTCCCCCAGATAGTCCAGTGGTTCGGTCCTCTTGCTTCCTTTATCCAGCCCTCTGTCAGGAACCTCGGGATAACCCTAGACCCGGTTTTATCCCTTGACTCTCATGTCGGGTCACTTGTTCGCTCTTGTTTTTATCATCTTAAATATATTGCAAAACTGAGTCCAATTGTGTCGCGTTCAGAGATGGAGATGCTGATCCACGCTTTTATCTCGTCTTGATTATTGTAACTCCATCTTCACATGCTTGAGCAAAAAACCTTTAGAACGGCTCCAGGTTGTCCAAAACGCTGCTGCAAGGCCTTTAACTAAATCATCTAAGTTTTCACACGTTATTAATCCAGCTGCTCTTGCTCCCCATCCGCTACCGAGTGCATTTTAAAATCCTGGTTATAACATACACAGCACTTAATAGCCAAGCACCAGTCTACTTAAAAGACCTTTTACAGCCGTACACTCCCAGCAGGTCCCTGAGGTCATGTGACCAGGGTCTGCAGGTTGTTAAGAGAACCCAGTTAAAGACTAAAGGTGACAGAGCTTTTGCAGCAGTGGCTCCATCCCTCTGGAACTCCCTTCCTCTCAGCCTCAGATCTGCAGACTCAGTGTTTTCTTTCTTTTAAAAAGCAGCTAAAAACCTATCTTTTTAAAATGGCTTTTTCTTAATTTTCTCTGTATTCTGTGTTTTACAGTGTTTTCTTGTGAAGCACTTTGTGATTTTTATCTTGAAAGGTGCTATACAAATAAAGTTTATTATTTATTATTAACGCCATTTCAAGCTGTGCAATATCCATATCGCAAAAGTCGGCGAAAATCTTAATAAATAAACCTTAAATGTGCTAAAACAATCTCCATGGCAACTTTAACTATTTAATATATTGAATAAATCCCTTTATGCATTTGACCAATCAGATGGAGCCCTTCACGTTGTTGACCAATCGGATGGAGCTTTTGTCAGATGTTGCCCTGCAAATTAGACGAGGGTCATTTGGAGAATAATTTAATATATTTGGAATCTTATTTTCATTAAACTTTTGCAGTGAAATGGAAATTTTTTTGTTGTTTTTGCTATTTGTTCATTTATCGCAAGTGATGTCGTCATCGCAATATTGATCACTAATATCGCATATCGCGAGTTTTCCTCACCATCATTGATGGTGCTCCAACTATGTTCAGACTTGTTTTTTATTTGCTCATTTTTAGAAAGACTGTGGTGATTTAATGTTCTATTTTGACCACACGATAAAACATTTGTACAGCTACTTAATTCAACCAGAAATAGATATATATAGAACTTTAATTGACATCAATATGTGTGGTTGGGGTATATAAATATGCTTTATATAAATATTAGGGGTAGGAGAGTTTAAGAGTAAACATTGGTTGTTAAAGAAACTACAAAGAATGTCATTTTAGCAAAGAAACAATGCACAAACTAACACTTGTTGCAGTACCTCAAATGACCACTGGAGGGTGTTTCTATAATGGAACAATCGCATATTGTACGGAATGTAAAATTGTACAATATATTAGTGATTTTTTATTTTTAATTAGCTGTTTATTTTAAATTTGAGTATGATTAGAGATTACTTTTTTTTTAACTTTACTCTGTCGCCCCCTTCTGACCATTTCTAGAACGGCGGAGTTGGGCGGAGTCAGGATGAGAGGCACATTGCTGCAGTCAAGATGGCGCCTGACATCATCAGCCGGGAGCAAAAATTACACCGCTTACCCTAAACCTTATCAATCTGTAAAAACAAAATAAAACTTTTGTTAAAGCTTAGAACTGGCAAAACTGTTAGGATGCCAGTATCAGTGGAGGCTCAAAAATGGGTGTAAATATTTTTGAGCCTCAAACTGAGAAAAATGAAACGGTTGCTGTAAACCACCGCCATGACAAAGACCGCCACTTCCAATCAAAATCGGACTTTGTCTGCATTGATCTCTGCACTGATCTGTTATGTTGAATTAAATATTTTATAAAACTTCACTGCACAAAATGGATGAAGGAAATTAATTTAGATTCATCACAGAGCGTGTAATTAACTTTATGCATTATTTTTAATTAGCAGACACGCCCATAACATCAGTGTTTGTTGTTTATTTTGTTTAGTTTATTTAGTTTATTTTTCCACAATGTGTCAAAAGCAACAAATCCCCTCATAATACAAAATGTGGAAAAAATGGACATCCCTGAAAATCCCTGAAAAAAAAGAAAATAAAAGAAAAAGAAAATAATTACAAAAATAAAATACAATAATAATATGAGAAAATAATGGTAATATAGTGGAAAGTGTTATACAATAGGGACAATGGATTTGAACAACATAAACTCTGGCGTGTGGCCATATAAGTGTCAACAAACAGAGAGAAATCACAAAACATTAATAGGTGGTTTCGGTCGGAGCAGCATTTGTACAGTATGATGACAATAATAGCAATTTCAGTTCCCTTTTAAACATGTATATTGTAGCAGACTGTTTAATGTCATTGTCTAATGTATTCCAAGTTTGTGGACCTCTAGCACAGACAGAGAAGCTTGTACATTGCAACTTTCTGTTTTTGCCTTTTAGCATATGCTTTCCCCTGGTGTCATGGTGATAAGAGGGCGAGGAAAGTGGTATGAGGTCACACAAACGACTGTTTAGTTTATGAACAGCACTGTACATTGTGCATGCGTTATGATAAGTGTTAAGTTCCGGTGACTTAAGGAGGCTGTATCTGTGAAAGAGTGGATCTGTAGGAGAATTTGGCGTGGACCAGGTTATTGCTCTTATTGCTTTTTTTTGTGTAATCAGGAGTTTTGCGGTGTAGGTAGAGTATGTGTTATTCCATATGATGTTACAGTAATTCAGGTGAGGCTCAAACAGGGATCTGTTGTGTCACACCGAAATACCTTCCACAGTAAAAGCATATATATCTGAAGCATTTATTATCCCATAAGCTCTCCATTGCTTTCTGTCTCACCTTTAAAGGTTTTAATCTTTGGTATATTATAAAGCAAACTGATACTCTTAATCAATAACGGTTCTTGAATTCATATCTGCTTGTTTACCAAATATATTTGTGTGAGTTTGAGTCTGACAGGATTTCAGTGTGAAAGAGGCAAAAGGGAATTGAAAGGAAGGGAGCAGGTGACTACAGAGAACAGCGGTTGGTGCGTGTCCAATTTCAGAACGGGGGGAGGCGCAAAAAGGGGGCAGAAACATAAAAAAAAAATAAGGAGAGAGGAGGGAGACTGAGAGAGGGGAAGGGCAATGTGAGGTGAATTATGAGACACGCTTTAAGGACGCCTGGGCAACATCCACGAGATATTCTGACCTCTGGGAGACACGTTTGACCTCATCTGGTTACTGAATTCACTTTAGTGACTTTTCCTTAAATCAGGGTTTACGTTGCAGATTAAGCTTATGGCACCACATACATTTCGATTTTTTTTTAAATTAAAAATAACCGGCTTGTGTTTTTTTATCCGTTTATGGTCTGCATAATGAGAACGTCTCAAGCCCAGGGGCCTGTCTGTGTTTCCAGGAGGGTCAGAAGCTGATCCAGGAGAAGCCGGAGCTGAGCCCGGTGGTCCGGAGGAAGCTGGAGGAGATCCGGGAGTGCTGGCAGGACCTGGAGAGCACCACTCAGGCCAAAGCTCGCCAGCTCTTCGAAGCCAACAAGGCAGACCTGCTGGTGCAGAGTTACGAAAGCCTCCACCAGAGACTGGGACAGCTAGAAGGTCAGCTGGCCTACGTGGACCAGGGTCAGGACCTCACCACAGTCAACAAGCAGCTCAAGAAACTGCAGGTACATCCACATGTTACCCCCCCTCCAGGGAAGAACCACTTCCCTAAAGATTTCATTCTTTTAAACCTTTGGAAAGAACACAGGGATCACTGCTATATGATGCTGTTTCTCCCATAATGACAGTAGACATTCATAACATGTGTGCTCTCAGTAACAGACTCAACATTTGTCCTATATTAAGCTCCTCCGAAGAAGTGTTTTAGTTTATTCACTTTAATTCATTCATGTATTTCACTTCCTACCCACCTACCATACATACCTACCCAAACAGCCAGGAATGCTGGAATTTGACCTGGAAAAGTGAAAAATCGTTGTTTTTGTTCCTTCAGTTCACACTTTCATTTCCTCATCATTTCACCAAACATCACCTCTCGCTCTCCTCTCCCACAGCATGCCGCTTTCAGCTTCCTTTATCAGGCTGCCATTATCTCTGCTTTGCATCTTCATCCTAAATCCAAACTCCACTACCCAGCATCCATCCAGGCAAAGGGGTACGGTAACCTTCACTTCCTGTGAGAACAGCTACTCTGCTGCCGTCTCGGCGTCCGCCTTCTTGTGCAGACATTTCAACACATGAACTTTTAAGTGAAAGAACGAAAACTTTTCCTTTTATCTTCATTATTTATGTTTTAGTGTAAACGGCTCCCAGTTACCTGAAGGAAAGCCGGCGTGACTTTGTATGCTCTTCTTAAATGTTCTCTGTAACTTTCCCTCCTTTCTCCTGTTTTTGCCTCTCAGACTCTGGAAGGCCAAATGGAGGAGTGGTATCAGGAGGTGGGCCAGCTTCAGGCGCAGGCAGCCTCCATCCCGCAGCAGACGCCGGTCAAGCAGACGGTTGCCGAGCGACAGACCGCCGTAGAGACCAGGATGTTGCGTTTGATCGAACCTCTTAAAGAGAGACGACGAATTCTTCTGGCGTCAAAGGAAGTTCACCAAGTTGGACGAGACTTGGAGGATGAGATTGTGAGTTTTTTTTTTTGTTTGTTTGTTTCACCGTCCTTCCATGAAATCCTTTGATTGATTATCCTTTAAAACCCTTAAACACAGGAGACGCAGGCGGCACCTAAATAACACACCATAAATCTCCATGAATCGGCTGATTCTGACGCAGAGAAAAGCGGCTTTTCACATCAGCTATGTGCCATTACGCAACACAGTAACGCAAAGTGACGCATAATGGCACAAAACCGTGTTTTTGTGCAACAGAATCAGCTGATTTACTATAATTGCATAAACGAAAGGCATCATGCTTGTCAAAAGGATGTGGCTAAAGCTCCGGTCCTGAAGGCTTAATTCGGTTTCTTGTATTAGAATGAACTCATTTTAATTTTAATCAAGCAATTTCACTTAAGTAAAGACTTTTTTAGAACCAAGAAAACGTTTTTTGATTTAAACATTAATGATGAATGTGGCATAAATTTCAGAACTGCTGAGTCGCTAATTTATCTGCTGGTTAATTTATTTTTGTAAATAGCAATTTAGTTCTTTTGTGGGATCCTTTGATATTTTTTAACTTGGATGAGTTAAAAAAAACTTTGCTTTTTAGAATAATTCTAAAAAGTATTCGATCGGATAGAGCTCTTTTATTTTATGTTTGCCTCCTATGTAGACCCTATGTAGGGTTGACTCTTATTTAAATTAAGCTTTTGCAGTGACATGGAAATGATGTTTTTGGTTTTTTTGTTATTTATTCATGTATCGCAGGTTAAATCGTCATCGCAATATTGATAACTAATATCGCAAATCGCAAGTTTTCCTCACATCGTGCAGCCCTAGTTTGTTTATTTATTGTTGCTCCACAGCGTGTCCCAGAGCTGGGCTGAATATTAGGTAATTTATCTTCATCATTTCCTAATTCTCCTTTGTGGTTTAGAAAAAATAATTTATTTATTAATTAAAATCACTACATAAATAAAAAGAAACACTAAAAAGGTTTACGGCTATGTACCTGTCTTTTTTTTTGCTGACATGTTTTTTTAATCAAAATGCCGCACTTTTAAGTCAACTGATATTTCTTTCTTTGTAGATGTCTTACAAGAGCAAATAAAGCTTCAGGAAGCATTGCACTTGAGGGAACAGTTGGATGAAAGGCTTCAATGCTACACGAAGCTTCATCTGCCCATCACTAACAAATATGTTCCTCTTAAGAACATTTAAGATCAATAAAGCCACGATTGTGTGTGTCCTCGTCCGATCTATGCAGCTGTGGGTGCAGGAGCGCCTCCCGCTGGCCACGTCTCAGGAGCACGGGTCCACTCTGCAGGCCGTCCAGCAGCTCATGAAGAAGAACCAGGTGAGAAACAACAGGAAGCTGCAGTGAGGGGGTCTGAGTGGACACTTGCTGAAATAAGGTGTAATCTTCTATGCAGAAAATTAAAGGTCATCTTGGATTTTTACTCTCAGAAAAAACTTTTGAACCCCTTAAAAGGCGGAGATAGTAGTTTGGAGCTGAACCTGTCTCCTTCACCTCCTCTGAATGACTGTGAATCTCCTCCTTCCCCGCAGTCCCTCCAGAGGGAGCTGCAGAGCCACCGTAGCAGGATGGAGGAGGTCCTGGAACAGGCGGGGATCATCGCCTCCATCCGAAGCCCCGCGGCAGACTGCATCCGGGCCGGCCAGGATCAGCTGGCCCAGCTGTGGGCGCTGCTCTGGACCGAGACGGAGAGGAGGCAGCTGCTCCTGGACACCATGTACCAAGTGCAGCAGTATTACCTGGACACGGCGGAGGTGGAGGCCTGGCTGAGCGAGCAGGAGCTGCACATGATGAACGAGGAGAAGGGAAAGGTCGGCTTCTTATAGGAGGTTAATGCTCGGGTCCCTGAAACGAAGTGTATCTGATAGACCGCCCTCCTCAGGACGAACCCAGCACTCTGCAGCTGCTGAAGAAACATTTGGTCCTGGAGCAAACCATTGAGGACTACGCAGAGACCATTGGCCTGCTGTCACAGCAGTGCCGCCAGCTGCTGGAGATGGGACACCCCGAAAGGTACGGAAACAGTTTTTTTTTTTATATTTCAGGTGAGCTGTATTTTTTAAACATATTGACATTTCCTAGAGGATCATTGAAGTTCCATGTGTAATGGTTTTTGAGATTTTTTTCCTTTTTTTCAGGGCCGATACTGATTATTAGTCGTCAATAATGCCAATGACCACAATGTAGAGCAGATATTCATTTGCAGTAGATGTGAACAAACTGGCATCAAAGCTTAATTATTAAAACACCAGCAATGAAATTTGTTTATTCAGGAAGAAGTAAATAAAAAGCAAATAATTGGCCCTTTAACATAAGTCTTTTTGAAAAATTCAAACCAAATCAGAAAGCACAGGGAGTTCTTCGGCACAGTGGCGTATCTTACAAGGTCAAACACAAAGTAAATAAGTAGCTCCCTGATGTTTTGTCAAGTAAATTAAATCAAATTAAATTAAATCAATTTGAGTAAAGTGTGACTGTTAAATCATCAGTATTCACACTTAATCTTTAACGTACCCAACCAAGAGAAAGGTTTTGTGATATCCCAGCATTCCTTTTGTTTCTACTCTCTCACGTTAGCTTCCAGACCTTCATTATCCAAAGCTAACACTGGCGTAGAAGAAAAAAAAAGGCGAGCAATATCAAAGCTATCCAGCTGCATAATTTTAAGCCAGATGTCACAAACCTGAGCTGTTTTTATCTGTTCCAGATCCACACGATTTGAATAAAGACATACTCAGAAACACACAATCTTAAATTCTTTTTATATATCTCCTCCATCATGAGAAAAATGCTACAAGAACGCTGCATTTTCATTGGAGTGGGTTTTTAAAGGGTTAAGCAGCAGAGATGGTGGTGAAAAAGGAAATTTGATGCATGTCTTCTCCAACCAAACAGTTCTTTTTGGCTCCTAAATTGCAGAGACCTCGCTGAAGATGGCCACACTCAAAGTTCAAAAACAAACTTTCTAGCAAGTCGCTCTAATCTCCGTTCATGTTGGCGCTGAGCAGAGGAGGGAGGGGCTGCAGGTTTACCCGTTCACAGATCAGAAATGCCTCTTTCTTAAGCATGGAGAGGACAATCATTCGCTTCTAAAGATGCGATAAACTGTGTTAAAAGATGTTAATGCTTTAAAAGTGACACCCCCAGCTGCTCGCAGCGTGACATGCAGAGGACGGCGTGGTTTGCAAAACCACTCAGATTGTGCGTTGGGAGGGGCAGAGCCCTGCTGCTGCACCTGATGCACCTGAGCCAAAATAACCATTTCAGAATCGACCCATTGGAGTAAAAAAACAGGCTGATACTGTTATACATCAAATGAACAAACATCGGCGCCTATTTTGAAGTTTTATTTCCACCCTTTGACACATTGGCATCAACCATCAGACCTGCTATAACCCGCTGAGATGTTCTCTGATGAAGCTGTGGCCTCATATCTTCAATCCAGATTCTTCTGCTTGTTCTTGACCTGGATGTTTGTCCCCGCAGCGAACAGATCAGCAAGCGGCAGTCGCAGATCGACCGTCTGTACGTGTCTCTGAAGGACCTGGTGGAGGAGAGGAAGAGCCGGCTGGAGCAGCAGTACTGGCTCTACCAGCTCAACAGGGAGGTGGATGAGCTGGAGCAGTGGATCGCTCAGAGAGAAGTGGTCGCCAGTTCGCCTGAACTTGGTCAAGACTTTGAGCACGTGACTGTAAGTCTGAGGCAGATGCTGCTCGACCCGCAGATGAAAGCGGCTTTTTTATTTTAATCCACTTCCTCGCCTCCTCAGGTCCTGCAGGAGAAGTTCACAGAGTTTGCGTCGGAAACAGGAAGTGTGGGGCAGGAACGAGTCACGGCCATCAATCAGATGGTGGATGAGCTCATCGACTACGGACACTCGGAGGCGGCCACAATAGCCGAGTGGAAAGACGGGGTGAACGAGTCCTGGGCCGACCTGCTGGAGCTCATGGAGACTCGTGCGCAGATGCTGGCGGCCTCACACCAGCTGCACAAGTTCTTCTCAGACTGCAGAGAGGTCAGCCGAGCACAGCTGCGATAGACACACACGTGTGAATGAATGATCATAACGCCGATGCTGCTGTCCAGGTTTTGGCTCAGATTCAGGACAAACAAAAGAGGCTGCCGGAGGTTCGAGCTCGGCAGGGCAGCACTTCAAACACCAGCACCCTGCAGAGACTCCTGCACAGCTTCGAGCAGGACATCCAGCTGCTGGTCACACAGGTACAGGAATCAAACCTCCTGAACCGATCTACTGCCTTTGCATCTGTTCACAAATGACTGGCGGCCTGCTCAGTTCCATTCAGTCCCACCGTTTGACGACCTAATCATGGAAACGTCTGTGAGGTTTGATCACAGATCATTAACAAATATACTAACTTTTGGCTCACGAGCAGCAGATCTAATGTGGAAAGTTAATCCACAGTGGAGCTGGAATCTGTTTTGTGAAATATCATATATCTTTTAGTAATTCAATTCAGTTTTATTTGTATAGCCCAAAATCACAACAACAGTCGTCTCGATGGGCTTTGAAGTAAAACATGAAATCAAAAGGATCACGAATACAAAGAGTTCAATAGGAAAATACTAAAATGAACTAACAAACTGACTAAGCTTTACTGGCATCCCTGCCCTTAGACCCCCCTTCGCGGTAAGGAAAAACTCCCAAAAAAAACGGATTCCGGAAAAAACGAAGAAACCTCAGGGGTGCCCACATGAAGGAGGGATCCTCCCCCAGGACGGACAGGCGATTTACCAGAACTCTTAGAGAAGAATTAACTTATCTAAATCTACAACTACATATATAAAAGTCCAGCAGACGAGCTTCATCCAGCCGTGGTTGTGGGGACAGTCAAAGGCGCGAGTCGAGCCGGAGACAGGAACCACAGCCAGGTGTAGGAGCAGGAGCAGAGGCGAGGTACTCGGTCAGGTACAGAGCAGAGACGAGCCAGAGATGAGCCAGAGGCAGGATCCACAGCCAGGTGTAGGAGCAGGAGCAAAGGCGAGGTAAACGGTCAGGAACTGGAGCACGGATGAGCCAACTGGAGTCTGGAAGCACTCCCACTCCCCAGGAGGGGAGAGGAAGAGAGGGACAATACATGAATCGCACTGCACCAAACAGAGGCATGGAGAACTAAATAATAAATTATGATCAAGAATAGAGGAGAGGAAGGGTAGAAGTAAAAAAGGAAAGAGGACAGAACCCCAGTGCACCATAGTTACCCCAGCTTCAACTTCTAGCAGCCTTTTAAAAGAAATAGTTTTTATTAAGTTTAATTTAAACAAACTAACATTAAGTTAAATAATCTCTGAATACTAACTAGTCTGACAATAAGCCTGTCCAAAGAGGAATGTTCTAAGTCCAACTTTGAATGTAGAAACTGTGTCGGCCTCTCTTACATGAGCTGGGAGTTTATTCCATAAGACAGGGGCTTGGTGGCTAAACGCTCTACCTCCAACCGTACTTTTACTAATTCTAGGAACCACAAGCAGTCCTGCGTTTTGCGAGCGAAGTGTTCTGATTGGTTGGTAAGGGACTATGAGGTCCTTAATATAGGACGGGGCCATTCCATGTAAGGCCTTATAGGTTAACAGGAGGATCTTGAACTTAATTCTAGTAGTGGCTCACGTGCTTCCAATAAACGCCGGGTTTGGAGGGATGTTGCGTCCAATAGATGCCAGTCTCTTTGTAGCGCTGCTCTGCACTAAACGCCTCTGCAGAGATGAATGAAAGGACAGGGAAAAACATAAAAAGGTCGTCTTCTACCCGTTAATCCTCTACTTTGAGCAGGAAAGACGACTCTGAATGGACAGACAGAACACGATCATGTGGAACACCCTGTTTACCCGTCATTTATTCCGTCTGCGAGCAGCAACCTCCGGTCTCTTTAAATGCCGTCCGAATAAGATTTTGATTAAAGGTTCCGATACTCTATTTCCTGTTGCTTCAAAAGATGTTCTTGTAATTCTGAGTATGTTGGGCATTTAAGCAATTTTACAAAGCACAGAAAACTTTTTTTTAAACTCTACTAAATAAAGCAAAGCCAGTCATGGTGAGAATACATTTTATAAAAGAGACTGAGGTCGTTTTTTTCTGGCTGAGATGAGACAGAAGCAGGGATTTCAGCTGTTTTAACTTTTACTTGGCTCAAAAGTTGTAAGTTGTTAAAGTATTAAGAAGTCAGTTATTGTTAGATGAACCTCGTGTTGTCCTACAGTCTGGCGTCTGGAAACCGTCAACATTGTGGGTTTTGCTAAATCTCAGCTGCTGTTTCCGCGCCGTGAGAACAACGGTGTCATCTGCAAAAAAAAAACAGACTTTTGCTCTCCTGCCTCTTTCTGCTGAGCTTGTTTCCTAAAAGCTGCCCCCCACCCCCCACCCCCACACTCCAGGTGCGTCAGCTGCAGGAGAGCGCCGCCCAGCTGAGAACGGTGTACGCGGGCGAGAAGGCCGACGCCATCGCCTGCTGCGAGCACGAGGTGATGCACAGCTGGAAGGAGCTGCTGACGTCCTGCGAGGAGTGTCGCCTGCAGATCACCACCGAGACGGACAAGCTGCGCTTCTTCAGCATGGTCCGGGACCAGATCATGTGGATGGACTCCATCCTCTGCCAGATAGGCACAGGAGAAAAACCCCGGTGAGCAGACGGATCTCCCCTTCGTTGTGTTCGCCTCACAGTAACGGCCGCCGACCTTCAAAACCTTCAAAGATTAATCTCATGAGATACAAGAAAGTACAACAAATGTTTTTAAACATAAATTAAAAAGGTGAATGTTTTTTTTTTTTACGTTAAATGTTAAACAAAGATTGGCGAAGGAGGTTGATTTTTCCCTGAACTGGGCCATGACCCAGATTTAAGAGGCATTATGGGAATGTACAACAATTCACTGGAAATCACTTAAACCTGAACAGAAAGTGAGCTACAATTCTCCTGTTTTCACATATCAGGGTTGTCAAATTATTGATTTGATTTGATTTGATTTATTTAAAACATTTAAGTCAAAGCAAAAAAGAATGTACACAGATTTATCAAACTCAAGTGAATAGATTAAAAAAACAGAAAATAAAATACTCTTAAATCACATTTGGCTTATTTAAATATAGTGATCATTAACTAAAGTCAAGTGGACTTATTGCTTGAAAAGGAGCAGGAAGAAGCGATCTTATATAATCCCACCTACTGAGTTCATTCATTTGATAGTTTTACTTAGTTTTTGTAATCCGGTTCTGATTTTATTCATACTTTTCAAGTTACAAAATCCAGTGCCTAGTAATTATTGATTATCTTCTGAAAACACTAGTCATGATTTCAGTAAACAGTAACGGTAACCAATATGTAATAATCATTGATTAACATTAGAACACATGATCACATTAAACCAGTAATTATTGCTACACATGCAAATCAAATAAAGAAAATCAATAGCTTATTGATTATAATTAAAACATGTCAGTAATCATTGTTACACAATGTAATAAATACTCAGTGGATGTAACTAAAAGAGCTTTGATTATTTCACCACGATCAAGTTCACACAAGTATTTGGAATTATTCAAACATCTGTTGATCCTTAACTCCTCTTAACTCGTCCTTTTCTTTTATATTTGGATATTTAAACTTTGTTTGAGCTCATTGCTTAACCTGTTCCAAAGTTTAGTGCCAAACAGAAACTTTTCTTTCTGGTTCTTATCAGTATAATCTTGAAGTTCCTACGTTCCCCTTAAATTATGGCGATTAATTAACTGCAGACTAATTAGAATTGTTTTTTTTCTTCCATTAAACTCATTTTGAATCCAAAACTATTGACTCCAACTCTAACATTTAGTTTCCACTGGTCATCCCTTTTTTGAAGAGGTTCCACATTTGTTTTGTTTCTGACTTATGGACGCCAAATCGAGCACAAAACCACTGATTTCAGAGAAGATTCCTGGATTGTTTTAAACGTTCCAATAAGTTCAACAACACAAGAATGAGACAAAAGAGGCGAGGGAACATGCTGGAAAGGCTGCAGAGATCAGAAGTAAAAGCACAAATGTCTGAATGTGTGTTTAAAAGTATGTTTACCTTTTCAAAGACAACCTTATGACAGCTGTTCAGGTTCAGTGTGACAATTAAAAAAAAAAAAAGACAAAAACTCAACGTTTGTAGTCCAAACTGTTCAGCAACAACAAAAAATGTATAAAAACGAATCTGACTTCTATTTCCTAAAAAACTCACATATTGAAGGTTTCTGTGGAAAAATCTCTCTCCTTTATTTTATTAGTGTTAATCAGCTACATTTGTAGATTGGAAATACATAACTATAGGTGAATTGCAGCCTTCACACAAGAATAATGACAATGATTGTTTGGTGTTGCTCCTGGTTCAGTCAGTGTGAACTTTCTGCCATGTTTTCGTTTGACCCAAGGCTTTATGAAACATGGTTTTACGTCAGCTGGTCTTTGTTGTCTCCTGCAGGGACGTGTCCTCAGTGGAGGTCCTTATGAACGATCACCAAAGCCTGAAGAGCGAAGTGGAAGCTCGCAGCCAGAGCGTCCTGGAGTGTATCGAGATGGGAAAGATGCTGCTGGCTGCTCGGAACCCCGCCGCTGAGGAGGTCAGACGGCGGCCTGCCGCTCACATCGTTATCCAGAAAAAGCAGTGCTGTCTCCCAGACTGAGCCAGAACACTGAACTGAGCTTTGATGCTGTCATTGTCAGATCAAGGAGAAGCTGGACAAGGTCATCGCCAAGCAGCGTGAGCTCACGGAGAAGTGGGACAAGCACTGGGAGTTCCTGAAGCAACGTAAGGAAACAGGAAGGCTTCCACTGTGACATATCCAAACGCTTTCTTAAGCTAAAATGTTAAAAATAATCCATTTACAGCACACTTTCTTATGCAGACACACTTATGTTAGGCATCTATTCACCCAGAACGACGAATTATTCGACATTTATATTAGATTGAATAATCAGAAACATCAAATCGGTTTAATCCCACAGACGTTTCATTTTCCCTCAACTTGTCTCCTTCAAAGTCCCACTCCGACCATATCTTGATCTATTTTCAAAGCCTTTCCAGTGGTTTTGTCATTCGGATTATGCCGCTTTTAGCCGAAGTCAGATAACCTGTGTCGTTTTCTAGGACAGTTTCTGCAGTGAACCCGCCCCCATTTCCCATCAACCGTCTGGTCACACGCTCTCCCACTAGCTTAAAACTCCAACCACAAATGTATTGCTTCAACAAAAATAGCGAGCAGTATTGGAGCTGTCCAGTCGTGCAGTTTTGATCCAGATTCCAGCTCAGAGGAGAAAAAACAAAGACGGTTCATGGATCTAGTTGTCTGGAAGTGGATGCATCAGAATGGAGCGGAGCAGGGAGCCAAACCTATTTTAAACGTCCCAAATACGATTTTTTTCAAACTGCATTTTTATATCTTCTCCTGATTGACAACAGTTTGAATAAATAAATACTCAGAAATACAATTTTAGCATCAGAAAAAAATATAGATAGATTTTTATTGTCAGAAAACAATGAAATTCAAAAAGTGCTTCCTGGGCCGTGCAACACACAAATATAATACTTGGAAAGTGCATTATTCCGTAGCTAAAACAGGAAACAAATCTAATTTGTTGCCAAATAAAAATGCATTTTTCATTTTTTAAAAACAGAATACACAATCAATGGTAAATGGCGTATATACTTGTATAGCGCTTTCTACCTTGACAGTCACAGTCGATTCACACACACACATTCACACACATTCACACGCTGGAGGCGGCTCCGCTGATGCTGACCTTCCACCAGAGGCATGGTGGGCTTCAGTGTCTTACCTAAGGAGACTGCGATTTATGGTTGGGCAAGGCGGGAATCAAACCTGCAATAATCCCATCAGAGGTTGAACGCTGCACCACGGCCGCCCCGTAACGAGTGGTAACATAGTTAAAGGGCTTAAGCCATCTTTTGCTTAAGCCTTTCAGAATAAACTGTATCTATATATAGGATAATATATATATTATCATATATATTACATTGTGTAATATCATATATCAATTATCAATTTAGCATGAATTAAGAGTTATTTTTTGCAGCCTATTTTCTAACCCAGAAGCAAGACCACTATCTTTGAGGCCCCGCCTCCTTTTATTTTCTTATGTCACTAACACCAAAAACACCCTTTTCACCGAAGTGAGTTCTGAATGACGGACATTAAAAATATAAAACAGGGAGGGCGCTGTTTCAGATCACGGTGTGTAAACAAAGAAAGAAATGTTCCTGAAAAATCTGAAGATTTTTGCTGTCGTCTCCTCAGTGTTGGAGGTTCACCAGTTCGCTCAGGAGGCGGTGGTGGCGGAGGCGTGGCTGACGGCCCACGAGCCGTTCATCAACAGCAAAGAGCTCGGTGAGAGCGTGGACGAGGTGGAGCAGCTCATCCGGCGCCACGAGGCCTTTCGCAAAGCTGCCGCCACCTGGGAGGAGCGATTCAGCTCACTGCGGCGCCTCACCACGGTAACGCCACCCCCCGCCCCCAACACGCTGTGCTGACAGAACACGAACGGGTTTTAAAGGAAGCCTTGTTTGCAGGTGGAGAAGCTAAAGGCGGAGCAAGGTAAACTGCCCTCCACCCCTCTGCTGGGCCGAAAAGTCTTCCTCGACCCCCAAGATGCTTTAGCCAGTCCCTCAACCCTCCCTCGCCTCCCCGTCTCCCCCGTCATAAGACAGACCATCTATGAACAGAACGAAGCCAGCTCTCCACCCTCACCTTCACCTGCCACTCCCACCCCCTCCCCTTCATCTGCAGCGCGGCGGCTGGGGTCGACCGTCGCCAACTACACCCCTGTGATGAACAGCTCCGGTTACCGCCACACCCTGGAGGTCCAGCATGGCGGCGTGGTGGGCGTGGCTGCGGGACTCGGTCAGCCAGCTGCCTCATCCATCGCATCCGTTGCCACGGCAGCCATGTTAGTGTCGGCCAATCAGGCACGAGAATCTGCCGGCAGCTTGAGAGATCAGGCCGCCAAGGTAATGAGTCACCTCCAACCGGTCCAGGCAGGGCGGGATCTGGAGGCCAGGTCGTCCCCGTATCTACGGCAACCCAAAATCAAACACTTGGATGACGCGGTGACGCCGCTGATCGTGGCCAGCCGGCTGGAGAAAGTGAGGGAGAGGGGAAGGGAGCGGGACACCATGACAGGGGAGACGGGGGCAGATAGGCCGGAGGTGGCAGTGATGGCTGAGGTGGTGCTCCAGGAGCGCGGCCGGGAGCGCCTGCACAGTGAGCCCACCAGGGGGTCCCGGGGATCCAGACCTGACCCCATGGGCCACGCTGAGCCGCAGGCCCAAACGCACTTACAGCAGCGAGGCCACAGGATGGAGCGGCAGCTGTCCAGTGAGCAGCTGATCCAAGCCCGGCGGGATGAACTTCCTCAGGAGGTTTGGAGGGAACAGGCGGAGCGCCGCGACAGACGCACACTAGAGAGGCAAACGTCGAGCGAGCACGAGGGCCACGGGGGCCACGAGGGCCGGCGGAGGGAGAGAGACCGCCACCGACTGGACAGACAGGACTCCAGTGAGCACGACACCGGGAGGGAACAGTCAGACAGGCGCTCCGGAGGAGGGTGAGACCCGACACATCGCCCAACTCCGATCCACTCCTCAGTTCTTTTGACTTTATCATCTTTTTATTTTCTGCAGAGAAAAGAGAACCACCATGGCAGATATTGTAGAGCAGCTGCAAGAAAGAGAGGCAGCACAGGTGAGAAGCTCAGAATGCAAATCCACAAATGTGGGTTCTACACATTTAAAAATAAACCTCTGGGACCCAGCAAGACAAGTTAATAAGCAGAATAACGTTTTTAAGCTTCAAATATCTGCACTTCATTGTAAAAACACAGGGCATGTGGAAGAACAGGCTCTATCTATCTATCTATCTATCTATCTATCTATCTATCTATCTATCTATCTATCTATCTATCTATCTATCTATCTATCTATCTATCTATCTATCTATCTATCTATCTATCTATCTATCTATCTATCTATCTATCTATCTATCTATCTATCTATCTATCTATCTATCTATCTATCTATCTATCTATCTATCTATCTATCTATCTATCTATCTATCTATCTATCTATCTATCTATCTATCTATCTATCTATCTATCTATCTATCTATCCATCCATCCATCCTTCCACATATCAATGTGATGCAAGTAGCTTGAACTCAGTGCAGATCTTTTGGAGTATTGCGCAGTTATTCGAGCCATCTCTTACAGTGTTACGGAAAGCTGGGGAACAACGTTCCCCCTCAAAGATCATGTTTAATATGTTCATGGGAGATGATCCTCTAAATATGCCGCCAGCTTCGATTGCTTTGCATTTCATACTTCCTGATCCTGAAGGTCAGGACACTCAGCAGATGTTTGCAGCATCTATAAAACAAAAGTGAATGTTTTTTTCTTTTTTTTGTTTAAAAACATAGTGTGGATTAAAGTCTTCTCATCCAGACATACAGACACAATCTCTGCCAAAGACGGCAGAATCTTATTTTGTTTGCTCATAAAACAATTTTCACTTAACTTGTCATTAAACAGATCAAAGGTAAAACTTTTGTAATGATCTGTTCTGACTATAAAAATAACAGATAACCTGCTTTTGTCTGAGAAAAAAAGCAATAACTTACTTTTAAAGTAAGTCAATTCATAATTTTGATAAATCCCCATAGCATTTTCTAAAGAAGTCGATCGATTTTTCAGGGAATCCCTGTTTTATTGAAAGAAAATCCTGAAATAATGCAAAACACACTAAATAAAACACGAAAAAACTTACTGAGAATCAATTTGAACATTAGAATCTCCAAACGGTAATTTTTCATTTGTTAACCTTTATGCTTATTTTTATTGTTTTTCACTCCTGGTTCATCCGCGTTTAGCTTGTTTGTTTTTTAACGCTTTAAAAAGAATAGCAAAATTAGACGGAAAAGGTCTGCTGCTATTGGCTACCCCAAATCTGTCAATCAAATGCCTCAGACCTACATGCTTTTACTGGGGCATCTGATTGGTCAGTTAATAACTTGAATAAATTGCAGTAAAGAAAAAGTATCTTTTAAAAGAACTTGGATTAGAAAGATGTTGAGAAGAAGGTTACAGAGCAAGAATGGTCATTCTGACAAATAATATACTATTTCTAAATAGAAGTCTATGGGATCTTGGTTTCTTGAAACCAGTGGGTACTTCCTATTTGGGAACATGAAGGCTGTCCATTGTTTTTACAGTCTATGGTTCAGGCGTTCAGCTCTTCAGGATTCAGTTAAACTAAAAATCTCACTGAAGATGAATCCTTCTGCAGAACCTTTGCAGCTGCCTGAGTCTTTGATCATCTGAGTCTACAGGAATCTGAGAGCAGACATGAACAGGTTCCTTTGCTGAGAACCGAATGTAGACGTTTAGCCTCTGTGGGTAGATAAACCTTCCTGTTTTGAGGCGTGGAATCGAACATTGCCCCGCAGGCTCGCGGCGAGGTCCCCCGCCTGCCCAATGGTTTCCCAGAGAAGACTTCCCGTCCAGACCGGCCTCGAGCGCGGGACAGACCCAAGCCCAGACGAAGGCCGCGACCCAAAGAGCCAGGAGAGACCACGCGGCGGTCTAGGTCCGCGCCAGCCCAGAGCAGCCCGGCGGTCCCGCAGCCTCCAACGCACACAGCACACCATGAGGGGTTCCTCTTCCGCAAGCTGGACATCGAGAGCCTGAAGAAGAGTACAAACAGGTGGGTGTTCTGGGCCACCCTGAGGGGGGGGAGGTCCCGGAGTTGGGGGTGGGACCCATTTGTCATTTTTTTCTGGAACTGAGGTATTCCAAATAGCAAATAAACACATTACTGATGTTATCACCGTAAATATTTATGAATCCAATACTGACAAAAGGGGCGGTACTTAAGGCCTGATAAGCAAAAAAAAAACACAGCCAACACAAAGTTAACGCAAAAGTTAACGCAAATCTGGGAAATTTCCAAATATATAGACCACAGATTTTTGTAGAGCACAAAACTTTTTTAATTAACCAAACATTTGAAATGTTGACTCCTTGTATCAATTCTTTTCAGTATTGACACGCACTAAAAAAACTACTTCCTTCAATTATCAAACCAACAACTCCGCCCTTCAGACATAATAAAGTTTTTTATTATTATTATTATTATAAGGCCGTGCCAATCAGCCACTACGTACATTTTGCGCATGTTGCACGGATAAAAATTGGTCATACGTGAAAACGTGGAAAAAGCCAGAAGGGCTGTGGTTTTACGTGAAATTTTCACCGATGTATCACGAATGAACCACGTTAAAAACCATGGAAGAAGTACGATTAAACTACGTGTCAACAAGATGTCAACAGCTTAATGTTTAATACTGGCGGGGGGGGGTCTCAACAAAACTTTCACTTTGCTCCACCCAGTGGGCCATATATTCCAATTATAGTTGAGGGAAAAAAAATGTAAAGTTGTACTGTATCACTGTATCTTTCTTAAGTGTTGAAAATCTGTCTGAAATGATCTGTCAATGTTTGAAACAGCAGAAGTTAGAAACGTTTCTCCGAAAAGACGCAAATGACAAAGGGGCCCAAAAAAAAGCAGCTGGTTGTGTTCTGGTGAAGGCGTCTGAATGCCTTTAGTTTTTATTGTGACAGCAGTTCCATAAACAAACAGACGCTGCAGAAATCCCACGGCATGAGAAGACTTCATGCATGACGCTTTCCGTGCTTCCTGATCTAACCCCGGCTGTCAGAGGAGCCGGCTCACCGGCCGGCTGATGAACGCAGCCGGGGGTCATGGAGCGGCTGCTCATGCGCATACACGCACGTTCACCTGCACAGACGGCCATGATGCTTCCTCTAGAGAAACGTCAGGGGAAAAGGGGTCTCCTCGCAGTCCCCCGGTTTGGGGGGGGGTGGACTGACCGTGCACGGCTGAGAACCCATCCAGGTCCAGCACTGGATGAGTTTCACATACGCTCCCACTCCAGGCAATGGATGAGTGTGTCACATGTACATGCTCTGCTATGTACATGGCAAGGTAACGCTTAGTCCTGAATGGCTTGACACGCGTGACGTTCCAAACTGCTTCTTTTGTGATTGTGTACGGAGGAATTCGACGGGACACACAGTAAGTTCATTCATCTTCTTCAGGAGGGGGGGTTGCATGTGAATTCTGTTTATAAAATCAATGTTTATGGTTTTAGTGTCATCAAAGTTTAAAAAAAAACACACTTGTGGATGCTTTACTCTTAAGGTGTGTACTTTATTTATTTTTTAAATTAAAGTGTCTATGTACAGGTGGAGTTATGACAGCAGGGAGCATGCATCACCCTTCCGTTTATGTTGTTTGTTAGAAGCCGTTTGATCGCTTTCACTGAGGATGAAACCTGCTTTGCTGTGGAGCCGTTTCAGGCATTTCAAACAGTCTTTCTGTTTACAAACAGACCTTATTTTTCATTTATCTTTTATAATAATAATAATAATAATAATAAACTTTATTTATATAGCACTTTGGGAAATCCAGATTACAAAGTGCTGTACAATTAATTGTAATTCTGCTGTTTTTACCCAGCATAAAAAAAAACTTGTGTTGTTTTTCTAAGACATCATTTTTGCAGAGCATCAGAAATTCACCTCTGTTAAAGTTATTATCTGTCACGCACCTTAGGTGTGTGAAATTCGTCCTCCGCATTTTATCCCCTCCCCTGGGGGAGCGCTGAGCTACAGACACGCTCAAGAACCATTTGGTGGTTTAACCCCCCCAATCCAACCCCTTAATGCTAAGTGTCAAGTAGGGAGGCATTGGGTCCCGTTTCTAAAGTCTTGGCCTGGATTTGAACTCATGACCCTCCAGATACAGGGCGGACACTATTCCACAAGGCCACTAAGCTGGTGACCTCTGACTTTTGGCAGGGACTGTTGACGCTTCCCATTATCCATCTGTTTACGTGCTTTCTCGCTGATTAACAGCCCCTCACACCAACAACCTCACATTACAGATGCATCCAAAAATATTGGAGCTATCCAGCCAGATGCCAGCTCAGACGAGGAAAACAAAGATGAACATCAGGGGCCTCAAAACTCACCGCCTATAAGTGAAGCAGTCGCCGCCTACTTTTTGATGATGAGCAATAATAACAAAAGTACCTAATGATCCATGTATGATGTAATAGTATATTCCGCTCCTTTTCGTGAATTTTGTTCACGCTCCTCTACTCTCCGTGCACGGGGAATACAAGCGCACGTGATACTCAAATCCCGCACAAACACAACCACACACATGGCGAGCGCACTTCTGTTAACACACGACGCTTTGTAGCGTCTGGCTGACGAAGCAGCGGGAACATGTGAGGATTTTTGACCAGATTGTTTGACAAAAGTGTTGGTGTGGAGACGCAGGAGTCGTGAGACACTATGCTGCGGTTCCATGCGCAAAATCTCTTTGATCGGATCAAAGATCGGATTAGAATTGCACTGTGTAAAGCCTCATCAGATTGTAACACAGGTTTACAGACGCCACACTTTCGGAACGAATCGTTTGGACACGCCCAGAACTGTCTAACATACCAGAAACGACCGTAGAAGAAGAAACAGCGTGTTCTGTTGTAGACAAACAAACATGCTGCATCGAGCGAGACGATCTTCCAAACATGATTTTATTATTGTTATGGTTATTATTAAGTGCTTGTTCGCTCGTCATTTTTTATATTTGTGCTCTTTTTTTCTTGACCGAACGGCGCCGGAAGAAGGGTTAGCATTAAGCTAATGTGGACCAACAACAGCGTTTAGACTTGGATGCAGTTCAAATCCTTGCGGTCAATACAGCAATGTGCATTTTTATTGAACGTAAATATGTGGGAATAACATCAGCTTTTATATTTGTCTGGACACGACTGGAAGCATGAATTCACATGATTGTTTACACGTTTTCTCAGGACTGCACCAAACCCTTCTCTGGAGCGCTGCACTGTCTATGCACGACCTAAACCAGCGCAGTAGTGACCCACGATCGGGAGAAACTGTTTACATGCACGCAATCGCAATAATAACCCACCTATCTCGATCGGAAAGACATTTTGATCTGATTGAGTCTGATCGGGGCAGAGTATTCCGAGCGGCGTGTTTACATGACACATTTTTATTCAGATCAGGGGTTTATTCTGATTACTTTTGTCCATGTAAACGCAGACTACACCATGACCCTGATGCAGACGATGAGCTGGAGACACACGGACCGCTTTAATGTCGGACAGGATTTTCACCCACCGGACTTCAAAACTTGGCGTCCCTTTTTTACCACATCAATACACAATAGACGCACATTGCAGAGCCGGTGTCGCGCAAAACTCCACTTTCACCCCCCCTGAGAGTCTCGCAGTTTTACTGTCATTGACCTAATGGCAAGAAACCAAAATTTTTGATTTCATTTAAAAATGAAATCACCTGGAGACAGAATTAGGAAAGGATGAGACATAAAATCTTATCTTTAAAGAATGTGATTAGGTTTAGTTGGTTCAGACTACACAGCAGGTTAGTGGAAGCCTCCTACTCTGGAAACATTTGCGGCCCCGGGTTCATGGATCTTGTCTTCTATAAGTAGATCCATCAGAATGGGGCGGGGCTTGATGCTTACCATAGTAGTTTTTTATTTAAATTGCATTTTCTTTTTCGGCTGCTCCCGATTCACAAGATTTGAATAAAAAAAAAATCAGAAACACTTTCTTTTTTTTTGCCTAAGGCCCTTTATGTCTGTCTTCGATCATGAGAAAAATGCTACAAGAACATGTTAATATCTCCAAAAACACAATTATCATCAGAGAGGATCTTTAAACTGCTGATGATTTTAGGTTAAAATGTGCAAACCTGAAGTGCAGGCACCGCACATGTGCAGAAGCGCTCCAAACGGCGCCTGCATGTCGTCACAGGGGAAAAGGGGTCGCAGTTGATGTGTACGTTGTTTCCAAAGGTGGCATTTAACCAAACTCCTCGTGTCTCTTCTCCTCTCTTCTTCTACCCTCCTGGCTGCCTCCTCTTGTCTCCTCTAAGGTAAGTCAAACTTTACTCGCACTCAAGCATGCGCTGTGTCTGTAGCGTCCCGCTCCATCCTTCCATCCCCACCTCCTCCGTGTGGTCATCCGTGCGTCCGTGCGTTCATCTGTGTTTGTTCAGCAGTGTGTTTCCTCCTCCCTTCTTGGGGCTGGTCCATCCCGCCTACCTACCTGTCTGCTCTGGTCAGGTGAGTGAGGTGTTAGCTTAGCAGCAGTGACTTGGCAGCTCCTCTTGACTCTTCCCAATCTCCACCCCTCCCCATCCCCGCCTTCCCTTTGCGCTTCACTCCCCGTCCCCGTCCTCACTCTCCACTTTCCCTTTTCTCCCGCCCGCCCCCACCAACAGCAGATCGTGGGTCAACCTGTACTGTGTGCTGAACAAGGGGGAGCTGGGATTCTACAAGGACGCCAAGAACACGACGACGCCCTACAACAACGAGCCGATGCTCAGCCTCTCCCACTGCCAGTGCGACGTCACCAACGGCTACAAGAAGAAGAAGAACGTCTTCACCCTGAAGTGAGACGCAACTTCGGGATCAATGCTGACCAGAAAGATGAAACCTGACTTTGTCTGACTTTGTGGTCTAAAAACATCACAATTTAATTTAAAAGAAAAGGAAAATTCCCAAAATATAAACTTTTACAAACAAAATTACAAAAATGTTTTAAAAAAAACAGGAACAACAGTAATAAATGTAGGAACATTTTTTTACACTAAAGTTCCACTTTGATCATTTCACATATTTTTTTGAATAACTTTGATCGGAATAATTGTATAAGATTAATACAAACTACAGACTTTTCTTTATCTGGTAAAATTTTGATTCTTTAAAAAAAAAAAATTATAAAAGACCTGAAAAACAGCTCTAAAAAGGTTGAAAAACGCTGATTACCTCAGTATATCACCTTTCACAGTCACAGATTTCTATTTTTTTCTGTACAGCACATAATGATCTGTGTCCTGATTGGCTGTTGATCTTGTGTTACATTAGATTATACAGTTCTTTTTTTTTCTATGAAGGTTTAAAGAAGAAACAAAGATGTAAAAAAATTGTTGTCTGAGAAAAGTCTCTAGTGTGTAGTGAGGACTTTTACAGCCTTCAAACATCTGGAATTCTACTCGGCAGATTTCGGCTACGTTCACACTGCAGCCTGAAATGGCCCAATACCTATTTTTTTTGCCCCTATGCGTCCTGTATGTGATCTTTTCGTGACAGTCTGAACGACACAGATCTGATCTTTTCAAATGCGACCCAGGCTACTTGGGTATGTGGTCCTGAATCCGATACGTATCCGATCTTTTCAAATGCGACCCCCATCTGACCGGCCAGACCACATGTATCCGACCCGTACGTCATCGATACGCTACAAACGTCATCATTCTGCGTTGGAAGTAGGCGAGAACGAGAACATAAACAACAACCATGGCGGACGATGCTGCTGAGACCAGTCAGTGGAAGGGAAGCAAGGTCACCAATTTGATTAATATTTGGGTGTACAGCTCTATTCAGGCCAAACGCAAGGGTTCTTATCGCAACCGGTAGCTTTTTGAAAAAGATTCCTGCGAAATGGCCGAGGGTGGTGTTGAACCTTTCCCACGATGACTTTTTTTCCTTTCCGACCGTGGTCAGAAGCGTGGGGGAAACCTTCTCCAGGGCCGAAGGCGGATCCTCCTTCGGGGTTCACTTCCCCGTTCGGACCCTCAGATTCTCCAGAGCGGGTTACTAAAGAGTCAATAGCAGTTCTGCTGGGGAAGCCTTCTTTTATTAACGTTTTCCTTCCTCCGTAACACACAACATGAATGCGCGCCCCCACTGCCCCCCTCACTCCCTCCGGCACTGCACGCGCTCTCTCCTCTCTCTTACACACACACGCACGGCCCCAGCACATACACATCCCCATTCCACAACAGTGGGTGCAGAGGATCCTGGCTCTTAAAATGAAATTAATAAAATGAATGTAATAGTGCAAAAAAAGCTCCACTGTTGACAACACTGTTGTTGACATCCATTGTTAACGTTAGCTACTTCCGCAAACAACGAGTGACGTCGTTCACCGTTGATTACTCTTCTGCGCATGCGGGTCACTTCGGGGTCGTTTCACGGACACACAGGAGATCACAAAAATTAGCATTTAATTGGAAATGTGAACGGCCTTGCAAAAAATCGGATTCTTTCAAAAATTGGAATTGAGCATTAAGCCCTGCAGTGTGAACGTAGCTGACCTATCGTGGGTTATTTTGAGAACATTCCTGTGATAACAGGAACAACATATATTATAGTATACTGTCACAGAAGGTGATGCCCCGCCCCCTGCTACTTTCATCTCTCATGCCTTCTTCGTGCACAGCAGTACAGATGGCTGAGTGGAGATTTGTAAACGAAAAAAATCAGTTTACAGTTTCGCTATGAATCTATTCCAGCTTTGTGAACTCTGTAAGTATTCAAACAGAGAAATGGCTCAAAGCAGCTTTTTATCCCAGTTTCTTCAAGGAAGTTGTGCTTTGTTGTGGTATCTGTTTTATTGATGTGCTGTCTGGAAGCTCTTTGTGTTTATGTAGAATCTGCATTCAAAGTGGAACTGAAGATGTTTATGAATTGTTACTATCAAATGTTTCTGATTGCAGGACGAAGGATGGCAGTGAGTTTCTGTTTCATGCGAAAGATGAGGTGAAATATTTACTTTTTTTTTCTTAATTTATCCCCATCTTACGACTCGCGCAGTCTTCATACGTGATGCTCTGACTCTGACCCCACCCCCCTCGTTGCAGGACGACCTGAAGACGTGGGTGACCAACATCACCGCCAGTATTTCAGAGCACGAGGAGATTGCCAAATGGGGTCAGCCCCAACCAACTACCTCATCCACCGACGAGGGGACGCGGCGAGACGGCGGCAGCAAGGCGGATAACAGGTCGGAGCGGGGGGCCGAGAAAGAGAAAGAAAGAGGAGAACGGTCAGAGAAGTCTGAGCGAGGCGGGAAGTCGGACGTAAAACGCTCTGGTAAGAAGAAGTGAGCGTCACGCGTCCGCTGGGATCGAACTCTGAAGGGAGTCGGGGGGCCGCGGACAGCCGGCAGGTATGCCCCCCCCCCTCGGCACCACCAATGGGATGGACCCGCTCACAGGAGGAGCAGGAGGCCTTTGTCGTCTTTCTTTCTCTTTTCTGTTTTTGCCAGAATACGCAGACTGACTGACGCCCCCTGGTGGCGGATTCCCAGTACTACAGACGGAGGAGTTTCGACATGCACTTCATCAGTTCAAAGCTGGTTGCTTTCTGAACCGTTGCTCAATCTGTTCCATGTTGGTTCTCCTCTGGGATGAGCCGAGTCTGTATGTAGCCGTTTGTGAGTCCTTTAATCCTCGGCCATCCAAGAGTTCAGTCAGAGCAACACGGTACACTTCCCCTCCTCTTCATCCCATCTGCCGTTAACATTCTGAACAGGTCCTGGTTCAGCAGCTCTGGCAGGAGCTCTGTGCACCTGCAGGGGCTGATGGGTAGTTTTTGTCTGGAAGATGTCTTCACGTCGCTCCGTTTTGAGCCTCATTCGTTCAGTTTTGGTGAAATTTTATTTAAAATCAAATTTTCTCCCCAAAAAATCGCTTTAGTCATGAAGCACAAACTCTTTCCCCGTCACACCGTTCATGAACGAGGCTTCATGGGATCTTTTCTTTTCTCAAATAGAAGTTTTCCCCCATTTGTTGCATCATTTCCTTTTTATTGGAACATCTGGCAGCAGCTCCCAGAGTCTCCGTAGCTCTCAGGTTCTTCATGTGGCCGTGTGCTCCGTGTGTCCGTCCCCTCCAAAGTCACTTCAGTCTTCCAGAAACCTTCGGCTTCATTCACATCCTGCAGCTCCTTCTGCCCCCGCCCCGCCCCTGAACCCGGTGCCAGCAGGGTCAGTTCCACCCCCGGACTCCGAGATGAGTCGGAACGCGAGGGCAGACATATATTTACAGCGGAGAATGCATGTTTTTGCTTGAAGAGGATTCACTTGTTGGGATGCCTGCAGCTCAGAGACTCTGCATCGACACTTGTGTTTGATTTCCTGTTAACTCACCACAAAGCCATAAAATACAAGAAGAAGAAGAAGAAGAAAGGAGCTGGATGAGGATTGGCAGAGGCGTCTGGAGTGGAGGCTGATGGGAAAAAACCCGTTTTCACTGCACGTCTGATTCCCAACGTTCTTATTTCTCCCTGATTTCTATCCTGCGTTAGGAACGTCAGCAGCTGCGTTTCCACTGACCATGAAAATTGCGCAAATGATTGGATTTGCGATAATAAATGGAAACAGGACGATTTAAAAAAAACTCGCATTTATCCAAAAGAAAAGTTTTTGTACTTGGAGGTGGTAGCTTGACATATTTCTCAACACTGCGCTGGAAACATTTTTTTTTCTAATTAAATGAGTCATGTGACCGACAACCGGATGGCGATGCGCTTCTGGGTAGGAACCGGCTGCACAGCGGGCGCCACCAGAGGTCCCACAGTGTCACAGATCATCAAAAGTTGGGCGTGTCGTGCAGAATTGTTGGATCCACAGCTCCTCTGTAGAATCTCCAACCAACATTTCCCATGTGATCCGTAGCCCCTCCCACATGTAAGGAGCCCGCCGCTCCACAACTCCTTTGATCGATTATGACGAGCGCCAGCGCCGTGGCAGAAATGTGAATGTGTCTGCTGTCAATCAAAGTCCTGTTCCGTGTTTCTGAATGACTCGCCGCGTTTATTGTCTCTCTTCGCATAATTAGGATTTAATGGTTTAATGGTTTGTTTCAACATTTCTAGAATGTTGATCAAGTTTGGCGTTTTTGTGTCATGGAAATGCAGCTACTGGTTCTCTGATGCTTTCGGACGTTTTTGTGTCATTTTAATCAAAATATCAGCCCAACAGATCGATTTGAAATATTTAAATATCTTTTTGACTTCCTTTGTTTTCCTTTGATTTTTTTTTGTCTAATTTCTCTTTGCTTTTCTAAACACGTCAGTTCTGTTCAACTGTTGGATTTTTCCCTCATTTGAAAACCATCAGTAGCTACCAGAACCATGTGGAGCAGATCTAACCTTTAGTTTTTTTAGTCCAGTTGTTTGCATTTCTTCTCGTTCATCTCCGTAGAAACAAACACTAGATGGCAGCAGAGCAGCTTTTGCTTCAGAAGCAGGAGGATAACAGCAATCTGCGCCAACATTCTGCACAATTCCAGGCTAATTTTACGTCTTTTTGAGACGAAGAACAATTTTTCGTCGTGAACTGACAACACTTTTGTCATCAGAGTTCGGGTCACGGTTTTGTTTCGGTTTGATTTGTGTTTTACAAAACAAAAAAACATTTAATTTGCTTATAAGTAACAATGAAGAAAACCTTTTAGGCAGATTTTGGTCAGTTTCAAACAGGAAGCCACGCCCCCCCCCCCCCCCCCCTCGCTGCTGTAAAGCTGCTGAGACTCAGACTTGCGTGCTTTTAACCCGTTAGGATAAAACTTGGCCCCCTGTAAATATTTATTTGTATTAATAAAATCAGACATTTTCCCCCTTTGATGAAAGACAGGATGAAGGACGAGGACGACAGACGGGCGGGATTTACTCCTGAGACTTAAAGCAACAAGTTACTTGTTTGACTGCGCGCTGGTGTAGTGGTTAGCCTCACAGCGAGAAGTCCCAAGATCAAACCCAGACTGTGCATATTTTCTCCGGACGCTCCAGCTTCGTCCCACAGACCGAAAACCGGCTGCAGAGGTCATTGTCTCTAAGGCGACCCTGAATCCCGCCTTCACCTGATGGGATAGGCTCCAGCATCCCAGTGAACCCCGAATGGAATACGTCGGGTTTAGAAAACGAATGAATGGATGGACGTTAAACAAAGGGCAACTTCCAGAGTGAAGCCTGTGTGAAAAGCAACTGGAGCTAGACCAAAATGACCTTTGAACTCCCTAAATAAGGGGAAATGATCCACTTTCACCAGAGCAAATACCGGATTCAAATACGTTTTGGTGTTTAAACTTAAAATCTATCATTATTGTTGTTTATCATTAATTCGTTTTACTTTTGCATAGTTTTCTATATTCCTCATATTTTACAAAACAGCTCTGAACTGCCTCTTTTTTGATTGATAGGTGAGCATCAGCCGTACGGTCTCACAAACTGCTCGGGCTGAAAAGTCCAGTTTTAGACTTAAAAAGATAGGAACCTTAAATCAGCTCAACGCCAGGCGGAGGGTCACATGACTGCAGCGGTTCTCCTTTGATTATTATTCGACGCCTTTTGCTCTTCATCACATTTAGCATCGTGGGAATTTATCAGGAATCAAAGCGGTTACTTTCATCGTCTCCAGAGCAAATCGGTGAATAAAATAATTCCTGTTTTTATAAAAACAACTTTAAATCAATGTATTCAACTTCTTTTAACAGCAACATTTAACTCTGATCCTTTTTTTTTAACTTATTTTCTGTTGTTTTTATCCTCCTGACTACCACCAATGCAAATCTGTGTTCTGTAAAGAACACTTCTACAACGGAAAATCTCCCACATCAATTTGGGGCTTTTTAATGATACCAGATGTGATGGGTTGGGGCATTCTGGGATATGTAGTTTTTGATGGATTTTTAAAAAATTGACTGGACTTTTTTTTTCTCTGGTAGTCAGGAGAATATGAATGTAACTCTGGATTATTATTGGATGTGATGTTGTAGGAACTGGAGCCATTACTGGTCTGCTTCACATCGGTTCACAAACTAACTTCAGATCCTTTTGTTGGTTTTAAACATCGTCTCATTTTTTCATTTGCTTTTTCTCAAGGAGATTTTAACGTCACGAGTCAAAGTAGCAGATTTTTTATTCTTTAAAGGAAAATTAGAAGATTCGTCAGATTTTCTGTGTTCAGATTCGATCAAAGTTCAAGGACTTGATGGTTTGAACGTTTGGCTCCGTTTCTGTTGAGAATCAGATGTTTTTGTGGAAACGTTTGGGGTTGTTGTTGTTTTTCCCAGACGAGCAGCTTTGAAATGAAACCTTTTAAGTTTGGGATTCATTCAGACCTCCACCTCCATTTCTGACCCGCTGCAGCTTCATCTCCAGAACCGCTGGATTCCTGCAGAGCGTGTGCGGGCTGGAGCCGTTCAGGGATTTACGCTGGTGGGGATTCTGTCCACGGTAGCCTTGAGACTTTATGCAACTTTTTCTTTGCACTTTGGCCGTCAGCAGAGCCGAAACCCGGCGCCCCGCGGCGCTTCGGATCCGACGGGGGGCAGGACCGCAGATGGAGAAGAAACGGGCCACAGCGCTCATTCACACTGCCCGAAATGACCCCGATGACGTGGTCAAAAGGGCTCAGAAGACTGTTCCAGAACCGTCCAGAACTGCACGATCGACCCAGGAACATTTGGACTAAACCCCACCAACATGGACACATGAGAACGCAGACGATGAATCTGGATTCAACCCCCAAACGCTGGAGGATCCGCGCTGTAGAGGAAGCACAAGGGTGGAGCGGGTTAAAGGTCATGGAGCTGTCGGTCCAGAACCAACAGCCAAAGATCAAACCCGTCAGAACTCTGATCTGCTGCATCCGCCCCCACACCCCCGATCACACGGTTTCCTTCTTTTCCGCGGCGTAGACTTGTCGGGGTCAGAGGTTGCATGAAGGATGGCGTGGTCCAAACTGCTCTGCATGTCTTCAAGTCTCATCCCTCCACAGATCAGTCACTGTAAGGGAGCGGGCGGTGGCGCCGAGAACAAACGCAACAATAATGTACAGAGGGATTCGAACCAACAGCCAGCCTTGGGCTCTGTGAAGATGTTCCTTTGAATAAATACAGATTGTGATATCGGAAAGAGTTCTGTCCTTTTGTTCCTTTTTCTGCTGTTCCTCTGCACATTTCTACACTTAACTGATTTTTTTACCGACCAGGAAGGAGCGAAATGTTTCAAACTACATCCAGATACTTTATTTGCTGACGTTTCTTCCATCCCAACGAAGCGGCGTCTAAACATCGGAAGTGATGGAAGGACGAACTGGTCAGTGTGAAAAAATGGAATTTAAAATAAACACAGCAATCTGTTCTATTGTCTTTACTGAACTTATTTGAATTTGAACATTTTGGAGGACTTTATCTGTAAAAACCCTAAAAGAACCTTTCAAACCGACACTTCTCTGATGGGATCAGAGGCGGACTCACCTGGAGAACATTTTTCTTCAGTGGAGAGCTGCTCCTCTGCCGAAAAGCTGCTGGTTTGAGTCCAGCAATGATCACGCTGCTTCCAAGAAACTTCCTTTTTCATCTAATTTGAATATTAATCCAGACGTTTCTTTGTCTTCTTGAACTCCGATGGATCCCCAAGTCTCTTTAACCTGAACTTTAACCTGAAATGAGGCACCGATGTAAAGAAATGGGATCAAACTGATGTCCACCATGTGGACTCCATGTAAACTCAGTTTTCTAACGTGATACAACTGACTCTGGTGCCACTTTTTAACACAAAATTTTTAAAATATATACGTCTGTTGAGGTTTTATCTTCAGGCGGTCTGCATTTTGAAAAATATGGTTCTATATTACCCTTTTAATATCCCCACTGGGGTGGGGATGGATTGAATGTTGTTGCCATTGTTCCAGGGTTCTCTAATTAGTGCTTTAATTAGTCATAATGACTAAAATAGCTGATTAAAGGAGCATTTAGTTGATAAAAACAACAATAAATATACATAGAAAACACAATACAGCCATATTTATCATTGCACATTCACAGCTGCAGGATGCGGATCTTGATAGATCATCTCTGTACCCAGTGGGAGGGGCTTAATAGCAGCAGAATAGAAGCTAGTTTCTGACATCGTCTGACTTTTCTTTTTTAAATATAATTTATTTATTAACTATTTTTCTGAAGATGCAATTTCTCATTGCATCCCTGATGCCCAAAAATCAACCAAAGCTTCATTTAGAGCTGCACATGTTTAGATAGAGAACAATTAAGCCAGTTAGTTACAAATCACAGAAACTATTAAAAAATAACAGTATTAAGCTGAAAATGTTGCACAAGATGATAAATTTTCATTTTTTTTCCAAAGAACTCAAAAAGTTCTTCTGACAAGAAGATTTATGAGTTCATTGGCTTAAAAGTTTTTTTTGGACCACTAATGCAACTAGTGTTTCAAATGTTTGAGCAGATAAAATGATTTTTTTCACGTTTATATGTGTTTTTCTTGTCATTTCTGCTGTATAAATCATTGATTAGAATTGTAGAAAATAATTACTATTGATATGAGAGCAATGATATCATAGTGTTAAAATCTTCTTTCTCTTTCGGCTTTTCCCATCAGGGGTCGCCACAGCAAATCATCCTTTTCCACCTCACCCTATCATGAACATCTTCTACCCTAACATTAGCCAACTTCATGTCCTCTGTTAAGACATCCATATATCTCCTCTTTGGCCGTCCTCTTGCCCTCCTGCCAGGCAGCTCCATCTCCAACATCCTTCTACCAATATATCCACTATCCCTCCTCTGAACATGTCCAAACCATCTCAGTCTGGCTTCTCTGACTTTGTCGCTAACACAGGCAACATGAGCCGTCCCTCTGATGTACTCGTTCCTTATCCTGTCTAACCTGGTCACTCCTAAGGAGAACCTCAACATCTTCATCTCCGCTACCTCCATCTCAGCCTCTTGTCTCTGTCTCACTGCTACCGTCTCTAACCCATAGAGCAGAGCTGGTCTCACCACTGTCTTGTACACCTTTCCTTTGAGTCTTGCTGGCACTCTTCTGTCACACAACACTCCTGACACTTTCCTCCAACCGCTCCAACCTGCCTGCACTCGCCTCTTCACCTCTTTTCCACACTCCCCATCACACTGAACTGTTGACCCCAAGTACTTAAACTCCTGCACCTTCTTCACCTCAGCCCCCTGTAACCTAACGCTTCTACCTTGATCCCTCTCGTTCAGACACATGTATTCTGTCTTACTACGACTGACCTTCATGCCTCTTCTTTCCAGAGCAAACCTCCACCTCTCTAGCTGTTCCTCCACCTGCTCTCTACTCTCACTGCAAATTACAATGTCATCCGCAAACATCATTGTCCAGGGAGATTCCTGTCTTACCTCGTCTGTCAGCCTGTCCATCAGCATAGCAAACAAAAAAGGACTCAAAGCTGATCCTTGGTGTAGTCCCACCTCCACCTTGAACTCCTCTGTCTGACCTACAGCACATCTCACCACCGTCATACTTCTCTCATACATGTCCTGAACTACTCTGACATACTTCTCTGCCACTCCAGACGACCTCATACAGTACCACAGCTCCTCCCTCGGCACCCTGTCATACGCCTTCTCTAAATCTACGAACACACAATGCAGCTCCTTCTGACCTTCTCTGTACTTTTCCATCAACATTCTCAAAGCAAAAATGGCATCAGTGGTGCTCTTACGGGGCATGAAACCATACTGCTGCTCACAAATCTCCACCTTCTTCCCAAGCCTGGCTTCCACTACTCTTTCCCACAGCTTCATTGTGTGGCTCATCAACTTTATTCCTCTATAGTTGCTGCAGTTCTGCGTGTCACCCTTGTTCTTAAAGATCGGAACCAGAACGCTTCTCCTCCATTCCTCAGGCATCTTCTCACTCTCTAGAATCCTATTGAACAACCTTGTTAGAAATTCCACTGCTGTCTATCCTAGGCACTTCCATACCTCCACAGGTAGGTCATCAGGACCAACGGCCTTTCCGCTCTTCATCCTTTTCAGAGCCTTCCTAACCTCATCCTTTCCAATCTCTGCTACTTCCTGCTCCACAACAACCACATCTTCCTCCCTTCTTTCCCTGTCATTTTCCTCGTTCATCAGCTCCTCAAAATACTCCTTCCATCTTTTCTGTACACTCTCCTGGGTTGTTAGCACCTTTCCATCTCTGTCCTTAATCACCCTTATCTGTTGCACGTCCTTCCCATCTCTGTCTCTCTGTCTGGCTAGCCTGTACAAGTCCTTCTCTCCTTCCTTTGTGTCTAACCTGTCATATAGCTCATCGTAAGCTTTCTGTTTGGCCTTTGCCACCTCTCTCTTCACTCTACGCTGCGCTTCCTTGTACTCCTGTCTACCTTCCTCAGTCCTTTCTACATCCCACTTCTTTTTAGCCAACCTCTTCCTCTGGACGCATTCCTGTACTTCCTCATTCCACCACCAAGTCTCTTTACCGTCTTTCCTCTTTCCAGATGACACACCTAGCACCTTCCTACCTGTTTCCCTGATAATCTCTGCTGTAGTTTCCCAGTCATCTGGAAGCTCATCCTGACCACCCAGGACCTGTCTCAACTTCTGCCTAAATTCCTCACAAGTTTCTTCATTCTGTAGCTTCCACCACTTGGTCTTCTTTTCTGTTTTCCCTCTCTTCTTCTTCCTGACCTCCAGAGTCATCTTACACACCACCATGCGGTGCTGTCTGGCTACACTCTCTCCTACCACCACTTTGCAGTCAATAACCTCTCTCAAATGACCTCGTCTACATAGGATGTAGTCCACCTGGGTACTCCTACCTCCACTTCTGTATGTCACTCTATGTTCCTCTCTCTTCTGGACGTAAGTGTTGACTACAGCCATTTCCATCCTCTTCGCAAAGTCCACCACCATCTGTCCCTCCAGATTCCTTTCCTTCACACCAAACCTGCCCATCACCTCCTCATCACCTCTATTGCCCTCACCAACATGCCCATTAAAGTCTGCTCCAATAACAACTCTCTCTCCTCTGGGGAGACTCTGTATGACCTCATCCAACTCACTCCAGAATCTCTCCTTCACTTCTAACTCACAGCCAACCTGTGGCGCATACCCACTGACTACATTCACCATCACCCCTTCGATTTCTAACTTTAAGCTCATCATCCTGTCTGAGACTCTTTTCACCTCTAGAACACTGTTTACAAACTCCCCCTTCAGAATCACTCCTACCCCGTTTCTCTTCCTATCAACACCATGATAGAACAGTTTGTATCCTCCTCCAATACTACGTGCCTTGCTGCCCTTCCACCTTGTCTCCTGCACACACAGTACATCTACCTTCCTTCTCTCCATCATGTCTGCCAGCTCTCTGCCTTTCCCTGTCATTGTGCCAACGTTAAGAGTCCCTATTCTCAAACCTATGTTCCTGCCTTTTCCCTTCTCTCTCTGGCCACGGACCCTTCTGCCTCCCCTCTTTCTTCGACCAACAGTAGTCAAATTTCCACCGACACCCTGTAGGTTAACAGCATCGGTGGCGGTCGTTGTTAACCCGGGCCTCGACCGATCCGGTATGTCTAAAGTGTTGTGGATGATTCGCATGGTTATATCATAGTGTTAAAATAATGACTGCTAATTATGGCAGAGACTACTACTATACTAGTCTATACTAGTTGTTTTTCTTTGGCAATTTTTTAGTAAACGGGTCCCGTGTTGCCCTTTGTACTACTCAAACCCCATAAAATAGCCCTCATCCTTTAAAAAGGTTGGTGATCCCTGCTGTACAGTATTTACTGTTAATATATTCTACATTCAATTATATAAAGTAGTTGGTTTTAATTGTGAATTTGCAAAATATAATATTTCTACCTCAATAATAATAATAATTGTTATTATTTAAATAATATATCAAATAATCATGAAACCAAAATGTTTATATATTTAACCTGTACATACTCCTCACCGACAGGTGGCAGTAATTCCACGTAAACCCTGCAGGAAGCAGAAGAGCATGCGCAGATGTGACACCGGAAACGGAAATGGCCCCAGACGGACTCATTTCGCTGCGGGACAGCCTAATTTAGGACATAAATAAAAACAGAGGGGCTTTGGGTTCGGTTCTGGTCGGTTTGTGGTTCTAAAAGCAGCAGTTGTGATGCCGCGTGGCGTTTGAAGGCTCAACATGGAGGCGCGCTTCGGCAGAGAGGTGGCGTCGATCGTGGAAGTCGGCATCCAGGCCACCGTATCCGTTTTCAGGGACGTCTGCGCCAAAGAGGCTCTGAGCACGGAGTGGGAGGACGCCCGGTCCGGCGAAATCCGGGAAATCGAGAAATGTTTGGTGGTTCAGATCCACAAAGTCTTCACCGAGTTCTGCTCGGAGCTGTTCGAGGAGAACGAGGCCCTGCGGGCCAAAGTGGAGCAGCTGGAGGATGTTCTGCAGAGGAAAGCCGGCCAGCTGGAGCAGGAGCTGGAGGCCAGAGTGGGTCAGCTGGGCCGAGACATGGAGCAGCTGGAGAAGGAGCTGAAGACCATGAGTGAGAGCGGAACCAAGGCTGAGGAGGAACCGAACCCGGAGCAGCCAGGTGAGGATGCTAAGATACGTCAACCTGGATCTGAGCTAGCTTCCGGCATGATCAGCAGAGTAAAAGAGTATTATTATTACCTGTAATTATTAATCTGACCTAAATTATAGTGAAAAGGCTGATTTTGAGGTATTTAAAGTTTAATTTGTGACATTGTGGGGCAGTAAAAGATCAAAATACAACCAAAAAAGTGACTTTATGAAGTTTTTTATTTATTGAATATAAACCTTTACTTCTAAACCCCAGAGGTGTTTTTATTTCAATCTCAAACAATTAAGAAAAACAAAACATCAGATCAGAGTGGTCTAGTTTAACGCATCCAAAATAGTAGGGAGTGTTCTGAGCAATCTTATTAATATTATCATAATTGTGCTGACAAACCGTTTCCCACTACAAAGACGGTAGAAAAGACGAGTGATTTAATAGTTTCCTTTAACCGGTTTGATGGATTTGATTATTTTGAGCACTTGGATGCAGAAGAGAAGGAGGAATTTAGACTTTTGACTTTGTCTCTTTGTTGTGACTGAACCAAACTGAGTGGGAAAAGCTGAACTTCCCCTCTGAAATGATGCTTCGTGGAACTTAACAAGAGCCGTTACCGTGACAACTCATCACACCGCACTGTAGAAAGTCCACTTTTTGGGGGAAAACTATGTAAACTAAAGTATAACAAGTTAAAAGTACTAATAATTTATTTAATATTTACCTTTTTCAAAAGTGACCATGATATAAAAGCGGGACAGTGCCCTTCAAGGTGAGCACTATCATCGGTAAAGGACTTTACAGAAGCAACCATCTGACATGAATATTAGATTAATGTATGGTTGGTGTTTTTTTTAAATTGTCTGTAATTAATTAAAACTGGCACAATCATTTGACATCCCTAATTAATTGATTTATAAGTCCTGGGCAATTTTTTTAATTGACCATTGATGTCCAGAATAATAAGTATAAAAAACATTATTAATCTAGAGGGTCTGACCCGCAGGGCTGACGATACGGCAAAGTAGCAGAGGTCTGAGATTCGAACCCAGTGGTACTCCGCGTGACACAGACACTTGTTTATGATCACCATAGAAACATTATTACCTGTGCCTTCAAAATAGGAGACAAGCTGTCTTCAAACTTTCCCCAAAAATGCCTGATTGTAAACTTTTTCTGCTATTGAATACATTTTTTTAATGAAAATGTTCCAGATTTAAGGTGTATTTTATCTCATTTATTACAGTAGTTTTGTTAAATCTAACTAAAACACTGTTTTATTCTGGGATCCGATAATATGCAGCAGGGCTGCACGATACGAGGAAAACTAGCAATTTGCGATATAAATTATCAACATTGTGATGATGATATAACTTGCGATACATGAACAAATAGCAAAACAGCTAAATGCATCATTTCTATTTCACTGCAACAGTTTCATAAAAATAAGAGTCAACATAACTTAAATAAACTCCAAATGACCCTCGTCTACATAGGAGGCGAGCAAACATGAAAGGAGTCCACCCGATTGGTCAAATTCATACGTTTATTTATTTAATTAGTTAAATACTTAAGGCTGCCATAGGATTGTTTTAGGACATTTATCACAATTTTCCGATATACGTATTGCACAGCTTCATATTGTGATAATGCTAAATTTGCAGTTTATTTTGCAGTTTTATTTTGTTATATTAGTTTTTGATGCAGTAACCAACTGTTTTATATTCAGTTCTGCTCTTAACTTATAAGATAAAATATTTTCTTTTGTCTAAAAAAATAAACAAGGAATAAGGAAACAAACGGCAAGAGCAGAAACCTGAAGAACAATCAAAGTTTTGACCAAAAAAGATGAAACATTTATTTAGATTAACGTCTTTCTTTGCAGGATTTTACTTTTCAAATAAATTGCTTTAAAATTTTACTGAAAATGTTTAGTAAATTTGGTTCAACAATTTTTAGTTAAAGTTTATATTTTTATGTTTAAATGTGCAGAAAATATTTCACAAGTCCATGAGGTGACAAGAATCAGAATAACAGCAGGTTTTCGTTTATGACTGGAGTTTTGGTTTAGATTTGGATTTAGAGATGAATTGTAATTTAAGTCTGCTACTAAAGTTATCTGGGGGCAAAAGTGTGTAACAAAAGTAACTTAAGTAATCCTCATCACTCGTTTGTCTGTGAAACAGGGGGGCCGCTGCAGCCCGCCTTCCATCACCTCGCGTCCCCTCAGGAATCCACCTCAGACCAGGTTCCAGAGTCCGCCCCCGGCTCCCCCCCTCTGTCGGCAGACGCCGCCCACTCTGTTCCCACGGAGCCGTTGGTGGATGCTCCGCCGCCGCTGCCTCCCACGTCGTTATCCAGAGAAACGCTCATCCTCAAACCCGCATCTCCGGGGTCCGAGCCGCCAGGCCCCCCCAACCAGGAAAAGGTGGGTGACCTCACACCGTCGCGTTCAGATCTGTTCTGATTGATTTGAACGGAAATGTTCCCTCCCCCGTTCTTGTTAAGTTTGATTTATCTGTGGAGAGGTGGTTCCGCAGAACCCAGCAGAAGCACGGTGGGGCGTGGAACAGCTGCTGAACTCGCAGCAGAACACGTCAGGGGAGAACCGTGATCCTGATCCATCCCTGGTTCCTTAGTTCAGACAGATGTCAGGCCTTTCTGGTTTAAGGTGGCTCTGATGGGTGGATGTTCTGAGACTTCAGTGGTGAATCCAGAATGTAGAAATCCTTCTAAAGAGTGGTTTGTTTTTTGTCTTAACCCAGGCGGTTCTCATTTCTTCTGAGCCTGTGGAGCAAAAAGAACCTGGAAAGGTGGGGAGGCCAAGGAAGCAGGCGCAACAAACCACCAAAGGTAGGTGATTCCATCCAGTCCTGGTCCCTGGGAACCTCCACCCTGCAGAAGAAAAGCAGGAAGGTGGATCTCAGGGATCCGACTGGGAAGCTTTTTTCTTTGCGGCCTTCAGCTTCAGATCTGCTGGAACGATAAAGCTCTCATTTCTGCTTGTGTTCTACTTTGCAGCTGCTTCTACCTGCAGCACCGAGGAGAAGCAAAGCGGTCCAGCTGAAATTCAGGGGAGGAGTCTAAGAAGATGGGAGTCCCAGGCAGGGAAGCGGTTCTTCTGTGAACACTGTGACTCTGGTTTTCACTGGAAAAGTGATTTGAAGAAACACGTGGAGCTCCACAAGAGAAAGTTTTTCTGCCAGCTCTGTCACGAGAGCTTCCTGGATGAGGCGTCTCTGGAGAATCATCTTTCCAGCCACGGTTCGGCACAAAGCTTGCTTCCTTTCAGGTGTCCTTACTGCAAGAGGTCGTACCGCAGAGAGGAGTCGCTGCAGAACCACCTGAAGCGCCACCAGCAGGTGAGGCCGCCCAAGCCTTTCGGGTGCGACCAGTGCAAGAAGACCTTCAGGGTTAAGCAGTCTTTGGAGAACCACCTTCTACGCCACGAGAAGTGGAAGCAGTTGTTGAAGTGCCAGCTCTGTGACAAGACCTGCAGGACATCGGTGCAGCTAAAGAGCCACATGGCGGTGCATTCCGAGGACCGCCCCTTCAGCTGCGCCACGTGCGGCAAGGAGTTCAAGAGCAAAGACACCCTTCGCTTCCACCAGATGGTTCACACCAACGCCAAGAAGTACAAGTGCCCCATGTGCGAGGAATCCTTCAAGTACGCCCACTCCCTGACGGTGCACAAGCGGAAGCACACGGGCGACTCGCCCTTCACCTGCGACCAGTGCAACAGGTCGTACCGGACCGGAACCGCTCTGAAACGCCACAAGATGATCCACACGGGGGAGAAGCCGTTTACCTGCCACGTGTGCGGGGCCAGATTCAGCCTCAACAACAACCTCAAACGGCATCTTCGCATTCACACGGGGGAGAAGCCCTTCACCTGCCAGGACTGCGGCAAGAGCTTCTCGGACAACAACAAGCTCAAGAGCCACATGCTCATACACGGCGCTCGGAAACCCTTCATGTGCGACCTCTGCGGAAAGACCTTCCTCTTCAACTGCCGGCTGCTGATGCACCAGAGGTACGTCCACGCCAACAAGAACCAGGACGTGGACGGCGGGCAGACGACCTTCTTCCAGAGCAGACAGAACAAGTTGGTCGTCATTGTCAAGCCGTTCAGCTGCAAGATATGCCTGAAGGGTTTCAGCGCGGCGTCTTCGCTCAAACTCCACGAGCGAGGCCACAGCGAGCAGAAGGAGTTCAACTGCAGCCTCTGCGGGAAGGCCTTCCACAACAAGTACTCCTTCAGCTACCACCAGCGGAGTCACTCGGGCGAGAAGCCCTTCGTCTGCGACAAGTGCGGGAAGCGGTTTTTCCAGGCCGCCAGCCTAAAGCAGCACGAGCGCATCCACACCGGCGAGAAGCCCTACAAGTGCGACCAGTGCGGCAAGGCCTTCAGGACCGACGGAAACTTCTACAGGCATATGCGGATCCACACCGGCGAGAAACCGTTTGAGTGCGGGTACTGCCAGAAGAAGTTCCACCAGTCCAACCAGCTGAAGTCCCACCTGCAGGTCCACACGGGTCAGAAGCTTTACTCCTGCCAGCAGTGTGGACACGGATTCTCCGACTCCAGGCAGCTCAAGAAGCACGCCTGTGAACCGTCGTAGATGGCGCCCGCCAACCGAACCTTGGAATTAGTTTGGAATTAGACGTTACGAATCTGAATTGTCTGAACTTCTTTATTCTTGTTACTCAGAGAATTCCTTCAAGGCGACAGCATCATTGTTTTTGCCATTTATCATTTTGTGTGTGCGAGCGATTTGTTACCAACTTTAAGAAAGAGATATTTTTGTTCTGATTTAAAAAAAAGAGAGAGAGAATAAATAAGACAGCTAAATGTAAAAAGAAATTACGTTTAGATTGTAATGCCTCCTTTTAGCTTACATTGTACATTGATGCAAATTAAGGGTTTAAAATCCCTTGTAATTTATAGTTATTTGACAAATGGAAAGCTTTATTTCTTGTTTCACTAATAAAAAAAAAAGAGGGAGAGATTGCGCCAACTGCGTTTTATTTTGAAAAACCTAATTTCTACCGGCGGAAAAATGGCTCCTCCGTTGTATCTCTGATAATCGCTCGACGAAACAAAAATGATGGCGGAAAATGTGTTATATGTAGAAATAAAGTTCATATTGGACACGCTCGTAGAGGCTGCCGTGGACGTGCTGGGGGTTTCAGGGCGACAAACCGGAAACGCGAAGATGGAGGTGAGTTTTAGCGGCGCGTGTCCTCGTGAAGTGATGTTTGTGTCTCGGGGTCATCTCGACCCGCGGACGGTCTCTGGGGTTTTTCTAAACGCCTTTCAGTCCGTCAGAGACGCTGTTGGAAGGAGATGGGAGGGAAACTTAAAGCAGTGAAGGCGTAGTGACGTCAATCATGGCGGACTTTGTCAGCCAACGTTAAAAAGTAATTTGCACAACTGAGTTTTAAATCGCTCTTTTAAGACATTTTTAATAAGCTGAACAAAGATTAAATTAAATACGCAATAATTGAATTTCATATTTATATATTGAAATATTGTCATAATACTTTATTGCCTCGTTAGGAGCAAAAAAAAAGTCTAAATCAAGTTTGTCTTAGTTTAAGTGTAATACAAGTACACTTAGTTCATACTGAAGGAATTTATTTTTTGTGGTTCTCATTTCTCCTAGGTTTTTATCTTATCTTTATTTCATTGAAGGTTTTCTTTCTGGTTTACTGTGTGTGGGTTTCAGTAATTTCAATTAAAAGGGACTTCCTGATAATTGCATAGGTAAAGAGGTTTCAGGAATGCAGCTCCAACCTCCAACCCCCTTCAGGAGAAAATGGTCTTTGATCTTCTGAGGCCATTTGGTTGTAGGTCTGACTTGGATCATGAATCAATCATCTCAATCCCTGGGAACCGCCACAGGCATCTGCTCCCGTGTGAAGAACAAAGCTCTAGGATCGACTTCCTGCGGTGACAGTTCCTGCCACCCATGGGGATTCCGTACCGTGTCTATCTGTGAGGTTCGCCCCCAGAGACCAGATGCTGTGATTCTAAGGATGGGCTGAAGGAAGAAGGCGGGCTCCTCTGTCAGCCAATCTCTAGCGACCAGAGGCGGAGATTCGGCGGCCATTTGCTCCCGGGGGAGGATGTTCTGCCCACATGCTTAAAAGTCTGAACTCAAGGAATTTTCCTGTGTCTCCAGACAAGCTGCATGTGAATTCGGAATGTAACCTCTTGCGTATTGCAGGCCTTGATTTTGGACACCCAGATCGATCTGTTTTATTTTGTTTTACTCTGTTTTTAGAAATATTGTTAGGGAATAAATTTGTTAAACTTAATCCGACCGAATCCCGTGGTTTTCTTCTTCTCGACTTTATTGAACATGCAACAAAGGAAAGTAATCTCAAAGCGACAGATTATATTTTTCCAACAATACTAAGTGGGGCGACATACTTGAACTTTACTTTTATATACTGTCTATACATAGTAAACCTAATTTGTTCCAATTTAATCTGCAGAAGTATTCCATTACTATACTTTTACACTTGCTTTACTTATACTCAAGCAAGTGTACTACGTTTAACTGAGCGCCTTTGTCATTTTAGAATCATTATTTTCACAAAAGTTTGAGTTAAAAAAAGATCAAGGATCAGATTTTATGTCAGTCAAATTCTGACAAAAGTAGTACTAGTAATATTTAAATGTATTAATCTTTTAAAAAATACTTTTTAAGGATGTGAACTAAATGTAAACATTTTAAAAGAAGCACCCAGAAAAAAATTACTCTTGCTATTTTTTTAAAATCAAATTAATAATTACTTGGATGTAATAATTTCTAAAATGTGTAACAGACATTAAAAAAGTACTCAAGTGAGTACTTCATATTATTTCTCAAGAAATAAAAGTAGATAATCCAAAGTGAAAAAGTAAAATAATATATTAGCTTCAATTTATCAAATCAGTTTGTCTAAATATGTAAATAAAAATCTTACACTGAGTTAAATGAGCATCACGTCATTATGATGTATTTGTAATCTATTACATCTCACCGATCTTCATCCCCACAGTCGGGCTTTGGCGCCACAGGGGAGATGTTGTCCAGGGAGACGAGCAGAAAGATCTGCTGCGTTTTCTCGCAGATGTCGTCTCTTCTGCTCTCGGAGAACTCCGCCCTGAAGGCTCAGCTGGAGCGGCTGGAGGCCGAGCTGCAGAGCGCGACCAGAAACGTGGAGGACGCGCGGCGGTGGCGGGAGAGCGTCCTGAGCGGCTGCCCCGTGCTGTTCCAGCAGAGCGGCCTGCTCTTCCGTCTGAAGCCCTTTGGAAGGCTGATGAGGAGGACGGATGCACAGCAGGAGGATGGAGAAGATGAAGAATCCTCATCTGCTGCTCAGGTGGGCCGAGATGACGGTAAGTTACTGGAACTGAGAAATAACTTTGACAAAGTGATCATTTACAGTCTGGTTAAGAAAATCTGAAATAATTAAAAGTTGATGAAAATAATTCCATCAACTTTTCAAAACCTGTATTTGACTTGACTTCTTGGGTTTTTCTATTATCAGACACGGTTGTGTTTTTTCACATACCTAACATGTTTCGACATACTCAGAAATGCAATTTTAATCTGTAATATTTATAATTAACCATTATATTTTTCCTCCATCGTAAGAAAAAGGCCACAAGGCCATGTTAAAAAGCCTATTTTCTTTGGAATGGGTCTCTAAGTTAGGAGTTGATGTCCTAAAACAATTGGTTTGTGTCCTGCAGCTGTGAAGGATTGTAGCGGTCCAAACAGGACACAGGAAGCAGTGCTCAGCAGCAACAGGAAGTTGTTTGTGACGAAGCACACGGACACCCACGGAGAGCTGAGGCCTTTCGCCTGCGACCAGTGCCCCAGAACATTCAGGACCTCTGTGACCTTCCAGAACCATCTGCTGCGACACCAAGAGAAGATCCAGGCCAGCTTCTCCTGTCAGCTCTGCAGCAAGACCTTCAAGAGCAGAACGGGCCTGAAGAGGCATCAGCTGGTGCACACCGACGCGCGACCTTTCGTCTGCTACGTCTGCCAGAAGGCCTTCAAAACCAAACACAACCTGCACACTCACGAGTCTGTGCACGCCGCGGAGAAGCCAGGCGGCAAGACCTTTGGGGACGCTGCCACCCTGCAGAGCCACCATAGCGTTCACGCCAATGAGCAGCCTCACGTGTGCGCGGCGTGCGGGAAGGCTTTCACCAGGAGGCGCTCGCTCAGAGCGCACCAAGCCGTGCACAGAGGCAAGACCTTTACATGCGAGGTGTGTGGCGTGGGCTTCACGTTTCAGCACAACCTCAGGAGACACATGCGTCTTCACACGGGCGAAAAGCCCTGCACGTGCAAAGTCTGTGGGCGGAGCTTCATGCACGACAACAAGCTGAAGGCGCACATGCTCCTCCACGGAGAACGGAAGGCGTTCATGTGCGACCTATGCGGGAAGACGTTCCTCTACAACTGTCAGCTCAGGAAGCATCAGAGGACTCATGAGGAGAAGCGGGTCACGGGGAGGAGGAGCCAAGTTAGAGGAAGCCGCAGAGTCATCTACCGACAGGACAAAACCACGACGGACATGACGCCCTTCAGCTGCACAACCTGTCGAAGGAGCTTCGACTCCACCGGGTCGCTGAGGAGACACGAACTCATCCACTCCAAAAACCCGCAGTACACCTGCGACAAATGCGGCAAGTCTTTCCATTACAAAGCCACGTACCAGTACCACCAACGGGTCCACTCCGGAGAACGGCCGTTCGCCTGCGACGTCTGCAGGAAAACCTTCATCATCCGCAAGGCGCTGACGTCCCACATGCTGCAGCACTCCGGGGAGAAGCCGCACAGGTGCCAACACTGCGACAAGACCTTCAGGATCTACACAAACCTGCTGAGACACCAGCGGGTTCACACGGGGGAGAAGCCCTACGAGTGCGAGGTGTGCGGGACGCGCTTTCGACAGCTCGGACACGTCAAGTTTCACATGCAGCTCCACACGGGAGAGAAGCCGCATTCCTGCAGCAGTTGCAGGAGGAGCTTCTCTGAGTCCAGGCTACTGAAGAGACACAAGTGCAGTAACAAAATGTCCGGCAGATCCATCACTGCGTCTTGAGATGTTCGGGGGTCTCAAAGTGCTTTTTTCAACGTCTAACGGAGTTTAAAAGGATCTAATGAACTGCAGTCGTTTGGTGACATATAGCTGAGTGTCATCTGCATATATATGTTTGCGCGATCTGACCCACTCATACATGAGGAACAGGTCAGAGAACCGAGCCCTGAGGAACTCCACGACATGCTGATGATGTCTGGCCCAAAATCACAACCAAAACAAACATTTACAGTCTGATTTCAAAACTATTTTTTCTGTGGTTACATTTAGTAACTGTACTCAAAGGGGTGTGGCCTTTTGATGAAAAAAATAACAATATAAATCTGTGACTCTATGATGATTTCACTGAGCATTTTCCAACAACTATGTTTACAACTATTTCCAAGGTTTAAGTTCAGTTACATCATAATTGGCCAAAATGACAATAATTGAGCTTTAGAAACACAAACCACAGGCATTTACTTTACATTTTATTCCTGGAGAGACTGAATCGACTAGAAAAGAAATTTTTCCCCGGAGATGATGTTAGCCAGTTGGTTTTGTGTCATCCGGATCCTAATTTTTGTTGTTTTTAATGTCTTTAGTTTGTAATGAGAACTAAAGTAGTAATAAAAGTTGCAACTAAAAGATCAACTTTATTTTGTTTATCATGACTTGCTCTTAAGGCTTTTTTTTTTTAATGAAATAAGGAACAATGGTCGCCTTTATCGCTTACCCTGTGGCACACTTATTTTAAAGAAAAGTACAAAATAGTAAAATTTGTCTTTTTGCCAGGTTTATAAAAATGTTCCACTTTTTGTTAAAGCTAAAGTTAAAAAAAAAATATATATATATATATATATATATATATATATATATATATATATATATATATATATATATATATATATATATATATATATATATATATATATATATAATTAACAAAATGTACTTTCACAAAATTAGATTTTTAAACATGTTGAATGTTTTTTGTAATGGAAGTCACTGGATGAAAGTGGACTGTGAAACGCTGAAAGGTTATGTGTTGTGTATAGTTTTTTAGATGTTGGGGAGGGAATTCGAACATAGCCGACGTCTCCATTTTTGGAGACATTTTACAGTCCAAGTAGAACTTCAGCCCATTATTTGTAGTAAACCCCAATGTTTTTTTGTTTTGTTTCGGTAATGCTTTTATTTTGAAAAGATTGAACCGGTAGAAGAAGTGTCCCGTTGAACCCGCGTGCGTGCCTTTCTCTTCATTAAAAACAACTGCAGCAACGAAGTGAACAAACTGACATGAACCTGTAGTTCAGGACCGACCCGAACTCACTCGGACTTTGTCGGAATGGATGGTCTGGAGGTGAAAGTTTCCTCCATTTTGGATGAACTTATAAACGCAACCGTGTCGGAAATGTCTAGAGATCCCGGCGACCGTAACTCAACTGGATTGTCTCCGTGTGTGAGTGAAAACACCGAAGGCTCCGCCGACGAGAAGGTACGCGGAACAGCGCGCGCGGCTCCGGAGCCACTGCTGCTTCCGTTCATGCGTAGGAGTTGGTTCATCATAGAAATAGAGCAGCTAGCTTTAGTTAGCATTTATTTTAATCCTGTGTTTACGTTGTTCTGTCTGTTTCAGTGTTCGTCATTAAAACAGAAGCTAAAGAATCATATTGTGGGGTGCTCAAAATGAAATAAACGACACCGAAAAGACCAGAAACAGACGCCATCTTGACTGAGGCTTATCTATTTACTGTATATCTAGCGGCGTCGGAGCTACAGGTTTCGCCTTAAAGAGGCTCTAATAATAATACACATCGGTATAGCTATAGAAACTTTTGTAATTATTTTTTTAGCTTATGTCAAAATTTTAATAGTGTTTGTTGATATAGTAACAAAAATTCTTTAAAAAAAAACAGCCAATACACATAGAAAAGGAGGCTTTTATTTTGATGATCTGCTTCTTCCTGTCATACTTTATTAGATATTTTAATCTTCCAAGTTCTAATAATTACTTAAACACTAAGATAAATTTTATCTTCTCATGTTTAAAATGTGATTTGTGTCCACATATATTTACTTTTTTTCCCTTGTGTTCTACTGTATTTTTATTTTTTGGTTGCTCTAATTGTGGGGTTTTTTGTGTTATTTTAATTTGTATTTTTTAGGTAATTGTAGATTTTTGTGGATCATTACAGGGGGGTTACAGCATTTAGCCCCCCCCCCCCCCCCCCCCCCCCCCAAGCTCATGCCTGTATCCGGCCATAGTTGAAAACATTTTAAGTATATTAGAGATTTTATGAGCAGAACTAACGCAATAATCCAGATAACTTCTTGTCATTCAAAATGTAACTTTAACTGTTTGTTTTCGGTAGCAACATTTCGCTTCTTATTTATTTACTTATTGACAGGATTTAGTCTCGACTATTTAAACCAAAAACATTTTTTAATGATTGGTTTATTAAACAAAACCTGAACATTTCTGATTTGCGGTCTTTGAGTTTAACGGTGACAAAGTTCAGTCTGACTCTGTACTTGTTTGTATCAAAACATTTCATCGTCTCCATTCTGAATAACGAACCCTGTTTTCTTCTGACTCATCACTCTTTGTGTCTGTAAGTGTGATGAGGATTTTCTTGATCAGTTTCATGAGGTTCTCAGCACAGATTGGAGTTTTTCTCCTCTTCTTTAGATGCTCCAGCTCAGGCTCTTCACGGCGCCTTTGGTCCGTGAAGCTGCAGAGAAGATCGGCCAGCTTTTCCGCGAGTGTTCTTCCGATCTGCAGCAGCAGGTACACGACTCCTGCTCTGCCGTCACCAGCCCCCCCTCAGCTGTCTGCTTAGGAGGGTCTCTCTGTGGTCTGAAGGTGTCCCAGGGGGCGGCCGAGGCCGCGGAGCTGAAGAGGAAACTGGAGGTGGTGGAGATGGAGCTGAAGCTGGTGCTGGAGGGCAACGGCGGGCGGGGGGAGGCAGCAGAGCGGGCGGAGAGGAGGAGCACCCCGAATGGCGGGGGAATTGGAGAGGGTGTCCAGCGTTCAGGGAGGAAGAGTCGTAGAGGTGAAGAACCACTCCAGACAGACATGAGGCCTGCCGGACCGGACCATTCCCTTTATGACTTCCATCAAACATTCCTTTGTTATATTTATTTTATTCAGTGGTGACCGTCGGTAACACTGGAGTGAAGAGATCTCCCATAATCCATCTGTGGAAAGGCAGAACATACGAGGTAAACTCCACCCGCATCTTCGTCTTTCCTCTTTTACGGCGTTGTCATAGAAACTGCATTTAGGAACTTTGGTACAATATTCAAAGAAAATAAGTGTCCAAAGTCAGGTTTGAGTGACATCTTTCTTCCTGTCAGGACAACGCTCAGACGGTCCTCATAAAGGAGGAGGGGGTGGAGGCTCCTGACTCTGTTCAGCACACAGAGGACCCGGTTCTGTACGATGGAGGTGGTCCAGATCAGCAGGTGGGTTCGCAGACGCCTTCTTTGATGCTTTTCACATAGTGATTCCCCTGGAATAGATTTTTATCTGTGTTTGAGGATGGAGGAAACTGAAACGATGGTGTCAATCCTCTGTCAGATGGAACCGGACGACAGCGACCCAGAGTACACCGTCAGACCCAAACGGGTCCCGAAGCTCAAATCTCTCAGCGTCCGGGCAAAGCGGGAGGGTCCGCCTCTGAGCTGCAAGCACTGCAGGAAAACCTTCACCAAGCTGCTGCAGCTGAAAGCCCACCAAGCCGTCCACGAAGCCAACACGGAGAAGCCGTTCCTCTGCACCCAGTGCGGCCGAGGCTTCTCCTTCCAGAGGAGCCTCGACGCTCACATGCTGCTGCATACGGGTAAGTCACGAGTCTGTCCTCCCCCAAACAGCCTGGACCGACGTCATGTACTGGGGAGAAGTGACGACACCACAACGGCACAGCATTCCTGTCAGGAGAGCAGCTGCGGTGTCCTTAGGCGCGGGCGGGATACACCCTGGGACGGATCGCCAGCCTGTCACAGAGCCCATGGAGCAGAAGGCATCCAGCCCGATACGTTAGCCCGCCGCCCGGCGGACAGCATAGTGCGCCAGGGAGCGAGCGGCGCCACTCAGGGTCTGCTGGCCCACGGGCGGTTGGCCGGCGTGGGTGCCGTTGTAGCGGGCGCGACCACTCCAGCTCCATGGGCTTATGATGTTTATCTTATTTACATCCAGATAGAAATATTTTTGAAAGAAAACAGGAAACGGTGGTGCCAGTACTTCCAGCCAGGTTGGGTTTACATGTGTTCATGTCCTTTTGAGGAACACGCTGGGGGTCAGATGCTACTCAGATGATGAAGGGCCGTTTATCTTTTACAGGAGAAAGACCCCACGTCTGTGACACCTGCGGAAAGGCCTTCACCCTGAAGCAGCTCCTGAGAAACCACCAGCGCCTTCACGCAGACGTGCGTCCGTTTTGCTGCGAGGTCTGCGGTAAGAGTTTCTACCGAGCGCACAGCCTGAAAATGCACCAGATGGTCCACACCGGAGAGCGCGCCTACAACTGCCAGTACTGCAGCAAGAGCTTCACAATCCACGGCAACCTGCAGCGCCACCTGCGCATCCACACGGGCGAAAAGCCCTACATGTGTCAGACCTGCGGGAAAAGCTTCAACCAGGCCGATACCCTGAAAAGCCACCAGCGCATCCACACCGGGGAGCGTCCCTTCAGCTGCGAGACCTGCGGCAAGTGCTTCATCCAGAAAAGCACCCTGAAGACGCACCAGAAGACCACGCACTCAGACCAGAGCGCGCTGGCCTGCGTGGCGTGCGGCGAAACCGTCGCATGTGTGGACTCCTTTCGCAAACACCTGCAGACGCATGCGGTGAGCATCCCCTGCACCTGCACCATCTGCGGCCAGCGGCTCTGCTCCATCACGGAGCTGCGCCTGCACCAGCAGCACCACACCATGGACCGACCCCACAGCTGCAGCGTGTGCTGGAAGAGCTTCAAGTCCTCCAGCTACCTGAAGATTCACGCCAAGATGCACAGCGGCGAGCGGCCGTTCGCCTGCAAGATCTGCGGCCGCAGGTTCACGCAGCACAGCAGCCTCAAGTCGCATCAGGTCCGTTTAAATCCACCAACGCGACTCGTCAGGTGATCACGTCCAGAACCAATGACCTTTCCCCTCCCCACACAGGTGGTCCACACCGGAGAGAAGCCGTTCAGCTGCGACGTCTGCGGGAAGCACTTCAGCAACACGGGCAACCTGAACAGACACCAGCGCATCCACACCGGCGAGAAGCCCTTCAGCTGCGACGTCTGCGGCCGCAGCTTCAGCCAGGGGAACAGCCTGAAAGCCCACCAGCAGATTCACACCGGAGAGAAGCCGTTCATGTGCGACAAGTGCGGTAAGAGTTTCTCCTACATGAGGAACCTGAAGGAGCACAAGTGCGTCTACATCTGAAGGTCGTCCGAGCGTCCGTCGGAGCTGAACCCAACAAACAAGACCATCGTCATCGTCCTGAACGAAGAGGGAGAAGTTCACAGATCTGACTCTCTTTTTGCACTAACATCACTAAACCTTTTGAAACAGTTTTCTTACCTCAACGTCAAAGTCCTACAAACACCTGAAACGGTTTTCACAGCACCTGTAGACAAAAAACAACAAACATGGACTTTTTTTTTTTTTTTTACAAATTAAAGTGTTTTGGATTTGTTTAAAAGTGTTGTTTTTGATATGGCTGAACAGTGGCGCAGTGGTTAGCACTCCTTACAGCAAGGTTCAAGTCCTGACAATGCAGGTTTTTTTCCAGGCTCCTCCCACTCTCCAAAAACAGGCATCAGTTTGGCTGGTTACTCTAAATTGCGTGGCCCTGCGACAGTTTGGCGATGTGCTTAGGGTGTACCGTGCCTTTGCCCAACAGAAGCTGGGATAGGCTCCAGCAACCCCCCGAAAGGGGGTTCTGAAAATGGATCCACGGGTTGCCAAATTCTCCCCCTTCTGCAGATGCTACCCCTCTTACATTCCCGGCCAAAAGATGGCGCCACAGTCCACGAGCTTTTCCTTTGGCTTCACCTGTAAACTGTAACTGCTGACATCTTTTTAGTTTCATTGAATCCATTTGGATCAAAAGATTTTCAACTTCTTTTTATCTCTTCTGCACAGAAACACTGGTTTTGGTTTGTTTTCAGCTCAGCGTCGGCTCACTCCTAAACCTCTGCGCTGTACGTCAGCGTGAACACCGAGCAGCTGGCTCCGTGCACGTCTGCCATAGAAGCTGCCCAGGTCAAGCTGCTTTAATCCCTTCCAGATTGCAGCTCAGAGCGTTGACGGAGGAAGTGCATGGGGCTGAGAGAGATGGCGTCTATAGAAAAAGGAATCGCGTCAGGTCAGCAAAAGAGGACGGGGTTGAGCTAGATGTTGTGTTCTGGAGTTTAACAAATGCACAAAGGCGTGCATGCACACACAGTCCAACCAGAAGAACCAGCTCAAGCCGACCTGTAGAGAACAGAAGCAAAGTAGATGCAAAAAAAAAAGCAAGCTACTTTACAAAACACTCCAAAAAAATCTGAATATTTGATAAATTTAACCTAAAATAAAGCTGTATTTTAATGCATAATGTTTGGAGAAAAGCATCATCCTGTTTTCTGAACTTTTCAGATCTTAAAATGTATGAATCTCTTATTTTTCTCCCTGATTTCTATATCTTGTCAAAGTATGAATGTCGGAAAAAAACTAACAGAAAAATCAAACTTTCCGATAGAAGATTGAGAGAATTTTAGGTTTTTGTTTTCCTCAAACGGGTTTCAGGATCACATGACACAGAATTCAAGTTATGGATGTTGTCCTGAAGGTTAACCTCAATAACCGTGGCGCTCCACATCACAGTCAGTCCTGAAACCATCCGTTAGTGTGTCGACTCCCTGTGGGTCACACAGGATCGATTCCCGCTGTCGGACGCACAAATGCAGAACAAACGCCCAAAAAAAAACCAACTCACCGACCTGCATAGCCCATTACACGTGTCAGTGATTCTACACTGGTTTTTTTCCTCTCCAATTGGTTTAAGCAGAGCTGACTGGAGAGCATCTGAAAGGTCATCTCCAAATATGGCAAGCCAAGAGGATCAGAAGTCAGTAGAATAAACTCCGCTTTTCAAATCAACACAGTCAGCTAAATAGGACAAAACCATCAGTAGTTTAGTCCTTTTTTGCTGCAGAAATGCCGATGATGCCATTGGCTTGCTGTATCTGCAGTCTGTGGAAACATGGATCTTTGCAGCATTGATCTGCTGCCCTATTTGGCAGCAGCGTTCTGCTCTCCTGACAGAAGACTTTCTCTGCCTGATGACAGCAGAGCTGCTCCGGGATCAGAGCCCTGCGCCTGCTGGGACGGGGCGCTGCCGAAGGATGAGGCAATGGATGCGCTCCAACAGGTCCAGATCCGTCCACGTAAGGCTCTTGTTTTCAGTTCACAGTGGGGGGGGGGGGGGGGGGGGGGGGGGGGGGGGGGGTCAGGGTGTCCGTTCTAGAAAAGTCCAGAAAATAAACTCTCCTGAATTTATGCTAGTGGAGTTTTCTTCAACAAAATAGTGATGTAAAACTTGCTTAACAGAGGGATTCAAAGCAGGACCCCCCCCCCCCCCCCCCACTGTCCGATTATTTGGTGCTCAATGGTTTCAAGCTTTATTCCTTAAAATGCACAGAAAGGTTGAATGATGCTAGTGGGTTTAACGTCGTCTATAACTCTCTGTCCTGACTACAGCGGTCGCCTCTCCTCGTTATAACAGAGGGAAGCTCCATCTCTGACTGTTTGCCAGGTTATCACTGAGCAACAGAGCGATCAGGTTACCTATAAACAGGTTTTTACTTGAAATGTTAAAGAGCCGCGCTGCTTTCATGGTGTCTTTAAAGATCCCCTCCAATGAAAAGTGCGTTTTTATCATGTTCTTGTGGTATTTTTCTCATGATGGATGACGTGTAAAGAAAATGAAAGTCAAACTTGCATTTCTGAGGATTGTTTTGAGACAAATCCTCATAAAATCAGGAGCAGATAGAAAAAAATATCCTGTCTGAAAAATATCGTTTTTATCATCATCATTTATTTATTTATGGCGAACTTGTACACATGGAGAACAAAACATTCAAGATTTCAAAGCATAAAACCAAATTAAAACATCGTAGAGACATAAATAAAAAAGACTAAAACGCATAAAACTAATAAAAGAGATGAAAACCAGGACAAGGCTGATGCTAAATCGCTAAAATGGAGGAACAATTCTTTTTTAAAGCTCTCTTATTGCCGGTGGCAACTGCTTCCATAGTTTAGGAGCCAACAGTCCGCCTGAAACTTACATTTTTTTCTGGGAGCCATCAACAAAAGCTGGTCGTTGGAACAAGAGGACTTTAGGGGGGGGTATCTTAAAAGCAGACTGGAGAGGTTAGAAGGTGCTGTACCTGCTCCACAAATGAATCTGGCAGCTGCATTTTGGACCATCTGCAGCCTGGCTATGGATGGCTTGGGTAAGCCAGCATATAAAGAACTGCAATCATGACGTTTAAAGTCTGCTGGGCTGCTAAAAGCTCCCTGCGCGATGCATCCATGTGTGGACGACTACAACCAGGAACGTCTTTGTTTTCCTCGTCTGAGCTGGAATCTGGATTCAAACTGTACGGCTGGACAGATCTGATATAGCTCAACATTTTTGATGCAATGCTAGCCTGGGGGTGTGTGAGGCTGTAAGCTAGTGGGAGAGAATGTGACAAAGGGATGATGGGAAATAAGGGCAGCCTTAATCCACGCCATCCACAACTCTGGGGCGAATTTCTTATGAGCTACTGCCGCTCTGCAGAAACTATGTCCTAGAAAATAACAGTTTTTATTTTTCCTTTATTTAGGTTAAAATCACAATTAAAAGCCCACTGGAACGCTTTAAAAATAGATGATTGGAGTGGGACTTGTATTCATAATCAATGAGTGCTTCAGCTTATATATGTCAAGGAAAGTGTTTGGCTGCCACAATCTCACAGTGTTGGAATTATGTTTTTCTTCGGTGGAGTTCCTGCACGCCTGACTGGCTCATCCATGTCTGTGGGGGCCTCCTTTGTGCACTGCTGAGCAGGGAGGGGCCCTTCCCAAACTGTTCTCATAGGTTATGGTTTTATCCACCTGTTAAAGTGATTGGAACACCTTGACGAGTGGGCATATCCCATTGGCAATATAGTATATATCTTTAGCAATAATGTTTTTGTGCTTTGATCCTGTTTCAAGGGTTATGTTTGCTGCAGTCAGTTTTAAAAAGCGGACCTAGATAAATCCAGGAAAAATCTCAAATGTTCTGATAACCTGTTGTCTGACATGACATGTAAAAAAGATTTTAGTTTTACGAAATATATTTATTTTGCATTATTTTACAGTTCTCTCAGAATGTGTTTAATGACACTCGTACGTCTTTTATCAACAGGAAGTGATCCGTGAAAAGGTTTTGAACATTTTGCTATAAATAATGTTTAAAATCAGGTTAACAAACTTTTTGAGACTGCGTGTGATAGGTCGAACACATTTCACTAAGTGGGGCTTTATTTTGTTCGCAGAAATCTATAAAACCTAAAAATGCGCCTTTCCTGTTGTGTCCGTGAACGCAGCAGCAGCAGAACAGAGAAAGGCGGTCAGAGACGCAGGCTGTTCTCGCCGCTGACGTCCCTCCCTGTCCCCGCCCTCTTTCTGTTGTCCCCGTGCGTCTCTGGAGGTGGAGATCCCGTTTTCTGACGTCCGCAATCGTTTTTGAAGAAAACATATGTTGTGTTTCCTCTGAGGGGAGGACGTCTGCGAGCTACGGGGACTTTTCGGTCACCGGCGGAGCGGGTGAAAAGATCCATGGGCGGACTGGAATGAGGAAAAAAGGGACGGGGTGGCTGCTAGCCCGCTGCTGCCTTTGATACAACCGCAGTTCGTTCGTCATTGATTTTTTATTCTGTATTTCTTTTCCACTTCTTCTGTGTTTTTGCCGCTGCTCGGTAATGCTGTCTCTGGCGGTTTCTAGTTCTTCGCGGAAGGTTTTTTTTTTGTTTTTTTTTTACTTCGATCACTCCAAAGATGTCCCACTAGCTAACTATCAAGAGTACACAAACCTCCGTTTTTCCTGATCTCTCAGAAAACCCCGCTTCTCCAAATAACCTTCATCGCTTTCCTCAGCGGGTTCTGGTCTTCTTCACCCGAACCTGGTGCAGCTCATCCGCCTTTCGAGCCCTCCGCCCGGCCGGCTTCTCTCAGGAATGAGGCGGTAGCATCAGAGAGGGGTTTGGGTGAAAGTGGAGAGGTGGGGGCCCGACCCGGACTGGTGTTCTCCGTGAAGGAGGTGGGAGACAAACGGTGGATGTGTCGGTGATGCTGCCTTCACGGACCGTAACGATGAGGAGGACAGACTGACCAACGTCGTGCCGGTGGGAGTGAGAGACAGGCCTATTCGCCTTTAGTTTTTTTTTTTAATTTAGTGGGACCCAAACGGACTTTAAGTGTCGGACGGCGACGCGCACTCAGGAACCACCATGTCTTTACGTACGGCCCTGCCTGGTAACGAACGCAACCCGGATCATGTGAGTAGCTTTTTTTTTACGGCCCTCTTGAATAAACTGATAATGACACATTGAAGCCGCAAGACTCCCAGATTAGTCTACCATGTGCAAAGAGCAGCTGCGGTCACCCTAATCTCCGAGCTCCTTTGCGACGAGCCGCACTTGAACGCACCGGTTGGCCAGGGTGGAAACAGGAGGCACGAGGGAAAATGACAGGGCGTTGATTTTAGTGTTTACTGCTCTCTGCAGCGGGAATCGAGGCGCCTCGTGCCATTTGTAACCCCTGCCCTCCTTCCCAGATTCTGACATTGTGCCATGTTTGTGTTCGAAAGCTGGTCAATTATTAATGCCCCCACACCCTCAGTCACCTCCTGTGAGTTCGGGCTCCGCCACACCGAACCTGTGAGACAGCAGCGCAATCTGCTGTGTCAGGTCTGTCCTGCTGCTGCAAAGGCTTCTGGGATATCAGTCTGGTCTCACCTTTAACGCATTTCTGCAAATGATGGAAATATTTGAGCAAACCTGGCAACTCCAGTCTGTTTAAAGTTCTAAAACCAAGGATTTCATCCAGATTCATCAAATAATGAATCTATTTTCCTGTTTTTATATTTTCTTTTTGCTTAAAATAAATTTGCAATTATTTACCGGTAGTTTTAATGTATAAAAAAACTATTTTAAAATGGTAAATCCCACCTTTGTTGGTCACTAGGTTTATTGAAATGATTTTTCACTTAAATAAAATGTAGATTTTTGTAAAAAGAAAAAAATTTGATCATGAATCAATAAGTTGTTCATGTAAATTGAACTTTGGTATTTTGTCAGTGCATTATTAGATTATTAGTTAAATAAAATGCTGACTACTTTCTACATTATTAATTCAAGAAAATTCTACGCTTTCATTTAAATATAAAAGTAATTTTATTTTTTGTGAAAATGTGAGGTAAATCAACATAAAACTATGACTCTGTACTTTTAAAATGATCCGTTTCAGTATTTTGTCAATGAATTATTAGCTAAAATACTAACTTTATTTTTAGTGCAGCTGCAGAATAACACCTTACATTTATTTTAGACTTTTTTGTATTTTCTCTCAGGCATAAAAGGGCTTTTAGTCATTTTAAATTTTTCTTGGATTTTTAGTAAAAAAAAAATGAAAATTTTCCAAGATGTTGCATTCTTAGTGCAATTAAAGCATAACACCTAGCATATCCAGTATGAACTGCTAGTTTATACAATTTAGCTATACCAACTATAGTAGCATAGCAGAAAAAATAACCCGCTTTTGTTAGAACTGTATGTGTAGAGATGATGCTCCGTGTCTCAAACCTCGGACAGTGGATTTCCCTTCTATATGGAGCCACATTTGTGGGATTTATTGGCTGAGTTTGTCGGATGTCCCAGATTTGCCACAACCGCCACGCAGCTCCCAGTGCCGTTGCTTTGGACTCTAGTCTGAAGCTTCTGGGAACTTCAGGTGAGCGTGGGTTCTGCCAAAGCGCTCCGGACCCGTCTGCTCCACTTTTGTCTGGTCGGGATACGTTGGCGGAATTCAAGCTGGTCTTCTGTAGAACCAAGGTGTTCTGGGCTTAACTCCGTCTCGATAATCTTTTGAAAGGTTTTTTTCAAACCGCTCCCAGTTTTTTTTTTATTATGATCATTCTGTTTATAGGCATAATAAAGAAAAAACTGTGTTGCTTTCTTGGACAGTTTTGCAGAGCGGCAGTAGTTTAAGTAAAGTTCCACATATTGGGAGGTGTCATCAAAATACCAAGAAGTGGACGTCCCAGGAAGAGGTTTTCCTCACTCAACTGTACATCTAAAGTCACAGCGCCACAAGCTCCCTGCTCTGCTCCATTCTGATGCTTCCACCTGCAGACAAATGGATCCGCGGACGTCTTTGTTTTCCTCCTCTGAGCTGGAATCTGGATCTAAACTGTAAGGCTGGATAGCTCTGACATTGCTTGCCATCTTGTTGCACCGCTAACGTGAGATTGGAGTTGTGAGTTGAAGCTAGCGCGAGAGAGTGTAAACAAAGGGATGATGGGAAATCAGTCTGCCAACTCTCTCGGTTTAGAGTTCTGATGAACTCCTGCCGCTCTGCAGATACGATGTCCTCGAAATCCAAATATTTTTGGCTAAAAAGCTCACAATCGTTATTAAAAGACCTCTGGGAACGCTTTGAAAATAGATCTAAAGACGATCAGAGTGGAGCTTTAAATTGATCGAACGAGTCAATTGACAGAAAAATGAAGGGAAGACTTGGTACAGTGTTCACATCACAAATGCACTTTTACTATTAATGTACGGATCAGTTTTAAAGGGTAACAGACTTCGCCACACTATAGGAATGCTAAGAAACATTTTTAATAATTAAAAAACAAAACCCAGCTCCTTTTGTGCTTTGCTTGGTGATCACTGGTATAAAGGGCAGAGTGGCCAATCTTTTAGTTTTCCATCATTTGGCTGTGAATTTATGATTTAAGGACATGCCAGTTTTATTTTAAGCGTTCCTCTTTAATTTTGTTTCAGATTACTGGTTTGAAGCTTCACTACAGCTGCATATTTTCATTCTTCTTCAGAGTTGCCATGGCAACCGCATGGTGTGATTCATCTGTTCGGTGTAACCTAAACGGTTAGCTAACAGCTCGCATTGGTGCACTTCCTCCGGCAGGCCGGAGTCACTTTTGTTCGCGGCATTGCTGTGATGACAGATTTTGGGGGGCGGGGGTCCTTCACCTCATCGTCGCTCTTCTTCCCACCCCCCCCCTCCACGCTCAGCCGTTTTTGCTCTCAGACAAAGAGGCCTAGTCTCTTGCCATCACGCCGCTTCACATAACAGAATGAGCTGATTTTGACGCAGGCAGGTTTCCCGCTGAGGAATCTGTAAATAAAGAAGAGCAGAAGAAAGGAAATAAAATCACAAGTCATGTCGGAGAATCCGTGAAGCGTTTCCAGATCTTTTCTTTTTTTTTTTTTTTTTTTTTTTTTTTTTTTTTTTTTTTTTAATATCTCTTTATTGAGTTTTTTACATATTTTACAAATAAACAACACCAACAACTTACAAGAACAGTTTGTGGAATGAAAAAATAAATAAATAAATAAAATAAAAATAAAACAAATTTAACTGTTTTTTACAAGGTCCTTAATAAAGGTGGACCAAACATTGAAAAATTTCTCTTCCCGTCCTTGCAGGGTGTACCTAATTTTTTCTAAATTTAGAAAACATAAAATGTCTCTAATCCACTGGATGTGTGTGGGAGGCTGCGTTTGCTTCCAATTTAAAAGTATTATTCGGCGTGCAAGTAAGCATGTGAACTGAATTAACCTACGCTCAGATTTCTTTTTAAAAGTTTGGGGGTCGGTGATTCCCAGAATACCGATGAGGGGGTCCAACTTGACTGTCTGGTTTAAAAGTTTTGACAGTGTCAGAGAAACATCAGACCAAAAGTTTGACAGCTTAGAGCAACCCCAAAACATGTGTGACAAAGATGCTGGAGCCTGTCTACAGCGTATACACAGAGGGTCAACGTCAGGGAATATCTTACTCAGCCTGAGCCTAGTCCAGTGGAGCCTGTGTATTATCTTAAACTGAATCAAACCATGCCTGGCACAGATTGAGGTTGTGTGTGTGGAGCCTAAAGCTAGATCCCATTGCTCTTCTGAAATATTTATCCCGAGCTCTTCCTGCCAGGCCTCCCTCAAGTGCTGCAAAGTGCTGTGGCCATTGAGGTGGCTCAGTTTGTTGTACAAATGTGATATTCCGCCTCTAATCTCAGGGTCTTTCAAAAATAATGAATCGGTAACAGATTCCTCTGGGAGTTGTGGGTAATTTGGAGAGTTGTGTCTAACAAAGTCTCTTACTTGCAAAAATTTAAAAAAGTGAGTGTTAGGCAAGTTATATTTGTCTTTCAACAGTTCAAATGATGGAAACAAACCATCAATATAGAGATCTTTGAAAACACGTAGTCCACGATCATACCAGTCAGCAAAATTATCATTTTTCAATGATGGAGAAAACAAATGGTTTTTAACAATAGGGCCTGATAATGGATTTGCCTGCAGGCCAAAATGACGCACAATCTGTTTCCATATTCTGACTGTGTGGGATACAACCAAATCCTTAATGTATTTTAGTGATATTGTAGTTATGTCTGCAAAAACAAATGCCTTAGGGGAAGAAGGGGTGCAATGGTTCTGTTCTATCTCCATCCAGTTTGGAGATTTCTCTGTGATCCAAAATGAAATATTTTTAAGATTACAAGCCCAATAATAAAGCTGAAAATTTGGTAAGCCCATCCCTCCTGAAGATTTTGGTCTTTGTAGAAACTCCCGTCTAATCCTAGCGACTTTCTTATTCCAAATGAATTCCAGTATTGTCTTGTCTAATTTTGTGAAGAAAGATTTGCTTAGGTGGAGAGGGATAGATTGAAACAAAAACAAAAATTTGGGCAGCACTGTCATTTTAATCACGCCCACACGACCGGCTAGAGAGAGTGGAAGAAAAGACCATCTCTCAAGGTCAATGATGGTTTGTTCAACTAGTTTGGCGAAATTTTGGTTGTAAAGTTCTTTTACCGATGATGTAACTGTAACTCCCAAGTATTTAAATTGGTATGAAATCTTGAGGGGAAGTCCAGATGTGTTGACACGGGTGTCCTTAATTGGAAAAATTATACTTTTATTTATATTTATCTTATAGCCAGATACGGATCCAAAGAATTCTAGTTTTTTCATTATGCTTGGAATAGAAATGCTAGGATTTGAGACGTATAACAGCAGATCGTCCGCATAAAGTGAAACTTTATGTTCGCATTTAGCTCTTAGAATGCCTGTATAGTCCTCCAAAGTGCGTAAAGAGATTGCAAGTGGCTCAATTGCAATAGCAAAAAGTAAAGGGGATAATGGGCAGCCCTGTCTTGTGGACCTGGCAAGTGGAAAGTACTCTGATCTATAGCCATTTGTTTGAATAGAGGCGACTGGAAAGGTATATAATAATTTGACCCAGGAGATGAAACTATCTCCAAAACCAAATTTTGCAAGGGTGAAGAAGAGGTAAGACCACTCCACCCTATCAAAGGCCTTCTCCGCATCCAATGAGATGAGTAATTCAGGTGTGGGCTTTTCACCTCTTGTAAAGATGATATTAAAGAGACGACGAAGATTATGAGATAGCTGTCTATTTTTAATGAAACCATTTTGATCGGCATGGATAATTGTAGGTAGCACTGATTCTAATCTGTTACTTAAAATTTTTGCCAGAATTTTAGTATCAACATTTAAAAGGCTTATAGGTCTGTATGAGGACACAGATGTAGGATCCTTGTCTTTTTTATGGATCACAGATATTGTTGCCTGATAAAAAGTTTGGGGGAGCCTACCAAGGCAGAGAGATTCATTATATACTTGCAACAACACCGGGGCCAGCCTATCAATAAAAGATTTATAAAATTCAACAGTATAGCCATCAGGTCCTGGAGCTTTTGAGCTCTGAAGGTCTTTAATGGCCTGTTTTACTTCCTCCAATGTAACTGAGCTCTCTAACTCTGTTTTATACTTTTGATTAATTAAAGGAATAGAAAGATCTTCAAAAAAATTGTTCACCAGGTTAGCATCTTCAACTTCAGATGAGTACAGATCTTTGTAAAACATTTTAAATTCTGTATTAATTGCTTGTTGGTCAGAGGCTTTAGTGCCCGATTTTGTTATTATTTCCTCAATTTGATTTCTTTCCGCCATTACTTTAATTTGATGAGCTAAAAGTCTACTTGGTTTTTCCCCATGTTCATAAAAATGTTGTTTTGTCTGTTTTATTAATTTCACAGCCTCATTTGTAGAGAGTAGACTAAACTTAGTCTGCAATGCTGTACGTTCCGCTAGGGTTTGAGGATTTGGATTACAGGAGTTTTGTTGATCTAGTTTCAAAATCTGCTGGGCAAGTGACTGCTTTTCTAATTTTTCTTTTTTACTCTTATAAACACTGTGCGAGATAATTTGGCCGCGCATATAGGCTTTCATTGCTTCCCACAGACACTGTTTAGAGATGTCAGGGGAGTCGTTTGTTTCAAAATAAAATGCTAAATGATAGTCAATGAATTCTTTGAAGGATTCATTTGTTAAAAAACTGTTGTTCATTTTCCATGTTCTTGGGCTTGGAAATTTTGGGAACCCGAGAAGTAATGTTACTGGACCGTGGTCTGACAGTACGATAGCTTCATATTGTACTCTTTTAATTATCGGTTTTAATTTGGAATCTACCAGAAACATATCAATTCTTGAATATGAATTATGACGCTGAGAGAAAAATGAGTATTCACGTTTAGAGGGGTTGTGATCTCTCCATAGGTCCACCAGATTGGCCGAATTTAAGAAATGTCTAATCAATTTGGCAGATTTGGTAAGTGTTTGTTGGCTATTGGAAGACCTATCAAGCAAAGGATCTAAAACACAATTGAAATCTCCACCAAGAAGCAGGCTGTGACTATGTATATTGGGAATAGATGAAATTATTTTCTGAAAAAATTGTTCATCATCGTGGTTGGGTGCATATATGTTTGCTAAAATAACTGGTGTGCCACAAAGTTTTCCAGTAACAATAATAAATCTTCCCTGTGGGTCAGAGATTGAGTCATTACAGATGAATGGAATATTTTTCCTGATTAAAATAGCCACGCCCCTTGATTTTAAATTAAATTTTGAGTGAAATAAGTGGCCAACCCAGGATTTGCGAAGGACAGTTTGACTACAAATCTTAAGGTGTGTTTCTTGCAAAAACATCACATCTGCTCCCATTGTGTTAACGTGAGACAGTATCTTATTACGCTTTACTGTACCATTTAGACCTTTACAATTCCAGGACATGATTCTTATCAAAGTTTCATTATCAGACATTATGAGTATTTAGAAAAAAGTCAGATGCAAAAGGTTCAAATGCACATAAGAAGCAAAAAGAAGAGAAAAATAAATAAATAAAATAAAAAAGGAAAAAAAGACCGCCACAAACGGTCAGAGCAAAATTTTTGTGAACATGAGAATCAGAACACGAAACAAAAACAACCCCTACCCCCGCTTTACCACCCCCCAACTGAACGCCAGGGAAAATTAAGGAAACGAAGATTCCGGACCAGCCCCACATCTATAACCCCAATCTTCTCTGACGGTCCGCAGCTCTTTATAATAACAATTATTTAAAACAAAATATGAGTTTAAGCAACAATAATAACAACAAAAGAAAAAAACCAAGACCAAGCAAAAGAGGGGATAATACCCCGAAAATATCAATGTTATGAATAAACCGAAATGGCAATCCCCTTAAATATTTACCTGCCACAATCTCAAAGGAAAAATCAAAAGTCCTACCCCTAGGGATATTCATATTTTTATGTAGAACCAGGAGGAAAGAAAAAAAAAAATAAATAAATAAATAAAAAGAGAAAAAAGGAAGAGAAGGGGTATTGGGCGGGTGAGCCCAATTAACACTGTTGTGATCAGTAAAATGACTACCAAATGAAAATGTCACAGCTTTTCTTCGCCTTCAATTCAAGTTCCATATTAGAATCACTGCAGTTTCTTTTCACTTTTTCCTCATTGACTTGTTTTGGGGAGCATGATATACTTGCACAGTTTAAACGAAAGGAAAGGTCTTACCCCCAATAACAGTCATGTTAGATAAACATCAGAAGTCCCATCCAGACAGCCACCATCACGGTGCCTGTGCAGCTCCAGAGGAGGGGGCCGGCCCGCCATCAGCCAGCCCATTCAGGAACTGTGCAGCCTCTTCTGGCCGCTCGAATGCCCTGCTTCGGCCCCCATGCCAGACTTTGAGTGTAGAAGGATATAGCATTGCGTATTGCAGGCCTCTCTCCCGAAGCCTGCGCTTCACAGCGGAAAACTCCTCACGTTTCTTGGAGACCGCAGCAGAAAAATCATCAAATATCATGATAGGGGCGTCGCCAAATTTTAACGCCTGCTTCTTCCTTGCTGCTTGCATGATCCGAACTTTGTCTTGAAAGTTGTGAAGTTTCACCAGAAATACCCGAGGTCTTTTTCCGGGGGTCCTCCCCCCAGCCGGCACTCGGTGACACCGATCCACTTTCACCGCTCCTCCTTTGAAGCTCACGTCCACCAACTTCGGGAGAAAGTTTCCCACAAAAAGAACCGGGTTAGATCCCTCGCTCCCTTCGGGAAGCCCCACGACTCTGATGTTGCAACGTCGACTTCGGTTCTCCAAGTCATCAATTTTGGCGAGCGCCGTTTCGAGTTTAGATTTGAAACCTGCAAGCTGCGCATCATGGCCGCTGCAGATGTCCTCATGATCGGACACCCGCTGCTCCACTGAGCTCACCCGAGTTCCCAAACCAGCAATCTCCGACGTGCAAGTCTGTAGTGCCCGCAGCACCGGTTCAATCCTTTTATCAAAAGCCTCCTCCACAGCTTTTAGCATAGCTTTGTGCACTTCAGTGGATATTCTCTCCACCAATTTCTCCACATCCAGAATCCCTGCTGGGGGGACAGCTGTAGCTTGCTCGTTAGCCGCCTTTAGCTCTTCTCCAATCATTGCGGTTTCATTGCCAGGCTTATTTCCAGTTTTGTCCGTCTTTGCAGCCAGGTCAGTGGTCTTATGTGGTCTAGGCATCTTCAGAGATACTTTGGGTCGTTTTTTGTCGTAGTTTTCTTCGTAAAATATACCAAACAGGATATTAAGCTGCGGGAGCCGTAGAAACACGTCCTACTCCGCCATTAACGCTGCCGGACCTTCCAGATCTTTTCTTGAGATTGAAGTTCTTCTAAAACAATGGAAGTGATCTGGGTTCGGTAAAACTGCAGCCGAAGATCGTCTGTTCCCGTGGAAACGGCAGGCAGCTCCTGCAGGTCAGAGGTGACGTCTGCAGGACAAGCGTGCTTAAACGTGAACAACGGGCCGGCCGGCCGTCCTTTTGGTGAGACTGGCCGTGTTCTTCAGGAAGGGCTGAAGTGCTAAAAGGCCTCTCAGTGCTGCTGGAGCGGACTTCCTTCTTAACTGTAGCTCCTAAACTGCTTTCGTTTAATCGAGTTGAACCTCAGTGATTGTCAAAAACGGCATTTCAAATCTTGTCCAAGGAGAGGACGTCCATCCGGCAGGAAGTCCCAGCGCGTCGTTTTCACGGAGACTTGCATAAACTCTAAGTAAACCAGTCGGATCAGAATTTCTGCCTGGTTCTAACATTTTTCGTTGAGTTTTATCATCTCCTGTGGAAACGAAGGGTTCTGCTCGTCGGCGGGTAATATTGATCCTCCTGCGCTTCTGAGATCTGTATCTCAGTGGATTATGAAGCCGTCACAGCTCCTGTGAGGAGACGGCAGCCGTCTGTCTTCCAGAGTTCACAACCTGCGCCTTCCTGCAGGTTTTTCATCCGTCCTCAGTGATCTTCAGCTCCAACCAGGCGACGTTCCTTCATTTGTTTTAAATGTTTCCATCCATCAGTCATTCGTATTCCTATTTCAGCGGGTGTCCTTCCTCTCGAGTTAAAACCTGCTCATCTTTAGGATCTTAAAGTGAACTTTATCTGCGACATCTTCCACTTATTTTGTCTGAACAGTTTGTCTCCTAAGGTGTCTCCACCTTCCTTCTTTGCCAAACAGAATTGACTTGAGTAAACCAGACAAACCTGCAGCCGAGCTCCTTATCTGCCCCGTCTGTTTCCAGTAAAAGAAAAATAGTTGTCATTTTTTTTACACTTCCTGTTTGGTGGACGGTGGTTGTTCTGCAGCAGCACTGTCATGTGGGATGACATGCTGTATGCAGCAGTAACCGTGGGCTCGGACAGTTCAGTCCGGAGGTTCGAGAGCAGGAAGTGGTGCAGCGGGCGGTTCAGCACTTTTACATCTGTGCGTTTTTAACACAAAAAAAAAGGGCCGGGTTGTGTGACTGTAGGGCAGAGTGGGGCTTTTGTGTTTGTTGGACAACAGGAGATTCATGAACTCACTGTCCTGACATGCGCCCCCGCCGTCTACCTTCATAAAGAGCGGCGGGCGCCTCATCATCAGGACCGAACTGTGGGGGTCGGGGGTAAAATCCTGAGGCAAGAGCGACTTTCTGGGGCATTCTGTGCCAGACCCAACAGAACCAGGAAGATGGGGATCCAGGAAGCGTCGCTTTGTCAGCCCCCCTCCTCGGTAGTTCCTGTGGTTTGGTGGTTGCTCACGGTAACGCTACTGCTGAGTCAGCTGTGCACACGCAAGACCAGAGCTCATCAGAACGTCCTGTAAAGGAATTGCTTAAGAGCACATTGGTAAGAAGTTTAAAGACCCACTTCAATAAAAGTTGTTCTTAACATGTTGTGGCATTTTTCTCATGATGGAGGACACGTATGAAGAAGACTAAAATTGCCTTTGAGTTTTTCTTTATTTAAATCATTGGAGCTGACGAACAAAAAGCTTGTAAGCTTTCTGCTCTGCTCCATCCTTTTCTTTTTCTTTTTCTTTTTACTCGTCCTGTCCAACAGCTAAGCAAACAGATAAGAGCTGAAGGCCTTTTGTGTTGGACATATTTTACTTTTACAACAGGGGTTATGAATCTTATGATACACCAGATGTATATTTAAATAAACCCCTTTTGCAATTTCAGCTAAACTTTATTCATATTAATTATAGTTGTAAATATTTTTTTGTTGGACCGGACGAAAAAGAAAAAGAGGAAAGAATAGAGAGGGATGAGAGATGGGGGGGTGGAGGGGTTGATTATAGTAGCGAGGGTAAGATCATGAAGCGTCAGGAAGCAACAAGTTCCTGGAGCTTTAGAATCACAACTAACAGGTTAAGATGCATGAAAAATCTAAAATGGGCGGGGCCTGTCCACACACACACTCGAACGTTTCAAACACACCTGTTGGCTCCAAAAGTGTTCACACACAAACAAGTCTACATGGACATACTACTACTAATATTCACACACGCATACTTAAAGCATGTGTGAAACACCTCATTCAGTCACGCAAACTGTTTGTGCAAAGGTGAGATCGCACCTGTGCTCGAGTGAGGGTTTCTGTTCTTCTGGGGAGGATGATGGAATGGAAAAAGAGGGAGAGAACCCAGCTACCCCCCCCCACCAGGGCCCCCACCGCAGCAGCAGCGGCAGCCGGGACCCCCCCCAACACCCGCACAGGAGTTAGAGAAAGACCGCCCACCGGGCAACCAAATCCGTCACCCCGGGCAGGGCCAGCAGGACTGCCACAGCGGCCCCCAACGCCAGAGAGCAGGGGGGCGCAGGGGGTAGAGAGTGCAAGCCCCAACCCGACCGTAAAGCAGCTTCCCCACCGCGTCCAGGGGGCCCAACGAGGGGCCCCGCCCCAGGGCGCTTCAGGCAGCCCCATTCCAGGCCAACGTCAGTCCAGGAGAGACCAAGGCAAGGGGCGGCCCCCCCGCCCAGGAAGAGGATGCCCGAGAGGAGCGAGGATCCCACATGGTGTTATAAATATGGCTGACCAGGCTCACTCCACTCTGCTCCATTCTGATGCGTCCATGCAGACAAACAGATCCATGCGCCCATGTTGCTCTCCACCAACACCTTTACCAACAACTCGGAGGCTATTTCCTACTGAGCTACTGTCGTTCTGCAAAAACGATCACCTCGAGCCCGACCTCAAATCAAGCAGGCCCTGGTTCGAATCCCAGCCGGATCCTCTGCTTGTTCTCCTCGTGCATGTGTGGGTTTTCTCCGGTTTCCTCCCACAGTCCAGAAATAGCTTCATAGGCTAATTTATGACTCCAAATTGTCCTTAGGTGTGCATGTTAGTGTGCAGCAGAGTGGTGACCTGCTCAGGATGAACCCCGCCTTTGCCCAAAACAAGTTAGGATAGGCTCCAGTAACCCTGCGACCCTGAAAGGGTTTCAGTGGATTGCTGGATGAGCTTTTTTCAGAACAGCTTTTGCTTTGGCCAGAGGAAGCAGACAACCTGGGAAAACATATCCGTGCCGGGCAAACAACGATGAACTTTTGGTTTTCTTTAAAAGTCAAACCCCTGTTTTTGAAATGAAGCTCCAGGATCTTCCCAGCATTCTCTGCTGCAGACGTTTGCTGCTCCTGAACAGAGACATCTGCCATGGAAGATGTTGGTTTGACCACAGAGGTGGAACCAGACTGCCCAATCTTTTCTTTTTTTTTTTGCGCACACACAGACACACACAGAGGCTTCTGCAGGGCAGTATATGGTCGACAGCAGACAGGCGTGACGGTCTGTCTCTGCTGCGTTTGTCCACTCAGGTCCAGACGGAGCTGCTGCTCCTCCTGTTGTGATGAAGCAGGTATCGGACGCTGACTGAAGGCGCAGGTTTTCTGCGTTTTCAGTGTCGTAAACAGCTCGTCTGACGCTGCGAAATGCTGATCGAGCAGGACGGTCCTGTCAGTCGAGCGGTCGGACACTCAAAAGCCGTGTCGTTTTTATCTGTTCCTGATTCGGTCTGTGGGCCCAGAACTTTGTTTTAATCCAACCTGTGCAGAGTTTCCTGCTAGAGACATGCAGACAATCCCTGAGGCTCTTGAAAGATTTGTTCGGGTGGTTTTGGTTTCTCACCACATGAATCGACATGCTGGGAAACCTCCGTTGTTGACTCTTCTGCAGCCAGGACCTTTATGAAGCTTCTTTAAGCAGTGCAGAGGGCTCAGCTGCTGCCGTGCAGACGTGACCACGCTGAGACGGAGGGTCGGCAGAGAAAGTTCAGATCTTTCCTCCTGCTGATGCGGAAAGTCACTTTTAACTGTTTTACATAAACTCTCCCTTTTATTTATTTTATTTCATGTTCTAAATGTTTACATTTTTATTATAAATGTAATGTATTGTTTCCTCCTAGCCAAGACTCCCTAGGAAAAGAGATTTTTAATCTCAGTGGGACATTTCCTGGGTAATTAAAGGTTAAAAAACAAAAAACTGCAGATTCATCAAAGAAAAGCCGGAAGCACCATGACGTAAAGCATCAAACTCAAACAGGTTTTTCCTGTCAGGAACTTTCTGGGATTATGGCGTCTTTTTCCTCCAGGAACATTCTCATTCATATTTTAAAATCAGACTGCACAAAAAAAGCGTTTCTACTTTTTCTGTGTATATTCTGCAAGAACTCGGAAGTTCAACAAATCTATAAAAATTCTAATCAAATGTACTTGATTGAAGTCATGATTATGTTTTTCTGGGATGATAACATCTATTTTAGACAGTCGGAATTTGGTGTAAACCACACATAAATAAACGTTGCATGGAGCCAACTTATTTAAATGCTATTTTTATTTTTTTTATTTAGTTCTATTGAAATAAATTTGTTATTACACATTTTTATTAACATCTTGTTCTACTGATAAACTCTTTTTCCCTTTATAAAACGGAAAATTTGTCACATTTAGGATTCATTTACTAAAACAGAACTTTTGCAGTGTAACATCAGGAGACTATCCGATTAAAAACAAATGCTAATAAACTAAGTAAAGGCAAAGCCCGATGAGGTGTGCATCAACAGAAATGAGCCTGAACTGTCTGATGCAAAGCGGAAGGCGGTCGTTTCTGTGAAGTCTGTTCATTTCTGCACAATATGTTGGGCATTAAGCTGCTTATACCATGTCAACTTGCAAATTAAATGTGTATTTAATCCATTTATAGCAATTTGTTCAGGTTTACATTTCTTCTTCGCAAAAAGCAGACTCTTTCTGATACGTTGTGCAGCGTGTTGTCATGGTGATGGGTGAGCCGGCAAAAGAAAGTGATACATATACATATACATACTTACAAATAAACAAATATGGCGGGCTGCACGGTGGCGCAGTGGTTAGCGCTCTTGCCTCACAGCAAGAAGGCCCCCGGTTCAAGTCCCGGCTGGGGGACATGAAAAACACAACATCAATGGGGGACCTTTCTGTGTGGAGTTTGCATGTTCTCCACGTGCATGCGTGGGTTTTCTCCGGGATCTCCGGCTTCCTCCCACCGTCCAAAAACATGCTTCATAGGTTGATTGGCAACTCTAAATTGTCCAAAGGTGTGAGTGTGAGAGTGAATGGATGTGTGATTGAGGATATTCCACCCTGTGACAGACTGGCGACCAGTCCAGGGTATCCCTTGCCTACGCCCAAGTGGCCGGGATAGGCTCCGGCAACCCCGTGACCCCGAAAGGGAATAAACGGTTAAGAAAAAGAAAAAGAAAAAAAAAAGAATAAACAAATATGAAGCTAAAGTTCATTTCAAAGTAGTCAGCCCGGACCATGACATAAATTCAAATCCAAATTAATTTACGGTAATCTTTATAGCACCTTTCACGTAAAAAAAAAAAAACAGCTCACAGTTCTGTACATAAAAACAAACAAAACTGCAGAAGACACCAATCCCCATTCATGCAATAAAATAATTAAATAAGCACCGCACAATAAAATACACAAAAACAGACACAATAATAATACATTTACATTATACATTTTAATTCTATTAAAAAAAGTGTTTTTGGTGTTTCTTTTGTTTTTTTTTAAATCATTGTAAATCATGAGCAGAAAAAAAAGATGCTGTTTGAAAAAGAGTTTGTTTGTGACATAAGAAATACACTGGGGGGCCACAAGCTCCCCGCTCCGCTCCGCAACGGGCGAGGTAAAGGGGGGATGGGGTTGCTTAGGGCCAACAGTTCCCGCCCACAACTCAGAGGTGAATTTCTAAATAACTCCAGCTGCTCTGTTGAGATTATGTCCTAGAAACGACATTTTATTTAAATTTGAGTTAGAAATGGCATAATCAGAATTTATAGACCACTGGGAATGATGTTAAAACACCTGAAATGATCAAAGTAGGATTTTATGTATTTAGATTTTAAATCTAAAACTGAAATAAGCATCAGGTTGTTTTATTTTTTATTTTGGGAGGTTTCTGTCACCTTAAATACTTTTTTGTCAGCTGATGTTTGCACAATTTCTGTCAAAGACTTAAAAAGGAAGTGGTCATATTTCCAACATTTTCTATGAGCGTGTAAAGTGTCCACGGTAAAAGGGCGAGGGGAAGGGCGCGCCTTTGTGTCAAAAGGAAGTGTGATGGTTTGACTCCGGAGATGAACCGAAGAGAGTCCAGCAAACAAAAGCCTAAAAAAAGATCAGAGCAGCGATTTGCTCTGGAAAGAAGTTATTTAAAATGAATCATGCAGAAAAAAATAGCCAAAGAAACAAATTTTTAGATTTTATCTGCGGTAAACTTCAGATGACCGGTTTGAGCGTCTGCTCTTCTCTGGTATTATTGTTCATTTGCATATTTTTGGTTATCCGGGGGCCGGTTGGAATCCCAGCCGGGATCTTTCTCTGTGGTGCTTGCATGTTGTCCCAGTGCATTGTGGGGTTTCTCCTTCCTAAAATGCTTCATAGGTTGATTGGTGTCTCTAAATTGTTTCTTAGGTGTGAATATGAGTTGCTTGTGTTGACTGATGAACCCCGCCTTTACCCAACAGTAGCAGGGATAGGCTCCAGCAACCCCGTGACCCCAGAAGGGATGGAACAGGTTTAGAAAAGACGGATGGATAGTTAGTTCACTTAGGAGTTCGTGTTCTCCACAAAACCTGCTGTTCTGTACAGATGCATCAAAGAAGAGCGTCGGCATTCATTTTACGCATTGAATCTTCATCGCGGCTTTAGTGCCAGATCTGCAGAAGGAGAATAATCTTCAATGCAGACAGGACTCATCTTTGTCTGTCCCGCCCTGGGACCAGTCGGATCGTCCCGGCGCCATTCTGAGTGATGCGGTCCAGACTGAATCCAGAAAAAGAACGATCTGGAGCTGCTTGTAGTCCACATTTTGGTGTCTGTCCCGGTCAGGAGCCAGTTCTGTGGCGCGTAAGCGTTTATTTACTCCCGCGAGCTCATGCTCTGCGGAGTTTCCTGAATCTACTCCAAAGTATCTGGACTCAAGTGGCCGTTGGGCTTCACAGCAGAACCTTTTGCTGGTTCCCGGTTAGGTTGATGTGAAGGTATCACCAGAGAATATTGCTTCAGAGTTTCCGAGTAATATCACCGTTCTCATACATCCCAGTCATGATTGGTTTTCTTTGAGTGAAATTGAAGAACTTTTCTGAGGTAATCAGACGGTTCTGCAATGGGGGAAATCTTCTTTCTCTCAGCTGTACAGCTGCTGCTGTGGAACGTTGGATAACGTTTCTGTTAAAAACGCCTCCGTCTGCCCCGTGGACAACTGAGCGCACGCCAAGCCCGCCTGACGCGACGGCGAGGTTTTGTCAGGAACGTGACGGAGTGTTGCCCGTCTTCACAGAACAGAAGCTGGGTTCTGTGGAGTGTTTTTGTGGAACAATGTTTTTTTTTCTTTTGTGGTTCAGATGGCCGCTCTGTCAGTCTGTCTGTCTGTTACAGGCATGTTCTGCTTCCTCCTTTGTTCCTGCCAGGAAGTGATCTGCGCAGCATGAAAGCTGTCTGCTGTCAGCTCCGACACTCGCTGCAGGACAGGAAGTGACGCTCTGAAATTTAGGCGTCTTTCTGTTCTTGTCACAAACGATGGCGGCCTCCAAAGCTGTTTGTGGTTTTCAAAAAAAAAGGGACGATTGTTACGAGACGAGGTGTTGGCTTTATCATCAGTGACACGTTTAGAGTCACTTTTACTTTGAGTTGATGTTTGTTGGATGTAAAGTTTAGAGTCCATGGTTTAGATTTGGGTTGAAATTGGTTGGATGAATGGATGGATGGATGGATGGATGGATGGATGGATGGATGGATGGACGGACGGACGGACGGACGGACGGATGGATCGATGGATGGATGGATGCATGGACGGACGGATGGATGGATGCATTTACGGACGGACGGATGGATGGATGGATGGAAGGACGGATGGACGGACGGATGGACGGACGGACGGATGGATGGATGCATTTACGGACGGACGGATGGATGGATGGATGGAAGGACGGATGGACGGACGGACGGATGGATGGATGCATTTACGGACGGACGGATGGATGGATGGATGGAAGGACGGATGGACGGACGGACGGATGGATGGACAGATGAATGGATAGATGGATGGACGGACGGATGGATGGACGGACGGACGGATGGATGGACGGACGGCGGATGGATGGATGGACGGACGGCGGATGGATGGATGGACGGACGGACGGCGGATGGATGGATGGACGGACGGACGGACGGACGGACGGACGGCGGATGGATGGATGGACGGACGGACGGATGGATGGATGCACGGACGGATGGACGGATTGATGGATGGACAGATTAATGGATGGACAGAGGGATGGAATATTTAGTCATGAATTCATTGGAAACTGAAAAGTAAGAGGATTGAGAAATGCCTTTAAGAAGAAGAACTTCCATAATCCGACCAGTTTCTGACCTTTTAGTTATCAGTGAGGCACAACAACTGTTTTCTTTTACTTTTTGGAACAACAACAAAATAAATAAATAAATAGCTGCTGATTTGTAAATGTGTCACAGATCATTCTTCTGACACGGTTTGTGTTTATTTAAAATCAAAATTTGAAAAAGTCATAAACGTGGAGAGAAATGGAGATAACAGGAGCTTCTCTTTACTGATCAGCAGTTCATTGAGGAAACACGGATGTACAAGATGTGATTGTCGTTTTAGCAAATGCCCGCAAGACAACAATCCTGACGCACAAATGAAACAAAATCAAATGTTTAGTCTTGTTTGACACTTTTTTTTCATTCTGTGGGTGCCAGAAACTATTCTTGTGATTGAATTTAGTGTTTAAATTTACAGATAAACTGACAATGGTCTCTTTTTTTTTTAAACTCAGCGGTCTAATGCAGTTTTACTCATATAAATGTTTCTGATGTTTGTCTTAATTTTGTGAATAATTTTCGAAACACTGAGACAAAGCAGGTCAAAGTTCACTTTGGTTTAAATCAAATATTTCACAACCAATTGTTGGCTTTGCTGATGTTTAAATGAAAATGTCTTCTTTTCTTTTTAACCCGTCCTAAGATGAATTTTTTTTATATTTTCGACCTTTTAAATAGTTTTTTTCTTTGAATAAAACGTTATTTTCTCTGGTGTGTTGGTGCAGAGAGTGAAGTGTGATGTTAGAGAACCGTGTTTGTGTTCATGATCTGCGTTATCAGCATCACTGATAAGTGACGGACGGTCTGCTTTATGATACAGGAAGTCTGTGTGTGTCAGGACATGAGACCAGGAAACAGAACTGCCACTCTGTGTGTGTGTGTTTGTGTGAGGATGTCATTTTGTGTTTGTCAGGTTTTTGTGTGTGATAGGAATGCGTGTGTTTTTTAGATTGTGTGTGTTAGGTTGAGGATGGCTGAAGGTTGTGTCATTCCTCTGTTGGGGGGGGAGCCAACGTCAAACATCCTGTCTTGACCTCAGAGGCACTTAGGCCCCTCCCCCAGGGGTGTGCTCCATTGTTTGGAAACATCTTTGTCTTCGTCACTTTGTGTGTCATTTTAAGGAAGTTTAGATCCGGCCTGTCAAGCACTTTGTCTTGTTGTTTTCATGGTGGTTTTTGTTCTAACCGTTTGGATCAGGTCTGTAAATTAACAGACCTTTTTAGAGCCAAGGTACTCTATTTCCTTGACAAAAATCCCGCGGCACACCAGCAACCAAACGGTTAAAGCCAAACTCTATAATCTGTGTTGATGTACAGTCTCTCCACGATCAGACTTTGTATTTTTTGTAAGAATTGAGACATGAAAAATGGCAAAATTAAACAGTTTTTTTTTAAAGACCATCTTTTTTAGGCCAGGTCCTGGAGATAAAAAGGAAGATTGTTCATAAGTCACAAACCTGAAGTTTTAAGTCAAGTCTCAAGCTTTTTGAGGTCCAGACTTAAGTCAGAGTCTTCATCTTTTTCAGCTCCTCCTTCCAATTGTGTGTTAATTCCATTGACTGTACCAGAGAAACGTGTGACGTCACCTATAGAAAATAGTTTGCATCTGATTTTGCATCCATTTTTTCGCGATGCAGACGCAGCCATGTTGGAGCCAGATGGGTCTGAGGCAACGTTTCTGTGGCAACCACTCTCACCAATCAGGAGTGAGCTAGTTAGAAGTCCACACCCCTACTGGAAAGCAGGCTACAGTGAATCTTTCAAACGTTTTGGACATTTGACATGAGACTACATATTTCTATTGGGGCATCTGATTAGTTATTCAAGTTATTTAAAACTTAAATAACTTTCACCACAAGAAAATATTTTTTTTAAATGTGGATTAGCCAAAACACGTTGAAAAAGGGATTAGAGCAAGAATGGTTCTTCTGACCATTAGAAAGAATGAGTAACAGCTGTTTATTTCTCAATAGAAGTCTGAGATTTTCCGACGCCGGCTGGTACTTCCTGTTTGGAATGCCAGGGAACATAGAAACATCATTTTACTTTTTGCTTCCTTAAGCTAAATTTTGCTAAAAGATTCAGTATTTTTCCAGGTTGAGCCAATCCCATTGTGTGTGTGTGTGTGTGTGTGTGGGGGGGGGGTGTTCATCCCTTTGCCGTCTCCGTCAGTAACTCTGTTAGATCAGTTCCAGCTACACCTTCCATGAATTGGACACGGCAGATCCATCCACTGCACACCCCCCTCCAGAACAGACCAGGTGCTGTGGGGGGGGGGGCGGCATCCGGGGGACGGAGCGCGGCTTCGTATGTGTGTGCGTTGGCTGAAAATGGAGGGAGCAGACAAAAGAGGGGGTGTGGGGGAGCAGGAGTTGAGGAAAATAGATTGGTCTGGGGGGGGGTGTGGAGGAGATGAAATTGAAGGTGTCTTCTATAGATCCTGAATAATTTAGGATCTACGATAATCTAGGATCTAGGATTTAGGATGTTTTTTTCTTTTACTTTGAAACGACGTCTGCGTTACAGAAATGACCAAAGGTCACCTCGGTGTTTGCCTGGAGAGTAGAGGGTTCCACGCTCACATGTCAATCAAAGCACACGAACACAAGATCTGATAGAAAATAATGGAGGTACATAAAATGTTTACTAAAGGAAACTGCTGAGGTGAAGATGCTGTTAATCCTGGAAATGATCTTGTAAATTTGGGCTGTTTCATGCCACTTCCCTGAAAAGTAGAGATCCAAATTACTTAACATCGATCCATCTTTAGTCAAAACTTTACCAGAGACAAATACCTGTCAGGCACTGAACAGAGCAGGTGAAGTTTTCCAGATTCCTTGTTTTTCTTCCAGATAATCAAGTGTAAACTAAATATGTGTACAAACAAACAAGTAAACAGGAATTTTTGGCAAATCCATTTACATTTTCAATTCCTAAAGTTCAGCCCACTGTTGTTTTTCCACATCCAAAGAATTCAAAGGGAACAACCTTAGAACATTCTAGACACTGGATGGTCACATGACTTTCCAAGTGTTTCCACACTTTGGACTGGGGTTGAGGGTTGATCAGTTTTTGCTGACATCATGGGTGTTGTCCGCTGTGATGGTCGTTTTTTTGTAAAATAAGCCTTTTTAACCTCAATCAAAATGGTATTTTCCATTATCGATATTATCGATTTCTCTAATTTTAAACAATTTTCTAAAGGTTTAAGTTGATTCAGTTAACAACTTACCTCAGACAGATTGATCTATTTAGATCATGGGAATATAAATCAATTCATTGATGAAGTTGATTAATTACTACACCCCCACTAAAAAAGTTCAAATGGTTGCTCCTCTGGTATGAATGAAGATAAAAACAATCCTCCCTCTCTGAGCTGTTTTTCTTTTCCCGATTTATTATTTTTCTTTATAATTAAATGCAAACATCAGAAAGCAAACGTCTATTTTCAGAATATTCACGGAGCCACATAGCTGCTGCTATAAAACTTGTAAAGGGCTGTTAAAGTGGCACCTAGCTTTGATTTGCTGCGTTATCATCGGTTAATTGTTAGCTTGGTTTGTGGGCGTGTTGTCTGCGTTAGAACTTTCTTTAAAGGCCATCAGGCGGACCAATCAGAAAAACATCTGGAAAATCTGGAGGATGTGGCGATCCGACAAGGAGACTCTGGTTTCAGACATGTTCATTTTCCTGGTAACTTTATCACGTTTGTCCAACAGAATTGAGATTAAAAATGATCTTATTTTGTTTTTGTAATTTATTTTTCATATGCAAGATCAACACAAGTTCAACAACTACATGACTGGCTAAAGTAATCGACAGGAACGTCTAGCATACAATAGTAGTATCTTGCAAAAGTACCAATAGAAAAGTACAAATATGATTATAAAAAACAATGACCGGGTTGGACCAAAATGGGTTTGGGGGCGTGTCTTTGCCCATGTGACAGTGGCATTGACATTGCTTTTCATTCAAATTCAATTGACTTGAGTATTAATTGGTCATATTAAAGGGAAACTGAAAGCGGGGCTCAGTTTTGGAGCTGGAAATGCTGACAGTTGTGTGGTCATCAAAAGGGCGGCGGGAGGAGACGATGCTGGATCAGGAGAACCCGTGTGGGGGAGGAAGCAGGAGTCATAGAAGGAGAGTTTGATTAACCAACTGGAAAATGAGCTGAGCTTCATTCCACAACGATCTGGGCTTTTGACGCTCTGATCCGTTGGGTTTGAACTACATGAAGTCCTTAAGGTCCTGGTCTGGATCCTCTGCAGGTTCTTGATAAACTGCTTTCTGCCACTCTGAATTAATTACAGTGACTAAACTAAACTTTATATTTGTACTAAATTATAAAATTAGAACAACTTTGTGGTTTGTTTGAATGGATTATTCCACAAACTCCTGCCATAATTCCAGTTTCTGAATGTTTTTCATTGTTTTTATCTGATGATGGAGGAAATGGTTGAACTTTATACTGAGCGCAGCTATCCTGTCAATCGTGGACTTCCTGGAACAGCCACAGATCTGTCAAACCCGTTTTTCATCAGAAAGTTGACAGAACATCTGCGGGAGATGTCATTTGGAGATTGGATCATGTCTTCGCCGGCCCACCCGATGTCGATCCAGAGTTTCAGCAGCGCCTCGGTTCTTGTTTTTGTGGCCTCGCTGTGCGTAACAGCGGCGTGTGAGGAGACCAGAGGAGGTCGGCGGCATCCGGCCACATGTGGCTTCACAGGCAGACAGAAATGTGAGGAATGCAGACCACGCGGCTCAGATGAGATGCAAACCTGCAGCTTTGTTGCTTTTCAGCTGTTTGGTTCCCGGCTGCCGTCACATGACCACGAGCTCCGTCAGTCGCTCACTTCATGGTGTTGCTCTAAGGCTTGAGCTCTGCAGGGTCAAGTAAGAACTGGCAGAAAAAACTCTGTCTGCAAAAACATTATAAGTTTGTTCCTTTTTCTTTCTCAAAACAATAAAGACTGGAATCAACAGAAATACCTTAAATATTTAAGGCAAAAATGTTAACAATAGTTAAAATCCTTTTTCAAGATTGCAATCCATCCATCCATCTTCTCCCACACATCGGGGACCGGGTTGCGGGGGCAGCAGTCTAAGCAAAGATGTCCAGACTTCCCTCCTTCAGGCCATATCCTCCAGCTTCTCTGGGGGGGGGGGGGGGGGGGGGGACGTTCCCAGGCCAGCCAAGAGACGTAGTCCCTCTAGCATGTTCCTGAGTCTTCCCCGGAGTCTCCGCCCAGTGGGACATGCCCAGAACACCAGGGAGGCGTCCCGGAGGCATCCGAACCAGATGCCCAAGCCACCTCAACTTTTCCTCTCGATGTGGAGAAGGAGCGGCTCTACTCTGACCGAGCTTCTCACCCTATATCTAAGGGAGCGCCCAGCCACCCCATGGTGGAAGCTCATTTCAGCCGCTTGTATTCTGCCCCTGGTAGTGTCTCCCACGGCAGACAGGTCTTAAGGAGCTAGACAAAGAGCGGTCCAGAACCCCTTCATGAGAAGAAAAAAACGGAGATTCTGTGACGTCGCCCGGATTCGTGTCACCGGGGCCTCACTCTGGAGCCAGGCCTGGTGACCTGGGGTCCCAAAGAAACGACGTGGGATCAATTCAATTCAATTCAATTCAATTTTATTTGTATAGCCCAAAATCACAACAACAGTCGTCTCGATGGGCTTCGAAGTAAAACATGAACTTAAAAAGATCACGAATACAAAGAGTTCAATAGGAAAATACTAAAATGAACTAACAAACTGACTAAGCTATACTGGCATCCCTGCCCTTAGACCCCCCTTCGCGATCACTGTCCAGTGGGCCCCACCACCTGTAGGAGAGCTCAGAAGGGGCTGGTGCAATGTGGTTTGGGTGGCAGTCGGTCATGGAACATGGCTTTTGAGACTCGATTGAAAAGCAAACTATCAAATGCTTTGAGAATAAAACAGCTGTGTAATCTCTAATTTTATGCATTACTTGGCTATAAAGTAAAATAAGAAATTTTAAATAGTTTCGTTTTTTGTTTAATTGATTTTTAGTGATTTTTTTTCTTAGACCAAAACCAAATCTTTGTGCTTTCTGGTGTTATGTGTGTGGAAATGCTTGTTTTTCTTTGTTTAGGATGAACAGGTTGCCTCAGATTAAAGTTTATGTCCTCTGTGTCCCGCCAGCACGCCTCCCTGTCGGCCAGCCGCTCAGAGAAAGGTACCGGTTGGTCGAGCCGCACGCTTGGCGCCCGGTGTCGGAACTCCATCGCCTTTTGCTCCGACGAGCAGCCGCACATCGGGAACTATCGGCTCCTCAAAACCATCGGAAAAGGCAACTTCGCCAAAGTCAAGCTGGCCCGGCACATCCTGACCGGCAAGGAGGTGAGTTGAAAGGAAAATGTTCTGTTTGGTGGGAAAGAATCAGGGGGATTGTTCTAAACCCGTGAACACACAGAACAGAAGCAAACCCTACAGCAGAAAGGAGGCTTTAACCCCCAACCAAAGCTGGGTCTTCATACACTGCAGCCCTTCATCCCTGAAAAGCCCCTGACCTACATTGCTCCAGCTGATGTCTTCAGGCTCTAGAACTTTGGTTTGGTCATGTGGAAACTGGTTGTTCGTGCCACAATAAGAAGGAGACACTTCTAAAGCTCGATTCAGTCTTTGACCGGGTCACCTCGCGACGTTAAGCTCCTTATGGATCCTTCATGGTTTATCTGCTGGAGTGCAGCTTCTCTGCTCTTCATGTTCTGTAAAAGCAACCCTTTTTGTCCCGCTTGTCTTTTTTCAGTGATTGATCAGGCTGTGAAAACGCTTTTTAGTAGGGAACATTTGAGTTTGTTTATGACTCTGTAAACAAACTTATGTTAAAAAGCAATAAACTAAAGAGAAGAAGTTTTTATCAGACAAATCATGTTTGCTTTGGGATAAAAATGGACATAAAATACAGTGTTTAACACCCAGAAAGAAACAAAAAAATGGTGGAGTTTTGTTTTGTTTCCCTTGTGCCCTTTTTCATTGTGCGCCCTAAGTAGAAGGCTTTATCCAAATTCACTCACTACCGAATCAGAATGACGTCACCCATAGCAATTAGTTTACTTCCGGCTTTCAGCCTCTATTTTTTCGTGATACAAATGGCGCCCTGTTGGAGCCAGGCGTCATCAGTAAGAAGTGATTTTTCAGAATCAATGTTTCTATGGCAACCCCTCTTGCCAATCAGGAGTGAGCTTGTTAGAAGGCCACACCCCTCCCACTTGTAATCTGTCTAGCATTTCGAAGGTGGGACGTAAGAGGCCAGCAACTACTTTTATTGGGGCATCTGATTGGTAGATGGTAATCCAAATGAGGATCAGCAAGAACATGTTGAAAAAGGTATTGGAGCAAGAATGGTTATTCCGACCAATAGAACGTTCATTTCTTTGTAGAAGTCTATGGGACTTTGACTTCTTGGAACCAGCAGGTAATTTTGAGTTTTGAGGGGGAGGAGTCAGTCCAGTTCTCATATATCGTCAATGTGCACTAAGGCCTCACGCCATTTCTTTGGGGTGTCCGAATCTACAATTTAAAAAAAGAAGGTACCCTGGAAATTACCCAGAAGTGTTTGCAAAAATCAGGGTACATTGATGGTCTCTAGATTAGTGAGTATAGACTACAATGCATTGCGTTTGAACAATTTGTCATTAGTATAAAAAATGTATTTAAATGTTTTTTTTTTCAAATCATCCAAGTTTTTAACATCAGAATGCAGTGGGTTCATAAACAGTCTTCGTAAAATGTTCATAATTATTAGGATTTTATTTCGGCATATGAGTGACATCATTAAAAAAAAGTGCCGGAATCGCATTATTATCTAGAGCACTGGATAGTCCTACACTACATGGTTACAGAGTAATGTGGAGCAAAAGTTCTTCTGTGGGGAGTCAAGAGTGAAAAGATGGGGGGACTATTTATTTGTTTATTTATTTTTACTTTTACTTCTTCCCAGGTTGCAATAAAAATCATCGATAAAACTCAACTGAATCCAACCAGCCTACAAAAGGTGAGGATCTTCTCTGCATGTTGTCTGTTGTCCTCTAGTCTTTCACTGGATGAGTTTTCTTCCCACAGAGGTTCCTCATAGTCGTTCCTCTGGAGTTCTGAAAGGAGATCCGGTTCTTTACCTTCATGGTGTTTTAACAAGTACAGCCTCCTTCATTAGCCATTTAACTTAAAGGGTCACAACACAATGACTTACCACACAACACATTGAAACACAACACAATGACTTACCACACAACACATTGACTCACAACACAATGACTTACCACACAACACATTGAAACACAACACAATAACTTACCACACAGCACATTGACTCACAACACAACACAATGACTTACCACACAGCACATTGACTCACAACACAATAACTTACCACACAACACATTGACTCACAACACAACACAATAACTTACCACAAAACACATCAACACACAACACATTAACTCACAACACAATAACTTACCACACAGCACATTGACTCACAACACAATAACTTACCACACAACACATTGACTCACAACACAATAACTTACCACACAACACATTGACTCACAACACAACACAATAACTTACCACACAACACATTGACTCACAACACAATAACTTACCACACAACACATTGACTCACAACACAATGACTTACCACATAACACATTGACTCACAACACAATGACTTACCACACAACACATTGAAACACAACACAATGACTTACCACACAACACATTGAAACACAACACAATGACTTACCACATAACACATTGACTCACAACACAATGACTTACCACACAACACATTGAAACACAACACAATGACTTACCACACAACACATTGACTCACAACACAATGACTTACCAAACAACACATTGACTCACAACACAATGACTTACCACACAACACATTGAAACACAACACAATGACTTACCACACAACACATTGACTCACAACACAATGACTTACCACACAACACATTGAAACACAACACAATGACTTACCACACAACACATTGACTCACAACACAATGACTTACCACACAACACATTGACTCACAACACAATGACTTACCACACAACACATTGAAACACAACACAATGACTTACCACACAACACATTGACTCACAACACAATGACTTACCACACAACACATTGACTCACAACACAATGACTTACCACACAACACATTGAAACACAACACAATAACTTACCACACAGCACATTGACTCACAACACAACACAATGACTTACCACACAGCACATTGACTCACAACACAATAACTTACCACACAACACATTGACTCACAACACAACACAATAACTTACCACACAACACATTGACTCACAACACAATAACTTACCACACAACACATTAACACACAACACATTTACTCACAACACAACACAATAACTTACCACACAACACATCAACACACAACACATTAACTCACAACACAACACAATAACTTACCACACAACACATTGACTCACAACACAATAACTTACCACACAACACATTAACACACAACACATTGACTCACAACACAACACAATAACTTACCACACAACACATTGACTCACAACACAATAACTTACCACACAACACATTAACACACAACACATTAACTCACAACACAACACAATAACTTACCACACAACATTAACGTACCACACAATACATTAACTCAACACACTAATCACAACACAACACATTAACTTACCACACAACACATTAACTCACAACACAATACATTAACTCACAACGGAAGTAAAGCTGCATTTGAAATGTTTTTATTCTGAAATTTCCACTGGGCTGAGCGGCTAACTACCTAACAGAGAGTAACGTCACAGTGAGCTGTGGGGGGAGCCAGTTGGTGCAGCGGTAGAGCGGTCGACCCAAAATCGTAAGGTTGCAGGTTCGATTCCCGTCTTGCACGCCCATGAGTCGAAGTTTCCTTGGGCAAGACTCTGAACCCCACCTTGCCTCTGGTGGGAGGTTGGCTCCAGTGTTTGGCAGTGCTCCACCAGTGTGTGAATGGGTGTGTGAATATGTGTGTGACTGGGTGAATGTGTCTCTGACTGTAAAGCGCTTTGTCCATTATACGCCATTTGTGACCCTTCTGGGCCACCGTATAAAACCCTTTGTTTTCGACGTGGGCTACAACAAATTGACAGAATCTCGCGACCATTCAGTCCACCATGATTGCTCTGTGTGCGGCGGGGGGTGACCATCTTTTCACACAGATTTCAGTCGTGGAAAAGTTCTGTAGTCAGATTTGGCTGGTAGGGCTGTATCCAGGGTCATGTTTTAGCTGCACAGGTTGCATTCGAGGGCCTAATGAGATTAGGTTTTTCTCTGTCTAAGCTGTGTGTGTGTGTGTGTGTGTGGGTGTGTGTGCGTGTGTGTGTGCGTCAAAGTGCCAGAGCCTCTCAGATTGAACCAGGACGACGTGAAGAACGCCATTCTTGCCCCGTTTCTCCATCAAAGTGTCGAGGTCAAGTGAAACTGCGCTCTCCGGAGCTAACTTTCCTGCACGTTAGAATCACATTGGCACGGTTGGTGCTTTCTCGGGGACCGCTTCAGCCTCCATGCGGTCGGTGTGACACCGTTTCAGCAGCGGTTCTCACAGTTCATACAAGAGAGGCCTTGTTCTGCAGCAGCTCTGATGACTGAACTGTTGTTCTGATTTTGAGTTTGCTTTATCTCGACCTTCACTGCCAGAACGCCCTCACTAGCTGCAGATCGATGCTCTCTCACGCACATGCACAGTCAGCCTATTGACGAGCTGACCTGTCCAGGTCAGGTGGTGACTCCGCTGATAGAGCAGATCATGTCTGCGCGGTGTAGCAGCAGCCCCACCAGGCCCAGATGCTCAGGAAACATCTGTCAAGTTGCTTTGTATCTCTCAGTTTCTTGTTTTTGCTGCTACCAACCATTGACCGTGCATGAATGGATTTATTATTATTATTCGTGATATGTTGGAGCCAAACGTAATCAATAAGCAGTGATTGGTAAGATCCGTTTCTATGGTAACCACTCTCACCAATCAGGAGTGAGGCTATTGGACGGCCACACCCCTACCTCTTAAAAGCGGGCTCGGGAGAATCTGTCAATCAAATGTTTTGAAAGTTGGACATAAGAGGCCATGAGGCTCCACCTACTTTTATTCAGGCGTCTGATTGGCCAGTTTATAACTTGACTATAGTGGGGGGGGAAATTAGGACAATCAAGAACATATTTAAAAGAAAAGGCAGCAGAGCAATAATGATTATTCAAAAAAAAGATAAAACAATAGAAGTCTATGAAACGCCAGGGGGAGGAGTCACTCAGTCCAGTTCTCATATACAGTCTATGGTAACCACTTTCCCTTCCACCTTCTTTGACACGTGCCCTCAGTGCTACGTCATCCAGCTCAGGTAAGGCAAACAAACGTTATTTCCAGGAAGAAAGCAGCTTTTTATCCCTTAAAGGTTAAGTTTGAGCAGATCAAGTGGCTGAAAAATCCACCACTAAGCTCAGAAAACAACAAATTATTCCCAGAGGTTGAAGTTTGCTAAGCCTCCTGCAGCTTTCTTAATAAAGAGGAGGATTTGGAGAGGGGGGGTTGAACAGTTTGTTCTGTGAGAAACAATGCTGGGAGAAGGAGGGACGAACCAACCTGCTCCTTTGCAGGGAAAATACTGACTTTGTTTGGATTCCTTTTGCAGCGTGGAAGATTGGGATTATGGAAAGAAATGTCTCAAATTCAAGCATTTTTTGTGGAAAATTAACTTTTGCATTTTTTATGGTTAAAATGGTACAAAGTAACAATGAAATCATAACTTACTTAATAACTTACTATTATAAAAACGAATTAACTTCTTAATTTCTATTGAAGTGGATAGAAAAAGGTTTAATCCTGAAACACTTTGGTTTTGAACTAATCAGGGGAATGTTTACGTAGCAGATTTGTTTAAATAAGTGTGTATTTTGTTTTATTCTAGTGTTATAATTTGAGATTTTCTAGTTAACCTAGCTGCTGATCTATTATAAATATGACAATATTTCACATTTTTGATAAGAATATATTTTGAACTCTGAAGCGTTTTGCAGCTTACAAATGATATAAATCTTTAAATCCCTAAAATGTACAACATTTGTCACATTTTCTGCTTTACGTACTTTACTTTGTGCTTTTCTTATTTTTTGAAGCTGCTTGACAACTTTCCCAATGTGAGATCGAAACGTTTTTTTGTTTCTTTGAACTTAGCTCAAAGTGTTTTTCTTTTTTTCAGCCATTTCACATTTAGTCTGACTTAACAATTAGTCAGTCCGTTAAAAGATCATTCAGCATTATTCGCCTCCTTCTTTAGCTTTATTTTGTTTTGATCTTTGACCATCGTCACAATTATTCTATTTTATTCTTGTTTTTTGCAACCGTTTATCTACAGTTTTAGCATTTTGTTCAATTCTTTTATTAATCTTATTTGAAACGTTTTCATTTTTTTAATTGGTCAATTTTTTTCATATCTGAAACGGCGGATAAAATGTCATCGATTTCGAGTTAAAATCTAATTGTTATGAGCGTATTTTGATGATTATTTATGAGTCCACTGTCTTCTGAAGATGAAAACGTTGATGGTTTATTAAAAAGAAGTTTACATTTAAATTAGGCCCATTAAATTGCAAATTTATTGTTATTGTGAGATCAAGCTGTGCAACACGCACATCGCATTTTGACTGTTTGTTCACATACCATACAAAGTTATATCGTCATCACATTATTGATCACTAATATTGCATAATGCGAGTTTTCCTCACATCGTGCACCCCTACTGGTAATTTAAATACACAAAAATAGTTCAGACGCAATGCATTCTGGTCTATATTTGCCCATCTAGTGAGCGTCGATGCACACTGGTTTTTCGCAGAGACTTCTTGGAAATTTCTAGGGCACTCGATGTTGGAATTGTAGATTTGGAAAGGACTAGAAAATGGCGAACGCACTACATAGGGCACTATGTAGTGAGTAAAGAAGGAATTCGGACACAACCATGATCTTAATAATAATTCTACGTTGTGATGGTCATTTTAGGTATTTAGAAAGTTCTTAGGGATTCACTAAGTCTTTTTACTGTTTTTATTCTTCATTTTTTTAGCTTCTCATTGGCTGTCCTACATTTTCCTTAAACATTTTCTCATCATAAATGTGACTTTCTATCACGAGGACAATCCTGGTTTCTTTGTGGGTTTTTTGTGTACAACAGCTGCAGATTGAGGTGTTTCCATCAGTTCTAGCTGAACAATATTTTTGGGGGGGCTTTCCTGTATTTGATTCTCCTCTGGTGTCCTGGTTGTGTGCAGCACAGCTGTTTCAGAGCAGGGCTCGTCCTGCTGTCCTGTTTTATCAGCACAATAGACTTTAGCTTTTTCATTTAGTGCGGGACGCTGTCTCTGTCTATGTGTGTCTCTGCCGGTTACACATCCTTTCATTCACCGCCTCTTTTATTCATCTACCTTCACTTCCTCTGCAGACCACTGCTCCCCCTACAGTACGTCGATGGAATCTCTTCATTTAATCTTTAAAGCCAAGTTACTCATGGATAGAAGGCTTTTGTGTCAAAACTTTTGTTTTAATTATTAAAATCATTTCAACATCTAGTGGTAGACAATATTTTAATATATGGGAGCCGTCATGTGCTGTCTTATTTAAATAAACTTTATTAGGATAAACCTTTTAAACTTCCAAATCAAGAAAAACAGAAAACCTTAAATGCGTCTGTCTTTCTGCTTTGCATTGGGCCAATTGTAACCTGGATCCTCCACAATAGAAAAGGTGTTTGCTGCCATGTTTGATTTCCTGTGCAGCCGCCTTCGCAGTGTGAGGATGTGTGTGGATTTTTGTGTGTGTGTGAGGATGTGTGTGTGACCGTGTGCCTCGTCTGCGGTTGGATGCCACTGAAGTGCGTTTCGTCCCTCGCTCCGGCCCCGTTCTCCAGGAGCCGAATTCCAGACGAGCAAACAAAAGAAAGCCGCCGCTGCCGCCGTGTGGGGGACGCCCGGGTGGGGGGGGTGGGCCAGCACCGGAGAAAGACGGGATACTTCACAGAGCAGAACCAGCAGCCTGTTTTTGTGTGTGGGGTGGGGGGGTGGGGGGGCTTGGTTGATGAAAACAGACCCGTAAACTGAGCGCTGCGCCTCTCAGACGTTTGGGCCTCCCCCATTATCTGGATTGGTTTTGTCCCTCTGTGCTTTTCCTGCTTTGTTAGTTTTCTATCAGTCTCTCAACCTAATGGGGGGGCAGTGACCCCCCCCCCCCCCCCATACCTGCTTGGTTGTCCATAACGTTGCAACACAAAAAACATTTTCTGATCCTCTAAACATCTTAATCCATCGTGAAAAGAAAGCTGATGTGATTTATGTCATGAGGGCACCTTAAACCAACCCTACCACAGGTTTGCAGAGGGGTTAGCGGTCTGTCGGGGGCTTAAATCCCAGGCTAAACGGACTACGTGTCTTAGGGCAACAATTTTAATGCCACGGTGCGAAAGTAATCAGTCAGTGGAGTTCTTTGAATGTTTCCTGCTTTACAATGCAAACGCAGCAGGAGAACAGACGACACGCCTCCAGGGTGAAGGAAAAAGACATCAGAATATCTGCAACACTCCCAAAGCTGAGGGCAGACTCAAGTCCATCTTTATTTATGCAGATTAAAAGACTAAATGGAGATTAAAAGAATCCATCCATCTGGTTCTGTTTCAAATCTGCTGTTAAAAGGATTTTACACACTACCAGAGGTACAGTAGCTGCCAACAGAGTCTCACCTTTATGTTCCAGAATGTAACGCAAACTCCTAAAATCCAACTCTGATCACGTTTTGCTCTTTTCCCCCCAAAAGAATTAAGAATCGTCCTACTTCCGGGTAGGAAAATGAGCTGCGAAAATAACTAATTTTTAATAAAATAATCACTCTTTAGTGTGCCAAACCTAATATACACCGTACAGCATTATAAATAAGGGGGAAAAAATGGTTGTCCTCTGGACAACCTGCCAAGTTGTCCTCCCAAATTTTTGGTTGTCCTTCGATACCAATATTCAACAGCAACGAAACCTACTCAGATGTCAGTACTTACATCTTTATTTCTTTTATACATCTAATATCAACTGCCTCTTATGATGGACATTTAAAAAACTCTTTAAATATTAAAAACAAACATTTTACTAAATATTGAAGCATCTGGTTACACAAAGTATTGCCAAAAACTTGAAACTAAATCTTTTTGTGTGTTTTGGAGACCTCTAGCGGTCGCACCAGGTAGTGTTGTTCATCACATATTTGAATACTGGTAATCTTTATTGAAAAGTGCACATGGACAAATAGAAAGGATACGCTAGCATGCACGCACTTCGTCTGTCAGTGGAAAGAATTTGCTGCATACGTCTCAATTCAGAGGTTCCCAAAAACTAACACTTAAAACTTGAAAAATAGTCGAAAAATACCAAAAATGTTGAATAAAAGACCAGGTTGTCACACGGACAACCACCAGGTTCATTTTGGTTGTCCTCCGTGAAATCTGGTTGTCTCGGACAACAGGATAACCGCTTATGTCGAACGCTGCCGTATATATGGATATAGTTTACTAGGGGTGTAGGAAAAAATCGATTCGGCAAAATATCGCGATAGTTCATTTGGCGATACTCGTATCGATTCAAAATGCTGCCAGAACGATATTTGTTTAACTATTTCTGAGCGTCCTTCAGTGTCTGACTCTTGTTTTCCGCTTCACCCTCCGACCGCTAGTTGGCAGCAGAGGACACGGAGCCTCTTTGAGCAGCTCTACACGTGCAAAACAACAGAAAGACTGCAGCCATAGGCAGCTTGTTCTGTTGTTATGAGACATGAGCTACTTAGTTTTTCCTTGGGATGGATACCAAACAGAAACTCTGTGCCATGTTGCTCCCAGTAACATATAAAAACGCGGATTGCTGTACTTTTTAGCGGCTCAGATAAGAACGAGAGAAGCAGTGCAGCAGCTAATGCACTTAGCATCGGCTAAAATGCTGTCGGCAAAGCGGGCCAAAGTGCTGTAGAACCTCACAGTATTAGATTCTAGTTTTTCTGATGGATCAGAGGGATGTGAACAACGCTCTGAAAAAAGGCCAACGTCGTGGCGATGAGCGTTACCAGTTTACTTCCACGTGTGAAAAAGCGTGGCTGCACAATGGTGCAGAGCAGACTGTGATGTAAAAAAAAGCCTCTTTGTCACATTAAAACAACTTTCCTTCATTGTCATGGAACATTCGTTAAGGAAAATTCATTCTTTGTCTTTTCTCATTTTGAAAAATATTTTGTTGTGAAAATCAGACAATGTTGACCGTTCCCTTTCTATATTTTTTCTTACCAAAATAAAAGCACTATGAATGTGTTTGGGTAAAAGCAATCTATATATGAGATACAGTTGCAGTGCTTAACATTGTGAACATTAAATAAACTGAATTTGACAATTTTATTACAATGGAAGACGTATTGAAATTCAGGTAGAGTTTTTTCAAAGTCATATTTAGAAAAAAGGAAAGAAAATATGTAAATATATAAATATCGGGTATGTATCGTATCGCCAGACTCTTGCTAATACACACCCCTATAGTTTACTCTGAAAGGTTTTAGTCACAAAGACGACAGATATTTGTAGACGACAACAGTTCCTCCTTGAACAGAATGAGGAATTCAGGAAACCTGGTTGAAAAACACATTTCTCCTGTCTTCACATTAGCCTTAATGAAAAGAAAAACAATAAAAATCCAAATCTTGAAAGATTTTTTTATTTCTGAATCAAAGTATGTTAAATTTGAACCAAATTGAGACATTTGGGGGCAGAAGACCATGAAAGTTTGATGCATCAAGATTTATTTATATATTAATGCATGTTTGCCAAAACCCATTAATATCACAAATCACTGAGTTTTCAAATAAAATATACAAAACATTAGTAATAAAACAGAGAAATTCATTATTTCAAATGGTCACATACCTTTGATTAATGTTAAAAGACAAACATTCAAAGTCCAGGTAAGCACACCTGAAGCTGCTTGGAATCGAAAAAGGTCTTTAGATTATTCGTTTTGTTAAATGAATCCTTTAATAAAGGTCATGGACTTTGTTCTTCTTCATCTATATTCTTTAGCGATGAGAAGAGAAGGAAATGGTTTTAAAATAGAACACGTTCATGGTTTATTTTAAACCTGCATTCCATTTGAACATTTTTAAAACCTGCAAAATATTGAAATCAATGGGGGGAAAAAGTTATGTCTTATTTTTTTTGTCTTATTTTTTTTCTGACAAAAAAATGGAATTATCTCTGAAATAAAAAGCCAAATTTTCTAATAAAGCTGACAGCAAAGCCTTTCAGTTTCCTTTACTGGGATATCAAGATGACGGCCTGAGTCAGCGTAGCATAAAATAGCATACAATAAAACAACTTAATTTCTAAAGCACTTTTCACAGAAAGACATTTCAAAGGACTTTACCAAAAGATGGTATAAAATTGAAACCAAAACACAGAGAGGTAGTAAAATCTAATAACTGTTCAAACTCAAGAAAACAATGTGTAAAATCAACTAAAAGCTCTCCTGAATAAAATCGTCATGACCTCTCAAAGCTAGTTTTTGGAATAGAGCGATGAAGAAGACAGTTTTTGGTCCTTCAATAGAGAAGAATGGAACATGTTTGGACCAGAGGTCTCACCGGGTCATGCTCTTCTGGACCCAACGGAAGTCCAAACCCAGCTGTTAGGCGCTGATGTACAAACATAATTCTATCAATAATTAAAAGAAGTGAAGAACAGTTGGTTTATGTTACATTGGGGGGGGGGGGGGGGGGGGGGTCTCATCTCCTAGACTTTGAGCCAAACGTAGAACCTTCAACAGCTTAAGTTGCAGTTCTAGTGCTTATATTTCTATTTCCAAAAGGTTTTCCATTGGAGTGTGAACAGAGTTTAACCGTACAGAGACGTGAAGGAAGGAAAGGCTGAGGGCTGAAGCTCATCTCCACAGCTGGGCCTCAGATGGGTCCATGACACCCCCCCCCCTCCCCAAAACCCCCACCCACCCCTAGGGAGCCGTAGATCCCGGGGATTAATACCTGGGGGAGCACCAACTGTGACGGAGCTGATCCCGTGGGAGGGAAGCGGGATAACGTGTGGAAAAACGGTGCATTCAAGTACAATCTGGGAAAAATGTTCCCCTTTTCCTTTTTAATCATCCATTTGCAACAGAAATGAGTATTTTTGCTCCACGATTCAAAATAGAAACCACAAAGAGAGCGGGGTTTTTTTTTAGATCTCCTATCAATGTTAAACCTTGAGAATATTTTTTTAATGGTTTTTCTTTTTTTTTTTATCAACATCCAGACTCAATAACATCACATCAGACTTTTTTTAAAAGAAGAAATTCCTCCTGAATGTTTTTGAATCTTTAAGTTTAATCTTTAAGCAAGACCTGGAAAATGTGTTAAAAAAAAACAAAACGAGGCAGAAATAGAGAAGCAGGAGATGTGATGGATTATGTGCTAATTCTTCCTAAACTCTGATGACCAGCTGATGCCCCACACCGTCCCCGTGGACGCATGCTTCTGTTGACGGATGGACAGGGTCACCGTTCGGGAGCACCGAAAAGAAACATAAACGAGGAAACGCAGTCCTTTCTGCCAAAAATAATCCAGTGTTTCTACACAGAAACGCCTCTGATCTCTGAAGTTTACTGACTCTCCTGCCGGTTCCGTCTCAGCCCTCCAAACATGTTCTGCTTCAAAATCTTTCATCTTTTTCTTTTTTAACACCTCAATTGCACATTTATAACTCCATTCTTATGAAATTGCCCCCTTTTTCAGTCAGTAAATTCCAGAAAATGATAGCTCAAATCATGATCCCTCCACCACCGTGCTTGACAACTGTGCAGATGATGACTTAAAGAGAGATAGAAACTAATTTATGATCAATTTCCCAAGCTCAACAAGACACTCCAAAACTCTTGCCTCTTTGGAAATGTGGACAGACGCTGGAGGAAAACTGCTGTGTTTGGCTGAAGGCGATAAAACGTTGATCAACTGTTAAACTTGCAATTCTAAACTCGATTAGCTAATTAAAATCCAGTTCCTGTTTTTGAAAATAAAGAAAAATGTCTAATTTATTCAATCACATTTACTCTTTTTATTTATTTTTTTAAGTACCAAGATAAACATTTATATAAAGTGATTATCGGCTGAATTGTTGAAATTTTTCTGGATTTTCTTTTGTCCTCAGAGTTCTTGAAGTCCCACCCCGATCATGTTTTGATCTATTTTTAAAGCTATTTATGAAATGATGATAATGTGGTTTTTAAGGCCAAACACCCTGTGCCGTTTTCTATTGAAACTGTATGGCAACAATTAGAGTTCGAAAAACTCAGAAATGCCTCTTTTCTGACGCCCCTCCTTTGTCTGTTGCTGCATGGAGGTGTCGTCTGTCCTCCAGGGTCAATATGTGTCACGGCGTCGATGATGAGCAAACGCTGGATCCAGTTTGTGTTTAAACGGGGTGGGGGGTCGGTTGATTGATCCTGAGCTGCGGTTCATTTGAGTTTCCACAGGAAGGCATCACTTTAATCAGAGAGATGGGAGGCGGAGGATGAGGCAGCACTTTAAAAGCACATTGATGGATGGGGAGGGGGGGTCAGAGGAGAAGCTCGCCCTGGGGAGGGGCTTTTGTTGTCAGCATCAGCACGGCGCTCTGACAAGAGCCCAGGTCTGGATCTCATGGGTGGGTGTGGGGGGGGGCATACATGGTTCGATCCACCACTTCTTGTGTGGTCCAAACCAACTTTTTCTGAAAAGTGCAAATGCTTTTTCTCGTTTCTATGTATGTCTCCCCTGTTTTACTTGTTATTTGTCGTTGTTGTGTTGCTATTTTGTGTACTATTGTGACTTTATCTGATTTGTTTTTTTTTTTTCAGCTGTTTCGAGAGGTCCGCATCATGAAGACTCTGAACCATCCAAACATCGGTGGGTCGCGCTGCAGAAAGCTTCCTCTGGTTCTCCTGCTGGTGGTTTTTGTGTTTTTGTGACGCTCGGTTTGCTTGTCATTTTGTCACACAGTCCAGCTGTTTGAGGTGATCGAGACGGAGAAGACCCTTTACCTGGTCATGGAGTACGCCAGCGGAGGTGAGCCCAATCAGCCGTCGGGGTTGAAGTAGTGGAAGCTAACGGGCTTCCTCCTGGTCTCTCTCTGTGTTCCCCTTCGTCTTCTGCTGCAGCTGCTCTTTGTTTGCTGTGCGATCTCTGACGTCCATTACCTAATAAGGCTGCGGCGCCTCACCAGCTGACTCGCTGCTTTAGGGAAAAAAAAAAAAAGCCTCATCAGCATTTTTTCGCTGCTCAGCACCTCAACGGTTAAGATGATTGGCCGGAAGAGCTGCGCCTAAAAGCCATTAAAGCTGCTGGAAATGCATTCACATGTTCTGAAATCCTCCCACGATTCATGCTGTGGGTTTTTGTTTCAGGCAATGAAATCAAAAGAAAACATTCATTATTGAGGCAAAAATTGAGCTGAGTTTTACACACAAGGTTCAACTCTAAGTAAAACTGCCGTTAATCACAAATTAACATTCTGTGTAAAAGCACGGTGGTGGCAGTATCATGGCACGGTGCTGGTTTTACTACCTGTAGGCCATCACACTGGTTTAACTGTCACTATAAGTGAATTAAAAGAACAAATGAGACTCGAATGAGAACGATTTGACCTTCAGTACAGCTGCCTTTGAAAAAAATGATCAACCGATTTGATTTGATCGGATTCTATCCATCAAATCTGAATTTACTGGTGGGTGTTTTTTAGGATAAAATTTGCGTGTGTTTTTTTTTTTAGTTTGTCATGCAAGAATTTATAGTTTTATTGAAAAAAGTTTCCTCAGGAATATGTTTAGTCTCTAACAGTCAAATAAAAGCAGTTAATTGAATGGATATTTGGAAATTAAATCAATAGAATCTTTAATTAGTTTGATCGTGAGCTTCTGATTGGCTCTGCAACAGATCGACTACCTGTCCAGGGTAAACCCCGCCTTCGTCAACTGTATAGGGATAGGCCCCAGCATCCCCAATAACCCAGGAAAAAAACGATAACATTATGTTAAAACTTTTATTTTTTTAAATATACTTTTTTTTAAATTAAAACCAGACTGTTTATTTTTAGTAAAAACCTTTTTTTTTAAATATACTTGGAAACAGGTTTGAAAATCAAAGGAGAAAATGCCCAGAAAAGACTTCTGCTTCTTTTAGCTAAAGGAAGGTGTCAGAAGATTTAAAAAAAAAAAAAGACCACCTCTCAGACCAAACTAAAACACAACAAGCTTTAATTCTCTCTTGGTTTTTTTCTCTTCAGGTGAAGTGTTTGACTACCTCGTGGCTCACGGCAGAATGAAGGAGAAAGAAGCCAGAGCCAAGTTCCGACAGGTCAGAAGAACCTTTTGATCTCTGAACCGGAGCTCTGCCCGCTCAGTCGGCCAAACGTCTGCGTCTTCCAAGCTGCAGATCAATCAACAGTTTGCTGCAGCATGAAAGTCGACTGTAAAATATCGCTTGAACAGGAGGGAAGTTTTAAGGGTTCGAACGTTGAAGCTGACGGACGGGATTTCTCTGTTTGAGACCCAGAAGGCGTTTCTGCAGAGCAAAGAGCTGCTGAGATTTCATTCAGGAAGTTTAGTCCTCCTTCCATTGGAGGATGTTGAACGCTCCCGCCTCAGAAAGTCTCTCTCTAACGGTCTGCTCCTCCTCCTCAGATCGTCTCAGCCGTTTACTACTGTCACCAGAAGAACATCGTTCACAGAGACTTGAAGGTCAGTTTGCTTTGCAGCCCAAACATCATTTTCTATGGGGGGAAAAACAGCAACAACGGAGGAGGAATTCTGAGTGCCAACTGCATTTTTGAAGGTAGACGTTCTTCTGCTCTGCAGGCGGAGAACTTGCTATTAGACGCCGACTCCAACATCAAAATAGCTGACTTTGGATTCAGCAATGAATTCACCGAAGGCAGTAAGCTGGACACCTTCTGCGGCTCGCCGCCTTACGCAGCTCCAGAGCTCTTCCAGGGGAAGAAGTACGACGGTCCAGAGGTGGACATCTGGAGTCTGGGCGTCATCCTGTACACGCTGGTCAGCGGCTCGCTGCCCTTTGACGGGCAGAACCTGAAGGTAGGAGCCATAAATCAGACAAAACCTCATGAAAATATTGGTTCAACACCAAAAGTGTTGAAGCTGAAGGCCCACAGAACCCAAACTTTCAGCACAGAAAGGTTTCCAAATCGCACTCTAAATACTTTTTTCTCATGTCTTAGGCTTAAAAATGTGTGTTTTCAAGTTTCTGCAGTGACGTTTGTCTTGAAATTTTGAGGATGTTTCCGCTCGTTTGTCTGCAGGAGCTGCGGGAGCGGGTCCTGAGGGGGAAATACCGCGTGCCGTTTTACATGTCCACGGACTGTGAGGGGATCCTGCGCCGCTTCCTGGTCCTCAACCCCGCCAAGCGCTGCTCGCTGGAGGTGAGAAGGAGAGGATTTTCAGAATAAGATTACAGAAATGCGGCTGTCGCTCTGCTAGGAAAAATGATTTTTTTATCAACTATGAACTGACAAATGTTTATCAAGTGTAAAAAGTTTTGTGTAGAACATGAAATCATATTTAGTTGGATTTGTTTGTCATCTGTTTTCTCTCTTATTACCAGCAAATAATGAAAGATAAGTGGATAAACGTCGGCTATGAGAGTGACGAGTTAAAGCCGCACACCGAGCCTGCAGAGGACTTCACGGATACGAGCCGCATCGGTGAGAATTTAGCTCAACCTGTAGCAGAAACTCTGCCGGTTTCTGCTTTGTCCTCTGACAGAGTCCTACAGTTCTGTCTTTTTTAACCTCCAATTAAAGTTAAAATCCCATCAGCTGTCTCACCCCTGGGTGTGTAAATTTAGTGTGACCCATCCCCTGGGAGAGGTGCAATCAAATCCACTTTAGGAAACCACTTAGTGGTTTAACCCTTCGAGTCCAACCCCTTAATGCTAAATGTCAATAAGGAAGGCATTGGGATCCCATTTGTAGTTTTTGTAGGACCCAATTGTGTTTCTGAACCTCTCAGTCTTAAGGAGGACACTCTACCACTTGGCCACTATCTATATCATATTAGTACAAATAATATTTGTTTGTTGTTACATAAAAAGTGTCCAAACCTGCGTGTTTTGGTCTAAAAAAAAAAAGGAAACCAGCCTCCCACCAGTCCATCAAAAACCTCCCCTTGAGTGTAAGATCGCTGAACAGACAAACATGGTGGGGGTAGAGTGATGGTGTGGGTTTGTCAGTAGTTGTGAGTGTGATTTGCTAAATAAATTCTGTTTACTGTTGGGTAGGTGGGATGTTTGCCGTCAGGTCCTTTGACTGACAACATAATTCATTGGCACCGCCTTAAACAGACTCAACTAGATGAAGCTTTTATTATTGTTTCAAAGGCCCTGCTTGCATTTTGCTGCTCTTACCTGAAGACCTGCTTCTGTGGAGATTTCTAAATGTAAATTATAGACACATTATTGTAATTTAGCTTTTAAATGTCTCATTTAATCAACTTATTTTTGGATTTGTTGGGCTTTTAAGTACTTCCTGGCTTTTATGGTTCATCATTTGTCCTTGCATCTATGCAGTGCCTCCTTAAATTCTAGCCACAGTGTGTCTTTCCTTCCTTTTTACATCTATATTTTAGTGTTTTTTTTTTCTTTTATCTAATGTGCATTATGACTCAATTGTTTTTAACTTATAGTTATATACACCTTTGTTGTTAGTTACTTTGTGTTTGACAGTAAAGCGATTGATTGATCGATTGAGATGCTGAACAGAAACTCTCCCTTACAGATGTGATGGTGGGGATGGGATTTGGCAGGGATGAGATCCGAGACTCGTTGGTCAGTCATAAGTACAATGAGATCACTGCCACATACCTGCTGCTGGGACGCAAAAATGAGGTGAGTCCAAAAGGCTCCATTCTCTTTACATTCCTTTAAAACATGCGTTTATTTAAAGACTCAAGCTCTTAGGAAGGTAGGCTTTAAGGTAGACTTAAACATTTAAAGGAAATATTCAACTTAAGGCCGGTTTCTACTTCCCAGCGATCAGCCATCGCATCAGTCCTGTCCAGAATCGCGCGGTCTAGTGCGTGCTAATGTAGGCTGGTTTTGCTAATGACTGTCCGCAATAACTGCGGAGAACTTCTGAGTGGTGTTTATACTTCTCAAGTCAAATCAAACCAAATCAAATAAAAACAAATCAAATCAAAACTTTATTTATGAAAAGCTCTTCTCATACTTTGCTCAGCTCGAAGTGCTTTACATTTAAACACAAAAACATGCACAGGTATTGCAATAATGTGTCTGTGTGTGAAGTCAGTATTTCCTAACATCTTCAAATAAGCTCCGTGATCCTGTGCTGCAATCGCTTGAAATAAAGATAATGACTTGATTTGCATGCGATTGCGCCACGGGAGTTAAATTCCAGGCGCAGTTGATGATGTCATCAGCAGGCGTCACATTTGCCAGCGATCGATCAACGCCATTCCAGATCGCTGCGAAGCTTTTATTGACCACGTTTTCTTTAGGATTTCTCACAAGGTTTTCCAGAAGGTTAAAGTAAACAATGTTTACATCATTTACATATTTAAAATAGAATATTTGATGCTCAGATTTTTTTTCAAAATTGGAAAACGCTTGAATGAACACAGAAGTAGCCGAGCCAATTTACTAAATTACCACTAGGTGGTCGCTACACAAGCAAGTCAAAAGTACCGCAAAATAAAACAAGTCCGTTATTAGACTTGTTGTAGGTGAGATGCCTTTTTGCTCACTGTTTGAAAGTTGTGTGACTTTTCCAACCAAGAGGAGTCTTCCACAAAGGTGAATACCACAAATCCTTCCCAGGTCAAACCAATGGGACTGGACCTTTTTTCTGTCGGTGGGTTTGTTTACTGACACACCAGTGGAACTGTGGTTGAACGCTCATGACGCTGCTAGTTTGTAATTCAGATTCTGCTTCGAAACATGAGTTTAAGATAGATTAAGCCCCTTTAGTATGTGAATTAAACCTGTTTTATTTGGGGTTTTTTTGGGGGGGAGGGTGTCTGGGTGTCGTGGAGAGCTGCTGTGTTCACTCACAACGTCCAGCTTGTCCTAACCTCCCATGCAGCCTCCTCATTTAGACCTTAGTGAATATAGTGCCCAGTGTAATATACCCCCTTATTATAAACATTTAACTGCAATGTTGTGGTTCTCTTGCCTCCAGAATTCTGAAAGATTATGGATGGATGGATGGATGTGAAAGATTTAATAGTATTCAGAGGAAATCAAGCTGCGTTGATAAAAATATTTGTTGATAAAAAGCCCTGCTCCCATTTAGCCTCCACCAGCATCCACTGATCTCCCCTCCTGCCAGCGAAACTGTCCTGGTTACAACCTCTGACACATGATGCTGAGTTGGTCTGCCCGGTTGCCATGGCAATGATGTGGTTCCAACAGATTTGTGTCGTGTTTTCTTGGTTCATGTTCTTCATTTGCATTTGTCTGTCAGGCGGAGGGTTCAGAGTCTCGCTCAGCCAGCAGCCTGAGTCTGGCTCGGGTCCGGCCCGGCACCATTTCCAACGGGACAAGCAAGCACTCCACGTCCTCCACGTCCTCCGGTGCGGCCTCATCGGCGCACAAGCCGCAGCGCAGCGCCTCAACGTACCATCGCCAGAGACGGCACTCTGACTTCTGTGAGTCCAGACACAGAGACCACCCTGACAGAGACCGTTTACACCCATCCCGGAGGTTTCAACACCACTTTTCTTCCTCCGCCAGGTGGTCCTGCTGCTCCGGGGTCAGTGCTCCCCAAGCGAAGCCCCAGCGGCGCCAGCGAGGCGGTGGCGCATAAAGAAGAGCGGCTGTCCATACGTAAGCCGAGCACCACCACCGTGGGCTCCCGCAGCATCCCCACGCCCTCCAGTCCCATGGTCAGCTCCGCACACAACCCAAATAAGGCCGAAATCCCCGACCGGCGCAAGGAGGCCATCCCAACCACGGTACGACTGAAAGAGCCCCTGACCATCACTGTGACGCATGGAGGCCGATGACAAACCTGTTAGCATACAAAAGAACTAACTCCTTCCATGAGAGTTCAATAAAGAAAGGATTATTTAACACCTTACAGACAATTTTACCTGAGATTAACATTCAGATCTTCATCATCAAAGACAGTAAATTTAATCTGATCAAATCAGAATCTTAAGTTTGCTTTTTTCATGTTCACCCACCACCTTATCTCAATACAGCAGATCGACAGAGCAATAAATTAAATGTATCCACATTTATTCCCAGAATAACATCCCTGCCAGTGCCATGACCCGAAGAAACACGTATGTGTGTACGGACCGGTCCAACACAGACAGAACGCTGCAAAACGGCAAAGAAAACAGGTGAGTCGCCACTATCTTTACCTTCGTTATTCACTGACAACTAGGGGCGTTGGAATTAATCGATTCATCGATGAACTGATTTCTATTCTAAGGATCGAACCGGATAGATTCAGCCTGAGGCAGAATCGATATAAGCCATTAAAAAATCGTTTCAAAATGAGATAAATTTTATTGTGACCATCCAGTCTGCTAGAATGTTCTAATAATGTTCCCTTTGGATTATTTGGATGTGGAAAAACAACAGTGGGCTGAACTTTAGGAAACTAAAATGTGAATGGATTGGACATTCATTCTTGTTTGTTTGGACACATTGTTAACTTGTTCAGTCATGACGCTGCAGTGTGTAGCCTGCTAGCTCGGTAGCAGAGTGTTGCAGCCAGGTCTCCAGGATGAGCAGAGCTCAAACATCCTTGTCGTTTTTTGCGCTTTGCAGCCTCAGTTCGTCCATTTTATCAGTGAGGGATCTGGCGTTTAAGCTGGGGAGCGGTGGTTTGAACAGTTCCCTCCGTAGCCTGGTTAACACGCCAGCTCTGCTGCCCTCAGGTGTGATCAGCCCGACCGAGTGTGCACAAAACATACATGGAAATCATCCAAACACAACACCGACCATTCCAGCACCAGGCTGCTGCAACTGTGAAAGAGAAGATTCACCAGATTTGCACCACTTTGACATTTTGCACCAAGCCTCTTCCAACTATAGGTGGCGGACATGCATTAGTAAACTGTAGTAAAAGAGGAAGAAGCCCCTCCCTGCTTGTCCAGTGTGAACACTAGGGCTGCACGATATGAGCAAAACAGCCAAAAACATCATTTCCATTTCACTGCAACAGTTTAATTCAAATAAAAGTCAAAATAACTTTAATTCAATTCTCGGAAGTTTGGTATGTGCACAGAAGGAGTCAAGGTGGCGGTATTTAACGCATTTTGTACTCCTCTGTATACAGCTCATCTTTGGACAAACTATAAAAGTGCCAGTATGAGAAAGCTGTCTGTCTGTCCGTCCGTCCCCCTAAATGACCCTCGTCCACCTAGTAGGCAGACATCTAACATAGCAATGTGATAATTTGCGGTTTATTGTGCAGGCCTAGAGAAGAGTCGGAGAATGTGCACTCTTTCCATTTTGTGCTTTTCTGTTTTCTTTGGCATCGAGATGTCAAATCACACTCGGCCACGCTGAGCACAGTAACAGTGATAATCCTGCGAACATCAGTTCTGATCTCTTTCCTGAGCGAAGAGGGAAGCCCTGCTGTCTTCAACAGGATCTGTAGCGTTGTGATGAAAGACGTTACACCTGGAAAAACATTTGCTTCTGGGACACTTTTGGGATTCTCTGTGTCCCGACCAAAAAAGATAAACGTGTTTTCGATCTGCATAGCCTTTCATCTGCTGTCAGTGGAACCTCAGATGATGCTTCACTTGATTTTTCCTGTAGCTTCTAAACAAAGCAACACATTATGTAGCCTTTAGGTGGTAGGTTTTAGCTTTGTTTGCTGATTTTAATGCAGAATCATTGAAATTTTACCACTTATCGAGATTGTTCTGATCAGCTTTGACTCTGTTTTTTTTTTTTATTCAGTACTGACCCCACAGGTGAGTCAAGCGCAGCTTTCATCCAGAATGCATTAGAGGAATTTAAAAAAATGAAAGTAAAATTGACCTTTTGCGATCTTTTAAAGCTAAAAGGCCTTTAAAGCTTCATAAAGATGTGTGAAAGAAAGAGAAGGACTGGAGAACCCTCCACCTGCTGCCACTCCAACCGTAAAACCGTTCTAAGGACGGCTGTCATGAAAACACTCTGACTTTCTCTGTTCACGCCGCCTGGAGCAAATTCCTTAATCTCTGCACTAAGAATGTGATTTTTGTTTATTACAAGTCTAAATGATGGGTTGTTTATTAAAAACCAACAACAGATTCAACTTTAAATATGAGACAACACAAAAAAATGTGAATTTAAATCTATCTGGAATTAGATTTACGTCAAACAGAAAACCTTAGGTCTGCTTATGGAGACTGGTCTGACTGGTAGAGCTGGTGTGTTTTTGCAGAGCCTGGTGTTTGCCTCACATGTTGTAGGATAAAGGTCGTCATCTGTGCATGAGTGGGTCTTTCTGCGAGCTGCTGTCATGACAGACGCTCCTCTGCTGAAGCCTCTGAAGGTGGCAGGAACCTTCCCCGTCTGGCTCTCCTTCTCTTTCCCCGAGGTTGTTTTCTTATTTTTTTTTTCACGCTGGCAGCTCTGGTTTCTGTCTTTTCCTTCCTTACGGAGATCTCCTTGTTGGCTCGTAAGATGATTTTAAAGCTCCAAGCAGCACGGAGAGGCCTTCACCTCTGCTGATGCCGCTGAAGTCACATCCCAGCAGGCCGTCTGGACCTCCGGCCTCTGCGGCCGTTGCCGTACATGATGCACTTTAACGAGATCGTGTTGTTCTTGGTACAAAAATGGCCGGAAAGAATCGTTTTTAATCAAAGTTGAGGCTTCCACTGAGATGTCCCGTGATCGTTTTCATGTCTGATGAATATGTTCAGGAGGGTTTTGTGCCTCCAAGTCTAAGGAAATGTTTAAGGTTTCCATAGAAACCAAAGACAGTCCTTGCCACACACTAATGCAATCACTTTCAATAGCTTGTGGAAGTTCAGCGACCAACATTTTCTGTTGTTTTGATGATGAGTGTCCAAGTTGTGATCGTTTCTGACCATCACATTTTTTTAAGGCTGCCACAAGAAAACCGATCGCTACAACTTTTCAGGGTAACGCCACCTGACCAGGTTGAGCTAACGGTCAGGCTCCAGATACGACTAGAATGGGGTAGTTGAACTGCTGTCCTGGGGGGGCTGGTGTCAGGTGTGTTTTACAAATAAAAAAGAAAAAGCAGGGTTTGTTGGAAAACACGTCGGACACTTAGATCCTTAGATCCTAGAGATGAGGACTGTCACAAAATTCTTAAGCCTTGTTTCCACTGAATGGTACGGTCCAGAATTTTGAGTGTTTCCATATTAAAACGGACCCATTATGGTGGACTGAACCATAACGTTTTTGGGCCCCCGCTGGTTGTAGGTGCATAGACATACGGAACGGTTAGGGCGGCGCTAAACCCGTTGATTGGCTGAAGGTCATCAGGAGAAAAGAAAACTCCAACAGAACGTCTTCATTCCTCTTCGTCGCCCAGCAGTCTTCTCTTAAACAACATCAAATGCTTTGTAGACGAAAAGCCAAGCGGGAAAAAATGAGCTGGTAGTTGAGCTCCATTGTTGTTGTTGTTGTTAGCTTCACCCCGCTTGCACCATGATGGTCCAACTTTGAGTGAAAACGCTGCCTAGACCACTCTCAACGGTGCCGTACCGCTCAGTGGAAACAAGGCTCTAGCGGTTACTTGGTGCACTGACTTTCCTTTTTAAATGTGCTTCAGTCTGGAAGTCAACAGGCTGCTCTTTTTCAAAAAATCAACATTAGAAACCTCAGCGCAGCATTATTTGGTGTTTTCTTTGCCTACAGAAATACATGGCTGCCATGGCAAAGTGATTTAGGTGGTCTCCTTATTCATGAAATAGCATTTCGTCTGAGTTCTGGTCGTGGCCAAAAAAGGTGGTTAAAGAAACGTAAATTTAGGAGGCAAATGGAAGAATAGAAGCTGAAGTTTTTAAGGCATTTGTTCCTGGCGCGCCCCCCTGTGGTCGAGCCGGCGAGCAGCCGGCGAAAAACGATTTTTGCTGTGCTGCGGCTGCTCTTTAGCTTAACTCCTCTAATGGTTCTGCCCCACTTTAACCCTGTGCGGGGGTGTTATCTGGAGCGTTATGAAAAGCAGCCTCCAGCCCCCCAGGCAGCCACGCAGTTAGTGCTGGGGCGGCGAGTGTGTGCGTCCATGTGACGGCGTGTTGAGAGACGAGCGAAGAGGAGGTAGTCGGAGAGGAATCCATCACGTCTTCCTGAGCGATAACGACGTTTCAGTTTCAGCTAGCATATCGGAACCGGATGAACTTTGCTGAACGTTTTCGTCCTGATGTTGACCTCCTGTGATGAACTGCAGAGCGTGTGAAGCTGCAGAGAGAAGATAAATCTCAAGTGTTGTCCCTTCGTTTGCTCCAAACACGCCCCTGAACGTTTCCACACAGCAGTTATCCGTGTCCGTGCGCACGCTGAGATTCTCTGCTGTGAAACGTCTACGACCTTAGATTTAAACCTGTGTGAAACTTTAAGTTGTTTTTTTTGTTTGTTTTTTTACGTACATAAAATATAAACAGTTTGAAAAATGTCATTTCTGCTCTATGGCTGAAACGACCCAATTCCGATTTTTTTGCCCCTATGCGACCTGTATCTGATCTTTTCAAGACGGTCTGAACGACACAGATCCGATCTTTTCAAATGCGTCCACCGTCTGAATGGCCAGGCCACATTTATCCGACCCGTACGTCATCGATACGCTATGCGTTGAAGTAGGCTGGAACGAGAACATAAACATCAACCATGGCGGATGATGCTGCTGAGACCAGTCATTGGAAGGGAAGCGAGGTCACCGATTGGATTAATATTTGGGGTGACAGCTCTATTCAGGCCAAACTCCAGGGCTCTTATCGCAACCGGGCGGGTTTTGAAGAAATTTCCAGCTAAATGGCTGAGCGTGGTGTTGAACCTTTCCCGCGATGACTTTTTTTTCCTTTCCGACCGTGGTCAGAAGCGCGGGGGAAACCTTCTCCAGGGCCGAAGGCGGATCCTCCTTCGTGGTTCACTTCCCCGTTCGGCCCTCAGATTCTCCAGAGCGGGTTACTAAAGAGTTAATATTAGTTCTGCTGGGGGAAGCCTTCTTTTATTACCGTTCTCCTTCCTCCGTAACACACAACATGCGCGCCCCCAACACACTTTCTTCAGCGCCCCCCACTCCCTCCTGCACTGCATGCGCTCTCTCCTCTCTCTTACACACACGCGCACGGCCCCAGCACATACACATTCCCATTCCACAACAGTGGGTGCAGAGGATCCTGGCTCTAATGCCTTCTTAAAATGAGAAGATTGTAATTGTGCTGGCTCCTTTGTGAAAATGAATGTAATAATGCAAAAAGAGCTCCGCTGTTGACAACACTGTTGTTGACATCCATTGTTAACGTTAGCTACTTCCACAAACAACGAGGGATGTAGTTCCCCGTTGAGTACTCTTCTGCGCATGCGGGTCATTTCTGGGTCATTTCACGGTCACACAGGAGATCACAAAAGTTAGCATTTAATTGGAAATGTGAACGGCCTTGCAAAAAAAAAAATCGAATTTTTTCAAAAATCGGAATTGAGCATTAAGCCCTGCAGTGTGAACGTAGCTGTTTTTTGAAATGTACGAAGATGAGTTTTTACATTTACTTTGCAGTAGTTTAGTTTCTGTAGTTTCTCATAGTTTATAGGGGAAAAAAACTCTGAGTTGTGGGTGGGACTGTTGGCGAAGAGTAGGCCTGCCCCCTTCCCCATCATCCATCTGTTTACACGCTCTCCCACTCGCTTACAACCCCAACCTAACATTAGCGGTCCAACAAAAATGTTGAGCAATATCAGAACTTTCCAGCCGTACAGTTATGATCCAGATTCCAGCTCAGACAAGGAAAACAAAGATGTTCATGGATCTATTCGTCTGACAGAGGATGCATCAGAATGGAGCAGAGCAGGGAGCTCACCCATTGTAGCTTCTTTGGAACTAGCTTATTCAAACTGCATCTTTTCTTGGTATTCACAACCGTTTGAATAAAGTAATTGTCAGAAATGCTATAAAGGGACAGAATTCTGGCTTATTTTAGTAGCTAAATTATTCTTTTCTTCACTATTATACAACTAAATTCATTAAAAATCCACTAATGTCCAAAGCAAAGACATTACAAAGAATATTTTTATAAAAGAAAATCAGATAAAGGAATAAAGAAATGAAATCCTTTGTGCTCTTTGATATTGTGGCTCTGCCTCTTTTTTTTCCAACAACAAACATGTTATTTATGACGGAGATGTTTTGTACATAATTCTCAAAACTGTAATGACCTACTCTCTCTCTCTCTCTGCAGCACGCTGTCCCACCGCCTGCCCCCTGCCTCCCCCTCCAGCCACAGCATCGCAGGCGCCTCCGGCGTCTCCTCCTCCTCCTCCACACCTTCGTCCCGCCTCACCAGAGGATCCACGGTCAGGAGCACCTTCCACGGAGGGCAGATCAGAGACCGCCGCCCCGCCTCCCACGCGCCCCCGGCGTCCCCCACGCTGTCCCACGACTCCAGCCCGCTGCCCCACAGCAGAACCCGGGCCACCACCAACCTCCTGAGCAAGCTCACCTCCAAGCTGACCCGCAGGTAAGAGGAGCAGCCGCAGAATGAGAGGCGAGACACAGCACCTCATGTCTGATGCCACACAGCAACTTTAACATAACCGCGCTGCCTCTCACCGTTCCTCCTTAACCAGTACTAACCCACCAGCCTTTACCAGTTTGGAGTTAGCTGCTTCACTGATCAGACCTGGGTCTAATAGTTATCCAACTGTTTTTTAACTCAAACACCACCACAAGTGATTTGGTGTCTTTCTGAGACCGGAATGAAACTCTAGAATTCTGCAACTAAAATACAAAAGTACAAAAGACAAAATCCTTTAGCTGTTTCTGTGCAAACTTCTCCTCATGTTTGACCACAAATTATTATTACTTTAAGCTCAACAGGCGCTCAGACCCTGACCCCATGACCCTGTACAGGGGTTGACTGCAGGTGCTTCCTGTAGATCCCTTGAGGGTCGTACGCCCACCTCAAGGGGACGTCAAGAACCTACCATTGTTGTTCACAGCACTTTGCGTTATGCTTTTATAGTTTGATAGGTTAAAGGATAATGTAAGTTACACACAATTCTGACGTACAGATGATGTTGTCATACGGTGTCCAAACGCCGTATCCCAGTCGTCAGCAAAATGCAAACTGGAAGTTAAAGATGCCGTACCCACTTTCCCCATTTCTGAACGTCAGGCTGCACGCAAGAAGTGTGCAATTATCGCGTGAGCAGCAGCATTGAGCTCCTCGGATTTGAGGGGGTTAGAAAAATTAAAAATCCATACGACACGCCTCCACACGTCTCACCGTGCCGTATAGGCGTTCACTATGACCAGTCGACTGCAGCAGGGTCATAGAAATAAAAAAATGTACATTAAGAAGCGGCCTACGACCTTAAAATGTGGCGTGGGCCTCCTGTGTGCGTGTCAAAAACTGAAAAAACATGACTTTCATCAGAAAAAACATTCTAAGATTCTGATTTGAGATGGTTTGGTTATAAATTCATGAAATATTTTGGGTCATTTGAAAAAAAAAAGAAATAAATTTATCCTCAAAAATGTAACATTTTAAAGATGAACAGAAGTTTCAGATGGTTGGAGTTAAACTGGTGAGGAAACCGCCGCCTGAGTGGCGTTTTCTGCAGCCAAATATTAAAGATTTCTCTGAACGTCTTTGGGGAAACGCACAGTTGCAGGAACACATTTGTGTTATTTCCTGTGCTGTTCTTCGCCTCGACAGAGAAAAGTCAGACGCAGTCTGTCATCCTCATGAAACGTTGTCAGATCAGCTGTTGGACCCAGGTCTGCTGCTCAGATGGTCACACTGTTTGTCTTTGATGATCTTCTCTTCTTTGCTGCTTTTCGTTGCTTCATCTGTTTTGTTTTTTCTCCGATTCTTTCACCGGCTCGTCCTCCTTTGCCTCCGTTTGTTCTCTTCTTCCTGCCTCACTCTGATCTCTCCCTTCACTTTGCTTTACTGTTTGTTTTCTTTTCCTTTTGGTCGATGTCTCTCTGACTCAATTTTTTTTCCTATTCCATTCCTCTCATCTCTTCTTCACGTCCCTCTCTTCTTCCTCTTTCCTCCTAGGGTCACTCTTGACCCTTCTAAACGTCAGAGCTCAAACAAGTCCGTGTCGGGCTGCACCCTCCCACAGGGGACAAAAACAGTTAGTAAGTCTTCCTTTCCCATGTTTTCTGGCTGCATCTGCCTGTCTGCCTGCCTGCCTGTCTGTCCGTCACCCCCCCCCCCCATCCCTCCATCCATCAGCTGTCTGCCGCAGGTTGGAGTTTAAACCTTTACCTGAAGCAGAGCTGCTCTGCAGAAGAGTTTATTCTGATTCACACGTCACCTGAAAGAGAATCAGCGCCTTTCTTTACCGTTTCTGAAGACGATGATCTATGTGGATGAAGGGTTCCCGTCAAAAATGAACAAGTTAAGGAGATTCTCATCTTTTCTGACCTTTCAACCTGAAGTTTAGAGAAGGTCAGTTTCAAAATAAACATCAAAATAAACTCTTGTGTGCAGCAGCTTCTCCTCAAAGCCTTAGTTTGTTTTTGTCCTAAACTCTGATCAGCAGCTGTCTGTGTGTGTGTGTGTCTGTGTGTGTCTGTGTGTGTGTGTGTCTGTCTGTGTGTGTATTGCAGATGTCCAGTCATGTGATCATCTCTATATGTTTCTGCGCTGTTGACACATTCCATCCTTCAGTGCGTCTGAGGGGCCGTCCCTCTTTGACGGGAGGGTTGGGGGCGGGGCTTAACTTTTATATCATTAGAAGACGTGGAAGTCGGTCAGAATTCTGTAGAGGCAGGATATTCTACTTTTTCCATTTTTGTATTAGACACAAAAAAGAGGAGAGAAATATCAGTTATTGGAGAAGAAATCAGTTCACTGGAGAAAAAACAAACGTTGGATTCTTCTATTTGCGAAATAACAACTTTTTACCTCTGATTTAATTTGTTAAAGGTAAAACAACAAACTTGCTCCTATTTTAGAAATCATAAAGAGTGTATACTTTTCTTATCAACCGTATTTAGTAAAATAACAATATTTTAGAGTTTAATGAAAGTGTTTCAATCAAGCTCCGCCTTCTGAGGTCGAGTTGACACCATTAAGGGAATGTTGCAGTTCTTTAAAAGACCACTAGAGGCTGGTTGCAAAAGCAATTTCCCACTGACTCCTGAGAAAGAAAGAGAAAAAAAAACAGATTTTACACCAAAAACAAAGGTAATGACGGCACGATTTCAGAAATCTTATCAAAGTTTATCATTTTGTTGTGACAACTGTGGGGTCCTTCTTTAAATCTGCTTTTTGGGGGGGGATTTTAAATCTAAAATTTGTTTGTTCATAATTTGCTTATTGTGGCTTTTAGGCAGGGGGTTGGACCAACGGGCTGACTCTTGGGGGGCCGTTTGTCCACGTTTTAAAATCAGGAAAGCAGAACAACACGGACAACAGCTATCAGCGGTGATATTTGTTCTGGTTTCAGAGCTGTCAATACTAACCTGACTGCAGAGATCTGGACTGTCTGAATCAGAGCTGGCGCTCACCCGGGATGAAAATGTAAACAAACCTGAACCCGTGTTGCCACGGCGTTTGTTTAGGCGCTCCGCTGGAACGAATGCCTGTCTGCGAGAAGCATGTCATCCTGAATGACTCACGCTGCTTTAAATCAGGATTACTTATGTAACCAGGATTTGGGCTTCTCCTTAACAGCTCAGTGTTAAGTTACATGAAGATTATCCTGTTATTCCTCTGCAATCCTTCCTCCAGTTTCGCGTTCCTCTGTTCCTCGTTCCTTCTGCAGATTAACCCACTCCGGTCGCCTTCTGATCTATTTTCAGAGCATTCCCAGCGCTCGTTTTTAGCCAAAATACAAAAAAAAAAGTTCCTTTTCTAGGACATTGTTTCTGCAGAGCAGCAGTAGTGTGGCCAGGGCTGTTAGCGTAGAGAGAGCTTTTTTGTTTAAACACTCTCCCACTAGCTTACAGCCTCTCACATCCCAGCCTAACATTACTGCGCAACAAAAATGTCGAGCAATATAAGAGCTGTACAACTGTATAATTTTAAGCCAGATTCCAGCTCAAACGTGGAAAACAAAGTCGTACATGGATCTGTTTGTCTACAAGTGGATGCATCAGAATAGAGCAGAGCTTTTGTCTTGCTGTTGTAGATCCTATGTCACAGCTACAAGCCTTTTCTAACGCCACCTTTTAATAATTTGAATAAAGAAATACTTAGAAATGCAGTTTTAAACTTAATTTTCATTAAAATTGATTAAAGAAATGATTAAAATGTCATTTAAAAAAAACTCAACTTTCATTGAAGTAGGCCTTAAAGAAAAGGGAATTGTGGGACCTGGGATGGTCTGGCTGAACGATGCAGCAGCTGCAGGGATGAGGATGTAAGGAAAACTCTACGGCCAAAGCTGTGAATGAGAACCAACAGAATGAGACTGTAAAAAAAACATCAGGGAGTGTCTTTGAGTTATTCTTTCGAAATAAGTGGGATGTGGTTAAGAAGTTATCGTCTCTGGGCTGATTTGGGAACGCCTCTGCGTCTCATCGGAAGCAGCTGGGAAGCAGGAAAGCCAGCTCTTTGGACTGACTGCATGTTCATGAATCCAGAGGAGTTCTGCTGTGTTTCTGCTCTGCAAGTGGAGTCAGAGTCCTTTTATTTTGAGAGAATGTTCACTCTAGTTGCTGAACAATAATCTTGTTTGTGCAACAGGAGCCTCTAGTGGCCACTTATAAAACTGCATTCATCTGAAAAGACATTCAGCTCATAATAAAGTTTGTATAAAGTGATATTTATGCCAACATCGTTGCAAATGAAAATATTCAATATTTGCTTTTAAAATTTTTTTTTTGCTTTTAATTTTTTTTCCTTTTGCTCTTAAAATGTGTTTGGTTAGAATCTAGACCAATCAGCAGCTGTTTGATGGCGGCTTTGTCACGTTAAACTGAAACATGTGAGCAAAATCAAAGATAGGAAAAAAGCGAGATGAGACACAACGCATGCGAAAACATTTGTGTTGCAAACGCAAAAACATTTTTTTAAAAGCAAAAATGTTTGAAAGCAAATATTTAATATATTCATTCTTTGAAATAAATTGAAACCATATGGGGCATAATTTGAATAAAATAAGAATTAAACAACACATGTGTCTGCGTCATGTCAGGCCTCCACCGTATCACGCGCCGTCTGTGTAAATCATCTTCTTTCTCCTCCTCCCTAACTTTGTGGTGATCTTCATGGTGTTTTGTTGCTCCACCTCCACTCAGTGTAGTGAGCGCAGGCCTCTGGTTGGCTACCCAGACAGGAAGGAGGGAGGATTTTAGATGGGATTGAATACTTACAGATGTGTTTGTTTTCCTCTTGAGGGTCACAGACGAACCTGAGAGAATCAGCAGATCTCCGGTCACAAGGTGAGTTCTTCTTCTGAATAAGCTCAACATATTTTAAAATTTGATTTATTTTTACTTTTCTTATTTTTTTGTGATTTAGAGTTAATTGCTGATGAATTTCTGTGTTTACAGCATCCAAAGGGTTTCGCAACAGCTGACTAGCAAAATGACAATAAAGCCTCTAAAGAGGAAGTTCAGTCATTATATATTGAAATAAAAACTATTGAAGTCATTTCATTTACAGTTTTTATGTCAAACTTTATTAGAAAATAACATTCAAGTTCTCCTTTTTACCCATGGTCCAACCAAACCTCTTTAAAAAGGTCAAACTAAATCTGTAAAGTGATAAATAAAATGGATCCAGTTCATCTTTAGCCAAACTTCAACCAGTGTGACTCAGAGATAAATACCTGCTACTGAACAGTGAAGCTGAAGTTTTCCAGATTCCTTGGATTTCTTGAAAGATACCGTATTTTCACGACCATAGGGCACACCGGGTTATAGGGATTTTGCCGTATTGGACACATGCAAAAGGCGCACCGGGTTTTAAAGTGCGGCCACGTTAACACATACCGGTAAAACATGCATGCTAGTGTGTGTTTAGAAACGGCAGCGGGAGCAAAACTGAGTTGGTTGTCATTTTTTTTTTTCCTTTTTTCAGTCATCAATCAGCATCCTGAAATCCATCAAAGTCCTCTTCTTCTGTATCTGAAATGAACATGGGCTACATTTCTATCAAACACGCCAGGTTCCCTTTCGTCATCGTCAGAGTCCGTCTCGTTTCATAAAACGAAAGCACCAAGACAGACCTCCATGAAAATGTTCACTTTTCATGTCCTCTGCAAGCGTTACCGCCTCCAGTCGAATGGTGACTGTAGAGACGCTTCTCCCAGCTGTCCTCATGGTTAATCCATCGCTCCAGTCGCCTTGTTTCCGCGGAAACTCAGCTGCGTCTTCTCGTCTTGTCAGAGTTCGTTTTCCAGCTTCCTCCACTTGCGAACCATAGATTCATTCAACTTGAATCCTCTGGCAGCTGTTCGATTCCCATGTTCCTCCGTGTAGCTGATAGCTTGCAGTTTAAACTGTGCTTCATAAGCGTGCCTATTTGCATTTTCAGAGTTTCCTAGACTTTTAAGCGGCTTATGGTCGTGAAAATATGGTAATCAAGTGTAAATGAAATATGTGTCCAAGTAAACAAGAAAGAATGTCAAATCCATTCACATTTTAGTTTCCTAAAGTTCAGCCCACTGTTGTTTTTCCACACAGTCTTTCTTCTTCCCTTCCTTGTGAGAATCATCTGCCTCCATCTAATCCTCTCCTCTTCATCCTCTTCATTCACACCAACCACCCTCATGCCCTCCTTTTCCACATCCATTAACCTCCTCTTTGGTCTTCCTCTTTCCTGGTAGCTCCAGCCTCAGCATCCTTTTACCAACATCATCCCTGTTCCTGCATCTCCATCTGCCTCTCTGCATTTATCTCCAGAACATCCACCACGATCTGTTCCTCTGATGGATTCATTCCTGATCATTCTGCTCAGAGAACCTCAACCACTTCATCTCTACCTCCTGTCTCTTTCTCAGAGTTTATCTCTGCCGCTACGATTCAGAGTGTCCGAATTCCCACCCAAACCCCTAACCACTAAAACCTATATAGTGCTACTATGTAGTGCTCTGAATTTTAACAGCAATTCAACACCGTGCTCTCTACTTTTTTTTATTAAACAGCGGATATGACATCATCGATTTCACAAAGTCAAAATCTAATAATAATGAGCATTTTGCGACGATTATCTATGCGTCTACTGCCTCCTGAAGATTAAAACGTTGATGGTTTATTAAAAAAATACATTTAAATACATTTTATTGGCAAAAATTGTTCCGACGCAATGCATTGTGGTCTATATTTGCTGATCTAGTGAGCATCAATGCACATTGGTTTTTCGCAGAGACTTCTGGGTAATTTCTAGGGCACTGAATTTTGGAATTGTAGATTTGGACAGCACTACAAAATGAAGAACGCACTATAGAGTGGACTATGTAGTGAGTAGAGAAGGAATTCAGACACAACCTAAGATTTTGGTCTTCCTCTTTCCTGGTAGCTCCAACCTCAGCATCCTTTTACCAACATCATCCCTGTTCCTGCATCTCCATCTGCTCAACATCTTAATTTCTGCTAAAAGAAAAGTCACATCTTTGTCCTTGTCCTCCGTTCTTCTCTTTGACCAAGTTGGAGGCGGATTCAACACAATCTTTTTGTGTCAGAAACAACAAAAGTTCAGTCAAATATGAGCTACAACATATTTGTCAGAATAAATATTCTTGCTCTGCTACCTTTTTTTTTAATGTTCTTGATAATTCCCTTTTTTTAAAATTAGATTTTTTCTGTAGAGCAAATTTTTACATGTATAGACCGACCAATTAGATGCCTTAAAAAAAAGTTGTCGGTCTTGCATTGAACGTTCAAAACGTGTGACAGATGTGTAGCCCCCCATTTAAGTGATAGGGGTGTGGCCCTCCAACAAGCTCACTCCTGATTGGCGAGAGTGGTTGCCATAGCAACAACGACTCAGACTAGCTCAGACCGAACACCGCTCACTGACGTCGTCTGGCCCCAACGTGGCGGCGTCCGTATGTGGGAGTGGGTGACGTCACACTCGCTCACTGCGGTTCTCGGGTACAGTCGGTGGGCTGACGCGCGTTTGCGTTTGTGTTGTGGGTCGGGGTTGAGTGTGTGGTTCTGAAGGTTGTGTTTGCTCCCTCTCAGCCGCGGCCGCTCCACTTCAGTGTCAGGTTAAAAGCAGCAGGTGAAGCCCCGTTAGCTCCTGTGGTAGATGACAGTAGATCAGTGACTCCACCTGCAGGGTTTGTGTCTGCGTGGCGTGTTAGTTCATCTTGTAGAAGAAGTGATTTGTAAAAGACAATGTTTTGGTAAGCATATGTTGTTTTCTTTACTAAACGTGATTAAAAACAAAATAAAAACTCAGATTGGTATTTTTTGGGGGGGGGTTAACGTCTGTTCGATGATTTTTTTTGTGTGATACTAATCGTTTTTTCTTTTCTCCTCTTCTAAACATCCTCTTCTTTACAAACTCTCCACCTCGACCTTTCTCTTTGCTCCGCCCATCTCCTCTCGCTCTGTGCAGTCGCCATCTACCTGGGCATCAGAAAGCGGCCGAGCCCCGGACCCCCCGATGCGGCTGGGATGTGAGGGTGCGGAGCGTCCGCGACCCGGCCGAGGTGGTGCTGGCGTTGCGCGAGGCGGCGCAGGGCTGCGGCTGCCAGGTCCACCTGGCCGGGCCTTTCCTCCTGTCCTGCACGCACGGAGCGGCCGGCGCCCGCGTGGCCTTCGAGGCCGAGGTCTGCCAGCTGCCCGGCGGCCAGGGCCACTGCAGCGGCGTGAGGTTCAGGCGCCTGTGGGGGGCACCGTTAGCCTTTAGGGACATCGCCACCAAAGTGTCCAAGGAGCTGGAGCTCTGAGGGCAGCCGGGGGTGGGGTAGACAGACAGCAGACAGGAAAGAGGTGAAGGAAGAGCAGGAAGTGCTCCCTCTTCTCCTTCCCTGTGCTCCACCTCTCCTGATATGGCTATCGATGCCTCACCTCCACCAAAAAACACCTCCTGCCTCTTAATCCTCCGGTCACTGCCCGACAAACCGAAGCGCACACGCAGACATGCTGCCGAGATGACCTAAGGTGACCTGTGACCCCCGCTTTGCACTTGCCACCCCCTCCTGAAAGGAGCCCACAGAGCCGGACCGCTGTCCTTAGAACGATGAGGAGCGACTCGTTGTTTTCCCTGTTGTACTTTACGTTAGTCATCATTCCTTTTTTTTAAAGCTGCTATTTAAGGTTTTTATTTTTTGTGTTTACGTTTGGTTTCTTTAGTGCTTTTAAAATGAACGGACTTTCGCGACTGTTGGTGCAGATGCCACATCCGGCCACTAGAGGGAGACATGCAGAAATGCAGGCAACTTAGTGCCGGACTCAGAAGGAGCATCAAGCCAAATTTGTAAAAACGGAGAATCTGGTACTTGGAAGCCATCCAATGTGTCGGTAGCTGGAAGGTGAGCCGCTCACAGACCGGAAGAGCTGCAGAGAACCTCAGAGCTGGTCCACATCTTCTCCGAGACATGATGTCAGCTGACTGGAAGGGGTTGAACGTGACGCCAAGGTGGAGGTCCTTGCTGTTAGCTGCTCAACTCCCACATGTTCTATCAAATAGGTATGAAGCCGCAGAAAGGCTGTCTTGTGCGCCTGTTTTCTAAATTCACCATTTTAATATTGGCTAAAACAAACTGCCTACTTTATACCCATCATCTTCATGAAGGCCATTGTTTTCAAGTTACATGAACTTTTCTCCAGATCTACTTGTTGTAAAAAGATATTTCTCTAAAATCTGCCCCCAGCTAAGATCTTATTAAAAAAAATTGTAAATTATCACCACGGTAACCTCCAAACTTTAGGTTAAAAAAAATCCAAAATAACAAATTTACCCACAAATCATTGACTCGGCTTGAAAAGTCATATTTCTCGTAATGTTTGCATCGCTTAGAATGTTTCCATGCAGAGATGGAGCCCTTAGGCTGAAGTAAAGACCTTCTAACTTTTGTTTTGAAAGGCACGAAACCACAAACATTTAAAAACGGTTCCACCCTAAATCCATCCAGAAGTCTGTGTTGTTGTTTTTTTATACTAACAACGCAGGTGAGAAAAGCAGCGGAGATGAGACAGTAGTGCCGATGAAAACCCCTCAAAGATGAGGGGAAAAAATGTAGTGGTTGTTATGGACACAGGACCTTCACAGAGGCTGCCATTCTGAATCAAAACGGGACTGCAAACATTTTTGTATTGAGAATATGATGCCAAACTGGTTTTAACCGTGGTTTGCACTGCATGCGGCCTGCAGGGGGCGCTGGAGGCGGCAGCCACTCCATGCTTTAAGGATTGTTTTGGTGATTTGCAACAGTAGTTCTTCTCCATCACCACAGGAAGCCATCGTGCTCGCTTGCAGCACTTCTGGTGCAACACATCCACCAAGCCAAGAATCCCCAGTTGACCTGATAATAGGGCTCCTTGTGTGGGTTTCTCTTTTTATTTTGATAACGTTCTTTTCAAAAATAATAGCTCAGCACTTTTTTATGTGTTTGTAATTTGAATTTTTTTTTTAAAATATTGACCACTCTAAATGCCTTCTTTGCTTGGCTGAAGCAGCTTCTTGGTGAAACCAGCTGTGATCACAAAGAAAAATCTTTTCACAAAGATTCTCTTTTTAATAGATAACCCCCCCAGTTTCCTCCTGTTGACCAAGTTAATATCTGTTGACCAGGTTGATGACTGTTAATTAAGTCGATGACTGTTGACACATTAATGACTAGTGACCTGATTGATGGCTGTTGATTAGGTAGATGACTGGTGACCAGGTTAATGATCGTGACGAGGTTGATGACTGTAGAACAGGTAGATGAATACTGACCAGGTTGAGGAATGTTGACCTTTTCAATAACTGTTGACCAGGTCGATGACCACTGGCCACTCCTTCCGTTTCAGAGGGGATTTTTTCTTAAAACACACGGACTCCAACCACACACAACCCTGATCCAAAACAAAGATGTCTTCTGCAGGTTGTCCATGGAAGACCTCCAGATGTTCACCACTGTCTGAAAATGTGAAGCTGTGATTTAGGAATAGTTATGCAATTATTTTGTGTGTAAACTGAGACCCCCACCCCCCGTCCCTGAGGCTGCTCTGTCTGTCTGGAGCCAGACCGTAAAGCTGCAGTTCTATGGTGTCGTGTCTTTGAAGCTGTCACTGTTAATCAATGAGACCTTCTGTTTGGGCTGAAATAACAGGAACGATCGAGCTGCAATCCTGCATGTCTCCTTGGAAACGATGACCAGAAATAAAGACTTTCAAATCTCCTGCAGAGTTTTTTTTGTGAAAAAAGTTTCAAAATAAACGTTTGATGAAAAGAAAAAAAGGAAAACAGTCATGGTGTTACATGGGGCTTTGTTTAATAGTCCAGTTGCGTTTTACAACGGAAAGTGTTTTCTTTCTTCGGTGCGTTTCCATAGCCACGACCGGACTGTGCACCGATTGATCCCAGGATGTTACAGAGGAGATGATTTAAGGAGATCAGAGGAAAGTTGGAAAGTTAGAGGTTAGAAAGGGAAGAAAGGTGGAGTGTCTTTGGACCGAAAGAAGCCAAAACCAGTAAGAAGTTTACAACAAGGCTACATGTTCATTTCTTTATAAAATAAAAAAAAAACAACAGACAAGTCACTCAGTTGTCCACTACTTCTGGGCGGGGATCATGCCGTCGATGGACTCTCCCTTTTCCAGCTTCTTCTCCATCTCCACCATCAGCTTGACACCGTCGACCACCAGCTGCACCTGGTCCACCTCAGAGGAGCCCAGACGGTCAGCATTGGAGATGTCAAAGACTCCACCCACAGAGGCGGTGTCCACGCCACCTAGGAGAGAAAGGCGGAGTACGTATCACTGCTCCATCATCCTCGGGGATTTCCTCATGCGCGGACTGTCGTACCTGTGCCGCGCTTCTGCAGGCGCAGCCTGGTCAGGATCTCCTCAAACTTGGGGTGTGTGCTGAGCTTGGGCAGCTTGACGTGCACGCCACCACGCAGGCCAGTTCCCAGGTTGGAGGGGCAGGTCAGGATGTAGCCCAGATGCTCGTTCCACATGAAGCCGTGGTTGTGCTTCTTGAAGATCTCCTCAATCTGAGCAGATGCATCTATGTGAGCTGCTGGCTCCGACGCGCCGGCTCACAGAGACGGGCCGTGCTTACCTTCTGCAGACCAACGCAGAAGCGTCTGAAGACCTCCTTCATGTTGCCCCCCTTCTGCATGGAGATGACGCGCAGGTGATCCTCCTCGTTCACCCACACCAGGAAGGTCTTGTTGTCGTTGTGCCTGGAGAACAAAAGAATTATTGTTGCACCAAACCTTGGATCTGCACAGCTGTGGATCTACAAGTGTAAAACAAAAACAAGCTGGATAGTGTTTTTTTAGAGGAGCTGTTCGCTTGTTTGATTTGTTTTTGCACAAATACGCAAACGCTCACTGCTGACCCATTGCAGACGGTGTCCCCCTACAGCCCTCTGTACACCAGCAGGTTTCCATGGCAACCATTATATATCTAAAACCATGACGGACTGGGCTGGGTTTCTCACCAGATGCCTCTGCCGTCGGGCCAGTCACGGGCCATGCCGGAGCAGGTCAGCAGGGGAGACACGGGCTTGTCAAACAGGAAGTGGTCAGCAATGAGCTGCTCCTGCTCGGCATCAGTCATGCCATTGAGGGGGTAGTACTTCCCCTTGAACTCTCCATCCAGGCTTGACAGGGCTGAGAGGGAACAAACATTTTTTAAATACGATCTCCCTTTCTTCTCTGGGGCAGATATTTAAATGAGATGCTCACCCTCAATGGACAGCTTCTCAATGCCTCTGCGCTCCCCACGGCTGTTGTGGGGGGGCAGGGTGAATCCCTTGATGCTGCGGCCTGTACGTACACGGCTGGACAGCACGTAGTTGGGGTCCAGGTCATCACCACCCTGAGTCATGGCAGAAAAACCCTCATGAAGACCTCGACTTTAAAATCATTGTACCAAACTGGTTCTGGATTTGGCACCTTCAGGTTCTCGAAGTTCAGGTCGGTCTTGTGCTTGTCTGTGGGCTTGTATCCACCATGACGGTCGGAGATGATTGGGTCCAGCAGGTCCTTGAAGACCTCATAGGACTCCTCATCACCAGCAACACAGCCCACAGTCATGATGAAGGGATGACCTGTTGGATGACAATAATCAGTCAGTCTAGGGGTGTTTCCTGTGTTTGTCTGTATGCTGACGATTCACTGCTCTTTACCAGGGTTGTCAACACCAGTCTGGATCACATCGTCCAGTGTGAAACCACTGGGGGTGGATTTTCCCCTCAGCTTGCCGTAGATCTCCTTGGTCAGCACCTACAGAAGGAACACCCCTTTGTGAAACTGTCTCAGGTGTGTGATGTTTTCAGTAAAAAGGGTCAAAGTTGGTGCCGGTTTTGTACCTTGGCCATGTGGTTGTTGTGCTGGGAGAGATCGGGGTACTCCTCATCCACTGAGAACTTCATTTTGTAGTCGTTGTGGCAGTTCTTCGTCATGGCTGCTGCTTGTAGACCGTCTGAGAAGAACAGGAGACCGAGAAGGGTTCTAAACGTGCATCAATGAGTTACTAAAGTTCGTCCTGATGACATCGCTTTCCTTTATCAACCTATTTTGCAAATCCATTTCATGTTGATTCACAAATGTCTTTAAAAATATTGCTTATAAAAAATAATCACAACGGATTATTTCAAATGAAAACACTGAGTTTTTTTTCCAGTCATTCCAGAAGTTGACTAAGATGAACTTGGAGTTCATTCAGTCATAACTTTATTGGTTTTGTGTTTTATTCAAATTAGGAAAATCTTTCTTTACTATGAGTTTTGCAACCTAAAGTTATCCAATCATTCTGAAGCATTACACCCAAAATGTTCCCATTAATGTTTTGGTCACTTCTACAATCTATAATAAATATCACTCTTTAATCACTGTAATTACTTGGATTAAAATGATCTAAAACCTTGGTTTTGCATTCAGGTTTTAAATGGATTGAATTGGGTTGTTGAGTTGGAATTCAGAACTCCAGATTTGTTCTGGTCTGACTCTGTGTCTCTTTCCCTTAAGCAGAGCTCGGTTGGGTCGAAACGTGGTACACCCAAAGGTCAAAGTGTGCATGCCTTCGAGATGGCTGCACAAGTTCCACGGCTAAATCCAGCCCGGCTGAACTATTCTGCAGGCCTCAGCAGCTGACAGCCTGCTCAAGTGACACCACCCTTAACTGCACACCTTATAAAGGAGGAGCCATGACGTTGATGGAGCAGATTTTTATCGTCATTGTTCAGGAACGATTCAGAACAAAACTGAAAAAAATCATCATCGATTTTACCAAACAAACTCAACCTGATTTTTTCTTTTTTCTCTTTTTTGGAGGGTTTAAATTGTTCAATTTAGTGTTGATTAAACTAAAACATTTTTTATGACGTTATAAGAAGGTTAACTGAAGCCGGAGTTGCTTCTTTTACCTGCTTAGGAGAAAGAAAGAGGTAACAGATCCTGGGATCAGATCCTGTCCACCAAATGTAGGGGTCGCCCAGCTTTGACACTGATGCACTTAAGCATTTATACCAGGGTCTGTGTGCCCATTGGTTTGCTGTGCACGGGATCCCCTGCTGTGATTGGTCACGGAGGGGTTCTGTGTTTCCAAATGGCAACAGCAAACGTCACAAAACTCTTGAAGAGAGACGAGGCGACAGCTGCTGCCGGCTGGTCCAACCTTTCAGCGTGTTCCTGCCAGCAGGTGCTTGATAAAAGCTGCAGGCAGGAACTCTGTGGAGGAGCGCTCGTTTTCTTTGTCATGTTCACCTGTCTGTCTGTCAAATCCAGTCTTTCTTAGCATCGTTCTTCATCAAGCGTCTTTCCGATTAAGCTCGCTAAGCGTGCAGCTCCTCTCAAGAATCACTTCATAATGAAGATGGTGCTTTGCCAGGAATTAACTCCAAAACAATTTCCAGTGTGTCTTTGACCTCCATAGGTTTCAGAGACGTTAAGCAAGGGTTAACCCTTGTGCTCTCTTAGATGACCCCCCCCCTTACATTGACGTGTTCTCCCTATCATGACAAAGGTGGATAAAGGTGGAAAGATTTCATGTAATCCATGGACACCAGTGAGGTTCACAAATCATTGAAGAAAAAAGGTTCAGAGCACTGTCTAGTGGGTCTAGATGACCCAACTCCCAATGTTAAAGTGCCTAGGATAGCACAAGGGTTAAGTTGGTGTTGTCATTACTACACACACCTGATGGAATTAAACCTCACGAGTCACACATCATGTGACCCAAACAGCTGCATAAATTCCAGGTGATCCCAAAAAAAAGCTTGACTGAGACCAGCATCATTCCCTCTCAGATGTTTGCTCCACATAATCATCCAACTCTTTTGATCAACACACTGGATTCTCATAAAATGTCTCAAAAGATCTTGCAGATTTTAGAAGAAAAAATGAAATATTTACTTTCAAACTTCAATAAATCAAAGTATTTGTTTATGATCCATAACAGTACCACATTTAGAGGACATACACTTGCAGAATGAGCATCAGTCTCCTGGTCTTTCTATTGACTTCACTCCCAGTGGATGCAGTCTTTGGTAAATCTGCTTTGTGACCCGAAGAGTTGTTATCTTTGAGAGTGAAATTCAGTATCGGACAGAGATGTTTCTCCATGTTTTCCTTTTCAGTTTGCAATAATGTTGCCTTTAACCCTTGTGCCATCCTAGGCACTTTAACGTTGGGAGATGGGTCATCTAGACCCACTAGACAGTGCTCTGAACCTTTTTTTTCAATGATTTGTGATCTTCACTGGTGTCCATGGATTACATGAAATCTTTCCACCTTCATCCACCTTTGTCATGGTAGGGAGAACACGTCAAAGTAAGGGTCGGGTCATATAAGATAGCACAAGGGTTAAGTTCATCAGTGCACATGTCTCAACGTCTCCTTCTCAACGTTGAAGCTTTGGCAACATTTCAATTAGGACATTTTCCTTCACCTCCAGCTTGTGTTAAGTCACTCTACATGCCACTCATGATAATGCCCTCATTAAGAACTTCCTCTCGTCAATTACAACAGGGTTTTCTCATTTCAATTCATGGAGGTGGAATTCTCATCATTCCAGATGGTTTCTCTAGCCTTTCTCCACCTTTGTTGTCCACCTAGAGCAGGGGTGGGCAATTCCAGGCCTCGAGGGCCGGTGTGTCTGCATGATTTCAAGATAGCCTTTCCCTACTCATGGCTGATTACCTGGTTCAGGTGTGTCCAGCCAATAATCTTGCCCTACTCATGACTGATTACCTGGTTCAGGTGTGTCCAGCCAATTAGAACATGCCAGAGCAGGGTATGCTGGAAAACATGCAGGAATGCGGCCCTCAGTGCCCACCTCTGACCTAGAGCAATGCTTTGCCATGGTATGACCCTTAAGCACCATCAGCATCGACGTTTCAGGGTTTAACTTTCACAGTTGGAGCTCATCCCAAAGATGTTAGCACTCCAGAACCGGACCGCCAACAATTATAGACTGATTGGATTCTGCACATCTTTCTTTTACACAAATCAATCTTTACTTATATTCCTAAGAGCCATCGATATTAAAATAAATTATTATTTAAGAAGTATTTCGGTCAACAAAGAACAAATATACTAAATCTAAATTTCCTTACTTTCATTGCTTAGTTTACACAAATAGCATACATATGCATTTCCGGATCAAACTTTACGCTGATGACATTCTGCTTTATATACTAGATACTAGGAGTGTAACGATTGATTTAAGAAAAATTTAATTCATATCATAATTTGAGGTTGCTGATAAATTAAGTATGCTGTAAATTTATATGTGTACAAACAAGTAAACAAGAATGAATCTCAAATCCATTCACATTTTCATTTCCTTAAGTTCAGCCCACAGTTGTTTTTCCACATCCAAATAATCCAAAGGGAATATTATTAGAACATTCTAGCACACTGTATGGTCACATTTCTTTGCTAAATTCAAAGTGTTTCCACACATTGGACTGAATTGATGGACTGATCAGTTTTGTTGCATCACTTGTGTGTTTCCCGCTGTGATGTACTTATTTTTATGTCATAGTCAAATAAACCTACCATACCTCAATCCAAATGGTATTATCTTAACTTGATATTTTCCCTTTTTTTCATTTTGAAAGGATTTCACAATGGTATAGGTAAATTTATTTGATTAATAACTTTCCTCAGACAGATCAATCTGGTTGGATCGTAGGGAAAAAAAATCAATTAATCGTTACACCCCATACTAGATACCTAATGTATAGAATTAAACCTTGTGTCCTTTAAGATTCAGTTGGTTGCACTAAATGTCTTCTTTCTATTTATTCCCTTTTTTCATTAACATACATTTGTTAAAGTTCTCCCGTTTTTCTCTTGAAGTGTTGAGTTTGTGAGAGCCGGTTCTCTTCTTCTCTGCTCTAATTCAACACTTGGACTCCAGTTTCACAGCTGCCGGCCTGACCATCCACACGCATGACTTTCCAAATAAGTCTTTGAGCACGTCGCTTCATGAGGCTGGGAACACAGGCTCGTGTAAATGAATCCAGAAATGTCCATCAGGACCACATGACGCCTCAAAATAATAAACATTACGGTGAAGGCCGGGTGGCAGGAAGATGTCCTGCAGGCACATCTCCCTCTGAGTGTATCTGTCGATAAAAAAGATTGGGAAAAAGCTCATATTAGAGCTCAGAAAATATTAAAGTTTGTTTATGGATGCTTTCCAACTTCTGCTCTACCAATGACAGAGCAGCACATAAATAAACAATATTAACCCAACGAGGCATTATTTATTTGCCTTCTACGTCCCCTACCGTTGACCTCATGAGGCTCACTGAAATGTTCATCTCCCGCCTATTCAGACCACTTTCTTCTGTAGCTCATATGCCAACGTGGCCAAGGTCCAGTATCCCAGTTTAGACCGTCACTCTATCTCACCCCCCCAGGACTCACACACACCTACAACAACCCCTCCCAAACAGACCTGGACTGTCGGCTGGTGGAAACAGACACTCGGGAACTCTTACGTAAACCAGAAAAACGTGAATCCTCACTCTAAGGGTTCTCTGACGGTGAAGAATTCCTCCTAAAACAGAGCGGCGGTGTCATTAAATGAATGTTTCTGTTAGGAGGAGAAAACTTTAGCCGTCTAAGCTGACTTTGCAAACGTTTTTTTTTTTTTTATTCTTGTAGAACATTTTTAATGAGCTTTGATCTGCAAAAAACATTTCTAGGCTGAAGTGTTGCACTCAGTTTTAGTTGGCGTTCTGTCTGATATTTGATAGCAGGGGCAGGAGCTGAGGGTTACATGCATTAACAGGTTCACACGGCGGCTGCCAGAAACAACAGGCAGCTCGAGGCCTGTTAGCATCCTCCAACGTTTCGCTTTTTCCTAAATTATCGGTCATCCTTCGTCTCCATAAGCATAACTTCAGACAAACTGGATGTTTCTTTCTTGACTTGATTTATCTCCTGATCTCACGTTTCACTTCTTGCAGACCAGCTTCTCATTTCTGGAGATTCTCTAAATCTGTCCTCTGTGAACAGTTTGGGACGCACATGCCCTGACCCCGGGCAGCAAAAGTTATGTGAGCAGCTGGAGGAACCTGCAAATAGACTGCAGCATTTGCAGGACATCTGGGTGGACACTCAGATTGAAGCTACTAGAACTGAACCTGGAGTGATCCTGGTTTAACCCTTGTGCTATCCTATGACCCCACCCTTACATTGACCTGTTATCCCTACCACGAAAAAGGTGGATAGAGGTGGAGAGGATTTCATGTAAGCCATGGACACCAGTGAAGATCACAAATCATTGAAGAAAAAAAGGTTCAGCGCACTGTATAGTGGGTCTAGCCCTTGTGCTATCCTAGGCACTTTAACATTGGGAGTTGGGTCATCTAGACCCACTAGACAGTGCTCTGAACCTTTTTTCTTCAGTGATTTGTGATCTTCACTGGTGTCCATGGATTACATGAAATCTTTCCACCTTTATCCACCTTTGTCATGGTAGGGAGAACACGTCAATGTAAGGGGGGGGGTCATCTAAGATAGCACAAGGGTTCCATGACCCAACTCCCAATGTTAAAGTGCCTAGGATAGCAGAAGGTTTTTAGCCTTAAAACATCCATCCATCTTCTTCCACTCATCTGGGACTGGGCTGCGGGAGCAGCAGTTCAAGCAAAGAGGCCCAGACTTCCCTTGCCCCGGTCACTTCCTCCGGCTCCGAATCGTATCCAGGCCAGCTGAGAGACTACATCTCTCCAGCATGTCCTGGGTCTCCGGGGCCTCTGCCCAGAACATGCCCAGAACACCTTCCCAGGGAGGTCCCCAGGCCATCCAAACCTGGCCCTTCTCGATGTGGAGGAGAAGCGGTTCTACTCCAAGCTCTCCATGGATGACCGAGCTTCTCACCCTATCTGTAAGGGAATGCTCAGCCACCCTACGGAGGAAGCTTATTTCAGCCACTTGTATCCTTACAACACAACATCTATAATGTAAAGAAAAAAAAGATGACTTCTTCACTGATTTTGCCATAGTGGGCTATTTTTTAGAACAAACGGCTGATTTCATGTTTTCATTAGTAACTCTGATGATCTGCAGAATCAGGTCTTTAAAATTTTCAGGAAGGGAAATTTTGTGCTGTTCAACTTTTCCTCACATGTTGGCAACCAGCCCCCCCCCCCCCCCCCCCCCCTCCATCCATCTGTGTCTCTGTGCTGGGGGGTAAGTTGGCCACGCCTCTAAACATTAGGCCAATCAAACGTTGGAACCCCCAGAAGGTAACTCCTATGGTGGGCCGGGTCAAAACAGATAGGGTGGGGGCTTGTGAAACACAGGAGGATCAGTTTACGATCAGAATTATGTAAAGTAAACATTTAAACTGGTGTGAAGATTAAGCTTTTATTTGTTTTTAAGTATTTCTCTAAAACCTGTTCAGAAAAACTTTGTGATCCTGAAAAATCCAAAAAATTCCCCGCTTGATGCCCAACAACAATGATTTATGACATCGTTAAAAACCAGTGAACTGCCACTGAATGAACTCAAAAGAGTAAAAAAACAAACAAAAAAACAATACACTATTTCCTGCACATGCATTTGAAGATCCTTGCTGACTCATGAGGCGTTTTCCTGTCAGAGTTGTGGGTTTCTGTGATCTTAATGTGTGTCTGTGATGGAAGGAGGGGTCACGGTGAAACCTGAGCTGGATTTCTATCTTTAGCTTCGCCTTACCGCCTCCTCCAACAGCGTCTGATTGAATAACATCGACTCAGCTGTCAGTCCATCAGTTGCTTCGTCCGTTCATTCAAACTCACTATAGCGCTTTGAGGAAGTCAACTTTCTTTTGTTTTTCTCATTTATCAGATTTGACTTGTGGAGTTCCACAAGGCTCCTTTATGGATCCTCTACTTTTAAAAGTCTATGACATTTATTAACACAAAGAAAATTGGGTCATTCCCCCCTCCAGTCTTCAGACTTAAAAAAACTCTTTTTAGCTTCTAAAGTGCATCATTTTTTATTTAGGGAATTGCAAATAAACCAGCATGCAGAACACCATCATGTCAAGTTTCCAAACTGTTTAACCCTTGTGCTGTCCTAAGCACTTTAACGTTGGGAGTTGGGTCATCCAGACCCACTAGACAGTGCTCTGAACCTTTCTTCTTCAATGATTTGTGATCTTCACTGGTGTCCATGAATTACATGAAATCTTTCCACCTTTATCCACCTTTGTCATGGTAGGGAGAACACGTCAATGTAAGGGTGGGGTCATCTAAGATCGCACAAGGGTTAAGGTCCCACTCCAATCATCTTCTCATCTATTTTCAAAATGTTCTCAGTGGTTTTTTTTGTTTTGTTTTTTTAAGATGATGCAGTTTTTAGCCAAAATCAAAGAACCTGTATCGTTTTCTTAGACATAGTTTCCGCAGAGCAGCAGTACTTCTTCAGAATTTCTCCCCTGAGTTTCGGGCGGCTACAGTTGGCACAGAGTGAGCCTGCCCTCATTTCCCATCAACCGTTTGTTTATACTCTCCTGCAAGCTTACACTCCCAATGTTAAAGTGCCTTGGATAACACAAGGTTTACCATCAGAGGGATGTTTTTTCTCAGGACAACAGTAATGGGAATCCTTCAGCATGTGTTACATAATACTGTAACACTGTGTGTGTGTGTGTGTGTGTGTGTGTGTGTAGGTTTGTCCATGTGAGGCGTTCCTGTGGTACCAGTGTGAAGTCCAGCAGGTCTTCCTGATCTCAGTGGTGACCCTGCTCCCGATCGGGTTCTGTGCCTCACAGCTCCTCGCCCAAAGAGGAAGTAAAGCCACATTGTTCCTTTCTAACGCCCCTGTTGGGACACTTCTGTTTTTTTTGGGCTAAATGATCAGAGGTAATGAGTAAATAACCACAAATATGACTGTGTCACTTTTGGCTTCGTGTTTTCGTCGTTAACTCTGCCACCAAGAGGCGACAGGAAACTGAAACAGCGTGAAACATTTGATCATGAAAGTCAGCTGCCTCATTTGAAGCGAGCACGTTCAGAGTCGGTGTGAATGTTTAAGACGGAAACTCGTTGGCAAGAAATGGTAAATGTTTTAGCGCTTTCATATCTCAATAAAGACCCAAAGGGCTTTAGGGTCACAGTCACACACTGCTGACATGCAAGGTGCTACCGTCCACGTGGACCAACGTGGGGTTCAGTGTCTTGAGGTCCTAGGTTTTCAGAGGTTCCCCGTTTTACCTTTGACCCACAGCTGCCAGGGCTGGATTATTAAATGGCTTTATAAACCAAAACAAACCTGTAAACACTAAGAGAAATAAGGATTTATTTGTCCAACTGTCGTAAAGGTAGCAGTCTCAACAAAAATGCCCCGCCTTTCCTCTCACCCCTCCAGCTCCTCTGAGGGGACCCTGAGGCGCTCACAGGCCTTGGGACGTCCAGGGTCCTTCTCAAGGCCTCTGCCCTGTGGGACATGCCTGGAAAACCTCTTTGCGGAGGCGTCCAGGAGCCATCCAGAGCAGATGTTCGAGCACCTTAACTGGCTCCTCTCGATGTGGAGGAGCAGCAGCCCCTCTGTGAACCGCCACCTTCACGGTTTAGAAGAGTCTGAGAGACCAAGGGATCCCAGGAGCTAAGCTGTGCAGGGCCCCTGGTAGGGTCTCCCATGGCATGCAGGTCCTAGATGCCAAGTCGGTTCGGAAACCCCCCTTTATGGGAAGAAACCAACAAGATTAGGTCACGTCGACTGGATTGGTGTCACCAGGGCCCCACGGGTCCTGATGTCATGGGATCCTTTCCCTGTGGGCCCTCCACCTGCAGTAGAGCTCAAAAGGGACCGGTCCAAAGTGGTTTGGGTGACAGTCAAAGGTGAGGGACTTGGCTGCCCCACCCACAGTCACGGAACTTTTCTTTTTAGGATTTATATAATTTATTACACTCACCAAAATCCATTTTAAGCCCATTAGATCACCATGACAACCACGTATTGACAATGAACAATTTGCTTAAACCTTGTGCTATCTTAGAAGACCCCCCCCCTTACATTGACGTATTCTCCCTACCATGACAAAGGTGGATAAAGGTAGAAAGATTTCATGTAATCCATGGACACCAGTGAAGATCACAAATCATTGAAGAAAAAAGGTTCAGAGCACTGTCTAGTGGGTCTAGATGACCCAACTCCCAACGTTAAAGTGCCTAGGATAGCACAAGGGTTACACACCGGCATTTGATCTACAGAAAAACTTTGTATGATATTTTTAAACTTATAAAATGACTTTTATGGAGAGTGCCTCCCTGAGTCTGATATAAAACACTTTTATGTCTCCCATCCTCAAGCGTTGTTTTTTGCTAAATGCTGCAAACATAACCATATACCTTACAGATATATGGAAAATCCAAAAAACTGCGTGAGCTTGAAGCTCATCTCGGGATGAACAAGTGTAAATGTCATTTATGTGTTGTCATAGCAACAATGTGGGAGTGGCAAATGTAAACACTGCTAGTTTTAAGCTATATTATTTTTAAAACTCAAGCGCGTACCTACTATCACATCAAAAAAATAGAGTGTGGTTTCTGTGGACTGAAAAAGTCACACATTTTATTTTCAAAGAATGATTTGTAAAATGTGGGGTTATACTTATGTTCTTGTGTTATTGTGGTGCCAAAAAAGCTTTGTTTTTTAGCACAAAATAAAAAACAAAAGCATCAATGTTTGGTTAAGAAATATGCATTTATTAAACCAAACTTACATACTGTCTCACATTTATGGACAGCAAAGCACAGAACTTATTTTGACAAATAAAATTCCATCCACAGCAACACAGACAGCATTCTCATGTTTTTTCATTGTGTTCTCATGTTTGTTTTTGGATTTTTTTTGCCACAATATAAACCGAATGTTTTCAGGAAACAAAATTCTGACATATATAGAGTTTTTTTTTTTTTTAAAGAAATGACAGAAAGTCAAGATCTGGCAATTATTTTCAACCTTTTTACTTGTAACCATTTGATTTGTTCTAGTTTTTTTTCTAATCTAAAAACTGTTAAACACCACTAAAATAGGATACAACAAAATATTAAAAATTGTATTAATGACGTTCCATGTTAAATATAGTTTACGGTTTGTTTTTAATGCATAAACCTTTGATAACTCAACAGTTGTGATGTCACTTTGTGCTCATCCTTGAAGCTTCTAAATTACACTCTAAACGACAAAATAAAGCTTTATTTTTGAAATGATCACACTCCCTAATGTGTTTTAACTCAGCTCTTTAATATTCAAACCAAAGTCTATCTTCTCAAAAGCTTAACGTGGATGAAGAATTATGGAAAAATAGTTTTATTCTTAGTATAAAATTATTCTGTGTCTTTAAATTAAATGTGTTGTAAACAGTTGTTCTTTTGCTTGCTATAAATGTTAAGTTCTCCAAACATTTAAAAATAAATTTAATTGAAATAAAAAACAGTTGTGGCAGTTTTCTGAAGTGTTTCCAGGTCAACACGCCGACAGAGTGCTGCCCTCTCCTGGGCAGGACAGCGCAGCCGAGCCGGACCCCGCAGTGCATGCTGGGAAGTATGGTATCAGGTAAAGCGCTCCGCCTCGACATGTGACGTAAAAACAATGCAGCAAATCCGGAAATGTGGACATTGGCTTCAAAATAACAGCATTTATTTGTTTGTTGAAGAATCAGAAAATTGCAAACCGTGGCTTGACATGTTAAATTGGACAAAATCTTTGAGTGATTTCAAACAGAGGCAACAAATGTGGAGTGAAAAAAACAAAACTAATAAAATTAGATAAAACTGAGCAGAGAAAAAACAACGTTTTTTCATTCTTTAACCCTTATGCTATCTTAGATGACCCCACCCTTCCATTGACGTGTTCTCCCTACCATGACAAAGGTGGATAAAGGTGGAAAGATTTCATGTAATCCATGGACACCAGTGAAGATCACAAATCATTGAAGAAAAAAGGTTCAGAGCACTGTCTAGTGGGTCTAGATGACCCAACTCCCAATGGTAAAGTGCATAGGATAGCACAAGGGTCAAGACAAACATTCAATTCTTAGTGAACAATTTGTTAATTTTAAAAAACTTTTGTATTCACATTTTAAAAATAAGAACTATTTTTTAAAATACCTTTAATCTAGTTTTTAAAATTTCTTCAGATATCAGAAAGTGATAAAAACCATACTACTCTTAGATTGTTTATTCATTCATTTTCTATTCCGTTTTTCCCTTTCGGGGTCACGGGGCTGCTGGAGCCTATCCCGGCCACTTGTCGGCGAAGGCAGGGGATGCTCTGGACAGGTTGTCAGTCTGTCGCAGGGTAGAATATCCACAAACACACACCCATTCACTCTCACACTCACACCTAGGGACAATTTAGAGTTGCCAATCAACCTATGAAGCATGTTTTTGGACGGTGGGAGGAAGCCGGAGATCCCGGAGAAAACCCACACATACATGGGGAGAACATGCAAACTCCACACAGAAAGGTCCCCCATTGATGTTCTGGTTCATGTCCCCCAGCCGGGACTTGAACCGAGGGCCTTCTTGCTGTGAGGCAAGAGCGCTAACCACTAACTAATTCATTTATTCTTTTGTATTATATTTTAGTCTTTTATTTATTTATTGTATCAGTTAAGTTTTATTTTCATTTTTTTGTCTATTATTACTTGTTTTTTTCTTTTATTACTTTTTAAAAATTCATTTAGATTCGGATGTCTGCTGCTTGGTCTTTATCCAGTTTTGTATTTTTGAGGGATTTCACAGAGCTGGTTATTGTGAGTGACTACACGTTCTGTGACTTTTGATTTGCCAATTAAAAAAAAAAGAAAGACATATTTTTCTGAAAGTTTTAGGTAAAAGATAAACCCATTTATCTGTCTGTATATCTATGGGACGTATCCAATCTAGTCTTCACTGGCATATTGTGAAGCCCATTTAGTATAGTAAAATAAATACATTTTTTATCCTAATTGTAATTCGTGACAACAACAAAAAATGTCTAAACATTTGTAATAAGTTTATTGTCTTTGAAACAAACATACTAAAGTAGCCTATATACCAGAGATGTGAGGTTTCTAACGTTTGGCTTCTTCTAGTCTCTTATTTTGAAGGGCTGCAGCGGAAGTGAAGCTTCTTCGGCACTACAGCTTGACTGTGTTGGTCCTGAGATGACAGGAGGAGCTGAAGCCAAAGGAGCGACAGGTGAATGATCTACCGCTGCAGCTTTTCATCACTTTAGCGCCTCAGTTCTCGGTAAACTGTGTCACCGTGAACAGAAATGTCTAAACTTACATGACACGCGCGACCGAGCCAACAAAGCTCGAATTGAACTTCAAAGTGTCGCAAAAACAGGGAACCACGCTGCGGGAGCTCGGACTTAGCAGGTGGGCTATAAATAACTTTTAATTGCTGTTGTTGTCTGAAGGTAAATCTTTGTGTTTGTGCGTCCTTTATTCTGTCCAGGTGAGTAAATATCAGTAAGCCGTGTCAGCTGTTTTTCACACCCGAACGCGACGAAGTTAACGTCATTCCTGTTGGATTTAATGGACATTTATTCCCCAGAGATGAGGCCTTTAGCTCCGCCCACCGTAAACAAAGCCCGCAGAGACCTCCCGGGGGAGGGGGGGGGGGGTGTTCGCGCCCGCCCGCGTGCGCTCTGTTTGTATTCGACCACTTGACGTCATCAAAATATTTCTTTGCTGATGACTGTCACTTAGAAAACTACATTTTTAAACGGGTTGGGAGTCAGAAAAGATGCAAAAAAGGAGATAAACGTTAGTTTTAGAATATTTTTGTACGGTTGGATTAAAACAAAGTATTTGTGAATGCAGTCCGACAAGTTTATGCACATTACTTTACAATGAAATGAAGATAATAAGTCGTAGCTGGTTTGTGGCTGATGTCTGGTTATTTACAATCTGTCTCTTTGTGGTCATTTCGAGACATATTTTGTTTTTTCTCCTAAATGTACGAAATAAAACCTATAAGAAATAAATGTAAATATTAAAAAAGGAGTAAAAAGAAGTCCAAACATTTATTTTCACCACTTTTCTGTAGTAATAATAAATAAGCCAAAATAATAATTTGAAAAAGGCAGTCGTGTAAATAAATACAAATATGTACATAAAAAGCTACACATCTACAAACACACACTCATGTAGCTACAAGGACCTATGTTCACATCTTGTAGTTATTTTTAGCATCATTATTTTAAATATTTACAGGAATTTGGTCTTTATGTATAAGAATCTGTTTAAAATGATACTTTATTTCCTTCTTTACGGAGATTCTGGTCGGATTCTGACTCCACGCTGTTCCATTCTTCTGCTTTACATACAGAAACACAGAATATTTCTTTGTCTGTTTTTGCATATATTAGATGATTATACTTCCCCCTTCACGCTTGTTTCTCACGCGTTCATCGGTTCTTTTTGCCTTTCTCCTTTACCTTCAGAGGTTCGCCCATTGCCTGTTTTTCTTTAGTTTTTCTAATTCCCTGTTAAAATTTCACAAGTTGCTTCACGCCTGAGTTACCGGACCACCAAGTCCCCCGAAACGTTGTTGCCACGGCAACGAGAGCATCACAGGAGTCTTCTGAGACGGTGGTCTGTCTGTAGTCTTAGTCTGTCGTGGAATCACGCAAAGAAGCGGTTTTATCTTCATAGCTGTTGGACCGGCTGCATTTCCTGAATTAACAGCAGCCTTATAAGCGGACCTGGCTGCAGAACTGGAAGTCCTCATCTGGAATCGGAAGTCCCCTGCTCCCGCTCGAAAAAAAACTTTATTTTTACTGGTGACCCCAAGAGTTACGGTTTGTCCTGTTTTAAGTGTCAGTAAAAAAACCAAAAAAAAGTTCTACAATTTTTAACGCTTTTGGGTTAGAGTTAAAGTAAGCTGTATGATTTCTGCTTCCAGCTGATGATGTCAGGCGCCATCTTGTCTGCAGCCAGGCCTCAATAAAGCAAATACACCTAAAAGCTGAGAAGTTTGGCTCTTTTTCAGCTTTTAGTTTGACTGAAAAACGTTTGTTGGCTGAAGAACAAAACCTTTTTAACCTACAAGAAGTCCAGATGAGCTCACAGTTTATAACTAAAACAGATATTTTATGTTGGTCGTTTCTGGCTATTAATCATTTTGTTTTCATTCAAACGGTGTTTTAATTTCTCCTAAATCCATTTTTGCATCTTCCTCCTGCTGCTGTCAGCTCACTTTCTCTGAGGGGAGGAGGCTCAGAGCAGGAGAGATGTTGTCGACGGAGGAGATCCTGTGCAGCACGCAGCAGGTGATAGCGGGGCTGGAGGCGCTGAGGGGAGAGAACCACAGCCTGCTGGAGAGCCTGCAGGGGGCGCTGGAGAGCCGGGTGGAGTCGTCCAGCGGCAGCGTGGAGCAGGAGAAGAGCGGCATCGTCCAGCAGTCCTTGGAGAGGATCGAGCTGGGTCTGAGCGAGGCACAGGTACCAAAGTTCAAAGGCCCTGGAGGCCATGTCCAAGTGAACGCTCAACCACAGCACCATCAGGAATGCAAACAGGACAGACGCTAGTGATCTGACCTGAGGACGAGGAAACCACTTGAAGTTGTGACGGCAGATGATCTCAATTTGATTTTCCTCTTGCAAATAAAACTGAATCTTGAAGCCCAGATGAAGCCAGATTCCAGGGCAGGGAGGTGTGGGCTCACGCTGAATGCGTTCGATTTCTTCTTCTCCTCAGGTGATGATGGCGCTGTCGGCTCATCTCGGGTCTCTGGAGGCAGAGAAGCAAAAGCTGCGAGCTCAGGTGAGTTCCTGCAGAAAACCCTCAGGTGTTTATTAAATTCACAGGAGGCTGTCTTTGAGGACGGACTCCAGGGAAGATGGTGTTTTTAACACATTTCTTTAAGATGGAGGTTAAAAGTAGAGGGGGAAAAAAGGCTAAAAATTGCATTTTAGATAGGTTTTGTTATGTTTTTGTCCTCCTCTTTTCTTTCATCCCAACTCCTCCGTGACGTCGCTCCGTCCTCCTCAGGTGCGTCGGCTCTGCCAGGAGAACCAGTGGCTGAGGGACGAGCTGGCCAACGCCCAGCAGCGGCTGCAGGACACCGAGCAGCAGGTGGTCACCCTGGAGGAGCAGAACAGACACCTGCAGTTCATGTCCTCCATGCGCAAATACGACCAGGACGAGCCGCCTGTGGTGAGGAAGGAAATCCCACTCGCCGGGTTTCCATAGCGATGGCTTTTATCTCCTGAAACTAAACATCTCCTGCAGAAATACCCGAGAATTAAAACTTTTTCTTCTTCTGCAGGACGACAAACAGAACTTTTCTAACAAGGGTTCTCTGGATGATCTGTTTCCTGCAGACGATGAGGAGCCGTCTCAGAGTAAGAGACCCCCCCCCCAGGTCCATCACAGACTTCAATGAAGGAAAACACTTCCTGTTTTTGACACCAAGAAGCTTCACTTAAAACACATAAAAAAAACTTTAGATCAGGCAGATCCTACGGGTCAAATGTGGCCCACGATCAAAATTTCCCCAAACCGCAGGCTCCTTTCATAAAAACAATAATGTGTGCCCCCCCCCACACAGCATTTTTTTTAAACTTTGTTCATAATTTCTTGATTTCAGTTTGTTTAATTGTGTTTTCACATTCACACTACCAGATGAAACATCCGCAACAAGCTAACAGGGAATATAAAGTGCAGTGAAATGACAAATAGACAGTGTTTTGGTAAAAACGTGATTAGGTTTATTTGTTTGATAGAAAGAAATACAAAGCATGACATTGCAATAAAATGCTCATTAAATAAGTAAGGTAAAAGTAAGTAAATATTTATTTACATAGCACTTTTCTCAGAGAGCGACTCACAAAGTGCTTCACAATGTTAAAACAATATAAAATCATTAGCGAAGCCCAATAAACACACACAGGCATAGAAGTAAACAAACAAACACGCAGAAGTGAACACAAGTAAAAGTCAGCTAAAAGCTGTCCTATAAAAAAACGTCCTAACTTGAGCTTTAAACACATTTTTGGAACACATAAAAGATTTTTATCAGAGGAACGTGCAGGAGTTTAGGGAGTTAAAAGGTCAGAAATATAGTTCGGGGTTTGTCCGTGCAAGGCTCTAAAAACTAAAATCAAAATCTTAAAATCTGTTCTAAATTTAACAAGAAGCCAATGTAGAGATAGAAGCAGAGGGGGGGCATGAGTGAGCTCATTGGTTCCAGTTAAAAGCCTTGCAGCAGAGTTCTAGACCAGTTGGAGACGTTTAAGAGACTTTTAGTTAAAACAAGTTAAAAGAGAACTGCAGTAGTCTGACCGAGAGGAGATGAAAGCATGGATGATCAGCTCAAGGTTAGATATGGTTACCATCGTCTTCAGTTTAGCCACATTCCTCAGGTGATAAAACCAGTTTTTGACCAAGAGCTTCGAGTGAGAGTCTAGAGACACAGATTTGTCAAACATGACACCAAGATTCCTGAGATTCCTGAGACTGGGCTGGACAGAAGAGCTCAGTGAACCAAGGTGTCTTTTGATGGAGGGAATTTTGTCATCAGAAGCAAAAATTATTGTCTCCGTCTTATTAGGGTTCAGGAGTAAATGGTTGTCATTTAACCAAACTCTAATGCTGGCCAAGCAGTCTAGTAGATTTGTGTAATCATTTTTTCCAAAGGAGCACTAAAGTTGAATGTCATCAGCGTAAAAGAGGATGCGAAATATTTGAAAATTTGATGAGAAGTCTCCCAATGGGAATCATGAAAAGAGTAAATAGAATGGGTCCCAATACAGAACCTTGGGGAACACCACAAGACAGGATTTTTGCTTCTGAAGATAGAGTCAACTGAAATACGAGACAAACCAGCTTAGGACGAAACCAGATAAAAGCCGGATTGGAAAACGTCTCTAAAAGTTCATTTAAAGGTAATGTTATTAAAACTGTCAGGCCGATTGTTTGGCCCTCATACTTTCTCACCTCACCAAATCAGCCCCCATTGGACACCCCTGCTTCAGATGGATAAATACCTTCCTGCTAAAAATTCTTACTTGTGTGCGACTTTTATACGTTCTAATGTTATTTATCTGAGTTAGAAATATTAAATCCACAGACATGAGTGAAATACTGTAATCTAGAGGAATAACTGACTTGTTGGAAACCTTTTAGGAGATTGTTATTCAGTCATTATTATTATTAGTGTTTTTTTTGGGTGAAATTTTCATTCTAAACCAGCAGATTTCACAGGAACAAAGCAGATTTCGGTTTCATGGCGCCTCATGACATCCTTGGTTGTTGTTGTAAGCAAACTTTATTCAACTTTAATGCATTTAATGTTGAATTCTTTTGATAAAACAAACAGAAACCCCTTTTTTTGTGTTGTGAATACGAGTTAAAGCGTTAGAAGAACTTTGATCCACGGATTCAACGAATGGATATCGCGTTTTCGTCATTTTTACAGACTTTTCGTGTTTCAGTGTCGCAGCCTCACAGCAGCGCAGCAGCTGCAGCGCAGCAGGGAGGTTACGAGATTCCCGCCCGCCTTCGAACGCTGCACAACCTGGTCATCCAGTACGCATCGCAAGGCCGCTACGAGGTCGCCGTGCCCCTCTGCAAACAGGTGAGACGCTTTAAAAAAATGTCTTTATTAACCTGCTGGAGGCAAAACGTTTGTCTGATGGTCGTCTCTCAACAGGCTTTGGAAGACTTGGAGAAATCTTCAGGCCACACCCACCCAGATGTAGCCACCATGCTGAATATCCTGGCGCTGGTGTACAGGTGAGAGCAGTTACCATGACGACGTCCGTCTCCTCCTCCGATTGAGGCTGTTGTTTTGACCCCCGGGACTATCTTTCCAGAGATCAGAACAAATACAAAGAGGCAGCGAACCTTCTGAACGATGCCTTGGCGATCCGAGAGAAGACTCTGGGGATGGACCATCCTGCTGTGACTAACTTTCTTCTGTTAAACCGCATGAGGACCTCAATGAAAAAAAACCTCAAATGCAGAATTTTGATTCCATTTTAAGTTCTGTTTTGTTGTGTTCAGGTGGCGGCGACGCTCAACAACCTGGCAGTGCTTTATGGGAAGAGGGGGAAGTACAAAGAAGCAGAACCTCTATGCAAAAGAGCCCTGGAGATCAGAGAGAAGGTAAGAGAGTCAACTCAAAGCTTTCATTCAGTACTGTCATCATTTTTTTTTGTTGTTGTTGTTGTTGTGAACATTCTTGGTTTTCATGGGATTCCAGGTTTTGGGAACAGATCATCCAGACGTGGCGAAGCAGCTGAACAACCTGGCTCTGCTCTGTCAGAACCAAGGCAAGTACCAGGAAGTGGAGCAGTACTATGAGCGCGCTCTGCACATCTACCAGAGCAAACTGGGGCCTGATGACGCCAACGTGGCCAAAACCAAGAACAACCTGGTGAGACTCGCCGATCACACACAAATGCAGTCAAGACTGTTTCCACTTGGACTCATGTTGTTGCAGCATACTTCATATGTCTCATAGTCTTTTTGTTGATGCTAAAATAGCATCTTTGATAGTTTGACCCACAAATCTCTGAAAGCAAATATCCAAAAAACTGGAGTATATCGACGTCAGATCAGCGTGAGTCCAGCCACATCCTTCACTGCAGTGATTGAATCATTTAATGCAGTCCAACAAGGAGTAACTAAGCACTCCTGTTTCTGTTTAGTTATATGGAAAGTTGTTAGGCACCCAAAAAAAGAGGGGCGTAAAGCTTTGACACAAATTCATGATCCCGGACAAGCCCCCGGTTTGTTCATTTCTAGGCTTAACATAGAAAAAAAGGAAAAACTCAAAACAAATAGTTTAAAAAAACAACCTTCTTCAAACTATTAAACAACAATATATATCAGACAGTCAAAATTCATAAAATAGTGAAATAAACAAATATAACAGGAAACAGTTAAAAACTATGCTTGAGGAGGTCATGTGATGATCAAACAAGTGTGTCCAGAGTTTAGTGTGTTTTTATTCTAATTCCACTGGACATTTCCAGAGAATTAACCTGGTCAAGACCTAGATGCCGTTGATTTGTTTGCCGCACAGCTAGTTAACGTTACTAACAGTCTAAAGCACGAGGTAAGGCAGGTTACCGATGTGAACACTTTGCATCGTTAAAACAAATGTTATTGGTCTCCCATTCAGGCATCATGCTATCTGAAACAGGGGAAATACAGACAAGCTGAAGCTCTCTACAAAGAGATTCTGACCAGAGCTCACGAGAAGGAATTTGGATCAGTGGAAGGTAGGGTAACATGGTACCTATATGCGGTCTCTCTTGTTCCTGCATGAACGCAGCTCCTTTTCCTCCAGGTGACGGTCATCCCAGCTGGTCAGGAGCCGAGGATGGCGGTTCTGTGCCGGAGGGACTGAGGCGCAGCGGCTCCTTTACCAAACTCCGGGAGTCGATACGCAGAAGCAGCGAGAAACTGGTCCGCAAGCTCAAAGGGGTAGGAATAGAGGAAAGCACCCCAAGGCATGCTGGGTAAATACTCTGTTAGGCAATGTTTTGTCTCATATACCAGCAACTCTGTAAAGTATCTTTGACTTGTGGGGCTTTTCTAGGATGAAGAGGGCAAACTCCCTCAATGTGCTGAACGTTGGGACCAGAGACGGTCAGAACAGCACGCAGGTTATTGCATTTTTTTTTTAAACGCAATCGAATTTTCAGGAACCTTCAGTTCACATTTACACATATTTATTTAAACGTTTGTTTTTGTTTTTCCCCTCAGTCGAAGCATCTGGCAGACAGTCGAGTCCAAAGCTCCAGCACACAGAGTCTGACCAGAAGGAGCTCGTTGGGTGGGATCAGCTAACACTGAAAACACTTCCTTCAGGTTTCTGGAGTTTTAAATCAGAGACTGAACCAGATCCATGTTCTTCTCCAGATTCAGCTCATTTATTCCTTTCTGTTTGTATGTAGGTCAACACGAAAGGTAAAGAAAAAACATCCATGAATTTGCGTTTTAATTTCTAAACTACATCAAAGAAACAGAAAAAATAGAAATATATTTATTTATTTAAACTTCCAGAAGACAAACACGTAAAAAAACTTCAATCATGTTTGCTTTTTGCCTTTTTCAGGACATTTTTCCAACTTTCACCAGCATCTTTTGTCAATGTAAAGTTAAGAGCTGGAGTAGTTTGACTTATTATCTTACTATGTTAGGTTGAGATGTTAGAGGATCACTAAAATAATGTATTTACTTTAGGCACAAATGTGAAAAGGTGTGGCAACAAATACTGAAATATATCAATCATGCAGTCATATTTCGTCCTGATCACTTGAAACACTCAGTAAATCAATGCATTCGATGTGAAAATTAGGCAAACGAGTCTTTTAAACAACACAATGTCATCTGCATAACAACTGACATTTTTGGAAATTGCTAATCTTACATTTTGACTTAACTTGCTGCTGTCTTTTAGGCCAGTGGTTCCCAACCTTTTAAGGCGCCACGGAGCGCTTTGATGTCAGACAATATTTTCAAGGACTGGGCTGCACTAGGCTGAAGTTGGACTTCGTTTTATTTGGCTTCTAATTAAGTTAGAAGCTGAGCGGAATTTTCACATGAAAACCATCCTACATGAAATCTAATATAAAATAGACATTTTGAAAATGTCTGTTGGCGTTTTATAGATGGGAAAGCTTAAAGCGTTAAAGCGGAAACTAAAATAAAAAATAAAATAAAAAAATCTTACACCAACTTGTATTGTCTGAATTTTAAAGTGTGGCAGACTAATGCCTCCTTAATAAAATGAGAAAACCAATGATAGACGGAAAAACAACTTTTTTAGCAGTAACTTTGTAATATTATGCAAATTATGCAGAGTAAATCCAATATTTTAGTTTTTGTCTGTTAAATACGTATGTTTTTTCTTTTTTTTTAAGTTAAAGACTCTTCTGTTTCCTCTTTAAGTCTTTTCTGTGAGAAGAAACTTTTTTATTTTAACTAACTTTGCTTAGCTACTTTATAAAATTAGTACGGTAGATGGATTCATAACACATGACAGCGACTTCAAAAGCGTCAAGAATGAGTCATAGACGGAAGAGAAACCGACAGTTTAACAAAATACAACTTCCTTCAAAATAATATGAAAAAACAAATGTAATCTAAGTACTTTTGTCTTGGCAGGTGGGTACCGGTCTGCGACTTGGGGGCCACTGGTTTAGGCAACATTTCTTTTAATATTAGAGAAATAACTTTGCACGTTTTCTACTTGTTATTCTTGTAAATAGACATTTAGTCTATTTGTTAAACACAAAACTTGGAGACAAACAAATGGTGGATTTACCTTTTCTAACCTGACAGAATGTAAAACCATTTCAGCTCGGTTCAGCATCAGGCCTTTAAGGATGAAGATCACGTCCTAATGTTGTCAGACGTGGATCGTTTTTCTCTTGCTTGGACTTTCCTGAACATTGATGAGTTGGAACTAAGATGATGGAGCTGCAGCAGATGTGACTGTGGACTAGAATGTTTCTGCACATTCCAAACATGCAAACATCAAATGTTCTGTAGAACTTTCCTTGTATTTAAGTATTTTTATATTTCTGACATAATCTGGGGGCAAGAAATGTTTTTAAATGAGTCGTTTCTGTGTGAAAGTAGCTTTTTTTCCCACAAATATGAGCTAAACTGAAGGATTAGCATTAAAATGTGTTTGTATTTTGTTTGTATTTTGTGTTTTTGATGAGTTTAAAGAAGATGAATGTTTGACCGTCAGTAAAACGGTGGACCCCCATATCATAGACAAGTGAAACCTTTACTGTTACGCAATAATACAAAGAAAATGTGAACAAACTGGACTCTTTACTTTTAATCCTTTTGTGAAATTGTCTTTTCGTTTTAGCTCTAAATAGTTGCTGAAAATGTATTTTATCTGTTTAAGACTTTAGACTAGAGCCAAACAACTACAAAAAGGTATGCACAGTAACCCTTGTGCTATCCTAGGCACTTTACCATTGGGAGTTGGGTCATCTAGACCAGCGTTTTTCAACCAGTGTGCCGCGGCACACTAGTTTGCCGTGAGAGATGGTCAGGTGTGCCGTGGGAAATTGCCCTCATTAACTGATCTAAAAACATTTCCCATTTCCAGGATTTCAGCTCTCTGTTCATCCAAACAGGCCCTGATAAAACACTGAGGAGTTAGGAATATAAAAGATCGTAAAATACTTTTTCTTTGTTTTTATTTGATTCTATTAAAGACATTTTGATAAGAATGACGGCACCGCAATTCAGCTGCAGCTCCGGCTGTATTTTGGAAAAGTCCCGTCTCCACCAATCATTCTTGAAGGCTTAATCACATGTCATCAGTCTGACCAATCAGAAGTGGTTAAAGTATTCACTTCCTTGTTCCGATTCTGCTGATAATGTCGCTCAGTTCCACCAAAAATAGCAGCTAAAGCTCGTTTTTAGCGGTGTAGCTTTCCACAGAATCCGGTGTCAGACCGTGGAACAAGTGAACAAAACCATGAAGCTCAGAGACGCGATCTCCGCCGGCCGTTTAATGCACTACATCTCCCATGATGCATTGGGTTGTGAGAGTGACAACGCACAAGGAGATCTGTTGTTAAACGTCTTGTAACCAACGAACACACTTCAAACTTTTTTTAAATCTTCTAACTTAACTTTTATTGCACCTTTTAGAAAAACAGCTGCAGTTTCCAGCTTTTTCTGCAACAATTATCTCTTTGAAATGCATGTGAGATTGTGGAGGGAGGGGCTGTAGATCAATACAGACTATGAGTTTCTCCTTTTTTTTTTTCATTTTTGGATGCTGGTGTGCCGCTGGATTTTTTTTAAGGTTAAAGTGTGCCGTGGCTCAGAAAAGGTTGAAAAACACTGATCTAGACCCACTAGACAGTCCTCTGAACCTTTTTTCTTCAATGATTTGTGATCTTCACTGGTGTCCATGGATTACATGAAATCTTTCCATCTTCATCCACCTTTGTCATGGTAGGGAGAACATGTCAATGTAAGGGGGGGAGGGTCATCTAAGATATTACAAGGGCTAGTGGGTCTAGATGACCCAACTCCCAACATTAAAGTGCCTAGGATAGCACAAGGGTTAATGCTAAGTGTCAGGCAGGGCAGTTTTGATTCTTTGGGATGACTTGTGGATTTGAACCCACAACATTCCAGTTTCAGGGCAGACACTCTTCCACACGGCCACTGAATGGGGTCAACAGCCCTAGAAACCCTGTCAAATCGTTTTATGAAGAATACAAAGTTTATTTCTTCAACAAACATATCAAAAATGTTTTATTTACAGTCTGTATGACAGACAGAATGGTTTAAAGAGGGTTTTTTTTTTTAAGCAGCCTGGTCCATCAGGGCGTTGCTATGGCGACCACCTTCACGCCTGGTGAGCAATCTGGGCAATTTTCTTCAGCATGTCCTCCGACTGCAGCTGCTCCAGCGTCAGCAGAGACAGACCCAGCTGGTCCTCCTGCAGAGGGACAGCAGACGCGGTGACGTAACCCGCAGAGAAACACGCCGGCGGTCCGGCGGCTTTACCTGGCGGAAGGGCTGGGCCATCTGCCGCAGGAAATGCTTGGACAGCTGGACGGTCTCGTCCACCGTGAGGTTCAGACTGCCGTCGCTGATGTGCTCCTGGATCCAGCGGGGCAGCTTCCCTCGCTTATCGGCTCGGGCGTATCGCTGCGGGCCGCAGAGCTTTTAGGCAGGACTGCAAACGCCTCGCGCCTCGCCGACGACCGTCACTCACCTTGTCGGCGAAGATCATGAGGCCGTAGTCGGTCTTCCCGCGGATGGCCCGGCCAACACACTGAGCGGCGTGGCGCATGGCGTCAAACGTCAGGAAGTCGTTCTCTCTGATCTGGAACTGGTCCCTGAGGTACTCCAGTCGCGCCTGGAGCCAAAAAACGCAGGAATGTCACATTTTAAGTTGAACGAAAAATGTTGGAATTTTTTTCTGAAGGAGATTTTTCTGTTTAAAAAAAAAGATGATTTTATTTTGAAGGATTTTGTCTAAAGGGATTTTTTTTTTGTTTCTTGATTCTTTTTTTTTTCCATTTAATGATGAAAATATTTCAACAGAATTGCTAGTTATTATTCATTTTTGGGGGGAAAGATGCATCAACTTGATCTGAGAGATTTATTTTAGTTATTTGTTTTCAACCTAAATAAATGCAGACAAACATTCTCACTGGGGGTCGTTTAGTTTTAGGAGCTGTTTATATATATATATATATATATATATATATATATATATATATATATATATATATATATTTTTTTTTTTTGGTTTTTGATTTTATAAAAAGTTCCATTTTAATTCCAGGAGGTTGTTTTTTTACTTTTATTGCAGTAATATTTTAATCCTTTTTTAAACATTTTCTGTTCTTTTGTTGTTTTCTTTTGAACGTTTTCTTTTCTGTCATCAAAGTGACTTAACAATAATTTGAAACCCGGTTGAAGGTTTATGACCTTTTTGATGTTTAATTTTTGGGAACTGAAAGAATTCACAAACTTTGCTTCAGGTTCACTTTTTGAGTTTTGGCATAAATCCTAGAAACGGCACATTTTTTATTTATTTATTTTATCGGCGTCTTTCTCCAAACTGTGAAAAAGGGTGGTTCCGACCGGATTCTGCGTTCTGACCTTCAGGATGCGGCTCTGCGTGTAAACATAAGGAACTCCGAACATGATGACGGCGCGGCCAAAGTGATGCACTGGAAAAAAATAAAAAACACGGATTCACCATGAAAGCCTAAAAACCGGAACCTCTGTGGAGGATTTACCGAAATCGATTCCCTCGGAGACCTTCCCCCTCGCCACCGACAGCAGGATGGCGCCTCTGCCGTTCTCGCAGGCCTGCAGAGGAACTCGGGAAGTTCAAGCGGAAACGTGGGAGCTGCGTTCGGCAGGAGAAGCTCACCTCCTGGTATTTCTCCAGAGCCATGCTGGTCTCCGCTGCATCCTGAGTCTCGATGAAGATCAGCTTGTTCCTCTGGATGTTCTCCAGGATTCCCTGCGAAGCCACCAAAGGCGTGGAGGAAAAGGTTCTCCGCCGAGGCGCCGCTCAGACCACGGTTCCCTTACCTGCTCGTACCACGACGCCACGATGTTCTCCATGTAGACGTAGCTGGTGAAGAACGCCACGATCCCGTCGGGGACGATCGCCGACATCTCCAGGAGCAGGTTGCCATAGTTACGAATCACAGCTATGAAGCAAAAAACAAACTCCTGAATGTTCCCTCCATCTTCTGCGGGAAAAACCATGAAGTTCTGGACCCACCGAAGTCCTCCCTGGTCTCAAACTTGGAGCTGAGCGCCACCTGGTCGTTCCCTCTGCCCACGATCTGAGCCAGACGACAGAGGTGAGTGAGGAAGAGGAGGAGGAGGAGGAGGAGGAGGAGCGACCGCCAGCGCCACAACAGCACATACGCACCAGCGGACACAGGCAGGTCCGCGCCAGCGTCATGGTGAAGGACGCCATGGTAACGGGACGGAAGTCCAGGATTTTAGGATAGATGTCCAGAGGGGAGAGGGTCTGAGGGGAGGAGGAAAACTCCATGAAAACCCCAAACATGGGGGGAAAAAAACGACAATTATAGTGAAATTAAGAATTTATGATGAAAAATAAATAAATAAACAGTAAAATCAGGAACATAAACAAGCAGAAAGTCTCAGGTTGATTAAATTAGTATATCTCAAACATTTGACTTTTTTCTGATCTAATCAACTGAACAGAAAATATGAAAATGGAAAGATCATGAAGTTTATTGAAATATTCCATTTAGTCGTTTCCTGATGTGCAGACGGACGGACGTACCCCGGACGTGATGACCACGGACTGAAACCTCTGGAAAACGGGTTTGATGGCGATAGACGGGTCCATGCAGCTGTGAGGGCAGAGAACCGGATCAGAACCGGAGCAGCGGCTTTGAGCACTTCACACTTCCTGTCATGAGTTTGCAATGTTGAACTGGGACCAACATTTATTCAGATTTCTGAGGTTTTCATCATGTTTGTCCCAAAAATGATGAAAACCTCATGATTCCATGTAAAAGCTTCTTTATCCTTGATGCTGAAACTGGTTTGTGGATCTTTTAATCAAAAATTTGAAATTTGACTTTTTTTCTTTGGGTTTTTGTGCTGAAAACTTATTTTTACCTGCAACTTGTTGAAGGTTAAAAAGGCTCAGAGTTGACACTTTCTGCTGGAGTTTCTCATCTATTATACATCTTTTATAAATTATATTCTATATAGCATCTATATTCTATAAAAACGTAAACAGCCGGGAGTCCAGAGGGAAACGTGCAGAAAAACGAAGCATTTCTACCTGAAGTGGAGGACGGGGTTGGCGATGGTGGGAGTTCTGTCGTCGAACGGCTCGATGATGATGGTGAAACCTTCAGGGAGAGGAAGACAGAGCACAGTCTGCGGTGAAAAGCCCATCCGGACCTCCGGCTTCCTGCGGGGATCTGAGGCGAGCAGAACCTAAGCTGTAGGTGCTGACGAGAGTCGCAAAGTTGGAGATGAGGGTGACGGCGGAGAAGTCTGCGATGTCTGCGATCTCCAGAGTTCGCAGCAGCGACTGAAGCCTTTCTGCGCAAAACCTGAGCAGGCGAAGGAAAGAAATAAATAAAGGTGAGTGGTGAAGGAGGAGAAACGGAGCTCCCTAGAGGTTTTCACAGAACGGTCTGATGTCCGTTTGTGGAAAATAAACACGAAAGAATAACTTCAAGATTCTGAGGGCGAGAAAAACATCATCACAGGATGAGACGAGTCGGTTCTTCTGCTGCTTTGGATTTCTGTATAGACAGGATTAAAAAGTCTGTCACACAGCAACTACATACATTTTGTGCATATTGCACAGATGAAAATTGGTCATATGTGTGGAAAAAGTGAGAGAAGTTTGAGTCTTTAGGTGACATTTGCACAGATGTATCAGGAATGAACCACGCTAATCAACGTAGAGCATGAACCGTGTGATTATTGAGCTGTTTAGATGCAATTCGTTAGTGAATTGTGGGTCAATTACGCTATTTTAATGAGATTTGTGCGCCGTATACCTGATATATATATATATATATACTGAAAAGTCCGTTAGACATACGTGGAACGGTCGCGGAAAGCAACAAATCTGTGAATCTCGCAAAAATCACGCACAGTTGTGTAAGATTTATGTAATAATTTAAGATACGTAGAAACTGTGTAATTCTCATCCAGCTCAAAACCAAACTCTGGTAAAAATCCATCGGCTGAAATCCTTGACTGACGTCTGCGCGCGTCGACAAATGAGGAACACGAGAAACTCCCATCACGTATGAACCACGAAAACGTCCACAGCGGCTGTGAGACACGGCCGATATTAGATGGACAGGACAGACAGATTGAGCTCCAGAACGTTTCCACAAATCGATTCTCACAAACAGCAGCAGCAGAAACGCATGCAGGTTTTTTTTAAACCTTTTCACAGCTGAGCGTTAGCTCCAATCTTTACATTTCTTTGACTACCTTAACTCTTCAACCGTTTACGCAATGATCGTAATTCCAGCGGATTCTGGTGCGGTGAACAGAAGTCTTGTGCTGACATGCAACACTTTATACAAAAAGGTCGGCTCTTTGTGGGCGCCGCCTATGTGATGATGTCATCCGAGACGCCTCGGCAGAACTTTTGCAAAGATGGACGTGCATATGTTCATAAAAAAGGAAAGCGTTTAGACGATCACCGCTAGCTCCACGGAGAAAGTGGGCGTGTGTGTTAGCCTGGGGGCGGGGCTGGCACTGCAGACTCTTCCTGGAAGGGGCTGGTCCTCACTTTGTGATGTCACAATGCGAAGACCCGCCCGTTTTCGTTGGTTGGGAGGAGCTGCAGGTTTTTAGAGGAATGCTCAGAAATGCGTAAACGGACCAACATACTGTTTATTGTGAGGAATGAACATTAAAATACACCTAAAAGTTGGTTTTGAATGATACCGACGCTCTAAATGGTGAAACAGAAAATCCGTGTTTCCTGAGAAAACTGCGGCCCCTCCCCCGTGTGACCTGAAGCCGACTGACCTGAGAGGTTTGCGGTCGATGCAGACCTTCTCGAAGATGTCTTTAAGGAACTGGGGAGCGCTCTCCTGAACCACATGATGGACCCGCAGGCGGGACTTCAGGTACTCCAGGAATCGCCGCAGGAAGCCCAGGAAGTGCTCGGCGGTGCGAATGGAGCCGGGGACGGCCTCTGGCGGGGAGAAGCGTTAGTCTGAGTTCTGAAACCAGAACCCCACGGCCAGACCGAGCTCCAACCTTGCAGGATTTCATCAGGTAAAACCGGATTTGCCAGGTAGACGTCCGTCTCCCTGGCAACGTTGGCCTCCTTCAGCCCTTCCACCAGCCGCCGGTACTCCTCCCTCAGCTTGGCGGCATCCGTGTCCTTGATCCTGCAGATGAGAACGAATCGGATGAGAGGAGCTGGAATGAAGCACACATGACCGATTCCTGAAATTATTTAACAGAAATTCTCAGATTATGGTAATAAAAACACGCCTATTTGCTTTTATTTCTCCATATGGAGGACCAGCTGATTAACCGACACTTCCAGGATGAAGAAAAAATCCTTGAACCTAGAGGCAGGAAACTTCAGGATTTTTCTCTTTAATTCAGTTTGGATCAAACAGAAGCGTCTTATTTTTCCACCCAAAGATGTTTATAGAAATAAGAAAAAAAACAGTTTTGACTCCAAGCTCTGATGTTTTCAGAATCAACATTTGAATTTGATTTCCTTTCATAATTGAGCTTTTTTTTTTTTTTAATATGGATGAGTCTGATTTATGGTTAATGACAAACAGAAACTCCATTACCCACAATTCCTGGTGCCATTAGGGTTTTACAGCTCAAATTTTTGGGGGTTTTAACGCAGAAAACTCCAGATGTTTTTCGTCCTGGTGTGGATAAAAGCAGACTGGGCTGCGTCTCACTTCTGGATGGTGTGCTGAAGTGTTTCCACGTTGCTCTGACAGCGGTCCAGAGTCCTCCTGGTGATGTTCACGCTCATGGAGTCGATGCAAACGTTGTCTGAGGAACGAAGCGGACAAAAAAAGATGAAGGGGAAGAAAAGAAAAATGAAACAAACTAAAGAGAGACGGTTTACCGATGTTATGAGCTTCATCGAACACGACCACCGATTTCTTGGCGAGCTCTTTGGACACCAGATCTGCGATCTTTGGGTCTAGGAGGTAGTGGTAGCTGTACACCACAATGTTGGCGTGAAGAATCTTAGGACAGAAAAATGAGATTTTAAATAGAAAAAAAAAACATGAAGTTAATGCCAACAGTCATTAAAAATCACAAACTAAACATGAGTTTGGATTATTTTCTTTGGTAAATAGTGACGTTTTTAACTTTCTCAAGAACACAGCCATATAGAAGCAGAAGGCAGAGAGAAGGTCACATGACTTGGTTCAGGTCAGAGGTCATGACTCTTTGTCATGACGTTTCTTGGAAGCTGTGGTCAAACTAAGGACATCAGAAGAGAAGTCAAGCATGGGGGTGGTTGTGTGATGGTCAGGGGCAGCTTTTCATCTTCACCGACTACTTCATAAATTTTAACTTCTTCAGGGAAAATCTCGAAGAAGAAAGTCCATCTGAAGCTCCAGAGCTCTGCGGCAGCATGAGGTTTGCTGAATGGATCAAACATCAAGTTTCTGTGACGACCACGTCAAAGTTTGGACTTAGATCGAACAGATTAACAGTCGTTGATGAAAAATCCTCCAGTCCTTTACAGAAACGGACTGACAGGTGTCTGAGCAACCTGACTGCAGCTGCAGCTGCAGCTGCGCAGTTGGGCTGCTTTGATCTGGATTTTAATTGGAATTGGTTAAATGGACACAAAGGAAAACATTCTCCAGATCCATTCAGTCCCTGAAAGGGTTAAAGGTCAGGCACGTGCTGAGCGCCTCTGCTTGGTTACATACCGAATACCGAGCCAGGTAATAAGGACACCAGCCTTTTCGTCTGCCAAAGTCCTTCAGGTCGTCCAGGTTGTAGATGCCGGCAGGAAGGGGAACCTGCCGACCGACGGCGTCAAACTCCTGAGACACAAACCCAACATTCGCAGAGCTTCAGCCACGTTGACGTTCATGCGGTCCGATTTCCCGTAAGCTGAGGCGATTTTCTACCTCGTAGAAGCGGCAGACAGGCTGGTCGGGGTTGCTGTGGCGCTGAGCCCGGATGTAGGACGCCGTCAGGCTGTGGCACTTCCCGTCTACCTCCTTCCCAAAGCGCAGAGAGCTCACCTGATGGACGAGGGAGCTTCCTGTTTGATCAACATTTCCAGAAAGCACGGAAACCCTCAGCTTTCAGGGTTTTTACCTCAGGATGGATGCAGAGATTTTTCCTGGAAGACAGCGCCAGAGCCAGGAAGTTGTTGACTTCTCCGGTTTCTTTAGCGTAAAACTCCATCAGCTTCCTCAGCTCCTCCACGACCTAGATGAGCGGAGGACTTGAAAAGCTCCTGGAGATTTGCTCGTCGTTGGCTGCGGAGGGGTCAGACTCACCTTCTCGATCTCAGGAACTGTCCTGGAGCAGTAGATTAACTTGGTCACATCCAGCGGGAACGCCTGAGAATCAAATAAAGCTTAGAGCAGCTGTCGCCATGAAGGCTCAGAAGGTGCAGAGCTGGACTCACCTTCTGATAGGCCACAATGAGGGACAGCAGGGAGATGGTCTTCCCTGTTCCTGAAGGCATCTCCAGTACTCCATGACCCTGAAACGCAGACACAACACAGTCACTTCACCGTCTCCAGTGAGTTTTCCTGGTTTATGAAATTACCGCACTACATTTCCCAGAAACCCATCTAACACCCGAGTGAAAGAAGCCCACCTTTGCGTCCAGGGTCCTCTTCAGCTCCAGCATGTAGGAGTACTGCTCCGGATAGATGTAATCATACGGAAAATACACCAGCAGACCTTCTATGTTCAACCTGCGACCAAACAGCAAACAGACTGAATAAAACAGCCCAATGCAGACACACGCAAACACTTTAACAGACGAAAAACTTTTCTTTGCTAGCTCTGTCAACACAAACCAAACATTAGCATTAGCATCAACACGTGCTGGTTTAGACTTTTTGTTTACGTCACAGTAACAAAAGAACTCACTTCATCTTCTAAAGAGAAACTTTCCAAAAACTTTCGTCTTTGATTTACGACAGATTGGTCCTTTTAAAGTGAACAGATTTAGGATAACTACACAGAGAACACCAAAATGTTAACGACTTCTTCTTCTTCTACTGTTGTTGTTGTTGCCGGCGTTTCTAAACGCTCTACCACCTGCAGGCAGGAAGAAGAACTGCAGGAACATTAAGAAGAGTCACATGCAAAAGGCATTCTTTTATGGAAGCATTTCTGTTGCACAATTCAAAAACAAAAGTCAAAACCAGAAATGCTTTTATTTTTGAATTATGCAACAGAAATGCTTCCATACTAAATAAAGCCCCTCTGTGAAACATACGAAAAAAAGTCTCTTTGCCTGTAATGTGCATTTTCCCCAGCAGAGGGCAACAATGTTCAGCTCCTGCTCAAACTTCAACCAGCGTTAGAAAATGTGACGTCAGACCCCTCAATGTTTTGATTTTTTCTTTTAATTTCAGAATTTCATTCTTTTTCAAATATTAGTCTTGTATTTTAATCGACAAATATAAGTCGAAAAATTGTGTTAAAAATCTAAAATACGAAGATGATTACAGGAGATTATTTGGTTCTAATGTTCTGTTTTTAAATTGAAAAAGAAGTTTCTCTTTTTTTGTCATCTTTCCTTAAATGAAAAAAATAAGCACGCCATTGAATTCAGAATTCAAAGTTAGGCATCAGTTTTTAACTCTGATGAATATTTTTACACTAATGTGGGGATGGGTGCTGTTTTTACACCCCTGTTCAACAATTTTGGTTATGCAAGTCTTGTGTGCGCCTGTCTGTGTGCATTTGAGATAAATCTATCGAGCCATTTTTATGCACCCGTGCCGGTCTACCACGTAATACATTCATTTATTCTAATACATTTTCGCAACTTCTGAGACGTGTGCAAAAATTGGTTAGTTTTTTAAGCCTCAAATAGGCGAGTCTTTACTCGGAATAATAATAAACATTTTAAAAACCATAGAGTCCTTGCAATCCCTCTGCTCGGGCCCTAATGTGTTTATTTCACTGCTTTTTATTTCAAAACTGCAGCTTTACACTACGGCCATCAGAGGGCGGTATTTCATCAGCATTAAAGTCCATTTCTTATATTAATCCCATTTTGTTGCAAAAACCAAAATGTAAATAAAATAAAGTGTGATTCTGTTAATCTAATAAAAGCGATTTACAGAGCAACTACTGACACCTTTTCTATTATTTTCCAAGAATTTAAATGAACATTTAACAAAGTCATGAAGATTTGTGCTCAACTTCCACATGTTTATGACATCCTTTGTCCATAAAATGTGCACCGATTGGTTTTAGTTGGAAAAATAGCTGAAACTCACCTCAATTAGGCTGACTGGTCCTATTGCAGGATTTCAAAATAAAGTCACAGACTATATTTAGATTTTCACTGCATGAACATTTTACTGCTGTTGTTGATTCTGATGCTGCTGTTATTTTTTTTTTGTTCTTAATGTTTTGTTATGCGTGAAACTCGTCACACCGTGTTGTTTTCATCAGAATCCTTTAATTCAAAGATTTACAGAGATATATTTACAGCATTTCAATGTTGGGAACATGGATATTTAAACACAGAATTTTCTCTTTTTTTTTCTAAAAAAAAGTTCCGTATTTGAGTCTAAAAGCAGCAAGTTTCTCACAAGTAAAGCTTCTTCATCATCAGTCTGAATAAAATGTCCTGAGGTTTTTTTTTCCAAAAACAACCAAAACAAAAAGGTGCTGCTGCTGCTTGAGGATCCGAGTGTCGTGATGGAACCGAAGAACAAACCCAACAGAACCTTCATCGTTTCTCTGAAGGCTTTCGTGGAAGAGACCTGCAGCAGAATTGTCTGAGGAAAGCCATCAGTCTGGAGATTAGCAGGAGGTTCTCAGGCAGAGGAGAGTCCAAACAGAGGGGAGGGAGTGTTCTGATGATGGGGATGTTCTGGAGGAACCTCACAGCTCGCAGCGGTTCTCCAGACTCTTGTAGCGCTCCATGATGCTGAGGACGTCCTCCAGGATGGACGGGCCCAGATCCAGGTCTAACCCGGAGATGGAGTTGGATCTGGAGACGTGGTTGGAGGCCGTGAGTCCGGCGGGATGGAAGGCGGCGCTGGGCGACTCGCTGCGCTCGCTCCGCAGGTCCTCGTTGCTCAGGCCGGCGTCGGAGTCCAGACTGAGGCCCCGCCGGACGTCCGGGGGCCCGCCGCTCTCCGACATGGAGTCCTCGGAGGAGGCCTCCGAGAAGGACCCAGAGGACGGGACGAGTCTGCGGATGGCGTGCGACACCGATACGTCACGGCAGGGATCCGGCGCCGTGCCGTTCCCGCACAAGGATTCCTGCTGGGGAGGCAACGATGTGGGGGAGGAGTCGTCCAGGTGCAGGCGGGGCGGTTTGGGTGGAGCCTGTTCGTGGGCGATGAAGACGGGCATGGAGATGGTGGTCTTCAGCAGGCCGCTGGAGGAGTGCTGGTAGTGGTAGCCGTTGTAGGCGTAGCTGTGCGCCTCCTCCTTGTCGGGGAGGTCATCGCCCGCGTGGCGCTCCGCACTGTGCGAGCGCCCGTTCGGCCCGCGGCTCAGGGACGGGAGCATGTCCATCTTCCCCCGCAGGAAGCCCACGTCACCAAACATGTCACCCTCGCCGTCGGGCCCCACGTGGGCGCTGTGGCGAACGTCGCCCAGCGGCGGGCTGATCATGTCACCGGACAGGACGTCCCGGAGCTTCACTCTCTTCCCCTTCTTAGGGGTGGTGGTTTTCAGGTACATGGGCGTCTTTGCAGGCATGTCGGGTCAGACTAAAAACGATCCCAGGCTGTGGAAGAGTCTGCGCCTCAGAGCGGCCTCAGGCTGACATGTGACTCCAGGCAGGAAGGTCGTGACCTTTGATCAGCTGCTTCCCTCTAAAAATCCATATCTGAGAAAAATCTTGGAGGCGGGAAGATCTGCGGCTTCAGGAATGCGTCTTCAAAACAGATCTGTGGGGAGAAACCAGAGAGAGGAGGGAGTCAACGGTCGGCCAAAGGAGACGAAGAGGAGGCGCTCGGGGGCGGAGGAGGGGTCAGATCTTCCGCAGAGCGGCGGGACGTGTGATGGAAGAGTCCGCCTGTCTCCAAAACCAAGCGCATGACTCCCAGCAGAAAACTGGAGCCAAACGCTTTCCGTTATCAGCGCCCGATCCGGCGCCATCGCCGCAGCGACGCCCGAAGCAGAGCTTGTGATCAGATCATCCCTCCTGCCTCGTTTTTAACTCCTCAAACACAACGAGGAGTTTTCTCCTCGTCTCCAGAAAAGAACCTTCAGATTCTACCGGATGCTTACAAATCGGAAAAGTTTAGCGGTTACGTGAATTTTAATGCTCCTCACTAAAAACAACCCCAAAGCGACATTTCGATCCGTTCCTCTAACAACCTGCTCTCTGAGCACCAGCCCCTCCCAACCCACGAAAACGAGCGGGTTCTCACATTGTGACATCACAAAGTGAGGAACCGCCCCTTCCAAGAAGAGTCTGCGCTGCCAGCTCCGCCCCCATGCTGACAGACACGCCCACTTTCTCCATGGAGCTAGCGGTGATCGGCTAAACCTTGGCTGAACGCCTTTTCAGCCACAATATGCACATCCATCTTTGCAAAGTTTGGATGTTGTTTGTTTTCGTGGGAGAAACGCAAACCGAGGCCGACTCTAGGATGACGTCATAAAATGGGCGGCACCCACAAGGAGAGAAAGGCGGAGCCTCAGAGATCGAGTCGTCTTGCTTCCAGGTAGAAAAAAATAGTTGCAAAAATAACTTATTTCATAAAAACTAGCTCTTTAGTGTGCTAAAGGTCATATATTATCATACATATGGATATAATTTACTCTGAAAGGCTCATTAACAGCATGACATAGACCCCCTTAACCAATAATTTAATATGTTTAAAGACGCAGAATCCAACTTGTTTTAAGTTCCACATTTAAACTTTCAGGAAAGAAAAACAGTGAAATTTAAACGGCGGCGATGATTTAGATCTAAACAATAAATCTCAGCCGCATCCATTTTTATGTCTGAATAAAGTTTCTCTGAAAACTGAACTGAATGTTTAGAAAAAGCTTCACTTTGTGAGTCCTTCATCCATCAAATCCCTTCTGTGTGTAAACATAGAAGAGGATCCAGAGCCGTCGGTGCTGCTTTATCAGCGTGACGTTGGTGTTCAGAAGCTGCATCCCACCGATCGGCCGCTTAAATGACCGTAGAGGGGCTGGATGAGCTGGTCGGTCTGCGCTGTCCTTCACTTTGAAGGCCAGGGAGGAGCCGGACGGATGCGTCTCCGCCTCAAACCAGGGAGGCTTCCAGAGCGCCGGCTCTGTTTACAGAGCGCCTGTTGGTCTGCAGGTCATGTCAACCCTTCATGGATTCAGATAAACGCTGTATCGCTTCTGCTGGTGACAACGACTAAACACCAACCTCCAGATCCATCGCAGCGCTTTTATTTTGACGGGACTTCTCAACAAAACGAATTATGAGGAATCTAAAAAATATATTTGGCTCCAACTGACTGTCCAGAGTGAAAACCCAAACTGGTGAGAACAAATCAGCTGCATTAACAAACTACCCACCCCACCCCCCAGCAGTAATCTGACCTCAAACTCAGGGAAGAATCAGACTTTAGGTTCATTTCGGTTCCATCCTCTGACCTTCAACACCTCCTCCAGGAGCAGCTGGAGGAGTCAGAAGGGAGGAAACTTTCTGAGCAGCTGATGATGCAATCAAACACAGAGGAGGCCACATCTGTTTCTGCTCTCAGCCCCCCCCGCGCGAGGCCTGTCATCCAGCAAAAATACGCACGGTGGCACCGTTCTCCTGCGTAATTGCGCACGTGGGGAAGATGATTTTATGTCCGAAAAGCAGCTTTTGAGACTTGTTTATATCTCTTTTCTATGAGTATAAGTGAGTGACCCCATCACCCCCACCCCTCCCAGAAGACATTACACTGATCTGATGCGCTTTTGAGTCAGCCCGAGCTGTGATTCACTTCACATCTCTCAGTTTTCCTGGGACTTGGAGTCGGAATCATTTCTGTTTTCCGTCTCGTGGCTCCAGAGTTTATCTTAAGATGAGCAGAGGAACAAAGTGGAGCTTTAACTCTGTTATGTAACCTCTCAGGCTAGAGCTTCTCCTCCCCGATGACCGGCTGATTTCAGCGGACGACAAAAAGAAAAAAGTCTTGGAGTCCATAAAGTCTGTCTGGATCTGCTCTTACTCAGGTGTGAGTCACGCCTGATGAGGCTAAGAATCGTTTCTTCATTCATGCGTCTTTATCCAACATCCTCAAAAACCTGTAAATCCAGAAGTTTGTTTGGTCTCCTGGATCCAGAACTGCCCCTCGGGGTGACTTGCAGGTCTGACAGGCGGGGAAAACTCCGTGCTAAAAAGAATCCAAACGTAAACGGTTCTAAATAGATCTGACCCGTTCTATACTTGAGGCTGTAATCACATTAAAGCGGCGAACGGCGGGTTTCTGCGCCTTTCTTGTTGGTGCCAAAGTGCGCACAGCTGAATTCAAAGGGAGGGTCGGCGCGCGCGCGCGGCGCTCAGCAAGGACAAACAAACGCCCCCCTGCCCCCGGGTCACTTTGGCCCCCTTTTTTTGTCAAACAGATGAAAGGAAACAAAAGGTTTGTTTATAGCGGGACAAGCGGCGCACCTCGGGTAACACAAAAACAGCAGCCGGGTGGGGTCCAATTCAGGAGAGAAACAACTCACGCGCACAGCCGGGGCTCCGTCATCTCCACCCCCCCGCAGAGAAACCCCTCCAACCTTCAGGCCCGAGCTCCGGCCAGTTACACCTCCTCTCACCGACGGCGTGTCGCGGATCTGGAGCGCTGTGGACGCGCAGAGGCGTGAGAGCCGCCAGATCAGACCAGCCAGAGGGACACTTCCGGCGATGGATGTCAAAATAAAAGCCTCATCTGGGAATTCCTGACATTTTTCTAAGGTGGAAGTTTTTTTGTTTGTACTAAATCACCAACCTGAGTTCTCTTTTTAGTGTTCACCTAATAATGATAATAAAAAACAAATGTTTCCATTCTGTCTTGCGTAAACTTATTTTGTATATTTAATTGTCAAAAAAAAAATGTGAAAAATATTATGCAATATTTTATTAGGGAAAAACTACCCAATTTTTCTACTCTCAGCCCACCTTTCTCTGTCTTACAATTATAAGTGGCCACCGCCGCAGCACAGGCAACATCAGTGCTGTACGAGATTCTGCCTGTGTTGCACTTGTAGGTGTTAAATTGTTGTTTGTGCGCAGATGACTTACCTGGAGTTTGGTGTTACTTTGACCCGAGCAAAACATTGTGAGGTTAAAAAAGTTAATTCTGCTCCTGAATTTTCTTGATGTTTATCAATATTTAACCCGGTGGTCTTACATTAAACCAGCAAAGCATTCTTCTACCTTCACCCAACACTGGCTGGGATAGGCTCCAGCAACCCCAACATAGATCAAGTAGGTTCGGAAGATGGATGGATTTAACTTCTTCTTTTAAACTAGTTTATTTTTTTACATGTTATATTTACACGTAATATTATACACGTTCTGCCAAAGCATAGTACTGTTTGTTTGGTCAATTTCTATGTTTTATACGTTCTGTATTACTTGCTTGTTTACATTTTATCCCTGTACAACTTACTGTCTGACTGTAGGAAATAATTGAAAATTAATGTAAGGAGAATATTTTAAAACCAATTGAAGTCATTATTTTTTACAAGAGAATTGGATTAAGTATTCACAAAGAACACCTTAGATTATTTTACACTAATGACTCTAAGGAAGTGGCTAATTGAAGAGCAAAAATTGAAAAGATGAATTTTATTTTGAAAGTATCGAGACCTCACTTCCGGTATGACTTCAGCTGTCAGTAAATGACACGACACACCCCTTCTGATGATTCCATCAGACTGGATTTGATGCCAAGAAAATTGTGAAAAACATCACGTCAGTTCATTAAAAGCTGTAGATTTCAATTCCAATCAAGAAAACTGAAGAAAATAAAGTTTGTTTTTAAAACCTTGGTGTAGGTCTGCCTAAAACAACATTTATTGTGTCTGTTTTTATTGTTTACATCACAGTTGTGTTAATGATTGCTTTCCTTCTCCTATAAATGAAACCTCTGATCTGCGTTTTGTTGCCTTTGGCTGCAGCTGCTGACAGAACCTGAGCAGGTTTGGGATTTTCAGTGTGAACAGAACCAGAATTAGACCAGATTCTCTATATATTCTCATGTTTTCTGTCATTTTGCCTTCTCAAAACTGCAGTAATTCAGTAAATGTTGTTCGTTTTGCATTCAAGTGAAGCATTCCCAACAACACAACCGCAGACTCACAAAGTCTGAGATTTACGGGGAACAATTACGCACTTAAATGCACCGTCAAGTGCTGACTGCTGGCTCGGTTGCAGCCTGTTGGAGCGTTAAGGAACCCGCTCCATTACAGCCCGGTAATGAGGACTCAACGAATGGAGAATGCAGACGTTAGCAGGTCAAGCTGCAGACGCGTCTTGTTTGCATCTCTGAAGGCCCCGTTGCTGAATCAACAACACTTTCTTTGCTGCTTCGGCGGAGCACTAAAGTCTTCCTCTGAAGGTGCCTCCTCTGCAGGCCGAGCAGAACAACAACTTTCATTGTCGTTGGCCTTCACCGGGATCGTTGCGCAATCTGTGCTTCTGATGTTCTTTGCTTTTTATCCTCAAAGTCAGACAAACGACAGCAGAGAGGAGCGTTGGAACCGCCCAGCAGGGACTGTTGTGTCCTCAGTGATATGACATAAGTGAATTAAGATAATCAGAGCGGGGGGGGGGGGGGGGGGTATGGGGGGCACATGAAGTTCTGTGAGGCAGCAATCAAACATTTGGAGCCCTCAAACTGCAGGCCTCCAGCTGCTTCCCCATGCAGAGACCCCCGGACGGCTTGGTGTTCCTCCAGCTCGCAAAACAAAAGCGAGAGGTTGTGCAGGCAGGTTGTGCTGCAGGGTGTTTTCAGAGACACGCATGAAACTCTGCTGACTTCTGCTGAAGGTTTTGGTCGCAGGAAGGCGAGAAAAAGGGCAAAAGAAGATCCAGTCTAACTTTAACTGGAGACCACTTTTCCACACAAAAGTAGGTCAAAGTGCTTCACATCAAACATTTACCAAATTTCAAAACCAGCAAGCAGAAAAAAACAACAACAAAGTACACACACACACACACACACAACAAAGCCTAAAATCAGACTAAAATAAGATGCCAATTACATATCTGGCTTCATACTAAGAGCGATGACACGATGCATCGTAGAGGACGCTACCAAAGGACACCGCTCCCCCGAGAAGGAATCACAGTTTGAGTCTGTCAGCTGAGAATTTCACGAGCTGTCCTTCACATCTCCTGTTCTGTGAGACGGTAAAGTGTTAAATAAAATCATGATGTCAACCCTCAACAAGCCCATCTGCTTTCAAACAGAAGAAACACAGATGGGGAAATCCAATTTCTTAGGCAAAAAAGAAAAAAAGTAGTGATTATATAACATATTCTCCATAACAAACACACAACTTTTGTTTCATTTGTGGCACAGCTGAGTACACGTCCCAGTTTTCATGTTTTAAAGTTGAGATAAAACTGTAACTGCTTTGACATTATGACGCAGAAGCATGATTCCATGTTCATCTGATCTTTGTGATTATCTTGGAAAACGTTTACTTTTATGGTCTGTGACACTGAATTTAGCCGAAAGTATTCTGGGAGCAACGTTTGAGGCTGGTGAAATGCTTTTTTTTGAGGCGATGTTTCAACTTTCTTGTGTTTTAATATAAAAACAACGAGCTTCAGGTTCCGTCACACTGGCGGGTTTTGGGTTGTCCTGATCCGTGGAGGGACGTGGGGAGGAGTGGCTCCATCCTAAGGGGAGCTCAGGTGTGTCTTGAAGTTCCCTTGAGCCTCTGAAGGTCGTAAAAATGGAATGTGCCATTATCGTGTGTGTGGTCAGTGTACCATGAAGTGTACCGTGAAGTATTCATGAGGATAATGGAAGTTGTGGGGACTTATGACGTACGGGTGATGCTGTCGTACGCTGTCCCTACTGCATTCTCGCTGATAGTAAGGTACAAGTATTGGCCCCTTGCTGACTGCGTAAATACACGCAAAGGGGTGTACAAGTGACACGCAAGTACCCCTTGGATGAACATGGGATGCCCAAACGATTTGTATAACTTCCTAAGAAGCTCCCGTTTATCACGTGAACATAATGGTCTCCTTGTGCAGTGTGCTGGGTTTGGGTGGAGGGAAGAAAAAATGAAAAATCTGTACAATACGCCTGCGTCTCACCTACTTCCCCCTCAGTTACCCTTTGTGTGGCTTAAAGGGCCTAAAATAAAGAGCAGTTTTTGATCACGAAATATGAGTTATTTTTGCAGCTAATTTTCCCTGAAGCACCCCCTTTCATCCCGCCCATTTCATGACGTCATCCTAAAGTCATCCTTGACTCCGTTTTCTGCATTTCACCCACAAAAACAAACAACATGCAAACTTTTGCAAAGATGGACACGCATTTTGTGCAGATAAAATGAAAGCGTTTAGCTCTACAGAGAAAGTGCGTGTGTGTAGGGGGTGGGACTGGCAGCATAGACTCTTCCTGGAAGGGGCGGTTCCTCACTTTGTGATGTCACAGTGTGAGGTCCCGCTCATTTTCGTGGATCGGGAGGGCTGGTGTTTAGAGTGAAGGTCTTAGAGTCGTCTTACTTCTGGGTTGGAAAATGAGCTGCGAAAATAACTCGTATTTCATAATAAAAGCCAGCCTAGAGGCCTTGTGGTAGAGTGTCCGCCTTGTGACTGGAAGGTCAAGTGTTCAAATCCAGACCGAGTCATACCAAAGACTCTAAAAATGGGACCCAATGCCTCCCTGCTTGACACTCAGCATTAAGGGGTTGGATTGGGGGGTTAAATCCACCAAATGGTTCCAGAGCGCGGCTGTGTCTGCAGCTCACCGCTCCCCCAGGGGAGGGGTCAAATGCGGAGAACAAATTTCACACACCTAGGTGTGTGACATCTATTGGTACTTTAACTTTAGAGGAATACTCAGAAATACCACTTTGAGGTTGTTTTTAGTGAGGAATAAATATTATAATACACTTCAAAAACTTGATTTTGCATGAAATAGACCCTTTAAATGTTCACTAATACTTGTTGCCTGCAGCATGCCCATTGTAAAAAAGGTACTTGGAATTCTGGGCAGAGTTTCTGACTCACAGCCCATCCACTCACTGTAGTTAAGACCAGACACTCCAGCTGCGACCTGCCAGTCCCTGAGCAGATGGTGCGTTGGGTTGGGTCAAACCTTTAACCGATGCTCTGTGGTTCAGCAGTTGGGATTCCTCCAACAACCATCAACCGTTCATTGGATTGTGTCAGCTTCAAGTGTGCGCCGACATCAGGTTGGGCCGTCATTTAGCCTGTAAGGACAGACGACTGAATACAACACGGTTCATGACCGTCCAGACTGCTGTTACGAAACTGTGGTTGAAAAGTCAGACACTCAGACTGGCTGTGTGAGCGCCTCCACATTACAGGAAAGCGATGTGAACAACAGCCTGACTCACCCAGGATGAATTCATCCGTCCCCACAGCTCCTGGTTTCATCAGGAAAAGTCTCTGGATTACGCAAGACGTCTCCCTCCTGAATGTTTTCCAGTCTCCTTCTGCAGGCGTTGCCAAACCCGAGCGGTAAATAAGGCAGAGTGTTTGAAACTTTAACTCCTCACTACAGAAACGCAGCAAAAAGCAAAAGCTGGTGGACCTTTTCTCGTGGGTATTTTTGGCCTCTCAGAAACTCTGATGCCTGATCTGAATGTCCTTCTGCTGTTTTGTGGTTCACGCTGCCCAGGCTGGGTTTCCTTTTCCAAGTTGTAAGAGTTTTGAAGGACACACAACTGAGCGGGAGTGACCTCACAGGCAGGAATTCTGGGAATCTGTGAGTAACTGAGGCTCCACGTGTTTCCATTTAGTTTTCTCTGATTGAAGCAAACTGCCAGGCCTCGGGGGGGGGGGGGGGGGGGTGTGTTACAATCTCTGTATGATGGATGCAGAAAGATTAAAAGTTTTAAACATTTTCAAACAAATCATGAAGTCTTTAGGAGGTTAGACGGATGTATTTGAAGGCTGAGTTTGGAAGGAAGTTGGTGTCAAAAATGCATGTCAGACATAACAAACCAATGGATTTCAAAGACTTCAGACAAGATGAGAAACTCTAGAAAAACAGACACAGGAGGTTCAAAGACCTCCTTCCCTGACCTTTCCAGACAGAATGTCTGTTGAGGGCTGCTCTTCTTCTCAGGGGCGGCCATATGTTTGCCGTTCCCATATGTTGTCTGTTGTTTCCAGATGCCACCAGATTTCAGCCAAAAGTCACAGCCTTCAGTCGACAGTTTGGAGGAATTGTTGACTCCAGCGTCAACCCGTCAGACATCAGGACTTATGGAACACAGGAACGCTGCTCTAATTAAATTTATTCTGTAAGTTCTTAAAAAAGAATATAACAAACCCGTGAATTTCAATGAGAACCGACAAGAATATTCATGTTAATGTGTTTATTCTTGATGTTAAGCAATTAGGAACCTAGTGAGGCTTTTTCTTTATCAGCAACAATTCTCTTACATGTCAGCAAAATAAGTTTTGTTTATTATATTTGCTTATTTACAAACGTTATTTTGCATCCGTCCATGAACCCATACAAACAAATTAGCATGTGTGCATTTGACAGACAGACAGACAGACAGACAGACAGACAGACAGACAGACAGACAGACAGACAGACAGACAGACAGACAGACAGACAGACAGACAGACAGACAGACAGACAGACAGACAGACAGACAGACAGACAGACAGACATACTGATACATAGGTACTGATCAGTACCTGTTATTTGATTCAAACCACCCTTAACAGTACAAAGTAGGCGTGATCAGGACACTACAACACAGAGCCCAGGAGGTGCCCACTAGCTCTGACGGAAAGAAGAAAGAAGAGCAACATATCCGTCAAGCCCTCCGAACCTGTGGATATCCCAACTGGGCATTCACCAAATCCCAACATATAAGATAACAAGACAAGAAAGAACAAGAGCCGAAAGGGAACAGTATTTCCATCCCTGATATCTCAGGCATGTCTGAAAAACTAAAAAGGATTTTCAGACAACATAACATCCCAGTTCATCTCAAACCAGTTAATACTCTCAGACAAGAACTGGTTCATCCTAAGGACAAAATTCCTAGCTCCAAAAAGAGCAACGTTGTGTTCTCTATCCACTGCAAAGAGACCAGCAATGACCAATACACAGGAGAAACCAAACAACCTCTACACAAGCGGCTTTACCAACATCGCAGAGCCAACCCAAGTGGACCTGAGTCTGCAGAAACCTCCACCTGAAGGCCACAAACCACTCGTTTGAGGACAGTGAAGTCCAAATTCTAGCCAGAGAGAAAGGATGGTTTGAGCGAGGAGTGAAAGAAGCCATCTTTGTCAAGAAGGATAAACCTTCACTTAATAAGAATGGTGGTCTCAGGTTTATTCTTCCATCCATCTACAGCAGTGTTCTGAAACCCAAACAAACCGGACCGGTTCCACCTGGGTCGTTAACAGCTGAAAGAGATGACCAGGTTTGGGAGGGTAGCTACTGTCTCCCCCAACCCCAGCTGAGGACAAAGGACTCTTAACGACCCCGAAAACATGTAGTCTAAGTAGACAATACCATCCTGTTTTAGGTCTGACTCCTCCCCCATGAGCGCTTATATACCAGCTCTTTTACCAGCTAATTCAGAATTGACAAAGCCTTTAGGATAAGAGGTGAAACGTCTTCAACTTTAAAAAACAAGTCCAGATGACAACCTTTAAACCTACTACTATGCTTTTGTACACTGCTCAATAGCAAAGGGCTTCAGTGATGAGTCCACATGTTCCTGTTTGGTTTTTGAAGCTTTTGGATTCACAAACATTTACAAACGAGTGTTTTCATCACACCTTGTGAACAACCTCAACATCAAATGTTAACATTTGTGACACATAAATCTTCGCAACACAAATGAGTCATGGAGGAAAGTCGGCGTCTCTCATCAGTCAAAGGGTGTCACCACTTTATGAGGCAGAGAATACTTTACAGTTTTCCTGCAGTACTTTGTGAGGAATGAGCTGGCGGTGGAAAATAATCAATGATGTCAGGGACTGGTGGGGGGGGGGGGGGGGGGGGGAGCAGAGAACACTATAAATGTGTTATTTCAGCCTTAAAACATAAAACTTTTATCACCCTTCAGAGCAGCACATGTACACAAACGCAGTTCCAGCACAGAGGAGCTCAATTACACTTAAAAAAAACAACAACATACATGTAGAGTTTACCTCCTGCTCTCATCTTCTTATCATGACCATCTGCATATTAACTTTCTGACTGTAACTATCCCCTCAATCCCACTTCTTCCGTTCCCACAATAATCCCTATCGTGGCTTTCCCTCCTCTGTTCCCCCTCCTCTGCGTAAAGGCGGAGAGGTCATCTGGAGAGCCGGGCCCCTCGCTGGCCTGGAACAAACACACAGAAATAGAAAAGAAGGGAAGTGGCCGGATGGTCGGCGTTGTACTTACCACGGGTCTGGATGGAGGAAGGACACTGTTTGTATGTCCGACCTACACGCTGATAAATATGCTTATCCACTTAAAACTTTGGGACTGAGGACACATTCCTGAAGATTTTCCTATGACTCTTTGATTTCTGACTGTTAATACAAAAAAAAACGTCATGGATTCTATTACTTTTTTTAAGCCGCTGTTTAAACTGCACCCTAAAAGTTAAAAGAACAAAAAAAAAAAAAAATCAATAGGACCTACTTGTAGCTGTCATTTTTTCTATCATCTTACACAAAACATGTTCAATTCCCAAATTCCCTAGTAAAAGTAGGTGGTGCCCACTGACCCGCACTTCAAACCTTCGACATGTTTGATTGACACATTCTCCCGAGCCCGTTTTCAGCGATAGGGACGTGGCCCTTCCTACAAATTCACTCAACAGTTGCCATAGAAACGATGACTCGGACCAATCGCTGTTTACTAAGCAGCGGACATTTTGCTGGAGTCGGAAGAGAGGCGTTCTCTATGAGTGATGTCATACTCGCTCTGTCCAGGTCTCTGATACGGTCGATGGTTAGAATGTTGCCAGCGCGAGAAGTGCGGCCGAGCGCTAAAACTTTAAATATCGTCAAGCTGCAATGTAAAAAAAGGCTGCATTTTACAAAATGGCCAAGAAAATAAGCCTATAAAGGAACCTGATAATAGGGGGCGGGCATGGTGCAGCGGTATGGTGTCAATTCAGCGCCTAAAGAATTGCGCATCAAAACCCCAAATCTGTGAATCAAAATGCATATATTGAGAACCAAAACCTATAATTTGCGACCAAAAGCTATAACCCAAAGCACAATCATATTTCTCAGTTGCCGATTTGTTTTGTCACCGTTCTGAAATCGTCGTTTTGAGTTGCGCTTTTATTCTGTAATCGTCTTTTTGAGTTGCGCTTTTACTTTTTCGCCGGTTTTGATTCTAAAACCTGTCAACACGTAAAAACGGCGTCAAGTCAGTGAAGGGGAGGGGAGGCGGGGAATCCTCGTCATCCAGTAGCTCATTGGCTACCGAATAACTCAGAGTCTTACGTCAACATACCAGTTTCAGAAGGTACCGGTAAGTTTTTCACGCTTTTCAAATCTTTTACTATATTAAACGATCAAACATGTACTTTATGTAACCGGAGGACGCCAGCACAGTCAGATAAGGAGCTCCACCAGTAGCTGCTAGTAAAAAAATAAAAAGATGTTAGAAAGTAAGATGTTGCATGTCGCCGGTTCGATTCTCGCCTTGCCCGCCCAAATGTCAAAGTGTCCTTGGGCAAGACACTGATCCCCCACCCTGCCTGTGGTGGGAGGTTGGCGCCAGTGCTCTGCAGCGGAGCTGCCACTAGTGTGTGGATGTGTGGGAGGGGCAGTGATTGCAAAGCAAGTGTACGTCATTTAACATTTACCAATCGGATGAGACGAGAAAATTTGATTTAAAAAAAAAAGGAAAGCATAGTAAAGCTGAAAAGGGCAGAGCAAAAGAGGTGTAAAACTAACAAGCAAAACTATTACTAGTCTAAACTAGTTTAGTCTAGCCTGACTTAATTTACTTAAATACTGCTTAAGGATGCACTTTTACGGGCTGCTTCTAAGAAATTATTTTACTACGGGGGAAAAAGTGAGATTTTTTTCCCAAATGGAATCCACACTGCACCTTCTTTTTATAAATTAAAGAGACTAGACATGTATGAGATTCATTTGCTCCCTAACCCTAACCTAAACCACAATTACCTCTGTAGAAAAGGACACGGGAACAATTCTCCATATGATTTCATGGACCCAAATCATGGAATACTCACACTTACCTCCTTTTCACGGCAAACTCCTCGTCAATTAATCGAATTAAAAAGTAGACTGTTCGCCAAACACGAATTATTCTATGCAAATAGATGTCATTTTATTCATTTGTCTTTTCTCTTTCATTCATTGTTGTGTTTTGTTTATCCGGGGTGGTCTCAACATAAACCTTTCTGGCTTCTTCCACCTCCCTGCACGCTTTACTGTTCCTTCCTATGTAAATGCTCTAGTTTATCTGTTATATTTTCTTGTCATTTCTGAATAAATAAATAACTATGAAATGCTAACAAACAACAAGGAGGATGAAACAAACGGGCAACATTCGCGACTCATTTAAGGACTGGTTTCTCTCAATTAATTTAAAATGTTAGCAGCACAAAGCGTGCAGTCCATGCCGGCTTTTTGTATGTGATTGTGAAAAAAAACATAATTTTTAACACATGAAGACAGCAGTATCAAGTTTGAGTGTTTTTATACAAATGAAGTAAAAAGAGTCAATTTTCAGGTCAAAAGTTGCATTTTAGACACGGTTGAAGGATTCCAGGATTATGGTTGTTTTGGGCGAGTAGTCTTGTTTACGGTGCAGGCGCATGTGTTTGAATGCATGTGACTGACAGACGGAACAGACTTGGGAACCTTCATGGGTAAAAGCTGAACAAACAAACATGCAGCTCGCGCCTTGCAGCTGGAGAACTTCCACGAGGCGTTTTACTCGGACAGAAAGGAGAATCTCTTTACAGCCTCGGGTCCACGATCCTGTGCCAGTGTTCACTGATGTTCAGAAGAATGTGTGTGTTCCAGAACCACCGTCAGTTTTAAATTTGCTCCGAGGCCCAGCTCGGTCCGGCCTGCAGCAGGAAGTCCAGATGTTGATGTTGGATTTTCTGGGAAAGGGGAACGAAGAAGCCGGACGGACCACAACAAACCGAGAGCGGCGCGCCGTGTGAAATTGCTTCCTTTGGTTCCATGAAAGCCCTGCACGGCCATGGATGACCTGCAGCTCAGCTAAACAACACGGAGACCCGGGTTTAGGAAAAACCTCACCTTCCTGTTTGTTGTTGACAAGCTGCTGTCATCTGGACTAACGACAGCTGATGGAAAGACTTTTAATGGTATATTTAGAAGTAAAAGCATAAAGTAGGAACTATTTTCCAACTCCATAAATGTGTTCTCGCACCCTGAGAATGCATGTTAACTAAAAATGTAGGCCTGAAATGATTGACCTGCCTCGCCGGACAGCGCGGCCTTCCGGCCATCCTCTCGGCCGTCCTCCGGACTCATCTTCTCGGCCTCGCTGGTGTGCCCAGTCCGGCCTCCTAGAACTCTGTTGCCCGTTAAATTTTGAGAGAGAGAGAAAGAAAGGGAAAGGGGGATAAAGAGAAAAAAGAAAAAAAAAAAAGGAAGGAAGGTGGGGATGATGAAGGAGGAGGGAGAAGGAAAAGACAAAAGAACATGTGTTTATATATGCTAACTTGTGTTGTTGGTATGTTTTGGTTTGTTCTTGTTCCTTTTTCAGCTGAGGTTTTCTGTTTCTTTCTTCCCTTTTTATCTTCTCTTTTACGTGGGTGTGGTCGGAGTGTTTGGGCATGTTTGTCTGTCTTTGTTTGTCTATGTAGTGTGTTAACGTTATAATGTTAAATGTTTAATTTTGTTGTTGTCGGTTAGGAGTGGTGTTGAGTGGGGGATTTGATTCCTATAAGCATACGCTTCTTCCAATCCCCTTTCAAATCTAATTTTCAAAGTCTTGTATTGACTTATTTTATTTTATGTAATTTTTGTTTTGATTTGAAATAAACAATTGAATTAAATAAAAAATCCTCCGGGCCCCCTCCTCCTTGATTGACTTTTGGAACCACGGTGCGGTTCCTTGAGGGGGGGGTACTGTCATGGTTTGGGTTTCTTTCTCTTGGTTTTTGCTTACGGTTTTGTTTGTCCTGTTTGAGTTCTGTTTCCTGTTTTATTTTGAAAGGTTTCCTGTTTTGTCATGCTCTTGAGTTTTACTTCCTTAGTCCCAATCTCTCCTGATCATCTTCACCTGTGTCTTGTCTGTTCTGTCTGTATTTAAGTCTTGTCTCTGCCTTCCTCTTGTGATGGTCCATTAACGTCTCTTCCCCGACTCCCTTCTGCCTTGTGTTCATGCTATGCCCACAGTAAGTTTAGTTTTGTGTTCCTGCTCTGCAGCGCTTTTTGTTAGTTGAATAAATCCCTTGTCCTGGAACCGTGTGCCTCCCGTCTCTGCATTCTGGGTCCTTCAGGGTGCTCCCCAGCCCTCCCCACCTGATATATACAGTTAATTATACTTGTGTTGATGCTTACAAAATAGGAGGTTGTAAATCCTTCAAAGTGTTGGAGGAATACTTTTTGAAATCCCAGTTATAGGAGAGAAAAAAAAGAATAAAACTGAAACTCAGAGAGATCTCTTTACAATAACATGTTTGTTATAAATTAGTATGAGCTCAATGACAATATCCACAAATTATTAAAAGAATACAGATAGAATCTCAAAAAGCTTTCTTTGTTTTACCCTTTTAATCAAATTTAAATTAATTGATAGTCAGTTTTGTTACCGTCAGAGGTTGATGGTTTGTAAAAAGCCTTTGGGTCATTTGACCTGAAGATTTCTTCAATATATTCTTCAATTGTTTCAGTCCCACTTCAACTATAATTTTATCAATTGTAATTATATCATACCATTCCCACTGGTCATTTAATTAACCAAAATCAAAAAACACCTTTATTGTTTTTTAAGACATATTTTCTGCAGGGCGACAGGGGTTCATTAGAAATCCGCCTTTGGGTTCTGTTGGTGTAGAAGTAGCCCCATGTTGTTATCCCAGCATTCCTTTGTTTACGCTCTTAAAGACCTACATAAGCCCAAGTTAACAGTAGCGTAGCAAAAAAAGATAAAAATAAAAAAACGGCGAGCAATATCTGAGCTATCCAGATAGTAGAATTTTGAACCGAATGGAAGCTCAGACGAGGACGTACACGGATCGGTTTGTCTTCAGATGGAGGCTTTAGAATTGGAGAATAGCAGTGACATCCTCCCATGATGGTTGCTGTGTCACAAACCTGAGCTTTTTCAAACCGCTGGTTTTTATCTGCTCCTGATCCATCACGATTTCAATAAAGAAATACTCAGAAACACAGTTTTAATATTACATTTTTTTTATATTTGTCCTCCATCATGAGAAAAATGCTACAAGAACTTGTTAAAAACACAATTTTAATCTAAACTCAGACACGCTGATTGAGGTTCCTTGCAGTTTTGATTTGTTTTCCAAAGTCCTGAACTGTGGCTCTTATTTTGAAGAGTCTTAAGAGGCAGCTATTGGATGTGGTCAATTAATCAGGTTTGTATAGAAAACAAATTGATTTGAAGAGATTATAGCTTTTAGATATTTTGTGTGAAAATAAATCTTTTCAAAATTTTGAAAAAGTATTAAAAAAATGTTTACTATTTTAGCACACATCATCTAACAAAAGCCATTCTAGAACTAAGGATCTGAGGGTCACATGACAACCAGTTTGTTTTTAGTATTCAAGATGAATTAACTTTTGAAAACTTATAGAAAAGGTGTCTTAAACAACCCTAAAAATGTGGCAAACTAAACTGTAAGGGCGTTTATTCCTATTGTGAAGCTGATTATCTAACAGTCCCCTAGTGGTTACATATTGAACTGCACCTGGCTCCAGTTACTTTGGTTTGCAGGTACGCTTCAATCAGGAAATCATTGGGTTCCCGTCGCACAAGGAAAGTGTGAAGCAGGAGAGTGAAAAATTGAAAAGAAAGAAAAAAAATGTATAATTTTGTAATTACATAATGCATCCTGCACAATACACACATGCATGCTGCACACATGCAAGCTACAGGTTTCTGTTTTTTCTTTTGCATTTGAAGTTCTCTAGTCAAAAATGGGAAAAACTGGCAGGACTTCCTGAGCCAGAGCTCCTCAAAGCGTGAACGTCACATGTTCGGCTGTTGGACGTCAGACACTCGCTTTGATCCTAACATCAGCTGCTCATGCTGCGCCTCCGGGTCGCTTTCAGAGGGAAGTTTAGTCAGGAAAGGAGTTTACGCCAGCTGAAGCTGGAGTTTTTTTTCCTGCAAAAGCTGCCTCTTTTTTTTGTCCCGTCAAAATGTTCTGAACATCTTCTGCTAAACGTTCCTGTGCAAAAACAAACAAAGAAGGCCAAGCAGCTGTGTCACATCCTGATGAATCTCCCAGAAAAACACTCCCACATGTTGGAGACACTGAACACACCACGAGAGGTTTACTGAATAAAATAAAATATGAGAGTAGCAGAACATCCCAGACACAGCACTCCAGTGATGGTTTCACTTTTCAGAATAAAAGACAGAGACTGAGTCAGAATGTTATGTTCCCTTTTGGCCTGACAGGAAAAGCTCTGCATTGTTTAGTTTACGAGCGATCCATCAAGAAACGCAGCTCCAAGAGGAAAACAGGCAGAGAGACGGAAAGAGCTTGAAGACAGTGACAGAGTGACCTTCAGCGACCTGCAGTAACCCGTGTCTGAGCAGAGGAGGAGGAGCGAACATCTCTGGGTGGACGTATGGGAACTGCAGAGATCTGAGCCTGACAGAGGGAGAAGCCTCTATTCCTCCCCATTTCTAACCTGATGTTTGCTAATGTTTAGATCAGAGAACATTAGTGGATTCCAAAAAAAAAAGCTCCAAGCTGCGACATCGTCGAGTGAAAGCTACGGAAACAGGAATCAACGTTCCCCAAACGTGGAGTTCTACTCAGACTCCTGCTACTTACAATTTGGTGTGACTTATACTCCAGAAAATACGGTAGTCAAGTTTAGAAAGTGGGCAAATCCATCTGTTTGACTGATTTTCTGTCATTCACAACCTTGGTTTAAGTTTGACATTGTTTCAACCACTGTAACTCTTCAACCATTTACGCATTTAACGTAATTGCAGTGGATTCTGATGCAGAGGAAAGCGGCTTTGCCCCAACATGCAACACTTTGGATTAGTAAGGTGTTTCAAGGTGTGTCTACTACATTGTTGGTGTTAATTGGTTAAAGCTTTTGAAGCATTTTTCTGTAGGTCAATCCTGAAACGCTTCGTTGAGAATTGGCCTTCTGAAGGAAACGTTCTTCTCAAATGCAGCGTCCATCTGTCGGTCGGGTTCTTCTTCATCGGATGTAGAGAAGATAATTCCGAGTTGGGTTTCAAACCCCTGGTTGGGTTGTAATCCTGCCTGCAGTCCTCGGTCTGTTGTAAAACAGATGACCTCATGGAGGACTCGCTCAGGGCTTCACCAAACAAGCGTCCGCACTGAGTTGCAGATGTGGCGGATCGCTCTCTCGCACACAACACAAGGATGCGGTGACCATAAGGGCCGCTGTCACATGTTGAGTAGATACATACCAACTCCCTGACGTCAGCCGGTTCATCAGTGAGCTGCAGCAGAGGGCCTCAGAGAACAGACGCTCCTTCTTCCTGAGGTCAGTCCTTCTCTGGACCTTCGTCACTCGGGCCACACATGAAGAAACCAGCAGTCGTCTTCAAACTTCCTGATTTATGTGTGATTTTCAAAGAATGCTGCCTGTTTTTCACCCCCAGCATCATGAATCTTTTAGCAAAGTTAGATGCTGAAAACAATCAAATATGAACTTACATTTAGTCAATTATCACATTTTTATTCTGGTTTCCCACAACTAAAGATAGTATGAACTCTGGTGTTTCACCCAATGACACAATAAATGTAGGACCTGCAGCTTTTAGTTAATGCTTTTTTTGTGTGTGTTGAGCTTTGAGAAACTAATTAAATTTAACGACTTTTTTCAGAAAACACTGCTGCTAATGAAAGATGCCAACATGCGAAATGTGCTTTTTGTCCAGGTACAGTTCAACCCTTTAACAGCCGATCTGTCGTCGGCGACGGAAAACAAACAAACAAACACTTTTTGACATACAGTAACTCTTAAATGAGCTGATTTGAAGCAGAGAATATCATAAAAGTCTGGATTCACTGTCATGAAGTTTGGATTCATGCCTCCTATTAGCTCAATATGTAAGATGTGCTAGCTACAGAACTAACTCATCTAATGTGAGCTAACTTAGCTAACATGAGTTAACTGAACTACGTGAGCTAACCAAGCTAGGTAAGCTAAAGGATCTAATGTGAGCCAACTAACCTATGAGAGGTATTGAAGCTAATGTTAGCTAACTGAGCTAATCGAACTAATGTGAGCCAACTGTGCTAATGCGAGCAAACTGAGCTAATGTGAGCTAACTGCAGTAATTTGAATTAACTATGCCTAAGTGAGTCAATCTCAGCTTATATTGGCTAATTGGTGTAATGTGAACAAATATGAGCTCTCTGAGTTAGTGTGAGTTAACTGAGCTATTTGAGCTAATTATGCAAATGTCAGCGCACATCAACCAAATCAGCTAACACTTATGATCTTCTGTTAAGAGACAGGAACTATAAAATCAAATCCAAAGGAATTAAATGTTTACCGTATTTTCCGGACTATAAGTCGCCCTTTTTTTCATAGTTTGGCAAGGGGTGCGACTTATACTCCGCAGCGACTTATATTAGAAATAAATTGAAATAAATACATTGTTAACCCTCCTGTTATGTTCATTTGTGAGGAACAGAGATGATGTTTCTGGGTCAATTTGATGGATGAGGTATGTTTAGTGTTAAGAGTATGTTAAGTGACTCAGAGAATCAGCAAACTTTTTTTTACAGTAAGATCTTGAAGGCTAACAACATAATATTCTATTTTCCAATGATTTCATAGATTCAGAAATGCAATAAAAGTGAAAACTTTTTCTACAAATACAGGATGAATACAGAGTATTAGTTGGCCAATGATGCTTCATGAAAGGAATAAATAAATAAAGTTAAAAGTTAAAATGCGACTTATAGTCCAGTGCGACTTATCTGTGTTTTTTTCTACTTTATAATGCATTTTTGGGCTGGTGCGACTTATACTCCGGTGCGACTTATAGTCCGGAAAATACGGTATTTTTCTCTTCACCTCTCTGCTCCTATGTCACTGTAATTTTGTTGTTTCTGTGGTTTGTGAAAAATTTTAAAGCCATTCTAGTAAATGAGCAAGCAAAGAAAGTAACCAACTCAACGGCAATTCTACATGGTTTTACTGTTTTGATATAAATACAATAATGGGTCATTAATGCTATTATTTTGCAATATGAAGCTGATGTTTTATTTCAAACTGGATCAGCAGCACTGAGGTCATTATTGAGATAAAAGCAAAAAAGTCACGACATTCTTTCTATTAAACTTCACAGACAAAACAATTAAAAGCAGATTTGGCTGACAAACCCACGAGTCTATAAATCCACAGCTGCTGCAGACAAATTAGATCTGGAAAATCAGCAGCTGCTCTAAAATAATCCCGACCTGTTCTGCGTCTGACGAACACAAAAGAAACTGAAACATTTTACCTTTAGGCTTCAGATGAGATTTCAGCCCATCTGCATGGATGGAACGCAGCGTCATTAGGGTTCAAACGTGTCCCTCTAGTTAAGAGCAGCCGGAGGAAACTAAAGGTCAAACTTATTAGCTCCTTTTAAAAGACATGTGAAAAACCATTACCATTTCCATGTGAAAGAGGATACATATATAGACCGTTTCTACAGGACATTTGATGTCGAAAGGTCATCAATTATAGTTGGAATGTGTTGGGAGAAACCATAATTCCACAGAAAACGCTTCCAGCACGGACAACTGAGATCTGAAGGATCCCGTTTTTCTTCTTTCCTCCACATATTTCAGCCACTTGAACCGCTTGTGTTTTTGACGCTTTTATAATAAATGATTTAAAATCAAAAATCAGTCAAATCTTTTCAACCAGCTGACTTGTCCATCAGCATCATGCTTCCACCACCATGCTTTACTGCATAAGCTTCTTTCTCTTTTTCCTGTCAGGGTTAGAGGGTACAGAGATCGAAAAAAATAGAAGTAATGGGATGAAACTGAAACACAGAATATACTTCTGATCCAACATATTGGGTTATTTACTTGAAGTCCTGCTCCTGGCTTAAAAATAAGAGGTTCTTAAGGGCAAAAACAGGTGAGCAAGGAGGATTATGAAAGGAAAAGGACCCTCTTTAGGACCAAATAAACTCCTCTCAGTTTGCGGTGTCACCCTAGTGGTTCTTCTTATCAACGCGCCACACTCGAGTTGATGAACGCGCATTTAGACGGTGGTGTTCACACACCAGACAAGCAGGTAGCGGCAGGGTGGGGCTGCTTCTTCTTTTATTTTTCCACTGTTTACTAGCACGTCCGCCACCTCCAATTGGTAAGAGTCTTGACCCGAAATGTCTAAGCGGTGCAAATATTTCGCTTTACTCTGATACATAAAAGACTTCATATCAATCCGGCCGAGCACAAAACGAAAATGGTAATTTCTCCTTCGTAAACATGTTTGCGACAATTGGCACTCCCGTGTTTTGAAAGGACGCAACCTACTACCAAATCTGAGTCTCTGATTGGTCAAAGTTCTGCGCTGTTGCAATATTATTCATGTCTTCCATCATGTGGCAAGGAAGGAAGTCCAGAAAAACTGTGGCCGTTGTTTCGCGGCCGGGGCAGTAAATTTGACGTGCGAATGGTGTGAATGTTATATTATTATTTTGAACTTTTATGTAAAGCCATTAAAATATTATTTAAAGGGGTGAACTAGCAAGCACACGTCGAAAATACAAATATGCATTTATCCCTTGTGCTATCTTGTGGGGTCCAGATGACCCCACCCTTACATTGACGTGTTCTCCCTACCATTACAAAGGTGCATAAAGGTAGAAAGATTTCATGTAATCCACGGACACCAGTGAAGATCAAGAATCATTGAAGAAAAAAGGTTCAGCGCACTGTCTTGTGGGGTCTAGATGACCCGACTCCCAACCTTATCGTTGGGAGAGGGGTCATCTGGACCCCACAAGATAGCACAAGGGTGAAGCAGAAATTATGTTCTCCTTGTTGGTTGTTTGAAGATCCTTTTTCTCATCTTTTGTGTTTAAAAGAAAATAAAATGTTGTTTTGACCTCAACTGTATGACGTCGTGTCTCCGATGACAGAAACTATCAAAAAGAGACAAAACACGTCCTCCAAACGGAATCCGAAGGTTTGCCGTTCTCAGAAATGCTCTTCGGGCCTTCCAGTCTGTAAGAGGATCACACCTTCTATAATTATCCACAGGTAGCGTCTCTGGACTAAGAAGATTACCGTCAAAGAAACGGGGAAAGCACTTCATCTGAAGGAACTCCCGCTTTCTAATTCAGGAGTTAACAGAGTTGGGTTTCTTTCTCTAAATGACGACATTTGCCCCCAAGGAGGGTGGCCGGGGGCAAAGCTGAAGGGTTGTGCCCTGCAGGCCCCCCCCCGATGGGTGCACGCATACGGGCGCGTGATAGGAAGCCTTTGAGGAGCTTGTCTTCCTGGAGCCGGAGCTGCAGGATGGGAGGGGAGCAGGAAGTGAGGCGGCAGAGGATCATGGCGAACCAGGAAGTGGGCCGTGTGCTGGCGAGGCGCTGATCCAAATCCCAGGCCGAGCCCCACTTAACCCCCACCCCCCCCCCCCCCCACCACCACCACCACCCCCCATGAGTCTGAATGTACGAAGAAGACACCTGAGGCTTATAACTGTTAAGCTCCTGAAATAAGAGTTCGAAATAAGGAGGGAAAAGTGTTTGCCCCCCCTCATTTCTTCTTCTTTTTTGGCTACTAATTCCAAATATTAATTACTTTTTTTCCAATATTTAACTCTTCAAAGAAAAGCCATTCAAACATCCATGATTGTATAAAAAAACATTATTGTGCCCCATTTTAATGGTTAAAATAATATAAAAACCAACATTTTTTATGCTTTAAGAGACCGCCGTCCAAAAACACTTGATTAAATGCAAAAGTTTTTCTTAATTTTAATGCTTAAAATAATCAAAATCATTAAATTATCTAATGCTCAAATATCCCTGAATTTATGCAAAAAAAGTAATTGTTACCTTAATAAAAAGGTTCAAATACCCAAAAACGTTTGAATATTTAACGCTTTAAGGAAAAATCGTTCAAACATCCCTATTTATCTGGGGAAAAGTATTTGCTCCTCTAATTTTTCTTTTTTAAAATCTTTTTTGATTAAGATCTTTTTAAATTACTTAATGCTTTAAAGGGAAAAGCCTTTTAAACATGCCTGGTTTCATGTGGGAAAAAGTATTTGCCCCCTTTCGTCTTCCTTCTTTTTAAATATATATTTTACTTATACAGATCATTAAATACATTTTAAAATATTTAACACTTCAAACATGCCTCTGGCTATATGTGAGAAAGTATTTGCCCCCTGCAATCTCCTTTAATTGTACACTGATAAAAATAATTAAATACCTTTTAAATTATTTAACACTTTAAGGAGAAGCTGTTTAAACAAACAGTATTTTTTTTTACCAATTCAGCTAATCAAAACTATTTTAAATTGACGCTTTAGCAGGAAAGCCTGATTCTATGTCACAAGGTTTTTACCCCTTAAACCTAAACACTCTGGAACCACACTAAGTGTTTGGGAGAACTCCAGCTGGTTTGAGGTTCAGACATAATACTACCACCACCGTGCTTGCCTTAACCCAGATGTTTGGAGATGCAGTGCATTCCAGAGGCTTTGTGGAAACTCCAGAAGTTTCGCTGTGTTCTTGACCTTCGGGTGGTTGGTGGGAGTGAAGAGGAGGAGACGGAGACAGAAGCTTTGCTCTGGCGCCCCCTAAAGGGAGCAAATGAAAAGAAGAAGACTTTCAAAAGGATGCCAGGTATTTATCTTTGGCAAAATTCTAAAATAAAAAAAACAAAGGAGTCAAGATATGGATCAAACTAAAACAATTAAAGAAACCTGATCACCTTCAAAAAACGGCTATGAAATTCTATTTTTTCTTTCTTCCAAGAAAGTAAAAGGAGCATCAAAATTGATTCTCTTCTTTCTGATCCTTTTCATCTCCCAGAACTTGTGATTGGATCTTTTGTTTCTGTTGTTTTATGGAAATGAAAATAAAGAAACAACTCATTTTCTGTAAAATGTAGATCTATTTATTGAATAATTAAATCACACAACAGAGAGAACAAATGTAAATTGTGAAAAACGCTTTCCTTTTCTTAAACGTGTTGATCATGAATCAACTTTTATTTAAATACTTGCAGCCTCACCGACAGTGAACAGTTAGAAAACTCCCCGGAGATCATTTACAAAGTGAGGAAAACTAATGTACAAAAAAATCAACAATAACTGTTCCGATTTGTTTTTTCGTTTCTCTTCGCTCAGGCGGAGGATTCCTGCATCCACAAGTTCAGAAAAAATAAAGTATAAAAATAATAAATTAAGAATAAAGAACATTTGTACAGAAACCGAGAGCTGCCCTTCTGCCGCCGGGAAACCTTCTCCTCTCCAGCTGAAAACGTCGCAGATCCTCCAGAAAAACGTTAACGTGAGGTCAGAGGAGTCGCCATGGCGACGCCCGGCCAGATTGATTGAAAATGTTGGCGGAACAGCAGAGTTGTGATCAGGATGAAAAAGGGAGTGGGAGCTTCGACCCGCAGCTCTCTGATCTAACAATAAAACTCTTCGATGTCGCAGAAACTCGCAGAAGCAGCTCATGGGAGGGGGGAGGGGGGGGGGGGGGGTCTGCTCTAAAAATGAAAAAAACAGTGCAAAGGAGGAATAGAAAAATAAATACTAAAAAAAGGAAAGAAAGAAAAAACATTTGTGTTTTGAAATTTGAACATGGAAAAAACAAAAGTTAGATTTTTAAACAAACTTCCTGAACACTGAGATGACAGAAGCAGAGGGGGAGGAGCTAAAAGTCAGGGATGATCTGAAGTTCTGCAGTTTGAATAAATCCGTTTAAAATAGAGATCTCAGGATCTGTACATTGGGGGAGGGGGAGGGGGTCACTGGCAGAAGGGGGAGGCGGTTGGGTCGAAGCCTTTGAACACCTCCTTCAGGGAGGCGGCGTCCTGCTCGGCGGTCGCCTGCTCGGTCTGCGCCGGGCTGCTGGTGCCACCGGGCTTGGTGGCCTGTTTGACGCCGGCGAACAGGGCGGACACGGGCAGGTTGTGCACGGCTGCTGGGCCCTGCTCCGCCGCGCCTCCCGCCGTGCTCTGCGCTGCCCCCCCAGCCGCTGCAGGGCCCCCCTGCAGCGCGGAGTTTGGTGACAGGGCGGGCTTGGGCCGCGGGCGGTTGTAGCTGTTGTAGCGGTCGGTTCCTTGCTCGCCGCTCTTCTCCGGTTCCGGCTGATCCAGAGCGGATTTCCGGACAAACAGGGGCTCCTTGGGTTTGGATTTTCCTGCAGGGGGGTCGGCGGCTTTGGACTCTGCGCCGGACGAGTTGGGGGAGTTGTTGGAGCTGCTGGGACTGCCCGGCTTGTTAGTCCTTGGGTCATACAGGCTGATGCTGCTCAGCACACTGGCCCCCCCTGGTGTCCCAGGACCCACACTGCGCCCCGCGCCCCCTGAGGACAGCAACCGGGGGTCGTAGGGGGCGATGGCGGGCGGGGAGGAGCCCGCTGCTGTTCCCGCAGGCGCTAAGGGGAGGGGCGGGGGTGTCGGTTCCGACGGCTGCTTAAGCGTCGACTTCTGTGGCTGAAGGCGGGGGTCAGAAGGGGCTTTCCGGGCAACGCGGGGGTCCACTGGCTTTTCTGTGGGGGCAGGAGCTCGGGGGGGGCTCTGAGCGAGCAGTGACATGGGGGCGGGAGGGGAGGGTGCCTGGGAGGTGCCGGAGTTGACGGTCTTCAGGATACGAGAGAGAAGCTCAAAGTTTGGGAGGGAGGAGTTCGAGGGGGGGTCTGACGGGGGTGGGGGCTGCAGAGGCGGCGTGTGGATCGGCGGCTGGCTGCGAGGCAGCCGGGAGTCCAGCGAGGATACTGGGGGGATGCCCGGCGGCAGCGGGAGCAGGTCCTGCTTGGGTGGGGGGAGGGGCAGCAGGTCTTCGGGGGACCAGGTGACGGCGTTGGCGAAGGCCGGCAGGTGGAGCAGCAGGTCCTTCTTGATGTGGCTGAACTGCTGCAGCTGTGAGCGGGGGTCCCGCAGCGCCATCCCCATCAGCGGGTCCAGAGGAATCGGCACCGGCTTGTCCCGCAGGACCCGCTCCGTCTCCTCCTCCTCTGCCGCCGGCACCGTGAGGGGCGGGGGCTTGTACACCAGGGGGGGCTCGGGCTTGGTGGTGGGGGGCGAGCGGGACGCGACGGCGGCCAGCCGGGCCAGCCTGGGGTCCGCGGGCGGGCCGGAGGAGGACAGGGAGGGGACAGATAGCGGCGCCGCGTCCACGGCGCGCGCCAGCCGCGGGTCTCGAGCTAAGCGGGGGTCGGCGGGGCGAGATGGGGGGTTGGGAGGCGGAGCCTTCTGGAAACGCGGGTCGCTCGGAGCTCCTTCGGGTTTCTGAGGAGCCTGGGTCTGCTGACGCAGAGTCTTCAGGATGGAGGTGACACTGCCGCCGCCGTCCTCGTCCTCGCTGGAGTACCAGTTACCGGAATCGCCTGCAGACAAAAAATTAAATCCGTGAACTCAGAACTTACAGGAAACACAAAATAATTTGTGTTTTGGGTCCAAATTTCTAAACTATAAATGTAAAAAATGAGTCTAACCCTCACGCCGTTAGCGTGACGAGCTCCCAAAAGTAGGGTTTCCCCGTTTCTCACACATTTTTACCGCAATATTGTGAAAAGGTAATAAATGAATCGTGAATGGCGGCGGGTTTCCAGGTCAGCTGAACCCTCAGCTGCCAAGAACATTCCAAAATTCACCTCCAGTTTGTCACCTCCAGGTGACCAAAACATAAAATGGTTGCTATGGAGATGAAAACCAAAGTTAAGCCGCCATTCTATAAAAAAAAGTGTTTTTCTTTGTAATGAACTGTAAAAAATCATTGTTTTTTTGTAATTAACTTATTGCAGCTCTGACCGGGGCTGCAGGGGCAAAAGGAGAAATGAGAGGCAAGGAGCAACCAGTCAGCCAGTGGGAATTGAGTTGTTGCTTCATCATTACTTATTATTATTATCATGATTTTTCTTCACATCTCCAGCTGCTTTTCCATCTCCGTGAGTTTTTAGTTTAATGGATCGTCCCGATGAGCTGTTTTTTGTTTTTTAGTACCTTCCAGGTCTTTGCTCCTCTCTGCCCCGCCCTCCGCCATCCTGCGGGCCCGCTCCTCCTCCTGCTGCTTCTGCTGGATCCTCATGAACAGGACGCGCTGCGTGGGGGGCAGGAAGTCCGGCACGGAGATGCCTCCCTGGCCGGCTGAGGCTCCGTTGGCGGAGGTGTCCGGGCCGCCCGGCGCACTGCTGAACGTTCCGGCGTCGTCGGGGAAACTCTGGAAGTTTTCTCCTGTGGGGGAGGGGAGAAGTGTGAACTCGCTGCTCCTCCTTTCATCCTTTCTGCTGCGACTCTGCTCACCTTCTGGAGCCGCTCCCTCCATGTTCATGCCCTCCTGCTGGTTGTAGAAGTTGTTGTAGAAGTTCCCCCCTCCCTGATGAGGGCCTGGGGGGGCCGCGCCGCCGTGCGGGGGGCCCCCCATCACGGGGGCTCCACCTGGCCCCATGCTGGGGGGGCCTTGGCTCTGCATGTCAGGAGACATCATCCCTGGAGGAGCAGGGTAGCGGTTGGGGGCAGCACCAGGGGGTGCCTGGGGTCCAGGAGGTGCGGTTTGGGCCTGAGAGCCACTGGGGGACTGGCTTCTGAAACAAAACGGGGTTACAATTTGCCTCTTACACCCCGGTTCAAACATTTGGGTTCTTCCGGGTCTGGTACCTGACGGCGAGTTTCTGGGCCAGCTGACCCGTCGGCTGGACTTTGATGTCGAACAGCGAGGGAATCTTCTTCCCCCCACAGCTCTCCCCCCCACCTGGAGGAGGGGGTCCCATGTGGGGCGGAGGCCCAGCAGGGTTTGGGGGCGGCCCCCCCTGGAATGGACCCCCATCAGGGCATAGGATAGGCGGCCCGGTGCTCTGGTTTGGAATGGGGGGGGCCACAGAGACGGGAGGACCTTTGGTCACCATGGAAACCTGATTAGGTCCAGGATGACACCCAAAGTCGCCCAACCCAGGGCCGGTGTCCATGGGAATGGGTCGGGGGGGCGTCGGGAGGAGGCCGACTCCAGGGGGGGGCTTAGGGAGGGGGTTGATGCCCTGCTTCTTCAGCTCCTCCACCTCCTTCTCATCCTCGGCTCCGGCCTCTGCGTCCTCCGCCAGCATCTGCAGGAACACAGTTAGAAAACGCCGCCGCTGCCCCCACCCCACCCCATCCCGCCCTGCGTCGGAGGGGCTCACCTTGTCAAGCAGCTCCTGGGTGTCGTCGTTGAGCGCCTCGTGGGAGAACATGCACTCGTCTCCGTTCACGCAGTTCCCGGTGGTGTGGAACAGCTTACAGGGGAACTCGCGTGGAAAAGAGCGTTAAGGAACGCCGACGTTTCAGGTAGAGGTGGTACGATACGTATCCTGATATGTACCGATATGTACCGGAACACTTTTTCGTTCCCTTTTTAAAAGTAGGATCTAGAAATAACTACCTGGTTTTCAATTTGTCTTCCATTGTATTAAAATTGTCAAATTCAATTTATTTAATGATCATAATGTTAAGCACTGCCACTGTGTCTCATATATAAGTTGCTTTTACCCGAGCAAACTCATAGTGCTTTTATTTAGTTAACTTAAAATGTAGAAGGGGAACAGTCAACATTGTCTGATTTCCACAACTAAATATTTTCTGTATAGGAAAAACTATGGAATGAATGTGTCTTAACCAATAAGGTTCTAAAAGTATGATTGAGGAAATAAAGTGATGTTTATTTTCAACATTAATGTAGCTTCTCCAGGGCTTTTAAACGGATCAGAAGTCTGAACGGTGCTTCAAAAATAAAGGAAAAACACTACTTCTTTCCAGAAACAATAAAGTGTGATGATGAGGCAGCATAACGATGCTTTGATGTGGTGAAGATGCTTTATTTAAAGTCTGCACTGTAAAAGCTGCAGCCACACTTTCTCACACGTGGAAGTAAACAGGTAACGCTCATCGCCAGGACGTTGGCCTTTTTTCAGAGCGTTGGACTCATCACTCTGATCCATCAGGTCGCTAAACTAGAATCTGTTCCTGTGAGGTTCTGCTGAACTTTGACCCGCTTTGCCGACAGCATTTTGGCTAAGGCTCCGTGGATTAACCGCTGCACTGCTTCTCTCGTTTTTATCTGACCCGCTAAAAAGTACAGCAATCCGCGTTTTTATGTGTTACTGGCAGCAACACGGCACAGAGTTTCTGTTTGATATCCATCCCAAGGAAAAACTAAGTAGTTCATGTCTCATAACAACAAAACAAGCTGCCTATGGCTGCGGTCTTTCTGTTGTTTTGTGCGTGTAGAGCTGCTCAAAGTGGCTCTGCATGCTCTGCTGCCATCTAGAGGTCAGAGGTTTGAGTTTAAAACAAAAGTCAGACGCTGAAGGACGCTCAGAAATAATTAAATAAACATCGTCTTGACACCATTTTGAATCGATACAAGTATCGCCACATAAATTTATCGCAATATCTCGCCGAAACAATTACTGGCGTCCGACAGTAAAACGGCGCCTGCGGCTCAGCGAAAGGATATCATGCATGTAGGGACAGTGGTCGGCCCGGGCGCAGAACCCCGTGATGTAGAACTTGCAGAGCTCCTTCTTCTTCGGCAGCTCCACGTCGTGGCTGAAGTTGCAGTGGTCCCCCTGGTGGTGGGAAAGGGGAAAAACTCAAACCTTTCAACTATTTTTGGGAGAAAATAAAGATCCACCCAGTGTCCTTAAGTCCCCCGCTCCATTAATGTGTATGGAACCCCCCCAAAAAAGACGACAAAAAAACAGTTTGCTGTCCAGCAGATGGATCATAATAATAAACTAAATGCTTTTACTTTGACATGAATGATAAACTTTTATGGAGACTCTGGGAGATTTGTCTTGATTGTATTTATTGAGTGTTTCCATGGTTTTATGAAAATGTTGGCTGAGGAAGAGTTGGAGGAAATGTTGGCTGCAGCATGACGCCACTAAATCCAAATTCTCTCACATTTCTTTTGCTCTTATTTTCTTAAAATGTGTATTTAAATGTTGTTATCAAAGCTTTTCCATCTAAATGCAAAAACAACAACAAATAACCTGATAAATTCAGAGTTTTTTTAAATTTTGGATGAAAGACTGGTTTAATTTTTTCCATTAAAGACATTTTTGTGGCTTTGAGAAGTCCGATTATGTGAGCTGAAATCTGATTTCTCCTTCTTAGGTTTGATGTTTCATCCTGAAATGAGTGGAATTTGCTTCCTTCTGTCACTTCAACATGCATTTGCCTGAAGAGCAAACAAAAACCCGCTTTAAAGACCGTTTTAAGGACCGTGACGTGTCTGCAAGCAGCTTCAACATTTCATTTTAGGAGGAATTGCTACAATGTTCATTTATTCCATGAAAAAATGGTCGTATCTCTTCAAAATAACGGTCATCATTTTTTCATCATGTTTTAATCCAAGCTTTCGATTTAAGTTGTGCCTCATATTTTGGTTCGTTTTGATTTTTTTTTTTCTCTCTTCTGTAATTTGTGTTGCGTGTACAGGTTTGCAGTACACACAGTCTGTAAGGACAATTTCAATAAAGATGATATATAAAAAACTATTTATTTAGTCAAACTATTTTCTTTGAAAAGTGAAAAAAAAGAATGTTCTCGTTGTAGCTGGAGCTACATAAACGCACACAGATCAGGTGCGAGTCCTCTCACTCACCCAGGTGCATCTGCCCTCGATGTAGTACTTGCAGATGGCTTTTCCTTTCTTGTCCTGGTGTTTTTCGTTCTGACTCCTCCTCCCACCTCCTGGTCCTTCACCTCCGTCGTTCTGAAGCCGCAAAAACAGAAAACAAAAGGGGGCGGGGGGTGATTAACCAGCTGTGCCTGCAGGCGAATGGTCAGATCCTCCTGAGGAGTTACCCCGTTGTCCATGTCTCCGTTGTTGTCGTCGTCGTTGCCCATGTCGCCCCTCCCTCTGCCTCTGTTGCGACCTTTTCCTCCTCTCATCATTCCCCGCCCTCCTTTACCTCTGCCACGTCCGCGGGGGCCCTTCCCGCCTGGGGGAGAGACCACAGGTCAGCGTGGAGACAGAATGCAGAGACCAGTAGGAGGAGCCAAACACGACACACCAACCTCTGCCTCTGGACTTCTTGTAATGGCTGAGCTCTTTGGTGTAGTCGTCGTAGTCTTCGTCTCCCATGTTGTCGTAGTCGTCGTCTCCGTACTGCAGGAGCAGAAAAAGTCGCAGCGTTACAAACTTTTTACTTGATCCCAAACAAAACAAATACCTGTTTTGTTTTTTCAGATAAGCATTTCAGGACGAGTCAGAGCCAAACATCAAACATCTACGTGCTGCTTTTTAACCAAAAAGGCCTCAGATAAAGAAGTAAAAATGGTCTATTTACCATTTTACTTCTATAAAAATGCAGAAAAACAAATCCTAAAAACAATGGAGGGGAAAAAAAGGATTAATTTAGGTAATTCTCAAATCAAATCGATCTTTATTTATACAGCACTTTTCATACCAAAGGCATAAAAATGCTGTACACCAATATAAGTAGTATAGAAAAAAGAAAGCACAAGAATATAAAAATTGAACCCCACCCCATACGTGCACACACACACACACACACACACACGCACACAAAACCACCAACCTCCTTATTGGGAAAAATTATTTGAACTTTAAAAAAAAAAAAAGTTCCCCTAAGTTTACATTTAATATAAAATTCAACTCTTCTGACAAATAAACTACATTTTAGAACTTCAACTGGATTTTTTTCCCCATTTTCTTTGAATTGTTTATTCTTGTCCCAGAACTGAAACCATCTAAATCACTGGAGGGCCGGCCTCCTGCTGGTTTTCCTGCCTTATCTGCTGCTGATTACCTGAACCAGGTATGTTTAGTTGGCTGGAAAACATGGTGGACATCGGCCCTCGAGGCCTGGATTCTGACACCTCTGGTGTAAATTATGAAAGTGAATGTTTTGGAAATCCCTAATAATGTTATCGGAATGGATATAATTCATCATATGGATGTCCATGGAGGTAAATCTGCAGACAAAAACCGACAACAGAGGGAAACTAATGTCAATCTTTCTTTTGTTATTTTACTAAAACGTCTCTTCTTTTTATTTTGCCATTTCTTTCTTGTTCAATTAAATGAATAAAATGTATTTAAAGTTACGGAAATAAACAACATTCATTCTTCTGGAATCATCTGAATCCAACAAACACCAGTTCATGATCTTGAATTATTGGTTGTGTCCAAATTCCCATCCTAACCCCTACATAGTGCACTCTATAGAGCGTTCTTCATTTCGTAGTGCTGTCCGGGTCTACAATTCCAAAATCCAGTGTAGGCCTGCACAATATACCGCAAATTTATCGTTATCGCAATATCCAGCTCTGCAATATGCATATCGCAAAAGACGGCGAATATCGCAATAAATCGCAAACCCAAAATGTGTTAAAACAATCTTCTAGCAGCTTGAAGCATTTAACGAATCAAATAAATCCCTTTATGCTTTGACCAATCAGATGGACGCCTTCCCATTGTTGACCAATCAGATGGAGTCCTTTTATGTTAGATGTTTGTCCCCCGTGTCGACGAGGGTCATTTGGAGTATAATTTTTAAACTGTTGCAACGAAATGGGAATGATGTTTTTGTTTATTTTTCTATTTGTTTATTTACTGCAAATTATATCGTTATCGCAATATTGATCACTAATATCGCAAGTTTTCCTCATATCGTGCAGCCCTAGTTCATACTAGGTCACGTTTAAGTTGTGGGCCTCTATCTTTTTTCTTCATTGTTCATTTATGTTTTGGCCACAGCTATAGGTCTTAACTTTTTCTCCTTTTTGAAAAAGACTTGGATTTTAAGTTATGTTGACTTATTTAATAACACTTGCAGTAAAATGGAAATGTAGGAGACACCAACCTATTTTATTCCTGGGCATCTATATAAATTTTTTGTAATCATTCATCATAGTTTTGGCAAGTTCTATGGTAAATATATTTTCTTCTTTTTGAATAAAACTTGCACGTTAATTTAAGTTGTGTTGAATTATTTGAATAAAACTCACACTGAAACCAGAATGTACTGGTATTTTTGCTTTTCTATTTTTCCATTTATCGCAAGTCATACCGTCATCGCAGTTTCAAACACTGATATCGCATATCGCAGATTTTTCTAATATCGTGCAGGCCTAATCCAGTGCCCTAGAAATTTCCCAGAAGTCTCTGCAAAAAACCAGTGTGCATCGATGCTCACTAGATCAGCGAATATAGACCACAATGCATTGCGTCTAAACATTTTTTTGCCCAAAAAATTTATTTTTTAATAAATCATCAACATATTTATTGTCAGAAGACAGTGGACTCATAATTGTCACAAAATGTTCATATTAATTCGATTTTAACTCTGACGTCATAACCGTTGTTTAATAAAAAAGTAGTGAGCGTGCTGTCTGAAGTGCTTTTAAAATTCAGGGCACTACATAGTAGCACTATATAGTTTTTTAGTAGTTCGGGGTTAGAGTGGGAATCCGGACACAGCCATTGACTGTATATGTGAGAACTGGACTGAGTGGCCCCTCCCCCTGGCGTTCCAAACAGGAAGTACCTGGTGGTCCCAAAATGCTGAAATCCCATAGCCTTCTATAGAGAAATAAACCGCTTTAACTCAGATAACTCAATAAAAGGAGGTGGAGCCTGCTGGCTCCCATGTCCAACGTTCAAAATGCTTGACTGACTGATTTCGGGTAGCCTTCCTTCAAGTTGTAGGAGTGTGGCTGTCCAACAAGCTCACTCCTGATTGGTGAGAGCGGTTGCCATGGAAACTTCGACTTAGACCATGGTGATGTCCGTGTCGCGAAAAAATGGCGACTGAATAGACTTCATTGGGTTGGAGGGAGAAGTGAAGAATTTACTGAGGGTGACGTCTCCCTCTCTCACTCACTTAGTCAGTCAATAGGTCCAATTCTCAGGTCAAAGGTCAGAAAGAAAAAAAAAACTCCATTTTATCTTTTTTGGTCTTTTAACTCTGAGAATAAATGAAAGTTTCAAACCAAACTGTAGAGTTGATAAATCTCACCTCCATGTCGTCTCGGTAACCGTCTGCATCGTCGTCTCCGCCCATCTTCCCTCCTCCCATCCGGCCTCCTCGACCTCGGCCTCCTCCCCGGCCCCTCCTCCCTCCCCTCAGCGCTCCGCGTCCCCTCAGGCTCCTCATTCTGCCCCTGCCTCCTGCAGGGCACAGACACAACCAGGTTCAGAGGCTCGTCGATGGCGCTGTGTGTCGTTTCATTGCATCAAACTCCAGTAGAAACTGCAGACAAACCTCGACCGCCACGTCCGCCGCCACCTTCCTTGGCCTTGCGGTACTGGTTCAGCTCCTTGGTGAAGTCATCGTAGTCTTCCTCCCCCATGTCTTCGTCTTCTTCTCCCTCATAGTTGTCGTCGTCATAGTCATCGTAGCCGCCGTAGCTCTGCTTGTCCATCTTCACGTACACGCCTTTCTTGGCGCTGCCGTATCCTCCGTGAGACTGAAGGTCAAAGTTCTTAGCATTCACAGAACTTAAAGGCTGAAAATGTGGAGAACAGGCGTGGACTCACGGGGGGCGGGTACGGGGGGCTGTACTCGCGATACTTCCTCTTCTCGCTGGGACTGTAGTCCGAATCGTCGCTAAGGTCCGAGTGGTCATCGTCGGACGATGCGTGGCGCTGAGGAAAGAGCCAAACATTAAAACTCTTAGAGACCTTCAGGGAATCCGGATGGAGGAGTTCCTACTTTGTGTTTGGATTTGCGTTTCTTCTTGGCCCTCCTCTTCTCCCGTTCCCGCTCTCTCTCCTTCTTCCGCTTCCTCTTGCGGCGGTGCGATCTCTCATCATCAGAGTTGCTGCTGGGGTGTCTTTCCCGGCTGTGCCGCAGCCGCTCCGTCGTCCCCTCGCCACCTGCCTCCGCGGCTCCTCCTCCATCTTCGCCTCCATCTCCGGCTGTCGCGGACGCACCTCCGCCTATTTCCTCCTCTGCTTCTCCTCCGTCGTCCTCGAGCTCGCCCTCCTCCAGCTCACCATCTTCTGGTCTGTTGGTGAAACCGGCAAATTAGAAAAGGACCTTTGTGTTCTACCTGAAATCAAAGCAGAAAAACTGATTCTGTTCATCAGAAAATGTGGAGGAGTTTGGTCAAATTCACAAAAAAAGGCGAAATTTGAATCCAAAAATGTTCTGATGGGATGAACAACAAATGTTCTTTTAAAGGAATTTGGCTTTTTTAGGCAAATAAACGGAATTTTCATCATTCAGGACCTGTCTGTGCCGGAAAACTGACAGGAAAAACAAGCCAAACCGCTGCTGGACAGAAACTAGTAAAAACCAGCTGGGATGAAGCTAAAGACTGGGAAGCAGAGATCCTGTAACCCGTTAAGCTGGTTCCAGTTTGAACCCACTGACTGTTTCTGACGCCACCTATAGAAGAATGGCTGCTGGTTCCAACCAAACGCCGTCAATTCAGGCGCCATTTTTCCGGATAGGGACGCTGACGTGGTGGAGCCAGATGTCAGTAAGCAGTGATTGGTCCGGGTCTGTCTGAGTCGTCGTTTCTATGCCAACCCCTCTCACCAATCCAGAGTGGTGTTGTTGGAGGGCCACACCCCTACCACTTGAAAGCGAGCCACACTAAATCTGTCAATCAAATGCTTTTAACATTGGCCAGCGGGCTCCACCTACTTGGTCAGTTTTTAATGTGAATAACTTGAACTACAGTTATTCTTATCAAGAAAATGTTTAGCAGCAAAATATCAGATCAAGAATGGTTACAAATAGAATGACGGAGTAACAGCTGTTTCTCTACTGAAGTCGATGGGATTTTGGCGTCTTAGTTCTAACAGGTACTTCCTGTTTGGAAATGCCAGGGAGGAGTTACTCAGTCCAGTTCCTGTATACAGTCAATAGTTGAACCTGGCTCCAGGTATTTATCAGCCGCCGTTTTGGGATAAAACTGGAAGATTACTGTAGATTGGGCTAAATCGGTTTGGATCAACATTTTAATTCTGTTCCGATGTCGTGAGTTCAAATCCAGTCATACCCAAGACTCTAAAACTGCGACTCCCTGCTCGATACTCAGCATTAAAGGGTTGGATTGGGGGTGTTAAACCACCAAATGGTTCCCGACCTCGGTTGTGTCTGGGGCTCACCGCCCCCCCAGGGAATGGGTCACATGCGGAGAACAAATGTCACACCCCCCTATTGGTGTGTGACAGCTAATGGGACTTTTACTTGAAAACTCTACAATTTCCCTACATCGGTGGGATACGCCCATCATGGTCAAACCGTGAGCTGAACGTCTGTAAGGTCGGATCGTACAGACTAAAGGGGAGGAGTCTTTGCTGCGACCACCGTGTGGCTTCAGCTCTCCTTAAATCCTGCTATTTTTTTACGTCTTTGTCAAATAAAAATTTTGATATCAGTTTGAAAACTTGTGTGAAATTCACCTTTACACTATAACCAAAGACAATATTAATCTTTAGATGACAGATTCGTTGAACTCTGAGGATTCTGTTCGAAATAAATAAATAAATAAAATGTTTTTCCAATGAAAAAGATCAGAAAATTATAAAAGCTTGGTTACAATTAACTGTTTAAGTTGTGTTAAGACACTGAATTTATGCTGTAAATATAAAAAACATAATTTACAAAACGATTTGAGTTTATAGATACATATAGGATAAATACTCATGCATAAAAAGCTAATAAAAAATTGAAATAGCCTTTTTTACAGTTATTATCACGACAAATATTTTCTTCTAAATGGGAAAGATTCAGCTGGATCCACGACTATTAAAACGTATATTTTAAGAGTTCACATTGAAAAGTAGAACAATTTTCCTGCAGTTTAAGAGTCTACAGCTTTTAGTATCTTCAAACTGTCAACAGAAAATCCCCCAAAGATCTTTGTATATAATAATGAACCAAAACACACAAGAGAAACCACACCAGTTTAAACCAACGACTCAATGCACTAAACCTTTCAAATCTACATGAACTCACAACAAATCCACCTTAAAAATATGACAGAGGTCTGCAATGTTCTTCATAGATAAACCTCAACTGTGAGGGACAGAATGTAAACAAAGAATCCAGGAAATCACAGTTTGGGATTTTTAGAGAATTTCTTTGTATAATGAAGGAGAAAATGAGGTTTTATCTCCTAAAAACAAGCAAGAAGCTGTTACTTCTTCTTTAAAAAGCACTTCTATCCTCAACTGGTTACCTGTATTAATGTCACCTGTCCGATCTGGTTATCCGAATGAAAGGCACCTGTCCACACCCACTGCAACCCTTTCCACCATGACCGACACCAAAGAGCTGTCAAAGGACACCCGGGACCAGATTATGGACCTGATCTAGACTAGGATAAACCAATCTACTATAAACAAGCAGCTCAGTGAGAAGAGATCAACTGTTGAAGCAAATATTAGAAAATGGAAGAAATACACAATCACTGGTAATCTCCCTCCACCTGGAGCTCCATGAAAGATCTCCCCTGTTCGAGAGAACAATGAGAATACAGCTCAGAACCCCTTACAGGGGACTGGTCTATGACCTGAAGTGCTGGGACCACAGTAACAAAGATTACTATAGTGACACACTCTGTCATCTTGCAGAGCTCCAAAGGACCACCTGCTGAAACCGGCATATGTCCAAGCCCATCTACAGTTCTCCAGAGACCTTCTGGGTGATCCAGAGGATGGGGACAGGGTCACTGGGTCAGAGGAAACCAACATGGAATTCTTTGGTATCAAAACCCTTTGCAGCCTTTTGGGGAAGAATGCTGAGTAGCATCTCAAAACCCCATACTCACTGTGAAGCATGGGGTGGAAAACATCATGGTTTGGGGCTGCTTTACAGGACGACTGATCTGTATCAAGGAAAGGATGAATAGGCCCCAAAAAAATCCTCCTTCCATCGGTGAGAAGATTGAAGATGAAACATGGCTAGATCTTCCAGAAGGACAATGATCCCAAACATATCACCATGGTAACAAAGGAGAGGCTACATAAAAATAATTTTAAGGTTTTGGAAGGGTTTGTGGACCTCAGGCCAATAGAGAATCTGTTAACCCCTTGATACTTACTGATCCAAATGTGAATCAAAGCACTTCTGCTCCAAACTTACTTTAATTTAGCTTGAAAGCAAAAACAAGCAAGTTCAGGCCTCAAGGAGTTAAAAGTCTGTGTTGCCCAGCAACAGACACAACTTCATAGCTCTAGAGGAGATCTGCATGGAGGAATGGACCAAAATAGCAGCTAAACCGGATAAAGCCCTACGAGAAATGTTTGACCAACCGGAATCTAATTACAAAGCATTGAGCTGAACTTTTACTATTGACTAAATACTCAAAAATTAACTCTTTAAAGTCTCAATCTGATCAACTTGATATATTTCCAAAGTGTTCCCAGTGGTCCTTTTTAAGCCCCCAAAAAACAACAACAAACTGTGGTTTTCTAGTTTCTACAGAGCAGCAGGAGTTCATTAGAAACTCGCCTCTCAGTTGTGGGCAGGACTGCTGGTGTGGGAGTAGGCCCGCCCTACCTTCCCATCATCCATATTTTGACACTCTCTCCTGCTAGCTTACAGCCCTTCACACCCCGAACCTAACATTAGCGGTGCAACAGAAACGGTGAGCAATACCGTAGCCATCCAGCCGGACAGTTTACATTCAGATTCCAGCTCAGACGAAGAAAACAAAGACGCACATGGAACTATTTGTCTGCAGGTAGATGCATCAGAATGGAGCAGAGCAGGGAGCCTACGGCTTGCCATAGTTGCTGCTACATCACACCTACAAGCTTTTTCCAACAGCATTTTTGCATCTGCTCCTGATTCACGATGGTTTGAGTAAATAAATACACAGAAATGCAATTTTAAGCTCAATTCTTTTTAGACTATGTCCTCCATCCTCTAAAAAATGAAAGAAGTTGGGAAAACAACAGTGATTCTTTGTTTACTTTCCGTCTGTACGAGTTGAAGTGTTTCTAGGATGAACCTTACAGATCAAACTCAACTTTTTAACTTGCAGTATCGCAGACAAACACTTTTTCCTCTCCTGTTTGAGACAGTAATCAACCCTGGTTATTTTTGACCACCTCCTAATGCAGACTGACACGAGGTCCACGTATTCCATACAAAGCATTTAAAGACAGGTTCAGGTAAAACCGGCCGCCATGTGAACGCCACACTGAAGAAGCACCTCTGACCCGTTTCACACACTTCACATGCAGAAACTTTTCCTTTGCAGTTTTCTGCCACCAGTCCTGAAAGCGGGTCAGGACCTCCTCACGTCAGCAGAACCTGAGGAGCGTCCCGTGCTTTCATTCTGGGACACAGACCTCTAGTGTCACTGCAGGGGGGGGGGGCCTCTATGACAGAATGGGGATTTGGCTGCATGGCAGCAGACTGAAGTGAATGGGGGGGGGGGGGGGGGGGTTCATGTTAACCACTCATCACCTGCTGCCAACAGTCTGCAGGCAAACAAAGACATTTAGGAAAACACAAACTCTCTGACTCCACACAATCAGAGAAGACCCCCCAACAACAACAGCAACAGGTGACCATTGGGGTCCAGCCAGGCCTTCACTATGCACAAAGTCCACAACGCCTGGAACTCTGAAAGCAGAGGGCCGTGATGAAAATGGGGAATACTTACTGTGACACGCTTTCTTCCCATTTTGGACTCAAACCCTCAGAGAAAAATAATGTCCCTGACCTTTAAGGGGCATTAGTGGGGAGGGGCTTTTGAAATTGGGGTATATTTTTCTTCCAGTTGTGGAAAAGGGATTTTCTTTTCTTTCTTTTGGGGGGGTGTTTGACTTAAAACATTTTAGGGATGCTTTGCAGACGTTTTGGGGACTTTTTCTGGATCTAGGGCGACCCAGTTTGAACTGTGAATAAAAGGGGTCTGTTAATCTAAATAAAACATTGCAGATTAAAAAAAATATCAGTTAAAATAGTTCACAATTAACATAAAAATGTATAACTTACGGTTTTAACGAGCTACATCTCGCCATGTTAGACATGATTTTTTAAATGCGCAGTTACGTCGGCTAGCCCTAGCTTGTCAACGGATGAAGTAATTTAAACGGATATTATTAGCTTCAATGAAATCGAAAATCGTCATAATAAAAAATGCTTTTTTTAAAGAAACTTTTAAAATTGAAGCGGTAGTAACTGGGTAATACGACAAGCGTAAAGTGGACCCAAAATTCATTTCGACGACTTTAGCCGTTAGCTTAGCCTTTGTTCTGTTAGCTAGGTTAGCATGCTATCTTTAGCCGTCAAGCTAATATTGTCTTAAAAAACGCCGTTTTCATTTTTGTTTTTTCAAACACAAACGTTACCAAAAAAAATAAAATACAACGCAGGCTAAGCTAACGTAAGTTAGCATTTTCGTGTGGCAAAAGTCCGATTCTTTGTCATGACAGAATTGTGAAGAAAACTCGTGTTTTTGGTCTTTCGACTTGGGTCTTTTTTCCTTTAAAAAAAAAGGTCGCTTCGGTCGTTTGGTCGATGATTGTGAAAATGTAAATAAAATACGGGGAATAGCGTTATTCCTTGTTCTTTTGGCCTTCCAGTTGTCGCACCAACATGGCCGTTGTCTTTACCTCTGTGCTCGTTTTCCAGTTTAATCCCTTTGAGAAAAAATGCAAAACAAAAAAAAAAGAGAGAAACCCCGGGCTTTTGTGTAAAAGCTCAGGACAAATAAATAATTTCATTTAAATATGATTGTAGAATTACTCGACCTTTCGTCAGTCAGGAGACTGTTGTGTTCGTGGTAGGTAGTTGGGGAGTTTGGATGGACAGTCATGCTTTCCACAGCCATTTCCTCTAGCTACATTGAGGTGCAAAAAATTACAACTCGACACTAGAATCTACTGGCTTATGCGTCACTTCACTAGGATCTACTTGTTTTGTTGTAGGAAGAGACTCAGTTCATAGTAGGCAACTCTCCACAACAGTTGTAAGAGAAATATGCTGAAATTGAATCCTGACGTTCTCCGTCCTACTGTAGCGACGTGAATTGACGACTGATTATCTTAAAATGGCCGATCGTCTTCTCCAAAGAAATAAGGGGCGGACTTTCCGAGTCGAAGATCGTGACGTTGGCGAGTCACGAAAATAACCGAAAGACAAAGCCAGGCTGTTCGTGTGACCCGGAGTTTGTCTTGCAGGCTGAAATGAAAGCTACCAAAACAAAATAGCGCAAAAATGATAGCTTTTTGAATTTAATGCTTTTCAAGACTACACGTAGACAAATAATAAAAATAATTATATTTAAAAAACATACACTTAATTTTAAAAAGCCGGAATTAAGTGGTTTAAAATGCCAAGGAGCACTTAAAGTTTCTCCTCAAAGACCCACTGCGATGAAAATTGTGTTTTTGACATGTTTTTGTAGCGTTTTCCTCATGATAGAGGACATAAAAGGGCAGTTCTTTGTTCAAATCTTTGTGATTAGAAAGCAGACAAAAATTGGAAAACAATTTATTATGTAGATAATCCTGCTCTGCTAATTTCAGATGAATCCAGTTGCAGACAAATAGATTCATAAACATCTTTATTTTCGTTATCTGAGCTGGAATCTGGCTCAGAACTGTCTGGCTGGATAGTTTCAATATTGCTCAGCATTTTTGTTGCACCGCTTAACCTTTTTTCCAGTTTTTCAATCTATTTGTCAAATGTAAGGTTTACACGTCTTTACAACAATTTAACCAAATAGTGCTTATTTGGACAAAAATAAAGAGGTTAGTTTGTCATAAAATGTATCTCAGGTTTTAGTCATTGAGCTAAATTACTGGTATTTTCAATATTATTGATACGTTTTATATTGTGCTAGATAAAGGTTTTGATCAGTGAACTAAATGTAACTAAAACATGGTACCAAGTTGTTTCAAATTTAGCAAGACAGCGACAGGAACGATATGTCACCCTTTTCATTGGGAGTTTCCTTAAAGACAATACTGAGGGAGTTAGAACAACGTGTTCAAAGGCACACAAAGAGAGAAAGAGAGAACGAAAAATTGTTTTTTCATCAAACAGAAACATCAAAGGAGCTCGGATCAGTTTAGTTTAGCACATTTAGCAATAAAGAAATATACTTTAAATACTTCTCTGCTTTCGGAAATCAAATAATTTAAATTGGGGGACAAAAAAGAATTTTTTCAAACATATATGTTATATTAATACAAATATATACATGATATATAATATACAAATTATTGACATAAAAAATAAAGGGTTTAAAAATAATTTCAAAAAGATGACAAGTGATTATTCTTTAGAAAATAGTCTGTTGTTTGTTTAAATGACGTCATAACCCGGCGACCATTCAGCGGGACCGTCGCCGCGTTTGAATCGAACTGGTTTGGCCCCTCTTCAAAAAGCTAATATTCTCCGAAAGGGAAGACTTTCCTTGGGAAGAAATCAATCGACATGATTGAAAAAGAGGACCCGATCATCAGCGAGGAGGAAGCGGCGCAGTATGACCGCCAGATCCGTCTGTGGGGGCTGGATGCCCAGAAGAGGTGAGTTAGCTTAGCTAGCCTCGGATGCTAACGGTTCCTCCTGGGTGATTATCATTATAACTCACTTTATTGCACACTCAGATGCGGTCCATAAAAGAAGACAGAAACAACATGCAAAAATAATAAATAAATAAATAAATACATAAAAAAACAAAATTACAGTTTACACCCATTTAGAGTATAATCTGTGCCCAGTCTGTCCCCAGGGTGGAGGTGTAGCGGCGTGAGCTTCCCCTGATATCAGCATGATAATTGCATTCTTAGACTTGTCCAGGCGCCCCATGAGGCTGTCAGCTAATAATGTAGTGGTGTTTCACAGGTGGGGATGTCATGTGAGCGTCCATAAACAGCTGACTCGCTGTGTACCACCTGGGCACCCGTAGCAGAAGACCAAAAGGCATCGCTATAGGCCACTGTAGATTTACAGAATGCCCCACGTCCATAATTCCACCACCGAGGAGTGCAGTCAGCTCTGAACAACGAACGCTACACTTGAAGAGAACACTTTTTGAATTTTCTCATCAGCATATTTGACTGAGCATACAGTTTACAGTCTCTGAATGTCTCTGTCGTCCAATCATCAGTGATAAAATGTCCAAGATATTTGTTATATGAGGTTCCTTCCAGAGGCTTTCCACAAAGCTGTAAAACAGGAAAGTTTACCTTTTTGTCATCGTTGGTCTTAACAATCATTATTCTGCTTTTAGAAGGGTTGTACTTTATATCAAAGTCTCTGCCGTGGTCAGAGCAAACTTTTAAAAGTTTTTGTCTCCCCGCACTGTAAGGGCAAAAAATGACAAGGTCATCAGCGTACATAAGATGGTTAAAGGTTTGACATCCAAAAACACACCCAGGTTTGCACAGATTTCACTTCGTAGAAAGATCATCAATTTATACATTGAATAAAAATGGAGAGAGGATCCCTCCCTGTTGAACACCATTGCTTACCTAAAATGGCTCAGATAAAACGTGAAGTAAAAAATGAAGTGATGTTTTGCTCTGAGGTGCAGAAGTTCCTGCTCCTTTCTTCACCTCCTGGATCTCCTCCTAAGCCTTCTTTCCACTGAAACGCTGCAGCTCAAAGGTTCTGGTCCTGTTCTTTGCCAGAACAGCAACGCTGCATCCCTGATGTTTTTGATTTGTTAAAAATGTTCTCCAGAAATCAGAAGTTCTCCACGATCCAGACTCAGAGGAAGAAAAACTCTCTTTTTCTTTGTCTTTCCAAAAGTAATCTTCCATATTTTTCACCTTAAACCCGTTTGGGACTGGCTTTCTCCTCTGGAACCTCCTTTCAGCAGCGTCCTGTTTGTGGCTTCTGCAGGTTGCGGGGGTCCCGGGTTCTCCTGGCAGGCCTGGGTGGTCTCGGCGCTGAAGTGGCCAAGAACTTGATCCTGGCTGGAGTTAAAGGTCTGACTCTGCTGGATCATGAACAGGTAAACACAACCACACCAGCAGCTGGGAGGCTTTTCCTTAACCCCATTTGTCCACAAGAAGCAGCTCCGTGTGAAATGTTGAACTCAATAAAATCGATTATTTTATCCTTTGACCCCCAGACTGATCGAACTGGGTTTGGTTGGGTCTCAAGAGTCCAGTTTTTATCCCACGTGGATTGACTTTCTGTTTCTTTTAGGTGACAGAGGAGTCGTGTCGAGCTCAGTTCTTGGTTCCGGTGTCTGCTCGAGGTCAGAACCGAGCCCAGGCCTCGCTGGAGCGAGCCCAGAATCTCAACCCGATGGTGGAGGTGCACGCCGACCCCGGGAGGGTCGAGGACAAACCGGACGACTTCTTCCTGCAGTTTGATGCTGTGAGTGGAAACAAAAGAAGTTTATCTAAAACCAACCAATGAGTTTGAATTAATATTAAAGATTTACTGCCCACTAAAAAAAAAAAGATTCAGTTTTAAAATGAATTTTCCATTATTGTAATTCCAAGTTTGACCACTAGATGGAGCTTAAAGCCCACATTAGCATAAACACCTTCATCTTTAGGCAGCACATTCTACACAACAATGAGATCAGCTCATCTTTAAAAAAAAAACTAAAACCACAAAAAAAAGAGTATAGCATAATTTACATGAACATTTAGATAGAATACACAAAAAATGTAGGTAAAGCTATGAAAGGTCGTGTCGCACAGCCACATTTTGTGCACATTACACAGATAAAAGTTGGTCATACATGAAAATATGTAGAAAAAGGGGAAAAGTTGTGGATCTTTACGGGAAAATTTCACAGATGACTAACACTAATGAGCCACGTCAAAACCACGGAAGAAGTACGAATAAACCACGCAAAGAACCCGAAAACTAACGTTAAATCTTCAGTGTGCCCAGACATTTGTGCGACAAAAAATTTGAACGTGATATGTGCGACAAATACGAGATATAAAAGCTATGTTTTGGCCCTTGACGGACATCTGTCAGGAAACACTCATGAATTATCACGCATGGATCACGAAAGACCAAATTTTCATACGTGGAAAATGTGCAACGTGTGCGTAGTGAAAGTATTTGTACTTCTTCCACGAACCCAAACCGCCAGCGTATACACTTTCAGTTCTGTCCCAGACCCCTGCTGTGATGTATCCTATGGGACGGTTCAGAGCCCAAATGTTCATTTACGTTCGCTTAATTCCTTTTACACATGTGACGTGGGAATGTGGCCCCGTTCACGAGTTTTGGACTGGAATTTCTAAGATATTGTTTGATTTAGTAACAGAGCCTGGTCTCCGACATTGGTCATGTGGTCAGCGGCGGCGGTGCCGTTAAAATTCAGAGTTCTGGGAAGGTGAACGAACGCAGGGGCGTTTGACCCCACCCAGACATTTGTATTGTTTTGTTTTTCAGTTGGCTACATATCACAGCCCCCTTTTTTTCCCATAGTCAGCTATTATTAGGCATATCAATAAGTATACATGTGTGTCTTTATTATTTTGTTTAGACGTTGTAGAGAACCCCTGGGGGCTGCCGTCATTTTTTGGATGGTTTGAGTTATATCCTGAAATTTCTTTTGAAATAGTTCAATAAGAAAAAAAAGTGTGATCATAAAGGAAAACCCATAAAATCAAATAGATGGCGAGAACGAAAAAAAACCAACAAGAAAAGGTTAAAGATGTGATTTAATTCCGGGTTTCTTGTTGGTTTTTTGGCATTAACACGAACCTTCGGTTTGGTTTGGACGTGGCGTTCTGAACTCTCCTGTTGTGCGGAAATAGAAACCCCCCCCCACACACACACAGACACAGACACACCTTATCACAGTGTGGCAGTAAAATATTCAAATGTTCAGCAAACGTCGACCCCCGTCTGGCTGCCGTACGCTCGGCCGCAGAAGCTTATCGGCTCCACATCAGCCATAAACTCCCAACGGCGTCGGCATCCGCCGCAGGTGGAGCGTCCGGCCGCTCAGCAGCTGCTCTGCTGCCTGGACCACTCTCCAGTCAAAGGTCACCTGCAAACCTTTTGTCTGTTTGGTTTTGATGGTACGGATTCCAAACCCGTTTGGGTTTTGCATTTCCTCCAGGCAAACAAAGTGGTGGAGGCTCCTCCCTGACAGTTAAAGCCGCCTGATGGCGTCCCCGCCTCCAGATAAGCATGTTGATGTTCTTCATCGTCCTTCAGAACTGACTCCATCAAAGCAGTTTGAAGAGTCTCAGATTCTACCAAAGGAGAGAAATCGGAAAAAAAGTGAAAAAGTTTCCAGATTCTAGTAAAGAAATGTCTTTTATCCTGCTTTTCTTGAGCTTTTCAGGGTAAACGTTTCCCATGTGAATGATAGTATATTATCTTTGGCTCACTACAGAAAGATTTTTTATGAAATGAGTTCTTTTCACAGCTCGTTTAAGTAAGACGACTCGATCTCTGAGGCTCTGCCTTTCTCTCCTTGTGGGTGCCGCCCGTTTCGTGGCGTTATCCTAGAGTCGGCCCTGCCCATTTCATGACATCATCCTAGAGTCGGCCTCGCCCATTTCATGACATCATCCTAGAGTCGGCCTCGCCCATTTCATGCCGTCATCCTAGAGGCGGCCCCGCCCATTTCATGCCGTCATCCTATAGTCGGCCCCGCCCATTTCATGACGTCATCCTAGAGGCGGCCTCGGCAGCAGCGTTTCTCCAACAAAACTAAACGACATCTAAACTTTGCAAGGATAGATGTGAATATTGAGCTTATAAAAGTGTTTAGGCGATCACCGCTAGCTCCACTGAGAAAGTGGGCGTGTCTTTTAGCCTGGGGTATATTGATTTTCCTGCATCCTGTAGCTTTTTCCCGCGTTTGTGGACAGATTTACAAAAAAACCATATTTCTGCTTCCTGTCGCTTTACTTTGAAGGCCAGATTCTAATGAGCGCCCTTTTAATTTTTCCCCCAGGTGTGTCTGACAGGTTGCTCCCGAGACCTGATGGTTCGGGTCGACCAGCTCTGTTCTCAGCACCGCATCAAGGTTTTCTGTGGAGATGTGTACGGTTACTACGGTTACATGTTCTGCAACCTGGGCCAGGAGTACAGCTACGTGGAGTGAGTGGGCGGGCTCTTTCGAGGCGACGTTTACCTTTTGTTTGTTTTGTTTTACAGGTTCAGAAAACTGTTCCAGACCCTTAATTCTTCTGGAATGAAAGCAAGATTTCCATAAACAGACAAAATCAACATTTTTTGGCTTTTGTGCAGCAAAAATGCACAAATGTTCCACACTTTTCAAGAGAAATTTCCATTCTAATCATAAGTTCAGAGGAGAACGCATCTCCTGTGTTTTTTAGTTCCTCTTTCAGGGGGTTTTCTATAAAAACTTAGCAGCTTTTTTTTTTTTTTATTTCAGAGAGAAACCTAAAGTGGTGAAACCGTCAGGAGATTCCAGCGATGGTCCAGGAGCGAAGAAAGCCAAAGTCGATCCCAACGAGACCACCATGGTGAAGAAGGTAGAGCTTGTGGCTCCAGCTTGCCCTTTCCGGCGCCTCCGTCTGTTTTTGAGGATCTTTGAGTCAAGCATCTTCTAAAACTTTCTGTCCCGCCAGACGGCCAGTTTCTGCACCCTGAAGGAGGCTCTGGAGGTGGACTGGACGACTGAAAAGGCCAAAGCGGCTCTGAAGAAAACCCCGGTGGACTATTTCCTGCTTCATGGTGCGTAGAGGTCATTCCTTCTGGCTTTACCCCTCTGCCCTGAGGTCACATGACCTACAGGAAACCATTCAACCTTTTTCCTCACGGTGTCACAGAGTTCTGGCCGAAAACAAACTTCAATTAGTAATTTCTCCTCCACCATCAATTTTCAAATGGTTGGCACTTCCATGAGTTAAAACAGACCGGTCAATTTTGACCGGGAACACTAAAGTAGGGGGCTGAATGCGAACACGACCGGAGGGTTAAAGGAGGCGTAACCCTCACGCCGTGCCAAATCCCAGCCCCTGATTGGTGAAAGTTCAACCGCTTTAACTTTCAACGCGCGTTCATTGGCCGCACGTTTTCTACATAGAGGCCGAAAACGTAGACGTCTGAAATGCACGTTTGCATAAACTTTTCATTGGAAGCAGATGCTTGAACACGCGTTGCCAGTGGTGGTGTGAACGTAGCTTAGACGCTGCTGATTGTTGACTTCCACGTTGAAGCCCATTCCAAAACAAAAGTAACTGGAGCCAGTTCACTTTGAAAGGTAATCACTAGGCGTATTGTTGCGCAAAGCAGATCAGGCTCTACTTTCCCTGAATGTAAAATGGGCGAACAATAGAAAAACAATCTTATGGTGGATTCAGGCACATTTGGTTCTCTTAATGTGAACCAGAAGTTGTTTCCCGTGATAATCTGGATCAACTTTTCCGTATGAAAACACCCAAGCGGTTCCAGGACTCATCTTTGGAGCTGGTCTCGGTTTGTTACCAATCAGACTGAGATGCGGTTTGCTCTGAGTTTCCTCAGTCTGAACACAATCTGTGCTCTGAACGGAACAACTGGACCAAAACGGCCGGGCATTATGGGATGCAAAGAAGGATGGTGGCAACCACGACAATGAGACTCAGCAATTCATTGAAATTTAGTCGGACGAAGGTAGACTCATTAAAAAAACAACTTTTAAGGTGATCCACGTGGCTTCTTACTGGTTTCCCAACAATCATAAACATTTATCAGCGTTCCTTCTCGGTCGTCGTCTCTTCAGGAACCGTCCTGCTGTTAGTAAAAAGTAAAAACCGGTGAACCTGACTTTGAAATTAAGGAACTATCCCAACAAGGACCGCAAACCGCAGGACTTCCATAATGTCTGTCTCTAGCTGCTCTGCCCCGCCCTTGTAATTCCCGGCCAATGGCTGAGGAGATCTGTAGTCACATGGTTTTGTTTACAAGCTTTGGTCTGGACCAGAACAGCCCGGTCGAAGGCAGTCTGAGTACAGACCAAATGCACGGTTCAGGTCGGACCACACCAACGGACTTTTCCAAGTCTGAATACACCCCTACAGTCTGGTTTAGAATTATTATTTTATTCCGGATTGAAATTGCCTAAAAGTTGCTCATAAAGATTTGGTCTCAGCTATGATTTCTACCAACCGTTGATTCTTTTTCCACCACATCGTATGTCTTTGTTTGGAATTTTTTTGGGTTCAAATAGACTCATTTAGAGGTAACAAGAAAATAAAACTATGCTCTTAGTTAAAAAAAGAAATTCTGTAAAATAAAATATACAAAAGGAGGAATATTTAAAAAAAATAAAAAAGGAATTTCTGTCTGTTTTGATTATATTGTATTTAGCTGAATAAAGACTCGTTACAAACCCCTGATGGTTACCTGGTAAACTGCCCTGGCTCCGTTACTTTGCTTTCAAAGTGAGCTTCAATCCGGAAGTTAAAGCCACAAATCTTTCAGACCCAGAGGCTGATTTTAACAAACACAAAATACAAAATAAATTCCACTAATGTTCCTTATTTAAATTATAAATCCTAGAAGGATCTTTCGGTCTTCGAGGTTTAACGTTTTGTTTGTTTTGTTCAAAAAAAGCACGTTTTTTAATCTTGTTTTGTAAAACTTAGCTGTTGCTTCTGAATTGAAGAGGAAGCAAAAAGATGTTTCTGATGTTTAAAATTGTTTTTTTAAAGGCGAATCAAACGGATCAGAAAGTTGAAACTGAAAAAGTGTAGGATGGATTTTTCAGCATCACTGAAAGTCTTTACTGTGAAAATGCAAAAACGGTTCCAGACAAACGTAAGTTTTGTCCAAATTAAAAGACAGAATCTTTTTAAAAGTGCGTAGAACTTTCAAGTGTTAAAAAATCCACCAGCGCTGATCTGTTTTTGTGCATTTGCTGCACTAAAAGCATAAAAAGTCTGGTTTGTTGATCGTTCAGTCTGTTCTTCTTGGTTGTCGCCGTTGTGAGTCCGTCCGTACACCGCGCAGGAGTTTCCATCACAGGTTGTCCATGGTCAGTCATGTGCGCCGAGCGTGGCGTGACAGCCGCCTGCACACCTCCACTGGGAGCAGAACGCCACCAGGACCCTCCGTTTCCAGCCCCTTTCTGTGAAGCAGATGCGTCATGAAATTGTGGTTTTCTGCATCTGGAGTGGGACGTTTTTTCTTTTTGGATGGACTGCTGTAAGGTTCATTACGTTTTTCTGACGTTTCTTTTACTCAAACTGTTGTGTTTGGAGTTTTAGTACGGTGGCTGAGAACCGCCATTGCAGCAAAAATAAGAAAAGTAACTGCAAACAAAAAAAGAAACGCTGCAAACAAGAGAAAGCTATAACGGCGTGAATCGGGGATCGTTTAACCAACAGATTTCTGTCTGGTGGAGCTCGCTCGCTTGTTACACCGGCAGACAGACATCCGCTGCAGCAAAACACGCCAATTTGCCGTGATGGCAGTTATTGTTCGCACCGTGTCTCTTTGATTTGCAGTTACTGTTTCTGTTTGCTGTTACTTTTTTGTTTGCGGTTACTTTTTTAGCAGTTTCTTTTTCTGTTTGCAGTTACTTTTTCTTCAGTTAATTTTTTGTCAGCAGTTACTTTTTTGTTTGCAGTTACTTTTTTGTGTGCAGTTACTTTCTCTTCTGCAGTTACTTTTTTGTCAGCAGTTACTTTTTTGTCTGCAGTTACTTTTTTGTTTGCGGTTATTTTTTTGTTTGCTGTTACTTCTTTGTTTGCGGTTACTTTTTCTTCAGTTAATTTTTTGTCAGCAGTTACTTTTTTGTTTGCAGTTACTTTCTCTTCTGCAGTTACTTTTTTGTCAGCAGTTACTTTTTTGTCAGCAGTTACTTTTTTATTTGCATATATTTTTTCCATTTGCAGTTACTTTTTTGTTTGCAGTTACTTTTTTGTTTGCAGTTACTTTCTCTTCTGCAGTTACTTTTTTGTCAGCAGTTACTTTTTTGTTGGCAGTTACTTTTTTGGTTGCAGTTAGTTTTTTCTTTTTTTCCAATACTTGTTTTTTTTTTTGTTTTTTTTTTTGCTGCAATGGTGGTTCTCCGCCACCTTATTTTAGCCACCAAGTAGGACAGAAAAATATCAAACGTTGCTCACATTGAAATATTTTAATCCTCTGGTTTAAAACAACAACAAAATAATATTTTTTTCTTTTTTCTGACAAACAAAAATGAAGCAATTAAGGGGAGTGTGTGGTGATCACCAGGTACCGTTTTCCTGCTTCTGCAGGTCTGTGGTGCGTTCATGGACTATAAAAAAACAAGGACAAATCAAGGTGTGATGTCACAGAAAGAAAATGCCTTACCTCCGGCTCTCGGGAGACGAGGCAAAATCCCTCGCCATGTTGAAACCAGTTGACAGTGAGAGCGACTCGGACCAATCACTCTCAACGGGGGGATTCCAGGAAGCATGTTTAAACTACCCTGACTTTAAGCCTGAACTCTGGCTGAAATCCGCCTGAACTTGCTTACTCTGGGTATGTCGGTTCCAAAAGACCGGATATGAGTTGGCGTAATTACGCTCTACTTGGGTTAACGCACGTGCACGGCAAGTACATAAAGACATTCTCAATGGATCGCCGATTTCCGGAGTCACCATGGAAACGCGTGGAGAACAAAAGAGAGTGCTGCACTTCAGTGAGACGGAGTCTGAGATTTTAATGACGGCGTATGAAGATTATACGTCCATCAAAAAAGTAACACGGCTGCATCATCAAAAGAAAGAGTTTCTGCTTGGAGAAAAAGAACGGTCAAAGTAAACGCACAAGTTTCTGATCTTCTTTCCAATTACATTGTGATGTGTATATATATATATATACAATTTATAAAACTTAAATGAATTGATTAAATTGGTAACAAGTAATTAAGTTAAATTTATTCAAACTAATTTCTTATATGTCAATCAAACTCAATAATTGTTTATACAACTCAAATTTACTTATTAATCTAACTAAATGTCATATTACTCCAATTCAATTAAATGTTTTTCCATCTCTATTTGTTGTACTTCTTAAACTCTCATATGTCTAATTTTGAGCCTGCAGATATTCTCATTTTCATAAAATTAAAATAAAAGATACAGTAGTGCACTTCTAATAAAAGATACAATATATGCCAAGCTTTTAATTATCATGCCTCTGACTTCAGCTTTTGCACTGGTGGTGCTATTTAAACTCATCATCCTCTCCCTCCCTCTCACTCATGGTGCAGAAAGAATTAAACAGGACAAATAACTCGGCAAAACACAGTAAAACAGCTAAAAACTAAACGCCTTTGGTCAAAAACCCACACTTGAACCCAAATCCGTCCAGACAGGCAAAGGAAATGGTATCCCACAATCCCTTGCGGTGCCGATCTAACAGCAGCATCAAAGTTGCACCTACTTAATTGAAATAATTTGAATGAATGAAAGGAGAACTAGGCTCTATCATTTTCATAACTCTTTGCATTGCTAAAAAAACTATTTTAATAAATTGGAAAAGCAAGAAAAATATATATATAAGTCAACACAGAAATCTGCTGCTTGATCATATCAGCTTAGAAAAAATGTCAGCCCAAGGTTCAAGTAACTTTGAAAGAATTCAGTCTCTCTGGTCTCCCATGGCTAACTCCGTGACTTAGGGGGTGGGGGGGCCTGGTCGTCGCTGCTCCTTGCCCTTCTGCCGTGGGCTGGGGTGGGGGTCGGGGCCTCCGGTGCCTGGCGGGGGGTGGTGGGGGCTCCGTTGGTCGGGGGGTCGGGTCCGGCGCCTGGGTGGGGCGGGCTGGGGCGCTGCGTGGTCCTCTGGGCTTGGGTGTGGGGGTGTGTGGTGGGGGGGTGGGGTGGTGGTCTGGCTTGGCTTGGGGGGGTGGTCCCTTTGCCTGTGCTGGGGGGGGGGTTGGCGGGGGGCGCTGCTCGGGGGGGGGCCCAGCGGCGCTGGATGGGCTTCCCACCTACACCTGGGGCTGGGATCAGCCCTTCCCTGGCTCTGGGGCGGGACGGGACAACCCTCTTGGGGCCCCCGGTCGCTCTGGGTGTCATCCGCTTTGGCTGCGGGGTCTGGGGGGGGGGGGGGTCTTGTCGGCCTTGCCTTGTGGGGGGGCATTCTGGGGGAGGGGGGGGGGCACTATTGGTACGGGGCAGGGGGGGTTGACGGGTCGGGGTCTCCGCTGAGGCCATCGGCGGTTTCCCCGGCCGGTCGGCTGCCTCGGTCCCGTCGAGGCCTGACCAGAGCTCTTCTAGGGCCGGCGTTTGGGGGTGGGGGCCTGGGCTTGCTCCGGGGGGGGGGCAACGCTTTCTGGCTCCTCTCTCTCTGTGTGGGGGGGGTGGTGCTGGGCCTGGGGTGTCGGCGCCTCCGGGGGTGGGGCCCCTGGGCTGGGTGGGCCTGGCCCCCTTGCTGGGGGGGGGGGGGGGGGCTGTTTGACCACCGGGGGACAGTCTACCAGCTGTCCCCAACTTACCCCCTTCCTCATATAACCTCATAATAGGGTGAGGGGGTGGGGGGCTTAGCCTGCGATGAGCCTTGGGGGGGTGTTTACTAGGCAGTGGCCCCCCTCCTATGGTTGCCGTATGGAGTGGGCCCCCCCTCTTTCGGTTTTATTTGCACCTTAGACATGTAGGGCCCTTGGTAGGGGGGGTGCTTGGACATCACTGCCAGCAAGCAGCGGATGTCCTCCTAGCACCCTACCCGCCAATTTTAACCACACCTTAGACATTTAGGGTCCCTTGGTGGGTAGGGTGAGGGGACGTCACTGTGAGTAATCAGGAGATGTCCCCTCAGTGCCCTACCCGCCAATTTTAACTGCACCCCCCTTAGCACACACACCCCTCCCCCTTCAATATATACATTCCAACATAAACACACACACATGCACACACACACCCTCTCAAACACACATACACGCACACACATTTTGCAAGGAAGGTGGGACCTAGGACCATCTGTCCCCTGCCTCTTCCCTGGTGGGGGGTACGGGCCCCTTTGCGACGGCGGCCGTGTCCCCGGGGTGCCGGCTTCCTGGGCCCGGCGGTGCTCTCTCCGCGCGGCGGGGGGGTTCACATTACATCTGAGCTGGGAGTGTTCGTGTCCCTGGGGGGTGGGTTCTGGTCCTTGCTCCTGAGCGCTGGGCCCCGCCAAATTTCCAACTGTGGCCGAGCCTGGTCGGGCCATATTTACAACACCCCGTGTGGGCCCTCTTTTTTCCCCGGGGTTCCCCCCTCTTGGGCGGGGGCGGCGGGCCCCTGCCTCGCTCCTCCCTGGACCAACCGTGGGCCGGGCGGATGGCTGCCTGGAGTGCGGAGCGGGTCTCCCTTGGGGGGTCCTGGCTCGTACCTGGGATTGGGGCGGGGGGATGCCCGGAACTCCTGGGTGGTGGTGGGGTGCTCGTCTGGGGCTGTGGGCGTCCTTCTCCGGTGGGGCCCTGTGTTGGGTTTTCCCGGCGCGGCGGGGGGGCTGCTCTCCTGGTTGGGCTGGGGCGGCGCTCTCTCTCCCTCCGTGCCTCCCTGCTCTCTGGCTCTGGGGGCCTTGCGGCGGTCCTGCTGGCCCTGGCCTGGGTGGCGGGCTTGGTCGCCCGGGCGGCGGTTGTTCCCTGCCGGTTCCCGTGTGGCGTTGGGGGGATTCCGGCTGCCGCTGCTGCTGCGGTGGGGGTGTTGGGGTGGGGATGGCTGGGCACTCTCCCTCCTTCTTTCCACGTTCCACCATCCATTTTAGAAGAACATAAACACTCACCTGAGCACAGGTGTTAGCTCACCTTTGCACTAACAGTTTGCATGACTGAATGACTGAAATATTTCACACTAGTTGGTTTTAAGGCATAAGTATGCGTGTGTGAACACTATCTGTTTTGTATACATATCGACAGGTGGACATTTTTTGCAGCTAGCAGGTGTGTTTATAACATTTGAGTGTGTGTGTGGACAGGCTCCGCCCTTATTGTACTACATTTGAACCTTACCTTAATGATTAACAACCAGTAAACCTGTCTGCTCTATGCTGCTTCATGGTCTTATCCCCCTTCCCCTCCTATTATCACCCCTTACCCCCCCTCTCTCTATCGTCCTTCTCTCTTCTTCCCCTCTTTCCTTTTCCGTCCGGTCCAACACCAAAGATTTTCAGACATGATTGAAATTAATAAAGTTTGGCCTCAATTACAAAAGGGGTTTATCCAGACATACCTTTGGTTTGTCTGAAGATTAATAACCCCTCTTGTTAAAGTAAAATATGTCCAACCCAAGAGGCTGTCAGCTCTCATCTGTCTGCCCAGCTGTTGGACAGGACAAGTTAAAAAAAAAAAAAAATAATAATAATAATTTGAATGAAAGCAAATTAAATGTCTGGTAACTGCGCGTTATTTTTAAGCTGACCTAACTAAAAAATGATTTATCTTAACTGAAGCAAATAATGAAGTTAGATCAAAGTAAAAAAGTTTATCTTTCCAACATCCATATGTGGTCTTATCACCCTCTCATGGTGGAAAAAGTATCTGAGCTTCTTCATCCACTAAATCATCTTCAAATGGACACGCCATGCTGCTTCACCTCTCTGAAAACAAACTAACCTCATCATTTTTATTAGCATTCATTTCACTTCTCTGCTAAACAGTGCAGTTGTGGCAGTAATCAGGCGGTAAGGCTGCTGCTACAGTTACTTTTTACATGAGGCCCCCGTCCCCCTAGGCGGCCTCTTTTGTCCGTGTGCGGGCGGCTTCAAGGGTCCGCCGGAGGCATTTTCCTGCCATATGTAAAGGAAATGAAGCTTTACACTGCACTTCTAAGTATTTTTTTTCTTGATTCAAATGGTTGTGAATCAGGAGCAGATGAAAAAATGCACTTAAACAAAAAATCGTATTAGTGGCGAAAAAATCCACCGGGTGGGTCACAGAGCTGCTCTGCTCCATTCTGATGCATCCATTGCATGAACGTCTTTGTTTTCCTCGTCTGAGCTGGAATCTGGATCAGAACCGCACGGCTGGAAAGCTCTCCGGTATGGCTCGCCATCTTTGTTGCACCGCTAATGTTAAGGTTGGTGTAAAGAAGCTGTAAGCTAGCAGGAGATGGTGTAATCAAAGGGATGATGGGAAAAGGAGAAAGCAAGAGTGAGTCGTACAGGGATGCAGAGGTGCGAATCCACTAGTTTTACAAAATAAAGCTTCCATCAAAATAAAGTAATGAATAAAATGTACGTTCACCATTTTTTTTGCACCGCTAAGGTTAGCTTGGAGCTGTGAAGGGCCGTGAGCTAGCAGGAGAGAGTGTAAAAATATACATTTATACTTTAAAAAATTTTATTTTTCTCCTCTGCGCCCAGGTACCAAGTGACCCGTGGACCGAACGGATAATCCTGAGGTTTATTTGTTGAATAGTTGGATTATTGGGGATTACAGCTCTCATCTTCAAGGACCAAACTGGTTTGTTTTTAGAAATCTGCTGAAATCCGGAGCTTCCTGAATCTGTTTGATGCAAACATTGAGATTTTTGTCGTTCGTCTTTGACACAAGGCCTCACGCCTGCAGCCTTTACAGCTGCTGCCCTGCACAGGGGTGGAGGCATGATGGTGTGGGCTTGTTTTGCAGCATAAACTTCCCTGTAACGCGTTCAGGAGACTATTATCTGTCCCACAGAGGAATCGTGAAAATATTTTTAAAGACGGAGAAAACCAACTCACAGCTGGGCGGGGGTGGTTCCCCGTATTCATTCAATATTTTAGCCTTTGTGGCTGATTTTTTAAAATTTTTTATTAGAAACCTGTTTTGCTGGCGTCATGGCAACTAAAAGCTCACACAATGGTTTTGTTTTAAAAAAAGTTATGTGTGTGGCGTGTTTTTTTGCCGCCTCGGCTGCATTGAGAGCATCTCTGCAGGCAGCCGTCACGGACTCGGGCGGGTCGTTCTGCGGCCTCGCCCTTTTCTCACCCCGCTGCCCTTCTCCGCCCTTTTTCTGGGGTGGAAACATCCGCTCTCCTCCTCGTTGTTGTTGTTGTTAATTTTTTTTGTGAAAGCGACACAGGAAGCAGAGTTGTTATTCCTTCTCGGTTTCTAAAATTGGAGCGAGCGGTTGTTGTTTTGGGCGCGCGATGAGGAAGTGGCTCTTCCTCTGTTCTAACTGCTTCCTGTCTGACGAGGAACAGTCGGGTTTTCTGCACCGCCGCTCTCTGCCTGCTGTTTTTCTCTCTCTTATTCATGCGAATCTGTCGATTCTTCATTTCCCACCTGACGTGAAGGGGCGGTGGGACACGTTGGCTGGCAGAAGTGGACGCTCAGCTCCTCCTCTTCCTCCCATCAGCCTTTACCCACTCGTCATCTGTTGCCCTTCGCCCTACATTCCATCATTGTGACTCATTTAAGTCGACTTTCAGGGGCATTCTTATTGAATTCATTGTAAGTTTCAGTGCCTTGCTCAAGCGCAATGATTGTCAAGCCTGGGATTTGAACCCTCGACCAGTCGATTGACCAACCCTCCACACCCACATGAAAATGTAAACCTCCTGTGACATTTTATCACGAAATTCCATTTTATGCGACGGAGACACGACTTTTTCAGACATTAGGTGTAGAAGGGGATTTGTGTGCGCGTGCACGTGTGTGCACGTGTGTGGAAAAGGCTGTGGGAGGACCTGACTTCCTCGTGCGGTTAAGGTTAATGGACGCACAGGAAGTGCGGGGGCAAAGGCTGGATGTGTGCGGCGCGCTTGATATATTTCACGCGACCCAATAAAAGTTTGCGCCCTGACTCCGCCCCCGTTTTTGTTTTTCCTGATGACTTTAAAGCCCCGCCGAGGTTTTAATGTCTGCTGTCGGAAAACGACGCCTTCCAGTTCTCGCTCGCCCTCTGGGTTCCGTTTGAGCCGCCTCCTTTTTAGAGGCGCCCTAATTGGATGAAGGGACGGTGGTGCAATCTTTCCTGCTTCAAGGGGGGGGTGGCGGCGCAGCAGGGCGGCGGTCTTTCCACGCGCTGACGATTCAGGCGGCATCAGAGGCTGCAGGAAGGATCCACACCGCAGTCGATTAGTTGGAGGAGGCCGTCTTCACTCGGACGGTTTCCACGCCCTGACCTGTCGTTTCTTTCCCCTCCTGCAGTGCTGCTGAAGTTCCGCACAGACAAAGGTCGTGACCCCGACCCACAATCCTCTGAGGAAGACGGCGAGCTGCTGAGACAGATCCGCTCCGACGTGCTGGATGCGCTGGGGCTGAGCGCCAGCCTGCTGAACGACGACTTCATCAGGTGACCTTTCTGAGCAGGACGAGGCGTTTGCTGAGGCGTTCCACAGAAACAGCCGAGGAGAACGCCAGAGAACGCCGTTCTGATCCCGCATGAGCAAAAACTACAAAATAAAAGAATCTCAGAATAACGAGCTCAATTAGATTCAACCCTCACAGGTTACGTTTTGTCAGGTTGATTTGATTCCACCCATCTACCCATGTATCCATCCATCCATTTCTCTGTTTATCTAAATCCATCCATCAAATCTTCATCCAGTCATCTACCCAAGTATCCACTTGTCCACTCAACCATTCATTTCTATTGATACATCCATCCATTCATCCATCCATTCATCTTCATCCCTCCATCTTCATCCATTTATCCATCCATCCATTCATCCATCCATCTTCTCATCCATCCGTCCACTCAACTATTCATTTCTACTGATGCATTCATCCATCCATTCACTCATCCTTCCGATCATCCATCCACCCATGCATTCACCTTCATCCATCCATTTTTCAAATCAGCTGAATCTCTTTTAGGGTCATGGGGTTGCTGGAGCCTATCCAAACGTTGTAGCTTTTGACATTTTCCACCCAAACAGTGACTGAATGTCCAAAAATGATGTTTGTGTTTTTAAATCTAAATGATTGCACCGTTCCATTACTATTAGTTTAAGTTTTACAGTTTTTAGTCTGTTAGTTATTCTTTTGGGGATCAAATTTTATCCTTTTATTCTGAAAATCCCCTGAAGACAAACATCCTGTCATGTAAGCAGAGGTTTCAGATGCTCCTTCAGCATACCCATGCATGACTCCTCTGCCTGTGTGACTCCTCAGCTACTGCTTCTCTGAGATGTCTCCAGTTTGTGCTGTCGTGGGAGGAGTCCTCGGACAGGAAGTTGTCAAAGTAAGAGCGTGAATTATTTTTTTTTTGTTCCACAAGAAAATTCAATAAACAACTGAAAGTTTTCTGTTCGTTTTTCTCTGAAAGAGATTTTAACTTTAAATAGACCTGCCTGCACACGCATACACAGTGCCGTGAGCTTTTTTGAAACTCGTTCAGCAGTTTGGTTAAAGAAGTCGAGGGAAATCAAAGAGTTGTTTCTTGGTGGTCCAACGAACAGATGAATGGTTTTTATTAAGGAATCGTCTGAAACTAAACCGCTCATGAAACAAACCTCCAGAACTGCTGTCAGCGCATCCATTTCAGAGCGTTTTAGGGATCCGTGCGTCAGCATTTATACTAACAACGCCACTAAAAATGTCTCTGCTATTGTTAAGCATGGGGGTGGAAGTATCATGACTGGATGTAGATAATTAAAGTAGGAAAAGTAAAGTTTGTGTTTGTTTTTGTTTTTTTCTCAGGCTCTTTCTCAACGAGACGTTCCTCACCGAAATTTCTTCTTCTTTGATGGCCGCAAAGGACACGGCATGGTCGACTACTTTGGACCCAACTGAGCGTGCTCAGTGAGCGTGCTCAGGAGAGTTTTACATTCAAACATGTAAAACAATTCAGCAAACTTTTTTATTGGAGTCACAAAACCTTTATTTTCCCCAGTTCTCTTCTGCATTTTTTTGTTTACTAATAAAACTGTGTTTTGTAAAAAAAAAAAAAAGGAAAAATGAAAGTTATTTTTGTCCCAAATATCAGTTTCTGGTTTTGATCCTGCTAACTTTGCATTTATGGACTGATATAGTTTCAAGCAGAAGATTTTAGTTTTCTAAAACTGTACTTTACAGAATTTGGAAAATTTGACACAGAAAAGATTTGATCAATCAGTTGAATTGGAAATGGAATTGATTTGCGATCAGGGGAATGGAACGGATCCCGCGGCCTGAAAACCCGGAGCTTAACCGAACTTTTGAAAATAACCTTAGACGTGTTTAGCTGTTTGGTGTTGAGGCTGTGATGAAAGCTAAAGCCTGTCAAGCGAAGAGCCTCAAAGTCCACATGAGAACGACACGCCGGCGAGGAAACGGCTGCGTCTGTTATCTCACCTGAGCTTCAGGGAGCGGCAGGTAGCTGGACCTCAGACTCCAACCTGTTTTTGTTGCTTTATCGCACGTAGAAACCGGAGCAGCTCCTGACTTCTGCTGCTGTTCAGGTCGTGTAAATGTCCTCATCTGAGAAGCTTTTATGGAGAACGTCACGTCAAACAAGTTGGTGTCACAGACAAAACGGACAGAAACTGTTGTTTTGGTTTGCAGCTGACGTTTACGAGAGATTCTGAACTTTAAACTGAAAACAGGTTTTGTCCATAATAGCACTTTTGTAACAAATCAATGTTTCACGCACCATCAATATGTATTAATTAGTTTGTGTTAGATAACATGTGAGTTCCCTTATCGCGCCCTAAGCCCTAAGAGGCTACGGCGCCCTGGATTTAAACGCATATCGGACACCAAACATGGCGTCACCAATTTCCCAGAATATAACCCAATAAATCTGAACATTTTACAAAGACTATTTTTGAATCCACTGATGATGAAAACTCTGGAGATGTCAAATTGTTTGGACGCAATGCATTGTGGTCTACATTTGCCAATCTATCAAGTATTGAAGCACACTAGTTCTTCGCAGAGGCTTCTGGGAAATTTCCACGGCTCTGGATTTTGGACTTACAACAGAGTATTGGGCCACCATGAAGAAAGAAAGTTATTAGAATAAAGTTTTAAAAAATGGAGAAAAGATATGTAATTTTACAAAAATAAAGTCATGAAATTATGGGGAAAAAAGTCAAAATTTTACTCCAAGGTTTTCTCATAAAATTTTGACTTCTCAAAATTTGACAATTCTATTTTTGTAAAAAAAAACTTATCTCGTAACATAACAACTTTGTTCCTATAAAATTACGACTTTTTATTCTCAAAATCTTTTTGACTTTTGTCTTGTTAAATAAATAAATAATAAACTTTAGTCTCGAACCTTAAAAATACTCAGTGTCATATGGAAGAGTAGATTTGGACAAATAAAAATGGCGTTCTCCCTCTACAACACACTAATGAGTAATGAGGGAAATCAGAAAAAATGTTTGCAGAGAAACTTTAACCCAAAACCTCCAACATGAACGGATATTTTGACGTTTTATGAGTTTAATATGACAATTGTTTCATATCAAACTTATGTTAGATTTTAAAATATCAACTATTGTCTTAATTTTTTTACATTTTAAATGTTACGTGAAGAAATAGGGCGACAAAAACCAACTCGTGTTATCTAGTTCTGCCAGGACAATAAAGTTTAATTGAAATAAAATGATCACAAAATGGTCCTTATAGTTACAGTAACTGCTGTTTACTCGAGTAAAGTCACTCAGTGTCACTTTTGTTCTGCAGGTTTCTTCTCGCCATCTCAGTCTTTATTAAGCTCCGCCCCCAATAAGGATTCACAAGACATTTATTGCGTTGTCAGGCGTTGTGCCTGAATTCCTTCACTCCTCCCCGAATCTACAATTCCAAAATCTAGTGTGCATCTCTAGATTAGCTAATCTATACCAAAATGCGTTGTTTCAGCTATTTTTCTTCAGAACACAGTGGATTCGTAAAGTAAAATGTTGGTATTTATTAGGTTTTTTTACCTCTCCAAATGGGTGACGTCATTACGACGGAGTTTTAGGGCCAGTTTAAAAACAATTTAAATTTTTTAAATTACGAGATTTTAGCTCTAGCTTAAAATCTCATAAATTTACAAGAAAAAAGATTAGATTAACGAGGAAAAAACACAGAAGTTTTCTGTTTATCAAGCCTAGCTTGAAGATGAAAGATGTGAAGCCTTTTGTGAAGCTTTATTTCTGGATAGGTTTCAAAAACAAAGACATTCTGAACCTTTTGGCGACACAAATCCAAATTAATTATTAGTGGAGCCGGCTTTCCGGGATTCGGTGTCGCTAAAGCGGAGTTTCATATGTAAAATAAGGAGCTCAGAGACACGTTTGGGTGTAGATGTAGCTGCTTTATTTTCCTTTTCATTCACATACCCAAAAGTCCATTTGTCACCTTAACCCTTGTTCTATCTTAGATGACCCCCCCCTTGCATTGACGTGTTCTCCCAACCGTGACAAAGGTGGATAAAGGTGGAAAGATTTCATGTGATCCATGGACACCAGTGAAGATCACAAATCATTGAAGAAAAAAGGTTCAGAGCACTGTCTAGTGGGTCTAGATGACCCAACTCCCAATATTAAAGTGCCTAGGATAGAACAAGGGTTAAATCCTGAACCTGTCATGTGCAGAAGTTCAATGTGGAAGGTAAACAGTGTCACATATGCCCCCCTCCTCCAGATGAAACGTCCACTTTCAACGTAAAACAACAGAGATGAAAATAGTATGTTATATTAGCATTAGAAATTTGAAACTGCCAGAAAGTGATCCTCCTCCTCAGACGGAAGCATCACTCAGACAGAGATCTTGTCTTTGGAGGAAGAAAGAATTCAAGTGGACATCTGCAGGGATGCAGACGGCTTCATCGGGCTGCAGAGATCCTGCAAACCACCAATCAATGAATAAAACATTAATAAATCATAAATCAAAGAAATGAGCTTCCAAACATTTGGAACGTTATCAATAAACATTCAGCTCACCTGTTCAGCTGAGTTTAGTTGGTCTGCTCCTCTGCTGTGTGGCGTTCACCTGCTGCTCTGTATGCTCACCTCCACTTTAATCTCGTACGTTTTTTGTTTTTTTTTGGTGGCCCTAAAACTCTGTTGTATTTAGCATTCGGGGAAAAAATCTCTGAGCTCGTGTTTGAGTTGGGTTAAAATCTAGAGCGCTAGATAGTCCTTCAGTAACTAGTCTTGTATTGATTAGGGAATAGTGAAGGAAATTATTATTTTTTTCTCCCCACATTCTTTTTATTGAATTTTCAAAGTCATAAAAAAGTTCAGAAATACAATTTACAATTATAAATTTCACTCGAGTCAGCCATTACAAAAATTGGCCACTTTATCAACAGTTTTTAGGTAATGCTTTCTCTTATTCACTGTCTTATTTTAAGACCCACCCCAAGAACAAGAGTGCCTGTCCTCAGACATTGACAAAATGAAGAACATAAACTTAACACACTTAAAATTAAGAGAAGAAGAAAATAATAATAATAAATAAAAATTAAAAAACAGAGGTCTGTTGTACCATCCTAAATTAACAATCAACATTCTATTCCAGGGGATCCATATTCTTTAAAAAGTGTATGAAAGGTTGCCATATATTTTCAAATTCTTCTACTTTGTCTTTCAAAATATATGTAATTCTGTCTAAAGGGACCCCTGACAGCATTTGTTGGAACCATTGGTTTATGCTTGGACTGTGAGTGTTTTTCCAGCGTTTGGAAATACACAGGGTGAATCAAGCGGAGATTTATAAACATGAATCAAGCGGAGATTTATAAACGCCCTCTCACCTTTGTTGTAGTGATGTATTTTAGGAAATATACCTAATAAGAAAAACTTTGGCTCCAGTGGGATCTGTTTTAAAGTCATTTTCTCTATTGTGACTTTCACCTCTTCCCAAAATGTTTGTATACATTTGCATTCCCAAGTACAGTGGAAGAATGTTCCTTTCATTTCCATACATTTGGAGCAAACATCTGGTATATTTCTGTTATACATATTTAAATCAGCTGGTGTTCTACAATACGCATTAACCATTTGTATTGTGTTAATTTTGGTCTCGAGTTAATTGACGCCTTTTGAGCTCCAGCACAAGCACCCTCCCATTCCTCATTTGTAATTTGTTTTTGGAGATCTTCTTTCCAAGCATTTACTTTGTATTGTGAACTTTCATTTGAATTAGACAAAAACAGATTGGGAAATTATTTTTGGTATGTTTTCTGACGCGGGGGGCCCCACCCTCCCGGGGCCCGTCCGCCTATCCTTTGACTTGTTCCTGTTCTTCTGCTTGTTTATGGGGATAGACCCAAAAACAAGAGCCGCCTCCCACCGAGACCACAGGCTGCTCTTTTCCTGGGATTAGGAGAGGAGATTAATTACCGACACTCTCGTTAAGATCACACTGCCTCGTCAATGAAACCTCACCTCTCTGCAAACACACACTCAGGCACCAACAACAGCAGGCTGATTCTGCATCTGTTTGTCCTTCTTCTCCTCCACTGTACATTTTTTATCCCGCTGTGTGGTCACTCTCTCTGCCTCCACTTGGCAGCTGAACACGAGTGCCTGTTGATGCGGCCAATCAGATCCCGGATTTCTCTCCCAGGGCTCCCTGATTGGCCGCTTCTGCAGAGCGAGCCAAAGTGAGGATCACTGGTCCCAAATGCTGCCTGTTGACTCAGTAACTGTGACGTGTGCACATGGACACGCCAGCAGGGGTTTTCCATATGATCTCATGCATTCATGTAAGAATATTAAGAAGAATTTTATAAGCTTCTTTTTTCACACCAAGACTGTCAGATGCATTTTATTTATACCACATAGCAAATGTCTCTTTTTATGAAAATATATAAACAATAACCAGATTGTCATTTATCAATTGGATGCACTTTAATCTTTGTTTCACTTTAAAAGTCAGACCTAACACTTGACTGGAACAGGCAAATAAACATCATCCCTGCTTGTGAGCAGAAAATAATGACTTGAAAAGAAAAGAAAACAAGTCTTTTTGTCAAAATTCCGCTTAGAACCAAATATGAATGAACCAGAAAGTCATGAAAGTTCCATGAACACGACCTTTAAATGACTGCTAGAGAAAGCAAGTGTCCAAAAGTGCAGGTTCGAACCAAAACGGCATCTTTTTCTGTATAAAAACAGTTTATTTTGCTTTATTTTCCATATTTCAAATTTCAGGTGTGACTATCTCAAAAGGCGTCAAATGTGTTCGTCGGGATCACGTGTTGCAGATTCTCATCTGCTGCTTCCTGACGCGAAGGGCTTTTGTCATGAGTCACGGTGGCATCAGGTGCTCACCGAGCTGAAGTGGAAAAACTTTTCACGCCGCTTCCTTCAGCGGATGTTGACACCAGCTTCAAAAGAAAAACCTGAGCAAATCAACCATTTTATCATAGGGGAAAAAAACAAACCTTTTATTTCAATCATATTTATGAGTTTGGTGTAGAAAAAGGGGGCACATAAAAAAAAGGAGCCTTCTTAATGCACCTCTTTTTGTTTTATACCTATAGATGTCTAAACTCAAAGTAATGAGGAGCTTAACACAATCATTTCCAAAAACATTTTTATAATTTTTTTTAGTAGTTAATGTTTCATGAACATTTTAAATGTCATCCATGCATTTTTCCAGAGTTGCAATTTACATTTTTTTTATTATAATGTGTTTACATTTGTAGCTTAACGATTCCCAAAAGCTTCCAAAATTAGAGTCTTTCATTGACCGAGACAGTTTATGTTTCATTTAGCTCCAAATTACGGTTCTCACAAAGGTCATGACCCATAGCAACCATAGGATTTTTTTCATGTCTCAGTCTGATAAATAAGTGTAGCAATTTTTGTGTCTCTGTGTTTAAATAGCTTTTCCGTTTTTCCTTGGAAACCAGTGGTTTCACTCACCGGGTTTGCATATTTTACATCATAGTCAACGAGGCACCCATAGGTGTATTTAGTTTAGGTGGGATTTCACTGTGTGGAGATTTTCTTTATCTGACAAAGTGTAAGTTTTAGATTTTCAGAGCAAATGCAGGTTAAAAAAAAGAGTTTTTGCTCACTGTGACCACACAGAACCAATGACTGAAGTGTGTGGAACCAATGATCTGGTAACACGTGTTGGATTCTGAACGTCTGAAACGGGTCGGCCAACTCAACGATGTTCCAAAAATGGGCGTTTGGGTCGGGGCAAGACAAAGGGATACTTTTAATGGGTTGGCCCCACCAACCAGTCAATCAAACAAACAAAAACTAACACATTTCTGAGCTCTTATAGCCAAAACAAAGATTTATTTCAGGGTTGTCATGGCAACGTTACTTAATTTGTTAGTTTTAAATCCAATTTGCTTTCACTTTCTGCAAATTTTGGGAGGGGTTAACATGGCAAACTCCTACAACAAACTTTAACGAGTCACAAGTTGATATTTTCAATTATCTTTATTTTACAAAAGGAAAATAAGTACAAAATGCGAATGTTACGGTAGGAAAAAAAAAAACCTTGGAAAAACAGCGAATAGACACTGCATGTGACGGAACCGTGCAGGTAGAGAGGAAGTGCACCACCAGGAAATGGGCCACTGCACACGCTCAGTTCACCTGGCTTCACAAAAAAAAAACAGAAAACAAAAACACAACAGGCAGTAAATGTCCGCTGGTTGTTTGTCTGATTGGCTCTGCAGGATTTCTGAGGTGTAAAACCGAGGCAGAGTGAGCCGTTCCAGCACGCCGATCTGCTCTGCTGCACTCTTCAAGTATTGCTTGGAGCCTGATTTACTTCATCTCTGTGCTTTCATGAGAATTTTGGTTCTTCTCCATCACATCTGATTCTCCAAGGAAACTTTTCTACATTAAGGCTTCAGGCCAGTAGGGTCAATCTCTGCATCCACACTTAGGTCAGAGATTTAATCAGGGATGTACAAAAAAATAAATACATACAAAATCATCATAAATCAAATACGTTTTCAAATAAAACTACAAGGAAAAAAGAAATAAATTACGCTCTAACAATGAGCAATTTCTCATAAACGTCAAAGGAGGCTTTTTTTTTTTTTATCATCCAGAACATTTTCACAATCTAAAAGATTCAAATCATATATTTTTTTTCTGTATCTCCTGAAGTACCTTCTCAAATCCACTGGATTTAAATTCAGACTGGCTGAGAAATACTCGTCCCCATCAATTCTCACAACTTAAATTCATCTCCGAAGAAACAATAACTATTTACAGCAAACAAAGAAACAGAGACGAGTGGGGGAAATAACGGCGGGGGCGAAGCAAAGTGTGCAGAAACGACCCGGGGCTGTGGCGAGACGGCCAGCACCGATTGTCCTGGAGGAGATCCGAAAGGCACATTCGCACAGAAAAACTTCCCGGTCGCAGATGTGGAATCCTTCCCCGCCTTTCTGCCGCGCGGCGGCGGCGGTTTGGACACAGGTTGCAGAACAAAACCACAAAGGAGGCGTCTGAAGACCATTAAAGTCAAGTTAAGTTTGGAAATTCTGAAATTATTTCTGCTGAAACGAGTCGCCTGTGCACACATGCTCACGCCTTCTGTAGAGCCGACCCCCGGGACGCGACAGAGGGAAAACGCTTGTACAGAATTTACAGTGTTTGACCGGCAGTCCATCAGTCTGTGCCAGCAGACTGAAGGAAGGACTTCCTGTCGTTCAGTCAGACAGACAAGGTCCAGTTTCCACAGGTGGAATTTCACGTCTTCCTTTCATTCCTCATGTTTTCTTTGCTTGTAGGCCAAGGAACGGCTCCGGGAACCAAGAACAGTCCGTTGAACGCTGCGGGTCTACGTGAGCCTGTAGAGAGTGCTGATTGTTTGGGTGATGAAGTTCAGGAGTCCTCTGCAAACCTCCTCCCAGTCCTGCCACTGCTGGGCAAAGTGCTGCTACAGACACAGAAATATATTAGACCACCCAAAAAACCTGTATCGTAACATTTAACATGCTAAAAATACATTCTACACAGCTCACAGCGTAACTAACGTAGCTGGTTTTATGCTAGTGTCCAAAAAAGTACAAAATGATATCAAAATAATACAGTTACCAATTTAATGCACTAAAACATTAATACAAAAGGAATCAGAGAACAAATGGAACAAATGTGGAAAATTTGAAAACTATTTAACATGCTAAAAAAACATTTAAACAGCTTATAGCATAGCTAATATAGCACGTTTTATGCAACTATGAAAAATTTTTAAAACATATTTACCAATTCAATGCCCTTAAACATGTTTAAAAAATGAATCAGAAAACAAATGTGGAACGTTTGGAAACTACTTAACATGTTAAAAAAGATTGGAAATCATAAAGATGCTAATGCTAAGGGCGCTGACGTAAAGTATGCCAACAACCAACAACATTTTTATACTTTCAATAAATCTTTGCAGTTACAGAAAAATATTGTTGTTGTTTAAAATGCTGATGCTAAAATAAAAAAAATTATTAACAAAGAAAGAAAGAAATGGACAAAACGACTCAGAATGCTAATGTAGCATTGGCTAAGCTAATATCTCTTGCGTGGCTAAGCAAGTATGTAAATGAAAACTGTAGATTTTTTTGACAGAAGTTGGCCGATAAAACAAAGACCTATAGCTGTTAACTGTTTTGTTTAGTTTAGAAATTACAATTTACCTAAAAACCATCTGTGCTTCTTGAGTTAGAAAAATATTAGCACAAAACCCATCAACCCATCAAAAATGTAATATACCAAACTTAAACGAGTGTATTTACATGACAGTTTGAAACATTTTTGCGTTTCCTTAGTAACCGATGTTTACATTAGATTTGCCCACTTTGTAAACAGAACATTAGAACCATTCGCTGTGGGGGTGTTTACTTTGGAGCAGACTTTCAGCTTTGATGTTAGTAAGACGGAGCGTCTTTTCCAAACGTTAAGATTGGTGTCATACCAATGGGAAAATGTATTAAGGGAATGTATATTTCATGGTCCGTGTCTCTGAGTGCAGCGGATGAAGGTGTTTAGGTGTACTGCGGTTGCTATGGTGACACTGCAGGGGGGCGGATTGGCTACATCAGATTTTGTTTGTTTTTTTGCATAAATTAGTAGCAGAAGTGCAAAAACTAAATCCCCCCCAAATGCTGATTATTAATAACAAAAATCATTATAACAAGATGTCAAACTGAATGGAAAACTGGTGGAGACATTCATTATTAGTGAACATCTCGTTTTTATGAATGAAGAAGGTCTTTTTTGGGTCTGTGGTTGAGACTCCGCCCCCTTTCCTTAACGGGCTCCGTGCCTCAGTATGAAGTGCTCATGTTTGCTTTGCAAACATCAAGAGCACAAAGAGGAAAAGCAGCGCCTGAAACCTGCTGCATGCCTGCAGACAGCCCGCTGAAGTGTGCACAGATGGGGGGGGGGGGGTTGACGTCATCTTTGTTTGTGTGCAAAAGGCGGGATGGCGAGGGGAAGTGTGCGGTGGGGTGGAGGGTGCTGCCAAACTCACGCGATCGACAGGGCAGAGAGAGAGAGGGAGGGAGGAAGGGACAGGATAGGGCAAGATGACGGTAAGAAAGAGAAAAACAAATGTTTACTTGGGGGGTGGGGGGTGAAGTGGCTGACACGCACGTCCTCCTGTAAACGTCCGCACAGCGAGCTGCACTCGCGGCAGGAAGTCTGACAGCCGTTCTTCTACTCATTCAACGCTTCATTCACAAATTTGCGGAGTGAAACCTCGGGGGCTTCCTGTCGGACACGGATGATTCCTCCGGCCTTACAGACGATGAACAAGGAAAATTGTGTTTTTAAAACGTCCGGTGGCGTTTTTCTCATGATGATGTGCGTTATGTAAAGAAGCTTTAAATTTGCATTTATGTCTATTTTTGTTGCACTGCTAATGTCAGGTTGTGGGGGGCTGTAAGCTAGCTGGGAGCGTGTAAACAGATGGATGATGGGATGTGGGGGCAGGCTTACTCCGAACCACAACTCGGAGGTAAAATTTCTAAAGAACTCCTGCTGCTCTGCAGAAACTATGTCCTACGACTTAGGGACAGATGACGGGAGTGGGACTCGAACGGGCGGCTCTTCTCACCGCTCTGCGGAGGGCCGTGTCGTTGAAACTGTCTCCGATCATCTTCAGATGCTCGGCCACCCTCCTGCACTCCGTCTCCTGCGCGGCGTCTCGCGGATGCCGACTGTGGGGCAGCAGATCGGGCAGAGGTCCACGGCGGCTGGCGATGCTGCGGTCGTCCTCTCCGTCCAAGTCTGTGGCACAAAAAAAAAACAACCTTTCAGGACGGACGGCACCATTCAGACTTCAGATCAGAGTTCAGGTCTCTGCCGGGGTCACAGCGACTTCGTTTCCTCCTCACTTGTAATCTTTTAATCTGCTTAATGAGTCGGCTGTTTCCTGTGTTTACTGCTTTCTTAACAGATTTCTAAACTGACAGCAGGAAGGTTTGCTTCACCTGCTTCACCTCAGAGTGCAGATGAGTTAGCATCACAAAAACCAGAAGCATCTAACCCTTCCTGTGACACACACACACACAAAAATAAAAAGAAAAGAAAAATAAACGGCAACCGCAGCATCTGCTTGACCAGCAAGCCTTTCTAAGTGGAGCCCAGAGAGGACACTGAAGAAAATCTGACATAAACAGGAAAACCCTGGCCTGTTGCCAGGGTAACTGTGAGGCTGAGGCCGAGGATTGGAGGACGGGGGGAAGGACTGGGACGTGATTGGATGGACGCGCTGAAAATGGGCGGGGCAAAGCGAAGGGCTGAGGGTGTGACAGAGGCTCTCTGACCAGTCAGTTACGATGAACGAATCGATGAAGATGAAGGAAAACAACAAACACAATGGATGAAACAACAGCAACAACAACAACAAAAAATTTCTGAGTAAAATGTGAGGATTTTATTTCAAATCTTAACACTGGAGCTAAGAGTGAACACTGAGTGAAGAGGAAACGCTGCTGTCTTCCTGTTGGGGGGCGGGGGGGGGGGGGGGGTGGAGGACAAGTCTGAACATGCCTGCCTGCACAGCTGACCTACAGCTGAGAGGAGGAGGAGGAGGAGGAGGAGGAACAGGAGGTCACTTTGCTTTGCTAAAAAAAACAAAAAACTTTCCCACAACAAAGCAGAAGAACATCCTACCTGACTCCTCTCCTGACAGGTCTCTAGGCGGAGCTCCACCTTCAGACAGGGGAGACAGAGGGGGGGTCGGAGCCCGTGGCGACTGTTGGGGCTCCCCGTGGCCCCCCGGGTAAGGGTGAGGCAGCCGGAACAACACATAGATGGTGTGACAAGTGTCCAGGTGGTGGGGGGTGTTGAGCAGGCTGGGTAACACGTTCGGGGGCCCGTGGCACCCTAGATAATTGTTCTGGGGGGAAGGAAAAGGGTCGCTCCTTCCTGTGCCACCTTCAACCGTCTCTACGGTCTCTGCGCGGGCCATGTCAATGGATTCCTGTGGGACACAAAGCATAAGATAAAATAAAGTATTTGTAAAAAACCTGTTATTACAGATTCAATTATTTTTACAAAATCAAATATATCTTTTTTAAGTACCCCCCTGTTTAAGAGCCACTGATTAAAAAAAGACAACAAAAAAAAATCCTTAAAACGAACTAATTTCGAGCAGTTCGGAGATCCTCCGCTAGGGGGCAGCAGCCCCGCCATATTTGCCCCCTCACGAGACCTGTGTTTGTAAACAAATCCCTGCTTCTTAGCGCACGCGGCTCTGAGATACGCACACTTTTATCGGACATCGAAACGAACCAAAACTGTCAAAGTCACACAATCTACCGCAGTTTTTCATCCAAACCAACTCCTTTTTTTTTTTAAACACAAAACGTTCCAACATTTTTTATACAGCCTCTTGTGACGTTCTTCCTTCACGTTTGTTGACATTTTGACAGCTTGGAGGCTTAAAGTAACGAAAACGCGATTTCCGCTCGATTTTCGTAAAAGGAACAGACGCTCGGTGGCTCTTTTCGGGGGGGGGGGGGGGGGGGGGGGACATGTCTGGGCATGTCAGGGAACGGAGACAGGAGCGCGCGGGCAACAGGAAGACAACGACCAGAAACAATTTCAAAGTAAATGTCCGCGAGTTTCAGCGCGTGCAAAAACAAGACGAACAAACTCTTTTATCTCACTTTTCTACTATTTTATTTAAAAAGAAATCACGGATGATGATGCAACAGGGTGGTTTGTATAATATAGTAGTAGAAAAATAAGAATAAATAGATGACATAAAGTGGGTCCAGAACGACTCACTTGCTGTTTGTGCCGGTCCGGGTCGAGGCTGTCTGCGGGTCCAGAGAGTCCGGTCCCAGGTGGACATGAGCGCCGGTAACACGCCGAGGATGCGAGCAGCGACGAGGCGGAGGACGAATGAACGGGGATGGCGTTAACGTCCGCTTGACGGGAGAGCTGTCACTCCATGTCAGGGCTCGGTTCCGGTTCGAGTCTCCGGCTAACTCCTGAACCCGAACTATGAGAAGCGAGGAGGACCGACGCGCCGCTGTGATGTCTATCTGATGACTGATCGGCTCGGATGGGCTCTCCCCCACTGATATCGGGTGGTGGTGTCAAAATAAGAGCATCTGCGCTTTCACAATAAAAGCGTCTCCATAATAACATTCAAAATCTTTTTATCTACAACTTAACTTTACTTGCTTTACATTCAAAAACTGTTAAACTCAGCTAAATATAGATGTATTAAAATAGGCTTTTATTCAATCCATGTGGATGTTCCATCTATTGCTATCTTTGTTTCCAAACTACAATTTTCTACATTTTTGAATATTTTTCTACAACAAAGGACAGCAGACATTTGCATTTTTTTTACTATTGTTCAGTTTTTGTAATAAACGCATTATTACTCTTTTTAATTCAATCATAAAAGGTAAAAAAAAAATAGAAAAAAAGACATTTTAAAAATGATTTCAACTTCTTCTTTCTCTTTCGGCTTTTCCCATCAGGGGTCGCCACAGCGAATCATCCTTTTCCACCTCACTCTATCATGAACATCTTCTACCCTAACATTAGCAAACTTCATGTCCTCTGTTAAGACTTGCATATATCTACTCTTGCCCTCCTGCCAGGCAGCTCCATCTCCAACATCCTTCTACCAATATATCCACTATCCCTCCTCTGAACATGTCCAAACCATCTCAGTCTGGCTTCTCTGACTTTGTCCCTAACACAGGCAACATGAGCCGTCCCTCTGATGTACTCGTTCCTTATCCTGTCTAACCTGGTCACTCCTAAGGAGAACCTCAACATCTTCATCTCCGCTACCTCCATCTCAGCCTCTTGTCTCTGTCTCACTGCTACCGTCTCTAACCCATAGAGCAGAGCTGGTCTCACCACTGTTAAAAATGATTTCAACAAAGATCAAAAATGGTCATTGTAATGGAACATTATAAACAGTTATTTCATAACTTCAAAATGCTGTTTAGATCTTCAAAAGCGGATTATCAACAACAACAAAAAACTATTGAGACCTAAGTATTTGAAATAAAGCAACTTTTTTACTCCAAAACATCCTTTTTTAAGGATCAGATTCTTCCCACAAAAGTAATATATAATACTAATAATATCGACAAAAACATGCTACATAGGTTAATTGGCAACTCTAAATTGTCCATAGGTGTGAGTGTGAGAGTGAATGGATGTGTGATTGAGGATATTCCACCCTGCGACAGACTGGCGACCAGTCCAGGGTATCCCTTGCCTACGCCCAAGTGGCTGGGATAGGCTCCGGCAACCCCGTGACCCCGAAAGGGAATAAACGGTTAAGAAGATGAATGAATGAATGAATATCGACAATAATAATAATAAAATTCAGTTTTTAGTTTCATTACAATACAACACCACTCTCAGCATCAGCAAACATCCACATCCTGGGTTTTGCCTTTATTTTGGTAGACTGAACTCATATTTGTTTGTTTACTTGACTTCCTCTCCGTTGACGCAGCGAAAGTTGACCATATACAGTCATGGTTGCTTTCTGACAGCTTTCTGACAGGATGCTACGCCGTCACAATTCACCCAAAAAACAAGCTAACCACAGGAAATCCGACTTCCATGCCAGTTCGAGGATGAGAATGAGTCAGGTTTTCATCTGTCAGATTTCACTCATTCATTTCAAAAGTGTTAAAACCAAATCTGCCATGAAGCGCATCATGTTGTGTAAAGCTTGGAGATGAAAGAAGGCTTTATGGCACTGAACCTCTGCTGCAGACCTGAGAGGACACGAACACTGGCTTGATGTTTGAAATTAGATTAGATAATATTCTCCTGCAGAGAAACCTGCAATTACTGCAAATGCAAACCCTTTCCAGTGATCGCTTACTCACTTTTTGCATTTGCTTTATTTAAAAAAAAAAAGTATTTTAAAAATCTAACCCTAACCCAGTAAGATTAAAGTCCCAGTCTGTTCAGCTACAGATTTGTTCTCAGTGTTCTTCTAATTACAATTATGATGCTTTTAGGTTGTTTTCTCGGACATAGTTTCGGCAGAGCAGTAGTTGTGGGCAAGACCACATCCCATCATCCATCTGTTTGCACTCTCTCCCGCTAGCTTACAGTCTCTTACAACCCTAACCTAACATCAGCGATGGAACAAAAGTGATGAGCATTATTGCAGCTTTAAGGCCCGTACACACCGGGACGAATATTCGCCAGCGTTTTTCGCCAGCGTTTTTCGCCACGTTTTTTGTGTTCACACCCAGGCGATTTTCGCTGACGATGAGCCGAGTGAACATGCAATTTCATTCCCTGACATTAGATGGCGCTTAATGTAAAACAGAAATACTCCTGTACACAAGGTGGCGCTGCGCAACTATACGCTTCTTAAAGTCGCTTTTCACTCAGAAGAAGAGAGCAAGTATTTACGTGCCTGTCAGAATCAAACAAAGAAAACAGGAATATTTCCAGCACCAGTAGCTCCAGCTCCAGTTCCAGCGATGAAGAAATTATTGTTGTGTTGAATGATGAAAGACGCCGGAAAAGACGTCGATTTTGGGGTACATCCCATAATTACGAGAAGAAAAGAACATGGGGAGTTTTATCGACTGGTACAAGAGCTGAAAATGTATCATGAGCGTTTTCGGGGATATTTTAGAATGTCCGTCATTATTTCTTCGCGACAGTGTAGACGCTACTTGGCGTCTATCTTCTTTGCTGATATGTGTTCTCAGAAAGGCAGTTTTTGTGTTTGAGCGCCCTCAAGTTGTGTTTTACTGTAACTGCAGAAGCTCCAGACACGTGTTCAAAAGCGCCATTCTCATTGGTCGTACAGTTTTCGACGCGGCGCGTCAAACCAAAAAAACGAACCCGAAGCGATTTTTAATAAATGACGCTTTTACGCGTGCCGTTTTTCGCGTCGGTGTGCACACTCACATTAGTGCCCCTTGTTTAGTGACGAGGCGTTAAACGTCGGCGTATATCGCGCGCGGAATTCGTCCCGGTGTGTACGGGCCTTTACAGCCATACAGTTCAGATCCAGATTCCAGTTTAGACGAGGAAAACAGAGACGCCTGCAGATCTATTGGTCTGCAGGTGGATGCATCAGAATGGAGAGGAGAGGGGCGTATATTTTACATCACAAATTTGGGCTTTTCTTTCAATCTTTTCTTCTGATTCACAACATTAGGAATACTCAGAAAAGCTACTTAATTTTCTTTACAAAAGCTTCCAACACGAAAAAATGCCACAAGAACATGTTAGAAACACAACCTTTAAATGGAGTGGGTCTTTAAAATCAGTGATGACTGTTTTTTACGTGAAAACACTGTGGATTCTCAATCATTTGATCTGAAACAAAGTCGGAATGAAGCTGCAGAAGAGCAGCAGAAAGCGGTTTCATCTCCTACAGTCTGGGAGCTCTGTACGCTAGCATGGATGAAAAACTCCATCCTTCACTCCGCCCCTGTTGTCTTCTGCAAACAGGCCTCAGTTGTCTCTTTGGGGAGGAGTCAGGGAGAGGGGCGTTGGCGTCCTCTCAGGTTCATGCCCAGACAAACCTCCACTGCCGGCGCTGGCAGAGACATGGCGGCGCAGAAGCTGCTGCAGACGAGATAATGAAAGCAAAACGGACAAATGTTGCCTTTGTGACTAGAAGTTTCCACCGCTGCCTTCTGACATTTTTACTGACATTTCTGTCAATCACGCATAAAATAACCTCAAATAGCTTTTAGGTAAAACAGTGTCGGAAGAACTAAACATCAAAGACCCTCTTTCAGAGATCCGTCTACCCACTCTAATGAAAACGGTGTTTCTTACATGTTCTTGCGGCATTTTTGTGGCATGATGAATGACATATATAAAGAAAATTAAGTTTAAAATTACATTTCTGAGTGTTTCTTGATGCAACTTGTGTGTCGATCAGGAGCTGATGAAAAATGCAGTTGGAAAAAGACCCTGTTTGTGACGTCTGGCGGGCCACAGGCTCCCTGCTCCGCTCCAATCTGATGCATCCACTTGTAAACAGATTCGTGAACTTCTTTGTTTTCCTCGCCCAGCCTGGCAACTTGCTAGGCTGGGGGGGGGGGGGGGGGGGAGAGCATGTAAACAGAGAGCTCGCAGCTATAGGTGATGGGAAGAGGGGGGCGGAGTTGCTCCGTGTCAATGATCCATCCTGCCAACAACTCAGAGGTGAATTTCTAATGATCTCCTGCCGCTCTGCAGAGACTATGTCCTGAAAAAAAAGACAACGATTTTTTGGTATTAGCAAAAAACGGCATACCGTAATCAAAATGAAACGCTAATTAATGATTTGAAAATAGATCACCGGGTGATCAGAGTGGAACTTTAGAGCTTCTTTCATGACCTGAATTTGCTCTCAACGTCGACAGGATGTGGCGACTAAATTTTCAATAAAGTGAACTCAGCGTCTTTGGTTTAATTGTTTTTATTTGTCTTTAATTTGCTTCCATTGCTGAAATTTAGAGCAAAATTTAAACCTTTTTTAAATAGTAATTTTTCGAGAAGAATGTTGATCGTCAAAACATAGAAATTTAGAGAAATGAGCTGAAAATACAAATGTACCTGTGTCTCCTTTTGTTGTTTGTGATGATGCACCATTGATGCACAATTGTTAACTGCTCAAAGATGGTCAACATGAAGGGGATTTAAACAGAAAATCTGAGAAAATGACCCTTGAAGCTCCAATTCAAGTCTCCGAAAGCCTTTGTTGCTGTATCAATTCAGCTCTGATGGTAGAAGACTGAATGGAGAGGATGACTGTTGTCTTCAGGGATGGACTTGCACTTTCAGATCTCCCTCCTTGTCTCCAGAGCCAAACTCAGACCCAGCCTGTGAGCCTCCATTCAGCATTCTCTCTTGGACCAGCTGGGCTCTGCAGCTGCATCTGATAGGCAAACAATAAAAAAGCTGAAGCATCAATGCTTTTTTCACTCAGTGCATCTCTGTTATCTTAAGGTTTCTGTTTAAAACAATCCTTTTTTCTGGATGATTTGCATGACGAGTGTGTGTTGCCTCATCCTCTGGGCCACCCAGAACTCCCATTTGGTGCCAGCTGGTGACAGATTCCACCTGTGGTGAAGTCACCTGCCAGGTTTTTGGTTCCAACCTGTGCGGACAGCCGTGTTTGCTGGCCCGTGAAGCCGTGCACACCGAGAGGGCGCATCTACTGTAACCTGAGCGCCGTTGTGCCACAGGCAGACGATAGGATGACATCAGAAAAGGTGCACATTCCTGCAGGTGCTCACACTCTCCCCCTGACAGGTAATCCGTCCCTCTGTTTAATTGAATTCTTTGAAAGTGCTATGAAAGCAGGTTTTTCCAGTTTTGTGGGTGCAAAAACTCCATGTTGGAGAAGGAAGAGGAACTCTGTGGAGGAAGGAGGTAAAACGTCTCCCTAAAGTCACTTTCACCAGCTGTTTGAGGGAGCCAAAAGGGATTTAAAACCATATGGTTGGAGTCAGAAAGGTGGCAAACCACAATGTTTACGACATCTAAACAGTTGGCTGAGCCTAAAGAAATCCCTTTACAGTTGCAAGGAAACATGTTACTTTAATAATCTGCTGACAAAGAATCCTAAATCACTGATAAAGGGAATGTTGTGCCACTTCAGGAGGATCTTCTTGTGTTTATTTGCAGTCATTGACTGTATCTGAGGACAAGTGAGTGTGATGTCACCCATGGAAAATGGCTTTTTAGATTATGATTTTATTGGTTTATTTTAAGCATTAAAAATAATGACCATAAAAAAACACAAATATATCAAACCAATTTCCGATATCAAGTAATTTGTTTCATTTCTGGCAGTCCTGGTTTTTTCATAATATGGACGCCACCGTGTTGTCAGTAGCAATGATTGGTCCAAGTCGGTCTGAGTTTCTATGGCAACCACTTTCACCAATCAGAAGGGAGCATGTTGGAGGACCACACCTCTACCATGTGAGAGCGGGATGCATGAAATCTGCCAAGGAAAAATGTGACCATTGTCTGTAGATGAGAACTGGACTTTGTGACCCCTCCCCCTTGGCCTTCCAAACAGGAAGTACCCGCTGGCTCCAAAAAGCCCAAAGGATTTCTACTTGTCAGAACAACCGTTCTCGCTCAGTTCCCTTTTTTCTTTTCTTTTAGCATCTTCTTGATGGTCCTAATTTTTTTCACAATATTTTTTTCCTTATTGCAAGTTATAAACTGGCCAATCAGATGCCTCAATAGAAGTGGGGGGAGCCGGCTGGCCCCCAATGTCCAACGTTTGATCGACAGAGTTCGTGCAGCCCGCTTTTAGTGGTAGGGGTGTGGCCTTACAACAAGCTCACTCCTGATTGGTGAGAGTGGTTGCCATAGAAATGTTGACTCAGATCGACCTGGCCAAATCACTGCCTACTGACGACGTCTGGCTCCGACATGGCGGCGTCTGTAACAAATACAAATGGCGACTGAATTGATTTCATTTGTTTTGAGATGGAAGTAAACCATTTTGTATGGATAATGTCAGCAGGCTCCGCCTACTTTTAATTGACTGCGTTGTTTTCGACCTCTGCTTTTGTATTTGGAGAAAATGCAGAGAGGTGTTCAGAAGAAACCAAAAAGGTTGCTCCCTGATTCCCATAATGCAGCGCTCACTCTGCAGGAGAGCGCAGGAATCCCCAACCGTTCTGTCTGTTTAGCCGTTGTTTATCCTGCAGTCACCAAAGCAGCTGAAAGCTGAGCCTCTGTTTGAATTGCAGCAATGACATCATCCCTCTGCCACCCCACCCCCCACCCCCCAGCTCTTCATCTTGCTCCTCATCCCTGCATCCAACTCTGAGTCCGAGCTGGATGACAAAATCAAAATGAAAACACAAAAAAAAGGTTTTAAAAGAGCAGAAAAGTAGAAAGAATGACATCATGATGCGTTTGTGTGTTGATTGTAATTTTGTTGGACATAAAAATGTGTGAAGGTATGGGGGGGGGGGGGGGGGGTCCATTTACCATCTTTTCTCCTTTCAATAAGTTTAAAATATCTCTGAATCAAATTTTAATGAATGAATAAAAATAAGTCCAAGAAAAAGATTAAAAATTCTGATTTTGAAAAAAGTGAAAGTTGTTGGTGTAATGAGGGGGGGCAATGTAAATAAAACATAAACAAATAGTAACAGGAAATAAAAGAAAACAAAAATGTCTGTTCATATGTTTACACAACCTCACCTACACGAAAGGATATTTAGTGAAATAACTAAAATAAACTGCAGCACAAGTCAGTGATGAAGAAAAGAATCAGAACCAGAAATTCAGAACTTCACGTTTCCTCTGAAGCCGTTTTCTTCTGCTTCCTAAAGTGGGAATTTAGTATTTTTTTTCTGTAATTTTTCAATAAAATAAAAAAGTGTAAGAAATGTCTTACTTTCTGCCTCTTTCACCTTCTCAAACCGGGATTGGGACTGGCACAGAGGTAGAGAAGGGAACAGGGAGCAGCCCGGAGTCGAACCCTGGTTTCACGGACGGAAGGCGCAGCAAACCAGCACGAGCTAAACCGGCTCCCATTTTGTTTACTTTTTAAGATTTAAAAATGTTTGAAAATTAACGAAAAGTCGTCAAATTCCCAAAAACCTTTGGAAGTAGCTAAATTTGACAGAAAGTAACAGAAATGGTTTCAATTCTCATTAGTTCTTTATGGTTTGAAATCACTTTAGTTTCATCCTTTACATTTAATTTGATTAATTTGCTAAAATACACATCAGCATTAAATAAAACACTCAATGTTTTAGCATTTTTTCACTTTTTATTGCCTTTTATATTTTAAATACAATTCTGCATCCCTGTATTACTTCAGATCCTTTACAGTGTTTTGACTTTTGCCAAATATGTCAACCTTCAAATTCAAATTATGTTCCGATTATGTTCCAATTATGTTCCTCTCTTTTTACATAAAAACAAAATCAAATGCAATAAAATACAATAAGATACATTAAATTAGCCCCACACAATAAAATACACAAAGACAAACACCAGTGGAAAATAAATAAATAAATAAAGATAAACCAGAGAAACCAGAAGGCGCCGTCTGCCCTGTCCTCCTATTGGCAGGGGTGTCAGCATAAAACCCAAACACCCCAGCCAAGGGTGAGAAAACACTCGTAAACATTTTAATAAAATAAATATGTGTTAAAATATCATAAAAAGTATACAAGTAAAATTCTAGATTAAACAGATATGTATATGATAAAATGTCATAAAATACAAAAAATTCTAGATTAAGCAAATAAAATGATAAAATGATGTGATAAAACATCATAAAAATGTTTAATGTTTGTCACGTTTGTGTTTCTGTAGAAAGTCACACAGACATACCATTTTCATCTTCTGTGAGTGAACTGTAATTCGGTGTGTCATCTGCATATTGTGGTATGTTAACCTTGAAGGAAGCGTTTTCAGACTAAACAAAAAGAGTCCTAGTATGAATCCCTGTGGAACACCTCAATTCAAGGCCATTTGGCCTGAAACACAGCTGGAGACTTCAGAGCTTACCGTCTTGTCGTAAATCCTTTTGGAGTAAACTTAGTATTTGTTAGCATGTTTTGTAACATCGTAACCTCCGTCCTCTGTGTCAGATGTCAGAGCTCTGTCTCCCCCACTGGTCATCGGCGGTAGCCGTCCCCAGAGTTCCAGCCACACTACATCTCCCAGCAACCCCAGCGCACACTTCCTGGATGCAGCACACCTTACTCTAACTCATTCAATCAACGTCAGCATAATCAAGCTCTGCACTGAGTTAAGCTCAGAGCGAAGTATTGTTTATGCCACTCTACCTTTCTTACCGAGCGTTATAGCTGGACCTGATCTTCTGTCTCCTGATTCTGTTTCTGACTTTGTTTGCCTGCAGCCTGCCCCGACCTTGGACTGGATCCTGACTACCCCGTCTCTCCTCGGATGACCCTATGCCTGTTATCGAATCCTGCCTGACCCTGATTTAGCTTTGTGGACTTTTAGCTGAGCTAACAAACCTGCTGCATTTGGATCCAGCCGTCTGCCTGTTCTTGTGACACTCTGCAGTCAACATGTACTTTATGCCCTATGAAAGAGGAGGGACAGGCATCGAATTTTTTATCTAGCCAAAAGAAGAGAACAAACCTTCCCAGTTAATGTCAGAATCCATTCTGCGTCCAGCTCTCCTGCTTTAGCTTTCCTGTGGTGTTGACTCAGTCACAGCCTCTTGGTTTTTGCTTTCTACGTGCCCTTTCTCTGCTTCTGTTCAGCAATTAACATGATAACTTACAGTGCAACAGCCGGCCGCTTCACCTCTGATGCCTCTTTAGAAAACCAGAAAGGCTGCTCACAGAGGGACAGCAGATCGTTTCATCTGACGGTGCGGAGCAGACAGAGCTGTTCTATTACGAACAGCGTCGATGAATGGGCCTGCCTTTTTAATAAAAACAATTATTGACTGGCACTGGGACATCGATAGCATCACCTGACATTCAGATGGCAATGACATTTGTGTTGAAAGTGTGGAGTGATTTGGTTTTCTGAGTCACATCTCAGCTTCTGTAAAATGAAAGCAGACGGGGGAAAGTAGTGAACCATCTTTTTGGAGTAAAGGTGTTAGATCTCTAAAGAGCACTGCCATTACCTCATCTGTTTGACCTCGAGACAGATGGGCGTGGTCTGTGTTTGTGTGTGAGATTGTGTGTTAGAGTGTAAGCCAACTGAATCCTTGTTATGATAAGGGGGGTACGGTCGGAGTGGAGGAATGTGCATCTGCAGCACATCTCTGTTCTCCTTCAGCACGGAGCAGAGTGGCAGCCGTCAAAATCTGCAGTTTACATAGTCAGATGAGCAGAAATGAAAGATCCTAGGGAGAAAAATCCTGAGTAGAGCAGAATTTGCATCATTTTGTTTTGGCAGAATAATCCCAAACAGACTCTGAGTTAAGACGTGCGTCACATTCGGGCTTAGAGGTTCCTGAAGCAGGATCAGACAGGAGAATCGAGCATTTCCAAAAGAGTCTATAGACATTGAAAAAGTATTTTTAATTTTGGTTAAAAACAATTCCCTTTGGACAACTTGACAAGCTCATGTAGACAAGAGGGGAGAAGAAAAAGAAAATCTCCTGACTTCCATATCACCATACAGAGCTTCCTGTGAACACACTAGGTTCAGGTATTCAACAGCAAGCAGGGCAGAGCTGAAGATCAGGAGGGGTTTGGCTCCTGTGGACCGGGACTGGTCAGCCCCATCAGCTCATAAGTGTGACATTTTGGGAGGTGCTGTCAAGCCACAGCTCTTAAAGCACGATGTAGATCATCACCTCCAGCTGCGTCCCTCCACACTTACAGGCTTCTCACAAATGCTTCCAGATCCTAGTTGCGTTTGCTTCTTTTTCCGATGCTTGAACCATTCCTGTCAAGTCCAGTCGTCGACCTCAGTTTTCTTCCTGACCACGGGGTGTTCTGTTGGTCTCCTGACCCTCACCTGTTCCCCCCCAACCTCCTGTTGACCCGTCAAATTCCCGATCATCATCTGCCCCAAATATGCCTGAAGCTGCGTTAACACCGAGTATTTCAGAGGCGTTCAAGGACATGCTATGGTGTTCACACTGGACTAGCAGGGAGGGGCTTCTTCTTCTTTTTCATTTTCTACTGTTTACCAGCGAATGTATTTGGAAGAGTCTTGGTGAGAAATATCCAAGTGGAGCAAATCTCACAAATCTGGCTCCAGGCTTCTTCTTTCCCAGCTCTGTTCCGATACTTGAAAGACTTGGTGTCGTAGAATTCTGGTCGGGCACAAAGTGGAAAGATTAATTTCTCCTCTGTGATCAATTTTTTAAACGGTTGGTACTTCCGTGAATGAAAAGAGGACCCCATCGATGCATTACTGCCAAACCTGAGTCCCTGGTTGGTCAAAGTTGAACGGGTTTAACTTTCAACATTCGTTTACTGGCTGCACGGTTTGTGTGTAGAGCCTCAAAACAGTCTTAAGAACGTGTGTAGCTACGCACGATCCATGGACGGAGCTACTGGAGGGCACTAGCAAAAAGTTTTGCCCATCCACTTGCCCCCCCCGAAGACTTTGAGTCAATATTAGTATCATTCTTGAAAAGCACCACCAGTGCAATAATAATAACAGCAATAAAGAAACTTTTGAAATAAATATTTTTGATCCTTCCATTTGTAACATTTGCTGTTTTCATTTCTCAACCTACCAAAGTCTTCTGCCCCCCTCCTGCCCACCCATATAATATGTTGTGGCTTCGCCACTGGCGTGAACACAAGGATTTGGAACGTGGAAGTTACACACGTTTCCATTGGAAGGGGCTGCTTGAACGCAGCCTTAGTCAGACTGGACTTAAGAAATGAAGGGATGGAGAAATATTTCACCTGCATTTTTTTTTTTTTTTTACAATAATGGGCTAATTGGTCAAAATTCTTGATAAAAAATGAAAATGAATGTGTGTTCTCAAGCTAAATGTTTTCAGAGATAAGGTGGAGTTTTTGGCAACACCAAAACGTTCAAATTCAGGGAAATTTTTGACTTGGTGGTTCAGCAATACGAGGACCAAACAAAAAAAAAGCTGTAGTAAAAAGTATATCAACTCTTCAATTTGTCCTAAACAATGTTGTAAATCGATATTAGTATCAAAGTCCATGTCAAAATTTGATTTTATAAATAAATGCAGGATTATTCTCCTACTGAAGAACAGCTTAAAGGTCAAGTTTACATTACCTTTGCCTCTTGAGATCGTGACTCTTGCTATATCTAAAAGTAGATCTGATCTTGTCTCAACTTCAGAGGCGCTTCGAGGGACAACAGACCAAAGGCAGTTCTTTCCTGAAGTGCTACTCTTAGAAAGGCCGCTCCCTCCTTCAGTTTAGAGAGCCGACACCATCTCCGTCTGACCTCCAACTTTACAGTTTCAGGAAGCGTAAACTCTGTAATGACAAAAAGTCAGTCTGATGCGGGCTTTCACTTTTGTTCTGTTGAAGGCTCAGACTCCTGGGCGTCTTTGTTTGACACGCTTGTCTGTTTTTCATTGTTGCAGTCCCTCACTTCTTTTCTTTAAATAGATGAATCTCTGGGCCTCTTCGGTTCTTTCCAACTCCACCTGGAGGGATCATCTGACCCGGAAACGGGGAAAATCTTCAGTTAAGCAGACAGAACCAACAGTATTAATCAGTGACGGCTAAAAGAAGGAAAAACTGAAACCCCACATGTTTCCTCTTTTAAAAAGTACAAAACATTGGTTAATTAGACTCACATGAGGTGATTTAATGCTCATAAAGGCTGTTTAACACAGCCATTATGTACAATTTGCGCATTTCCACGTAGGAAATTTCGGTCTTCCGTGATTCGTCCTTCTTGCATTCGTCGATGTGCGCAGATGTCCGTTGAAGGTTTTGGCCGACAGGTCTTTAAATTCATTTGGTTTTGAGCTGTTCAAAATTTCTGGTCAGTTGAGAATTATGCAGTTCATGCATATTTTACACAATTATTATGTAAATCTTTCGCATTTGTGCATGATTTTTTGCGAGATGCACACGCAAATTCAATGAACTCAATCTTTAAGCTGCTTCCCCTATAAGATTCAAGATCAACTTTATTAATCCCCGAGGGGAAATTAAGTAGGAGTTTGTATCATTTGACACATGTTCGAGAATTTCAGCCTTGGTGTTCACATTGGACCAGCAGGGAAGGGCTTCTGCTTTTTCTTTTTTTTTTTTTTTTTAACTTGTCCTGTCCAACAGCTAGGCAAACAGATGAGAGCTGAGGGCCTCTTGTGTTGGACATATTTTATTTTAACAAGAGGGGTTATTCATCTTCAGACAAACCAAAGGTATGTCTGAATAAACCCCTTTTGTAGTTGAGGCCAAAATTTATTAATTTCAATCATGTTTGAAAATCTTTGGTGTTGGACCGGACGGAAAAGGAAAGAGGGGAAGAAGAGAGAGGGACGTTAGAGAGAGGGGGGGGTAGGAGGGTGATAATAGGAGGGGAAGGGGGGTAAGACCATGAAGCAGCATAGAGCAGACAGGTTTACTGGTTGTTTATCGTTACGGTACGGTTCAAATGTAGTACAAAAAGGGCGGGGCCTGTTCACACACACTCAAATATTATCAACACACCTGCTAGCCGCAAAAATGTCCACATGTCAACATGCACACAAAACAGATAGTGTTCACGAACGCATACCTATGCCTTTAAACCAACTAGTGTGAAATCTTTCATTCATTCAATCATGCAAACTATTAGTGCAAAGGTGAGCTAACACCTGTGCTCAGGTGAGTGTTTATGTTCTTCTAAAATGGATGGTGGAATGTGAAAAGAAGGAGGAGGAGCGCCCAGCCACCCCCACACCCATACCCCCGCCGCAGCAGCAGCGGCAGCCGGAATTCCCCCAACGCCACACGGGAACAGGCAGGGAACAACCGCCCCCCGGGCGACCAAGACCGCCACCCAGGCCAGGGCCAGCCGGACCGCCGCGAGGCCCCCAGAGCCAGAGAACAGGGAGGCGCAGAGGGAAAGAGAGCGCCGCCCCAGCCCAGCCAGGAAAGCAGCCCCCCGCCGCGCCGGAAGAGCCCAACGCAGGGCCCCACCGGAGAGGGACGCCCACAGCCCCAGACGAGCACCCCACCACCACCCAGGAGTTCCGGGCATCCCCCCGCCCCGACCCCAGGTACGAGCCAGGACCCCCCAAGGGAGACCCGCTCCGCACTCCAGGCAGCCACCCACCCAGCCCACGGTTGGTCCAGGTAGGAGCAAGGCAGGGGGGAGGGCCCAGGAGGGGGGAACCCCGGGGAAAAAAGGGCGGCCCACAAGGGATGTTATAAATATGGCCCGACCAGGCTCGGCCATGTTGGAAGTTTGGCGGGGCCCAGCGCCCAGGGGCAAGGACCAGGACCCACCCCCCAGGGACACGAACACCCCCGGCTCAGGTGTAATATGAACCCCCCCACCGTGCGGAGAGAGCACCGCCGGGCCCAGGGAGCCGGCACCCAAGGGACACGGCCGCCATCGCCAAGGGGCCCGCACCCCCCACCAGGGAAGGGGTAGGGGACAGATGGACCCAGGTCCCACCTTCCTTGTAAAATGTGTGTGCGTGTATGGGTGTTTGAGAGGGTGTTTGTGTGCATGTGTGTGTGTTTATGTTTGAATGTATATATTGAAGGGGGAGGGGTGTGTGTACTAAGGGGGGTGCAGTTAAAATTGGCGAGTAGGGCACTAAGGGGACATCTCCTGATTACTCACAGTGATGTCCCCTCACCCTCCACACCAAAGGGCCCTAAATGTCTAAGGTGCGGTTAAAATTGGCGGGTAGGGTGCCAGGAGGACATCTGCTGCTTGCTTGCAGTGATGTCCAAGCACCCCCCCTACCAAGGACCCTACATGTCTAAGGTGCAAATAAAACCGAAAGAGGGGGGGCCCACTCCATACGGCAACCATAGGAGGGGGGCCACTCCCAAGTAGCCCCCCCCCCCAAGGCGCATCGCAGGCTAGACCCCCCACCCCCTCACCCTAATATGAGGTTATATAAGGAAGGGGGTAAGTTGGGGACAGCTGGTAGACTGTCCCCCGGTGGTCAAACAGCCGTCCCCCAGCCCACCCCCAGCAAAGGGGCCAGGGCCACCCAGCCCAGGGGCCCACCCCCGGAGGCGCCGACACCCCAGGCCCGGCACCACCCACCCCACACAGAGAGAGAGGAGCCAGAAAGCGTCGCCCCCCCCCGGAGCAAGCCCAGGCCCCCACCCCCAGACGCCGGCCCTAGAAGAGCTCTGGTCAGGCCTCGACGGGACCGAGGAGGCCAACCGGCCGAGGCAACCACTGATTGCCTCAGCGGAGACCCCGACCCGCTAGCCCCCCCGACCCGTACTAATAATGGGCCCCCCCTCCCCCCCAGAACGCCCCCCCACAGGACAGGGCCGAGAAGCCCCCCACCCCACCCCACCCCAGACCCCGCAGCCGAAGCGGGTGACACCCAGAGCGACCGGGGGCCCCGAGAGGGTTGTCCCGTCCCGTCCCAGAGCCAGGGAAGGGCCGATCCCAGCCCCAGGTGCAGATGGGCAGCCCATCCGGCGCCGCTGGGCCCCCCCCACCCGAGCAGGGCCCCCCGCCAACCCCCCCCCAGCACAGGCAAAGGGACCACCCCCCCAAGCCAAGCCAGACCACCACCCCACCCCCCCACCACGCACCCCCACACCCAAGCCCAGAGGACCACGCAGCGCCCCAGCCCGCCCCACCCAGGCACCGGACCCGACCCCCCGACCAACGGAGTCCCCCACCGCCCCCGCCAGGCACCGGAAGCCCCGACCCCCACCCCAAACCACGGCAGAAGGGCAAGGAGCAGCGACGACCAAGCCCCCCACCCCCTAAGTCATGGAGTCAACCACAGGAGACCAGAGAGACTGAATTCTTTCAAAGTTACTTGAGCTTTGGGCTGAATTTTTTTCCAAGCTGATATGATCAAACAGCAGATTTCTGTGTTGACTTATGTTTATATTTTTCTTGTTTTTCCAATTTATTAAAATAGTTTTTTTGGCAATACAAAGAGTTATGAAAATGATAGATGCTAATCCTTCTTCTATATCGATGGCACTCATGTCACCAAGCACACAAAGTGACGGTGAGGCAGTGATTGAAACCTTAAGCCAGACTGATAAATCGGCACATACCTGCTGCCAGAGAGCCTGGACAGGAGTGCAGAACCACAGTGCGTGCATGTAGCTGTCGGGTAGATTATTATCACAGTGCTCGCAAATGTCTGAGTTACTGAGACCCATCTTGAACATCCTCTGTCCAGTGTAGTAAATTCTGTGAAGAGTTTTGAGATGGATTAGCTGCAGATTTGGACTTTTTGTCAGTTTAAAGGTGTTTAGACAAAGTTCTGACCAGAAGCTTTCATCTGTGCTGATGCTCAAATCTGCATCCCATTTTTTTGTTGGAAGGGCAATATTGTTATCTAAATTACATAAAAGTTTGTATATTTTGGAGAGAGTTCTATTCATTGAAAAATTACTCAGAGTGGTAACTACATCTGGTAGCTTTAAATCGTCGTCTTTAATTTTATACTTTTTAGTAATACTTGATTTAAGTTGCTGATATTCCAAGAAGTTATTTATTCCATGTTTGTCTTGAAGTTCCTGGGGGGTTATGAATCTTCTATCAATAATTACGTGCTCTAGTTGTTTTATGCCCCCTGCTTGCCAAGCTGGGAAGTGAATCATTTTTTTGTTAATAAGGATGTCCGGGTTGTTCCAGATGGGTGTCATTTTGCACGGTTGAATTGATGATTTTGATATTTTGAGAAATTCCCACCAGGCTGTTAAGGTGGCATTTATATTAATGCTTTTGAAACAATCCTGTTTTTTAACTGTTTGGCTAATAAATGGTAGCTGTGACAGGTTGATCTTTCCACATAACGCCTGTTCCAAGTCTAACCATGAGTTGGTTTCTGGATTATTTTTTAACCATTTTAAGATGTATTGTAATCTATTTGCAAGAAAGTATTTGTGGAAGTTAGGTAATTCTAATCCTCCACAGTTTTTTGCAGATTTTAAAGTTTTTAGACTAATTCTTGCAGGTTTGTTGTTCCATAGAAAGCTTGATATGGATGAGTCTAATGTTTTGAACCATTTTAATGGCGGTTGTGTGGGAATCATTGAGAAGAGATAATTAACCTTGGGTAAGATTTTCATTTTAACCGTGGCTACCTTGCCCATAAGGGACAAAGGCAGGTTGGTCCAGCGTGTTAGATCGTCCTGTATGCTTTTCAGTAATGGGGTGTGGTTTAGCTGCACCAGTTCTGATAGTTTGGGGGAAAAGTAGATACCCAGACATTTGATATTTCCTGTTTTAACTGGAATTGTGAGTCTTTGTTCCATATTCCTGTTGAGTGGTAATAAAACAGACTTATTCCAATTAATGGAATAGTCTGATATGGAGGAGAATTCATTTATGATCATTGCTGTTTCATTTACAGAATGTAAATTCCTTAAAAACAGTAATATGTCATCCGCATAAAGACTAATTTTATGATGGCTGTGTTTGGTTTTTATTCCTATAATGCTCTCATTCTGTCTTATTGCTGCAGCTAAAGGCTCAATGAATATAGCAAAAAGAGAAGGAGAGAGTGGGCAGCCCTGTCTGGTTCCTCTTCCAAGAAAAAACCTGTTTGAAGTCTGTTTATTAGTTCTAACTGATGCATTGGGGTTGTGATATAATATTTTGATCCAATTGATGAATGCTTCTCCAAAACCAAACTTCTGGAGGGCAGCAATAAGGAACTTCCAATTAACTCTGTCAAAGGCTTTTTCAGCATCCAGCGATAGTACCGTCATTTCCTGGTTTTTAATGGTGGCAAAGTCTATTATATTAACTAGTCTACGGACATTATCATCCGAGTGTCTGCCTTTGATGAATCCAGTCTGGTCGAAGTGAATTATGTGAGGAGTGATTTTTGCTTTTTCTTTTTCAACTGCGCATGTGTGCCACCTACAGTTGGAAGAGGCTTGGTGAGAAATGTCGCAAATCTGAGTGAGTTCGGCACGAAAAGGAAATCGTTTTTTTCGCTGCTAGCGTCCTTTCAGGGATAGATACGGATTAGCATCCCGTCAGATGTCAGGGGAGTTGCCGTGGTTTATCTCTATTTGAAAAACAAACACAGATGCTGTCCAGCTCGACGCCGTATCCTAGTTCACCAGATAAACCAGCTACGCTCTGAGTTTGGAGTTTTCACATTCAACGGTTGGCAACACCTTAAATAGAAGGGGACGTCCTCCATACGTCACTGCCAAATCCGAGTCCCAGATGGTCAAAGTTGGTTTAGCCTAGTTTAACTTGCAACAAAGGCTCAGTGGCTGCATATTTATGTAAGTAGAGCCCAAAACCAATCGTGACATCTAGCGTGAATGCGAGATTTTTGAACGCAGAAGTGCGTTTACATTGACTTTCCATTGGAAGTGGACACTTGAACTCGCAGTGTACGTTTAGATCAAATCAGTGAGGGAGTCTTGTTGACGTGTTCTGATTATCTCTAAAATCATTCTTTTTTGGGGGGGTGAGGTTGTAAAATGTCTTAATCAAATCTGTCAGTTTGCATAACTTCTTTAAAAGTCGTCCATCGTTTATCACAGGAGTTGAGTTCTAAAAAGTAGCCAAGTACTCTACTTTTTTATTTTAAATCATTTTCTAGATTTTCTAAAGCTGTAAAACCTCTTGCTACAAACTTTATCCACTTTTCTGAGACAACATTTTTACATGTTTTCTCTCTTGTTTAACCTCTAAAGGTCAAACCATCATGGATAAATCAGATCAGTTCTTTTAGAATGAAACCAAAGATCTGATCGATATAAGAGATTTAAGCTGGTAAACTGAACGCAGTCTGTCCAGAAGACAGGGGAAGATTGATTGACAAGAAAAACAGCCAATCAGTACACAGAATGCACTGAACCAATGCACTGTAAAAAACAAAAAACAAAAGCAAAATTGCACACAAAAAAATGAATCAAAAGAGCGAAAATGTGCAAGATGAACCCATGACAGTGAAGGAACACCTCATAGTGAAAGCCAGACTCCAGACAGTCTGTCCTCTCCATGGTCGCCTCAGACCACTTCAGCCCAAATTAAACAAAACTTTCCAAGTGTTGGAAATTCGAGAGACGTTACTGCTCTAGTTTATCTGGTTCATCGAGTCCTTAGAAGTATGAACTTGTCAGTCAGGGTCTCTGTGAGACAAATCTATGACAGTTTATCTGACTTGAACATTTGTGAATTCTGAAGTGAAATTATAATATTAGAAACTTTTCTTCTGGATTTTTATTTTTCCCCCTGAAATGACTGTGTCGGAAACTGAGCATTGAAGGTAATTCGCCTCCTTGAGGCATCTATATCAAGGGTGTCAAACATACAACCTGCGGGCTGTATCCGGCCTGCCAGATGGTTCAATCCGGCCCAGTTGTGAGGAGTAAAAATTATAAGGATGTTTTAAAAAAAAAGAAAAGTATGTTTCTAGTCCATTCCTGTGGCGAGTTATGATTTTAAAGAAATAACCAAAATGCGCAATTCTGCCACAAAGGAAAAGCAAAACAGGTGAAACAGCATTTCTTTTAAACCTAACATTTTACCTGTCTGGGTAAGATGTAATTTGGTTCCGCGCGAGCCCCACCACTGTTGCATTGCTTTAAAAATGATCAGTAGTGACACACTAATGATCAAAATGATCAAAATGATGTTAAAAAGAAAAAAAGGTTGAAGTGGAGGGCTGAGCTTTCCAGGAAAAATGGAAAGAGTTTTATTTGTTCACAGAGCTGAAGGCAAAATCTGCATGCTTGGTTTGTCATCAACAGGTGCTCAAAGAATACAAAATTTCAGCACCACTATGAGACTCACCAAGTTTCACCATTTGGAGTTAAGAAAAGAGAAGATTTACCAACTATTAGCTGGACTGAAAAATAACCATTTACTGCAGGAGTGACGTCAGTGATGGAGCAGTGACAGATTCCTTATTGCTAACACGGAGCAAACATCCAAACCATTTTCAGATAGTGAACTTTTTGAAAAATGCTGAAGAATGCAGAAGTCTTGTGCCCCAAAAAGCAGTTGACCTTTGCCAACATGAGTCTGTCAAGGATTACAACTACAGATCCAACATCTCTGAGGAGACTTGGACACCAAATGAAGGAATCCAGTCATTTAATGTATTTTCGGTCACTATTGATGAAAGCACTGACATCACAGATATACAGCTGTGCGTATTTATTAGAAGTGTTAAAGAGGCCGGCACAGCGGAGTTTCTTGAGTTGATGGACACAACAACAGCTGATGACATAGTCAGCCCTCTAGTTACTGCGCCAGACTATGTTGGAGTGAACTTTAGCCACCAAGCCCCTGTTTTATGGAATAAACTCCCAGCTCATGTAAGAGAGGCCGACTCAGTTTCTACATTCAAAGTTATACTGAAAACATTCCTCTATTGTCAGACTAGTTAGTATTCAGAGATTATTTAACTTAATGTTAATGTGTTTAAATTAAGCTTAATAACAATAACTATTAGTTTTTAGTAGACTGCTAGAAGTTGAAGCTGGGGTAACTATGGTGCACTGGGGTTCTGTCCTCTTTTCTCATCTACTTCTACTCTCCTTCTCTCCTTCTTGATCATTATTCATCATTTAGTTCTCCATGCCTCTGTCTGGTACAGTGTGATTCATGTACTCTCCTTCTTTCCCTCTCCCCTCCTGGGGAGTGGGAGTGCTTCTAGATTCCAGTTGGCTCATCCGTGCTCCTGTACCTGACCGTGTACCTCGTCTCTGGCTCGTCTTTGCTCCTGCTCCTACACCTGGCTGTGGATCCTGCCTCTGGCTCGACTCCGCGCCCCCGGCCGTCCCCCCAACTACATCTGGATGAAGCTCATCTGCTGGACTTTAAATATGTAGTTGTAGAGTTTGATAACTTAATTCTTCTCTATGAGTTTTGGTAAATCACCTGTCCGTCCTGGGGGAGGATCCCTCCTTCATGTGTGCACCCCTGAGGTTTCTTCGTTTTTTCCAGAATCCGTTTTTTTTTTTAGGAGTTTTACGTTACTGCGAAGGGAGGTTTCAAGGGCAGGGATGTCCAGTTTAGTTTAGTCAGTTTGTTAGTTTTATTTAGTATTTTACTATTGATTTCTATGAATTAACTATCCTTTTGATTTTAAGTTTTACTTTTTCAATTACTGATATTATATATAAGGATCTAGTTTACTCTGAGAGGCTTAATGAGACCATGATACAGACTTTTCACACTTGCTCAATTGCTGTGTGTTTTGTACATGGAGGCCCAAAAACATTCTCAAAAACCTGCATAGCAACATTTGAGAAGATGTGAACGCAGAAGCCCGTAGCGCACAAACACACAGAGTTGGAAGAGGCACTTTTGTCGCATTGTTGTCAGGTTTGATTTGACAGATTAGTGGAATCGTCTCAGTGAGCATGTTGGTGGGAAGCGCCTCTGTGCTGCTTGTTTGTGTCATCGCCAGCAGAAACCGCCACCGTCTCGTTTCCTTGCGGTTCTCCTGGGTTCTGGTGGCGTCCTTGGGGAGCCGGCTGAGTAGCTCTCATAACAATGAGGTCACTGCTGGCCCTCACATGCTCCAAAGCAGCGTTTTACACCCTGATGCCTTCTTACTTTGAATATTAATTACTTTTACATGTATTATTGATAAATATTTAAGCTGGTTTTTCACACTTTTCAGGCCCTGAATATACTTGAGTGACAGTTCTTCATTTATTTTTTGTTGTTTTTATTCTTTAACTTCCTTAAAGATGAAAAGAAAATCTCTTTAGTTTTAAGATCTGTAACTTTAGCATGTAGCCTCTCAATAACCACTTTTAAATTTAATGTAAAAGTATTTGTCAGCAGTGAACACTATTCACCGTTTTTGAAAAATCCTCAAACTTTTATTTGCCGTTGAACGATTGATAAAATATTTTCAGAATTTCCTTTGGACGGGCTTTTCTTTAAATTATTATTATTAATAATAATAATACATTTAATTTAAAAGCAACTTTCAAGACACCCAAGGACACTGTACAGGTTAAAAGAGTAAAACACAAAATCACAACATGTTAAGAACAATGAATAAATTGAAATCATTACTACAATCAGATAACAGAAGATGAAAAATTGTGATCTGGAAAAGCAAATTGAATTTTTAAGGCAATACAGCATTTACAGACAATTTTGTGTGTGTTTGTCATTATTATGTAATCTAACGTTCCCCTAAACTTCCAGAAACGTTTAAATATTTGCAAATATTTTTTTGTTGCCACATTTGTGGACATGAACATGTTTAGAACAAATCTGGCCTTTTTCCCACCTCTCTGTCTACTAATCACCATAAGACGCCGTGCTTCACTTCAAAACAAGCTGATAAACGGCGTAAATTCTTTTGTAATGTCACATGTCTGTTTATGTGACGGTGAGTCATTTGCTACTGAACATTTCCAGCCGTCTCAGAGTAACTGAAGCTGCTACCTGGTGGCGCACCTGACCGTCTGACGTTCACCTGCAGGTCTCTCCTCCGCTTTTATGTTGGCACAGATAGACTCTGGCTCTGGTTGCAAGATCTGCTCAAGTGATTTGCAAATCCTGCGCAGTCATCGCTGAGGTCTGCCCAACAACAGAGAGAGACTCTGTTTGTTTTGACGACTGAAACTGGGCCACGGGGTTTTCTGTTGTCCTGGGTGGACGGGCAGAGGGCGGGGTCCTTAAGAGAAAAGGCCTCCTCATTAAATGTGTCAGGGTAAACATTGGCCAGCAGCGGGCGTCTGAATGTTTCAGGACTTGGAGTAAAGTTTATCTCCACATCATCTTATCCAACTCTTCAAATCAGGAAGTCCTTGACTGAAATCGTGCCTCTGTTGGTTTTGTTGTGTTCACATCTCAAAAATGAACCTTACTTCCTCCTGAATATTTCCATTCTGAGGAGGCTCACGACAAACACTGCTTTGGCTGGGGTCAGGGGGGAATTACCATACATCACAGATCGTGACAAGAGCTGCAGGCAAAAATAATCAACAGGTTTTTCAGGTATTGAGCTGCGTGAAAAACTTTAAATGTTTTATTGGAACTGACAATAATGCCAAAATTAGCTGAAAGTTGCCCAAACAAAAAGTGTTTGGGACGTCAGTACATTGCAAATAACAATTTTTTAGTTTTGTTTGTTTGTTTAATTTTTATAGTGCAGTTGCATATTTTGATGATCTTTTAGTAAATACACATTTATTTGGAAAAAACAAAATAATAATAAGAGGATTCGACTCTCAGGGGGCGTGTTGAGCATGAGGGTCTTTGGGCAACGTTGTTCTCAAGATCTACCACCCTGACTGTTCCAGATTACCAAGCCCTACTTGGTGCTGATTATTTCAACCAGATGTCTCCACATTCTGATTGAATGAACACACCTGGTCTAGGCAATCAGCAGCAAGGAGTGCAGGGAGAGCTGGAAAACAGGCAGGGAGGTGGATCTCCAGGACCAGGAACGAGCGGGCCTACTGCCTAAATTCGTAGCCAAAGTCCAGGTCTCCCTGTGTCAATTCCCAGCTTGGATAAAATGCAGTGGGTTGTGTCAGGAAGGGCATCCTGCGTAAAAATCTCTGCCAAACCACCTGTGCAAATCAATTAAAGCTGATTCGCTGTGGCAACTCCTGACGGGATAAGCTCAAAGGTGAGCAATGTATGTTTTAAAAACACATGTGAATTGTGCTGCTATAACTAATTTTCGTAGCCATTTAACTTGTAAAGATTTTTTTGTGTACTTTTTTGCAGTAATATTTGAATCCTGTATAACCAGTTATGCTCAGACATGTTTTTCAGTTCTTTCGTTATACTGTTGTTTGGTAATTGTAATAAATGTCCCAAAGTCACGTGAGAATATTTTTTCATTGTCTTGTGTTTATTTTACTGCAATGATAAAAACATTTTAGCTTTTTTTTTTTTAAGTAAAAACTGGACTTAAAACAAAAGTACAAAAAACAAATATTTATTGACATTTCTGGTTACTTTTACTCTAATTTCGCTTGTTAGTCACCGAATGTTCACATTTAAAGAACTTATCAAATTCAAATTTCCAATATTAACTGTTTCGATGTAAAATTCCTATTTGTTTGTATAAATATTTAGGCGGGAACTGCTGATTTTGGTTCACTTTGTAGAATTTCGACAGTTGATCGCTGACGCCCTCTAGTGTAAAACTATTGACTTACATCTCATCATTTATATTCAATCGAAAGTCGAGTTTGAAGGGTAGGAATTTGTTGATTAAAAGTTAAAAATGCTAATATATATTTAAAAAATCAACTTTTAGTTTCAGATATTGACAGATAACGTTTAATAAATATTAGAGCCGCTGTCTCTTTAACTCCACCGAGTGGCGCTTTATTTGGCAGGAAGTTAGCTGCCGTTAACCGGAAGTTCAACAATGAGGACACTCTAAGGAGCAGGAATTGGCAAAGAGCTTTCCTGCCAGCTTTTTTTTATTCTTTTTAAGAATCCATCTAGAGCAGGTAAAAATCCTCTACGAACCGGGCCGGTCGAAGTCGTTTGGTCCACTTTTCCTCTGGTGCTGTCGAAGCTGTGGCGCCGCGGCGGCTCTGCCTGCGCAGTCATGGCTCGCTGTGGTCGCCTTACCTCGCAGTGGAAAACAGTCAGTGGACCAAAAATCTAACATGTTCAGAAGGTTCTGTGGTTCTGAAGGGGTCGGATTGGAGGTTTATCCTGGTCTGCGGGGACTCGTATTCGGTTCGATTCGCGTGCCGCCTGCAGCTTTGAGACGCTTAGACTAGGAGCTTTAAACGGATTTGTTCTTACCGCGCGCGCGCGCTGCAGAAACAAACGGATTCAAACTAGTTTGACACCAAATCTGTTTCTGTCACATGTTTTGATAGAATCATTCTCCTTATATAACAAGCTTTAGGCTTTTTCTTGCACATTTTGTGTGTCAGAATTAAAAAAATAATAAAACATGTCTTCATGAAAACAACATTTTCCTGATTATTTTAAACATTTCTGTATAAAGATAGGTTAAATTATAATTGGTTTGTGTATAAAGAATAAAAAATGCCTGAGATCAATGTTTTTCTAAATCATGCTTTTGTCAGAAAACTGTTATTTTAAAAGTTTGAAGCTCTGCAAATGCGAGAGAATCGTCTAAATGCTTTAACTTAACATGTTTCTTGCTAAAATCCTGTAAAAAATCTAGTTTTCATCAAAACATTTAATTATGTAAATGATTAAATCCTTTAAAACATATTTTTAAAATAGATCTTAGGTAGAAATGACTTTCTGAAGTCGTATTTAAATATTTTTGGCAGTAGGCGGTCGTTAGTGTAAATATTTCAGGAAATTACTAAATTTGTATAGATGATAGATATAAATATGTATTCATGTACACATGAAAAAATGTTTTTCTGCTTTTGTGACAGGAAACACACAGTTATCCAGCAGAGTTGGAAGGAAAAATGCAGTAATGGTGAGTGAAATCAAGGCTGTGATGTGTTTTTAGATCTATTTCTCTAATGATTTTAGGAGTGAACGGATGAATCGATCGGTTTTTTTCACTGTTAGGTCTTTTTATTTAACTGTATCTGGAGGATTCATCTCGTCCAGTTACAGCATTCATGAGAAAAAGGTTGTCGTCTCTTTGTTAGTCTTCAGCCGTAGATCTGAAGACCAAGGAGGAAAAGGACGCAGAGTTGGACAGACGGATCGAAGCTTTGAGGAAGAAGAATGAGGCTCTGGTCAAGAGGTATCAGGTACAGAAACCCGTCTTTATCTGCAGGTTTGTGTTTCAAAAGAAGGTTTTTGTCCTCCCTTCAGAATTAAAGGTGTCTAGAATGCTTCCAAAGGAGGTGGATTCGTTTTAGTCACTTTCATCGTTTAATGTAAACCCCTTTGCTGTAGCAGCAGATGGTTTCATAAACAGACTTTGCTCCTGCGTTTGCATGCTGATCATGTGTTTGTGCAGTTTCCCCCAGATGTCGATAATCTAAAAGGAAAACAGGATTTACTTGATGAATGTAACTTTTAAAAAAACTCGTTGAGCTTCACTCAAATGATGAGCCAAAGAGTTTGAAAAAGTCCAAAAACATTTATTAAAAAGGCGAAATGAACCAAACGTTGAAACGATCACTTCTTTGCTCCTCTTATTGAATATGAGTCTAGCAAAAATGGTTTCAACAAAGTCAAAAACATACATTTTTACACTTTTTCTAAAAAAAAAAATGTATATACTTCTTTGATAACCCAGAGAAACAAAGACATGTTTGTATGGTGTTATTAATATTTATGTTATTATATGTTATACACGATTTGATTTAAAAATAATACCTGCTTTAGTTTTTTCTGGCTTTTTTTTCCCCAAACAGGAAATTGAGGAAGACAAGAAGATGGCAGAGAAGGAGGGTATTGCCGTGACAACAGGCCGTAAGCCCCGCCCACAGGAGCCAGAATCTGAGCGGCGGAAGACTGAGAAGGAGAACTTTACCGTCACTGTGGACCTCTCCAAACCTGCCGGGGTGAGACGGACCGCCGGGGACGAAGAAAACGCAGACGGTTCCTGCTGTTTTCTCTGTTTCCATAGCGCTCCCAGTGATCTTTTCATGAGGACGTTTAAGCCAAAGTCTGAAAAACCTGTGGCATCGTTTCTGCTGAGCGGCAGGAGTTCATTTCCCATCACGCTTTCCACTCTCTCCGATTAGCTTACAGTTCTATCATGGATCTATTAGTCTGCAGGTGGATGCGTCAGAATGGAGCGGAGCAGAGAAATTGAATATCGCGAACAAATGTCGTTCTTTCCGGCTCCGGTCCCCCCACAAGTGCAAAGATGCTGATGCCCAAGAAGAACCGCATTGCGATCTACGAGCTCCTCTTTAAAGAGGGAGTAATGGTGGCCAAGAAAGATGTCCACCTGGCCAAGCATCCAGAGCTTGCTGACAAGAATGTGCCCAACCTTCATGTGATGAAAGCAATGCAGTCCCTGAAGTCTTGTGGGTATGTCAAGGAGCAATTTGCATGGCGTCATTTTTACTGGTACCTGACCAATGAGGGGATCCAGTACTTGAGGGACTTCCTCCACCTCCCCCCTGAGATTGTTCCTGCCACTCTGCGCCGCCAGACCCGACCTGAGACCGCAAGGCCAAGGCCCAAGGGAATGGAAGGAGAGAGACCTGCTCGGCTTAACCGTGGAGAGGCTGACAGAGATGCCTACAGGCGATCTGCTGCTCCCCCTGGTGCTGACAAGAAAGCAGAGGCTGGTGCTGGGTCTGCTACAGAATTCCACTTTAGAGGTGGATTTGGACGCGGCAGAGGACAGCAGCCTCAGTAAAAGTCATTTTCTGTACAATAAAGAAAATCTAAACGATTAAAAAAAAAAAAAAAAAAAAGAATGGAGCGGAGCAGGGAGCCTAGTTTGTACGTAACAACTACAAGCTTTTTTTCAAACAGCTTTGTTTTTTTTTTCATCTGTTCCCGATTTTACAATGTAACTACATGTCCTGAGAAGAATGGCCACAAGAACACGTTAAAAACACCAAAGACGGCATTTTCATTGGAGCTGCACACAAAATAAGCGAAAAGAGCAGCCAAATTTCAAGACGAATGACTTTAAGCTCCAGAAATCCTAGAAACGGATCCTTCTGTTGACACGATGGCGTTTTTTTGTTCGTCTTTCAGTAAAAGAAACCCTTCAGGGCTCACCACAGAGAATCAACTTTCACATTTGGTGCTGGATGCCCTTTCCTGTCCCAACCCTGTATCTTATCCAGGCTGGGGACCGGCACAGGGAGACCCGGACTCCTGAAGGGTCTTGCCCATGTACACACACAGGGTGTAGCTCACCGCGGCCCCTGACTTCCTGTGTGGCCGTCCTGCGCTAAACCAACGGAGCTATGCAGCCGCTCACAGCAGAGACGGAACTTCCAAATCCTCTTGGGTGTTAAAGACCCGCTCCAGAGAAAACTGCGTTTGGAAGACTCAGATTAAGCATGAAGTAGCATTTCTGAGGACTAATTTATTGAGATTGTTGTGAGTCAGGATCAGATGAGAAAATGCTGCTTGGAGGAGAACATTTTTGTGGCGTAAAAAAATACGCTGGGCCGGTCACAGCCTTCCTGCTCCGCTCCATCCTGATGCCCCCACCTGCAGACAAATAGATGCATCTACGTCTTTTTTTCCACGTCTGAGCTGGAATCTGGATCAGAACTGTACGACTGGACAGCTCCAGCGCTTTCAAAATAGATCTACGGTCTACCCCCGTTTTCTCATGATACCCACATTTACTATCTTGTTTTCACAAGAAAACACTTTTATTCTTTTTGTCTCTTAATAACAAACTAATTCCCCAATGACACGCATTGCCTCCAGCCTGCTTCTCATGCATTATTCTGTAACCATGGAGACGGCCCGCTCCCCTCATCCGGTCACTGAGGAAGTTGACAATAACTGGCTGCGCAGCTGCAGACGGGCCAACCTCCTCAAAAGACGAAGACTGAATCAGACGTCGTTTACGACCGACAACATCAGCGTTAGGCCTGCACAATATACCGCAAATTTATCGTTATCGCAACATCAAGCTGTGCAAGATCGCAAAAGACGGCGAAAATTGCAATAAATGGTAAACCTTAAATGTGCTAAAACAATCTAATGGCAACTTGAAGCATTTAACGGATCAAATAAATCCATTTATGCATTTGACCAATCAGATGGAGCCGTATTGTGTTAGATGTTTGTCACCTATGTCGACGAGGGTCATTTGAAGTATCCTTTTTTAAACTGTTGCAATGAAATGGAAATGATGTTTTTGGTTGTTTTGCTCTTTGTTTATATACTGGAAATTATATCGTTATCGCATTATTAATCACCAATGTCGCATATCGCGAGTTTTCCTCATATCGTGGCGCCTTAGGCAGCGTCATCTCTACCTGAGTTGGACCACGATCAATGAATCAATTAGCAATTAAGCAGTTCTTCTGGTTTCCAACATTTGATTTGCTGCGGATTGTAAAACAAAACCAAAAAAATATTCGTTATCTCATCACAATTTCTCGTCTCGTGATAAGGACATCTGCTGCAGAGGTTGGCGCAGCTGCAGCAGCTGCAGCTGCGCCAACCTCTGCAGCAGATGTCCTTATCACGAGACAACGGGCAGAAAAAAGAGACCGGGAGTTGAAGCTCCATTGGAAGCAAATGCTTACAGACCATCAGAACATTTAATGAATTCAGACGGAAGAGACAAATCACTGATTTCATGGTTAACGTTCCTGAAACCTCACGGCGGCGGCGGCGTCTCCGCTTTGCGTCGGAGCGGAAGTGAAAACTGAGAATCTGTTTCCAACAGGAGAAGCGAGTGGTGAACAACTGGAAACCCGGTACGCCTCGAGGCCGGAAGACGTCGGAAGACGACGACAACCGGGGGGCGAGCGACGGCCACAGCCCCCCGCGGAGGACGGGATCTGGGCGGATGGGGCGAGGAGGTCAGAGGGGCGGAGGCGAAGGCGGAGGCGGTCTGCAAGAGAGGAGGGAGTGGGAATCGAGGACTCACAGAGAGGGGGAGTCTGAGCCTGGAGGCCAGGGACGCAGAGGAGGACGGAGGGGGAGAGGGAGAGGAGGTGGAGGTGGAGGTGGAGGTGGAGGTGGAGGAGGAGGAGGAGGAGAAGGGGGAGGAGAAGGAGGAACTGCAGGTGGAGTGGACAAGAAGTCAAAGGTGGGTGTGGAAGCTGGAAAGTAAAACAAATCTGTTTCTGCCGTTTTCGTGTTTACAGAGTTTTTCCTCAGCGACCTTTTGGCTGCAATGTTTAACTTTGTTTTTATTTTTTGGGGGGGAGGGGGGGGTTTACAAAGGTTTTGTTGCATTCTAACGGTGGGGGGGGGGGGCATTAAAGACTCCTCACTGTGATTGGATGCTTCTGGACAGGAATGGGAGGAGAGGAGACGTCAGAACATCGAGAAGATGAACGAGGAAATGGAGCGGATAGCGGAGTACGAGCGCGGCCAGCGGGTACCCGTCTCCGTCTCCTAGCAACCGCTTCCTTCTATTCTTTTTTGCCTTTGCCGTGACAGGAAACCCCTTTTTGGATTTTTAGCCAGATGGAGACAAACCGATCCGCAACTTCCTGGACGACCCGAGGCGTTCTGGACCCGTGCCGGACTCCGACCGCAAGGAAGGCAGCCGTAGACATGTGCGAAACTGGGGGGGGCTGGACTTTGACAACGTGAAGACGGGAGCGGAGGTGGAGAGAGAGTGGACTGTAAGTGCTGCGTGTCTGCGGCTCTGCGTGTCTTTTTTTGCTTGTTAAAGGGGGGATTGGTTCTGTGCATATCCGCAGAGCCGGAGGCCGGGTCCAAAGGGTTCCGTGGACATGACCATGTCCATGACGGGCCGGGAGCGAGCGGAGTACCTGCGCTGGAAGAAGGAGCGCGAACTGATTGACGAGGAGAGGCTAGCGCGCCATCGCAATGCCACGGGACAGTGGCGGCGAGAGTGGGACGCCCAGAAGACGGACGGGATGTAAGTGAGGGGGGGGCAGCATGGTGGCAGTGTGTTTGAGTACAAAGAAAGTCCAGCGGTCATCAAACCGGGACTGAAACGGCAGCGATCCTAAACCCAGCAGAAATGGATCCGTGTTCTGGAAAAACCAAATCCAGACCAGAACCAGAATGAAACGCTGTTTATTGACAATACAACATCAAAAACAACGACGTAGGACCGAAAAAACCTAGAAACATTTGGACTTCAAAGCTTCTCAAAACTGACATGAACCAAGAACTCAAAATCTACGGTGGCCCTGAAGTCCAAATCTCTCAACACAAAAACTGATTAAATCTCAGAAATTAAAAAGCAAAACAAATAAAACATTACACTAAAGAAATCAAAACAAAATTCCAGAAATGAAATCAATAAAGTTTTTGGAAAAATAAAAATGTTTTCCAGAAATTCAAATAGTTATAAAATAAAAACAAAATTACTTTTGTTTTCCAAAATGTTTACTTTTTTTTTGGATATGTTTTTATTTTTTTTTTTATTTTCGCTTTCTGGAATTTGTGTTTAGATTTCTAAAATGTAATGTAGTTTCTTTATTGGTATTATTTTTAATTTTTTTGTGATATTTAATGTTAATAGATTAGTTGATTTGGACTTTAGAGCCACCGTAGAAAACCCTTCCCGCTTTGACCATTTGTAGAATCTAATTAAACATTTTAGCATTTTTCACAAAGATTTGGCACATTTTCTCCTTTTCTTTCACTTTATTTTAACTTTAATTGTTTTTCTTTTTTAACAATTGAAGTTTTTTTTTTTTTTTTTTTTTGGTCAATATTTAACTGACATTCTAGCGTTTCTCTTAATGTTTTTTATGGATTTGGTCTATTCAGCAAATTTACCACAAATTTTGATCTGAAAAATGATCTAAGTGCTGAGAGTAAAACCAGAATAATCCATTGAAAACTGTTTTCATTTGTTAATTTGCTGAGTGGAAATATGAGCTGAAAACAATCAAAAATGTTTTTTCTTTTTTCAAAATAAAAATTTTCCTCTGGAAAAATCTGAAGTTCCACCTCCAGAGAGGCAGCTCCTAGCATGAAGGACAGAGGAGGATCAGGTTGCAAATTCAAACGTTGGTTCTTCTCCACCAAACCGCAAAATATCTGAACATCATGAGCTTTTAGTTCTCTGGCTGATTAATCAGTAAAGATACAGAACATTAAAGCAGAGAAACTTTGAAGGTTTTTACATCATCTGCAGATGCTAGACTGGATATTCTTTGCAAAAGACACAGAACCGGATCTGTCTGTTAAATAAAGCCTCAAAAGTTCAAATGAATCCTCAGGATGGAGGGATAAATGCCCACAATGGTGGAGAAAAGGTCTTTTCCTCCCACCGTCCAGGACGATGCGTTCAACTGCAGGAATGCGATGATGATGGAGGGAGTGGAAACGGGTGGAAACACCGAAAAATAGAGGCGAGGCAAAAAAAACGCAGAAATAATTGCAGAAGCGTAGGCAGGCGCAGAAGCGTAGGCAGGCGCAGAAGCGTAGGCAGGCGCAGAAGTGTTCGCAGGCGCAGAAGTGTTCGCAGGCGCAGAAGCGTAGGCAGGCGCAGAAGCGTAGGCAGGCGCAGAAGTGTTCGCAGGCGCAGAAGCGTAGGCAGGCGCAGAAGTGTTCGCGGATGCAGAAGCGTTCGCAGATGCAGAAGTGATCGCAGACGCAGAAGTGATCGCAGACAAAGAATCGATTGCAAATGCAGAAACGATTGCAGAAGCGTATGCAGGGCCAGAAGCGTTCGCAGATGCAGAATTAATCGCAGACGCAGAAACAATCGCAGAAGTGATTGCAGATGCAGTAGCGATTGTAGAAGCATATTCAGGGCCAGAAGTGTTCGCAGGCGCAGAAATCGTACGCAGACGTCGAAACAATCGCAGACAGAGAAGCGATTGCAGATGCAGAAATGTACCCAGAAACGATCACAGAAGCGTATTAAGGGCCAGAAGTGTTTGCAGGCGCAGAAGCGTTCGCAGACGAAGAAGCATACGCAGGTGTAGAAACAATCGCAGAATTGATCGCAGACAAAGAAACTTTTGCAGACGCAGTTCTGATGTTTGGATTCTTCTGCAGGTTCAAGGATGATTCCCATGTGGCTGCAGAAGGTGTCGCGTCTGAGGCCGGCAGCAGAAGAGGCAAGTCTGCACTCAAACGCGCCACTAGCACACAACAAACACACAAATGCACCACAAACACACACCCCGGGCAGAAGGAGCTCAGCAGCTGTGACCTGAGCTTCTCCTCTCAGGCGCAGCAAATCTGTCCGGACACCAAGTTTCCCCTCCGGCTCATCAAGCCGGTTATGTAAAAGCTCGCCGGTACTCCCCCGAGCCCCAACCAGCCTCCACTTTCCTCCTCCGACCTCTGAGGGTCGTCAGCAAAGCGCCTTCTCCCCATCGCAGTTTGCTGACTTTCACGGGCATAAAGGACCCCCCCCTTCACGGCGTGAAACTCGCTTGGTGTCGCTGCCAAACTCGAGAGTCCATCAAGAGCTTCTGATTCCATTCATTATCTGCGCCAAATGCCAAAACATTTTTGGTGACAATGTCCTGCCTAAAGGAAGAGTTTCCTCAAAGCTAGTGACTCAGACTGAACTGTTTGGAGCTAAAAGAGTCGATAATTAAATAAAAAACTAAAGAAACGCTGCAAAAAGGGAAAGAGGTGATTTAATTTTGATTATGTAACACATCTTATAAGTGAAGATTAATTTTTAATCGGTTCTATTTTTATCTTTTCAACCGAGCTTTACCCCCTCGATGCCTGAAAAGCTTTTATTTTGTAGAGTTATGAGTGAACAGATACAGAAATTTCGATTTCCGAAGCGCAGAATTCCTCTGTGCTGCATCGGGAAATTAATTTTATTGGATTGAAATATAACCAACAAATATACCCGATGGTTAAAATATTTAGAAACCAATTCAAATGAACATTTCAATAAACAAATTAATTTGAAAAATCTCTATTTTCCAAGCTATCATTTAATAATCTAATATAACGTTTGGAGCAAAAAGCTTTTACTTTATTAGGGTAAATTCAGTCACTTCCTGTTGATGCAAAAATTACCTTCTGATGCCAAAATGGTCTCTTTAAATTAAGAGCTGGATGTTGTTCTTACTTCCACTTGCGACAAACTATAATCGTTTTTCTCTCACTTAAATATAAAATCATTTAAACATTTTTTGAAATAATAAATATGAATGAAACATTTTCTTTGGATTGTAACATATTGAGGGCATTTTTAAGGAGCGAACATGTAAATATCCCACTAAGTTGAATTTAGATTGTTTTAAAATGTGAAATCTGAAAACATTTAATCATTTTCAAAATGAACAAAATCTTGTCGGTGCTGCTTGTAAAAGTTCCAGAGTTGGAAGTAGAAAAAAATAAAAGCGGTTAAACAAAAACGAATGGAGAATAAAAAAAACGAGTGTGTCCTCTCTGCAGCACGGCGCCGCCGCTCTGGCAACGCTCCTGGGGGCGGGGCTTCAGGTCAGAGCGTGGTGTGGGGTTGAGACTGATGTGTTTTTGGTCTGAAGTTTGAAACTTTAACACTTCTTTCCGTTTCATAAAGCTGCTCCGCCCCATCAGGACTCTGACTGTCTGGACTTCAACAAACTGCATTTTGTGCATCTTGACCTTTTTTCTCTGCTGACTCTTCGCTTCCCTCCTCATCTCGCATCTTTTCCTCCGTCTTTTAACCTTCATTTCTTCCAAATGTCTTTTATGTTTAATCCCTTTTTCCTAACATGTTTCTTTAATCTCACGCATTTTCTGAATGACTTTTTGCTTCTTTTTTTAATCCAAAAATACTATCTATCTTTTACTTTTAAATGTGCAAAAATATTTAGCTTCAGACTTTTGTTATCCAGTATTTCACTACTTTCTAGCTTCTATTTTCTACAGCTGATTTTTAACTATTAATGCAGAATTTTCTTTTTTTATGTTCAGTTTTCTTTCAGTGTTTTTAACTATTTATTGTGTAATTACTTTGCCAGATTTTTCATTTTCTTTTCAGCCTTTTTCACCTTTTCAGGTCAATTTATATTTTAATAATAATTTAGTTTAGTTGTTATAATTATTATTCATTTGACTGTTTTGAGTTATTCAGATTTTCACATTTCTTTTTCTTTTTAAAGAAACTAAACTTTCTTTCACTTTTATTCAGAAAATGTGATATTTGATGTTAATTTATTTATTTTATTTTATTTTCAGCTGTCCTTAAATTGTTTTGTACATATTTTGTCGTTTTTTTGTTTGAAACTTAATTTATTGGGTCTTATTATTGCGATTATAAACGTTATAAGATAAATTAGCATTTCTACCATTTCTTTTTTATTTTTTTTTTTCTGGAAAGGTTTTGTCACTTTGTGCACTTTTTTCAGCAAATAAAATGTATTATTATTATTATTTTTTGAGCTTTCCTACATTTTTTCTTATAAATTTAGCCTCAAACGTTTGGGTTTAAAAAGTCTTAAAAGGGTTAAAAACGCAGCTTATATATATTTTTAAAGACCACTGGGAACGCTTTTAAAACCCATCAGAAGAGGATTCTTGTGGGACTTTTCCGTGGATTCGGCCTCATTCTGTGAAAAATTACTTCACGGACAAATTCAGGTTCATTCCGTTTTTCCGAAGCGTTCAGACGCCGCTCCAGATTTCTGTTCTGGTTTTGGAAACTGGTTTATTCTGTGTGTATTCGCCTGTCTGAACGTCATTCCTGATTATTATGTTTTCTGTCTCCTGTAACTCAGACGACAGCAAGCGGCCTCCGAGAGCCCCGACATTTGCTGACTTCCTGTCGCAGGGCAAGACGCAGGGAGGCCGGGGGGAGCGGGGCCGAGGGCGGGGCCGCGGACAGAAGCAGAACTACAGGTGTGTTTGTTTGTCTCCCTCTGTGCGGTTGAAGAAGGATTTTATTAATCCTCTCTGAACGCCACTTTTAAGACCCACGGAGAAAAGATTCCAGTTTTTTAGGAAAACTGTGGATTCTGTTGACAGCATGCATGACGACCGCTGGGAGGGGGACCAGGAGGAAGAGGAGGAGGAGAAAAGAGAGGAGAGGCCGAAGAAGAAGGAGGAGAAACAAACTCCTCCCACTCCACAAAAGGTGGAAAGTATTTCTTTAAATGGCGTCATGCTAGCATCACATTAGTTTTAACGTCATGAGTTTGAATCTGTCACGACTTGTCAAAACTCCCATGATGCTTCACTTTACTTTGAGTTCCTTTGGAGTTCTGACTTCAGCGTTTTCCGTAGGTGGAGGAGAAGAATGACGGCGAGGCGGGTGAAGACGATGAGGACGAGTGGGAGGATGCTAGCGATGAAGAGGAAAACGACACGGTGGAGAGAAGAGGCGGCTCGGAATGGGTTGCCAGGGGCGACGGGAAGAAGGATTCTGGGAAGGAAAACAGCAAAGGCAGCACGCCCACGTCTCCCCAGGCTAGATCACGACCGATGTCAACCGGAAACCCCAAAGAGCAGCGCACGCCACGCCCCAAGGTCCACATTCCCTCCCCCGCGGCCGCAGTTCAGGAGCCCGCAGTAGGAGCCAAACCCCTCAGCCCCTTCGACCCGCTGGAGGGTCACCAGCCGGTGTCGGACTGGGGAGAGGAGATGGAGATGGTGTCGCCCCGTTGCAGCTTGGGAAACGAGAGCCCGCTAAAGCCTCTGAGCGCCGAATCCAGCCCTCCGAAGAAGAACGAGGAAGAGGAGGGGCTCCAAGTCGCCAGCGAACCCCCTGAGCCGCAGAGGGCGGAGCCAACAGGTACGCCCGCACGCTCACCTGTTTCGTCACCTGTACACACAATAATTGTGGGGGGACTCTAGATCTGCATTCTGTAACCTAGCAACCAGAACTTAGAGATGAATGGATGGAAGACAAGTTCTTTCCATTTTCACACAGACTTTTCCTTACGCTGACATTTAGTTTATTAACAGTCATACCACAATTTTTATTATTCTAAATTTTATTTTATTTTTCATTTATACTTTTAGTTTTATTTTATTTTTTATTATTTTTACTTTTATTTTGTCTTAATTATATTTTTTATTATTTACTTTTAAAAAATTTTTTATCTTATATATTTTTATTTTGACTTTTATTTTGTTTTATTGAATTTTTTAAGATCATTTTTTCTGTTATTATTATATTTGGCATTTTTTGTATTTTAAATATATATATTTTACTATTCTTTTGTTATATTGATTTTTTGTTATTATTTTTACTTTTATATTTTATATTTTTAATTTTTACTTTTTTTTTCTATTATTTATTTTCAAATTATTTTTACTTTCATATTTCGATATATTTTTATTTTTATTCTCTGGTCCTGCTCAGCAGCTGAAGAGCAGCTGAAGGCCTCTGCTGTCAGATTTTACTGTTATACTTTAATTCAGAAAACTTTTGGAATTTTGAATAAACTCCCAGAAGCTCCTGGGGATGCTATTTAAAAATATTCAAAATGAAAGATTTAAAATTTGGTGGGAAGTTTCAGGATGATCAGACTTTTTTCTGTTTCAGATTTATTGAAGTCAAAAGCAATAAAAATAAAAATATTTTTCTTTTCCTCCATTTTGTTTTCTCCTCCCCAGCTGCTCCTCCTTCTGCTCCTTCAGAAAAAACTCACCAGTCTGTAACCGGGTCAGAACCAGAGGCGGCCCCCACAGAGTCCCTCCCCGATGTGGTCGTTGACTCCGCCCCCTCACAGGTCACAGAGGACCAGGATGCACCTGTTCAGTCAGAAGGTGAACAACCAGTCAATCTGACAGGTTTTTACAGTAAAACAAACCAAAAAGCTAATTGTGATTTAAAATAAAATGTTTTTATGTAGAGCAGCACAAACAACAAACATTAAAAGCAAATTTATTGAATGGTTTGTGAAGACTGGGATGATCTAACGAAGAGGAAATTAGACAGAAGAAGAAATAACAAGACAGAAGTCCTAACCATTGATTTTAATATTTATATTTTTGGTAAATGACCATGGTATGAGTGGGAGCGGGCTCTTCCAGCAACCGGAAGATGAGATTAAGTTTTACATTTACCGATTAAGTCACAATTAATCATCCAAAGTTGGATGCATGTGTTTATAAATATTTGTCTCTTTTGTTTGTCTTCTTTTGTATTGTTTTTGTTTGTTTACTTGAATTTATGTGATGAAAAATTTTTGTTGTTGTTTTTCCCCCCCAAACAATCTCGCATTTACTGTCCTGGCTTTGTGTTCACCGTCTGACAGCGGACCGACCCGACCCGGCCTGCACCCCGCCTGAGGCCCAGCAGAACCCCCCTGATCCAGCAGCAGGGGTAGAGGACGCCGCGGCGCCCGGAGAGACCGGAGCCGCTCCAGAAGCAGCAGCAGAGCCGGCGCCGACCTCAGAGCAGACGCCTCCTTCAGGTGTGACCCCGCCCCCTCCGACATCATTTCTCACACTCCCTCTGGTCTGGCTTGGCTTTTGTGGGTGCCCCGTCACACACGAGCTGGGCTTCCTGGTTGAGACTCCGCCCCCTTTAGGATGTTGATAGACCACGCCTCTTCCTCTGAACTTTCTCGTCTTGTTCTCTTCTTTGTGGTGTAAAAAACTTTCTCCAAATTAATTTCTTTACCCCTCAGGTAAAATTATTTGAGGTTTGGGAGTCAAACTTGAGCTTCGAGGACGAGCGCCATTTTTTTAGGCGTTTTACGCCGACGAGCGCAGAAGGGCGTTTCCCTCCTCAGCTCTGGAGTCCGACAGGAAGCAGAAGGCGTAAGAAACGACACGTGACTCTGTCTCCTGTGTGAAAGCGAAGCACTCTGCGGTTTTCTTCCAACATTAGTCTGAACGTCCACAGATTGGTGGTGGCGGGGGCCACCAGCAGGGGGAGGAGTCACTCCTAATGTTTCCACGGGAGCGGCGGATCTCTGTGGTTTCAGCCGAGTGAAGGAACCACAGACTCATCGCCTTTGTCTTTGCAGCCACTTAGCGCCTGTTGGGAAGCATTCCAGTTCACCAGCGTGCTTTTAGTTTGAAAGTCTCAACTTAATGAGGCATAAAAACACTTTAGTCCATTAATGATCTTTTTTTTTAAATCATGCTGAAGAAACATTATCTATGTTCATTTTCTTTGGCTTTAGAATAATAATGATAAAAACCAAATAAAGGCTGGTAGATCATATCATCTGGTAAAAGTATTTGCCCCCTTCCTTAGTTATTTTCAATTTTTTTTTTTTTTTTTTGTTAGTTAAAAATAAACAATTGTCCTGAATATTTTCAAAGGCAGTTTTTATTTTTATTTTTTTGGATAATTTAAATAGTACAATATTTTTAAGTATTTGCCCCCTTAAGGCCCGTACACACCGGGACGAATATTCGCCAGCGTTTTTCGCCACGTTTTTTTTGTTCACACCCAGGCGATTTTCGCTGACGATGAGCCGAGCCAACATGCAATTTCATTCCCTGACATTAGATGGCGCTTAATGTAAAACAGAAATACTCCTGTACACAAGGTGGCGCTGCGCAACTATACGCTTCTTAAAGTCGCTTTTCACTCAGAAGAAGAGAGCAAGTTTTTAGGCGCTTGTCAGAATCATAGAAAGAAAACATGAATATTTCAAGAACCAGTAGCTCCAACTGGTGCTTGGTTCGGGGATATTTTAGAATGTCCGTCATTATTGCTTCGCGGCAGTGTAGACGCTACTTGGCGTCTAACTTCTTCGCTGGTATGTGTGCTCAGCAAGGCAGTTTTGTGTTTGAGCGCCCCCAAGTTGTGTTTTACTGTAACTTCAGAAGCTCCAGACACGTGTGCAAAAGCGCCATTCTCATTGGTCGAATACATTTCGGCGTGGAAAAGGTCTTGGTGGTAAAGGCGGTGTAGTTTGATGGTCTGGACAGAATAAGTTTGACTTTTTTGTTTTGTTGGAGCCAAAAGCTTTTTTTTTTTTTTTTTTTTAATTTAGGAGGGGTGCTAATACTTTTTTTTACAAATCTGTATTTATAAGTTATCGGTTCTTAGATGTTAGTTTTTTTTAATGTTCAAAGTTAACAAAAGAATTTAACATTTTTAAAAGCATTTGTAAGAAAGTTTTTCCTTTTTTTTGGGGTGAAATTTGGATTTTATTGTGAAAATCTCTGGCTGGATGGTTGCACAGACTCGTCGGCTGTGTGTCGACAGCTGCCTGCAGCTTCCCGCCCGTCCTCTGGCTCCAGTTTGCACCTCTCCTGACTCATTTGCTTCAGATGAGCTCATCTGCGCCGGCGAGTGTGCACGTGTAATGGGCGCTCTGTCGTCTGGAAAGGCGGGGAGGCGGGGCCGCGGCGAAGCTTTTTAAGTGGTTTTTCTTTCAGAGGAAATGAGCTGCAGGATGGATGGAGGAGCAGATAGAAGTCTGATTGAATTAAACTGTTTCTGAGAATCTGTGCAGATGACGGCGAGGAAAAAAACAAACCTGGAGCGGCAAAACTCGTATTTATGGGAGTTTTTAAAGAAAACAAAGTCCCACATTCCCAGTTTGACTCACAGAATCATAAAAAAAATCAAATTATTTAATAAGTAGATGATTTTTATTTTTTCTTATGTGTTTGCATCAACAGACTGAACCAGAAAGGATGAAGATCCTCTTGGATGAAGATGAACAAATGATTTGAACCATCCAGAGGAGGAGGAGGAGGAGGAGGAGCATCTCCTTCATGACCTGCATCTTCCTGATGCTTTTGCTCTGAGCCGCTGCCTCACATCTGGATCCACATCCCTTTCAGAACAAAAGCACCAAATGGAAGTTCAGCGTCAGAACTTCTGGTTTGGGTTTCACCTCTTCAGGCTTTTCTGCATGAAGAAGATCCGACAATAAGATGCTTTCATTTCTGTCTTTGGCTCGTCAAACAACTAATCATGTTTTCTTTTGTATTTCTTCGATGAATTGTGCTTTTTTTGTGTGCGATAATCAGTCTTTGTGAGAACCTCTCCATGAACTTTGTCAAAAACGTTTTTTATTTGATCGACTGGCTTCCAGAAGCTGCAGATGGAAACCTGGATCTGCATCCCAAACGCTGGTTTCAATCTTGATTCCTGCTGATACCTCCTGGAGTCTGAAGCTCCTCTCTACTTCGTACCAGAATGACGGCTGTCACATTTCAGATTGAGGTTCCTCCTCATGCGTTCCACTCTGAATCATGTCCTCCTGAGGCCGCGGTGACTCGGATGCAAACACACCTTTCTTATGCCGTAGCTGTTTCTGCATTTTAAAGACTTTATTGTACTTTAAATTAAGGACTACTCCTTTATTTGTCTATACATTTTTCTGTTACTACCGAGTGGAAGCTCAGTTTCCTGAGCGGAGTGGAGCCGTCTCCCGGGTTTGTCTAAAAAGGGAAGAATCAACAGGGTTGCTTTATTGTCTTTAAGCTGTAGATCTGACAGAATAAAAAATATATGCATTTATGCTGAACAAAAGTGCAGGATGTAATGTTGCATTTTCTTCTGTTTTTATTTTTTTATTTGGTAAACTTCGTTGGTCCCCTTCCTCAGTTCGTTGAGTGTTTATGTGAACTGGACTGAGTGACTCCTCCCCCCCTGGTGTTACAAACAGGAAGGACCTACTGGTTCCAAGAAGCCAAAATCTCAGGCTATGTCCGAATTCCCACCTCAATACCTAACTACTAAAAAACTATATAGTGCCGCAATTTCTTTTTTTGGCAAAAACTGTTCCGATGCAATGCATTGTGGTCTATATTTGTTGATCTAGTGAGCATCGATGCACACTGGTTTTTCGTAGAGACTTCTGGGAAATTTTCTTGGGCGCTGGATTTTAGAATTGTATGCTATGCCCGAACTCCCACCCTAACCCCTACATAGTTCACTATATAGGGCGTTTGCCATTTTGTAGTTCTGTCTGAATCTACAATCCCAAAATCCAGTGCACTAGAAATTTCCCAGAAGTCTCTCAGAAAAACCAGTGTGCATAGATGCTCACTAGATCAGCGAATATAGACCACAATGCATCGCATTGGAACTTTTTTTGCCAAAATTTATTTCAATGGATTTTTTTAAATAAACCAACAATTTTATCTTCAGAAGACAATGGACTCAGATAAAAACGCTCATATCAAGTAGATTTTAACTTGAAATCGACATCATATCCGCGGTTTAAAAACGTTTTTAAAAGTACTGAGCATGGTGTTTGAATTGCTTTTATTTGAATTGTTTGAAGTGGCGCTACATAGTAGCACTATATAGTTGTTTAGTAGTCAGGGGTTAGGGTGGGAATTTGGACAGTACTACAAAATGGCGAACGCACTTTATAGTGAGTAGGGAAGGAATTCAGACACAGCCATAGACGTCTATAGAGACATAATCAGCTGTTAGTGATTTTATTGGTCAGAATAACCATTGTTGCTGTGATACCTTTTCTTGAAACATTTATTGGATCGTCCTAATTTTCTTTCTGCAGTGCAAGTTATAAACTGACCATGCCTCAATACAAGTAGGCGGAGCCTCCTGGCCCACACATCCAACGTTGAAAACGTTTGACAGATTTCATGTAACCTGCTTTCAGGTGGTAGGGGTGTGGTCTTCCAACGAGCGCCCCGGATTGGTGAGAGTAGGTCGCCTGTGACGCGTTCACTCTGACCCATCACTGCTTCCTGACGACGTCTGGCTCAAACATCCGTATCGCCCCCAAAAATGCCAACCTTATAGACTTAACTTCAGTCTCCATTTTTACAGTCAATGATGAGACTTTATGTTGCCATGGCAACTGAGCGTCAGAACTTTAAAGTAACTTTTTTTTCTGTATTTCCTTGTTTGCTGCATTTTTTAAGAGAATTTATCTTTAACTAAAAAATGATCCGCAGTCAAATTTGAGCTAAACTTCAAACAATTCATGTTAACCCATTGATGTAGAAAGCTGAAAAACTATCAATATTCTATATTAACATTCTCGAGCAAATTTTCAGTTTTTTTTGCTTGACTCCACCCTTTTTTACCGTCTCCATAGTGACCACGAAAATTCTTAAGGTTTTTATTTTATCTGCCCACTTTGGCCCTAAACTACCCTGATTAAATTCTTTAGATTTTTTTTCTTAAATTATTATCTGTTATTTTAATAGAAAATATTTCGAATTTTGTTTGTTTTTGCCAAAAGATAACTTTTATGCTACCACGTCGGAGTCGGAAGTTCCATTTTTTTATTTTTTATAATGAAGATGGTGAATGTTTTTCACATTCATGTAGTTATAAAACCACTGCGGCGCTTTACAGCAGTGACCCTGACAGGAAGGTTAACGCTATTTTTAATTTGTTATAAAATCTGCTTCAGACCGGAAGTTAAAATCAACTTTGGCGATTGAAGATTTTCTTCTATTCTGCTGCGGGACGTTTCTCTCCCTGGGACCCAGTCCTTGGATGTTGCTTGCTTTCTGCTCCTCCTCGCTTCAAGCGTCGTGAAATCACAAAAAAAAAAAGAACCGCAGTCATCCCGGAAATGAGGCACTCTGTCCTTCAAAATAAAACATTGGAACAACGCTGTACTTTCTGTTTAAATGTTAGATTTAATGGGTTGCTTTATATGGAAGCGAATCTGTAGCATAATTAAAAATAAAAGTCAAAACCAGAAATGTTTTTTTTTTTCATTTTCAAAATGTAACTGCATTTTTTGACTCAAAATTAAAATGAAAAAGTAATCCACCAAAATGCTTTTTCATTTTCTACTTCAACACTGCTTATTCTGTCACTTAATTAAAATGATAATGAAAATGGTATTTGACATTTCATTTTCAAAAAGTTCTCTGGTAAATGTGTAGCAAAATTCATTTAGAAATGTCTAATTTGACAATTAAAATGGATTAACAGAAATGCTTTTTCATTTTCAGAATGTAACTGCATCAAATGACTCAAAATTAAAATGAAAAATCAATACTTCAACATGCTTTTTCATTTCTACTTAAAAACAGCTTATTCTGTGTCATAATTAAAACAAAAATGCAAAGAGGGGATTGCATTTTCATTTTCACATCCACCCTGCGAATATTGTCGCATTATTCAATTCGACTTATCTTTTCCAGAGGGGAGGCGGGGCGATGACGTCACTGCTTTCTCCGTGTGTGTTGCTGCTAAGAGACACAGACATGCTAGGAGCAGTGGAGCTTTGTGTTAGCGGCATAATCATACCAGTAATAAAAGCACATTTAGAATATAGTCTCCTGATGACATTGAATGGGTTCTCTGATGAATTTGAACAAAGGTGGCTCCATTATTCCAAACGACACAGCAAAAACAATTCTATTCTTTTCCAGACTAAGTCATTCATTCTGGGGGCTCCCTTTTGTCTGATTCTATCTCATGGATTGGTTTACTTCTTGCTTATTTTAATTTACTCTTCTGAGAAATCTGGGCATGTGTTAAGTTACAATTGTTGGAATCTATTATATTTTCTAAGGCTTTAATAGAGAGGGTTGGTGCGGTTTTGTGTTTCTCTTTATTATTTTTATTTTTCTCTTGCTTTTTGGTGTTTTTGTTTTGTTTTCAGTTTTTTATTTTATTTAACTTATAAAAAAAAGAAGATTTTGCAAAAGTCCTTTTATTTCGACTGGTGTCTGGGATTTGATGGACATTTTGTACAATTTCTGCATACAACAAATAAAGTTGGGGAATAAAAAAAAAGAATGTAGTCTCCTGGAGCTTTGCGCTGATTTTGCTGTTCGAGGACAGCTGGAGCCCCATAAACAGCTATAGCAGATTTCACTAGGGCGGCCGTGGTGCAGAGGTAGGGCGGTCGACCCATGATCGTAATATTGCAGGTTCGATTCCCGCCTTGCACACCCATGAGTCAAAGTGTCCTTGGACAAGATACTGAACCCCACCTTGCCTCTGGTGGTAGGTGGGCAGCGTGTTTGGCAGCAGAGCTGCCACCAGTGTGTGAATGGGTCTGTGACTGTAAAGCACTTTGTCCTTGTAGAAAAGCACTATTGAAGTATACATCATTTACCATGCTAAACATTTGCTGGTTGGACCAACACACACTCTGAATGTTTGTTGGTCCTAAATGTGCTTTTATTGTTGTGATTATTATTCAGGGCCTGCTCGCTCATATATATTTTTTTAAATCCGTTCGGTATTGATTTTTCATTTTAATTCTGAGTTATTTGATGCAGTTACATTTTGAAAGTGAAAAAGCATTTCTGTTAATCCATTTTAATTGTCAAATTAGACAATAAGGGAACTTTTTGAAAATGAAATGTCAAATACCGTTTTCATTATCATTTAAATTTAGTGACAAAATAGGCAGTGTTGAAGAAGAAAATGAAAAAGCATTTTGGTGGATTGCTTTTTCATTTTAATTTTGAGTCAAAAAATGCAGGTACAGTTTGAAAATGAAAAAGCATTTCTGGTTTTGACTTTTATTTTCAATTATGCTACAGAATCGCTTCCATAGGTTGATGTGGGTGAAGATGGAGTGGCTATTCTCTAAATAATATATGAGCAGTTGTGGCTTTTGTGAGTTCATTTGGTTAAAAATATCCACTTAAAAACCTTTTCTGTGCCACATGCTGCATAGTTCAGATTGTAAAATGTCTTTTGAGTTTAGTTTGTCTTTTGCTTTATTTTATTTTATGATTACGTATAACATATGTTAAGTCGTAATAGTGTATATAGGTGTGGATTCTTCTTTTTGTTAAATGTTATTACTTTTTGTATTTTTGCACATTTTAAATACCCTTTCATTCTTTTTGCACAATCCTGTTGTTTATTTTTTTACACTGATCTTCTGTAGAAATTGAATTTGCCCAACGTGGGATCAATAAATATCTTATCTTATGGAAGTAGTTTATACAGGATGCTATGAAATCACAGCCTCCATCCAAATAGCCCATCTTTCCCTGCAAAAAATACAATTTTAGAAATAACTTTCTCATCTCTTGTGAAGTTAACCTTTTACACTTGAGACAGTGGTCAAACAGGAACTTTAAGGAGTGACTTTATTTAGAAAAAACCAAAAGAAAGAAAGAAAAAAAAACCTGTAAAAACACACCTTGATGTTTTTTACTTTGAAATTTAATGTAGGCCTTTTTTAATTTTAACAAAACAATATTTCATAACCAAGTTATTCAAAATAGTTTTTTAATTAAAAAGAAGTGCCATTAGAACACTAAAACTTGTATCTCTAAAGTTATCAATATAAGAAATTGTTTTGTCATCACAGCTCTGTGTCGGTGTAAATCTATATCTTAACAACATATTACAATCTAATGAAATATGATATGATATAATGTAAAAACTTTAATAGTTTATTTTAAAATCGTGTATATAGGAAAAAGATTGTTGTGAAAAGCAGTTTATATAGTTATTGTCATTATTTAAAACAAAAGATCTTCAGCTAAAATAATTATTTTAAAATATTTAATTATATATCCTGTTTTAATTTTCTTTATCATTTGCAAATGGTTTCTGTTTAGAAAAAAAAAGTTCAACCCTGAAGTTTTTACCGCTTTATTTTGAAAAGCGGGACCGGAAACGGTCTCTCTGAATTTCCGTTACTTGACAGTGGTCCCGTCTGTCTCGTGCCTGGAAAGCGCCGCAGAGTTCACTCCGTCCGGTGCGCTAGAGGCTCGCGGGGGTCAGAGAGCGTCGGTGTCCTGCGGTTCCTGCAGCGGAGCAAAGGCGCTGCTCTGCGGTGATTCGCCGCTCCTCCCCAGAGCGGACAGGCGTCCCTGTCCGGACTCAGATGAGCAGACTTCCCGCCACGGAGCAGAAGATTCCAGCGCTCCGTCCGAGATGAAAGCAGCCGGCAGGCAGAGCAACTCCACCGTGGAGAAGCTGAACATGGAGCGGAGGCCGAGCTATCCCGGAGAGCAGCTGCGGGCCAAACACGCCAACATGTCCACTAAGATCTGGGTGAAAGTGGCCATGGCCATCGCTTACTTCCTCTGCGTGTCCGTGGCCGCTTTCATCCTGGTCATCTACTACACTTTCTTCTGGAAGGAGAGGAACTGCAACACCTCGGTCAACAGCACCGCGCCAAACAGCACCGCGGCTCCGGGTTAGGACGCAGGTGACCTGGCAGGGGGCTCAGCCAAGGATGGAGAAGAACAGGAAGGGTGGAGGAGCAGCAGTGTTTGGCTTGCAGGGCTCAGGTGGAGGTTTTCTTCTTCTCTCTCTTAATCTCCTTTTTTTGGGGCATAGCTCAAGCTCCAAAATACCCCCCACAGAGCTTGTAGAGATATTGCTCCTTTGGTGCTCAAAGTGGCGTCTTCCACCGGCTCCCAACTCCCCCATGACCCCCTTCTGGCATTGACTAGGCTACCCGGATCTTCTGGTTTCTCCCAAAGAGACTCTTCCTCACATTCGGATGTGCATGAAAAAGCCAAAAAAATATCAGAGCGCCCCCCAACACCTAAAAACGGAACAGCCCCAGGGGCCAAAAACAGCCACCCACGCTACGTTTTTTTCTGAGACTGTTCCAATCAAAACTCCTGAGACCCAATAATCTGCCCTGAGGGACCTCCTTCTAAATGACCTTCAACTGGATTCAGTGAGATTTGAACCCCCCCGCTCCCCTCCCTCTGGAGCTCTGCAACCTTACCAGGATTTGATCCCCTATGAGGAGATCTTCAAATGCGTTGACTCCTTCTGGTTCTTTGAAAGAACAGACTAAACTAATGGTAACCAACAGTCTGCCCTGAGGGACACCTTTGTTTAATCATCTAGACTCAAAGAACTCAAGACAAAAACTTGAACTGAACTTTGTTTTTTCAGGAAGAATTGTGTAAACACAACTCTAGTTTGAAACCGTGGAACCAAATGAGCTCTCTAAAAAAGTACTTGCACTCATGACCCAATAATCTACCATGAGGTACACCTGTTGTTGGATTTTAGTGAAATTCCTCCCTCGAGCAGGACAGAAGTTCTTCTTTAGAGTTTAAACCCTCTGTGAACTGCTTTTCACCTTAAATCTGGACTTTCTGAAGTTGTAGAATCTTCTTAGACTTAATTAAAAACCCCTTAACATGTCAGAAAACTCTAAATCTGCGTCCAGTCGGATCTCTTGGTTTGACCAAAACCCCGAAGACAAACAGAATTTCATCTTCAACTAGTTCTTTTTAGATCTAAAGGCCGTGTTACACAGCAACTACGTACTTTTTGATCCTATAACACGGATGAAAATTGGTCATATGTGAATATACGGGGAAAAGGTTTTTGTCTCCATGTTAAATTTTCACAGATGTATCGTGAATGAATCTTTAAACCACGCAAAGAATACGTAAATCTACGTATAGCACGAACCGTGTGTGATTGTTGCGCTGTTTATATGCAATTCTTTAGCGGTTTGTTTGTCAATTCTTTATTTTTTAGGTGATATGTGCACCGTATGTGCGATATGAAAGTAATACATCGGCGGTACATGCGTGAAAAGTCCGTTAGACATATGTGGAACGGTTGTGGAAAGCCATAAATTTGCGTATGCATCTCGCAAAAACCACGCACAATCGCATAGGATTTGTGTGAAAATTGTGCATAGACTACGTAAAATATAATAAACTGAGTAATTCTCAAAAAATTTCAACAGCTGAAAACACGTAAAGACCAGTCGGTCGCACGTATCACGAAAGACCAAAGTGTCATACGTGGACTGTGCGTAAAATGTACGTAGCGGTTGTGTGACGCCACACGGCTTTGAACTCCGTTCAGACCGGGCGAGTGACGCGGGTTCTTGAATCCGTGATTAGTCCATGGAGTTCACGCGGGACTGTCGCTACCCGATACTAGCGCAAGTCCGCCACCTATAGTTAAGAGAGGTTTGGTATGAAATGTTGAAGCGGTGGGAATCTTGTCCCAGGTTTTATCCTTCACAGATCTATTCCGGGACATGAATATCATAGAATTCTGGCAGACACAAACTGCAATTATTAATATTCCCTCCTTAATCAATTTACAAACGGTCGGCACTTCCATGAATGAAACGGTACGCCATCCACACGTCACAGCCAAATCGGAGTCCCTGATGGGTCGAAGTTTGACCTGATTTAACCTCTAATGAGTGTTCATGTTTTGTACGTAGAGCCCAAAAACGGTTCTACGCATATACGTGAGGGTTTTGAACACAGAAACCTTTTTGGAAGTGGGTTGCTGAGGGCGGCGTGACCGTAGCTTTACAGCAAAGAAAGTTTCCCTTTAAAGAACCGACAAAAAAACCCAAAGACTCTCCGGCCCCCCATCGCCAAACTCCTCCAAGGTGTTTTATCTTTCAAAACTGGGAGCGAAGGATCCCGCTAGAAGAAATCACATTTAAGAAAATGAACTGTAAACAAGACTAAAACCTTCTGAGAGAGCAGAGAACTCATCTTGATTACCTGGAAAAACCCATCAAGGAAGCCTAGACCTCCGTTCTTCAGAAACCCTGAAGTGTGACTCTAGAACTGTTTTAGCTGAACAACCTCCACATATCTGCAAGTATGAGAAAACTCTTCACTGGAACTTCATCAGGTTCCCTCGATGAATCTTGAGAGCGTAAAAAAGCCATTAAAAAACCCCTTAACCACCTTTTCACCCAGCATGAAAACCCTTACATATATGTTGAAGGGCTTTAGAGCAGCGTCTGCACCTAGTTCCATGCTTTGGAGAAAGACAAGAGATTTCCCTGGAACTTTGTGACTTGTGGATTCCACGCAGAGACCCTGAACCCCAAAGACCCCGTCGGTTTCCTGTCGGCACAGCCACAGGCTTCCCTGACCCGCAGCGGTGGACTGGATCTTCTCTCCAAAGCTTTTTGATTCAGGGATCGGGAGGAACTTCACTGCACTGTAGCGGACGTCGTCCACACGGTTCCCTCCGGGAGCCGCATGAACCGCAGGTTGATCGCTCACCGTTTTTTAGAGCAGAGTTCGCCTTTCGTTGCCTCACAGAATGAGCTAAAGTAGCCGACGCGAGTCCAGCTGGGACCTCGCTCATCACCTGCTCGTTTGCATAACTGTTATTAGACTGTTTTCTTTACGATGTAGCCTTGAGAATCTCCTGCTATGGTATAAACTATGCATTTATTCCATGGTGTGTGTGTTTGTATTCTGCTGTCAGCAAATGAGGGAAAACAGGCGGGGATCTGGTGGCGAAGCAGCACCGGGCGGGAGCAGCTGGGATGACGTCAATCCCACCCTGCTTTTATAGAAACGACCTCTTTTTTTTCCTGCAACCCGCCTGGATCTGTGCTTTCAGCTGCCACACGGGCAGCGTCTCGGGCCTTCCGTCTGACCTGTGTGCGCATGTTTGGTGACGCAGTCAAACGTCTCCAGGCTTCCCTTCGTTAAAGATCCACTGCCACGATAACGGGGTTTTCAACATCTTCTTGTGGCATTGTTCTCATGATGGAGGACAAGACAATTAAGCATACAATCACATTTCTGAGCTTTTCTTCATCCAAATTCATTGTGAATCAGGAGAAGACACACACAAAAAGTGGCGTTTAAAAAAAGGCCGTATTTGTGACGTGGGCGGGGCACCAGCTCCATGCTCCGCCCCATTCTTATGCATCCACTTGCAGACAAGTCTGATCTGATATCTGAACTGTACGGCTGAAAGGCTCCAATATTAGTCGCCATTTTCGTTGCACCGCTAATGCTAGGTTGGGGGGGGGTTGGGGGGCTGTCAGCTAGCAGGAGAGCGTGCAAAGGTGACGGGAAGTGGGGGTGAGCTTATTCCCCGAACTACTATAAAACTATATAGTGCTGCTATGTAGCTCCATGAATTTTAAATGTCATTCGACAACATGCTTACTACTTTTTTTTTTTTAAACGGCGAAAATGATGTCATCGATTTCACAAAGTGAAACATCTAATTGATATGAGCGTTTTGCGACAATTATTTATGAATCTACTGTCTTCCAAAGATAAAAACGTTGATGGTTTATTACAAAAATACATTTAAATGAAAGTTTTTGGCAAAAATTGTTCTGATGCAATGCATTGTGGTCCATATTCGCCGATCTAGTGAGCATCGACGCACACTGGTTTTTCGCAGAGACTTCTGGGAAATTTCTAGGGCACTGGATTTTGGAATTTTAGATTCAGACAGAGCTAAAAAATGAATAACGCTCTACATAGTGCACTATATAGGGGTTAGTGCGGGAATTCTGACACAACCTAAGTCGGTAAATAAGGAAAGAACCACGGAAGTGTCATGATTACGGCTAAATGTTGCTCGTTTTGATTCAAAACTCGCAGAGAAAGGTCGTCTTTATTCGCGAGGGACACTCTGAGTATCAGTGCAGCTCAAATGACAAAATGCACCACGGATAAGTGCATTAGGCGCCCGGCTGTGGCGCTGCACGCCTGCCCTGCTGGTCCCCGGAGACAGAACAGGGAGGCAACCTTTCCGTGTTTACTCTGAACTTGGCTGAGGATGTCTGCAGGGCGTGTGACTGCCTGAAGATCTGAAATGGGAGGCGGTCACACTCTTAAAGGGGGGGCGTGCGCACTCTGAGTTTGTCGCCTTCACAGTGAATTCCAGTTTGAGTGTAACCTCTTTAGTCTGCTGGCTTCTCTACAAAACTTTCATGACGGAGCAGCTGGAGAAATCTGGGTCAAACTGACCCAACTTGTTTTCTTTGAGCAAAGGCACTTCACTGCATGTTGCTGGAGGGCAGCAGGGAGAGGCTGGAAACCTGCTAAAAACAATAAAAACACATCCTCATAATGGAAGAATCTGCCATTTAGATTTAAAATCAAAAACAACCTAAAAAACCTGAAACTGTTTAATGTAAACAAAGTCAATAAACTTTAAAACTTAGGAAACAGGCGTTTTGAAATATTGATAACAATCAGTTAAATCTGCCAGAATGGGGGCCCTCTTGGTGCAGTCCTAATAAAAATGTTGACGTCTCTGTAAGTAGGTCAAATAACCAAATCCTTCAAAATAAAAGACCAAAACGTTTACAAGCAGAGGACTCTAAGAAGGGAAAGGTCCAAAGAACCCAGACTCTTCTGCATCTTCTTCTTACTGCACTCACTTTGTCAACATCAGAAAAGTTCTAGATGTTTTCATCTCGATACAAGCTTCAACTTCAAGGGTTTTAGTAAAAACAGGAAGTAAGTCTGCTTTTTAGGTTTGTGAGGGAATCGTGGGAAAACTTCAAGATTAATACCATTTTAAAAACATTTCTTAACATCCATTTTTGTAGTTTATTCTGTGTTTCATCTCAGAGAAGTTTTCAGAAGGAAAAATGGTTTCTTTATCTTAAAGACAAATTTTGAGTGAAAGGCGTTATCACAGAGGTCAGAGGTCAAAATGTGATCATTTCAGTAACAAACCAAGAGATTATAATCTGACTTTTTGTTCCGATCATGACAGGAAAAACCGTTAATTTTAAGATTTAAATGAAAGAGTTTCATGAAATAATCAGTTTAATAAAAAAATGCATTCTATGATTTTAAATACAGGTTTGATTGACAGCAGCAAGATGGCGTCCTCTTCCCAAGGTCAAAGGTCGACGGCACTTTGGTGGTTGTAATCCCAACCTGGTGGCGGGTGTGTGAACATTCATCACGATCGCTGAAATAAAAGTTTTCCTTTTCCCATTTTGCAGAAAATTGTGAAAATCACCAAATTTCCCATTTGACCACAAAATGGCCATCCCATAATAATTTCAAAACTTCCTTTGGATATCCCAGACTCATGTGTTCTTGTTAGTGGAGTTGGAAAAAGAGATTTTGGCCCCATTCATTTTCTGGATGGTTCCTTCCGCTGTGATTTTTTTTTGCATGTTTTTCAAAAATTCATTTTTACCGCCAAAATTTTCACTCCGAGTTTCAGGCATCGTGAAAAAACAATTCCCGTCAAAACAATTCCCAACAGCCGCTGTTGTCCGTGTTTGTGTTGACGGGAAAATACCCGATAAATGATTCATGCGCAGATAAAAACTCGTCCTCCTGAAGAGGCTGACAGAGCTGAAGAGCGACGAGTTTCAGTTTCAGCCTCAGTCGGCGCTGAGAAGATCAACGGGACAATAATATTAAGCAGCACTCAGCTGTCAGTGTAATCAATAATGCCTGAAGTGATCAATAGTTGTTTGTTTGATCCAATCAGAGGAGAGAGTTCCCTCAGACGAGACCTCGTCCCTGGCGTGAGCTCCTGGGACTTGGATCCATGCATTATTTGCCATGTGAGGGTCGTCACAGACTCCAGCTTAGCATGACTCAGCACAACACGTCAGAGCCACGCCTCCTCTGCTCTTCCCGCCACGAAGAGGAATGTCTGTGGGCAGAGATTTTGATCCGAGTGTTTAAAATTGAAGGATTTTGAGCCAGTTTTTGGATTAAGAAAGTTGCTGCAAAACTTTTTTGTGCGTTTTAAAGTCAAGTGAGTCCAGAGAAAAATCAGCTTCTTCCATAACAGTTTGGGTCAAAAAGGCTAAAAACTGATCATTTAGTTTGAAAGCGAAAATAGCTCTCAAAATCGAAAAATGACTTTCCTGAATCCTGAAAGTTTTGGGGTTAAACCCAGCCGGCAAATATTTTCAGGATGACAGTCTTTCCACTCAAATGAAATGTTTTAGGCCAAACATAATCCTGCATTTCAGGTGGAAAGCCTCAGAAAAGGCTGATTGTTTTTCTATAATGCAAAATTTACAGAACAGTAACACGTGTTTCTAATCAGCCAATCACAAGGCAGCAGCTTAATGCAGTTAGGATGCAGACGTGGTCAAGACGTTCAAACAGAACATCAGAATGGCGAATAAAGGTGATTGACCTGACTGTGAATGCGGTTGTTGGTCTGAGGATTTCAGAAACTGCTGATCTACTGGGATTTTCACCCACAACCATCTCTAGGGTTTAACCCTTGTGCTATCTTAGATCCCCACCCTTACATTGGCGTATTCTCCCTACCATGACAAAGGTGGATAAAGGTGGAAAGATTTTATGTAATCCATGGACACCAGTGAAGATCACAAATCATTGAAGAAAAAAGGTTCAGAGCACTGTCTAGTGGGTCTAGATGACCCAACTCCCTATGGTAAAGGCCTTGTTGATGCCAGAGGTCAGAGGAGAACGGCCAGACAGGTTGCACCTGATAGAAAAACAACAGAAACTCAAAGAACCACTGGTTCCAACCGAGGTCTGCAGAAGAGCATCTCTGAACGCACAACACGTCCACCCTGGAGGCAGATGGACTCCAGCAGCAGAAGACCACACCGTGTACCACTGCTGTCAGCTAAGAACAGGAAACTGAGGCTACAATTCTCACAGACTCACCAAAACTGGACCATAGAAGATTGGAAAAACGTTGTACGGTCTGATAAGTCTGCATTTCTGCTGCCACATTCCGATGGTAGGGTTGGAATTTTGCGTCAACAAAATGAAAGCATGGATCCATTCTGCCTTGTATCAACGGGTCAGACTGGTGGTGTCATGGTGTGAGTGATATTTTCTTGGCACACTTTGGGCCCCTTAGTACCAATTGATCATGGCTCCAACGCCACAGTCTACCTGAGTATTGCTGCTGACCACGTCCATCCATTTATGACCACGGTGTACCATCTCCTGATGGCTAACTCCAGCAGGATAAGGCGCCATGTCAGTAAGCTGGAATCTCAACCCAATATTTCACCTTTGGGATGTTGTGGAATGGGAGATCGGCATCATGGATGTGCAGCCGACAAATCTGGAGCAAGTGCATGATGCTGTCACGTCAATATGGACCAAACTCTCTGAGGAAAGTTTTCAATCCCTTTTTGAATCTATGCCATGAAGAATTACGGCCATTCTAAAGGAAAATGGTTGCACCTCAAATCTTCTGACTGTCAACTATGAGGCAAGATTTGGTAAAACTGTTTAACTGTTGGATTTTCCCCCTTGTTTGTACTGAAGCCAGTCATGTACTTACATTCTACTGCCAGCAGGGGGTGCTCCAGTCCACTCAATATCCATTTTTTCTGCTTTTGTGTCTTAAATCTAGTTTTTGCCCTCTTTTTTAGGTTTTCACACCTTTAGTCCACATTGTCATTACATTTCTCTGCATTCTTAATTTTTTTCTCCAAAATTAATTTTATTTCCAGTTGATGAGTCTCCACTTTATGATTCTGAGCTAATGTACCTAACAAGTGTTTGACTTCATTGCTGAGGCGTTTCTGTCTTCAGGCAGTAGAGTTCTGGGATTGCTGAGGTGCGATGAAGCAAAGCTGACTATATTTTATGCACGACTCCTCTTCCTCGTCTTTGTCCCGCAAACTTGACCTGCTGTTAAGGTAATTAACCGCCTCTCGATTGCAGGAGATTGACGACGAAGCTCTGCTCGCTGCAATGCAGCCGAGCATTTCATTACTTTAGAGAGTGATGGGGTACCAGTAAGGAGGGGTTCCTCTAAGTCTGACCTTCATCTTCAAACCAGAGTTTATCACCACAGCCTCAGTTTATGTTCATGGTTTCATCTTAGTTCATTCAAAAACAAAGGAGAACATTTTTTATGCAGACTAAAATTTACCATCATGGACGTGATGAAGCAACAATAAAAAAAAGTATAGTTGTTAGAAAATACATTTGACTCAGGAATAGAAAGATTCAATGTAAAAATGAGTTTCAACAGGATCGATCAGTCTGATCAGAATCACAGATCTCTGATTAGTTTGAACTGATAAAGAAAAGCCTCTGTTTCTACGAGATCTGCCTTTCAAAGGATTAAAGGACACACGACCTACATTTTGCACATTTTCCACATATAAAATTTGTTTCATACGTGTTTTTTGCGTTTCTTATTCGCCGATGAACGTGGATGTCCGTTGAGGGTTTTTAGTTTTGAGCTGTTCAAAATTTTTGGTTGGTTGACAATTACGCACTTTATGCATATTTAACATAGTTTATACGCAATTATAATGTAAATCTTATGTAATTGTCTGATTTTTGCAAGATACACAGGCAAGTTAATGTCTTTCCTCATCTAACGGACTTTTCACACGTGTACCATCGAGGTATGACTGTTATATCACATATACAGCCCACATGTCACACTAAAATTATGTAATTGATGCATGAATCACTAGTGAATTATATATAAACAGTGCAGTAATCACGCACGGTTCATATTCTACATGGATTGACGTCTTCTTTGCGTGGTTTTTCATACTTCTTCTGTGGTTTTTAACGTGGTTCATTTGTGTTTCATCTGTGAACATTTCACTTCAAGACCACAACTTTTCTCACTTTTTCCTCGTATATTCACGTATGACCAATCAATGCGCAAAATATACATAGTGGCTGATTGACACGGCCTAGATGTTCTGAACTGACATTTTTCTACTCTGGATTGACATTTATTTCAGGTGTGACACCTGGTTCCGTTTGACTGAAAATTTCTGATCGAATGCTCTTGTCCTCTATCTTTTAAAGAAACACTTTCCTTTTTCTAACCTCTTGACACTTGAATTTATTTCTAGCTATGAAAAAAACAACATGTCATGAAGTTTTTTGCCAAAATCTAAAAACCTGTGCTGCTTTCCAGGACACAGTTTCTGCAAAGCGGCAGGAGCATGTTGGAAAATTCACCTTTGAGTTGTGGGCGGGGCTGTTGGTGTGGAGCAACACCTCCCCCTTCCCCTACCCATTGCTGAGAGCTCTCTGTTTAATTGCATTCCCACTGCTTTCAATGAACAATGAACTACCACAATATGTCAAACACACGACAAAAGTGCAATAATGAAAAGGCAACATTTTACATTTTATACATTTGTATTTTTTTTATAGTTGTATTTTTACTAAACTCTTTCTTAAATTCTGTTCCTCGTCTTATTTATGAACCTTGTTCATTTTATTATGTTGTTGTCCTTCTGTATTTACCCTGACCTGCCGAAGAAAGTTCCAATGTACTTGTCTTACATGCACAAATGGCAATCAACTCCTTAAACTAGCTTACAGCCCCTCACACCCCCAACCCAACATTACCAGTGCAAAAATGTTCAGATGTAAATATGATTCGTCTGCTACCCGATTCACAACGAATTGAATAGAGATATACTCAGAAATGCAATTTTAAGCCTAAATTTCTTTACATGTGTCCTCCAAAAATGCAAAAAGCAAAAAACATGTGGCTGGTTCTTGATCCACAATGAGTAGGAAAAAGGTGTCATAGGCCTTTTCAAAGTTATGTGAAAGCAGTAAAGGGGGTGGAGAGTTCAGTCAGCCTTAATATTAATACGTGTTTTAGTCAAAGTTGTTGAGCTGGATCAGCATCAGTTAGGATGGAACTGAACAACTTCAGGTCATTCTGGTTTTCACCCTCTACAGTCTGTTGTGACCTTTTTGTGACTTAAAAAGGCCTATAAAGCCCAGATCTCATCATCTTTTGATCTATTTTCTAAGCGTTCACATTTTTTTTTTTTAAATTACAATGATACAGTTTTTAGTCAAATTCAAAAAACCTGTGTCGTTTTCTAGGACATAGTTTCTGCAGAGTGGCCATCGTTGTTTAGAAATTCAACTCTTAGTTGTGGCCGGGAATGTTGACGCAACCCTGTCTCTACTTCCCGACATCCATCTGTTTATGCCGTCTCCTGCTCGCAACAGAATAGATTGGCCAGATTTTAACTCGGATAGCTTGAACTGCAAAAAACTTTAAAAAAAAAAAGGGCTGACAGGAAATGTGTCATAGCAAGAATGGTTATTCTGACCAATAGAGTGACTGTGTAACAGTAATAGGAATCTCTGTTGGGCTACAAACAATAAATCTTGTTTTTAACGAAAATTGATACAGATTGAGGTTTTTTTTTTCACCACTAACATGTCTTCGTTTGTCCTCAGTTTACCATAGTTTCGTATGATCTGATGAACATCTGCTCCTCTTCATCCTTCCTCTTCATCCTTGCTGTGCAGCACCTCCTCTTCCATTTCCACCCCTCCTGGTGTTTATCTCCCGAGCAGAAGCCCCACCACTTTGTTCCAATGAAACAAACAGAGACCAGTGATGTCACTGGGATCAGTCATCCGCTGCCTCGGAACCTAATCTACCCTGGAAGTCAATTCTAGTTAGGTCTGTCCAACAGGACAAACAGGGAGTTTGCCTGACAGGAGCCGGTTGTTGTCTGTATAGATTAACCAGCCTGGCCTTTTCTTAGCTCTAGGTGACTATGCTGCTGAGACAGCTTCCCTTTTAAGACCAGATAGTTATTAGTTTTTAGGTTTATTTCAATAGAGTAGAATAAAAGCACTGTAGATCTGTGTTCCGAAATCTCATCGTCGTCAAACAAACTATTAAAATATATAAAAGTATAAAGGCTATTATAAAAAAGCCATTTTTTACTTATTTTTACTGTAGAATAAACTCTTAAGCACTTCTTAAAAAGCGGAGAGCAGCGCCCTCGTGTGGCTAAAGTGGATAACACTGGATAACACACGTCTGTCATTAATGAGTAAAAACAAAAACATAAATTATAACATTTAAAGCTCTTACATTATCTTGCGGAGTTGACGATCGTTGCCAAATATGAAAACAATTTGAATAAGTCACTCCATTCAATTTACAGCTCGATGAGAAAACCAGTTTTTATAGTCAAGTGGTTTAAAATAACTGAAGGTGGAATTTTCAATAGTACTACTATAAATACTGAAAACTAACTAAATTCAGATTCTTCCTGAAAAATATACAAGTAACTACTTTGCATGGATTTGATGAGTTTATATTAAATCATTTTTTCAACATCAATTGAATTAATCAATTTTTTTAACCCGCCCTTGAGGCAACTTTATTTATTTATTTTGCCCTTAAAATAATTATGTATTGACTATTTAAAACTATATAAAATGACAGTTCTAGGCTTAAGTTAAAAATATTTGTTTGGATTTTTTTCCAGACTCCATCCCTGACTTTATTTTGTCTGAAATTTGAGTTTTGCTTTTGTTATTTTGACTTTTTGGGGATAATTGTATTCATCACCACAAACTCTATATTTTCTTCGTCTGTTAATCACATTTATTAGCTGTTTTTTTTTTTTTTTTTGAGTAAAGTTACCGATTTTTTTAATTATCCATTTATATATATGGATAAAGTGCTTCTATTTTTAGTTTTTTGTTTTCACCTGAACGCACCCCCACCTGCTGTGGGCTGTTCCGTTTCCATGGAGCTGGGCTGCAGGTGCCCGGATGTTATCTCCCCCGTTCAACATGGCGCCGGGAAAGTGAGACTTCAGCTAACGGCGAAACTGTTGACCCAAAGTTCGGCGGCCCATGTTCTTCTGAGAGCCGGAAAGTTGGCCAACATCCCGGAGGCGCAGCGGGGAAACTTTTACTGCAACTTCCCGGGTGAGTGAGGTCCGCCGGCTCCAGCGGGGGTTTTTAACCGTGTGGTGCGCGGCTCTGCCCCGTTCAGCGCTAGCACAGCGGCTAATGATGTTAGCCGTTTTCCAGTCCGGTCCGGACCAAAGAACCCAGATGAGTCCGACGGTCTCATCCGATCTACAAACTGCTTGAAGCCTGTTCTGCTTTTTATGGGGGATTTGATCGAAGTACAGGACATAAAGTCGTTTGTCAACGTAGTTTCTTAAAAGTTTTGTAAACACAACAAAGCTAATTTTACGTGAAGGTTTTTCACGCCATGGGCGGGCTTAGTGACACAAAAACATTGATTCTGGTAAAATGATTATGAATAAGCTTTGTTTGATAGTTCAATTTAACAGTCAAGTTAATTCATTTCCGTGTAGCTTCATTGTAAGCTTCCTCGTTTGCCTGCAATAAGTCAAATAGAGCTTTATTCCTGATGGAGGAAGGAGGATGTTTTTGATTATTACAGTGATAATAATCTGGTATATTTCCCCCGGCCTTTTGTTGCTCTTCATTTGGAAGTTCTCACGTTTTCGTGCCTGCAGGGAGTCTTTTCTCTGACGTTGAGGTTGTGCTGTTGGTGCTGGGCACACCGCACATTCCTGGGATGCCAGAGCTGCACGGAGGGGTCAATGTTCTCCCTGTTATAGATTATCCCTAAAACATCCACGTGTGCGCGTGCGCTGCAGAGGAGGACGACCACGGAGCAACAACAGCATCGAGAGTCGTTAGCTTTACTTTGTTTTGAACACTGACGAGTGTTTTCCATTTCTTAATTTATTAAAAATCCACCTGAGTAGGGTAGCATTTAAAGATAAAAGGTTTGAGGATAGATTTAATCATCAAACTTGATTTATTTTAGCTTTTTATTGTAAGAATTTGATTTGTAGATTAGAAACTTGCAGTTGCCACCTGTTTGATTCAGTTTTGACTGATCGTTTCCAGCTTATCTGTTGAAATGCTGTCGTGTTTGCTGAGGAATATTTTAGTGTACAAGCGCTCGCTCGTATGTGGTTGAATATTCGGAGTGGAGGTCAGGGTAGACGCCTCTGAGAAATGTCTTGTAAGGTCAGCGCAGGCTGAGAGACTCGTGTTTTCAGGGATGGTTGGGTCCATGTAGTCCAGTTGTTTCCTCCAGCCTGCTGGCTTTAGTTTGGTGGGTGGCTACTGGAGTCTACATCCTGCAGTATTGTTGTGTGAAATCATTTTTTTGGCCACTATGCCCACAAATATACCAAAATAATGTGAAAAAACATTTCCCATCATTTTTTTCCTTCATTTTCTTGGCTTAAAATGACACATTTTTAGACCAAAAGTCAACTTTCTAATGTGTTAAAGTTGGTCACTGAGTTTCTGTCCCTCCATCAGAACACAAACAAAAGGAAATATGACATTTAAAGTCTGATGTAAACGTAAGTGAAAGAGAAAAGTGATTCATCTGGATCCAAGTGAACATGACGGGGGGGTTTGGGCTCTGAGTTTGTATTGAATGGACTTAAAACTGTCTTTGAAGACTGCGGTGAGAGTGAAGGATGTTGATGAAGGATTCCTGCTGGAAGTGGAGGCCTGAAGGTGGAGACTGTCAGCAGGTCGCTGTTGACAGGAATGGCCAGCAGGGGGCAGAGCTGTTGTTGTTTCTTTGATTCCAGCGGATCCACAGGTCCTTCAGGGAGAGAAACAACCACACCTACTGTTCAGGAAACGCCTGTGAACAGTATTCCCACTCAAATGCCGGTTAAAACAAATGCAGGACAGCAGCTGTCAATTATCCCCTAATTGCATTTCTCATTGTTCATTGGGAAATACTATTAAAAAGACATTTAAAGCACAGTAGTCACATTTAAAAGAACAATAAAACCATCCTCTGTGAGAAACAGATAGTAGATTGGGACCGTAGATATTTTTAAACGGGAATAAAAACTTTAAGACTTAAAAAAACTCAAATGAGGATTTATTAGTAACTGAGTTACTGCAGGAGGTGTTTATCCCTAACTGAGTCTTCTTCGTCTTCAGTGAGGCTTTGATGTAGTGCATTAAAAAAAGCCAGAAAATATGCTATTTGTTTAGAAAGAGGGGGATTGACGGCCTGCAGGTAGCGAATAAGACGTAGACAGGAGAGACCTGAGAAACGCCAGTCTGTTAGGACTGCACAGGGAAGGTGGAGGAGGCGGAGGAAAAGAGTGCAAAAACTGTGTTCGGTTCATCTCAAGGCCAGCCGTCTGTTCACCAGACCTGGAGAAACCACGGCAAGAAAAAACAGGTTTTGCAGAGTAGCTTCAAAGATTTTGGAGACGGGATCGGGATCACTTGAATCTTAACTTTTTTATTTCCCTTCAAAACTACGTAGATATTTTTTATTGGAGGAAAAACCTTGTAGACATAATCATGTAGCTCCCAACCCCTGAGGAAAACGAAGCAAAACAACTAGAAGGTGTCTGGAGGATCTAACTAAGATGGATTAAGTCAATCCTAAGCGGGGGAAAGAGAGGATTGTGGGAAGAAAAATTATAAACATAAGCAAGCCGTGTTGTGATTCTCTTCTGTAACAGGGAGAGAGAGAGGGGGGGGGGGGGGGGGCTTACAGCCTTAAAGGAAAAGAAAAAGCCTCTCTGGAATGAACACAGCAGCCAACATCAACACAGACCTGAAAGTCAGCAGGAACCCGGCAACCAAACAACTGAAACGATCACCAACAACAGCAGATCCTTCCGTGGAGACACTTTGAACTCGGGTGAAACATGTTCATGCTCTTCACATGTGAAAGTCCCACACGGATCATCTGTTTTCAAAGTGTTCCCGGTGGTGTTTTTATTACGATGATGCCATTTTTAGCCAAAATCTAAAACGCTGTGTCATTTTCTAGGACATAGTTTCTGCAGAGCAGCCGGGGTTGATTAGAAATTCACCTCTGAGTTGTGGAAGGGATTGTTCACACTTTCTCCAGCTAGCTTACAGTCTTTCACACCCCCAACCCAACATTAGCGATGCAACAAAATATTGTACTGTAGCTATCCAGCCATACAGATTAGATCCGGTTTTCAGCTCAGACGAGGAAAATAAAGACGCTCATGAATCTACAAGGATGCATCAGAATGGAGCAGAGCAGGGAGCCTGTGGCTCGTCGTTGTTTTCCTATCTCACATTTACAGGCTTTTTCAGATTACATTTTTTCATCTTCTCCTGATTCACAACGATTGAATGAAGAACCACTCAGAAATGCAGTTTTACGCTTCATTTTCTTTTCTTTCCAGCATCAGAAAATGCCTCAAGAACATGTTAAAAACTGCAAAAACATAATTTTGGTCTTAAATGAGAGATACTGTTGTTTGTCACCTAAGCCGCCAAATGAAATAATGCAAGTTCTATTGAGCGACTGGTTGATTGTTTTATTCATGCATCAAGTTTAAATAAATGTACAAGTCTTAAACTAGTGGTTGGATGAAATGAGCTCATTATTGTTACAATAAGAGGCATTTTATTGAATACAATAAATAATAGATGATTTTTCTTTCCCTCTGCAGCAGCAGAGTGAGGAGTTTGCTTTTGTGAGTGCCTCAGTTTAAGCTGCTAAATCGTGCTTGGGCGTGCATGTGGCCCCAATACCTCCAGGAGGCTGGAGAGGGTTACTTCAGCTCAGCTGGTGCTGCTGGGTGGCAGTGTGAGCAGAAGCAGGAGGAAAGCCTCTTTTTGTTGGTGCTTATGGATTGAAAAAGCTGGAAGGATCTGGACAGCAGCCGTCACTCAGATGTCTGGCAGCTTTTTCTCACCTTGGCTTTGCTGATGTGTCTCTTGGATCCGATACCGAGCGGACTGACTAATGAAAGTGCAAATGGATGTGATGTTCCTCAGACGTACATTAACACCTCTGTGTTTTTGGCAACGCGGCCTCGTCGTTAAACGTTTTGCGCTCAAATGCTTTACCGAAGCCAACACGTCTGACAAGACTCTGCTTGTTTTGTAATAGTTTCTGTTCACAATATGACTCATAGATTGCAAAGGAAATGTATTATTTTTAGTCTGTTGTGAATATTTGATCAGATTAAGCCTTGATTAATGCAGACATTAATGGTCATGAGTCAAACGGCAGGAGTCACTCTGCTGTTGAAGGTGTAACGGCTCATTTGACGGTTTGTTTGTGGTTCAAATTCTGGCTTTGAAGCTTTGTTCTTACATAACATAACAGCTATAGCATAAGCTGTGAAGGCAGAAACTTTGACATCTGTCTAGACCTGTTTTTGTAACATAAGTGCTGCTCGTCTGCTCATATTAACGTACTAAAGACATGATTAGACATTTTAAAAATATGTTTTTATTTTATGCTTTGTTCCGATTTTGTTTTGTACCTAAATGCTGTTACATGTGGGATTTTATTTGTTTATGTCATTAATAAGAATCTAGATTAATGAATTATCTGCTCCTCCTCAACATTTTTTCATGGTTATGTTTTAACCAAATCCTTTAAATAAAAAAAGTGCATTTTTGGGCTGTTTGACAATTTTAAAACAGCACAAACTGTATTTAAAATATTGTTTAATAAACAAAGTAAACATAAAAGCTTTTTTTAATCTGCTTAAAAAAACACGTTTTTCATTAAAACTATAGAGGATTGACAGATTTTCTGCACAGTATGTTTACACCTTAATAAACTATTCTTAAAATAAAAGGTGTTCAGTTGTTTAAACATAAAAATACAGTTTGTGTGGATGTTTTTTGTGTAATGTGATTTAGGGTTGGGCGATGTCCCCTAATTTGGCCGTTGACGATGTTTGCTGTCAACCATCGGGATGGACGATGACATCGTCGGGGGGGGGGGGTATTTTTACATTTTTCGTTCTTATATAACTGCTATTCGTTATTTTGCTTTTTTCCTTTTATTTCCCAACTAATGGTTAATCCGCGATGATCCAGTATAAACTGAGGGAAGTGACTTTTACAGAAAAAGTAACAAGCAAAATAGAAAAGAAGTGGTCCGCTCCCGCACTTAACTAGCGAAGTGGACCGGCGGAGGGCGGATTTACACTTTATGTTTGATGGGAAGGGGGGGGGGGTACATGAGGCTCGTGTGGGAGATTTAAGACTGCGATCCGTCCCGCAGCTCTAGGGGTACAAGCAACCGAACTCAGAACCGGGTCTAAACGTGTGTCTGAGCACAGCTCGGATCGTCAGCACACACAGCGGTTTGAGCTTCAAAGCAGAAATGTCGCTCAGTCCTTAGAAAACATTCAATCAATCACGTGGATTTGTGTTTCCAGTCGTGTCCCGCCTAAATAAAGGCTGATGTTATTCACAGGATGCAGCGCCACCCAAAGCTTATTAGCCCGTGTTAGCATACTGCTAATCCTGGCTCCGTTCAGAAAAAGCACTGACACACGGATTAAAATTCAAATGATGAGCGAACAGGTGTTTCATAATAACCGTAACATTATTAAAAGCACGTTTAGAAGATCGTCTCGTATTTTACCGAGCTGACATGTCAATGTATATAGCCGCTCGGCGCTGTTATCGTTTTGTATTGAATTGTTACCTTCAATAAAGTTTGGAAAAAAAGCCGCTCGGCGGAAGTTGTATCCTCTTCCGGTTTTCAAACTGCGCATGTGCGAATGATTTATTCCGACCGAAATTGTGACCTTAGTGAACGTTTTTATATTTTGAAAACATTTTTCTGGGCCCATGTACACGGTTGGATTCTAATCCGACCATTGATCCCATCAGGATATTTTGTACATGTAACCGCGGCTTATGGTGTCGACGCGCAACGTGGCGGGGGCGTGGCATCACGATGTTGGTCTCTCCATCGGGATGTCAGTCACCCATCACGATGGACGATGATATCGTCCATCGGCACAACCATAATGTGATTTATCTGGTTTTATATTTATGAAATCTGCCTGTTCATTTCTTTCGTTACTGTAAGTGTGGTTGGATGCTTCCGTCCTGAAAGGGTTTCAGGTGAAAAATCAGGTTTGGAAAGAGATCCCGACTCCAAAAAGTTGTTGTTCCAGGTTGTCATAGATACTGGCATCACTACCGTAAGAGGAAATGGGCTGTACACGTCTGTCTCTGTCATTTTTAGGTCGAAGCTCATTGGTCATTAAAATAGTCATGTTTTTATGTAAAGTTCTTCCTATGAAGTAGCTCCCGTATTAGTCACAGTGGGAATAAGGAGGAGTGATTGCGTGACGGGTTTACTTCAGCCTGATCATGTCAACTGTTGGTGGCATTTCCCTCGAAGGTTATGCAGAGAGAAATCACTGGAAGGGCTAGTTACATTTACTCAAAGGAACCCAATAATTCCACCAAAAATCCAGAAAATGTACGGTTTCTTCAGATTTATGCTCCGGAGGAATTTGGGGGTTTTGATATTTTAATTAATGTGATGCTTCATCATGAAGTATGACGCCTCTGACTGTAGGTGAAAGTGCTACAGAGGTCACAACCACAAAACACTACATATAGTATGCATCCTATGCGAGTGTTGGTAGCTCTGGTTAGAGCTAGTTTTGTGTTTCTGTGATGTTTCTCGCAGGTCAGATTTCATTCATGCTTCGGTTTTACTGTCGGAAGCCCATAAGCAGGCGTCAGGGTTCCCCCTGTGTGTCAGTCGGAAGGCGCAAAGCTGACTAATTTCTGTTTGACCTCAAAAATATCTCACGCTGGCTGTGTTTATGTAAGATACCTGCTGTACTCCGCGCTCCGCTTTCCCTGCTGCCTTTATCACTGACCTGTGCACATTCCAATACCTGTCATTTGGCCTTCATTGGCTGCAACACTGCATGCTTTGTTTGAATTTGGCACCGGCATTGGCAGGTTTGTGCTTCTCAGCCTGCGATACGTGGAGCTGAACGCTTCGGCCGTGTTTGCTCCTGAGGTTCTGCTAGCAGTTTCCTGGCTGATGGCGAAACGTTCACGGTGTGTTTGATTAACGTTACATGGATCATATGGAGTGATCCCTCTTGCTTTATTGATTTTCTGATCAGTGAGTCCGGTTAACTGAACAAAATCCATGTAAAATGAAAAAAACTGGACCTCAGAATTGGGATTTATATCTATGAAACATACCTAAAAGGTTTTATTGTGTGAGAGTAAGATTATTAATCATTGTTTGAAACGTTCAGCTCCAGTTAGTTCCCACTAAGGTTTTCATCTGAATCTATTCTTCAGTCCCTCCAGGATCTTGCAGGCATCTTTTTTTTTGTTTAGAAGTTGTGATAAAGTTTAATATTCTTTTAATGATGGCTTTGAAACAAATTTTTAATTCCCACTTTGATCAGAGATGCTGTTTTTAGCCAGAATCACTGAGAGCTCTCCGTTTACATGCTCTCCCGCTAGCTTACAGCCCCTCTCTCCCCGACCTAACGTTGTCGGTGCAACAGAAGGGCGAGCAATGCTGACTGGATCCAGACGGACAGTTTTGCTCCAGATTCCAGCTCAGGCAGGGAGAATTAGTCTGACAGTGGGGCGGATCAGGGAGCTTGCTTATTTTTGCATAACAAATATGATCTTTTTCCAACAACATTTATCGTCTGCTCCTGATTAACAATGATTCAAATAAAGAAACACTCAGAAATGCAGTTTTAAGTTTCATTTTGGAATTTTTGGCTCCAGTGTTCCTTGAAATACTGTAATTCTTCAACCGTTTAAGAAATTGGTGTAAATCCAACGGAGAAAAGCAGCTTTGCATTGGTGTGCAACACTTTACCTTAGTGAAGTGACACAGGAGTGGATTTTCACTCCTGTCCCCTCCCACTCTCACAGAGTAATCGTGTCCCATCCCAGTCCTGGTAGCATAACTCCCACTCCCATTCAAAATGACCACTGCTCCTGTACAGCTCCCTTATATGGTTTTTTAGAATAAATGTGGTCATTATGTATTTTCTAGTTAAATAACTGGACATGTTACTCGCTCTTTATCAAACATGCTTTTGCATAATAGGTCCAGTTTATATGGTGCTGTGTGGGAATCCTGCAGCGTGGATATGGGTGCAAAGCTGCTTTTCTCCACTTCAGAAACGGTTGAAATGGTGTTGATTGCATCAACAGTCAAAGACTGACAGTAGTTTCGAAGAGCCTGCATTATTTTGTGTCGCTGGCGACATCTGTGGTATTTAAGGGTTAAACTGAGCTACAAAGGTGCACCTTTTAAAATGATTAGAAGGAACAAAACGAGACGAAGTTAAAGTCGATTACTTTTTCAAATGACTAAATAAGCAGCTTGAGGGTCTGTGATTAAAGCCGCAGCCTTAACACCACCTCCTCCTGGCTGGTGTCCACAGTTGTGAGGCTTGGGCTCCCTTTCCACGTGTCCCGAGTGTGTTGATGGATCTGTTTGTCTTAGCAGACGGACTCGGTATTTCACAGCAGCGCGTCCTCGTTAGACAGATCTCTAATTTGAGCGGTTCTGTCAAAGCACACCCCTTTGTGTTATCCAATCAGACGGCAAACATTTGTAGTTGGTAAAGAATAACATGCCAGTCACTTCTAGAAATATTTGAATTACTTTTTGATATTTCTAATAACCCCAAACTGACCAAAAGAAGCTTCTGCCACCAGAATGAGCGTGAATCCAATTAATATCAGTTTATTCCTGACATCAAAAAGATCTGTTTAGGTTTTTTGTGGGTTATTTAGCTTCATATTTTTAATATCTTATTATCTATCATGGGTATGTATTTACAGAAAGCATGGTCCATATCAGGGGGGACCAAACTTTTTCGGTTAAAGGGACAAAATCTAAATGTGATCCCAGTCCATGTCATGCAATGCAGAAAATAAAGAATACGGTTTAGGTTTTTATTTGTGTTCAAGATTTATCAAGGTGTCACACATTAGTGAGAGTAAAAGGTAAGTAACATTTTACTTTGAATCTCTCTCGATCTCCCTCTCTTGGCAATTAACGCAGAAACGTTGTAGCTTGTCCGTGTGGCGCTGTCCTGTGCCGTTGAGGGCCTCATGAGGGCGGCTTGATGTGACTGAAGTTTGGATTGGAACTCGCTAGATTTTTTCCTTTTGCGCCTCACCTTTGTATTTGGATCAAACTTCATGTTTAGTCTCGTTGTGGTGGTGTATATTGGACTCTTTCAGTATAGCCACGGACTGCTGACAAATAAGACAAAAAGCCTTAGAAGAGATTTCTGGGGGGAAAAAAAACCCCATCGTCCTCCCATATTTGTTTAAAATGCCTGGTGTCTGTTTGCCAGAGCCACTGTCGCGCCATCTTGACAAACTGAAAAAGCCATCGAAAGCAACCGTGAAAGCTCTTTGGAATTTTTAACACTTATTAAAAAATAATAATAAAAATAGCTGTTGTGTCCAAGTTAAAAGCCTAGCCCAGGGGTCGGGAACCTATGGCTCGCGAGCCATATATGGCTCTTTTGATTGTCACATGTGGCTCGCAGACAAATCTTTAATTATACTTTTTTTTTCTTTTTTTCATTAGACCAGTCCTTCTCGGGCGCGATGCAATGCCAGAGGCGCGCAGTAGTAGCGGTGCTTGGAGAGAAAATTATCAGTTTACTATCATCTATTATTTCACAGAGTTTGTACCACCCGGAAACCTGTGAATTGCCTTGCCTAAAACTGCGCGCTCCCGTCTCTGAGAAAGAGCGCGCAGTTGCGGGGACGGGATGTGTGAGGAAGAAACCAGAGGGTGGGGGTGGGGGGTGGAGTTGTGGGCACAGGTAGCAGGTGAATCGCGCAGGGATTGTTATAACGTAAAACCCGCTACCCGTCACTCACTGCAGCGTGGGTGTGTGTGTTTGGCTCCCCGTCTGCATGTGAGCGGTCTTTCTCACATCTACAGAAGATTCAGACCTACGATCAGGTTTAAAGTCTCAACGCCTCATTTATCAGCAACAGCATAACAATATTATTAAAAAGAATCCACAGACTTATTGTACTTTAAAAATGTTGAAATTACATCAAATGCACACATTCACTTGTATATTTATTTTTAAACATATCGTTGCGGACTGACTTGGACTGGGTGGCTGTTGGGCAGCGTTAAAAGTTCTGGAGTTCATTGAACGCATCTGATTGGCCCTCAGTTCTGTTGCTCAGCCTGTTGTTAGGTAGTTTGGACCAATGGGGTTCAGCTATGGGCCGAATTAGGGAAATGGGAGGGGGCTGGAGCGGGAGGGGGGGACATAAAGTTGGGAGAAGCGCTCTCGTCTCAGCGGGAGAGAATAAGGAGTTGCTGAATTAATTGAACGGCGTTTGTTGCGGTCTACAGTAACCAGAATAAAGAACCTTAAAAGAGGTTACGTCTCAGTGCCTCAGTGTGGTAAAGGGACACTACATTATTGTATGGCTCTTTTGAAATTACATTTCAAAATATGTGGCGTTTATGGCTCTCTTGGCCAAAAAGGTTCCCGACCCCTGGCCTAGCCCTTCTTGGGTTTTTTCACCCATAGCCACAGGCAGAGAAAGTGCCGACAGCGCTACCAGGAGGCAGAAAGAATACTTCAGCAGTAGAGTTTTGGAACACCATAGGGAATGAATGGGAAATGGTTAAGGGGTTTTAACTAAACACTTGGGGGGCCAAATTTGGCCTGCGGGCCCCACTTTGGGCACCCATGGTCTGTATGTTTGTTGTGACTGCAACCACTTCCCTCCTCTCATCCGCCTTAAGTCACCTTGTTTTGATTCAGCATGTTTCTTAACCGCGGATGACAGAAAACACGACTGAAATAAGTCAAGCAGACCACTGTGGGCAGTACAGCAACTTTTATTCGTATAGTCGCCCGCGCAATTCGTAGCAGTGCAGTGATGCACATCTTCCTGAATTTATGAATGAACTTTTTGGTTGCAAAGGCTAATCTGTGCTTTCAAAATAGCTTTTCTTTTGTGGCAATACTATTTTTGACTTTTGCAACTTTCATTAATCTAGTTAATATGTCGTTTTACACAATTGTTTTCAGTTGCACTCTCTCGGCTCTTGCCGTTGATTCGTTTTCATTTTCGTTCGTTTTTTTAAGCTACCACTTTGCCAGTAAAGGGAAAATTTAAGGGGAAATGTCTTAATCCCATCAAACGTCCTATCACAAATCTGCAGAACTAAAAGTTGGTCATTTTTATATATTCAGTATGACTCCTTTTTTAATTGTTGAAGTTGTGTCTAGTTTTTAACAAAACTGAGATTTATTTTTTTCCTGAATTATTCAGACTTTAAAAATAAAGTCTGAATAATCCAGAGAATAACTACATCTCTACAAAAGATAAAAATCAGTTTCATCAATTAATTCTGCTGAGGATTTAAGATCCAAAAACACAAAGTTTGCAAATCTTGCAAATCACTTATAGATCTGCAATAATTCACTGTAAGTTTTTCAGTGACTGTTTACATTTATATTACAAATATAAAGCTTATTCTTAATAGGATAACAATAATAGCTGGGGATAGTGTAATTAAAGGGATGATGGGAAGTGGGAACAGGCTTACACTGCGCAAACAGTACCGCCCACAATTCAGAGGTGAATTTCTAATGGACTCCCGTCGCTCTGCAGAAACTACGTCCTAGGAAACGACACAGTTTGTGACCATTTTTGCCAAAAATGGCATAATCTTGATTAAAAGACCACTGAGAACCCTTTTACAGTAGATCATTGCTGCAGTGTCCACACCTATTTAAACCCTAACCCGCCCTATTCCGTGCTAATAGTTACTTCCTTTTACTTATAAATGTTTATGTGGCTTATTTTGTGGAGTTGGCTCATGACAAGATGTAGAAACATGCAAACACTCCAAGGTCAATGCTCATTATTGTATTTAGAAAAGGGTTACATGCTAGAATAATGTGAATACATTCAACATAATCCACGTTTTTTTTGTACTTTTTGCTGATTATAGAAAACACTTTTCCATATTTTTCTGCTCTAACAGAGCATTACAATGCAGCAATCAGACGTGTTCAATTCAAAAATTATTTTAGTCATTTCTCTCTCATTACTCTTTACATGAAGAAGTCTTTAAGTAATCATAAGAGGAAGTAAACAATAAGAATGATTAACGTCTTTCCTGCTTCGTTGTTTTCTTTTGTCGTTAGGCAAAAGCATGAACAACTACTTCCTGTGTGATCATAAAAGCACGCCAGGTATTTCCATTATTTTTGAGACAGTAAACTGAACGCTGATGCTCGTAAAAAGGAAATTCTGGATTTTCTGTGCAGATTTCTGTCACCAATGAGCTGCAGCCTTAAAATTCCCCCTAAATACGTGGAAGTGAGTTCTCCCTCCTGGATCACGTGACCTTTCAACTACAGATTTACCTGTGACTTCGGTAAAACCGGATTCGACTTTCGAACTGGATTGTTGGGCGCGTGAAGCGTGACATTTTCGTGACGTCACGATACTGGGCCGCTGTGAGCGGCTCCTCCTCCTCCTCCTCCGCGTCGCTTGTTTCACACTTCTCCCCAGTCTTCTTTTCGCGGTCTCCTCCTCCTCCTCCTCCTCCTCCTCGTTCTCCTCTCGAGCTCGGCGGCGCGTCGGGAGGTGTAGAGGAGGACCCGCGTCCGAACGTAAGTAAAGTAACCGCGGCGCCGCGTGGCTTCCAGAAGTTTTTAGCGGAGTTTTGTCGAGCTCCCCCCCCTTCTTCTGCCCGCCACAACAAATCCCGCCGTTGTTGAAACGGATTAACGGAGTCCGCGAAAAGGCACAACAACTTTATTGTGGGACCAGCGCGGAGGGGGCCAGCGGGACCAGCAGCAGATCTGGGTCTGGGGTCGGACCGCTGCCATGGAGCAGCTGCGGGGGCTCAAGTGCTGCTGACACACGGAGCAGATGGGATGATCATGTCTGCTTTCTGCTCAGACCCATGAAACGCTGTTCAGTGATTCACACTTAAAGGGATCACGTGATTCATCTGAACACAGTAGTTGCTGCTGCTGCTTGATACATTTATTTCTGCTCTTTCAAATGTTTTAGTTTGACTGTTTCCACCTGTGATGATGGTCACAGCCGGATGGCAGTCAGAGCCCACAGTCGCTCCAAGGTCACTGCGTGTGTTTGCACTTTTTTTAAACCTGGGAAGCTCTGTGAAAAAATCAGTTAAAGTAGTGAGAGTAACTGCTAGTAACTGCCGTCCTTGATAAAACAGACGGCTAACCAACAGAACAGCTGTATTTACTGTAGTAACCCAGCTCCTGCCTGAAAACGTCTTTAATCAGATTAACACCTATTTTGAGACTTTTTCTCAGCTTTAAAGCATTTGGTTTTCATCGTGTGTGTTTCGTATTATTGTTTTTCCGTCCTTCAATAAGTCGGACTGTCTGTTTAAAAATTACACTTATATTCTCAGTTAGGCCAGCACAATATAAACACAAATTTATCGTTATCGCGACATCAAGCAGTGCACTATTCATACCGCAAAAGACGGCGAACATCGCAATAAATGGTTACCTTAAATGTGCCAAAACAAACTCATGGCAGCTTGAAATATTGAACAAATGAAATGAATCCATTTATGCATTTAACTAATCGAAGGGACCCGTTTACGTTGTTGATCAATCAGATGAGCCCTTTTATGTTTGATGTTTTCCTCCTACGTCGACGAGGGTCATTTGGAGTACAACTTTTAAACTGTTGCAATGAAATGGAAATGATGTTTTTGGTTGTTTTGCTATTTGTTTATATGCCGCAAATTATATTGTTATCACAATATTAATCACCAGTTTTCCTCATATCGTTCAGCCCTGTTCCCAGTAGATATTTGGTGAGAGAAAAAAAACGTTAGAAGGTTTCAAGACGTTATGAAAAGAACAGTTTCACAGTCTGCTGTTATTCCAGACAGAGGCGAGCCTTCTGTTCCCGCTCAGAGTTTTTAATATTAGACAGAAATGAATGAGACTCTCTCAGTGTGTCACATTCACAGCAACAAACGAGATGAAATCTGAAGCCAGCCTATCAAACGGACCCATGAAGCTCCGCCAGCTAATGTCTTCCCCTCAGTCATGAGGGCACAACATTTTTGTGACACGAGGAGGATTTTTTTTAAACATGTCTAAGCGGAGTGCTTACTGTTATTTAACCGCATCTAGCAAATTGAAATTTGTCTCCCTGTACACCGGTTTCCCACAAAAACCACCAGAGGTTTGCCGTGTCACTCCCTCAAACTTGTAGCCCTTTCTTACATGAACATTAAAAAACTATTTCACTGCTAAAAATCACATTTAAGACCATAGGGCTGCATGTTATGAGGAAAACTTGCAACGTGCCATATTTGTGATCAATATTGAGATATGACTTGTGATAAATGCACAACTAATACGTCATTTCCATTTCACTTTTGCAACAGTTTTATTTAAACTAAAGTGTATCTAAATTGTGCTCCAAATGACAAACATCTACATAGGAGACAGACATCTGACATCACATTGGATGATCGGTCAACGACGAGAAGGAGTGCGTCTGATTGGTCCAATGTGTATAGGGTAGAGCTGCACAATATGAGGAAAACCTGCGATATTAGTAACCAAACATGACTGCAACAGTTTACCTCAAATATGAGGGCTCCATCTGATTGGTCGGTGATGTAAAGGAGTCCATCCGATTGGTCAAATGCATAAATGCATATTTGATGCATTAAAAACTGCCATAAGATTGTTTTGGCACATTTGAGATGACCATTTATTGCTATTTTCACAGAGTTTTGTTAACGATACATTAGGAGTATATTGTGCAGGTCTACTATGGGGCTTTATCTAATTTGTTAAATAGCTGCTGTGAGGATGTTTCAATATGCGTATAAACATTTACAGCAACCACTTGTCGCAGTTTGTGCCGTCTTTTGCGATGACGATACATTTTTGATTAGTTTTGCTGGCCTAGAATGGTCATGAAGTGGCTCCTCATTGTGGGTAATGTTGGTCGTCGCACAGATTTGTGTCTGAAAAAGCAGACAAATGTATTAGCAAAGTTTAGCAGCAAATGCAGATATAATCTATGTTTTAAGACCTGTGACATGGAAACGTTCTCAGGATGTTCTGCCTTCATATTTTGTATGGAGTTCCTGTTCAGAGCCTCTGGTCATTACACTAACCGACTGTCCCGCAGAGTACAGACCACCCATGAACAATACTTGAATCAAGACTGAAGACAAGAACTTCAGCCAAAGCCGCTCAGACTGGCACTGCAACCCCCCCCCCAAACCAGACGGTCCCCTCTCTGTTTAGCCAGGCAAACATGGGTGGCAATGAGGCAATACAAGAACAGAGAACAAGAGGGTGAATTTAGGAGGCAGAGGGGAACAGTGGGAGGGGAGGGGGAGGACCATTAAACACTAAAGGGGTGCAGTGAGGGGATGCTGGGGGCACACACAGGCTGACAGGGATGAAACATAGATGGTTATTTCTCCTTTTTGGTCGGACAGATAAAGAAACTATAGATCCGTGGGGTTTTTGTGTTACAGTAGGAATAACCTACAGACTCTTTCAAGTGTTTGTGTGTGAAAAGGTTCCTCAGAGCTCGACCGGATCCACAAATCCTCACAAAAACCCTGATCTGTTTTCAGAAATAATTTGTTTGGTCGAAGCACATTTCAAGGATATTTAAGGTAAAACTGAGGAAATTTTTACCCATAGAGGAGTTTACTAAAACCTTTGAGGAAACCTTTAAAAAGCCTCACAGACTCTCGTCTAGAAATGATCAACGGGTTATGTTTTTTTATAGAATCAAAAAACAAGAAAACAGGAACTCTTATTATTTATTTCAACAATGGCAGGATTTGTTGTGGCAGTGGGTGAAGCTCGGAAAATCAAAATTTAAGGCTTCAGGTCGAACTTTAAAGCAAAGTTCGACTCGCAGAAACTTAAAGCAGAGGAAGAATAATGGCAGCATTTAAGGCTGGAGAACCCACAGGGTCAAATTTGGTGGCGGTCTTCAAATTAAATAAATAATTTTTTTTCATACTTTTCTTTGCTGCTACACAAAAGTGAACAAAGCAAAATAACTTTAAAATTCCAGAAGAAATTCGTGCATGGCGTCTCTGAATATATGACAATTTCCTCCATTTCTAAGTGTTCTATTTATTTATTTTTACTTTTTCAATGTTCTGTGTGTAAATAAAGGTTGATTGATTGATTGATAGAAAAGTGTAAAACAGAGTGTACAGAGCCACCCGGATATGAAGAAGACCTAAGCCCACAAGGTTCCACAAAAAAAAAAAGAATTAATAAAATAAAACAATGAAAAAGAATAATTAATCTTTATTCTGTCAACTCTGGGCTGTTTTATCAAACTTAGTGTTTTAGTTTTACAGACTTTTGGAGTCTCTGTATAATGCCTGAACTTTGGATAGTTGAAAAATCGAAAAAAATTGTTTATAGAGAGTAAGGACGACAAAACACGCTTTTCCACCTTACTCACTAAATAGAAGATATGATGGATAACTTAAAAACCCTAAAGTAACGGTAAATCATTAATCCAAATGTTGGATCATTTTCCGAACTCGTTTAATTCTCATATCAACAAATCTTTTGGGGATTTTTTGTGTTTATTCATATAAATGTGTTGTGTTCAGCTTGCTTTGGTTTGTTTACTGTATTGTGAAAATAGCAGCACTGTTACGTTTGAGGTTCTTTGGTTAAAATGCATTTTTTAGGACTTAATGCAGATTATAGATGGATGGCAGCTCAGTGGTTTTATCAAATATTATGTGAGAATGAAGTAAAACTGATGTTTAAATAATGCTTCATCTGTATTTATATATAATTATTTAAAAATGTTTTGTTTGCAAAGACCTGCGGCCACGTTTATGTTTTGGCTCTTCTGCTTGATTACTTCAATTTGGAAGCAGTTCTGCTTTAAGATTTCCATTTTTTTTTCAAATCTTTTCTTCTTGGTTGCATTAAGTTCAAAACATTCTTGGCTGCCTGCAGCAGTAAAATTTTGTTTTGCCTCCACACCCTTTTACTCACAGATCCAGATGTCCCAGCATTTAGAAAAACAAGAGTGAAAAAGCCTCATCTGCTTTCAAGTCCAAGTCATTTTTGATTATTTACCATGTTTTGTAACTTGAGTTATGCGGGAATCTGTCCAGATCTCACTCAGGTTCTGGCTGGGTGCTGAGTCCATTCCAGAAAGTGGTCCACTGCTGTTGAAGCCTCGCTCTTCTTCATTAAGTAATTGTCCTGGTGTCTCCGACGTTCTCAGATTATTGGCCTCTGAGGATTTCTCCTCACCTCCTGTGCTGTCACCAGACTGATAATGACTGGAGAGTTATTTTTTAACAGTGATGTCAGTGTTCTGCTATGAGACACTTCTGCACAAAGTTCTGACAGGAAGCCAACAGATTCATGCTGCAGGGACATTTGTGACATGACATCGTTTTATATTTTAAGCTGCATTTTCTGAACGGGTTCTGAATTCTCACTTAACCGTTATCTTTTTGGATTTTAATGAAGATGTTCTGTGTAGATGTTTTGTGACCCAGGGTTTCTGCGTTTTGCTGGGCGTGTCCGTTAACTCAAAACACGCTTGCTGTGCAGAGCGATTAGCTCTGCAGTCTACAGCAGCGTGACTCATGGTCTCTAACGTATGACCCACCCAGATCGCCTAAATCCCTTCCCCAGCTCTGCTCCGTCTGCCCCACAGCCCTGAATGTCTTCTATTGGTTTTTGTTTGACTTATCTTTGGTTTTTTTGGCTTGCTTTGAGCTGGACACCCAGTTTTGTAGAGTTGTACCAACAAGTGAAATGCAGAGTACAGGTTTTCCCATCTTGACTGTTGGAATAATGTACATAAATTATCTCATATTTGCTTTTATGCATTACCTAGCCATATAGGTAATATAATCACGCATGCAGAAGTTGCTGTGTCCAAGTTTGTTTCATGGGAAGGTGAAGGTGAAATTCTTGGGAGGGGACCACCTTTCTTAGCCTCTTCCCAGTTTCAGCATGAGAACCATCGGTTATGTGTGAGAAGATACTTTGCAGGACCGAGAGATGATGTGGGAGGACTGTGAGAAGACACACATATTACAATTTATGTTTCTGATAGCGCTGCAGCTGTTGTCTTATCTGCCCCCCCCCCCTTAGATCTCAGCGCATGTGTAATTTAGGGTTCTCCAAATCTTAATAAAGAGAGGAGGCAACATTGACTCCTCTGATCAGCTTTGACCTCTCGGACTAACTGGTTTAGGCTTTTTTCACTTCCACCTCCAGCTCTTTCTTGTGCTGATGATCAGCTGTCTGGTTCATTTGGCACAGATCTCTGTGATGAAGCTCTCATCTTTGGACGTTTGATGAAAGTTGAAAAAGAAACGCATTTAATTGCACATAATAGGCCTGCACAATAAATCACAAATTTATCGTTCTCGCGATATCAAGCTGTGCAATACGCATATCGCAAAAGGCGGCGAGATTTGCAATAAATGGTTACCTTAAATGTGCTAAAACAATCTTTTGGCAGCTTGAAGTCTTTAATGAATCAAATAAATCCATTTATGCATTTGACCAATCAGATGGAGCCCTTTTATGTTAGATTTTCATCTCCTATGTAGACGAGGGCCATTTGGGGTATATTTGAAGTTATGTTGACTCTTATTTAAATGAAACTGTTGCAGTAAAATGAAAACTTATGTTTTTGGTTGCTATTTCTCCATGTTACAGTTATCTCGTCATCGCAATGATGGTCACTACTACTGCAAATCGCGTGTTTTCCTCTTATTGTGCAGCCCTAGCATGCAGCTTCATTGATGGTTACAAGGCTTTAAACAGACGCAGATGTTCAGCTTCACTGCATGTTGTGTTTGCACGTTTTACTTTTGACATTTGTTGACATCAGAGTTTGTTTCCTCCAAGAGTTGAAGATGATCTGATTTCAAAGTACCAGTTGTAACCGTTGACTGTATCTGAGAACTAGATCAAGTCCCTGTGACGTCACCCATAGAAAATGGTTTACTTCTGGCTCCAACCAAATTAAGTCAGTTCAGTCGTCATTTTTTTCATGATACGGACGTCGCCCTGTTGGAGCCAGCTGTCATCAGTAAGCAGTGATTAGTCCGAGTAGGTCTAAGTTAATGTTTCTATGGCGACCACTCTGATCAATTGGGAGTAGGGGAGTTAGAAAAATCGTTTGGCGATGCTTGTATCGATTCAAAATGCTGTCATGACGATATTTATTTATTTCTGAGCGTCCTTCAGTGGCTGACTCTTGTTTTCCACTTCAACCTCCGGCCGCTAGTTGGCAGCAGAGCGCACCAAGCCTCTTTGAGCAGCTCTACTCTACAAAACAACAGGAAGACCTCGGCCCGGGGTCCGCTGTTTTCGTTGTTGAGATATGAACTACCGTAAATTCCGGACTACAAAGCGCACCCGATTCCAAGCCGCACCCACCCATTTTCACGTGTTTGACTGCTTTTATACATACACAAGCCGCGTCAGAGTACAAGCCGCGCATGTGTTACGCGATATTGTCGTCTTGACAGATCACGGCCAGCATCCCAGGGTGAGTGCAATTCATTAGCACATTGTGGGTGGTGCCAGCTTTGCCTCTGGCTCATGTTATAGAGTATACCGACATCTGTCAAACAGCATGGACCTGTATTCTGTTCACAAGTTCCTCAGTTATGGTGTTTTTATTTCATTTTTTTTTTACTTATTGACAATCTAGGTATCATACATAAAATTACAAACAGTAACCATATAATCAACACTACATCCCTCAGTTATAATGAGGAAATTTACATCCGCGATTCCACATTTCCCATGAGTCTTAGGGGCTAAAGGCGGGGCCAACGCTCGCCTCGCCACACTGTTGTATGTGTTTAAGAATGAGCAAGTATCAGCAGTGCATGGAGGGGTGAACGGGAAAAGCTCTCCTTCCGCTTGTGTCGCAGCAGCGTTATGGGAGTAACAGGGCTGGTTAAAAAAACACACCGGTAAAATACAGCAGCGGCGACTGAAAAGCGTGCGCCTCAGCGCGATACGCGCGCCTCAGTGCGGCGCGTGCGTCAGAATTCAGAAGCCTCTGCGCTCCGCTCCCGCCCCGCGCGCTCCTTGTCTCCCCTTCCTATCTACTCCGACACCTCTGGCCAGGGCGGCTTCAAGGAGGAGCACTTTGTCCCCATTGCGCCGGTGGATGGAGCAAATAGTTTCTGTGCCGAGCAATCGGACTTAAAACTGTACGTTTTGTGTATGAGGGACGGGTGCGTTGTTACGTGTGGGAGCCATCAGACTGCCATCGGCCCCGCAGCTCAATCAGCAGGAGAAGATGTCTCCAGCTCACACGGAGGCTGTGAGTTTTTCAAAGCAAAATTCCGCTTTTACGGTTTCCTTAGAAACCGTAAATGGAGTGTACATACACTCCATGCGCTGTTCTCTCCGTCACGCAGCCAAACCCGTTGGTGACGGTGGACTTTTTTACGCTGCTTTTAATGATTGCTTTTAACTTGAAAGCTTCATCATATTGTAGCGGCGATCACGTGCACGTTGGGTCTAATGGCCCCAAAGGATTCTGGGATGCGGCCGGGCATGCGTGTTTCATTTTGTTGAACCATGACTGAATTGTCTAAGACCTGAAGTCAAGTCCATGCTGTTTGGCTGCTAAGAGGTGTGTTGAATAAAAATGCCTTGAGCTTGGTGTTAGATAGAGAATTCAAACTATTCACTGAGTTCGAAAGTACGAACATGGCGGCTGCCAATTAAATCCATAAATTAGCCGCGTCACTGAATAAGCCGCAAGGCTGTAAGCGCAGGAAAAAAGTAGCGGCTTGTAGTCCGGAAATTACGGTACTTAGTTTTTACTTGGGATGGGTACCGAACCAAAACTCTCTGCCATGTTGCTGCCAGCAACATATAAAAACCTGTTTTGCGGTGCTTTGTAACGGACTCAGATAAGAACGAGTGAAGCAGTGCAGCTGCACAGCAGCTAATGCACGTAGCACCAGGCTAATGCTGTCATCAATGCGGGCCAAACTTCTTCAGAACCGCCAAGCAATAGATTCTAGTTTAGCGACCTGATGGATCAGAGTGATGAGTACAACGCTCTGAAAAAAGGCCAACGTCATGGCGATGAGCGTTTCTAGTTTACTTCCACGTGTGAGAAAGCGTGGCTGCAGCTTTTACAGTGCAGACTGTAAATAAAGCATCTTCGTCACATTAAAGCGTTGTTATGCTGCCTCATCATCACACTTTATTGTTTCTGGAAAGAATTAGTTTGTTGTTTTCCCCTTTATTTTTGAAGCACCGTTTAGGCTCCTGACCCATTTCAAAGTTCTGGAGAAACTACTGTAAGCAATATTGAAAATAAACAGGCCTTTATTTACTCATACTTTTAAAACCTTGTTGGTTAAGACACATTCATTCTTTTTTTTCATAGACTGAAGTATATTTTGTTTTGTAAATCAGACAATGTTGACTGTTCCCTTTTTTTATTTTAAGTTACCAAAATAAAAGCACTATGAATTTGTTTGGGTAAAAACAACTTGTATATGAGATACATTGTGATCATTCATTCATTCATTCATTTTCTTAACCGTTTATTCCCTTTCGGGGTCACGGGGCTGCCGGAACCTGTGATTGTGATCATTGTGATTACTAAATAAACTGAACTTGATAATTTTAATACAATGGAAGACATTGTTATTCGGGTAGAGCTTTTTTCTAAGTCGTAATTTAAAAAAAGAAAGAAAATGTGTTGCGGTACTATTTTGGGATACATATCGTATCGCCAGACTCTTGCCAGTACACACCCCTAATTGGGATTAAGCATGTTAGAAGGTCGGAAGAATCTGTCAATCTAATGTTTTGAATGCTGGACATGGGGGGCCAGTAGGCACCACATGTTTTTTATTGACGAATCTGATTGGTCAGTTTATTTTGCAATAAAGAAAAAACGTGAAAATAATTAGGATTATCAAGAACGTGTTAGAAAAAGGTATCATAACAAGAGTGGTTATTCTGACCAATAGCATTGGGCTGAGTGATAGTTATTGCTGTATAGAAGTCTATGGGATTTTGGCTTTTTTCTGTTTGGAATGCCAATCAATGGTTGTAAGTGGATCCTGGGGCGGTTCAGGGACAGTGCGACTGCAGCGCAACTACTTAGGAAGTCAATTCAGGCAACCACATAAAGTAACGTCTAAGCGGTGCTCATGATATTAAAAAAAAAAAAACATGTAAACAATGAGGCACGAACCCTTAAACAAATATGGTAAACTTGATGTAGCAAGAAGATAAATTTGCTTATCAGCACATGATAGTCAGAAGAGTAAGTGCACTTTTCCTCTGTGTTCTGTCCAGTTTTCAGGTGCTAGCACCCCCTAAAGAGCAGCTGTTGCAACTGCGTGATGTTTTCAGGTGATTTGGTTTGCTCAAGAGTGCCACGGGAAATTCAGCAACCCCTTGTTTATCGCAGTGGTTATGTTCTAAAAATAACCCACGACACGCTTTCTGCACTTTTCTTACACCTTCTGTATAGGAGGCACACCATAGAGGAGATTGATTGACAAGGTCTACAGCCAATTAGGATGCAGAACGTAATGCGCTGCAAAACAAAATAAAACAAAAAGAAATGTGGGAAAACGTCTCTAAAGTTTTTTGCAAAAGTGCGAAAGGTGAACTAGATTACAGCGAGGAACCACTGTAAAACCAAACTAGCTCCTTCAGTGAGAACATCTGTTAGCACATCCATCTGCCCACCAGAGTCTGTGCCTCAGTGAAAGCCCTCCTGTTAGTTTGTTGGTGAAAATGTTTGTGTTGCATAGACGATAGTCTCATAGACGTTTTCTTTTTTATGGTAGAACTGAACATCCAATATTAAAAGTTGGCTTTCGTGTTTCCATCTGAATCCAGAAGTCTTGTAGGTGTCAGTGTTGTTCGCGTCCTCCATATTTTACCGTCCTACCTTTGGTTGGCCTTCATCATAGACATCACACATGTTACAGCCACTGACTTCTCATTTCAGCAGTGAGAAGAAGACTCACTGAAGATGGCGCTCCATGAATTTATCACCTCCGTTCTGAATCTTTGTCCAATTAGAAAATGCTGGAATGACTTTGTCTGATCATCCATGAAGAGGTCCTGCAGTTTTCCAGCAGCTGATGACCTTCAGCTAAAGGCCGCTGCCTTTTTTTTTTAATGCCACTGGGCTCATTAATGATCAGTGGGCTGAAAAAAATCTGTGTGGTGGTTTCTGGTGTGGAGCAGCGCGTCAACACAACAGTTGTACTAATTCATCCCAGCTCTTTGTTGCTTTCAGTTGCATTTGGCACATTTCCCCCCATTGTTGCAGTTTGTCGTTTACCAAACTCCTGCATTTCCTTCTGTCCGGCCTGCAGGTCGGATGCTGGCCTGCAGCTTCCACCATCATGTTCACCAAGAAGAAAAAGTCTCGCATCGAGATCTCGGCTCCGTCCAACTTCGAGCACCGCGTGCACACGGACTTCGATGAGCAGGAGCAGAAATTTGTGGGGTTGCCGCGGCAATGGCAGTCGCTCATCGAGGACACGGCCCAAAGGCCCAAACCTTTCATCGACGCCTCGGTCATCACCACTGTGGAGCCACGAAAGGTGAGGTGACAAGAGTGAAGCTGCTTTTGGCTTTACTCATCTACATGCGGTCAGGACTCATCATGAAAGAAAAATATGAAAAAATGAAAGAGTTGGGCTCTTTTGCTTTACCTTTTGTTTAATATTTAGGTTTGAAGGGCTACTAAAACTATGTTTTTGGGGTGTAATAAAGATGCTGAAGGTGATTCAATTTTATTTCTATAGCCCAATATTTACAACAGTAGTCATGTCAATGGGCTTCATACTAGTAATTGTGTAATAAACATGAATCATAAAGAACGTAAAGTCATAGAATTCAATAGCTTACGGTTAAACTAAGTTGAACAGACTAAACTTAACTGGGCATCCCTGCCCTTTGACCCTCCTTCGGGGTAAGCAAAAACTCCACAAGGAGGGATCCTCCCCCAGGACAGACACGCGATGTACCAGAACTCTTAGAGAAGAAATAGCTTATCGAACTCTACAACTACATGTTTGCATAGTCCAGCAGAGGGGCTTCATCCAGATGAGTAGATGGACGGCTGGGGGCGCGAGACGATTGGTTAAAGGAAGTCAGTATTTATATTCAAAATATGCAACAAAATTGGATTAAAAAAACTGAAAGAAATGAAGATGAATGTGACTTAGTGATTTATGAGCTTAAATCACAGTGTGATGTCATCAGATCTCTTTGTTGTTATCAGTTACTGTTAAAACAGCCACGTTTTTCCTCACAGTTAACAAGCAATCCTCAAATTTCAAGGTAAATTCATCACGCTCCAGCTTTGTGTTTACCAAAAATAAATGTAAAAATCCAATAGAAAGATTTCTTAAATAACACCTGGAAATTCGTGGATTTGCCTGCAACTGTTTGCTTAAACTCTGCAGACGATTGTCCGCGGCACCAGGCTGGGAGCGGACGGTTCGTTAACATGGCTGCTGGATGAGTTCGACACCATGTCTGTGACCCGCTCCAACTCTCTGCGCCGAGGCAGCCCCCCCATCCGGCCCCGCAAGGACTCCAGCTCCTCGGGTGGAGTGCAGGAGAACGGAGACCCTTACCAGAGACACTACTCCCACCCCGACAGACTGGACAGGTGAGGATGGAAAACAGACGTTTGACCCTCGGACGATGATTTTAGACGATTTTCTTTGTTTAACTTCCAAAAACCTGAAAGGATTTTGTGCACAAAACAAGGTTTGGATGAAGAAAAATCAGAGCTATAGTTATTAAGCACAAGGTGCATAAAGTGTTTGTAGGATTGATGAACACTTAAGACTCTGGGAAAGGAACACTTTACTACAGAAGCCGAAAACAGCATAACCCACTTTTTTTTAATACCATTTTCTAGGTATTACGACATCTGCTATTTCGTTATCACGTATGCTGTAGTGTCCCTCTGTCCCAATCTGTTTTAATTCTCGTTATTTTGTGGTTACTTTAGACCAGTGGTCTTCAACTAAAATTTAAAATTAGAAATAATTTCTTGAAGTTAAGGTCAGGAAAAAACAATGTATGTGAAATATATTTTTAAGTAGCCGAGGATTGGTGGCACATCTGCACCTAATTAATATGTAACTCTCCCCTCAAATTAAGTCAGTACAATTTAAAATTGTTTGACAGTATTTAATGTCATATAACATAAAACATGTGGAACTGTGCGCCACACACACACACACACACGCACACCGACACACAAACACACAACAGGAACCTTACCAGGACAACTACAGGCATCTCCAAGAAAACTGTGTGAAAGGAGGATCCACTAGCCCTCATTCTCTGCCTTCTTCCACAAATCAAACACCTCCATGGAAGAATGGACACTTGAACAAATGTTTTGTTGTTGGTCATAAACAACATTCAAATCAGTCATCTGAGGAGAATCTCGGCCCGGTTAGAGCTCACGCTGATGTTTGCTGTTAGTCACATCTGTGTCGATGCGTCTTTATTCAAACCGCCAAAAGACGATTTACAAAAGAGGAGTATTTTGAATCCAAACACGCTGGATCCTGTTCAGGGCCCTTCATGTGCAGACTTTCAGGAGGTTGTAGTTCTAACTGCAATCATCTGGTTTCCAGAGATCCACCAAGGCTAGAACACTACGGGGCTGACCCCCGCCTGGCAGTCCGTCCCAATCAGAGGGATGAGGGCAGCCTGAGTCGGCCCCAGCAGCAGCCTCGAGGCCAGGAGCCCAGCAGGGCTCCCAAGGACAGAATTGGCTCTGGACCTCCCCCTCCCCCCCACAGAGACAGAGGACCTCGAAAGCAGGTACAGAGAGAAGCACCAGTTCCAGCAGTTGAATATTTGTTTCGTGTTGAACCAAAACTCCAGAATCGCCCCCTTTTTGTCCTGCAGGAGCAGGTTTGGAGGGAGCCCAGCGACCAGCGCCCGAAATCCAGCTACACAGCGCGGGACGGCAGTCCTCAGTCCCCCAGAGACAAGAGGCCTCTGTCAGGACCCAACATCCACACCCCCAACCTACCGGTGACCGACGGAGGGATGAAGACCGCCCAACAGACCACACGACCCTTTAATACCTACCCGAGGTCGGACAGCGAAGGTGGACGGAGCCCCACAGGACAGGTAGGAGGGCGGGGGCCACCTATAGGTCCAAAAATATGTCTCAAGTCAGGTCTGACAGTCACATTGATCTGTTTGAAAGCTGTTTGTGCTTAAACCTTATTTAGGGTGGATACAGGGTGTCTGCGAGTAAAAAGTGCTCAAGCCTGGACGGGACACCCAGGTGGCCCGAACAAAATGTAGACCGCTCAATGAGGCGAAAATGTCCGTGCATATTTTTCGTTACTGGCATGCTGCAGGCTACAGGTCGAACACTGATACAACACCTGGGGATAATCAAGGGTGGAGATGCAGACGTGTTGTATGGAGTTGTCATTGTTGTCACACTCGCTCACCAAACCCTCTGGACCGCCCAAACAGCCCGTTAGAGCTGTTCATGTGATAACTGTCGCTTCATGCTGCAGCCAGACTTTTAGAAACGGGGAAATTTGACCATCAGTGTAGTTTGTGTGGACATCCTAGCAGTGTAGGTACCAAAACTGTTTGGCCTGCAATAAGTGTTCAGGGTCCTGCGACTAATGCTGACGTCACACTATTTGATTGGCTGTACGTTGGTCCGATGACGTGTAAGATAGTGATTGGTCCGGACAGATTACAATACAACCGTCAAAGAAGAAGTTATGAGTTCTGTTGTAAACAAAGAAGTCTCCGACATAGAGCGAGATGATCTTCTAAACGGGCTTTTGTTATTGTTATGATTGTTATTAAGTGCATGGTGCTTATGGGTTTTTGAATCTGTGCGGCCAGCGCTTCATTATTGGCAGAACCGACCCGGAAGAAGTGTTAGGATTAGGTTAATACGTGCTAACAACATCTAGCCGCGGATGAACTAAACTGGAATAACACGGTTTCTCAGGACGGTTCCTTCAAAAGCCGCCTACGCTAGCCCACACACCGTCCCAAAGCCGCTTTCTGCTTGGAGATACAAATCTCCCGGAAGACACTCGCTCACGCAGAGCAGCCGAACGGACAGCAGTCCGAATCCATCCCTGCCTGCAAACATGAAGCTCCGAGTCCGGCTGCTCTGCTCAGAGACACGGTTCGCTCATGTGGAGCCGCCGGTTCATTCTAACAGCCAGAGATGTTTTTACAAGTGGGTTGTGGCAAAATCTCTCTTTAAACATTCCAAAGAATAATGTCAGAAACAACTCATGAGGGAAAAGAACTTTAGGTTACAAAAAGAAACGTGAAATGGAGATATGTAGAGCAGATCTCCACGCTAAGTAGTTTGTCCAAGTGGGGTTACCGTAGTGTGACGTCATCATTCGTATCAGGCCCCCGAACACTTATTGTAGGCCAAACACTATTTGTACCTACACCGGCATTATCGTATCACGTGCACACCCCGTGCATGTGGCATTCGTGGGCGGTAATCAAGGAGTCGGTACTCTCACCTTACCAATGACTGAAGTGCTACCAACGTAGGACAGCATCACCATCACGTCATAAGCGCCACTTCCGTTAGCCTTACTAATACTTCACAATGAACTTACCACATGCACGACAATGGTACAGTCCATTTTCACGACATTCTGCCTCAGAGGAACTGCAGGACACACCCGCGCTCCCCTTAAGGTGCAGCCACTCCTCTCTACGGCCCTCCACGGACCCGGACAATCCAAAAACCTGCAGCACGTGTACGGGTTAAGCCCCAAACGCGTGCACGTGACTTTGGCTTTAGTAAGGGATGATGCTGACTTCAAATAATATGTTTAGTCACTCCCCTTTATTTCTCTTTGTTTATTTAACATGACTCCTCTTCTGTAAATTCTCCAGATGTTTTATATCACCTAAATATTCTGATTTTTCAGTTTTTGGTTTCCTCAGTGGACGCTTGATTCTGTCCATTTTCTTCCTTAAAACCTCAATCTTTGTACTGATGTAAGGTGTGCTTTCACTTCATCTCTGACTCTACAGTTTGGGCTCACCGCAGTCCTCTTGTTCTGCTTTCCAGCCGGTCCTACACCATGAATCCCCCCCTCAGAACGGGCCCTCAGGCGTCCCCTCCAGAGTTCACGCCGGTTCCAAGCCGCCCGTTAACCGGCAGCACTCCCACCACGCTTCCCACCCCAGCCTGACCCGGGAGGCCTCGCACCACCCACACACCCCTCACCCGAACGTTCCCGCCCCGCAGCCCCCCGGACCCCCGATGTCCGTCGCTCCCCCCCAGGCTCGCTCACCACAGAGAGAGCCCCAAAGGATTTCACACGAGCAATTCCGAGCGGCGCTACAGATGGTGGTCGATCCCGGTGACCCGCGGACCTATCTGGACCATTACATCAAGATAGGGGAGGGGTCCACGGGCATCGTGTGCATCGCCACGGTGAAGACCACTGGCAAACTGGTGGCAGTGAAAAAGATGGACCTGAAGAAGCAGCAACGCAGAGAGCTTCTCTTTAACGAGGTAAGATGGGCGGAGTTAAAAAACAAACAGCTAATTACAAAATATGAAATTAATTATTCAAATCCTTGAATCAATAATTTTATAAATAAAGGTTTGAGTTTTTCAGGTTAGAGACCCACTCCAATAAAAATCCTGTTTTTGGTGTTTTTAACATCCTTTTGTGGCATTTTTCTGTTGATGGAGGACAAGGAGAAAGAAAATTAAGCTTGAAAGTGCATTTCTGAGTATTTATTTATTCAAGTCGTGGTGAATCGTTCTGCAATCGGCGGGCCACAAGGTCGCTGCTCCGCTCCATTCTGATGCATCCACTTGTAGACAGACAGATCCACGAACGTCTTTGTTTTCCTCATCTGAGCTGGTGTCTGGATCAAAACTGTACAGCTGGAAAGCTCGCCCGTTTTTGTCACACCAGGAGGGCGTGTAAACATGGACCTCTCAGCTACGGCGAGGGGAAGAGAGGCGGGGTTGCACCGTGCACCCACAAGTCGGAGGCGAATTTCCAATGAACTCCTGCTGCTGCGCAGAGACTATATGCTAAAAAATACATTTTGGCTAAAAATGGAACACTTATACTGATTCAAAAGATGATTGGAGTGGATCTTTAAAAACTATAAGTTGTTTTTTTTATTGGAATTTCGAATCCATCGTTTCATCCTTATCCAGAGTCGGGCTGCAAGGGCAGCAGGCTTGTTAAAACGCTCAGACCTCCTTCTCCACAAAAACTTCCCTCAGTTTAGCCTAGATGCTTCCAGACCACCTGAGGGACCAAGTCCCTCTGGCACATCCTGGGTCTTACCCAGGTTCTCCTCCTGGTAAAACGTCACCAGAACACCCCCCACACACACACCAAGGAAGTCTCTAAAAGGCATCCAGAAGAAGCAGTAGAGAAATCTTGTTGTTTTACTCAAAGTTTCTGGAGATCTTCAGACTGAAGACTTTAATAGCTGACCGACTCAGAAATGGCAGCAGACTTCACCGCTTCTAACATGTTTCCCGCCACCTGCCAATATTCCCCGCAACCCGTTTCCACGAGAAGCACCTCCCAGAGAACAGACGAAGACGCCGCACGTTTCCGAGTGGAAGTCTGTTTAATATTCTCTTTTCGTTTCCACGGTAACTGCAGGTGGTGATCATGCGGGATTACCATCACGAGAACGTGGTGGAGATGTACAACAGCTACCTGGTGGGAGACGAACTCTGGGTCGTCATGGAGTTCTTGGAGGGCGGAGCTCTGACTGACATCGTGACGCATACGAGGTGAGGAAGAGGCGGCTGCTGTGCTCCACAGGTGTTCATATGCCTGAAATACGCTGGTGCGTCTCCGTTGCGCGGCGGGGAATCCGTCTCACGACCCTTGGTTAGTTTACATCGTCTCCGGTTCGTCCCCCTCTTCTGTGGCTTCTGGAGGAGTGGTCTGTCCTGCCCACCCTCCAAAACGTTGCTTCCTCACCGAGTCCTTGTAAGATTCATGTTTTATGATGTTATATTTCATAGATGAGGTTTCGTTTTTGTACTTCCAAAATGAAACTCTAGTCGTTTACGGCCAAAATGAATGATGGTCGTATCTGTGGTGCTGTCGAAGCTTTTATTGAGAACAAGTTCTCGTTTACGACGACGACTTTAGGAAGTGAGAGAGTTAACGTGCGTTATCGCGTGGGTATATCATTTGAAAGTACAACTGAGGTTTTCTTTTTTTTTTTTTTTACCTGGACCTGTTTCTACAAAATAAAAGGACAATTTTTAAAAACGTTGCCACGACGACGGACTGGAAATAGAACTCCTGCGTAAAGCTTTCGTTGTGTTACGGAGAGACAGACGTACCTGGCTGAGGCAATGCAAACACTCCCATTTATTCATGAATTCAGGCTTTAGTCTGTTGTGGGATGAAAACCCGAAATCCACTTTTCAGAGAAAAGATGGTTCAAAAAAAGCCTCAGCAGTGAACAAACGAAAAAGTGTTTTTGTCCTTTCGTCATCGTGGTTTTCCTTTGACTTTGTCCTGACACAAATGCAACAAAAACATGAACAAACAATAGAAAAATGACGATAAATGAGCTACACTGACACACACACACACGAGAAAAAAGTGGATTTAATTGAAAGTTACAACCAAATATATGGTTTAGTCATAATTCTTTGCTTACTTGTTGATCCAATTGGAATTTTACGGAGGTGGACAACAGATCCACCATAGTGACCTCAGGAGGAGGAGGAAGAGGAGGAGGAAGATGATGGTGTTTCTCTTTGAATCCCAGCAGGATCATCTAAAACTCAGTCCAGCTGTTTGCTGGTTTCCTTTCACGTTTTTTTAAATTTTTTATTAAACTGGAGCAGTTCTGTCCAGTAGGGGGCAGTCTAACCCAATGCTTTCTGCTCAGGGAGAACTCATAGAACTTGTTTTAAAATCATCATCACAGGAGCAGGATCGTGTGTAGAAGCTGGACTCTTTATTTTCTGTGTTGTTCTCCTCAGAATGAACGAGGAGCAGATAGCCACGGTGTGCGTCTCCGTCCTGAAGGCGCTGTCGGTCCTCCACTCCCAGGGCGTCATCCACCGAGACATAAAGAGCGACTCCATCCTTCTCACTCACGACGGTCGGGTAGGTGGCGCTCTCCTGAAACCTGGTGGCGTTCTGGACCACTGCTGCTTCCTTTTTCTTTTTTTCTTTTTTTAATGGAGATGCAGAGCAATTTTATTTATTTTGTAGATTGTCTTTAAACTACAATTTAGGAGAGGAAAAATCTGGTCTTTAGCGGGGTCCTCCTTTCCAATTCCATAAAAGCTCACATGCAAAAGAAAACAACAAAAACTATACAAACTGGTCTATAGTATCACATGATAGACGCACACAAACATACCGACTCACAATAGTCCATGAATGAGTCGACCAGACAAACACGAGGTTCACCCAAAGCCCGTCTTCCGTCAAACGCTGCTGATGCTGCACTTCTCAAAGTTTGACAAAACCTTTAAAAATAAAAGTGATTGGAGTTTGAGTGGCAGACTTTCAAAAACTGAACTGCAGAAGCAGAAATGAACCACGTCGGTTGAGTTTCCTTCCGCTTTATTTCTCTACATGAAAGCTCTGATCCGATGTGGAATAAACAGATGGTTACGGAGCCAGAAAATGTGGTGCAAACGTCACGGCTCCGTCTGCACGAACGCCTTACCTCCTCCAGTTGGTTTGGGTAACATTACCTCAGATAAAAATGTCCCTTTGAGTCACTTCTGTTGGTTAGATCTAAAAAAAAACCCCAACTTTTCTCTGAAGGTTTAGTGAACCATGGAAGAAACAAACGCTGGAAAGAAACACTTCCTGCCTGGCAAACAAGAGTGTCTGCTTTTACTGTAAAAAGCAGCCGTGTGGCCGCAGTGCCGTGGCGAGGAAACAGTCCATTCCTAAGTTTGTAGGAGTGAACTTTTGCTGATGTTTGTGGCTGTCGTTAGACCAACGTGTGGTTGCAACCTCTGTCACTTAGGCCACTTATCAAATAGATTTTCTTGTCTTGACAGAAATGTCTTCAGGAACTTCATGTCTGTTATCTGCTTCTGCAGAGGTATCGGTGAAGCGCAGCTTTGAAGAACTCAGTGATGCTTATGATTGTGGTTTCGTCTGTAGCGTCTGTGGTTTCACACTCGGCCTCTTCAGGTCTGTTTTCGGCGCAGCTGGAGGCAGAAAATAAATTCTCAGAAAAGTTTGAGCTCCGTCGGAGCTCTGCGGCAGACGAACCCCCGGACCAGACCAAACTAAAGACCGGTTCAGGGTTTCGCAGTTTTTAAAAAAGCGGTCCGAGAGGCCTTTTGAAGGTTACTGATCTGCAAAGCCTATTTTTAAAGCCTGCTCAGAGATTCCTGCTTCTGGGCTCCGTTCATTATCGTAACTCTGCAACCGCCTTTAATGTAAACCAGCCTGTTCTGAAGAAAGCTACCGTAATTTCCGGACTATAAGCCGCTACTTTTGTCATGCGCTTACAGCCCTGCAGCTTATTCATTGACGCGGCCAATTTGTGGATTTATTTGGCGGCCGCCATGAATGTACTTTCGGTCTCGGAGGTGGGGTTAACTGCAAAATCCAACTCCAAGCAGCAAGTCATTTAGTTTTCAACACAACTCTATGCGGCCAAACAGCATGGACTTGACTTCAGGTCTTAGACACTTCAGTCATGGTTCAACAAAAAGAAACACGCATGCCCACCCGCATCCCAGAATCCTTTGGTGCCATTAGACCCAACGTGCACGTGATCGCTACTATGATGCAGCTTTCAAGTTAAAAGCAATCGTTGAAAGCAGCGTGAAAAAATCCACCATCACCAACGGGTTTGGAAAAGCCGGTCAGCTGCGTGACGGAGAGAACAGTGCAAGCACAGGAGTGAATTTACCTCAGAGTCACAGTGACACTAGCCCATCTATTTATTAGCCCATCTGCAATCTGCAGCTTGGCTGCTCGTAAATAACATCAGCCTTTATTTTGTCGGGACACGACTGGAAACACAAATCCACGCCCCAGAGCCGCCCTGTGAGCTTGAGACATGTTCTCTGCTGCTCTTATAAGGCTGCGGGACAGATGGCAGTCTGAAGGCTCCCACACCTAACAACGCATCCTCTCTCGCCCCTCATCCACAAAACGTTCAGTATTAAGTCCGATTGCTCTGCACAGACACAATTCGCTCCGTCCACCAGCAGCCGCGCGCAGCGACCGGGCGCCGCAGCGACCGGGCGCCGCATCGCGCCGAGGCGCGCGCTTTTCAGTCACCGCTGCTTTATTTTACTGGTGGTTTTTTTTCAACCAGCCCTGTTACTACCTTAATGCTGCCGCAACACAAGCAGAGGAGAGATGCTCTCCCGTTCAACCCTCCCACCACCGCTGCTTCTTGCTTATTCTTTAAACACTGACAACAGTGGGGTTAGCCCCGCCTTAAGCCCCTAAGACTCATGGGAAATGGGGAATCGCAGATGTAAATTTCCACATCATAACTGAGGGATGTAATGTTGATTATATGGTTACTGTTTGTACGTTTATGTATGATACCTCAATTGTCAATAAGTAAAAAAAAAATAAAAACATAACTGAGGAACTTGTGAACAGGAGTGAGGTGCATGCTGTTTGACAGATGTGGGTATCAATAAATACATGAGCCGTCACTATGCTGACTCCTCCTACAGTGAGGTTAAAAGCTGAAGTCTGGGGGTCAGGACAGGCTGGCTGCATAGCTTATTGCATGCGGCTTGTACACAGATGCGGCTTATGTGTGTGAGAAGGAAGCTCAACACCTGAAAATGAGTGGGTGTGGCATGTAATCGGGTGCGCTCTATAACCCGGAAATTACGGAACTTTTCTCCACTTTACAATCTGCATTGCTCTGTTCACAACAGGCTCGTAAAAACGAACAAGTGACCACTTTCAATTAAAAGTTTCTGTAAATGTGAGAGTTTTGGGCTTCCCTGCCCAGGGCCACGCAGGTTTTTAAGTGCGTTTTTGAGCTCTGCGTGCAAAATGCGCCACCACTGAACTCGCATCAAAAGTTCAACCAGTTCAACTTTGACCAATCAGGGACTGGAATTTGGTAGTGACCTATAGTCCTTTTCAAAACACAGAAGTGCCAACCGTTTGACGATTGATCAAGAATGAGAAATTGATCATTGCGGTTTGTCTGTGACACCAAGGCTTTCATATAGTGGAATAGAGCTGTGAAAAGAAAAAGGTCTGGAGCAAGATTCACCAGATCTGCACCTCTTCCAACCGTAGATACACGCACTAGTCATCTGGTGGAGTGCAAACAGCGCATGCTAAAGATGCGTTCAGGGACCCGCATTCAGCTTGTTCTTGATGCGTAGCTTTAGAATTATGTTAGTTGCGTAAACGGTCGAAGAGTGTGTTGTGATTGTTGGGCCGTTATTCTGTTAAGTGCAAAATTAGTGGTTTTGAGCGTAAAACTCTAAAATTTTGTGTGCTCAAAACAATTTTGTAGCATTTGAAACAAATTAAAAAAAATGCAATTGAAACTGAAAATATGTCCAAACAAGCCAATGGCAGACGCCAACCTTGGAGTCCATGTCTGTGATTGGCTGGCATTGTCAGTGCAGGAATGGTTATTCTGACAAACAGCTGTTTATTTCTCTATGGAAGTCAATGGGGAATTTGGCTTTGGCCAGCGGCTACTTCCTGTTTGGAACGCCAGGGGGAGGGGCCACTCAGTCCAGTTCTCACATACATCTCGAGCAGGTTAACCGGCTTCTTTCGAGTCACCTGAACGGCAAAGGTCGACTGGAGAACAACCTGAAGCCGTCCGAGCTCTAATGGTTTATTATGAGGAAAATAGCAGCAGCAGGACAGGATGTCCTCTGATGCCCCCCAGCTGCCTTTGGGCTCCAAGGTTACCCACAATGCCGCCTTCCAGAGCAGCTGTTTTAAATTAAACCAGGACAAAAAGTGTGAAATAACCAAACGCATTGAGCCTCGTTAGGGACAGGAAAAGATGTCAGCTCGGTCTTTTATTCCCAACCTGACCTGCTTTTTACCTGAAAGTGAGCTGAACCTGCAGATTCAGTGAAAACATCCTTACGACGAGGACTGTGACGTTTGGGATGAACGTGGCCCGGCTGTCAGTTTGTTGTCGTGACGATGATGACGGATTTGCACGCCTGCAGCTCCACGAGGGTTCATAAAACCGCAGGTTGACAAAACTCCACTGTCCTCCTGGAAACCTAACAATGAGCCTCGTTGTTCCTGAATTTATAAAAAGAAGCTTTAGTTCTCCAAAAAAAAAAAAAAAAAAAACCAAGAGCGGGAAGAAAGGAGAAGTGGGTGAAGATCCAGCCTCAACGGGAATGAAGTCCAAGCTCTGGACTGTTTCTCTGCACTTTGTTGTTATGAAGTCCTGTGAGGTTCAGCTGAGTTTAGGATTGTTTGCCGACTGATGCCGGGCCGGCAGCGTGGTAGTTCATTTGTGATGCAGCCGAGCCTGAAGGGTTCCTCAGCAGACGGGTGGGGGGCCATTAATAATAATAATAAACTTTATTTATATAGCACTTTACGAAATCAAGATTACAAAGTGCTGAACAATTAACAGAAGACAGAAGATCAGGATTAAAAACAACAAAAATAAAACACAGCACACACACAAAACAGTGATAGCGGTTAAAATCAATGAAATCACTAAAATCATTAAAATGTATACCACAGATGGTTTGCTCTGCATACACCTGTGTGTGGTTCTTTATGGGGCTTTCAGGCGCCTCCTCAAAGCTCTGTTTTCTCTCTGAGGGGCAGAAAGCCTGGGTCCCACAGCCCCCACCCATCCGTGAAGGAGCCTTCTGAGAAGGAAGGGTGGATGTCTGAAGCCTGAAGTTTCATTTGGGTGTGGAGGGGCACATTTCATGCACTGAGAACTTTTTATTGAAGTAAAACGGGGAAGTTTGGGCCGAGCGCGACCTGTCCCACCGCTGAAGCTGAATGTTGCCTCACGCTTTGCTTACAGAACAACCAGAATTATAAACAAGTGCTGCAAAGAAGACGACGAGTTCTCAGAATATCAACCATGGCTTTAGCAGCTGCTGGCCTCCTCGCTTCGGTGAAAGTGCAGACTCTGTTTATTGATTGTTTTGATCTGACTTTCATTTTCAGAAACGTCTCTGCTTCTGCTGCGGTCTTTCAGCTCTTTCTACCGTCCCGGTATCAAAACAGTCGGCTCCTTCAGGAAATTCCTGCTGTTACTTTTGGTTTTCTCATGTTTACGGTTTGTTTGTGAAATAGAAAAATAAAAGCTTTCAGGCACTCCAAGAAGTTTGTTTTTTCTATTTTCTTTTCTTTTTGAGAGCTGAAAACAAAAATCAGTGACTCTGCAGCGGTTTGAAGGATTTCAGACTTCGCTTCTTTTATTCCGTTCTATGACTTTCCAGCTTTCTTTTGCACCCTTTCTACATCATCTTGTTGTTTTTTTAGAACTGTGAGCAGTTATTGGTATTTGTGATGTAATTCCCTTTTTTCCTAAGGCTATCAGGCCGCTGCATGAATGAGCTTTTTTTTAGTTGTGCTAAAAATCTTTCAATAATTTAGCTTGAGGCGAATTATTTGAAAAGACCGAGTAATTATTCCATCTTTTGCCATGTTTCAGTGCACAAACGTTAGTGAGGAGCTTCCTCTTTTTAGCAGGAAATTTGTTACTTTTCTTTGAAAAGGAGCCACAAATTTATCAATTCTCTGTAAATCTAGATAAAAATTAGAGAAAAAATGATTTCAGAGTCTAACAGAGGAGTAAATTTGGATGAATTGTTTTTTTTTGCCCCCGTCTGTCTGCAGGTGAAGCTGTCGGACTTTGGTTTCTGCGCTCAAGTGTCCAAAGAGGTGCAGAGACGCAAGTCTCTGGTGGGAACGCCGTACTGGATGGCGCCCGAGCTCATCTCCAGACTGCCGTACGGACCTGAGGTGAGGCTCCCCCTCTGGGTTTGTGGTCTGTTGGTCCGTTTCTGCCGTTGACCGCCGCCTGGCTCCCCGCAGGTGGACATCTGGTCTCTGGGCATCATGGTCATAGAGATGGTGGACGGGGAGCCGCCGTACTTCAACGAGCCGCCGCTCAAAGCCATGAAGATGATCCGGGACAACTCTCCTCCCAAACTGAAGAACCTGCACAAGGTAAAGGACGGATCAGCAAACATCTCTAATGCCGTCCGGAGCTTCCTGCTTTAGCCTAGATTAGGATCACAGCTTTGTTTTCTCGCTCAGATGATCAATGTCGACATAAATCAGATGGTCAGCCATAAATGATGATATGAAGCAGAGCGTTGTTAAAAAGAATGTACTGTTGTGTCATAAAAGCTGTGTAGGACTGCGGTTCTGTTGGTTCCCCCACAGGAGTTTGCTCAAGAACCTGAACTGAAATTTCAGCCTTTTAAATGACGTCAGCTGATTTCTAAACGATCTTTTAAGGTGGAGTCCAGCTGCAGGCTCTGATGTGATCATTTTGGATCTTACTGATAGATTCTTGGGAAATAATGTTTTTTTTTATCTTTCTGTTTCAGTCTGAATTTCATTATTTGCAAAAACCCACAAAAACTGAGCGTCTCTCTAGTCGTCTCTGTCCTAAAATTCTGAGCTGGACGTCCGTGAATCACTCTGTTGGAGCCGCTTGACCTCAGTTCTAAGAACGTTGAAACGTCGGACCCGTTCAGAACCGTCGATTGCATCCGATGAAGTCAGCAAACAGCGAGTGGTCTGAGCCGGACAGTCAACGTTTCTATGGCCACACCCCTACCTACTTTAAAGTTGGCTTTAAAGTGGGCCAACAGGCCCCTCCTACTTTAACTGAGGCATCTGATTGGTCAGTTTATAACTGGAATAACTTAAACTACAAAAGAATATTATGGAAAAAATTTGGCTTATTAATAACATGTAAATAAAAAGAGGTATCAGAGCAAGAATGGATGATCTGGCTTCTTGGAGCCACTTCCTGTTTGGGAACGCCGTGGGGGGGGGCACTCAGTCCAGTTCTAAAATACAGTTAGTGATTCTGGTGTTGGCTTTACGATCAGCTGTGCAGATTTCTTCATCCGAATGATCCATCTTTGTGAGTTTGACGACAGCAAAAGTTCATTTTTGAGCATCAAAAAAATGCTTTCCTGCGCTCAAACCCATCAAACAAAGTTGGCAGGTTTGCAGCCTTTTCGTGGCGTTTTACTTACAGGAGCTGCGGGGGGTGGGGGTGGGGGGTGGTCGAGGTTCACCTTCACTGTATGGAGTCGCATGAAAGACCGACGGAACACAAACAACCGCTGGAAACGACAGAAATGTGCAGAAAGTGTTTCCAAAACATCCTGTGACGTCTTTCTCTTCCCCTCTTCCCCCCCCTCCCCTCAGGTCTCCCCGTTGCTCAAAGGCTTCCTGGACAGGATGCTGGTTCGAGAGCCGGCTCAGAGGGCCACGGCCAGCGAGCTCCTCAAACACCCCTTCCTCGCCAAGTCGGGCCCGCCGTCCTGCATCGTCCCGCTGATGAGGCAGAACCGAATGAAGTGAGGGCGGGGGCGGGGGTGTGCGTTCCAAGACCAGAACACTCCTGCACACAGAGGTCGGGGGTCAAACGCCGGCGGTTTGCAGGAGGGCCCCTCGAGAACCGCGGGGAGCGCTGAGCGAAAGGCAGTAAGCTGCAGGCTGAAGGTGCAGCTGCAGCTCCCCGCCGGACGCTCCACCCCAATCCTGCAGTGAACGTTGCTTTTGCACATCGGCCGGACGCCCTGAAGGGGTCTAGAATGTCCCTTCTGGGCCTCCTCCTCCACAGACGTTCTCCCAAACCGAACACTATCTTCATCCAGAAGCTACTACTGAGAGACGAGAGCTTTGACCTAAACACTGGATCCCACTAGATGATTCTTTTCCTGACATGAACATAGAGATATATCTGTTTAACAGGCCACTGTTGTGTTTTCTGTTCTTCCTCTTTAGAGTGATGATTTTGTGAAGCACTGTGGAGATAGACGCTGCTTTCAGCCGAGCAGACACTAAACCTTTTTATTTTTAGTCCGCACGTTACTCAGACAGCAGCGGGAGAAGCAGCTCGGCTTCTCCGAGGCCACTTCCTGCAGCTGATTTCTGAAACTCCGTGTAGAAAATAAGCTAAAAGAGGCGCCGTTTTCCTTTCTTCTTCTCCAGCTCCCACCTCTCTCTCTGCTGCAGCTCTCCGGCTGCTGTTTACAGTAAACGATGTGGATTTTTATGCCGTCATGCTGCGTCGCCCGTCTCCTTAACGCCTCATCGCGGGATCACCCGCCAGTCTCTGAGCGTTTCTTCAGGTTCACCTTAAAAAACAAAGAAGAATCAGCTCAGATGATCGGGTTCTTCCAGCTCTGATCCTCAGAGGATGAACTTCTTAAATGTGAAGAACTAAATTGATCGTTTTTGCTCTCCTTCAGGCCAAGTTTAAAGCCGCTTTACCTCCACGGCAGACGTCCAGACGGCTGTTTGGCGTTCTGGATCTGCTTCGTGGCGTGAAGTCGGTTTATGAAAGCCGCGATGGAACCAACAGCCGGAACTTCTCGGCTCCGTTGATCCAAAAGCGTCACAGGAAGAGCGATGGTTTTGTTGTTTCCCGTTTTACCAGGTCAACAGAAGTCTCCAGTCATCTCTGTGTTCATGTAAACACGCGTGACGTGGAGCTCCGGTCCCTGAGATGAAGAGTCGAGCCTTTCCGCCCTGATTTTAGTGTCAACAGACGGCTGATCAAAGTCTTTTAAGATCATTTAACAGATACGCGGTTTTATTTTATTTTAAGGATTTCAGAGCCTTTTAGTTCCTGTTCTGTGCCTGTCAGTTAGCTGTCATGCCTTAACGTCTTTGTTTTCGAACCGGTCACCTCAGCTGCTGAGAATCCGCAGGTTTTCCTCGCCACGTCCGACGCGACCTGTTCGGCCCGACTTCCCGCCGCAGCAGGACGCCTCTGTAAATGTCACTGTAAAAACGTCTTTGCAGATTTGACTCTTTTTGCAAATACAGTTTTTGTTAAGGATCCCGTGTGTGTCTGCAGTTTGTTCCTCACAGAGCGGCAGCAGGCGTTTGGCAGCGGCGCCGGGAAGCAGCGAGTTTGTGCCTCAGAATCGGAAAAGAGTTATTCAGGAATCACTTTTTTATCAAAAGTGAGGAGCTCTTCCTCTCTGAAAGACCCACTCTGATCTTCTATTCATCTAAAACCAAAAAAGCCTAACGTTTTCTAGACCAGTGTTTTTCAACCTTTTCTGAGCCACGGCACACTTTAACCTTAAAAAAATCCCGCGGCACACCAGCATCCAAAAATTAAAAAAAAAAGGAGAAACTCATAGTCTGTATTGATCTACAGCCCCTCCCTCCACAATCTCACATGCATTTTTGAGATAATTGTTACAGAAAAAGCTGGAAACTGCAGCTGTTTTTTCTAAAAGATGCAATAAAAGATAAGTTAGAAGATTTAAAAATAGTTTGATGTGTGTTCGTTGGTTTCAAAACGTTTAACAACAGATCTCCGTATGCGCTGTCACTCTCACAACCCAATGCATCATGGGAGATGTAGTGCATAAAACGGCCGGAGATTGCTTTTCGGAGCTTCATTGTTTTGTTCACTTGTTCCACGGTCTGATACCGGATTCTGTGGAAAGCTACACCGCTAAAGACGAGCTTTAGCTGCAATTTTTTTTTAGAACTGAGCGACTTTACGAGCTAAATCGGGACAAGGAAGTGAAGACTTTAACCACTTCTGATTGGTCAGACTGATGACATGTGATTAAGCCTTCAAGAATGATTGGTGGAGACAGTTAAAGGGACGGGACGTTTCCAAAATACAGCCGAAGGTGCAGCTGAATCGCGGTACGTCATTCTTATCAAAATGTCTTTAATGAAATAAAATAAACGCAAAGAAAAAGTATTTTATGATCTTTTATATTCCCAACTCCTCAGTGTTTTATCAGGGCCTGTTTGGATGAACACAGAGCTGAAATCATGGAGATGGAAAATGTTTTTAGATCAGTTAATGAGGGCAATTTCCCACGGCACACTTGACCATCTCTCACGGCACACTAGTGTGCCGCGGCACACTGGTTGAAAAACACTGTTCTAGGACATAGTTTCTGCAGAGTGGGAGGAGAAATTCACCTCTGAGCTCCTGCTAGCTTACAGCCCCTCACAACCTTAACCTAGCATTAGCGGTGGAACAAAAATGGCGAGCGATGTCGGAGCTCTCCAGCCGTACAGTTTAGATCCACATTCCATTTAGACAAGGAAGACAAAGACGTTCATGGATCTATTTGTCTGCAGGTGGATGCGGCTACGTTCACTCGGAAATGCGTGTTCATGCGGCCACTTCCAATCAAAGCCTACATAAATGCTCGTATGTTGGCGCTTTTGGGCTTCCACGTTCAAAAGTCGCGCTCAGCTTCTTACGTTTTTTAAGTCCGTTTGCCGGCTTTACGTACAAAATGCACGGCAACTGAGCATGTGTCAACAGTTAAAGCAGTTGAACTTTGACCAATCGGGGACTCTGATTTGGTAGTGACGTATGGATGCCAACCGTTGGAAGATTGATCATGAAGAAGAGCTGTGAAGTCTATGGCACTAAGTCTTTCATCTATCGGAATGGAGCTGTGAAAGGCGAAGCCCGGAGCCAGATTCACCCGATAGGAGTTTGTGCGCTAGGATCTGGTAGAGACGTGTGAACACCGTATGCTAATAGCGCGTTTGAAAACCCACGTTCAGTGAACGTAGCATCAGAATGGAGAGGAGCAGGGAGCTCATGGCCCGCCCACTGTAGCAGCATTTAGTCCTCTGCTCCTGATTCACGATTTGATAAATAAAAACTAAATACTATGCAGGTTTAATCAGGTTTTTTGTCCCCCCATCATGAGAAAAATGCCAGTAGGTCATGTTAAAAACATCAAAAACACCACTTTCGTTGGACTGGGACTTTAAAGAAATGAACCTAAAATCCTCCTCACAGCCAAATGATTTCCTTCTATGAAGACTCGGCACACCTGTGACGTCCTCACCTGCCGCCTGACGACGCCGCCGCCATCGGTGGAAACCCCAAAAATCCCTTTTCCGTTTAGCGTCAGCAGCCAGCAGAGTCGGCACAGCTGTATTTATCGCACTTCCTGCTGTTTGCAGCTGCTGCTGTCGCCTTCAGAGGAGCGCCGCTCACCCCAGAGCAGACGGGCCTGTGGTAGAAGACTCCAACCAATACTTCTGCACTGCATCAGTCTCACTGGTAGCAACTTAAGGTTGAGAGAACGTTGGACGGAACCACACTCTTGGGGGGGTTCTGTGGAGCAGCTGGGTTCATCTCTGAACCTTCAGCTGCAGCCTGAAGACTCTTCTTCTGGGTTCAGATGTTCAGAACGAGGAGAAATTACGCTGATATGATCACAAAATCAGTCAGAAAAAAACCCACTTGGTTGCTTTCAAACAGGGTTCTCTTTGAAATTGCACACATTTAGAGTTCATGTGTTGGTTCATGTGCAGCCTCAGAAGGACATGATGCTCCTCAGGTTGAGCTTGACCGGTCCAAGTGAAGCTCCAAGGCGTCTCAGAGCTTGGTCTGCTCATCCTGACTCCCACTTTTTACAGTCAAATCTTCATCCAGAATGCTGCAAGCTGAGGCTCCTCAGCCTCTGTTATTCCACTTTTGTGGCTTTTTGGTTTGAAGACAAATGCAAATAATTTTAATTAACAAAGTTGTTTTTATTTTTGCGTTCATGTTTAGATTTTTAAAGTATTTTTCCCCCACTGCTTAGTTTACAGAAAATTTAGAGGCTTTACCACTCCTTCAAAATGCAATAAAGTACAATGATGGTTAAAGATTTAATTAGTCAAAGCTGTTATTAGGATTAGCTTAAAGCACATTTTCTTATCTTCAGCTGCACAATAGCATCTTCTTGCGGTTTTGAGTCAAAGTATATAATTGCAAGTAAATCTGCTGCAGCAGGAGGACTTTATTTGTCACGGGGTGTATTTTATTTTGAAATAAACATGGAATGTGCTTCTATCGACAGTAGATGTTTGCTACAGAAAAGTTATTATGAAATTCATTTAAAAATATAAAAGCTATATTTTGTAAATAAATGGCTTAAAGGTCACATGTTTTTCTACAGGGCTTTTAGAAACTGGACCAAATGGTTCTTAGCGTTAAAAGTTTCGGACCGCTGACCTAATTTATTGTTAATATGATTTGTTTAAATAAAGTTTTCAGACGGAAGTCGAGATGTTTGCTTCCGATATCAAATCTTCTCTTCGGTATGTTATGACCCACTTCTGTGAATAAAAATATTTTCACATAAAACTGGACCGCAGTTTCCTCCTCCAGAGGAGGGGGCGTCAAGAAAAAAAAAAAAGAAAAAAGGTGGGCGGGGCCACGGTCCGCGGCGGCCAATCAGAGGGCGGAGTCAGAGACAGCTGATGGTTGAGTCAGCGCGGAGCGGCGGAGCGGCTCCACTTGTTGCTGAGCAGGAGCAGCGCTCGTCAGCTGACCGGGGAGCTCCAGCCAAACGCGGCGAACGCATCTCCGTCCTCCGCCGCTGCCGGTCCCGGTGAAACCGCCGCTCCAGGTAAGAAAACGACCACGGGGGCGGTTATTATTTTGAACGGGTCGCAGAAACCCGGGCGGCTTTTTTCAGTGTCTTCCAGAGAGACTCCATCATCATCTGCGAATGATTGACGGGGATTGAAACCCGACGAATCAGCTGTTGCTGGACCTGCCCCCCCCCCATCCCTCCCGCTCAGAAACGCTGCATCAGCATCGGCGGGCTTTGTTAAAACTCACTGGTTGAGGGCTTTTATTTTGAAAGCATAGACGCTTTCAGTTCCATACACAAACCCGCTGCTGTTGCAGGACTAAAGCCTGCAGGGCAAAGTGACGGACATCTCTTTAGGATGAAAAATGTCAAAGAGCAAAGCATTCTGGGATTTCCCTGAAGGTTGCCCAATACCACTGGTGTGGCTTCAACCATGAAGTTTGCAGTTTGTGGCTTCCTGTGTCAGGATGGCATGGATGGACCACTCCCCCTTCCATCACCAGGAGGAGAACAGGGATGGATGGATGGATGGATGGATGGATGGATGGATGGTGCTCCGTCTCATCTCCAGAAGTTCTGCTTCTCACTGCGGTGGTGCAGACCTCCCACACAGGCTGCAGTCTCCCAGCAGAGAGCTGTGGATGCGTTTGAGTCGGGCATCGGGTCTTCCCCTGCTGCTCTCAGGATGACTGGCGTCTCTGCTGGCGTGACTGACAGTCCTCCCACACACACTTTCACACACCGCTGCCTTTCGGCTGGCACTCGGCAAAAGGCCCAACTTTTTTAAAATAATTTTACTTTTTAAGGATCATACGAACAAACCGCAGTTTTTCTGGGTCCCTGCAGAGACTGAAGCTCCTTCGTTTGGAGTGCAACTTCCTCCGACCCTGCTCTGACCCCCTATGATTGCACCCTCGCCTCCGTGCTTCTGCTGTTTCAGTCTCTGTTGGACTTTCTGAAGGTTTCACCGCATCAAAGACAGACAAAAAAAACTTTTGGAGAAGGTGTGCAGCTGTGTCTCAGAAGCAGAGAGCTAAGCTGCTGCTGATGTTGTGTTCTGGTGTGATGAAAGTGTTTTTGTCGACGTGTTGGTCAATATGGGCTGTGTTGAAACTGTAAACAGCCCGGAGCGACGGTTCCATTATGAGTTAACCGAAAGGTTGAAGGGGGAGATCACAAACATCAAACATGAGAAAAAACTTGTCTTTAATGTTATTTAATAATAATATTAAATGCAAAATAACTATTTAATGACATTTTTTTGCAATGAAATATTTTTATTTTTCTTCACATTGAACAGAAATAAATTCAAATACACTTTTAGCAATTTAATATTTGAAGACTAGAAATAAAAACATGGCGTATTATTCATGATAAAGTGCACGCTGTAAACTTCTAAATGCAAGTCACGTGAACATGAAAATGACACAATTGTTCATTTTAATGTTCTGGTTTTAATCAGAGAAAGACATCTGTTCATTTCATTTACAGTCAACATTTTAGAAATGAGCTAGCTAGCACAGGTTTTTTTTTTTAGAATGTGGTCGGGGCCGCAAATTATTAATTTCATGACAGGAACCCGGGGGACACATTTGGCCCGCGGTCCGGACTTTGGACATGCCGGACTTAAACACGTTTTTAATGCAGTCGTCTGCATATTTTTGGTGAATTCTCTTGGTTTCCCGGGGTCCCTCAGCTGCAGACGGTGGTGGTTTTGCGTGTGCAGCTGTCACAGGTGTGCAGACACTCAGCAGCTGTCACAGGTGTGAACCCTCCTCCACCCCTCCTGGTCGTTGCAGTGAGGAAGGTGCGACCTCCTCCTCCCCTTTGGCGGTGGTTTGGTGTGAAGGTTTTCTCCTCCTCCTCCTCTGACTCCTCCGCTCTCTCCTCAGGAAGCCTGGTTTGATGTCGGTCTCGGTCTTCGACCCGTGTGGACGCGTCAGTCTGGCCTGTGGACTCCTCCTCCTGACCTCCACGCTGCTCCTCACTGAAGGTAGATCCATTCAGTCGTTGGGATTCAGCGGAAAACCCAGACGCTGATGGAGACAAGTTTTCTCATTAAAGGGTTGTGAAACCAGGAGTTCCTTTTTACTCTTGTTGTTTTTTTTTAAATCCTTTTCAGTGAAGTTTCGTCATCATCGATTATGAAACTGTCAAAGAGCTTCAATTATCTGGTTTTGGTTTGAACCGTCCAGTTTCTGTCCTTTCTGTCGGTAATCTGCTTTGGTTCTCCGTCCGGTTCTTTTGGGAGAATAAACATCGTCGAGCCTCTCCCTCCCTCCTTCACGGCAGCTTCTGTCAGCATCGCCTCCATTCACATCTGTGGACACCATCACTCCCGTCCATCACACTCTCAGACGACCCCGACGACACGTGGCGTCCTAAAAAATGAGGTCGGCGTGGATGAAGACCCACAATCCTGCCTGTTTCACAGCAGGACTTTTCAAGAAAGGCTCCCGTCTGATTCTGCCAGATGGTTGAAGGCCGGAGCGAGAGAATTGCCTCCTGAATGTTTATCCTCGTAAAGCGGAAACAGAAGGGTTCCTCCTCAGAGAGGGAGGGGGGAAACCGGAGGGTGTGAGGAACTGAGAGGAGAAATGATGCTAAAGTCATGTTTTTGTGGGCTTTTTTCTCATGATAGAGGACATAAATGAAAGATTTATTTCTATGGCGCCTTTAGGAGCACCAAAGTGCTTCACAATAAAAGGTAGACCCAAGAAGGTTTAAAATTAGGCAAATTAAGAACATTTAAAAATAAAATACATAAAATAATAAATACGAATGCAATAAAGAAAATAAAAATGCCACTGACTACTGAGCATTAAAAGCCATTTTTAAGAAGTTTTTAATTGACGTTTAAAGCCGTTAAGGTCAGATTTCACGCGCAGTTCTGCAGGAACGTTGTTCCATAACTGATGGAAAAAGCGCCGTCGCCCCGGTGTTTCTGTCGTGACCCGGGAGCATGAAGCAAATACTGACTGGTAGACCTTAAAACTCTAGAGTGGCTGCGGCCAGCTAGAAGCTCAGTGATGTAAACCAAAGAGCTTTAAAAAGCAAACAGTTAAAGTTTGAACTTAATTCTAAAATGAACAGGGAGCCAGTGAATCCGAATCAGAAATACTTTATTGATCCCACACGTGGGAAATTTGTTCGTTACCATAACAACCAACAGGGAAAGAATAATATAAAATAAAAAAATAAAAACAAGAACAAGGAAAATGTGGTATAATTTAAAAAGCTATTTACAAAACAGTGCAGGTAAAGAGATGTGCAAAAGAAATGTGCAAAATAAAGAAAAAGAGAAAACAAAAATGTGCAAAGGTTATCTTTTGCATAGTGAGTTGTTGTACAGGGTTATAGTATTGGGCAGGAAGGATTTCCGGTACCGGGCAGTTTTGGAGCGGAGCTGTCTGAGCCTTCTAGAGAAGGAGCTCCGAGAGAGAACCGAGTCCCGGAGTGATGCAGTGTTCTGGTCCGGATGTTACGGTTAGCGGTCGGGCTGCTGCATTTTGAGCTCACCGGAGGCGGTTCTGTGATCGCTGGGTGACACCGAAGTACAGAGAGTCACAGCAAACGAAATGTAAAGAAAATTAGCGTTAAAATTGCATTTCTAAACATTTTTTTTTATTCAAATGAATCAGGAGCAGATGGAAAAATGCTGTTGAGAGAAGCTTGTAGGTGTGGTGTGGGCGCTACTATCGGTACAAGCTCCCTGCTCCGCTCCATTCTGATGCATTCACGTGCAGACAAATAGATTCATGTACGTCTTTGTTTTCCTCGTCTGAGCTGGAATCTGGATCAGAACTGTACGGCTGAAAACTCCAATACTGCTCGCCATCTTTGTTTTACCCCTAATGTAATGTTGGGGGCATAAAAGGGCTGTAAGCTAGCAGAAGAACATGTAATCAAAGGGATGATGGGAAATGAGGTGCTGCGTTGCAGAAACTGTTGTCCTAGAAAACGACAATGATGATAATGATGATGATGATGATAAATGATGATGATGATCAAAAGACAACTGGGAACGTTTTAAAAAATAGATCAAAATTTGACGGGGAATCACTGACATTTTTTATTTGAATGAGCGTTTCTGCGTTTCCCCAGGCAGACTGTCGAACTGCTCCCACCCTCTGGTGCCGGAACATGGAGGCTTTCGCTGCGAACCGTCTCCCTGCCGCGGGTTTCCTCATAGGAGCACCATCCAGTTCTTCTGTGAGACTGGATACCACATCAGCAGGAGGAGACCTCTGTCCTACTGTCGCCACGGCAGGTGGGAGCCGCCCATGCCGACCTGCATCCCCGTCAAAGGTATGAACGGCACGGAGGAAAACCAGAGGGTTGGCCTTCTGATTGGAAAGTTCCAATCCTAAACAAAGAACTTTTGCCGCTAAAAGTCATCTTTTGACATATTTTAAAGGATATTTTTTCAAATTATGATTATAATTGTGTTGGAACTTAAAGCCCCTCACCCCGCCGACCGTTCTATTTAAATAAAGGACACAGAACTGAAATTTTAAGCTAAATTTTCATTAGATGTGTCCTCCATCAAAAGATAAGGACATGTTAAAGACACTACAAAAAACAAAAACACAATTTTCATTGGAGTGAGACTTTAAAATAAACCCCAACCATCAAAGGTGGATTAATGACTGCGCCCACTTATTTCTCGTCCTAAATAAAAGGCTAAAAGTCTCCAATGTAAAAGGAGATGATGTTTTATTATTATTTTATTATTAATAGTTAGTTTACACAAAGGTCAGAGGTCATATTAACTTCAGACTAAAGCCCCAGCAACACCATGAATGCTAATCAATGTTTATGTGATTTTATTTCAAATATGAAACGACTTTTTAAAAAGAAAAAATTGATTTTTGTCTGTTTTTTTTGTTATGAACATCAGCATATCGTCTGCATAGAAGCTTTTCCATGTATCTGAATGAAAAGAAGAAGTGTTTTTAAAAAAAAATATAAGGACACCTTACATAGAGCCTTGGGGAACTCCAAAAGGAAAGTTTAAAATGTTTGTTTTTCCATCTAGTGAGCAGATATCTAGAGTTTGTAAGTGCCTGGTTGAGTCAGAATACACTCAAACGCTCATGTAAGTCAGGTTGGTAGTTTGCTATTTAACAAGATGTTCTTCTGTAAAAGTATGTGACATTTCCTAGCAACACCAAGTATTCACTCAGTACTGCGGTTTATCATCTACTTGTGACTCATCACCATTTTATTTACAGTGGTTTACAAGCTGATTAGTCATTTTTGTACTGAGAATTTCATTCTTGTGTCTATTTTTACTCACTTAGTCAGCTGTTTCTGGTCAAATGTGATTCTAGAAACCGAGTTAAATTAGTTTCTGCAGCTGTTAGTGCATGTTTTTTTTCTTTTTTTTTAACTTGTGCATTGTTTGTGCATTTCTAAAGAGCCATTCTTCTCTTCAGACTCATTATTCTATTGTTTTTCAGTTCAGGGTGCAGATAGTTATTTATTTGTTGATCACTTACTTAAAACTGAGATAATTTGGCTTTTTGGGATTTGATTCCAACTATCAGATGCATTTTTTTGTGTGTCTGTTTTGATGTTTTCCCTCCATTCTTTGTGCAGAAATGACCTCCATTGTAAAAGGTTTCTTCAAAATCAGTTTAAGATTTGAATTTATCCTTTTGATCTACTTAACAGAGCAGCTCCGACGCTCCATTTATGTAGAGGAACTTGAAGTTTCACTGGAGTTCCTTCTTCTTCTTCTTCTTTTGGCTCTAAGACGAATGAGCATGCAACAGGAAGTCGCAGTGCAGAAAGAGGAAGCGGTCAAAGCTGCCATTACACCCATTAGACATTTCCTCTGTGACGCTATCAGAGCTCAGTGGCAACCTATCCACTTAAAACACAAAAAAAAACAAAAAAAAAAACACAATACCTGGCCTTCCACACGTTCATTCATGAACTCCAGCGGCTTTTGCTGCTTCTCTCTGCGTCTATCTGCATGTTCAGGAGGCCTCAGGCCTTCTGCAGCTCAAACTGTGGAGAACAGCAAAATTAAACCTGTTCCGTCTGGATTTTTGGAGAAAACTGTTCTGCTGTTTGAATACTTGTTAATGGAGTGTTTTTGTACTGTGACTGATGCTGTTTCCATGGTTACTGGATCCCTCGTTTGTTCTCCGGCAGTGAGGCTTTGTTTCTCTGCTTTTGTAAAGGTTCCTCACTGAGGTCTGAGAACCCTGCGGTTGACTCCATGCCCAGCATGGCCACCACCGCGGTGGGCGTGTCCATCTTCCTGCTCACAACCACTGCCTGTTTGGTGGTCAAGTCCCGCCTCTATCCCTGTCAATCTCGCGGGTAAGCGGAGAAGCTTCAAAGAAAATGTTACGTTTTTTGGTTTTTTTTTGGCACTAATGAACCGTCACGTTCGCCTCGCAGCAGCCGGCGCTCCTCAGACCAGCTGGACCTGATGGTGGACGGACTTCCTGTCTCCCTCCCCTCCTACGAGGAGGCGGTGTACGGCAGCTGGGGCCAGCGGATCCCCGCCTGCTCCTCACCTGGACCCACGCAGCTCCTGCTCTCCCAAGAGACCCCCGGCTGTCAGCCGGACGGCAGCCACCAGCCTCTGCTCCCCAGCAGGGACAACCCCCCGCCTCCGTACGAGGAGGTCCAGGCGTCCCGTCCCAGAGAGGGCGACGCTCGGCAGCTGCACGTCTCGGCCGTCAAGGACCCCTGACGGACAGACGACGGCGTTCTGTGGACTGAAATGTGGACGGATGGCGCCTGCTCTGCCTGCACTTTCCTGATGGGCTGCAGCTCACAGCATCGGGACAAACCTGGAGATGAAGCTAAGAGGGATCGCTTTTCTGGCCACGCCCCCAAGTACCGGGGAGAGGCTGAAGGACATTTTTAAGGAAGCAGCTCTGGGGCGGGGGGGGGGGGGGGGGGGGGGGGTATATTGCACAGAAATCTCTGCTCTGCTGTTCAGGAAACGATTGTTTTAACTTTTTTTAATGAGAACTGAAGAAGATGGCATCTCTTGCACAGAGACAGGAGGGGGGGGGGTGAGTGACAGGCGTTCCCTGTCACTCTGGACTCTGTTGCACCTGTTTCCACGGCAACAGGCTTTCGCACAGAGCATCCCTCTACGTCTCATCGGACTTTGGTGCCCAGGCTGCAGCCGTACTTTAAAAAAACAAAAACAACGCTCGTTTGCTTTGGGGTGTGCAGAGTTTTTATGGGTTTGATCAGAGATGCGGCGACATTATTGAAAACTTTGCGTTCGTGGATGATGCCTCTGCGTCCACAAACCTGCAAAAAATAAAAATAAAAAAACCTCTTCTGGGATAATTCACCTCAGAAAACCTGAGAGCGATGCCTTCACAGACCTTGAATGTATTCTGTCTTTTTCGTGGCAATTTTTGACTATTGTAATATAACAGATGATTATTTGTATTGGTGCACAGAACTATGAAATAAATGTTGGACATGTACTTGATGGATTTAGCACAGACATATTTCCTGCAGAGTTGCAGAAGTCGAAACGGATGATGATGAAAAAGAAAGTGATTGAGAAAGACTTTTCCTTAAAAAAATAGGGAAAGTTAATGTTGTGAAAAGGATGCTGAGGTTGGAGTTAAAAGAGGAGGATCAAAAAGGAGAAAGCTTGAAAAATAAAAATAAAATGCATCCATTAGGGCCTAAAATAATGACTATAAATGAAAGCAAAGGACCAAAAAAACCTTCAATTCTGTAGAAATTAGTCTGAGACATCTTAATATCTTTATTAGATGTTAGTTTACATGCTATAGTTAGAATAGGTCATGTGATTAGTTGGAAACTTTTTATTTTTAGCTTGTCCTGTCCAACAGCTGAGCAGACAGACGAGAGCTGAAAGCAATGGGGGTTATGAATCTTTTGGCTCAGCAGAAGTATATTTGAATAAACCCCTTTTGTAATTTAGGCTCAACTTTATTCATCTCACCAATAGTTTTTTTTTGGACCGAACAGAAAAAAAAGGAGGGAAGAAGGGGGGGGGGGGGGCATGATGCAGCATAAAGCAACAAGTTGCTGGGTGTTTATAATCCCTCCCATTGGGAGGACCCAACGCGGGGCCCTGGCCCAGACGAGCACCCCACTACCACCCAGGAGTTCTGAGCATCCACCCCAACCCCAGGCACGAGCCAGCCCCCCCCCGAAGGGAGACCCGCCCCACGCTCCAGACAGCCAACCACCCAGGCCATGGTTGGTCCAGGAGAGAGCGAGGCCGGCCACCCCCGCCCAGGAGGAGGACCCCCAAGAGAGATTTTTATTGTAGTTTTTTCATAATTTTCTAGTTTAGCTGTTTTAGATTTTTATAATTATTTCTTCTTTTGTTAGATTTTTGTTCAGGTTTTTAAACAATCATTAGACCCTCCAATTTAGAAAAAGATGAAAGGAAAAACCATTTCAAAAAGAATTCTGCACTTCTGACCCAAACAAAAACAATATTTTAGGCAATTATGAGATAATTATCATTTTAAAATGTAAACTGTAAAAAGAGAAAACGCGTTCTCCTCAGACTGCAATCTTTAACAGCAAAAAATATTTTTATTATATATCACGTTTTAAAATAAAAGCATAAATCCTATTAACTGAAGGCTTAAGATGTTTTTGTAAGATCTAAAATTAATGGATTGAAAAAGGAGAATAAAACGTCTTTCATCTGAAGAAAATCTTTTTTAATAAGTTCCTTTTTTAATCAATAGAGTGAAAATAGCTTTAAAAAAACAGTTAAAAATGGTCATGTAATTAGCCGCAAACTTACTACGGAAGAGGATTAGGGCCAAGGAAAAAGAAAAAAGAGCTTAAAAATGATGATTTAAATCAGTGTTTTTCAACCAGTGTGCCGCGGCACACTAGTGTGCCGTGGGAGATGGTCAAGTGTGCCGTGAGAAATTGCCCTCATTAACTGATCTAAAAGCAATTACCATCTCCAGGAAATCAGCTCTTTGTTCATCCAAACAGGCCCTGATAAAACACTGAGAAGTTAAGAATATGAAATGTCATAAAATACTTTTTTCTTTGTGTTTATATGATTCTATTAAAGACATTTTGATAACAATAACGGGATACCGCGATTTAGCTGCAGCTATAACTGTGTAAGGAAAAGTCTCGCCCCTTTAACTGTCTCCACCAATCATTCTTGAAGGCTTAATCACATGTCATCAGTCTGACCAATCAGAAGTGGTTAAAGTATTCACTTCCTTGTTTCGATTTAGCGCAAAAAAGTCTCTCTGTTCTAACAAAAATACCAGCTAAAGCTCGTCTTTAGCGGTGTAGCTTTCCACAGAATCTGGTATCAGACTGCAACAAGTGAACAAAACCATGAAGCTCAAAGACGCTGGTCTTTCCGCGGTCGGCGGATTACGGGCACTACTTCTCCCATGATGCAGTAAAGTGACTGTCTTAGCGCACAATGAGTCTCTCCTCTTAACGTCTTAAAACAACGAACACACAAACAGTTTTTGAATCTTTTGACTTAATTTTTAATACATCTTTTAGAAAAAACAGCTGCAGCTTCCAGCTTTTTCTGCAACATTTATCACAAAAATGCATGTGAGATTGCAGAGCGGCTGTAGATCAATACAGACTGAGCTTTTTCTTTTTTTTTATTTATCTATTTTTTTGGATGCTGGTGTGCCGCGGGATTTTTGTCAAGGTTAAAGTGTGCCGTGGCTCAAAAAAGGTTGAAAAACACTGATTTAAATCTCAGAATTCTGATTTTAAAGTCAAAAATTTCTATGCCATTTTTTTCTTTCTCCATGGAAATAATCCTCTTCTGTAAAGTCAGAAAGACAAATAGTAATAAAAAAGGCGATAAAGTAAAATTCAGACGGAATTCCATGACATTGAGGACAAAACCGAATTTTAAAAAAAGGACAAATCCTGATACTTTACTGCCCTCTAGTGGTCATAATGAAAACTACAACAGATTTGTCTCCCATGATCCTTCTCTCCCCAACAATAAAAATACTTACACTGAACAAATCTCAACAAGCGCGAACAAATATACAACATATTAGAATTTATTGTCGCCTATCAATGGAATGTTGATCAAAACCTCCGCGGGATGAGCTACTTCCGGTCAGAACCACTTCAGTTCGCTGCGGAACGAACCTCTGACTGTATAATATTATCAGTGACATTTACTGTCAACAGCGTCAATGGAGCGAACTCCGGTTCCGTGCCCCTCCAATGACCACAGAGCGGGGCTGTTGGAGAGGATGTTGCCATAGTAACAGCGGAGTTTAAAGCTAATGAAAGGGCACAAAGAGGGTACATCCGGAATAAACCGGCGTTCTTTCAAAATAAAAGTAACAACTTTTCATCGTTTTCAATTGCTCAAAAATGTCTTTTTAGATTCTAATACTCACATAACAACATCTAATCTGTAAATAGGTATAATTTATTAAATGAAATGGGTAAAATGTTTTTTCCCTTTTTTTTAAACAAAGTTATGGATTCATGTAAACATTTTTATTGTGAATTTTGTTTCTTTCCATTGATTAGGTTGCCCATGGCAACAACCTTTTTCGTTACACACTATAAAATTGATGTGGATTTACTTTTTAAACCACATTAACATGTGAAAGTGCAAAAAAACTGTTTTAAAAAAATTAAAATGCAACTGTCCCCAAAAACACAACATACTGTATGACTGTAATGTTATAAAATAAAACATATTCAGTAAAGGAAAAAAAACACAGTTTCAACATATAAATGAAGATCATTGTGAAAATGTTAACAGATGCGTAGATGTTTGAAGCATCTGAAGCCATTTTTTTTTCTTAGCAAAAGTTTTTTTTTTATGCTAAACTATAACTTCAAAAACATAAATAATGCAAAAAACATGAAATCATTTCCAAAAATAAATATATAAAGAAATCTATTGTGTACAAAGAGCATAAAATTAACAGGAATAAAAAATACAAATGTCACCGTGTCGGTAAGGAGGCAGAAAGATTGATCCGTTCTGCAAATACTGACGGTTGATTGTTGCTTTGCAGGAACAGATTTTCTCTCACAAGAAACAGCTTTTGTTGTCTTTTCTCACTGCACTCATTGTACACCAACTTCCAACAGGGTGGCTGGTTCTGCAAGAGATGCAGACTGTCATTTGAAACATGTCTGTGTTTTTATCCAAAATTCCTAAATGAAATCCTTTTAACTTAAAGTGTTTTAGCATTAATCCATGAATATTCACACTAGAAATCACTCTAGATATCTGACCAATACACTTTGTTAGTTTGAACAAAACGCCCAGACGTTACCTCAATAATCTGATTTCATATTTTTTAAGTTACACTAAATAGAAAACTGACACAATAGGGTTTAACACAATGAAATCCGTTTCAAAACAAATGCCAGAAAGTCTTAAAACATTAAACCACAGCAATCAGATCTCTTAAGTAAATTAAAAAATGTCAGATCCAATAAACGTTGTAATCTGATTACTGAGATGAATCAATTGTGTGAGGTCAAACAGGTTCAGTGTCAGTGAATAACTAATATGTAATAATTTTATTCTATTAAAAGATAAAAGTGTATTAAAATCTGGAAGTGTTTCCTTTCAAGTTAAGCTTTTTCAAAGTCCTGATCCGGGATGCAGCCAAACTCTTATTTTTAAAGAATAGAACGGAAGTGGGGTTGGTTACGTCAGCTTGACGCAGAAGCTGCAGCGGAAGAAGAGCTGAGGCAGGTACAGGTGTTTACGAATGTGGGGAGAGGAGGAGGGAGGGAGAGGAGGAGGGAGGGAGGGTTGACGGCGAGAAGACGAGACTGAGGGAGCTGAAGGGAGGACGGAGGAGCGCGCGCGCGAGGAGGAGCAGGAGGAGGAGAAGGGAGCATGGCGGACAGGGTGGCATCGTGCGGGAGTCTGTGCGACAGCACCAACCTGCTGCTGCAGTACTGCAACAACGGTGAGCTTTCACGCGAACATCCCAGAATCTCACTCACCGTCACCATGGTAACGGGACGGGTGCTGCATTTTTCTTTTTCTTTCTATGAGAAGACAAACATTTTATTTCTAGATTTCTGCATTTATTTTGAAAAACTCCTGCAATATTCACCTCATAGACTCACACCAGGATGAAATGACATGACACAAGTACGTGTCAGTGTCACGTCTTAAATACATTTAACCCTATGTAGGTGTTTTTTTTCTTAGTAGTGGCTACATGAAATGACGTCAGTGCCGTGCGTGTGTGTGTGTGCGGTGTGTGTGGGAGCTTCAGTGTGTGTAGTTTGCAGGCGTTGGGGGTAAATCGATCAGCCTGGCGTTCAGGGATCAGGTGTCTCTGAGTCTCCTTTACCTCCGTGGTGCAGAACTCCCTGCTTTGCATGCACCGTTCCATGCAAATGCCCCTGCCGGTGTTTCAGCAGCAGCAGCAGCCGGATTGGAAACACTTTCTCGATCAGTATTTCATGTTTGACTGCTTCCTGTGACAGAGCGGCGCCCTGAGCGGCAGGTGGAGGAGCAGCGAGGGGGTCCTCAGGCTGTGTGGAGACCCTTTGGCTGCTGCAGCCCACCGGGTTTCCCAGCTCAGCCAACAGAAGCTTCTAAATAATCGTTTCATTTCTCCCAAAACACAAAATAAGAGCAAGAGGCAGAAGCTCAGACATTTATTCTTGACCACAGTTAATCATATTTGATCATTTTTGGGGGATAAATTAAATAGAAATGTGTGTTTTTTTCTGCTTTTATTTTACAACCGGTAAGCATGACCATCAAGTTGAGGATCAACGGCTTGTTGTCTGTCTGCTAGTCTGTCTTTCTTGACATGACCCTCTGCATTTCTCCGGACTTGGGACCGGCACATGAGAGCACCATTGTGCCCCCATGTGGTTGCATGACTTTATTTTTGAACTGCTGTTTTCTTTTACTCAACATTATCCCTCTGTTATCTATTATCTTTCTAAACCTTCACTAAAGTTTTTTTTTTTAAATTGGGAAAAACCGGAGCACCCGGTGAAAACCCACACATGCTCAGACCAGACAAACTCTTCACGTGGACACGGACACACGGTAAAAACACAGAATTCACTTTTTTTTTCTTTACAGCAGTTTTTAAGCTAAATGTTTCCCCACTAGTATACTCCTGGTATCTATTTGAACCGTCACTAGTATTTTTTTTCTTAGTAGTTTTAACGTTTTTTCTTTCCTATTATCTAACCCTTGTTATCTGACCGATCAACCCAAAAACCCACAGTATGGGTCCCCCCCCCCCAGCTGTATGTGACGTAGATTTTAGCAGACCTGAACTCTGAACCAATCAGGTTGTCTGGTTCCTCTGTACTCAAGATCCTGGAAAAGGGAAGGAAGGGAGGAAGGAAGAAGGGAGGGAGAAAGGAAGGAGGTAGGGAGGGAGGGAAGGAAGGAGGGAGGGAGGGAGGGAGGAAAGAGGGAGGGAAGGAAGGAAGGAAGAAGGGAGGGAGAAAGGAGGGAGGGAGGGAAGGAAGGAGGGAGAAAAGGAAGGAAGGAGGGAGGGAGGGAGAAAGGAGGGAGGGAGGGAGGAAGGAAAGGAAGGAAGGAGGGAGGGAGGGAGGGAGGAAAGAGGGAGGGAAGGAAGGAAGGAAGAAGGGAGGGAGAAAGGAGGGAGGGAGGGAGGAAGGAAGACAGGAAGGAAGGAGGGAGGGAGGGAGGGAAAGAAGGAAGGAAGGAAGGAGGGAGGGAAGAAGGGAACAAAGGAAAATGGAAGGAAGGAAAGAAATCCAATTAGCCTCTTTTTTTTTTTTTTTTTTTTTTTTAACTTGTCCTGTCCAACAGCTGGGCAGACAGATGAGAGCTGAGGGCCTCTTGTGTTGGACATATTTTACTTTAACAAGAGGGGTTATTAATCTTCAGACAAACCAAAGGTATGTCTGAATAAACCCCTTTTGTAATTGAGGCCAAACTTTATTAATTTCAATCATGTTTGAAAATCTTTGGTGTTGGACCGGACGGAAAAGGAAAGAAGGGAAGAAGAGGGAGGGATGTCAGAGAGGGGGGGGGGGGGGGGGGGGGGTAAGAGGGTGATAATAGGAGGGGAAGGGGGGTAAGACCATGAAGCAGCATAAAGCAACAAGTTTACTGGTTGTTAATCATTATGGTAAGGTTCAAATGTAGTACAAAAAGGGCGGGGCCTATCCACACACACACTCAAATGTTATAAACACATCTGCTAGCTGGAAAAATGTCCACCTGTCGACATGTACACAAAACAGATAGTGTTCACACACGCATACTTATGCCTTAAAACCAACTAGTGTGAAATATTTCAGTCATTCAATCATGCAAACTATTAGTGCAAAGGTGAGCTAACACCTGTGCTCAGGTGAGTGTTTATGTTCTTCTAAAATGGATGGTGGAACGTGACAAGAAGGAGGGAGAGTGCCCAGCCATCCCCACCCCAAGACCCCCACCGCAGCAGCAGCGGCAGCCGGAATCCCCCCAACGCCACACGGGAACCGGCAGGGAACAACCGCTGCCCGGGCGACCAAGCCCGCCACCCAGGCCAGGGCCAGCAGGACCGCCGCAAGGCCCCCAGAGCCAGAGAGCAGGGAGGCACGGAGGGAAAGAGAGTGCCGCCCCAGCCCAACCAGGAGAGCAGCCCCCCCGCCGCGCCGGGAGCGCCCAACGCAGGGCCCCACCGGAGACGGACGCCCACAGCCCCAGACGAGCACCCCACCACCACCCAGGAGTTCCGGGCATCCCCACCCCAGATACGAGCCAGGACCCCCCAAGGGAGACCCGCTCCAGGCAGCCATCCGCCCGGCCCACGGTTGGTCCAGGGAGGAGCAAGGCAGGGGCCCGCCGCCCCCGCCCAGGAGGGGGAACCCCGGGGAAAAAAAGGGGGCCCACAAGGGGTGTTGTAAATATGGCCCGACCAGGCTCGGCCACAGTTGGAAATTTGGCGGGGCCCAGCGCTCAGGAGCAGGGACCAGAACCCACCCCCCAGGGACACGAACACCCCCGGCTCAGATGTAATGTGAACCCCCCCACCGCACGGAGAGAGCACCGCCGGGCCCAGGAAGCCGGCACCCCGGGGACACGGCCGCCGTTGCAAAGGGGCCCGTACCCCCCACCAGGGAAGAGGTAGGGGACAGATGGTCCTAGGTCCCACCTTCCTTGCAAAATGTGTGTGCGTGTATGTGTGTTTGAGAGGGTGTGTGTGTGCATGTGTGTGTGTTTATGTTGGGATGTATATATTGAGGGGGGAGGGGTGTGTATACTAAGGGCGGTGCAGTTAAAATTGGCGGGTAGGGCACTAAGGGGACATCTCCTGATTACTCACAGTGACGTCCCCTCACCCTCCCCACCAAGGGGCCCTAAATGTCTAAGGTGCGGTTAAAATTGGCGGGTACGATGCCAGGAGGACATCTGATGCTTGCTGGCAGTGATGTCCAAGCACCCCCCCTACCAAGGGCCCTACATGTCTAAGGTGCAAATAAAACCGAAAGAGGGGGGGCCCACTCCATACGGCAACCATAGGAGGGGGGGCACTGTCTAGTAACCCCCCCCCAAGGCCCATCGCAGGCTAAGCCCCCCACCCCCTCACCCTAATATGAGGTTATATGAGGAAGGGGGTAAGTTGGGGACAGCTGGTAGACTGTCCCCCGGTGGTCAAACAGCTGTCCCCCAGCCCCCCCCCCACCCCACACAGAGAGAGAGAAGCCAGAAAGCGTCGCCCCCCCCGGAGCAAGCCCAGGCCCCCACCCCCAAACGCCGGCCCTAGAATAGCTCTGGTCAGGCCTCGACGGGACCGAGGCAGCCAACCGGCCGGGGAAACCGCCGATGGCCTCAGCGGAGACCCCGACCCGTCAACTCCCCCTGCCCCGTACCAATAGTGGCCCCCCCCTCCCCCAGAATGCCCCCCCACAGGACAGGGCCGACAAGACCCCCCACCCCCCCACCCCACCCCAGACCCCGCAGCCGAAGCGGATGACACCGAGAGCGACCGGGGGCCCCAAGAGGGTTGTCCCGTCCCGCCCCAGAGCCAGGGAAGGGCCGATCCCAGCCCCAGGTGTAGATGGACAGCCCATCCGGCGCCGCTGGGCCCCCCCCGAGCAGGGCCCCCCGCCAACCCCCCCAGCACAGGCAAAGGGACCACCCCCCCAAGCCAAGCCAGACCACCACCCCACCCCCCCACCACGCACCCCCACACCCAAGCCCAGAGGACCACGCAGCACCCCAGCCCGCCCCACCCAGGCGCCGGACACGACCCCCCGACCAACAGAGCCCCCACCACCCCCCGCCAGGCACCGGAGGCCCCGATCCCCACCCCGGCCCACGGCAGAAGGGCAAGGAGCAACGACGACCAGGCCCCCCCACTCCCTAAGTCATGGAGTTAGCTATGGGAGACCAGAGAGACCGAATTCTTTCAAAGTTACTTGAACTTTGGGCTGACATTTTTTCCAAGCTGATATGATCAAGCAGCAGATTTCTGTGTTGACTTATATTTATATTTTTCTTGCTTTTCCAATTTATTAAAATAGTTTTTTTAGCAATGCAAAGAGTTATGAAAATGATAGAGCCTAATCCTCCTTCTACATCGATGGCACTCATGTCACCAAGCACACAAAGTGACGGTGAAGCTGTGATTGAAACCTTAAGCCAGACTGATAGATCGGCACATACCTGCTGCCAGAGAGCCTGGACAGGCGTGCAGAACCATAGTGCATGCATGTAATTGTCGGGTAGAAAAAAGAAAAAAAAAGAAAAAAAGAAATCCAATTAGCCTCTTTGTTTCTGCGCTAAAGTTAACACTTTTGTGGGAAACGAAGCAGAAGTCTGTCCTTAACATCGTCATCTGTCAATTATAAAACCTGGTTGCTATGGAAAGTTGGAAACTATACTTAAACGTAAAGACTTGAAATTCGTGGCAGACGTTTGTCAGACACGAGGAAGAAAAAAACTGGATGGTTGCTATGGAGCCTCGTCTTTGTAAAGGCCACAGTTCAGTTTCTTTATGCTTGAAATGAAACCCTGACGTGCAGCAGCAGCAGCAGCTAATGAGCTCCCAGCCTGAGGACTGTTGGGGTCTGAGAGGTCAGGAAGACGCAGACAAACGCAGAAGCATCCCGGTGTGGGCTGAAGGACTAGAGGAACACGGCGGCTCCTGCTGCGCTCAGACGTGTTGGTGTTCGATTCTGCGGTTTCCTGGCTTCATGCCAGGTCTGTGGATGGATTCGGGTGCTGGGCTCTGCAGCATGTGGCGATGGCGAGCTCCGCAGATGCTGATGCAGTGCGAGTGACCCTGAGCCAAGCCCCGCCCCTTCTGCTCTCTGCCGATGGCTAATGAGACATGAGGGATGGCTGTACAGGAGGAGGAGGGGAATGAAGGGAGGGGGCAAAGATGGAAGTGGGAGGTGTGCAGAGAGGCCGATGGGGCGAGGAGGGAGGGGCCAGGGATGCGGTCAGGGAGGCGGACGGGCCGACGGAGCGGCTGTTTTCTCTGTTGACTGACTGGCTGGAGGAGTGATCCGACAATGGCAGGTAGGCAAGACGAGCTCCACCTTCATCATCCTACACCGCAGCATGAATGTTTCAGCAGCCCTCAGTGTTGGTATTGTCCCGCAGACACTTACCCCCCCCCCACCGGGATAAATTCATCTCCCTCTTCCGTCTGTCTTCCCTGCATCTCCTCCAACTTCTCCTTTTGTATTTTCATCCATCCATTCCTTTGTTCTCCACCTTTTATTGTCCTTCTGTTGCCTCACATCAGCCGACTGCTGGAAAACGCTGTGTGTGTGTGCGTTTCTGAGTGTGTGTGTGCGCGTTTCGCCTGCTGAATATCAACTAACTGTGACCCGGCAGAGTAACGGGACACCGCCGAGCTTCGGCTTGACGATCCAAGGACGAACGGAGAGCAGATAGGTTTTTTTCCTTAACAGGTGTCAAACTATGAAGCAGAAGAAAAGAATCTCTGCAGATCCAGACTCAATATTTATCCCCCAAAAGCGTCTGAAAAGTAAAAAACTCGCTTTACGGTTAAGAGAACATTAAACAAATCAGAAAACTAACTTCACTAAAGTTGAACGTAGTTTCCATTTCATGAAAACCCGTGATCTCTTTCACTGAAATGTCATTTTGTTGGTGTAAACTAGTGTCCTGATGTGTTTTCTGCATGCATTCTCAGTGACTGTAGTTCATCTTTATCTGATGTTTTGAGCTTTTACCCTGATGACAGACCTGCTAAGCTCTTCTGCACATTTGGAAACACATCAGATTAAATCCCTCTGCTTCCGCCCACATTTCTGCTCGTTTTGCATTCAGGTTAGTCCCCAAACGTTGAATGAAAATAAAGATGGGCTAAATTTGAATGGAAGTGAGTGTGCCGGCAGTGGCTCTTCTTCCTGCTTCCTCCTGTGTCCTCGGCGGCTTCGACAGTTTGTTTTATGGCTGCAGAGCGCGGTTAACAATTAACCGGCCGCTCTGCTCTTCTCAGCGTCTTTCCCTCATCGTGTTTCATGAAAACGTTTCGGAGGTTGGGACGGATTCTTCTTCTTAAAAAAACAAAAACAAATAAAAGAGATCTCCGATAATCATGCTGCGGGTCGTTCCCATCATGCAAATCTGCAGAGGGCCCGATACATGTATGGAAATCAGAGCAGTCCTTTCCTGACTCGTTTAACAGACAAAGGCCGAACCGTGAAGGAACAGATCCTCGGATTCTGTGTTATCTGCTGCATCGCTCCTGTGCAGCGTCTTTATCACACGTTTTATGGGAAACTGAACGACAGGAACAGGAATTTAGCAGATAGAAGCTAGCTCCAGGGCTGCACGGTGGGGTAGTGGTTAGCACTTTCACCTTCACAGGTCCTGGCTCGAATCCTGACCGGTTTTTCTCAGTGTGGAGTTTCCGTGTTCGCCTCTCCGTGTTTGGGTTTTCTCTGGCTTCCTTCGTATAGTGTGGCCCTGCGACGGAGTGGCGACCTTTCACCCAACAGTGACTGGGTTAGGCTCCAGCAACACTGTGACCCTGAAACAGATTCAGTGGGTTTAAAAGATAAAACGTACACAGAGGTTTGTGTATGCTATTGAACACTGATGGAAAAGAAGATCCAATTCGATTTTCTTTTCATGGAGGGGTAATTATTAAAGAAAAGGTTAGAAATTTTGACCTTGCAAAAGAAAACCCTCAAAACCCAGTTGAGACTTGAGACGTTTTAGTCGTTCAAACCTTAAAATGTGGGAAAATGTTTATGGATTTTCTAGAGTCTCTACGCTGTTTCATGTCAAAACCTCCACTGTTTGGTCTTTATTATGCAGAAAATCCCTGCACACTCTCACTTTCATGGTAAATAATGTAAGTCAGAAAAAGTTTGGTGTCATCTGCATAAATCACAAACTTTAAAAAGCGGAGGGACCAGAATTGAGCCCTGAGGAACTCCACTTTTAATGTCTGTCTCCTTAGAAATGTGTTTTTCTACAAAGACAAAGTAACACTTGTACTATAGCTATAAAAATGACAGAAAAAGAACATAAAACAGCAAGGGCCTCTACTTCCACAGCAAATAACTGTGACGAAAAACCCAGAAGCCGCCAATCATCTTTTGTTTTCTCACAATAACTAAATTCTTTGGACTTTTTTTTTAAACCTGTGATTCTGCAGGATGTGTGAATTAATGAGCACAACTGATTTTCTTAGCACTAATTTTCTGTTTTTCGTCTGGACTTTAAGCCCGGAACATGTTTTCCCTAAAAGTTCGTTGGTCTTCAATCTGCGGCGCCAGGAGTTCTGGACTCATCAGCGTCAGCTACAATTTTATAACATTTTAGCAATAAATCAGGTAATAAATTCTGTAAATGATTAACTCTGAGGAGGTTGAGCTTCACCTAAACTCTTTTCCAAAATACTTTTCTTTCTGTATATTTATCTTTTAATAGAAGAATGACTATTATCAGTTGGATCATTTTCAATGAAAGGTTTTGATAGTTTATGAGTTCACTATGCTTTTTGGGTTTTTTCTCATTTGTTTGGGACTCAGACTCAGTACAGACGGACAGACGGAACTCGTGTCGGTGCTAACTTGACTCTCGCTGTGGTTTGTAATATGTCGAGCACATAATCCGCTCTGGACAGTTTGCCTCCAATAATCCAGCCAGCCTGCAGTGATGGGCGGGAGGAGGGAGGCCCTCCCGCCCATCACTGCAGGCTGGATGGAGTCCAAGCTGAGAGAGGAAGAGGCAGCAAGTTCAGTCCATGTGATGAGGAATGCAAGTCAAAAGTGATGCACAAAGTCGCTCTGTAAAAATAAAAAGTCTTAGTTTCTTCAAATATTTCTAGCATGCGAAAATATCATGTAGTTTTTCTTATTATTACACAGAGTAATGTGTGATTTTGAACTGCAGGACAGCTGGAGGGGGGTTCCTCATCTTTGTGAAAATGAGGACACCTACTGGAGAAAAAACAAACTGCAAAGAAAAGACATGTGGTTACTTAAAGTCTTCCCACTCCAGCATGGACTTTTAAAAAATGCCACAGCAGTTGTTCACCTGGAAATTTGGAGGATCATGGGGGCAGATGTGTGTTCGGTTACATGTGGAGGAAAGTCTGATTGTGTCTCGCTGCTCCAAGAAGAAGAAACGCTGGAAGAGAAGTGATCGTTTTTTTATCTGTGGAGGAAAAAAAAAAGTACATTTCTTTTGTAAAATGCGTTTTAAATGTTCTGTCGTTTTTATCCCACATTTTGTTTCCATGGAAACCAGAAGTGTTTGAAACACCTGAATGGACTTTATGTTTATTGTCAGGAAAAATGTGTTTTTTACAAAAATTTTTAAAGATGTCCAAGATTAAAGCAGCACACTGATAAGTGATAAAGAAAAATGAAGTCAGGATGTTTCCTCATTTGCTGTGAAACGTTTGTGTGAAATTGTGCAATTAACGACGCAAATTTAAACCAATTTGTTTGTGCAAAACAAGACTCACAGTGCAGTGTGACAGAATATTCTGGAAGGTGTTTTGTAATCTTTCCTCTTTAATCCCTGAAATCAAATCCCTTTGATTTGGGTCCCTTGACTAACTTTTTAAAAACAAATGTCTCTAACCTGAGTTTTAAACTGGACAGTCATTTTAAACTGGATCAGCAGATAAGCTCAGTGGTGAAGTCAAGCTTCTTCCGAGGCGAAAAAACGCCACGCGTTAAAGCGTCAAAAAAAAAAAAAACGCCTCGGGTTCGTTTTTTTTTTTCGACGCGTCGCGTCAAAATCTACTCGACCAATGAGAATGGCGCTTTTGCACACGTGTCTGGAGCTTCTGAAGTTACAGTAAAACACAACTTGGGGGCGCTCAAACACAAAACTGCCTTGCTGAGCACACATACCAGCGAAGAAGATAGACGCCAAGTAGCGTCTACACTGCCGCGAAGAAATAATGACGGACATTCTTAAATATCCCCGAACCAAGTACCAGTTGGAGCTACTGATGCTTGAAATATTCATGTTTTCTTTGTTTGATTCTGACAAGCGTGTAAATACTTGCTCTCTTCTTCTGAGTGAAAAGCGACTTTAAGAAGCGTAAAGTTGCGCAGCGCCACCTTGTGTACAGGAGTATTTCTGTTTACATTAAGCGCCATCTATTGTCAGGGAATGAAATTGCATGTTCGCTCGGCTCATCGTCAGCGAAAATCGCCTGGGTGTGAACACAAAAAACGTGGCGAAAAACGCTGGCGAATAACGCCTGGCGAATATTCGTCCCGGTGTGTACGGGCCTTTACCGTACTGGTTTTATTGCTTTTATCTCTCTATATTTAATCTTGTGTTTTAACGTGTTTTAGTGTTTGTTTTCCTCATTTTCTCATGTTCAGCACTTTGTGTCGGCTGCTGTTGATTGAAAGTGCTATATAAATAAAGATGAGTTGAGTTGAGTTGAAACCAGATCAATAATAGTTCGTCTGAGACGTCAACAACAGCGTTGTGGTTTTTACAGAAATCTTTTGTTATTCTAGTTTTCAGGATCCTGATGATCGAGCGAGAGATTCTTTCCAAATGTTTGGAAACTTTTACATGAAAATAACCACTTTAGTGAGGGTTTGCCGTGTGTTTACTGCCACCCCCTAGTGGTCATTTATGTAACTGCATCTTTAGGAACCATGAGCTGTTGATGTTTGGGGATTTATCTCAGTAGTGTCTCAACCTGATCCATTCTGGGGGTTCTGTGGATCTCCCCACCCAGATGACACGGTGTCGGCCAGCAGCAACATGGACATGGAGGACCGCGTCTCCCACCTGGAGCAGAGGCTGCAGCTGCAGGAGGACGAGATCCAGCTGCTGAAGGCCGCCCTGGCGGACGCTCTGCGGCGCCTGGGCTGCTGTGAGGAGCAGAGCCACGCCAGTCAGCCCGCTGGTGCTCACGCCGGGAGGAGGCCTCTGACCGCTGCGGCGCCACCCACCAAAGGTCAGGACATGATGCTCAAGTGTTTGAATATGGTTACAGCCATTGACTGTATATAGAGAGCTGGACTGAGTGACCCTGGTGTTTCCAAGAAGCCAAAATCCCATAGACGTCTATAGAGAAATAAACAGCTGTTACCACTAGCAGGTCTATCGCAGCAGCTGCAGCAGCAGGCTGTAGAACCATCACAGCTCATTCAACATTTATGAACTAATCATGCAATAAAACCTTAGTGTTACAGCACACACACGAGTCATGACGGGCTAAGGGTTACCACTAATGTAACAAGGAAAGGAAGAGCAAAATTTTAGAAGATAATAAAAGAGTAAAAAATAAGCAATGAGTTAAGTTCTAACATTTAGGCCTACTTCTGATTTGGTCCCAAAATAAAGGAACAAAAGAAAAATAATCGTTTTGGTCATTGTTACTGTTTCTGAAGACAAACCCTTTTCTTTATCTCGCTTCTCCTCTTCTTCTTCTTCTTCTCTGCTCTTTTTTTTGTCCATCTCTCCGGCGTTTTGGGGCTTGACATTAAACTTCCCCACCAAAGGTGTCGACTAAACCAATTTTCACTTTTCTGACCTCGTTTTGTGTTCCAGATTTTTTTTGGCCATTTCACACAAAAATTAACGGCTCATTAGCTGGTTCCAGGCTGTTCCAAAGACATTAATATAAGAGATGATTTAAAAAAATATGATAGTGACGCAGATTTTTCTCTCTCCAAGCGCTGAGCCAGCGCCCCCTTTGAATTGCCGCCCCGGGCAACCGCCCATACTGCCTGTACCTAAAACGCTACTGGCTATTATTCAGTAATTCTGTTGGTCAGAATAACCATTGTTGTTCTGATACTTTGTTTTTTACCTGTTCTTAATAATGCTGATAATATTTCTGTAGTTAAAGTTAATGAAGTTATAAACTGACCAATCAGCTGCCTCAGTAAAAGTAGGTGGAGCCTGCTGGCCCCCACGTCCAACGTTCTAAACGTTTGTTTGACTGATTTCATGTAGCTCGCTTTCAAGTGGTAGGGGTGTGGCCTTCCAACAAGCTCACTCCTGATTGGTGAGTGGTTGCCAAAGAAACGATGACTCAGACCTACCCGGACCAATCACTGCTTGCTCATGACGCCTAGAGAAGTAAACCATTTTCTATGGATGACATCACACTAACTCGCTCAGTCCAATTCTCAGATACAGTCAATGTTTACAGCCTGCAGTGGACCGGCGAACTGTCCAGCTTCCCCCTTTAGTGGGCGACCCCGTGACCCCAAACAGGACTAAAGCGGCTTTAGAAGATGGACGAATGTACCTGGTCACAGACATAAACAGGAGTAGCACTGTTAGTGTGTAGATTTCAAAGTAAATGACCCTTTGGCTTCAGTCGCTACTTTGTTTGCCTACCACGCCCGCATTGTTACCGCGGTAACACCAATTGAAACAGCTCACAGTGAGATGGTCTTTGTTCCAGTTTACCACACTGATGTTGTGTGTGAGCGTGGGAGAGGCCTGACTGCCCAGAAGCTGTTCAGGTGACTGAACGCTACTGAGAAGCTGCAGTCTTCTCAGAATTTATCATTTGTTTATTAAATTCATGGAATTTGCTTTCATGCCGTTTGTGTCTGCAAACAAACAAAAACAGGCTCATACGAACAGTTCAGAGAACAGAGGAACCCTGTAGATACAGCATGGACTGACGTCAGTTATTGTCCACATCTATTTACTGTAACCAACCTTTTCTTAAGCCTTCAGTTTCAATGGCCTTTACAACTTGTTAACATCTGCAGTAATTTAGGAAATGCTGTAGATTTAGAAAAAATATTTCATTGAAAATTCAAAACCCAAACTTTAAAAAAAAAAAGTGAATATAAGGGACTGTCTGGTTCATCTTGACTGATGTGTTTGGGTGACTGAAGCTCATCCAGGATACCATCAGGGGGTTTTCTTCTGTGGAGGCTGATGGTCGGGTTCTTGTGTTCCAGTTCGTCAGCTCCTGCAGTCTCTGCCTTCCAGGCCGCTGAGTAACGGATACGTTCAGCATAAACGCCTCCTTTCATCCCCGAGCTCCCCAAAGAAAGAGGTGCTGCAGTCCATGAAGAGGTATGTTCAAAAAAGCAGCAAGGAGGACACCTCAAAAACTCTATGAAGAAAAGCTTCTGGACTCCTTTCAGGAAAAGCATGTCGACAGAGCGCCTCACGCTGGTCAGGAGAGAGATGGCAGCAGAAAGCCGGAGTCGAACCACGTCCTCTAGCAGCTCGTCTGGCAGCAAGAGGTAAAAAATTTCACCATGCACAAGAATTTTGGCGGTAAGTCAGAATTTGAGTAGTGCTCATATTTTTTAGAGCGTGACAGAATTTTTGCAGTGCATCAAAAATTTCACAGTGCGTCAGGATTTTCGCAGTGCATCAGAATTTTACTAATGTCATAATTTGAATTTTTGCAGCGTGTCAGAATTTTTGCAGTGTGTCAATATTTTTTGAGCGTGTCAGAATTTCTGCAGTACAGTGATCCCTTGATTATCGCGGGGGTTACGTTCCAAATAGAACCCGTGATAAGCAAAACCCGTGAAGTAGAAACCTTTATTTTTTTACAATTATTATACAATGAAATACACTATTATACATTGAAAAGAAAGAACAAACCATTTAACAGGCTAAATCAATTGTTTTTTAACAAAATAAAAGTACTTTAGAAACGTTTTTTCAACAAATAACTTCTGTAGTGTGCTGTCAAATGATAATTTCAATCATCGATAAGAACAGAAGGCTTTAAATTGCGGAGATAAGCCCCGCCCACCGCGACCCGAGTGGATTAAACGGAAGAAAATTTAAAATGATTATGAAAAAAATAAAAAAGTACAGTGGGACAGATGGTGACTCCGGTCTTCTTTTTCACTGCTCTTCATACTGAGCCGCTGCATCCTCTGCAGCGTTTTTTCCTTTTGAAGCCCGCGGTGCAGCTGCAGGTGTGATTGTTCGGGAGAGGAACATAGTGATAGGCAGTTGTTGTCGCTCTTTTTTCTTCTTTGTTAAAGATCCTTATACACCGACATGCCCCCATCGATTATGTTGGAGAACTTTAATGAACGGTTCATCAAAGGGTCCCATTCTTGAGCTACTCGCTGAGTGACTTTTTAGCCAATCAGAATGCAGAACACAATGCAGGATGCAAATCCGTGAAGTAGCGAAACCGTGAAAAGTAAACCGTGATATAGCAAGGGATCACTGTACATCAAAATTAGAATTTTTGTAAAATCTAAATTTTGCAGTGCGTCAGAATTTTTGCAGTGTCAGGATTTTTGCTGTGCGTCAGAATTTTTGTAGTGCATAGGAATCTATGCAGTATGTTAATAGATAGATAGATAGATAGATAGATAGATAGATAGATAGATGACTTTATTAATGGGGAAATTTCATTTATCTGTGGCAGCAAAAACGACATTCAGAAATAATTTATATAAAATAACATCAAAAAAGGACATCACAAATGACATTCATATTAAATAATTAAAAATTATTATGAAAATAATTATCAAAAATTAGATTCTTATTACATAAATACATATTAAATATTAAATAAATACAGCTGCAAAAGTGTAAAAAACATGTGGTCTGCATAACATGTAAACTGTAAAAAAACATGTAAACATTTTTGTAACATTTAACATGTAACATTTTTGTAGTGCTTTAGAATTTGAAATTTTGCAGTGCATCAAGAATTTCAGTGCGTCAGAATTTTTGCAGTGTCAGGATTTTTGCAGTGCGTCAGAATTTTTGTAGTGCTTCAGAAGTTGAATTTTTGCAAAGTCGAAATTTGAAAATTTGCAGTGCGTCAAAAATTTTACAGTGCGTCAGAATTTTTGCAGTGTCAGAATTTTTGCAGTGTGTCCGAATTTTTGTAGTGCTTCAGAATTTTTGCAATGCGTTAACATTTTTGTAGTGCGTCAGAATTTTTGCTATGCGTTAACATTTTTGTAGTGCGTCAGAATTTTTGCAATGCGTTAACATTTTTGTAGTGCGTCAGAATTTTTGCTATGCGTTAACATTTTTGTAGTGCGTCAGAATTTTTGCTATGCGTTAACATTTTTGTAGTGCGTCAGAATTTTTGCAATGCCCTTATTTTAATTTTTGCAGTTCCTTAAAATTTCTGCAGTTCGTCTTAATTTTAATTTTTGCAGTTTGTCAGAATTTTTGCAATGTGTCTAAGTTGAATTTTTGCAGTACCTCAGAATTTGAATTTTCACAGTGCGTCAGAATTTTGGCAGCGTGTCAGAACTTTTGCTGTGAGCACTGTGAAACGTGGAGGTGGAAGTGTAGTGGTCGGGGTTCGTTGGTTCATCCTAAACCAGGGGTGGGCAATTCCAGGCCTCGAGGGCCGGTGTGTCTGCATGATTTCCAGATAGTCTTGCCCTACTCGTGGCTGATTACCTGGTTCAGGTGTGTCCAGCCAATCAGAACATGCCAGAGCAGGGTATGCTGGAAAACATGCAGGAATGCGGCCCTCAGTGCCCACCTCTGTCCTAAACAAACAGCTTCCACGGCATTCTGCAGCTACACGCAGCTCCTTCCTCTGACCTGCAACATGAGGAAGACCCTGAACATCGTCCCAAATTCTGCCACCTGAGGCCTGAAAACCTGGAGAGGTCAGCACAGTCTGTGGACCTGAACCCTGTTGAGCTGCTTTGGATGAACTGAACTGAAGAGAATCTAAATATGGAATGTTCAGCTGCAGGATTTCTTATACACTTCTTTCTACGGCGCTTTTATTTCAGAGTGAAACAAAACTTTTTAGTATAAAGAGCAGAAAACTTTTCATTCAGCTCCAGCGAATGAAAACAATAGAATCAAAATAAAGCCCCTGCCCTCTTTCAACTTCGGTGAAACTCGATCCCCTCCTCTCTGGTTTCCAACTGCTGATGGATCAGATTCCCGGCAGTTCCTGGTAATGGGGGGCGTGGTTGAAGCCGGGGGGCTCGTCAGCTGTCAGGAGCTGCTCTCTGGTTGGACGATGGCCTCCCTCAGGCAGAGCTGAAGTTTGGTGAGCGGAGCAGGAAGTCCCAGTGTCTGCTGGAGCTCTCTGACTGCGCTGGCGGCTGCGAACGGAAACCTGCAGACATGAAGAAATCTCTCAGGTAAAAGCTGCTGCTGGTGGACAGAGAAACGGAGAAGATTCACAGCTAGAGCTTTCCTGGAATCTTCTCCCAAAAGTGGGTGTTGTGTTATAAGAGAAAGATCTTGATTTCAGACGGTTTGTGCTTGTTGCTCAGTTGTCGCTGAAGCGCAGCTGCGAGGAAAGTGTCCGCTGTTCTGGGTCAACCTTGGATCAGGAAGTCCTGCTTTTGAAGCGTTAGTGTGAGCAGCTGTAGGGAGGGGCGGCTTCACTGCAAACAAAGCAGAAGCAGGCAACTCTTTGATGCCTGACCCACATAAGACACTCCCATGCGTGTGGTTGCCGGTTCGAATATGGAGAGTCCGTTTGAGGAAGTCTGTTTTGCGTTTGCTCTCAGTCACGTTTAGCAAACACAGAGATGGGCGAGTGGGCGTCGACGAGGCTTAGCACGTCGGTCATCATCCAGTCCAGACATTGGGTTTGGTCATCGCAGCTCTCTGTCGTTGGAGATGCAGCGACAGGGATGCGGTTGTGTCTAAAATGCAGCATAGACACTTTCCTTCAGCCTCAGCCCTCAGAGGCTGCTGAGGGGCGGGGCTTACACAACCAACCAAACTTCCTGTTTGACAAAAATCAAACGCATCAATTCATGTTTAGTTATATTGACGAACCAGCAAGCAACTCTTTTAACAATATGACCTCTGACCTTCATGGATTGCACCACCTTGAGGTAAAGTCTGGCACTTTTCTCTGTAAATATGTTCAATTGTGTCCTTTAGTAGTGAAACCTACCGTTACTTAACCGGAAGATACATATCAGGAATTTTTGAAACAGTGGTTGCTAAGCAACAACCTGCAACTGACATTGTAGCAGGAACTGGATACTTGGTATACTTCCAAGACAGGTTAAAAAGAAAAAAACATTATGGTTGCTACGGCTCTGTTATTTCCAGGGCTGTAACAGCTGGTGAAACGCTGAATTCCCTGCGCTCGTTTAAAGGCGTGGCTTCACAGAGTTATAGTTTGTAGCAGACCATGGAGGTCCTACGTCACATTCGCACTGGCTATATTTAGCAAATAGCACGTGTTTCTGCAGTGTTTTGGCACACTGAAGGCAAAGTACGACACTGAAGGCAAAGTACGACACTACAGGCAAAGTACGACACTACAGGCAAAGTACGACACTACAGGAAAACTACGACACTACAGGAAAACTACGACAGTGCAGGAAAACTACGACACTACAGGAAAACTACGACAGTGCAGGCTAAGTGCGACGCTGCAGGCAAAGTACGACACTACAGGCAAAGTACGACACTACAGGCAAAGTACGACACTACAGGAAAACTACGACACTACAGGAAAACTACGACAGTGCAGGCTAAGTGCGACGCTGCAGGCAAAGTACGACACTGCAAAGTGCGACACTGCAGGCAAAGTATGACACTGCGGGCAAAGTGCGACACTGCAAAGTGCAACACTGCGGGCAAAGTGCGACACTGCGGGCAAAGTGCAACACTGCGGGCAAAGTGCGACACTGCGGGCAAAGTGCGACACTGCGGGCAAAGTGCAACACTGCGGGCAAAGTGCGACACTGCAGGACCGCACACTTTTTCTTTCCATTCCTGCAGAAATGGCCCAGCTCTGCCTACATGCGGCTCCAACCTTGTGCATGTTTGGTCGCAAACTTTACACGTGTCCTCTGTTATTGAATCTACAGAGTTATCGCTCAGTCAACCTGACCTCAAAAGACGAGTCAGCAAAGTCTGGTGGCGCCAGAATGACGCCAGAAAAGACGCTTTCCACATCCTACACCTGACAAAGAAGAAGTGTAGTAGACAGAGGTTTATTTGGAGTATAAAAATGATGCGATCACGTTCAACGGGTGGTTGCTAAGCAACAATCTGTAACTGACTTTATCACAGATAAATACTTGGTACACATACTTATCACCCAGAGGCAGGCAAAAAACATTGTGGTTGCTGTGGGCGTCTCACCTTTAGCGGAGCCATAACTTCTGTTGAAACAGTGAATTTGCTGCTTTAGCAAATGCATGGCGCTTGTGTGCTTTTTGATCAATTTATCTTTGTAGCAGCAGCTTAGGAAGAACATGGAGGTCTGTTTGACTCCTCTCATTGCTACCGTAACTATGGCAACCATGTCAAGTTCAGTCACGGGGCTTGACGTTCATGGTTGGCGCTATCTTGAGTTTCAGTCTGCCGACACAAACAGGTTTTTGCCGCCATTATTCATTACAGTTAAAACTACAGAGTGATGCGTTTTCCGCCAACTCCATCTAGACACTCGATGAAAGAAGAAACGGTGAGAGCGCCAGAGCGGGACCTTCAGAGGCTTTCAGGCCATTAAAAGATGAGCTGATCTTTCTGTGGAACTGAGCCGCCAAACATACACGGTCAAGACCGCTTTAGCACTCGAGCCATAATGGATGTGGTAATGGATGCTGAACCGTCCACTCTTGATACTTCCATCTCCATTCTCCTTCAGCAGAATCCCCTTCTCATCAATGTCTTTTTCAAATGTAGAAGGTGACGTTCTAAGACATTTGTCCTGACAGCTCTGACTTTTGCTAATAGGCAAACATTCCCTGAGGTGTTGATATAAACGACTACAATCCTCTTGACCTGCCGTCCGCATCACAAATTGGGTTTTATTTTCTCTGCAGTTAATTCTGATTAATGTGACTACGAAAAAAAAAGCCTATCAAACAAGAGTTCGGGTCTCAAGAGGAAAAACAGGAATTTTGTTTGCTAATCTGTAACCAAACTGGATTAAATGAAAAAGGATTCAAATACCCAAGAATTCTGATCGTGTCAAAAGAACCACGATGTCCAAATTTGTGCATCTAATCAGGAACGGTCCAAACCAAATGGGGAAAACGTCTCCAGAGAAGAAATGAACAGTCAAACGTGTAGATCAGACATAAAGTTCAGCTATGAACAGGAATGAAGCTTTGATTTTCACACTCAAAAATCCAACTTGAAGTTTTCCGGTGAAGTTGATGGGATTGAACTCTGAGGAACCCATACCTGTGTGATGGAACTGCCTCCATCTCCTCAATATGTTCCGTTTTCAGGGGCCAGTTTATCAGACTTTCATCCGCAAAAGAAAAATACATAATGTTGTTACCGTAAAATGCTTTTGGTTTCATGAAAATGGTCTTTAAAGATCTTAAAATATATATATTTTTTCTTTATATTTAGATTCTTCTTTGATGGAAAAGTGATCACGACAGCTTCTCTCCTTAGTCTGATGGACAGTTTATGTTCATCCACACTATGTTGTATAACTGATAAATGTTTTCAACCAGCGCAGCTGATGCAGCTGCAGGATTTAGTATGAAACTCCTGCGTCTTCTTGGCAAACATTTACTGCGTTTCTGAGCTTTTATTGTGAAACTGAGTCTTAGAGAGGTTCCTGCTCTGAACACTGAGCTGTTCTCCAGATAAAGTTAGTTGTTTAAATCGGACTAAAATTCAAAGTTTCCTGTAAAAAGGTCTTTGATTCTTCTCAGCTGCATGAAGACGTTTCCACATCTCTACTGAATGCAGAGCAGCTCGGTGCTGCATGTAAATCAACGCTCCGCATTCTTTCTCTCAGGCGGCGTCAGTTTGGTGTTTACATGCAGTTTGGTTACCCAGCATTCCCTGCTCTAATTACGTGCTCTAAGATCAGCCTTGGTCTGTCATTGGCTGCCGCCCAGCTGTCTTCTTCTCCGCAGACAAAACGCAAAACAGGCGAGGAAACAAACGAGCCTTTGTGGCAAAGCGGCCTGCAGCCCAGAGACCTAATTTTTCCTCCAGCAGTCAGCTGTGCAGCGTCCGGCCTTTGATCTGCTTCCAAACCCTCGTTCAAACCCTCTGATCTCAGCGTTCTGTCGCTCCGTCAGCAGAAGTCGCTTTTTCGTCCCGCTTTAACTCTCTCTGCTGGCCTATCCGTTTCCATGACAACCGGTTGTCAGCAGGCGGCTGATGTTGCCCTGTCAGCGTTTGTTGAGGTCGCCCGGCTGAGTGCAGTGATTGACAGGTGTCGATGACTGATTGACAGGTGTGATTTCCGGGCCGGCTCCTTCCACGCCTAATCGTTTCTGTGGGTTCAATTGGCGAAGCATCCGACCACGCAGTACCACGCCAAAAAACCTTTGACTCAAGGTTTTAACCCCAACCTGAACAACTCCTTCTAATGTCTGCACAAGCATCCTGAACTGTCAATTGACGTTAACCTTCCAGCAGGTAAAATCTGCAGGAAATCTGTGGTTTTTGTTTCCCTTTTTAGGCTTTAAGCTTCAAATCCTTCAGAAACGTAATTATCTGGGAGTTTAGATCTTCCTCTTACATTCCGATAGAAACAACGGATAAACTTTGAACACTTTTAGGCTCTTTCTCTTGAATTCTTTTCCCAAAAAAGTCAGTCTGCTTTTTTTTTAATGAAGCTTTCATTCTGATAGATTTGTTAAAATTTGTTGGCCTTTCTCGAATCTAAAACATTAAACCAACTGCTGTAATTCTGTAAAATATATCCTCATTTTTTGTTTATTTCTTTAATACAATAAAGACTTTTGAGTTAATTTAATGTTTGTCAGTTCCTCCTCAGCAGGATTTAAGTCTTTGTTCTTGTCCTCGGTGAAATGTTTTTCTAAGTCTGTTATCTCTTTAGCTCCGCCCACATCCATGTCTGTCCAAACAAGCCTGCAGTGAACACGCCTGTAAATTTACTCAAAGGTCTCAAACACTTTGTTGTAATGAACTCTGCTTCTTCTCTTTCAGCAAATGCAAAGACTACAGCCTCAACGCAGGTAAAGGCAACTCTTTGCTTTGGTCTTAAGAACCGTTTCTGATCACGTAAACGCAGATTTATAATCTTTAGAACAGTTTCAAATAACTGAGGGCTTCTGCTCTCGAATCAAAGGCATCGTTCATCATTGGATGTGGGTGCCAACAGGCTCCGCCTACTTTTATTGAGGCATTTGATTGGGCAGTTTATGACATGAATAACAAACGGCAGAAGAAAACGAGGATTATAAACAAAAAAAGTAGCAGAGCTAGAATGGTTAATTTGACAAACAGAAGTATGTGGGATTTGGACTTCTTCCTGTTTGGCACGCCAGGGGGGAGGAGTCACTCAGTCCAGTTCTCATATACAGTCCGTGGTTTTGCTGCAGAAATGTAATACTTTGTTCATCTCTGCTCCTCAGAGGATGGCTTTGTGAGGATGTTCCTGCGGGGTCGGCCCGTCACCATGCACATCCCCGATGAGCAGAAGAGCAGTTACAGCCTGGACCAGAAGGGGGCGCTGCCGGACAAGAAGCTCAAACTGCAGTGGGCGTATCCTTGTATATTTATTTACTGTCAACAAGAAGAGGTTGATGAAATCGTTTTGATCGTGGCCACACGTGGTCTCATTGATCCGACCACGGATGTTTGCTCAGCTCTGAGTTCCCAAACCACCGCAGGCCGTCTTCCCTAACTCCAGCGGGTTGAAGGTACGGCTACCGTGGCCGGGACTGCCGCTCCAACCTGTACCTGCTGCCCACCGGGGAGATCGTGTACTTCATCGCCTCGGTGGTGGTCCTGTACAACACGGAGGAGCAGCAGCAGAGACACTACCTCGGCCACACAGACGACGTGAAATGGTAGGAGCGGCCGGCGTTTTTGAGGAGCTTTCGTCACCATTAGTGAAGATAAATGAATAAATAATCAGGCATTTTGTGGTACAAGCACCAAACCTGGTATGGATGTACCTTAGGATTCTCTTTCTCAGAAAAGCATGTTAGCCATGAGAAAATCCAAGATTTTAAAATATATAATATAACATATACATATAATACTATTCTGTGGGTACCCCCTCTAGTTAAATACTGCATTTTGTGCAGTAACAGCCCATGTCGTTGAAACCGGGGCAAATAGACATTGAATATTTTTGAAAAATATGCGTGCATCGCCCCTTTTTACACATGAATTTGTTTCGTGGCTAACGTGCTTTTCTGAAAGAGGGTATCCTAAGGTACATCCACGATAAATTTAGTGCTTGTACCCCGAAATGCATGATTTGTCTGAAACATCAACCCTGCTAGTTGGAGCAGAAACTCGGATGTCTCTGATAATTTTCTACAGAAAACTCGAACAAAAGCCTTTTGAATGGAGCAGAAGACGGCAGTGGAACCTTTTTTCAAGTGACCACAGAGGGCGCTGTAGAGCGATGACATCTTTGAGTCACTGACATTTGAGTCACATCCACCTTTCACAGAACTCATGTAATGACTCACCTGGACCGATAGTCTCTGATGTCTTCCATCAGAATTGTAAACGAGGGAAACGACTCGTGACGATACCCCCCTGGAGTGACTAGAGTTTGCTCCGCCCATTTTGACACATTCCTGGAAATTGGGCAGAACCACTGGGCGTAGTTTTGTTGGGTCTGCCAATGGATCCACCCACCTGTCAATCAGAAAGCACACCCCTAACCCCACACGACCTTCAATTTCCCTCGCGAGACCAGCCTCCAGTGGTCATTTGAGGAACTGCAGCACTTAGCAGTTGCGGGTTCAAAGACGGAAACCGATTACTTTGCTCTCGACGCCGCCAACCCTTCAGTCGATTTCCAAAACCCTACAACTTTTCAAATTTCCTAGATGCTCGAGGCTGACCTTTGTTACCGTAGCAACGTGACTTCATGGTTGTTAATTCCATCAAAGCTATTTTTGCTCCATAAACAGACACCCGTGTCAATAAATGCCCAGACCGGCTATGAAAGTATCAAATTAGAAAATGACTTCATTTCACCGCCTTTTCAGCCTGAGCGTGCATCCCGACATGGTTACCATAGCAACAGGCCAAGTGGCTGGCAACTCTAAAGAAGGAAAGGTGAGGTAAAAGTAACGAATACAGAAATGGAAAAAAAAAAACAATTGTTGAGGAGATGAATGCTTTTTGTTTTCCCATTTTTTTAATTTTAACAATGGCTCCTCCTCTCGTGCGCCCTCCGCTCCAGCTCCTCGCTCCCCACGTTCGCATCTGGGACTCCGTCAGCCTCAACACCGTCCACGTGATCGGGATGGGGGGGTTCGACAGAGCCGTGACCTGCGTGTCCTTCTCCAAGTCGGTAAGCGGCGTTTGATCGCCGGAGAAAGCGAAGGAGTCCCTGTAGTCTGAAGAGCTTGCTTTCACCGCTGCCCGTAGAACGGCGGGGCCTTCCTCTGCGCCGTGGATGACGCCAACGATCACATCTTGTCCGTCTGGGACTGGCAGAAGGAGAAGCAGCTGGCGGATGTGAAGGTGCCAACATCTGGTTCACTGAAGTCAGCTCGGACGTTGATCGGAAAGATTTTAAATAAAGCTTGTTCCCATAGTGCTCCAACGACTCTGTGCTGGCGGCCGTGTTTCATCCAATGGACAACAATCTGATTGTCACCTGTGGAAAATCCCACATCAACTTCTGGACCATGGAGGGCAGAACTCTCACCAAGCGCCAGGGCCTGTTTGAGGTGCAGGTCACACGAGGTCACCAGTCTGTTCTGGCTCTTTGGAGGAAAAAAAAGCTCTAACATTTCTCTTTCTGGTCATTTAGAAGCACGAGAAACCAAAGTACGTGCTGTGCGTGGCGTTTGCTGAGAACGGAGACACCATCACAGGAGACTCCAGTGGAAACATCTACATCTGGGCTAAAGGTGAAATGACAGGTTCTGCTCTGGAGCTGACAGGCCAACAAAAGCTTAAAATCTGCAGTTATAAAAGACTATTTGAGTCTGCAGCAGCTGAAATGTGACATGGCTTAATATGAATTTCCCAACAGGAAGATGGTGGTTCACTGTTACTGTTAAATAGTTTCGGGTTCCGATCTTTATGTTGCTGAGCCACAGAAAATCAACCTCTGTGTCCATTTCCACGCAAACATCTTTTAGTTTGCTTCAAATCAGGTGGGTTTTTAGCCAAATATTTTAAAAACCTGTGTCGTTTTCTGAGACATAGTTTCTGCAGAGCGGCAGGGGTTCATCAGAAATTCGCCTCTGAATGTGGGCGGGACTGTTGGCGCAGAGTTAGCCCCTCTTCCCATCATCCATCTGATCACGTGCTCTCCCACTAGCTTACAGCCAGTGTTGGGGATAGCAAAGCGGTAAATTAGGGTTCAGATTTCGATAATTAAATCCCAATTACTGGACTACAGAAACCCCTCATTACTTCAGGACTCAGTGAAACCAGGGGCGACTAATCAAACAAATTACTTTGTGTAAACGGTTGTCTCTGACATTTTCTTTTGGTTAAATGTAAAGAAACGGATATTAATAATAATAAAAAACAAAGTTCCTTGCACGACGCAGAGTTGGAGATTGGTCAAAGTATGATAAAGAGGGCGTAAAGATGGACGTGGAGAAATTCGTAGGGGCATACGGAATATTTTAGTTGAGTGCAAGTAAAGTCCTGGAGATGAACTGCTTTCCACTGCCCTAGTGTCAATGAGCAACCTATGTAAACCACCATAAACCACCGTTCATGTCTGCCCTTGTGTAGCCTCTAATTTTTTATTTTTAAAAGGTCATCTTGTCTGTGCTGGCTTTATTCCCTTGAGGATTTGTACGTCAGTGAAAAAGAGTACATAAATTACTTTTCAAACTAGAAGGAGCTGCATTTGCAGAAGAAAAGGATGGTTGAATGCTATATTGATGAATGAAAATGAAACTTAAAGGGTAATGATTGGCTGATCAAAGTTGACCATAAATAAAGTGAAATGTTTGTGAGAAATACCAACGCCGGGGATCGAACCAGCGAGCTTCTGCACCAAGGATTCCCCATGAATTTCAATGGAGGCAGAAATCCTGGAAGATCTTGAAAAGTTCAAGGATTTGAAGAACCAAAAGTCACAGCTGGAAAAAGCTGAAAGAGCTGAAAAATATTGTAGAAGGAGTTAAAAAAAAGGAGGAAGATACTACAATAAAGGAAGAGAAACAGGAAAACAATGGGTTGAATACTTTATTGCCTTCAACCAATTAGGTAACAATTAAAGTAATTTAATTACAATTTCATAGAGGAACTAAGTAAGGTTATTAACTTACAGCGCCACACAACCTCAACCTAACATATGGTAGCTATCCAGCAGTACAGTTTAGATCCAGATTCAAGAACACGTTGAAAAAACAACGTTTTCCTTTTTAGTGGGTCTTTATGGAAAAAGCAAGTGCAGAAAATGTGAATGAATGAAGCAGCAGATGTAAAAAGGGAGGTGTGTAATAGTTCTATGCAGACGTGAAAAGGCTTCTGCTGTAGAAATGAGGTTCCACGCTCCATGGTAGGAAGAGAAAAACCCAAAGATGTTCTTTTGTTGTTTCTCCACAAAAATGGGTTTCAGATTGGATTTTTTTGGTTTCTTTCAAGCATTGATTGTAGTCAAGTCCAGTAGAGTTTGATTTATTGATTTAAAATCAAGTATTTTGTTGCTGCGGCTGTTTTTACCTTTTAGATCACTCTCTAATTTAAAACAGTCATAGTAACAAAATGAGATTCAACATCCAACGTTATTGTGGCAAAGGAAGCTCCTCCCCATGCAGGCCAGTAACCGTGTGATGCAGAAAGCCGCTCTAATCCCCGCCGCGTCCCCGCAGGTGGGAGCCGCATCAGCCACGCCGTGTCTGGCGCCCACGAAGGCGGCATTTTTTCCATCTGTGTGCTGAAGGACGGCACCATGGTGTCTGGGGGAGGCAAGGACCGCAGGGTGGTGCTGTGGGACCACGACTACAGGAAGAAGGCGGAGATGGAGGTAAACGCTGGGGCAGAGTGCCGGCTGCTGCCCTGAACGTGAATGTTTTCTGACAGCTGGGCTCTCTGCTCGACGCCGTGCTCCAGGTGAGCGACTCGCTCGGCCCGGTGCGAGCTCTGGCTGAAGGAAAACCCGAGGAGCTTTTTGTTGGAACCACCAAGAACGCCATCATCCGATCGGCTTTCCCTGACACTCTAACCCCCATTGTGCAGGTAAACGCCTAAAAACCGTATCCCAGCAGCCTTTGAGGCACAGCCTGTGACATTGAATGTGTTCGAAGGGACACACCGATGAGCTGTGGGGTCTGGACGTCCATCCCTCCATGGAGCAGTTTGTGACCTGTGCTCAGGACAAACTGGTCCAACTCTGGGACTCCAACTCCCATCAGCCCCTTTGGAGCAAAAGCATTGAGGTGAGGAGGTGGAAGGGCTGCGATTTAAAAAAACAAAAACCCAGAAATCCAGAAGCCTTCATGTCTGGATTCTGTTCTGCGTTTCAGGACCAGGCGAGGTCCGTCGGGTTTCATCCGAGTGGAGCCGTTCTGGCTGTTGGAACCATGACTGGAAGGTCAGAAGATGGATTCCATGAACACAAAACAAACTTTAACAAAGTGTATCAGTTGTTAGTTTTTACTGTTGTAGAACACAAGTAAAAGGCGATGGTTAAATTCCCGTCACACACTTGGATGTTTGAGTTAGGCTCTTCGCCATTTGACCCATCCCCCTGGGGGAGCAGAGGGCTCCTAAATCATTGGATGGTATGACCCCCCAGTCCCACCCCTTAAGGCTAAAGACACAAAAAATTAATCAATGGTGAAATTTACATCGCCTCCGTCATGTCTGCGTCTGACTCTCTGTCACGTCATGGAAGCTGTACGCAATTCGATTCGCAGTCCGTTTACGCGTCAACGTCGCCGCCAATGAGTTACATAGGCTAGAGCCGCTACGCTAGCTTGTTGCCCACGCGAAGTTTGACGCCATATTGGATAGGTGGAGATGCCGGCTCACTGCTGCGCTGCAATTGTGCAAACAGAGCTGGAAGAACATGGATGTGACTTTTTATGAGTAATTATTACTGTCAGTAAACAAACGAGAACTTATAGAAAACATTTCAGGAGGATTTGAGTGAGTTTACTGTCAGAACAGTGAACGTTAAAGGCGGATCTCGTGGTCTGTTCAAAGTCAATGGTAGCATTAGACTGCACTATTTTTTGGCAGGATCGCTGATCTTTTTTTTTGTTTTTTTGGAGGATAACCCGTTAAATTGAAGCATATTATTTAGCGGAGGACAGAAACTTACTATAATGGCGCATTTATGTATCCCTTGTGCTGTCTTGTGGGTACCAGATGACCCCACCCTTACATTGACGTGTTCTCCTACCGTGACAAAGGTGGATAAAGGTGGAAAGATTTCATGGAATCCATGGACACCAGTGAAGATCACAAATCATTGAAGAAAAAAGGTTCAGAGCACTGCCTAGTGGGTCTAGATGACCCAACTAGACAGCACAAGGGGGATAAAAAGTTTGAAACGTCGTTGATCTGTTGCATCATTATACCATGATCTGGGTCTTATGTTTGTGATGATCAGAGTTTTCTTCTTTTTTTTAAATCAGACCATAATAAAGTATTTAAATTATTTATTTCACTAAACGAGCTAAGCCGTGTCTCCTTGTTTACAGACCTTTCCAATATGGCGTCGCTCTTTACATATCTTGGACCATCGTAACAGGCTAGCGTGGCGTCTCTAGCAATAAAACTCATTGGTCGCAGCAGAAATCAGGTTTCAAAATAAAAACTTCCATTGTACTTTTCAAAATAAAACTTTATCAAATGGTATATTTAAGGTGACGTGCCAGCGTACGTTAAAACTGCAGATAACACCGACCGTTTAATTTTGTTAGCACACCGGGCATGAGGGCTGATCGTTTTACGTTTTGGATGAGCGAAGAGAGCGGGACAGACTAATCGACACGGGGATGGCAGGTCAAACCACTCCTCTAAGAACCGGGGGGGAAGGGGGGACGCACCAGAGATGCGACGGAGACAATGTAAACTAACTGACGGTCATGTGACGGACTCGCAACGGAGGCGCAATGCAGATGGACCGGTATGAATCTGGGGTTAGTGTAAAGCAGAAGTATGTGGTATGACTCAAGCCAGGGATTTGAACCCACGACCTATCAGTCTCAGGACGGACTCTCTATCAATGGGCTCCTGAGTTGGTGACATGCTTTCATGCTTAGTCACAGGAACCGGTGTGGAGTCGACCTGTACGGGTCAACCAAAGCTTTCTTCTGACCCCCATGTGAAGGTCCTGTTGGTCTCCCTGAACTCTGGGATGCATTATGGGATGCTGGTGGGTGGATCCTGGTGGAGTTTGTGAGTGGTGTGTATCTGGTGGCTTTCAGGTGGTTGGTGCTGGACGCCGACACTCGGGATCTGGTTTCCGTTCACACGGATGGGAATGAGATGATCTCCACCATCAGATATTCTCCAGGTGAAACCATCAGCACTTCCAAAAGGAAAACCACAGATGCCGTGTCTCCGTAACGCAGAATTCCACTCTGAGCTGTGACTCCTTTATTCCTCCAGATGGAAACTTCCTGGCCGTCGGTTCCCATGACAACTTTGTTTACATCTACGCTGTGAGCGAGGGCGGAAGGAAGTACAGCCGCGTGGGCAAATGCTCCGTAAGTGATCCGATGTTTGAGGCGACGCAAAGCGACCCGCCGCTTAATCTTTACGGCTCTGCCTCCTCAGGGTCACTCCAGCTTCGTCACCCATCTGGACTGGTCCGCTAACAGTCAATACATCGTCACAAACTCAGGAGATTACGAGATCCTGTTCTGTATGTCCTCCTCTCTGCACAGAATTGAAGTTTGGATGAAATCGTCTGAGCGAATCCTTCAGCGGTCCTCTTTTTGTAAATCTGTTGTTGTTGTTGTTTTTTTTCCCCAGGGGAGGCTTCCAACGGAAAACATGTCACCAACGTGGACACAGTCCGCAACCTGGAGTGGGCCACTTCCACCTGTACGCTGAGCTTCAACACCCTCGGTAGGTCACGGAAACGCCCGCTTAAGTTTTAGAGGGGTTCGTTGTCATAGAAACCATGAATCATCAGGAGCAAACCCTTTAGAAAATACCAGAACAGAAGAAATGCGGAAAATTACCCGAGGGGCTCCGACTGCTCCGTTTAATCAAATCAAATCAAATCAAATCAAATCAAATCAAACTTTATTCATATTTATATAAATATATATATATATAGCAGTTTTCCTAAAAAAAACATAACACAAAGGGCTTTACATTAAGACAAAACAAAAAATACACTATAAAAACGTGCATGAAAATCCAAATACGGCCCCCTCCTCAAACCTGCACACAAACCCCCACCCCTTTCCCACCTCCCACCCCCTAACTAATGGCGATAGACAGTGGGAAATAGGCTGAACACCAAAACAAAGTGTTGGTTATTGGCGCTAATATTTCGGAGCTCTCTATCTGTGACTATAGCTGCACAGCCAGCTACTTTATCAAAAATATTTATCATCTACATGAACTATATGAGTTAGAAATAAAACATAAAGTGATAAAAAAATGATCCACTCTGTTAGCCGCTTAAACATTAGCGTAACCTGTCCTGATGGGTTTTTTTAATTGCAGTTTTTATCCTTAAATATTAGGATGAAACTTTTACTTTTGCCAGGTTATAGACAATCTCTGCTGTTCCTAGGCAACCCAGCATACGTATGTTGTCATGGTTTTGTAAAATAATTCTGTTGAAGCAGGATAGAAAAGAAAACTGTTTTTTTATTTGCCACGTGTGTCAGATTTGTTCCTTTTTTTAGTTTCACCATCACTAAGCGAAGGCAGTTTAGTCCACGTGTGTTTATAGAATGAAAAGTGCGAAGACAATCGGATGTAGACAATAGATTTCATATTTAAACATAAATAAAAAAAACATGTTTTACTTTCATACGATTAAGTATGAAAGTTGACTTTTCTCGCATGTACCGCCGATGTATAACTTTTCCATCACATATACGGAGCACATGTCGCGTTTAAATTACATAAATCACAAATGGATTGCACATAAACTGGAGGGGGGCTGGATTGGTGTTAAGTGATCCAAAGCATCATTTCAGAGGGAAAGTTCACCTCTTAGTGCTTCTTGTTGTTCAGATGATGAAGCTAAAGTTTGTTTCAAAGAAATAAAGTAGCTTCCTAGATCGCTTAGATCGAGGAAAAATCCACCGGTAACTCTGAACACTGAACGTGGATCAACAAACAACTTATTTCTGTCATTAATTGATAATAAAATTGTCTAAAAAACACATATTTACTTTGTATTAAGCTGAATAAAATAATAAACAAAGACAGACAACCAACTATTTGAACATAAAGTCAAGATTTCTGTTGATGGTGACAGAGATCCTGTCGTGTCCGCCAGAGACATTCAAGGACACAGAGCTGTCAGTCCTACTGTCAAGTTGCTGTTGAGATAAGCTGTGGTATAGCGTCTGTCCGCCACGTTTCTGTTGTTCCGGTTACCAACTGGGGTTTAGGCCACAGCAACATTCAGGCTACGTGACCAGAACGTGACGTTTTAGGCGTCCGTTATCACTTTTTAAAGGACGCCCTGCAGCCAATCAGATTTAAAGATTCACCCAAAGTTTGGGATAAAACCCCAGAAAGGTAACTTGTTTCCGTACAACTCTGCTTTTAAAAAAGAAGGTTTTTTAGTAAAACCTTTCTTGTGTCTGAGTCTCAAAGCGGAACACTGATGTGTTTGCTTCTATCTTTTCAAAAGAGTCACACGAGTGCAGAAACCTTGCAGACGTTGAGTCAACTTTTTTTGTTTTGTGACCATAAAGTGTTAATTCTTTCTTCTTCTGCTCTCCGTTCGCCTCCCAGGAATTTGGCCGGAATCGGCCGACGGCACGGACATCAACGCCGCGTGCCGCTCCCACGGCGGATCCCTGCTGGCCTCTGCTGATGACTTCGGCAAAGTGCACTTGTTCACCTTCCCCTGTTCTCAACCAAGGGTGAGCCACTCTGAGCCTCACAAACCTTTCAGAGTAAAAGCCTCCAGAGGCGAGCCGCTGCACCGTTTGGTTCAACCCTTCAAATGACTCTCCAGTGACGTTTCCACTCGTGTCGCTTTCATTCACACGTTTAAGCTGAAACGTCAAAAAACTGAAGCTGTAGAAAGAGAAGGAACATTCAGACTGTTGGAATACACTTAAGAAATTAGCTAAACTGCCTCTAACCTGGCGCAGTACATCTTTTCACATTTCACGTGATCGATTCTTTTTGTTTTAGGCGTATCGCCAACAGGTGGTCTTGGTTCGAATCGTTTTTGTTCTAATATTTTTCTAAGAATTACCAAAGCAGGGACGTCCAAACAGGCTGGGCTCCAACCTCATCTGCTCATGAAAAGTAGGAGATGAGCTGCAATTAAAAATAGAAAAGCCACAAAGTGTCCGTGTCACAGACAGTTTAGTTTAAGTGCTGATCACGATATCGCCAGTCTGGTCTGTTCTTCACAAACGTTCCAGAGCAAAACGTTGGGGAAGCATTAAACATTCACCAGTATGAGCTGTTTATTCATTGATGTCATTTGTGAGTCAGTCCTGACGACAGCATCGGGCACAAAGCAGCAAAGTCTGTGGGTGACCTGCAAGACGGACGGACGCTCACGCTGTGGGTGTGGTCAACTGTCCACGTCGCTATCATTGTTTCTGTTTTTTGCTAAAAAAAAATTCCGAATTTGTTTTGAATAATTTTTAGGACTACAAGAGTTGTAGTCCTAAATCGAACACGCTGGTTCACTCTAGCAGAAAGAGGAATACTGTTGGGATTTCTGTGGAGTTTATTTAAACAACACTAAGAATTATTGTTAAAATAAAACTATACTTTAAGGAGTATTACTGATGTTATGGAGATTATTTATGGTGAGTCACTGAGAAACACTGAGAAATAAATATAATCCACATAGATTTTAGATAACTGATCTGCATTTACTATGTTGATATCCAAAATAGAGTTAATTTTTTTCTCATTATTTTATCTTTTTTGTTTTCCTTTTCTTTATTCCTTTTAGTCTTTTTCCTTTTCCTCCTGTTTTCTGTTTTTCTTTTCTTTTTTCTCTTTTTTTCTTTTTCTGTTTTTTGCTTTTCTCAAAAACGAATACATTTCAAGTTCACAGATTCAATTATATGCAATGTTTGCACTTTAAAGCTAATTCTACACATTTCTAAAAATACAATTAAGGGTTTAATGAGGGAAACTTTCAATGACATAAAAAAAAAAAAACAAAAAAAAGAAGACATGAGTCTAAAATTGACCCTGCTTGATTGTTCTGAGGAGTTTCTCTTGACTTCCTGCCTCCTCCTGATCCTTGCAGGCTCCGAGTCTGGAGTACGGCGGTCACAGCAGTCATGTGACCAACGTGGCCTTCCTGCACGATGACAGTCGCCTGATCTCCAGCGGCGGGAAAGACACCAGCATCCTGCAGTGGGCTGTTGTGTAGGCGGCGCCCGCATCCTCTGGACCACGTCACCCCCCCCCCCCCCCCCCCTTCTCTGTGCCTACTGGACATTTGAAAGCAGAACCTCGCCCGGCGCCACGCAGATGTCACACTGAATGAAAATGCGTGCAGAAAGTGAGTTTGGCCTTGTGGTGACCACGCCGCGCACTCCCAGCATGCCGCGTGCCTGTGCCTAGTCCGCGTTCACTTCAACCGCCTTTAACAACGACTGCTATCGCTGTTGACGCACCAACCCGGAGTGCGGTCCAGGTCCATTCCGGTCCAGGTCCTGGTTCTGTCTGAGTTTCTCATCGTTTAGTTCTCAGGTTTTCAAAGCCACAATAATCATGTGGGCGGACACGTGGCTTGTTGACGTGACGTGAACGCCGCTTTATGACCAATCAGGGTTCAGAGGTTGCGGTGAGCATGCACTGGTTCCCTTTAGAGCAGTTCAGCCTCGTTTGCAGGAATGTAGTTGAAGCTTTTCAGAGAGCATGACGCTGGAATCCACTAACAAACAAACGTTCGCCCTCATCTCCAGAAGGTCATGAGGTGCTTGCAGGTTTTGTTCTTGAACGGTACTTTTATTTTCCTCCCTTTTTCTTTTGTTTTTGTGCTGCTGCTGTGTTTGATTGTACTTCCCCTGTGATTGTGCAGACGAGGCAGCAGAGGGCGCCACAGCGCAGAGGAATGAGCATGGCTGAGACGGCCTTCATGTAGAAGAAATCTATATTATGCAGTATATCTGAGTGGCTGTGTTACTTTAATATGAAATGATGTTAGTTTTGTGACACTTTTAGCAGATGACAGAGCGGCCCGGCAGGGCGCTGAGCTGTTGGAGGACGCTGGAACTGTGCTTTGTCTTCTTCTGTTTTGTTAATAAAGCTTTTTATCTGGAGCATTTGTGTGTGTTAAACTCGTCGACTGTACCTGAGAATCGGACCGAGGGACTCCTCCCACCTGGCGTTCCGAGCAGGACTCAATAAATGTTTTGTGTGGACTTCCAACAAGCTCACTCCTGATTGGCGACTGTGGTTGCCATAGAAACGTCGGCTCAGACCGACTTGGACCAATCGCTGCTCACTGATGATCTCTGGCTCCAACATGGCGGCGACTGAATGAACTTCCTTTGGTTGGAGGCGGAAGTAAGGTGAATTTGACTTTCAAAATAAAGGCCTCGACATGCTGTCACACATTGTCAATTCAGATGATAGACAATAGAATCTTTATTAACCCTTGTTCTATCCTAGGCACTTTAACGTTGGGAGTTGGGTCATCTAGACCCACTAGACAGTGCTCTGAACCTTTTTTCTTCAGTGATTCTTGATCTTCACTGGTGTCCATGGATTACATGAAATCTTTCCACCTTTATCCACCTTTGTCATGGCAGGGAGAACACGTCAATGGAAGGGTGGGGTCATCTAAGATAGCACAAGGGTTAAATTCAAAAACAGCCAGCTGATTGCATTCATAGCAACACAAGCACATAAAAAAGCAACAAAAGAATTAAAACCATGAAAATGTTCAAAGATTAAAATTTCCTAACTAAAAGAATGATTTTAAAAAAGTACGAAAATTAAGATTCAGTGGGGACTGCTCTGTGAGTTGTGACATCATCGTCACGGCGATAAAAAGGTGTTTTCTATGGAAATGTGGGCAATCTAAAAGGCGTGAAAACAAGGAAGTCCTACGGCACAAAATATGAAACTTCAATTGAAAAAAAGTACATAAATAATGCTGGAAAAGTCTGGTTTAAAGTTTTAGTCTGTCTTAAAGATGCTAAAGGGTCTATATCACTGCCTTTAAGTGTATTATAATGTTCATTCCTCTCTAAAAACACCCCAAAGCCGTATTTTGATCCGTTCATGCATTTCTGAGTATTCCTCCAAAAACCTGCAGCCCCTCCCAACCCACAAAAACGAGTGGGTTTCTAGCACACTTTCTCCTTGATCGACTAAACTAAGTGATCACATTTATGGATCTAGTTTACTCTGAAAGGCTTAAGAAAAGCAGGAAATAGTCCCTTTAAACAGAATACCAAATCACCTAAAAATTAAAAAATAGTGCTAAAAAAACAGGGAACCCTCACATCAAGAACATGGAGCTCCACTGAACTGTTGACCGGGTTTTCATGGAGACGAAGAATCGACGTCAAATCATTTTAAATAACGTTTCAGGAAAAGGTCAGACTCTTAAAGTCAACCCGCTGACTGGTGTCAGTCAGGACCTGTTCTGCCGCACGTTTTCTGTGTTTGCGATGAGAGGAGCACCGTGAGAACCCAACGCTGACGGCCGTCTTCTCACGTTTCCCCAGACACGTCCTAAAATGACGCAGAGAGGGAGACTGAGGCAGTCTGGGGCCTCCTCTGCTGGAGTACAACCCTGAGGCGGTCTCACACACAGACCCACATCCACCATCAGGCTGCAGATGAAATATAATAAAGTCTCATTAAAATGCCCGTCACACACACAGACACACACGCGTCTAGATGAACCCGTTTCTATGCTGAAGGAACAGCGTGACCTCAAACAGGGTCATCAGAAGACTGCATTTCCTGTTAAAGCATTAAAAGAACTGGAATTTGGTTTGTTTCTGATAGGATTTGTGTGTTTTAGTTTAACCCAGGTGGAGGTCAGAGGAGAACCAGTACTCCTGCACATGGAGGGGGTTCTTCTTGTTGCAACCCCCCCCTTCCCCCTGCAGGTATTCTTGGTTTGGTCCAGGGCAGATCCAGGACAGGCTGGATGTCACTTGCTTGGCCCTTCGGTCCTCCCAGCAGACCTGGAGGGGGTTCAAGGAGGTCTGGGGGTCCTCGATAAGGCAGCTGCTTCTAATTGCCCCAGCAAGAGACGGATTATTGCATGGGGGGGGGCTGCTTTTAATTCTGATTTTTGTGTTGGGGTTTAGTCTAGTTTGGTTTTAGTTTTAGTTTTATAAAACAATGCCTCCACTTTGTTCTTTTCACATTTCTCACTTTATTTTTTTTAACTTTACTTCCATATTTACCGTCAAAAGTTAGACTTTTTACCCACTTTTAGACCCACATGTTTAGTGTCAGTCGACCTAAACATACATTGCTGACTAAATGAACACTAACCCTCTATAGACTCAAAGGAATGCATTTTCCAAACCCTTTTAAGGAAATACTTTTTAAAGTAACCATTTGTGGTCTAAGGCACCGTTTTTTGCTCAAATCTTCTGGAATAACGTTTAATGCTAGAGCGCGAGCTCCACCTAGTGGCCAAACTGAAACACCCTCCAGAAGAGGCCTTTGTTTTTGTAATGGAGCCTCTACAAGGTTAATGATCGGCACATTTTTGTTGGAGCTTCTCCTTTTCACAATTTTACAGTATGTGAACTGTATCAGATTTATCTCCGTTGGTTTGGCTCATTTCTTGAAACAGAAGTTACATTCTTAAAACAACATGGACAAACCTCCAAACCACTTGGCAATTGTTCACAACAGAATGGAATTTCTAAATTATTTCATCAAATTGCAAATGTCTTTGCACATGTCTCAATGTCTCAGTACATCTTTGGAATTGCTTAAGTACAGGTAGCCTACATTTAGCACAATTTCCAAGTGAATAGATCTTGTTGATCTAAACTGATTGTTGATTCTCAGTCTAATGGTTGTTCGCTCCAAAATGAGTCAGCATCATTTCATTGTGTAAGTCATCACATGCACAATAATCTGTTCAATTTTCAAATTAGTCAAGAAGATACAGTTTTTCTCAGTCGCTTTAGTACAATTCTCAGATCAGAATGAAATTCCCAAAACTATTTGTTCAATCTTCACATCATGATGTCACTTGTGCACATCATATAATCAGTTTCTCACTTCTTTGAACAAGTTGCAATTGCTTTGGTACATCCATGCAAATGATTATGTACAATTCTCTGCTCTTTGCTACATTATCAATTGTTTATGTCATGTTGATCAAAATGTATTATATAGTTCAGTGTGCAATAGTCTTACACCTCAAAACACCTAGTCATTAGTTCATCGTATAAGTCATTAACTGCAAAATGGTTGACCAAGTTGTCATAATGTAACAAACATATTTCTCTGCATTGCAAGAGAGGATATTCGCTGTGATGTGGATGAGAATTTGTGGCCTAACATACAGGAACAATAGAGGTGTAGGAAGACCACACCAATTCCTACTGCACTGCCTGGACTGTTGGACAGAATATTGTCCTATCTTTTTTTTCCCTTTGTGTTACTGTTTGCAGTGTGTTTTTTCTGTTGGTATGACATGGTCTGTCAACAAATTACAATATGAACAATAAAAGTGTATATGTGAATCTTGTCCAGTCTCTTGCAATCAAACAAAAAGGGTGTAACTTCCATTTTATAATAATTGTCATCCAAACTTTAGCCATAGTTTCCATCAGAACCTCCCTCTAAAGTACACAGTTATATTGACAACATGACTAAGTCATTTGACTGTCTTGTTCGTAGACAATGACACAAGGACTTGACATCCTGATGGCACTGACATGTTCAATGACATAAAGACTTAGTTTTGAGAGATGAACTAAAGATTTTGAGCATGTTACAGGCTTTTGGAAGAAATCCATAGTGTTTTGCTGTTTGTACAAATTGTTTTGAGAAATGCACACACGTATTTGCAAACTTCAATTCTGATCTGAGAATTGTACTAAAGCTACTGAGAAAAACTGTAATACCATGAATCCCATATATGAATCCCTTGGAACATTTGATACATTTATTATTATTTTTGATTTGATCCCTGAAACTGAGAGCGGTCTTGTTTGTCCTAACCTAGCACTATATGTTATTGAATGGGACAATGTGAATTTCTGGTTCACTACTCATCCAAGGATGGTCATAGTGTTCCTACCACCTTACTCTCCTTTCCTCAATCCTATTGAGGAGTTTTTCTCCGCTTGGAGGTGGAGAGTTTTTGAGCATCGGGCTCAAGATCAGAGGTCCCTGCTCCATGCAATGGATGCTGCGTGTGAGGATATTACAGGAGATCAGTGTAGGGATGGTTGCGACATGCACGCCGTTTCTTCCCTTGCTGCTTCGCAATGGAGAATATAGGCTGAGATGTGGACGAGAATCTGTGGCCAGACAGACAGGAGGGTGAGCACGATGGCCAGGAGAGGGAGGGTGAGGACAGCGACCAGTGAAGAACTGTTAGTTGTAAAACTCAAGCATTATTTACAGCCCTGTAGGCTGCATATCATTTTCATTGTTTTTTGTTTGTGTTTAAATTATAAAGTATATTATGCTGCATACATTTTCTTTTTACTCTGATGTATGAAAGTTACTTTATGTGTGTGAATGGTTAGAATTTCCTTGGCAGTATGAGTGCAATGTGTGCTGTTACTGTAAACCTAAGAGGCTACTCTCACCCTAAAATCCTTTTTCTTTTTTCAGTTTTACACAAAATTGTTTTCTGTTAGCTACACAAAAACAGTACAGTTACCATTGTCAAAAAAGGACTGAGCTAAGACTGAAAGGTGGACATGAGGGAGATTTCAATGGTCCTCTGCTATAGTGACAAAACATCTAATCATTCTGACTTGCAGTGCTTACACAATGCCAAAGGGACAAAGTATTTTGGGGGCACTGACGGTTTAAATGAAAAGGAAATTTAGTTTTGACTCATGAGTGAATTGTTTTGGGAGAGATATGAGCTTTTGCAGGTGAACCATGGCGTTGTGCCGAACCATTCCACATTATTTATGGATATATTATACACATAATATGAACATCTTCAAAATATAAATATATATATATATATATATTTGTGTATTTCTATAAAAATATGTATGAAAACATTTAATCAAATTGAGTGGATTGAAAGATTCAGTGAACTGCGAATCGAATCAAATCGATCAAATTTTTTATAGATATATTTTTTATTATTTTAAACAATATTTCCACAATAAAACTGAACGGAAGAGGATTAGGGCCGTGGAGAAAAAACATAAAAAAGGGCGTAGAAAATTCTGACTTTTTCTCTGAATTCTGAGATTAAAGTCAGAATTTGCCCCCTTTTTTTCCCTGTGGCCCTAATCCTCTTCCATAAAGCTGCAATTCTACAAAAAAAAAGGAAAAGGTAATTCTGAGCAAAAAAAATGTCATTTTTTAACCAAAGAAAATCATCTAAACTGAAATCAAGATTCTTTTAAGCTGATCACAGCATCATGAGCTGACTATTCAGCCGAAAGTGACTGAAATGGAGTTCTGCTGGTGCCGAGCGGAGAGCCGAAGACCAGCAGATTACATTTAGGAGATAGGAGGAGGGAGGAAATGCTCGGCTGAATGGAGAACTCAGAGGGGCTATTTTCTGACCCGCCGGTCCTGCTGAGGGATGTGTTAATGGACGGGGCGGTGATGCTTCCCAGCAGTCCCAGGGCTGGTCCTCCTGCTGGGAGGAAAAAACCTGCCCCAGGTTCTGTTCATTTCATGCAGAACATGGATGAAACTGCAATGCAAGCACACGCTGTCCTCTGCTTCCTGCCAGCAGTCCAGATCTTAACTATTTGAAAAAAATCAGCTTTTTTCTCTCTGATGATTTTTAGGAGGTCAGAGCGTATTGAACTTGAGCTGTGTGAACCAAAACAAACTGTTTTGATCTTTTTGGAAAGCTCCTCTCACATCTGCTTTCTGATTTTAAAATGGAACAAAAAAGAAAAACTCTGAGATCAAAAGCTCATCTTAATAGAAATACAAGAAGTGAAGAGGAACTAAAGAGGAGATTAAACTTCATTAATGTTTGACAAACATTTCCTAAATAATCCTGATTGTAATGGCCAAACTCTTGTAATTTTTCCTCTGACATGGTCTTTTTCTGCAAAACCTTAATAGGGATCAATAAAAGGTGAAAAAGTGAATTTGTCTGTGAAATTGGAACCAAAGCGGGTAACCAGGAAGACCGTTTGGACTCTGAAAATAAGAGTGAATTCATTTTGGGGTCAAACAAGTTGAGTAAAAAATGTTCAATAAAGAACAACAAACACGTTCAAAGCATACCTTTATAATTTATAATGTTTTTTTTGGTGTCTAAATCAAATTGCAACTCAATGAGATAATTTGTTGAGACACAAGGACGGTGTTTTATTTTGACGGAAAACTTGTCCTGTTTTTCTTTTCATTGAAATGTTTTTAAGCTTCGTGTGTATCTTAATATATCTTTTTACATTTACAGTAAACTCAAAGGGTCAAATTTGACATTTGGTGTGTTTTAATTTCACTTTACATCTTTTCACAGCGAACACAGAAAACTCTTTTTGATTTCAGCGGGAAGTTTCAGAGGGTAATAAGCCACGCAGGCCACAGGGGGGCAGCAGGGTCGTCCGTTCCAACAATTCCTCGGTGAAATTCACCTGCGTCTGCTGTGCTGCTGAGAAAAAGTAACATCATACCTTCCTGGATGTTCAGGAATTTCTGTGTTTGGTTTTATTTACCCCAAACAGCAGTGGATGCAGTTTATTTTTTACATGACTGTGGAGGTTTTACTTGTTTGCGCGGTTCATGGAGGACCTGGGGAATCTCAGACTGAAGCTGGAACAACAATGATCATTTTATGCATAATTTCAAGATTAAGTTTAATTATACAGTTCAAGTTGCGGCTCCTGTTCTCCAAGGAAAGCTCAGCTCAAGAGACTATAACGGAACCTGGCAGCAGTTGTAGTCAGAGCTCCAGCTTTAGTTGACAAAGCTCATTTAGGTCCAATCAAATGGAGGTTTTCAGCTAAATTGACGTTTTATTCATCAATTCAAAGGTTTTATGTTGTGCAAATAGTGGATCCCATCCATTCTCAGCTCCAGACAGACAGAAAATGTTCCGTACTTTAACTTTTTGAAGATGGAGTGAATGATCAGAAACTTTGAAAAGTCAATAGAAACTTCAGTTTTTCAGATGTTGTCCCTTTACACAAACAGGTAAAACATTAAATGTGATGAAGTGCTCCACTCAGCTGAACCTCAGGGATCCACTCTTCACAGAGATCCCTCTGAAAATATCATTTCCCAGGTTCCATAGGGTCTCGTTGACCAAGTTCACATCTTTAAAGTTTGAAGACCTTTCCAGAGTCCTCATCGCCAGAGTTTGAAGGTCGTAGCGTGCTTAGCAGCTTGCCTCTGGTGGCTGCTGGAGGGGATTGTAGTTTTTGGTGTTGGTCGTTGTGAGGAAGGTTGCTCCTGAGTTCAGAGAGGAAAACGTCTTTCCATAAGTCGAGGGTCAAAATGGGGATGAGCTGACTAACTGTGAACCACCGATTCAACGATTCGAGGTTCAAATCCAAGCTCTGCGGCTCTCTGGGGAGGCGGAGGATTCTCCCGCATCAGTGTTCTCTGGGGCTCGCCCACCTCAGAGAGGTTAGGCCGTTGTCCTGGAAAGCCTCGGTGTTTGAGATTAAAAAAGCAGCGTGTTCTTTCATCTCAGCGTGGAGCTGGTTCTCTTGGCCCGGGATCTTCTCCAGTGTTTGCAAGACTCCACCTGTCTCAACAGAGCAGCTCCACGGCGATGGGTGTGACAGATGCAGAGAAGTATGCAGATGTGCACACGTTGGGCAACAGTGAAAGCGTCGGACAGTCCACTCTGTGTCGAGCTCGGCTCATGAGAAACTACAGTTCTGTAGAATGACCAACAGTTCAGTGAAGTCTGAAACCTGAACAGCGCTTTTCCAAGAAGAGGTGACACGGAAGCACGCTGTAGCACAGCAGGATCACTCAGAACACCATGCTCCTGTGGTGCCATTGAAGTTTGAACAGACTTCTGTTTCCAGAGGAAACTCGGAATTACAGAAAAGCTGAGTGAATGACAGGGAACTACTTGGAAGCCTAAACAGTAAGGAAAAATGCATTTTCCTCTTAGCCATTGCTACAACCGAAAAAAGAACATTTTCTAGCTCAAAATAAAATGTTAATGCTTTAAAATTGATGCACTGAAAGCTTATGAGCAACTTCTCTATAAAAGCTAGGACTCCTTTAAACCTGAAGATCTATTTTAAAGTCTACATGATTTAATGTCATGCATGTGAGTTAAAAATGGGAGTCGTACGTTTTCTCCCACTGCTCATCTTTCCACCACTATGTAGCGCAATTTTCTTTAAATTTTGGTCATTCCAACGGATTCTGAAGTGGTGAAAATCAGCTTTGAGCTGATATTCAACACTTTACAGCCGCTATCAAGGTAAATCTTCAGAGTCCACTGGATTTATACAGATCAGCAGTTATTTTGCCGTCACCGGCTCCGGTGTTAAAGGGTCATTGAGTGTAACTGTTTTAGGCCATCCTAACCTGTTTGCTGAGACATTTCTTCACTTTTTTGTTCTTATTGAAAACAAAGAGAGGCTAAAGAAGAGGATTTTCTCCTGCAGACCTCGACAGAACCTTGTGGTTTAAGATCTGACACCGTCAATTATGATTGGAATTTCAAACCTATGTGGTAAAATCCCTGATGTGTGATCAATAAAAGGGCAAATTTTCATCATGAAGATGTTTCAGGCTTAAAACAATCTAGCAAATAAATATGTTGTTGGGGAAAAGAGGTACTGTATTCCTTGGACTTGGACTCCTGCATCTGCGACAGGAGCATAGGACAAGAGGAGCAGTTTTAACCATTTATCTTTTATTTTCAGGAGTATTTTACAGTCAACAGCACATACACGTAGCTAACATTTTTTTTTCTGTTGGGTGCGCTTCATGCCTCCCTTTTCCTAGTATAGGACCCTGGCCACAGGAAGAAATACAGACCACGGATGTTAAGACACGAAAGCTCAACACCATACATGGAAGATAATAATATAAACAATGGATTGGATTTTTCTGCGCTTAATGTGTGTCCATTATTCATTCACTCCACATTCATACTTGGCGATGGTAAGGTATAGCTGCCCTGGGGTAGACTGACAGGGACGTGGCTGCTAGTACGCACCTCCGGCCCCTCTGACCATTACATTTATACGCATTCACCAGTGGAGCCACTGGAAGCAGGTAGGGTGAGACTATATTTTAGCCGCACGAGGTTGAGGTCCAGTGAGCGTAGAAGCCACTATCCAAGATGAAACATCCAAGATCCATGAGTACATCAAGCTCAAGGCCCCAACTGACAGTGTGCTCAGTGAATGTCTCAGGCAATGGAGAGCAGAGGATACAGTGCTGGAGGACAGATCCTCATGGGAGGACAAACCCCTGGATGGGATGTACCACCGGACCATAACTGAAGTGGCTGATATCAAGAAGTCCTACCAATGGCTAGAAAGGGCTGGCCTACAGGACAGCACTGAAGCACTCATCCTGGCAGCTCAGGAACAAGCCCTGAGCACCAGAGCGATAGAGGCTCAGATCTACCACACCAGACAAGACCCAAGGTGTAGGCTGTGCAAAGAGGCCCCTGAAACAATCCAGCACATAACTGCAGGGTGTAAGATGCTGGCAGGGAAAGCATACATGGAGCGCCACAATCAAGTGGCTGGAATAATATACAGGAACATGTGTGCAGAATATGGACTGGAAACCCCAAGGTCCAAATGGGAAACACCTCAGAAGGTGGTAGAGAATGAGAGGGCAAAGATCCTGTGGGACTTCCAGATCCAGACTGATAGGATGGTAATGGCAAACCAACCAGACATTGTAGTGTTGGATAAAGAACAGAAGAAAGCCGTTGTGGTGGATAGCTCAGTTGGTAAAGAGCAGGACTGCCTCGCAGGAAACAAGTAGTCAATGTTTTGATGTATTGTAAGTATGATGTTTAAATTTACAGTTAAAAAAGGAAAATGGAGTTACTTTTCTTGAAAAAAATATAGTTACATAAAATTCTTTAACAGATTTAATGAAAGTTAGGTTATGATAAATAAAATTCTACTAAATTGGTGATTTTACTGTTTAACCCTTTTCTGTTTGTTCTTTCTGGCTGAAGTTACTAACTGTTTTGGTGAAGTCACTCAATATTCAGCCATGTTCAATCGTTCAATAAAAAGAGAAAGAAAACGGAAGCGCAAGTAAGACATGTGCGCGCGCTGAGGTGAGACATGCGCGCGCAGAGAGAGAGAGAGAGCGAGAGAAGGAGAGAGAGAGAGGGAGGGAGGTAAAGTCACAGGCTCTCTCCGTCTCTTTCCTCTGCAGTCAGTCCGCCAGCTCGGTTCGGCTCGCTGCGCTCTGGCGCTTCTCCCTCCCCGTGTCTGAGTTCCGCAGAGCGCGAGCCAAACCGGGTTTTTCTAAGGATACCGGCTGCCGCGAAGGAGGATCCCGGCGCCGCTGATCGTGAGTACAGACTTTTCTACCGGGCTGTTCTGCGGCAGACCCGCGTCCTCCTCAGAACCTCCAGCTGTTCCTTAACTTTGACCCGAACAACTGGAGATGTAGGTCTTCTATCACCGCTGACCTGCGCTGTCGGGTCTGTGCCAGATTCAGCGCAATTGACCGACGCCATTAATTATAAATGATGATTCCAGAGACCCAACCCGGTTCTTCTGGACCTCCTCAGCTGCGTGATCTGCACAGTGGGATGTAACGAAATCCAGCTTCATCACTGCTGCTGAGCAGCTCCAAGACTTCGTTCTTTGCATGTAGACTTTCAGTGTTTCATTAATGAATTAAAAAAGTTCAAAGTCAGCTCTGCCCTTTAGTGTTATTGTTCATAAAGATCAGTACAGTTAGCCTATTTCTATTTCACAGGTGTAATACTTCCGTTTATCATTTTACCACTGATTATCATATTTCAGCATTATCAGTTCTAACAAATGATTTTTTTTAAACACTTCAGTAGCATTTGTAGTAACAAAAATAAATAAACAGCTTTAGGTTTTCTGTAGTTTTTGGGATTGGTTAACGTATTTTGGTTAATGGGCTGGCATAGCATTTTAAGCTTTTTAACGTTGTTTTATCATTTCTAATTTTAGGATTTTTTGGCTACCATTAGATAATTGATTTGTCATCTATTGATTGTTAAGCTAATAAAACATTTAATCATTTTATTTAGCATGATCTAATATACAGATTTAGCAGTCTGGAGGATTTTTTTTAAAGATAACTACTTTTTAGGATAGGTTAGCGCATTTTGCTTCATCGGCTAGCATCGCATTTGAAGCCTTCAATGTTTTGTAAAATGCCATTTTAGGATTTATTATTATTATTATTAATAAAGTATAGTCTTGCAATTTATTGGTTGCTAAGCTAAGTCAAAAATTTTGCATTGTATTTAGGATTTAGCATGATCCTAGTTCTAGCTTTAGCGGTTTCGAGGACTTTTTGCAGCCAATTTTGTATTTGTAGAATTGGCTAGCAAATTTTGGATGGTAATCATGGTTGGCTGTGAAAGTATTTGTAGCTTTTTTTTTGTTTTATCACTGTTCAATATTTTGGTACTATTATTATTATTGTTGTTGTTTAGAATTGATGTTCTGTGTTTGTTGCCAAGCTAATACAAGACTTTAGTTTTGTGTTTAGCATTCTTAGCACAATCTAAGGATTAGCTTTAGCTTGTATTTGTAGTAATGATTGATAGCACATTTCGATTTTTAAAATCTCATTTCAAAGTAGCATTTTAGCATTCATAATTTTTTCAGCTTCTTACACTTTAGTCAGTTTAGCGCTTAAAATATGTTTGGGTAATATTTAAATTTTATATTTTCTGAATGCGGACACTTTTTTTGGTAAAAAAATAAATAGCATTGGATAAGAAGTTTTCAACTTTTTAAGCTAGTTTGTTTCAGAATTGTTGTCCTTGCTCCTTTTGAGCTGTTTTTTTTTTAGCCATGGCATCTGTCAGTGTTTGTCCAGATGTTTAGGCTTTATTTAGCTAATTATGGAATTCATGTTTGCTGTAGTTTAGCGTTGAATTATTCCATGACGCTTTAGCCATTTTATGCTAAAACAGAAGCTAAACAGTCAGACCTTATTCACCTACTGCTGTCTCCTTCTGTTTCCGACAGCAGCCCAGAGCCAAATGTCCGTAAATGAAGGCCACTCCTGAATCCATTTAGCTGGAACTACAGACAAGAACGTATTAAAAATCAGAGCAACAGTGCAGCACTTAGTATAAACGCTAATGCTAATGGAAATGCACCGTAAACACAAACACACATCCAGGCTGCTGTTAGATTTTAGACTTTTAGAAGGGACTTTAATGTCCTAAACTGTTTTTTGCATCGTCAGCATTACTTGTCTTTGTTACCTTAATTTATGGTAAAGAAAAACAGAAGAATGACGATGTTCGACTAAATAGACGAGGACATAGTCCAGCTCAGATTAGGAGCTGTAATTTCCACCAACAGCATTGAGCTGTGATAAACTTGGATGCAAAGGGTTATTCTAAGGCAGCCAGGGGCAGCTAGCAGTCAAGCCCCATGTTTTGTTTATGTTTCCAGTATGGTTTGGTTCAGATAGTGTTCTTTAGTCTTTAAGTGAACTTACAGCTTCCTATATCCACGCTTTGTTGCTCTGACTGGTTGAACGAACAAACGATTTGGACTCTAGTCGTTCATGCAGCTCTCCTCTGCTGCTGGATCTTTAACAGTGATGACTTGCTAAGAACTCATAGTTTGTAGCTTAAACTATTTCCAATTCTGGAACTGGAAAACAAAAATATTTAATGACAGAAACCGTCTGGTTGGTTCCAACACCAGCCGGGATTGTTGCACCGTTGGGAGTCTTCCGTCTTTGGCTGGAGTTGATTTTATGTTTGAGGTCACAGGTTTGTTTGGTTTTGGTGCTTTTGGTTTGACGTCGGTTGATTTAGCAAAACTCCATCCACTACTCACAGGTTTACTAAAAACTGATTTTAAATAGTTATTCCACCACATGGTTTTAGCCAAAACAACATGTGCAGATGATAAAAAGAAATATAACCTCACAGTGTCATTTTTTTTTGCTCATGTTTGTTCTGTATCTTTCATTACACATCAAGTAGACAATCCCCTCGCCATCCTCCTCCTCTTCCTCCTCCGTCTCCTTTATTGAACTATTTCTGACCTCTTTGGAAACATAAGCTGTTTTAGCTGCACCCTTGGAGGCAGGAGGATGGCTGTGGTTCGCTCAGATCAACAACTCTACTGTTCCTCAGATCAGCCGGATGGCAGACGCTCCTCCATCATAGGACCAGTCACATTCGTCCCGCCACATCTGGTTTACTGTCGGCCTGGTGCGTCAGATGACAACACTTTCAGTGTGCGGTTTACAAGTCTGAGACGTTCAAATTAGGATTTGTCTCCAACACCAACCCTTTTGAATATGAACTGGAAAAAGTACTGGAAGCTCAGCTTGAAGAAAAGTGTGTAAAACGGCTGAAAAAGAAGCCATGAGATGCTGAAGATGCTTCACTGTGTGTTGGGTTGGGTAAAAAAGTAAAGTGCAGGTAAAAGAAGCTTTATAAGATTCTGGCAGATTAAACCAAACCCGGAATAGGATTTTCATTTATTTGTACAGTTTTTTTTCTGGCACCAAACGCTCCCAACGAACCGTGCAGAACCTGAAATATGTAGTCAATACTAAACATGTTTGACATCTGTTCCTTTCTGATGCATTACTGAGCGAAGCATCAGATTAGATTTACAGGAAGTCCTCGGGTTACAGGGAGGTGAGGCTGCACTGCGTTTGCCTCGCTGCTGCAAAAAGGAACGCTGGAGCAGCGTGGAGGATTGTCATGAAATGATGCAGCTGCACCGGGGCGGGGGGCTCAGGATGCCTGGCTCTCAGCTTCTTTAATTGGAGAAACTTTTTGGAGATGTGTCAGGATGGCAGTCTCCTGGTGTCGGGGAGCGCGCTCACACCCGTCTGTGAGTTCCGCTGTGCTTCAGTGCAGCCGAACACTTTTGTTTTCCCACAGTCGAGAGCTTATTTGCTTCGGCAAAACGCCGACCTGTGCTTTGCTGGTTGCCTTGGTGACGGGCTAATGATTAGTTTTCGCTGACATTGTGTTGCACCTCGGTGCATTAACTGAGCCCGTTTAAACCTGTAATTTTAATGCTCCATCACTTCATTACATGACTCGGCCTAATCCGACACATTTGATCTTTCTGCAGTGGTGAGGTCATCCGTCCTCCCACATCAGTGACCTAACGCCCTCAAAGTCCCAAAACAAAACAAAACAGGACAGACCACCAGAATCTTCCCCCAAAAAACGGGCTTTTCTTGTCTTACCTGCTGTTGGGTAACTGGAACAGGTGTGTCCAGCCAATCACAGGCTGCATGTGTGGTAGGAGAGGAGGCATGACCTCAGCCTTTCAGTTTTCTAACTCTGATGGAGAGAAGGAGAGAAGATTTCGATGAACGCCGGCCTCCTACAGAGGAGCAACAAAAGTATTTAGCAACCAAATGTGCAAGTTGTCCCACTAAAGAAGAGAAATGGAATGCAGACGACCAGTTTAAACAGGTGACATCAAAGCAGGTAACAAGGAAATTGTTAAAGGACCTATACCAGGTGTGCGGACAAAATAGTTGGTACCCCTCAGTTAAAGAAAGTCCACAATGCTCACTGAAATGACTTCAAACGTTCAAAAGTAACAATAAATTAAAATTTGTTGAAAATTAAATAATCAAAATCAGCCATTACTTTTGAGTTGTAGATTAACAGAATTATAAAAAAAAACAAAAAAAACTAATGAAATAGGCCTGGACAAAAATTAGTGTTGAAGATGTTCCAAACAGGATTTTTAAATGCAAAGAATGAGGTTAAAGAACGAATAGATGGAGGAAGATTGTTCCAATCTTTGTAATAAAATGAATATTTTCCGATTTTCCTTTTTGACTCTTGGAACAACAAAAAAGATTTGATCTGGATGACGAAAATTATAAGAAGACTGAAAAGGAATTAGATATTGTTTGAGATAATCTGGGTAACTGAGGTTAATACATTTGAAGATGTACAATAGCCTGTGAAGTTGGCGTCGGGAGGATAGGGGAAGCCAGGACAGTTGTTGATACATCAGACAGTGGTGAGTTCTGTTATGAATAACATTCAGTGGTCGGAGGTTAGAGAGAGGGGTGTTTCGATATATTATGTCACCATAATCTAAAGTCAGGATAATCAGTTGTGAGATAATTTTCTTCCTGACTGAGAAACTAAAACAATTGATTGATAGATAAAGTCATTTTAAACGATAAGAAATTGTATGGACAATGGACTGTATATGAGCACTGAAAAAGAGTGAGGAGTCAAGCCACAAACCAAGTTATTTGAATTTTTCTGCTGCTGAAATGGGTGACATGTCCATGTAAGTTAAATTTATTTCATTTGCAGCTACAGGACATAATCTTTTTTGGAAAAACATAAAATAGGATTTAGATTTGTTGAGTAGAAGCTTATTAGATTGTAACCACAATTGGACAGAATTCGGAAATCATGTTGAATTGAGTGCTGAATGTCAATAACATCAGATTTAGATGGTAATGGCGAACCAACCAGACATTGTAGTGGTGGATAAAGAACAGAGGAAAGCCGTTGTGGTGGATGTGGCAGTGCCAAGCGATGGGAACATCAGGAAGAAGGAACGTGAGAAACTGGAGAAATACCAGGGACTCAAATTCAAATCAAATTCAAATTCAAATTTTATTTGTCACACACACAATCATACAGCGTACAATGTGCAGTGAAATGCTTAGGCGACCGCCCGCGACCTCAAACAAGAAAGAATATCAATAGGAATAGGAAGATAGATATAAAATATAGGAATATACAATATAAAAACATAAAAATAGAATGTCCGAATGTGTGCAAATATGCTCTAAAGTGACATATGTGAAAGTGGCTTGTGTGTATAATGTCCATGATTACTGGTTAAGAGTCCGTATCGCCTGCGGGAAGAAGCTCCTCCTCAGTCTCTCTGTGTTGGCCTTCAGAGAGCGGAAACGCTTTCCTGACCGCAACAGCGAGAACAGTCCGTTGTCGGGGTGGCTGAGGTCCTTTGTTATCTTCCTGGCCCTGGTCCAGCACCGCCTGCTGTAGATTGAGTGCAGGTCAGGGAGCTCGGTGTGGATGATGCGCTCAGCTGAACGCACCACCCTTTGGAGAGCTCGTCTGTCCTGCATGGTGCTGTTCCCGAACCAGGTTGTGATGTTTCCCGTCAGGATGCCCTCTATGGTGCAAGAGTAAAAGTTCCTAAGCACCACAGAGGGCAGTCTAAAGTCTCTCAGACGTCTAAGATGGTAAAGACGCTGCCGGGCCTTTTTCACCACGGTGTTGATGTGACAGGACCATGACAGGTCCTGCGTGATGTGGACACCGAGGTATCGGAAGCTGTTCACTCTCTCCACTGGGCTCTTGTCGATGACGGGGGTCTGGTAGTTCCTCTTCTGCTTTGTGGCGAAGTCCACTATCAACTCCTTAGTCTTGCTGACGTTTAGGAGGAGATTGTTCCTCTCACACCAGTTTTCCAGATGTCCAATCTCCTTCAGGTAGGCCGTCTCATCATTATCAGAGAGACTCAGAGAAGAACTGGAGAAAGCATGGAAAGTGAAGGTGACAGTGGTGCCAGTGGTAATTGGAGCACTCGGGGCAGTAACCTCCAAGCTGGAGGAGTGGCTACAACAGATACCTGGAAAGACCTCAGACCTCTCAGTCCAGAAAAGCGCAGTGCTAGGAACAGCTAAGATACTGCAGGACCCTCAAGCTCCCAGGCCTCTGGTAGAGGACCCAAGCTTGGAGGAGAAACCACCCGCGAAGGGTGAGAGGGGCGTTTTTTTTATTTTATTTTATATATATATATTTGACTAAAATACTGTTTAATAAACATAGTATTATGAACTATTAGTATGTTGTTTATGTACTGATAATTCACAAACTACACAGTAAGAGTACACAAAGATACTTTTGTATTAACAGATGAGGAGTTTTATTACAAAAACAGAAAGCAGCGACTATCGTATGTCGTGCTCTCCTGTAAACCATGCAATGGGGGGAGCGTGCCACGGAAGGGGGGGGGGGGGGGGACTACGGAGCAGGGAGTAGGAGGAGACTTGCGGGGCAAAAGTCTCCAGTTGTCCGGAGTGGTTTTCTGCTGGGGACTTGACGTGCTGCGGGGCAAGTAGCGACTTTCTCATGACAGAATTTGCGCGCAGTGTATTTAAACAGTGACGTATGTATCAGAGGATGTCCAACTGGCCGTTTTGCATGTCCATCAAGTCCCGTATTGTCGGTGAGGATTTTGATTCGCTGACGGATTTTTTAGAAGTACTTTAAACATTTTTTGGGTAATTTATCTTTGCTGGCCTGCGGTCTACCCTCATGTCCTTGAAGATCGACTGGTCGATTGCGATCGACGTAATGAGCAGCCCTGGCCTATACCATTCTATTCTTAAGCCTTTTATAGTAAACCACATGCATGTACAGGATATGATACTATACAACCTTTGGCACACTAAAATATTTTATTTTGGCAGTTTATTTTCCAACCCAGAATTAAGACAACACGATCTCTGAGGCTCCGCCTTTCACTCCTTGTGGGTGCCGCCCATTTCATGAGGTCAACCTAGAGTCGGTCTCTGCAGCGTGTCTGCGTTTCGCCTACAAAAGCAAACAACATCCGGACATTTGCAAAGATGGATGGAACGAATCAGTAGAAACGTGAAAATCTCAGATGAACTCGTCACCAACAACTGCCCGTCTCTTAAAATCTGTCCAAATTACTTTTGGTCAAAATGCTTTGCCTACTATTAGATGATGTACAACATCTTCTTTTAAAATGAAAACGTGAGCCTTTTTATTTTATTTTTCTAGTCTTCTTGTGTGTCTATCCTCTCCTGCTGGTAAATCTGACGGCATGTTTTGATGCGGTCATGTTGATGTGAATTGAATTCACATTAACTCTGCTGAAGCTCAGCTCCTGATGTCGAACATGGTCCATGTGAACTGGTCTTCCTGCTTCTGTTTGGACAGGTTCTGATAGAGAAGTCTGTATTCCTGCGACCCGTTCGGTTGTTTTCTGTACAAAAACAGTTTTTTTTTCCTGCAGTCAGACTTGCTGCTTTGTTGTTTCAATACAAAGGAGGTGGTGGTGTGAGGAAACTTTGTAGTTTTCCACAGGAGCTCGTCTGCGTGCAAACGAGAAGGCGTGACCACCGCCCCGATATGAGACCTGCACTAAAGAGGAAAGAAATAGAAGAAACAAATACCTGTCTCCCTTTTTTGTCCTCGTCATTTATCTCCCTCTGAGTGACGCCATCCCCATCCGACCTACAACCGTTTGTCCTCCTTGACCTTCATATCACTATGCCTCCTTACTTCTCCTCCATTTGTTTGTCTTTCATCAACTCTGAAAAAGAGCTTTTAAAAAGTTCCTCTGGATCTAGTTTTTAAGAAGAACCTGTTTCGTTCACGCTAAATGTCTTCAGACATTCTACAAAACAAGACAAAACCATCTGAACTCTAAAAACCACAGACCAAGAGGGTATTTATAGTTTTAAGAACATAAAACCTCCAAGACAACATGGCCGTTGTACCGTATGTATTTACTAAAATTGAGTCCATCCATCAAGTCCATCCCAGTTGCTGAAGGCCGTAGTGACATTCACCCCCATACAGGGGCTGCAGGCTTTTGTCTGCGAAAGGTCGTAGAGAGGAGAGGCCGCATCCTTAGATTGTCTTGCAGCCCTTGAGACTCGTACGACCACCTTCGGGAACGTCATGAAAATGGAACGTACCATTATCGTGTGCATGGTTTCTATATCATGAAGCATTTATAAGGCTAATGGAATTATGATGTCTAATCTGAGGCCATGGTCCTTGACCGGAGAAAGGTAGTTTGCCATCTCTCGGTCGGTGGAGTGTCCTTGCCCCAGGTGGAGGAGTTTAAATACCTTGGGGTCTTGTTCACGAGTGAGGGAAGATCGGAGCGTGAGATTGACAGGCGGATCGGAGCGGCGTCCGTAGTTATGCGGTCGCTCTATCGGTCCGTTGTGGTGAAGAGAGAGCTGAGCCGAAAAGCAAAGCTCTCAATTTACCGGTCGATCTACGTTCCAATACTCACCTATGGTCATGAGCTATGGGTCATGACCGAAAGAACGAGGTCCCGAATACAAGCGGCTGAAATTAGCTTCCTCCGCAGGGTGGCTGGGCGCTCCCTTAGAGATAGGGTGAGAAGCTCGGTCACCCGCGGGGAGCTCGGAGTAGAACCGCTTCTCCTCCACATCGAAAGGAGCGAGCTGAGGTGGCTCGGGCATCTAGTCCGGATGCCCCCTGGACGCCTCCCTGGAGAGGTGTTCCGGGCATGTCCCACTGGGCGGAGGCCCCGGGGAAGACCCAGGACACGCTGGAGAGACTACGTCTCTCGGCTGGCCTGGGAACGCCTCGGGGTCCCCCCAGAGGAGCTGGAGGAAGTGGCTGGGGTGAGGGAAGTTTGGGCATCTCTGCTCAGTCTGCTGCCCCCGCGACCCGGTCCCGCATAAGCAGAGGAAGATGGATGGATGGATGGAATTATGATGTTCGGGTGAGGCTCTCATAAGGTGCCCTCATGCTTCACTCTAGTCATTGCTAAAGTAAGAGAACTGGCTCCTAATGACTGCGCGTGAGGGCTGCATGCACGGGGTGTGCACGTGATACGTTAGCACCACATTTCGCACCGAGCCTCTTCCATCTTTAGACGGCGGATATGCGCTTGTAAACGGTGGAAAAAGAAGACTCTCCTCCCTGCTTGTCCAGTGTGAACACAAACGTGTGTTCAAGGATGCGTGTTTGTTTAGCATGTTCTTGGAAGTGCTTCAGATGCCCGGTGTGTACGTAGCTTTACTGAAACTGTCGGGTCTTTAATCAGGTCTCTCCACAAAAAAAAAAAAAAAAACTCTATTCTTTATTTTACCACTTCTATTAAGCTGGAAGTTTTTGACCAGTTTTGTCTAAAACGTTGTTTTTAAGGTCCTACAGAGGAACATCTTCAATAACTTCTCAGTTTCCTGAGTGGAAAAGCAGTAAATAGGGAAAGTAAACAACCTGTTAAAGTATAGACTTTCCAAATCTTTCTGTCGTCTCTTCCTTATTTGAACGGAATCGTGAGTGAAGATTTTCTCTCTTTCTTCTCCCTGCTGTGGGGTTCTGGTGTTTCTGGAGAGCTGCTGCATCACACATCTTGTTTTGTAGAAATGGACTCTTTCTAGGTCATTTTCCAGCAGGAATCTCAGAGTTCGGCCTCTTTTGTTGGAGTTTAACAGCAGTCTTTGTGTGCTCTGCGTCCAAACACAACAATTATTGCTCCCGGAGAAGCTCCGCAGGTCAGCATGGCGGGAGATGATGGCATCGGAGCGTCCTGCACGTTGACCCTTGCTGAGAGAAGAAGGGCTTTCATCCTTCTGGTTGGGGAAAACGGCGCCTGAAAGGGATGTGGAGGGAGCCGAGCGGCTGTGCAGAATGTTAAGACGGACCCGTTTGTTCTGGAGCAGGACGCTCTGCCAGGTGAAGGGATCAGACGCCGGTCTTCTGCTCGCTCGGCCAGAGCTTCACGTTTGTAAATCTTGTTTTCTAGTCGTCCTTCCTGCGTTGATTCGTCTGAGGTCGGGTCAGTCACCGCCTCCCTTCACAACTTCAGTACAACCTTTAGTTTAAGAGCAGCACTTCCTGTCAGACTTTTTTAATAAGCTTAGAGTAAAAGAGATTTGATTAAAAACACATGAGAATTTAGATATAAGATTTTTTTAATCCAAAACATGCTTGTTTCTGGACTGACGAAGTCTTCCTTGAACCTCACTGATCCATACAGTTTGGACTAAAACCTTTTTTTCTAGCAAAACAACATGACAGCTCCCGTTTGTTCAGGAGATTCAGTCAGAGGAATGAAGACAGGCAAAAAAATGGAAAGATTTAGAAAATTAACAAATCTGGGAAGAACAGAAGAACATCAGACAGATGACCAGCAACAAGCCGAGTCTCCTAAAGCAGTGGTCCCTAACCACCGGGCCGCGGACCGGTACCGGGCCGCGGGACACTTGGCACCGGGACGAACAGAAAGAAAAAAAATTTCCATTTTGCTTTGACAAGGGGAAACGGTCCAATGAAGGGACAGAAGAGGAACCGGCATCCGCTAAAAAAGGGAAATCTGCCTTTAACAGGCAGCGGTAAACGTGCTTTGCGTTGCATCTCAACACCCCCCACCACCACCGGTCCGCGGTAAACGTGTCTTGCGTTGTACCGGTCTGCGGTGACAAAAAGGTTGGGGACCACTGTCCTAAAGGATCATCCACAGACATGAAGCAGCTGGAAAACTAACAGAGCAAAACATTTAACACAAAAGAAATGCATCAAAAGGAGATTAATCATTTAAGTTTTTGCTCCATTAGTGACAAAAAAACCTACTTATTTTCATTTTTTTGCCCTGATTACATTTTAAATGAATTATTTTAACTTTATTCCTATTTTAGTTTCAGTTTTTTGTACAAAAATCAAAATAAATGTCTCTGAATTATCTGACAGACTCTGGTGGACATGAGATTTAAAAACCAGGAGATTGACAGGAACTGAAAACTTTAACGGCGGGGGGGATGCCCAGAACTCCTGGGTGGTGATGGGGTGCTCGTCTGGGGCTGTGGGCGCCCTTCTCGGGTGGGGCCCTGCGTTGGGCTCTCCCTGCGCGGCGGGGGGGCTGCTCTCCCGGTTGGGCTGGGGCGGCGCTCTCTTTCCCCCCATGCCTCCCCGCTCTCTGGCTCTGGGGGCCTCGCGGCGGTCCTGCTGGCCCTGGCCTGGGTGGCGTTGGGGGGATTCCGGCTGCCGCTGCTGCTGCGGCGGGGGTCTTGGGGTGGGGATGGCTGGGCACTCTCCCTCCTTCTTGTCACGTTCCACCATCCATTTTAGAAGAACATAAACACTCACCTGAGCACTGGTGTTAGCTCACCTCTACATAAATAGTTTGCATGATTGAATGAAATATTTCACACTAGTTGGTTTAAAGGCATAGGTATGCGTTCGTGAACACTATCTGTTTTGTGTACATGTTGACATGTGGACATTTTTTTGCAGCTAGCAGGTGTGTTGATAACATTTGAGTGTGTGTGTGTGAACAGGCCCCGCCCTTTTTGTACTACATTTGAACCTTACCGTAATGATAAACAACCAGTAAACCTGTCTGCTCTATGCTGCTTCATGGTCTCACCCCCCCCTCTCACTATCACCCCCCCCTCTCTAACATCCCTCTCTCTTCTTCCCCTCTTTCCTTTTCCGTCCGGTCCAACACCAAAGGTTTTCAAACATGATTGAAATTAATAAAGTTTGGCCTAAACTACAAAAGGGGTTTATTCAGACATACCTTTGGTTTGTCTGAAGATTAATAACCCCTATTGTTAAAATATGTCCAGCACAAGAGGCCCTCAGCTCTCATCTGTTTGCCCAGCTGTTGGACAGGACAAGTTAAAAAAATAAAAAACAAAAAAGCTTTCCTTGTCTAACTGTTTAGGGACATCTGGTTGAGTAATTTGGCTGCAATGTTAAAAAAAGCGATTCAATGCTTAATTTTTTGGCTTTTTCATACACATGTTTGTGTTTTTAAACACACTTTGCTTCAGTTAAAGTAAAAATGATTCATGACAGACTGGAGCTTTAAGATTGTGGAGTTTCAGAGCGAGACACATGTTGGCTAAGCTAAATGTCTGTTCGCCTCATAATGACCGACAGCGGATGGAGCTGTTCACAGGCAAATGTGTCCCGTTAGCAGTGTGATCGATGTTCTCGTACAGATTGTGTTTTCAGTCAAGTTTCTACAAATACAGACGAGGGTTTTGGTTCTAAAGCCCCCAGAAAAGGAGCGGTCTCTGTGTTCTGGTTGTTTTTTTTAATTTTTATTTTTTACACTTGTTTGCATGTAAATCCACTTGTTCCTCTTTGTGAAACACAATCAGCTGATAAAACCTGATCTGAAGAGCTCATTACAGCACATTGGGCAGGTCTTTGTGCTCCTGAAGTGCCTGTGCTGCAGATGCTCCAGCAGTTTGGTGTCAAACTGGGGTTTTTAGAGAAAACGGGAGGCCCTTAGTTTGTCAAATTTGGTTTTTAATGGAGTTCTCCTGAGCTCTGCAGTTCTGCGGCTCCGCTTGACCTTCCCACTCACAGCTCCAGCCTCCATTAACTATAATTAGTCCCACCGTCCTGCAGGCATGGCAGAAAGTGTCCAAGATGCCATCAGGGAGAAGGTGATCGCACCGAAAACGAGCGCATCCTGCCCGGAGCCGGCGTTCCTCCGTCTGCTTGTTTAACCTACTTTGTAAAACACGTGTTGGGAATAAATATTTCATGGACAGGGTTTTAATTTGCGGCTGTTTGTGTGTTCCTCAGTGGGCGATTATGGAAGCAGTGATGACTTAACCTCGCTGCTCTTTGCCTGACTGTCTGCCAGACCGTCAGACGGACACAGGAAACTGTTTATTTTTGGAGAAATCCATAATAAACACAATAGTTCGCAGAAGTATGTCTTCTGCAGTTAGGAGTTTTACTTCTATTTATTCCTAAATTACTTTTTTCAAAACCTTGAATCAAAAGGATTTTCTGTATGTGCAATATATCAGTAAGACGCAGATCAATAAACCAGCAAGACGTGGATCAATAAATCAGTAAAGCGCGGATCAATAAACCAGCAAGACCTGGATCAATAAATCAGTAAAGCGCGGAACAATAAACCAGCAAGACGCGCATCGATAAACCAGCAAGACGTGGATCAATAAACCAGCAAGACGCGCATCGATAAACCAGCAAGACGCGGACCGATAAACCAGCAAGACGCGGATCAATAAACCAGTAAAGCGTGGATCAATAAACCAGTAAAGCGTGGATCAATAAACCAGCAACACGTTGATCAATAAACCAGTAAAGCGTGGATCAATAAACCAGCGAGACGTGGATCGATAAACCAGCAAGGCGCGGATCAATAAACCAGTAAAGCGTGGATCAATAAACCAGCAACACGTTGATCAATAAACCAGTAAAGCGTGGATCAATAAACCAGCAAGACGCGGATCAATAAACCAGTAAAGCGTGGATCAATAAACCAGCAACACATTGATCAATAAACCAGCAAGACGTGGATCAATAAACCAGCGAGACGCAGATCAATAAACCAGTAAAGCGTGGATCAATAAATCAGCAAGACGTGGATAGATAAATCAGCAAGACGTGGATCAATAAACCAGTAAAGCGTGGATCAATAAACCAGTAAGAAGTTGATAGCTTTAAGTGGAATTAAAGTGAAATTAAAGAAGAACCCGAACTGACCAAGAACAACTACAATAAGGCAGTAAGAAATCATATTTTATTAATAAATATCTAATATTTCCTACAGACTTTGAATGTATCATCAGCATTAGTGTTACGCTGGTGAGCAGACTAATTTCTGGAATCAGTGGATCCGTTTGGAAATCTAGAGATCATTTATTTTCAAACATTTATTTCCTTGAGCTGAAGATGAAGAAGGTTTGCCAACACAGCCGGCGCTTCGCTCAACGCAGTTGTCCACAATAGAAATGATCAATCAGATGTTTGGAGACATAACAGGAAGTGGCTCAGGAAGCAGCCACATCCTGGCAGCAGACCACGGCTAGAAAACGCAGACCCTCATGGATGGGTTCAGCCTGAAACCATCTCACACTCAGCAGAAACCTGCTGAAGCATGAGAACACCGAAATGTTTGACTCCAACGTCCCAGAAAATGAAGGACGTCTGCACTAAGAAAAGACATTTCATTTGCCTTACCAATTATATTACGTGCAGAATAGAACCTTGTTATCATGAAAGATTCTGTAACAAATCGGAAGGTTCTTGTAAAATAAATCTGACACCTTTTATCACTGATCACCCCTGTTTTCAGTGACAGTGAGGCAAAAAGGTATTTGAGAGGAAGTTCTCCCACTTAGAAATCACGGAGGGGTCCGACATTTTCATCTTGTTCGAATGTTCAAATGCTTATTTGCCTCAATCTATTTCATCTCCTCAGTCAAACATTGTTGTAATGGGGGGGTTGTTGTTGTTGGAGGTGGTTGGGGTTCCTCCCTGGCATTTGTACCGTTTACACAGAGGAAGCTGGTAACTGCAGCTTTTTTATTGGACTGATTTATTACACGGGAGAGTTTTGTTTTATGGTTGATGGTGAGAAAGTTCAACCCAAACGCACAGTTATAGTTGGGAGTGAATTTAACGAGTTCTGTGTGAACCAGAAGGGGAGCCTGATGGACAGGCGTCTTGATGGACAGGTTCAAATACCTGGCCACTCATCCTTCAGTTCAGAGTTCAGAGGGCTGTTCCTGGTGGACCCACTGCAGAGATTTGCGACCACTCATGTGATCAGAACGGTCGGGTTCGGAGCTGATCGACTTTGCAGTTTTCTTTGGTTTGAGGTGGACCAAAACGTCTGCAAATAAACGGGGAGATGACATGTGAAACCAGCTCCGAGGTGGTCAGGACCAAAAACAGGAATTGCATTTATCCAAGAAGCCTTCCTTGAACAGCTCGTAATTCCTGGCCAGTGACTGAAGAGATCTTTAGTCATGTGGTTTTGTTTTCAAGCTTTGGTTCAAAACAGGAAAGAATGCATGAACGCAGTCTGAATACAGACCAAACGCAAGGTTCAGGACTTGATCTGGATTACCGTAAATTAAACGGACTTGGTCCAGACCAACAGACAAACACCCGTCGAGTATTCTTTAGTATTATTAAGTTATTGTCAATAAAGTTTGGCTAATCTGAAGGACATCACAGTTCACTTGAAAACCCCCTCTGTCCAATTATCTGCCCTTTGGACATCAAGCATTCTGGGTAGTGTAGTCAACTACTTTATTTGACTGTATTGTTTTGATGAATGTGCCTTATAATCAGCTGCATTTTTTGGCTTGCAAAATGTCTATATTTCTTTTAAAGGCGTTCAAATCCACTGAGTGGTCAGGAAAACCTCCCTGCCCTTGTTTCCTGTTTTTGGAGCTGCAGATGTGTAAAACTTTTCTGATCATAGCCGTCTTGATCATCATATGTTTGGTGTTGAATCTTTTTTTGTTGTTAAATCGACCAAACAAACAGCCAACAGCTGATTTTTTTATTTTATTTTTTACTTTTGAACATTTTCATTGCATTTGCTGAAATTCAGAGACTCTTTGGGTTTCCTTTTTTGTATTTCGTTTGCTTTCAGTGTAAAATGTGGTCAATGAAACAAAGTGAATGTGATACAAATAAAGAATAATGTGTAAATCTGTGTCTGTGAGTTAAATCCTCATGTCTCAGTGTTGAAAAGCTCTTCGACTCTTCCACGGCGGCTGTGTCATCCTCTCGACTAGTGTTACCTTTCAGAGCAGAGGTTTTCTGCAGGCCATCATTAAAGCTGCTGACACCCCCACATCCAGACCTCCACTGGAGGATCATTTGTCTGAGGCTCAGCGAGCAGCCGACGACTGACGGTGCAAATCATGTCGCACCCCCTCAGTGCAAAACGCAGAGTCCACCCTGCAGTCTCAGAGAGGCAATTTTTGCTTTGTTCAGCCAGAAAAGAAGTTTGTCCCACAAAGACGCTGGCATCATCCATCAGCTGCTGTTTATTGGCTGCAGCACCTCCACGATGCACGCTGTGGAATGAGATAAAGTTCCTCTTTCACTCTTTCGCTCTCAGCAGACGTACAGTAACTAGCTCTGCCGATCCCATCAGAGCCGAACGTGTCCAGGAGAGCTGGGCGTCACAGCAGAGGGTTTTATTGAAGTCATTAATCCTCCCTGCAGGGCGTCAGGTGGAGCCCGAGGCCTGGGAGACGTGGACCATCACGCCAGCGCTCAAGCATGAAATAAACAAGCAGCTTTAACTGCAGGAAGCCTGAACTTTTTTTACCCATCGGTTTTAATCTGCGTCACATTTGTGCATCATTTGGGGAGTCTGCAGTGGGCTGACTGGAGTAGTGCTTCAAGGCTGAGTGTTGGGGGGGGCATAAAGATTCAGAAAGCAGTTAGGGTTTTTCCACACAGGAATGTCCAGGGGACTCAGGTTTGGATGGTTGAAAAATGGGCAAAAAAGTACCGTATATTTTGGATCAAGCCTTAGTCACAGGGGTCGACCCCCGTGCTGTGCATTTTGGGGTTGTCTGGGCCCGTGAAGGATCGTTGAGAGGTGGGCCTGCTTCTTAAAGTGCGGTCAAGGGACAACTTTGAAAAGTCTATGTAAATGCGCATGTAAGTGAGTTTTGGCTTATGCGTAGCTATCCACATTTTTAAGACTTTTTTGGGGGGGGCTCTACGTACAAAATGTCCATTGAGCATCTGTTGGAAGGTTGAACTTTGAGAAATCAGGGACTCAGATTTGGTAGTGACGTATGGATGACGTCCCTTTTAATACACAGAACTACCAACAATTAAAAATTGATGACCATAGAGGACAAAAATAATATTTGCCATTTGTGCCCAGCTGGGATTCTATGACACCAAGTCTTTGATACAATATCGCGATAGAGCTATGAAACAAAAAGCCTGGAAGAAGAATCGTGAGATTTGCACCGCTCCAACATTTCACCCCGCGCCCCTTTCCAACTGTAGATGGCGGACATGCCATATGGGGTAGCTACAACCCAGTGTGAATACCAAATGCTGATCACACGTAACATACCCAGTGTGAATGTTGGGTTACAGTTCCCTTGAAACTTGTACAGCCACTTCAAGGGACGTCATGAAAATGGAATTTACCATTGTTGTTCATGTGGTAAGATACATGCATTTATGAATCACAGGTGATGCTGTCGTACAGTGTCCTTACGCCACACTCTAGTCGTTCGTAGGTGTAAGTACTGGCTCCTTACTGATTGCACAGAAATGCTGCACGATACCAAAGTGTTGTAGGATGTCCACACAAACTACACTTGAATTGTCCGATTTCCTAACTTCTTTTTTTTTAACTTTCTTTTTATTGCTTTTTAAACACAGTTAAAACATACAACAAAAAATATGACAATTTTCTACGTTAATGTCTCCACATTTTCTCCAACATGGCTGGGGCACCGAAGTGTTCTTGTTTGTGATTTTTGGTGTTATAAAATATCTAATTGTCTTTTTCCAACAATGCAGTCTCCATGTCCGTGATGAAGTGGATGTATTCTGTGTTTGCCAAATTTGGAGCCAGTCATTATCTGATATTTTTATATCCAGTTCCCTTTCCCATTTCTTTTTAATATACGTGGTGTTTGGCTTTTTAGAATTGTAGGTTTTAACAATAGTTCTAATTATTCCATCTTCATCTAAATTTATCTTATTCCTAATTTCCTTGTCAAAGTAATCTTTTATCTGTAAAAATCTGAAGTGGTCATGGTTATTCAAGTTCAATTTCTGTTTCAAAGTTTCAAAATTTAGGAAATTTTATTTTTAATCAACGTGCAACATCACTGTTATGCTCTTTGGGTTCCATTCTAAAAAAAATTTGTTGTGAGAACCTGGAATGAAGTCCTTATCATAGGTTATCCACAGAAGAATCCTAAGCTCTTTCTCTAGTTTGTATTTTCTCACAACATGGAACGACAATTTTATCGTAAATTCTGTTACCTTTCCCATTTGGCTAATTTTATTCAGGGCTTTATGTCTATCCCCAATAAAACTATGAATTTTCCTGTCCTGTATGAATTGCTCCACATTTTTCCATTTCGATACAAACTTCTCATCACACCTACAGATTACCGGTCTAAGCTGTGCAGCATAGAAGTATTCCCTATGATTTGGTAGTCTAATGCCTCCTTTGTCTTTACTTAATTTTAAAGTATCAAATTTAGTTCTTGGTCTACATCCACTCCAAATGTATCTGGAAATAATGGTGTCCCACACTCTATATTGCTTCTCTGGTATTTCAACAGGCAGGGATTGGAATAAGTACAAGAGTCGGGGCAGGACACTCATCTTTATGATCTCTATCCTAGAACCCATTTCCAGTGAAGGAACATTCCACCTGTCCAGATCATTTTTTATTTCCCTATTTAGTTTGGTGTAGTTGGCATCATATAGATATTCCAGTGTTCTTGTTAATGTCACACCAAGATAAGTCAATTTGTTTTTTTTCCAATTCAGATTGTATCTCGGTTGTAAGTTATTAGATGGTGAGAAATTAAATGTTAAAACTTGTGTCTTTGCCAAGTTAAGTTTATATCCAGAGCAAAGACCAAAGGCCCATAACTGGTCAATCAAGACTGGGATTTCTGTCTCTGGCTGTTCTAGATAACAAATTACATCGTTGGCAAAAAGTCCAATAATGTGTTTTTCTCCCCCAATCTTGACTCCTTTGAGGTCTTGGTTTTCCCCGATTGCTTGTGCTAAAGGTTCTATAAATAATGCAAACAGTGTTGGGGAAAGACAGCAGCCTTGTCTTGTGGGTCTTTCTAAACGTATACTTTCAGTGAGACTGCCATTTATTTTGATTCTTGCAGTGGGATTTTGGTAAAGTGTTTTAGTACATTTAACAGCTTTTGTACTGAAACCAAATTTTTCGAGTACTAAATCTAAAAAGGTCCAATTCACGCTATCAAATGCTTTTCCTCCATCGAGGCCTATGAGGATTGCACTTGCGTTGTTTCTTTGGATATGATCAATAACATGTAGCGTTCTTCTTATACTATCTTGGGTTTGACGCCTTTTAATGAAACCTGTTTGGTCTTCATCAATAATGTCACTAATAAAGAATTTATATCGTTTGGAAATAATGGAGGTATAAAGTTTATAATCTACATTAAGAAGGGATATGGGACGGTAGTCCGAGCAGGTTTGGCACTTGCTTTTTTTTGGGATTACCGTTATCGCCGCTTCTTTCCATGACGGAGGGATTTCTCAATGTTCCTATGGTTAAATGCTCGTTCAAGAAGTGGTACAAGATGCTCACTAAGTGTTTTATACCATGAATGTGAATTGTTCGATCCACTTGCTGTTTTCTCAATCTTTTTTCTAATAATTTACTTGCTTGTGGGCCTACTTCATTATAAGATTGTTTCAAGAATCTGGTCTTTTTTTCCACGTCCTCCATTAGTTGTTTGTCTAATTTATCTCTGATTTCTTTCATTTTTTGGAGCAGCTGGGGATCTTATGTGGCTTTATGTTGTTGTTCAATTTTACTACTTTATTTTTCCCCTCTTTATATTTTTCTTCTTTAGCTTTTTTATTGGCTGACATCTTTGCTATAAGTTTTCCTCTCATTACTGCTTTGAGTGCGTCCCAAAGAATGACAGGTGTGACTTCTCCATTGTCAGTATCTTCTAAATAGAGGGTTATATCTTTCTTTAACTCCTCAATCGTGTTTTTGTTATTCAATATTCCCGTGTTTAGTCTCCATTGTGTTTTTTTTCCCATTGTGTTTTCTATGTTTGTCTATTCATCTCTACTTCCAGATATATTGAAGCATGGTCTGAAAATTCTATTCCTTGAATTTCACATTTCTTTACCCGATATGCTTCTTCACTGTTAATAAAGAAATAATCGATTCTTGAATACGTGTATGAGGAGCAGAGTAGTATGTGTAATCTCTTTTGAGCGGATGTAGTGACCTCCATATATCAACAAACCCAAATTCTCTTAAGTGTTTTTTTCACAGTTTTAGTGCGATAGTCAGTATGTTTCTTTCTATTTGTTGTGTCTAATTTACTATCCAGGAAAATATTAAAATCACCACCACATATTAGTGTACCTTCTATTTCCTGGGTTATAATGTCAAACAGAGATTTAAAGAATTGTTTTCCACTATCGGGAGAAGCATAGACATTAACCATCGTGACCATTTCATTTTCCAGCCTTCCTTTTACAAGAATAAATCTCCCTTCTTTATCCGAGATGTGGTTGAAATATTCAAACTTTATCATATTGGGGATAAGTATAGCCACCCCTCTGCTGCACCCATGTTGAAATGAACTATAAAAAGATTCAGAATATCCAAATTTCTTTAGTTCCTTATTTTGTTGTGTTGATAGGTGGGTTTCCTGAAGGTATAACATTTGTGTTTTATCCTTCCTCAAAGCAGTCATAATTTTATACCGTTTTATTGGGTTATTCAGACCGTTAATATTTAACGACAGTATCTTAATTCCTTCCATTACCATGGATATTGAGATGTTTGAAAGGCAATCCAATACAGAACATAAACCTGAACTATTTTACAACAAACAAACCCTGAACAATGTGGCTTATCCATCCTTTTGGGTCCCTGTTGGTGGGTAGAGGGTAAAGTGCCAATTTCTGCTTGGGCCCCTCCCTAGTGAAACCCACAGTTTTTGAAGAATATCTTCTTTAAAATCCGAAAGGTCGTCTTTCAAGTTCTTCATGACTTCATTTTTGAGTTCGGCAAGCTTTTGTTTGATGTCATGTTTGAAGTCCTTCAGGTCTTTCGAGAGTGAGGTTAGCGCTTGGAGCAGAACCTGTTAGATAGATAGATAGATAGATAGATAGATAGATAGATGGATAGATAGATAGATAGATAGATAGATAGATAGATAGACTTTAATAATCCCGAAGGAAATTTTAAGTGGCCAGCTGCCCATTCTTAAAAGCATAATCATTCCTAAAACAGATAAAAACACAATAAATAGATAAAAATATAAAAGGATAAAAAGAATAAAAGCAAGTATGAACAATTCCTAAAAAAATGTCAAGTTTCCCAGAAATTCAGCTTAATCAAAATCAGAAGCAAGAGTAAAAGCTCTCAACACAGAGTGTTGTGCAGTCTGATGGCTCGTGGGGCTCGTGTGTTGATCGGGGCTAGCTGCTGCATTTTTTGCTAACATGGCTTCTTCTCCGTGGTCTTCCTCGTTTTCACAGTTTTGTTGTGTTTTGCCTGTATTTTTCCGTCTCCTCGAGGTTTTGCCTCCTGACATATTCGATTCAATGGAGTTTTGTCGAGTAATCGGAGCTCACCACTATGCGTCCATCTTGTTTCGTTGCCGTCAGACAATCCCGATTTCCTAGCTTCTAACAATCACTAAGAACAATTCACTTTCATTAGAACAACTGAGGATGGTTGATAACCTGAACCAGTGCGAAGAAAAACCTGAAATCAGAACATGACAAGAATCAAGAAAACGGAACTGAAAGCAGACGAAGCGAACCAAAGGACACGGTCCTTACTCCACTGTGGGGTTTTCACTTGGACAGAGCTGCAGTTTCTAACTCAAAATGACTTTCCAGACAGTTATGCAGCTATTATTGAAACTTCAATCAGCCCCTCCCTTTTTTAAAAGTTTGTTTAAAATTCGATTTAGTTTCGTATATTTATCAAGCTCTTATTCATCCTGAAGGCGCCACACAAAAACCAAGAAACATCAAACAGAACAATTGTTACAGCCCAAGTCTCTCCATTCATTCTAGATCACTATCATCCAATTCACAAACATGAACAAGTTCTTTCTGCAAATTGTTCTGCAGGTTTTAGCAAAAGGAAAATACAAAGAAATAAATCATAAAGTAGAACATTTTTTTAAAGACTACAGCAAAATTATGTCTTCATGTATTAATAAAAAACAGGCATGAAGAAAAATCAGAGTCACTTAATTTAAACTTTACGTTAAATAACTGCGATCCGTTCTAAGAGAACATGGGGGAGGGACGCGTCACGCTGCAGGGACCGATGAGTGTTGACGTGCTGTGCCGTGATATGACAGACACCTTCACATCTGCTCTCCAGGGGCTCGATAACGCAGTAGACAGAAAGAGGGTGTTAACGGGGCGATCCTCAGGCAACACCAGGAAAAAAAAAAACAAGCGTTATCCACTGTTCCCTCAGAGTATGACGGCACGGAAAGGATTTCGCTGCAACTGGTGTTTGGTTCAACGCAGCTGGGGGGATCGAAGCTCACCGTGTTGTGACCACGCCCCCTTTGTTTGCGCTTGTTGCCTTAAAATCTGCTACAGCCCAACAGATAAAAACTACAGATCCCTGGATATGACATTACAACAAAAAATAGCATCTTGTCCACATGTTTGTGCACACAAGATGCTAACTTGTGCGTGTAATAAGCTAACAACAAACACTAATTTGCTAACGTGTGAGTACAAAATGCTAACTTGTGTGCACAAGATACTAATGTGCTAACTTGTGTTCACAACATACTAATTTGTGTGCACAAAATGCTAACTTGTGCGCAAACTATACTAATTTGCTAACTAGCTCACAGACTGCACTTAAAAATATGGTATTGTGACGTAGAAAACAAGCTGGGCGGGCCACAAGCTCCATGCTTGGCTCTAAAGGATGTCCAGGTGGGGCTTTGAAAAGTTTAAGTGACTAATAGCTAACATTTATAAACAAGCATTTAGCAGAAGCTTTAACCAATGTACAGATTATTTGTACAAACCAGATTTTGGGTTAGGTTTCTTGCCAAAGGACTTGATGACTATTTTAACTGGGACTTGAACCCCTGGCCATCCGACTGACAAACTCATCTAAAATGATGGGCACATTTCAAAAATGTTATCAATCGGGCTGAGCGACTCCGCCTTTTTAAACAGGTCGTCATGTCAACCATCCAAACTTTGAGTTTAAAGCTCTCTGTGCGTCTGAATGAACCTGATGATGATGAAAATCCTGTTGTCAAATAACGCGTAACTTTGTGGATTCCTTGAAATGTAGTTGTTGCTTCATCTCTTGATTCTTTTATTGTTGGTATAGTTTTATTGGCTTTTTTATTGTTTTTTTCTAAACCTGTGAACCTCTTGTAAAGTACATTTTGATTGGTTCACTGATTGAATAGTTTTAAATCAGATTTATTGGGATAACTTATTAAGTTGTTGACAGAAGCTGAGGGCAAACATGAGGTTTTGTGTTATAGAAAACGACACTGAAGGTTCTGGAAGAGCCTTGGTTTGATCTGAAAGCTTGTTTTCAGCAGCAGGACTGGGTCCGAGGATTCGCTGCATCTCGGTGTTGGTTTCTGGAAAAGACTCACAAACATCCAGGTGACGACAGCTCCAGCCTGATGACTCGGGCCGCCGGCTGATGACAGGCTGCGCGCTGTAATCATGCGCTTTCTCTCCGGTGTCATCCTCTGCTGCGTTATCGTCTTGTTCAACGCGAGCGCCGATGACAGCTGCCTCGTTCGGACCGTGTCGTGACAAACAGCACGTCCCGCTCTGATTACTGTTTTCCCTGATATGACGGCTTTGTTTTCTCCCGTCAGCCTCTGGCTGGTGATGGAAATACTTGCAGCGAGCTTTCAACCCCTCATGCCAGCAACGTTTTCTCTCTGTTTCAACATGGAAATGACACTTTACGCTCAGCAGATGTTTGTTTGACACAAACATCTTTTTACAGCTCATGGTTTAATGGAGGAACTTTATTACCAGCAGTAAAAGAATCAGAAAAAAGTCCTTATTGTTGTTCGTTCTGTTAACATCTGAGCCGATGCATTGTTTTAATGTCTTTGGCTTAAAAGCAGGAATACACAATGTTGGATTCTGTATTTGTTTTTATATAAGGAAACTTTTCCTTTTCTTTGTTACAGATATAATATGCGGTCTATCTTTGTTTTTAGAGTTAATAATACAATTTTAGTGTAAAATACAAAAATGCCTGATGCTTTACAATCACTACAAAGTCTGCCAGTCTGCCTGTGAGGTTTGAAAACGCAGTCGGCATGTTCGGTTGCAATTTCAGTTGCAAAATTGGTTGCAGGCTCGGCTGCAGGATTGACTGCAGACTTGGCTGCAGACTTTGGTGCAAAAGAACTGTTTCGGACTTAACAGAAACTTCCATAACCATGTCCACACTTACCTCTTCATACAGGTATCTGCCAACATCAACATTGCGTTAATATCCTCCTGCATCCAATATTTTAATAAGTTTACTGGTTATTCAAACATAAAAGCAGTTAGTCTGTTTTAAAAATGCGGTTTGCAGAATTATTAGACTCCTATGACGCCTATAAACCCAGACTCGGTTCCTCAGTTGCTGTAAACAGAAACTCTCGATGAAGTGAATCAGATCCAGCTCTGAAGGAAACTTATTGTGCTGCCATCTAAAGAAATTCAAGATCAGATATGAAACAAAGTCAGACGGATTTCTATCTAAGACATTCCTGCAGCTTTAGGACGCCGCAGTGAAACCACAGTAAAAGTCATCATCCACACATGGAGAGAAGCTGGATCAGTGGAGAACTTCTCATGGAACAACAGAACAAAAACATCCAGAACTCAAAAAGAAGCAGTGCAAACCTCACCTGAATCAGTAGACATTCATGGACACTTTAGGGAGAACACACTGCTGAGCATCAAGACCACAAAGAAAGATCTGGATTATCCCCCAAATGTTTGGACAAATAGACAAAAGAGGGAGTTTCTGTGCTTTTCTTTATATCTACAGTAAAACTAAGAACACCAGAGCAATAGTCAAGCATGGTGGTGGTAGTGTGATTGTGTGGAACTGCTTTGCTTATAGTGATGGAGTCATTCAATCTGAGTTCTACCAGAAAGTCTTGATAATTGTAGATGTTCAAGAGTGTAATTAGTGCCAATTCAAAACAAGGAGACTTTGGTGTGAACACAAATGTGAAGGAGCATAAAAGAAGAAGACTCCAAAGCAGACCTTTTAGTCAGACGGGAGAGGCTTTTCCTCTGTGTGGTCAGAGGGTTGATGGCTGACAGGATGTTGATCGTGTGACCCTCCAGAGACTCGGAAGCCTCTGAATTCTGTGAAGGTTTGTCAGACTAAGGCAAACATGAAGTATCTACAGCAAAAACAAACAGTCTTCCTCACTCTCAGCGCCTTTAATCCACTTTCAGTCTAGTTCATAAGTGCCTGGTCATCACAGGTCATATGCAACAGTCGAGTTCCAAGCAGGAGTTTAGCAGATGAAACAGAATCCAGGAGCCGAACAGAGCCAGACTCTCAGGCAGAGGCAGGGAGAACGCACAGATCCGGTTGCAGCCATAGAGGGTCAAACAAAACCCACGACTGAGCTGAAATCGGGTCAGGTGCCGGCCAGACAAATGAGGCAGGTTTAGAACCAAGGATGACAGGATGTGATGCTCGGTAACCAGTTAAGAAAGGTGAGACACATTGCAGAGGTGACAGGTTTGTAGCAGACTGCATCAGGGAGCAGTGGTCTCCTGGCAATTGGGTTAGTGGTTTGATATCAGTCAGATTATTAAGCATCTTTGGAAAAAGACACTGGGCTCTTGGTTGCTTTTGTGGGATTTTTGGTTAAGGGTTGTGGTTGTTCTGTTATCGATGTGTAAATACGGGTACATGTATATGTATAAGAGAAGAAGATAAGCAGATGGAAAAAGCTTTGAGAACCAGCAGGTAGAACTATACAACTGCAGTTTGTTTTGTTTTTTATTGCCAAGTAAAGACATTTCCAGACTCCAAATCAGTGAGAAGATGGCGTTTAAGTTGAGAACCACAGAGGCTCCGAGAGGAAATGTTTCAGAAAAGTCCCTCCAAGCATCTCAGGCTCTATCAGGTCAGACTTCTTTAGAAGTCACACATGAACAGCTTGAGGAACAAAGACCCAGTTTGTTTAAATAAAATAGGTTTCCAGCCCTGGATCTCTAAGTTTTCCTGTTGGTTACATGGATTAGGTGATTCCAGAGACAGCCTTTGAAGACATCCAACCACCAGCAAGTGGAAAACAAGGCATGTTGGACAATCTTAGAGGCCAGGTTGAGGTATTTAAGACCTCAACCGGTCTTAAATACGGAGACAAGAAGGTCAAAACAGTGTGTTTGGAAAAAAGTTTTCAATAAAAGGAAGGAAATTCTAGGTTGTAACAATTTTTTGGAAGTCGTGAACTCTGGGTCATGGCCAAAAGAATGAGGTCCAGGATACAAGCAGCAGGAATGAGCTTCCTCCACAGGGCGACTGGACACTTCCCTAGAGATAGGGCAAGGAGCTTGGAGGATAGCTGCTGTTCCTCCACGCTGAGGGGAGCCAGTTTAGGTGGTTTGGGAATCTGGTCCAGATTGGGGAGGTGTTCCGGGCATGTCCCACTAGGTGGAGACCACAGAGTAGACCTAGGCAACGCTGGGGAGACCACGTCTCTAGGCTGGCCTGGAACTGCCTCAGGTCCCCCCAGAAGAGCTGGAGAAAGTTGGAGGGAAGTCTGGGCAACTTTGGTTAGATTGCTGCCCCTGCAACCCAATCCTGGATGTGGGGAAGAAGATGGATGGATGGATGGATGGATGGATGGATGGATGGATGGATGACATATTTTAATGTACTTTCCCATGTCCCGAAAGAGGATGCACTTTTCTTTGCAGTCAGCATCGTCTTTTGTTCAAGAATCAGAATAAAGAAGTTTAGTCTTTTTAAAAATCGGATTTCATGCCAAACTGGTGTTTCTAAAGGTAACATTTATAAACCTTATGTATTTTAAACAGATACCTTTACTGTGATTTCACTACTTTGTATTACTTTCATTTGATTCTCAAGGACTGATGTACAATAGCATTAGGTATTGGTGCTGAAATGCTTTCATAGTCAAGAAGTAAGAGGATTCCAGCGCTGTCCTTACTTCCAAAAACATTTCTGCAAACATCAGGCAAACACGCATTCCCAGCTCCATCCCGACTGTCTCCATGTCATGCTAAATAATCCCATCAGATGCCATGTTGTTCATTAACTGGAGATACAGAAGAAACACTGTAACTTGATGCTTTTACTGCTTTGAACTTTGGAGCTTTTGTTTCTATACAAACCATTTTCCTTTATTTTCTTCTGATTTTTGTTTCCTGTGTCACTTTAACTCTTCAGCAGCTTTTGTTTCTTTTTTTAGATCAGGCAGATTTCCTCTCCTCTGCGTCTCTGATGACTCTGCTGTTTTCAGTGGGTAAAGCTTGGCTCCTTCTTTGCTCTTAACCCTCATCTCATGTTTACTCTGAGTGCAAACAGTGTTTGTTTGGGCTAATTCCTTACAGACTGTCTGCATTTATTAGTTGGAATTGGATCTTATGAATTTACATGACTGTCTTCTGGGTTATACCCATTGCATTGACTGCTGGCTTCAACGACTTCTATGGTGCAATGAACAGTTATTAATCAGGCATTCTATTGGTCAGAATAACCATTCATGCTCGTGATACCTTTTTCTAACACATTCTTGATAATATATCCTGATGTTCTTTATCCACCACTATATATTGATTTTTCCTTTTTGAGTCATTTGATGCAGCTTCATTTTGAAAATGAAAAAGCATTTCTGTTAATCCATTTTAATTGTCAAATTAGACATTTCTAAATGAATTTTGCTACACATTAACCAGAGAACTTTTTGAAAATGAAATGTCAAATACTATTTTCTATATCATTTTAATTAAGTGACAGAATAAGCAGAGTTGAAGAAGAAAATGAAAAAGCATTTTGGCGTATTGCTTTTTTTTATTTTAATTTTGAGTAAAAAAAATGCAGCTTCATTTTGAAAATGAAAAATCATTTCTGATATTGACTTTTATTTTTAATTATGCTACAGAATCGCTTCCATAGTTGTAGGTGGCAGTCAGTTTGTTCAGAAATCCATCACTTTTACTAAATATATATGTGTGTTGTAAATTTATATTAATCCACAGCTTTTCAATACCCAAGACTTTTCCCAGGTCTTGGGTATTGAATCAAAAAGGGCCTGAGATTCTTTAAGATGTTTTTGATATTCTTTTAGTAATTTAAGAGGAGAAGTGGGCGGAGTCCAATTCTGTTCAATTCTAATTTCAAATGTTTGCTTTTTAAAGAAGGAGACCTCTAGCTGTAACACTTTAACTGAAGCTTTAGCTCCGGTGTTAACCTTGCTGGAATTAACCGTAACTATTAGAACTTTTACATAAATCCTTGTAATTCAACGGTGCAGAGCTGCTTTTCTGAGCTTCAGCATCATCCAGATGAATTACATCAAATGCATAAACGGCTGGAGATCGACTGTAGTCCAAAGAGCGTGCGCCTTTCCGTGTGTTTGCTTAACATTTCCGGTATTATAAAGTTACAGCAATTCCTTAATTCTGGGCATTAATTGAATCATTTATTTAAAATTACTTTTATCTTGAAAAGTAATTGTAAAAAAATGTTTCAAAACTTGATTTTCTTAAAGGATTGTGTTGGTTTTCCAACTGAAAGCTTAAATCCTTAAAATGCCATTGTACCAATATTTATATTGAGGTTTAATTCAACAATCAAATCAAGTTTATTTACACGGCAAATGATCTAAACTTCTCTAAAAGTGTGTTTTATTTTGCAGTCTAGTGTCTGGTTTCGTCTCAGCACATCATGACAGCAGCATCGTCTGCCATGAGGCCTGCAGTGACGCAGAAAAACCAACATCATGCTGAACTTTCTAAGAAGCCTCGTCGTAATTCTGAGCTCGGTCTCTGATCACACCACGATTTCAGTCCCACAGCTTTTATGGGACTTTAGCGCTGATGCAGGGACATAACAAGCTAGGCTACATCTGAATGACTTGATGACAAAACTAAAACTAGATTTATTGTTTTTTTTATTTGCTCAGCAACTCTGCTGCTTCGGTTTGTTGAGCTTCCTGCTTAAAACCCCCCCCCAGAGAATTTCTCTTCAGATTCATACAAAGATGTTGGAAATTGAATGTACAGTTTTATTGTTGACTGTCACTAAATGTTTTCCTCAAAGTCTAAAGAAAATGCTTCTCCGTAAAACTGCCTGCATGCTCTGGTATCCCAGAAACCTTCAGGAGTACATGAGGCTTTTATGGAGCTTCCACAGCAAGAAGAAAGAGGTTTCGTATTCCAAATGGGTCTTTATTTGACATGAAGATCAGAAAACAGACTGAAGTTTCTGGTTCAAAACACAAAAGTGAGAGTTAAGGTTCCAAGTTCGTGGTCATCCTCACACTGGCTTTGCGCGTGACAGCGACATGTCTTCTTAGATTTTTGGTGGTTTCAGTGTTGGTGTTCATTAGGAAGAAGCTAAAAAAAAAGCTGCTAGAACAATCTAGCAGTAAGTGCTGTTATTTTTTGTTTTGTTTTGAGGTAGCTGACGAATCTAAAAGGCCAATTTCTCTAAACGGAGTCACAACTCCGGCTATATTTCCACCAAGAAAGTTGGAGCGTCAGTCATAGCGGCCAGCAGCGTCGGGGTCTTTGGCTCCGCCTGCAGTCTCCACGGCTCGGGGCCAGAGACTGGCGCCCCGGAGGGCCGGACGATCAGGGCGAGTTGTAAACAGGAGGGGGGGCAGTTCAGTGTCAGCTCCCATAAGTGTGGTGGGAAAAGCCTCAGCGTCACCCCGATGAACCGTGCAGCAATAAACAGCGCAGGCAGAGAGGAGGCAACCATAGAACATCTCCTAGATTAGAACAATAGCTCCTCCCTCTCCTGTTTCCACTCCTAATCCGATCTTCTCTGCAGGCCTGTCAGAGCTGCTACATGTCTCAGAAAAAGGTGTTAAAGTTTAGTTTGGTCCACTAAAGCAAAGGAGAGACGAGTAAAAACCTCTCTGGAGGGTCTAGTTTTTAACAGACGGCTGGAATAGGAATGGCCAGCTGCCTTTTGAAGACGGCGTCCACGCCAAGTCCCTCCGTTTAGTCAGTAATCAAGCTTAAACGTCTCAGAAAAAGCTGATTAGCTTCACCATCTGGGACTGAAAATAAGGGAAGAGAACCGAAACTTGGTGCCAAGTTGGTACAGATGTAAAAACTGTGGGCGGGCTCATATAAGAATGGGTGGGGCCATGAGGGTGGGTGGAGCTTTAGTCAAAATGCAGAAGCTTGGCTGTACCTCACATCAAAAGATTGGAATTGAACTGATGAATTAGTGACGTGCTCCAAAGAAAAGACCGTCGTCGTGACGATGAGCGGGGAAATCCATGTTTAGTTGGCGTGTGTGAAATCAGAGATGCAGAGCATCTCAACATTTAAGTGTTCTTCTTCACCCTGTTACAGTGATTTAACACATCAGTGTTCATTTTAATTTTGAAGCATCAGTTCAAGGTCCATTTAATCACCAGAACCATTTTACAAGTACCCGTTTGGCTGGATATAATCCAAACAGTACCCATCCGTGATGAGAATACGCGCTGTCAAGTCGTGTCCCGATCTTCAGTGACATCAGGAACACAAGGGAGAACCTGAGCTTAACGGAACCGACTTTCTAAAAAGACAGAACCCCAGTTGGGTCTTTGGATCTTCATATCATCTCCTGAGGTACGGCCTATCCTCTGATGGAGGTCTACAAAAGATAATGTTAGAATGTAGCATCAACCAGAGCAGAAGTCTACCGTGACCTTCTGAAGTCTACGGCCAGACCTTTGGAGATTCAGAGAAGCACTTTGGAGAGTTCAGATGATGCTCAGGCAGCGTTTTGAGCTGAAAATGGAAACATTTCTGTACATTTAGGTTAGCTACAAAGGTTCTGATCTAAAAACTCTGACCTTCATTGTGAAAAGCTTGATGACAGCCTCACGAACCCAAGAGAAGAAAAAGCAGTCTTCTCATCTTTTTGGTACCAATGGCTATATTGGTGCTAGTGGTGCGATCACAAGAACTTTGAAGGTTCTGATCTTTGGCTGTAGAACAGATAGATGGAAGGTAATGTAAGGGGGGAGGAACCTTTTTTTGTCTGAGTTTGTCCCCTTGGCAGAAAGAATCCTTACTTTACCCAAAGTGATGATGGGATGAACATTGTGGATAGTTGATAGGACCCGCCCATCGAGGTGGATTCACGGCAAATCAAAAAACTAGACTGTACATACATTTATTTTATACCAATTCTCATTGGATTGTATAGGAACCGAATTTCTAGTGTAATAGGCTATTCAGAGGTAGAGTTACCTGACCTGACCCCGATCTTGATTTTAATGTTCTTGATTAAATTTTTAAGTGAGGCATGTTTGTTTGGTCCCACCAGCAGTAACTACAACGCCTTTTTGGTTTTCCTTCAGCTCAACCCACCAACTGGGTCAGGGCTTGGGTCCTGCTGTTTGGGTCGGTTCCGTCAGTGAAATAAACTAAGAAAAACATTTAAAGAGACTTAAAAATGTATCATTCTGGACTTTATTTTGTTTTATTTAGATCTGTTCTAAGTCTCCAAAAGTAATCTGAGTAAGTTGCCCCCCTGCTAAGCAGGGACATGAATATTAATGACTTTAATTTATTTCTTTATAAACAGCAAGTCCAAAGTCCGGTCTGATTTTTTTTTCTTCTTTCGCTGGTTTTGCAGATTCTTTTGTGCAATATGGATTGTTTTTTATAACAGTACATTAACTTCTGCGTCCTGATTGGCTCTTGTCAATTGTCAATCAATCTTCTCTGTGTCGTTTTTCCTGCACGGAATACTTTCAGTTTGCAAAGATGATGTTTCTACATCATCAGAGAAAAGTTTGAAAAAGTTGTCAGTCTCAGAAAATTGTATAAATTGTGTAGCTTTACAGCCTTGAAACATTGTTAAGACAAAAATAAACTATTTTATGGATTTTGTTTATAGCTGGTTAATTTTTAGAACGTAACTCCCACGGTAAACAAGAAAACACTGTATTTACGTACACTTGAGTTTCTTATTTCTGTCAAACGAACCTCCTGGATTCCTCGAGGGCTTTCTGACTTGATAAAAAGGATGTCCAAAGGAAACTGGCCTGCAGACTCATACAGGTTTATGAGACATCTCAAAAGTTCGTCTGGTGGAAAAAATAAATGGTGCACGATGGATGATGACCCAAATCTCAGAGGTTCTGGAGCAGAACCCAAGAGTTTTGGCTCAGATCAGTCAAAGATGGAGGTGCTCTGAGGTCCACCATGTTTCTGTGAGGACATCACAGGAACATCATCCGTTAATCAGAATGGATCTTTAGCAAACCAATGTTTGCTAAATGAAGCTTTCAGCTTCATTCTAATGGGAGAATGCATGAAAGTGTTTTTAGAAAAGCTCCACCTTTGATCATTTGACATCACCAGTTACCTAAATCAATTTTTCTAAAAAAAATGTTGGTGGAAATGAAAACTAAATTGTGAACGGATGTATGGAAATAGCGTTATGTTTTTTTTTTCATAAAACAAAAAAATTAAAGAAATTCTGGAGTCTCTCCTGTCAGATCAGTTTCCAGAACAAATAATAATTAATAAATAAATAATAATAATAAACTGTATTTGTATAGCACCTTCCAAGATAAAATTCACAAAGTGCTTCACAGTAAAACACGATAAAACACAGGATATAAAAAATAATTAAGAAAAAGCAATTTCAAACAGGTTGACTTTCAAAAGAAAACACTGAGTCTGCAGATCTGAGGCTGAGAGGAAGGGAGTTCCAGAGGGATGGAGCCACTGCTGCAGAGGCTCTGTCACCTTTAGTCTTTAACCGGGTTCTCTTAACAACCTGCAGACCCTGGTCACATGACCTCAGGGACCTGCTGGGAGTGTACGGCTGCAAAAGGTCTTTTAAGTAGACCGGTGCTTGGCTATTAAGTGCTGTGTATGTTAAAACCAGGAGTTTAAAATGCACTCGGTAGCGGATGGGGAGCCAGAGCAGCTGGATTAATAACGGGGTGACTGACGTGTTAAAACTTGGATGAATTGGTTAAAAGCCTTGCAGCAGCATTCTGGACTGGAAATGAAATATGTCCTGAGTTCTGCATCTCAGGACGCGACACAATTGTTTTTAAGATGTTAAAAACAGGAGCGAAATGATTAAAGATCAATGTTCTGAGATATTTTGAGTGTCTGCTTCTTCATGCTCTGCAGCCTCCAGATGGCTGCTTTTAGCTTCTTCCTGCAGGCTTTTGGTGATCAAACCCTTCTTGTGGAACTCCCACACGTGCCGCTGCAGTACAGGAACACTCCATGCACCAGTTAGCACCTCTGACATCTCCTGGTAGATTTGTTGCTCCGTCGAAAATCTGTAGATCCGAATGCGATGCGCGTCTAACCATGCATCAGAGGGAGTGATGGGCAGTGATCTGGCTGCTTCACGTGGACACGGTCCAGAGGCGGAAACAAACGCGCTCAAGTTACATGGGGGGTGGAGGGTGGGTGAAGCTGCAGACGGCTGCTCCCAACGTGGCTACAACCGCGGATCAGTTTCTTGGTAATCAGGGAGATGCAGTGAAAGGGACATTCAGGCCCCCTACTCCCTAACTACTAAAAACTAAATAGCGCGGCAATAAGGAGTGCCCTGGATTCTGGATACTCAGTACTTTTTTTTTTTAAACGGCAAATATGACGTCATCGATTTCACAAAGTGAAAATCTAATTGATGTTTTATGAGTCCACTGTCTTCTGAAGATAAAAACGTAGATGGTTTATTAGAAAAATACATTAAATAACTTTATTTTTGCAAAAAAATTGTTCAAACCCAATGCATTGTGGTCTATATTCGCCAATCTAGTGAGCATCGATGTACACTGGTTTTTCGCAGAGACTTCTGGGAAATTTCAAGGGTACTCCATTTTGGAATTGTAGATTCGGAAAGCACTACAGAATGGCGAGCGCGCTTTATAGGGACTCACTATATATAGTGAGTAGGAATTTGGACATAGCCAAAGTCTGCACAGAGAAGGGGGCGGAGTCGCAACAAACTGTTTAGAAGCTTTTACTGTAAATATTATAAATTAAAAAAGTAGACATCAAAGACATTGTTGACACTATGCTGTTTAGTAGAATCGATGGAGAACTGCTCTACTTTTGACACCTGCCTCCAGTGGCTCCTTTGAGGAACTGCAACATTTGGTACTTCCTGGTTTGTGTCAACAAGGCTTGGCTTGATCATACCAAAAGGAGCCCCGACTGGAAATGAGTTTAAACAAAACACATTATATTCAACTATTAAGAAAAAAAAAAAAACTTCCTTGATGTTACAAGAATTATTTAACAAGTAGTACAAGATTTATTTCAAATCAAATCAACATTTACATAAAATAAAATATAAGTCTACACAAGACTTTGAAAATATGATTTGAAAGGGGAATGGAAGAAGCGTATGCTTATAAGAATCCAATCCCCCACTCAACAATACTCGTAACAGAAAACAACAAGATTAAACAGTTTGACATTATAACGCTAACATACGACAAAGACAGACAGACACGCCCAAACACACCGACCACAGACCTGTATCATGCAAAATCAACTTTTTGGAGTATTTAAGTGTATTATAATGTTAATTCCTCCCAAAAAAGATAAGATAAAGATACTTTATTGATCCCAGCTTGGGAAATTCGGTTGTTGCAGCTCCCGTGGACAGGCTCAATAACAAACAAACAAACAATGAGTGACAATCAGGGAAGGAATCAGTCAGATAAACAGCTTTTAGAAAAAACAAACATCAAATGAGTTTATCTATGGCTAAAGGTTGATGAGTTGTTAAGGCCAATGGAGTGAGATAGGAAAGGCAGCGGTTGGTGTGACAGTGAAGCTGCCTTAGCCTCTTGGACAAGGCGCTCCGCTGACCGTCAAGTACAGTATGGAGAGGAGGCTTAGGATTATCCATGATGGATGCAAGCTTGTTCAAAGTCCTCTACTCCAGTGTTTTTCAACCTTTTTTGAGCCACGGCACACTTTAACCTTGACAAAAATCTCGCGGCACACCAGCATTCAAAAATAAAAAAAAGGAGAAACTCATAGTCTGTATTGATCTACTGCTCCTCCACAATCGCGCATGCATTTTTGTGATAAATTTGGCAGAAAAAGCTGGAAGTTGCAGCTGTTTTTTTTTTTTTAGAATATGTAATAAAGTTAAGTTAAAAGATTTAAAAACTGTTTGATCTCTGTTCGTTGTGGTATAAGACGTTTAAAAAGTAAGACTTATTGTGCGCTGAGAGGCTGTCACTTTAACCGAATGCATCATGGGAGATGTAGTGATGGCAGACATACTCTCGTCTCTGAGCTTCATTGTTTTGTTCACTTGTTCCACGGTCTGACACCGGATTCTGTGGAAAGCGACACCGCTAAAGACGAGCTTTAGCTGGTATTTTTGTTAGAACTAAGAAACTTTACGAGCTAAATCGGAACAAGGAAGTGAAGACTTTAACCACTTCTGATTGGTCAGACTGATGACGTGTGATTAAGCCTCCAAGAATGATTGGTGGAGACAGTTAAAGGGGCGGGACTTTTCAGAAAACAGTTAATACTGCAGCTAAATCGCGGTACCGTCATTCTTATCAAGATGTCTTTAATAGAATCAAATAAACACAAAGAAAAAAGTATTTTATGATCTTTCATATTCCTAACTATTCAGTGTTTTATCAGGGTTTGTTTGGGTGAACACAGAGCTGATATGCTGGAGATGGGAAATGTTTTTAGATCAGTGAATGAGGGCAATTTCCCCACGGCACACTAGTGTGCAGCACACTGGTTGAAAAACGCTGCTCTTCTCCATCACAGCTTCAAATGTGTCCATTTGGCACCCGATTACATTGCCAGCTCTAATCAGTTTGCTCAATCTCTTTGTGTCACTGGCATCTATGCTGCCCCCCCCAGCAGACCACCAAGAAGAACAGAGTGCTGGCCACAACAGACTGGTAGAAAATCCTGATCATCGTGCTGCACACATTGAAGGACCTTAGTCTCCTCAGGAAGTAGAGTCTGCTGCTGGCCTTCTTGTACACAGCTGTGCTGTTGGTCTTCCATCTCAGTCTGTTGTCGATGGTTAATCCGAGGTACTTGTACTCCTCTACCTCTGCCACATCCCTGCCCAACATGCTGAGTGGCTGGAAAGCTGGTCGTCTCTCCCTGAAGTCCATCACCATCTCCCTGGTCTTTTCCACATTAAGCTGCAGGTGATTTACTCCAGCCCACCTCACAAATGTATCCACAAGTTCCCTGTACTCCTCCTCCAGCCCACTGTTGATGCAACCGACAACCACAGAGTCGTCAGAGAACTTCTGGAGATGACATGACTGAGTTGTACTGGAAGTCACTGGTGTACAAAGTGAACAGGATAGGAGAGCGGACAGTGCCCTGTGGGGCTCCAACACCACTCATCATCACATCAGACAGGACACTGCCCAACCACACAAACTTGGCTTGTCCGACAAGTAGTCAGAGATCCAGGACACCGAGGACCCGTAAATACCCATCCTTATACACCAGTAACCAGGGCTGGAATACATTGACCCTCTCTGTGCTCGTGCCCCTGGTGGAGAAGCACTGAACCACATCCCTCACTGCAGAGATTGGGTGGGGGGACTCCATCATGGGATGTACAAAAAAGTCTAAAAAGAGCAACATGTGAGGAATTTTTACCCCAAAGCAGAATCCTGTCAAATGCAGAAAGGTGGAGGAAAACAACGGAGAAGCTTTGCTACAGTCTATGTTTGGACCACTGTCCTTCTCTCGGAGGCCGAAAGTTTCAGCCTCAGTCTCAACAAGAGCCTTGATTCCAGATGTGCTCCCATCCCAGCTGATGACAAACCTGGAACGTTCTCTGCCGACACTCGCCTCCGAACCCAGAGGCCACGCAGCAGAAGAACCACAAGAGCTGATTACCCAGGAGGACGCTAAGCCTCACAATGACACCGTCTGGTCTGTTTGCTCCGATCGTCTCATCTGAAGTCTGACTGCTGTGACTCACCTGTCAGGAGACTTGGTTGGAGCAACAGGGAAACGTGACCGCCGCCGCCGCCTCTCGTCAGCGTTTCCTGCAGGTAGACAGACAGGCAGACATTTTAAATAGATTCTCAGCTTTTTTAAATTTTAACTTTAGTGCAAATATGTGTTTTTTTAAAATAACTTTATTGTTACCAGAACATAACACTGCATGATGATGCCATCCGCCCCAGCACTGGCTTTTATTGTCGCCAAGCCCCCACCTCTCATCCATAAAGTAGGTGTAAACCCAGTAATACCACATGCTGCAGTTCCTTGAAAGACCACTGGAGGCTGGTGGCAGAAGGGAGAAATTTCTGCCATGTTTAAAAGTCAGAATTAATAAACGATGTTTAACTTCTTTATTTTTTAGCTGTTAATTACAACCACGACATTCAAAAACTGGTTTAAAAAAGTTTTTCTGACTTTTGTAGAGTTCAAATGAGTTTTTATTTTTCCCTAAAGTTGAGTCTCACAGGTGAATGGAATGACACTTATTGAGAGCAGAATGTGGAAACAAACTGCAAGAGCTCTAGACTTTTATTCAGAAAAATTGTCAGAAATTGTAAGCAAGACTAACACCTAAATGTGGTACCTTTAGGTACATTATGTGGGCTATAATATTTATTTTACTTCTTTACATTTTACTTCTTCTTTAGAAGTCCCAAAGTGCCTAAAAGTCACGGTCCCATTCACCCATTCAAACACACGGCAGCTCCACGGCCAAATACTGGTGCCAACCTAAAACCATCAGGAGCAATGCAGGGTTTAGTGCCCTGCTCAAGGACACTTCGACCCATGGGTGAGCTGTAGAGGTGTGTGTTGGCAAGAGTCTGGCAGTATGAAACGCCTTGCGATGCATTTCACGATACGATAAGTATCACAATACATATCATGATACATATCAGGCATCACTCGTTCTCATCTGGAGCCCACTACAAAGCACCACAACCCGTGTTGTTATATGGTCCTGGTAGTGACGTGACACAGACTTTCGGTTCGGTACACATCCCAAGCAAAAACTAAAGTACATGTACAAAGACTGTAGACTGACTGAACATTTAGCATTTAAAACTAGCTGATTCTCGTGAGATCTTGTTGTTTTGGTGTGGTGTAGAGCTGCTCAAAGAGGCTCAGTGTGCGGTGCCACCAACTAGCGGTTGGGGGTCTAAGTGGAAAAACAGAGTCAAAAAAAGAGTCTGACGCTAAAGGACGCTCATAAATAATTAAATAAAAATTGTCTTGACAGTATTTTAAATTGATACAAGTATCGCCAAATGAAATATCACGATAATTGATTTTTTTTTTTCAGACTCGTTTCTACGTTTTTTTCTACAGTCACAAATTTCACGTGTTTTGCTGGTCGATTGTCAGACATTAAAAAGGGGGGAAATGAAACCTCTGGTTTACTTTTGACATTTGCCCCATAATAATGGCGTTATTTTTAAGTAGATTTGTAGTTGTTTGTAGTATGTTTATGCTAAACTGTTCCTCCACTACTGGGCTTTAGTTCCTACCTAGCTGGTCTTTTATGAGGTTCTTAATTCTTGTTTAATTGTTTATATCATTTGTTATGTTTTATCATTATTATTTATTGATATGATGTTGTGTACAACACCGTGGGCCTCCTTGGATGGTGATGGAAGGTTCACTAGAGTAGTAGTCTCCAACCTTTTTAATGCCACAGACCGGTTCGAATGAGGCCGAAGTTTACGTTTAATACTTTTAAGCTTCAGGTTTCTGAAAAACATATTTTTCAAATTTAAAATGCTACTAGAAGAAATTTAGTCCAAAAAAATAGGAACACATTAGTAGATTCTTTTCTTTTTATTTATACATAATGAAAGTTCAATGAAACAAAGTTGATGTGTAGAAGTTGTTTCTGATTAGTAAAAAAAAGTCCATAAAAGCAACTTAAGAGTTTCCTCCATAGAATCTAAGAACTCAACTTAGTCTCAGATCATCTTTCAGGGCAAAAAGATTTATCACTTTGTTTTTTACATAAATCCTGATTCATTGTGTGTTTTTTTTAGCACAGAGGAACATTTTTTGTGCTAACATCAAATGTGAAACGTTTGGGAATCAGTCGCCGCGTGAGAGGCTAGCAAGAAGCTTCCGGTACGTGAAAACAATTATCTCAATAAATCCGTGTTTGGAGGAAGACTACTGGTTTTGTGTGTAAACAGCAGCGTTATGTTTCTTTGAAGTCGACGGGTTGTTCTTTGGTTTCCTCACTGACTCTTGTCTCCCCAAAGAAACTTTCCAAATACGTTTTTTTTTAGCTTTAGCCTAAATTAGCAGTCAGAGCCGCTGCGAAACCCTTGTGCTATCTTAGATGACCCCACCCTTACATTGACGTGTTCTCCCTACCATGACAAAGGTGGATAAAGGTGGAAAGATTTCATGTAATCCATGGACACCAGTGAAGATCACAAACTATTGAAGAAAAAAGGTTCAGAGAACTGTCTAGTGGGTCTAGATGACCCAACTCCCAACATTAAAGTGCCTAGGATGGCACAAGGGTTAAAGTCACGTGACGCGTCAAGACAGAAGCATGTGGTGAACAGAATCCAGTAGTTTGGTTTTTTTTTAAATAAAACATCCCTCAGTATCAGATGATAAACTAAATGGAAATAATCAAAAGTTAGTGTATGCATTTTTCTCTCTGAGGCCCGGTACCAAGTTGCACACAGACCGGTACCGGTCCATGGCCTGGAGGTTGGGGACCACTGCACTAGAAATGAATGAATAGATTCTGGTTTTTCTCCCATTGTTCATTAATTTGGTTCCATTCATGACAGATGTTTAGTTTAGGTTTTTGTAAAATGGTATAAAGTGTCTGCTTCTCCACTCTGGAACCAAATGGAGAAAATTCTCCAACGCTCCGTTAGGAAGAGCATCCTTCCTAGGAGGCAATAGCCAATAGAGAAGTGATCCTGGAACATGACTCAGCGTTATCCAACATGTTTTCTGCTGAAACAGACACCTAAACGCTAGGAACCTGTAAAAGAATGACGAATTTCCTGTGATCATCACAGAAAATACCAGAAAGACAACACTTTAGGAGTGACTAGGTCTTTGTTTTCATTCAAAACAGCTTTCAGTCTGGATCTAGACTTGGATTACCAGGAGATCTTGTTCTAGTATATCAGTTTCTCTTCTAATAAATCATATTCTCTTAAAAAAAAAAGTGACATGGGACTTTGTCAAAACAAAGGATTTTTACTGGGATCCATTTCTTGAGGACCAGACGGAACTTGAACCTTTTTAAAGGAAAAAAAAAGAATTTCTGAATTGACCTTAGACAATTCTAGTACATTTGAGTCATTCTTCCAGGTAACAGAAGGCAGGGTTTGTGGAAGTTAATGCCTGAAATCCTCCCTGTGGTTCTGTGTACACCTTTAAGGTTTTTATTTTTTCCCCCAGAATTCCATTTATTTTAACAGAAGCAGCACAGGTGATGGTGGTCTTTAGGATCCTGACATTCAAACCAAAGTTCCTGGAAGATTCGGGTGGAATTCTGAAACTCCACGGAAAAAGACGTAAACTGAAGCAGTAAAAGAAAAATCAAACAGAGCCACAGACATGATTTAGAGCCGCTGGCGTAAACAGATTCAAGGAACCGAAAACACAGAAGCAAAACGGAGATAAACCAGCGCTGAGGAGATGGAACCAGAACTTGGAGTTCAACACTAACCGTTCTGGAAAAAAAAAATCAAACAAAAACAGTTTTGAAGTTTAGCAAAACTGATGGAAAAAAGCTGATTCTGCTGCAGTGTTTACCCTGAAACATGAAAAAGTGCGGACAAAACCTCACTTCCAGAAAAAGGCTTCAGTTTCCTGCATGAACACAATGATGCAGCTGTTGTGATGAAAATAAAAACCGTCTGACCGGGCTGTGGCATCGTTTGAGCGGGAAATCCGTTCTCAGTTCTACTCTAGTCGGCCTTGGAATTTTGAATTTCTTTAGTTTGTGATGAAAATAAAAAAGACAAATAAACAACAAAAGCATAAAAACTATTTTGTGTTTTGATTGTGTGATCAATGTTTTAACTTCATATAAACTCAAAAAGTGGAATCGAAGAACTTTTGAAGTGTATAATCGAAAAAAAATGAATTTGTTTTATTGAAAAATTTAATTTGCAATTTTTTTTGTTATGAAAAACTGTTTTAAAAACGTTTTTCACTCATAACTTCCCTCATAAAAAGAGAGAATTTTAATGGTCTAAACAGCTTTGAACCTGCATCTTCCTGTGCGGGGGGTGGGGGGGGTGGCTATGTTCAGAGGTGGGGTACATCCTGGTGTGTGTGTGTGTGTGTGTGTGTATGTGTGTCTGTGGGGGGGGGGGGTTCAAGGCTGAACAGAGACAAACAGCCGCTCTGACCCGCAGCTGTAATCATCTGTGTTCGTTTGCTGACGATGGTTTGGGAGACGAGGGACCCAGAGGCCAAATCCGCTTCACAACTCCGGCTCTGTTTGGAGGGTGGCTGGTTCAAGTCCCGGTGCTGTACGTGACCCGCTTTTAGACGGGGACAGTTTTTCCCCGCACAAACGGCGGCAGGACTTCTGATTTACCAGCTGAAATTTTTTGAAGGCTTTCAGGTTTTCCTGATGAGGGTTAAATAGGATTACTGCTGTGTGTGTGTGTGTGTGTGTTTGTGCGTGTGCGTGTGTGTGTGTGTGTGTTTGTGCGTGTGTGTGTGTGTGCAACTTTGTTTTTAAAAGTTCAGGAGGTGTGTTGACCTGTAAGTCATTGGTTCATCCACTTCCAGCTTCCCGTTTCCACAGTTTGACTGTCAACAAAAATGTTTGGCAAACAGGTTTGATGGCGGGGCCAAAACACAGAGGATCACACGCCGCCGATGAGGTCACTTGACTTCAGCTGGAGTCAAGGTGGAGATCGGACCGATCACCATCAGATTCAATCTGCCTGTTTATGTTCTGGGTTTTATCAGTGGCTGCAGGTCCTGGAGGATCACATGAAACTAGAATCTAACGTGACACATTTTGCCTCCTCCAAACATACTTCTGTGGTGATGATCTGATGCTTGTGAAGTTGTGGGTGTCCTTGTGTTGCTTTCCTTCCTGACTTTCACAAACACAAAAACCGTCTGACCCATTAAATCCAAACGTAATAACGTTAAAACGTAATAAAAAAAAACAGATCAAAACTGGCAAGTTTGCATAACTGCCTTTTAGATGAATCAAGAACCGCACAATGCAAGAAAATTAAAGGTTTGAATGTTGTTTAGCTCTTTAAAGGGATGCAAAATCCACTGTTAGAGCTTTTAATTGTGTTATGGTGTTCATGCCTCACAAAAAACCCTAAAGCAGTATTTTGATCTGTTCACGCATTTCAAAGCATTCTTCTAAAAACGAACGCGTCTTCATATTGTGATGTGACAAAGTGGCCTTCAAACAAACCGCCCCTTCCAGAAATATCCTGTGCTGCCAGCTCCGCCCCCAGGCTAACAGACACACCCACCTTTCTCTGATCTTTACAAAAGTTCGGATGTTTGCTTTCGTGGGCGAAACACAGACACACTGCTGAGGCCAACTCTAGGATGATGTCATGAAATGGGCGGCACCCACGAGGAGAGAAAGGCGGAGCCTCGGAGATTGAGTCATCTTACTGAAAATGTTGGGGACCACTGCCATAAAGGACGGGGGGGTGACGATTCATTTCAACAGTGAATTGATTCAATATTTGCGGTTGCTGATTTGATTCCCTTTCGATTTTGTTTCATTTTGAAGGATCCGGTTCGATCCGATTCACTGACCTAAAATGGATCCAGGACATCTTTATCCAAGACTTAAACCAATGTGATTCATGTGAACTGTGCAGCTGAAGTTTTCCAGATTCTTTGAATTTCTTTCCAGATAATCTAGTGTAAATTAAATATGTGTCTAAACAAACAAGTAAACAAGAATGAAAGTCAAATTCAGTGACTAGTGATGCACTGTTATTTTTGTACAGCAGACGGCTGGATCCAAATGCAGCTGGTTTATTAGCTCAGCTAAAAGTCCACAAAGCTGAATCAGGTTCAGTCAGGAGTTGATAACAGGCATGAGATCATCAGAGGAGAGACGGGGTAGTCAGGATCCAGGTGAGGGTCGGGGCAGGCAAACTGGGTCAGGAGACAGAAGATCAGGTCCAGATACAACGCTCGGTAAGGAAGGTAGAGTGGTATAAAGAATACTTAGCACTGAGTGAGTCTCAGTGCAGAGCTTAAGTATGCTGTGGTTGATGAATGAATGAGAGTCAGGTGTGCGGCATCCAGGAAGTGTGCGCTGGGGTTGCTGGGAGATGTAGTGCATTTAGAACTATGGAGACAGTTCCCACTGGTGACCAGAGGGGGAGACAGAGCTCTGACTTCTGACATTTAGCAAAGATTTTTTAATGACGTTGGTCGACTTGATTCGATTCTTCCTCAGACAGAAAACACCAAGAACACAAGTTTAATTGGAGTGGAACCTTCCTACCCAACATTAAGGGGTTGGTTTGGGGGGTTAAATCACTAAATGGCTCCTGGGTGCTGTGTCTGCCTCCATCATGGGGATGGGTCAAAGGTGGAGGACAAATTTCACAGACGCAGAAGTGAGACAACCTTGAGGAGTTTACCCTAAAGTGAAAACCATTGCCAGTGTGTAAACGGATGAGGACTGTGTCTCCCAGTTTTGGTGGTGACGTTCAATCCTACTCCTTAATCATCACCTGCTCCACCACTGAGACTTCCTCAGAAGGTGGAGCTGAATTCACGAGACGTTTCACACAGACCAGTGTTCACGGCGAAACAAAGACCAGGCGGAACAGAGCAAAGAGGCTCAACAGCCGGACGGGTCACTGCTGAAAGCTCAGAGAACCTCCAGCTGCTCCAGAGGAAAAATGTTGCCCTCCTTCCGCCTCTTTTCCCAGCTGTGCTCATGTCCTTCCATCCCTCCTGTGTTTTTCCCTCACGCTGTTTTCAGCGGCAGAGGACGATGCGTCTCAGAACAAGAGCTCCGCTGTACGTCTGAGAGGAACGCCGTTCCACGGAGAAAGGATCCTTTCACTTTAACTCAACCCTTCGAATGCCTACAATCTGAATGTTGGCGCCATGTGACGACAAAATCTGTTCAGGAAATTGGTTCAAAATATAACAATTCAATTAGTTTTAAATTGGAGACGAAGAGGATTCGTGTCTGAAGAACAAGGACCAGAAAATAGTTTTTTAGATTTTTGGAGGATTGTGAGGTAGTAAAGTTAAGTTAGGGTGTGTTTTCCTGAAAAAAAATACAAGCAGCTTTCGCTTTTAATATTAAACTTCTAATGTCATTGTCTGTGTCTATCCTGCAGATATTTTGGACTCCCAATGCAGCGTCTCCCTGGAGTTTTATGTGTCGCCACGACCTTGGGGCGCGACCACGCGCGTTGATGTTCAGCCTCATCCCTCCTACAGCAAACCCAGCAGACCTCTAATCTCTGCAAGATTGATGAGGCCTCGTCCAGGAGCAGCCGCTCTGGCTCTCTGTCGATAAGGCAGCTCTCATTTCACCACCTTTTGCTTGCCACTCTGTCCTGCCTCTGCCCCCCCCCCCCCCCCCCCCCCCCCTACACTACAGCTGAGGGACATGGGGGCGGGACTGGCACCGTGAGGGACGACGGCGCCTTTGAGCCACAGGGAATCCTGCTGGAAGTACAGTAACCATGAAATGTCCCAGAACCAGGAGCTCCTCCTTGTCTGACTGCCACGCGGCAGCTGAGCAGGACCTCGGGGTCGGCATGTCACTGTGGAACCGCCGGAGCCGCAAAGCGCCAACACCTCACCTCAGCTGAACCCGCACAACTCCGAGTCTCACGCGGGACAATGTGCAACATCTCCTTCTGTGATGTGGACAGCAAGGTGGACCAGTTCTTCCAGCCCACGCTCTACATCATCGTCATCGTTCTGGGGCTGCCCACCAACTGCATGGCTCTGTGGGCGGCCTACCTTCAGGTGAGGCCAGGCGGAGGCAAACAGAAGAAGGTTCATGATCATTCAGGTGTCTGCAGAGGCGGACCGAACTCACATGATAGAACCCGATAAAAACAATGGAGTCATGTATTTACAGCTCTTTTTACTGTAGTCGACTGTTCTGTTATATGCTGCTGCTGCTGCAGCATCCCATGTCATTCTGCTCACCTGGCAGGTGTGGCCAATGATCTTGATCAGCACCAGGTATTTAAGTCAGAGGAGGCCTCAACCAGAAAAGCATGCAGAGAGAGCTGAGAGCTGAGGCTGAGGAGCAGTGGTTTTGGGTTGGAGCTGTGCTGGTTGGTTTGTTTTCTCTTTTTATCCCCTCTTGGTCCTCAGCAGTCTTATACTGCTAGGTTTTGTTATTTCAGTTTGGGGTTGGACCTTGGTAGTCCTTATTTGCGGGCTTTGATTGTTTCTTTTCATTAGTTGGATTTTGTCAGGCAGCCTCAGCAGGGAGCTGCTGACTCCGACGGTCAATGTGGCTGGGTCAGTCGTCTCCCTGACTTATTTTATGCTCCAAGGTTCCAATCCCTCTGTTTTGTATTTGCTTAGAACCAGCACAGTAATTTAGTTTTGTTTTACAGGACACAGGTTCTTTCTCCCTCTCAATAAACCGTGTTCCTTAACATACTGATGTCCATTGGTTCATATGTTCTGGCTTAGACTGGGACAGGTTTGCCTGTCAGGGCCGTAACATTGACCCAATGGGTTCCTACAGATCGTTGTTGTATTATTATAGCCGTAACTCTCTCATTGAGCTTGAAAACCACATTCTATTTAGTACTTTCCATCTCTACTGGCCCTTGAAGGAAGTTTACATTCTACCATTTCTATTATGTGACTCTGGCATCCACTATAGGTTCAGAAAGGCAAAATAGTGTCCGTGTGAATAATTACTATGGTCCGAGTGGATAAATTTGAATTTAGGAGTTTCTCCAGTATTGTTGGGTTGACGCTGATGCAATTAACACTATTCCAAAGGATTTTGAAGAACAGCAGCAGATATTGTGTTATTGTGTGCTGACAGTGTTTGCTCAACACAAATCTGCGGGCTGCCCGGCGGCACAGCGGATGGCGCGTTCGCCTCGTAGAAGGCCCTGGTTTGAATCCTGGCCGGGACCTTTCTGTGTGGAGTTGGCCCGTTCTCCCCGTTCATGCATGGGGTTTCTCTGGGCACTCTGGCGGGTATAGAGGATTGTAAATCACCTGGTCATGGCACGGAGAAAAGGGGCTTTGCGCCATCATCAGAATGTTCTGTTGCCAGGAAAACCTCCAATATTAACGACTCAAAGACCATATTGTGCCACAAGAACCGGATCATAGTTTTTTGGATTGTCTTGGTTCTTTGAGTTAAAGGCCAAATCGTACCTGTACTGGTATTGATTACAGGCCAAAATGCTGTCAGGACGCTGTTTATTTAATTATTTATTTATGAGTGTCCTTCAGCGTCTGACTCTTGTTTTCTTTCTTCCTTGGGATGGGGACCGAACAGAAACTCTGTGCCGTGTTGCTGCCAGTATCGTATAAAAACATGGAAAAATTTCTAGCGGCTCAGATAAGAGCGAGAGAAGCAGTGCAGCGGCACAGCGGCTAATCCACGGAGCCTTAGCCAAAATGCTGTCGGCAAAGCGGGTCAAAGTTCAGCAGAACCTCACAGGACCAGATTCTAGTTTATGGATCAGAGTGATGAGTCCAACGCTCTGAAAAAAGGCCAACGTCGTGGCGATGAGCGTTACTAGTTTACTTCCACGTGTGAGAAAGTGCGGCTGCAGCTTTTACAGTGCAGACTGTAAACAAAGCATCTTCACCACATCAAAGCATCGTTATGCTGCCTCATCATCACACTTTATTGTTTCTGGAGAGAAGTAGTGTTTTTCCTTTATTTTTGAAGCACCGTTCAGACTTCTGATCCGTTTAAAAGCCCTGGAGAAGCTACATTAATGTTGAAAATAAACATCACTTTATTTCCTCAATCATACTTTTAGAACCTTATTGGTTAAGACACATTCATTCCATAGTTTTTCCTATACTAAAAAATATTTAGTTGTGGAAATCAGACAATGTTGACTGTTCCCCTTCTACATTTTACGTTAACTAAATAAAAGCACTATGAGTTTGCTCGGGTAAAAGCAACTTATATATGAGACACAGTGGCAGTGCTTAACATTATGACCATTAAATAAACTGAATTTGACAATTTTAATACAATGGAAGACGAATTGAAAATCAGGTAGAGTTATTTCTAGATCCTACTTTTAAAAAAGGATCAAAAAGTGTTCCAGTACAATATCAGGATACGTATCGTATTGCCAGAGTCTTGCCAAAACACGCCTCTAGGTCATAGTGTCTGTATTATTACCTGACTTCTTAGATTCTTCTGTTATCAAACACGGTTGTGTTTTTCCCCCCGCATACCTGACATGTTTCGACGAAACGTGACGTCCGTCCGAAACATGTCATGTATGTGGAAAAAAAGTAAAACAAAAACACAACAAAACACAACCGTGTTTGATAACAGAAGAATCTAAGAAGTCAGTTGTATGTTTGTGTATGTTGTATTCTAAGGGTTAGACCCCAGCCCACCTCCTTTCTGCATTAATGAAGAGCAGGTTTCTATTCTGGCATTTAGAACCAGTTTTAAACCTCCCATGAAACTCTCCTGTTGTGTTTCTGTATTATTTTAGCCCAAATCTTTAGAAAAAAAAAATCCAAAGTCCATTTATAACCATAAAAACGGTCAACGTTGAAAAACTCATAAGAGGACAAGAAAAATCAGTTTAGCAATGCAAATTCCTGGTCTTTCATCTCCATGAATGTTTGCACAGAATACCCACAAATCCTTCCCTCCGTCCACCTGATCTGGGATTCGGTGTCACCAAGAAATAGGGATAGGGATCTATTGATGGTCATGACATGAATAGAGCTTTAAGTTCCCATTTCTAAGCTACAGACAAACCATCTTTTCTGTCTGCAACACATTCAGCTTTCAACAAATTTAGGAAAGTACCGGACTGGAGGCCGAGGAGTCACAATACCTTTTTTTATAGCATGTTTATGAGCATCTGCTGGATACACTCAGCCTCGGGTTATTTTCCCATACGGCATCAAACCCCCAGAATTTCATTTCCCACAGACTCTCCGTTTGCTTTGGCAGCTGCTGATGAATCATTATTGATTTCTTTAATCAGAGTTCATATTTTACTGGAACAAATGTTATTAAAGGGCGCAGCTTCCGTCGCGTTTGAGCTTCCTCTTTGCGTCTTTCTCCTTCCTGCTAAAGCTTCTTGTCCCCCCCTCAGGTCCGCCAGCGGAACGAGCTGGGCATTTACCTGATGAACCTGTCGGTGGCCGACCTCCTCTACATCGCCACTCTGCCGCTGTGGATCGACTACTTCCTGCAGCACGACGACTGGATCCACGGTCAGGAGAGCTGCAAGCTGTTCGGCTTCATCTTCTACACCAACATCTACGTCAGCATCGCCTTTTTGTGCTGCATATCGATGGACAGGTACCTGGCTGTGGCGTACCCGCTGCGCTTCGCCAAAGTCCGACGGATTAAAACGGGTAGGTTGTGAACACCAGGCAGAGGAAATCCTTCAATCTAGAGGGAGGATTACGGGGAACAGATGCAGCACCACATCCTCTATTAGCTTGATAATGCTATATTTCTGCTGAATTGCACTGCAGCACAGTTAGCAGGCAGAGGGGATTGTGGGATTTATCTCTTTTTCCCAACAATATTTCAAGCCTGAACGGTGGACAGTTGCTTCCGCAAAGTGCGTTAATTCTGGTAATGCATACTTCATCGGCCATTAACCCGCTTATGCCATGGTCACTAACAAAACACATAAATATTCAATCAGTTTGTAGTACTTTATTGTTAGAATTTTCGGTTTAGATCGCCTTTTTTACAAAAAGCGGACTATTTGTTACGCGGTGTGGCGTGGACCTCGACTGGAGTGCCAAAGGAAAGCAATATTTATGCTGATGATCACGATGTGTTAAATAAAGCATCAGTTCAGAGGGAAAGTTCTCCTCTTACCGCTTGTTTTTGTCCAGGTGATGAAGCTAAAGATTGTTTTAAAGAAGCCGGCGCAGTGATATAGAACATTTAAGCTAAGTGACCGGAACTCATTTTTTAGGCGTGCCGTTATCACTTTTTAAGCCACACCCAGCAGCCAATCAGAATCGAGTATTCTCCCGAACCGTGGTATAATTTTGTTTTAATCTCTTTTGTTAAATTTTTAGGGGCAGGCTTTAATAAGCTAAGCATCTGCCTGCTCCTTTTCAGACATCTGTTGTATTGTTACCATAATATGATCATGATTATTGTTATTATTATTAGTAGTAGTAGTAATAGTAGTATTTTGTTCTGGGGGTTTCTGTTTAATTTTTAGGGGACTGCTTAACAAACTTAGCTTTGGCTGCACCTTTTCAGACATGTTTTTTTAATTGTTATTATTTTTATATCATTGTTGTTGTAGCCGTTATCATCTATACGTTTTCATCATGTAGGTTCTGAATATTAACACTTTTTAAGCAAATGTAATTTGAAACAAAGATTGAGCTAGCATTAGCATCACTATATTTTGTACCACAGTGAGTCGGGGACAAATAGAACCACCGGCTACGCCGCTACAGCTAGCGGGGGGCTAGTAGCTAATATACAACCTGTCGTTGATCAGAGGAAGAACATCTGCGGACTTCAGGAGCGAGTTCTCTGTGGGTTTACCTGGCCTGAATAACTATTGGTTCCTGATGTGTTCCAAGATGCGCCCACTTGTAGCCCACTGGTAACCTCATTGGCACCTGGAGTAAGAACAACATAAACAAAAGAGCTCTTTTTTGTTATCAACACATAACTTGCTAGCTACTAGCACCTTGCTAGCTGCAGTGATTCAGCCATGAAAAAGCGTTCATGCTACGTACACTCCGGGCATAAGCTGCACATTCAAGAACGTGCTAAAGAGGCGATATTGAACGTGCTTTGAGCCTACGGTGTTCATGCTGGACTGTCGCTATCCAATCGGCTAATGCTAGCGCGTGTACTCACGGTCGGAGGAGACTTGGTGCAAATCTTGTGAATCTTGCTCCAGGTGTAAATAATCTTTCACTGGTTTGACTTTTGACGTGCGTTCATTATTAAACGTCCAAACGCACATTTACAGGCGTTTGCATGACTTTTCATTGGAAGTGGCCACTTAAAGGCGCGGTGCTGAGCCCAGTGTGAACGTAGCATGAATGTAGCGTGAGAACACGACAAAAGCATGCTAACATGTCAATGCCCTTTTGTCAAAAATACCTCCTGTTGAGGGACGCAAGAATACCTAAAGCTAAGACAATGGAAGTAGTTGTATGGTAGATATTTAAAAAATGCTATTTAAATGCTAACTTAGCTTTAGACGACACAAAAGCCAGAAAGAAGCAGACAAATGCTACAAACACACAAAGTATTACAATGAAAAAGAATCGTTTTAGTGTCAAAAAGGCTGTGCATTCATCTATGCTTTGTTTTTTTACTTTAAGAATAAGAATGATATGTCAAAGATCGGGTTTCTCATCGGGCTTTTCTCCTCTGAACCTCCTGCAGCGATCCTGGTCAGCTCCACCATCTGGATCATCGAGATCGTTGCTAATTCTGCTCCTCTTTTCCACAACGAGCTCTTCCAGGACCGCTTCAACCACACCTTCTGCTTTGAGAAGTACCCCATGCAGGACTGGGTGGCGGGGATGAACCTCTACAGGACGTTTCTGGGCTTCCTGGCTCCGTGGACGGCCATGCTGGTCGCCTACAGAGGCATCCTGGCAGCAGTCAGATGCAACGTCTCCACAGAGCGCCAGGAAAAAGCCAAGATCCAAAGACTGGCCCTGAGTTTAATCCTCATCGTGTTGCTCTGCTTTGGACCGTACCACAGCCTTCTTCTGGTGCGGACTGTCATGTTCATCAGGAAGCCGTGTGACTGCAGCTCCGAGGAGACCATGTTTGCGGCGTATCACGTGTCGCTGGCGCTGACGAGCTTGAATTGCGTCGCTGATCCCATCCTGTACTGTTTCGTCAACGAGGGAGCCAGGCACGACGTGGGCCGAGCCCTTTCAGCCTTGATGTCCGTGACCTGCCTCAGACGCTCCTCCTCCTCGCCGTCACACGTCGACATACTGAACGCCGGCTCGGTGACCATCGACACGCCGCTGTCGACCAAGAAGCAGCCTTGTGTGTACGCTGATGGCGGCAAAAGCGGAGGCTACAAGACGGAGCTGGTGGCTCTGAAGGAGGAGTGTCTACAGATGACTATTCTCAGCGTTAGGAAGTGAATCCTTCAGGGGCGACTGAAATTGCAAACGCACTGAGCCGATGGTGGTGTTCGGCATTCAGCCCGACATCTAACTAGTTTGGGTATCAAACCAGCAGTCGGAGCTGACGGAAGAGGGGATTTATCCCATCAGGTGTCATCATACTAACGATAAGGTGAAGGCCGTGTCACATAGCCGCTACGCACATATTTCGCCTTTTCCAGGTATGAAATTTCGCTCTTTCATGATACGTGTTTCTTTTTCGGTTTTTAACTGTTCGGAAGTTTTGGTCGCCTGAGAATTTGGCAGTTTTGGCGTATTTGACGCAGGGCAAATTCGTGGCTTTCCACGGCTGTTTAACGCATGTCTGACAGACTTTTCACGCATGTTTCACCGATGTATAACTTTAATGATACATATGTGAAAACTTCACCTAAAGACCACCACTTTTCTCCCTTTTTCCACGTATATTGACCAGTCTTTATCCGTGCAATATGCGCAAAACGTGCGTAGTGGCTGTTTGACGCGACCTTAACCGTTCACACAGAGGACCAGTTTCAAAAGAAACAGCTGACCTGGAAGTTAGCAAAAAAACCCCACCCTTATGCAAACGGAGGACAAGGCCAACTGAAGGCAGATAAACGAGCACAAATTCTGTGTTTTTCACCAGAAACCATTTTCATAGAGAGAAAACAAACTCATGTCATCTTCGAGGGATTTCTAAAGGGAAGTGTCCAGTTTTTCCAACTTTCTGCTCTGTGGAAACTAATTTAAGTCAAAGATTTAAGATATTTAAGAGTCTGTGCTGATGTCAGAGACGTCACCGGTTGTCAAGAACTACTTTCACAAAAACAGGAAGCGCACGTTTCTTGGTTTTCAGTGCAAAAAGTCTATTAAGGGAGCTTTAACTTTTAGAGAGGGAAATCATGGAGATAAAAGATAAGAAACAAATTAACGGTGTGTTCACGCGTCCCTCCAGTTCAAAGTCTCTGCATCTGAGACTTCAGTGCGACTCTAGTCCAAGTCCCCGTCTCTGGCTGCTGTGGCTGATTCCATCCACTTCTGTGACTCATAGACTTCATCTTTGAGGAAGAGGAGAAGCAAAAGACAAAAATCTGGAGGGAATCTGCTTCATTCTGTCATCTGCAGACTCTGGGTTAAACCGTGATCTCAGGTTAGGTCACACATGTCATAATGTCTACAGTCCAACATATAAGCCAATTTGTTGTTTAGATTAAATCCTCATACATTGTCCCAACCTTTGAGGATTTGAACCTACTGTCTCCCACTCTTTGGGTGGACACTCTCCCACTTGCCCCCAGAGTCAGTGTGACTGAGCTTGGAGTTGACATTCTACCATTTGTCAAAAGCAGCAAAAGAACTAACATGTTTTGAAAACCATAGTGGTATGACTACACTACCCAGAATGCCTAGAGGGACCAATAAGCAGGGGATTGGTCAGAGGGGTTAAGGGGAAGTTTTTCTAGAGAACTCTTTTCTTCTTCATGTCTTTTATCTGCAATAATCAATCAGCCTTTGCAGAGAGAGGAACACAACAGACAATATAACTTTATTGATAATAACGTTCAGTTGTGACACATAAAATACTGAACCATACTCTCACTTTTTCACTTCATCACGTTGAAGCACAGTACGTATCACTCCGCCAGGCTTCTGACTACATCCAACAATCCGTCAAGGGGTGTGGCTTCGTAGTTTACCAAAACCAAAATAATGGTACACATATCATGAACTGTTGATGGGTTAACTCTGGAAGGGCCCCCCCCTACATTTACAGAGTCCACTAGGGGCGCCACTCAGTCCTTCGCCCAACTTTCCCCTTCGCGGTTAGACTGCGTAACAGTTCTTCTTTCTACATATGAATTCCGCTCTAAAGTGGGCGTCGTCTTCTTATTGACAGCTGCCAGTCAAATCCCTTCAGAACTACATCTGTGTTTTAGATCGGCCATCAAGCTAGTCAGAAATATTTGTCCATTTTTGTTGGACGCTTCCTGTGGAGACGGAGACCTTTTGTCTATCCACATTTTTGACAAAGATTGGCGAGAATTAGATACTCCAAAAATGTATATTTTGTTAACTCTTACACATAAAATATATATATATTATTAATAAAATGCAGAACTTCTAGCTTAATATATGAAAAACTACATTTAAAGTACTAAACGTTCCTGACAGATGAAGTACTTGTTGGTACCTGAGCCCTGTGTCAAATGGTCCATTTTTTAATTGTTCTTTCAAGCTAAACGCAGTAAAGACAGAAGTGATCCAAATTCACCGTTTGGTTGATCAAAAGGTCAGAATAAATGTTAACATCTCACTGTGACGCCTCATTCTGTCAAAAACCAAACAGTGACAATAACGGCAGGATGTTTGTAAGAAGTATTTGAACAGATATTTGTACGCTGACATCTTCTGATGAAACATTTGTGCCTAAAGGGCCACCGTAGGTTCTGTCACCTCTTGACGCCATTCTCTAAAAACAGAAGAGACTTTTATTTTGAAGTTTTAAGCCTGGCGATGCTAAAGTTTTTGGGGCTTCCGTTCAGTGTGGCTGTCAGTCTTTGTGTTGTTGGTTTCTGCGTCGTGTCTGTTTGCATTATGGGATGCTCCCTGATGGCATCTGTTTACATTATTTAAACCGGACGAACTTACCAACCTTATGAATGGAAACAGGAAACGCCCGTCTGAACTCTGTACATCCGAGCGCATGAGTGCAGCCATGCTTTTGTTTTGGTTCGGCGAGCTCCGCCCTGTGTGCCACGGCCGGCGCTTTGGTCGACTCCCGTGTCAATGTTGGAATTAATAAATGATGCATTTGAAACTTTTGTTTGATTATTGAACACAAAAGATTTTAAAAAAAAACACGTTTATGTGGAAAAGTCTCACTGACCTTTGCCTGCAGCAGAAATACAGTTAATAAAAGGAAATGTTTATGAAGTATATTTGTTTAATTTAACTTTATTTCCCAAGAGGGTTTAGTTTACACTCAAATAAATCTGTTTCAAAGATCCGGGGGAAAAAACCCTGGAGTAGGGTTTGTACCACCCTAAACTGCCCCACGGGCGGAAATTTGAATTACGATAATCCTGTGACTAAAGAATTAAAAGAAGATTATAAAATAAGTAATGATAAAAAGTTACTTCCAAAAGTAATTAGGAGTAGTTTCCCACTACTTGATCCAAAAAGAAACAGCAACTCAATTTCTTTATGATAATAGTAACTAGTTACCAGAAAATTAACTATTTAGTTATCATAAAACTCAATTAAAAAAGGTCAAATTTACTTCAAGAAACTTTAATATTTGTATGGTAAGTATTTTGTTCAACAATAAAAGTAAATATTAAAAAAATGGTTTGTTTAACTCTGAACTTTCTGAAATAAATCCAACTTAAGGCCCGTACACACCGGGACGAATTTCGCGCGCGATTTTCGCCGACGTTTAACGCCTCGTGACTAAACAAAGGGCCCAAATGTGAGTGTGCACACCGACGTGAAAAAAACGCCACGCGTCAAAGCGTCAAAAAAAAAACGCTTCGGGTTTGTTTGTTTTTTGACGCATCGCGTCGAAAACTATTCGACCAATGAGAACGGCACTTTTGCACACGTGTCTGGAGCTTCTGAAGTCACAGTAAAACACAACTTGGGGGCGCTCAAACACAAAACTGCCTTGCTGAGCACACATACCAGCGAAGAAGATAGACGCCAAGTAGCGTCTACACTGCCGCGAAGAAATAATGACGGACATTCTAAAATATCCCCGAACCAAGCACCAGTTGGAGCTACTGGTGCCTGAAATATTCACGTTTTCTTTGTTTGATTCTGACAAGCGCATAAATACTTGCTCTCTTTTTCTGAGTGAAAAGCGACTTTAGGAAGCGTAAAGTTGTGCAGCGCCACCTTGTGTACAGGAGTATTTATTTAGAAAGTATAAATGAAAACTGTTTTTCAGATTAAAAGTTAATAAAGTACGACGGTTTTACGGCCACCAAGAAAAAATAAGTAAAATTACGAGATTTAAAGTCGTTAATTTACTAAATTATTTCTCTTAAATTTACGACTTTATTCTCGTGATTTAGCATTTCTGACTTTTTTTGACGTAAATTTACGACTTTATTCTCGGAATTTAGCATTTATGACTTTTTTTCTCGGAAATTTACGACTTCAATTGTTTGTAAACTGGCCCTAAAACTCTGTTCTAATAAAGTGAAAAACAATCAGAAAAAACCCCCAAAAAACTGCAGGAAGCTGAAAATAAAAAAAACCCACCAGTTCTGTTTGGACTGTTGAAACAGCTGAAAACACGTGACAATACGTTTACACCGAGCTCAGAAACGCGTTCAGTGGCCGCTTCTAATGCAAACGTGTGATTCGGGCTTCAAAACTCTGCAGTCGTCACGTATAGCAACACATGCTACCTGGAAATGCAGAACACTGTTGATGCTAATAAGAAAAAAAAGATTGAAATGATCAGAAACCCAAAAGACAACGTTTGTTAACACTGGAGATGTCGTCAGTGACGGCTAAATAGCACACGCTCTTTGGCGAACCGCAACTCTCTGATTGTTTATGCGATCAACGGGAATCAGCTGATTCCAACTCAGAGAAAAGCAGCTTTTTGTTGTTACACAACGCTTTACGCTACGTTATGCTACACATGACTAACGCAGAACTGCAGAATGGCGCTTTTCTCTGCGTTAGCATCAGACGATTTCCGTTGCAGACGTAAACATTTCATAAGCTGTTGCACGTCGGCGTGAGGCCGCTGTTCTCCGCCTGGAACATCCCTAAATGCGTTCAGAATTATATTAGTGGCTCGTATGCTAAATGAGTCACTACGTTAGCTAAAAACCAGATAAACAGACGCTGCTAATTTCTTAATTTATCGCTGAAGTAGCTAAAGAACATTACACCAGCGTAAAATTGAAATGATGGTTAACATGGGTACATTTTTAAAAATGTAAAACTAAATGAGATGAAAAAAAGCTAAACTTATTATTTATTGATTGATCAATTTTAAATGAGCTTAAGCTGTTTCATTTAATGCTAAATGCTACATTAGCTGTGGCAAATATAGATTAAATAAAGTTTCAGTCTTGTTTAATTTTGAAATTGTGTATTTTTAAGCATAAAAAAACACAAACAGATAAAAAATCATTGTTTTATTGTTTGCTCATTTGATGCATAATGCAGGACAACAGGGAAAACGACGTTTGAAAGCTAAGAAGCTAAACGTTAGCATACTTTGAAATATCACTACAAGTTTAGCTTTTATTTTTATTCCAAACAGAGTCAAACTTATTGACAGATTTAGCTGAAATGAAGTGAAATCCTGGGCTTTTTTCCCGAACCGAAGTTTTATATAGTAGATGTTTGATCTTCACAGCAGGAAGCCCGGTCTGACTTTGGCGTGTCCTTCACAGCAGCTCCTGCGGTTTGAGACGCCTTGTCATTTTTTCACACGTCATCATCAGTGTAATAAAGGGAAAGGTCACATGGGGACACGCAGGTGAAGCGGCGGCAGCTCGGCGTCCAGCCAACCGAGTCACCTTCAGCCGTCCCCCCATGTGTTCCTGCTCCCCGGGGAGGGGGGGCCGATGAACAACATGAAGGGTCGTCTGTGCTTGAGGAGGGGGGCGGTCTGCCCCCCTCCATGCTGCTTCCAGGATGAGGCGGGACGGAGAACGCCGCTCTCCTTCTTGAGGAGGCGGGACACACACACACACACCCCCGCCTGAGGGGGGAGGCGAGTCTCCCCCTTTATGCTCCACTGCTCACCTCTGCTGCAGGGCTATAAATAGAAGCTGAGCCAAGGCCGCGCCTTCATTACCGAACACCTGTTTATGAGACGGATTGGTGATCAGGTGAGGAAGAAAACGCCTCTGGGAGACGAAGAGCAGATGTTTGTCCTTCATCTTCATCGCCCTTCATCTTCCCCTGAAGACCTCCCCGTGGAGGTCAGAAACCACCGACGTCATCGGCTGCAGGTCGCTGATTTTTATCACCTGGCTGACCACTCCACACCCTGGATCTGAACGTTTTAGCTCCCGGTGGCTGAAAACGTTTCACCTGAAAGCATCTTGAAGGACACGACCTGAGGGCAGGGGGCGTGTCCTGCAGGTCGGTGAGAAAAACACCCCGAGGTCCTCTTTCCCGCTCTGACATTAACGCTGGCCTTTAATCATCTTTAATCATTCATGGATCCAAAAGCTGGAGGCGGAAAGGAACGGCGTTCCCAGCTTCAGGGGGACCATGTTCATGCGTCACCTCTGGAGGCCAGAAGGCTGCAGCCTTTGAAGGAAGAAAAAGTCAAAACTCTGCTCACCTCTGAGGAGGAGGCCGCAGCTTTTCTGTTTTGATTTTATTTATCATAAGCAAAGTACGTGAAGCAGTGGCGCTCACGCCAGAGCCGCAGCATCGTGTCAGCTCAGCGCTGCTCTGTGTTTGGATTAAACAATGATGTACGGCAAGCAGTGAAGGACAAAAGTGCGACAGAATAACACTTATTGAACCAGGTTAGAACCCACGGAGGTCAAGAACTGTTTTTCAAGGTCGACTTGGACCAGAAGTCAGTAGCACACGAAGCAAAACGGAAACGGCAACAAAAGACGAATAAAAAGACAAGAACAGGTCAAAGGTATCTCAGCATGTCCCCTCACAGCAAATCCACGTTCACTGATCCCCGCTGGCAGACACCGTCATGCTGGGCTTTCTTGTATTTCAACCGGGCTGGGGACAGGCACAGGGGGACCCAGACTCGGGTGGGGGCCGCCTTATGGCTACATAGCTAGCATGAAGGGTATTGCGCAAGGACCCACACTGGATGACGCTGATCGCAACCCTTGGGGATCAAACCCTGATTTCCCATGTGCCGGTCCTCCACTCAACCCAGAGCCATATATAATAATCATAATAAAATAATAATAATACAACATAAAAAAGGGCATTTTGAAGTAGAATGGTTAAAAGTCCTGTTTTTTCAATTAAAATGAAAAAGTTTGATTTCAGTTTGTAGACTTACTTACTGTAGAACTAAAAGCTTCTTTTTTTTCCCACAAATGAAGCAAAGCTGGAATTAGACGGTAGTTCTGTGTTTTTCCACATAAACCTGCTGAGATAAAACATGAAACGTCGAACTCGATGAGCTTTGCTAAACACGTCAGATTGAGTTCATGTCTTTCTGATCGGAACAAAGAAAACCTCCAACAGAACCGACGGACTCTGAAAAACCCAACAAACAGCAGAACCTCCGCTGACGGACACTCTGATACCTTTTTTTTAAAACATATTCTTGGTAATCCTAAATATTTTCTGTAGTTCAAGTTAGTCACGTTATAAACTGACCAATCAGGAGGGGCCTGCTGGCCCCTGCGTCCAACATCCAAAACCTTTGACAGATTTCGTGTAGCCCGCTTTCGTGACGGTGGCTAGTGCCGTTCACGTGACACGTGCGCGCTCCTCGGCTGATACAAACGGGGAAATGATGCGATCGGACCGCAGCATCACCTGTACGTACCACGCGTACGACAATGGTACGTCCCATTTTCATGATGTCCCTTGCGTGGGAGATAACGGTCCACGGGCCCGGACAACCCGAAAGCCCACAGAAGCCATACGGGTCGACCCTCTGATGTGACCCTCTGCGTGTGACCACTCAATGAAACGAGAGAAGACGGCCCAGCGATGGTTGGGTACTGTCATGGAGAAGGCTTCACTTCCATTTCCAGGGGCGGTTCTGTAGCACCTTTAAAATAAATGTTCAAACACGAAGAGCAGAATTGGTACCTTGACGGATCACAACATAAAGCCATCTGCTTCTTCCTCCCACCACTGTGACCAATGTGACCCAGAATCCCGTTTTCAGGAGCGCGCTGCAATCGAATTAAAAAGGGAGCAGGTCACCAGCAACCGAGCGGCCAACGCAAACACACGGACGCCGGCGCTCTGCTTTTTGGATGCGCGTCACGCACTGTCACTCCAGAACAAAAGAGCTCATTTCTGACTGAATGTCATCGGTTGTTTGGATAAACCCCTCGTGGGTTTTTCTGAGCCCCTTCCACCGCAGCAGGCTGCATTAATCTTCACCACCGGAGGGCGGATCGGTCTATTTTCAGCTGCAGCCTTCATGGACCCGCTCTTCCTCCTCCTCTCCGAGTCAGAAGTGGATTCTTCTGCAGGGACGGGTTTAGACGTTCGTCCTGCGAGCGTTTGTGTTCGCAGGTTTCTCTCCTGCAGCTGAAAAAACCGACGCTTTAAGGACCTGTTAGAAACCGGAAGGAAACTTCAAGATTTTCACAAACACTTTATGAATTTCTTGAATTCAAAGCTACAGTTCCTCATCACCATTTGTATCATATGTGAGTCACACTTTTCTGAGACCCCCTTTCTCACTAGCATGATCCAAACTTTCCTTAAAAAAAACCATTGGATACGATTTGGTCTGTTTTCTGCCCTGTAGTGCACCATCATTCCACTAGGGGCAGTAGAAGGGCTTTCTCTGCCCATTTTAAAAAATGGCTGCTTCCATGAAATCTCAAAAACACTTTTGGCGGGAAAGAAGTTGAGGCGACACTTTCTTGGTGAGGAAAAACTCATCGATGTTCATTTTTGAAATGACAAATGTGTGGATTAAATGTGACACAGCGGGTAAGTACGATGTTTATTTTCCTGAACACTCAGGTCAATCATGTTTCAGAATCTTTTATTGTCACTATGCAGTGCACACTGAAATTGTTTTCAGCAGCCCTTTTCTAATAAATATTAAAAAATAAATAAATAATAAAGACTGTACAGCAACATTAGATGAATATTACACACATGATTTAAAGTGCAGTCAGAGCATTGCCAACTGTGTGGTGACAGCAGATTAGTGGCTTATGTTAAGACTGTGTGGGGGGGGGGGGTGTTGACACAATTGTGTGATTGGGGGTGGGGGGGTGGAGCCGTTTCTCAGTCTGCTCGGGTGGGTTCTGTTGCTCCTGTATCTCTTTCCAGAGGGAAGAGGTCCAAACAGTTGGTGTCCCGGGTGGGCGGGGTCTGCAGCTACACGACTTGATGTGGTCCACCTCCTTCCCATGAATCGGGGGGGGGGCTTCTGAAGTCCACAATGACCCCCTCGGTCTTGGAGGTGTTCAGGATGAAGTTTTTTTTTTTTTTTTTTTTTTTTTTTTTTTTTTTTTTTTTTTTAACTTGTCCTGTCCAACAGCTAGGCAGACAGATGAGAGCTGAGGGCCTCTTGGGTTGGACATATTTTACTTTAACAAGAGGGGTTATTAATCTTCAGACAAACCAAAGGTATGTCTGGATAAACCCCTTTTGTAATTGAGGCCAAACTTTATTAATTTCAAACATGTCTGAAAATCTTTGGTGTTGGACCGGACGGAAAAGGAAAGAGGGGAAGAAGAGAGAGGGACGTTAGAGAGAGGGGGGGTAGGGGGTGATAATAGGAGGGGAAGGGGGATAAGACCATGAAGCAGCATAAAGCAGCAAGTTTACTGGTTGTTAATCATTATGGTAAGGTTCAAATGAAAAAAAAAACAAAAAAAAAGGGCGGAGCCTGTCCACACACACACTCAAATGTTATAAACACACCTGTTAGTTGCAAAAATGTCCACCTGTCGACATGTACACAAAACAGATAGTGTTCACACGCATACTTATGCCTTAAAACCAACTAGTGTGAAATATTTCAGTCATTCAGTCTGTTGAGCTAACACCTGTGCTCAGGTGAGTGTTTATGTTCTTCTAAAATGGATGGTGGAACGTGAAAAGAAGGAGGGAGAGTGCCCAGCCATCCCCACCCCAAGACCCCCACCGCACCAGCAGCGGCAGCCGGAATCCCCCCAACGCCACACGGGAACCGGCAGGGAACAACCGCCGCCCGGGCGACCAAGCCCGCCACCCAGGCCAGGGCCAGCAGGGCCGCCGCAAGGCCCCCAGAGCCAGAGAGCAGGGAGGCACGGAGGGAAAGAGGGCGCCGCCCCAGCCCAACCAGGAGAGCAGCCCCCCCGCCGCGCCGGGAGAACCCAACGCAGGGCCCCACCGGAGAAGGACGCCCACAGCCCCAGACGAGCACCCCACCACCACCCAGGAGTTCCGGGCATCCCCCCGCCCCAACCCCAGGTACGAGCCAGGACCCCCCAAGGGAGACCCACTCCGCACTCCAGGCAGCCATCCGCCCGGCCCACGGTTGGTCCAGGGAGGAGCGAGGCAGGGGCCCGCCGCCCCCGCCCAGGATGAAGTTGTTGTCGGCACACCATCCTGTTAGGTGCTGGACCTCCTCTCTGTGGTGGGTCTCATCGTGGTTCGATATGAGACCTACTACGGTGGTGTCATCAGCAAACGTTAGAACCATGTTTGCGGGATGAATGGTAGAGCAGTCGTGGTTGAACAGAGTGAAGAGGGCGGGGCTGAGGACACACCCCTGTGGTGTTCCTGTGCTCAGGATCAGTGTGGATGATGTTCACTCCCCGATTCTCAACACTTGGGGCCTGTTGGTGAGAAAGTTCCTGTTTGCATCCTAAACTAACATCGTTGTGAGCAACGACTGAACAAATCGCCCATCAGACAGACCGTACATGATTTGAGCGTTTCGCTGAAACACATCAGCCTCAGAATTCAGAAGCTGCAGCAAAGAAAAAGTCTGAAGTATGGTTCCAGCGCCGCAGAGCAGGAAATGGTTTTTCTGTGATTTACCGCCGTCTGTCGGAGCGTTGAGCGGCCGCTCCATCTTCAGGAGGAAAACAAGGTTTCTGTTGTCAGGAATGATTCAGCGGCTCGGTAAAATCAATGCTCTACTCCAGGTTTGGTCGTTTTTGTGACCTTGTGTGTTTCTGTCTTGTGTGTGTGTATGTGTTTGTGTCCTAATAAAGGACACAGGCTCAGCGGAGTGGGCAAAGTGTCATGTGACACACCAGATATAAACGATCAGAATGACACAAAAAGAGTTTTCTAAAGCTAAAGCGGCAGGGTGGTTCAAGAATGGACAATTGCAGATATATTTGAGGGAATTTAGCAGATCTCAGAGACGCACAAACGCACAAAAACAAACACACACAGGACAGGAAAAGAAGATAAAACAATAAACTTCAAAAACCAGACTCTGTTTAAGTTCATTTTAGTGTAAAGTTTAGGTTTTTAACATCCCTTGGAGAAATATTCACTTCTGAAACCGGCCTCTGGTGGTCATTTCAGGTACTGCAACTCCTGGTATTTCTGGGTCTCCGTCACATTTGGATAAGAACTTTTCATAGACCCACTGAACCGGACGAAGACTGAACCATTGAAATCAGAGATGAACCTTGTTCAGTCCAAACGACAAAAATGTGACGGATTAACTGAAATCAGGATGATCGGAGAGTGAGTTATCTGGAGTGAGTTGGATGAGGTCATAGAGAGTTTTCCCAGAGAGCCAGACAGCACCGCATGGTGGTGTGTAAGATGACTCTGGAGGTCAGGAAGAAGAAGAGAGGGAAAACAGAAAAGAAGACCAAGTGGTGGAAGCTACAGAATGAAGAAACTTGTGAGGAATTTAGGCAGAAGTTGAGACAGGTCCTGGGTGGTCAGGATGAGCTTCCAGATGACTGGGAAACTACAGCAGAGATTATCAGGGAAACAGGTAGGAAGGTGCTAGGTGTGTCATCTGGAAAGAGGAAAGACGGTAAAGACACTTGGTGGTGGAATGAGGAAGTACAGGAATGCGTCCAGAGGAAGAGGTTGGCTAAAAGGAAGTGGGATGTAGAAAGGACTGAGGAAGGTAGACAGGAGTACAAGGAAGCGCAGCGTAGAGTGAAGAGAGAGGTGGCAAAGGCCAAACAGAAAGCTTACGATGAGCTATATGACAGGCTAGACACAAAGGAAGGAGAGAAGGACTTGTTCAGGCTAGCCAGACAGAGAGACAGAGATGGGAAGGACGTGCAACAGGTAAGGGTGATTAAGGACAGAGATGGAAAGGTGCTAACAACCCAGGAGAGTGTACAGAAAAGATCTTCTTTCTCTTTCGGCTTTTCCCATTAGGGGTCGCCACAGCGAATCATCCTTTTCCACCTCACTCTATCATGGACATCTTCTACCCTAACATTAGCCAACTTCATGTCCTCTGTTAAGACATCCATGTATCTCCTCTTTGGCCGTCCTCTTGCCCTCCTGCCAGGCAGCTCCATCTCCAACATCCTTCTACCAATATATCCACTATCCCTCCTCTGAACATGTCCAAACCATCTCAGTCTGGCTTCTCTGACTTTGTCGCTAACACAGGCAACATGAGCCGTCCCTCTGATGTACTCGTTCCTTATCCTGTCTAACCTGGTCACTCCTAAGGAGAACCTCAACATCTTCATCTCCGCTACCTCCATCTCAGCCTCTTGTCTCTGTCTCACTGCTACCGTCTCTAACCCATAGAGCAGAGCTGGTCTCACCACTGTCTTGTACACCTTTCCTTTGAGTCTTGCTGGCACTCTTCTGTCACACAACACTCCTGACACTTTCCTCCAACCGCTCCAACCTGCCTGCACTCGCCTCTTCACCTCTTTTCCACACTCCCCATCACACTGAACTGTTGACCCCAAGTACTTAAACTCCTGCACCTTCTTCACCTCAGCCCCCTGTAACCTAACGCTTCTACCTTGATCCCTCTCGTTCAGACACATGTATTCTGTCTTACTACGACTGACCTTCATGCCTCTTCTTTCCAGAGCAAACCTCCACCTCTCTAGCTGTTCCTCCACCTGCTCTCTACTCTCACTGCAAATTACAATGTCATCCGCAAACATCATTGTCCAGGGAGATTCCTGTCTTACCTCATCTGTCAGCCTGTCCATCAGCATAGCAAACAAAAAAGGACTCAAAGCTGATCCTTGGTGTAGTCCCACCTCCACCTTGAACTCCTCTGTCTGACCTACAGCACATCTCACCACCGTCATACTTCTCTCATACATGTCCTGAACTACTCTGACATACTTCTCTGCCACTCCAGACGACCTCATACAGTACCACAGCTCCTCCCTCGGCACCCTGTCATACGCCTTCTCTAAATCTACGAACACACAATGCAGCTCCTTCTGACCTTCTCTGTACTTTTCCATCAACATTCTCAAAGCAAAAATGGCATCAGTGGTGCTCTTACGGGGCATGAAACCATACTGCTGCTCACAGATCTCCACCTTCTTCCTAAGCCTGGCTTCCACTACTCTTTCCCACAGCTTCATTGTGTGGCTCATCAACTTTATTCCTCTATAGTTGCTGCAGTTCTGCGTGTCACCCTTGTTCTTAAAGATCGGAACCAGAACGCTTCTCCTCCATTCCTCAGGCATCTTCTCACTCTCTAGAATCCTATTGAACAACCTTGTTAGAAATTCCACTGCTGCCTCTCCTAAGCACTTCCATACCTCCACAGGAACGTCATCAGGACCAACGGCCTTTCCGCTCTTCATCCTTTTCAGAGCCTTCCTAACCTCATCCTTTCCAATCTCTGCTACTTCCTGCTCCACAACAACCACATCTTCCTCCCTTCTTTCCCTGTCATTTTCCACGTTCATCAGCTCCTCAAAATACTCCTTCCATCTTTTCTGTACACTCTCCTGGGTTGTTAGCACCTTTCCATCTCTGTCCTTAATCACCCTTATCTGTTGCACGTCCTTCCCATCTCTGTCTCTCTGTCTGGCTAGCCTGTACAAGTCCTTCTCTCCTTCCTTTGTGTCTAACCTGTCATATAGCTCATCGTAAGCTTTCTGTTTGGCCTTTGCCACCTCTCTCTTCACTCTACGCTGCGCTTCCTTGTACTCCTGTCTACCTTCCTCAGTCCTTTCTACATCCCACTTCTTTTTAGCCAACCTCTTCCTCTGGACGCATTCCTGTACTTCCTCATTCCACCACCAAGTCTCTTTACCGTCTTTCCTCTTTCCAGATGACACACCTAGCACCTTCCTACCTGTTTCCCTGATAATCTCTGCTGTAGTTTCCCAGTCATCTGGAAGCTCATCCTGACCACCCAGACCCTGTCTCAACTTCTGCCTAAATTCCTCACAAGTTTCTTCATTCTGTAGCTTCCACCACTTGGTCTTCTTTTCTGTTTTCCCTCTCTTCTTCTTCCTGACCTCCAGGGTCATCTTACACACCACCATGCGGTGCTGTCTGGCTACACTCTCTCCTACCACCACTTTGCAGTCATTAACCTCTCTCAAATGACCTCGTCTACATAGGATGTAGTCCACCTGAGTACTCCTACCTCCACTTCTGTATGTCACTCTATGTTCCTCTCTCTTCTGGAAGTAAGTGTTGACTACAGCCATTTCCATCCTCTTCGCAAAGTCCACCACCATCTGTCCCTCCAGATTCCTTTCCTTCACACCAAACCTGCCCATCACCTCCTCATCACCTCTGTTGCCCTCACCAACATGCCCATTAAAGTCTGCTCCAATAACAACTCTCTCTCCTCTGGGGATACTCTCTATGACCTCATCCAACTCACTCCAGAATCTCTCCTTCACTTCTAACTCACAGCCAACCTGTGGCGCATACCCACTGACTACATTCACCATCACCCCTTCGATTTCTAACTTTAAGCTCATCATCCTGTCTGAGACTCTTTTCACCTCTAGAACACTGTTTACAAACTCCCCCTTCAGAATCACTCCTACCCCGTTTCTCTTCCTATCAACACCATGATAGAACAGTTTGTATCCTCCTCCAATACTACGTGCCTTGCTGCCCTTCCACCTTGTCTCCTGCACACACAGTACATCTACCTTCCTTCTCTCCATCATGTCTGCCAGCTCTCTGCCTTTCCCTGTCATTGTGCCAACGTTAAGAGTCCCTATTCTCAAACCTATGTTCCTGCCTTTTCCCTTCTCTCTCTGGCCACGGGCCCTTCTGCCTCCCCTCTTTCTTCGACCAACAGTAGTCAAATTTCCACCGACACCCTGTAGGTTAACAGCATCGGTGGCGGTCGTTGTTAACCCGGGCCTCGACCGATCCGGTATGTCTAAAGTGTTGTGGATGATTCGCATGGTTATTTTGGCAATTTTTACGCCGGATGCCCTTCCTGACGCAACCCTCTCTATTTATCCGGGCTTGGGACCGGCACAGAGGCAACTGGCTTGCAACCCCTGTGGCTAGATTCGTGTACAGAAAAGATGGAAGGAGTATTTTGAGGAGCTGATGAACGAGGAAAATGACAGGGAAAGAAGGGAGGAAGATGTGGTTGTTGTGGAGCAGGAAGTAGCAGAGATTGGAAAGGATGAGGTTAGAAAGGCTCTGAAAAGGATGAAGAGCGGAAAGGCCGTTGGTCCTGATGACGTACCTGTGGAGGTATGGAAGTGCCTAGGAGAGACAGCAGTGGAATTTCTAACAAGGTTGTTCAATAGGATTCTAGAGAGTGAGAAGATGCCTGAGGAATGGAGGAGAAGCGTTCTGGTCCCGATCTTTAAGAACAAGGGTGACACGCAGAACTGCAGCAACTATAGAGGAATAAAGTTGATGAGCCACACAATGAAGCTGTGGGAAAGAATAGTGGAAGCCAGGCTTAGGAAGAAGGTGGAGATCTGTGAGCAGCAGTATGGTTTCATGCCCCGTAAGAGCACCACTGATGCCATTTTTGCTTTGAGAATGTTGATGGAAAAGTACAGAGATGGTCAGAAGGAGAGACAAGAGGCTGATATGGAGGTAGCGGAGATGAAGATGTTGAGGTTCTCCTTAGGAGTGACCAGGTTAGACAGGATAAGGAACGAGTACATCAGAGGGACGGCTCATGTTGCCTGTGTTAGCGAGACAGAGTCAGAGAAGCCAGACTAAGATGGCTTGGACATGTTCAGAGGAGGGATAGTGGATATATTGGTAGAAGGATGTTGGAGATGGAGCTGCCTGGCAGGAGGGCAAGAGGACGGCCAAAGAGGAGATACATGGATGTCTTAACAGAGGACATGAAGTTGGCTAATGTTAGGGTAGAAGATGTTCATGATAAAGTGAGGTGGAAAAGGATGATTTGCTGTGGCGACCCCTGATGGGAAAAGCCGAAAGAGAAAGAAGAGGATGATCGGAGAAGACCAAGAGTCTGATTTGGATCTTAAGTTCTTTTCTCATTTCATGAACAGAACCGGATGTGGGCCGCTCAGCGGTACCTAAGGTGGAACGATAAAATCTGCCGTCAAACTTCTGCCGTCTGGAAGTCAGACTCTTCACTCAGAAAACTGGTTCAGGTCCAGACAGAAAACTGGTTCGGGTCCAGACAGAAAACTGGTTCAGGTTCAGACAGAAAACTGGTTCAGGTCCAGACGGAAAATTGGTTCAGGTCCAGACGGAAAACTGGTTCTGGTCCAGACTGAAAACTGGTTCTGGTCAAGACAGAAAACTGGTTCGGGTCCAGACAGAAAACTGGTTCAGGTCCAGACTGAAAACTGATTCAGGTCCAGACAGAAAACTGGTTCAGGTCCAGACAGAAAACTGGTTCAGGTCCAGAAAGAAAACTGGTTCGGGTCCAGACAGAAAACTGGTTCAGGTCCAGACGGAAAATTGGTTCAGGTCCAGACAGAAAACTTGTTCAGGTCCAGACGGAAAATTGGTTCAGGTCCAGACGGAAAACTGGTTCTGCTCCAGACTGAAAACTGGTTCTGGTCCAGACAGAAAACTGGTTCGGGTCCAGACGGAAAACTGGTTCAGGTCCAGACGGAAAACTGGTTCAGGTCCAGACTGAAAACTGATTCAGATCCAGACAGAAAACCGGTTCAGGTCAAGACAGAAAACTGGTTCAGGTCCAGACAGAAATTTGATCAGGTCCAGACAGAAAACTGGTTCGGGTCCAGACAGAAAACTGGTTCGGGCCCAGACAGAAAACTGGTTCGGGTCCAGACAGAAAACTGGTTCGGTTCCAGACTGAAAACTGGTTCAGGTCCAGACAGAAAACCGGTTCAGGTCCAGACAGAAAATTGGTTCAGGTCCAGACAGGAAACTTGTTCAGGTCCAGACGGAAAATTGGTTCAGGTCCAGACGGAAAATGGTTCTGGTCCAGACTGAAAACTGGTTCTGGTCCAGACAGAAAACTGGTTCGGGTCCAGACGGAAAACTGGTTCAGGTCAAGACAGAAAACTGGTTCAGGTCCAGACTGAAAACTGGTTCTGGTCCAGACAGAAAACTGGTTCGGGACCAGACAGAAAACTGGTTCAGGTCCAGACAGTAATCCGGTTCAGGTCCAGACAGAAAACTGGTTCGGGTCCGGACAGAAAACTGGTTCATGTCAAGACAGAAAAGTGGTTCAGGTCCAGACAGAAAACTCGTTCGGGTCCAGACTGAAAACTTGTTCTGGTCAAGACAGAAAACTGGTTCGGGTCCAGACAGAAAACTGGTTCAGGTCAAGACAGAAAACTGGTTCAGGTCCGGACGGAAAACTGGTTCGGGTACAGACAGAGAACTGGTTCAGGTACAGACAGAAAACTGGTTCAGGTCCAGACAGAAATTTGATCAGGTCCAGACAGAAAACTGGTTCGGGTCCAGACGGAAAACTTGTTCAGGTCCAGACGGAAAACTGGTTCAGGTCCAGACGGAAAACTGGTTCAGGTCCAGACAGAAAACTGGTTCGGGTCCAGACGGAAAATTGGTTCAGGTCCATACGGAAAACTGGTTCAGGTCCAGACGGAAAATTGGTTCAGGTCCAGACGGAAAACTGGTTCAGGTCCAGACTGAAAACTGATTTAGGTCAAGACAAAAAAAACGGTTCAGGTCCAGACAGAAAACTGGTTCGGGTCCAGACAGAAAACTGTTTCGGGTCCAAACAGAAAACATGTTAAGGTCCAGACGGAAAACTGGTTCAGGTCCAGACGGAAAACTGGTTCAGGTCCAGACAGAAAACTGATTCAGGTCCAGACAGAAAACCGGTTCAGGTCAAGACAGAAAACTGGTTCAGGTCCAGACTGAAAACTTGTTCTGGTCCAGACAGAAAACTGGTTCGGGTCCAGACAGAAAACTGGTTCAGGTCCAGACAAAAATCCGGTTCAGGTCCAGACAGAAAACTGGTTCAGGTCCAGACGGAAAACTGGTTCGGGTCAAGACAGAAAACTGGTTCAGGTCCAGACGGAAAACTGGTTCGGGTCCAGACTGAAAACTTGTTCTGGTCAAGACAGAAAACTGGTTCGGGTCCAGACAGAAAACTGGTTCAGGTCAAGACATAAAATTGGTTCAGGTCCAGACGGAAAACTGGTTCGGGTCCAGACAGATAACTGGTTCAGGTACAGACAGAAAACTGGTTCGGGTCCAGACAGAGAACTGGTTCAGGTACAGACAGAAAACTGGTTCAGGTCCAGACAGAAATTTGATCAGGTCCAGACAGAAAACTGGTTCGGGTCCAGACAGAAAACTGGTTCGGGTCCAGACAGAAAACATGTTAAGGTCCAGACGGAAAATTGTTTCAGGTCCAGACGGAAAACTGGTTCAGGTCAAGACGGAAAACTGGTTCAGGTCCAGACAGAAAACTGGTTTGGGTCCAGACGGAAAATTGGTTCAGGTCCAGACAGAAAACTGGTTTAGGTCAAGACAGAAAACTGGTTCAGGTCCAGACAGAAAACTAGGTTGATGACGTCATATCCGCGACTTTAAAAAATTAAAAGAAAGTAGTGACCGTGGTGTTTGAATTGCTTTTCAACTTCAGGGCACTACATAGTAGCACTAAATAGTTTTATCGTAGTTAGGGTGGGAATACGGACACTAGGAAGGAATTTGGACATAGCCAAGTTCTTCATGACTGGAGGAAAACTGGGATATTCTTTTAAAGCTTCACTGACCCTGGCTTTGTGGAGTTGCCATGTCAACATCATGAAAGAGCCTGACTTTTTTTTTTTTTTAAAACCAGGAAGTGTTTGGAGGCATCTGCCAGAGTTGGTTTTTGGGTCTTTCCATCGTCTGCTCTCCTTTTTCTTCATCCGAAACACAAAAATCCTGATTTGACGTTTCTTCCTCAAAAAACTGAACATTTGAAACTTTGCCTCTGAATAAATGAGGAGCTTGACTTTTTGAAACTGAAGTGTTCTGGTCTGAAGCTTCAGGAAGGATCAGAGTTTCTCTTCTGCAGAAATGACACGGCGGAGCGAGAGCGCCATCTGGTGAGTTCACAGCGAAACATCCGGCACACAATTTTCCTTTTTTTTTAACATCTGAAGGATTTCAGCTCTGATTCCAGTACAGAAAAGACGAGAAGAGCGTTTCCTCCTCTCTTCTGTGGCGCCTGCTCCGCCCACTCGCTGCTCCAACTCCACCCAATCACCAAAGTTTTTGGGCCATAGGATCAGAATCACGGGTCGGGCAGAACCTGCTGCCTGTAAGGCTGAAGGTCTGCGACCCCCAACGCACTTTGAAAGGTTTAATCAACAATTTTAGATTTCAGCTGTGTTTTCTTCCTTTATTTATTTAAAAATAATGTTGAAACCGTCATTTATAATCTATTTTAAATAACTAAAAGAAAAAGCTGAACATTTAATTTTTTTCAAATCTATTTACATTTTTTTAATTGAAGTTGAAACATTATATTTTTAATAAAAGATATGTTGTTTTGTAACTATATATATTTAATGTGTTTATGATATGAGGCTTTTAATTTGATACAAATGGAGCAATTGGAGTTTAAGTGCTTTTAACTTAGAACGCCACGATGGCGTGCTCGCCAAAGGTCACCAAAGGTTAAGGAGGAATTCTGCGGAGCAGAAAAGCTTTTTTTTATGTTTAAACAACTTTGTTGCACAAAGTAGAAGTAATACAACTAGTAAGTAACACAATTTTACTAAATAAACTTCAAATATGACAAGGGAGCATAGATACAACATGCATTTTACACAAAACATTGAAACATACGGCTTTCTGATTGAGGCCTGTAGAGACAGACGGAGATGTATTTGAATTGGTTTGATTAATACGAGGAAAAAGTTAGAAGATGATGAGAATTTGCATTTATGGTTATAAAATTTGCCAAAAATGATAAGAAGATTTGAGTCCACATTTTTAGTGTGAAAGCCAAAAATGATGTGTTCAGATTTCAGAGGGAAGTTGGGGTGAATATGTTGTAAGTTAACTGTAAACATTTTTTTCAGAAAAAGTCTAGTTGGTTGATGGTTTGTGGGTCAACTGTCTTCATGAATCCCACATGGTGGGGAAGATTCTGTGCAGTAACTTCTTTCATCTTATTGTTTATCCTCGATGTTTGGGTCACACTGCAGCGGAGGAGAAAACCTCCTGGGGTGAAGACTAACATGATGATGATCATGATGATGCTCAGGAATTCAACATGGCGTCCTCCGCCGTGAATCGCTTTGACCGTTTCTCACATTTGACACGACAAACACGGAGTTCCGAGATTCTGAGGTCATGTTCAGTTCTGGCGTCTCCTCTGATCCAAACGGTCTTCATGGATGAAATAAGAATCGTTCATTTGAAAAACATTCAAATGCGTCCGTTTTCAGGAGGTCATGAAGGTCATCGGAGGGAAAAGGAAAGTGACGAAACAGTGAGAAAAGAAAGAAGAAGACGACGTCTCCAGCGGACTCCTGACAGCACAGAGGAGACTTATGGGAACCAGAACCGGCCCGCCGGGATCTGGTGGATCCAGAACTGGACCACCGGATTTCTCCTCTGCTCTTAGTAGAACCCCCAGCATGCACTGGGGCTGTTTGCAGCTGGAGCGAGGTCACCACCGCCGTCAAGTCTGAGTTTGTCCTCTCCGGGTGGTTGGCGTGCCCCTGCCCTAAGCACAGGAATTATGGGATGGCTGCTGGGAGTCACAGTTTCCCATCTTATCGTTTCTGCCTTTCAGTCCAAGAAAAAAATACATTTTTTTTGTTCGTTTGTTGTTTTGTTCGTTTAGGTTGAAAGGAAACGCACATACGAATGTTTGTGTGTCTGTGTATGAAAAAGGCTTTATAAATAAAGTTTGATTTTGATTTGAATTATAATTATTCTTTCTTTAGGGCGAACCCTGAACTAAAGGATCATTGCAGTGACTTAAACAGATTTAACTGCATTTCTTTGCAAATAATGATTTGAAATAAAGACAAAACAGAATTTAACCAAAGGATTATGGGTCATTTTAAAAGTTTTCTTCCTCTTTGTTTGGGATCTTTCTTCTGCATCGCCGGTTTTTGATGTTGGAGGAGAATCTAAATTCAGAAGCTGCTCAACAGAAAAATCCCGTTTTGGAGCAGAAAGACACGAAGTCTGCTTCAGGTTGGACCGACGTCCACTTTTCCTGAACATGAACGCATCACAGCTGTCTCCTCCTCTGCTTCTGCCATGAATCTTCTCTCCGACGTCCACACTGACCTCATCCTCCTCGGAGATGAAGAGCAGCTCCTCATCGATCCTCCCGTCAGGAGGACGTTTGTGTGGAGGAGCGGACCGACGTGACAGGAACCTTCCTCTGCAGGGTTCTGCACCGACTCGCCCTCCACCTGCGGTGCGGTCCGCTCCGCACTTGTCCACCTGCTTCACAGGTGAAGCAGAAGATAAAAGGGTGGATGAAGGATCCGATCGTTTTTGTTGTCAGGAAGATAAAATAATTTTATTGTATTTTTAAATCAAGTTATAGACTAACATCTCCAACAAATCAGAAAAATCTCAGTAGTTTTATTCCCTTTTTTCTTGTTTGTTGAAACTCCCTTGGAATCAATCAATCAATATTCACGTGAATTTGAATGTGGACTTATTTACAGAAAAGTTTTTTTGACTCTATCGGCTTGTTTTTGCTTTACGTTTGTGTCGTTTTGCTTGTTGTCATGGAGACGGTCGCTAGAAATGATTGTTTAGAGTTTCAATGAATACAAAAACTGATCAGTTTGTGTTTCTTCTTTGTTCATCTCTGGCAAAAACATTTTTGTCTTCATGAAACAGCTCCCCCTCTCTGTCTGAACTTTGTGATTTTTCTAAGCCCATAAAGGGGGATGTTGTAGAACCTGGCATCCACAGGGGCCCTCATTTCCACCTTCCTGGTCTGTTTACATCCCATAATGCCCGGCTGCGGTGGCCGTTTTGGTCCAGTTGTTCCGCTCCGAGCACAGATTGTGTTCAGACTGAGGAAACCGAAGCTCAGTCTGATTGGAAACGAGTCGAAACCAGCTCCAAAGGTGAGTCCTGGATTTTGACCAGGAACCGCTTGGGTGTTTTCATAGGGAAAATCTGATCCAGATTATCACGGGAGACAACTTTTGGTTCACTTTAAGAGACCCAAATGTGTCTGAATCCACCCTCATCCTATTGTGCCTCGTGAGAAAATGTTCTCTGCAGGACAGGAGCAGCGTGTCGTTCCGGCAGGGCGCCGGCAGGGGGCAGCAGCGGTCTGCCTGCTGCAGCTTCAGCTCCCGGTTCTACTTTCTGTATCAAATCGATCCAAGATTGCGTCAACTGTTGGAATCCGGCAGGAACACGAGGCGGAGGCTCTGATGCTCAGACAAATCCAGGATTCTTTCAGCAGAGGAACCCGTGGAGCTGCGGTGGTTCTCCTGGTTCTCCAGTGTCTCACATCTCTGGGAATTCCAGGGCCTTTTTGTGGAACATTTCTGCGGTGAGGAGAAGCCCAAACCGACAGAACCGGGATGCGCTTCAGCTCTGAGGACTTTGGGGCTTCGAAATGTTCATCTAAAGTTTGAACAATAAAGTTTTCTTCAAAGTTTTTTTTATATATATATAGAAATGTGACCTCATGATGCCCCTCATGTGTGAAAGACAGGAAACAAACCTGCGTTCCCTTTGATGATTCAAAGCGGAAACAGAAATCTGAAGCTGCTCAGGTGCGCGCGCGGCTTTCTGCTTAAAAGATGTGAGGAACTGAAGCCGCTTTTTGGAAGAAAAACTGAAACGTCAGCAAAGAAAGAAAAAAACCCTGCAGAGAGTTTTAACAACCCGTGTCCACAGCTGCGCGCGCGCGCACACACGCACACATCTGCTCCAAACTAATAAAAGCTGAAGAATGCTGCTGCTCATGATCTCACTCCTCCTTTTCCGCGGGTCGCTGCGGCGGGAATGACCCGACCACGCGAGACCCCTGAAGCTCCAGGTGGAGCTCCTCCGCGCGTGACAGACACAACAATGTCACCTTGACGGCGATCCACAGGAGTCCAGGAGCTCTGCGAGTCTCTGTGGGTGCGCGTGAGGGAGGGGGAGCGGCGGGAGGAGCCCACGCAGCTCTCAGAGCCCGAGGATCCTCCGCAGGTCCAAGAGGAGCCGCGCGGAGATGTCAGCGCACACAGGTGAGTCAGGTGAGCCGGCCGCCCCACGCATCACACGCACGCGCCGGAGCTGGCACGCACGGAGACTTTATTCAGACTGAAGAGGAACAGTCAGAAACACCTGTCAAGGTTCTGATCCTTCATGAACCACAGGTGAACTGCTGCGCCGCGCGCGCGCCACAGTGCTCCTCCAACACCGGTTTCTCCCGTGACGCGTTCGCGTGCCTTCAGAAAAGAGCAACTTTTTCAAACGGGGAGCAGGCGGTCGCCGTTTTCATTGGTGAAAGTGAATCCACGGCGCGTGGCTGTAAAACCCGAGTTTACGCACGACCGCAAAGGCACCGCAAGGCCCGGTGACGTCAGCTGCGCCCGGGCGCCTCCTCCGGCAGCAGTGAGAGGAGGAGGAGGAGGAGGAGGGATGCTCTGAACTGCAGCATCTTCAGCCAGAAAACGAGCAGCACAAAGCGTCGCTTTCTCTGCGTCTTCCTCCAGCTCCGCGCCTCCCGCCTCCTCCACGCGCCCGTCACCCCCGGGAGGTCTCCGGACCGGAACCAGAACACGAGCAGAAGCACCTGATCTGGATTTTGATTTCCCACTTCATTGTTTGCGTGGGTTTTTTTTTGCCTTCTTCCCCCGACATGCTTTCAGCGGAATGAGACGCAAATCTTAGCGCGCGTTTGCGAAGCTTGACGGGACCCTCGCGACCCAGGAGCTCGGTTCCGAAGGACCCTCCATCTGCGCCGCTCCTGCTCTCGCCGCCGCTGCGCAGCATCTCGAAGGAGAAACGCGCAGCTCGCCTGCCCCCGTCCGTCCGTGCGTCCGTGCGTGCGTCAGGAAAAAAAGGCGTATTCTCCCCATTCTTCAAGCACTTTCTCCGTCCGCGCGGCTGCGCTGCGTAAAAGAGAGAGAAAGCCCGAACGGGAGAGGGATTTAGCGCAGCTTAAGCATCCAAGAGCGAGCTCGCAAAATGATGGCCGGCGGAGCTGTGCAGCAGAACGGCATCTTCTCCACCCCCCACCATCACAGCCAGCAGCCGCACATGGAGTCCGATCCCCCGGATTCGCGTAAAAGACCTTTGGAGACGCCGACGGAGGCCAGCAGCACCAAACGCACGAACACGGGAGGTAAGCGCGACGCTGGGGGTGGGGGTGGGGTTGGGGGGGGGGGGGGGGATCAGGTGCTAGTCTGGAATACAGTCCGATTCAGGGGTGGTGGGGGCCATCATGGCGCTTTGGGTGCAGACAATGATGCCGGTGATTCAGGTTTTCACGGTAAATCTCGCCTCTTGACTCCTCCGGTAAGAATGGCGCCGCGCGGGAGCCAAAGCAAGGATGTAAACAAGTGAAAGGCCCCCGCGCGCGGGCGTGCACGCGCTCGGCGCAGCCAGGGTCTCATCCCGTCGACGGATGACCTTGTGGTAATCCCGCACCAGCCGCCGCACAATGACGCGCGCGCGGCTTCCACTCAGGCCGCAGACAGGCGGGAACGCATCCCTCCACCTCAGCGGATGCTCCTCCATCATCCAGCCCGCAGATATGTCACCATGCTAGTCACCATATTTGGTTTTTGTTTACATGCTGTCACCATCACCTGGCATCCCCCCCCCCCCCCCCCCCATGCTGGCCATGCACCCATCATGTGGAAATGCTCTTCTGGTACAGGTTAAAAAAGCAGAGGAGACCACCCCCCCCTCCTTCATGAGCGAGGGGGCCCGAGCTGCAGATCTTCCGTCTCTGGAGACCTTCCTCCTCCTTTACTGTCCAGCAGCGCGTCCATTTAGACTAATGAAAAGCTCGGAGCGGTGATGAAGATGAGCCAGACTTTTACTGAGCAGAGAGGAAGGCTGCCGGGTTAACACACTCCAACTTCCACCCCCCTAGAAAAAGAATCATTCTAATCCCCCCCCCCCCCCCAAACAGAAAATTATGCTTCTGTCTCCACATTTTGAAGTCGGCAGCTCCAGCCGTTAAGGTTCTGGTTGTTTCTCTGTATGATTAGTTTACGCCACACACTCCCCCCCCCCTGTGCTTCCTCTCTCTGTAGTGGCCTTCCTGCAGCCCCTATATGAAACTGAAGGCATTGTATTCCCTGATCAAGAAACTGAGACTCATGGTAAGACCTGTTTTTATCATCTTCACTTCTTCACTGAAAGACTGATCCGGCAGGAACACATGAGATCCAAGTATCTGAGTGTTTCTAAGGCGGTCCGAGTGCAGCGGAGTCTGACATTTAAGGCTAACACCTCCTTCTGTCATGGCTCAGGATAATTAATGCATGCTAATGCTCTTTATTTATTTTTTTTTTTACTCCATAACATCCATTGTCATGCTTTTTATGCAAAATCAGTGTTTCTTTTATCATAAGTGCTGACAACCTTTGACCTCATGCTAGCCATGTCACCTGCAGCTAAAAATGCTCATTCAGTGTTCAGTGTGTACTCAAAATGCGACGTTCCATGATCACGTTAGGTGAGTGACTGCAACTGCGCCTCTTTGTCTGTCATTTGGGATAAAACGTTACGAAAAAATAGGAATCCCTGACGTGAACATGTTCGCGGTGTTAGCAAGAAATACTGCGTTAGCTAAGAGAAGAGCGCACTCAAAGTGAAACGTGCCATGATTACTTTAGGTAAGCCACTGCAACTTCACCTCTGACACTTTTTTTGTCATTAAAGATAAAATGTTTGGACACATATGGTTCCTGGACGCGTAAGCGGTGTTAGCAAAAAATGCTATGTTAGCTTAGATAAGTGTTCACTCAAAGTCCAACACACTATAATTGCATTAGCTAAGTGACTGCAATTCCTGCCGTTCTGCTGGATACTTTTTTTATCATGAAAGATAAAACAATACGACAAATATGCTTCTTGTATGTGTTAGCAGTGTTAGCACAAAATTATAACTTAACTAAGAAAAGTGGATCAGTGTAAAACAACACCGCAAAATGTAAATAATACAACCCACTTTTTGTTTAAATGGCATGCTAAAAAAAACTAAATGAATTTTAAACATTGCTGAAAATGACAAAAAAAAAAAATTAGGAATGTAAAAGTTTTGTTTCTAAAAAATGTAAAAGCCAAAATATTAGAAAAAATGCACCTTCTTAAAAATGCTATAAAAATACTAAATAAAATGTCCACGCTAAATTAACTACGGAATGTTCTTAACCAAGTCTCAAAGAAGAAAAAAAGTTCAAAAGAAAGTGAGGATACTCCTTGTATGTGTTAGCGGTGTTAGCATGGCATGCTACTTTAGCTAAAATAAAGTGGGCATCAGTATAAAACGCCTAAACACGATAGCACGTACAGAATGCAAGCTACTCTTTGCTAGGGTTAGGGTTTGGCTAAATAAACTTGAATAAACTTCAAGACATTACTGAAAAGAATTTAGAAAAAAAAAATAATTAAAAGCCAAAACATCAGAAATAGAGCACAAACTCGACAATGCTATAACGCTAAATAAAAAGGTCATGCTAATTTAGCTAAGAGTTGTTGTGGTGTGACGATGAAGAGAGCGGCTGACAAGAGAAGAGGAAGGAGCTAAAATCACTAAAGAAAGTCCAAAGCAAGATAGGAAAAGTAGAAAAAAGCTAGAGATGGTAAGAATGCTGTCAAATACTAGATGTCTTGTGTTAGCTTAAGACAAATAAGCTAAAATAGAGGCTAAACCCTGTGAAGTCAAGAAAACAAGTCGTTACAAAGATGAACTTGATTGTAAAACAGCCTGATAATGCTAACTAAAGCATGTTAAAATGCTAGATTAAATGCAGCATGGTCAAATCACATAAAATAGGCTTAAACTGACAAACAATGAGTTTGTCCAACCATTGCTAATAATGCTTTACTACTGCTATATAATCCAGAACAAGCTAAAAATACTGTTTATTAATCAACAATCATGACAATTTAAATACAATTTAGCTTCTAAATAACTTTATAATAATAATAACACTACTAAAATGAAGAATTAAGAGGGCTTAAATAAAACAGCAAAATTCCCAAATTTGATTGTCAGCCTCCAAAGTTCTGAAAAAGTAAGCAAGCCAAACAAATGAACACAAAAAAACTGTTTTGTGGAACACTTAATTACCTTAAAAAACATTTAAAAATGATTCTAGAGCTTAATAAAGTTTCAAATATTGCATTTTGTAAATAACGGCTAAATGCTACAGTAGCTAAAACAGCGGCTCAGAAAATACTGAACATGCTGAGTGAGATCAGAAAAAGATGGAAAATCTTAAATATGGAAAGATTGTTTGTTATTTCTGTTGAAAAGCCCGAAGTGAGGATTACATTTGATTGGTTTAAGACGGAAATCGTTAGAAATGAAGGTAAAAGACGATCGTTTTTCGTAGGTTTTGTTCATAGATGACAAACTTTTTTCTGTTTGTGACGCCTTTTGGCTGGTCAGAGGTCACGTGAGCCGGCGTCCTGCTCACAGGCCTCTGTCCAGCCTCATCAGACGCCGCCATGGATGCAGATTCTCCTGCTTTACCCGGCTTCCTCTGTGTCACTTTTGCTTTCGGTATTTTACACAAACAGATTAAACAAATTAGAATTGAACTTTTAATTGTTCTTGACCACAAAGTAAGCCATCCACCGTTAAAATGTTTATTCGATTAGATGTGTTGTTCTGCTGTTTGTGTTTTGTTTCCACAAAAACAACAACAACATTGAAATGACTCTGATTGGAAACAAATGCTGCTTTCAGGAGCAGAACCCCCCGCATGAGTCACCGTGAAGCTTTACGTAAGCAAATGTTTTTCAGGTTTTGGTGTTAGTGCGGTCAGAACTTTGGCAGAAAGTTTGCTCTGAGTTCTGCGCTGGGTCTGCCCGGACTCCTCATCCTCTCTTAGAAGATGAAGCCGATTCATTTAGTAAATGGAGGGGCTGGCTGCCCGCCTCCTGTCCTCCTTTGCCTCCCATCACTCCGTCCTTCGACGACATTCGCTCTCTTCGTATCTGTTATGTTCCTCCTACACTGCGTCAAATTAAACAAAAAAAACAAAAAAAAATTACGCAGGGTGAGGGCGAGGGGAGGGGCCGATGCTGCCGCCAACACGCGATTGGCGGGAAGGTGGCGTCGCTCAGAGCGAGCCGATCCCTGATTGGTGGATCCAAACGAAAAGAGACCTGAAATTAGCAGCTTTCGACGGGGAACAGCAGCATTTTCTTTAAATCACAGAAGGATTTTAGTCTAAAAAAAACAAAAAAAAGGGAAATAAGGTCGTTGAAAATTCTCCTGCAGCGATCGGCGATTAAAAAGAAAGGAGGCGGAGAAAAAAGAGGAGTAGAAAAGCAGAGAGAGCAGATAAAAAGACTTTCCTCTGCGAGGTATTTATGAGCAATGATCCTTCAGGATGAGGACAGCTGGTCCGAGCCGCACTGCTGGAGAGCTGTGCAAGAGCGTGCACGTGTGTGTGTGCATGCACGTGTGTGTGCTGGGCCTCCTAACAAAAGAGAAGAGGGCTGGGGGGGGTGTCAGACAAAGGTCCCCCCCCCCTTAACTCGGCTTCTCAGGGGGAGATGGGAATTTTCTCACATTCAGGTTATTTTGATGCAGAAGAGAGAAAAAGTTTCTTTTAGACATTTTACAGAAACTTCAGCTAAACTGGAAGATTTCATATACAAATCATCAGAAAGGTTTATGTCCTAAAAATAAACAAACATCTGTTATTAAAGCAAAAATATCAGAAGGATTTAAAAACCTAAACAAAAAAAAGGATACAAACATAATATAAATGAAGTTCAGCCTCAAATACAAAAGGGGTTTATAGAAATATACTCCTCCTGTGTCAGAAGATTCATAAACCTCTACTGTAACAGTAACATCCGTACAACCCAAGAGGCCTTTAGCTCTCATCTGTTTGCTCCGCTGCTGGACAGGACAAAAAAAATAAAAACTTTGCTTCTAAGCAAAAGAAGAAAAATAGAAAACAAGACAAAAATCTTCAATTGCAAATAGAGATAAAGATGAAAAGATTTAATGCTGAAAAAGTGGATTTTAAAGGGGTTACTAAAGCTCATTTTATCATATATATATTTTAATGTATAAAAATTATTTGTACTATCTGCCACACAATTTACAAATAAGATTAAGGGGAAAAAAAGGAGTTTGAAAGGATGCGAGATTTTCAGAATCAATCAAATCCAATCAGTCTAAATACATGAATCAAAAGAAACCAAATCACAAAATCACTTTCAGAAATCTTATTTTAAACAACAAACAGACCTAAAGGCTTTACTGCTTATATGTATGTTTAGATACTCTTCCTTTTTTTACTAAATCTCTTTTATATCTTTTTAACTTTTTTGTATGTATTTAACAGTTTGAATAAGTGTATGTACATAAATATTGTTTCCTTTTTTACTTTAAATATGCTTCTCTTATTCCAATAATGTATAGTAGAAAAACAGATTTCCTTCATTCTGTTTCCTTTTTATTTTCCTCATAAAACAAACGTGGGCAAAACCTTGTTTCTGTGGAATTGAAAACAAAAAAGTAGAAAAAACCCTCAGGGAAGATTCAGAGCTGCTTTCTCAGCTGTCATAACTGATTAACAGTTTGACAGCGAATCACACATTTATTCCTGTTTTAAATTCTTATTTATGTCATTACTGTAAAAAACTGTATTCTTAAAATGTCTTTGCTGTTTAAAAATCGATTGGTTTGTGTTTTTTTTAGCCTTGTAGTGCGATTCAAAGAGTCAGATTCTCGTTTTTTTTTTCTCATTATGACTTAGAAATAGAATCAAGAACAGTTTGAATTCAGTTTAAGGAGAAAATTTCTTTTTTTTTTGCAGTTTGTCACATTTTTGGTTCAATTTTTTACAGTCGTGCTAAAAGGAAACAAAAGCTTCAGTCTGTTCTGGATCTTCGTGTAAGTCGTGATGTTTTGTTTTTTTTTTACGCCAGAGGATCCTGTGGCGGCAAACCAAGCCCATATCATTATGCAGCCACCCCTGTGCCCTAAATCAGATAAGAGGAACTTTCTGTGTTTGCTAATCATGAAGGTTTGAGCCTCTTTAGCGAGTTCGATAGTGACTTTAGTGTTTAATGTTAGCTCGGGGTTGTCGACATGCTAGCATCGCGTAGCAGCGTTTCTTTTCCGTTAGCTGCTTTTTACGGGAAAAGTCCGTTAAGCATATATGGAACGGTCGTGGAAAGACACAAATTTGCGTATGAATCTTGCAAGAATGACGCATAGTTGCGAAAGATTTACATAATAATTTCGTATGAACTACGTAAAATACCCGTAAAGTGCGTAATTCTGAACCGACCAAAAATTCTGAACAGCTCAAAACCAAATTCTCGTAAAGACCCGTGAGCGAGAACCCTCGACATCGAAGAACGCGAGAAAACACTCATGAATCATGAAATTCACACCTGAAGTGGTGAAACGCAGCGGCACGGCCTTCAAATCCACAAAAACCTGAAACATTTTTGATCCTTTTTAGCATTTCAAATCCTGGCAAAAAGTTGGAACGTTTGCAAAAAAGAATTAAAAAACAAGACAAAAAATCCAAAACGTAGTTGGATGATCTTAAAACTTTCATGACTAAAGATAAATATTCAGTCAGCAATAACACTAATCTTCTCCTTTAGGGCTAGATTTTTAGAAATGGGCATATTTGTTCCTGCTAGGATGTTAAAGCTTTCAGTTCGCCTGGGACGGGTTTCCTTCTTTTCCCCGATGGTTGGAGCTGACAGGCGTCTGGGGGTCGAATCAAACCACAAACACTCAGCCAGGCAGGTTAGCAGGAAACCTCCCATCAGGCCAAAGAGGATTTACCAAAATAAAAGCAGCCAGAGTGTGTTAGACGACGTCTTCAGCCAAGAACCTGTGGGGTCTCTGTGATAAGGGCCCCCCTCTAAGCGCCTCCCCCACAGGTTGAGGAAGCAGACACACTTCCTGTTCAGCCGGCGCCGCCTGCCACACGTGGTCCGGTTCGGTTCGCTGTGGATCCAGGAGATCCAGAGACGGTTAGAAGGACTCAGAAATCCTCTCCCACCACGGCGCCACCGCCTGTGTCAACAGTCCAATCTGTTGCTAAGGCCCCCGCAGGCTCGCCAGGCCCAGAATAGGCTCGCCGCGCTGGGGGGGATTGGGGGCTCAAATCCTGGGATCTGGTGTCCTGCAGGGGCCGGGGGGTGGGGGGCTGGGTGGGTGGAGGGGCTGGAGATCACAGCCTCTCTGCAGCAAGACATCAAGTGTGGATCTGGGGGGGTCAGTTAAATGACTGAGAGAGAAAATCTGTGATTGATCTTAATCTGCAGCCGATTCTTTTGGCTTTTGGCAAAATTTTATTCTAATTATTTATTGAAAAATGAAATTCTGAACAAGGAGAAACTGGAATTGATAAAGTTATTGGGTCAGAAATCATTCAAATGATGGCTTTTAATGTTTACTGACATGACAGTGCCGTCACAACGGCATGGCAGATCTTTACCTTTGTAAAATGACGTTAATTCCTTTCAGAGGCTTTTAGCATCAAAGTGGAGGATTTCTAAAAGAAAGAAAATCAGCAAAGACTTTTAGTCCGCGCTGGAAAACCTTAACGTTCCAGTCCGATCTGCTTTTGATCTACTTTCCAAACTTTCCCAGTTTTTTAGCCGAAATCCAAAAACCTGTGTCGTTTTCTAGGACATAGTTTCTGCAGAGCGGCAGGAGTTGATTAGAAATTCAGCTCTGAGTTGTGGGCGGGACTGTTAGTGTAAGCCTCCACTTATTTCCCATCACCTCTTTCTTTTCCACACCCTCCCGCTAGCTTACAGCCCCTCCAAAAGCCCAACCCAGCAGCAATAGCGGTGCGACCAAAAACGGCGAGCCATTTCGGAGTGATCCAGCCGTACGGTTCTGATCCAGATTCCAAAAGCGAAGATGTTCGTGGATCCATCACAATGGAGCGGAGCAGGGATCTTATGACATATATCCAGAAATCTGATCTTTTTTATTATGATAAACCAATGATTTGAGTACAGAAATACTCTGCAATGTGAAGAACAGCAAAAATGACCTTTTCATTGGACGTTAAGGATGTTTCCTCTGTTGGAAATCGTTGAGGCGGTCGGATCAAACTTTAGCTGAAATGATTGAAAGAAAAGCCGATTTGATGAATTTCTCCAGTTTTGGTCGTAAGTTGCTGTCAGCTCATGGCAGTGGGGCTAAAGATCTGAAGGTCTTTGTTTTCCGGTCTGAACATCCCAGCTTCATCACAAGAGATAAATGTCGGGTTTGTGTCCACGGCGGCGTTCTGATCCACAGAAGCAACACGATCCATTCGGAAACTCCTCATGCGATGACTCCTTGCGATGCCGCAACACCGCCGATGTTAAAAACCAGCCGAGGACGCCGGAGCGTCCAGAAGCTTCCGTTCTGCTGCGGTTCGACGCCCGTGTTCTGCTCTGAAGGTCACCGCCGTCCTTCAGGAGCCCCAGAACCAGAGTCCAAACGCAGAATCTGTCCTGGAGGCTGAATGTCAAACAGAGCAGAAAACACGAGTGGAGGAGTCTGACGTCAGACGGTTTTAGGAATCAGACAGCGACCAACCTTCATGTAACAAAAACAGGATTGGGTTTTTTTTCGGGCCTGTGGGTTTGTAGCATTAGCTTTAATGAAAGCGCACGTTAGGCTGCAATAACACAGCTGATTAAAACGGTGTGAGAACACAGAGCCTCGTAAACATCTGCTCTGAATTTATACCGTTAACACCTTTTTAGAGCGTGGAAAGAGCCGTTTGAAAAACACGCAGCAACTTTCAGACGTCCCGCTGACTGATGACGCGCTGGTCGCCTTCAGCTTCAGCTTCTGCTGCACAACGTAAATAAACGACATGTTTCAATTCAGGGATCGCCATGGCGACGCGTGACTGACAAAGCTGAGTCAACCTCTTTATGGACGGAGCGAATTTCATATTTATCAATTCCCCCGTCTTATTAATACAAGGAGGTTATAATTAGCCGCCTCCATGTAAAGCAGGTCAGACCAAAGTGGGTCACTTTGACTGTGAAGCCAGGAGGAAGAGGAGGAGGAGGAGGAGGAGAAACCCAGAGGAAACAGGATTGGAAAGACAAACTGAGAGGAAACAGGAGGACGGACAGAGAGGAAGGAGAGGAGGAGGCGAAAACAAAAGGCGGTTTTAGGACATGATCATGTGACGCTTCCTGAAGCTCCGACACAAAGCTCCGCCGTTGACTTAAAGGGCGCCAAAAACCCTTCCGACAGCAAACATGACATCACTGCTGGATGTAGTGACGATCCACCACGACGATCGCACAAATACGAACAAACAATTGTCTTGGATGAAAAAATAAGACCTACAAACAGTAAAAACTTTATTTTCTTTTGTCATTTTCATTTAAAAAAATAGAAAAGTCGGTTTTTCTGCACGTGTTTACTTACTAATTATTAGTTTTGTTTTGACAAACAATGCGATCTAATGTTAGAAGTGCAAGCAGTTAAAAAAAGGACTCGCTAGCCTGTTAGCAATTTTTTTTCTATCACAAAAAGAACTAATTTTCAATTCACCTCTTTTTCCATCTCAACTTAAAATGCGACTCGACATAAAAAGAGAAAAAAATATTTGCTAAAGCTAATTTGGCTTATCTTTAAAAAAAATAAAATAAAAACAAGCAATTTAGTTTTTCAGCCTTTTAAAGTACAGCCTACTACGTACTGTTACAGTTATGTTGACTAAAAGTACACAAAAGTTCAATGATTCTCTAAATATGAAAGGATCTACATCGTGCAAAATTAACTTTTTGAGCTTTTAAGTGTATTAAAATGTTCATTCCTCACTATAACCAACCCCAAAGAGGTATTTTGATCCGTTCATTTCTGAGTATTCCTCTAAAAACCTGCAGCCTCACCTTGTGGCATCACAAAATGAGGAACAGCCCCTTCCAGGAAGAGTGTACTCGGCCAGCCCCGCCCCCAGGCTAACACAAACGCCCACTTACTCCGTGGAGCTAGCGGTGATCGGCTAAACGCTTTCCTTTTATCTGCTCAATATACACATCCGTCTTTGCAAAAGTTAGGATGTTGTTTGTTTTCGTGGGAAAAACGCAGAACCACTGCCGAGGCCACAAGGAGAGAAAGGCGGAGCCTCAGTGATAGGTTGGAAAATGAGCTGCGACTCATATTTAATAAAAAAATTCTTCTTTGGCATGCCAAAGGTAATATATATATATAATCATACATATGGATATAGTTTACTATGAAAGGCTTAAGAAAAGCAGGATATTTAACTAGTTAGCATCAGTTAGCATGTAACACCTAGCATGTTTTTGCTCCACAAATGAAGGTGTCAAATGTTTTAATATGTGAGAAAAAGGTTTGAGCTGCTACAGAAAAGTCCAGAAAACTGAAATCATTCTAAAAAGAAAACAGTTGACTAAATATTATGAAACTAGCATAAGTGTTTATGTGTATCAGTAGCACGGATCCCGGATCGGAGAGTAACCGAATGTTAAAGAGCGTTTGTTATTAAGGCGTCACCGACGACGGCGTTGGTGTTAAAGGGTTAACAAGTGAAGAAAATATTTATGTCTTTTCCAAAAAGTCCGGTCACAGCAATGAAAATTAGTCTCAAATCATTAGAAAAACTCCAAAAAAACAGCTGGTGTAGGACCATCGGTTAGCCAAAGCCATTAAAATGGTTAAAGGTAAAGTCTGTCTCAGCTGCCGGTTTGGTCAAAAAGTCTTAAAAACTGTTTTCTTCAATGAAAATAAAAACAGACACATTGATGATAATGAAAGTTTTCATGTTTTTGCTGCGAGCTCAAATCCTGACCCGCCCAAACCTAAACAAAGGAAGCCAAACCCCAAAGGATGCTGAGCTCGGCTGTTTTTCCTTCCCGCACGGCTACGCCGGCGCTCCGAGCAGCTTCCAGCAGACGCCAGGGGGGCGGGGAGGGCCCAGCGTGACGGTCTGGGGGTCGGCCTGAAAAGTGACCGACAAAAGCATCAGTCCCGACGGGAAAACCTTAGCCTGATGGTCCGACCAGGTTGAAAAGCCACCCCTCCCCCGCTCCAGGATTCACGCCTGCTGCAGGGAATCAACCCCGTGAAAGGCGGCGAGACGGCGTCCTCCGGCAGGGTGATGCACGTAGAACGTCTGCGGTAGACAGATAGAAAATGTGGCCTTCCCAGCAATCCTATTTTAATCCGCCTCCAGAGGTTAGGTGTCCTGGATTCTCCTGGATTAGCAGAATCGTCCGTGAGGCTGAAAATCTTCTTGGAGAAACTTGATGGATAAAAACCAAATTTAGGAACCTGAACATGCACAGAATAAAACCTGGATTCATCAGAAAAGTTATTTACAAACTGCATTTCACTGAATTATATTAATGAGAAGTGCTTTTTTTGAAAAGTGAAAACAATATGAGATTTGCCTTTCTGATTTGAAAAATCATAGAAAAAATACGGAATTATAATTTAAAAAAAGTTTCAATTCATTATCTAGTTAGCATATTTTCCCCCCAAAAAACCACAACAGGAAGAATCTTGTTTAAAAATGTATCAGAGCTCTTTTCAGTATTTTTAGTTTTCCTAAAAACACTACGTTGTGTTTTAATCTAAGAAAACTCTCAGTTCTTAAATTAGAGTCAGGAACCAGATCGTCATTTGAGTCCCGAATCTCTGATTTCTGTTTTTCCTTTGACATTTTTCACAGTAAAATAAAAGTTTATTCAGAATAACGCAAACAAATCGGTGAGCATCAGCCATAAGTCTGCAGTTCTAATGCAAACGTCTCTGCGGGTCTTCCTCACGTTCTTCGTTTCTTCGCGTTTCTTTTCTGCCGAAACGTCACCTTTTTTTGCTCTTTAGAAAATGTTCCAGTCTGATCCGCTCTCTTTACGGTGCGTTCACACTGCATCGGTTCACACCAGGATTCAGTTTGGCGTCACCTGAACTCTGGGAAACGACAGAAAAAAATGTTTCATAGAAGCAAAATGAATGTTCCAGCGGTAACATGTCTGAGCGGAGGGCCAGCAGGTGCTGCAGGGGCGGAGCTGCAGGGGCGGAGCTGCAGGGGCGGAGCTGCAGGGGCGGAGCTGCAGGGGCGGAGCTGCAGGCGCCGTTTACGGCCTGGTTACAGTCGGGGGCTGGTTGTCTGCCTTTTGAATGAGCGGCGTTTGGATCAGTGTGATTATTCCTGTTCCCGTTCTTAGAAGTGAACCAGACGAGGGCATGAAGCCCCCCCCATTAGAACCGAGTGCACAGAACCTTTCTGACCCAGAGAGGCCTGAAGCGCCTTTTAGTGTTTATTACCCAAACGCTTTGCTGCTTAAAAGTGACGTTCCACTGATGAGGTAACTGTCCGTCAGAGAGAAGCACATAAAAGTTATGAAAATGTTTTATTTTTTTATGTCTATAAAGTTTTAACCCTTTAACCCCTGTGACGTCACCGCCGACGCTTAAATGACACGCGCACTTTGACCTTCCGTAACCCCCACGACCGTTCACGCGATCAGCCTGAATCAGCCCTGATGTGCAGTACTTTGAGAATGTAAAGTTGAAGAAAAAAAGGTCAGAGGTCATGCGTGCGTAAATGACGGGGAAGCACATTAGCTTAACAAAACAGCAACATTCCTGGATCTGAGCTATTTTATTTACACATGATAATAAGCACACGTGTGTCCTGTTATGCATCCGCCAGCTTCATTTGAATCTGACTGGTGTTAAAGCCAAAGCGCCGCTTCCCGCCGCTTCCTTCGGCCGCGCCGAGGCGATGAGGAGGAGCGGCTGTAAAATTAGATCAGAGCTCTGAGCCGACAGCGAGAGGCCGGAACCGCCGATAACAGAGGATCATCACATGACGGGAATAATGGGTCGCTGTGGAAAACTGTCATCGTTTACTTTAACCGTGAGATCTGTGGATCCAGGACGTTTTTTTTTTTTTCCTGCTTCTACTTCAATTCCAGAAAAGTCTGATTTACAGCAGAACAGGCAACCCGAGGGCGTGCATGAGGGCAAAGGTGCACAGAGGCGTTCAAGCACTTCAGGATTTACAGGAATGCACATGAAATCTGCCGAGCTCTGTCTCTGACTTCCTGTTTCCTGTTTCCTGCTGCAGAGGAAGGCGAGTACTTCCTGAAGGTTTTGATTCCCAGCTATGCGGCGGGGTCAATCATCGGGAAGGGGGGTCAGACCATCGTCCAGCTGCAGAAGGAGACCGGAGCCACCATCAAACTGTCCAAATCCAAAGACTTCTACCCCGGTAAGAAAGCCCCTCTCCTCTCCTGCTGCCGGATGGCCTCTGCAGAACCTGCAGAACCGTTCTCAGAAAGATTTGGAGCCATTAGGGCTGGTTTTTTTAATCACTCCAGTCTCCGTCCAGCTTTTTTTCATGACCTTCGAGAGTCTCACAAAGAGAAACAGTGAATAGAAAAACAATACATGGCAGGTTTTTTTTTAACCCCTTTAGCTTCCGTTCTCTGAATTAGCCCAACCCTGTAACGCTTTACCCAGAATTCCAACCGATTCTGGAGTGGAGCAGCTTTGTGTAAACATACGACGCTTGTAAACTGTTTACACAATAACGTAAAACCGGCCGATGAATCATCTGCAATGAACATGCTAAAGCTAAGACGCCAGAGGTATAGCATCCTGAGCTAGCTAAGGACACGGCGGCGTCCAGAGCTGCTACTGCCTTAGAGCGGGAAAAAACGAGCGTTTTTATTTACCAAGATCTGGAAACGGTTTGGTTTCTGCTCTGTTGCTTTTGCCCGACGCGCTAAACAACGTTTTCTGATTGATCTGAAGCTCAGCACGATTACGCCGTGCGGCACGGCGTGCTGTATTTATGCCGCATTTGGTGACAAACCCGCCTGGATTTGAACCCGCTGTCACGGTTCGGCAGCGACAGACGGTCCACCAACTTCACCAAACCATCTCCAGCGTGTTGGACTCCTGCAGCTCAGCGAGGCTCAGGGTCCAACCAGATTTCTGGGTTGCTGTGTTTCTGTAGTTGCTCGGTTGCGGGCTTACATCAACAAAGTGATGCATTGTGGGAAAGCCCGTTAATCACAGGGTTTATCTATAAAAGCTTCAGCAGCAGGAGTTCCTCCACAAACGCGGACATCCAGCGGCTTCTTGGCGTCCTGCAGAAGCTCTGATGTCATCCCTGACTCGGCCTTTGTCCTTTTTTTGCGGCGCCGTTGGCGGAGAACGCACTTTATTGGCGTGCGCTCTGTGGTTGTAAAAGCGCACGCTTACCGAGCTCCACTGTGTTGAGGAGTTTTTGAAGGTCTGGCTCTGGGTCCTGATGTGTTGTTGGTCAGGAGGCGCATTCAAACAACACTGATGCACAACGGCGAGGGGCGCTGAAGACGCGGCGTGGGGGCCGTACATGAAGACGCGCACGCTCGTGTGGAGTGTACAGCAGGATGCGCACACAGGCCACGCTTGTAATCTCCTGGGGCGAGGCCCAGATGAAGTGAGGAGAAGGAGGACAGGAAGGGAGACGAGTGTGCCAGGAGGACAGAAAGAGAGGCTTGTCTGGGAGCACAGACACAGCTGTGTGTGTGTGTGTGTGCACGTGCACGTGCACCAAGCCTTCCTTTTGCTCTGAAGGGGGGCATCTGTATGCTAATGAGGCCCCGTCCTTCCTGGGTGACAAATCAAAAGGCCCACCTGCTGAAGCCCCCGCCTGGATGCGTGTGCCAGGAATAAAAGGGGTTTCAAAATAAAAGCGGGTCTCAGGTTGGGTGGATGCTGTCTGCTGTGGAACAACGACTGCAGCACATCTGGCTCTCACTGGGACCATTTTTAGCTAAATCTGGGATCCGATCTACTGGAAGTTGAGATTTGTCTTGGTTCTAAAAACAAAAAAGCTTTTATTTTTTCAGTCACAGTTTGTATCGATCTGCTGAGCCGCAGACACGAGGTCAACGTTTCTGACCTTAGCCCCGCCCACATTCCTTCACTCATAAATCACGCCGTCCCTCCCTCCCTCCCTCCCTTTTGTTTCCACACATCCCTCGATCTGGCTTCATCGCTGCCATCAGTCATCTCCTGCCTCTTCCTCCATCCTCCTCTTCCTCGCCCTCATCCCATCTGGAGAATAGTGCCGCGGCAGCACTAAAGCAGATGACCAATCAGCGAGCCCCCCATCCCTCCTCTCACACTCCAACCTTCACCGTTACGGTCCAGCAGATTTATGACCCGGGCCGCGCGGCACAAGGCGGCGCCGCCTCCAAATATAGCTCCGAGCCGTCTGGCTCCGCCTCCTCCTCCTCCTGAGGAGAGCGGAAGGACGCCGCAGAGCTGCGTCCGACGACCCCGCTGATCATTCCTCGCACCACGTTCTCATCTGCTCTGCTCATTGGTGAGAACAGAGGTAACGGCCCAGGAGGACCGCCCACCGCCATGGAGACGTGGAGATTCTGCGGTTGAGACGCACATGTGGTCAAATCCACGCGTCGCCTCCTCGCCTCCACCTGCATCCTCCTTGTCATCATGAAGGTCGCCTTCGTGAGGCTCTACAGCAGGAGAACCCGACTGTTCTACCTAGGTCAAGAAAGAACGGAATGAAACCGAAACACGAAACGCTAAAAGAGCTTCATAGGGCGGAGCATCCATCAGCCAATCAGGCGGCGGCATGTTGCCATTGTCTTTAGTTGTGTGGAAAGAACTACCTCCTAAATGTAACCTTTGACCTTCCACAGAGACGGAATGAGTTGTTCTCAGACTAGGCCCGCACAAGAAATCGCAAATATATCATCGCGATATCGAGCTGTGTAATTTGCGTATCGCAGAAGTCGGTGAAAATTGCGATAAATGAAATGTGCTAAAACGGCAGCTTGACATTTTTAACGAATCAAATAAATCCATTTATGGATTTGACCAATCGATGGACGCCGTCACGTCGTTGACCAATCAGTGGAGCCCCTTTATGTTAGACGTCCGTCTCCCATGTAGACGACGGTCATTTGGAGTTTCATTTAACTTATGTTGACTTTTATTTAAAATAAACTGTTGCAGTGAAATGGAAATGATGGTTTTTAGTTCTTTTACTATTTGTTCGTCATTTGCAAATATTGCAAATTGCGAGTTTTCCTCGTATTGTGCAGCCCTATCTCAGAAAAATATGTAATATTTGGTTTTTATATAAAGATCTCTGATTTTATGTTGCATAAAATGAGGTAAACAAATCTGTACAATCTGGTTTTTCTAAAGTTTGTTCACACAAACTACCTGAGCAAAATGTTAAATTTTAGGTTATTTATTTCATGTTTCATGTAAAAATATTAAAAAAAAATGTTCTGGAGAACGTCTGCTTTTTCTCTGAGGTCAGCTTGACCTGTTTTACTAATCGACTGTATCTAAGAACTGGACTGAGTGACTCCAAACAGGTTCGGACAATTAGAAAAAAAAAAAAATTCCAGAAACCAAAATGTAAAAAACATTTTGGAAAACAAAAAAACACGATGAGAAGCCAGAAAAGGTTCTGTGGTCACTGATTGGACGGCGATGGTGTCCGCCAATGTTCTGAGTTTCTGGCGAAAACGCCGGTTGGGCCCGGGTTCTGGCCCTCAAGCGGTTATCGGGTTTGGACCAATGGGATTCAGGTTCTGGTTGAATGATGAAAAATGGGAATGAAGGGAATGAAGACGTTCTCTCGGTAGCTGCGTTTCCATCACACAAATGTGCAAAACTTCACTGAATTTCTGAAAATGTTGAAAAAACACGATTTCACAATCACAGGGTTTGGGTTAAATCCTAATTATGGGAATAAACATGGACCAACTCTCGCCAGAAGTCATTCAGACTGAGAATAATACTTTGATTGACAGCAGAGACATTCACATTCCCGCCACGGTGCTAGCGCTCATCATCATCGATCAAAAGAGACGTCGGCCTCTTCTTCAGACCGCGGAGCGGCGAGCTCCTTGCAGGTGGGAGGGGCTACGGATGAAGGGAATTTGGGAAATGGTGGTTTCTTCTTGTTTGTTTTTTTGCTTTTTTAAACATTTCATTTTTTGCTTTCTGAAATGTTTTTTGTGTTTGTTGTTCTTTTTAAATTGTCGTTGCAATCTTTGAAATGTTTTGGCGTCGAGTGATTTGTTGATGTGATTTGAACTTCAGGGCCTCCGTAGTTTTCAATGGTTTCATCTGAAACCAGACCTGGAGAGGGTCTTCACAACATCGACATTTTTGTGTTTTTTGTAACAGCGAGCTTTGTCCAGGCTGGACAGCAAAAGCGCCGCCACCGCCGCCATCGGTTTGGGGCTGAACAGGCTGTGAGCTCACCTCAGACGCTCCGCCCCCGCCCCCCTCTGTCCTCTGCCACCATTTTACAGCTTTAATCCGTCACCATGATTGCAGTTTTCCGTTTATTATCCCCCTGTGCACTCGCACACGTCCGTCGCTGCATGAACCACCAGAACACCTGCCCCCCTCCCAGCCTTTACCGACATCACTCATTCCAAAGCCTCTTATGCAGCTCTAAGCTCTCCGACCGCCGAGCGAAGCGCCACGACAGACCGCCGTTTGAAGCTTTACTTCATCATCAGGGTTCTGGAGGTTCTCCGTGTTCTTCTAAGCGTCACACTTTCCTGCTGAAAGCTGCGGCGCCGCCTGCAGCGCAGACGGACATGGAGAGGATCCGGCTGCGTCGCATCACAAAATCCTCTCCCATCAGGCTGCTGGTGTTCAAGAATCGAGGAATTCTGGAAATTTCCCAGAAGTCTCTGCGAAAGCCCTGCATGCCTCAGTGCTGACTACCACAATGCATTGCGTTTAAAAAAATGTATTTAAATTTGTTTTCGTCGTCTGTGTTTTCCTCATCAGAACACGTCGGATTCATAAATAGTCTTTGTAAAAAGTTTGCATTTATTGCGTGTTCACATTAGCAAACGAGTGACGTCATGTGACGCTGAAAAACGTCATGAGGTCGGCGCCTAAAACCCACTGGAAAGTCTCTTAGGGGTTAGAGAGTAACGGGAGAACTCATACATGGCCAAAGTCTGAACACAAGGAGGCGGAGTCAATGAGTTCACTCCACCCCCTCAGAAGGCATTTGGCCACGCCCCCTTCAAACCACAATAAATGTGTTCAGAAAAAAAATCATTATGAATCTGTGTAAATATAAAAATAATCCAAAATGCAACTCAAGAAAATTCTATTAAAGTTTAATGGTTTATTTTATTCTTTAAATCATAAAAAAAGAAAAAGTACTATAAATTTATTTCTAAAAAGCAACTTGTAAAAGAATAAAGTTAAAAAAGCAAAAAAGTAATTTTAAAATAAAAATAATAGATTTTAAGAGTTTCCAGTACATTTATAAACATGAGAAAAATAACATTACATTTTCAGAAACGATTTATTTAAAAACTAAATTCAAACTAAAACTGTATTTTATTTCAAATAACTTTCCTGATTTCTCAGAACAACAAGGTTTTTCACTGTAAACGGTTCTGATTTATGATCAAACTTTATTGAGATTTCTGAGGTTTTTCCCTGAGCGGCAAAGATTTAATGTTCAAATGACAAAAATCCCACGGATGTTCGGTTTTAGTGACATTTTAGTCCTTCAGCTTGTTTTTCTCGGCTCCAGATCTGCGTTTGAGTCCGGCCGCTGGTCTGAAGGCTGCTTGTGTGACGTCGGCTGAGCGCCGGTACCAGTCGGTGCCGCCCGCAGTCAGACCCGTCTCACTGGTTCAGAACTTTCCACTCGGAAAACTTTGCGAGGTGTGCTGTTCCGACGGGGGACAGACGCCGTCAGATGGACCCGCGGCTGCCGCCTCTGCTGCTGCCTGCGGGGGTCAAAGCGAAGGTGGCGCCAGCCCTCCAAAGTGCTTTCCTGAGTGGGTTTCGGTGTTGGGGTTCTCCTCCGGGAGCTGAACCCTGAACTGCTGGCGAGCATGAACTCATGCAGAAGCAAAACCGCTCGTCCCAAACGGCGCTCCCACATGCAGCTCCGTCTTTGATGCAGAACGCTGCTGCACGCCGCCTATAAATACCCCCTGACCTGATTTATGGCCAGATTGCGGCGTGCTTCCATGCAGGGTTTGCAGCGCTGCAGAGGAGCCAAACTCTTCATGAAAAATAGAAAAGTTAGGAATCGATTTTTTGTTTTTTTCACACCCGGCGGTTCTGCCGTCTCTCCGTTTGCCGCCCTTTGTGTTTGGACTTTTAATAAGGCAGGGCTGAGGGTCCCAGTGTGGCCAAGCGTAAAGAGAGCAGCCGGCCGTCTCGGCCGCAGATCAATGCCGCCGTGTGCGCACACGTGCACGGCTGCAGACTCCCGCTCGCCACGGCATGTGCGGCCCTGCGAGTGTCCGGATGATGCAGTCTGTCAGTGAAATATGACGGTCATAAAGCCTTCCAAGCACTTTCGCCGCCTCTCATCGCTGCACAGGCGGACACACACATGCCCTTGGGATAATCAGCAATGATAACCACTGCAGATGTGTGTGTGTGTGTGTGTGCTCTAATCTCAAACAGCAGAACGTCTCAGCCCTGTTTTCTCTCACAGCATCATGACTGATGTGTTTATTGCTGCTACCAGAGGTTTGAAAAATGCTCTCATCAAACCATTCCACTGTTTTTTTTTTACAAACTGCTTGAGGTTTGATGTTTGTTCCGTTGAAGTGAGACGTCAGAGCAAACAGCGTCTGATGTCAGAGGGGTCAAACGCAGAAGGCCGGCCGACCCAAACACGAATCATCTCTCCAATAAAAGCAAAAAAAGAAAAACCAGATCAAAACTTTCCTTTATGTCCGCTTTTATTTTTTTCATTTAGCATTAGGTTTTACAGAATTGCACATTTCCTCCAGACTTTGGGTGTTTTTGACTGATCAATTTTTATTTTCTAGCTTATCTGATGCCAGTTTTTGTATTTAAGTTATGTTTTTATCAAATCACAACCTCGCTTGTTTTTTTTAAAAACATTTTAAAAGTGTAACGCTTTTCAAATGTGATTTTCCACCTTTATTCTGTTATTTATGAAAAATTTATGAAGGTTATGCAACAACATTTTTATTCAGTCATTAAGTGTTTTGATCAACCATTTCTACATTTTATTAGAATTCATAGTGGAATGTACTTTAAAAGTTAATCATAGTCTTTAGCAGGTTTTCCCGGTTTACTTTTTAATTTTTTTTCAGCTAATTTAGCATTTGTCTTTTAAATTAGCCTTTTTTCTACTTTAGCGTTTCAATTTAGCTTTAGTTCTCTACCTTTTCCAGCTTTCTAAACATTTTCTTTAAAATAAATGTGTTATTTGGCAGTTAGTTACTCGATAATTATTTTTATTTCATGTACATTGTCTCATATATTTACTAGTTCATTTTGCCACATAGTATATTATTCAGCGTTTTGCTAATCTAGCACCGCTTTTAGCATTTAGCTTAGCATTACCAGCATCACACATTAGTCTCGTGCTTTCTTTAACTAAGCAGGATTTTAATGTAATGTTTCATGTATTATTGTTTTATCCTCAGCTCATAATTTTGTCCTACATGCTCTCTTTGCGATTTAGTATTATTTAAGCTAGTTTTCGCCTACTAATTTAGCATTTCGCATATTTTCTAGCGTTTTTTTCTAACATAATTCAAGTATTTTCTGTTATGTTCCATTTTTCAGGTGTTTAAAAAGGGAAAGATTTCCTCTAAATCAGCTTTTGGCCTTTTTCTTTGGCTTATTTATTATTTTGTTCTGAATTTTCTGTGCCCAATAATTTGACTAAATTAGCATTACGTAGCGTGTTTTCGTCTTAATCTATCTCTTTGGCAGGTTGAGCATCAGAAATGCAACTTAACATTTAATCACGTTTAACTTTTTTGCCTTAATCCATCTTCAGCTACTTTAGTATTCATTTGATGTATTTTTTTCTTTCTTTTTCATTTCTCTTATTAGCATTTAGTAGCATTTTGTGCCTCTCACCTTTCTAATACTTTCTTTTGCTATTTTAGAGTCAGCAGTATGTATGGCCATTAGCTTTCTTACACTTAATCTCATTTAGCATTTTGGGCTTACAACATTTTAAATGATTGCCTTTCTTGTAGGATAATCATTTTTGTCAAGCTAGTTTAGCATTTAGCATTTATGCTACGTTCACACTGGACCATGAGGGAGGGGCTTCTTCTTCTTTTTCTCTTTCTACTGTTTTCTAGCGCACGTTCGTCACCCACAGTTGGAAAAGTCTTAATGCAAAATGTCAGAGGTTCAAATCGGGTGAATCTTCCTCCAGGCTTTTTCTCTCACAGCTCTATTCCGATAAATGAGAGACGTCATAGAATTAGAATAGAACACAATCCGCAATCATTATTATGAAAGTGTGTGAAAGCTGCACAGAAACGGATTTTCAGCTCGTCTGAGTTTGCAGCGATATTCTCTCAACATCATCTGTCATGACTGACGTCTGCAGAGCTTTGACCCCATCAAAGCTGAACAGATGCTGAAAAAAAAAATCACTTCAATTCTTAAAACATTGTGGCTTTGCTAACACGGCTAATTTGCTGGATGCTTTTCTTCTGCTGGCTTCATAAATCACCACGTGCACGCACACGCGCACGCACGCACATGCCGCCTGCAGCTGCTGTGATGGATGAGCCTCACCTCCGTAAGCGCCATCCTTTAATATCAGACACGCAGGCCTGCTTATCTGCAGAGCTCCCAAACAACCATTCTGCTTCTGGATGACGGACCAGAACCGGGCCCAACTGCTTTTTGTTTTTCAGGACAGAAAGAAAAAAAAACAGCGCGTTTGTCAGGATTTCATGCGGCGCAGCAAAAGCCGTGTTTTGGGCTCGTTCTGTTTGTCTTGCACAATCAGTTATGAAAGAGCAAATGTGTGTGCTGATCCAGCTGTGTCAGTGTGTGACACATTCAAGAGCTCAGTCAGCACATAAAGAGACGTGGGGGGGGGGGGGGGGGGCATGACCGAAGGAGAGAGTGGAATAAAGGGGGGGAGGAGGAGGAGGAGGAAGAGTCTGGTGCGCAGAAGTTGAAGGGTTTCCAGCAAACAAAAGGCAAAGCAAGGCCCCCGAATGACAATGGGCCCTGTGACCTCGGTCAAGCTGCAGGGGGGGGGGTGAGGACGAAGGGTGAGGACAGGGATTGGGGTGTGTGTGTGTGTGTGGGGGGGGGGGGTGTTTCCATCTGTCTCAGAAAAGATCCGTCCTCTGTAATCTACCGTCTACATTAGAGCTGCACAGAATGAGGAAAAGTCGCAATTTGCTATATATATTGCGAATAATATTGCGATGACGATATAACTTGCGATAAATGAACAAAGAACAAAACAACCAAAAACATAATTTCCATTTTACTCCAACAGTTTAATTTAAATAAGAGTCAAGATAACTTCAATTAAACTCCAAATGACCCTCGTCTACATAGGAGGCGAACATCTAACCTCAAAGGGCTCCATCCGATTGGCCAAATGCATGAATACATTTATTTGATTCGTTAAATACTTCAAGCTGCCATACGATTGTTTTAGGACATTTAGCATCACCATTTATTGCAATTTTCGCGGACTCTCGCGATATGCGTATTGCACGGCTTGATATATATATATATTTTTTTTTTTATGACCTTGACGTTCAAACTTGTTCAAACCCACAGCTGAATGGGCGCACAAATTACAGAAAGTTCTCACTAATATCGGATTATATCTAATTATCTTTTTGCCCCATTTCACGTTTTAAGTTACGAAAGAATTGCTCAATTATGTCCGATCAGTTAGGAATGACGTAGGATAAAACCTTTATAGGTCAAACTCAGCCTTCTAAAGTTTGATTGTGATTGTGTTTACAGTTTGGAAGCGTAAATGTTGGTTGCTAAGGAAAAGTGACAACTGTACTTTACTGTACACTCACAAAAATTGGAACAGGTGTTTTTCATATACAGACCAGGAAAAATTGCTATGGTTGCTATGGACTTTGACCTTTGGTTGGCTGTCAATATCAACCATAATGTGACTTTTCACCCTTTTATTTATAATGTACAGTTTTTCTGTTTTGATGATGCACGTTTCAGCTCTGAGCCTTAAAGCAGCTTTCACTTTTTCTTTTTCCTCCCACATTTTAGTGCAAAAAGCTGCAATTTTTAAAATCACAGACTATTTTAACGATTTTTTTTTTAAAAAACATCAGGATTTATAAATGGAATCCATCTAAAAAGGTTAGTTTTCATTGTGACCCCGATACAGCTTCTGTGAAATCCTCCACAATCTGCCCGTCCTTTGGAAAACAACCCCCCACCCAGAGGGTAAAGCTAAGTCAGCAGACATTAACTGACACCCCCCTCCCCGCCGCTGTCAGTCGCCGTGACAAAGCCGGCGAAGCGGCATCTCCATCACGTGCGCAGGTGAGAGCGCGTGCGCGCGCAGCAGTGCGGCCTCAGCTCCTCTCCTCGTTCCAGAAACAGGGAACATGGCTGCGTTTGTCCACCCCGTCGCCATGGCAATTGGCCGTGACGACAGAGCGCGGCCCGCTCCTGCGCGTTTGATGCAGGTTTGCAGGGGTTGAGCTCGGCGCCGCACAAACTCCCCCGCCCCCATCCAACAAAGCAGAGGATTGTGGGCCTGCACACCCGTCTCCTTGGTGATGAGAATCAAAGTGACAGCTCTCCTTTAGGAGGAGAGGCCCCGCCTCCCCCTGCTGCCCGTCTCCCCCCCCTAGCAGGTGTAGGAGAGTGTGAGACAGAGAGACGTCTTTCTTTCCCGTCTTGGGCTCCTTCCAGATTCTCTCGCCTCCCGTCTTTGAGCGCCGCCGAGACCGGGGGAAGTGGGCGCAGCAGTTTGTGTGTCGGCTCTTAACCACATCATAAAGCGAGGCGTCAGAGAACGCCATTCCTGCTCGACGGGGAGGCTCTCACGCCGCAAAACCGGCCCACAAGCGTTTTTAAAAGCGCTGTCGGTTCTTCTGCCGCACTCTTCCTGCCTCCTGATTGGCCCCCCGCAACAATGACCCTTAACCCTCGGTGGGAGCCATGGAAACCAGACCGAAAAGGGCGAAGCCCGCTCCCGTCCGCACAGATGTGAGCGCGCTCAGAAAGGAGGAGCAGCTTCCTTCACTGTGTTTTGTTTGAGGAGGAACAAGGTGCAGACAAAGACACCCCCAGTCTGTGGCAGGGGGAGGGACAAAGGTGGCCCTCTGGGACCCCTCTGTTGTGCTCACACGCCCCTCCCTCCCTGACAAAAGAGCTGGTTCCACAGCTGCCTTCACTCCCCTCATCCTTCCCTGCATCCATTATTTTTAATCCCCAGTGAAAGCTCCCCCAGTTTCTCCCCCGTCTCAGACACAGACCTGCCCCCACTCCTATAGCGCCGCAATACAACACTGAATCCCTCCCCTCGCCCTGCTTGAATAATCCCAGCCCCCCAAACCTTCTTGCCCCACAAAGCCATCAGCTGTCACACCGACGACACTTCTGCCGAAATTGCTTTAATTATGAGGAGCTGAAGCCCCGGGTCCCTCCGACACGGGGGGGTGCAGCCACATGCCCAGGACAGATGTGACGGTGTTCTCTGGGTCAGGGGGTGTCAGACTGGAATACCGCGTGTAGCCCACGTCACGTCACAGCTGACCGGCCCGGGGCAGCTGCAGGTTCCTGCTTTTGCCCTTTTAAACTGGAGCGTCAGTGGAACGTTAGAACCCGCTAGAACAGCTTTAGAAAACGAGCTAACTGGATCTGGTGATGCCCCCTGCAGGGGGCAAACGGCGAAGCCTCTTTGGAAATCAGACGATGACAGGAACAGGAGGATTCAGATTGATGGACTCTATGTAGAGGATTGGTCCATAGCAACCGTTAACCATTTGCTTCGTTTTTACATAATTAGTCCGAAAAATGATTTTTATCTCTCTGGGCCAAAGTCAATTTCCAAGTTTTCCTTAGCAACCATTGTGAATGCTTGCCCCGCCCACATCACCCTTAAAAACACAGGGAAAAAAAGGCTGGACTCCTTTGGCTGGTTCCAAAGGCCTCTTTGACAACGTCGGCCATCTTGGTGCAGTGACAGTTTGAGTCATTTTGTTGGACCAGGTCAGTTTATGACATTTCCTGGAAAAAGGTTACAACATGTAAAAAAAAAAAGGTATACTATTGAACTTTGACCCTTGCTGGCTCCTTTTTAGGAGGGTCAAAGGTCAACCCACGCTTGGACGGACAGTTTGCTAAACTGAACGGATGAAGTCCAGTAGCGTCATACTTGCACAGTTTCCATGGTGACATCATGCAGGTGGAACAGCGTCTTTGGCTGTGTCTGAATTCCCGGTTTGACCCCCAAACCACCATAAAACTAAATAGTGCTGCTATGTGGTGCCCTGAATTTTCAAAGCAATGCTTGCTCACTACTTTCTTTTTTTTTCCAGCTTTATTGAATATAATATTAAAGTACAAAACATAACATCAAGGAATCAAAGCCATCACTAATGTTATCACCCCAAACTCATTCAGTCACAGTAAGGAATAAAATATCAGAAATATATCAAATAGAATACAAACATAATAATAAAATATTTACAAAACTACGTTTTCTTAGAGGAGGGGACTAATTATCAAACAAAAAAGCACAAAGTGTTGCAGTGTTACTGGCTTTGGGTGTGTTCATCTTTTTCATTTATTCAGAAAACGGAAACATCTGGATCTTTATATACAGTAAAATTGGGAGGTTTTTTTTTTATTCTGCACTTATGTATGTACAATTTAGATTGGAGAAGTAACAATTTAATACTATTTTCTACTTTTTTATCAACAGAATTCTAATATGTGAGGATTTGTTTGATAATTTTAAAGTTAAATCTGGTGTTTACAAAATGTTCACGGGAGAAAGAACAAAAGTAGAAAAAAGGTGAAGAACCGATTCAGGGAAAACCACGCTCACCACTTTTGTTTGTTTTTTAACCGGCGGATATGACGTCATCGATTTCACGTAGTGAAAATCTAGATAAAAGGAGCATTTTTATTTATGAATCTACTGTCTGCTGAAGATACAAACATTGAGGATTTAGTAAAAAAACACATTTAAAAACATTTTTTGGGCAAAAATTGTTCCGACGCAATGCATTGTGGTCTATATTTGCCAATCTAATGAGCACACTGGGACGCACACTGGTTTTTTGCAAAGACTTCTGGGAAATTTCTAGGATTGGATTTTGGAATTGTAGATTCTGGCAGCAGCACTAGGAAATGGTGAACGCCCTATAAAGTGAGTAGGAATTTGGACACAACCGGAGTCTGTGATGAACATTCTGAGGCTTCTGGGTAATTTCCTTTTTAGGAAGCTGGAAAATAGAAACTTGCGTTTTTTAAAAGAACGCTGCTCGAGGTAAATAAAAATGACTTTTTTCGGGGGACGCTCCCTTTAGATCTTGATTCCATTTTCTAAAAACTCGAATTCACAGAGTTTTAAGTTTGCCAATTTCTGCACTAGGAATTTCAAGGACATGTTTTTTTTTTGCTTTCTGCGTGGTTACCATGGCAACAGGATCCTGGACTTTACCCGAATGCGATCCGCACTTCTTCTGATGTAAAAAGAAATAAGGATTTTGTTTTTTGTGGACGTGAAACATCTCTCAGAGAAACGGGAATGATCCCAGATGTCCTGAGTGACCTTTGACCTCTTTGCGGCCCTGTCCATGTCCCCCTCTCTCAGTGTCCAGCAGGGACTTCCCACGTCAGACGCTGAATCTTTTCTTGGCGTCCGCGGTGTCGTTTCCATCCCGCCGCTGCAGTAAATCACACAAACGCGCTCCATGTGGTTGTCATTAATACAGATGAGGTCACCGTTCCCGTCAGACTCCGCCCCCCGCGCTGCGCTGAGGGAGGCGCGCGGACAGCAGGACAGGAACGGAGAAAGCTAATTGGTGTTTTGGCTGATGGGTAATGAGCACCTTCTGCTCTTTAACGATCAGATGAAGGACGGAGATTCAGCTGCTGTAGGCCAACAAAAGTCTTCCTCGTGGAGGAAGAACGCCGCGTCTTTAGATCATCTTCGTCTGTTTAAAGCTTAATCTTTAGAGCAGACTGCCTGCTGGGAGACGGAAACCGACACTTCTACAGAAACGGCTGTCGGCACTGAAACCTGGTTTTCAGGGGCGGTTGGACGTGACGCCAGCGGATGAGCGACCCTGCAGACGCGCAGGACTCTCCCAGAATCCAGAGCTGCACAACAAAAGACGGTAGAGATTAGAAAAGAACCTCAAACTATCTAGTTAAGGTGGAATGCTGAGGTTCAGGTTAGTCGCAGAGGCCGTGGCGTCACGCCTGACCGCATCGGATGGGGTCGCACAGCCGCTACAGGAAAAACTGTTCATACGTGAAGAAAAAGGGAGAAAAGTTGATCATTGGGCTGTTTCCATGCAACTGATCAGTGAGTTATATGTCAGTCACGTCATTCTAACGTGATACGGGCGCCGTACACGCGATACAAAAGTTAGACGTCGGTGGTTCACGCGTGAAAAGTCCGTTAGACGTTCTTGGAACGGTCGTGGAAAGTAACAAAAAACACGCACAATTATCTAAGATTTGTGGAATAATTGTCGGACGTAAAATTAGCATAAGCTACGTAATTCTCAACCGACAAAAAGTTTCGACCGGCTCCAAACCGAATTTAACGTAAAGGGACGCGGGGGAAACCCTGGAAGGACGCGCTCACAGCGACGGACGCAGGAAACGCCTCTGAACGCCGAATGTCACGCAGAACGAGGACGAGCGCAGAAACGTCTAAGTCCAGTTGACTCCACCCCCAGCCATGGTTGTTATGATGTTTTGGGGATTTCAAAGGTTTATTGGGGAGGTTTGGAGGTTGTCATGACGATATGATGCAAAGGAAGGAGCCGTGGACTGTAGAAGATGCAGCCGGGAAATGATTCAGGAGGAACCGTTTTTACCGGATCAACATCTTCTGGTCTGTTGGATTATGTCGGGTTCTGCTTCCTCCTGTCTGGTTCTGTTGGGTTCTGTCTCATTCAGTTAATTGTTTGGTTCTGTAAGTTTCCGTCGGGTTCTGCAATTTCTGTGAGATTCTATAAATTTCTCTCAGGTTCTGATGGGTTCTGTTAGTTTCTTTTGGGTTCTGCTACTTTGTCATATTCTAATAATTTCTCTCAGGTTCTGTTGGGTTCTGTCGTGTTTTGTTGGCTTCTGTCATGTTCTGTTGGGTTCTGTCGTGTTCTGATGGGTTCTGTTAGTTTCTGTCGGGTTCTGTTAGTTTATGTCGGGTTCTGCACTTTCTGTGAGATTCTAATAATTTCTCTCAGGTTCTGTTGGGTTCTGTCGTGTTTTGTTGGCTTCTGTCATGTTCTGTTGGGTTCTGATGGGTTCTGTCATGTTCTGTTGGGTTCTGTCGAGTTCCAGCAGCTGTTCCTCGTCCAGCAGAATCATTTCTTTGTCCCTGAGTTCTGACTGAACAACCAACATGAAGTGAAAACAGACAACCCCCCTCCCCCCCACACACACACACACGCACACACACTCTGCAGTCCCACTGTAACAAATGGGGAGCAGATTGTGTCTGATAATGATGAGGATGATGAAGATGACGATGGTGATGTAAAGGAGCAGGCAGGCGGGTCTCTAGGGTTGGCGAGTTCTGTCGAGTAAATCTTTCGGTTGTGTGACGTCGGGTCAAACTCGGGTCCGGGTTCTGGTGAGGAGTTCTGCAGCCGTCGTGTGGTCCAGGTTCTGGAGGAGGTCGAGGTCCCAGAGCAGGGGTCGGGAACCTTTTTGGCCAAGAGAGCCATAAACGCCACATATTTTTAAATGTAATTTCAAAAGAGCCATACAATAATGTAGCGTCCCTTTCCCACACTGAGGCACTGATACTTAACCTCTTTTAAGGTTCTTTATTCTGGTGACTGCAGACCACAACAAACGCCGTGCAATTAATTCAGCAACTCCTGAATCTCTCCCGCTTAGACGAGAGCGCTTCTCCCAACTTTATATTCCCCCTCTCCCGCGTCAGCCCTCCCATTTCCCTTATTCGGCCCATAGCTGAACACCATTGGTCCAAACTACCTAACAACATGCTGAGCGACAGAACTGAGGGCCAATCAGATCTCTGCTTGATGCGTTCAAGAACTCCAGAACTTTTAACGCGACCCAACAGCCACCCAGTCCAAGTCAGTATGCTACGATATGTTTAAAACTAAATATACAAATGTCTGTATTTGATGTAATTTCAACATTTTTAAAGTACAATAAGTCTGTGGATTCTTTTTAATAATATTGTTATGCTGTTGCTGATAAATGAGGCGTTGAGACTTTAAACGTGATCTTAGGTTGGTCTGAATGTTCTGTAGATTTGAGAAAGACTGATCACATGCAGACGCGGTGCCAAACACACACACCCACGCTGCAGTGAGTGACGGGCAGCGGGTTTTACGTTATTACAATCCCTGCGCGATTCACCTGCTGCCTGTGCCCACAACTCCACCCCCCCGCCCCCACCCTCTGCTTTCTTCCTCACACATCCCGTCCCCGCAACTGCGCGCTCTTTCTCAGAGACGGGAGCGCGCAGTCTTAGGCACGGCAATTCCCAGGTTTCCGGGTGGAACAAACTCTGTGAAATAATAGATAATAGTAACTGATAGTTTTCTCTCCAAGCACCGCTACTACTGCGCGCCTCTGGCATCGCACCGCGCCCGAGAAGGACTGGTCTAATGAAAAAAAGTATAATTAAAGATTTGTCTGCGAGCCACATGTGACCATCAAAAGAGCCATATATGGCTCGCGAGCCATAGGTTCCCGACCCCTGTCCCAGAGGCTCTGGTTTACATCAGGACGCCGTTTTTCTACAACGTCTGCTTCGGATTTAAGGCGGAAACGACAAAGTGTTGCAGGAAGTGACTTCCTGACCCTTCAGGGGACGGATCTGAGGAGGGTTCGCTTCCCGAACCGCAGAACTTTCAGAACCAGACGAGAAAAGTTCTCCTCGTTTCAAACCGGACGGACTTCAGGAAATATCCTGAAACAGAATCTCAAATGATTCAAAAGTATCAGACTGCAGGTGAATCATGTGGTGATTCTGCGTCTCCATGACAACCAGGTGAGGAGAATTGAGCTGCTTGATAGAGGCGGTTATCGCTGCGAGAGTTCAGGCTGTAAAACGGACAGCAGGCACGGGGCAGTTGGCAGGGCGACGGGGCAGTTGTGGTCACATGGGGGGGCAGAGATGGATTTGGGGGGGGGGATTTCAGGCTGTGACAGGGTGGGGACGAGGGGGCTTAGGCCAGCTGACACCGTCCACATAACACTAATGAATAGAAGCCAAAGATAGAACGTGAACATCAGAAAAGCAAAGCCCACAGAAGCAACGGAAAAAGAGCAGAAATCAAGTCACCGGCTAGCCGCGCCCCCTCGCCACACTCCACTGTTTTCATAACTTTGAGGACACAAAGCATTGTGGGTAGAAGGGAGGCAGGAGCGGGGGTGATTTAGTTAAGCTAGGAGACAGGTGGAGAACCATCAGGGCAGTTGTGCGACACCAGACACCAGGAGAGGAGATCACAGCGGTGGAGCTGATGACAAAGATGTGGGCGTGGCCTCTTCCCAAAAAAACAACCAATCCGACTTTTCCTTTTCATCTCTAAACCAGATTCATTTGAGAATGAAACCGATTTTGGTCAAATAATCGAACAAATTTAGATGCAAAAGAGTCACACACACAAAAAAAAAGAAGAGTAAGTGGACTCGTCAAATAAAAGGCGTCCGGCAGGACGGCGGGGAGCGGCCTGGGGTCAAATTGCGAACAGTTTTACGCGCCGCTTCATAATCTAACCCCGATCACTTTGAGTGTAAAATCAGAACGGCGTTGAAGTCGTTCAGGGTGAGCAGGAATTCACAAGAGGTCCAGTTACCTCGCTCTGTGTCTGTTTGTGTGTGTGTGTGTGTGTCTGTTTGTGTGTGTGTGTCCGTTTGTGTGTGTCTGTGTGTGTGTGCAGAAGACAGATGAGCATGGAGCGATTAGGCGTGCGTAAATATAGTTGTCTGTGGCGACAGGCTAAGATGTGCGAGTGTGTATCTGCATTCCTTCCGTAAGTGTGTGAGAGTGCAGAATACTTCCTGCAATGTCACCGTTTAATGACACGAGGCAGGAATACGAGTGTGTGTTTGGTCTACGGGGAAGACCTCACAGCTGTTCCCTGATTTCAGCGCTACCGCCCCCCTTCCTGTCTGACCTGAACGTGACCGTTGAGGCCTCACGTCCTTCTACACAAAAACGCACCCGAAGCATCAAAGACCATCGGTGATCTTTCTGTTGGATCGCTTCGAACTAAAATGCTCACAAGTCGCTTTGGTCAAGACAAGTTCCAAGTCCTTGAAGGTCCCACCTCAAGCACCAAACCTCTGGTCACTGATTATAAACGGATAGAAAAGCCTATCAACAGACTCACGCAACAAGTCCAAGTCAACTAGTCTCAGTCCCAAGTTCAGTGTTAGTTATTAGAAAGAAAGGGACTTGTCTCAGTCTTAAGTCTCAGGTTTTAGAGTCCCAAGTCTGCTTCCAAAAGACCAAGTCAAACTCAAGTCTCAATACTTTAAAGGGCAAGTCCAAATCAACTCTAAAGACTCAGTCCCAAGTCTTAATTGAAGAGTTATGTCTTAGAAAGATAAATTCAGGTTTTTTCTAAAGAGGCTTTTCAAAGTCTTAAGCCTCAGGTCTGAAAAGGGCAAGTCCAAGTCAAGTCTGTTTCCAAAAGTCATAGTCATGACTCAATGCTTAGACGGGGAGTTTTGAGTCAGGTCTTAATCTCATACCAAGTCTCAAAAAAATCCAATAAAATGGAAAATACGACTACATTCACAAGTCTCTAGTCACAAGTCATGTCTGAAATATTAAAAATAAAAGTCTTAAAGTCAGGCAACAAGTCCAAGACAACTCTGAAGCCCAAGTCAAGTATGTTTCCAAAAGACCATGTGATAGTCAAGTCATAGTGCTTCAACAGGCAAGTTCAATGAACTCTTCATCTCATGTCACAAGTCTCTAAAAAGTGTAATAAAAGGATACATTCGAGTAAATTCACAAGTCTGTAGTCACAGATCAGGTCTGAAGAACTAAACAGGAAAGTCCACCTGAAGTATGAAAGTCTGGCAACAAGTCCTAGTTTGAGATCTAGTCAAGAGTCAAGTCTAAGAAGGCCAAATTCGGACTACTCACAAGTCTTAGTTCATGTCAACCTCATCAGGTCGTACCAGGTCACACCATAGAATTGGGACCCGACACACACCCAACTGTGGGGCAAATACTGAGACCTGAACGTTGACATCTCTGTAGAAGTGGGCGTGTTGAGTCTTAGAGCAGCGAGTTCAAGCAGGTCTCTGGACAGAACCAGATCTAAAGTCCAAGTCCAGTTTCAAAGATCAAAACTGTAACCAGAGAAAGTCCCACATCATTACTCTTCCACCACCGTGCTTCACAGCCTGTATCAGTGTTTGTATTGAATGACTTCCCTTTGCTGTTTCTGTGTGAAACTGTGGAGGTTCTGGACGCAGTTCTGGTTCTGTGAGTCGTTCTCCAAGCTTTCTGGCAGCTTCCAGAAGAATGTGATGTCTTCAATGGAAGCAAGAGAAGCAGAAAAAGAAAAGGAGCAGAGGCTGAAAGTGGGGGGGGGGGGGACAAGCGCGCCTGGGCCAGGTCACTTGGGCAACACCAATCCTGCTGCCAAAGGGGGGAGGGGGGCAAGAAGAGAAGGGAGGATGATGGGGAAAAAAAAGGAAGGAGAGCAAAACCACATCAACAAGAAGACAAATCAATAAAGATTTTGGAGTTTTGCAACAGAAAGGGTCACAAAGTTAAAAACTTGCGAGGTTTTTGCTGAACCCGTGAGGTCACCTCGTCTGGTTAAAGGTCCGTTTTTGTGGGAGTTGTTCTGGTTCGCCTCTTAAATCTGCCTCCACGTGGCCTGAAGTGCATGTTTGTGCGGCGTGCAGATAAGCAGCAGCAGCAGCAGCGCTGGAGGCCGAGGGAAGGAGCTGGATCCACCAGCGGTTACATCACTTCACAGGAATTCCTGCCTTTTCTTCCAGCTTCTTTTGTTATTCTTTAGAGCCGGTCGCTTTTTTTCTTCTTACAACTCTGTCACCGACACCGGACCTGTGGACAGATAAAGGAGGAGGAGGAGGAGGGCAGGAAACCCAGCCTTCATTTACATTTACTGTCTGAACACAAAGAGTCGCCGTCATTCAGACGTTGTTTTTTTCCTCCAACAAAATGAAAAAGAAAAAAGAAAAGAAAAAAAATCCACATGCATCAGTTTAGGAGTTTCCTTTCGTTGCCACGGTAACGGAGCAAACATGAGATCAGCGTATCTGGATTAATTTAGTCCGAAGAACATTTGGTCCAAACGTTTGTCGCAGCGAACGGAAGGGGGGGGGGCGGCTCCTGACGGCGTGAACTTAGCAGAACTGGTCTCAGGAGACGCGCGTTTCCGTCCAACCGCGGCTCCATCTGTGTCCTTCAGCCGGCCGGAGAAGACTCCAAAGGACACTTCGTACAGTGACTGCTGTGGAAAAGGATGCAGACGTTTCTGCTGAATTCTGTTCATTCTAAACAGTTTGTGGCTTCAGCAGCGGCTTGCAGGCCAGAATTGGGTTTTCCCCGTTTCCTTGATTTTTACAGAGCAGTTGAGAAGTAACTCCAGGATTACATTGGTTTTCCTGATCGACCATGATGGTGTCTGTCGTCAATGCGGGTCGAGTGCGGAGCTCAGATTTGTGTGTTGCAGGATGGAGACGGCAGAGTTTTTATCATCTGCACTTGCAGTTTGATTTTTCAGTTTTCTCTGTTTTTCTTGGATCCCCGCTTGACCTCGCCGTCTTTCCTCCTGCCACAGTTTAACTGCCCTTCCCGCCTTTTTCTGCACTCTGCAGCACAGAGCAGGTCCAAGTTTCCTTGCTGGCCCAGATTACATCAGCGCATGCACCCGTGCTATCTTACTCCTTCTGGAAGCAGAGCGCATGAGCTCACCAACAGCTGCACGCCTGACGCGAGCACGCACAATCCAGGGTTCTGTGTGCGCAGTCAGAGTGTCTGTCATTTAAGAGAAACTTTGCCTGTAATCCAGCGTGACCAGAATACTGAGGGGTTTTGTTCCATCTGCACGTCTGCACAGATCCTCCCAAACGTCTGCGCAGCTGTCTCCAACGCCAGGCATTTTTAGCAGTGACAGGGGAGCTGTTCCCCTTTCAGAAACATGAAGCCTGTGTGCATCACTAACAGAAATTCTCATCTTCACATCAGCAAAACACAAAACAGGTCAAATTCTGATGCTTTTACGACAACAGCTAATGTGAAACAGCTGCTGCTTTCTTCTGAATGTACTTCTGTCTGGCAGCCGTCGTATTATTACAACACTTTAGTAACGACATTACTTGGGAGTTCAGTTGTTGCAGAAACGACTCGATCATTCAGGAATCAAACGGAACGTCTTTCCGACTCACAAAATTCAAAATTCCTTAAAACGAGCAAACCATAAAAATAAAAAAATGAAGAAATTAAAGTACATCAATAATATCAGCAGATGATTCCATTGTGTTTGAAAAAAGAGAAAGAAAAAACGCTTTATTGGTTATTGAAATGCCCGTTTAACACATTAGCCTGCTAGCCTTAGCTTGTTAGCATCTTCATTGTTCACGTTTACCGTTACACATTACATATTTTAACAATAACTTAGCTCGTATCAGAGTGCTTGGCCAGTTGAACCAAAAAAGCAGCAAATTTATTAAACGAATGTAAAAAATATACATCGCAAACAGGTCGAATAAGTTCGATCTACTCCTTCTGACCCATTGAATCCGGTGTTCCTCAGGGCTGTGTCCTGAGGCCTGTACTCTTCATAATTTACCTCTTCTTCCTTGGCTATCTCCTGTAAATACAGTATAAAACTTCTTCGCTATGCCGATGACAGCCAGTTGTATTCATCCAATTACCCTAATTTCACAACCCCTCCTTCTTTTCTTTTCTTCTCATCTCTTTTTTTTTGTTCACCTCCAACTTTCAAACAGGAACAAAACTATTTCCGTTTACACTTCTATCACTTTTTCCTCTTTATTCTGTGCATTGTCTTTAGGTTTCTTATTACGTTCCTAAATCAAGTGTATTATTATCATTATTCTATTACATTTTAAACACAATTTCATATTTTCTGACTGATCTGGATCCGTTTTCTCCTGCTGAGTCATTTTTTTTAATTTCTCCGTCCGTCTATACGCTGTCGTCCAATAAGCCATGTTATATTCCCTTTGATGCGTGAACAACAAGGTGTCGAGCTGCGCCGCTAACAGCCAGCTAATCCGGCCCATCTGATCAAAGGTAGCCGGTTAACCTGAGCTTATCCACAGCCTAAGGAGATCTGTTTAATGAGCTTACATCAAACCGGCCGTCGCGTCTGGCTGTGCTTCCCAGCAAGCCACATGTGTTCGTTCACGCTGGGAGCCGGGTAGCACGTCTGGATTCTTCATCTGTTTTCCAAAAGCAGGAAATGAAGAAGCTGAAGAAGGAAGATTGACAAATAGAGCGTGGGAGATGCAAACATTGGTCTCGTCTTCCTGCAGAAGCATCCTGACGTGATGCTGTTGTGACAGGTTTCTCAAAGGTTCCTCGCCTCGCGGCGTCTCCGCTGGCGTTCATTTTGACATCACCATCAAGGCTCGGGGAGTCTTCCTCTCCCGTCTTCTCGGCGTTCCTCTCCGTCCATCTCCTCCTCCTGCTGATGTTTCCTTTTCTCCTCCATTTCTTAAAGCAGGAGGCCACAGGAGATCAGAGTTTCTGTCACATCGTGTCTGCGCGGATTTTTCCCTGAACATTAATGTCTCAGAACGTTTCTGAAACTCTGCAGGCAGCAATGATCAGCGTTTTTTTTTTTTTGTTTCTGCTGCAGTCGGTTTCTATTCCACCTCAAGTCCGATTTCAAACATCAGTGGAGCCACAAATCATGACATTTTTAAAAATAAAGAAAGAAATCAATCCTTAACACGCTGACTTCCACCATGAGGCTGGTTTAGAGTAAATGGAGCCAGTGCAGTTCACCGTGTAACCATTAGGGGGCGGGTTACAACATCCAGCCTGTCCCAATTGACTTTCATGTAAACTGGTTCAACGTCACAAACCAAAAATGAAAATATCCGACACTTTGGCTCCAAGTTTTTATGGAGACGTTCACAAAAATAAAAACAATTTTTTATTGAAATAGAAATAATTTTCTTCACTGATGGAAAAAATGACTCCATTTCATCAATGATTTATTATACGTTTTCTGGCTTTGATAAGTTTTCGTATTTCTGAAAGTTCTGCGTGAAAATCCATCTAGATGATAGAGAACCTATCAGGAGCTCCGATGTTCTACGTGGAGAACATCTGCAGGTCAGGAAGCGTCATTTTCTGAATCACGTGGTTCTCCTTTAGCCGATGGAAATGGAGTCCATCGGCTAAAGGAGAACCACCAATCAAAAAAAAAAGCAGTTCCAGCAGCTGCTCACTAGGGGGCAGTGATCAGGCTTTAAACAGGAAGTAAAAACCCAAAAAAGAAAACCGCCTTCTCCTTTCATGTGAAAAGAAACGCCACCACTTTCTATTATTCTCAAACTGATTGACAGTTCAGATCTGCGTCGTGTTCTGCGTTTTCCCTCCGTCCAGATCCGAGCAGACCAGGTTCACCTGTTTGATCTGGACTTCAGGACAGGTGTCACCTACCAATCTGAGAGGACTCGAACCCTCGTCCAAACCAAAGCTGGCGGTCTGAGCTTCAGTGTTTGCATCCGAAGTCCATCCGGGTTGACCCGGCGTGTTCTACTATGCGGCATATTCCTTCTATGCGGCAGAACGAAGCGTGACCGTCTGCACCTTCATCGTTAAACCCCACGAGCGCGCCCGCCTCCGGCTGAGCGCCGACGGAAATGCTGAGTCACCGGGAGCAGGTCGCCGCTCTGATGCAATTACCAGGCCACTGGAAGCGTCTCCTCCTGCTGCAGGAGGAGCAGACTGCCTTCACCCCTGAGGGGCGTGCTGCTCGGCCTCGCCGCAAACACGGCTGTCCTGAGCCACACGTGCACGAGTGAGTCAAGAAGCAGGAAAGCAGCTCGCCGTGCTCGCTGGCTGTTACCGGCCATCAGGGAGAGGAGGAGGACGAGGAGGAGGAAGGAGTGAGTCATGTTGGACCCTCATAAAAACAACTGCCAGAGTCCACAGCCAGGCCCACGAGGACGGCGGCGGCAGGAAGGAGGTCGCCGTGGAAACGGCGAGCCGAAGTTCACGTCTGTTCTGAGTTTCAGTAACGTTCTCTTTCCCCGCACTCTGACAGGGGACCCCACCAGGGTTCAGAGGGGGGGGGTCCCCCTCCAGAATCCGAGTGGTTCATACCTGAAACGCCCGTTAAACGTACGTGGAGCTGGCGTGGAGAGACACAAACGTGTGCATGCACGATTTCTGTAATAGTAACAAAAAACTTAAAGAGCTCAAAACCGAAGACCCGTTGGCTGAAACCCTCGACGGACATCCGGGCACAACGAGGAACACAAGAACCACGCGAAACGCTTGTAGCGGCTTTGCTCAGATCTTAGATCCCGGACAAAAAGCGCCCTCTAGAGGAAGTAATGAGGGAATTCGGAGAAACTTTAACCCGAAACTTCCAACATGAACCGATGTCATGTCGCTTTATGAACTTGAATTTACGTTTGATCCATCAAACTTATTTTAGATTTTAAAACATCTACTGATTTTTGATTTCCTGATTTTTAGAAATATGGCGGCAAACGCCACCTTCCGTTTTCTGTTTCTGCCGTGAACGACCATAAAATGAAACGGCGTCACTGTTGACGGCGTTTATCTGCAGGTTTGCTGTCGTCTCGTTTCAGATCCAATCAGCTTTATTAATCTCCACCCCTAATAAGGATTCACGCCACATTTATCGCCATGTTTGCCTCCATAATCTCCATTACCCATCATGCTTCAGGGGGTTTGTTCTCTCCTGGTTTACGTTCATGAACTGTGGAAAGGCGCTGATCTGTGGGCAAACGTTTATTAATGAAATGAAGCGGCTCTTTGTTGCTGCAGAGCTGCAGCCGCAGCAGGGTCTTCAGAGACCCGCCAGCCTCTGCTGCCGCAATCATACACATCCCTCCACCGCACACACACCCACACACAAACACACACACACAAACACACCAGCTCATGCCAAAACAATGGCCTGCTAATCCTTGCCTCTGATTGGTCGGGTCCAGATTACCCAGAGGGCACCAGCTGTCAATGAGAGGCGAGGCCCAGTTTCCCCGGGATCAAAAGCCGCTCGTTTCACGATGGCGTTATGCGGCGACGGAGGCCGTTTGTTGCTGTGAAAGCGGGAATGCGCCGCGATGCCCGGCGCTTTTGGCCTCAGGAGCCCCTCTCACTTCAAGCGTTTGACCATCTTGAGTGATTTTCCGATACATCCGTGTGTGTCAGTGCGGCACCTCTGACCCGCGGCTGGACAGAACCGAATCCAACAGAATGAGGACAGGAAGCAGAACCTGAAAGGAGGTTCTGTCTTCCTCTGACCTACATGCTGTGTGAGGTCAGCTGACTCCACCCGTCCCGCCTGCCTCCGTGTGGTCATTCGAACTGTTATTCTATTGGCAATAAATGACATTTCTCCACAACTAACTTCACATGAACAGAAAAAGACCTTTCACAAACTCCTAGAAATGTTTTTGGAGGCGTCGCCATGAGCTGTAAACAAAGGCGATGAGTCTCCTGTCCTCCTTCGTGGTTGCATTTTTTTTAAACAAATCCAAAACTTGTTTGCAAATGAGACATGACATTTTTAAGAACATTTTTTCTGTTTTATTTTCCTGATGGTGGGGGTTTGAATCCACACTGTGTTTCAGATCAATTCCTTCATCGGTGATGTCACAGAAACTGAAGCATGAGGAACAATACAAGAGAACCCGTTGGTTCTGCAAATGGGAACATTTTTCAAAAGAACTAAGACGCACCGCTGGAGGCAGCATCTCCTAAAAACCAGAGCTTTACTGATTTAAGGCTTTTTCCTGATATAAGGGTTTTTTCTGATTTAAGGGTTTTTCCTGATTTAAGGGTTTTTTCTGATTTAAAGAGTTTTTTCTGATTTAAGGGTTATTTTCTTACTGATTTGAGGGTTTTTAGAGATTTAAAGGTTTTTACAGCTTCAAGGGGTTTTATGAATTTAAGAGTTTTTATCCAGCCCCATTAAGGGCTTTTACCAAGTTAAGGGTTTCTACTGATTTAAGGGGTTTGTCTGAAATCAGATCTCAAACATATTTTACCTATATAGCAGCGTTGAACGATAAACTTTTAGTTACTGCGGAACATTATCAAATGCATTTTTTCATGCACAAACACAGAAACGTCTTCAGGCCCAGGACATCAAAAACCAGGATGGTCATGATTGGTGTTTACCGCGCCAATTCTTTGAATTTGACTTTTTGACAGAAATGCACAAAGACACCAAACTGTGGAGCGACAACCAAAGCCGACGGCGCTCACAGCGTTCATCGCCTTTATGGTTTTATGGTTAAGGCTCTTAAATTTTCCATCAGCGCGACCGACTGTTGAACTGGCAGCTCAGCTGCTGCTGTAAAACCTGAATGTCTGGCTGCACTTTTACAATAAAAGCCCTGCATGCACTGTAAAACTGAATTTATACACAAACAAACAAACAAACAAACAAACAAACAAACAAACAAACAAACAAACTCCAGGGCCTTTAGACTTGTGCTCGATTCTGTCTTTTCAAACTTGGAACAAGTCTCATAATTACGTACTTGAACCACTTCTCTTGATTGGCGGGTTTTGGAGTCCTCAGATTATTGTTTTTTATTGAAATGAATCTAAATATTTTCACAACAGAGCAGATTTTTTGATTTGAAATGTAAATATTTTATTCAGGTCAGGATGTTGGTGCTGTCGGCTTTGTTCTTTCAAACTCTGTGTTCTTTTTTTCTACAAACATGACGGACACTGAAACAGCAGTATTTGCTTTCATCTGTGCTTCTCTTCCTGATGATTTAATCTTTATTGTTCCTGTGTTCTGCTGCCCTTTAACTCTGTCATCTGGAAGATGAATGAAGGCCTCTGGAGGCCCCGAATTCACCTGGACTCCCCGGTTTGTGTGCAGGAACGACAGAGCGGGTGTGTCTGATTCAAGGGACTGTGGAGGCGCTGAACGGCGTCCATGACTTCATCGCCGAGAAGGTGAGGGAGATGCCTCAGAGCACCCAGAAGACAGAGCCGGTCAGCATCCTGCAGCCGCAGACCACCGTCAACCCGGACCGGGTCAAGCAGGTTCGTCATTCACGTTCTGGTCGGTCCGATCAATCTGACAGTGGAGAAAAAAAAGACTGAACGATGATGAGAAATAAAGACAAAGAAGGAGGGAGATACTGAAAAAAGGAGGAGCAGATGAGGAAGAGGAGGTCTAGAGGGTCAAGAGTTTGAGGCGTGAACAGCAGATGTGGAGTGAAGAGCAAACGGAGACATTGATGCTGTCAGCCGAGTTTACTTTAGTCACTCACTGTCTTCAGGGTGTTTAAGGCTTCACTCGACGGTGAATCGCACCAGGGTTCACTTATTAGGGTTCACTCCATAGCTTATAGCACACCGATTCACTTCTCTAGAATTTACGTAATCGCAGCAGGATTCACTTCTTAAGGGTTCACTCTATTGTGACTCACACCAGAGTTCACTTTCTTAAGGGTTTACTGTAGTGAACCGCACCAGGGTTCACTTCTTAAGTTTTCCCTTAATTGCAGCAGGGTTCACTTTTCTAGGGTTCCCTCTATTGTGAATCTCACCAAGGTTCACTCTTTTATTGAACCCTTGTTTTCAGTGAGCCAGAGTTCAGGGGTTTAGTCAGATAAACTTCCACCGTCTCAGAGTAAATGCGCTCTGCTGTGGACCAAACAGCTCAGTGTGAAAATGTTTCCATTCTGTTTGGAGGCTGAGCTTATGAGGATGGCAACGCTCCGCCCCCATCCCCCTCAGACAGCATAGAAACTTCCGCGTCACCTCTCTCTGATGACAAAAACGCAAACCCCTCCCCCCCTGACTTTGGACACCAGCTGTGCAAACAGGGACGTTTGGCGCTCATCGATTCCCGACCGGTTGGAGCGATTATCGTCCTTCTCTCCTCATGATTGCTCCGTATTGATTATTCTGGTCCGGTGTTGTTGTCACGTATCGACAGCTCGGGCCTTTGCGGCGGCGTGCTCGTCTCTGAAAATGACGCTCGACTCTGAAATAACTACACTGCTTTCAGGGTGCGTTTAAAGACAGTGGGAGAAAGTAGTTTAGACCGTGGAAAAGTGTTGATGGTTTTCTTTCACGTCTCTCATTTTGACTTTATCTGCTCTGCCCTTATGGTAGGTGTGGCTTCTCATCCTCCATCACAGGTACCTTAAAAAAAGGGGCGGGGCAGAGCTTAACCTTTAGCGCTTTGACCATTTCTAATTAATCAACTTTGCAGAGACAGAATTTAACACGGAGAGTTTCATGGAAATATAATCAAACTAATCTTGGTTTGTCTTTTCTGTCTGGTGGGTTAAGGTTTGAAACCTTCAGTATTTCTCAGTTCATCTTATTTTACCTATAAGTCTGTTTCTCTGCAAACACTTTCTTATTGTTTTTATTAAATGTACTAAAACCAATTTAATGCCGTAACAGGGCATTCCTTTTTTTTACATGAAACAATAGAAGGAGCTCCAGCACAGAGCCTTGAGGGACTCCGAAACAAAACGATGTACTAAACATCACGTTTATTATAAATATTTATGGCAGTGTTTTGATTGTATTTATTTCATATTCAAAGAATATGATTTGTTTTTATTTGCTACTTCTAAACATTGAACTCTTCAGAAAGAGTTTGAGAAACAGCTGAAATATTTTCTTTTATTAAATGTGCATCTAAATCCTTTTTTCTTGTTTTTCATTAAACACCAGGTTTCATATTTTTATGGGTATGAATGACCCAAAGGATGGATTTCTCTCTTTATGTCTTTAAGTTCATGCTGCAGCAATTTTTAGAGATGCGCTTTGATTTTAGGACAAATTTCCACCTTAAAAATAAGAATTATTGCTAAATATATATGTATATATATGTATATTAAACAGTCAGTTTATTGTAAATATATATATATATATATATATATATATATATATATATATATATATATATATATATATATATATAAGTCCACACGTCCTCATGGGTAATTAAAGTGGAATTTTTTTCCCATAATGCCGCAGCATTAGCCTTTGCTTGTGTGGGTCGGCTCTGTCGGGGGTTGGGTGGACGGGTCTGGTTCGGGTCTGGCTCTGGAGACTTACGTTGAGGGTCGAGGTCAGTGAAGATTTTCCACACCGTCTCACAGTCCTTGTTGCCTAGCAACCACTGCCGGCTGCACAAGGTCACGTTTCAGAGCGAAAAAGTGCTGCAGAACATGATGTTCAGGCTGTGTCTACAGGTTCGCAAACATAACAGTAATTAGTCGGCGTTTGTGCTTCATGGCCTGATTATGTTTTTGCTGAACCGACCCGAAGTTCACGGCTTGATTAATTTTTACTTTTCCCGTAAACACAGAGAGAAGAAAGTGTGTTTATGTTGTATACATCCTCATTGTTGTCGGCTGACACGAATTGGCAGCTGAGTAATCCGGTTTTGGCTGATGTGGGACGGGCGGGGTGACGGGCCGGCTAATAGCCGCTGATATTTAGACTTTGATGATGGAGGGTGAATCCCCCTGTTGCTCTTCTGGCTATTTATACCCTGTCAGAGGGGCAAGCTAATGAGTTTGTGCACCATTTGATGACACAGACTCACACGTGTTAACACAAACGCACACACACACACAGAATAACCTCCTCAACTCTGGCGGACACCAAAGCCTCTATGGTGAGTCATCAAACCAGAAGATCCCAAACATATGTTGTAGTCAAACCATGTTTCAATTAACTTTTTTTTCAAATAATCAAATGTCACGTTAAATTTAGGATAAATTCTAAAATTACTCAGCTGTGGAAATGCTTGAGTTGATTTTTATTTTTTAACCCTTTAACACCTGAGACGTCGCCGGCGACGCCTATATGCAAATACTCTTTAACTTTTGAACCATTAACGTGATCAACGTCGTTTCAGTGGGTTCTGACACGGCTTCAGAAGCCGCTCGGGTTAACGGTTGAAAGGTCACAGTAAGTCAAAGAACATCAACGCTGGAGCTAGCGCGCTGATGAGGAGTGACAATAGGTGTGGCGGCAGCGGCGTGGGGCGCGCTGACACGAAGATAGATGGGAGGCAGAGAGAGGACGAGCGGCGTCCGCTGAGGAAAAGCTGGACGCAGATCAGAACGGCTGAACCGCTGCGGAGTGACGGCGAGCTTTGCTGGAAGAAGCAGCTGCTGGCCAAAAGAAAAACAAAAGTGGCAACAGCACCTACAGACACCTCGACACGCTTCAAGGCCGTCCACACGGACAGCGCAGATTTATGGGCTGAGGAAATTCCTGAGCTGGCCTCTGTGAGCCTAAAAATAGCACGAGCGTGGAAACCAATGGAAGGGCTTCAGCGTTCGAATCCCTCAGCGACTGCAGGACATGTGCTCTCATGTAAAACCCCACGTTCCTGCTAATGGTGCAGCATAGTGTGACTGACAGGCACCCAACTCACAAACCATAAACATTCTTCAACTTGAAGAATTACATTCTGTCATATTTTGTTTTCACAAAGTATTAAAATTACTTTTTTGTAGTATTATATTATATTTATTAACCCACTTGGCTAAATCATAACCTGGTTTAACTTTCAGGGTGCGTTCAGTGGCCGACGTTTAGTACGTAGAGCCTGAAAAAGGACTAAAAGGACCTACAGCAAACCTTTCAGAGTAAACTATGTCCATATATGTGATACTATATTACCTTTGGCCCACTAAAGAACGATTTTTTTAAAGAAATAGCAGTTATTTTTAAAGGCTTGTTTCCTACCCGGAAGTTAGACGACTCGATCTCTGAGGCCCCGCCTTCTGATCCTTGTGGGTGCCGCCCATTTCATGACGTCAGCGTAGAATCGGTGTCGGCAGCGTGTCTGCATTTCACCCACGAAAACACACTTGGAAGCTCAAAAAATTGATTTTACGTGATTTAGGCCCTTCAAAACTCGCACAAACACGAGTTTTAAACCCCCAAGCCTGAACAAACACATCTGTGGGTTTACAGAGACTCCTTCTCTGGAATCGGTCGCATGAACACGCGCTGCCGAGGCCGGTGTGAACCATGAACTGTATATGAGAACTGGACTCAGTGACCCCTCCCCATCGACTTTCCAAACAGGAAGTACCCGATCTGCTACCTTTCTAAACATGTTCTTGCAAATCCCCTTTTTTTTATGATACTTTTTCTTCATCACAAGTTATTCAAGTTATAAACTGACCAATCAGATGCCTCTGTAAAAGCATGTGGTGCCGTGTGATTGACAGATTCTCCCGAGGTGCTTTCGGCGGAAGGGAAGCTCACTCCTGATTGGCAGCAGGAGTTTCCATAGAAACGTTGATCATTGAATCAGTGTCGTCTGGCTCCAATACGGCGGAAAAAATGGCGACTGAATTGAGTTTGTTTTTGTCGGAGCCAGAGCCAAGGCCTTTTTCTACGGGTGACATCTCAGCCGCTCAGTCCAGTTCTCTGATACAGTCAATGGTGTGAGCGTAGCATACAACATTCTGATCGGAACAGAATCTGGAATCCCAGTAAAAATAAATCCTAGAATCAATTTTTTCATATGCCGTGTTGGATTTTCTGCCCCCCCCCCCTTTAATAAAACCATGCAGAAAAAAGTCAAACTGTCATTTCTTACATCCAAGTTTTTGAATGTTTAATTCAGATAGAATGAAATTACTGTTAGCTTAATTAGCTGTCAGTGATGTCTTACCGCAGGCGTTCTTTAAACAGCAAAGATGCACAAAAACTGCAGCGTTTTTGAATCTGTAAGACATTTTACTGCTTTGCTTTCGGATGGTTCGTCTGTCAGATCAGCCGTGAATATTCGGCCCTCGCCGGCTTTTGTTCAGGCCAAAATCTGCTTCATGTTTCACGGTAACCGCATCAAAGATTTACTCTGGCCACCACCTTCAGCCACTTCCTGTTTCCTTTGACCTTTTACCCCCTTGTTTCACCAGCACCTTTTTCCTACTTCCTGTTATTGTTGCTGGACACAGGAAGTGAGCCAAATGAGCGGGAAAAGTGGAGTCTTACATTAAAAAAGGATAGAACACGCCTTTGTTTATGTATTTGTATAAAATTATGATTAAAAAGGGGACATTAATATTAAAGGATCCGATTGAACAAACTGGAACTTTACTTTGAAAATCACACTTTTGTCTGCAGATACATCGACCTGCTTTTCGTGATTTTATGCCCGTCTTGTACTGTGTAGAATCAGGACTCTAAGTCCAAACTTGACATATTTTGTCTGACAGCAGAACTTTTTCTCCTTTTACCCGTTTTTCCCGCCTGGGCTGAGCTTCATTTTCTGCTGACTCAGCAAACCCGTCTTATCTGCCGCCAACAGCTCCTGCTTTTCATTACTGTGGCTGTAAGTCATGACCGCACACCGCCGCCAACAGCCAGATGAACATCCCCGCCCAGGTGTGATGTCACTGAACCTCCTTTCTCTGTAGACATGAGCAGGGGGGAGGAGTCAGATGTCACCTGGTCTTCTAGCACCTGCGAGTCGTTGCATCACCATCGGGTTTTGGGGTCTGAGGGTCTGCAGGAGCTTTTTAGGTCACGCTGAACCTTATTTCATCTCGTCTCCTGTTTTTCTCAGTTTTGTAGAAGCCGTTGATCGTTTTCTTCAACTTTTCTAGCATCTTCATCACTGAGACCTGCTGCTCATTTCACCCCAGAAATAAGAATTTAGATGCCAGAAAGCTGAAAACACATTTAGATCCAACCGCTTCTTGTTCTGTTTGAAATTGGAGACTCTGGGGCAAATAATTAAAATGTTGATTTACAGAAAAAGACACATTTTTTTTAGAGAACACGGTTAACCCTTGTGCTATCTTAGATGACCCCACCCTTCCATTGACGTGTTCTCCCTACCATGACAACGGTGTATAAAGGTGGAAAGATTTCATGTAATCCATGGACACCAGTGAAAATCACAAATCATTGAAGAAAAAAGTGGGTCTAGATGACCCAACTCCCAATGTTGAAGTGCCTAGGATGGGACAAGGGTTAATTGGAGATGAATGTTTTCAGCACATGTTGGACATGACCTCTGACCTTTGGGTCAAAGTCAGAGCAGACAGCAGGAATGCATTTGTCTTCCCTCCGTCTTTGCTGAGGTTTCACACCGTCGACTGTATTGGAGAACCTGACTGACTGGGATGTCATTCATGGAAAACAACCAAATGACATTTTAAAATTGCAATCCCGATAGAAGAATTTTAGCTTCTTGGAGCCGGCAGGCGCTTCCTTTTTGGCACACCAGGGGGGAGGAGTTACTCGGTCCAGTTCTTATTTACATTCAAAAGTTTCATTCTGAGACCCATTTTTTTTTTTTTTTTTGCTTAGATTCATCTACCGGTATATTAAGTTTCCCAGCTGCTTTTTTGGTGATTACCTCACCAACATGCCACCCCCCCCCCACCCCCATTTTAAATGACAAGCACCATGAATGGCGGTGATCCGGTCATGAACCGAACCAAAAGAGCATCAACATCCGTTTATTTTTAAAGCGAGTGAAGGATTTTAACAGAATTCTGTTCTGAAACTTTGAGTTTTTTCTGTTCCTGCATCATTGAAGCGGTTTCTCTGAGGGAAAACTCGCCAGAGATCCAAACCCAAGTCCTCTGTGTTCCTGCGTGAACACGGCCCCACATCTGTGTTCCTGCAGATGTGGAGCCGTGGGACACAGATCCACGGAAGGATCTAGACGCCTTTAGGACGTTCTGCAGCTGGCGTGGTCCCACTCTGTCCCTCCTGCAGCTCTCTGTCATCCGGTATTTTTACCCGACACCCGGTTTCTGCGATCCGGGATGATCCGGACAGAAGATGGGATGGAAAATGGGGGGGGTCTAAGCTCATGGATCATCAGGAGGCGGATTAAACTAAAGTCCTGCTTAAGACTTCAAAGTTCAAATGGGAGCAGCTGTTGGGCTGTCAACCACACGGCCGGTGGAGGAGGCCGCTCTCTAACTGCACCGGTGAAGAACCAGCCGGAGAAACGGGTGGAGAACCGGTTGGAGAACCGGGTGAAGAACCGGGTGGAGAACCGGGTGAAGAACCGGGTGGAGAACCGGGTGGAGAACCCACACGCAGACCCATACAACATGCAGCCTGGGAGGAGCCTCAAGTGGCTCGTCGCTACGGCAACAGGAAAACATCTGCTGCATGTTTGGCGTCCTGCACGCATGTAGGGGCAGACAACGATGGCGTCCCTTGTGGCGAGTTCACGCAGCTCACGAAACCAACGCTTTGAGTTGTAGCGTGAAGCCTGAAAGCGGCGTTCGACCCGCAGACGTTCAGGAAGCTTCTTTTCAGGTAGTTGATTTAAGAACTGGACTCATCGCTGAGATAAACCTTTTTGTTTATGGATTTTGATCGGAACAAGTTGAAACGATTTCCCGTCTTGTTTTGTTTTCTGTCTTTGGTTCTTTAGGGAAAAAGACTTATTTGAATTTGAAGGCATCATGTTGAGCTGAGACCTCCTCACTTTGGAAAAGTCCAGACAGAAGTCGGAACATAAACCAGTGGTTCTACAGAATAAGTTGTCTTTCCAGCTCCGTCAATCAAAACGAGCTGGTTGCCATGGTAACAGCTTGAACAGGGTGCAGTCTGGATATTTTTTTAGTGCCATTTCTTAAAGGGTTTTGGGGAATTTGCAGAAACATACAGAACGGGAAATTAGGAGAAATTTGTAATTTATCGCTAAAGTTTCGAAAAATAAACCAAAAAAATGCTTTTCTTATTAACAGATTTTCAGAAAACTGTCCTAAGAACAGAAAAAAATCCTTCAATTGAGGTTTTCAGGGGTTCAGGCTTTTAGAAACCCTTTAAAGTCGGACGAAAACATCTGTGAGCTTTGAGTCTTCATGGTTACCATGGTAACGTCAGACAGGAAAACGATGTAGTGACTGAACAACACCAGTGTGAGTTTGTAAACTTTGAGTGACTTTTAAACTGAAACAAACAGGAAGTGGGTCATGGTAAAGCAGAAGCGAAGCCCCGCCCCCTAAAGAAAACCGCCTGGTGGCAGATTTTTCTTCACTTTAGCTCCACTTTTCTGCAGCGGCTCCTCACACCGACAGCCACGGCTAATCTTCTCTCGGCTTTAGATCCTGAAAATCCACCGCCTGACGGAATATTCCTCCACCCGCCCGGATTATTTCCTGTCAGACGCATCTGAAACCAAAATAAAAGCGCCCCGTTTCTGTCTTGACGCTTTCCAGCTTCAGGACGCTTGAGTCCAAAGAGGATCAGTCACAGAGGGATCATCTGCGGCTTACACCTTCAACAGGTCCTGGTTCCAGAACCGAAGCGGTTCTGGAGGCCAGAAGTCCAGCTTCAGGAGCCGATCAGCCAAACTTTGGTGGTGCTTTGACTTGGTCTGATCGACTGAAGTGACCGGCTCCCATCTTCATGTGTCGCTACACAACTTTTTATAACCCCATTTTCAGGCTCTACGTACAAAACGCGCCGAACTTTTGATTTGATTTGAAATGGTTTATGTAAAGCAATCAAAGCAAGAATAAGTCATAAGACAAGACAGTCAGCAGTTTTACATTCATACAAAGACGTATACAATAATTACACATTAAATCAAAGATTTATTGACTTTGACCAAACGGGGACAAAACTTCCTCTTTTGATCTATTTTTAACTTTTCCTGTCCAACAGCTGTGTCACGCTAAAATGAAACTTATGAGGGCAAAACCAAAGACAGGAAAAGATGGGACACTACGCATGCGAAAACATTTGTTTTGCGAACGCAAAAATAATTTTTGAAAGCAAAATTTTTTTTTTCATTTGCAACTTAAAAACGTTGTGGTGGTAATGAATGGATGGAGTCCTTTTAAGAGCCAACTGTTGAAAATTAATCATAAAGGAGAAAATAATAATCAAAAAATCTCCAGGTTCGGCCGCAATGCATCTTGGGATATGGACAGCATAGAAGGACACACCAGACCAATCGTTGAAATTGGAAAAAAGAAGGCCGTATTTGTTGGCCGCATATAAAGGAGTGGTTGAATTTGGACACAGCCAATAGAAGTCTATGGTACTTCCTGTTTGGAACGGCAGGGGGAGGAGTCACTCAGTCCAGGTCTAACGTACAGTCTATGGTCAGAGCACGGAATTGTCAGGAATTCCTAAACGTTGGTGGAACAACTGACAGCAAAGCGGAGGTGAAGAAAGGCTGAACGATGACGGAGACGAAGCCTCGTCAGCTGAAGTGACGCGGGCCGAAGTGGAGGATCCGTGATAAAAGGGACGTCAAAGTGGAAACAAATTGTGTGTGTTGGGGGGGTCTGACCTCGTGAGAAGGGGTCACTGAACCCAGAAAAAGGCCTCGTGTTGTAAATGTACTGGAAAACGACTGCAGTAAAACTTTATGAGGCGCCAGATGAGCAGAACCTCCAGAACGGCGGGGATTTACCGGGTCTGAGTAGACGGAGGAGCCTCGTTAGCGTGGCCCCGGCCGCACGGCGAGGTGCTGGATGCCATCGTTAGCGTCAGGGAAGACTCAGACGGCGCTGTGTGCCTTTGTTTATCCTCGCACAGCAGCGCTCGGCGAGAGCGAGGACGCTTCAGAGGAGAAAACGTCCTCATTTACGGCTCTGTGGTTCCTCTGAGTTGGACCGGGGTTCTGAAAACATCCGGAGCCACATCAGACCTACAGATAACATCTGTTTGCGTCTGCTTTTTAGCACCAGGTTTGCCTTTAAAAAGCACCTGAGAGAAGAATAAACGTCATGTTTGTTTGAGCTTTAAGCAGGTTTGGGTCATTTTATCAAAGTCTTTTATTAAACGGTGTTAGAGAAGAACCCCTGAACGCATCACTCTGTGCCTTCTGTAAACATTCAATATGTTGGCCGCTTCGATTTGATCAGAATCTTCTGTTTGGGGACAAAAAAAGTGAAATTCGCTGTAAAAAACAAACACGAAACCGAAAATAAAGATCTTCAGAACCGTCACTGGGACAAAAGGAAACCGACACTTCCATCAGTATTGCATCATTATTGCTACAATTTCATAATAATAAAGTAAAAAAATTCAAAAATTCAGTTATTTATCATCTAATAAACCTGAATCCTGAAGGTAAAAAAAGTTTATTTTCTACACAAAAAGCAATTATTGATCTTTATTTAAATATTAACACAGGAAATGTCAATAAAGATTTGTTCATTTGTATTAAATAAGCCACAAAGATGAACAAAAACAAATATCTAGCTGTAAAAAATGTTCATCCATAAACTATGATCCCGCCCCTCCAACGCTGTTGCCATGGCAGCCGCACAAATTTACTTTCATGAAAAGGACGAGAAGATTTGAGCAGCTTTGAACCATTAAAACACACAATCTTAACGTTAAAATCAATAAAAAATATACAGTTTCAAAATATTTTATTGATCAAAAGTGTTGAAAATTTTAATATAAGTTAAAGTGAAAATTGTCATTTGAACAGGCTCATCTCATGCTAACAATGTTGTTTATATGATATGAAAATGTAAACAAACTGAGAAAACAAATCCTCTTACCTTCCTTTTTTTTTAAAACAAATGCAAGCGTAATAAATATTTACAATCCGTCTGCCGTTTTCATCCAGACTCAGAAATCCTGTCGTCGCAGAGTTTTGGAGTTCATTCCAAATTCACCTCTGAGTTGTGGACGCTACCATTGATGCTGGGCACGCCCGCCCCACTTCCCATCTCCCACCTGTTTCAACTCTCTCCCGCTAGCTTACAGCCCCTCACAACCCCAGCCTAATATTAGCGGTGGAACAATCTCTCAGCCATCCATCCGTCCAGTTCTGATCCAGATTCCAGCTCAGACCAGGAAAACAAAGACGTTGATGGATCTATTTGTCTGCATGTGAATGCATCCGAATGGAGCAGAGCAGGGGGCTTGTGGCCCCGCCCAGTGGGTCTTCTACGTCACAAATACACAAATTTCCATCTGCATTTTTTTCCCGTCCCGTTCAATAAATACTCAGAAATGCAATTTTGAGTTGAATCTCCTTCATATCCAACATCAGACAAATGCCAGAAGAACACGTAAAAGAACCAAAAGCACCGTTTTCCTGGGAGTCTGTGCCATGTTGAGCTGCTCCAGAGGGCAATACTGGTTGCTAAGGAAAAATACAAATAATACTCTCAGAAAGGAGGAAATAAAAACCTGTTGCGCGGGGGGGGGGGGGGGGGGGGGGTGCAGCTACAGGCGCAGAGAAGAGCTCACAAACAAACAGACAAACAAACAGACAAACAAACAGACAAACAGAGGAGGGCAGTCTGAGGAAATGTGGCTGCTGGTTCCTCCGGGTTCCTCTTATCATTCGGTCCTGCAGAACCAATTGTTTCTGCACCCAGGGGGGTGTCAGACCTCCCTGACCCCCCCTGCATATCCTCCTACCTGCTACTTTCCCTGCAAAAACTCTCCTGTGCAGCCAAAGTCTGTGCTTTTTCTGCTCGCCAAACAGAGAAGCGAGCGAACTTTTTCACATGAAGGATCCGATTTTTACTTTTTCATGCAGAGTATTTGGTTTGCTGATGACATCACTCTGTTATGTTGAATAAAAAATGGAGTAAAGACTTTAAAGGTGACAAACATTACAGCAACATTCAGCCCGTCGACGATAAACATCCACAGTTATGAATTTTTTATTTCCGAAATTCTCTCACTGCTCCCTGAAGGTCTACTAAAAGCGGGACCACCCCTGGATTTACACACAACTCCTGCACATGTTCAGTATTGTTTCGGTTTTGTAATGGTAACTATGCCGAAGTCAAAACCTAATAGACGTGAGCATTTAAGAAAAATATTACGGGGACGTTTGCAAATGTTCTGCAACAATTTTTCATTCTGGTTATTTAAAAAAAGAAAACATATAAATAAAGTTTTCCCTTATTCCTCTGTTGTTTGTCCATCATGTGACAAAAAAATCAGATCTCAATTTTTCTGAATTTGGTTCATTTTTATAGTAGAATAAAAAGAATAAAATACAAAAACGAAAAAATGTGAATGTGGCATTTCTCTGGAATCATAAATAAATTCATTCAAATGTTAAAGCTCCAGCTCTGAAATGCTGCAGCGCCACACATCCTGTGTGTGTGTGTGTGTGTGTGTGTAATCGCCTCGCTCCCTTTCACTACCCTTTGAATGCTGGAGCGGTGTTTCCATGGCAACGCTGACCCCCGGGAGTCAGTGTTGTTGTTTTTTTTTCTTTTTTCTCCGCACAAGTAGCCCCTTTAGAAATCCTCCGTCCGCTCTCCGCCTCATCCGTCCTTCCCTCCCACTCGCTCTACCTCAGTCCTGTTCTCTGCCACTTTCTCTTCTGTTCTCTCCGTTCTTCGGTGACCGACCCGTTTTCATCTCTCTCTCTCTCCTCGAGGATGTTCTCGCTCTCCAAACACAGAGAAGCAGGATTTCAGTCGCTCAAGGACGCCGTTCTGAGTGTTTGACGGCGTTTTGTTCTCATAAGAATGACTTTCATACATGTCCCTACATGGGGGGGGGCTGTGGTTATTGTTTCCAAACTGAATGTTGATGAACCAAATACATGATGTCTGACTTTGTCTCCAGAAAAGTTCATCACTGACGTGTTTTTTTTTTTGTCGCCCATCCCTCCAGGCCAAGCTGATCGTCCCCAACAGCACAGCCGGCCTGATCATCGGGAAAGGCGGAGCCACGGTCAAAGCGGTGATGGAGCAGTCCGGGGCGTGGGTCCAGCTGTCCCAAAAACCGGAGGGCATCAACCTGCAAGAGCGCGTGGTCACCATCAGCGGCGAGCCTGAGCAGAACCGCAAAGCCGTGGAGATCATCATCCAGAAGATCCAGGAGGATCCGCAGAGCTCCTCCTGCCTCAACATCTCCTACTCCAACATCACCGGGCCCGTGGCCAACTCCAACCCCACCGGCTCCCCGTACGCCAACTCCACCGAGGTCATGCCGGCAGCCGCCGCCGCTGCTGCCGCCACGGCGTCGTCTCTGCTGGGCCAGGCCGGCCTGGCGGGGGTGGGGGCCTTCCCCACCACCATGTCCAGCCTGTCGGGGAACGACCTCCTGGCCATCACCTCCGCCCTCAACACTCTGGCGAGTTACGGTTACAACACCAACTCTTTGGGGCTCGGGCTCAACCCTGCGGCCGCTTCGGGGGTGTTAGCCGCCGTAGCAGCCAACGCCAACCCAGCGGCAGCCGCGGCCGCCAACTTGTTAGCCTCCTACGCCAGCGACGCGTCCACCAGCGCAGCTCACTCTGCAGCCAGCCTCGGGGGCTTCTCCCTGGGGTCCCTCGCAGCCGCCACTGGGGCCACCAACGGCTACCTGAGCGCCGCGTCACCACTGGTGGCGTCGTCCTTGTTGGCCACGGAGAAGTTAGCGGAAGGAGCCAAGGAAGTGGTGGAGATCGCTGTACCAGAAAACCTGGTGGGTGCCATCCTGGGGAAAGGCGGGAAGACGCTAGTGGAGTACCAGGAGCTGACCGGCGCCCGGATCCAGATCTCCAAGAAAGGCGAGTTCATCCCCGGAACCCGGAACCGAAAGGTGACCATCACCGGGTCCCAGGCCGCCACGCAGGCCGCGCAGTACCTGATCAGCCAGCGAATCACCTACGAGCAGGGGGTACGCGCCACCAACCCACAGAAGGTGGGCTAAACCTGACAGCCGACAAGAAACGAGGAGGAAAAGAGGAAAGAAATAAAGAAATGAAGAGTGGGGGCTTGGGGGAGGAGTCTAAAAAAAAAAAGAAATGACAAAATGGAGGAGAGCAAGAATGTGGGAGGGATTGCGCCGTTTTCTTCTTCAGTATTACAGAGTTTTTGACGCAGAGCAAAGATGGAGACGAGGAGGGAGAGGAGCGCCGAAAAACCAAGAAAAAATGTGTAAAATGTAAATACGGTTTTATTACTTAACGTCTCGACCTTCTGGGGTTTTTTATTGTTTCTGTTTGCGTCGGGTAACTTAAGCTGTCCGTTTGTTTGTGTCTTGTGTGGACAGAGCTGAATGCCATGTAGACCGGCCCGACTGCCGGGGGGCGGGGGACGCCACGGGGCGGGGGGTGGGGGGCGGCCACAGGGGCACGGAGGGAGGGGGGGGTGATAGGGTACAACCCTCCAACTCCCTCCAAGCCCTCAGCTCTCACCCGCCCCCCTCCTCCTGCTGCACCTCCCCCCCCAGCAGAGTTGTTTTTTTCTTCTAGATTTGCCCCCTCCCCCCCTCACTAGATGCCCCGTCCTGCCCTGCCCCTCCCCTTTTGATAAGGGTTTTATAACGAGCAGGACTGCACTTTCTCTCCTCCTCGCCACATATGGTCAAAAATCGGGCCGGGGGTGGGGTGGGGGGCAATTTTTGATGAAGGGCCATAGCTCGTAGCACCCCACACACACACACACACACATGCGCACCTAGTGCTTAAGGCAGAGGCGCATGCTGATGACCTCACGGCGAAATCCTATAAAGCCGTAGGACCACGCCCCCCACCCCCCCGCGCAACGATGATTAGGACGTAATTATGACCCAAATGGAGCTCAGCGTTCTTTATTTCTTATCTGTGAATTCAGGTTGACATGAATGTAAATGACACTATTTTTTATTTTAATGTCGGTGGACTGAGATGAATCGTAATGTCACATAGGCTAAGCTATGTCTTATTTAAGTCCAGTGAGAGCGCCGGCTCAGGCGTAGGAGCGGAACGCCGTGAGATGGCGTGCGTGGTGCTAGACGAAGGGAGTCCATCATATCCTCCATCCGTTCCGCTCAGGCTTCTTCGACGGTGCAGCATCGCCGCTGCAGTTTACTCACGAAAAATCAAAAACAGGAAGTTGATCCGCTGCTGCTCAGCCTGTGGTCTTCCAAATCCCTGACCCCGCCCCCCACATAGTGAACAGACCACAGACTAGATCAAGCACTTATACTACTGAGGAGGAAACACTGAATCGGGACGTGCCGCCTCGCTTGTAGATTTCGGGCATATCAAAAGCGGAGCCGAAAGGGCTCCGAGGTGACGGGCAGGTCTGCTCCCGCTGCTGAAGATGCTGTCTATTTTGCTCTTGGATTTGTTTGTTTGTTTTTTTGTCATGTGTGTGTGTGTGTGTGTGTGTGTTTAACTATCAGAGTACACTGAATTTTGTCTTAATGCACTGTGAAGCCAGAGAGCAGCCCTCACCCCGACCCGCGGGGCCCGGGACGCGCGCTGTAGATGGCAGGGAAACGAAAACAAAAAAAGACACGTATATGACATATTTGTAGGATGCATATGAAGAACTTCAGCAGGCAGCACGCCAACTCCCAAACCGTCCGTCCGTCCGTCCTTCCATCCAGGACCAGATCAAATAGTTGGGTTGGAAAAGTATTAAACCTGGGTGGGAGGCGGGATGTTTGGGAGGGCGAGGGTGTCCTTTAAAGAATTGGTTTAATCAACAGGTTTAGCTGCAATATGCTAAAAATGAGTTGGGGGTGTATTTGATCCAAAGCCAGGGAGTCCCCCCCTTCCCCCCCAGAATCTTCAGACACCAATCCGGCCCAAAATCCCTAAACGTGTCACTCTGTTGGAGCGCCAGTGAGGGTTTATCTCCACGTCTTGGTAAGGAGGCTTCTTTACTCCCATCTAACACCATCCACACTCTCCTCACCCTCCCACCCGTCCTCAGTTTTCCAGCGCACTCCCATCCTGACACCCCCCCTCCTCCTACCACATCGCTCCATGGGTGACTATGTCTGTTGTTACGGTCGATGCATGTCTGCCGCCTGGCCGGGCGAACGCCGCCCAGCGAGCGGACCCCGGACGGGCCGAGGAAGTCGTAGCAGGACACAGTCGGGTTTGGATCCTTCATGACACTAGAGAGAAACACGGTTCCTCTGAACTCCTTGTTGCACAAAACTTGCTGTCTTCATACCTGGAGGGAGTTTAGGGGCTTCGGTTCCACCGTAGACGTCGTAGCGGGCTGACTTTTACTGCCTCAGGACAGATCAAAATGAGGAATCTTTGCTAATTATTCCCAATCAAAAAGACCTGGTTTCTGGTTTCTGCAGTCTACGACCATTTAGTTTATTCTATACCTAAAAACTCCACTGAAAAATTATTCACGATGACACAAAAAAGCAATTTTTCTGCTGGAATGAAGGAAGATGATGAAACAAGTTGAGCATTGCCAATCAAAAGTCACCAGTCTAAATTAGCAACTCAGCTAGCGCCTTCAGCTAGCCCGAATGTGAACTGATGCTTCATCAACAAACTGAAATATATTTTGTAAATAAACCAAATAGATGCTAGCTACTAGCTGGTCACCACTCATTAACAAATTCCCACACAAACAAACATTAGAAGAAACTAGTGACAGCTGACTGCAGCCTCTACAGGACGAGGAAAGTCAACAGGAAGGGGCGGAACCGCACCAGCTAAAGGCAGAGGAAAAACAGCTAAGGTAGCTACAGCTAGTGTTAGTTTCCATCTAGCCCTTTTCTGCTACCCCAATTGTGAATTGATGCTTCATTAACAAACAAAACGCTAGCAACTAGCTTGTCACCGCTTATTAGCAAATTCTCCCACACAAACAAATGTAGGAATTGTTAGAAACTAGCGACAGTCGGCTGCAACCTCTGCAGGAAGAGGAAAACAAACGTAGCCTCTGTCGTTAAGGTAGCTAACAAGTTGTCCTGTCAGCTACCGCTAGTTTCCATCCTGACTATGCCCACGTTTAATGTATCTAATCCAGCAAGTTCAGACATTATACGTGCTAGTTGCTAGCTCCTCCATGCTAACAGCTACCTTGGGAAGAATCCCCAAAATGACGTAGACATGTAAGCTAGCTGCTAGCTTCTTAGTGCTAAGTTAAAAACAAATCTAATCCTTTAAATGTAAACAGATATGTGCTAACTTTACAATTACTGCAGAGGCTTTAGTTCTGCTAATGGCGCCAATGTGACAATGAAACAACCTGGGTAGCAATTACCTTTTTAAATGTATTTATTTAAAGTTAGCGTTCTATCCATCCATTCATTAGGGAAACTTTGAAAATATCTGTATAAATCATAAGACTATCAGCCTATTGCTGACAGTAAACTTTGTTAAAGATATTTTTAAGAATAAAATAGGATTTAAATAAATAAATGTCATGAAATACCTTCTTCTTCCTGTCCTTCTGGTGGGGCCAGCATGGCCTCCAGCAGGAAATAATGCATGGAGCACGGTTGATGTTTACGGTGGAAACAGAGCTTTTAGATTCCTGAAATAGTTGTCATAACGCTAACTGGTTTATTTGTATCTCATGAGTTAACTCTATATCTTGGGCCCAGCGGCCGATCTTTTATCACATGTTAGGCAGATGAGATCAAATGTGACAAGTACTGGAAGCAATACATGTAGAGGCTTATCGTATCGTCCTGTCCCTCCTTCTGTCTGACGTAGGAGCTTTTGGATTTGCCTGTAGGTGGTGGATAGGTTTACGTGAAAATGCTGCTATTTAATAAGAACTGATGTGCTAAGAACTCAACATATCCGAAACCTGTTCTCTTTAGCGGGATGGCTAGTTTCTAGCGGCACTGTAAACAATGCTGTGTTATAAGCTGGCGGTAAGTTAAGAGTAGTTTAAATCCAAGCTAGCAAGTGAAACATGTGCCAAAATAAGTTGTATTTGTGCTCATTTAAACCACACTAGGTAAGACAAGACCTACTTTTATATCCAGAAGAAAATGTGAAAAGTGCCAAATGAACCATATTTATAATGACATCCGCAGACGGGGCAACGTCCTGCTAAGCGTTTTTAGCTTAGCTAACAGACACAGAACCACAGAGCGACGGCGTCTAGAGGCCTGTCTCAAAATGACAGGCTGCCATGCTAGCCAAGTGCTAGCCCGTCCTCTGGGAACCTCATTTCCCAGAATGCAACAGCACTACAACTCTGGGGCTTAGATTTATCAATATAGGTTAGCATATTGATGCTAAAGAAAATGTGACTAGATAGCATTCTTAAAAACAGCCTTTTATAGTTACGATGAAGATGTATTTTGTGGAAATAGATGTTATCTTTTTTGCACGTCTATATTATTGCATGATATCAAAGTGAAGCGTAAACAAAAAAGGAAAAAACCGTAGGCGTCGTTCATTTTTCTGGGACAAACATTTGCATGCCGATAAGGGTAGAGCATTTTGATATTGTTTTTTACGCGTTCCGATGTTTGCTGTTTGTCCATGGGGTTTAGTCTTGCTCCGCCTACTGCAGGTGTGCTACATGTTTGATTTTGTCGTTACAACAGTGTTAGTATGTTGTGGTTAAGTTGACTAACCCTCCTCAGACAGATACGAACAAAACTCTCGAACAAAGCCGAGACTATTTTGCTACGTTTTTGAGCGAGCTTCAGAACCTTTCAGAGCAGTAACAAAACAACCGCAAATGTCCATGAATGTACTCATTTTCACATCTCTGCTTTGTAACTCATACTTCCAAAGGTGCAGTCGAGCCTTTTGTGTGTAGCCGTGTGTTTTGTACTCTAACATTACTAATCCCTACGACAGCTCGCACTGGGACTATGTTGTGTGTCCTTTTTTTGCCTCCCCCCACACTCCAGCCCCGGCTTGTGTCATAATCAGGATGCACCTTATCGACCTCAAAGTGGACGTGCAGCGCTCCGTGCCCCGCCCACAGCACCCACGCGGGACTGGAAATAGATTTCTGGACGCATGTAAGTCCAAATGAACATGCTCGCTCCAATCTGATAAAATTCTTTGAATCGTCGAACCCTGAAGACAAACAGTGGCCCACGGAGGCCCGAAAATGAAAACCCAACAATTGTCCGGATCACATGAACTCACAAGGCAAAAACAACGCATGTTTGTTCATTATTACAAATATAATAATCACAAATCCACCCTAAAATAAAGAACATTAGCTAAAAGCTAGCTAGCTATAAAGATAGCACGTCGACCCCAGAGGAAAGTGCCGCCGGCTCTCTAAGCAGTGAAAATGCAACTTTGCACTTTACCTGAAGGTGGCACTCTCCTTGAAATATGGTAGTCATATTGATAATAACCATTGTTTATTTTGTTAAAGTTAAAATATGTTGAAAAAAATATCTAAACTGCTACAAAACTGTTTTTTGACGTTTGGATTTAAGTCCTGAACGTCTGGATTTTTTGAATTTTGCGACGTTGAACCTTTGTTCCGATGAAATCCCTCATGTGGGTGAAAACCTAAATAATTTGCTTCGGGAACTCGGCAGCGCTGCTCGGCCTTCTGGGATTTGGCTTTTCATAAAAAGCCTGTTTGGGTCCTCCGTAGTTTTCCTTTGCACCGATTTGGGCCCAAAGGTCAAAGGACGGGTTCGACTTTCCACGTTTGCACTGAAGTGTGCGGACGGCGTGCACGGCAGGCCGGGCTGAGGTGGGGGTAGGGGTGGGGGTGGGTCCGTGTGTGAGACGTCTTTACTGCAGCCGTGCATGCTCCTCTCTGCCCCCCCCAGGCCGTGCTGGTGGTGCCTCTGTAGCCAGTCATTCTCGACTCCATGCTCTTCTTTTGGTTTTGACTCTGACATGTGGAGGAATTCAGAATTGACCCCTCAAACCTCTTCGACATCCCGTTGGACCCCTTCCTTTTCTCCACCCTTCCTCCTGCTCCTCCTCCTCCTCCTCCTCCTATCAGAAACTCGGGCCCCAATCGAAGCACCAGCAACTGTTAGACTGCATTTGTCATATCACTGTTTTTCTTTGTTTTCTTCTCGCTGTTTGTTCGTTGTTTTCTTCCTGGTTTTGGTTTGTGGCGGGAAGCTCTAACCCGCCCACTTTTGAAACTAAACGCCATTTCTGTGTGTAGCCTGTTTACCCGTCCCACACACACTCCTCCATGCCCTCCTCTTTGCACTTTCCTCCTCCGCCTCCCACGAGTCTCTTCTCTCGAGTGCCAAAATAGAACAGAGAGGAAAATGACGACAACAACAACAACAACAGCAGCAGCAGCAGCAGCCATTCCAAGCGTTTCTTTGAGTTGTTCTTGTGTGTCGGACATCCATCCTGGAAGCACCCATGAAGCCAGCATGCTCCGCCCTCATAACATGATGTCGCTCATGACGCCTCAACTGATGCCCACCACCACCACCTCCTCTCCTCCTCCTCCTCCTCACCACCCCCCTCACACGGGATTAACCCCCTCCGCAGGTTCCACCTGTCCGCCCGCCTCCAAACAGTAACCGCTGGTTCCAGCTGCTTTGTCATTTCTGCAGCCGGTGGGACGACACGGGTCGTGTGCCATAGAGTCGGGGGCACCTCCCACTCTCCTCACCCCCCCCCCCCCCCCAACCTCCTTTCTCTCTGTCCCTCTTCTCTTCTGTAACTCAGTCTCTCCATCCGACTCTTCTCGATGGGAAAAGATTCAGAAACTCCATTTTCTTCTGATGTTTTTTCTTTTTTTATATTTTCCCTTTAGTTGTCGTTTAACATCCAAACCACGACACATGCACCGCCCTCCCTTCCCGCCGCCGCCCGCTGCGGGGAGTGTTTACCTAAGTCAGCAGCCATCCTCTGTCTTCTTGAACTTTTTTGAACTTTCACCCCCCCCCCCTCTGTGTTCATCCAACTGTTTGGACGATAACTCTCCATTCCATCCCCAAAAACCTCTGAGACTGTGCAATGCTAGCTGATGCGATTGGATTTTTTTTCGTTTTTGTTCATCATTTGGGACAGAACTAAAAAAAAAAAAAAAAAAAAATTCAGACAATAAGGAAAAAAAAACTGTTTCTCCACATTTTCTTTCTTTCATTGTAAATATTTTGTCCGTTTTTCCGAGCTGTAAAGAGAGGAGTGTTGGAGCGGAAAGGGGCCGGCAACATAAAGCCCAACGGGTGGAAGCAGCAAACGCAGGTCATACCCCCCCCACCATCGTCTTAGGTCCGCCCGCATTGCCCCCCCCCCCGTGTGACCCTCGATCCACCTGCTGCGCCCCCCCCCCTTCTCTGTGTGCGCCTCCATCATCGTCATGTGTTGAGACAGTGGTCGTGTTAGAGACATATCACCGTGGCAACAGCCCAGCTCCTCCCCTCTGAGGCGGATCCAGAGGAGGAGCTGCTGCCTTTTGTGCAATACAGTCCTAGTTTACATGACGGACCGGCGTCTGTCCCGGCAGTGTTACCGACTCCTCCTCCTCCATCCCATCGCATGGCTCCACTCCTGCTTTATGCTGCCCGCCCCATCGCCCTGACAACAACACGAGCTATTTATTTCTCAGACCATTATTATACTATTGATAAATAACAACGAGGGAAAAGGGAACGACTGGAAAAAAAAGGTGAATTAATATTGTTTTGTTTTTATTTTTAGTATTTTAGTGGTTGCTTTTAACAACATTCATTAACTGACTTAAAGATGACTGAATATTTAATGTAATTGTAGCATTGTGTTTGTAAAGAGAAAAAAAAACTAGTGAGTTGTGTTTCTTGACTTGTGGATTACTAGTGAAGTGGGCAATCTAGTGCTAATATATATATGAGGTCTTTTTTTTTTAAGGATTCCTTTTTTGCAACAGCAACAGCAGTCATTATAAATGTTCATTTTAGCATCACCTGTCTTCCGTTGTCTTATTCTTCACCTTCCACCACACTCTGCATCATCACAGTAACACATCGCAAGTCTGGGGTGGGGCTCGGAGTGCGTGTGAGAGCGCGAACGCAGTGTGTCTATGCAAACGCTTGTGTGGGGGCGGGGCCGGGTGGGCGTTTCTGTCCAGTGTCCACCAGAAGCTAAAACCTGTCAGGCTTCCATACTTCCCGATGGAACCGCCTGACGTTATAGCTGCAAACCCTCATCATGTGACTCAACTCGACTGTCCATAACCCCCCTCTCCCCCTTTTCCTCGGTCACCTGACCAACCGAATCAACCAGTCACTGTCCTCCACTACCCCTCCCCCGCGCCATCCTTTTGCTGCACACCACATCAGCCCCTCCCCCCATGTGATGTTCTCCATCGATAACATACTACTGTCACATGCTCACAGGTCTGGGGATAGACGCCTTTTCCGACCCGTTTCTGGGTTTTTTCACCTCCTTTATTACCTCAAGCAGAGCCCCCCCCCCCCCCCCCAAAAAGGAAAATCAAAACAAGTGTACGTCAGACGAACGTCGAGTTTGTCTGTTTGTAAAAAAAAGTTCAACCAAAGTTTTTTCAATCGGGGTTTTGTACGTCAAAGGTTTTCCCTGCGGAGTAACCCGACTTTGGCGCTGCACCAACTAGCAGCTACGCTAGCCAAAGACGAGCTTGGGAAAAACTGCGTGAGTCCGGCAGTCCAAAATGGACTCCAAGACGAAACGTTACGGCCTCCCCGAAGCTCAGCAGCTGGGCTGTGGAGACAGGAGATAGGATCTTCCAAAAAACGTCATCGAGCATCTGGAGCTCACACAGGACTCGTTAGCCCTCTGCAGGCGTTCGCACCCATATAACACACGCCGTTCTACGTTTTACCGTTTAGCGTGAGGAGCACTTTACTGTCACTAAGTTAGGTAAATTTGCACAACCGCCGTCGGACCTCATCCTTCGCCACGCTGTTGTATAGCAGCTACTTGATTGGCTCAAGCCTGACAAGTTAAACAATTCATCCATTTTTTGTCAAGAAACGTGATCTCAACAAACCCCAGTAGGAATTGGCGTCTTATGTTTCGTATTTGCCGTTTGTTAAGGTAAATGTAAAACTCCACTGGATAAACCAAAAACAAAAGTAGTGGTGCCAGAAGAGTGATGCAGAAATAAAAAGAATTGAAACAGTTTGGCGGACGCCGACAAGGACTGCGCTCCGCGCCTGACCACAGAGCCTTCCGGGCAACCCGACTCTCCGTTTGTTTTTTTGGACGTACACTTGTTTGTTTCAACAATTTCGACCCGTTGAATCTCTTTTTCCCCAGAGCTGCATCATATTCTACTTCATACTACTGTACGTGCTGCATACTATCTTTACCAGGTCTGAAATCACCTTAACCTGTTTCCATGTCAACCGCAGAGGAGCCAGTTGCATGGCAACCAGCTCCCACCACAACAAAACCAACCTACAAACTAGCCATCTTCCTCAACTGACAAGGCCACACCCATTCTTAGTAGAGGTAGAGGAAGAGAGAAGATAGGAGGAAGGAATGGCGGACAAAAAAGAGGAGTAGTTGTGATTCTCAGGGTGTCTTTTACTGATCTACTGTCTAGTCTGTTGTCCAGTCCCGAGCTAGTGTCCTGTTGCTCCTAACTGAGCCCAAAGAGCAGAAAGTCCTTCTACATCGCCATCAATTGACCACTAAACGATTCTTCTCAATCAGTTGTTACCATTGATTGACCGATTCTCTTTAAGAGAAGCTCTGCGGCCAGCTGAATGCAGCTTGGCATCGTAAGTAATGTTTACAACCCAAATGAGACCAACAACGCTGTTGAAAGAATGTCCAGGACTTTAAAAAAGAGAAAAAAAGAGACAAATCTCTGAAGAGTACTTATTTCTAAATGATGAAACTTTTCACTTACTTTCTATGTGACATGAAGTAATGTAATTTTTTTCAATCGTTGCATGTGACTCTTTTTATTTGCAATGAAATTGTTAGAATGGATGGTACATTTGTGACGTCAGTGCAACGTTGAGATGCCGACGCTAGAACCCAGTCGGTGTCTGACCCAGTGTTTTCATGTCGCAGTGAGGAGTGCTTATGGACCAATGAATGCTCAATGTGTGACCATACAAAGCTGTAAAGGTTTTGTTTCTTTGTACATGGTTATGGGTAAAATAAACCATTGATAAACCCATAGATTCGCTGTTCAGAGGTAAGTTGATGCAACACGTCTTCTACTCTGACCTCAAAGGGGCTTAGAAATGAGGGTCTGATCCACTTTCACACATCACCGTCTTCCGACTGGCATCACAATCGAGAAGGGGCGGGTTCAACTCGCTGACATGTTCATCTACCCACAATCCTCCTGTGCACCAGAGTCATCTGATCAACACCTGCATCCACCATGATTCCACCAACCAGCCAGTCCGCTCCTGTGACCTTTGGCCCAACCGTCTCAACCTCCTCCATGCCATCGGCTAAGCGGGCTTTTTGAGCTGTTGTTGCAAGGCCTCCTGGGAAACGGAGTCACTGTTCACAGCATGGTTCGACAAAACCACTTGTCACTCTCCTCCCACATATCTTTGTCCATTTGCCACTAAAGAAGTTCCTCCAGCGAGAAGGTCCAGGCAGTTTTGGGATTTCAGGGCAAACAGTAAACACAACGCTAGATCAAAAAAAGTCAAAACGACACGAACCCGACCCGCTGCTGAAGCAAAACAAGGCCTGAACACCTTCTTCTCAATTTGTAGCTTCAAAACGAAACGTGTTCAAAGGAAACCAGAGGGGAGGACAGCCGGGTGTGAGAAAGACCTCATTGGTCGACCTGTCCTCAGGTCAAATCTAGGGACTATTTAGCTGCATCAATGGGGGTCCGGCAGGTATTCAATGAAAAAAGGACAGGCGCTTCTTCAATACGATGTATTACGAAAAAACAAAACAGCAGAACTAAGGTCACGACCTCAGGCCAAAAATAATATAATATATAAATTTCCAGCAGACAGAAACTTTTTACATTTATTTATGTCACTTTTGATATGAATGTTAAAACCAATGTTTTTAATTCACTTTCTACCTCAGGAGGAATGAGAAAGCAGGAACAGGTTCTGATTCTAACAGTAGTGGCATTTTGATTTTAGCTTTTTATTCTATGTCCGCTAACAATTCTTAGTCCTAGAAGAAAATAAAAGTTTTCTAAAACTTTTTAATATCAAGTGCTTTACTGACTGACTCCTTCAGTTTACATGGACTCCACGGAATCAACCATTTTATCATTTCTACATCCTACAAAAACAGAAGTTAGCATGTCAGTGTTACCATTTTAGCCCAGTTTAAAAAAAAAAGATAATTTAAAAGTGTTTTTAAAGATGACCTGGTTTTTTCGCTGACGCTTCCACCGACGTGCAGCAATAACACCAAAAATCGTCCATTAAACCAAAGTCCAGTTGATCCACTTTAGGACTACAGAGTCAAAACCAAGGCTTTTGTTTTGTGGAAAAAACATTTGCCTTAGAGCAGAAATTTTTTTTTGTTTTTTTGCTAAAAATTTTTTAATCATTACTAATGAACCACTGGCTGAAGGTCTTGGAAGGATACGCAATGTTTAGGTCACTTATTTTTTTCAGAAAACATTTATTTTGAAAGTGTAGCAGAAGTCTCGTCTCTTGGAGATCGTTTCCTGTGTTTTTCCGGCTGTAACTCAGTAGGTCGTCATGGAAACGTTCCAGTCTATGCAGCACGTTGTGTCACAGAAAGTCGTCTGACCTCCTCGGCGTGAAAATGTCAGATCGACGAAACCGAACGCCATTCTCTTGTGTCCGACGTAACGCTGCTGCAGCCTTATGGACATTAGCCGCTAAAGACGGCTAATCATGCGGGAACAACCTTTTGGATGTTGTGTAAGGTAATAAACCGCTTACATAAAACATCTATAGATTAAAAGAGAACAACACCAATCGTCTGTGGATGCGTGTGAATTTGGTTCTGATTCTTATCACCGGAAACCTTGAACCGACGTCTCAGTTATCGTTTTTCGTACATTCTCCTCGGTCAAGGACAAATACTATTTTCAAAGTTTTAAAGTGTTTTTACCCTGAAAAGAGAATTTACCCAAAGTCCAACAGAACCAGTCAGATTATTTTCCAGTTCCCAGCATCTGTTCAAGTGTTCTGGTAAATATTGACGTTGTCTAGTGGTCATTGCTCGGACGATGAAACGTGCCTTAGCTCCAAGAGCCGGAGTGTCAAACCTCAGAGGCCTTTGTTCAGGCAGGAGGTAAGTCTCTGGAGGGTTTCCGCACATTTTTACCTTCAGGTGTGTTCTGTATTTCGCCGTCCCGCTGCCGCCGCTGCCCTACTTTGGCGCAGGAAGTTTGTAGCTCATCAGGCAGCTTCTGTGATTAAGTGGCACTGCTTCTGTAGGACTGCGAGCATCATGTAGGTCAGAGCTTCCCCTAAAAGTGGGGCGTGTAGATGTCATTAAATCTGCTGCTATCTCTCAGCTGCTGCAGTTCTTATGAACCTCCACGAGTTAAAAACACACAGTCTGAGCGTCGGACGCAGAGGCTGAATTAATCATGAAGTCACACGACGGCCAAAGACTCTACTCCTTGAGTCCATCCAGCCCCTGCGTGCCGGTTATCCGTCTTTGTCGGCGGTAACAAAGCACCCACTTCTGGTAATAGCTCGCCTCTCCTTTTAGAGGCTGCATATTGATTTTCCTCGCTCTTTATCCATCCCTTCTTCATTTTTTTGCGCAGTCCCTCGTTCAGCTAGACTCTAAGAATAGATCAGAGTGAACCCCAGAGGAGACGCTCGCAGAAATTCCCAGGATGCATTCTGTGAAGTCTGCAGGAAGGCGAAACGAGATAAATGAAGGCAGAGCAGACGTGTAACCCTGATTGTCTTCATCCTGTTCCTATTTCACAACCGTTCCCAACTTTTAAGGCATTGAGGATTTTTATCGCAGTGAGGACATTTATCGCAGTGAGGAAGTTTATTGCAGTGAGGATGTTTATCGCAGTGAGGAAGTTTATTGCAGTGAGGATGTTTATCGCAGTGAGGAAATTTATTGCAGTGAGGATGTTTATCGCAGTGAGGAAATTTATCCAAGTGAGGACGTTTATTGCAGTGAGGAAATTTATCCAAGTGAGGACATTTATCGCAGTGAGGACGTTTTTCGCAGTGAGGAAGTTTATTGCAGTGAGGATGTTTATCGCAGTGAGGAAATTTATTGCAGTGAGGATGTTTATCGCAGTGAGGAAATTTATCCAAGTGAGGACGTTTATTGCAGTGAGGAAATTTATCCAAGTGAGGACATTTATCGCAGTGAGGACGTTTTTCGCAGTGAGGAAGTTTATTGCAGTGAGGATGTTTATCGCAGTGAGGAAATTTATTGCAGTGAGGATGTTTATCGCAGTGAGGAAATTTATCGAAGTGAGGACGTTTATCGCAGTAAGCTTTCATCGCAGTGAGGATGTATATATCACAGTGAGGACGTTAATCGCAGTGAGGACAGTTATCGCAGTGAGAAAGTTTATCAAAATGAGGACGTTTATCGCAGTGAGGGTGTTTATCGCAGTGAGGACGTTTATCGAAGTGAGGACGTTTATCGCAGTAAGCTTTCATTATAGTGATGACGTTTATCGCACTGAGAATGTTTATCGCGTGAGGAAGTTTATCGCAGTCAGGACGTTTATCGCTATGAGGAGGTTTATCGCAGTGAGGACGTTTATCGCAGTGATGACGTTTATCGCAGTGAGGACGTTTATCGCAGTGGGAACATTTATTGTAGTGAGGACTTTTATCGCAGTGAGTCTTTATCCCAGTGAAGAGGTTTATCACAGTGAGCCCGTTTATCGCAGTAACGACTTTTATCGCAGAGAGTTTTTATCGCAGTGAGGACGTTTATCGCAGGGAGGACATTTATTGCAGTGAGGAAGTTTATTGTAGTGAGGACTTTTATTGCTGTGAGCTTTTATCGCAGTGACGACATTTATTGCAGTGAGGAATTTTATCGCAGTGAGTACGTTTATCGCAGTGGGGACATTTATTGTAGTGAGGACTTTTATCGCAGTGAGCTTTTCTCGCAGTGAGGATGTTTATCGCAGTGAGGAGGTTTATCGCAGTGAGGATGTTTATTGCTGTGAGCTTTTATAGCAGTGAGGATGTCTATCGCAGTGAAGAGGTTTATCGCAGTGAGGACGTTTATCGCAGTGAGGACTTTCATCGCAGTGAGCTTTTATTGCAGTGAGGACTTTTATCGCAGTGAGCTTTTATCGCAGTGAAGTCATTTATTGCAGTGAGCTTTTATCGCAGTGAGGTCGTTTATCGCAGTGAGGACGGTTAACGCAGTGAGGACGGTTATTGCAGTGAGGACGTTTATCGCAGCGAGGACGTTTATTGCAGTGAGGAGGTTTGTCGCAGTGACAACGTTTATCGCAGTGAGGACGTTTATCGCAGTGGGGACGTTTATCGCAGTGACAACGTTTATTGCAGTGAGGACGTTTAACTGCAGTGAGGATGTTTATCGCAGAGAAGACATTTATCGTAGTGAGGACATTTATCAGAGTGACAACGTTTATCGCAGTGAGGACGTTTATCGCAGTGGGGACGTTTATCGCAGTGACAACGTTTATTGCAGTGACAACGTTTATCGCAGTGAGGACGTTTTTTCGCAGAGAAGACATTTATCGTAGTGAGGACATTTATCAGAGTGACAACTTTTTTCACAGTGAGGACATTACCGTAATTTCCGGACTACAAGCCGCTACTTTTTTCCTGCGCTTACAGCCTGGCGGCTTATTCAGTGACGCGGCTAATTTATGGATTTAATTGGCGGCCGCCATGTACGTACTTTCGAACTCAGTGAATAGTTTGAATTCTCTATCTAACACCAAGCACGAGGCATTTTTATTCAACACACCTCTTAGCAGCCAAACAGCATGGACTTGACTTCAGGTCTTAGACACTTCAGTCATGGTTCAACAAAATGAAACACGCATGCCCGGCCACATCCCAGAATCCTTTGGGGCCATTAGACCCAACGTGCACGTGATCGCCGCTACAATATGATGAAGCTTTCAAGTTAAAAGCAATCATTAAAAGCAGCGTAAAAAAGTCCACCGTCACCAACGGGTTTGGAAAAGCCGGTTTGCTGCGTGACGGAGAGAACAGCGCATGGAGTGAATTTACACTCCATTTACGGTTTCTAAGGAAACCGTAAAAGCGGAATTTTGCTTTGAAAAACTCACAGCCTCCGTGTGAGCTGGAGACATCTTCTCCTGCTGATTGAGCTGCGGGGCCGATGGCAGTCTGATGGCTCCCACACTTAACAACGCATTCGCCCCTCATACGCAAAACGTACAGTATTAAGTCCGATCTGTGCTCTGCACAGAAACGATTTGCTCCATCCACCGGCGCAATGGGGACGAAGTGCTCCTCCTTGAAGCCGCCCTGGCCAGAGGTGTCGGAGTAGATGGGAAGGGGAGACAAGGAGCGCGCGGGGCGGGAGCGGAGCGCAGAGGCGTCCGCGGAGTGCAGAGGCTTCTGAATTCTGACGCACGCGCCGCACTGAGGCGCGCGTATCGCGCTGAGGCGCACGCTTTTCAGTCGCCGCTGCTGTATTTTACCGTTGTGTTTTCTAACCAGTCCTGTTACTCCCATAACGCTGCTGCGACACAAGCGGAAGGAGAGCTTTTCCCGTTCACCCCTCCATGCACTGCTGCTACTTGCTAATTCTTAAACACGTACAACAGAATGGCGAGCCGGGCGTTGGCCCCGCCTTTAGCCCCTAAGACTCATGGGAAATGTGGAATCGCGGATGTAAATTTCCTCATTATAACTGAGGGATGTAATGTTGATTATATGGTTACTGTTTGTAATTTTATGTTAGATACCTAGATTGTCAATAAGTAAAAAAAAAATGAAATAAAAACACCATAACTGAGGGACTTGTGAACAGAATATAGGTCCATGCTGTTTGTCAGATGTCGATACACCCAAATACGTGACCCAGAGGCAAAACTGGCACCACCCACAATGTGCTAATGAATTGCACTCACTCTGGGATGCTGGGCGTGATCTGTCTGGATGACAATATCGACTAACACATGCGCGGCTTGTACTCTGACGCGGCTTGTGTATGTATAAAAGCAGTCAAACTCGTGAATTTGGGTGGGTGCGGCTTGTAATCGGGTGCGCTTTGTAGTCCGGAATTTACGGTAATTGTATTGAGAACATTTATCGCTTTAAGAACACTTACGGCCGTGAGAACATTTGTCACAGTGAGGACGTTTATCGCAGTGAGGACATTTATTGCAGTGAGGACGTTTGTCGCAGTGAGAACTTTTATCGCACTGTGTTTTTAGTGTAAAATAAAAATACGTTTGGGGGCCAGACATTAATCACGTATCTCACAAACTGCTCCCTCCAGTGAACAACATTTCACAAGCAAGTTCCTGAAAAGGTTAGGCGATGTTTGTCCCCCTGGTCTGCAGATCCCCTATTTTAGAAAATAGGTGGGAACAAACATGTTTCATGGTTTTTCTTTCAAAAAAGTTATGTACCGAGAACACCCTCTTCCCCTCCAGCTGAGCCCACATTTAGCCTAAATTGATTTTTTTTAGGCCCTGAATCCGGTCGATGGGGACAGGAACTCTGGGAACTCCTTAACAACGGACGAGTTGAAAGGCACCAGCAGTACGCCGATGGTTACCCAGAACTAAATGGGGTTTTCTTACCACAGGAGATAGAGGTTTATGGAGGGGCTTGAATTGCCAGCAGAGGACTCACAGAACAGAGTCCCACCTGAGGTGGAGCGTCCCGCCATCAGCTTTTCAGCAAATCAAACCTCCAACAGGCTTTTTTTTCCTAAAACATAAAAAGTACTTCACAGGTTTAAACTTCAGAACAAATAAAACTCAAAAACAGATTTAATAAATCTATAATTCATACAAACTGAAAAGATTTTGGCTTTTTCAAAATCACTTTTATAATTCAAGGTTAAATCAAAATCCGTATTTTTGAAATATGAAACAAATATATTAAAATATGCTTAATACAATCTGCAATAGCAGATTTTTTTAAAATAAATTTTCTTACATGGGAAAATGCTGCTTTCAGAATAAAAACTTTTTTCGTAACAAAGAAAATCACTAAGAGGGTCGGAAAGAAACGATTATTCTTCATTTTTTCAAGACGCAGAGAACAGTTCCTGTAAAAACCTTCCTGCATGATGTAGCTTTCAGCTTATTCATGTGTTTTTTTTGCCATTTGCTCTTTAAAATAACTTTATTTGAGATTTATTGAATGTTTGAGAGAAAATGCTATAAAAAGCTGTGATTTTTGTTAAAGACTGGAGTGGAAGCAGATTTATTGTATACGTTTTTTGGTTCAGAATATACTCTGCAAATTTACAGCTGTTGTTTTTTCCCCCCCAGTTTTTATTTATTTTTCATTTTCGAGCCAAAATGCTTTAATAAAAATGTTTTCTACAGAACTGAAATCTTGAATTTGTTTACAATTTTTTTTCTCCTGAAACACCTGCACAGCTCTAACTCTATTGAAGACCAACTGTTTGCTTTTACTCTTTGCATCGTTTAAGGTTTTTTTTTCTGAAGAAAGTTCTTTGGTTCGCCGGTTTTTCACTGGTCGGGTTTTTGCAGCATCTTTGTTTCAGGAGAGAAAATGGAATTTTCTGCTTTTAAGGTGAGAAGCAAACACTAAAAGTCCCATTTGCATCAGACTAAAGCACTTCTACTACCGTGCGAAAAGCTTGCAAAAATACAAAAACACCATGAAAAGGCAATTGTAGAAGAAAATCTGTCTGTCGAAAAGGATTTGTGCTTTGAAAACCTGGAAAGACAAAAAAAAAACGGCGACGAAATGGAAAGATTAGAACCACTTTGAACCTGACCGAACATGAAGATCGGGCGTCACGCCTGCTGCTCTCTGCAATTCAACCAAAGTGTAAAAGAAAAAAAAGCTACTTTCTGCTCAGCATTACATTATTTCTGGCTGTAGCCTACATCTCTCCCCTGGTTGCCATGGCAACAGCAGAAAGGGAATACATTCGTGTGTCTCCGTTGGGTCAGAGGTGTGTGCTGCGTTCATGAAGTTCACCGCAGATGTTTCAAGTTCAAACTTTGAGGCGGCTAACAGAAACGTTTCCTCTGAAAATCCAATCCCAACAAGATTACATAATCTGAGGGCAGCAGGGGATTATCCGGCGTCACTGTCAGGCAAGCCTCTGCGGCGCCGCCACGCCGCCGAGGAGCTGCGGGGCGTGGCGGTCATGGCCGACGTTCTTCATGGGTTCTTCCTCATCGAAGGGTGTAGAGCTGTGCGGCCACGTAATCCTGCAGAGCTGCTGCAGAGCCAGCGGGACTTGAACGGCAGAGGGTGGGAGGCGGCTTCACTGCAGCTGAAGCATCCAGAGGTGGCGCGTGGGCGAACGCAAGCCGCCCTGTCACCCCCCCCCACCCCAGAAAACGTAAGACGGCTGAATCTGTTCACAGGCTCCTGATGAGACGATGCCGGCAGGTTAGAGACCATCCGCCTGTGAGGAAGACGGACTGATCTGGACTCTTCATCGACCTGCTCGTCTCTTCCACACAATAGTTTCATCAAATGTTTGAGTTTCATCAGAAACTCCAAGGTACGGTGGCCCAGAGGTGCAAGACACGTTCTAAGATACAACAAATCCCACTACAACTGAACAAATACTGAAACACAACAACCAAGACACGGCTTCTAACATAAAACCAATCGTGTCGGATTCTTTCATAGTTATTTAGAAAGGGAATACCCTTCATACTGGAAGTAAACATCTTTATTGTAATACACTTTTGGACTGTCTCATGTATTTATAATGTCCACATAAAGAAAACAGCAATCAATAACTTTTAAAATATCCTACACCATTGGTTTTATATTATGTCCCTTTCTGTCAGAAGCCGTGTCTCCTTTGTTGTGTTTTGCTGTTGTGTTTCAGTATTTGTTCAGTTGTAGTGGGATTTGTTGTTGTTGTATCTTAAAGGTAAACGTGTCTTGCATCTCTCTGCCACCGTACCTATGAGAAAAGTGACATGCAGAGGTTTCCCCTCGATTTTCTGTGTTCTCACAGACCATCGAGGCCTGAAAAGATCCAGAGGAACACACCATGTTCACGATGGTCTGTGTTCTCACACCAAACCTCAGAGGCTTTGCTGGATTCCAAGGCGTCTCTCCTTTCAGGTGTAACACAACAGATCTGCTCCTCCTGCATTATTTAGCCTCTTAACCCTTGTGCTATCCTATGACCCCACCCTTACACTGACGTGTTCTCCCTACCATGACAAAGGTGGATAAAGGTGGAAGGATTTCATGTAATCCATGGACACCAGTGAAGATCACAAATCATTGAAGAAAAAAGGTTCAGCGCACTGTCTAGTGGGTCTAGATGACCCAACTCCCAATGTTAAAGTGCCTAGGATAGCACAAGGGTTAAAGAAGTTCTGTTTTCGGTTCCTCGCTCCTCCTAATCTTCTCGTTGGAGAACCACTCCAATGAAAATCCTTTTTTTGGTGTTTCTGGCTTTTTTTTTTCTCACGACGGAGCACATATATCGGGGAAACTGAATGATCGGAATCAAAAGACCTCTGGGAACGCATCAGTATTAGAGTGGGACAGTAGCGACGCTATATGCTGCCTTTCTCAAGCCTCTTAGGGTAAACAGAATCCATTTATATGATCATAGGTGGCAAACTAAAGAACCTTTTTTTAAATGAAATAGTTGTTTTCACGGCTCATTTTAAACTTGTAAAACTGTGAGAATAAATTCCCGATATTTTGTTTTTTTTAAATAAAGTTGACTAAACGTCTCTCCTGCTGAAACACCTTATGAACTCTTTTCTTGTTGTTTTTCGTAGCAAACAGACTTTATCATAAATTCTCAGTTTATAATTGACGGAATTGTAACTTTATTCTCTTTTGCTCATAATTCTGGGTTTATTCCCGTAAAATCCTACAAATTTATTCTTGTAAAATGATGACTTCTTTCTCGTACATTTTTGACATTTTTTTTCTTATGATTACAACTTCATTCTTGTAAAAAATTCGACTTTCTTCTTACATATTTGTAAGAATGACATATATGATCATAGTCAAGACAGTTTTTGCTGAATCCCCAAATCATAATACCGCCACCGCAGATGGATTTAATAAAAGGTCTTTCCTGCTTTTCCTTTTAGAGTCCAGACTTTGTTCTGCTGCTCAGTCAAGAATATTTATCCATCCTATCAAATTCTAACCTTTCCCCAAAGGTATTCCAGTGTCATCCGGCTTGTTTGGACACGTGTGACCCCAATGATGGGTGTGTCTGCTTTGACAGGCGCCGTGTCTGTATTTCTGTCAGAAACATTTATGACAGAGTTATGATAAAACCGTTGGAACTTTGATAAGATTTGATCTTTCAGGTCCAGTTTGATGAGAACCTGCAGCGATATTTTCTGTTTATCTGACGAAAAGAATTTCCTTCTTCAGCCAAAGTCTGACAGAAGGTTTGGTTTTCTCTTGTAACCTGCAGGTTGTCTTTGGAGTCACAGGAGATCAGAGGATGTCAGCCTCTTGACACCTCTGTCTTGCCCTCAGGTCTGACCGTCCACCTGTCTTTATAGCTCCGTCAGCATCACGCGAACCCTGCCAGGCCGCATCAGCCTCTCTGTGATGCACAGAAGCCAGGCAGACCGGAGCGAAACCTCGTCAGGACGCCTCGGGCCGCTGCACGTCCGCCACACGACAAACACCTCGTTTATCTTCTCGTTTGGTCAAAGCGCGCGCGTGCAGAGACAGGAATCGTCTTCCTGCATCTTCTCTTCGTGTTCATTAAACCTTTCCTTCCTCCTGCTTTTCTCTCAAAACACAAAAACAAAAGACAGAAATAAAAGGCCGATAAACGTCAAAACACCAAGATTTAAGAGGGAAACTGAAATAAAGTTGAATTCCTCCACTCTCCTTTGACTTATTACCGTCTCTGCTCATTTCATAAGTGGATCATAATCTGATCAGGCTAAGTGCTCGGAAATAAAGGCAGATGAAGTGAGGCCGTTTTTTCTTTTCCTACCGGCCGGCCTGATGGGATCCAGAGGCTTGAATCCAAAAGCAGCAAAGTCAATTATCTGCTGCTCTTTACACAGGGAAGCAGAGGAACCTGCGCTTTCAGGTGGACCGCATTTCTGTACGGTCAAACATGGATCCAGTGGGTTCTAACATCACTTAACCCATGGGCCATCTTGTGGGGTCCAGATGACCCCACTCCCAACGTTAACATGCCTCCAAGGCACTTTAACGTTGGGAGTTGGGTCATCTAGACCCACTAGACAGTGCGCTGAACCTTTTTTCTTCAATGATTTGTGATCTTCACTGGTGTCCATAGATTACATGAAATCTTTCCACCTTTATCCACCTTTGTCATGGTAGGGAGAACATGTCAATGCAATGGTGGGGTCATCTGGACCCCACAAGACAGCACAACAGATGAAAGCTTTAGCGTCATTCTTCGGCAGCAAATGCTGGAAATTTGTTCTCGTTTCTGCAGAAACTTGGACTAAGAAAGCCAGAATGCTAAAACTTTCAAAGGCTGGACCTCATCAGATGTAGACCCAATTCATTCAGCTCTCCTGAATGGAACAAACTGAAGGTGTTAAAGGAGCCGAATGCAACAGATGGCAGGTGGATTTCCCAAGTTAACCTGAAATAACAGACGAGAACATCAAAGCTGCAGAGGCAGAGCTTTGCTCCTGAGCAGCTTCCCCAGAGCCACCATGTTTGGATTTGACCCATCGCTGCTCTAAAAGCCCCTTTCAACTAGATTTTTTTATCCATTGTGGTCTTTTAATCAGGATTAAATCGTTTATTTAAGACATTTTTACTGGAAATTTGCTTCTGGGTTTTGGCGAGGAAGTAGCCTTGTGTTGATATCCCAGCATGCCTTTGTTTACACTTTCTCATGTTAGCTTATAGCTCTTCCCAACCCCCCAAGCTAGCATTAGCGTAGCAAAAAAAATAGAGGGCAGTGTTAAAGCTGTGCAGCTGTAAAGTTTAGAGTCGGATTCCAGCTCAGACGAGGAAAACGAAGACGTTAATGAATCTACTTGTCTGACAGTGGAAGTGGAGGATTTTCAATGATAGCGGAGCAAGAAAACGTTGGTCCGCCCGTGTCGCAAACCCCAAGCTTCTTTCAACGGCCGGTCTATAATCGGCTCCTGATCAATCCTGATTATAAATACAGAAATAATCTTAAATACTTTTATATTCGTCCTCCATCGTGAGAAAAATGCTGCAACAACATGTTAAAACCGCTGTTTTCTTTGAAGTGTGACGTCTGATCTGCTTTAGAATTCTCTGGTTCTGTAAGGACGAGATCCAGAACCCGACCTTCTGTTTCCAACAGGAACTGAACCCGGAAATCGCTGCAGTTCCTCAAGTGACCTCTGAAGGCCGGTTGGAAGCAGGTTCCTATTGGCTCGTGTTTGACTTTACACCAGTACCATGTCCAGTTCTTTGAGTCCCTCTTCATGACAACTGTGGGATGATGTGGGTGACATAATCTCTGATATCACCCACATCATTTCACTATTATTAACTGAATTTACTCGACTAACCAGCAACTAGTGGATTCACCAATGGAACAACCGAACTTTAAATAAAAAACCTCACTAAAACTCTGACAATTTGAGCTCAGAATTAACTTTGTGCTGGAATATAAAGCAATAAAAAAGCTAAAGATGTCAGAATGTACATACATTCATTTTAAGGTTTAAAAATCTAACCTTTGTAAATGGGAGTCAGTGGAGAATGACTTCCTTCTGCAACCTGCCTCAAGTGGTCGTTGGAGGAACTGCAGCATTTAGTACTTCCTGCTTTGTTCCACGTTTGGGGATGGAAGGCGGGGCTAGGACACATTAGAGTTCTTACGTTACTTGTCCTTCATTTTTTAAATATTTTTCAATATCGGCGAACCATTTTTTTGACTTTATTTCACCGTTCAGAACCCTGTGGGTCCAGTTTACTCTGACCTTTTGGGGTCAGCCCAATAATCTCTTTTGTGCGTGTATGGGTTTTGTTTTCACTAGTGATGGGCGTATTGAAGTATGGATCCCCGAACAACACCGATTTGGGTATCGACCACTCTATCAAAGTATCAATGACTAATTTATACCCGATATTATTTGCCCAATAAAAAGTACTTATCAAAAATAGATCAAAACATGACAACACGTGATAAATGAGAGTGGTTTTCTTTTATCTTCAACCAATAAATGTAACAAAATGAAAAAGAAAAAAATAGGAAGTTTCCAAGCTCACCAATTAATGAAAAATTGGGAATTTAAGAGCAAAAAATTCCTAAAAAATAATCAAATGATAGTAGAAATCTGGTCTTTGGTCCACCCATTCTTGGGACATGAGAGACTTGGCTGGTGAAGGCACAGACTCCTCGACACACAACGTATTGAAATTCATGTCAATAGCTTTGCTGGGGGAATATCACCCAGAGATAGGGCTCTAGGGTTAAAAGTGTGGCATCGCCCATCACTACTTTTGACCTCCCACTGTTCTCCTTCTCGGCCCCGTGGAGGGCTGAACGTACCGGATCATGCCGGTCCAGATGGAGCTACCTGTGGTTCGTGTTGGAGGTGAAAAGATGCCCGCCGTCCTGTGGAGCTCTCATTCTGGACAGCCAGACTTAAAACAGACTATTTATGTAATAGTCAGGTAAATCCGCTTTATATAAGTCAGCTTAAAGGCCAGCAGACCTCATAAAAATAGGAATTAGAAGTTACGAGAATTAGTACAAATGTACAAGTCCTGCCATTGTAAATATATATATATATATATTTAGCTGTAACCACCATTTATACAATGATTATGATACTGGTTTTACCTCATTATTAACATTAAAAAGTACATTTGCACTGGAACTGTGTGAAATGAAGCAACAGTTTTCCTCTGCTGACCTCCTTCTGACAGTTATATAACATTCAGATCACAATCCTCTTTAGGATTTTTTTTTTGGGTGTAGAAAAACAGATGGAGGTGCACTGCAAGCGTTCAAACAAGCCTCGCTTTGATGAAACCTTCCCGGCAAAATTCATTGCTTTTCTGCATCACGCAACATTCCTACCAAAAATTCATTTTTCCCCCACAAATGAAGTGAGGAGAGATTCCTCCACTCCCATATCTCACACTGGAGATTAGCTGGATCTTCGGCTGGATTTATTGACTTTTTCCTCTGACGGTTGAACTTTTTTAAAGCTGTAAATATGTCATTAGCTGCATGGAAAACACATAAAACATGTATTTGGGAGAAAATCTTTGAGGCTAAACTCAGTTGAAGTTCAACAAACAGACAGAAATGAGCCGCGCTTTGACTTGTGTCTTAACAAATGCACAGTTGTGGTCAACATTTAGAGATCCAAAAACAACGTCTAGCCCAGCTTATATCAGGGACAAAAACCAAAGAGATCAATATTTCAAGAAGAAAAGAAGGAACTATTAAAAAGAAAAAGATCATCTGAGTTTCAGCTTCCTTCTGCTTTTTGGTCCTCCTGGCTTCCCGTCCATTATTGGGTTTCACATGTTCCACACTATAAACCCTTTTGTTTGTATCGGTCATTTTTTGGTGTATCGACATCCTGATTTTCTAAAGCCCTGCAGCAGGACAGGTTCAGCACATAGCAGACCATCACAGAGGGAAAAAGTGGCTGAGTGAATCCACTCTGTTGCTGCATCCAACAGATCAGTGCTTGGATGCAAAAGCTAAACTCAGACAAGACTGAAGTCGTCGTCTTTGGTCCACAGAAACAAAGAGAAAGTGTCAGCAGTTCCCTTCACTCTCTGTCTCTAAAAGCTTCAAATCAGTCAGAAACCTGGGGGTCATCATGGACTCGGACCTGAACTTTAACAGCCATATCAAGTCAGTAACATCAGCAGCATTTTACCATCTAAAAAACATTGTCAATATCTAAAAAACATAGTGTCAAAGCCAGACCTGGAGATACTTATTCATGTATTGGTCTCCAGTAGGTTAGACTACTGTAACGGCCTGCTCACTGGCCTCCCCAAACTAGACCTGACTGGAACCAGGAAGTCCCATCACATCAGTGCTGCGCTCAGGTCTCTGCACTGGCTTCCTGTAGCTCAAAGAATAGACTTTAAAGCAGCTCTGCCTGTTTACAAGTCTCTCCATGGCCGCGGACCTAAGTACATCTCTGACATGTTAGCGCCATACGAACCATCTCGCACTCTGAGGACCTCAGGGGCCCCTCGGGGCCTCCTGCAGGGGCCCAGAGTCAGGACTAAACAGGGTGGAATCAGCGTTTCAATCTCATGCAGCTAAAAGCTGGAGGTTTTGAGACTGGCCTCTACTGTGCTAAGGTTCAAATCCAGACTCAAAACATTCCTGTTTAGCCGTGTGTATAACTGAAGGGGCCTTTTTCACACCTCCTTTCGTTGGCTTTTCTATTTCCTTTCTTTTGAGGTAAATTTTATGATCATGTCCTTAATCTTTGCACTGTTATGTATTGTGATTTAAATGCATTTTCCTGTTTTGTGAAGCACTTTGAATTACTTTTTGTGCTCGACACATAAACCTGCCGTGCCAAATTTTCTCTCGACATCTTTTCTCGGGAAGGTAGGATGGACCCGGTGGTCACAGTGGAAGCAGAGCCATGGGAGACTGTGTTGCTTATTTGAACGCCCCAGAACATTAAAAAATATTTGCAATAACCGGTGAATATGGAAAATATTAATAATTTCCATGTGAAAATCTTTGTGGTCTCCCTTTCGGGGTCACAGGGCTGCCGGAGCCGAAACGTGGCCGTTGATGGTTTATTAAAAAATACACTTAAATAAAAGAATTTGGCAAAAATTGTTCCCATGCAATGCATTGTGGTCTATATTCTCCAATCTAGTGAGCATGGATGCACACTGGTGTTTCGCAAAGACTTCTGGGAAATTTCTAGGGCACCGGATTTTGGAATTGTAGATTCAGACAGCACTAGAAAATGGAGAACGCGCTACAGAGTGCACTATATATTCGCAATTCGGACACAACTCAGACAAGAGGCCAACACGTCTCCATGTCTGGGTTCCTCACATCATTCAGAGGATTTTTTAGGCGTTTTTTTTTTACCTTGTAGTCCAGGAGCTGCATCTGAATCTTGGTGGCGTTTTCAGCGGTACTTCCGTCTTTCTGTGACCCGGTTGGATGACTTGCAGTCCCGCGTCAGTCTGAGGACGAAAAAAATAAATAAAAACAATAATAGTATGCAAATAAGAAAAACCATCAGGAAGTCACATTCTCCTCCATGTTTGTTCCGGATACCCTTCATCTGCGACGCCGTCAGCAGCACCTAGTGATAGACACGCCCACAGCGCCCTCTGGCGGTCGTTAGCAGGGATTTTTAACTGACTTCTTAGATTCTTTTGTTATCAGACATGGTTGTGTTTTTGTTTCTCCCCACATACCTGACGTGTTTGGACGGAAACATGTCAGGTATGTGGAAAACAAAAACCGTGTCTGACAATAGAAGAACCTAGGAAGTCATATGAGCCTGTTGTTTTAAAAAATCAGATGTAAGTAGCCTCCGAGAAGAAGTTGCACCTCTGGCTAAATTATGCAAAAGTCCAAAAAAATGCGGTAACTTTGTTCTGGGTTTCAGGATATTCCTGCTGATTTCTTCATGATCTGCTCAGACGTTTGGTCTTCGTTATCACAGCGGTTCTATACGCTTTTGAGAAATGCTGTTTTGTTTTTTTTCCTGCAGAATAATCTGCTTTAAGCGATCAGAAAAAATGCTCAAATGTGCCGTTTTCTGACGTGTCTGTGAGCGTTTCTGACATTCAAATCCCTTTTACCGTGAGTCAGGAGACGAAACACTTCAGCAGGGCTGTTGGGCGCTGGGATGGAGCAGACGTCAGCTGTGTTTCAGAGAGAGAAAAGCCTCTGCTTCATGATGCACAGTCGCTTATTATCTGAAGGTGACCCCCATGATTACATGGCTGCAGCGCCTGATTATATGCTGATGACGACCTGGGCTTTAAGGGAAGCGCCGTCTTCAGAGTGCAGAGCATGCAGACGGATTGCTGCAGCGTCAGCACTTGGAAGAACCTGAAGGTGAACGTCTTGATTAGCTGCTTGATCTGTATTCCAGTCCTGGTGTGCAGTAATGATCGGTGACTGAAGCTCCAACGTCCACACCTTTAAAGGGCTTTGCTGCTCCAATGATCCTATGACAGCTTTGGAACCAAACGACTGTTGATGTTTCATGAAATCCTTTCTTCTGATGAAATCATCAGTATTCCATTTCCCGCTCTTTACATTGAGATCCGGTTTGTTAAGCGGAAGCACTGTCATGCAGTTTTCCCGTATAAAAATCAGAAGTTAATACATTAAATAAACCAAACCACATTTTTACGTTCACGGCCCCACGAACCGGCACCGTGGGCCACCGGGGTGGGGGTCCACTGGTTTAGTTTCAGGATGAGCTAAGAAATGGGAAAAAGACGAAGAAGAAGAAATGTTGTAAAACCTGCTGCAAACAGAAGCGATGAGAGCTTGCAGAGGAAGAGGAGATGGAAAACCTTCCTCCAGGATCACATCCCTGATTAAAACTGTCAATCATGTGGAGAGAAAAAGGTGGAATTTTTTGTTCTTTTGTCCAAGAGTGGAGAACTAAACTTCAACAACATTTAAACAGTTCTCAAAGAAGAAGTGATGATCAGAGCGACAACGCCGTCAGGACGCCTGCTGGGAAAAGGTCATCCTTTTCACGCCAGAGCAGGTTCTGCATCGGCCGGTTCCCCCCTGAGGAGGTTCTCCGCCTGTTCTCCGTGTGCGGTTCCGGGCTGTCCCCGTGCTTTCAGACGGGAACGACGAGCGTCTTCTGGAGGTTTTTCAGACCACTCCTGCTGTCGGGAATTGGGTTCTGGACGTGCCGACTGACCTCGGTGATCAAAAACATTTCATTTGCTGATTTGCTTTAATAATAAAAAGAAAAGGAATTTCTGTGTCTCATCGTGGAGCAATTTCAAACAGTGTGAATAATTAAAATGGGATAAACATTTATTTTATTCAGTGCAGTTTAGGAAACCTCTTTGTTCTTCTGTAAACCCCCCCCCCTCCCCATTCTGCTTCTATATTTGCAGTCAAGGTCAAGTGAAGGAGCTCTGCTCTGTCGCTGCCTCTCACTCAGGTTGACCTGCACACACACACACACGCACACACACACACACACATGCAAAACAACTACACACAAACACACTAAGGTGGTGGGAAGATTTTCATGCTCAAACTACACCAAATCAGCCCGTCTGTCTGTCTGCACGTCTGTCTGTCTGCACGTCTGTCTGTCTGCACGTCTGTCTGTCTGCACGTCTGTCTGTCTGCACGTCTGTCTGTCTGCACGTCTGTCTGTCTGCACGTCTGTCTGTCTGCACGTTTCTCTGTCTGCACGTCTGTCTGTCTGTCTGTCTGTCTGTCTCTTCAAGGCTTTCAAACTCCAAGACTCTTGGAAAAAAAAAAGGCTTTCAGGATATTGAGTGGTCCAAACAATGGGGGGAAATGGCATTGGGGTTTCCATGGTAACTGCTGCATGCTGCTAAGAGGGCTGCTTTGAAAACATATGTCAGACTTGACTGGTTTGTTCTCAGTGAGCCTAGCAACAGATTCTCAGTGCAGCCTATCACACTGTCTCGCACTCCTCCAACATTTGACTCGCTGCAGCCGCCAAGAGGAGGAAGAAAGCTGCTCCCTTCAGGAGGAAAGTTTCTTCATTTAGCAGGAGGAAAGCTGCTCCCATTAAAAGGAGGTGGAAGGAAGCTGCTCCCTTCAGGAGGAGGGACAAAACCAAAACCTCGGCCTCCAGCTGTGAACAGAGATGTTTCTGCGCTTTAATGATTCATTCTGAAGCAGCTCTGTTTCTTCAACGTCCTCCTCCTCGTTTGTTTACACGACTTCCATTTTATTTGTGTGTGTGTGGGGGGGGACTTTTTCCAACTTTTGCTGCGATGGCAAGAAAAAAAATCCTCAACAAACCCGTTTGTTTTGAAGGAAAGCTCAAAGTTCTGAGGTTCTTTGGTGTCACGGATGCTGGAGATCCTGCGTGTCTCTGCAGAGGTGGTGGGTGGGTTTGTGGTATCACTGCCACACAATGTGAGAAGCAATGGGGGGGGGCAGGAGCAAAAAGGGAAGGAAGACGTGTGAAAATAATTGAGAGGAGGAGGATGAGGAGGAGGAGGAGGAGGGGATGCGCCGCGCCACAAACTCTCCTCATTGTCTGCCACAGAATCCAGGTGGCGCTCCGCGGCGAGACGCCTCATCCATCCCGTTATTGATCCCATTCAGCTCCGGCACAGGGGCCTATTAGAGGGCTGCACGTGCACGCCCACGTGCACGCAGAGAATACTGTGCTGCGCGTTTCCAGCTCCAGTCCTTTGTGATGTTTTTGTGTTTTGATGGGGGGGGGGGGGGGGGACTCAGAAAACATTGATGTGTCGCCCCCCACCCCTTGCTCTCCATCACTGCGGTCTTCAGAAGGTCCACGTTTCCATGGAAACGCTCACATTGATGCAGGCTGGCTGGAGCAAAGGCGCGCTGGTTGAAATGGAGAGAAAGCTGAAGGGAAGGAAAAAGAGGGAGCACTGCAGAGGGAGGGGGGTGGGGCAGGTTTTCACTACCCCCCCCCACCACCACCACCAAGTCATCCCACCGCCATGAAGTGGGCTGGCAGCTGAAGGCCTCTGCTCTGCTCTGCAGTCTGCACACGTTGGACCCAACTTTCAGGCTGCATTTATTATTCATTCCTGTCCTCCTGCATGCAGACAGCGCCGCAGCCACCGCGTGCCCCCCCCATCACCCCAAGCAGGGACACGGGCCGGTGGAAGCCTGCGGACGGCGCGATGAGTCCACCATGAACCTCCTCGCCGACCTCTGACCTGCTGCTGCTGCTGCTGCTGCTGCAGGGCGAGGCGGCGACTCCCTCATCTAGAGATGCGGCTGTCAATCATCGCAGCTGCGGAGGCAGCAAAAAGCAGGAAAAAACTCGTCTGGGCGTCGAACTCGCAGCGAAATATTCCATTCGCTCAGTGGTAGCTTCAAGTGAAATTGGCCGGGGATAAAGAGGCGCTAATCTGCCCCCCAGTGGAAATACATTTTAATCATCCAGATGGGTACGAGCAGGCAAGCAACGCGGGCAACGATGATTCTGTGGGAGCCGACATCCATCTGTTTAAACCACAACCAGGCAGAAAGTTCCATAAAGAAGACAGACGTTCCAGAAGAAGAAGAAGAAGAAGAAGAAGCAGCTCGCCTTTGCTGCAGCCAGCGGATACAAAAACATCCCAAATGTGTCACTCAGGAGGATTTCCTCCAAATGAACCAAAATAAAACTAGAAGGAGCTGCATTTCCAGAAGAAAATGCTATCCTGCTGAATGAAAAGGAAAGCCAAAGGGTCATAATTGGCAAAAAAAAAAAAAAAAGAATCAAACCAGCGAACTTCAGCACCACAGAAAGAAGGACAGGTTTTCAAGGATTCCCCATGGATTTCAATGGAGGCAAAAATCCTGGAATATCTTGAAAGATTCAAGGGTTTGAAGGACCAAACGTCATAGCTGGAAAAAGAGGAAAGAGCTGAACGTTTGAATAGTTGAATGGTTGAAATAGCTGAAAAATTGAAGAAGCATTGAAGCCCCAAAAAACGACGGAAGATGGTATAATAAAGAAATAAATAAAGAGAAACAGGAAAACAATGGGTTGAATGCTTTATCACAACTGACACGAGGGGGGGGGGGGGGGGGGGGCTTCACCTCAGAAAGAAGTGCAAAAGATAAAAAGAATTTGCTGCAAAAAAATTAACGGTGTTGAACTTTACCCAAGTATTGATAAGGAGATGCAGAAGCTGCAGAGAAGAAAGTCAAACTGCCCAAAAATAAAAGATGAAAATCCAAGTTAGCTCATGAAGCTCAGATATTGGTTGTGTACGTATTCTTTCCCTACTCACTATTCAGGGCGTTCGCCATTTTGTTTGCTACATCCAGTGCCCTAGAAATTCCATCAATGCTCACCAGATCGGCAAATATAGACCACAATGCATTGCATTGGTACAATTTTGACAAAAAATGTACTTAAATGTATTTTTTTAATAAACCATCGATGTTTTTATCTTCAGGAGACAGCGAACTCATAAATAATCGTCACAAAAAGCTCACATCATTGAGATTTTAACTTTGTGAAATCGATGACATCATTTCCGCCGTTTAAAAAATAGTAAAGCGTCGTGAGCCTTTTGTGCAAATTACTTTTAAGATTCAGGGCACAGCATAGTAGCGCTATATAGTTTTATAGTAGTTTGGGGTTAGGACAGGAATTCGGACACAGCCATTGTAAAAATAAATAAATAAATAAATAAAAAATGTGAAATAAAAACACGGACCAAGAGAGGTAAAGAAAAAAATCAAGTTTGGAAAGTTCAGGCTTTACTAAGGCAAAAAAGAAGGATTTCCAATCAGTTTCTTTGTTTTTTGGATCATTCTGAGTGTGTTTTAATTGACAAGTTTAGCAAATTCGTGAGTGTTTTTTGCTGAATTTTAGCATCTTTACACTTGTTTGGCTTGTTTTGGGTTGTCGTACAGTGTTTGTCAGGACTTTAAAGACTCCCTCTTAAAAATAATCACGTTTCTGGTGTTTCTACACGTTCTGCTGGTATTTTTCCGACAAATGTTTTAAGAAAATGAAGCTCAAAGTCACATTTCTGAGTGAACCAGAAGCAGACCAAAAAAAAAAAAAAAGGGGGGGCGGGGTTGCTCCGCACCGAAGGTCCCGCCCACAACCACTCAAATAAAAACAACAATGTGTGCTTTAGTAAAAGTAAAAACAGTTCATTTTTTTAAACTGTTTTTCACACATTTTAAAAATGCTTAAACAAATATTACTAAACACATTTAATATTTTCCATTAATTAACGATTTAGAGTAGAATACTAGGATACTTATCCCGGTGGGATTCCGTAGCTCAGACTACATTATAGCACGCTTTACAACAATCACTCAGTGCAGTTTCCTCATGGAAGACCTTTAGGTAAACGGGGATTTATTATTTATTTTTTTTTAGTGAGAAGATGGCAAAGATTTCTGTACATTCTGGCTAAAAAGACGACATAGTTATGATTTTTTTTTTTAAATCGCTGGGAACGTTGGTAACGGCTACAGGCGTTACCAATAGATGAAAAGATGATCAGGCTGGAACTTTAAACTGTTTGCTGATCATTTTGTTGTTGGAGCTCATTTTTTCTGATCCACATAAGTTTTAGAAGTCTTTTATTTTAAACTTTAATATACTAAGTAATATGTTTTTTTAGGGTTTGACTTTTCTCTTTTAAACAAATTCATTTTTAGATAAATTAGCATTTAACAAAGGATTCAAACTATTCTTTACCCATTACGTTAAAAAATTGTAGAAAAGTCAAACTATTTAAAAGTTAAGATGTTTTTTTAAACCCTTTCCACTAAAAACATTTCAGAATTTTTTATTTTTATGAAATCAGTTATAATGTATAAGTGTTGTGTCATAACGTTTAAAACGCCTAAACATTGACACGAGTGTTCAGGGGGAAAAACACTTTATTCTCAGATTTGATCCACACATTTTTAATGTTTTAAGATCTGCCAATCTGATGGACGAGTCTGGGTTTGGAGGTTGCCAGGAGAACGGTACATTTGGGACCACATTGTGGCGAGTGTTAAATTTGGTGGAGGAGGAACCATGGTGTGGGCTTGTTTTTCAGGGCTTAGTTCCAGAGAAAGGAACGTGGGCTGCTTCAGGATACCAAAACCATTAGTTTGTTTCCTTTCACCTTTATGATACATCCTTTTACAAGCCCCTGGACAGGGGTGTGACATAAATTGGGGGCTCGTCCGGGAGCCTAACACCGGGCACAAAGCACATGGAGGACAGAGTCTGGGGTGGATGAAGAGGACTGGCCTGCACAGAGGCCTGACCCGAACCCCACAAAACACCTCTGGGACGGATTAGAGCAGAGACTGAGAGCCAGGCCTTCTCCACCAGCATCAGTGTGTGACCTCACCAATGACCTTCAGGAAAAATGATCCGAAATTCCTAGAAACACACTCCTCAACCTTGTGGACAGCCTTCCCAGAAGAGCTGAAGCTGGAAAAGCTGGAAAAGCTGGAGCCACACCGTTTCGAACTCTACGGGTTAGGAATGAGTTGCAAAAGGCAGCTGAGCCGATACTTTTGGTATTATAGTTTTGTTTTAGTAAAGCGAGTGTTTAATGATATTGGGGTCTCAAGAATGTGTGAATGTAGAGACGAGGTTTGCCTGTTTTTCATAAGCTACAGTAGAATGTTGCCGTTTATTTTCTTACGCTTTTCATTTTAGCTGATGTAAAATTGTTCATTACTAGATTTTCTCTTTTTTTTCAACTGTTTAGGCAGAAATTTGATCGTTTTTAATCTGAGACAAAAAGTATCTAGATGTGGATTAAAAAAAAAGATTTGTGGTTTTTGGATTATTAATTATTTGTGTTTTCTGGTTTCAGTAAAAGTTACCAGACACTTTTCTGTGTTTTTGTTTTTATCTAGCAGGAATTTCTTTTCTTTTCTTTGTGTATTTATTGGTTCCGCCGAGTTCCCACATGTTTGCAGACGTGGTTGTTGTTCGTTGGCAGACGTCCCGCACATCTGTCCCCTTCCTCATAAAGCTCTGCCAGTTCTCCAGGATTTCTGCTGAACCTGCAGCTGAACTGATCAAATTTGCTTTAGAACATTTAAAAAGCAGAGAAGAAGAGGCAAAAAGAGAGAGACGGCGGCGGCGGCGGCGGCTTTTCTGCGCCCGGCTGTTTGCCAGCCTGCCCGTTTCTCTTTGTTCATGACCTCAGTCGGATCTGCTGCCGTTTCTTTGAGGTCTGTAGAGGCAAAAACCCAGAACGTCACACAGACGGACTCAGCAGCTGCTCTGGATCCAAAGGCCCGTCTGTTTGAAGGTCAGAAAGTTCTGGATCTGAATCTTTTCTGGAGAACCTCTTCCAGAACTTGACTTTTTCGATTGCAGATGACGATTGTTGACGCCGTCCCAATGAGGTCAAATCAAATCTGGATGCTATTTTGTTATTAATTTTTTTGTTACTGTTTTGGCTGCCGTTACCCAAAATGAACGAACAAAAACAAGTCAAAGCAGCTTTAAAAGCTCAGAGGAAATTTGTTCTCGAGTTCTCCACGCTTCAATTATTTAAATTGATCCCAAAGATGAAACTGAAAACTTGTAAACGTTCAAGCTTCATTTGAAGCTAACTTTTTGTTTTCAACCTTAGATGAATTCTTTACTCACGATTAAATGTTTTTGATCGCCTCTGGTGTTTCTAGATACTCTCACACACATTTCTGAGCGTTTCTGATCGGTTCATTTGTCAGAGCTTTGACAGTTTGTCTTTCTAAAGATCTTACATTAAAGTCAATCATTGCTATGGTTTGTGGAATCTCCAATCAGAAAGAAGCAAACATATAGATTTGTATCCGATTAAAAAAAAATCTAAAATATTAACCCTTGTGCTCCACGTTAACATTGGGGGTGGGGTCATTTGGACCCCATAGGATAGCACAAGGGTTAAGGTGTTAGATTGGGGGGGTAACCCTTGTGCTATCCTAGGCACCTTAACATTGGAAGTTGGGTCATCTAGAGCAGTGTTTTTCAACAAGTGTGCCGTGAGAAATCACCCTCATTCACTGATCTAAAAACATTTTCCATCTCCAGGATTTCAGCTCTTTGTTCATCCAAACAAACCCTGATAAAACACTGAGTAGTTAGGAATATGAAAGATCATAAAATTATTTTTTCTTTGTGTTTATTTGATTCTATTAAAGATATTTTGATAAGAATGACGGTACCGCGATTTAGCTACAGCTGTTTTCTGAAAAGTCCCGCCCCTTTAACTGTCTCCACCAATCATTCTTGGAGGCTTAATCACATGTCATCACTCTGACCAATCAGAAGTGGTTCAAGTCTTCACTTCCTTGTTCTGATTCTGCTCATAAAGTCTCTCAGTTCTAACAAAAATACCAGCTAAAGCTCGTCTTTAGCGGTGTAGCTTTCCACAGAATCCGGTGTCAGACCGTGGAACAAGTGAACAAAACAATGAAGCTCAGAGACGAGAGTATGTCTGCGTTCGGTGGCTGTTTGCACTGCATCTCCCATGATGCATTGGATTAAAGTCACAGCATCTCTGTGCTACAATGAGGCGTCCTTGTTAAATGTCTTGAAACCACAGCGAACAGTTTTTAAATCCTCTAACTTAACTTTTATTACGTCTTTTAGATAAAACAGCTGCAGCTTCCAGCTTTTTCTGCCACAACTATTACAAAAATGCATGTGAGATTGAGGAGGGGCTGTAGATCAGTACAGACTAGGAGTTTCCACTTTTTTTTTTTTAATTTTTGGATGCTGGTGTGTCGCGGGATTTTTTTTAAGGTTAAAGTGTGCCGTGGCTCAAAAAAACTAGACCCACTAGACAGTGCTCTGAACCTTTTTTCTTCAATGATTTGTGATCTTCACTGGTGTCCATGGATTCCATGAAATCTTTCCACCTTTATCCACCTTTGTCATGGCAGGGAGAACACCTCAATGTAAGGGTCGGGTTATCTAGACCCCATAGGATAGCACAAGGGTTAAAGGAATCCATCCATCTGAGCCACGTCTGTCTGTAATTATTCTTACACATAATAGATTTACAGGTATATCTCATTAAAGCCAAATTCTTTCCACCAGGATCCTTTTTCAGGAAGATGTCATTTACTGAAAAAAAGCCTAAAACGTTGTTTTGGGATGTTTTCTAGTTTTCTTCTTGGGTCTTTATCTTCATCATCTTAGTAGTGGGTGTGGCTAAAACATCATTTGGGACTATGAGTTTCTCCTTCTCTGGAGGAAGTGGGCGGGGCTGGGGAAGTCCGGCCACCTTTGCTTAGACTACCTTCAGGGTAAATGATGGTCTAGAAGGGTTTCTGCAAGTCGGCTGTAAAGTCATCGACATCTCTATTATCAGTCTCGGATTCTGATCTTTTCTGAAACGTGACGTTCATGCAGCTGCAGAGTTACACAGCATTTAGCTGGACCCTGATTGGCTGCATGGTGTCCATTGAGTAAGGGGTAATGCCCGAAGACGCAGAAGCATCGTACGTTAATTTCTGATAATAGACACCTTGTCTGGCTTTATCCCATAATATACACCTGGTCACATAACCTGAATGTTGTGTATTATCGCGCTGGCCAAACGGCCGTCAGTGAACAACAGGAACATCGGTGGAAAGATGTCACTCTGGTTTATCATGACAGCAAGACGGTAGAAAAGAGCAGCGTCCTTCAAATGTCTCTATGATGGACATGACAGGATCTCTGTCAGTCACATTTGACCATCAACACCAATGTTGACTTTTTTCTATCTTGTTTCCCTTATTTAGCTTGATACAGAGTCAATAAGTGTTTGTATTATCAGTTAATGAAAGACATTTTTGATCCACATGTAAGTATCAGAGGTAATGGTTTGTAGTTGTGGACTTTGATTCTTTGAAACAAACTTTTTCTTCATCATTTGGACAAAGTCAAGCAGTCAGAGGAAGACTTTCCTTCTGAAATTGTCCTTTTGACCATATAAACCACTTTCCTCCTCATCCTTCAGCCGCAGCCGAGCACGCCTGTAGTTACTATGACAACGCGTCACACCGCGCACCAAATAGTCGACGACTTGTGAGGAAACGATGTGACCGTTAAAAACAACAAACTTCTGATTGATTTAATGTTTATGTCTTCTGGGAGCGGGTAAAAGCGGGACGCCGAAAACTTCCGTCGGCTCAGATCTGCATCAGAAACCGGAATCTGCTTCCCTGAATTCTGCAATTGCAGGCGGCACATTGAAAATTCCCTTTGTGGTGATGAAGCTTCGCCTCCCAACCGCCAGGATTTTCATCCTGTCTGTGTCTGGGAAGCGCTGGAGAAGGGGGGGGGGGGGGGGGGGCGGCTACAGATGGCGAGCTGCGAGCTCATTAAGAAGCAGGACCACGCTCCGGTGCGGAGCGGCGAGGGACGATGGCGAGTACCGCCACCCGGAGCCACCGCCGCCGCTCTCTTCGTGCCTCAGACTGCGGCAGAAGCTCGGCTCCTTAGAACACGACAGCCCAGAAGTTCAGGAGAGGCGGCGGCGCCACAGAGGACGTAAGCTGGACTGTGGCGCCACCTTCCTGTCAGACTGTGTGACTAGAAGCTCAGGTTTACAAAAAAAAAAAGTGAAGGCTTCCCTGAATCGTGGGCCTGACGCCTTCAGCCTGCTGGAAAGTGTTCTGTAAATGTGCGCGGCGTTGTGAGATTTACGAGCCGCAGACGGCGTTCTACGCGGCGCTTCATTCCTTCAGGGTGAAGTCATCGTCATGAGGAGACACCGGAGCCACAACAGCTTTTTCTCCTCATTTCATTTTAATTCAATCACTTTTTAGGGGTTCGTGTCTTCAGGCATGGACCACACGTCTGCGGCCTCATTTCCCAGCAGCCCCTGCTCTGGGTTCTTCCACATCTTTCTGTCAATGATCTGGATAATGAGGAGAAAACAATCCAGGCATCCGTTTACAGAAGAGCCTTCTTCTTCTTCTTCTTCTTTCCTGAAGCCGGAGCGCCGTCACACCAGGCGTCCGGAGGCTCCAGTTTGACAGAGAGCGGCTCCGCCTTCACCTCCACGCCGGCCGCCAACCCCTCCTCCATCTCCCTCTTTTTCTTCTTCTTCTTCCTCTTCTTCGGAGGCTCATCCACCGGCTCCTGTTTTACCTCCACCTCCTCCTCCGTCTTTATCCGCTTCTTCTTCCTCCTCTTCCTTCCTTCCTCTTCATCCCCACTGCCTCCTCCTTCTGCCGCCACCAGAGGGCGCATGGTTCCCTCCACCTCCTCTTCACCCACCTCGGTCAAAGTGGGTGTTCTGCTGCCAAATGGGAGGAAGCGCTGTTTGAGTCCGGGCGGGACGGACGGCGCCGGGGAGGCGGGGATCACCTGGGGGTTCTGGTTGGTGCTGCTGTCGCCGTAGCTTTCGCAAACGTTCAGCTGGCCTGAGAAAGGCGGAGCCAAAACCAGCTGATCCTGTGGGTCGCAGGTGAGCAGGCGAAGCTCCGAGGCGCTCCGCCTGGACGCCAAAACGCTGTAGATCTGATGATCCCTCTCTGGACCCTCGGAACCGGGAACCTTCACGGTCCGGAGACCCGAGAGGGGAACCTTGATGCCGCTGAAGCTGCAGGGTCACAGGAGGAGACGAGGTTAGAAACCTGAGACTGAAAGATGAAGCGCTTTCCAATCTGTGTCCCCACTACACACGTTCACAGGCCTCTGTGAGGCTGTGGTGGAGCGTCTGGCCCCTTCATTTGCATAATGGAATGTTTTATCATTCAACTAAAAAAAAACAAAGATGTTCGAGTCTCCAAGAAAAAGTAAAAACGACTGAGAGACCGAGGACGAAGCGTTCAGGAGGTGGTCAAGGTAGAACGTGGTTAGAAGGTCAAAGGTCATGATCCAACAGAAAGAAACGCTTGAACAAACATGAGAGGCAGGCTCTGCTGAGCAACAAGAACAGAGAAACCTCTGGACAAATGTTCTGATGACAAAAAAGAGGAAGTTTCTGGAAGGCCAGTAACAACCAAACACGGTGGTGGCAGTGTGATCATGTGGGGCTGCTTTTCCTTACATCAACAGAGGCAAGAATTCTGAGCTCAGCCGGAAAATCCTACCGTCCAAACCAAGCAAATTCAGCAGATTTACCTCTGAACAAACAAAACACTACAGACTTTTGTTGGAAGCATAAGCCCCGCCCCCTATCCGTCACAAGGTAAAAGCAAACCAGGAGGACAGTTCCCCATCGGATCCAGCCTTTAAAAAAGTCTCATTTTACACGTTTCTTTCTTTATGTTTTTATTCCTGGGGTGGGGGCTGACTTAGAGCCTTTTTTACTGTGTTCTATTGAGTCACAGGTTTCTGTCCTGTGTTCAGATGGGCAGAGAAAACCGTGGCCAGCATGGCCTCCGGCCTTTGGGGGGGGGTTAAAGGTCAAGAACATTCCGGTTTGTGGACGTAAGCCTGACTGTAATGCAGTGTGATGACCTCGCTCGGTCTTTACTGCTGAAAAAAAAAACTAAAAAATGAAATAACAAAAATAATCTGTGATCACTTCTCATAATCAACAAATCACTTCCTGCACACAAAGGCTGCTTCCTGCACATTGGTGGTGTTCACACTGGTCAAGCAGGGAAGGGCTTCTTCTTCTTTTCCTTCCCTGCTGTGTACTAGCGCATATCCGCCACCTTCAATTGCAGGAGGCTTGGTGTGAAACTCAGAAGTGGTGTAAATCCCGCGATTTGGGCACGAAGCGGTTCCGTTCATTGCTTGTGTCCTCGCGATGGCGCATTTTGAATTCCCATCGTGGTTTATCGTCACTTGAAAAACAAACGCAGACATCGTCAGGTTTATCGCCGTGTCTGGGCTCGCCACATAGATCAGCTACGCTCTGACTTTGGTGCCTTCCACAGTCTCTGATTGGTCAAAGTTTGACCTGGTTTAGCTGCCTTTTGGTACGTAGAGCCTGAAAATGGTCGTAAAAACTCGCATGTGAAGACGAGACGAAACGCGAGTTTCGACCGTAGAAGCCTAAAGTGCACGTTCACGTATAGGGTGATGAGAAGCAGCTGTTATAAAGGTTAACGTAACGCACTTTTTTCCATAACTTTACCAGAAATAAACGCATTTCAGTCAGACCATTGGAGGCGGTGCCGCTGATTCAAACCAAGACACATTTTGACAAATCCGTGTATTTCTGCCTTGCTGACGGGCGTTTCTGTTGTACGGAGGAAACCGCAGTAATGCACAGAAGCGTGCTGCATTCAATTAAGAGAAAAAATAAAGATCTTCGTTCAGGATTTTAAGAACTCGAGAGTCGAGACAAAGGACCTTCAGAAAAACGGAATCTGTTCTATTTACTGCTTTGATATTTGTTGTTTTATACATTTTTAACCCTCAACTTGACTTCAAAATTATGAAGACTTGATGTTTTTCAGTGCTGGTGACCACTGTGACCGAGGATAGGGCGCCGGATCACTAGTCATACATTTGAACAAATAAAAAAAAAAGCAATGATCTAGGCCAAAACACAACATTCACGATTCCTTTACATCAGTCCATCCATTTAAAATAAACAATTTTTATCCATAAAAAAAGACTTTTATGCAGGACATGTTGTGTCCCGACTTTCAGGAATCAGTGAACTACAAAAGTAAAAAAAACTACAAACTAATTGACCTCATCTGTTCATGAAAACCAGAAGATCCGTCTGGTTTCCGTGTTCGTCACCGTATGACCAGTCTGTTCTGTTCTTCCTACTGACTTTATCCACTAACATTAAAGAGCAAAACCTCGGATGTAAAGAGTTTACCTGGAATATTCTTGCATGCAAAGACCAAACTAAGAGCACAGAAATATTAATGTTATGACTTTTAATAATAAAATTAACTTTTTGTTTATATTTTTTAACTCTAAACTCATCTAGATGTGAAAATCATGACAATTAGCTTATAGCTTTAATATAAAGTGGCTAAAAAGTTTTATTTTACGTCAAAGTGGAAAAATTCTGCTGCCTTGAAGTTGATGACGTTTACATTCGGGTTATTCTTTTTGGGGGTGTCAGACTTCACTTCTTGCTGCCCTAAAGAACGGAGGGGAGTTCGTACCGTCGCGGATCGAAGCTGACCGGCGCTTTGATGAGCCACAGCTCCTTCTGGTCATCCTTCAGGGCGTCTGTGGCGGCGCCGCTGCACGCCACGTGACGGAAAGTCACGAAATCTGACGAACAGTGGAACCTCAAAGTCTTCCCTGTGGGAACAAAGGAAACGATTCTCAAAGCCATGAACTCCAACAAACCACCGCAAGTTTGTCGATTTAAACACGAACATTTGAAACAAAGCAGATCAATGAGGTGAAGAAGATCCACTAAAGGGACTTTACTTCAAAGATATGACGGTAATAGTCAAAGTAATTACCAAAATACTTAGCCAGGTGTTAATAAAAAACGTATTTCTAGACAACTCATCACACAAATTTAAGTCTGTAACTTGACAAATCAGGTAACAAGACACTATAGGGAGAATTCCGGTGTTTTAAATATTAAAATAGATATTTTAAAGAGTAAACATAGAATAAGGAAGTGTTTAACAACAGGCTTTAAACTAATGACGAATAAAACAGAGATAAACCACATTGTTGCTGATATTCAACTGCTGCTTTAAATACTATGTAACAGATAAAAACTCGTTTAGTAATTTGACTGAATCCAATTCCAAAACCCATTTGCTGACGAGCGGTGTACCACAAGGATCTATTATAGGCCCCACTCTTTTTTTATGCTGCCACTCGACAACGTCACTAAAAGACATGGCATAGAGCTAAACGGCTACGCTGATGATACTCAGCTCTACATGACCATGTCTCCCGATGACCTACATCCCTGAAACAGATTCTAGCAGATTTCAGCTGCACACATTTAAGCTAGGATGAGGACGAGAGCCCACATCACCCCTGTCTGAAAGCACCAGCTGCCTCTCAGCTTTAGGGTTTTTAGATTCTCCTTCTAGTTTGTAATGGATCAGAACCATGCCCTTCATTGGACCTCAGTCCTTAAAACCCCTCCAGAACTCTCAGACCACCAGGTTCTGATCTATTATCTCTATAAGAACCAGGACTCACGGCGAGGCCTCTTTTCCGTCCGGTGGTCCTCATCTGTGCAACAACTTACCTGAGGATCTGAGAGTTTCTGCATCTGTATAGATGTTTAAAAGTAAATTAAAAACTCATCTTTTTAACTTCACATATAAAAATTTCTTTCATAATTCTTTTTTTTAACTTGGCTTTAAGACAATTTATGGTTTATAATTTGTACATTTCTATCCTGTTAATCTACACAGTTCCTTTTTTAAACTATTAACCATCTGATGTCCTTTGTTGTTGTTTTCAATCACTTTTTAAAAAAAATACATGTTTATATATGTCTTTAATGTCAACCACCTTGTGTTTTATGCGTGTTGTTAAAGGTGCTGTGATTTTTCCATCACGTCTAGGACGAAACTAATAATTAAAAAAAACTTTATTAGAAAAAATTATGCAGACATTATGCAGCTTAAATGCACACATAACCAAAAAGGTAAAATACAGACCATTGTAACTTAACAGTGACTAATAGATCTACTAAAGTCGAAACGTATAAGTACTTTTTTCTGTTTTATAAAAAGTTATTATTTTTATATTAGTCTGTTTGACCCATCTCTGTATTTAAACGACTAAATAACAGCGGTTTTTGAAGCGGATTTTCATTTTCAGAAGCGCCTCCATCCATGTGTCTGCAGTTACCGGGCTGTTTCGGCGGTTCGGCTGTTTCCGGAGCGGGATTCTCCGCTTCGTCTTCGCTTGACGACGACGAAGACACGTCTTTCGGCATTTCTGTGTTTTCAAAAAGCGGCGGTTTGCTGATAAAATACTTCTAAACCTCTTCGGCTCTTGTGGCTCAGGAAGCTGCACATGTGTTGAAGGGGGGGGGGGGGAGGTTAAAGAGGCTTAACTTCCGGTTCAGTTGTCACTGTAGTTTTTCCCCACTGGTGTTTGTATCGCAACAGTTTAAGATTTCACTCCAGCCCCCACAATGCACCTCGTTTCGTTACGTAAGGCTCAGGCGTCCGTCAGAGAAACGGTTGACAGCAGCGAGTGTGTAGGCCAGAGTGGGTAAACAAGGTAAACGTTTGAGAAAGTAACGGAAACGGCGGCGGTGTTGAGGATAGATCTTTACCCCTTACGATGTTTAACGTTGATTTACGGTGTTTTGTGGTTCATTAACGGGTTTCTTTTAGCAGGGGAGAGTCTGCGCACCTGTCAGAGCTAAATAGGTTAACCTTGCTAACCTAAGCTAGCACACTGCGAAGCTAGTAGCCCGCCCAGGTTAGCTCAGGTAGGCGGCCGACCATGTCGTCGCCGTCCTCCTCCAGGCGCCAGTGGTGCTACCTGTGCGACCTGCCGAAGATGCCCTGGACGGTGGTGTGGGACTTCAGCGAGGTGGTCTGCCGCGGATGCGTCAACTACGAGGGCGCGAACCAGATCGAGTTCTTGATCGCGAGCGCGCGGCAGCTGAAGCGCAGCCACAGCATGCAGGACGGCAGCGTCCGCTCGCCCGGTCCTTCGCTCAACAAGCAAGGAGCACCCGCCAGAGGAGAGGCGGGGGCAGACGGAGCCAGGACGCACAACGAGCGCTTCGAGCGGGGAGGCAGAGCCGAGAGCGGCGGCTCGACGGCGCGAGTGCCGCCCAACGGGCTGCACCGCGACGGGCAGCCCGCTCAGGAGGTGAACCGCCAAAGCCCCAGCCTCAGCCGCAGACCCATGCTGGGGGCAGCCATACCCCCCAGTTTAGTGACTCAGAGCATCGCGGGGATCCCGCACGGGCTGTTTGCGGGCGTGCCCGCGGGTCTGACCGCAAGAACAGCCCCCATGAGCAGCCCCATGATCTTCCCCGCCCCGGTGCTGGCGGAAATGAGCCGGAGGCAGCAGCTGGGGATGGGGATGGGGATCCCTCCGTTCATGACCCAGGAGCTGGAGCGGGAGCTGAACTCCTCGCAGAGCAAGACGCAGGCGCACACCACCGCCACCGTGACCGGCAGCAGCTCCAGCAAAACCCTCCCCTCTTCCTCCTTCTCCATGGCCGGGGGCGTGAGCCAGACCAGCCCCAAACCCGCCTCATCGCCCGCCAGGCAGCCACGACCCCCAACAGCCAGGTCCGGAGGGGAGCCGCTGGGATCCAGCACGTCAGCGGAGGCCACCACCACAGCCGCGGCTTTGCCCAACAGCGGGGCGTCTGAGCAGGGGGGGGCGTCTGCCAGCAGCACCCTCTCGGGCGGAAACACTCTGTCGTGCACCCTGTGCCACGAGCGGCTGGAGGACACCCACTTCGTTCAGTGCCCCTCTGTGCCGGGACACAGGTTGGTCTGCCGCCTGCACCTCCTTCATGCTCCAGGTCCGTCCCCCTCATGACCCTCTCCTCCTCCTCCTCCAGGTTCTGCTTTCCCTGCACCAGGGTGTACATCCAGAGCCGGCGAGGCGACGGCGAGGTGTACTGCCCCAGCGGGGAGCGCTGCCCTCTGGATAACTCCCCCAACAGCCCCCCGTGGGCCTTCATGCAGGGAGAGGTCTCCACCATACTGGGCGCAGGCGCAGCTCCCGCCGCAGCAGGCCAAGCAGCCGCAGCCGGGTCGGGCCCTGCGGCGCCGTCTGTGAACGCAGACGTCGCCGTCAAGAAGGAGCGAGAGACGTGATGTTTAGCAGGCAGGTCCTCCTCCTCCTGAGGATCTGGAGGGAACCTTCTGCATCCAGGTCTCTTTTTCTTCCTAAAAGTCGTAACATTTCGATTTGTTTTTTTTCTCTTTAGAATCTCCTTCAAGACGAGGTTTGTTCTCTGCTGGAGGTCCCAGAGGAGGAGGCGTGCCCTTAAAAGCAGCGGCGTTCTCAGCAGGTCCGTCTCCAGAGACTGCCTTCACCCCACCCCCTCATTCCAAACCTCATAGTCTTCATGTAAAGAGAATGTAACACGAAGCTTCTGTCACGCCGCTCGCCATCCAACGCATTGACTTTACCCTCAGCATCCTGCAAACGACGGCTGGGCTCAGACCTTCAGGTTCCTCTTCGCCGCTGAGGATGAGGAACCTCCTCGCCATACTTCTCCTCAGACTGTTTTACCCCAAACGGTGCTTCGTGTACAGAGGAGTCTGCTCTCCGATTCGCCGCACGGACGTTCAGATCCGACGTTTGCCATCATGCTGGGATTTTGACGGACGAGTGCAGAACGCTAAATCCAGGAAGTTCCTGAATCTGTTTGAGATTTTCTCCTTTCTGTTAATATTTACACACAAATGCTCATCGTACTTTAGGCGGCAGGACGCTCCAAATCTGCTACGAGTTTGATTCCCAGCCGGTTTGTTGGTTGGTTTTTGTCGGCAGCACTTAGCGGGAAAATGAAAGTAGCTGCAGTCGGGGCAGTTCCCCCAGCGACCACCAGGTGGCTTTTTACACAAACGAGTCTCGACCTGTTTGAATGTAAAAACCATAAACTAACTCGGTCTTCGGGTTTTGTTTTCACGCCTCCTTAAATCAAAGTTGACCGCCTTTGATTGACAGGTGAAAGTAGAACGGCTCTACTGTGTGGAAGAGCCGTTTAGCCCCGCCCCTTTTCTCGAGCGAAGGTTGCAAACGTTTCCGAGTCACAATATCAGCTTTTTTTTAACCTTCCGGCTTCCTGTAACCTGAATCGACGACGCCTGTCCAGCAGGGGCGCCGTTTCCACCTCTTTGATGACAATCTCCAGAGATGACAGAATCCTAATCCCATAACGGGATTTAGATTAAACAATGATCTTAAAGGTAAACGTTGCTCTGAAACGACAGATTTCTGTTGAGGGTTTTTGCTCAAACATCAAAGCAGAGACTAAATCGAATCCAGCCTACGCTTTACCCCGAATGTAAACAGAGCTAGAGGATCTTATTTTCTACTAGAATGTTCCGTGTCATATCCTGTAAAGAAACGGTAACCGCATAGACGTGCAATCCCTTCGTCCTAGTATATGCAACAAGACGCCGCTCCGCCAAACCCGAGGAAGGAAAAAAAACGCGGCTTCGGGTTTTTTTTCCCGGCAGACTCTCCCTCTGAGCGGGAAACGTCCGCACAGAACCTCACCAACCAAAGGCCACTCTGAGGCCGACCCGATTCTCCTGGATGTAAATGCTTTAGGAAGCGGATAAATCTATAGACAAGTCCTTATTTCTAGACCAACTAGTTCTACCGTTCCTGGATTTGAAGCTCGCCGCGTTCAGCAGGGATCAGCCCACCAATCGGGTTTGTTGTTTAAAAAAAAAAATCTTTTTGGATGAGATTGAGTTTGATTATGCACTGAACCGTGATGCAATCCCTCGTCAAGTGCCTTTAGAAGATGTTTACCATCAGGTGGTGTCTGGGATCCTCAGGGGTGATGTGGACTCTTCATTGTTAAATCCGCCGCTGGTTCGAAACCCCTTTCGACGAGGCGGCTTTTCCTTTCCTCCGAAGCTTTGTGGGTGGATGGTTCTCTTCCCTGTTTCTGTAGGTCTGTTGGTTTTACTTGCAGCTTCATGTACAAAACAGAAATAAACAGGACGGACAAACCTGTGCGTTTCTCCCGACACTAAGAACGTCTGCTGTCGTTTATCTGCTTCTGTCGGTTCCTGTGAGGGACGTCGTTCCGCTCAGGAACCGCTCACATGTTCTGAAAACCTTCCAGCTGGAGTCGAAGAGCCTCAGAGGCCGTTTTAGCGTCAGTCAAGCTGCTTTGGAACGCTCGCCATCCAAAAAAACAAGCACCAGTAACCAGTGAAGTCACTTCCTGTCTGAGGCTGGTTTGAAACCACACGCAGGTGAAGTTACTGTGGAGGACATCAGGGGGGTATTCCAGGAAGCATGTTTAAACTAGCCTGACTTTAAGCCTGAACTCTGGCTGAAATCCGCCTGAACTTGTTTACTCTGGGTATGTTGGTTTCAAAAGACCGGATATGAGTTGGCACAATTACGCTGGACTTGGTAACCCTGGGTTAATGCACATGCATGTCAAGTACATAAAGACATTGTCAATAGATCGCCAATTTCTGGAGTCACCATGGAAACGCGTGGTGAAAAAAAAAAAAAACGCGACACTTGAGACGGAGTCTGAGATTGTAATGACGGCGTATAAAGATTATAAGTCCATCAAAAAAGTAACACGGCTGCATTTTCCAAAAAAAGAGTTTCTGCTTGGAGAAAAATAAAGTAAACGCACGAGTTTCTGATCTTATTTCCATTTTCCTTGTGACGCATATATACATAAACTTAAATAAATTACTTCTATTGGTAACAAATAATTGAGTTAAATTTATTCAACCTAATTTCTTACGTCTATAAAACTCAATAATTATTTATACAACTCAAATTTACATATTTATCTAACTAAATGTCACATTACTCCATTAATCTTTTTTCCATCTTAATTACTTATATTTCTTAAACTCTCATATGTCTAAGTTTGAGCCGGCAGATATGCTCATTTTTATAACAATAACAAGGACGGAAAAAAATGCACGGAGTGCAAAAATTCATTAAAGAATTTACATCACTGTCATTATGTGGGACAATTGTAGGAGTGCTATATAAACTCATCATCCTCTCCTTTACTCTCACTTATGGTGCATAGACGTAAGCATAGTAGGACAAAATAACTCGGTGAAACACAGTAAAACAGCTAAACAACTTTTTTGGTCAAAACTCCACTCTTAAACCCAAATCCGTCCAGACAGGCAAAGGGAATGATATCCCACAATTCCTTGCGGTGCCGATCTAACAGCAGCACCAAAGTTACACAAACTTAATTGAATTAATTTGAATGAAAGGAAAATAAATGTCTGAAAAATGCGTGTTATTTTTAAACTGACTTAACAAAAAATGATTTATCTTAACTGAAGCAAATAATTAATTTAGATCAAAGTAAAAAGTTTCTCTTTCCAACATCCATTTGTGATCTTATCACCCTCTCATGGTGGAAAAAGTATTATCTGAGCTTCTTCATCCACTAAATCATCTTTAAATGGAAACGCCATGCTGCTTCACCTCTCTGAAAACAAACTAACCTTCAACTAAACCTGCTCCGGACCAGGTTATGTTCAGAGCATGAGTTGCTATGGCAACTTGACATACCCTGAAACATGCCTCCATATCTGGAACCAAAAGCTGAGGTTATCCACTTCCTTAGCCTCAAATTTACCGTTGGACCTAGCATAACCTGGTTTCTGGAATACCCCCCTGAAGTGTGAAGCTCCCCTAAAGCCATCATTTGACACCGCCGTGGGCTTCACACTGGACAAGCAGGGAGGGGCTTCTCCCACTGTTTGTCAAAGTGGAAAAACTCTGGGGAATTTGGCTCCAGGCTTCGTCTTTCACAGCTCTATTCCCATACATGAAAGACTTGGTGTCGTAGAATTCCAACCCGGCACAAATCGCAATTATGAATTTCTCCTTCATGATCAATTTCAGAATGAGAAATACTTTATTGATCCCCCACACGTGGCAAATGTGTTTGTTACCGCAGCAGTAAAAGAATAGTAGACACAAGAGAAAATAGAATATAAAAAAACAAAGGAATGTAACAAATAAGGTTGAATAATTTGAATCAGAATCGGCTTTATTGGCCTTTAGAAGGAAGTCAGGAGAGGATAAATAATAAAAAGGACTATGAGGAAGATATAGGAATATTTAAACATAACTAAATAAAAAAAGCAGCAGTAGTTCTGGTGTGACCGTTTCTGTGGTTCCGTGTTCTTGAGTGGTCTGGAGTCAGGAGTTCTTTAAAGTGACGGCTCAGGGGAAGAAGCTGTCCTTGTGGCGAGTGGTTTTAGTGCGCATAGTCCTAAAGCGCCGCCCTGACGGGAGAAGGCTGAGAAGACGATGTCCGGGATGAGAGGTCTCCTTTGCAATCCTGCCAGCCCGCTTCCTGACCCTGGAGCGGTACAGGTCCTGAATGGAGGGAAGAGTGGAGCCAATAATCCTCTCAGCAGATCTGATGATTCTCTGTAGTCTGTTCCTGTCGTGTGTTGTTGCTGATCCAAACCGGACCGTGATGGATGGATGGATGTGGTCAGGAGAGCTTGGATTATTGCCGTGTAGAAGATGGTCAGCAGATCCTGAGGCAGGTTGAACTTCTTGAGTTTTCGCAGGAAGAACAACCTCTGCTGAGCCTTTATGTGGAGGGAGTCAATGTGAGCGGTCCACTGAAGGTGAGACGGTGGACCCAAGGACCCTGTGTGAGTCTGTTGAGGGGACAGTGCTGTTGAGAATTGTGAGTGGGGTAGGGGGGGGGGGGTTCCTCCTGAAGTCAATGTGAGCTATTTACAGACATTACCAGCAAAGATGTGCAAAAAAAAAAAGAAAAATGTGCAAAAGTTATCTGCTACCCTGTGAATTATTGTGCAGTGTTATTATTGTGTTTGGTAGGAGGGATTTCCGGTAGCAGACAGTTTTGGAGCGGAGCTGTCTGATCCTCCTAGAGAAGGAGCTCCGCTGTTTTTCCAGAACGGAGCGGAGAGGATGGTCTGGGTTGTCCATAATGGATAAGATCTTGATCAGTGGTCTCCTCTTCATCGCTGCTTCAAACGTTGTTTGCAGCCTTCCTGATCAGCTTCTTCAGTCTGTTGGCGTCACTGACTGCTATGCTGCTTTCCCAGCAGACCACAGAGGAGAACAAGGTGCTGGCCACCACAGACTGCTAGAAGATCTCCAGCATCGTGCTGCACACATCAAAGGACCTCAGCTTCCTTAGGAAGTAGAGTCTGCTGCAGGCCTCTTTGTACACAGCAGTGCTGTGGCTCCTCCAGCTCAGTCTGCTGACGGTAGTCACTACCAGGTGTTTCAAAGGGACGCCCGTCCACTACCAAATCTTAGTCCCTGATTGGTCAACGTTCAACCTGGTTTAACTGTCAAGACGCATCCAGTGGCTGCATGTTCTGTGCATAAAAACCTTGGTAGAAATCTGCGTAGCAACGCTGGAACACGAGGGTTTTGAACACGGAAGCCCAAAACGTGCATTTATTTACACAGACGGTTGAACGCAGCTTCAGACAGACAACAGGCCAAAGAGGATCTCTAACATGTTGGTACTTTGGTTTCTATGTTTACATGTATGTGAGAAAATGACCCACAACCCAACACTGATGGATTGTGGGTCACTGCTTCGCTGCTGTGAAGCTGGTTTGGTGAAAAGATGGAGGGAAAAAGACACAGATCGTTTTAAACCGGGATTTTTCCACTTCATGACTTCAGCTTTGATTTGAACGACAGCTCTTTATATGTGTCTGCGTGTGCGTGTGTGCGCGCGCCACAAGGCGGCGCTGGTGGCCGCAAGTCACCTCGCCTCTCCTGTTTTTCAATAGATCCAATTGAAAGAGGAACAGCGCGCGCCTGCACGCAGTTTCGCGCCAGTTTGAAGACTTTTCCAAAGTTCACACGGTCAACATGAAAAGGACTCCCGATGCGCCGCTTCCTCCATTACCGCCCGCTCATTACTGCCACCGTTGACCCCGTTAAAGAGACAATAAGGGAGGTGTTAATGGATGGGAGGAGGGGGGGGGGGATTGCAAAATTAGGGACTAAAGGAGAAAAAACAAAAAAAAAGTTAATTCAAAGACAAATCAAAACACAATCCAAAGCGCTTTTTCCTTGTTGGGATTCTGACAAATTTTTTTTAAATGTTTTTTTAAATATAATAAAAATCTTCTTCCTTTCTTTCTTTTCCTATAACCGGATATTTTAACCCCCCAGACCTGACCCCCATTACCCTCATATTTCCTCTGCGTCTCTCCCTCGCGCTCTAATCCCGTCGACCTCCCGCGTGCGCATCAATTAGGCCTCCATTGAGCGGCTTTGACATTCACGCGCCTGCGTCTGCGCCCGGCCTGATGTGTATTCCTGCAGAGGAGGCCGCGCGCTCACAGGATCTGCAGGAGCGGGTCCAATACGCACCCGGATTCGGTCGGAACCTCTCTGTTTACGCGCAGAATCCGGCGCTTCTGTTGTGCGCAAAATGCCTCTGCGCGTAAAACCGTCTACGTTCTCCACCGAAATTCTCAGCATCCAGAACACAGTCTTCTGTCTTTAATGTGCAGCCAAATATGTATTTAAAACTTGTTATTGTTTATTTTCTGCTTAGGCTGAAATGCTGCATCAAAACTGAACCACGTTTCTGCTGCGCAAATCAGTTATTTCATTTATATTTTATTGTAATTATTTTGGATGTGAATTGCGCGGACAATACCGTGTTTTAATGCAGGATTAGAGTCAGTCTATAGGACTGCGGGCTCTCCTCGCCCGGGTGGCCCCGCGGCACGCCAGGGGGCCACATCGGCCTTTTCGCAGGCCTTTTCCTGCATCCAAACTCCTGGTATTCAAATGTCAGGCGCGGAGGCGGGACCCGCTGCACCTTATAAGAACTCTGCGTCCGGACATCTGCATGTGTTTGCGCGCTGCTGCTCCTCTGTGCGTCACTTGCAGACCGAGGGCCGCGCGGCCACAGGAAGAAACGGGTCACCACGAGAAGAAGTGAAGAGCAAAACAAGATCAAGGTTTCCAACCATGGATGACTAAAACTTTCATTGACTTACCTGCAGGAACACGAGACGCGTTTCCCCCCTGAAAACAAACGGAACCAACTTTTTCTCTGGATTTTTTTTTCTCTGCTGAGGATTTTGGATTTTTAGTTGTTTTTTAAGACCCTCTCAAAGATAAAGACGATTCTTCTCCACAGACTTTAGTTGGGGATGTTGAGCTCTGTGAAGATGGAAGCGCACGATATAACAGACTGGAATACAACTTTCTACAGCGAGGCCAGCGAGGTAAAGCCACGTTTGCGCGTCAGTTCTTCACGAATCCTCCCACGGAGAAAAGTTCTAATATTGTATTTTTTCTTACAATCAAAAAAAAAAAAGATGGAAACGTCCCAAAGAGCGCGCGCGGCTTGGGTCGATTTTTCTGAAGAATTTTAGAGTGATTTAAACTTTTCTGACGAGTTCAGAAACATAGATTTTATTTTAAAACGGGTTTCATTCTGACAAAAATTGGTTTAGCAAAGAAAATAATTAGGAAAATCTTTTACCGAATTAACGATTTGACATTCACGAATTAAAAGGTTTTAAAAGTATAATCAAAAGGTGAAATTTCTGTGTTTTTAACGGTTTTGTTTGAGGTTTAATTCACTCAGAGACGAGGGCGACTTGATTTCCTTCACTAATCCAATTAGCCTAATTCCATCAGCAGCTTCTGATGAAATTATCACGGAGAAAACAGTGTGATAATCTTCAACAATCAGTGGGCGCGCTCGCGCTCCGGCCTCGCGCTTTATTTCCGCCCTAGAACTGTATTTTTTCCTGAAATAAAATGTTTGAATCCCGGTGAAAATGTGCGAGTTTCCGCGCAGCCGCGGAGGAGGCCTTCTGAGCCCAGAGGCTCCGTGACGCGCTTTTTACGCATTTTCAGGTTAACGCGTCCGTGTGAAATCCACGTCCGCGGCGCACTGAGAGGCTCTTTGTGCATTGATAAGCGGAGCTGCTTTCCTCACACTTGGAGAAGTTGCGTCATTTTGAAAAAGTTTTGTTCCTGATGTTTTTTTTTCTCCCCCCCTCCTCTAGATGTATTCCTCACCCAGCGCCACCGGGCTGGGCTCCATGGGCTCCATCAACAGCTACATCAACCTGAACGCCGCTGCCTCCCCCACCGCTATGAACATGCCCTACCCCAGCTCCAGCCTCAGCAGCTCCTCTCTGGCCCCCATGGGCTCAGGGCCAAACCACATGTCCCTCTCCCCCGTGGCCTCCTCGCTCAGCTCCGGCTCCCTGACTCAGCTGGGCCCCGCCGCTGCGGGCTCGCTGGGCCCTCTGTCCCACTACCAAAACATGGGTCAGTCCATGAGCCAGCTGGGTTACCCGTCCACCGGGTCTCTGAGCCGCTCCAGCCCCAAGGAGATCCCGCCGAAGCCCTACCGGCGCTCCCTGACCCACGCCAAGCCACCGTACTCCTACATCTCCCTCATCACCATGGCGATCCAGCAGAGTGGCAGCAAGATGCTGACTCTGAACGAGATCTACCAGTGGATCATGGACCTGTTCCCCTACTACCGCGAGAATCAGCAGCGCTGGCAGAACTCCATCCGACACTCGCTCTCCTTCAACGACTGTTTCGTGAAAGTCGCTCGCTCGCCGGACAAGCCGGGCAAAGGCTCCTACTGGACTCTGCACCCGCAGTCCGGCAACATGTTCGAGAACGGCTGCTACCTGAGGCGCCAGAAGCGCTTTAAGATCGAGGACAAGGCCTCCAAGAAGGGAAGCAAGAACCAGGAGGGGGGCTCCGGGAAAGGCAGCCACTCTGGAGACCACCTGGTGGAGAACCACAGCCCTGCCGGTGGGTCGGAGGGGCCTGACTCCGCCCACTCAGACAACTCCCACCCGGGCTCGTCGGACGACCAGCCCCATCAGAGGAACAGCCTGGTTCCTCTGGACTGCCCTCAGCTGTCATCCTCGCACCTCCATAGCCCACCTGTCTCCCTGCCCCCCTCCTCCTCCTCCCTGTCCCTCTCGGGGACCTCCTCCTCAAACCCGCTCCTCCACCCCCAGTCCTTAGCCAGCAGCTCCCACCTCCTCCCCAGCCCCATGCAGCAGCACATGGACTTACAGAGCGACCTGAAGTCCCTGGACCCCCACTACAACTTCAACCACCCCTTCTCCATCACCAACCTCATGTCCAACGAGCAGAAGATGGACCTCAAGTCCTATCAGGACCAGGTGATGGCCTACAACAGCTACACCGCCGGCTCCCCGGTGGGGGCCAAGCAGATCTACGACAGCCCTGGCCCCGCCGCCATGGACTCAGGCGCTTACTACCAAACTCTGTACAGCCGCTCTGTGCTCAACGCCTCTTAAAGGGACTCACAGGCACGTACACACACACACACACGTCTTTTTCTGCTCTAAAATGGACCCCCCCTCCCCCACCTGCCTGGCTCACGTCCAGCGGCCTTCACAGGACTCATCTGAGATGGCGGCCGCGTTTTTTTACCTCCTGGTTTGGGGGCCGGCCGAACCGATGAAGAGGACTCCTCTGTGAGAGTCGCCCCGTCCTGACTGTACAAAATGTAAATACAAGAACCGTGTGTGTGTGTGGTGGGGGGGGGGGGGGGACGTTTGCATTTATTTATGAAGGGAATAAATTTTAATATATCTTATGAAGGGCTCTGTCCACCGGTTACAACCCAAATGTGAGTTTTTTTCTTTTCTGTGTTTTTTCCCTGTTTTATCCCTTTAACCGAAAGGAGCTCAAATGTTAAAAAACACAAACGCGGCGGCTAAGACCCGCAAGTTTGTCTGAAAATTTTAGTTCGGAGACACGGGCAATTTGAAACAAAAAAAGTGGGCAAAATGAATTTTAGCAGCAAAACGACAAAATAAATGAGAAAACCTGACAAAAGATTGGCACAAATGTTTGTTCCGTAACCAACGAAAAACATCAGAACGTCATTCTTTTAGAATGTATCGCCATGGCAACAGAAAAAATGTTGACTCTATGATAAACGTACCTACCCGTCCACGGTTTGATATCTCTGTGGGTGTTTGTTTTTAACGTAAAGTTGCTAAACACTCAAAGGCGTTGAATCCTTCGTTCGCTTACTTAAAACAAAAACAAAAAAGGGGGCAAACAAAAATGTTACCAAAGTGCCTGTTTTAAGCTGAATGTGCCAGTTACTGTTGTGTCAAAAGTGTAAGCAGTGGAAGCAAAAAAAAAATAAATTAAAAAAATCAGTTGCTAAGTAAAAATGTAAATTTACTTTACCGCAGGACCACAAAAATTGCTCCACGCATTCATCAGCCTGAGACATGAAAAAACCTCTATGGTTGCTATGGACTGTCTGCTTCACGGACGCTGTTATTTAGACTCACCATGTTACGTCGCAGCCCTTCAAACGATGTGTGCAATGAGAACCTGAAACCCCAGTGTTTCTGTCAGACCATAAGTAGCTTCAGCTGTTGTTTTCATGACTTTGGCTGTTCCTGGATGGAGGCGAGGGCCAGCTTATGCCTCCCGCATCCTTTTCTTTCTTTTCTTGGTTAGAAAAACCCAAATTGGAAATAAACAGGTTACTTTTTCTGGCAGGTGTTACTGACAGACAGCTGAGCTCATTATTCGTGTTACATTTTTTTTTTTCTGTCTCAAACTTTAAAGGAAAAAGTTGCTTTTCTGGCTCATTTACTGTTTTTTTTTTTTTTTTGCTGTTTTCTTGCGCTTTTCTCATGCAGAAAGAGAAAAAGCTACTGTGGTAAAAATGTTAAAAGAAAGGAAGAAAGTTTTCCAAACGTCTGCTGTTGTGAGCGGAGAAGCGCTCCGTCAGAGGAGCTCAGTCGGTTACCAGGACAGTGGGAGGGAGGAGAGATGCACTATGGAAGGATTTGCATACAGTACTTTGCACTATGGAGCTCCCACAGGTCAGGTGGGCTGATAGTGTGTGCGTTTGGGTGTGTGTTACAACAATGCTTCGGACCCTTACATTGTCAATGCGTCGCCTCGATGGGATCAGGGTTTCAATGACCCCCCCCCCTTGACATCCAGAAAAAAAGTGCCTTTTCTTCAAACCGACGGCTGATCTGATCAGAGATCAGCGTCATCGACCATCTGCTGAAGGATTATTCTGATCAACTGCAGGTCACGTGACGTCCCTCGTGGAAGATTTCTGTCTTATTTAAGGTGTGTTGCTTTTCACACTGAATGTGTGCTGACATAATATATTGTGTTTTTTGTTGTTGTTATTTTTCTGTTGGTTTAAATGTGATTCAAATGATTCTGTTTCTTTTTTCTTATTAAAAAAGGCATAAAATGTGGGAAAGAAATGAGTTAATTGGTGTGTTTGTCATCTTTGGAGGTGGAATAAGGGAGTAGTTCCTCTTGCGAAGAAACATTTCAAACACAAGAAAACTTCTATTTTTTAAAAAGAGCCAAACCTTCGTGTTGTTTGCAGCAGTTCTTGTGTGCCGTTGTAGGTACCTTAACCATTTGACCTGGAACTTCCGTTCGGGGTCCTTCGGGGTCCTGGGACTAGTGCTGACGTCACATGATGTGATTGGCTGGACGTTGGTCCGATGACGTGTCAGATAGCGATTGATAGATATGTTACGATACTAAAATAGAAGAAAATATTATGAAGTCTGATGTAAACAAACACAGCTCCGACCTAAAGCGAGATTGTCTTCTAAACGTGCCTTTATTATTGTTATGATTATTATTAAATGCATGTTCGCTTATAGTTTTTTTAATCTGTGCGCCTAGTGCTTTATTATAGCCAGAACGGACCTGTAAAAACAACATTTAGCCATGTTGGCAACATTTTCAGCCACGGCTGACCTTAAACTGGAATAAAAAGTGGGTTGTGGCAAAATCTCTTTATAAAAATAACACAAGAATCAATCTCAATGTCAGACCCAATTTATGCGGGAAAATAACTTTAAATAAGAAAATGGAACGCGAAATGAAAATTTGTAGAGCAGATCTCGACGCTACGTAGTTTGTCCAAGTGGGGCTACCGTAGTGTGACGTTACCTTCAGTCGTTCCAGGCCGAACGGTTATGGTACCTACACTGGCGTCCTGCAGAAACATAAAAAAAGACTTTTCGACATTTACAGGAGGTCTTCAAGTGCGCATGCACACATGCACGCACATCCAAGATCAACAGGCCTGTCTCTGACCCCGAACTACAAAAACCACCAGTGAGTCAGCAAACAGGGAGGAAGCTGGAGCTGAATTTGTTCCTCCTGCAGTCCAAACACGGCACCTGTAACCACAGAAAATCAGACGCAGGTACGATAAACTTCTGCACATGTGCAGTGAGGCCACGCGTTGATGCATTGATCCCAGCTGAAAGTGCACAGACACTCCAGACCCGGTGATGCGACCCGCCTCAGTAATCCTGAAACCAAACCCATGTCTGCAGCATTCGGCCCCGATTCCTCCGTCTGCCGCTGATGGACATCACAAAGTTCAAGCCAACAGTGACCCAAACAATAAAATGCTCCAGAGGAAATCAAACCTTCACTTTTGAAAGCCCACGTCTGTAATCTGTGACCCACAGATGACCCGTAAGAACCTCGGCACAGAGATCTCAGCTGCAGCAAAAAGCCTGAACATCCCAACAACATGGAGAAAAATTCCTCTCAACAGCCTTTTGCAGGTCCAACGGTTGTAAAAAGGTGTTCACACGTGGAAATAAGTTTACAAAAATCGTTCAGTTTTGAGAAAAATAACAAACTTTTAAGGCAGAATTATAATCGTTTTTTACAGGTTTAAAACGTTTTCTTGCATTTTCGGGCCCTCAGAAAAGCACATAAACACACACAAGTGTTTTTTCTTTATTTTTTTTATAACAGATCCACGTACTCAAGCTCACCTTAGGACCAAACACAAAACAGATCAACCAATCAGCAACAGCCGATTGGTGTGCCGCCTTTCCCAAACCAATCAGATTGCTAAAATACTAATCTCTTCTTTTTTTGTGTGTGAATAATTTTAAGTTCCAGGATCACTTTCTTCTGTCAGTCCATCACATCCTGAGAAAAAAAACACATATCTGCAAAAACAGAAATGTCCGGAAAACAGTTCTGCAACAGTTCCAGCATTTTTCCAGCAAAACTAAATTAAGTCTCTGCCTCAATGGAGGCAGAGATAATAGTTCAAATGCAATGTAAAGTTGGAAGAAAATGTCACATTGTTAATGTCACATTAACATGTTAACATATTTCCTTCTAGACGTTTAGATTGTTCACTTTAAGCCTGTTAGCTACTTCTTCCCAGCATGCATCCTATTAGCTATTTTGCTAAACAAAACGTGTTGTGATGAGCTATCAAAAGAAATTGAAGCAGCTCTGGAGAATGTAAATTTGACTAGAGAGATGGATATTGAACAGCACTGGAAATATTTGAAAGAAACAGTTTATTCTACAAGTATGAACACCCTAGGTCCTGTTTATAGAAAGACTCAGGATTGGTTTTGTGATCATGGTAGTGAAATCGAGAAACTCTTGGAGGAAAAGAAGCATATACATCTTAGACATCTACATGAGAATTCTGAGAAGAGCAAGGGTGCACTTTCGGAAATCAAGGCAAAGGTACAGAAGGAGCTGAGACATTTGAAGAACAACTGGTGGCAGAAGAAAGCAGAGGAATTGCAGAGCATGGCTGATAATCATAACTACCATGGACTGTTTGCCGGTCTGAAGTCTATCTATGGCCCAAGAAGCACTGCTGTTGCCCCAGTAAGATCAGTAGATGGAAGTAAGCTATTCACAGATCTCCAAGACATCAGATCCAGATGGAAGGAGCACTTTTATAAGCTGCTAAATCAAGATGGTTCAGTAAAGTCAAATGCATGTCAAAACCTGGAAAATACACCAAAAAAGACTGAACTGGGTAGACAATTCAGTATGGAAGAACTCAAGTACGCTCTGAAATCAACAGCAAGTGGTAAAGCACCTGGTCTTGATGGTATCCCATCAGAGATCTTGAAATATGGTGGTGAGAAGTTGTGTGAATCTCTGTTGGATCTATTCAACAGATGTCTTATCTCTGGTACTGTGCCACAAGACTTCCGAGATGCTTTAATTGTCACCATCTACAAGAAAAAGGGCGACCGTGCAGATTGCGGAAACCATCGGGGTATATCACTACTGGCCATAGCTGGAAAAGTGCTTGCAAAGATTGTCCTGAATAGATTAAAGACCATTGCTGAAGAAGTACTTCCTGAGTCTCAGTGTGGTTTCCGGGCTGGTCGTTCCACTTCAGACATGATTTTCACTCTGAGACAGCTGCAGGAGAAGGCAGCAGAGCAGCACCAACCACTTTATATAGTCTTTGTAGATTTTACAAAGGCTTTCGATACAGTCAATCGTACAACTCTATGGAAGGTCCTTGAAACCTATGGCTGCCCAGACAAGCTTGTCAACATTATTAGGCAATTTCATGATGGAATGAGGGCACAGGTTTCAGTTGGTGGTGAACCCAGTGACACCTTTCCAGTTAACCATGGCGTGAAGCAAGGCTGTGTACTGGCACCAACCCTCTTCTCTCTATATCTTACAGCTGTACTGGATACTATGAAAGAAGGCCCAAACAAGGGTGTCTTCATCCGCACAAGAACTGATGGTAAACTTTTCAACCTTGCCCGTCTTCGTGCCCACACTAAGACACAGGAGATGTGTGTCAGAGAACTACTTTATGCTGATGACTCAGCCCTTGTAGCTAGTAACGCATCTGATATGCAACAGATTGTAGATCGCTTTTCCTCTGCAGCTGAGATGTTTGGATTGAAGATTAATATCTCTAAGACCGAACTACTGTATCAGCCTCCCACATTATCCAAGAAACACCCAGAGACGATTATGATTCATGATGAACCACTGAAGTCAACAGAGAGTTTTTCTTACCTGGGCAGTACCTTAACTAACTCAAACTCAGCTGATCTGGAAGTGGAACGGAGAATACTTTCTGCCACTAAGGCCTATGGTGCACTACAACAGAGACTGTGGAGTTGCCATGACATCAGTACTAGTACCAAAGTGAAGGTATATGCAGCCGCAGTCATCCCCTGTTTGCTATACTCCATTGAGTGCACCACACTCTACCGCAGACATATCAAGGCTCTAACACGACTTCAGCTTCGCCACCTTCGCTTCATTCTCAACATCAAGTGGCAAGATCGTATCCCAGATGTTGAGGTTTTGAGACGTGCCAACACAGTTAGTGTTGATGCCCTAATAACATCCGCACAACTACGATGGGCAGGGCACGTGTGTCGGATGCCCAACAATAGATTACCCAAAGCAGTATTCTACTCAGAACTTTCTCAAGGAAAAAGGAGCCGCGGTGGACAGAAACTACGCTATAAAGATGTGCTAAAGCGACACATGAAGAGAGCAGGCATCCCACACTACAACTGGGAAGAAGAAGCCATACAAAAATCCAAATGGCGTGCAACTTTAAAGGATGCCATTATAACCATTGAGGACCAACGCCAACGTGAATACCAACATGCACATTACCGGCGTCACTCCGTAGCAACTTCAACCGATTTCAAATGCTTGACATGTGATCGCTTCTGCAGATCCCGAGCTGGACTAGCAGCCCACATGAGAGCCTGTCATTTTTAATCCTCAAACTCAAGACAGTCAACTTCGACACACGAAGGACAGCCATTTTTTATCCAATTCCAAATTATCTTTGTAAAAATTAGAGTTTAGTCACACGTTTCATGTTAAGGGGAGCAAAAAATAAATAAATGAAATAAAACATGTCAAGAGTCAAGAAATGAATCATTGACGTTTTTTGTGCTTTGATCCTCGTCCAGTTGTCCTCCTTTACATTTAAAGATTGTTTTTGCTTGTTAGCTGGTGCTGCTGTTCAAATATCTTATTTTTGAAAAAGATTTTATTTGTCCTTTTAAACACACATTCTTGAAAAGGACACTTTTTACCTGATTACATTATGAAAAGCAGAATTACCCAGTTAAAGGGTATACATCATGCAAAATTCATTTTTTGAGCTTTTAAGTGTTAAGAATGTTTATTCATCATTATAAACAATCTCAAAATTGACATTTTGATCCATTCATGCATTTCTGAGAATTTCTCTAAAAACCTGCTCTCTGAGCACCAGTCCCTCCCAACCCATGAAAACTAACCGATTCTCACATTGTGACATCACTTAGTGGGGAACCGCCCCTTCCAGGAAGAGTCTGCGCTGCCAGCCACGCCCCCCAGGCTAATACACACACCCACTTTAGATTTTAGATTTTTTAGATTTTATTGATTTATGTCAAGCATTGTAGTCAAAGCAATAAACAATTTACACATATTTATCAAACTCATTACAGCAACTGCACTTTGTCAGCGGGGCTAGCAGTGATCGGCTAAATGCTTTGATTTTATATGCACTATACGCACATCCATGTTTGCAAAAGTTCGGATGTTGTTTGTTTTCGTGGCCGAAACGCAAACACGCCCCTGAGGATGCCGTCACGAAATGTGCAGCATCCACAAGGAACGAAAGGCGGAGCCTCAGAAATCAAGTCCTTTTACTTCCGGGTAAAATGAGCTGCGAAAATAGATCTTTCATAAAAAATTGTTCTTTAGTGTACCAATGGTAATAATTTATCATATATATAAAAATAGTTTACTCTGAAAGGCTTGAGAAAAGCAGGACACAACCCCTTTAAGGTCATTTACATGCAACTTTTTGTCGTCTTTCAAGTTTTTTCCTACATTTGTTTTGTTGGTATTTTCCGCTGTGGTTTTTTTCTTTTAGCACAGTTGTTTTTGTTCGCATTCCTTCCTTACCGAACACTGAATTGCGTTCGGTGTGAACGCGGCTTGAACTGTAACCCTTAATCCTAAACTGAACCGTTCCTCTGTGTCCGTGCAGCCAAGAACAAAGTTCAGCACTGGCCGCACATATTTGGAAAATGACGTGCAAATAGTCACTTGCTTTCTGGCATTTCGTTTTATTTGCCGTGTAAGTGAATTCATCAATTTTCACCGTTTCTGAGACTGTCAGTCAGTGTCGTTGGTCCCCCCCCCCTCTGTGTCACGCTCTTCACTCATGCGAGATGCAGCTACCATCATCAGAAAGGGGGCGGAGTTACTCAGCTCAGCCCCAACGGCTACGCCCCGTAGAAGAGATTTTGGAAACAGAGGCTTCAGATAAACACGAAAAAAGAAAAACTTACAGCACAAAAAAAAACCCGCTGTGATTTCTTACCTTGGGGCGTTCGTTAACGTTTTAATCCATGTTACATCCGCCGTTTTTTTTCTATTTAAGCTTCTAAGAAATAAAAGTCCCGCTGCCTCGCTGGATTTGACATGCAAATTTCAGCCAATCAGATCAACCAGAAAGGTTTCCGCCCCCAAGTGACAAACCCACCCCCTGAACACTGCCCGCATACCCAGCAAGCGGGCAGGAGCGCCGCTCAGGTAGGATTACAGTTGTAAAATGTGGGGTCGTTCGGTTAGCATTGCACTTCTTCAATGGCAGCCATGAAACGCCATCTATTGTGTTTCTACCACATTAAACAAGTTGTTAAAAACAGAACCAACACTTTTAGAGCCTTTTTTTGAGTAAAGTTGACCTCAATCAACAGTTATAAGTATCATCATATCTCATCAAGCTTTCTTTTGTGTGTTGATTTTATGAAAAAGCAAAATAAAAAAGTAATGAACTGAAAGTGAAGCTTTTTGCCAGGTGATTGCATAATTCCTCCCTACGTGAGCGCAACCTTGCCGTCACTTTTGGTTGAGTGGGAATGTGTCAACCGAGCTCCAACAGCTTCTCAGTGTGTTGAAGAGTTCACGACAGCCGCCGTCAGGCGCCGCCGCAGGTGAGAGCTGATCCCCACACCAGTACGAAGAGCCTCTGTGCCCAAGGGAAGAGGTTTGTCACAAAAAGACCAAACTTCAACTGCAGACGGGGCCTCTATCCTACTGCAACTGTTAAAAAAATGTAGGAAGGAAGAAGGAAAGTAAGAAAGAAAGGGTGTGTATTTCCAAGATGTTCAATGCAAATGAAGCAGGGCATCCTGGATCCTGTTGGGCGGATGCAATGTTTACCCTTGTTATTGCCCGAGGAGAGTGCTGGAAAGGAGGAAGGTTTCAGGAAGCTTTGACAATGCAACAGTCACTCAAAGAACCTGATCTCTTGTCAAATTTGCGCACGTCCAATTCAAAACCCCAAACCTCTCACACTTAGAAACCTAAGTACGGACTTGGCAGAAGCCCTGAGACAGACACTGAGACAACAGTAGAGAAATGGGAGGGGCTTCATGAAAGGTTCACGCTTAAATTTAAAATCGAGTTCCAACAAACCGGGGCCACAGTGTTATGTTAAAACTGTTCTCAGGCGGAACGCCTTCCTTTGTTTTCAGATCTTCAGAACAAACGAAGGATTTAAAGAAGACCCCCAAAGGAAGGCCGGAGCCCAGGCCGGAGCTCAGGCCGGAGCTCAGACCGGAGCTCAGGCCGGCCGTCCGTCAAGAAGCCTGTCAGTCCATCGGTTAGTGGTTTTAACTCTCCGGCCAAACAAATTCTACCCAAACTTCACATTCTTCCTCAGGAAACCTGCTAGGATGAAAGGTCAAAGTGCGGCGTCACGTGATCAGGTGACTTTTTTCATGTCTGGATGTGATCAAGGTGCGAAACAGTTTTACCTGGTGTGGTTTCAATCAAACAGAGTGAAAGTCATTTCAAAGCATTGACTGTATATGAGAACCGAGTGACTCCTCCCCCCAGTGTTCCAAAGTGGAAGTGGCTCCAAGAAGCCAACTTCCCAAAGACTTCTGTTGATTAAAAAAATAAACAATCATTCTGTTGGTCAAAATAACCATTCTTACTCTGAAACCTGTATTAACATGTTCATAATAATCTTTAATTTTTTCATGATATTTTTTCTGTAGTTCAAATTATTCACGTTATAAACTGACCCAATCAGATTCCTCAATAAAAGTAAGTGGAGCCTGCTGGCCCCCACGACCAACATTCAAAACGTTGGACACATTCTCTGCAGCCCACTTTAAAGGGGTAGGGGTGTGGCCTTCCAACAAGCTCACTGCTGACTGGTGAGAGTGGTTACCATAGAGACGTTGACTCAGACCGACTCGGACCGATCACGACTGACAAACATCGTGGAGCTTATTTTGCAAAAAACGCTGATGTTTCATTGGAAGGAACCCATTTCTATGACGTCACACTCGGTCCAGTTCTCAGTCGACGGTCCAAACCCAACATATGAACCTTCAATGATCAGGAGACCAGCCCTGTGGTGGACCAGCAAACTGTCCGGGGCATACCTCGCCTTCGCCCCTCAGTAGACGGGCAGGCTCCTGTGACCCCGTGACCCCAAATGGGAATTTAGTAAGTTCAGAAAATGGACGGACGGATCAGGAGATGATAAATGCATTTGACACACGTCTGACGGAGACATACAGTACACACACAGGTCAAAGGTGAAGTCCGCGACTATCGTTTTTGTGTGTCAAACATTTGCCCCCAATGTTGTGACTCAAAAGTGAGTCGCTGCACCAACGCTGACCTCACCACCCAAATGAAAACCCCCTGGACTGAGGGGGTGGGGCCAGACCTGCTGATGGACTATAGCAACGGTTGAGCTGTCCAAGCTCTCATGATCACGCCATCGGTGAGGTTGGGTGCCGCTCATCGATGAAAAGTTTGGGCCATCAACACATCGAGGGCATGAAAACGCTGATGAAAGCGCCAAAAGAGAGAAGGAAGGACGGACGAGGCTGCTGCTGATTAACAGAAACGTTAAGAAACAGTTTGGCAGGAGGACAGAAGGTCCATTGGTCAGCTCGAACAGAGAGGCGTTAGGACAGCCTGTCAGTACATTAAACAGTTAGTCAGTATTTCATCCAGACAGACAGATGGACGCAGCGCCGCTCAGCCTCTGATAAGCTGCTGGACTTTGCCCCGTCGACCGTGGGTGTTGCAAAAAGAGCCAGAGATAAACCGCTGGCCTGAGAGCCGAACACAGAGGAGGAGGCTGATTACATTTAACCTGCTGCTGTGTGTGTGTGTGTGTGTTTGCATGTTCCTGTGTGTAGCATCGATCCAAAATGCACCACTGACACAAACACCAAAAAGAGGGAGGCACCGGCGGCCTCCCGGCTGTGCAGCAACGGAACAGCAGGTTAAGGGTCACACTCGTGCGTTGGTTGAAGGTTCCAATCCCTGAAATACAAGCACACACACTTGTACTCACACTTAACCCTTGTGCTGTGCGTTAACTCCCAACGTTAACATGCCTCCAGGAGTTACGTTAGAATTTTGTTGTTTTGCCTCCAGGTACGTTAACGTTGGGAGTGGGGTCATCTAGACCCACTTGACAGTGCGCTGAACCTTTTTTCTTCAATGATTTGTGATCTTCACTGGTGTCCATGGATTACAGGAAATCCTATCCACCTTTGTCATGGTAGGGAGAACACGTCAATGCAAGGGTGGGGTCATCTGGACCCCATAGGATAGCACACATAAAAAGCCTGTTGCTTTGTTTTGTTAGTAAAATGTATCAAAGTTTAATAGATAAAGTTGGTTTAGTTGTTAATAAAACTGAGCTAATGTTATACTCCTGAAGATTTTTTCCACAAAACTCGACTCTACAGACGTAAATAAAGGTGAATAATCTGGGAAAGTGTGTTGATTGTGGTGTGACGGATCCTCCTGGATCCTCATAGATAAGGATCTAACTGCCTCTAACTGCTTCTCCTCTAGAGTTTCAAGTTGTTCGGCAGTCAGGAGGAGGAAACGCGGCGACAGCCTCCCGAGGACTTTGCTCTCCTTAACGCATCTCTGACGGCCTCAGGACTGTATTTATAATGCGGGTCTCTGAGCTGGGGGACATACGCGGGGAAAGTCCCTCCAGAGGCCGTTCCAGAGATCAGATAACGCACGCCGATCAACAAATCACTTTCACTATCTTTGTGGCGGCGCGGCAGACGGCCTATCAGCATCCCAAATCAACCTGATCACGCAGCTCTCAACCCAACGTTGTTGTTTACCCCGAGGCCGGAAAAAACCGCTGGAATCTTTCTGTACGGACTGTTGGCGACAAGTGTCTGTCATTGAAGTTGGCAGCAGAAACTCTAAGCTTTGCCAAACATATTTGTTTAATTTCTAGTCAAATGAACTTGATGCACTGGGGGACTCGGGTGACACGTGGCTGAGTGGGAATGACTTATTAAAACTGCAGAACTTTGTGACTGAAGTACTTTACTTGGTACTTGTAGTACTTGACTACAAGTACTTTATTTAGGAATGAAAACATACTCGATCTGAATGAAATGTGACCTACTTCATCTGACGCTCTGCTTTTATAAAGTTTCAAAGTAAAAGCCAGTGTTTTTAGTTTGTTTTGTGTTAAAGTTTGGCAGAAATGAGGGCGGGGCTTCATGACTCACCTCAGCTCTGGATAGAATAGAATAGAATAGAATAGAATAGATTTTTTTTACATGTATAGCACTTTTCCGAGAATAAATCACAAAGTGCTTTGCAAAAAGGAGCATAAAATCATGTCAAAACACAAAGAAGTAATAAAATACAATAATAATAATACTAAAACAAAACACAGTAAAGCGTACTGGAGCAAGGAATAAAATCAACTGAAAGCTCTCCTGAATGAAAACGTCTTGACCTGAGATTTCAAGCACTCAATGGAGTCGATCTGACCATGGGACGGAGTTCCAGAGACGAGGAGCAACCACTTGAAAGGAGAGATCTCCTCTCGTCTTAAAGCGGGTTTTTGGAACGCTTTCAAGATTTTGGTTGGAAGACCTCAAGGATCGGGCCGAAGAGGATGTGGTTCAAAGGTCAGAAATGGTCAGAAATGTGGTTCAATGGTCAGAAATGTACGTTGGAGCTTGACCATGCAAGGCTCTAAAAACTAAAAGTTCTACAGGTTCTTCTTTGAAACTCTGGAGGTTGGGGAACATGTGAGAGGAGAACCAAAACCCAGATGCTCCTGCACTAGAATGGGTTTGCAGAGACAGAGGAGACGGAGGAGAAAAGCCGTCTCAGAACTTATTTAGAATTTTCTTTCTGAGTCTTCAATAAAGAGTAAATGTTGTGTACTTGTTTAGTGCTTTTCCACCTTATTTCGAGTTCCACAGTACCTTACCTACACGCACACACAGACACACACGCATGGAGGTTCTGCGGCCTGAAGCCTTTCAACCCCCCAAATCCTGTGGAGAGCATATGGAGCTGTTCACCTGCAGCCTGACTGTTAGAAACGATGACATTTTGTGTGGACATCTCACGAGCACGTCCGTATCACGTGCACACCCCGTGCGTGGTCATGAATACGTCCTGGTACACGTATCACACGCACGACAATGGTACGTTCCATTTTGATGGCGTCCTTTAAGGTGGCTGCACGAGCTTTAAGGGAACTGCCAGACACACCTGTGCTCCCCTTAATATGTGGCTGCTCCTCTCCACGACCCTCCAACCCAAAAACCCCCAGCACGCGTCCGGTTCAACCCCCGTATGTACTCCAGTCTCACAACAGGGGCCCTTACATGACTACCCCGTGATGGGTGCATGTGACTCACGCTAACCACCAGGGGTGAACCCCACCTCTGGCAGGAGGTGGGGTCCGACCGCTCTACCTCTGCCACACCCACGCCTCTCATAAAGAGATCATCCACAGAAGTGTGACCCACCCGAGTCTTCGGGTTCAGCGCTTTGCCCCTATAGCCCTTCGACATGTGACCAGGGCAGCTGGGACTTTAACCAGCGACTCGGGTGCTCTGCCTCTGAGCCCCATCCATCCGTCAGAAAACCGCCAGGTGTGTTTGCTCACCTGTGCGGAGTGAAAAACTCAAACTCCCTTCGTTAAATAGCCTGTCCAGGAGCTGCTCCCCGTCTGAACAAACCTCCGACTGGACCGAGACGATGTCAGGGTGGTGCGAGGATGAGACCTCCAGGAATGTTCTCCAGCATCTGGAGCGCATGTGTCGGGCCAGCCGCGCTCCGGCGGGGTGTGTGCGCTCCTGGCTAGACTTTAAGACAACACCACCTCCACCCGAGTGACGGCCACCTCCGTCCGCTGCTGTAAATCACTGCCGTTGGCACACAGACGTGTCCGAGGTCGTGTTTGCTTCCCGGACGGATGCAGACGGAGCGTCTTCTCCTCCTCGCCAGAAGTCGGCTTCTCACCGAGCGATGCGTCAAACGGTTCTGTTGAGCCTGGATCCACTCTGACCTCTGACCTCCAGCTTTAGAGCCGACAGTTTGAAACATAAGAACCAGAAAGATCTCCCCGTTTCTGCTCAGTTTTTGTGTTTGCTTATTTAAGCAAACGAAGCTCCACCTCGTACGGAACCACTGGGTTTCATTCTGAGACGTTTTTATTTTTTATAAAGCAGATTTCACTAAAGGAAAGAGGAGATGAGCATCAAGGAGGAGCACGTCTGTAGTTTGGAAATTCTACAGATTTCTCCTTTTTCAAAAAAAGTTAAAATTTTCAATCAGTGATACGTTGTTTTGTTCAACGCCGGTTCATGTGCAACAAAAACCACAAAATAACTGAGTTCAAAAGCCGTTTATGGCAGAAATCTTTTAATGTTCTGATCGTTGAAGCACAAAGTAGATTCTGAAATGTGAATCCCACTGAAGTTTATTCACAGAACTTATAGTTTGATTTTTTTAAACTCATTTACATTATGTAAATGATTAATTACCTAGAACTGTAAGAATATCATCATTAATGACTAACTTCAGTCTAAAAACAAAAATTTTCTTTGCCCTAAAATCTCTCCTGTTTTCTCGGAGTTCAGCTTCTGAATTTGCTTTTTGGTGGAGGAAGTGTGGTGGTATGGGAAGCTGAAAAAGAACAGATAAAAACATGAAAAATGCAATGAATTACATCATAATTCAGGCTACATTGCAGCAGCAAACAGCGCTGGCTGTGGCTCAGACCTGGTGGGATGCTACCACATTCAGACTGTTGAATTCACTCACGCGGCAAATAAAATACTTTTTTTCTTGGCCGCAGGGACCCAGGGGAAGGGTCAAACTCAGGATTACGTGTTACAGCTAAGATTCGTTCACATCAAACGCGGCAGAGGCAACTAGTTTCAATGTTAACTCGATGGGACAGAAGCGTCCTGTGGCGCAAAAGTCTGGCAGCAGCGCAATTTTAGCACAATTTGGTACCCGTCTGAACCAAATCGCCCAACAGTAGCCGGGACTGGTGCTCCACAGAGCCCATGAGAGACGGGACAGTGAAGCAGCATGAACCTGTCAGTTCTGGTCCAATTATTCAACGACCTTAAATGTTGTTCGTGTTATTTGGCATAGTTTTTCTTTCATTTTTACTTAATTTCCATATTGTTTGAAGGACAAAGAAACGTGTTTTTGCTGCCCTTTTCCGACTCTGAGCCCCTGCCCCCTGAAATCCTGTGCACGGCCCTGCCAACAAGTGTGGTAAAGAAAAAAAGTATGTAATAGAAATGCAGTAAATACACAGAAATATGTCTTTGAAAAAAAAGAAAAAAGAAAAAAAGTATGTAATAGAAATGCAGTAAATACACAGAAATATGTCTTTGTTTACCGTCAGTTTCTTGACCCTGATGTTTTCATTTGAGTGAGGTTTTCTCTGATTTCCAAATCCCTGAAACGTTTGAATCTACCCCGCAATCATTTGGAAAGGAGCGATTTAGATTCCTGCCCTTCATGCTAACACTCAACCAAACATCCTGATGGCAGCTAAAATAAAGCCGATCAAAAACAACAATAGATGGAGCATCAAGGAAGGCCGTGGCTTGGTAAATATTCTCTTGACTTTGATTATTTGCTGCAAATATTTACCGCAAATCAGAATTAATCTTTACGTACAGCTCAGGCAATCCCTGAATGTTTATTATTCAAGCAAACGTCTGCGGAGCAAAAACGAGAGGAGAAGGAATGAAAACCCGGTTTGAGGAGAACCACAGCGGGTTCTGCGGTGAAGCTCCACTAAAGCCCAACGACCAGCAGCAGAAAAGCATTTCTTCTCCCTCAGTGGACTAACGGGGGCTGCTGGAGCCAATCCCAACCACTTCAGGGTAAAAAATACTCTGAAGATTTATAATCTTTAAAAAAACTCGATTAAATACGATTAAATAGTTAAATACTAAATTAATCTGCTTTAATTCTGTAAAAGTGATTATATGTTGTTGAGTCACAAAATCAATATTTAAAAAATGGTGATTGTACTTTTTAAAGAATAAAAGTTTTACTCTTTAAGGTTTGGGATTTCTGATATTATCTCTGTATAATCGTTTTTATCTTAAAGGAAAATATAAATTGATTTGTTTGATTCTGAGAGAAAACTTCTGGACTTTTTCACATTTTAGAACCAGCTTTATGTTTTCTGTCTGCCTGAGACTTAAAATAAGTTTTTTTGACAACAAATGTTAGTCGTTGTAAAATTGAATTTTAGGTTTGAACTTTTGTGTTTGTAAGATTGTAAAAATAAAAAGCACAAATGCAGGTTTATTATAGCACAGAATAAACATTACTGATAATATTGGTTCTTTTACATTTTGACTTGATTAAAAGTAAATTTATAGGTGGTTTAAAACTTGAAAGGCTGATGGGAATTATTTATAGTTACTCTGTACATCCCATAATGGACTACAAACCTAATTTGGTCCAAATTCAGTAAAAAAAAAGTTTGTTATAAAGACTGATGGAAGAATAAAGGAACTTTTCTTATTCTTTCTTCTTAAGTACAGAGATTTCATGGGTCCTTTTATGCATTATAAGTAAAACAAAATATCAAAGTGTTGACGTCACATGACTGGGTTCAAAAACAGCTGATCAACAATACAGGAAATCCTGAAATCAGGAGGCTTTTTTCAAAATAAAATAACGAGCACAAATGTTATTTGTGTTGCGTTTCCTTTCAAACTTGTTCCAGGTTCTCTGAATCCGACTTCTGTTGTGGTTTCAGAGCAGAGTTCCTCAAATTGGGCTCCACTGTGGCCTTTGACCCGACTCACAGAGCCGATCGCACCGTTGTGACAACTGCAACCACTTCATTAGCTCTGTGTGTACAGCTGGACACATAAACATACACCTACATGTAAGCAGGGGCAATATATCAGCTGGGTGGGGGTAATAGATGAGTGCGGCCTGCAGGACTGCAGACTCAAGCCAGGAAGACATTTCTGCTACTGGATAATAAAACTGGAAGAAAATGACACCGTTTTTTATTGAGAGAAGAAAAAAGAAAAACTTCTTCTTTATTTAGTGTCTTTTTATGTTTATTTTAAGCTAAATATTTCTGAAAGAGTTTTGCATTTCTGTGAAGCTCTTTGTGTGTACTGATCCACTGCTCTACAAATAAAATTACTGAGAGCTTGTTTCAACATGACGTCAGCAGCCGGGAAGTAAATGCAGCCTGCGGTCGCTTCTCCGATCCGTACTGGAAACCCCAATCTGCACAGGAAACCCAGATCAGTACCATAAACCTTGATCTGTACATAAAACCCTGTTCAGTTACGGAAACCCTGATCCGTACTAGAAACTCTGATCCGTTACAAAAACCACGATCTGTCCCATATACACGATCCGCACCGGAAACCCAAATCCAAAACGGAAACGCCGATCTGCACCATAAACCCTGATCCATAATGGAAACCTTGATCTGTACCGGAAACCCCGATCCGTACTGGAAACCCCAATCTGCACAGGAAACCCAGATCAGTACCATAAACCTTAAACTGGACATAAAACCTGTACATAAACCCAAATCCAAAACGGAAACGCCGATCTGCACCATAAACCCTGATCCATAATGGAAACCTTGATCTGTACCGGAAACCCCGATCCGTACTGGAAACCCCAATCTGCACAGGAAACCCAGATCAGTACCATAAACCTTAAACTGGACATAAAACCTGTACATAAACCCAAATCCAGAACGGAAACCCCGATCAGCATTTGTTTTTCGAAAATGTTTCAGTGGTTCTTAGAACGTTAGCATGGTTGCTAATGTCACTGTTGTGTTGCTTTTGTGGTTTAACAGATTTTTGTGGTAAAAAATGGATTCTTTAAAATTACATTCAGAGTTTCTGCTTCTAATTTTGTAATTTATTAAATAAAAAAGTGGTTTAAAGAATAAACATAAAAAAACCTGTACATTAATCATCAAACGTGAAAGAATAAACATTCATGTACATTTTTTTGTCCTTTTTTTCAACCTAAACATAAAGAAGCAAAGTTTCAGCCCAGATTACTGCAGAAGAAGTTGAGACAGGATTATTCCTCCAGTTTGACGGTTCAATTCCTCAGTCAGCATCACATTAAGATCTACAAACACACTGGATAAAGAGGAAAGAGACGTAAACATGAAATCTAAAACAATCTATTCCATGAATGTAAATAAATCAAGCATAAAAATAATAAATATAATATAAAAGAGTTATGACTCATAGATTTAACATTTTGTATTTAGCCACACATTCAGGCCGATAAAAACGGACTCTTAGAACCAAACTGGATGCCAAACCTGCTCATTTGAGTGTTTAGAAGCCTTATAGAGCCCTGATCTTCAGAGACGTGACGTGCTTCGGTGAATCTCCTCCTCCACTGATTGGTTTCAGAGGAATGGAGGTCTAGATCCTTTCACAGAGCTGTTACTGCAGCTCATTTGTTTTTCCACCTTGGCCCATCACAGGCCCCCTGGTTGGGACCAATTAACACCAACACACACATTCAGTGACTGACAGCCTGTCCTGCACCCAGCTGGGGCAGGTTAGTAGTCCTCCACCCACCTATTGTCCTCCCGAGACTATCAGGGAGTTTAAATTAACACCCACACACGAGAGGAGGACCCCCCCCCCTCCCCTTGAGTAGAACCAGGATGATCAAAGTTCTACTGGAATAGAAATCTCTGTTACAGAAGCTGTGCAGTTTCTCTGCAGACGCACACAGAATCAACAGCCAAAAAATGAATCTGCTGTTCAGATTTGAAAACAGTTTGGAGATCAGCCGTGGAGTCCTTCAGGCTGTTTCCATGCCAACCAAACATCCCGTCATCCTCTGATGACTTCACCTTCTGCAGGCCTCGCTGTTTTGCAGATTTTTGTGTGTGTTCTGTGTCCTGATTGGCTGTAGTCCTTGCCAATCAATCTCATCCGTGTCGTACATCCAGCATGGCGTCCTTTGGCCAATCAGATGCTTCAATAAAAGTCTGTGATCTCACGTCGAACGGTCCATGGATAGATATCCGGCGTTGAAGTTGAGGGGAGTGGACCACCAACAAGCTCCCTCCTGATTGGTGCCATTAAATCTCAGACCAACTCGGACCAATCATCGCTTGTTGACGACGTTTGGTTCCAACATGGCGGCCGCAAAAGAACGGCGGCTGAATTGACTTCATTTGGTTGGAGCTGGAAGGAAGTTATCGTCTCTGGATAACGTCACGGTTCTCAGATGGAAGCAGATGTTCGGTGTCTTTTAACCAAGTTCCTTCCTCCTCCTCTCACTGCGCTGTGGAGGGGAACACCATACGGGAGGCTTCCACTCACTTTTACAGTAGAAATCAAACACGTTTTTTTCATTGTGTTGATCTCATTTTAACCTGTCTTTTTAATGTTGTGTTCCCAAACATAAAACAAAGGTCCAGCTGTTTACTCGCATGAATGTTTAAACTGAACTCGGTTCAAAACGCCTCTTCCATCGTTCTCAGTGCAGGTTTTGGCGTTGGTGTACACCAAACGCGCTGCCGCTGTGATGTCGTCACTGTGCGACTTTGGAGTTTTAAACAGGACTCACCCAAAAGCCAAAAGCCAAAAAGCTGTTGTCTAAGGGGTAAAGCGCGGCGAGGTGTTCATCATTACCACAAACTAATGTGGAGGGCAGATCACATCGGAACGTAAACTGTGCAATAAGGTATGTCAACATTTATTTTACTACAATAAGATGTTTGTTTTTTCTAATTGTTTGAGATTTAACAAAAATCCTGGGTGTAAAAGTGAATTTTAGAAGTCTGTCATGTCAGGAAAACTTCATAAAGACACTTTCTTTTGCTGTAATTTGGTATTTTATTGCCACAAAGTCCTGAATTTAAATGAAATAACCTAAAAATGACGCTTTACACAGCAATTATTAGGCTGTATTAAAATTATATTAATTAATTAAAGGACATGGTTAACTATTTGGCATGACAGCCGCGGTAAAATCTGATTTTCTTGGATGTTTCCAGTGATTACATGAAGGACTTTTTCTATTTCTGCTTTTTTTTTTTTTTTAAACAGTCTACTTTGAATAGTTTTCTACTGTTAATCACCGTTTTACTGTCCTGCAAATGAAACTTATAATTTATTCAAATCTTCCTGAAGAACAGACAGGCTCCTCATCTCCATCCCTGCTTTCTGACACCAACGGCGGGATCTTTTTTTCCCCCTGAAAGCGGGAATAAAGCGGTCAGGCCTGTGGTGACAGACTGGACACGGTTTGGCGTGGACTCGTGTTGCAGAAGGACTAAGTTCTGAACATCCTGGCTGCTCATCTGAGAGTCTGTTTCTTTTTTCCTGCCTTCCCAGAACCTAAAATGAACATCGTCGCAAACAGCAGAGGGTTGATGAAGAGCGCAGAGGACAAAAAAAGCAGAGGGGAGGTTTTGAGGGCCAGCAGCAGAGGATGGAGGGGGTGGGGGGGGCAGCTGCTGCCGGAGGATGAATGAGAGCCACTATGTCTGCTGGCTCCAGGTCCCGCGTGCGTGCACGTGCGCGTGCACATTAGAGCGCCCTGCTGAACGGGAGTCCTTGAGGAGCGGCCGGCAACCTCTCACGCTCAGGTAGACAAGCTCCGCTTCTTTCAGGGCAGCTGAACAAAAACACACTGCGGCACAGTTTGGCCCACTGCAGACACCGTAGAAAGAAAACATGGACTGTGGCGAAGCAAACAAACACTCTGCACACCTGCACTGAGGAATTCTCCAATCTGGTTTTTGTTGAGACAAAAAGGGAATTTTAAATTATGTTTAGACTTTCTCCTCATTTGAGTAAATGCTTCTTTCCTTCAAACAGATGTTTACTTTTCACACTCTCAAACATCTTTCTTCTCACTTTATTTAGCGTGTGTAACGGCAGATTCGTGGGTTTTGCAAAACTAGTTTTTGGGAATCATTTTGCAGAAAATGTCAGGAACTGGTGGTGCAAGACCCAAAAATGCTCAACAAATAAATAAAAACCATGGAAGCAACAGAAAGGGAGCCAGAGCAGAGCAGATGAGCTGAAAACAGGACACTCAAATAGACTGAGGGTGATTGCCTGAAATGAAGACAGCTTTGGATCATGATGAACCTGAATCAGGTGTGAGTGAGGCACCTGACCAAAACCACAACACAACTGACCAAAACCACAACACAACTGACCAAAACCACAACACAACTGACCAAAACCACAACACAACTGACCAAAACCACAACACAACTGACCAAAACCACAACACAACTGACCAAAACCACAACACAACTGACCAAAACCACAACACAACTGACCAAAACCACAACACAACTGACCAAAACCACAACACAACTGACCAAAACCACAACACAACTGACCAAAACCACAACACAACTGACCAAAACCACAATACAACTGACCAAAACCACAACACACCTGACCAAAACCACAACACAACTGACCAAAACCACAACACAACTGACCAAAACCACAACACAACTGACCAAAACCACAACACAACTGACCAAAACCACAACACAACTGACCAAAACCACAACACAACTGACCAAAACCACAACACAACTGACCAAAACCACAACACAACTGACCAAAACCACAATACAACTGACCAAAACCACAACACAACTGACCAAAACCACAACACAACTGACCAAAACCACAACACAACTGACCAAAACCACAATACAACTGACCAAAACCACAACACACCTGACCAAAACCACAACACAACTGACCAAAACCACAACACACCTGACCAAAACCACAACACAACTGACCAAAACCCTAACACAACTGACCAAAACCACAACACAACTGACCAAAACCACAACACAACTGACCAAAACCACAACACAACTGACCAAAACCACAACACAACTGACCAAAACCACAACACAACTGACCAAAACCCTAACACAACTGACCAAAACCACAACACAACTGACCAAAACCACAACACAACTGACCAAAACCACAACACAACTGACCAAAACCACAACACAACTGACCAAAACCACAACACAACTGACCAAAACCACAACACAACTGACCAAAACCACAACACAACTGACCAAAACCACAACACAACTGACCAAAACCACAACACACCTGACCAAAACCACAACACAACTGACCAAAACCACAACACAACTGACCAAAACCACAACACAACTGACCAAAACCACAACACACCTGACCAAAACCACAACACAACTGACCAAAACCACAACACAACTGACCAAAACCACAACACAACTGACCAAAACCACAACACAACTGACCAAAACCACAACACAACTGACCAAAACCACAACACAACTGACCAAAACCACAACACAACTGACCAAAACCACAACACAACTGACCAAAACCACAACACAACTGACCAAAACCACAACACAACTGACCAAAACCACAACACAACTGACCAAAACCACAACACAACTGACCAAAACCACAATACAACTGACCAAAACCACAACACACCTGACCAAAACCACAACACAACTGACCAAAACCACAACACAACTGACCAAAACCACAACACAACTGACCAAAACCACAACACAACTGACCAAAACCACAACACACCTGACCAAAACCACAACACAACTGACCAAAACCACAACACAACTGACCAAAACCACAACACAACTGACCAAAACCACAATACAACTGACCAAAACCACAACACAACTGACCAAAACCACAACACAACTGACCAAAACCACAACACAACTGACCAAAACCACAATACAACTGACCAAAACCACAACACACCTGACCAAAACCACAACACAACTGACCAAAACCACAACACACCTGACCAAAACCACAACACAACTGACCAAAACCCTAACACAACTGACCAAAACCACAACACAACTGACCAAAACCACAACACAACTGACCAAAACCACAACACAACTGACCAAAACCACAACACAACTGACCAAAACCACAACACAACTGACCAAAACCCTAACACAACTGACCAAAACCACAACACAACTGACCAAAACCACAACACAACTGACCAAAACCACAACACAACTGACCAAAACCACAACACAACTGACCAAAACCACAACACAACTGACCAAAACCACAACACAACTGACCAAAACCACAACACAACTGACCAAAACCACAACACAACTGACCAAAACCACAACACACCTGACCAAAACCACAACACAACTGACCAAAACCACAACACAACTGACCAAAACCACAACACAACTGACCAAAACCACAACACACCTGACCAAAACCACAACACAACTGACCAAAACCACAACACAACTGACCAAAACCACAACACAACTGACCAAAACCACAATACAACTGACCAAAACCACAACACAACTGACCAAAACCACAACACAACTGACCAAAACCACAACACAACTGACCAAAACCACAATACAACTGACCAAAACCACAACACACCTGACCAAAACCACAACACAACTGACCAAAACCACAACACACCTGACCAAAACCACAACACAACTGACCAAAACCCTAACACAACTGACCAAAACCACAACACAACTGACCAAAACCACAACACAACTGACCAAAACCACAACACAACTGACCAAAACCACAACACAACTGACCAAAACCACAACACAACTGACCAAAACCACAACACAACTGACCAAAACCACAACACACCTGACCAAAACCACAACACAACTGACCAAAACCACAACACAACTGACCAAAACCACAACACAACTGACCAAAACCACAACACACCTGACCAAAACCACAACACAACTGACCAAAACCACAACACAACTGACCAAAACCACAACACACCTGACCAAAACCACAACACAACTGACCAAAACCCCAACACAACTGACCAAAACCACAACACAACTGACCAAAACCACAACACAACTGACCAAAACCACAACACAACTGACCAAAACCACAACACAACTGACCAAAACCACAACACACCTGACCAAAACCACAACACAACTGACCAAAACCACAACACAACTGACCAAAACCACAACACAACTGACCAAAACCACAACACAACTGACCAAAACCACAACACAACTGACCAAAACCACAACACAACTGACCAAAACCACAACACACCTGACCAAAACCACAACACAACTGACCAAAACCCTAACACAACTGACCAAAACCACAACACAACTGACCAAAACCACAACACAACTGACCAAAACCACAACACAACTGACCAAAACCACAACACAACTGACCAAAACCACAACACAACTGACCAAAATCACAACACAACTGACCAAAACCACAACACAACTGACCAAAACCACAACACACTTGACCAAAACCACAACACAACTGACCAAAACCACAACACAACTGACCAAAACCACAACACAACTGACCAAAACCACAACACAACTGACCAAAACCACAACACAACTGACCAAAACCACAACACAACTGACCAAAACCACAACACAACTGACCAAAACCACAACACAACTGACCAAAACCACAACACAACTGACCAAAACCACAACACACCTGACCAAAACCACAACACAACTGACCAAAACCACAACACAACTGACCAAAACCACAACACAACTGACCAAAACCACAATACAACTGACCAAAACCACAACACAACTGACCAAAACCACAACACAACTGACCAAAACCACAACACAACTGACCAAAACCACAATACAACTGACCAAAACCACAACACACCTGACCAAAACCACAACACAACTGACCAAAACCACAACACACCTGACCAAAACCACAACACAACTGACCAAAACCCTAACACAACTGACCAAAACCACAACACAACTGACCAAAACCACAACACAACTGACCAAAACCACAACACAACTGACCAAAACCACAACACAACTGACCAAAACCACAACACAACTGACCAAAACCCTAACACAACTGACCAAAACCACAACACAACTGACCAAAACCACAACACAACTGACCAAAACCACAACACAACTGACCAAAACCACAACACAACTGACCAAAACCACAACACAACTGACCAAAACCACAACACAACTGACCAAAACCACAACACAACTGACCAAAACCACAACACAACTGACCAAAACCACAACACACCTGACCAAAACCACAACACAACTGACCAAAACCACAACACAACTGACCAAAACCACAACACAACTGACCAAAACCACAACACACCTGACCAAAACCACAACACAACTGACCAAAACCACAACACAACTGACCAAAACCACAACACAACTGACCAAAACCACAATACAACTGACCAAAACCACAACACAACTGACCAAAACCACAACACAACTGACCAAAACCACAACACAACTGACCAAAACCACAATACAACTGACCAAAACCACAACACACCTGACCAAAACCACAACACAACTGACCAAAACCACAACACACCTGACCAAAACCACAACACAACTGACCAAAACCCTAACACAACTGACCAAAACCACAACACAACTGACCAAAACCACAACACAACTGACCAAAACCACAACACAACTGACCAAAACCACAACACAACTGACCAAAACCACAACACAACTGACCAAAACCACAACACAACTGACCAAAACCACAACACACCTGACCAAAACCACAACACAACTGACCAAAACCACAACACAACTGACCAAAACCACAACACAACTGACCAAAACCACAACACACCTGACCAAAACCACAACACAACTGACCAAAACCACAACACAACTGACCAAAACCACAACACACCTGACCAAAACCACAACACAACTGACCAAAACCCCAACACAACTGACCAAAACCACAACACAACTGACCAAAACCACAACACAACTGACCAAAACCACAACACAACTGACCAAAACCACAACACAACTGACCAAAACCACAACACACCTGACCAAAACCACAACACAACTGACCAAAACCACAACACAACTGACCAAAACCACAACACAACTGACCAAAACCACAACACAACTGACCAAAACCACAACACAACTGACCAAAACCACAACACAACTGACCAAAACCACAACACACCTGACCAAAACCACAACACAACTGACCAAAACCCTAACACAACTGACCAAAACCACAACACAACTGACCAAAACCACAACACAACTGACCAAAACCACAACACAACTGACCAAAACCACAACACAACTGACCAAAACCACAACACAACTGACCAAAATCACAACACAACTGACCAAAACCACAACACAACTGACCAAAACCACAACACACTTGACCAAAACCACAACACAACTGACCAAAACCACAACACAACTGACCAAAACCACAACACAACTGACCAAAACCACAACACAACTGACCAAAACCACAACACAACTGACCAAAACCACAACACAACTGACCAAAATCACAACACAACTGACCAAAACCACAACACAACTGACCAAAACCACAACACACCTGACCAAAACCACAACACAACTGACCAAAACCACAACACAACTGACCAAAACCACAACACACCTGACCAAAACCACAACACAACTGACCAAAACCACAACACAACTGACCAAAACCACAACACAACTGACCAAAACCACAACACACCTGACCAAAACCACAACACAACTGACCAAAACCACAACACAACTGACCAAAACCACAACACACCTGACCAAAACCACAACACAACTGACCAAAACCCCAACACAACTGACCAAAACCACAACACAACTGACCAAAACCACAACACAACTGACCAAAACCACAACACAACTGACCAAAACCACAACACAACTGACCAAAACCACAACACACCTGACCAAAACCACAACACAACTGACCAAAACCACAACACAACTGACCAAAACCACAACACAACTGACCAAAACCACAACACAACTGACCAAAACCACAACACAACTGACCAAAACCACAACACAACTGACCAAAACCACAACACACCTGACCAAAACCACAACACAACTGACCAAAACCCTAACACAACTGACCAAAACCACAACACAACTGACCAAAACCACAACACAACTGACCAAAACCACAACACAACTGACCAAAACCACAACACAACTGACCAAAACCACAACACAACTGACCAAAATCACAACACAACTGACCAAAACCACAACACAACTGACCAAAACCACAACACACCTGACCAAAACCACAACACAACTGACCAAAACCACAACACAACTGACCAAAACCACAACACAACTGACCAAAACCACAACACAACTGACCAAAACCACAACACAACTGACCAAAACCACAACACAACTGACCAAAACCACAACACAACTGACCAAAACCACAATACAACTGACCAAAACCACAACACACCTGACCAAAACCACAACACAACTGACCAAAAACCACAACACAACTGACCAAAACCACAACACAACTGACCAAAACCACAACACAACTGACCAAAACCACAACACAACTGACCAAAACCACAACACAACTGACCAAAACCACAACACAACTGACCAAAACCACAATACAACTGACCAAAACCACAACACACCTGACCAAAACCACAACACAACTGACCAAAACCACAACACAACTGACCAAAACCACAACACACCTGACCAAAACCACAACACAACTGACCAAAACCACAACACAACTGACCAAAACCACAACACAACTGACCAAAACCACAACACACCTGACCAAAACCACAACACAACTGACCAAAACCACAACACAACTGACCAAAACCACAACACAACTGACCAAAACCACAACACAACTGACCAAAACCACAACACAACTGACCAAAACCACAACACAACTGACCAAAATCACAACACAACTGACCAAAACCACAACACAACTGACCAAAACCACAACACACCTGACCAAAACCACAACACAACTGACCAAAACCCTAACACAACTGACCAAAACCACAACACAACTGACCAAAACCACAACACAACTGACCAAAACCACAACACAACTGACCAAAACCACAACACAACTGACCAAAACCACAACACAACTGACCAAAATCACAACACAACTGACCAAAACCACAACACAACTGACCAAAACCACAACACACCTGACCAAAACCACAACACAACTGACCAAAACCCCAACACAACTGACCAAAACCACAACACAACTGACCAAAACCACAACACAACTGACCAAAACCACAACACAACTGACCAAAACCACAACACAACTGACCAAAACCACAACACAACTGACCAAAACCACAACACAACTGACCAAAACCACAATACAACTGACCAAAACCACAACACACCTGACCAAAACCACAACACAACTGACCAAAAACCACAACACAACTGACCAAAACCACAACACAACTGACCAAAACCACAATACAACTGACCAAAACCACAACACACCTGACCAAAACCACAACACAACTGACCAAAACCACAACACAACTGACCAAAACCACAACACAACTGACCAAAACCACAACACAACTGACCAAAACCACAACACAACTGACCAAAACCACAACACAACTGACCAAAACCACAACACAACTGACCAAAACCACAACACAACTGACCAAAACCACAACACAACTGACCAAAACCACAACACAACTGACCAAAACCACAACACACCTGACCAAAACCACAACACAACTGACCAAAACCACAACACAACTGACCAAAACCACAACACACCTGACCAAAACCACAACACAACTGACCAAAACCACAACACAACTGACCAAAACCGAACCGAAGAGTCTCATCTGGGTTTTTCACAGCTGATCTTAATTTAAATGGACACTTTGCCTTTTCACTAAACAGTGCTTTAGTCACAATTTATGCTATATAGCATCTCAAAGTGCTTCCAAGAGAAAGAATAAAAAAAATTATATATATATATATATAATAGTTAAAATAATAAACATAGTAAAAATAATAAAAATAATAATAAAAATAAATGCTAATAATAAATGAATTAATAAAAACACACAAAAACACATATACATCCCTCCATTAAAATCAAAACACATAAAATTAGCTGTTAAAATTTTATAAAATCAAATTAAAACATGTGGACAAGTAAAAGCTTTACTAAAAAGATGTGTCTTGAGTTTTTTCTTAAAAACCTCCACAGTGGCTGAAGCCTCACGTCCTCAGGCAGGCTGCTCCACAGGCGAGGCCCACGGTGCTGAAAGGAGGCCTCGCCGTGGGTTTTAGTTCTGACCTTTGGGACCACCAGCAGACCTGCACCCGTGGACCTGAGGGCTCCGGGAGGGTCATAGACTAAAAGTAAATCTGATAAAAATGAGGGTCCTGTTCCATGTAAACTTTTATAAACTAATAAAAGAACCTTAAAATCGATCCTGAAGCTGACTGGGAGCCAGTGCAAAGATTTCAAAATTGGAGTCATGTGCTCCTTCTTTCCGGTTCTGGTTAAAAGGTGTGTTTTGAACAAGCTGCAGCCGGTTGATAGTATTTCTCTTAGAACCAGAAAGAAGAGCATTACAATAGTCTATCCTAGAAGTTATAGAAGCATGGATTAATATTTCAGCACTGGCTTGAGAGAGAAAGGGTCTCACTCGGGCGATATTTCTAAGATGATAAAATGCAGTCTTTGTAACTTGGTTTGCGTGTGCTTCAAAGTTAAGATCTGCATCTAAAATCACACCGAGGTTTTTTACTTTATTGCACACATTCAGATTAAAAGTTGATAAATAGGATTGGACCCTTTCTCTCTCAGCTTCAGGACCAACAATTAAAATGTCAGTTTTGCCTTGATTGAGCTTTAGGAAGTTCTCTCCCATCCAGTTTTCAATATCTAAAACACAACTTTAAAGGTCATCAATGGGTCCCATGTCATCAGGAGACACAGCCACATATAACTGGGTGTCATCACTATGAAAGTTTATGCCATGTCTCCTTATTAACAGTTTCTAGAAGTATTTGTCTTAAAACGCAACAAAATGAACATATTTTTGGCGACGCTTTATTTTAAAATATTGAATCGTGAAATAAAAAAGCCGATTATCCATCACTGTGAATACGGAGACGGTTGCAGAAGTGTCACTATGACGGAGAATTAGGACTTTAAATTTACTAGAAAAAAAGTTGTAGCTGGTAAATCCAGAGAATCAACACCAACACACACATTCAGTGTACATTGTACATAAAACAGGTACATGTACCAGAAAAAAACACACAAATTTAAGAGACGAAAGTCACAAATCTACGAGAAAAAACACCAACATCGTCTGTTTATGTGAGCTGTGCTCAAAGCTTTACTTCCTGATTGCTTTCAAAAACGACTAGAAATGAAGTTTTTACCAGTGTGACGCTTCAGATGGAAGCGGCACACTGACTTGGAGGAGATCTTGTCCTTCATGGAGGACTGAAGTGGACGTCTGCAGGAACACCCAAAGCTTCATCAACCCCCAATCAAAGAATAAAACATTAATAAACCGTAAATGAAACAAATGAGCTTCCAAACCTTTTCAAAGTTATCGATAAACATTCAATTAACGGATTCAGATCCAAGGCAGGTGGACCACACTGAGGTATCCAAGGAGTGGATCTGCTGCAGCACATGGCATTCACTCGCTGGACTGTGTCTTCAAATGGACTTTAATCTCAGAATATTTCTTTTTTTGTGGTTCTTATCTCGAAAATTCCCATGAAAAAAGCAGTCAATATACAAGTTTTAAATATACTGCTTTAATCTCGTAATATTACTTTCCTTCACTTGTTTTGCGGCCCTAAATCTCCGTCGTAGGTCACTTTTCCTCCAGAGCAGTCGTCCTAACTCTACATAAACAAACCTAGAAACGTCTCTGCTTGGTTGTCAGTTGACTTTTGTTGACTCTAATGGTTGACTTTGTTGGACCTGGAACATTTGGTTTGCTAGTTTGCTGGAAATGAACCACCGTTCTTCCTCCGGAGAGACCGCCGTCGACCGACCAAGTCCTGTTGGGCGATGGCAGCGGTGTTTCCATCACACAAACGCGCAAGACTTTATTAAAATTCTAGAAATTTCAAAATAAAAACACAATTTCGGAATTACACTGTTTCCATGAAATCATCTATTTAATATTCTATTTACCAAGGATGTGTCCCACCAAGGTGGGGTAGCCTAGACAGGGCACACAATTTTTAACTCCCTCCGTCTCTTCCCCAAACCCTCCTCCTTCAGTGTGTGAGTGCGTGTGGGTGTGTGTGTGTGTGTGACTGGTCTAAGTATTGTGAAATCATAATTATGCAAAAAAACATTAACTAACGCAATAAGTCATTCAAAAACATGGCAACGGATGTGGTATATCGCAGATACAGTCACATGGAGACGTCGATGTCTTCCTCAGGCCGTGGAGCGGCGAACTACTTACACGTGGGAGGGGCTACATAGGAAGACGTTTTGGGAAATGGTGGTTGGTGATTTTCCAGAGGAAGTGTGAATCCAACAATTCCACATGACACGCCCAACTTTTGACGAGCTGTGTGACGCTGTGGGACCTCTGGTGGCGCCCACTGTGCAGCGCCCAAGGCCGCCAGTTCCTACCAAGACCCTTATCGCCATCCGGTCTTTGGTCACGTGATGATGTTAATTGGAAAAAAGTGTTTCCAGTGCAGTTTTGGGAAATATGTCAATTTTGATACACATCAAACACCACCTCCTCCAAGCACAACATTTTTTTTTGGTGTCTCCATTAGCCATTGTGCTATCTTAGGCATTTTACCATTGGGAGTTGGGTCATCTAGACCCACTAGACAGTGCTCTGAACCTTTTTTCTTCAATGATTTGTGATCTTCACTGGTGTCCTTGGATTACATGAAATCTTTCCACCTTTATCCACCTTTGTTATGGTAGGGAGAACACCTCAATGCAAGGGTGGGGTCATTTTGACCCCACAAGACACCACAAGGGTTACGCAGATTTATTATCGCAAACCCACTTTGCACAGTTTCACAGTGGAGGGAAACCCAGCTTCTGGTGGAGAGTGTCGGCCCTGTCTGCTCTGTGGAAGAAGCGTTCTGCCACCGTGTTTGAAGAGCTAACACGACCTAAGCCGCCTTTGTTGACCTGTCCCTCCTCGACACCTGCAGGTCTCCGCCCGTGACCCACCTTGAACATAAAGCGAGGCTCAGCCAGCTCAGTCTCTCCCAGGCTGGAGGTGACCATAAAACATCGACTTTAACAGTCCGGCTCTCTGTCTTTGTTTTTGGACTTGGAGGAATGTCCCAACCAAAATACCCTCTCGTCGTTTCTCCTCTTTTCATTCTCCTCTGCCCTCCCCTCGCTCCCCCATGTCAAATAAACAGGTTGAGAGCTACCCTTCTTTTCTCTCAGACTCTTTACAGGCTCGGTTTTGGGCTCTGCTGTGATCCTCCATAGATGTGTGTGTCTCTAAAGTATTTATAACACTCCTGGAGGAGTATTTTTTCTCTCCTCTCAGCCCCCGGCATGGCATCTGACATAACCACCGCCGGCCTTCTCCCTGTGGCGCTGCGTTCCTGGCAGATAGAGGGGCCGTGGACCTCTGCTGGGGGAACTTTCCTGGCTTGGGAAAGCCGCCGGACAATCACACCTTTCATGGCCCGCAGAGAACGCCGCCCATCCAGCGGCTCCGTGGGCCGCGGGCAGGGAATGTCTCTCCTTCTTAAGACCTCCTCCTGCTCCTTTTCTGATCCTGTCACCAAATTCTGACGCTGGCTGATTGCAGCCAGCCTGTTGGACAAAACAAAACAAGAAAACACAGGTGGACGTAAATTGCTAATGTCAAAGTTTTCAGAGCTTAAAATAATGTTAAAGCAATGGGCTGCTGCATCTTCTAGCAGTCATTTTTCTTCCTTGATCTCCTGGTGTTTTCTCTGCAGACCTCAGTCCCTCTGGGTCCACCTCGGAGTCCACAAAGCCACCTTTTTGCAGTTTAAATTTAGAATCACACTCTCTGTGACTGCGGGTTGTCTCAAAGAAAAAAAAAAGCGGTTTCACAAACTCCGGATTTAGCAGGTTCTTCAAAGACAAATTGGAAAAAGTCTGTTTGAGAGGAGCTGTTGTGAGGTTGCCCTCTGCACTTCCCAAACGCCGGCAGAGAAGCCGGATTCAAAGAGATGCGGTGAAACGCCGAAGATCAAGTCAACGCCGTGGAAACTCCAATGTGGACTTCTATGAGCGGTGGGGGGGGAAATTTAGGAAAGGCAGAAAAAATATGACATGTTTGGAAAAAACAAAAACAAAAACAAAATTCCTTTGACGCTATTAAATGTATACGACTGAGTTTTAGGGCCAGTATACAAACAACTTTTTTTTTTAATTACAACTTTTAAGTCGTAAATTTTTCGAGAAAAAAACGCGTACCTTTGCGAAACAAAATGTCATGATATCATTAAAATTGGCAGATGCAGGAACCCGGAAGAAAACCCAGGAGAAAAAAAAGGTAAATTGGATAATTTAATTTACAGAACATAGATTCAGTGGCAAATATGAAGGCAGAGTTCAGCTGATGAAAGGCAAGATGTGGATCGGGAATCTTCGCTTGGAGTCGTGGCGTGGCTGGAGGGTTTGGCGTGAACAGGATCCAAGGCGAAGTCGAGGAATATGGATTTATCTGGAGACGGAAACCAGGTGAGCACTCGTGAGGGATCTTTCCTGTAGGTGAGGCGTAAGGATAAGATTAGCGAGAGGAGACAAAGGATGAACAAGATGCATGAGGCGACTATGCACCGTAGAGGAACAACGAACTGGCGATGACTACTGGAACTGGATCTCCCTAAGAAGGGCTGGACGCTGATGAGGTGAGTAGTCACAGCTGGTCTCGTCAGGAACAGAGCAGAGAGGGGAGGGGGAGGAGAACTGCCAGAGGCACCATGACACAAAAACGTGTGAATCTACGAGAAAAAACTTGTACATTTATGGAAAAAAAACCTGTACATTTACGAGAAAAAAACTTGTACATATACGAGAGAAAAACTCGTAAATTTACGAGAATAAAAATTAGATTAATGAGGAAAAAACACCAACGTTGTCTGTTTATCGGAGCCTAGTTTAAAGATCAAAGATGTGGAGCCTTTTGTGAAGCTTTTATTCCGGATAAATCTAAAAAACAAAGAAATTTTGAACCTTTTTAAAATTAGATTATTGTAAGTGTGGCCGGCTTTCCGGGGTTCGGTGCCGGTAAAGTGGAGTTTCATAAAATAAGGAGCTCAGAGACACGTTTGGGTGTAGATGTAGCTACTGTATTCAGCCCTGATCCTTCACATGCCGAGAAGTCCATTTGTCACCTTACGTCATGAACCTGTCATGTCCAGAACATCAATGCGGAACGTCCAGTTTCTACAACAAACAACAGAGATGAAAATAGTCTGTTATATTAGCATTAGAACGCTGAAAATGCCAAAAAGTGCTTCTTCTCAGACGGACACGTCACACAGACAGAGATCTTGTCTTTGGTGGAAGAAGAAAGGATTGAAGTGAACATCTGCAGGGATACAGATGTCTTCGTCATCAGGCTACGGAGATCTTACAATCTACCAATCAATAAATAAAACATTAATAAATCGTAAATCAAACAAATGAGCTTCCAAACATTTGGAACATTACCAATAAACATTCAGCTCACCTATTCAGCTGAGTTTAGTCGGTCTGCTCTGCTGCTATGTGGCGTTCACTTGCTGCTGCTGCTCTGTATGCTCACTTCCACTTTAAATTTCGTAAATGTACGAGTTTTTTTATTGTAAATGTATCACTTTGAATCTTGTTATTTTACTTTTTTTCTTCTTCGCTGGCCCTAAAACTCTGTAGTAAATGCACATTTTTCATCATTAATGTTAAAAATAATAATTTTGTGTAAAAAACAAACCCATTGTGGGCGATCCAGCTGCAGGAGAAACTGAGACTTTCTGGACACAAACATGAAGGATTTCATTTATAAACGTAAAAACTTTAAGAGAAGCAGGCCGATCCCAGATACAGAAGGGCTAACAAAGCCACATCAGATAAAATAGATACACTGAAGACGATGTGGACTACTGATCGGAAACACAAACAGCTGGATGAAGTCAAACCTGGTGTCGATTCTACAGGAGACGTGGAAACTTAAACCACAATATGTAAAGCAGAACCACAAAACCGAATCGGGAACATTTGCAAAAAGCACCTCACATCAATCCTCACATTTGAAGGATTGGAAAGTTTTTCTTCTGTAAGTCAGCATTTTTCCAGAATCCACAAAGATGGCCATCGTTTTTGGTCATCGGTTAATAAAACTCCACAGAAACCGGACCGCTTCGCCGGTGCTGGAACCTGGAAAATCTTTAAGCATCAGAAACGAATAGAGAGTTTTAATGGGACACAAAATGTAAAAATGAAAGCATGAAGGTTTCACAATCACTGGAAACCATCAGGTGGGAGTTTGTCTCAAGAACTGAAGCAGATACGGAAATTACTTTTTCGGTAAATATATTGGTGTCATTTCTTTGGATTTAACTCGGATGCCCTGACTCTTGATAATAAGGATGAGTTTGTGCAACCAGAAGGTGAGATGCAGACGCACTTGTCCGTGCACACGCAGAGGGGCGGGGCCTGCTCCTGCAGAGCAGTCTTGCATCCTGGTGTCACGTCAGCCCTTTTAATTCCTTCCTGGAACCTGCGAGGATCTTCCCTCCCCGTGCTAACAGTGTGTACTCATGCGTGAGTCACGCACCAACAGCTCACCACTCTTCCTCCCAAATTTCCCCCGTTCTGACTTTTATTATATCTCTCAAAGTTAAAAACTGCATTTTTTCAGTGAGCATCCACGCACAGATGCAGATCTTGTCTCTGCGACACGGTCTGTTGCCTTTATTTACTCAGACTCAGGTGTTCTCAGCTTTCTGTCCAAACTCCATCATCTCAGGTAATTAAGTGCAATCAATGTTTCTTTTAGCGGAGCAGCCGGAGGGCTCGCCATCATTTCTGCTCAGCATCTCCGTTGCCAGAGGCGGCGTCTATGGGAGCATTCAGGACTGGGTTTGCTGCAGCCCGGATCTCTGGAAGCCAAGCTGCAATCAGGCTTCCACGCACATCCCAAACAGAAATACTTTCGCCATTTTTACAAAGTGTTGAATGTACGATTCACGCGATTCAGAATTTACGCTTAAACCACAAAAAACAACATTTTTAAACCGCTGTACAAACTTTGCTTTTCAATTTTTTCCCTCGTGTAAATAATCTGGACCGTTTCTAAAACGAAAATGTGGTGAAATGATCATAAATTATGCCTCAAGTGAAGCTGCAGCTCAAGATGATGTCTTTCGTCTGATCTTTTCCAGTGAATCTTATGGGAAATACCATCGTTTAAAAAAAAAAACAACTTTTATCTAAACAAACAAACACTGTTGTCATCATTCGGGGAGGGGGAGACTTTTATTTATTTGTTATTTTATTTGCAAAGACTTGAGAAGTTGAACAGGTTTGAGGATCGGCTTTATTCACTTTTATCATAAAAGTATCAGAAATGATTTAAATGAATAAATAATACAACCTTTCATATCTGACAAGATAAAAACAACTTAAAGAAAGCCAAATCACCAGGACTGGCCAAACTACAACCATACATTAAAGTATTTAATGTGGTCAGCATACTAGAATAAATCCTATTGATAGTCCTTAAAAATGTTTGGTCCCCATACACCCCAACCTCTGTTAAGGTGCAGAAAATGATTCGGTCTTCATGTGGCGTAGAAAGATTTGTTGTTTGCTTACGTTCTTGTGGGACGGGCATTTTTCCGATCATTCCAACGTCACATGAACGTAGCAATTCTCTAAATTTGCATTTTTTCCTGAGGAACATGAACTCATCAGTACAACTGGCCCTAAAATGCAAACAAAAGCAACAATAGTTAGTATATTTTATGTAGGGAATAAATCTTTTTAATGGGAAAACTGTTTTGCAGCCTTACAATTAAATACTTTTAATGTATTTTTTGGGGATTTTAGTTTTGCCTTTTCTTAAAACTGTATAAACTGAGAGGTTGGAGGTTTTCGTTTAAACTGCAGTAGTGTTCCTCCTGTCATTAACAATCAAGCTTTATTTGTATTTGACTCTAGTGTGATTACAAATCACAGAGCTGGTTCATGGTCAACAATGTTTAAAATATCTGTCAAAGTGGCGTGAGTCGACCTGCTGGTTTTTTTTGATTTTTTGATTTGAAATGGTTTATTTCAAGCAATCAAATAGAAGTTATACACAGAAGCAATATAATCATCACTTATACATTCATACAGTAACTAATCAAACTTAGGATAATTAGACATAATTAATAAATATTGCTTGAAAGGGAGTGGAAGGAAACAAACTTATATAATTCCACCCCGTTATACTATAACCATTTTATTACATGATTTATCAATATCCGGTTCCTAGGTTTTATCAGACAGAATTAAGAATCATAAGGTATCAATAAGGCACATGCCAAAGATGAATTACTTAAGTACTACGTCAAAAATAACTATTTTAGAAATTAACATGAAATGCAGCATCTGAAATATATGCAAATTATGTTACTTTTAAAAGTCATTCATATGCATTAAAACATAATACTATATCAGTAAAATAGACACAACACTGTTTTAGGAATTTTCATAGCAAAATTTCATCAAGTATCAAAAGTTAAAAACATGTGCAAAGTTATGCTACATTAGGAAAGATTTTTGAATCAATTTATCAATTTTAGGAGCTAGTGCAGTAATATCATCAAAAGTCAATCAATTTAACAATTTTCAAAAGTGATTAATCATTTGTTTTACTCTTTTTATATATATATATTTTTTTTATAATAAAGTAATGCTGTTGGGGAAAAATAAAAAGGGTCCATAAACTGTCGAATTGTCCAAGGTTGGTATTTCTTCTTTTACTGATAACAGCTGATCTCCTGGGTTCAAAACAGTTAATAGTTTTCTTCGATGTTATGTCTGCAGACATTAGATTCAGGTCCATATCCTTCTTCAGCTGATATCAGCTGCGGTGAAAGTTGAGGTCAAGTTGTCTGCATGTCAGAGCTCTGCTGTTATTCAGGTGACGTCAGACATACAGAGAAAGTGATGATTCCAGGTGTCATATTTCTTGAAATTATTTGGCTCTTTGATTTATTACTCCACGTTGTTTCAGACAACCGTAATCAAGCACTTCTCAAAGTCCTTCATGGTGTTCACCACCAGAACCTTGGACCGGTCCTCTGGACCGAGTGGTTTGACGTAAATCCTGCAGCCTTTAAACCAAGTATTCTCAATCTGCTTACGCTTCCTGAGAAGCCGTGCATGTTTTGAGATTTCAGCATTCCTTCTGGTCAGATGGTCGTTCAGATAAGCAGCAGATCCTCTGAGATTTTTGCGTTGATTCATCAGAGCTAGTTTGTGTTTGTGATTCACAAACCTGATGAGGATCGCTGGTTTATCCGTCTCCTTTCTCCTGCGGAGCAGGTGGCAGGTCTCGATGGTATTGAGATCCAGGGAAATCCCTTTAGATGTGAGAAATGAATGTATTTGCTGCTCCAGAGACTCTCCACCGACCTCCGTATTAGCACTGCCAGCTACGCTAGCGCTAGCATTAGCAGTGCTTGTTCCTGCTGTCAGTTTCGCTCGAGGCTTGATTGGTACTCCAGTGAGAATGACATTATTCATCCTTACTTGCTGATCCACATCGTCCAGTCTTTTCTCCAGAATCTCGACCCGGTTTTCTCGCTGCTCGTTTTGAGCCCGAAATCTTCGGAACTCTTCCATCATATCCCACAGTGGTGTTAGCTTAGCCGACACTTGATCCATAAAACTTTTCAGCGTTTCTTGAATAATGTCAAGAGACTTTTTGAGTTCTTCATATTCCTGGGGTTTCTTCGGGGGCATGGTCAGCTCTCTTTTTTGGAGAAAAATCAACTTTTTAAGTAATTTGAAGATAGTTGTAATCGCAGAGAGGCACCCCACGCGTCCGGTTGTGTAACCCGGAACCGGAAATCCCCACATCCATTAACCACACTGGTGTTTGTGGTTAATGGGAGTTTTTTTCTGCGTCCTGATTGGCTGTTGACCTTGCCAATCAGGTTCCTTTGTGCCGCGTCTTCTGTCCAGAATGCCGTCATTTGACCAAATCTACGTCTTCGATTTCATTCTATAATCATGGACTTATTTTTCTATAACGGTTTGAACTTTGAGAGTGATTCATGATTATTTTGTAATGAAACATAATTTGCAAATATTTTAACTTTTGATACTTGATCAATTCATGTCTATTTTGTGATATAGTATTTTTCTCATCATATGCATGATTCTGTTTTTCTAATGAACATAATCTGCATTTTTGTTGATTTCTAAAATAGTAATTTTTACATGATAATTAAGTAATTCATCTTTATTGCTTTATTGATACCTAATGATTCTTAATTCTGTCTGATAAAAGTTAGGATCCGGATGATGATAAATCATGTAATTAAATGGTTACTGTAAAACAGGGGTGGGATTATATAAGTTTGCTTCCTTTCAAGCAACATTTGATTTTATGTCTAATTATCCTAAGTTTGATAGGTCATAGTATGAATGTATAACTGATGATTGTAACCATTTCAAATCAATTCAAGTCAAGTTTAATAGGAGAGAAAAGTGTGAAAATGTTGAAGTCTGTCTGAGAAAAGTAGATAAAGTGTGTAGTGAGGAGTTTTGCAGCCTTAAACATCTAGAATTATTCCAAACATAAAGATGACTACGATGACCGATTTAGTTTATAGAACATCATTTCTGCAAGTTGGGCATTTTTCACACGATGGATGAGACATGTTCAGAAAATGAAAATGAAAATTGCGTTTCCAAGTATTTCTAACTTTTGAACCAGGAGCAGACGATAAAATGACGTTGGAAAAAACTCGTTGCTGTGACGTGGGTCCCACAATCTGAGGGGCCGCACGCTTCCTGCTCCATTCTGATGCAGACAAACAGATCCACGAACGTCTTTGTTTTCCTCGTCTGAGCTGGAACCTGGATCCAGATTGGACGGCTGATTGGCTCCGATGTTGCTCAGCATTTTTGTTGCACCGCTGATGTTTCATTGGGGGTGTGAGGGGCTGTAAGCTAGCGGGAGTGTGTAAACAAATGGGGGGTGGGCTTAAGCTGCACCAACAGTCCCGCCCACAACTCAGAGGTGAATTTCTACTGAACTCCTGCCGCTCTGCAGAAACTACGTCCTAGAAAACAACACGGCTCTTCAGGTTTCGCCTTTAAACGGGATTTTCATGATTGAAAGGCCACTGGGAACGCTTTTAAAACGTGGTAAACCGTAATCAGAGTGTTGTTACGTAACACAAATCTAATAAACGTGTTGTAATTGTTGAACTTTTTAACAGTTTTGTCATCTTTCTGTTCATTTGGATTTGCTTGTAGGATTTTTAGCGCTGACTTTGGCTGCTTTGTGCACGTTTGAAATAACGTTGTGAGTCGCAGTCGTCACCAACCAGAAGCAGTTATGTTGAAGGCTTTGAAGGCTGAAGTGTTTGCTGATCCACAGAAAAAAGGTCCATTTGGAAGCAGCCAGACGTTGTCGTGGAAAGTTACGGAGCTCAGAACGTTCTTCAGGCTTCCTTCTGCTTAACTCTGATATGGCATCATAGCGGCAACATTTGGTCCTTTCACCTTCTGTATCATCGATGGAAAGGCTGCCACTCATTTTGAAATGTGAAGACTTGTTGGTAAATGCCGATAAATGGCGTCTGTGTTACTAAAACTGCTTAAAGTGAGGATAGTGTTTAGCTTTTTTGTCCAAATTTTCTGTTTTAATTAACCTTTTTTATGCAATTTTACAACATTGTCAACAAACTGGATACTCTGGAGTTTCAAGATGCATTTTAAACGCGGAGCTTCATTAAACAAAATGACTCAATGGGAAAAGTTTGCAAAAAACAGGAGAAAAGGTTTGATTTTGATGCGATTTGTTAAATTATAAGTTTGATCTAAAAAGAGCAGCTGGTAAAAAAAAAAAGAACTGACGCTTCTGCATCCCTAACAGCAACAAAAGCAGAACATTTTCCATCTGAAGGTGTCCTGCTGGAGAAGGAAGCTTGGTCTAACCTGGAGCCCCCAGCGGGAAGGACCTGGCTCAACCGGTTCCTTGTAAACACTCAAGGAAAGGAAAGACGGATTACGCCTGAACATTTTCCAGGAGCCTCTTTTTTCTATCAAAGTTGTTTTACTAAAATATTTATTTCCAAACACGAGTCTGGATTTTCAGCCCACTTGCAGGTTGCAGACAGGAAGTGGCGTTGAACCGCCGAGATTGGAAATGAAGTATTTATCTCTGGAGGAGCACCTGCCCTCCGCTCCTCCATCTGGGTTTTGTTTGAAGTTGAATGAGGCTCGCAAAAGTCAAACAGAAAGCCTTATCGCTTGTTTGCCTGTAAGGACAGTTAATTAAAACTTGGCGTTCATTTGAAAGTGGGCGGAGCCAACTCTCCAATAAAGCGCACTGACAGGATATTATTTATCGTCTCAGCTTTGGGAAGTTTAAACCTGTTGTTGCTCTCGAGGGGGGGTGGAGGGGGGGATGGATCACATTCATTGCTGATTGAAGCAACTTTCAAAAGCAACTTTACAGATTCCGGTTTCTTTGCGAGATGCATACAAAAATTTGTGGCTTTCCACGACCGTTCCACGTACGCCTAGCGGACTTCTCATGCGTGTGCTGCTGATGTATAACTTGTGCGGCGCACAAATCACGTTGGAATTACATAATTGACGCACGAATCAATAATAATTTGCATGTAAACAGTGCAATGATCACGCACGGTTCATGTTGTGTGACGGGAATGTAGATCTTTAACCAATCCAGCATTCTATGCCGAGGGGGGGTCCAGCTTGTCTCTCGTGGGGCGGTGTCCAGCCATTGTAAACTTTACACAACAGTTACAAGCGTTTTCTGACGGCAATTCTTTCTTCTTCTGCTCCTGATTCACAACAACTTGAATAAAGAAATACTCATTTAGGGCTGTAAAACACTTTCATGGGAGTGTGTCTTTTTTTTTTTTTTTTAACTTGTCCTGTCCAACAGCTGGGCAGACAGATGAGAGCTGAGGGCCTCTTGTGTTGGACATATTTTACTTTAACAACAGGGGTTATTAATCTTCTGACAAACCAAAGGTATGTCTAAATAAACCCCTTTTGTAATTGAGGCCAAACTTTATTAATTTCAACCATGTTTGAAAACCTTTGGTGTTGGACCGGACGGAAAAGGAAAGAGGGGAAGAAGAGAGAGGGACGCTAGAGAGAGGGGGGGGGGTGATAGTGAGAGGGGGGGGTAAGACCATGAACAAGCATAAAGCAACAAGTTTATTGGTTGTTTATCATTACGGTAAGGTTCAAATGTAATCCAAAAAGGGCGGGGCCTGTCCACACACACACTCAAATGTTATCAACACACCTGCTAGCTGCAAAAATGTCCACATGTCAACATGTACACAAAACAGATAGTGTTCACAAACGCATACCTATGCCTTTAAACCAACTAGTGTGAAATCTTTCATTCAATCATGCAAACTATTAGTGCAAAGGTGAGCTAACACCTGTGCTCAGGTGAGTGTTTATGTTCTTCTAAAATGGATGGTGGAACGTGAAAAGAAGGAGGAGGAGCGCCCAGCCACCCCCACACCAGGACACCCGCCGCAGCAGCAGCTGCAGCGTCAGCCGGAACCCCCCCAACGCCACACGGCAGCAGGCAGGGAACAACCGCCCCCCGGGCGACCAAATCCGCCACCCAGGCCAGGGCCAGCAGGACCACCGCGAGGCCCCCAGAGCCAGAGAGCAGGGAGGCATGGGGGGAAAGAGAGCGCCGCCCCAGCCCAACCTGGAGAGCAGCCCCCCCGCCGCGCCGGGACAGCCCAATGCAGGGCCCCACCGGAGAAGGGCGCCCACAGCCCCAGACGAGCCCCCCATCACCACCCAGGAGTTCCGGGCACCCCCCGCCCCAACCCCAGGTACGAGCCAGGACCCCCCAAGGGAGACCCGCTCCGCAGTCCAGGCAGCCACCCACCCGGCCCACGGTTGGTCCAGGGAGGAGCAAGGCAGGGGCCCGCCCCTGAGTGTGTCTTTAACGGGTATCCGTGCTTAGAAACCAACAAATGTCGTGTTGACTAGTTCAATTTCCCAAGAATGGCCACCTGTCATTTGAAAAGGCCACGCCCCCTGGTTGTGTTGATCGGTGACTCAAACGTTTGTGTTTCCTGAGCCCAGGATTTGCTGTTTTACAGCTCAGCAGAAAAGCTGTGGGACCTGAGAGTTTACACGTGGCTGCTGAAACCTCACACACACACACACACACACACACATGCATGGACACACACTTCCACACGCGCGCCAGAAATAGATAATGCACATAAATCCGACTGTCGCGCTGCTACCTGCACATTTGCAGCTCTGGCACACACAGATGACCTCTGTGTCCGTTGTCGGGCTCCGCTGGACCCACATGCCGTGGCTCACCGGACAAAACGAGGGATTTGGCTGAAGATGTTTCACGGTTTCTGCCGCTGGCTGCCAAGACAAATAACTGACGCCACCAATACTTCACTTCTCCTTTCACAACCACTTTTCTTTTCCTCCTCCTTTTATTAACAAACAATGACAACAGGCAAGCATGGATCCAAGAAGACCAAAGGGTCCTGAAAGAGTCAAATAGAAGCAAAACATTTGCAATTAAACTGTCAAAATAAAAGGTCAAAGTGAAAAATCCTTTTTAAAAGCAAATTTTTCCAAATTATTAGGCAGCTCAAATAGCATATATATATATATATATATATATATATATATATATATATATATATATATATATATATATATGAATTGGAGTCAAGGAGTTAGATTTTAAAGAGCTAAAGATTTTTCCCTTCATACAAAAATAAACAATCAAATAAATATATTTTAGGTGAAACTGAAGGTACTTTTTCCACAGAACATTACCATTTGTTGCGCCATAACTCAGACGCTTCAAGTTTTTTGTCTTTTTCCCAGTTTATTTCATCCGAAAATCTCAGACTAGAACATCCCGTTGGTCCGAATCGAGTCCGCTTGATTTGGTCCGGATCGAGTCCTGGACCCCGCGTTTGGACTGTATTCAGACTGCCTTTAAACAGACTTTCCTGTTTCAAACCGAAGCTTTTAAACAAAACCACGGGACTAAAGATCTCCTCAGTCAGGAATTACAAGCAAAGACAACTTTTGCATTCCTCGTCTGGATAGTTCACTGATTCCAACCAATCCTGAACATCCATCGATCAGGTTCAGCACCTTTCACTTTGGTACGGTGGAGGCGTCCTGCGAGGCGTCGGCTATGAAGGCACACTGATAAATGTTTATGACATATAGATTGTCAAGAAAACAGTGATAAACAATGTGCGTCACGCTAAGAGTGGTTTTAACGAGCCGACCACATTTCAATGAGCTGCTGGGTCTCATCGTCATGGTTGCTACCTTCCTTCCCTGATGACATCCCATAATCCGGCTGCTGTGGCCATTTTCTGCTTTCTGCTCCGAGCTGAGGAAGCGGGTCCTATTGGAAACGAACTGGTGGTTCTGTGAGCAGTTCCCGGACCTGGACCAGGGTCCTCTTGGGTGTGTTGTTGTTCACCTTTCAGCTTTCCCCTCAGGGGTCGCCACAGCGAAACAGCTTTCACTGATCCACACAGGCGGTTTTGGCAGAGTCTTTTTTATTTGTTTTTACGTCGGATGCCCTTCCTGACTCAATCCCGTATTTTCAAGGCCCAGTGAGACCCAGGTAGGCAGCAGGGGTCAAAGGTCTTGCCTAAAGACCCACACTGGAGGATAAAGAAAGACTCAGAAATACCGTTTCAAGCGAAGCGTAAAGAACTCTGATGAAAGAAAGAACTCGCTTCTCTCGTTTCATTTCATTTGCTATAAAAAAAATCCAACATTTTAAAATTATCGTGTGAGGATAAAACCGGTACGATTTAAAAATGGCCACTCTGGACACTTCCTCCCCGCCGCCACAGACCGACCTTCTCCTCGTCTTCCTCGCATTAATGGTGTTTCTGTTTTTTTTCTGAGGCGACAGCTGTCTGCAGCTCCCAGTCTGGAACAAGAGTAATGAGCGGCGGCGAGGCCGGCATGGAGACGGAGCAAAGCGACCCGGATCAGTGGGGAAGGTGGCGAGGCTCCGGCGGGGGCCAACAGAGACCGTTTCCCCGCTCGAAGCCCAGAGGCGGGTTGAGACCCTGCAGCTTCATCCCCGTTTCCTTCAAAACATCCGCCTCCATGAATTAGACACCTTATTTACAGAGTGCCCCCACCTCCATGCCCTAACCCCCCCTCCACCTCCCTCTGGTTTCACACCGCAGCTCCACCCTCCTCCCCTCCTGCGTGTCTTCTCCTGCCCTCCACACCAGGAGGTTTCCATGGTGGTTCTCTCTGCTGTCAAAGAGCCCTCTGATTCCTCGACCCAGGAGAAACTACAAATCCGAATAAATGAGCATCTGGGGTTTGGGAGAAGTTATTTTTAGTCGGCTGAACACCTCTGCGGCTCTTCAAGGAGTTCTTCCCGTTTTCTATCCCGTCCAGAGTTTGGTGAGGGCTTCACTTTTGGTTGGGGATCCAGCTCCACGGTTTCTGGCAGACTTGGAGTCCAGATCTGGATATGACCCACGTGCTTTTTTGAGCCTCCTGACAGCTGCTGGTGTCAGAACTGAACCCCATTTCCCATGAGCCTCCAAACAGTGACGACGAAACGCTGTTTTACTGAGTGAAATCCGTGGGACATCCGTCCGCCTGGAGGTGGAGAAACACCACCCACACCTGTCACAGCCTTCAGACCAGATCCTTCTGAAGTCACTGATTTTGCTGCACACACAGCGTGGCCTCGCCGCGGTCTACGTGATGATTTATTGACACGTTTATCATCCAACATCATGTCAATTATCCGTGCCACGTTCTAAGCCAAACCCTGAAGGGGAAAACCCTCTTCTTCTTCAGAACGGCTGGAAAAAAAAGATTTTCCAACTTGAAACGTGCTGACGTCACCCCGCGACAGACGGACGGGCGACCTGAACCCCGCCTTCCTCTAACAATGGCTGGGATAGGCTCCAGCAACCGCATGACCCCAAAAAATGGATTCAGCCGGTTCTGAAGATAACAGTCCCTATCCAATAGTATTAATTGACTAAGTCGTAACCCTGGTGAAAATGTCAGTCATTTATTTAAGTCTTCACCTGCTGGAATGGTGGATGTTATAAAAACTCATCATACTGTGTGGTCATGGGATTGTTTTTTTTTACAGGTATATTTATAATTATCTTTATTTATTCTGGTTTTAGCTATTTTTAACGCTCATATAAAGGATGTTAAATCGTTTTTAATAACTTTTGCACTTTTTTGTTTAGCTTTTAATAAATTATTTAGCTATTATTTCTTGTTTCCAGTGACTTAATGGTACACTTTTATATTTTTCTTGTACTTTTAAAGGTAACTTTAATTTTTATGGTAAATTCTTGTTTTCATGATGTGCTGACCAAAAAGCACTTTTTAAGTTTTGTAGTACTGATAAAATTGACCAATGAAGTACTGTTACTACTATCTACTGTCTCTGAACGAAGCAGTAAGTAAATAACTAGCTATAGTAAATATAACATCATTTTTTGCCTTTACATTGGAGCTTCTTTTTTCAGTTTTTGTCTCAAAACATTGCTGACCCATGACAAATTCAAACAACTGTCTGCACTATGGTCCAGTTTCATGTTTCCCTGTGGTTTAAGACAGCAGAAGGGTTTTCAGATGCTTAAACGGGTCACAAGTATCAAAACCAGAACGTTCTTTTCACGTCTGTTTTACATTTTTTTAGAAACAATTGACAGACAATCACTGAAATATGTAGGTCAGCTGAAAGTCATGTGACCAGTCCTTTTTAATTAGATGTTTCTGCCCCGAAATATGTGCAAACTTGCGCTTACATCCAGGCGTAAGTGATTTTGGATTTTCGCAAAGGATTCCAGAGGGATTATTTGTTTGTAAAGATGACTGTGTCAATAAAGTTAGGATGAAGGACTTCTTTTTTGGTTTCTTTCAAGGCAAAGACGTTAAAGATGTTAAAACGATGTCCAACTTTCTAAGAAACTGGATTCAAAATGTTTGTCTTGTCTTGATGAAGCGTCCAGATGGATGTTTATTTTTTGTGTTTTTTCAGCTTTTTGAATTTCAGAAAGATTGTCGTTTTCTCTGAAAAACGCCTCTCAGCTCACACATCATGAGCTGCAATTAAAGTGCGTTTAATTTTAGCTTCATCCGGCGTGTTGGTCGTACAAAGGTAGCAGTGTAAGCGAGAGCCGGACAGGGACAGACAGAGAACACATGGAGGTATTTATAGGGAGGAGAGGCGGCGGTACTGATGGAGGAGAAGGAGTCTGAATCCCAGATGGAAACCAGCTCTAGAAATGTTAGATGTCACTTCACTGGACTTCAGGATGAGTAGAAACCATCAGTTCTAGAAACCAAAAACTGGAGTTTTTTGTTTTTTTACTGATAAACATTTGCATTTTAACATCTATATGAGTTTATTTTGCTACAACTTTTATGTACTGACTTTTGCTATTATTTATCATCTTTCTGTGGATTTGATACGTTTTGGGTGTTTGTTGTTGGGACACCTTGCTCAGAGACTACAGTTGAAAATTCGCTTTGCAGCCAACACCAGCACATTTACCGAAATGTTCACAGTTGTGCACTGTCCCTGTTCAAATGGATAATCTATGCATGCAGGGTCTGTGATTTATGTAAACATTGTGAACTTGTTTGCCTCCAAAATGTCAAATTTAAGAGAAAAAGTACAAAAAATGGAAATAAGACAACATCTTGGCAATGGAAACGGTGAGAGCCAACCCAGCTACTGCTGGGTGAAGACGGCGTTCACCGTGAACAAGTCGCCAGTCTGTTGAAGCGCCACATGCTTATCTGGGGTCATTTACGGGCATGCATGAACCTACAAAGCACGTATTTGGAGCGTGGAAACTGGAGAAAACTCCACACAGAAAGAACCCAACCGGGATTCCAACCAGGGTCTTCTCGCTGTGAGGTGAGAGTGCTAACCACTATACCGCCGTGCAGCCCTGAAACTTGTCCCAAACCACCTAAATCCCAACCCTCGACATCATCAGTTATGCTAGCAAAATGATCCAAGGTCTTTGTTGGATCAGGAAGAATAAAGTTCACCAACAGAAAGAAAGTGGAGATGATCAGGATTTCATCGTTCTGGGTTTCAGCCGGACGGTTTCCTGTGTGAAGCTGTGCAGCTTCGTGGTTCCTCTTTTTGACTCAGTTAAAGGAAAAGATTGATTGCATTGTATCCATCAAACATGACATCAGTGTTTGAAAAGAGGATGTGCGAGGCCTCCACAAAACACTAGAGACACCTGAGGGAGCCTCTGCAACCCACACTGCTGAAGGTTCTGTAGGAATTCTGGGCTCTGAGCGGACATGAAGCCTTTGCCCTAACTGCCCTTCAGGTGGATACGGGCTGCCGGAGGGGAGGGGGTGAAAGGGGGGCATACCTGTACAGGTGACCCCCATGAATTGTCAATTATCTGCTGCTCTTTACACAGAGAAGCAGAGGAACCTGCGCTTTCAGGTGGACCGCATGTCTGTACGGTCAAACATGGATCAAACGGTCAAACCTTAACGCTGGGAGTGGGGTCATCTGGACCCCACAAGATAGCACAAGGGTTATAAGGTTTAAGGCTGTGTCACACAGCCAAGACGTACATTCTTTGCATTTTCAACGTGTGACATTTCGGCCTTTCGTGATCCATGTGTGATCTACGACATTCATAAATGTTTCTTGCGTTTGCCATTCAGCGTCATGGGCACATGACCGTCGAGGGCTTCAGCCAACGGGTTTTTATGGGAGTTCAGTTTCAAACTGTTCAAAATTTTGGGTTGGTTGAGAATTACCGAGTTTTCAGGTATTTCACATCATTTAAACGCAATTGTGATGTAAATCTTAGACAATATCTCAGCAAACTCAAACTTGTGGCTTTCCTTGACCGTTCCAAGTATGTCTTACGGACCTTTCACACATGTACCAGCGATGAAGAACTTTAACATCACGTATACGGCGCACATATGAGGTTAAAATGACATAATTGATGCACGAATCAGGGATAAATTGCATATCAACAGCTGAAAAAACGGTTCATGCTCCGCGTTGGTTTACATGTTCTTTGCGTGGTTTATTCTAACTTCCTCCGTGGTTTTAACGTGGTTCATCCGTGATACATCTGTGAAAATGAGACCACAACTTTGCCCACTTTTCCATGTATTTTCACCTCTAACCAAGAATAATCCATAAAATAATCCATGTACATGGTCGGGGTGTAACGTCACCTTCACACCAACATTCTGTTGAAAAGCCAAAGTTGTTTCTTTTTTTGATGTTTTTTATAATTTTTCATTTGTCAAAAAAGTTGTTTTTGGTTGTTTTCTTATTTAAAATGTGAGACACCTCCTTACATCCAGAAAAGTCCCCCTCCAGCTGCTCCTTTCAGGAGAACCTAACCTGATCTGTCACTCTTCCCTCCATCGCTCATTGTTCCAGGCTCAGGTGCTGTGGCGGCTGGTTAATGGTTAACCTCGGGCTCGGCGCTGGCGTGGAGCGAGGGGAGGAGGTGGCAGCCATGAAGAAACTGTGACATTTCACTGCCATTATTCATCCGGGCTTTGTTCCCGCTGCACCGAGGAGTGTTTGCTCTGGGGTGGAGCGCAGGGTGGAGGGATGACGAGATGGAGGGATGAATGGAGCAGGGTGCAGGGGGGGGGGGCGAGGTGAAGAAGTCATGGGGTTAAAGTGTGAGACACCTATGGGGACGGAATCAGGCCTCCTTATCTCCAACTGTTAATCCAGATTATTTGGTTTTGTTTTTTCCTCCCAGAATAAAAACATTTGTATCAACGCAGAGAAATGACAGAGGACTCAACGTCCCCACAAGAACAGCCTCCTCTCAGCTGTTTACATGCTCTGTTTGCACAATATGGTGGATGGGAGGAGGGATGTTCTCGGCGCTCTTACTGCAGCAAAAAGCCGTAATCTGCTGTGTTTTATGGGTTCAGAATCTCTGCGGTCCCTCCGAGTTCTCACCGGCTGATTAAAGGACCATAAAGCTTCACGGTGATTCGGCGGAAAGCTTTTTGCCCGAAGAGACGCAGAGAAGCTCGTGACCTGACTCACTCACATTTGTGGTGCTTAACGTGGAGGGTTCAATACCTGGCTGCTGATTGGTGCCATTTTTTTTAAGAGCTGAAACTGCTCCTCTTTGCTCCGCCCTCTTCTGATTCTTCAGTGAAGGAAGCAGCAGCGGCATCCACTTCCCTGTACTTTTGTGGTTCTGTTGGGTTCTGGTTGTTCCGTTGTTGGGACTTCAGACAGTGTTTATCTAGATGTTAAACTGGTTTGTTCATAGCTCCTATATGATTCTTTCTTGTTGCAACAGTTTCTGCATTTCCTGAGCGTTCAGAGTCTGCAGGACCATCCCACCTAAATGCTGCCTTCACATCCTCATATTTGCGGTGCATGGACGCTCGTTCAAAAACGTGTCCATAAACTTGACGCTCTTGCTGTGTGTGGGAGGAGCCAAAAGCCTAATCGCTACACACATGCATTGACTGTATCACATTTACGATGAACGGAAGACACGGATGATGTTGAGGGTTCTACAAAAGCCTTGGTAACCAAGTCTCCATGTGTGGGTTCATGACATCATTCAGAGACTCTCTCACTACGGTGAGCTTCACCATCTACCATCTACCGCGTCTGAATGACGGCTGCGGTACTTCCGCCTCACTGTGTTTGACGACTTGCTGTCCCCCATTAGTCTAAGGAGGGACTTAAAATAAGAATAAAAAAAAGGAACTTTTTATCATTGTTTCCATGCAAAAGAGAAGTTCAGGAGGAGAATGATCAGATTCTCCTTCATGGGGTTTTTTACCGTGTCACAGTCAAAAGCTGAGTTCCAAATTGGTTGCTGCCGGACCTCCGATCACATTTGTACATTGACCTTCCACTGAAACTGGGCACATCGTGTTCAGCTTAACCCTTGTGCTATCCTAGGCACTTTAACGTTGGGAGTTGGGTCATCTAGACCCACTAGACAGTGCTCTGAACCTTTTTTCTTCAATGATTTGTGATCTTCACTGGTGTCCATGGATTAAATGAAATCTTTCCACCTTTGTCATGGTAGGGAGAACACGTCAATGTAAGGGGGGGGGGGGGGGGGTCATCTGGACCCCATAGGATAGCACAAGGGTTAAAAGAAACACTTGCCTCTTCTGTTTTGATTCAAACTTCTGGTCTTCAGTATCTTTATCTACATGCTTTTAGTTTTAGACTCCCTCAGTCAGAGAACATGGTTTTAGTTCAAATGGAACCTTGTTTCCTTTGTGTTTAAAAACAGCTGTCTGGAGGGTGAGTTGGTGTTTGGACACAGGCCAACAGGACATCGACCTGATTCAGTCGGAAGAAGAAACATTGAAAAAGTTTTCCTGCTCAGTTTGTTTGCCAATAAAAAGCCGTCTTTGTGTCCTGAGAGGATGAGACGGTCGCTTTTTATGGTGTCACAAAACTCACCTCCTTCAGGAGTCAAATAGGATGCTGAAAAGATCTTTATAAATCTGGGTAAAAACAGCAAAAGTTGAGTTTTTAGTAAAGTTCAACTCTTCAGAATAAAAGACTCTGGATCTCTTCGCCGCTTTGCTGCTGCTTTAGTGTCGCTCTAAACCACAGCTGCTGCCAAACACGTGGCTGGCTAAGCCGCCGCTCGCATTGTGCACGTATATCAGTATACAGTGGTGTATATTGCCACATGGATCCCACACATAAACACACAGTGCGCTAAACAATGGGCGGCTTTGAGAGAGCCGGCCTGACAGGAGATGGGCTGGATCTATTGTCTGCTGTGTTTACTCACAGACTCACCTGGCACTGAGCTAATAGCGCCGGCTCTATCTGTCATTGTAGGGGACGAGGGCCTGAGCCCACACACACGGACGCACACGAACAGGACGGTCGCCAGTGTGGAGCGTAACCGCCTTAGCTTGCCCGCTGTGAGACGTCCAGAGAGCTTGGGGTTAAAAAAGGAGAAGTTTATGAAGGAGAAAGAGGGCAGGGACAAAGGGGGATGGAGTTCTTTCAGGTTTTTACTACTGAGCAAACACACACACCAGCCACAGTTGATGGGTTTTGATGGGATCAGCTTGAAGCTTTAGAGTGACCCTGCCCCAACCTCTCCCTTGTTTGATCGACAACAGTGACAGAAAAGTGGCGTCTTGTGTTACACGTGCTGCTAATTCCATTAAAGAAGTCCCACCTCCCACTGGGTCATGTGTTGCTAATATCCGACATTCCAGGAATCGATGGACTACTCCTCCAAATGTTCAAAGTTTAAAACGTCACAAGAGATGCTAGTGACCCCTGATGTCTTCCGGGATTTGTATGTGAGCCACAGCCGAAGACACGTTTGCATCAAAATAAGAATCAGACACAGAGTTCCCCTCGTTTATCACAGGAGTTGCGTTCTAAAAATAACCCGCAATAAATCAGCAAAGTAGTCAACTTTATGGTTTACAGTTGTCCCAGATGTTTTAAGGCAAACTCCTCACTCCACTCCTCATACTCTGGTTCACATGAGTCAAAGCAGAAACCTTATGGAGTCAAACCGATGATTCAGAAAAAGAACAACAATCAAACATAGTGGTGGTAGTGTGATGGTTTGGGGCTGCTTTGTTATTAGTGCTCTAAGGATTCATTCAACACCGGTTCGATTCATATTAAAATTTGTGGTTGGCAATACGATTCATAGTCGATAGTGGTTCATTTTGAACAATTCTATTCTCTGACCTAAAATGGATCCAGGACATCTTTATCCAAAACTTCAACCTGTGTGAATCAGAGAAAAATACCTGCTACTGAACAGAGAAGTTTCCCAGATTTCTTCAAGAAAATCAAGTGTAAATTAAATATGTGTCCAAACAAACAAGTAAACAAGAATGAATATCAAATCCAGTCACATTTTAGTTTCCTAAAGTTCAGCCCACTGTTGTTTAAATTATTATCAGAACATTCTAGCACGCTGGATGGTCACATGACTTTGCTAGATTCAAAGTGTTTCCACACATTGGACTGGAATGACAGTTGATGACTTTTTGCTGTCATCACATGTGTGTGTTCTCCGCTGTGATGCACTTGGTCGTTTTTACGTCATAGTAAAATAAACCTACCTTGTCTCAATCCAAATGGTATTTTTTAATCAATATATTTCATTTTGAAACAATTTTTTAACAGTATAGGTCAATTCGATAAACAACTTGTTTGAAATATAAGGATATAAGGCCATTGAGTAGATTAATCGTTACACCATTTGTTATGGTTAATGTACATTGTTCCTTCGATCATCATTAGAGTTAGGTTCTATAAATAACCCGCGATAGACAAAACAGTAGTTGTCTTTATATTTTACGATAATTCTAGATATTCAAGGCTGTAAAACTCCTCACCACACACTTCATCGACTTTTCTCAGATAGATATGAACATTTTTACACTTTTCTCTCCTATTAAACTCTCAAAGTCTCATCAGACATCTACCTTTTCGAAAGAAGTACATAACAGTTAAAAAAAAAAAACACACCATTGACCATCGCCCACATTTTCAGGCTGTTTTTATCTCAAAAGTAAAATAAAACAACAATGTTCATAAAGATTTAAATGATATGACATAAACGTCCTATCATGATCCATTTCCTGTTTTCAGATATTAAATGCATCATGTAATCCAATCCAATGTCCATCCATCTTATAAACTTGTTGAATCCCTTTTGGGTCATGGGGCTGCTGGAGCCTATCCAAGCTGCTGTTGGGTGAAGATGGGGTACGCCCTGAACAGTTTGGCAGTCCGTCAACGGGCCACAATATTCATCACTCGCAATTAGGAGAAATTTGGAGAGACCAATCAACCAATGAAGCAAATTTGTGGACTGTGGGAGAAAGAGCCCGGAGAAAACCCATGCAAGCACGGGAAGAACATGCAAACTCCACACAGGAAGGTCCCAGGTGAGATTTGAACCGGGGCCTTCTCACTGTGAGACAAGAGTGCAAACCACTACACCACCTCCTCATCCAAAACCAATGCAGCAAAGGTGTGTTGTCTATTTTGCAGACATTAGTTCCTATATTTGCAAAGTTAATGATTGTCAGAAGTTGTGGAAGTTTGAAAGTAACAGGAAGTTAGAATCTCACATCAGTACAGAGCATAAATCTGTTAGAGGACTGGGATTCTCTGATGAAAGTACCTGATAAGTCCTGGTTTTTGTGGGCATGTAAACAGACTCTGTTTTCCACGGGTATGACTGAGGAACGTCCTGCTTGTGTCAGAAGCCACTCAGAGATCAGCTGGTCAACTGATCTGACTCCAGTTACTTTTGTCTTCCCCAAGGAGGAAGTGAGAGTCAATGGCCGTTCAACCACTGCACCACAGCTTACCTCTCAGTGAGGAACTGGTAGTGAAGGATCCAAAACACAGGAGGCAAGGCTTGTAGCAGAATATGAAATAATTAATAAAGTTAAACATGATAAAAACACTTAATAGAGAGAAAGCAGTGACAAAGCAGATGATCTGAAAACCAGACCTTTAAAGTCCCACTCACATCATCTTTTGATTGACACTATAGTACCAAAAGTAATCGCTCGCCACAACCGGACTCTAGAGCAGTGGAGACGCCTCCTCTATAGTGATGAATCACGATTTTCAATCTAGCAATCTGATGGACGAGTCTGGGTTTGGAGGTTGCCAGGAGAACGGTACATTTGGGACCGCATTGGGCTGAGTGTGAAATTTGGTGGAGGAGGAATCATGGGATGGGCTTGTTTTTCAGGATTTGGGCTTGGCCCCATAGTTCCAGAGAAAGGAACTCCGAATGCTGAAGGATACCAGAGCGTTTTGGACAATTCCATGCTCTCAACCGACATCACGTTAAATTCTACGGGTTAGGAATGGGATGGCACCTCAGTTCACATGTGAGTCAAGGCAGGTGAGCAAATATTTTTTGGTAACACAGTGTATATTTTTATCAGTTTTAAAAGTGTTCACCGTGGTCTTTTGATTTTGATTATACTGTTTTTAGACTAGATCCAAAAACCTGTGTCATTTTCTATGAGCAGCAGGAGTTCTTTAGAGTTGTGGGTAAACCTGTGGTCATTTCCACTCTCTCCCACTAGCTTACAGCCTTTCACACCCCAAACCTAACACTGGCGGTGCAACACAAATGGCGACGAATATTGGAGAATTCCCTGAGAGTAATTACTGACATAAATTACTGACATTACTGACATAAAGACAGCTGAGGGTAGCTGAAATAAAAGCCGGTCAGACTGTGAAGCTACGTTCACGCCACCCTCAGAAACGCAACCACTTCCACTGAAAAGTCTATGTTAACGTGCAGATTTTCACCGCTTTGACATTTCGCACCAAACCTCTTCCATCCCTGTAGGTGGCGGACATGCGCTAGCTAACAGTAGAAAGAGAAGAAGAACCCCCTCCCTGCTTGTCCAGTGTGAACACCATGGGCTAAACGCACATTCAAGAGTGTGCGTCACACGGCCAATGTGTCCGTATCTGTGAAACCAAGCCAAAAAATATAACAAGAACCCATCAAACAAAACTGACCAACCAAAGGGAACCATCCTCACATGTTGTCTTTTCTCTTTGAGCTCCAGCTGTTGTCCTATTTTTGGAGAAACAAAATATCATTTTTTAACCTTTCCCAGTTTTCACGGCTCTAGCTTTTATTGGCTTCAACGTCACAACTTTCTTTGGTTTATTCCTGTTCTGTGATAGTTGGTTTGTGTTCACACTGTAGTAGAGCAGAGTAGGAATTACTAACCAGGCTACCCAACATAACGATGTGGACTAGGTGAGAAAGTCATCAGTGGGGTTGTCGACTCTTCAGAAAGGAGTTTACTACGGTTTTCTCTTTTTGACTTTTGGAATGAACACCGAAACTCTGTAATACAACTTTGAGACGCCTGCAGCCATTTTGATGAACCCTTCCTTGTCAACGTTCCTGTAACTACAATTAACATAATTCCATTGGTTTCTGAAGCTGAGGGAAGCAGCTTTGAGCTGATTAGCAACACTACAGTAGTGAAGTCTTATATAACCAGCGAAAATCAGCAGATTCTGACTCAGAGAAATCGTCGCAAAAGTGCTTTCTCTGAGCCAGGATCCAAAGGAATTACATTAATGGCATAAATGGTTAGAGAGTTAAGGTAGTTCAAAGAATGGGTGTTATTTTGTCGACAGCAAAAGCAGAATTTGCTCTGAAAACATTTTGATTTTGATAAAATTCCAGCAAAAGAGGGAAGGTTGTGCAATCTCAAAAAGGCCACGTGCATTCAGGGAACTCTTTGGAAGAAAGAATAAAATAATAAATAAAATAAAATTAAAATAAATAAATAACAATAAAAGATAAATAAAAATCTGTCTCTTTAGATTTTGATATGCGCTTTATGGATTAGAGCAAACATTTTGGTTGCCTTTTTGGTTGCATTCGTTTATTTTTTAATCTTAGCTTTGAGTTTGCAGCTCGGGTGAAATTCTTCGTTTCAGATGTTACCTGCTCACAGGTCTTGACTTAATTAAAAAAAATAGTTGCAGCGGATCAGATCGGTGTCAGAGCTTCTCCGGTTTGATCTCAGGTCCCTGAAGCTGAGCCGACCTCGACTGATAAGCCTTTTTTTTTCAGGTTGGGGCTTGGCTCTGCAGCAGCTGATAACAACATGGGGCATACCTGCTGCATTAATGATTGGTCAGCCCAACCTGTTTTCTTTAGTGTTTTGGCAGAAATGAGACTTGTCTGGTGAACTGCTGTTGCTCCCCTTTAAGATTTAAACAAACTTGCCTTTTTGTACATCGTTGGTTGCAGCATAGTGAAACGAAGATGTAAGGGGTCTAGTCTACCCTTAAAGGCTACCGAGTTGGGTCAAGCACTTACTCCAGATCAAACAACTGTAGTCTCTATCTGAAGGGTAGGTGGTCTTCCTCCACAGTGGTCTTCAAAGCCTGGTGCACATCACTGCACAGCTAAAGACTATCAAGCTACGTACAGACCTGCCATTGGCATGTTTAGCCTGTGGTGTTTACACTGAACATGCAGGGAGGGGCTTCTTCTTCTTTCTCTACTCTTTACTGGAACATGTTGGCCGCCTACAGTTGGAAGAGGCTACAGGCTTGGTGCAAAATGTCAAAGCGGTGCAAACCTTGCCACTTTGATACGGTGCGGAAATGGTTCGATACATTGCTAGCGTCTTTGCGATGACGGACATTGATTAGCATCATGTCAGCAGACTGGTCTTGGTTTATCTTTATTTAAAAAACAGACACTGTCAAGCTTGCTGCAATGTCTGGGTTGACCAGAGAAACCAAATCCAAGTCACTTATGGGTCAAAGTCTGACCTGGTTTTACTGCCAGTGTGTGTTCCATGGCCATTCGTTTGGTATGGAGGTGTAATGATTAATCCGCTAATCGATTTCTATTTCTTCGATCCACCCAGGTCGATCAGAAGCAGAATCTGATCAAATCGAGCAAAACCATTAAAATGTCATTTCAAAATGAAATAAATAGATTCAAATCAATTATGGACAATTTCATATAGAATGAGACAAAGTAAAAATGACATATGAGTCACAACAGTTGAATTCTTAGGCTAAAGATCTCCTGGATCAATTTTGTGTCCGTGAATCGCATCGTTCAAAATGAACCAACATCAACTATGAATTTATCAGCAACTGCTAATTGTGATTTGAATCGAATCCTTGTTAAAACGAATCGTTACACCCGTAGTTTTGTACGTAGACTCGTAAAAACATGTGTACCTACGTGTAAATCCAGGAGTTCTTAACTTGGAGGCCTAAAACATGCATTAACGCATGTTTATTTTGGTTTTTCCAAGGAACTAGCAACTTGTACGCACGTTTCCGAGGGCGGTGTGAACGTAGCTTCGGGGATTCATGCAACACAGGAGAATTGCTACCCTAGAAAGCTACAACAGCTTCAGCTACAAAGATTGCGCTGCCACCTGGAGTTTGTTCCTGCCTTCACAGAATTATGTTAACCCCAAATACTAACGGATAAAACTGCACAGGCTAAGCCTACTAGTTTTTCGTCTAGTTACTAGACAAATAGTCTTTTTGTAGTTGACTTGAATCTTCTTTTAACAGGATCAGGAGCCCGGTGGCTGAGCAGCACCTGTAACTAAGTGCTGTGGGCCGGGCAGTGACCTCAGGGCTGTCTGGCTTGGATAAAAGGAAGTCCTGGTTAATGAGTAACAGTGGCGATGTGGCCTGGCGCTACAGGTGGAGTGGGTGGGGGTTGGCGCGCTGATAAGGGAGGCTGAGTTTTAGTAGGGCAGGCTGGCAGTGAAAAGACAGACTGTGGCTTTATTGTCTGCACTTTAATATATTGGGAATATTTTGACAAGCAGATTTTTCCATTCAGTTCTTGTAAAAAGGAACAGAACAAAAGGAGAAAAGGAAAGAAATGATTAACAAATGTCCATCAATTATGTTTTAAAAGGACGGGGGGAAAAACAAAATTGTGCAAAAACAACTTTTTACTATTATATGAAATCAAAACGATTTATTTACTCCACACAACTTTTGAGTCAATGGTAGTGGGATTATTGACAAAGATGAAGAAATCACCAATACAAGCTTCTTTAAGCATTGCAATAATACCCTTCAAAAGTCTTTTGCCCACCTTTTTAAAATGTTGTGTTCATGAAACTATTAATAATCACAACGATAATTAAAACAAGTTTCGATGGAAACATAAAATGTCAAATATTTCAAAGTATGGTGTTGTAGTGGTCAGCACTCCAGAAGGCCCTGGTTCAAATCCCAGCTGGGTTCTTTTTCTGTGAAGTCTGCGTGTTCCTCTTGTGCATCCATGGTTTCCTCCCACAGTTCACAAACTACCTTCATAGGTTCACTGATGATTCTAAGTTGTCCCCAGATGCACATGTGATTTTGTGGCCCTGCACCAGACTGGCGAACGGTCCAGGGGGTAACCCCGCCTTTGCCCCACAGTAGTTGGAACAGGCTCCAGCAACCCTGTGACCCCGAAAGGGATTGAACAGGTTTGGAAAACGAATGGATGATTGTGTAGAGACAGGAGCTGTAAGGCAAATCAGCGCAAGGAGCTGGTAGAGAAGCAGATAACCTTGGTCCCAGAAAAACATCAACACAAACCAGGTGTGAGTAATGTAAGGGTTAATGGCCGACGAAGTGTGCATCATCACTTTTTAACGCACGCCTTGGAAGCCTGAACCGTGCGACCCGAAGCGGAGTTTAACGCACTTGCTTCCGCGAAGTTCGTTAAAAAGTGACAATGCACACTTCGAAGGTCATTAACCCGCTTATACCATGGTCACTTACAAAAGAAATAAATAGTAACCAGTTTTTAGTCCTTAATTCTTGTTTTTTTCTAATTTGGATCGCTTTTCTCTCAAAAAGCAGACTATTTGTTACGTGGTGCGGCGTGTCACGTAACAAATAGTCCACATCGCGCCGCACCACCGTTGCAGTCAAGACTCGGCGATATAAAGCGATATATATATATATGCTGATCTTTCCGATGGGTTGAATAAAGCATCAGTTCAGAGAGAAAGTTCACCTCTTACCGCTTGTTTTTGTCCAAATGATGAAGCAAAAGGTTGTTTTAAAGGAGCCGGCAAAGTGATACAAAACATTTAAGATAGGTGACCGGAACTTCTTTTTTCACTGTGCGGTTATCCTGTGGTAAATCACTTTTTAACAACAGCCAATCAGAATCGAGTGTTCACCCGGACCGTGGTATAAAGAAAGTAGAACAGCTAATTGGAACAAAAAGAGAAATCCATCAACAGGGATGTGTAAAACTAGAGAAAACCAGATGTTTTATGTAGCAAAAACAAAATGGTTTTGTAGTTTTTTTTAAGATAAATAAACCAAAACCATCCAAGAATCCTGAAAAAATTGAACAGAGGCTTTTAATTTGAAAAACAAGTTAGATTATCTCTAATTGACTGCGTTTACCTTTCTCTCTTCATTCAATACTTTTCATCTGATACCAATATTTTTGTAGCAGACTGATTCCATTTCAGCTAATAGATGGACTGACGATCTTCGTACCGACCACAGCCAGCAGGGCTGCGTCACTTCCTGTGGCCGGATGAATACGAACCGAGAAACGCTAAAACATTCAGGAAAAACACAATAAAACTTTGATTTTCACATTTGTTTTATCTGTAAAAGATGTTCTTTTCCGTCAGTTCAGTTGCGATGATAAACTAAAGGTTGTCTTCTTCAGCTGTATTCACACATATACGTTTATTCTTTAAAGAGCAGGTTTTCTAAAGTTGTTTGATGTTTCCATTGTGAGTGATTCCTGCTGTTTTAGCTTCAGATGAGGTTTGTGTTTGTAATAATTACATAAAAGTAAGTTTAATTATTATATAACTGCACTTAAACATGGACTGCAAGGTAGTTATAAACACAAAACACTGTTAAAATAGAAAAATGCATTTTTCTAGAATTGCTCAAAATAGAACAAGTTCCTAAATCTTATGGTTTCCTCTGCAAATCCTTTTTCCCCCAAACTCGATTGTGCCGTAAAAGAAAAAAAATGTGTCCAATAATTTGAGCACATATTTTTAAAGTTTTTGTTTGAATCAAATGTTTTTCTTGTTTATTTTTCTTTGACAATGTTTTTGTTTTTTAATAAAACTGTTAAAAAAATAAAACGTTGGTTGATCCGGATCCCTCTTTCCAGTAGCCTTGATTGTGAATTTAATGCGAGGAACACTTATTTTGAATCATTCTTTTTCATTTACAAGGCCAACTTACCTGTTATAGTATATACATCTACAGTGGCGGGCGGTTCGTTGACCAGTGAGTTGGTCAGTGGTTCAAATCCCTGGTCAGACAGTCATTGGGTCCTCTAGTGGAAATAATGTGGACTAAAATTGATGTGAAAGAGGAACTGAGAGCAGCCGTTTTTATCAAAAATATTGATGTTCTCTGCAAAACATTTGAAGTTGCAGGATTTGTTTGTTGCTGTTTTAAGTCTGAAACTAGTGACGCAGCAGCAACGGCGCCCGAATCCTACAGTCAGACGGCGTTTGAGCGCTCAGGTGGCGGCCGATGTTCTCAATTGATCCTGAAGAGCCGGCTGGAATGTGAGGTTGATTCACATCGATCTCTGTCAGGCAGACGCGTTTAGATAAGACCCCGATACCGACCCCAAACAGGTTGCCTTGACAACTAAAGTCACCTTTAACCTCAGTACCTTAGAGCTTCACTTCCTCATTCTGTAGTGGAGTGGTAGTGGGGGTGGTGGGGGGGGTAAGATTAACATCAGGAATTTATTCAGGCAGTCAAAGCATCAAGAGATTAGTTTGTGAAGCTGATATTATTACATATGTCTGGTTAATGATTGACGTTTGTGCGCTCAGAGCGTGGTCACTTCTCGAATGGCGAGTTTCCCCTGGATGATGTCAAACAACAACCTTCACTCGCCGCCTGTCACCCGAAACCCTCGCCGGTCAAACCTCCAGCCTCCGACTCTGTTTTTCCTCGGTCTTAGCGGAGCGAAACAATGCAGATGAAATCCTCTGCATTCACCGTCGGGGCGTGAAGTTTTGGGCCTTTAAGAGTCCGACTAACGAGGGTCTAAAGAGACCCCTCCCAGGGCTCCACCCCCCTCCTCTTCCCACACTGAGACCTGGTTCGACCGGACGGGGTAATCAGTTACCTGCTCCATCTGACCCCAGCAAAACACAACTTGACAACAACCACAGGGGTCATTTCAGAACCAAGGCCACATCCAGACTGAGAGGACGCTTGTTCCAAGAATAGTGAGAGAGGCACAAACATATGAAGTCCTCCTTGCTAATCCTGTGATCATTTTTCAATTTCTTGATATAAAAATGAGTCAAATTGTCCTGTTTTCTTCCAAAAATGTTTCATCCCAAGGAAAGGAGAATGAAAATGTGAATGAAAAATGAAAAACTTTTAGGTGGAGTTTTCTGGAAAAAGCAGCGTCTCAGTTATTTGTTATTTTTACATTTAATTTCTAATACAAAATGAAAATAAACAGGAGAGTTTAAAGCAGATAAAAAAACAAGACAGTGTTCTTGAAAAGGAATGGGTAGAAGAAAAAATCGCGTATGTTCCCACCGTTTATTGTGAATATTTGCATTCACAGTTATTTCTTTGCATTACCTTCTGTTTAGCACCTTTGCAAAAGCGACATTTGCTTAATTGTTCTTTTCTAGCCATGTAAAGTTCCATCAGTGACATGTTGTATGTTTATTTTAACACATGTAAAAGTTTTAAACCCTTATTCATCATGTGAATATTCTGCTTTTTGAAGTTCAGCTGATTTCTTAACTCAACCCGTCTCTGTCCTTGAACATTTGTTGTAAGTTTATTGGAAGTAAGTTATTTCTGGTTTTGTACATGATGAGTGCTGTTTTAAGTTTCACTAGTTTGTGTCCCATAATCTACACCATGAACTATTTAAATAGCTGTTTTTGTAAGATGTACAAACACGGTGAATCTACGCCAACTTCTGCACTGTATTGTAAATATGGTTTTATTATCGATGGATGTATTAGTAGACATGCTTTGTGAGTGTATGGCGCGTTTTTCCCAACACTGCTATCCTTTTAGCCAGTTTAGCTCTGACTTGCTTCCTTTGTAGCTTCCTGTTTATTTTGTCGTCCACAATCACTCCATGGAATGTTCTGATCAACAGTGTCAAAAGCCTTTTTCAGATCAATGACTCCTACTATGAACTTTGTGTTATATGTACTACTTATAATTTCTTCAGTTGATTACATAATCGCCGTGGATGTTGATCTAGTTTTTCTGAAACCATATTAATCGTTGGATATTAGTTTATGTTTCTCAACAGAATTTTCCAGACTTGTGAGGAATACTTTTTCAAGTATTCTTGAGAATTGGCAGAGTAAAGACACTGCTCTGTAATTTGTTAGTTGATGTTTGTCCCCTGATTTGTGTCATGGAATTACTTTAGCTAGTTTTTTGTGGAAATGTTCCTGTTTAAAATGATAAATTACAAATGCAGGTTAACAATGGAATCAATGACCTTTTTACCACATTCATATTAATTCTGTTACAGTCTGTGGATGTTTTGTTTTTGGAATTCTTTGAGCATTTTTAGAATTTCTTTTGCTTCCACAGGTTTCAAATAGTGGTGTTCAGTAGTTTCCTTTTCTGATTTATTGGTACAGTTTTTTTCTTCAGCTGACTTTGACCCACTTTTACAAAATTTTAAATAAACTCCATAGTCACATCGTTAATATTAGTGTACATCTCATTTTTACTAACCATAAAGTCTAGATTTGTTTTCTCTTTGTGTTTTCTAGTGACACTGTTCAATACTTTCCAAATTCCCTTCAGTGATAAAGCTGAAACAGCTTTTTCTGCTTCATCTGCACTAAATATAATCACGTGACGATGAAGGAAAAGCAGCAACATTTTTAGATCACCTCTAAAAGCCTTTAAAGAACCTTAATAACTGTTTTAAATATGTTGGTAAAACATTGTAGGATTGTAAGATTCATCTGCGTTTATTAATAAAGTAAACATTTTGAAAGCTCTAAATGGAAAACTCAGCGAGCGGTTTGATGAATGATTCACGATAAGCAGAGTGAAGGAAGCTGGTTGTTCTGATTGTCTCTGCATGTTTCTGTGCAGCCGTTCGTCAGGGGTCTGCCACCTTCCACGCTTAACAACCCTTGTGCTATCCTATGACCCCACCCTTACACTGACGTGTTCTCCCTACCATGACGAAGGTGGATAAAGGTGGAAAGATTTCATGTAATCCATGCAGCGCACTGTCCAGTGGGTCTAGATGACCCAACTCCCAATGTTAAAGTGGCTAGGATAGAACAAGGGTTACAAAGCAAAAAGCCCAGCAGGAGACATAAAGTCTTAGATATAAGATAAAATCAGAATAAAACATGGTAACATGCATTTACTCAAGCGCATGGACATTTTATGAAAAGCAGGTTTTCAAGTGAATCAGACAGTTATTCTGAATTAAATTTAGATAAATCTGTCAGAACATGAATCCTCTGTCATTTTTCCTTCAACAGCTTGTTGTATTTGTAGTTTTCATGTCAACGGCGCCGCAGAGCCAACAACAGACACGTTCTACTTGTGCGCTCTGTTTTAGGTACTTTTTGAGTGACTTACCCATGTTCACACTGGACAAGCAGGGAGGGGCTTCTTCTTCTTCTACTTTTTCCTTATTTTCTACTGTTTACTAGCACATGTTGGAAGAGGCTTTAAATCTCGAAGAAGCAGTTGAAATCTGGCTGTTTGGGCAGGAGACAGAAACGGTTCGGTTCAGCGTTCTTGGAAATAGCATCACGTCAGGAGAGTTGGCTCGGTGCATCTTTATTTAAACGCAGACGTTGTCAGGCTCGTTGCCGTGTCTTGGTTCTCCAGATCAACTAAATCCATTCATCACGACCAAATCTGGTCAAAGTTGGGACCTGGTTTTACTGGCAATGTGTGTTCAATGTAAAAAAAAGAAAAAGAAAACGATTTAAAAACAGCGTTGCTGTACGTGAACTGCAGAGTTTTCAACGTGGAAGCCGAAACTCACATTTACGCGTGTTTATGTAGACTTCTCTTTGGAAGTGGCCGCTTGAACTCAGTGAGCCTGGCTTTACGCTGAACCCTTTTTTTTGTTGGAAGAAAAAGTCTGCTAGTGGAGCGGAGTTTAGTGGGAACATCAGATGCATCAGAGGAAGTTTGATTGGCCATTCTGCATGTAATGGCGTACTTCACAGCGATGTTATGTTCATTTATTTCTGATGGCCTGCGCCCTGATCCACCCACACTTTTTTGGCAATTTAATTTAGTCAATCTTTCGAGGTGGTCTCGGTTCGTTTCCCATAGAACCGAACTCCAGTTCACTCTGACTTTCCTCAGTCTGAATAGGTCCATGCTCGGAGCGGAACACCTGGATCAAAATGGCCACCGCAGCCAGGCATTATGGTTGTAAACAGCAAAGGAAGGAAGCAACCGTGACGCTGAGACACCAACTCAATGAAAAGTGGTCAGATGAATGCAGGCTTATTAAAACAACTTTTAACGTGATCCACTGTTTTCTCAGCAATCTGTATGTCACAAACATTTATCAGGCGATTTACCTGGTAAATCGCCTGTCCGTCCTGGGGGAGGATCCCTCCTTCATGTGGGCACCCCTGAGGTTTCTTCGTTTTTTCCGGAATCCGGTTTTTTTGGGAGTTTTTCCTTACTGCGAAGGGGGGTCTAAGGGCAGGGATGCCAGTATAGCTTAGTCAGTTTGTTAGTTCATTTTAGTATTTTTCTATTGAACTCTTTGTATTCGTGATCCTTTTGATTTCATGTTTTACTTCGAAGCCCATTGAGACGACTGTTGTTGTGATTTTGGGCTATACAAATAAAATTGAATTGAATTGAATTATCAGCGTAACTTCTTAGGCGTCGCCTCCAGAGTAACCGTCCTGCAGCACGACTCCACCGTACCAAAGCAAAAAGTGTTGTACCTGACCTTTACGTTGATCGACGAAATCTAAAGTTTGAATCTAAAGTTTGAACTATCCTGCCAAAGGTTGCAAATCGCAGGAGGACTTCCTTGATTTCCTTCTTTCGTTGTTTTGCCCCACCCTCGTGATTCCTGGCCAATGACTGAAGAGATCTTTAGTCACATGGTTTTGTTTACAAGCTTTTGTTTCTAAAATGGAAATCTGCGCTTGACAGCCGTCTGAATACACACCAAGCGCAAAGGTCCAGGACTCAATCCGGACCAAATGAAACGGACTCGGTTCGGACCAAAGGACTTTTTCAGCCTGAGTACACCCTAAGGCTGTGTCCACATTCCCTCCCTTCTCCCTTATTACTAAAAAAACCACGTAGTCCAGGACTGTCTAGTGCCCTGGATTTTAGAATCAATTGGGACACCATGCTCACTACTTTTTTTCTTTCAAAGGTAAATGTTACATCACCAATTCCAGGAAGTAAAACCTAGCAAATACGAACATTTTGCTAAGAGTATTTATGAATCCACTGTGTTCTGATGAACACGTGAAATAAAAACATCAAAATACATTTTTCCACAAAAACATTCAAATGCAATGCATTGTGGTCTATGTTTGTCCAATCTAGTGAAAATTGATGCACACTGGGTTTTTCGCAGAGACTTCTGGGAAATTTGTAGGGCACTCGACTTTCGGATTTGTAGATTCGGACAGCTCTACAAAATGAAGAACGCGTGACGTTACGCACTGTGCAGTGAAAGAATTTGGACACAACCTAAGTGAAATATTTTTTAGACGTTTTCTTCTAATGACATGCTGTGATAAAATAAAAGGCTTCAACCCAAAAAAAACAAAACATTTATCATTTTTTCATTTCCATGGACCTTTTCAATCTTAATATACATGAACAGAAAGGATCTTAATATTAGTAAACTCTAAACGAGCTGAATTTCTGTCATTTTAAGAGTCCAGCCGCCCCCTGTAGCTCCCAGGTCAATGCCTGGACTCCTTTATCAGCCCTCTGCTGTGGATGAACAGCCTGTTCTTTTGCCCCCATCAGCCCTCCCACACCAACCTACGACCATGGTCACCCATGTCTTACCGTAAACCATCAGGTCCAACTGGGGAACCAAAACAAACTGTCCAGTTCTGTTAGTCATCATTTGTCATGCTGTAAATCCAGATGCATAGTTATCATCTCAATCAGATTAAAAACCAGTGTTAGATTAAGAGGAAATGCTGGATTAAGACAGGTTTGAGGCGGCATATCAACTGAACTGATGGTAAATACCCACCACCTTGTCCCTGATTTGATCCTAATTCTTCGCTTTCAGACATTTTTTTACTTTAAAACTCTTCATGGCGGCCATCAGAATGACGACAAAGTTTCCCGGCCACATAAAGTCCAAAGTCTGGACTCCTGTTGACCGCTGGGCCTCAGATTTCTAGGGAAGGTTGTTGAGCAATTTAAAGTTTTTTTACTTGCTTTTCGGTGTGTCAGTAAACCAACCGTTTTGTCCGGAATACGTTTATGAGAGTCATCACAGCCGGCAGTCTTCAGGCCTGCAATTCCTGGTTGTCTTCAGACGGGACACGTTTGGTCTGGTTAAAAGGAACCAGAGTTCGTGTCCCCCGATGATCTCAGAAGAAGTTTTCAGTCTGAACACACCCAAGTGGACCCTGGTCCGGAACCAGGAACCGCTCTCAGACCCGTCTTTGGAGGTGGTCTCAGTTTGTTTGGTTGTTGTTTGTGTTTATTCACATAATTAGGATTTTGCGATTTTCGTTATTTTTTTACATTTCTAGAAATACAATCCAAAAAACTGCAAAAGGAATGAACAGAAACATCTGTAGAAGAACTTATCAACATCATCACTGAAACTTTCTATTCGTCTTTGGTTTTGCTTGAAAACGTTAACTTTGAAAGGATGCAACTCTTGAACACAGACACCTACTGGTTAACAAATTCAAATTCAACTTCAAATGAATTTATTTCTAAAGCACCTTTCATGTGAAGAAAACAGCTCAAGGTGCTGTACATAAAAACATACAAGAATGTAAAAACACCAATGCAAAAAATAATTAAATAAGCCCCTCAGAGTATCATACACAAAAACAAGCACAAGTAAAAGAGAAATGACAAAAAAAAAAAAAACGTTAAGAAATGAGAACCCAGAAGGCGCCGGCTGCCCTGTCCTCCTGTTGGTCTGGGTGTCAGCATAGACTCAAACACCCCTGCCGAGGGTGGGAAGACACTTGTAAACCGTCTGAAATGTAAAAGTGATACATAGAAAAGTTCAAATGTAAAAAACAGGTGAAATATAAACAATTAAGATAAGTTCATGCATAAGAGGTCTAAAAAACCTGAAGTATAAATAAGAATAAGTTAAGATTTTAAGACAACTTGAAAAAAAATACATATTAAACAAATAAATATGTACTAAAATATCATAAAATATGACAGTAAATCCCCCATAGGAGATCTAATTAAAAACTGAATTAAATAGATGCATCTTTAATTTCAACAGTGGATGAGGCCCTCACATCCTCAGGCAGGCCGTTCCGCAGACGAGGCCCACAGGGGTTTCTTGTTCTGACCCTAAGGACCTTCAGCAGGCCCGCGCCTGAGGATCTAAGGCCTGAATGTGATATAAAAGAAGGACCAAGACCATAAACACTCTTGTAAACTACTAAAAGAATCTGAAAATCAATCCTGAAGCTGACAGGGAGCCACTGCAGAGAGAACAAGCTAAAGGAAGGTTTTGCTGTTGCATGTTGGTAAAAACAAACACAGTAGATGCTACTTAAATCCTTGAAATGATTGTGGTCTGAGACTTAGTTTCCAGTGGATTTCATCTGTAGATAATATTATCAGCGCTTTAAGGGTTAAGAGGAAAGGAGCCGACACCGCCAGCACCTTTTATCCAGTCGGTTACCTGAGCCGCTTGTCTGCCTGCCAGACTGTTGGCTGCTCAACTGGGTGGCAACTGGTTTATAGCAGCCGTTCCGCTTCCTCCTCCACATCCGTTAACTGCGCAGGTGACTGGTTACCTGAACATCCTGGAGGCTGTGCAGAGCGAGAACACACAAAAGGATAGAGAAAGGATCAATGGGGAATGACGGATGGCGCCCAGCAGAACGCAGCGCATGAGTCAGGATGGCTGGTCAGGCTCTGTGGGCGTTGGCCTGATCTGAGGATTACCATCCAAACCCTTGTTTGGTTAACAGAACTTTTCTGAACCCGTTTGACTCCAGGTGTCTTTGCTTGTTTACTTTATAGGTTTTAATGAACCGGAGTCCTCAGAGAGTTTTCTCTGTTGATGAAGCTGATGGGAGTATATTTAAAAACTGCAGCAGAAGATTTTCAACAGCAAACAGAAACATACATGAACTTTCAGACTTTCTACTTTACAATTTGTTTTAATGATGTTTGTTTTTTTGGCAATTAGTTCAACCCCAGCTTCTTTTTGTACAGATATATATTTTGGATTCTATCACACAAACTTGAAACTCTATTCCAAATAAAAGATGTTGTCTTTTGTTTTTCCCCCCACAAAAGTTGAGAAAAATTTTCCAACAAAAATCAAACATGTGGAGACAAAATAAAAATGTATAAACATCCAAAAAAGACAAAGTCCAACATTTGCGTGTGTCAAAATTCCAGGGCTGCGTCCTTCAAAGGCCGCCGCCTTCCCAGGCGTCATTGGCCGGGTCCGTCGTCGAGCAGGGAGGCCGGATGTAGACGGCTGTGAATTTGGACGAGTCTGGCCTTTGGATAATTCCAGCCGTTACATCGGCGGATGTCCTGTCGCCTAGCAACCGGGAGTCCCGAACAGAGAAGAGTCGTGAACCGGGCATGGAGCTCAAAGTTTTCCTGGCTTAATTGATCCAACTTTTGAACTTGGAGGTGTAAGTATCTCCAACTCCCGGTCCCGCTTCACAGTCCGCCATTGTTGTCAGAAAATCGCCAGGTTCAGCCGCAGTGCATCTTGGGATATGGACAGCATAGAAGAATACACCAGACCAATCCCTGAAAGCGGGAAACAGAAGAATTTGTTGGCCGCGTTTGAGGGAGTCGTTGAATTTGGACGGCATTTGTGGCGGCGCTGTGACGTAAGCAGCCTTTAAATGCAGCCCAGGAAGAACGCCGCCTCCGAATTTGGACACAGCCAACGTGAAATATGTCTAAAAAAAACAGGTGAAGCTCCGAGGAATTATTTGACAACTGTGTTTCATAACTCTTGTTTTTTGCTTTTGTTTTTTTACACCAAACATTTCTTTTTTTTTTTTTTTCTTTTTTTTTAACTTGTCCTGTCCAACAGCTAGGCAGACAGATGAGAGCTGAGGGCCTCTTGGGTTGGACATATTTTACTTTAACAAGAGGGGTTATTAATCTTCAGACAAACCAAAGGTATGTCTGAATAAACCCCTTTTGTAATTGAGGCCAAACTTTATTAATTTCAAACATGTCTGAAAATCTTTGGTGTTGGACCGGACGGAAAAGGAAAGAGGGGAAGAAGAGAGAGGGACGTTAGAGAGAGGGGGGGTAGGGGGTGATAATAGGAGGGGAAGGGGGATAAGACCATGAAGCAGCATAAAGCAGCAAGTTTACTGGTTGTTAATCATTATGGTAAGGTTCAAATGAAAAAAAAAAACAAAACAAAAAAAGGGCGGAGCCTGTCCACACACACACTCAAAAGTTATAAACACACCTGTTAGTTGCAAAAATGTCCACCTGTCGACATGTACACAAAACAGATAGTGTTCACACGCATACTTATGCCTTAAAACCAACTAGTGTGAAATATTTCAGTCATTCAGTCTGTTGAGCTAACACCTGTGCTCAGGTGAGTGTTTATGTTCTTCTAAAATGGATGGTGGAACGTGAAAAGAAGGAGGGAGAGTGCCCAGCCATCCCCACCCCAAGACCCCCACCGCACCAGCAGCGGCAGCCGGAATCCCCCCAACGCCACACAGGAACCGGCAGGGAACAACCGCCGCCCGGGCGACCAAGCCCGCCACCCAGGCCAGGGCCAGCAGGGCCGCCGCAAGGCCCCCAGAGCCAGAGAGCAGGGAGGCACGGAGGGAAAGAGGGGGCCGCCCCAGCCCAACCAGGAGAGCAGCCCCCCCGCCGCGCCGGGAGAACCCAACGCAGGGCCCCACCGGAGAAGGACGCCCACAGCCCCAGACGAGCACCCCACCACCACCCAGGAGTTCCGGGCATCCCCCCGCCCCAACCCCAGGTACGAGCCAGGACCCCCCAAGGGAGACCCACTCCGCACTCCAGGCAGCCATCCGCCCGGCCCACGGTTGGTCCAGGGAGGAGCGAGGCAGGGGCCCGCCGCCCCCGCCCAGAAGGGGGGAACCCCGGGGAAAAAAGAGGGCCCACAAGGGGTGTTGTAAATATGGCCCGACCAGGCTCGGCCACAGTTGGAAATTTGGCGGGGCCCAGCACTCAGGAGCAAGGACCAGAACCCACCCCCCAGGGACACGAACACCCCCGGCTCAGATGTAATGTGAACCCCCCCACCGCGCGGAGAGAGCACCGCCGGGCCCAGGAGGCCAGCACCCCGGGGACACAGCCGCCGTTGCAAAGGGGCCCGTACCCCCCACCAGGGAAGAGGCAGGGGACAGATGGTCCTAGGTCCCACCTTCCTTGCAAAATGTGTGTGCGTGTATGTGTGTACACCAAACATTTCTAAGAAAACTGTTCTTTGACCCTTCAGGTTAAATTGGAAATAAAAATGGTACTAATGGGGGGGGGTTGGTGTCATTCCTGCATCACGGTGAACAGCCAATGAGATTGTCTGGTTAGTTCAGACAACTCCTGATGGTTAAAGTTTTATTCAGACCATTTATTTTGTTTTATTGTATTTAACACTGATTATGTTTAGAACAAACATGTAAATTTGATTTTTTTTGGCACAATCTCAATATTAATGAATCCAGAGTATTCTTTCTCCTGAATATCAATGTAAATGTAGACAAACATCACATGAAGCACAAACAAGAAAAGGCGACACGTTCAGCTTCACTTGGATGTGTCTCTGTAAAACGAGACAAAGAAGCCGTAAACCTTTGTTTGTTTTTTCCATCGAGGCCTGACGAGTCACACTAATTATGTCCGCCTTGCAGACACAAAACATGAGTTCAAATAATTTCAAATAACAGCATAACAATTTAGAACCAAATATCTGTTTTTCACTCAGAACTTGTCATGTGATGCGTTCGTGTGTGCAGGATCGTCTGAGGTGGCTCTACGATGGTCTGAGAGAAGATTCATTCATTGGTGACATTTGGAGGCAGAATAAAGAGAAAAAGATTATTTTGAAGAGAAAAACACAAAAAACGTCCTGTGGTGAGGGTTGTGTTTTTATTTTTGGGTGACATTTCTTTAGCTTTGGTCTTGTTCTGTTTTCAGGTTTGCCTGTCAGTCACAGAAATCATCCACAGCTGTGTCGACTCATGATGACGATCCTCAGTGTATTTAAGGGTCTGGTTTCAGCTTTGTTTCAGGTCATCAGGGGGGTATTCCAGAAAGCAGGTTATGCTAGCTCCCACGATAAGTTTGAGGCTAAGGAAGTTGATAACCTCAGCTTTTGGTTCCAGAAATGGAGGTATGTTTCAGGGTATGTCAAGTTACCATGGCAACTCATGCTCTGAACATAACCTGGTCCGGAGCAGGTTTAGTTGAAGCTTAGTTTATTTACAGAGAGGGGAAGCAGCATGGCGTGTCCATTTAAAGATGACTTAGTGGATGAAAAAGCTCAGATAATACTTTTTCCACCATGAGAGGGTGATAAGACCACGTATGGATGTTGGAAAGATAAACTTTTTTACTTTGATCTAACTTAATTATTTGCTTCAGTTAAGATAAATCATTTTTTTTGTCACCTTAAAAACAACACGTAGTTTTCAGACAATTATTTTCCTTTCGTTCAAATTAATTCAATTAAGTAGGTGTAACTTTGGTGCTGCCGTTAGATCAGCACCGCAAGGGATTCTGGGATACCATTCCCTTTGCCTGTCTGGACGGATCTGGGTTTAAGTGTGGGTTTTTTACAAAATGTGTTTAGTTGTATAGCTGTTTTACTGTGTTTCACCGTGTTTTGCCGAGCTATTTTGTCCTACTATGCTTACGTCTCTGCACCATGAGTGAGAGTAAAGTAGAGGATGATGAGTTTATATAGCACCCCTACCACATTTCTCTGTTATGACAGTGACGGAAAATTCTTTAATAAATTTTTGCACTCCGTGCATTTTTTTCCGTTCTTTTTATTGTTATAAAAATGAGCATATCTGCCGGCTCAAACTTAGACATATGAAAGTTCAAGAAATATACGTAATTAAGATGGAAAAAAGATTAATGGAGTAATGTGACATTTAGTTAGATAAATACGTAAATTTGAGTTGTATAAACAATTATTGAGTTTGAATTAATTTAACTAAATTATTTAAATTATTTTTCAGCCATGTTACTTTTTTGATGGACTTGTAATTTTTTTTCCCGCCGTCATTAAAATCTCAGACTCCGTCTCACTTAAGTACAGCGCTTTCTTTTTTTTCACCACGCGTTTCCATGGTGACTCCAGAAATCGGCGATCTATTGAGAATGTCTTTATGTACCGTGCGTTAACCCAGGGTTACCAAATCGAGCGTAATTACGCCAACTCATATCCGGTCTTTTGGAACCGACATACCCAGAGTAAGCAAGTTCAGGCGGATTTCAGCCAGAGTTCAGGCTTAAAGTCAGGCTAGTTTAAACATGCTTCCTGGAATACCCCCCTGCTCTGTCACCCTTTTGTTGCTCCTTTGGGTGTAAACTGCACCTTTGCACATCCTCATTGTTCGCTACTGTTATTATCACATTTGCACTTTTAGAATTGCCACTTGACATCTTGTGTTTTTGTGTGTATGTTGTGTGTGAATTGTTTCAGTTTCCTGTATACTTTTTGGCATTCGGAGCAGACAGCAAAGAAAGAAATTCATTGTGCAGGGAAACCTGTTTCTTTTCTGCGCATATGATAACAAACCCTTTGAAGGTCGTCATTTAAATGTTTCTGCCACCAAACCCGGCCTCCTGCATTTTGGGTTCTGCGCCAACAGTTTCTGACCCCTGCTGAACAAAACTCCAGGATGTCAGTGATTTTTTTACCTGCAACACCTTGAAATATGTGTGAAAACTCCTCAGGACCCTGCTCCCCCCTCGTCCTTCTCACAGCTCCAAACCGTGATTCGGAGTTTGCTCTGAGACAGTAAGCTGTTTTAGGAACGACATCCATAAAACTGTTCTTATTTTTGGCTCTGAAAACTTCCCCACTGATGTCAAGCTTTAACGAAAAGGTTTGGGATCTGATTCCCATCAGAACTGGATTCACATAAGCTCCTCACCCAGGAGGAACTCGCCTCCCTTTTTCTATTAGTTGTCATCCAACCAAATGGGGAAAAAAAATGTTGGAAAATTCTAAAATTTAACATAAAACTGTTGTTTCTCTCACAAAATCACTTTTTGTACAGACAGTTTTTTATGTGAACGACAAAAACTTTTGGTTTTCAGTCTTTAGATTTTACACTTTATGATGGATAGATGAGTTTATGAAAGAAAAACATTTTTTTGTACTCTTCATGTTAAGAAACAAGCCTCTTTTTTACTTTTAATAGGATCTTACAGACCGACTCCAATGAAAATGGTGTTTTTGGTATTTTTAACATGTTCTTGTGGCATTTTTCTGATGATGGAGAACATAAATAAAGAATTGATAAGAATCAGGAGCAATTAAAAGAAATGCAGTTTGAAAAAGCTTGTAGTTGTGACGTACAAACTACTAGTGGGCTACCATAATGTCGTATTTGTAACGTAGAATACTCGCTGGGCGGGCCAAAGTCTTCCTCCTCTGCTCCATTCTGATGCATCCACCTGCAGACAAATAGATCCATGAACCACTTTGTTTTCCTCGTCTGAGCTGGAATCGGTATTAAAACTGGACAGCTGGACATCTCCAATATTGCTCGCCATTTTTGTTGCGCTGATAATGTTAGGTTGGGGGTGGGAGAGGCTGTAAGCTGGAGGGAGAGCGACTGATGGGATATCAGTAGAGACTTACTTGCCACCAACAGTCCACAGCTCATAGGTGAATTTTCTAATGAACTTCTGCCGCTCTGCAGAAACTATGTCCTAGAAAACGAGTTTTTTGATTTTGGCTAAAAACTGCATCTTCTTACCAAAATAACACCCCCCACTCGAAATGTCTAAACAATCTCTGGCCACTTTTAAAAGTCAAGTTTATTGTCAATTCTGATACATCGACATATATATAATATAATCTTGCAAAATCTTGTTTCTTTCTAGTTCCTGGGTCAAATAGAAAACTCGTCTGAACTGGAATCTGGATCTAAACGGTCCGGCTGAATAGCTCCGATATTGCGCACCGTTTGTGTTGTTGGGCAGGGGGTGTGAGGGGCTGTAAGCTAGTGGGGTAGAGTGTAAACAAATTAAAATTAACGGAGCTAACATCTGCGCCAACAGTCCCATCCACAACCCAGAGGCGAGTAAATGAACTCCTGCTGGGCTGCAGAAAATATGTCCTAAAAAAATGACACAAGTTTTTTTTAAATTTAGCATAATCCTAATTAAAAGACGCCTGGGAACCCTTTGAAAATAGAAAAAAATATGGTTGGAATGGGATTTTAAAGGAAACTCATCCATCCTAAAAGGTAGAGGCACCAGAATGGCACCTTGTGGGACTCCACTTTTATTTCTTCTCTCGTATTGCATCCGCCGCACCATTTGTGTCCTTCTTTAATTATTTCTTCAAATGATTTTACGACTTTGTTGGCTGTTTGGCGTCATTCGTATCAACACTGACAACGAGCAATAACTGATGACTCCTCGGGTTAATTTGCCTCTGGACGGAACTGAAAGAAGGGCAGTTGGGGCAGTATTCCAAAAGGGACTTCATTTGATCATGAAAGTAATAAAATCACATTACGGATGCAGCAGGTTCTGCTGTCTGAATGACAAAACTACTATAAACATTCCCGGGACGTTTCGCCATCTGCAGGTTCAGCCGCCGTTACTGGCCTTCAGTGATGTCAGTACTTGTTTATGGCCCACAGTCATAAACAGCAGCTTCAGTCATCACTGGAGATAAATAAAACAAGACAAAATAGTAAAAGGAAAGACAAATGTTCATTATGTTCCTTCTGCACAATTCCTAGAAAGGGTTTAGAGAAGCCCTACATGGAAAAAACGTTTTATCCTCCATCTATGCGCTGCTGCAGGCGACTGTTTGAGTGTCATAAAAAGAAAAAACTGAAGGTTCCCGTTTTATACAAGACCAGGAAAAATCGCAAAAAGAGGCTTATAAAACAAGCATTGATGTGTAAAAGTCAGACAACCTAAATATAAAGGGAAACAATCTTATCAAACGCCCTGAGAGACAGAAAAGGAAGTGGTGGCGGCAGTAAAAGCCGAGCCAGTCGGGCAGCGGTGACTCACCCTCACCTGAGATGGTCCGGAAACACGCCCACTCCAGAGGAACGGCCTTTCAGGAGGAAACCTTTGAAGGGAGTTGAGCACCAACCCTGCAGGTCTGTAGAGGATGGAGGATCCTTAGCGGGCGCATGAAAACACCTGAAACTTGACGGGTTTGATATCTGATTAGTTAGAACAGGGGTCCCCAAATCCAGGCCTGCTGGTTTTCCAGAAACCCCTCCTTATTTGCTGCTGATTACCTGGATCAGGTGTGTTTAGCCAATAAGGAGCTTCAAAGGCAGGTTGGTTGGAAAACTCGTTGGACACCGGCCCTCCAGGCTTGGATTTGGGGACCCCTGAGTTAGAACTCTTTACAGGATTTGAGCGTTCATTGAGCACGTCCAATGCAGACTGTGACGGAGAAGCGAAGGCCTTTTTACTGCCCCGCCATAAGTCTACCCTTGTTGTCCGTGGTTACGCACAAGCACAGATACACACGGCACACCTGAGAGCTGCTGTAAGTTCAAAACACAGCAGGAGGAAATGGTGTGCGCAGGAGAGTGTGTCACGATCCTGGAATTCTTTTGGTCTGGCTCTTTCTGTCTTATCAAACCCCGAGTATCGCCTCCAACAAAAGGAGCTGGAACCATTTCCCCCAGGCCTTTCATGAAGCCACATTCCAGTTTTCATGGACAGATTTCTTCTCCCTGCATTGTGACCTGCTGGTGGAAATACACTCAACTCTGCTGCTTCATCCTCCTCTCAGTTTCCAACCATCAACCCTGGGTCTGGTGTTACTCTGTGGCGACCTCTGCTGGAATAACCCACAAAAGTCCAACAAGTTTGGCTGCTTATCATCAAGGTGTTTTCAAACCTGCAACCAGTCAGTCTTCCTGAAGTTAGATCAGAGTCAAAGAGGAGACGATCTCCAAGCAGCTTGATGTTCCTCTGACATCAGCTGGACGGGTTCTTCTGACACTCGGGACAGAAGACAACCTACCTGGTGGCCAAAAAGTGAAGTGCAACCTCACTCAGTGCACGTCAAAGTCTGACAAGTGGCCTTGTGGTAGAGCGTCCACCCTGAGACTGGAAGAATGTGAGTTCAAAACCATGGCAGAGTCATACCGAGATGCTAAAATTAGGACTCCCTTCTTGATCTTTCAGCATTAAGGGGTTGGATTGGGGGGGTTTAACCACCAAATGGTTCCTGAGCAGCTCACCGCTCCCCCATCCTGGGGATGGGTCAAATGCAGAGAAATGTCCCACGCCTAGCTGCGTGACAGCTAATGGGACTTTAACATCTTCATATAAGACAAACGTGGAGCTTTTTGGAAACCTCACTTCACAGATGCCGAAGCAAAGAGAAGAAAGTCCTGCTGTGAAACAAAGAGGAGGCGTTGCTGCTTCTGACACAGAATCGGTGCAGAGAAATCTGAAAACCATCAAGTCGTTCTGGAATCACTGGGCCTCCTGCTGTCTGAAGCCACGAACGTGCGTTCAAGAACATGAGGACAGCCCTTGGTTTTCACCAGGATGTGCAGGGAGGGCTTCTTCTTCCCCAAGCGTGGATTTTAGGTCCTACACTTTTTAACTTGTATATGTTGCCTCTTGGGGATGTCATCAGCTATGCTGATGATACACAGCTTCATATCGTTGTGTTTCAAGATGACCTTGAACCTATTAACACTCTTTTAAATTGTATCTGAGCTATAAGGTAATGGATGGCAGAAAACGTCTTACAGCTCAACCAGGACAAAACTGAAATTTTAATCATCGGTTCTGAAGACAAGAGAGAGATGATTTGACCACATCTTCTGAATTTTAAACCTTCTCATTGTGTGAGAAACCTGGACGTACTTTTTTACTCTGAGCTAAGTTTTATCCCACACATTAAAAGTGTTGTTAAGACAGGATGTTGTATCTCAAAAACATTGCCAGAGTCCGCCCGTTCCTCATTCTTGGCAGCACAGAGGTGTTGATGCAAGCTTTTATTTTCAGTCCTTTAGATTGTTGTAATGCTGCGCAGGAGGGTCTAAGGGCAGTCAGTAATGTCCAGTTTAGTTTAGTCTGCTTACTGTTCCTATTGAATTCTATGTATTCATGATCCTTGGGATTATATGTTTACTTTGCAATTACCGGCACGAAGCCCATTGATTGTTGTGATTTTGGGCTATTGAATTGAATTCATGCCCTGTTCTCTGATTTACACAAAAAGTCGCTTCCAAATTTACAACTACTACACAACTCAGCGACACGAGTTCTGACTGGGACCAGAGGGTGGGAACACATTACACCCATTTTAAAATTATGCGTTTCAGAATTGATTTTAAGATTCTTTCAACGGTTTGTAAATGTTTTGATGGTCTTGGGCCTTCGTATTTAGGTGATCTACTTTTAAAGTATGAGCCCTCACGGACCCTGAGGTCCTCTGGTGCTGGACATTTAGTTGTCCCTAAGGTGAGGACCAGAACTTATGGTGAGGCTTTGTTCTGCCGTCACGGTCCTCGCCTGTGGAACAGTCTGCCGGAGAACCTCAGGGCCACAGAGACTGTAGAAGAGCCTCAAGGCCCATCTTTTTAATTTGGCTTTTAGTTGATTTTATCTGCTTATTTATTCAATTAGTTTTAATGCATTTTTTCATTCATTTATTCATTTTCCACCGTTTCTCCCTTTCGGGGTCACGGAGCTGCTGGAGCCTATCCCAGCCACTTATGGGCGAAGGCAGGGGACGCCCTGGACAGGTCGCCAGTCTGTCGCAGTTTAATGCATTTTAATTTATGCATTTAATTTGATTTTATGCATTAGATCTTATTCTCAATTTAGTGTTGTTTTTAAAAAAAAGTACATTTCAAGTATTAAGTATTTAATTTTAGCATAATCTTATGACTTTAGTGTTTCTTGTGGGGATCTTTTCTACCTGGACTGGCTGGTTTCTATTAGAAGTTACCTTTAAAGTATTCATTTTCTGTGGGGTCATGGGTCATATGTGGGTTGGGTTTTTATTGTAACATTGTGTATGAATTTTGGGGGTTTTTTTTATGTTAAAGCGCTTTGAGTTGCACAAGGGATGAGAAGGTATTTTCATAAATGGAGTTTGATTGCATTCTTTTTCTACTGTTTAGCACATGTCCGCCACCTACAGTTGGAAGAGGTTTGGTGCCAAATGTTGAAGCGATGAAAATCTGCTGAATCTTGCTTCAGGATTTTTACTTTCACAGCTCTATTCCAATATTTAAAAGACTTTGTGTTCCACTCGGAAAATCTGTAATTTCTTCTTCCGTCGTTTAAAAAGGACGCCATCCATACCTCGCTACCAAATCCGACTCCCTGATTGTTTAAAGTTTAACGGGTTTAACTTTCAACGCGCGTTTAGTACGTAAATCACGAAAAAAGTCGTAGAAACTTTAACAGCTAAACGTGAGCTAGAGAACACGGAGCCCGAAAAGCACGTTCATGCCGATTTTTGATTGGAAGCGTCCGCCTGAACGCGTCGGGGACGATGTGAACGTAGGTTTAGAGCTTACTCAAGGGGATAATGACCAAAAGACACCCGCATCTACAGTCACACATGCAAAGGTTCAGAACGTTCTGAAGAGTTCTCCTGTGAGCTCCGATCTAAATCCATGTTGAGGATCAGTGGAAGTCTGAGAAAACTGGAGCAGTTCAGTCACAAGAACTGAAGCACAATACCTGTTGAATGCGGATGGAGAGGTCCCATTGAGGCTACCATGGTCTACTGTTTTAATTCTACTTAAACAGGATTGGTTTTCAATTTAGATTTTTGTTTCTTGGTCTAAAAAAATCTCAAAAAGTTACAGAAAAGTCGTTTTTCAAATATAAGTGGAACGCTGAGGTTACAGGGAGCAGAGGAGAAGAAGGTGGAGGACTGTGAGAGTCATCCGGTCAGAACAACAGAAGTGAGTGAACAAGCAGGTTGGAATGGGTGGAGGAGGGTTTCAGGTGTGAAGGAAGGCTGTGGTGAGAGCGACTATGCTGTTGGATTAGACACTCTGATGCAGACAGGAGGCAGAGCTGGAGGGAGAAGAGACGAAGATGCTGAGGTTCTCTGTGGGAGTGACCAGGAAGGATCCGGAATCAGAGGAACGGATCGTGGTTTCAGAGATGTTTGGAGGAATGTTTTTGATGTCTAGATGTTCAGGAGATTCATGCAGGGAAGCAGATTGAGATGGTTTGAGAGGAGGAACAGTGATGATGTTGGAAAACGGATGCTGAGGTTGGAGAAGCCAGGAGGAAGAGGAGGACTGAGCGTGGTATTTGCTGTGGAGAACCCGGAGAAGTATGGGGTTCCATTTGGGCCAAAAAATGTTTTTGTGGTTTGCATCTTTGCATAAATCTGGTTATTCTGTTTTTTTTAATACGCTGAATTCAGTTTTATGACATTTTACGTTGTGTCACACAGCCACTACGTGCATTTTGCGCACATTGCAAGGATGTAAATTGGTCATACGTGAAAACACGTGGATAAAGTGTGAAAGTATGATAATCTTTCACAGATGCATTACGAATGAACCACGTTAAAACCTTCGGAAGTAGTACGAATAAACCACACAAAAAACATGTCAATCAATGTAAAACATGAACCGTGCGTGATTATAGTGCTTTTTATATACGAAACAATTACGAACAATTACGAAATTTGAACGTGGTATGTGCGGCGTATTCACGATATCTGGTGAGGGAGGGGTGCCAGCTTTGTGTAATTGTTCTATGTTTTCTGCTTGATTAAATTTTTATATTTTATGGCCTTTTTATTTGCTTTTATGTAAAGCGCTTCGTGTTTTCAGTCGAAATGAAAGGCGCTAAACAAATAAATAAAGTTTGAGTTTGATATAAAAGTTGTACATCGGTGGTACACGATGTCCATCAGACATGCGTGGAACGGTCAAGTATAGCTACAACTTTGCATCTCGCACAAATCACGCACAGTTGTGTAAATTTGACGTAATAATTGCGTATAAACTATGTTAAATAAGCATAAACTGTGACCAAACATTTTGAAGAACTCAAAAGCCAGTCTTGTTTTTTTATTTTTGTATTTGATCTATTTCTATTTGTTGTTTCCATTTTGTATTATTCTTTTTTGCTGCTGTTTATTGCCTTGATCCAAAATTAACAAACAGACAAAAAAAAAGTCAAATTACTTCAACTTTACTCTTGGATTCTCCAGGATTAAAAGTGTTTTTCTGTATATTGCAAAAAGAAGATCATGTAGAAAAGAATCACATTAAAATGTTTTAAATTAATGCAAGATGTTGCCTGTCAGGGGAGTTATAAAATGAATATACAGTACAGTGAGAATCTGCTGCATGTGTTTGATCAAACATATTAATGGTTTACTTCCTGTATGAAGCCAGGGTTCTGGATTTGTTCTGTTCTTTTCAGGAAAAAAAGGATTGGATCAACCCAACAAGATAAAAGAAGTGTTATTTACATTCTACTGCATCCTGTTAAATGATTTTTGGCGCAGTTGTGTACATTTTGTGGATCACAAGAATAAATAATTTGCCGTTTGTTTGTGAATTGTATACACAAATACATTTCAGACTGACACTGGAAATCACATTTGTTGTAAAACTGGAAAAAAAAAAACTTTTAACCTTCCATTAAAAGACAAAACATGGAGCAGAACTTTATTTTCATATTACAATTGTATTTTATATTTATAAAAGAAAATGGTCAAACCTAATTTAAGCACTTTTTGCAGTAATAAATACAATGTTGTCAAGTTATCAAATAAATTATACTTGAAAGGGAACTTAAAAAAACGATATCATTGTTAGTTTATTTGTGATGCTTCTGTACTTTGGCTGTATACATTTGTTTTTATGTATTTATTAATTTTCTCAATCCTTGGTTATCACACTTTGGTTTTTAAATAAAATGTGTTGGAGGATTGCGTCATCTTTTGCAGCCGTTTGTTGATGCGTCTGCATGTGTTCATGTGTGCGTACAGCGGCCTCTAGTGGGGGAGAGAAGAGCCTGTAGTTTTGCAAGTTCTCTACGTCACCACAAAAGCTCTCCTCCCATTGGCTGCCGGGCTTGGATCACGTGACTCCCTCTCTGAGTTTGCTGTGAAGCTAAAAGACAGAAACAAAACAATGAGCGCTTCTAGCTGATTTTCTCCTCAAAAACAAACATCGAACCCGCGACATAAAATGCTTTAAGACGCAGATTCAGGTGGATTTGAACTATCAACGTGAGTTTTCCTCAATTTTATTATTATTATTTTTTTTTTTAGGAAAAATGTTTTGGTTTTGTCCGCTAGCTTTTGCTCTGTTTGTGTTCGGTTTTGGTTATTAAAACGTTAAATATTCACTTAAACTCAGGAGAAATAATCAACTTTGGCTTCATTACGGGAACATTTTTTGGTACTTTTCTACGTCTGACATGTTTTTATCTGTTAAAAAAGTCAGCGAACAATTCAGATGTTTGGGATTTTACTCAAGTTAAGTCAAAATGTTTCATACTGGAGTTTTTATTTGAATAAATCAAACCTTTGATATATATTTTTTTAATCTTCCAAGCATATTTAAACCGTATAGTTGGTGTTTTTCCTTCATTTTGGTTGTTTTATATTTTAAAGGCTGGATTTTGTTTCTTTATATTTAAAACCTTCAAATGATCCTTTTAGTTCTCGGAAAGACCGACTCAAACTCTGTTCAGCTCAGTCATTCATTCATAAGTTTGAAAAGTTTTTGTGTTTTTGGATCAGAACCAAAATGAGAAGTTAGGTCAATAAGAGAATAAACTTACACGTTTAGTCTCTTATCAGTTACAAATAAAGTTTAAATGAGTTTAGAAATCTTTAAATGATTGAATATCTTTTTAAATATATATTTTTTTGATCAAAATGAAAGTTCCAACTTTTGGTTTCTAAAGCAAAACAAGAAAAGCGGGTCGTGTGTCAGCAGAACTATTCCTGTCAGCTGTTTGTTAACAGGAAGTAAACAGAAAAGCTTGTTCCTGATGGGAGAACTCTGTTCTAATGGGTTCCTGATCTCCATAATATTAAAGTTCAGCCTCAATAGAAACTCCAAACAAACAAATATTAGTTGGATGAAGAAAAACAACGTTTTCCTTCTGGAGTAAAAGATGAACTAAAGTGCTTCACTCTGATTATAACGTCTGACAGATTAGCTGTTAATAAGGTTTTTAGTGGAGACTGTCGTTTAAAGGTTTTGGTTTAAATGGGTCAGGTGGTTCTGATCTGGTCCGACTCAGAACTGAGATGTTACCTGCTCACAGGTCTTGACTTAATTAAAAAAAATAGTTGCAGCGGATCAGATCGGTGTCAGAGCTTCTCCGGTTTGATCTCAGGTCCCTGAAGCTGAGCCGACCTCGACTGATAAGCCTTTTTTTTTCAGGTTGGGGCTTGGCTCTGCAGCAGCTGATAACAACATGGGGCATACCTGCTGCATTAATGATTGGTCAGCCCAACCTGTTTTCTTTAGTGTTTTGGCAGAAATGAGACTTGTCTGGTGAACTGCTGTTGCTCCCCTTTAAGATTTAAACAAACTTGCCTTTTTGTACATCGTTGGTTGCAGCATAGTGAAACGAAGATGTAAGGGGTCTAGTCTACCCTTAAAGGCTACCGAGTTGGGTCAAGCACTTACTCCAGATCAAACAACTGTAGTCTCTATCTGAAGGGTAGGTGGTCTTCCTCCACAGTGGTCTTCAAAGCCTGGTGCACATCACTGCACAGCTAAAGACTATCAAGCTACGTACAGACCTGCCATTGGCATGTTTAGCCTGTGGTGTTTACACTGAACATGCAGGGAGGGGCTTCTTCTTCTTTCTCTACTCTTTACTGGAACATGTTGGCCGCCTACAGTTGGAAGAGGCTACAGGCTTGGTGCAAAATGTCAAAGCGGTGCAAACCTTGCCACTTTGATACGGTGCGGAAATGGTTCGATACATTGCTAGCGTCTTTGCGATGACGGACATTGATTAGCATCATGTCAGCAGACTGGTCTTGGTTTATCTTTATTTAAAAAACAGACACTGTCAAGCTTGCTGCAATGTCTGGGTTGACCAGAGAAACCAAATCCAAGTCACTTATGGGTCAAAGTCTGACCTGGTTTTACTGCCAGTGTGTGTTCCATGGCCATTCGTTTGGTATGGAGGTGTAATGATTAATCCGCTAATCGATTTCTATTTCTTCGATCCACCCAGGTCGATCAGAAGCAGAATCTGATCAAATCGAGCAAAACCATTAAAATGTCATTTCAAAATGAAATAAATAGATTCAAATCAATTATGGACAATTTCATATAGAATGAGACAAAGTAAAAATGACATATGAGTCACAACAGTTGAATTCTTAGGCTAAAGATCTCCTGGATCAATTTTGTGTCCGTGAATCGCATCGTTCAAAATGAACCAACATCAACTATGAATTTATCAGCAACTGCTAATTGTGATTTGAATCGAATCCTTGTTAAAACGAATCGTTACACCCGTAGTTTTGTACGTAGACTCGTAAAAACATGTGTACCTACGTGTAAATCCAGGAGTTCTTAACTTGGAGGCCTAAAACATGCATTAACGCATGTTTATTTTGGTTTTTCCAAGGAACTAGCAACTTGTACGCACGTTTCCGAGGGCGGTGTGAACGTAGCTTCGGGGATTCATGCAACACAGGAGAATTGCTACCCTAGAAAGCTACAACAGCTTCAGCTACAAAGATTGCGCTGCCACCTGGAGTTTGTTCCTGCCTTCACAGAATTATGTTAACCCCAAATACTAACGGATAAAACTGCACAGGCTAAGCCTACTAGTTTTTCGTCTAGTTACTAGACAAATAGTCTTTTTGTAGTTGACTTGAATCTTCTTTTAACAGGATCAGGAGCCCGGTGGCTGAGCAGCACCTGTAACTAAGTGCTGTGGGCCGGGCAGTGACCTCAGGGCTGTCTGGCTTGGATAAAAGGAAGTCCTGGTTAATGAGTAACAGTGGCGATGTGGCCTGGCGCTACAGGTGGAGTGGGTGGGGGTTGGCGCGCTGATAAGGGAGGCTGAGTTTTAGTAGGGCAGGCTGGCAGTGAAAAGACAGACTGTGGCTTTATTGTCTGCACTTTAATATATTGGGAATATTTTGACAAGCAGATTTTTCCATTCAGTTCTTGTAAAAAGGAACAGAACAAAAGGAGAAAAGGAAAGAAATGATTAACAAATGTCCATCAATTATGTTTTAAAAGGACGGGGGGAAAAACAAAATTGTGCAAAAACAACTTTTTACTATTATATGAAATCAAAACGATTTATTTACTCCACACAACTTTTGAGTCAATGGTAGTGGGATTATTGACAAAGATGAAGAAATCACCAATACAAGCTTCTTTAAGCATTGCAATAATACCCTTCAAAAGTCTTTTGCCCACCTTTTTAAAATGTTGTGTTCATGAAACTATTAATAATCACAACGATAATTAAAACAAGTTTCGATGGAAACATAAAATGTCAAATATTTCAAAGTATGGTGTTGTAGTGGTCAGCACTCCAGAAGGCCCTGGTTCAAATCCCAGCTGGGTTCTTTTTCTGTGAAGTCTGCGTGTTCCTCTTGTGCATCCATGGTTTCCTCCCACAGTTCACAAACTACCTTCATAGGTTCACTGATGATTCTAAGTTGTCCCCAGATGCACATGTGATTTTGTGGCCCTGCACCAGACTGGCGAACGGTCCAGGGGGTAACCCCGCCTTTGCCCCACAGTAGTTGGAACAGGCTCCAGCAACCCTGTGACCCCGAAAGGGATTGAACAGGTTTGGAAAACGAATGGATGATTGTGTAGAGACAGGAGCTGTAAGGCAAATCAGCGCAAGGAGCTGGTAGAGAAGCAGATAACCTTGGTCCCAGAAAAACATCAACACAAACCAGGTGTGAGTAATGTAAGGGTTAATGGCCGACGAAGTGTGCATCATCACTTTTTAACGCACGCCTTGGAAGCCTGAACCGTGCGACCCGAAGCGGAGTTTAACGCACTTGCTTCCGCGAAGTTCGTTAAAAAGTGACAATGCACACTTCGAAGGTCATTAACCCGCTTATACCATGGTCACTTACAAAAGAAATAAATAGTAACCAGTTTTTAGTCCTTAATTCTTGTTTTTTTCTAATTTGGATCGCTTTTCTCTCAAAAAGCAGACTATTTGTTACGTGGTGCGGCGTGTCACGTAACAAATAGTCCACATCGCGCCGCACCACCGTTGCAGTCAAGACTCGGCGATATAAAGCGATATATATATATATGCTGATCTTTCCGATGGGTTGAATAAAGCATCAGTTCAGAGAGAAAGTTCACCTCTTACCGCTTGTTTTTGTCCAAATGATGAAGCAAAAGGTTGTTTTAAAGGAGCCGGCAAAGTGATACAAAACATTTAAGATAGGTGACCGGAACTTCTTTTTTCACTGTGCGGTTATCCTGTGGTAAATCACTTTTTAACAACAGCCAATCAGAATCGAGTGTTCACCCGGACCGTGGTATAAAGAAAGTAGAACAGCTAATTGGAACAAAAAGAGAAATCCATCAACAGGGATGTGTAAAACTAGAGAAAACCAGATGTTTTATGTAGCAAAAACAAAATGGTTTTGTAGTTTTTTTTAAGATAAATAAACCAAAACCATCCAAGAATCCTGAAAAAATTGAACAGAGGCTTTTAATTTGAAAAACAAGTTAGATTATCTCTAATTGACTGCGTTTACCTTTCTCTCTTCATTCAATACTTTTCATCTGATACCAATATTTTTGTAGCAGACTGATTCCATTTCAGCTAATAGATGGACTGACGATCTTCGTACCGACCACAGCCAGCAGGGCTGCGTCACTTCCTGTGGCCGGATGAATACGAACCGAGAAACGCTAAAACATTCAGGAAAAACACAATAAAACTTTGATTTTCACATTTGTTTTATCTGTAAAAGATGTTCTTTTCCGTCAGTTCAGTTGCGATGATAAACTAAAGGTTGTCTTCTTCAGCTGTATTCACACATATACGTTTATTCTTTAAAGAGCAGGTTTTCTAAAGTTGTTTGATGTTTCCATTGTGAGTGATTCCTGCTGTTTTAGCTTCAGATGAGGTTTGTGTTTGTAATAATTACATAAAAGTAAGTTTAATTATTATATAACTGCACTTAAACATGGACTGCAAGGTAGTTATAAACACAAAACACTGTTAAAATAGAAAAATGCATTTTTCTAGAATTGCTCAAAATAGAACAAGTTCCTAAATCTTATGGTTTCCTCTGCAAATCCTTTTTCCCCCAAACTCGATTGTGCCGTAAAAGAAAAAAAATGTGTCCAATAATTTGAGCACATATTTTTAAAGTTTTTGTTTGAATCAAATGTTTTTCTTGTTTATTTTTCTTTGACAATGTTTTTGTTTTTTAATAAAACTGTTAAAAAAATAAAACGTTGGTTGATCCGGATCCCTCTTTCCAGTAGCCTTGATTGTGAATTTAATGCGAGGAACACTTATTTTGAATCATTCTTTTTCATTTACAAGGCCAACTTACCTGTTATAGTATATACATCTACAGTGGCGGGCGGTTCGTTGACCAGTGAGTTGGTCAGTGGTTCAAATCCCTGGTCAGACAGTCATTGGGTCCTCTAGTGGAAATAATGTGGACTAAAATTGATGTGAAAGAGGAACTGAGAGCAGCCGTTTTTATCAAAAATATTGATGTTCTCTGCAAAACATTTGAAGTTGCAGGATTTGTTTGTTGCTGTTTTAAGTCTGAAACTAGTGACGCAGCAGCAACGGCGCCCGAATCCTACAGTCAGACGGCGTTTGAGCGCTCAGGTGGCGGCCGATGTTCTCAATTGATCCTGAAGAGCCGGCTGGAATGTGAGGTTGATTCACATCGATCTCTGTCAGGCAGACGCGTTTAGATAAGACCCCGATACCGACCCCAAACAGGTTGCCTTGACAACTAAAGTCACCTTTAACCTCAGTACCTTAGAGCTTCACTTCCTCATTCTGTAGTGGAGTGGTAGTGGGGGTGGTGGGGGGGGTAAGATTAACATCAGGAATTTATTCAGGCAGTCAAAGCATCAAGAGATTAGTTTGTGAAGCTGATATTATTACATATGTCTGGTTAATGATTGACGTTTGTGCGCTCAGAGCGTGGTCACTTCTCGAATGGCGAGTTTCCCCTGGATGATGTCAAACAACAACCTTCACTCGCCGCCTGTCACCCGAAACCCTCGCCGGTCAAACCTCCAGCCTCCGACTCTGTTTTTCCTCGGTCTTAGCGGAGCGAAACAATGCAGATGAAATCCTCTGCATTCACCGTCGGGGCGTGAAGTTTTGGGCCTTTAAGAGTCCGACTAACGAGGGTCTAAAGAGACCCCTCCCAGGGCTCCACCCCCCTCCTCTTCCCACACTGAGACCTGGTTCGACCGGACGGGGTAATCAGTTACCTGCTCCATCTGACCCCAGCAAAACACAACTTGACAACAACCACAGGGGTCATTTCAGAACCAAGGCCACATCCAGACTGAGAGGACGCTTGTTCCAAGAATAGTGAGAGAGGCACAAACATATGAAGTCCTCCTTGCTAATCCTGTGATCATTTTTCAATTTCTTGATATAAAAATGAGTCAAATTGTCCTGTTTTCTTCCAAAAATGTTTCATCCCAAGGAAAGGAGAATGAAAATGTGAATGAAAAATGAAAAACTTTTAGGTGGAGTTTTCTGGAAAAAGCAGCGTCTCAGTTATTTGTTATTTTTACATTTAATTTCTAATACAAAATGAAAATAAACAGGAGAGTTTAAAGCAGATAAAAAAACAAGACAGTGTTCTTGAAAAGGAATGGGTAGAAGAAAAAATCGCGTATGTTCCCACCGTTTATTGTGAATATTTGCATTCACAGTTATTTCTTTGCATTACCTTCTGTTTAGCACCTTTGCAAAAGCGACATTTGCTTAATTGTTCTTTTCTAGCCATGTAAAGTTCCATCAGTGACATGTTGTATGTTTATTTTAACACATGTAAAAGTTTTAAACCCTTATTCATCATGTGAATATTCTGCTTTTTGAAGTTCAGCTGATTTCTTAACTCAACCCGTCTCTGTCCTTGAACATTTGTTGTAAGTTTATTGGAAGTAAGTTATTTCTGGTTTTGTACATGATGAGTGCTGTTTTAAGTTTCACTAGTTTGTGTCCCATAATCTACACCATGAACTATTTAAATAGCTGTTTTTGTAAGATGTACAAACACGGTGAATCTACGCCAACTTCTGCACTGTATTGTAAATATGGTTTTATTATCGATGGATGTATTAGTAGACATGCTTTGTGAGTGTATGGCGCGTTTTTCCCAACACTGCTATCCTTTTAGCCAGTTTAGCTCTGACTTGCTTCCTTTGTAGCTTCCTGTTTATTTTGTCGTCCACAATCACTCCATGGAATGTTCTGATCAACAGTGTCAAAAGCCTTTTTCAGATCAATGACTCCTACTATGAACTTTGTGTTATATGTACTACTTATAATTTCTTCAGTTGATTACATAATCGCCGTGGATGTTGATCTAGTTTTTCTGAAACCATATTAATCGTTGGATATTAGTTTATGTTTCTCAACAGAATTTTCCAGACTTGTGAGGAATACTTTTTCAAGTATTCTTGAGAATTGGCAGAGTAAAGACACTGCTCTGTAATTTGTTAGTTGATGTTTGTCCCCTGATTTGTGTCATGGAATTACTTTAGCTAGTTTTTTGTGGAAATGTTCCTGTTTAAAATGATAAATTACAAATGCAGGTTAACAATGGAATCAATGACCTTTTTACCACATTCATATTAATTCTGTTACAGTCTGTGGATGTTTTGTTTTTGGAATTCTTTGAGCATTTTTAGAATTTCTTTTGCTTCCACAGGTTTCAAATAGTGGTGTTCAGTAGTTTCCTTTTCTGATTTATTGGTACAGTTTTTTTCTTCAGCTGACTTTGACCCACTTTTACAAAATTTTAAATAAACTCCATAGTCACATCGTTAATATTAGTGTACATCTCATTTTTACTAACCATAAAGTCTAGATTTGTTTTCTCTTTGTGTTTTCTAGTGACACTGTTCAATACTTTCCAAATTCCCTTCAGTGATAAAGCTGAAACAGCTTTTTCTGCTTCATCTGCACTAAATATAATCACGTGACGATGAAGGAAAAGCAGCAACATTTTTAGATCACCTCTAAAAGCCTTTAAAGAACCTTAATAACTGTTTTAAATATGTTGGTAAAACATTGTAGGATTGTAAGATTCATCTGCGTTTATTAATAAAGTAAACATTTTGAAAGCTCTAAATGGAAAACTCAGCGAGCGGTTTGATGAATGATTCACGATAAGCAGAGTGAAGGAAGCTGGTTGTTCTGATTGTCTCTGCATGTTTCTGTGCAGCCGTTCGTCAGGGGTCTGCCACCTTCCACGCTTAACAACCCTTGTGCTATCCTATGACCCCACCCTTACACTGACGTGTTCTCCCTACCATGACGAAGGTGGATAAAGGTGGAAAGATTTCATGTAATCCATGCAGCGCACTGTCCAGTGGGTCTAGATGACCCAACTCCCAATGTTAAAGTGGCTAGGATAGAACAAGGGTTACAAAGCAAAAAGCCCAGCAGGAGACATAAAGTCTTAGATATAAGATAAAATCAGAATAAAACATGGTAACATGCATTTACTCAAGCGCATGGACATTTTATGAAAAGCAGGTTTTCAAGTGAATCAGACAGTTATTCTGAATTAAATTTAGATAAATCTGTCAGAACATGAATCCTCTGTCATTTTTCCTTCAACAGCTTGTTGTATTTGTAGTTTTCATGTCAACGGCGCCGCAGAGCCAACAACAGACACGTTCTACTTGTGCGCTCTGTTTTAGGTACTTTTTGAGTGACTTACCCATGTTCACACTGGACAAGCAGGGAGGGGCTTCTTCTTCTTCTACTTTTTCCTTATTTTCTACTGTTTACTAGCACATGTTGGAAGAGGCTTTAAATCTCGAAGAAGCAGTTGAAATCTGGCTGTTTGGGCAGGAGACAGAAACGGTTCGGTTCAGCGTTCTTGGAAATAGCATCACGTCAGGAGAGTTGGCTCGGTGCATCTTTATTTAAACGCAGACGTTGTCAGGCTCGTTGCCGTGTCTTGGTTCTCCAGATCAACTAAATCCATTCATCACGACCAAATCTGGTCAAAGTTGGGACCTGGTTTTACTGGCAATGTGTGTTCAATGTAAAAAAAAGAAAAAGAAAACGATTTAAAAACAGCGTTGCTGTACGTGAACTGCAGAGTTTTCAACGTGGAAGCCGAAACTCACATTTACGCGTGTTTATGTAGACTTCTCTTTGGAAGTGGCCGCTTGAACTCAGTGAGCCTGGCTTTACGCTGAACCCTTTTTTTTGTTGGAAGAAAAAGTCTGCTAGTGGAGCGGAGTTTAGTGGGAACATCAGATGCATCAGAGGAAGTTTGATTGGCCATTCTGCATGTAATGGCGTACTTCACAGCGATGTTATGTTCATTTATTTCTGATGGCCTGCGCCCTGATCCACCCACACTTTTTTGGCAATTTAATTTAGTCAATCTTTCGAGGTGGTCTCGGTTCGTTTCCCATAGAACCGAACTCCAGTTCACTCTGACTTTCCTCAGTCTGAATAGGTCCATGCTCGGAGCGGAACACCTGGATCAAAATGGCCACCGCAGCCAGGCATTATGGTTGTAAACAGCAAAGGAAGGAAGCAACCGTGACGCTGAGACACCAACTCAATGAAAAGTGGTCAGATGAATGCAGGCTTATTAAAACAACTTTTAACGTGATCCACTGTTTTCTCAGCAATCTGTATGTCACAAACATTTATCAGGCGATTTACCTGGTAAATCGCCTGTCCGTCCTGGGGGAGGATCCCTCCTTCATGTGGGCACCCCTGAGGTTTCTTCGTTTTTTCCGGAATCCGGTTTTTTTGGGAGTTTTTCCTTACTGCGAAGGGGGGTCTAAGGGCAGGGATGCCAGTATAGCTTAGTCAGTTTGTTAGTTCATTTTAGTATTTTTCTATTGAACTCTTTGTATTCGTGATCCTTTTGATTTCATGTTTTACTTCGAAGCCCATTGAGACGACTGTTGTTGTGATTTTGGGCTATACAAATAAAATTGAATTGAATTGAATTATCAGCGTAACTTCTTAGGCGTCGCCTCCAGAGTAACCGTCCTGCAGCACGACTCCACCGTACCAAAGCAAAAAGTGTTGTACCTGACCTTTACGTTGATCGACGAAATCTAAAGTTTGAATCTAAAGTTTGAACTATCCTGCCAAAGGTTGCAAATCGCAGGAGGACTTCCTTGATTTCCTTCTTTCGTTGTTTTGCCCCACCCTCGTGATTCCTGGCCAATGACTGAAGAGATCTTTAGTCACATGGTTTTGTTTACAAGCTTTTGTTTCTAAAATGGAAATCTGCGCTTGACAGCCGTCTGAATACACACCAAGCGCAAAGGTCCAGGACTCAATCCGGACCAAATGAAACGGACTCGGTTCGGACCAAAGGACTTTTTCAGCCTGAGTACACCCTAAGGCTGTGTCCACATTCCCTCCCTTCTCCCTTATTACTAAAAAAACCACGTAGTCCAGGACTGTCTAGTGCCCTGGATTTTAGAATCAATTGGGACACCATGCTCACTACTTTTTTTCTTTCAAAGGTAAATGTTACATCACCAATTCCAGGAAGTAAAACCTAGCAAATACGAACATTTTGCTAAGAGTATTTATGAATCCACTGTGTTCTGATGAACACGTGAAATAAAAACATCAAAATACATTTTTCCACAAAAACATTCAAATGCAATGCATTGTGGTCTATGTTTGTCCAATCTAGTGAAAATTGATGCACACTGGGTTTTTCGCAGAGACTTCTGGGAAATTTGTAGGGCACTCGACTTTCGGATTTGTAGATTCGGACAGCTCTACAAAATGAAGAACGCGTGACGTTACGCACTGTGCAGTGAAAGAATTTGGACACAACCTAAGTGAAATATTTTTTAGACGTTTTCTTCTAATGACATGCTGTGATAAAATAAAAGGCTTCAACCCAAAAAAAACAAAACATTTATCATTTTTTCATTTCCATGGACCTTTTCAATCTTAATATACATGAACAGAAAGGATCTTAATATTAGTAAACTCTAAACGAGCTGAATTTCTGTCATTTTAAGAGTCCAGCCGCCCCCTGTAGCTCCCAGGTCAATGCCTGGACTCCTTTATCAGCCCTCTGCTGTGGATGAACAGCCTGTTCTTTTGCCCCCATCAGCCCTCCCACACCAACCTACGACCATGGTCACCCATGTCTTACCGTAAACCATCAGGTCCAACTGGGGAACCAAAACAAACTGTCCAGTTCTGTTAGTCATCATTTGTCATGCTGTAAATCCAGATGCATAGTTATCATCTCAATCAGATTAAAAACCAGTGTTAGATTAAGAGGAAATGCTGGATTAAGACAGGTTTGAGGCGGCATATCAACTGAACTGATGGTAAATACCCACCACCTTGTCCCTGATTTGATCCTAATTCTTCGCTTTCAGACATTTTTTTACTTTAAAACTCTTCATGGCGGCCATCAGAATGACGACAAAGTTTCCCGGCCACATAAAGTCCAAAGTCTGGACTCCTGTTGACCGCTGGGCCTCAGATTTCTAGGGAAGGTTGTTGAGCAATTTAAAGTTTTTTTACTTGCTTTTCGGTGTGTCAGTAAACCAACCGTTTTGTCCGGAATACGTTTATGAGAGTCATCACAGCCGGCAGTCTTCAGGCCTGCAATTCCTGGTTGTCTTCAGACGGGACACGTTTGGTCTGGTTAAAAGGAACCAGAGTTCGTGTCCCCCGATGATCTCAGAAGAAGTTTTCAGTCTGAACACACCCAAGTGGACCCTGGTCCGGAACCAGGAACCGCTCTCAGACCCGTCTTTGGAGGTGGTCTCAGTTTGTTTGGTTGTTGTTTGTGTTTATTCACATAATTAGGATTTTGCGATTTTCGTTATTTTTTTACATTTCTAGAAATACAATCCAAAAAACTGCAAAAGGAATGAACAGAAACATCTGTAGAAGAACTTATCAACATCATCACTGAAACTTTCTATTCGTCTTTGGTTTTGCTTGAAAACGTTAACTTTGAAAGGATGCAACTCTTGAACACAGACACCTACTGGTTAACAAATTCAAATTCAACTTCAAATGAATTTATTTCTAAAGCACCTTTCATGTGAAGAAAACAGCTCAAGGTGCTGTACATAAAAACATACAAGAATGTAAAAACACCAATGCAAAAAATAATTAAATAAGCCCCTCAGAGTATCATACACAAAAACAAGCACAAGTAAAAGAGAAATGACAAAAAAAAAAAAAACGTTAAGAAATGAGAACCCAGAAGGCGCCGGCTGCCCTGTCCTCCTGTTGGTCTGGGTGTCAGCATAGACTCAAACACCCCTGCCGAGGGTGGGAAGACACTTGTAAACCGTCTGAAATGTAAAAGTGATACATAGAAAAGTTCAAATGTAAAAAACAGGTGAAATATAAACAATTAAGATAAGTTCATGCATAAGAGGTCTAAAAAACCTGAAGTATAAATAAGAATAAGTTAAGATTTTAAGACAACTTGAAAAAAAATACATATTAAACAAATAAATATGTACTAAAATATCATAAAATATGACAGTAAATCCCCCATAGGAGATCTAATTAAAAACTGAATTAAATAGATGCATCTTTAATTTCAACAGTGGATGAGGCCCTCACATCCTCAGGCAGGCCGTTCCGCAGACGAGGCCCACAGGGGTTTCTTGTTCTGACCCTAAGGACCTTCAGCAGGCCCGCGCCTGAGGATCTAAGGCCTGAATGTGATATAAAAGAAGGACCAAGACCATAAACACTCTTGTAAACTACTAAAAGAATCTGAAAATCAATCCTGAAGCTGACAGGGAGCCACTGCAGAGAGAACAAGCTAAAGGAAGGTTTTGCTGTTGCATGTTGGTAAAAACAAACACAGTAGATGCTACTTAAATCCTTGAAATGATTGTGGTCTGAGACTTAGTTTCCAGTGGATTTCATCTGTAGATAATATTATCAGCGCTTTAAGGGTTAAGAGGAAAGGAGCCGACACCGCCAGCACCTTTTATCCAGTCGGTTACCTGAGCCGCTTGTCTGCCTGCCAGACTGTTGGCTGCTCAACTGGGTGGCAACTGGTTTATAGCAGCCGTTCCGCTTCCTCCTCCACATCCGTTAACTGCGCAGGTGACTGGTTACCTGAACATCCTGGAGGCTGTGCAGAGCGAGAACACACAAAAGGATAGAGAAAGGATCAATGGGGAATGACGGATGGCGCCCAGCAGAACGCAGCGCATGAGTCAGGATGGCTGGTCAGGCTCTGTGGGCGTTGGCCTGATCTGAGGATTACCATCCAAACCCTTGTTTGGTTAACAGAACTTTTCTGAACCCGTTTGACTCCAGGTGTCTTTGCTTGTTTACTTTATAGGTTTTAATGAACCGGAGTCCTCAGAGAGTTTTCTCTGTTGATGAAGCTGATGGGAGTATATTTAAAAACTGCAGCAGAAGATTTTCAACAGCAAACAGAAACATACATGAACTTTCAGACTTTCTACTTTACAATTTGTTTTAATGATGTTTGTTTTTTTGGCAATTAGTTCAACCCCAGCTTCTTTTTGTACAGATATATATTTTGGATTCTATCACACAAACTTGAAACTCTATTCCAAATAAAAGATGTTGTCTTTTGTTTTTCCCCCCACAAAAGTTGAGAAAAATTTTCCAACAAAAATCAAACATGTGGAGACAAAATAAAAATGTATAAACATCCAAAAAAGACAAAGTCCAACATTTGCGTGTGTCAAAATTCCAGGGCTGCGTCCTTCAAAGGCCGCCGCCTTCCCAGGCGTCATTGGCCGGGTCCGTCGTCGAGCAGGGAGGCCGGATGTAGACGGCTGTGAATTTGGACGAGTCTGGCCTTTGGATAATTCCAGCCGTTACATCGGCGGATGTCCTGTCGCCTAGCAACCGGGAGTCCCGAACAGAGAAGAGTCGTGAACCGGGCATGGAGCTCAAAGTTTTCCTGGCTTAATTGATCCAACTTTTGAACTTGGAGGTGTAAGTATCTCCAACTCCCGGTCCCGCTTCACAGTCCGCCATTGTTGTCAGAAAATCGCCAGGTTCAGCCGCAGTGCATCTTGGGATATGGACAGCATAGAAGAATACACCAGACCAATCCCTGAAAGCGGGAAACAGAAGAATTTGTTGGCCGCGTTTGAGGGAGTCGTTGAATTTGGACGGCATTTGTGGCGGCGCTGTGACGTAAGCAGCCTTTAAATGCAGCCCAGGAAGAACGCCGCCTCCGAATTTGGACACAGCCAACGTGAAATATGTCTAAAAAAAACAGGTGAAGCTCCGAGGAATTATTTGACAACTGTGTTTCATAACTCTTGTTTTTTGCTTTTGTTTTTTTACACCAAACATTTCTTTTTTTTTTTTTTTCTTTTTTTTTAACTTGTCCTGTCCAACAGCTAGGCAGACAGATGAGAGCTGAGGGCCTCTTGGGTTGGACATATTTTACTTTAACAAGAGGGGTTATTAATCTTCAGACAAACCAAAGGTATGTCTGAATAAACCCCTTTTGTAATTGAGGCCAAACTTTATTAATTTCAAACATGTCTGAAAATCTTTGGTGTTGGACCGGACGGAAAAGGAAAGAGGGGAAGAAGAGAGAGGGACGTTAGAGAGAGGGGGGGTAGGGGGTGATAATAGGAGGGGAAGGGGGATAAGACCATGAAGCAGCATAAAGCAGCAAGTTTACTGGTTGTTAATCATTATGGTAAGGTTCAAATGAAAAAAAAAAACAAAACAAAAAAAGGGCGGAGCCTGTCCACACACACACTCAAAAGTTATAAACACACCTGTTAGTTGCAAAAATGTCCACCTGTCGACATGTACACAAAACAGATAGTGTTCACACGCATACTTATGCCTTAAAACCAACTAGTGTGAAATATTTCAGTCATTCAGTCTGTTGAGCTAACACCTGTGCTCAGGTGAGTGTTTATGTTCTTCTAAAATGGATGGTGGAACGTGAAAAGAAGGAGGGAGAGTGCCCAGCCATCCCCACCCCAAGACCCCCACCGCACCAGCAGCGGCAGCCGGAATCCCCCCAACGCCACACAGGAACCGGCAGGGAACAACCGCCGCCCGGGCGACCAAGCCCGCCACCCAGGCCAGGGCCAGCAGGGCCGCCGCAAGGCCCCCAGAGCCAGAGAGCAGGGAGGCACGGAGGGAAAGAGGGGGCCGCCCCAGCCCAACCAGGAGAGCAGCCCCCCCGCCGCGCCGGGAGAACCCAACGCAGGGCCCCACCGGAGAAGGACGCCCACAGCCCCAGACGAGCACCCCACCACCACCCAGGAGTTCCGGGCATCCCCCCGCCCCAACCCCAGGTACGAGCCAGGACCCCCCAAGGGAGACCCACTCCGCACTCCAGGCAGCCATCCGCCCGGCCCACGGTTGGTCCAGGGAGGAGCGAGGCAGGGGCCCGCCGCCCCCGCCCAGAAGGGGGGAACCCCGGGGAAAAAAGAGGGCCCACAAGGGGTGTTGTAAATATGGCCCGACCAGGCTCGGCCACAGTTGGAAATTTGGCGGGGCCCAGCACTCAGGAGCAAGGACCAGAACCCACCCCCCAGGGACACGAACACCCCCGGCTCAGATGTAATGTGAACCCCCCCACCGCGCGGAGAGAGCACCGCCGGGCCCAGGAGGCCAGCACCCCGGGGACACAGCCGCCGTTGCAAAGGGGCCCGTACCCCCCACCAGGGAAGAGGCAGGGGACAGATGGTCCTAGGTCCCACCTTCCTTGCAAAATGTGTGTGCGTGTATGTGTGTACACCAAACATTTCTAAGAAAACTGTTCTTTGACCCTTCAGGTTAAATTGGAAATAAAAATGGTACTAATGGGGGGGGGTTGGTGTCATTCCTGCATCACGGTGAACAGCCAATGAGATTGTCTGGTTAGTTCAGACAACTCCTGATGGTTAAAGTTTTATTCAGACCATTTATTTTGTTTTATTGTATTTAACACTGATTATGTTTAGAACAAACATGTAAATTTGATTTTTTTTGGCACAATCTCAATATTAATGAATCCAGAGTATTCTTTCTCCTGAATATCAATGTAAATGTAGACAAACATCACATGAAGCACAAACAAGAAAAGGCGACACGTTCAGCTTCACTTGGATGTGTCTCTGTAAAACGAGACAAAGAAGCCGTAAACCTTTGTTTGTTTTTTCCATCGAGGCCTGACGAGTCACACTAATTATGTCCGCCTTGCAGACACAAAACATGAGTTCAAATAATTTCAAATAACAGCATAACAATTTAGAACCAAATATCTGTTTTTCACTCAGAACTTGTCATGTGATGCGTTCGTGTGTGCAGGATCGTCTGAGGTGGCTCTACGATGGTCTGAGAGAAGATTCATTCATTGGTGACATTTGGAGGCAGAATAAAGAGAAAAAGATTATTTTGAAGAGAAAAACACAAAAAACGTCCTGTGGTGAGGGTTGTGTTTTTATTTTTGGGTGACATTTCTTTAGCTTTGGTCTTGTTCTGTTTTCAGGTTTGCCTGTCAGTCACAGAAATCATCCACAGCTGTGTCGACTCATGATGACGATCCTCAGTGTATTTAAGGGTCTGGTTTCAGCTTTGTTTCAGGTCATCAGGGGGGTATTCCAGAAAGCAGGTTATGCTAGCTCCCACGATAAGTTTGAGGCTAAGGAAGTTGATAACCTCAGCTTTTGGTTCCAGAAATGGAGGTATGTTTCAGGGTATGTCAAGTTACCATGGCAACTCATGCTCTGAACATAACCTGGTCCGGAGCAGGTTTAGTTGAAGCTTAGTTTATTTACAGAGAGGGGAAGCAGCATGGCGTGTCCATTTAAAGATGACTTAGTGGATGAAAAAGCTCAGATAATACTTTTTCCACCATGAGAGGGTGATAAGACCACGTATGGATGTTGGAAAGATAAACTTTTTTACTTTGATCTAACTTAATTATTTGCTTCAGTTAAGATAAATCATTTTTTTTGTCACCTTAAAAACAACACGTAGTTTTCAGACAATTATTTTCCTTTCGTTCAAATTAATTCAATTAAGTAGGTGTAACTTTGGTGCTGCCGTTAGATCAGCACCGCAAGGGATTCTGGGATACCATTCCCTTTGCCTGTCTGGACGGATCTGGGTTTAAGTGTGGGTTTTTTACAAAATGTGTTTAGTTGTATAGCTGTTTTACTGTGTTTCACCGTGTTTTGCCGAGCTATTTTGTCCTACTATGCTTACGTCTCTGCACCATGAGTGAGAGTAAAGTAGAGGATGATGAGTTTATATAGCACCCCTACCACATTTCTCTGTTATGACAGTGACGGAAAATTCTTTAATAAATTTTTGCACTCCGTGCATTTTTTTCCGTTCTTTTTATTGTTATAAAAATGAGCATATCTGCCGGCTCAAACTTAGACATATGAAAGTTCAAGAAATATACGTAATTAAGATGGAAAAAAGATTAATGGAGTAATGTGACATTTAGTTAGATAAATACGTAAATTTGAGTTGTATAAACAATTATTGAGTTTGAATTAATTTAACTAAATTATTTAAATTATTTTTCAGCCATGTTACTTTTTTGATGGACTTGTAATTTTTTTTCCCGCCGTCATTAAAATCTCAGACTCCGTCTCACTTAAGTACAGCGCTTTCTTTTTTTTCACCACGCGTTTCCATGGTGACTCCAGAAATCGGCGATCTATTGAGAATGTCTTTATGTACCGTGCGTTAACCCAGGGTTACCAAATCGAGCGTAATTACGCCAACTCATATCCGGTCTTTTGGAACCGACATACCCAGAGTAAGCAAGTTCAGGCGGATTTCAGCCAGAGTTCAGGCTTAAAGTCAGGCTAGTTTAAACATGCTTCCTGGAATACCCCCCTGCTCTGTCACCCTTTTGTTGCTCCTTTGGGTGTAAACTGCACCTTTGCACATCCTCATTGTTCGCTACTGTTATTATCACATTTGCACTTTTAGAATTGCCACTTGACATCTTGTGTTTTTGTGTGTATGTTGTGTGTGAATTGTTTCAGTTTCCTGTATACTTTTTGGCATTCGGAGCAGACAGCAAAGAAAGAAATTCATTGTGCAGGGAAACCTGTTTCTTTTCTGCGCATATGATAACAAACCCTTTGAAGGTCGTCATTTAAATGTTTCTGCCACCAAACCCGGCCTCCTGCATTTTGGGTTCTGCGCCAACAGTTTCTGACCCCTGCTGAACAAAACTCCAGGATGTCAGTGATTTTTTTACCTGCAACACCTTGAAATATGTGTGAAAACTCCTCAGGACCCTGCTCCCCCCTCGTCCTTCTCACAGCTCCAAACCGTGATTCGGAGTTTGCTCTGAGACAGTAAGCTGTTTTAGGAACGACATCCATAAAACTGTTCTTATTTTTGGCTCTGAAAACTTCCCCACTGATGTCAAGCTTTAACGAAAAGGTTTGGGATCTGATTCCCATCAGAACTGGATTCACATAAGCTCCTCACCCAGGAGGAACTCGCCTCCCTTTTTCTATTAGTTGTCATCCAACCAAATGGGGAAAAAAAATGTTGGAAAATTCTAAAATTTAACATAAAACTGTTGTTTCTCTCACAAAATCACTTTTTGTACAGACAGTTTTTTATGTGAACGACAAAAACTTTTGGTTTTCAGTCTTTAGATTTTACACTTTATGATGGATAGATGAGTTTATGAAAGAAAAACATTTTTTTGTACTCTTCATGTTAAGAAACAAGCCTCTTTTTTACTTTTAATAGGATCTTACAGACCGACTCCAATGAAAATGGTGTTTTTGGTATTTTTAACATGTTCTTGTGGCATTTTTCTGATGATGGAGAACATAAATAAAGAATTGATAAGAATCAGGAGCAATTAAAAGAAATGCAGTTTGAAAAAGCTTGTAGTTGTGACGTACAAACTACTAGTGGGCTACCATAATGTCGTATTTGTAACGTAGAATACTCGCTGGGCGGGCCAAAGTCTTCCTCCTCTGCTCCATTCTGATGCATCCACCTGCAGACAAATAGATCCATGAACCACTTTGTTTTCCTCGTCTGAGCTGGAATCGGTATTAAAACTGGACAGCTGGACATCTCCAATATTGCTCGCCATTTTTGTTGCGCTGATAATGTTAGGTTGGGGGTGGGAGAGGCTGTAAGCTGGAGGGAGAGCGACTGATGGGATATCAGTAGAGACTTACTTGCCACCAACAGTCCACAGCTCATAGGTGAATTTTCTAATGAACTTCTGCCGCTCTGCAGAAACTATGTCCTAGAAAACGAGTTTTTTGATTTTGGCTAAAAACTGCATCTTCTTACCAAAATAACACCCCCCACTCGAAATGTCTAAACAATCTCTGGCCACTTTTAAAAGTCAAGTTTATTGTCAATTCTGATACATCGACATATATATAATATAATCTTGCAAAATCTTGTTTCTTTCTAGTTCCTGGGTCAAATAGAAAACTCGTCTGAACTGGAATCTGGATCTAAACGGTCCGGCTGAATAGCTCCGATATTGCGCACCGTTTGTGTTGTTGGGCAGGGGGTGTGAGGGGCTGTAAGCTAGTGGGGTAGAGTGTAAACAAATTAAAATTAACGGAGCTAACATCTGCGCCAACAGTCCCATCCACAACCCAGAGGCGAGTAAATGAACTCCTGCTGGGCTGCAGAAAATATGTCCTAAAAAAATGACACAAGTTTTTTTTAAATTTAGCATAATCCTAATTAAAAGACGCCTGGGAACCCTTTGAAAATAGAAAAAAATATGGTTGGAATGGGATTTTAAAGGAAACTCATCCATCCTAAAAGGTAGAGGCACCAGAATGGCACCTTGTGGGACTCCACTTTTATTTCTTCTCTCGTATTGCATCCGCCGCACCATTTGTGTCCTTCTTTAATTATTTCTTCAAATGATTTTACGACTTTGTTGGCTGTTTGGCGTCATTCGTATCAACACTGACAACGAGCAATAACTGATGACTCCTCGGGTTAATTTGCCTCTGGACGGAACTGAAAGAAGGGCAGTTGGGGCAGTATTCCAAAAGGGACTTCATTTGATCATGAAAGTAATAAAATCACATTACGGATGCAGCAGGTTCTGCTGTCTGAATGACAAAACTACTATAAACATTCCCGGGACGTTTCGCCATCTGCAGGTTCAGCCGCCGTTACTGGCCTTCAGTGATGTCAGTACTTGTTTATGGCCCACAGTCATAAACAGCAGCTTCAGTCATCACTGGAGATAAATAAAACAAGACAAAATAGTAAAAGGAAAGACAAATGTTCATTATGTTCCTTCTGCACAATTCCTAGAAAGGGTTTAGAGAAGCCCTACATGGAAAAAACGTTTTATCCTCCATCTATGCGCTGCTGCAGGCGACTGTTTGAGTGTCATAAAAAGAAAAAACTGAAGGTTCCCGTTTTATACAAGACCAGGAAAAATCGCAAAAAGAGGCTTATAAAACAAGCATTGATGTGTAAAAGTCAGACAACCTAAATATAAAGGGAAACAATCTTATCAAACGCCCTGAGAGACAGAAAAGGAAGTGGTGGCGGCAGTAAAAGCCGAGCCAGTCGGGCAGCGGTGACTCACCCTCACCTGAGATGGTCCGGAAACACGCCCACTCCAGAGGAACGGCCTTTCAGGAGGAAACCTTTGAAGGGAGTTGAGCACCAACCCTGCAGGTCTGTAGAGGATGGAGGATCCTTAGCGGGCGCATGAAAACACCTGAAACTTGACGGGTTTGATATCTGATTAGTTAGAACAGGGGTCCCCAAATCCAGGCCTGCTGGTTTTCCAGAAACCCCTCCTTATTTGCTGCTGATTACCTGGATCAGGTGTGTTTAGCCAATAAGGAGCTTCAAAGGCAGGTTGGTTGGAAAACTCGTTGGACACCGGCCCTCCAGGCTTGGATTTGGGGACCCCTGAGTTAGAACTCTTTACAGGATTTGAGCGTTCATTGAGCACGTCCAATGCAGACTGTGACGGAGAAGCGAAGGCCTTTTTACTGCCCCGCCATAAGTCTACCCTTGTTGTCCGTGGTTACGCACAAGCACAGATACACACGGCACACCTGAGAGCTGCTGTAAGTTCAAAACACAGCAGGAGGAAATGGTGTGCGCAGGAGAGTGTGTCACGATCCTGGAATTCTTTTGGTCTGGCTCTTTCTGTCTTATCAAACCCCGAGTATCGCCTCCAACAAAAGGAGCTGGAACCATTTCCCCCAGGCCTTTCATGAAGCCACATTCCAGTTTTCATGGACAGATTTCTTCTCCCTGCATTGTGACCTGCTGGTGGAAATACACTCAACTCTGCTGCTTCATCCTCCTCTCAGTTTCCAACCATCAACCCTGGGTCTGGTGTTACTCTGTGGCGACCTCTGCTGGAATAACCCACAAAAGTCCAACAAGTTTGGCTGCTTATCATCAAGGTGTTTTCAAACCTGCAACCAGTCAGTCTTCCTGAAGTTAGATCAGAGTCAAAGAGGAGACGATCTCCAAGCAGCTTGATGTTCCTCTGACATCAGCTGGACGGGTTCTTCTGACACTCGGGACAGAAGACAACCTACCTGGTGGCCAAAAAGTGAAGTGCAACCTCACTCAGTGCACGTCAAAGTCTGACAAGTGGCCTTGTGGTAGAGCGTCCACCCTGAGACTGGAAGAATGTGAGTTCAAAACCATGGCAGAGTCATACCGAGATGCTAAAATTAGGACTCCCTTCTTGATCTTTCAGCATTAAGGGGTTGGATTGGGGGGGTTTAACCACCAAATGGTTCCTGAGCAGCTCACCGCTCCCCCATCCTGGGGATGGGTCAAATGCAGAGAAATGTCCCACGCCTAGCTGCGTGACAGCTAATGGGACTTTAACATCTTCATATAAGACAAACGTGGAGCTTTTTGGAAACCTCACTTCACAGATGCCGAAGCAAAGAGAAGAAAGTCCTGCTGTGAAACAAAGAGGAGGCGTTGCTGCTTCTGACACAGAATCGGTGCAGAGAAATCTGAAAACCATCAAGTCGTTCTGGAATCACTGGGCCTCCTGCTGTCTGAAGCCACGAACGTGCGTTCAAGAACATGAGGACAGCCCTTGGTTTTCACCAGGATGTGCAGGGAGGGCTTCTTCTTCCCCAAGCGTGGATTTTAGGTCCTACACTTTTTAACTTGTATATGTTGCCTCTTGGGGATGTCATCAGCTATGCTGATGATACACAGCTTCATATCGTTGTGTTTCAAGATGACCTTGAACCTATTAACACTCTTTTAAATTGTATCTGAGCTATAAGGTAATGGATGGCAGAAAACGTCTTACAGCTCAACCAGGACAAAACTGAAATTTTAATCATCGGTTCTGAAGACAAGAGAGAGATGATTTGACCACATCTTCTGAATTTTAAACCTTCTCATTGTGTGAGAAACCTGGACGTACTTTTTTACTCTGAGCTAAGTTTTATCCCACACATTAAAAGTGTTGTTAAGACAGGATGTTGTATCTCAAAAACATTGCCAGAGTCCGCCCGTTCCTCATTCTTGGCAGCACAGAGGTGTTGATGCAAGCTTTTATTTTCAGTCCTTTAGATTGTTGTAATGCTGCGCAGGAGGGTCTAAGGGCAGTCAGTAATGTCCAGTTTAGTTTAGTCTGCTTACTGTTCCTATTGAATTCTATGTATTCATGATCCTTGGGATTATATGTTTACTTTGCAATTACCGGCACGAAGCCCATTGATTGTTGTGATTTTGGGCTATTGAATTGAATTCATGCCCTGTTCTCTGATTTACACAAAAAGTCGCTTCCAAATTTACAACTACTACACAACTCAGCGACACGAGTTCTGACTGGGACCAGAGGGTGGGAACACATTACACCCATTTTAAAATTATGCGTTTCAGAATTGATTTTAAGATTCTTTCAACGGTTTGTAAATGTTTTGATGGTCTTGGGCCTTCGTATTTAGGTGATCTACTTTTAAAGTATGAGCCCTCACGGACCCTGAGGTCCTCTGGTGCTGGACATTTAGTTGTCCCTAAGGTGAGGACCAGAACTTATGGTGAGGCTTTGTTCTGCCGTCACGGTCCTCGCCTGTGGAACAGTCTGCCGGAGAACCTCAGGGCCACAGAGACTGTAGAAGAGCCTCAAGGCCCATCTTTTTAATTTGGCTTTTAGTTGATTTTATCTGCTTATTTATTCAATTAGTTTTAATGCATTTTTTCATTCATTTATTCATTTTCCACCGTTTCTCCCTTTCGGGGTCACGGAGCTGCTGGAGCCTATCCCAGCCACTTATGGGCGAAGGCAGGGGACGCCCTGGACAGGTCGCCAGTCTGTCGCAGTTTAATGCATTTTAATTTATGCATTTAATTTGATTTTATGCATTAGATCTTATTCTCAATTTAGTGTTGTTTTTAAAAAAAAGTACATTTCAAGTATTAAGTATTTAATTTTAGCATAATCTTATGACTTTAGTGTTTCTTGTGGGGATCTTTTCTACCTGGACTGGCTGGTTTCTATTAGAAGTTACCTTTAAAGTATTCATTTTCTGTGGGGTCATGGGTCATATGTGGGTTGGGTTTTTATTGTAACATTGTGTATGAATTTTGGGGGTTTTTTTTATGTTAAAGCGCTTTGAGTTGCACAAGGGATGAGAAGGTATTTTCATAAATGGAGTTTGATTGCATTCTTTTTCTACTGTTTAGCACATGTCCGCCACCTACAGTTGGAAGAGGTTTGGTGCCAAATGTTGAAGCGATGAAAATCTGCTGAATCTTGCTTCAGGATTTTTACTTTCACAGCTCTATTCCAATATTTAAAAGACTTTGTGTTCCACTCGGAAAATCTGTAATTTCTTCTTCCGTCGTTTAAAAAGGACGCCATCCATACCTCGCTACCAAATCCGACTCCCTGATTGTTTAAAGTTTAACGGGTTTAACTTTCAACGCGCGTTTAGTACGTAAATCACGAAAAAAGTCGTAGAAACTTTAACAGCTAAACGTGAGCTAGAGAACACGGAGCCCGAAAAGCACGTTCATGCCGATTTTTGATTGGAAGCGTCCGCCTGAACGCGTCGGGGACGATGTGAACGTAGGTTTAGAGCTTACTCAAGGGGATAATGACCAAAAGACACCCGCATCTACAGTCACACATGCAAAGGTTCAGAACGTTCTGAAGAGTTCTCCTGTGAGCTCCGATCTAAATCCATGTTGAGGATCAGTGGAAGTCTGAGAAAACTGGAGCAGTTCAGTCACAAGAACTGAAGCACAATACCTGTTGAATGCGGATGGAGAGGTCCCATTGAGGCTACCATGGTCTACTGTTTTAATTCTACTTAAACAGGATTGGTTTTCAATTTAGATTTTTGTTTCTTGGTCTAAAAAAATCTCAAAAAGTTACAGAAAAGTCGTTTTTCAAATATAAGTGGAACGCTGAGGTTACAGGGAGCAGAGGAGAAGAAGGTGGAGGACTGTGAGAGTCATCCGGTCAGAACAACAGAAGTGAGTGAACAAGCAGGTTGGAATGGGTGGAGGAGGGTTTCAGGTGTGAAGGAAGGCTGTGGTGAGAGCGACTATGCTGTTGGATTAGACACTCTGATGCAGACAGGAGGCAGAGCTGGAGGGAGAAGAGACGAAGATGCTGAGGTTCTCTGTGGGAGTGACCAGGAAGGATCCGGAATCAGAGGAACGGATCGTGGTTTCAGAGATGTTTGGAGGAATGTTTTTGATGTCTAGATGTTCAGGAGATTCATGCAGGGAAGCAGATTGAGATGGTTTGAGAGGAGGAACAGTGATGATGTTGGAAAACGGATGCTGAGGTTGGAGAAGCCAGGAGGAAGAGGAGGACTGAGCGTGGTATTTGCTGTGGAGAACCCGGAGAAGTATGGGGTTCCATTTGGGCCAAAAAATGTTTTTGTGGTTTGCATCTTTGCATAAATCTGGTTATTCTGTTTTTTTTAATACGCTGAATTCAGTTTTATGACATTTTACGTTGTGTCACACAGCCACTACGTGCATTTTGCGCACATTGCAAGGATGTAAATTGGTCATACGTGAAAACACGTGGATAAAGTGTGAAAGTATGATAATCTTTCACAGATGCATTACGAATGAACCACGTTAAAACCTTCGGAAGTAGTACGAATAAACCACACAAAAAACATGTCAATCAATGTAAAACATGAACCGTGCGTGATTATAGTGCTTTTTATATACGAAACAATTACGAACAATTACGAAATTTGAACGTGGTATGTGCGGCGTATTCACGATATCTGGTGAGGGAGGGGTGCCAGCTTTGTGTAATTGTTCTATGTTTTCTGCTTGATTAAATTTTTATATTTTATGGCCTTTTTATTTGCTTTTATGTAAAGCGCTTCGTGTTTTCAGTCGAAATGAAAGGCGCTAAACAAATAAATAAAGTTTGAGTTTGATATAAAAGTTGTACATCGGTGGTACACGATGTCCATCAGACATGCGTGGAACGGTCAAGTATAGCTACAACTTTGCATCTCGCACAAATCACGCACAGTTGTGTAAATTTGACGTAATAATTGCGTATAAACTATGTTAAATAAGCATAAACTGTGACCAAACATTTTGAAGAACTCAAAAGCCAGTCTTGTTTTTTTATTTTTGTATTTGATCTATTTCTATTTGTTGTTTCCATTTTGTATTATTCTTTTTTGCTGCTGTTTATTGCCTTGATCCAAAATTAACAAACAGACAAAAAAAAAGTCAAATTACTTCAACTTTACTCTTGGATTCTCCAGGATTAAAAGTGTTTTTCTGTATATTGCAAAAAGAAGATCATGTAGAAAAGAATCACATTAAAATGTTTTAAATTAATGCAAGATGTTGCCTGTCAGGGGAGTTATAAAATGAATATACAGTACAGTGAGAATCTGCTGCATGTGTTTGATCAAACATATTAATGGTTTACTTCCTGTATGAAGCCAGGGTTCTGGATTTGTTCTGTTCTTTTCAGGAAAAAAAGGATTGGATCAACCCAACAAGATAAAAGAAGTGTTATTTACATTCTACTGCATCCTGTTAAATGATTTTTGGCGCAGTTGTGTACATTTTGTGGATCACAAGAATAAATAATTTGCCGTTTGTTTGTGAATTGTATACACAAATACATTTCAGACTGACACTGGAAATCACATTTGTTGTAAAACTGGAAAAAAAAAAACTTTTAACCTTCCATTAAAAGACAAAACATGGAGCAGAACTTTATTTTCATATTACAATTGTATTTTATATTTATAAAAGAAAATGGTCAAACCTAATTTAAGCACTTTTTGCAGTAATAAATACAATGTTGTCAAGTTATCAAATAAATTATACTTGAAAGGGAACTTAAAAAAACGATATCATTGTTAGTTTATTTGTGATGCTTCTGTACTTTGGCTGTATACATTTGTTTTTATGTATTTATTAATTTTCTCAATCCTTGGTTATCACACTTTGGTTTTTAAATAAAATGTGTTGGAGGATTGCGTCATCTTTTGCAGCCGTTTGTTGATGCGTCTGCATGTGTTCATGTGTGCGTACAGCGGCCTCTAGTGGGGGAGAGAAGAGCCTGTAGTTTTGCAAGTTCTCTACGTCACCACAAAAGCTCTCCTCCCATTGGCTGCCGGGCTTGGATCACGTGACTCCCTCTCTGAGTTTGCTGTGAAGCTAAAAGACAGAAACAAAACAATGAGCGCTTCTAGCTGATTTTCTCCTCAAAAACAAACATCGAACCCGCGACATAAAATGCTTTAAGACGCAGATTCAGGTGGATTTGAACTATCAACGTGAGTTTTCCTCAATTTTATTATTATTATTTTTTTTTTTAGGAAAAATGTTTTGGTTTTGTCCGCTAGCTTTTGCTCTGTTTGTGTTCGGTTTTGGTTATTAAAACGTTAAATATTCACTTAAACTCAGGAGAAATAATCAACTTTGGCTTCATTACGGGAACATTTTTTGGTACTTTTCTACGTCTGACATGTTTTTATCTGTTAAAAAAGTCAGCGAACAATTCAGATGTTTGGGATTTTACTCAAGTTAAGTCAAAATGTTTCATACTGGAGTTTTTATTTGAATAAATCAAACCTTTGATATATATTTTTTTAATCTTCCAAGCATATTTAAACCGTATAGTTGGTGTTTTTCCTTCATTTTGGTTGTTTTATATTTTAAAGGCTGGATTTTGTTTCTTTATATTTAAAACCTTCAAATGATCCTTTTAGTTCTCGGAAAGACCGACTCAAACTCTGTTCAGCTCAGTCATTCATTCATAAGTTTGAAAAGTTTTTGTGTTTTTGGATCAGAACCAAAATGAGAAGTTAGGTCAATAAGAGAATAAACTTACACGTTTAGTCTCTTATCAGTTACAAATAAAGTTTAAATGAGTTTAGAAATCTTTAAATGATTGAATATCTTTTTAAATATATATTTTTTTGATCAAAATGAAAGTTCCAACTTTTGGTTTCTAAAGCAAAACAAGAAAAGCGGGTCGTGTGTCAGCAGAACTATTCCTGTCAGCTGTTTGTTAACAGGAAGTAAACAGAAAAGCTTGTTCCTGATGGGAGAACTCTGTTCTAATGGGTTCCTGATCTCCATAATATTAAAGTTCAGCCTCAATAGAAACTCCAAACAAACAAATATTAGTTGGATGAAGAAAAACAACGTTTTCCTTCTGGAGTAAAAGATGAACTAAAGTGCTTCACTCTGATTATAACGTCTGACAGATTAGCTGTTAATAAGGTTTTTAGTGGAGACTGTCGTTTAAAGGTTTTGGTTTAAATGGGTCAGGTGGTTCTGATCTGGTCCGACTCAGAACTGAAGTTCTCCTCATCATCACTTCAGAGGAAGATCTGAGCGTCACGTTTCTTCACGTCTGTCAAAACCCACTTGGTTGAGGAAAAAGCTTTTCCTTTAAATAAAGTTTTTTTTTATTGACAAAGCCTCTTGGATCAGAGCTGAAGCTTTTCATCCTGGATGATGGCGCCTTCCTTTGCTTCCGCTGCTGGACCGGTCCTGCTGTCGATTCGTTTCTGGCGGGGGGGGGGGGTCACACGGTTCCTCGTGACCGCCGACAGCATTAAAGCCTCCCAGCTTCCCCTTTGCTTCTTCTCAGAAACGTTGATCTTCCAGTTTGACCTCAGCTTCCTCCCCTGATGCGGCCCGCCGGAGCGGAGGCGGTGCCTTTGTTCTGCTGGGGGTGGGGGTGGGTGGGGGGCTCGTTCTCTTTGTGACGGCGGCTGGAAGCTTCTCTGCTGAGTCTGTAGGGAACCCCTCTGCGGTTCTCCGCCAGAACCTGACGATGCGGGCTGTTGTGTCCCTGCAGGTTTACCAGCAGAACCGGGTCCTCTGCCAGCATGAAGACGGACGTCCCCTACAGCCAGGTGAACAAACGGCGCTTTGTCTCCGCCGGCGGGCGTTTGGAACTCATTTCTGTTTCATTTCAATCATATTTGTGTCTCACCTGCTTTTACCTGCGTTGTGTTCGGATTCTGTGACGTTTTAGAACATAAAAGTTGAATATGAATTAAAAAAAAACCTTAACTTCTTAAGCGCTTGTGATTATTAAACCAAATACCTCTAAAAGTATTTATTCTATGCATGAATTGTAGTTATTTTAATAAAAGAAAACATCTTTATGTACATTTAAAACATCTGTTTGGTTAAAGTTTTTTTCCTTAGCAAAACTTATTGGATTAAGACTTAAAATTCTCTATTGTCCCTAAAAAAAATCCATAAATGATTCATCCATTCAAACAGAATTGATGCTCTTATTTTGGAAGTTCCCCTTTATGTCTTTGGTTGATGATCTCGATCCATCAGTACCGAACCTGAATGCAGAAGGTTCTGTGTGGTTCTGACCGTCTGTTCTTTTTGGGTTTGCAGCTGCAGGACTTGGACCGGAACCGGAGAGGATCCAGCAGACAAACGCGGCTGGTACGTTTAGAACGTTTTATTGTTTCCAAAGAGGAAATTCACTCAGAAAAACACGAAGACAGAGTTTGCTGTTTTTCACCACGATAAGCCAGCGAAGCCAAAGTTCTGCTGTTTTAAGGTGGATTCTTGTCAGTCAGGCTGCTGAAGAATGTCTTTTTACTGTCTGCTTTAGTCAAATTGTCCACCATTTTTAAAACCAAATTGTTTTTTCAGAACTTATTTAATGAAACTGAACTTCAGTTGAAAACACAGAATAGTTTTACTTTGAAAAAGAGAACCCTCACTGACATTTTACTTTGAAAATGTACTTCCTTCCGCTGACACATTCGGTGTGTTTTAAAGTCCAACATTGTTTGACCTTTTGGAGTTTATATTCAGAAAGCTCACACATATTCATACTTGAAGCAGAAGATGAAGGCTACCTGACTCGGTTCAGGTTAAAGGTCATGACCCAACAGTCCGAGACAGAACTGGGCCCATGGCGTGTTCCGCTGCTGAGGAACAAGAACGTTCAGAAACGTCCGGACAAATGTTCTGATGAGATAAAAACAGAACTTTCTGGAAGCTGTGCTCCTGCTGGATCAGAGAAAAGATCAGGCATGGCGACGGCAGGGTGATGGTCTGGGCTGCTTTCCCATAATCCCTGGTACCCGGAAGTCTGAGTTCTACCTGGAGGATCTTGACGGCATCCCAAACGCTGCAGCGTTTCCACCTCAGAGTGGATTTCAACACGTTTGAGGGTTCCTCTGACGTGTCAATCTGGACATTTTTCCTCAGAACCCCAACGGCTCTAAAGGTTTTATAAAACGTCTTCCCACGGAACCCAGCAGGTTTTCTGCCTTTCATCAGTGAATCGATTTATGACTCAGGTTTTCCTCTGTCACTTCGTGTTTGTTGAAGCTCCCAGAGGTTAAATCTTCTCCTTCTCCGTCAGCTTTCCAGATGTTTGCTCCCTCTGGTCTCTGTGCTCCTCGTGGCTCTGGCTGCTCTGAGCTTCTACTTCCTCCTGACCCTGACGGCCGCCGCCACCTCCTCCTCCTCCTCCTCCTCCTCCTCCAATCCTGATCGTTCTTCTCCGATCGTCAGTGGCCTTCCGGAGAAGGAGCAGACCTGCTCAGACTCCTGCAGGTGAGCATTTCCACACGACCGCCAAAGCCCAGATCATTGCGTTCTGGTCTTTCCGTGAGGAACGTTTCTTCTCGCCTGGTCTCTCTCGTCAGAGTGGTTCTGGTGGAGAGCATCCCTGTGGGCGTGGAGTTCAACTCCAGCACCGCCCACCCCTCCATCTTCCAGGCGTGGATGAGCCTGATGAGCGAGGCGCGCAGCAGCGTGGACATCGCCTCCTTCTACTGGACGCTGACCAACAGGGACACCGGCACTCAGGAGCCCTCGGCCGTCCAGGTGAGGGGATCCAAACATCTGGCCGTCGGAGAGAACACGGAAGAAAACGTGATCCGTGTGGGTTGAGGAGACTTAAAATGACTGTTTGTTCAGGGAGAGACGGTTCTGCAGACACTGAGGGAACTGTCGGGGAAGCTGAAAGTACGGATTGCAGTGAACGCACCACAGGAGAAACAACAAGAAGATCTGAGGCTGCTCAACGACTCGGGTAAACGCCGTCCTCCCAGAAAACAGAAACCCCAAAGTTCAGCTTTTTCAGCATCTGAGGTGCTGATTACAAATTTAGAGGAAACGTCTGCTTGATTTTTATAAATGTGTTTAATTACAAACAATTATTGTATCTGTTTTTTTGTTAATCTTATGTTTTCCTGAATTAATCCTGTTTTTAATGTAACCAACCAGACTGGACCTTGTAACACGTGACTTGTGACACCTTGACGTGGGACTTAAAACACAATATGGTGGATTGAGCTGACCGTTCTCCTTTTAACCCGCATTATTCTTTTTGGGGCAATAGGGTTGCCGGGAGCCGTCCTGGCTATTGTTGGGTGAGGGTGGGTACACCCTGGAAAGGTGGCCTGTCTGTGGCAGGGCCCATCCGTGTGTGGCAGGGCCCACCCGTGTGTGGCAGGGCCCACCCGTCTGTGGCAGGGCCCACGCGTCTGTGGCAGGGGCCCACCCGTCTGTGGCAGGGGCCCACCCGTCTGTGGCAGGGTCCCACCCGTGTGTGGCAGGGCCCACCCGTCTGTGGCAGGGCCCAGCCGTGTGTGGCAGGGGCCCATCCGTGTGTGGCAGGGCCCACCCGTCTGTGGCAGGGCCCACCCGTCTGTGGCAGGGGCCACGGGGCATAGAGATGTGAAGACCGATGCTTTTGTATAGCTCTTCAGAATGAATAAACTAGTTTTGGGCGGATGAAATCCAGTAATCGATCCATAAAAGTAGAGATTGATCTTTTATGACTTTCCTTTTCTGGTGATGCATAACAGCAGCTAAACCTAATTCTGTTAGCTTGATGCTAACGTATAATGGGATTTCCTATAGGACGCCTAATGCTAACGCTGATAAATTGCAGCTTTATAAACTCACAGGAATACATTTTCCAAATTCTTTTAAGAAAAAAAAATTAAAAGTGAAAATACAGGTTTTGGCTGGAATAAAGTGTAATGCTATAGAGCTCCACCTAGTGGTCAAACTGAAACAAGTGGAGGCAGAACATTGATTTTGTAATGAGTTTACACGTTTAGAGCCTTTACAATGTTAATGATCTGCACATTTTTGTTAGAGTTTCTCTTTTTAAGAAATCCTGTAACACTGGATGTATTTAACAATCTGACTGGTTTATTATTTCACTAACAACTTTTACAGTATGTGAACTGTGAACATCGCGTGCGTCTACATTTAACCGTAACAATATGAAGAGAATAACGTTTTTGTGGGGGTTTTTTTTAGGAGCCGACATCAGGGAAGTGAACATGAAGGCTCTCACCTCCGGCGTTCTCCACACCAAGTTCTGGATTGTAGACGGGAAGCACATCTACATCGGCAGTGCCAACATGGACTGGAGGTCCCTCACTCAGGTTCAGACACACTCGGGGTTCTGTTGGACGTTCAGGGGGAGGAGCCTGCTGAGTCAGGACCTCCGTTGGTTTGGTTTGGAGCAGGTTTGGAGAAGCTGACGGCGTTCTTCTGGCGGTGCGTAGGTGAAGGAGCTGGGCGCCGTGGTCTACAACTGCAGCTGTCTGGCTGAAGATCTGGGGAAGATCTTTGAAGCGTACTGGTTTCTGGGGGCGAGTGCGTCCATCCCGTCCCCGTGGCCGTCCAGCTTCTCCACGCAGTTCAACAAGGACACGCCCCTCCAGCTGGCCCTCAACGACACGCCGTCCAGCATATACCTGTCGGTGAGGAGCAGAAGAAAAGCGACTTTTGAGACGGGAAGTTCTGCCCTCCTCTGACCCCTGGCTCCGCCTCTGTCCCGTCCCGCCCCCAGAGCTCCCCGCCCTCCTTCTGTGCAGCCGGCAGGACGCCAGACCTCCAGTCCATCCTCAGCGTGATGGAGGACGCCGAGAGCTTCATCTACATTGCCGTCATGAACTACCTGCCCACCATGGAGTTTTCTAAACCACAGAGGTAAACGGGGGAGGGGCTAATATATCATGTTTTCAATGATTCTACTTTTCTTTCCCAATTTTTCCACCTTTAATGTATTCATTTTGTTTTATTTTGAACTTCAGTTTAATAAAATAAAATAAAAATTAAAGAAAAAAGCATTTTTTAATCATCTTTTGAATAACAAAGAAAACCAACAGCTAAAACTATCAATAATCTGTGTTTGTTTGTGTAGCTCCAGTTTCATTCAATGATATAAGAACTTTTCTTTTGTCCTAAAATGCTCAATGCTCAATTCAGATTTTTTGAAAAAATCCAAATTTTTTGTAAGACCTTATCATTTCCAAGTAAATCCGAACTTTTGTGGTCTCCAGTGTGACCGTGAGACGACCCGAAACTGACCCGCATGCGCAGAGTACTTAACGGTGAACGACGTCACTCGTTGTTTGCGGAGCCAACGTGAACAATGGATGTCAACAGTGGAGCTCTTTTTGCAAATCATCTGGACCCACTGTAGTAGAATGAGGATGTGTTTGGGCCGCGCGCCCCGTACAGACAGGAGAAAAACGGGTGCAACGATGGAGAATTGGGGGGGGGCCAGTGTGGGCGCGCATTCATGTTGTGTATTACGAAGGAAGGAGAACGGTAATAGAAGAAGGTTTCCCCCAGAATAAATGCTATTGATTCTTTATTAACCCGCTCTGGAGAATCCTGGAGAATCTAAGGGTCAGAACAGAGAGGAGGAGGAGGATCCGCCTTGGGTCCCCCGCGCTTCTGATCACGGTCGGAAAGGGGAGAAAGGAAAAAAAAGTAATCGCGGGAAAGGTTCAACACCACGCTCGGCCATTTAGCTGGAAATTTTTTCAAAAACCGCCCCGTTGCGATTAAAGCCCTGGAGTTTGGCCTGAATAGAGCTGTAACCCCAAATATTAATCCAATCGGGGACATCGCTTCCCTTCCACTGACTGATCTCGGCAGCATCGTCTGCCATGGTTGTTGTTTATGTTTCGTTCCCGCCTACTTCAACGCAAAATGATGACGTTTGTTGCGTATCGATGACGTACAGTTCGGAATCAAGCCGCGTGGCCGGTCAGACGGCGGTCGCAATTGAAAAGATCGGATACGTTTCGGAATCAGGACGGCATACCCAAGTGGCCTGGGTCGCGATTGAAAAGATCGGCTCTGTGTCGTTCAGATTGTCATGAAAAGATCGGAATTGGGTTGCATAGGGGCAAAAAAATCGGAATTGGGTCATTTCAGCCTGCAGTGTGAACATAGCCATAGAAACCTCCCTGATTGCAGGTCGGGTCGGATCTAGGATCAGAAAACCCAAAAGATCGAGACAAAAACGGCTCCAAATTCTGGGTTATAGTTTTAAAACCCTAACCTGAAAGTGGTTTTCATTTAGAACTGGATCTAGTTTCGTGTGACGTTGAAACGTGTTTGGTAATGGGACGTTTTTGGCGCCTGGAATGGACGCCGCTGCTCTGCTCAGGTACTGGGGCGACATCGACACGCAGCTGCGGCGGCTGGCCTACGAGAGGAGGATCAAAGTCCGGCTGCTGATCAGCTGCTGGTCCAACTCCCAGCCCGTCATGTTCCCCTTCCTGAAGTCTCTGGCTTCAGTCCACGACCCCAAGAGCAAGCTGGACGTCCAGGTGGTGAGTCCAGTGGAGGCGGGAGGGTTCAGGCCAAGTGGATGCTGGGAAATCTGGTCATTTTGTGTTGTTTTCTTTCCTCCCATCAGAGGCTGTTTGTGGTGCCTCCAAACCCCGGACCAGAAATAAAATACGCCCGAGTGAACCACAACAAGTACATGGTGACGGACAAGGTGGCGTACATCGGTAAGGTTCAAGCCCGAGTCACAACTTAAATACAGTTCGTTCAAATGATTATGCAAATTGTGTTTTGATTCTGAGGCTGTTACCCAGCTGATCCCTCAGGAAGAACCCTCCGGTTAAATCCGGATCTTTCCTGTTTCAGGGACGTCCAACTGGTCGGGGGACTACTTTGTTCACACGGCAGGCTCCGCCTTGGTGGTCAACCAGACAGGGTCCCAGTCCGAGGACCCGACCGTCCAATCCCAGCTGCAGGCTGTGTTCGAGAGGGACTGGGAGTCAGAGTACAGCACCCCCCTGAGCCAAAACACAGACCTCACAGCCTATTGCTAGCCTCCTCCACGCCCCGCAGCTCATATCCTACCTTTGCCGAGGAGGGGGCGGGGGGAGGGCCCAGGGGGAGGAGGCAGCGTTCCTCAAACACTTGGACAACTCTGGGAGCTTTGATCCCGGATCATCTCAGGGACAAAACTTTGAGTGTTTGTGATTTCTTTTTTTAATCATCATGAAAGTTTGAAGCTCAGACTGGAGTCCCATGCTTTTACTGTGAAAATCTCATTTTTAACTGAATAAAAACAGATCACTAAGTGGATTGAAACAAATGTCAAGTTTGTGGAGCGACGGTCAGTTTATCTGAGGGGCCTGTTCCAGGAAGCAGGTTAGCTTGATAAGTTTGAGGCTAATTCATGCTCTGAACATAACCTGGTCTGGAGCAGGTTTAGTTGAAGGTTACTTTGTTTTCAGAGAGGTGAAGCAGCATGACATGTCCATTTGAAGATGATTTAGTGGATGAAGAAGCTCAGATAATACTTTTTCCACCATGAGAGGGTGATAAGACCACATATGGATGTTGGAAAGATAAACTTTTAACATTGATCTAACTTAGTTATTTGCTTTAGTTAAGATAAATCTTTTTTTTTTAGTTTAGTCAACTTCAAAATAACACGTAGTTAACAGATATTTTTTTACTTTCATTCAAATTAATTCAATTAACCCTTGTGCTATCGTAGATGACCCCACCCTTACATTCTCCCTACCATGACAAAGGTGGATAAAGGTGGAAAGATTTCATGTAATCCATGGACACCAGTGAAGATCACAAATCATTGAAGAAAAAAGGTTCAGAGCACTGTCTAGTGGGTCTAGATGACCCAACTCCCAACGTTAAAGTGTCTAGGATAGCATAAGGGTTAAGTAGGTGTAACTTTGGTGCTGCTGTTAGAACGGCAGCACAAGGAATTGTGGGATACCATTCCCTTTTCCAGAGGAGCTGTGGATCCCACAATTCCACATGTCACGCCCAACTTGTGATGATCTGTGTGGCGCCCAAGGCAGCCGGTTCCTACCAAGAAGCGCATCGCCATCCGGCTGGTCACGTGAAGAGTGTTTCCATTGCAGTTTTGGGAAATCTGTCACCCAAAAGCCAACTCCTCCAAGCCCAAAAACTCTAAACGCAAATTTTTTTAGGAATTGTTGTTTCCATTAAGCAAATTGATCACAAATCCAGTCTTGTGGTTGATGAAAGCGCAGCTTTTGTTGCTCCATATTTGTTAGCAGCTCTTTTTTAATGGCTGGCTATGGGCATTATGGGATGTAAACAGTTGTTCCACTCTGATCACGGAGCCTATTCAGACTGAGAAAAACTCAGAGCGAACCTTCACTTTTACAACTTCTAACTTGAAGTATGAGCCGAAAAACTCCCCACCGAACCTTTAATGACGATGAAATTCCCCCAAAACCAAAAAGTTGTGTTACAAAACTACGTAGAAAATAAAAAATAAAAACACTGCTCGTTATTTTAACAGGGAACAACACGGCCACGCACGTACCTGCAAAGATCATCTATACGGACAGGCGGCGCACTCTGACATCAATACTCAGTTTGTCGATCAGAACAATATGGAAATTGCCGTTCAAAGTCATTAATGAATTTGCAATAAAAATAATATGACATAATTTAAATCATTATCTAAGAAATCATTATCTAAAGAAAACGCCAAACCATCCTCCGTCCACATGTATGTTTCAGGCAGACATACATGTGCGTGTGAGGGTGCACACAGACATGATCACCTGTGTTAAGGTGTCTGTTTGCTGATATTATTTTTTATTAAAATTGTTGTCTGACTTATAGAATTTCAAAATAAAGAGCTGAATGAAAAAAGAAAAAACAAAACAACAACAAATGATGAAGGTGCTGACATCACCACAGTTGACCGGTAATGTGATGATGACAGATGACATCATCCTCACATGGCAGAAGAATGTGATGATGTCATTTGACATGTTAATTTGTCATTATTACAGATTTTTAAGATGTGATGACATCATGTGACATATTAATTTGTCATTATTACAGATTTTTAAGGCAGAAGAATGTGATGATGTCATATGACAACTTATTAAGTCGTCAACCAAAGTCTACAAGTAGACCCCAAATTTCAGGTTTCTAAAGTGATCGAAGACAAGGGAAATGGAAGGGAAAAGTTTTCTGGGAAACATTTTAGTGACAGATTTCCTTCAACAAGAGGGGATCTACATCCTCAGGCGACTAAGACCAGAGGAAGTTTACCAGATCATCTGCGGATGTCCTGACCGACAGACAGAACAGAAACTGTACGAGCTCAGAGATGAGCTAAGTCCAGCGGTCGTGGATGAAGCCATGAAGAACATCACTGAAGAAGTTTCCTCAGGAGACTTGAGTGATGAGGAGGATCCTACAAGCCACCCAACAAAAGGAAAGAGGTGCGCTGGTAGGACTCCCTCCAAGGCTGGAACCCGCAGGTCGTACAACTGGGCTGTGAGGCAAAACATTGAAAAGCTTTATCACAGACTCAAACTGTTCGACACAAAAGGACGACTTCCCAGACTTGGAAAATGTAAAATCAATTCCTTGTCAAAGAGGGCGAAAGAGAGGATGTCCAGTCTAAAACGAAGGAGCAAAACAGCAGAAACGCCTCTTAGCCCAGAGGCCCCGGAGGAAGACGAACCCACAGAAGGGACGTCCCACATTAAAGTCCCGTGGTCATGCTGTCCCTGCATGCAACCCGGAAAAAGAAGTGCTTCCAAAACGAAAGCTGCTGGTGCCAAACTGCTGAGGAGAAGAAGTGGAAAAGCTCAGACTGCAGGAGAGGATGCTCAAACACAAGTGGAGAACACAGAGACTCAACTGCAGGAAGCAGAGCAGCCAATCAGAAAGCTGGAATCCCGCAGACTCGTTCTCCAAAAATTATGTGCTGCAAAACTCCAATCTGGCATCAAAAGAATGAGGACACGGGACAAAAAGACGAGCGCCACAGAACCACAACTCAGTTTGGCCCCAAAAGATGGACTAAAGGCGACCGCTAAAAGCATCAGATTAGTGTCTCAAAGGTTACAGACGTACGCCGACAACATCAGAGTGTACGTCCAGAGCCTGAGAAACAGCACCAAAAAAGTCAAAATTGTGGCTGCAGACACACAAAATCGATTGAGAACCGCAGCAGCACTCCTTGAGGACGCATTCGCTCTTCTTGGAGATGCAAACACAAGACCTGCTGCTGCTGCAAAACTGGAGGCGTGCACCAGAAAGCTGACAGCATTGATGGATAAACTAAAGTCCTTTGCTGCGGACCGAGACCCAGAAGCAAAGAAAGACAAGTCCAAAATAAAGCTGTCAAGTCCTTCAAATGTAAAAGCCATTGCAAACAGACTGAGGATGCGATCTGTAAAAGCAGTGGACGCAGCACGCCAAGCATGTGTGAAGCACATCAAAGAACGAGCCAAAAGAGCAAAGCTGTATGTTGAGAACAATGTGCTGAAGTCCCTCTTCACCAATGTGAAGGCTGTACTCACAGTAATCATGGCTCAACGCAGAGCTTTGACTCTGGGACCAAGTGATGAAAGGACAAAAACATTCCTTCACCACATCAAATCCGGCAAGTTTAAGGTCAAGACGTGTGCGGCGCTTCTGAAGGTCTGTGCTCAATCGCTAAAGAAAGGCGTCAAACAGAGAAAGAGCCGCCCTGCAGAGATCCAAACGGATGATGCACCTGAACGGTCAGACGGTTCAGACACAGAATCCTGCATTCCCAACATGAGATTTCTGCCCAAACGCGTTAAAGTTTGCCCCAAAAAAGCAAAGAAACCTCCTGCCAAAACAGAGGCTCCAGAAGAAGTAGTGGAGGAACTGAAGATAGAAGAGGAGCCACTGGCAGATGCAGAGGCCCAACCTGAGGATGCTGAGGTTCTGGACGACTTCCAAGAATATCTGAGAGCAGCGTTGGCAGACTCACTTTCAAAGCTGCTGTCACATGTCGTCTCAGAGTCGGGCTTTGCCGGTCATTCCGATAGATTCTTTCTCCATGTCACAAAGCTGGTGGAAAGAGTTTGGAATGAATTCAAGGGGGAAAAGATTCAGATGGATCAGGTCAAGATTCTGAAAAAGCTGCACCTGCTTGTGTACAAAGACCTGATCAAAAAGTGGGCAAAGCCGGAATTTGTGCTGATTTTCATTGACTCAGATTGTGACACGGTCAATGACATCATTGCTTCCAGCTTCAAAAAGCACCTGCAGAAACCCCAGAAGCCGGGCCTTTTTAGAAGGTTCCTGAACTTCTTCCGTCGCAGGAAGAGTTAAATTTTAAGGGGTCAAATAGTTAGTTAAAAAAATTAGTAGGAAAAACATTAGTTTAAAAACTGCAGCAAAAAAAAAAAAAAACTGCAACAAAAAACCAGGAGGGGTGGGGGGTTGTAGAAAACAGGGGTTAGTTTGTAGGAACAAAAAAAAAGCTTAAAACTACAGAAAAATAGTCTGTAGGGTTAGGCTTTTCTAGAAAACTGAGTTTTATTTTAATGGATAACAAGGGTTAGATAATAGGAAACAAAAACTTTCAAACTAGTAAATATATAAAAACATCAAATTGTAGAGTTTTTTGTTCTAAGCATGTGTGGGTTTTCACCGGGTGCTCCGGTTTTCCCAATTAAAAAAAACTTTAGTGAAGGTTTATAAAGATAATCGATAACATAGGGATAATGTTGATTAAAAGAAAACAGCAGTTCAAAAATAAAGTCATGCAACCACATGGGGGCACAATGGTGCTCTCATGTGCCGGTCCCAAGTCCGGAGAAATGCAGAGGGTCACGCTGAGAAAAACATCAGCCTTTGCTGTTGTGATGAAAACAAAACAAAAACACAAAAACAAACAAATAATACAAATAAAATAAAGTCATGCAACCACGTGCCGGTCCCAAGTCCGGTTAAAGGCAGAGGGTCATGTCAAGAAAGACAAACTAGCAGACAGACAATCAATCAATAAATACTTGATACAATAAATGCACACACGCATTTTGCAAGAAAGGTGGGACCTTGGACCATCTGTCCCCTATCCCATCCCTGGTTGGGGTACTGGGCCCTTGGCAACGGCGGCCGTGTTCCCTGGGTGCTGGTTTCCTGGGCCCCGCAGTCCTCTCTCCACTCGGGGAGAGGGATCCCTGAGCTTTCTGGCAAGGCCAGAAGCCGGGGATCACATCACACCTGAGCCGGGGGTGTCCGTGTCCCTGTGGTGTGGGTTCTGGTCCTTCCCCCTGGGTGCTGGGCCTCGCCAAATTTCCAACTGTGGCCAAGCCTGGTCGGGCTATGTTTACAACACCCCTCGTGGGCCCCCTTTTCTCCTGGGTGCCCCCCTCCTGGGCGGGGACGGCTGGCCCCTGCCTTGCTCCTTCCTGGACCCACCATGGGCCGGGTGGGTGGCTGCCTGGAGCGCGAAGCGGGTCTCCCTTGGGGGGGTCCTGGCTCGTACCTGGGGTTGGGGCGGGGGATTCCCAGAACTCCTGGGTGGTGATGATAAGATGCTTGTCTGGGGCTGTGGGAACCCTTCTCGGGTGGGGCGCCGCGCTGGGCCCTCCCGGAGTGGTGGGAGGGCTGCTCTCCTGGTTGGGCTGGGGCTGCGCTCTCTGTCCCCCCGCGCCTCCGTGCTCTCTGGCTCTGGGGGCCCCGCGGCAGTCCTGCTGGCCCTGGCCTGGGTGGCCGATGTGATCGCCCAGGGGGCGGTTGTTCTCTGCCTGCTGCCGTGTGGCGTTGGGGGGTTCTGGCTGCCGCGGATGCTGCGGCGGGGGTCTTGGTGTGGGGAGGGCTGGGCACTCTCCCTCCTTCTTTTCACATTCCATCATCCATTTTAGAAGAACATAAACACTCACCTGAGCACAGGTGTTAGCTCACCTCTACATAAATAGTTTGCATGATTGAATGAAATATTTCACACTAGTTGGTTTAAAGGCATAGGTATGCGTTCGTGAACACTATCTGTTTTGTGTACATGTTGACGTGTGGACATTTTTTTGCAGCTAGCAGGTGTGTTGATAACATTAGAGTGTGTGTGTGTGTGGACAGGCCCCGCCCTTTGAGATTTGTACTACATCTGAACCTTACGGTAATGATAAACATCCAGAAACTTGTTGCTTTATGCTGCTTCATGGTTTTACCCCCCCCCCCCCCTCCTCCTATGATCACCCTCCTATCCCCCCCTAACATCCCTGTCTCTTCTTCCCTTCTTTCCCTTTCCGTCCGGTCCAACAGAAAAGATTTTCAAATATGATTAATATGAATAAAGTTTGGTCTCGATTCCAAAAGGGGTTTATTCAGACAAACCTCTGGTTTGTCAGAAGATTCATAACCCCTGTTGTAAAAGTAAAATATGTCCAACACAAGAGGCCTTCAGCTCTCATCTGTTTGCCCAGCTGTTGGACAGGACAAGTTAAAAAAAATAAATCAATAAATACTTTATTATTGAGGGAAATTTGTCTTGGGCTGAGGAGCCCACAGCTACAACATAAAGAACACAACAGAATAAACCCCCACAAAAAGTAACAACACCCACAATAAGACAACAGCCAGAAAGACAACAACCAGAGTCACTTGCTCTGGACCGTTTACCGTTTGTTCAGCAGTCTTATGGCTCATTGAACCAACCAGCTCTGACATCTGTTGGTTTAGTATTTCTTTCTCTGAAGCGTCGTCCAGATGGTAAGAATTCAAAGTCAGAAAACACAATATGAGATGGATCACTGATGATTTTATGAGCTAGTCGTGTCACAGAACACTCATACATTTGCTGGAATGTGCCTATGACCTTCATAGCTGTCTGCACCATGTTACCAATCCTGTTTTGGTTGTGAACAGACAAGCAGCCAAACCAGACACACAGACCTCAATGTTTTATGTTTCTCTATTCTGCATCCTTTCAGTTGACTGGAACTATTTACTTGTAATCTCGTCTTTTTTTTTACGGATACGTTAAACGGTGTGCGCCCTCCGGAGCGCACACTGTGACAAAGCAGCCCCCCCTGCCAGCAAACACGACGCTGCAGGTTCTGTTCACGCTCCAAAGCCTCACACCGAGTGAGCACTGACGTCATCGCCCCGCCTCCCCGCTGGAAATGCTGACTGGAAATGAACAATGCTGGATGTGAAAACGGAAATGCAATCCCCTCTTTGCATTATATCGCTCTAACTACGTCACAGAATGAGCGGTGTTGAAGTAGAAAGTGAGAAAGCATTTCTGTTAATCCATTTTAATTGTCAAATTAGATATTTCTTATTGGATTTTGCTGCACATTTACTAGAGAACTTTTTGGAAATGAAATGTCAATGAAATCTAATTATATCTCAGAATGTTGAAGAAGAAAAAGAAAAAGCCATTTGGGGGATTGTTTTTTCATTTTATTTTTGAGTCAACTAACGCAGCTTCGTTGTAAAAAATGAAAAAGCATTTTGAGTTTTTATTTTTGAATTATGAGACAGATATGCTTCCATAGAATTGGTTGAGTCTGAACCCATCAGCTTCCTGTTGAAGAGTAATCCCTGACTTGTATGAACTGGTGTCTCCAGGAGGCATTCTCCTTTGACTTTTCAACACGGACAGTTGCTTTAAAGTGGGTTTTCTCTCAGAATGAAGGTTTGGTGAGCGAGCCGAGAGCGCCGAGCACAGAGCCAGCTTTGTTTTTTTAGCCTCTGCATGCAGACTGTGTGAGGGGATTGTTTTGAAACCATGGAGAGGGATTTCCCTGCTCCACCCAGCTGCAGCCACTGCCTTCTTTTCAAGATAGCAAAGAACTGGTTTCTCCTCCCCGAACAGGCAGCCGGGCGCACACTCACAACCCCTCTGCCTCACATGTGCACGCCGTAACAACACCCCGCCCGCAGCATTCTTGCGGCTCCTGCCTTGGCAGCAGGGCCTGTGCTGAGGAGGAGGGCAAGGCCGGCCGGAGCCATGCAGCGGCAGTTGGAGCTGGCCGCCCTCGCCGTGGGCCTCGTCGGGTGGATGTGCTCGGTTTTGACCCGCTGCCTGGCCCTGTGGAAGGTTAGCGGCACCGTGGACAACTCCACCGCCACCCTGCCTGCTTACTGGGACGGGGTGTGGCTGGAGTGGGATCACTGGGATTTGGCCCAGGATGGCAGCCTCCACTGCTCCTTCTACCAGTCCCTCATGTCTCTCTCCGGAAGCTTTCGGACGTGGAGAGCCCTCATCATGGCGGCCATCGCAGTGGGGGGCTTCGCTGCAGCGATAGGAGGAGTCGGAATGATTTGGTTCCCAAAGCGAGGCCAGGTTAAAGTTTTCTCTGGCTCCCTGTTTGTTGTGTCAGGAATTCTGCTGCTGGTTCCCACAGCCTGGACGTGCCACCACACCAGTCAGCCACTGGAGGGAGCCCTGCTGCTGAGGAGAGACTGGGGCCCGGCCCTGTACCTGGGGTGGATTTCATTTGCTCTAATGCTGGCTGGTGGGGTGTTTCTCACCACCAGGTGCCCCACGGCGAAGGGGCGGGCGGAGGAAAGCAGTGAGCCCCCGAATCCGGAGGCGGAGGCTCATCACCCCCTGAGCAGGATCAACAGGACTATATTCACTCAAAGTCAGTACGAGCGCAGATCACAGCCCGTCTGACAAGAGGAGACCAGCTGAGAACAGTCACACACTGGTTCTAATTGAACTTTGACCCCCATCAGTTGTTGCTTAGTAATTACACCTCCCAAACGCCAGGTAGAGGCCGCATTGCTTCTGGAATAGCCTAAACAGGCTATTAAACAGGAAGATCTATGGTAATTTTTTGTGCTTGTTTACAAAATTCTGTTTAAAAATAGTTCTATGGTTTATTACTTTTTATTCTGCTGTAAACGGGACTTTTCTTCTCTGCTTATTTTATGAGAATCAAATCTGTGGATAAAAAAAACTAACTAAAAAATTGACTCTTGTAAGAAACAGGATGAGAAGTACTAAAGTTGGAATAAAGGATTTTGAAAATTAAAAATATATAGACGAAAGTTTAGAATAAGAGAGTGAGTATTTATTAAAAATATAAATATTTGGAAATATCTTTACACTATATTTAGGCAATTCTATGTGAGAAACAAAAAGTTTACTTTGACACGATTACATTTATTTCTAAAAAAAAAAAACATTTCAAGGTATTGCTTAGTCTTCTTTTATTAAAGCCTGGCAAAAACTAAATAAATAAACCAATCCTGTTTAGATGTGACCAAACAACTCTGATGTTACATTAAAGTACATTTCTTATTTCATAAAGAACTAAGAAAACTGCAGTAAAAAGCGAGTTTCTGTTTCCAGCCTGATTGGTTAGAAAAATAAAACTAAATTGTGATTACAACCCTACAGAAAAATAAGACAACAGGAACAAAATCATGTTTGTAAATAAGCAATTTCTAGTTTGGTTGTATTTTTCTCACATCAAAATTGTAAAGTTTTGTTAAATATATCCTTTAAAAATGTAAATAACTATCAGGAATATGAATTTATCACAGAGGTGTGGGCGTAACCTAAACCCTAAAAGGTGAACTGCTCTATTGTTTGGGTTTTAATTCTGGATTTAATCTCCATTTTGTTTATAGCAAGCACAAGTTTGAAATGTGTGAGTTGTTCATATTTTAAAGATTTGGCAACACATTCGTGGAAGAATGAGTTGCATTTATTTTGTGATTTGGCGCTAAATCGATCAAATGAGATCCTGTAAGCAGGCGTTCACACTGAGAAAAAAAACAAACAGTTCTTCCTCATTATTTGTTCACCGCTGATGCTGTGACTGTTGGAACTAAAAGTGCAGAGCAGGAAAAACCAGAATGGAGAGTCAGCAGAGACACACTGTGAAGTCATGCCTTTATTAGTTTGTCGAACGTAATCCAACCCGACAGAAGAACATTTCCTTCTTGTTTGTTCAAACCTCCTTCCTATTTTGAAGGCGCACTTTGTTGTTTCTGAGGCTATTTGAGCAAATCAAACGTGTTTTCTTTGGGTCTCCAGGAAACAAAAATAGATTAAGTGTTTAGATATTTTTGAAAATGTGCAAAGCCGTGCTTAAGTCAACCAGAAGTGTTGGAGATACTGGAATTGGAGCTTCAGTGGATCTGAAGCTTCAAAGGAACGGGAGAAGCTGCAAAAAGTGAATAAATAAGTGAGAAGGATCTGCTGGTCTGTGTTTCTTGAAGGGGAAAGTCTCTTCCTGCAGGCGGAGGAGGAGCTACATCTTCTCCTCTCCTTCCTCCACGTCCTTCAGACTCAGGACCTCCAGAGAGCCTCTGCCTTTGGTCTCGCAGCGAATCAGCTCGTCGATCTCCCGGAAGCAGCCGGGATCCACCAGACAGATCTGCAGGGAGGGGGGCGGAGACAGGAGTGAGCCTCCGTGACGCTGTCCGCTCGCAGCGCGCGCCATTTTTCAAACGCACCATTTCCAGCTCCTCGTCGAACTCCTCGCTCTCCACCACCTGCAGCAGCGGCTTCAGCTTCTCCTTCAGACGCTTGGCCTCCTTGGCCGGCAGCTGCAGCCGCAGCCTCATGTGGGCCCTCTGGATCTCCATGGTCTCCTTCAGCTGCCGGATCACCTCCAGAGCCTGAGAGGAGCAGACGGTCACAGCAGCACCTCCTTTACTTCTCATCTCGTCTCAATAGTAGTGTGCTGCGGAAACACCCACAACCCTCACACAAATCCACCGTTTCACCACACCGCTTGAGTTCTAAACAGAACTGTTCTCACCTTTAAGCTCCGCCCACCACACACTTTCATCATCACACACATCCAAGTAGTTTCTGTTTTTTCCTTGTGCAAAAGATTTTTATGCTTCCAAATTGGGGTTATCTTCATATTTCAGACGTTATAATTCTGTTTGGAATATTTCTGAGGTTTTCTGCAGTAAAAGAGATTTACTCCACTGTGGGAGGGGCTAAGCTTTACACAAGGGGTTATTTTCCCCCCAATTCCAGAGAGGGTGGTGTCGGTTACACTGATGATAGCAAGTTCTCGCAGGAAAGATTTAAGTTTAAGTCTTCTCATTACAACATGAGGACGAACCCCGTCAAACCCCTTTACACAAACAGTTCAGGGTTCAAACCATTCACTGTATGTGAGAACTGGACTGAGTGACTCCTCCCCCCTGGCGTTCCAAACAGGAAGTACCCCGCTGGCTCCAAGAATCTAAGACTTCTATAGAGACACAGACAGTCATTCTATTGGTCAGAACAACCATTTTTGCACTCATCCCTTTTTTTTCTGTACCATGTTCTTGATATTTTTTAGTCATAAACTGACCAATGAGATGCATCAATAAAAGTGGGTGGAGCCTAGTGCCCCCCCCCCCCCCCCCCCCAACATTCAAAGTGTTTTAAGAGATTTTTTTGCAGCCCGCTGGTAGGGGAGAGCGGTTGCCATAGAAACGATAACTCGCACATGCTTGGACCGATCACCCCTTGCTTACTGATTATGTCTGGGACTAGGGATGCAGCTGAGGATTATGGGTAATTAGTTAAAATCACATTAGGATAAGCATCCTACATAAAACTCAATCTAAACAGGTTCATTTGTCAGTTTGGTTGTTAAATTAGCCTCTTATACTCAATAACTAGTTACACTTTATTTTTTTTTGTCCAAAAAACATTGAACTTTTGACTTGCTAGCAAATATTTTTGCCAAAAGAACAGAAGAGAACGTCTCTCCCCTGAGAAATGGTCATCCTAAAAAGCTTAAATTGTGTCCCATAAAACTGTCTCTGAGAGGTTCTTGCGTCTGATGTCAAGTGCAGGAAGAAGTGTTTTTGGTCACTTCTTCCTGCACTTGACATTAGCGGCGTAGGGATGTTCTAGAGGGTTCTGTCGGCAACGGAACCCACCTGCTGCTTGGTGCTCTTGTTGGGTTTGACGGAGTAGTGGATGTCCTTCATGGCCCGCTCGATCATGCTGACCGGGTACGGCCTCTTGGTCTCCGGGTTCACACACTTGTCGGCCACGGTGGTGGCGATGTCCCTGAACATGGTCTCCAGCTGCGTCTGCCTCTCCTTGTCGGACACCTGGAGCTCCCCTTTGGCCAAGATCTGCCCGGAACAGAACCAGAACCAGCAGGTCCAGCAGCAGCAGCAGGTGTGATTCGGGCTGTGGGTTTGGGTCGGTTCAGTACCTGCTTGCAGATTTCTGTCTGATCTTCTGTCCCAAAAGCTTTCAGCAGGTCATCCTTCTTCGCCGTCTGACCTTTTGACACGTTAATGAAGACAGACGGAGTCTGCAGAACCTCATCCAGGTCCTTCTCTCTGCAGGTAAACAACAACAACAACAAACACCTGAGTTCCTCACAAACATACAAGACAGTCAACAGGAAATAAAAAAAACTTCAACTAGAGGAAGCAAATGTTTAGCTGATCGATGTCTGTTTGTTCGCTAATAATCATGGTTCTTCTTACGCTCCGGTTCTCCAGCTCATAACTTTGTTTTTATAACAGGCGATTTCGAAGCGCTTCCCGCCTTTCTTCATCCGAACCACCGCCACGTTCGTCAACCGGATTTGGTTGGTTGGTGTGAAAATAGACATTTTTGAGGATTTTCAGGACCTAATGCGCATTTGAAATACTGCTGGAAAAGAAAATACGACGTTGGTCATGCGCCCCTGTCCTCCCGGTCCGTCATCCAAAAAGGTCCACCAGAAACTCTAAATTCAAACGAACGTTCCGCCCCTTGTTTTTTTTGTCATTCAGACTCATTCCGATTAAAATGGTGTTTTTAACATGTCCTTGCAGCCTTTTTACCATGATGGAGGACTTATTTAAAGTAAATTAATCTTAGCATTGCATTTCTGAATATGTCTTTATACAAATAGTGGTGAAACATGAGCAGAGGGGGAAAAATGCTGTTTAAAAAAGATCGCATTGGTGACGTAGAAAGTATGCTGGGCGGGCCACAAGCTCTCTGCTCTGCTCCATTCTGATGCATCCACTTATAAACGACTAGATCCATGAACGTCTTTGTTTTCCTCTTCCGAGCTGGTATCTGGCTTCAAACTGTACGGCTGGACAGCTCCAATATCGTTCGCCATTTTTGGTGCACCAGAAACGTTATGTTGGTGGGGGCTGTAAGATAAAGGGTGAGAGTGTAAACGGAGAGCTCTCAGTTTTAATTTTTAATGAACTACTGGTGCCCTGCAGAAAAATGTCCTAAATGTTTTTTGTTGCATAATCATAATGAAAAGATCCATTAGATCAAAAGATGATGAAGTTTTGGCTTAAACTCTAATATTAAAACCAGTTTATTATGATGTTAACTTGAAAACCTTTTAATTATTGCCAACTTGTTACCACATAACAATAATAATAATTGATTAAACAGTGAACAAACTAAATGCATTTGTTGCATTAAATTCATTGTGATCTCAATTAAATATTCACAGATTTATGTATGTAATCACAATTTTAATTGTACTGATTTAACGAAATATTTATATATTTATTCAATGTTTCATTAATTAATTTTAATTTGTCTCGTACTATTAACTAAAATGACCCATTTGGTCTAAAATGTACTTGCAGTTTCTGTAGTATTCAAAAGAAGAATACTACCACGTAAAAATGGATTTCACGTTTTCTGTAAAGACAATTAAAAAAAAAACTACTTGATTTTTTTCAATTTCACATCATGAAAGTATTTGTGTGTCTAATTTATTTATTTAAATTAGGTTTTTAAAGATTGCTTCATTCAAAAAGTCCTCCTTCCCAGATACATTTCACAGATATAATAACTACATTTCCCAGCGTTCCTGTCGGCAAGTCAACATGGCTACGTCCACACATTTAGCTTCTCGTGGTTTTACGGTTTAATGTTGGTATGTTAATTGAAGCCATGGCGAAATGTTTAATTGTGGTTTTGTTTTTTGCACGTTGTGCGTTTGCCTCGGATGTCAACGGTGAGTTTATTTACGTCACGAAGAGACCGGAAGTCGAATTTTAAGTCGTGTTTTGGGCATCGTTAGCTGTTAGCATCATGCGCTGCAGCGTCTTTAAATCGAGTTTAATTCCGTTTTTAAGTAATGTACTCAAAGCTAGGGTGAGTCTGACTGAGGGGACATAAGCTGAGGTGTCTTTCCCGCCCCTGCAGCTCCACAGACCGGGTCCAGCCTCGCGGAGAACTACCTGGCGCTGCTGTGGCACCACAGGCTGTACCTGTACGCGGCTGCCGCGCTCGTCGTAGGGCTCTGGGTCTCCCTGAAGGTGGCTCTCAGCAGGGTGAGAGGGGGCCCTCATTGATGACTCTTGAGGATTTTGGCTCTGTGGCTGCTGGTCAGAAGATCTGAGATATAAGATCTTCGGGATGTTTAACTTTTCTCTACGTTTATGCTTTCAGAAAAGTGGTGAAAAAGATGCTGTACTTTCTGGAGCCAAAAAGCAAGAGGAGCCTGAGGTTCATGTGTCCGGAGTTAAAATCTTTTACGGCTCCCAAACAGGAACTGCAAAGGTGAAGGGTCCAGCCATGTTCACACATCATTCCCAGCATGCATTGTGACACGTCTGACCATCATGGCCTGTGCTCAGGGTTTTGCCAAAGTGCTGTCAGAGGAGCTGGAGGCTTTGGGTTTTCCTGCTGAGGTGATTGACATGAAGGACTACGATCCAGACGATCGACTAGCCGACGAGGTGAGTCAAAACCAAAACCAGCAGACTTTAAGCCGTTTGAGTGAGACAAGAAAACTGCTGGACTGTTAAGGATTCTGCTGGTTTTTTATGAATACATTTTACAATTTACTGCTCATGTACTCAATGAAAAGCAGCCTCACATTCACATTTTAATTGATGTCATTAAAGTCCCATGCGATAAAAGTGGTGTTTTTTTCAACATGTTCTTGTAGCATTAATCTCATGAAGGACATTTTATAAAGAAAATTACGCTTAAACTAGAAGAAGCTGCATTTTCAGAAACAAAAAGGATGGTTGAATGCTATATTGCTGAATGAAAAGGAAACTTAAAGGGTAATAATTGGCAGAAAGAAAGAAAGAAATGATCAAAGTTGACCACAGATTAAGTGAAAACAGCACAATAACAAAAAAAGTTTGTGAAAAATGCCAGCGTCGGGTATCAAACCAGTGAAGTTGTGCACCACAGTTCACATGTCATACCACTACACCACCAAACAGCCACAGTGAAAAGGACATATTTATGTTTACGTCTGCTCCTGATTCACAACAATTTGAATAAAGAAATACTCAGAAAAGCAAAATGTTTTAATATATGTCCTCCATCACAAGAAAAACGACACACAAACTTGTTAAAAACACAATTTTCATCTAAGTGGGTCTTTAATAATCCAGTAACTGCTGCTGAAAATGCAGCTTTCGTGACTGATAATGCAACCCTTTAAAATGACCCGACACAGCGTCTGACTCCTTGTACCTGTGGGTTCAGTGTGTGAGTGGGTCGGTGTGTGTGTTCCTGGTGGCCACTTACACCGACGGGCAGCCCACGGAGAGCGCCGAGTGGTTCTGCAAGTGGCTGGAAGACGCCTCCACGGACTTCCGATACGGGAGAACCTACCTCAAAGGTCTCAGATATGCGGTGTTTGGTTTGGGAAACTCTGTCTACGTTGGCCACTACAACACAGTGAGTCCAGTTTGTGGTCCAACTTGTTTTGTTGTGGACCAAATTTCAAGCGTCTTTTCCCTCTGCAGGTGTGTAAAAATGTGGATAAGTGGTTGTGGATGCTGAGTGCAAAGCGACTCATGACCAGAGGCGAGGGTGACTGCAACGTGGTGAAAAGTCGCCACGGCAGCGTTCAGGCAGACTTCCAGGCTTGGAAAGGGAAGTTCTTGAGTCGCCTGCAGGCTCTTGCAACGGGCGAGAAGAAAACCTGCAGTGGAAAAAACTGTAAGACGGGAAGCTCCTGCAAGAGCAAAAAGGAGGAAGAGGAGGCGTCAAAGGAGACCGGCTCTGAGGTGAGGAGAAGAGAGGAAGGCGTGCTTCTCACTGTTACCAAATTGGCAGAATTTACCTTCTAAATTTAATGCTAAAAAATATAGAATTATGCATAAATGCTAATCACAGCGTTAAGGACCCATGCTAAAAATATCAATAATGTTTAGAGTGCTTGGTTTTAAAAAACAGTAGTTGTGAAAACAGATAAGATTGCCAAAAGAGCGGCTAATTTATTTGTGTTTAGAGAATAAGACGACTGAAGCTGAACAATGTGTTAAAAACAAGTTTAAAGGCCCGTTCACACCGGGACGAATTTCGCGCGCGATATTTGCAGACGTTTAATGCCTCGTGACTAAACAAAGGGCACCAATGTGAGTGTGCACACCGACGCGAAAAACGCCACGCGTAAAAGCGTCATTTTTTAAAAAAACACCTCGGGTTCGTTTTTTGGGTTTGACGCGCCGCGTCAAACTATTCGACCAATGAGAATGGCGCTTTTGCACACGTGTCTGGAGCTTCTGAAGTTACAGTAAAACACAACTTGGGGGCGATCAAACACAAAACTGCCTTTCTGAGCACACATACCAACGAAGAAGATAGACGCCAAGTAGCGTCTACTCTGCCGCGAAGAAAAAATGACGGACATTCTTAAATATCCCCGAAAACGCTCATGATACATTTTCAGCTCTTGTACCAGTCGATAAAACTCCCCATGTTCTTCTCTTCTCGTAACTATGGGATGTACCCAAAATCGACGTCTTTTCCGGCGTCTTTCATCATTCAACAGAACAATAATTTCTTCATCTCTGGAGCTGGAGCTACTGGTGCTTGAAATATTCATTTTTTCTTTGTTTGATTCTGACAAGCGCGTAAATACTTGCTCTCTTCTTCTGAGTGAAAAGCGACTTTAAGAAGCGTAAAGTTGCGCAGCGCCACCTTGTGTACAGGGGTATTTCTGTTTACATTAAGCGCCATCTAATGTCAGGGAATGAAATTGCATGTTCGCTCGGCTCATCGTCAGCGAAAATCGCCTGGGTGTGAACACAAAAAACGTGCGGAAAAACGGCTGGCGAATATTCGTCCCGGTGTGTACGGGCCTGAAGGCAGTTTAATAATCTGCTGTAAGGCTATCCGCTTAATTACGTACAAAGGATTTGTAAATGGGGAAAGAAAAGCTAAGCTAGCTTCATAATGCTATGGAAAAAATAGGCTAATTCATTCAACCATCCATTTTACTAACGCGCTTTCATCCCTGTCGGGAGTAAATTCCCAGCTACTGTTGAGCACACAGTCACCATCACACACGCACACACAAACACATGCACAGTAGGGCTGGGAATCACTGGGTAATTCACGATACGATACGCGATACATTGCTCACGATAACGATACTATCACGATATGGCGATAATGTGATAATCGATTTATGTCGTCTCTAACAACTTTTTAGAAAGAAGAACTTGAAAAACACCATGATAATGAACAGCTTGTGTCCTATTTGGTGTAATGAATAACAGACTTTGTGTAACATTGCTGAAATCAGTAATACTCTGTCTTTGACAAACAATGACCATTTTCATTTGGAAATATCAGAAAAAGTCGGTTAAAAAATAGTGAAGTTGAGCAGCAGCCATTATTTAATACAAAATTGCTGTAAACAGGATAAAAAATGAATAAGTCAAGTAGTTGCTAGGCACATTTGTATTAACTGTTGAAAAACAAAACCATAGCCATTGCATTATTTAAAAAAAATAGCTGTAAATCAGATATTCATTCTGTGAACAACTTATAGTGTCTGTGTTAAAAATAAATGACACCATTGACTGTATTTTCCGGACTATAAGTCGCTCCGGAGTATAAGTCGCACCAGCCCAAAAATTTATTATAAAGTAGAAAAAAACACAGATAAGTCGCACTGGACTATAAGTCGCATTTTGACGGGAAATTTATTTGACAAAATCTGAGACCAAGAACTAATAACTTTTACAAACTCATATGACACAATCATAGCAGACTGTTTATCTCATAATTTCACAGTAATTCTTTCTCAAACTTATTTATTTATTCCTTTCATGAAGCATCAGTGGCCAAATAAAACGTTTTCATCCTGTATTTGTAGAAACAGTTGTCATTTTTATTGCATTTCTGAATCTATGAAATCATTGGAAAATAGAATATTATGTTGTTAGCCTTCAAGATCTTACTGTGACCCAAGAACATCATCTCTGTTCCTTACAAATGAACATAACGGGAGGGTTAACAATGTATTTATTTCAATTTATTTCTAATATAAGTCGCTGCGGAGTATAAGTCGCACCCCTTGCCAAACTATGAAAAAAAGGGTGAATTATAGTCCGGAAAATACGGGTAGTGCAAATGTGGTGTAAACAAAAATAAAATTCTCCCGAAAAACAAAAATCAAGTAGCTAGAAACTTTCCTTTAAGTTATTTAAGACTTAAAATAAAATCCATGAACTTAAAGTACATCTAAAAGTAAACATCTTTGTGAACAAAACGTTTTGGGAAAAGTTGCATGTATGTTGATATGTTCATGTTTTTCTTGAGAACCAGAGGCTTTTTTGTCAAGACGCCGCTCGTCTACCGCTGCTTAGAGGAGAAGGGGGGTCTAAGGGCAGGGATGCCTCTCTTTCTTCCGTTTCCATCTCAACCATAGCTTTGGTCTGGCCGTACAGCGCAGGGATCATTGTTTCAGTATTTCCGAGAGGGAATGTCAAAGCGTGGCTCTGATGCATTCAATAAAAACCGATATCCCTCGTTCTCCACCTCGCTGCAGGGACAGAGCCCCTTGTATGTAGACAGCAATCCCGTTTGTTGTTGCCTCTGCTCTCGCAGAAGACTGTGGCAGCTTCACCTGAAAAAATGTTTCCGCGCCGGGCTGTGTCGGCTTTAGGCCAGCAACAGCCACGGCTTTCTCACACAACTCCAGGTCATGCAGCTTCAATGCTGCCGGCGCATCTTTTAATTTGCTGTTCTTGCTGTTCTCCTTGTTTTTCCCTCCGCAATTTTTGTTTGAATGTGTTTTCTTCTTCGTCCATCTGCGACAGCAGCAAACGCCCCCTATCGACCCTCCGAAGAATCGTCTAACCAAAGGATGATTAATATCACGTTTTAGAGGGTCTCCAAATGTAAATAAAAGGTTGAAACTTGATGAAGACTCATCGAAAATCAATCACGGGACTAAATATCACGATATATCACCGTATCGATATTTTGGCACACCCCTAATGCACAGCTAGGGACACTTTTACAGTAACCAATGAAGCCATGAAGCATGTTTTTGGATTGTAGGAGGAAGAAAACCCACCCACCAACGGGGGGAGCATGCAAACTCCACACAGAAGGGAGCCAGCTGGGATTTGAACCAGTGGGGGAGCGCTAACCACTGCACCACTGTGCAGCCCTCTCTTATTTAATGACCTTAAATAACATAAATAGGCCAGTCAACATTTTTTCTTCATCTGAGTTTTTCATCTGAGCTTAATTCCAATCAGTTTATGAAAGTAAAACAGTTAAAACCGGAAAGAATGTTAACCGTGCTAATTCAAATGCTAACTGATCGCATAGACGAATGTTAAAGGGTCTGTATCCTGCTTTTCTTAAGCCTTTCATAGTAAAATATGTAAGGGTTTATGTGCTGACGAAGTGTGCATTATTACTTTTTAACGCACGCCGTGGAAGTCTGAACCGTCCGATGCGAAGCGCACTTCCGCGAAGTAATAATGCACACTTCGAAGGCCATTAACCCGCTTATACCATGGTCACTTACAAAAGTAATACATATTAACCAGTTCTTAGTCCTTAATTCTTGTTTGTTTTTTTCCGATTTGGATTGCTTTTCTCACAAAAAGCGGACTATTTGCGCGATACGCCGTAACAAATAGTCCGCGTCACGCCACCGCTGCAGTCAAGATTCGGCGATATATATATATATGCTGATCTTTCCAATAGGTTGAATAAAGCATCAGTTCAGAAAGAAAGTTCATCTCTTACCGCTTGTTTTTTGTCCTGATGAGGAAGCAAAAGGTTGTTTTAAAGAAGCCGGCGCAGTGTTACAAAACAGATAAGCTAAGTGACCGGAACTTCTTTTTTCACCGTGCGGTTATCAGGTTTTAATGCAGACCCAGCAGCCAATCAGAATCGAGTATTCACCTGGACCATGGTATAAATCCATATATGTGATTATATATTACATTTGGCACACTACAGAATGATTGTTTTTAATGAAATTTGAAGGTAAGACGACTCGATCTCTGAGGCTCCGCCTTTTGCTCCTTGTGGGTGCCGCCCATTTTATGACGCCATCCTAGCGTCGGCAGCGTGTCTGCGGTTCTCCCACGAAAACAAACATCTGAACTTTTGCAAAGATGGATGTTGTGCGTATTGTGCTTATGAAAGGAAAGATTTTATCCTGGGGGGCGGGGCTGGCAGCGGAGATTCTTCCTGGAAGGGGCGGTTTCTCACTTTGTGATGTCACAATGTGAGGACCCGGTTGTTTTTGTTGATTTTTTTGGGGGGGGGTTTGTGCTCAGAGAGCAGGGTTTTTAGGGAATTATCATTAAGTGTATTATAATTATATATATAATACTTAAAAGCTCAAAAGATTCATTTTAAAAGCTAATTAACTGTCAAATGCTCATTTTATAGAAGATTGTCTAGAAAAGATGAAAGTAACCAAAAATTCCACGAAAAATCAGAAAGTACTTTGATTTTGTTTGTTTGCTTAAATGTATATAATTAAGAAAATCTAACTTGTATACAAAACAATAAAACTGAAAACGGATTTTCAGCAGATGGTCACCAATAAATAAATGATGTCTGCTGTGAAAATGTATCATCAGCTGAAATGAATTTATGCCATCCTTTTGGTAAAACCCAGTTCAAATAGCAGGTTTCTCAATTTCACATGTACATGTTCGCACGCCGTCTGGACGCATCGCAGCTCGCGTAGATGATGTGTTGTCATGGAAGCACGGAGCCAGCTCCCTTCCCTCTGGAGGTGACAAAATCGGAACCAGAGGAGCTGGAAGCTGCAACATGGAGGCCTTCGTCTTCTCTCCGTTTGCCGTTCTGTCGCTCCATGTGACGAAACTCTGAAATTCTGCCCAGTTTAACTGACAAAGCTCCCGTTTGTGTTGTGTTTTAGGTGGAACTGGTCGAATCCAGCAGCGATGAAGACGAGTCCGGCCTCACCGGCGAGAAGAGGTCTGTGGTCGACCTGGAGGATTTGGGCAACTTGATGAAGAACGCAAAAAAAGCAAAGGTCAGGATTCAATCAGCTGAGAGTCTGTTTACAACAGGAAGTTCCTCCCGAACCCACAGATCCACCAGCTTCATCAATATTCAGGTTCCTCCTGCAGAGGGAGAAATTGTTATCAAAGAGAAAAAAAAAAGGCAGATGGTTTGATAGACAGCAGACGAGAAGCAGAGACTTGCGTAACCATGAGGACGCCCACTGGACACGCTGGTGAGGGATGGGTGACTGACAAAAGCTGAATCAAAGAAGGGATTTCATGAGAACGTCGGCCTGTTCCACCTTCAAGGATGAAGAGTCGCTTCTTTCTGCACATTTGAAGCGGTCGCTCTTTGAACCTAAAAAGAATCTTCCAGTTTAAACCAGTATTTGGGGGGAAAAGCCACAGAAAAATATGACGACATATTCATGAATCAGGATAAAAATGAACAGGTGAAATCAGGATTCTTAGAATCTAATTTAAATGGTTGCCATGTGCATGTCTTCTTGCTGGAAAATACTATATTTGCTCACCATCATTTATATCTTATTTTATCATCTGTTTTATTTAAAACAGCAGATCAGGATCAACAAAACGGATGAAAACACAAAGATTTAAAAAAGTAAAATGTTTTTTATCACTGTTAACGTCATAACCAAAAGTTTTCTGCTAACTTCCTGATTAACTTAACAAAACATAAACATCACTGTTGTTTCGCATCATTTAACAACAAATCCTGCAAATGTTTAGCCGACTGCATTTCCAGTCAACAAGAAGGCAATAAATGAAGACGCAGAAACGCCTCAGTAGAAATGGAACAAGTAGAAAAGACTCCCAGTCCTTTCATCTGAACTGACTACAGAAAACATGTTTTATAAACTGATTTTATTTCAACTTTTAGGGGAAAAAACAAAAAACTCCAAAAACTTTAGATGAACATTTTACAGACATGTTCTGGTACGGCCACTCCACCACGCGAGCAGACGGTAACATGATGTCATATGATTGATGACCAGATTTTTGTAATATTCTTTAAGGGCCTATATCATGCAATATAATAAATTTTTTTTTTTTTTTTTTTTTTTTTTTACTTTTAAGTGTATTATAATGTTCATTCCTCACTGTAAACAACCCCAAAGTGGTATTTTGATCCATTCACGCATTCCTCTAAAAACCTGCTCTCGGAGCACCGGTCCCTCCCAGTCCACAAGAATGAGGGTCCTCACATTGTGACATCACAAATTGAGGAACCGCCCCTTTCAGTGCTGCCAGCTCCGCCCCCCAGGCTAAAACACACCCCTTTTCTCAGTGGAGCTCGAGGTGATCTGCTTCCTTTTTCGATGCATTGTCTTAGCAAAAGTTTGGATGTTGTTTGTTTTCGTGGGCGAAACGCAGACAAGCTGCTGGTAGGAAAATTAGCTGTGAAAAATAATTCCTATTTCATTTTGAAAAATCGCGTGCCAAAGGTGAATATAGTATCATAAATATGGATATAGTTTACTCTGAAAGGCTTAAGAAAAGCAGGATATGGACACTTTAAATTTATTATTTTCTAATCAACAGTCGACTTAAAACTAAATTGGCAATTCAGAACTTATTTAACCAAAAGATAAAAAAGTGTATTTTAATGTTGCCAAAAAAAAGAAACGTTAAGGATCAGGACTGCAGGATCCTACAAAAGACTAAAAGTGAACTGGGAATGTTTTCTTCTTCTTCTGTTTCGTTTGGACTCCCGCGTCTACAGGATACAACGCCACTTCGTGAACTCGGTTAACATGTTATCGAGTGTTGCATTTAAGTGACGTTCTTTTATGTTCTGGAGCTGTAGTTCAGCCTCTTCGTTGTTTAGGAAAACAGACATTTGTTTGATCACGGAGTTTATCCGGCTCGGACAGTCGTAAAGGAAGCAGAACTGTCGGGAAATGTGACCGTCAGCTGATCGTTTTTTAATATATTTTTTATTTTAATCGTCCAACAACGAATTACAATATACAATCTTCAAAATACGAACGTACAAAACATGCGAGTTACGGGAGCAAAGCTTAATAAAATTGCTTAACTGTAGCAATGTTCACAAAAAGTTATTTATTTCAGAAATAAGAAAACGTTTGTAGAACAACAAAATAAGTATATGGACAATAAAATCGGAAAAGGAGTGTTGGCGACAAAGAGGAAGTGACGTCACGTTCGCGAATGCGGGGACCGATCTGGTAGCGACAGGGCTAACTCCAATTCCAACTCCATTATTTTTATTTAATATGAACAATTTACAGAGTATTTATGATTCCTCTGTGATCTGATTTATAAAAAGTAAATTTTCATGCTTTTTTTTTTCTCTCTCCAAATGATCAATTGTTGAAATGCAATGCATTGTGGTCTATATTCCACAGTGTAGTCAACACTGGTGCACACAGTTTGGGAAATTTTCAGGGCACTAGATTTTGGAATTGTAGGACCCCCCCCCCCCCTAAAAAAAGAAAAAACGGCGAATGGCTTTTATAGTGCACTAAATAGTGCGTGAATCCGGACACGCCCAGTTTCATTTGGGTTGTGACATCATCGCAGGCTTTGTTCCAGTTTTTGGTCTGGATGTTCAGATGCAGCCGGGCTTTCACGACCTGCCGCCTCAGTGCTGCAGCTCCTCACATCAATAAATAAAATCTAAATAAATGAACTTAATTTGATGAAAAAAAAAAACGTTCTGCCTGTTTTTTTGTTCGTGCACCAATGAAACAGGCCGGTGGAAGAAATGAATGACACCTTTGCGACTCCATGGCGGCTGGACTTTATGGATTTTCATTTTTGTCCGCGGTCGTTTGGATCATTACTGCTCTGCTTTCTGTGCCGCTCTGTCTGCGTTTGCAGAGTTCAGCAGAGGGCATGCTGGGAACATAATGCGTTTGGATTGACCAGAACGTCCAGCCTGCCACTGTAAGTGTTGATAAGTGATGGAGTCAGACAGATGTCCGTAAGTGGAGGCCACCACGGGGTCTGCGCTGTTAGGCCGCAAAAGTTCTGGTCCGCTAAGCCCGTCAGCACCGAGGAATGCGTCCGCTGGATGAAGCTCTTTCACATTCTGACCGTTTTGGTATAAAATGACAGTTTAAAAGAAAGTTCAATCCAGTTTTCATTCGTTAGAGCATCAGTTTAAGTGGGTTTGGTTCTACGGTGTGTAATTATTTACCCCCAAACTCCAATGTTCTGTTTGTCAGTGTGGATCAGGTCTGCAAAGGTTTTTGTTTCGTCCATTTTTGCGTGATTCTAAACCCAAAACAGTTGAAGAAACGAAATTTAAGCTTTTGATTTAACTGTTTAGTGCTTTCAAAGTCGGACTTGTTTCTGTGTTTGGATCACTGTTCCTCTGTGGAACCCAAAGGTTCTCCAGTGTAATGACTTAGACGGGTTTAAAACTCAAGTTAGATTGAAAAAAAAAAATGAAGATGATAGGAATAAATAGGACTTTGTGTTGACAGCTTCATGACGTTTTCACTGCAGGTCTTGATTTCAGCCAGAGGGCTGCGTTTCCTCAGCAGGCGATTATTTGTGACTGTGCTGTAATGTCAGGGCGTGGTAGACAGGCGGCGCTCTCACTGCTCCTAGGTGGGTTCAGAGCTGGTCCCTTCCTTCCAGCCGGATGATGTGACGGAACCAAAAACCGCGCCTCAAGAACACAGAGATATCTGAAAAGAGGCTGCAAGAAAAGTCCAATCAAATGGATTTCTGGGAAATTAATCAAAGTTTGAGCTGCATTCTCTTAAACTGACGTGTAAACTGATCATGTGGAACATCTGCAGGGATTAACATGCAGTGGAGATCAGCAGAGATACGGAAAACTGTCTGAGTCGTACAGTTTTCTTGTTTATATTTATGATGAAAGCTGGACCCTCTTATTTTTCCTTGTTTGTTTTTTTTGTTTCCTTGGGTTTTTTGGAATTTTACGTCACTACTATGCTGATGATACCATAATCTACAGGTCTTTAACATTCAAGGACAAGTGTTCCATCAAGTCTTTGCTTTCGTGTCTTGATATAAACACCCCATTAACTTTGAGTTTTACAGAGAAAAACACAGAAATGAGGGTTTTTGGCAGTTTTTCCCAGACTTCCAGTGTAGATCTGGGTTTCCTAGCTTAACATTTAAGTCTCTGATCTGAGCCCTTCTAACCTTTTTTGTTATCTTAAGACTTAGTGTTTTTTATGTAGACTTTTCTCTATCGGCAGAGGAAGGTTAAAAATATTAGCTTCAGCATTTACGTGCAGATAATACTTTTCATTTATGAGCTTTGTAAACTAGATAAATCCTTCCTCATTTTAAATAAACCGAGCAATAAAAGCTACTAAGCAATTCAAGAAGCACTGGTAGCCTCTGTAAACCCACATCCCAAGGATCGGTTGACTCTAGAACAGTGTTTTTCAACCAGTGTGCTGCGGCACACTAGTGTGCCATGGGAGATGGTCAAGTGTGCCGTGGGAAATACGCTGATCTAAAAACATTTCCCATCTCCAGCATATCAACTCTTTGTTCATCCAAACAGGCCCTGATAAAACACTGAGTAGTTAGGAATATGAAAGATCATAAAATACTTTTTCTTTGTATTTATTTGATTCTATTAAAGACATTTTGATAACAATGACGGTAACGCGATTTAGCCGTAGCTTCAGCTGTTTTAGGAAATGTCCCGCCCCTTTAACTGTCTCCACCAATCATTCTTGGAGGCTTAAGAAGTGGTTCAAGTCTTTACTTCCTTGTTCCGATTTAGCTCCAAAAGTCTCTCAGTTCCAACAAAATACCAGCCAAAGCTCGTCTTTAGCGGTGTAGCTTTCCACAGAATCCGGTGTCAGACCGTGGAACAAGTGAACAAAACAATGAAGCTCAGAGACGCCAGTCTGTCTGCCATATGCGGCAGTTATGCACTACATCTCCCATGATGCATTGAGTTAAAGTGACAGCATCTCTGCGCTACAATGAGTCTTCCCTGTTAAATGTCTTGAAACCACAACAAACACAGTTTTGAAATCTTCTTGATGAAATCAGAAGTCAACAGTTTAGTTCTCCTTCAAGGTTTGAGTTTATTATCAGCCAAACATCCCAGAGTTTGGTCCAAGTCATCTTTCTAAGTGAAACACTTTTCTAATAACGTCTGGATTATTTTCTATGTTAAATTTAAGAAGAAGTAACAACAACATTTAAGAAACAGGATTTAGTGGAAGTGGCCAACAGACACAATTAAACTAAGGTGATTAAGACGAGAGAAAAACTAAAAACTTTAACGTGTTCACTTTTGTGTAGCTACAGAAAACATAAATATACTGTTAGTCTTTTTGTGTAAATTTATCAAACATATTGTGATCATATTGTTCAAAAATTACAGTTGCCTTTGCACCAACATTTAAAAAATAAATCAGAAAGAATATATTTGTTTTTCTGTGGGGTTACATAAAATTGCATGTTAATAAACTGAAGGGAAAAAAACTACCGGGGTAAAATTACAAATAATTTAGTTAAAAATTATTACTGAAAACTAACTTTAACTTTTATTACATCTTTTAGAAAAAAACAGCTGCAACCTCCAGCTTTTTCTGCCACAATGATCTCAAAAATTCATATGAGATTGTGGAGAGGCTGTACATCAATACAGACTATAGAGTTTCTCCTTTTTTTAATGTTTGGATGCTGGTGTGCCGCGGGATTTTTGTCAATGATAAAGTGTGCCTTGGCTCGAAAAAGGTTGAAAGATGCTGATTTAGAAGGACAGTTCTTGAAAAAGTTCCTGAATCCGACCTGAATCGTTGTTGGATTGAAGCTAAATGAATCGTCTGACTAGAAAACTGTTGATGTCTGGACTCTTAAACGAAGAGTCCGTCTGTACCGAGTCGGCCAGCTCTCACCCCCCCACTGAGCATTTGCTTCCAGGATTGGAGCCCTGAAGCAAACTGAGCAGTAATAAGTGAACTCGTCAGATTTATCCACCAACAAAACCCGAATCTTCATGTAAATTTGCTGACAGTCGGCTCCCGTGGAGCTCGTCTGCGCTGACAAAAGGTGTCACACAGATCCCTGCGGAAAAGCACTTCAGTAATTGGGAGCAGCTGTCATTGAATGCATTGAGTTTAAAAAAGCAAAGAAACAATCTGGCTGTCAAACTCCTCCAAAGAAGTCCAACCTGCTCCGATGGCTCTTCTTTCAGGATTTCATCTATTTTTGGTTTGTGCACAGGGCCGGTCGGACTTCTTCAGATTCCTATTCCCGTAATCTGGTTCTGGTTCTGTTAATCCGTCAAACCAACAGGAGTCAGCAGCTCGAAACAATAAAAGAGACGGCTGCAGCGCCTCACACACTTCATCAGTCTGCTCCGCCGTTTCCAAGAGCGAATGCGGACCAAAAACGCCACGGTTGGATTTTCAGAGCCTCCAAATGAACTCAGAAATATGTCAACCTTTTTACAGGAACTCAGAACTCACCTCAACATTGTTGGATGTAGGAACAAATGGGCTTAAGCTCTGCTGATTTAGGTACAAAACAACCCAAATAAAATCAATTTTCTACAGGAAAACATCAGCTTGTTAGTTTTTTTTTCATTTTCCTGAATCATTTTACAAACTGCTTCCGTTTGGATTTTGCCTCAGGGAATAAAAGACAATCAAACCCTTTATTGGAGAAGTCTAAAGTATTTTTAGTACGTTCATAATGTTTTGTTGTTCTCAGGGCAAAAACGGTCCTCAGCGAGACGGTGAGGTGGTGAAGTTTTCCAAACTGAATGGGGTGAAGAAGATTGATGATGATGGAGAAAGAAGAGAGATGATCACTGCTGCTCTGAGAGAAGCTCTGACTAAACAAGGTAACAAATAAACAGACGTGTTATGATTTCTTCAAACACATTTACATCCTGGTTCTTTTATTCTTGTAGATTTGTTTCAGTTTCATCCTATTTAAACCAGTTCTAGCAAAAGAGAAAAGCATCATGGGACGTTTTTTTGCTTTTCAATATAATTATCAATTATTTTCAGCCATTAGACCTACATGCACTTTGAACTAATTATTTATTTAGTGTAAAAACAATCTTTAAACTTTTAGTAAAAAACCTGCTGAAGTTTAATTTTTTTCAAAAGAAAATTTGATGCAAATTTTTGGCTTCTGACTCAATTCACCCTTTGAGGAAGTAGAGACAGAATTATAAAAGTTTTTACAACACAAACACACTTTGGAACTTGATTTTTCACTTTTATCTGAGCTGGATCCATTTTGGCATGTTTAGCATGTTAGTTTACATATTTTTGAATCTACTTTTCTGTTTAGCATTTTCACTTTTAGTTATTCAGATTTTAACTTACTAGAGTAATTAGTTAAATGAAAATTCTCTTCAATTGTAGTTGTTTTTAATAATTTCATTTTAGTTTTTTAGGCACATAAGGACTCACTGTAGCCGTTTTATTTTTAATGCTTGGTATTTATTTGGGGAGGAAGTAATTTGATATTTATAATTCAATTTTGCATTTTTAAAATCAAGCGAGCGCGTGTGTGTGTATGACCAGTCACACGCACATACACACACACGCGCTCGCGCGCTGAGGGAGGAGGGTTTGGGGAGGAGACAGAGGGAGCTAAAATTGTGTGCCTTGTCTAGGCTACCCCACCTTGGTGGGACACAGCCTTGGTAAATAAAAAAAAAATAAAAAAAATCAAGTGTATTTAGTTTTTTATTTATTTTGCAGAAAATAATCTATTTTCTTAACATTTAAATACTTTTTTCTTGCTTATCTAGAATTAAGTTTTTAATTTGAAAAATTATAGGATATTTTTTTAAAACTTTTTAGGGAATTTATGCTTTAGCTATAGAATTAGTATTTAAAATTTTAGTTTAGCAGTTTTGACCATTTCTGTAAATCTTTTGCATCTATATAATAATATAGTTTCCATTTGTTTCTGCTAATTAAGACTTTAAAGTCATTTTCACCATTTTTCAATTCGGTTTTTTAACACATTTAAAAAAAATACGGGTTTGCATAATTCGTTTCAAATCGAGCTTTAAACGAAGAAAAGTGATTTTCTGTAAATAACAAACAAAGAAGAAGACACATATAATAAAATTCAAACCAATAAAAAACCTGTTTTGGATCAGAATCTGGAAGATGAATCAAAACTGGCCCAAGTTATTGGATGTAATTCCAGACTAATGTGAAGCATAAACCTTAAAAAGTCATTTTGTGTTTGTTTTCAAACCCCACAGAAGCTCTGCTTTGTTTTCTTGGTCTCAACATTGGAGACATTTAAAAAACACCACACCGCTTTTACTACTGTAAAATCCTAAAACTCAGAGGATCCCACTGTTTGGGAGGCTGGAGATCTCCTACCACAGGGCCAGCTCAGTGGGCTTGTGGTAGAGTGGAAGGTCGTGAGTTCAAATCCAGGCCGATCAATCAATCAATGGTGTAAGTCAGAGGGTTAAACAGTTATCACTTCTACTGTTTTCTTAGTCCTTAACTGAAAACACAAACCTATAGGTTCCCAAAGGTGAAAGAAACCCTTAGGCCAATTTCAATATAAGCCGTGTGACCTAAACAAGTTCTGCTTTATAACACATTTGTCGTCCAAAGGCTTTTTTTTTGGCTTTTTGGTTCTTTTTGTCAAATTAAAGTTCCAGTTCAGAACCAGGACCAGTCCAGAAACCAGGACCAGGACCCAGAAAATACGGGTTTGCATCATTCGTTTCAAATCGAGCTTTAAACGAAGAAAAGTGATTTTCTGTAAATAACAAACAAAGAAGAAGACACATATAATAAAATTCAAACCAACCCCCCCTTTGCCCTTTTCCTCCCCTCTCCAGTGACACATACACCCAATGACCCCACACTCAATGGATTCAGGCATGACTGTAATCAGAACACAGACTTGTCTCTGAGGTTTTTAAAGAAAATATTTTTAAATACAGTATTTTCCGGACTATAAGTCGCACCGGAGTATAAGTCGCACCAGCCCAAAAATGCATTATAAAGTAGAAAAAAACACAGATAAGTCGCACTGGACTATAAGTCGCATTTTAACTTTCACAACCTTATATGACACAATCATAGCAGACTGTTTATCTAATAATTTCACAGTAATTTTTTCTCAAACTTATTTATTTATGCCTTTCATGAAGCATCATTGGCTAACTAATACTCTGTTTTCATCCTGTATTTGTAGAAACAGTTTTCACTTTTATTGCATTTCTGAATCTATGAAATCATTGGAAAATAGAATATTATGTTGTTAGCCTTCAAGATCGTACTGTAAAAAAAGGTTTGCTGATTCTCTGAGTCACTTAACATCCTCTTAACACTTAACATACCTCATACATCAAATTGACCCAGAAACATCATCTCTGTTCCTTACAAATGAACGTAACAGGAGGGTTAACAATGTATTTATTTCAATTTATTTCTAATATAAGTCGCTGCGGAGTATAAGTCGCACCCCTTGCCAAACTATGAAAAAAAGTGTGACTTATAGTCCGGAAAATACGGTACATTTATTTACCCAAAGTTTTTCCTCTTTTCAAATTAAATTTAACATTTAAATCCAGGTTCCGTTCATTTTCAGCGTTAAATCTGTTGTGGTGTTTTTTAAATGTCTCCAATGTTGAGACCAAGAAAACAAAGCAGAGCTTCTGTGGGGTTTGAAAACAAACACAAAATGACTTTTTAAGGTTTATGCTTCACATTAGTCTGGAATTACATCCAATAACTTGGGCCAGTTTTGATTCATCTTCCAGATTCTGATCCAAAACAGGTTTTTTATTTTTTTATTAAAAGGTTTACCAGGTTTGTGCTTCATTTAGGAGACAAAGAATGAAATCCTGACTGAACAGCAGCTTCAGTCGGCGGAAGGACTCCTGATTTATCTCGTCTGTCCGTGTCTCCAAAGTAGCATCTGCTGGGTGTGTGGTGACGGTGGACAATATATTCACATCATCCGACTGCATTACTTTGTAATAAAAGAAGCGCATTAGAGATGCTGAACACCAGCTGCTTTCCAGCATCCGCTGAGCCTCAATCTGCACACAAGGTCAGCGAGGACCGAAGCATGAATCATTTTCTTCAACTCGGCAGTAAACCAGACACACTTTAGGCAGGAAGCAGTTTGCTTTTTTTCATAATATCAAAATCTTTTGACTAAATTCTCTGTCTTCTGGTAAGAGTCGAAACACCACAAGGAAGAATTCTCTAAAGAAAAATCTCTTGACTCTCCGGATGGGATTTACTAGATATTCTAACAAACCCTTTTATGGGATTGACTCTGAACGTTTACAGTTCAGCCGAGCCAAACAAATAAAAACAAACAAATAAAAAACATTTTCCTCTGGATGCTAGTCTGCCTGCAAAGAAAAGGGTCAAATACTTCCTAACTTCACACTGAGTCGATCCAGCAGGTCCGATAACTTTATGTGGTTCTTGGTGAGTCTGCAGTACAATATTCAGATAATGTATTGATGTTTGGTTGAAACGAGAGAAGGGGGTGAGTACAATTAAATTAAGATTATGTCTGCTTAAGATGTTTAAAGATACAGATGTCACATAAAAAATGCAACGTTTAATCTGAATATATTCATCTGAAAAAATCCATTAATCTATTTTCAAAGCAGTTTTTTAAACTAATCCTCAACATTTCTTGTTGTTTTTTAATAATAATCTTTCATTCTTATCGTAAAACGTCAATCCATTTTAGGTCAACGCAACTAGTTATTTGAAAGCTTTTTTTTTGTCAAAATCCAAATCAAACTTGGCCGACAAGGAGTTTTCTGCTTAAATCTGGGGTCACTTTAGGCGGTTTTTAGCAGATAATTATAAGTTAGTTGTCATCAGCGTAAAGTCGAACTGCAACTAAATAGTTGGTGATAAATGTATTGCATTTTTTTCCCTGATTACTCCTGACTATTTTGCTATCATTTATTGTTGTTTCCAGTTTTTTAATACTAAATATAAATGTCTTTATTTTGAATTGATCAAGCAGCCGGATAGCTCACTTGGCTGGGAGTTGGTCCTTAGGCAACTCAAATGTGATAAATGTTGCTGCGTGGATCCTGAACTGGATCTTCTGTTATTTTTTTAATCTTGTTTTTATTAACGATCCTCGCTGAAATCCCTGACTTAATGGGTTTGACGCACCACAGCCTCACTGTTATTTATTTTTTACTGGCGCAGCATGAGCCAAACCTTTGCCGTCCCACTGAGAGCTTCCACAACAAACTATAAATAGGACTTCATTTGACCAAATGTTGACCTATTTGAAGTGTTTACTTTGGCACCGCCAGTCCTGGCAGCAGGTAAGCGTCTTTCAGAGGAGGAGGAGGAGGAGGAGGATTTTGGCCTCTTTTAGTGACATGCAGTCCAGGAAGTCTTTGTTTACTTTCTTCTTCTTTTTCTGGCAAACACGGATGCTGAAGTCACAGGATGCTGAGACTCATGAAAGAGAGTTTTTAGCTGTACCTTCTGGGATGCCGTTTACTATCCAACAAAGAGGAGAAAGAATCACAAAGGGAATTTAACTCGGTGTGATTCTGACAGAAGCTGCCTTTTTGTAAACAACCATAAATTTCCAGATTTTGTTTGCAGATCAGAAGAATTCTAGTGTCCCATTTCAATCAGTCGTATAAAAGCAATACAGCAACCAAAGTGCAATAAAATAACTAAACAATAAAAGAAACAATAGCAATAACACAATAAACTAGATCTGCTGGCTCAAGTAAAAAGATGAGTTTATCACTTAAGATGAAGCTTCATTCTGACTCAAGTTTTCCAGTTATTTTTTGTTGGTTGGAGCGGCAGTGCAGCAAAATGGATCTAATTTAAGGAAACCCTTCATTTAATTTTTTGATGTTTTTATTTTTTTTGGAATAAATAAAAGGATTATTTAAATCACTGTTATGCAATTTTGTTTTTTCTTTAGGTTCAATTGGAATTTTTCTGATGTTGGAAGGAAAAGATCTTTGAAATCCATCATAATTAGGATTGAGTGTTTCTTTGAATCCCAATATTGAATTGTTGATAAACAGCCTTAAAATAATTCAGGAATAAAATAAGATATTTGTTCATCCTAAGAAAAGGGGTTAAATATTTCAATTAATTGACAACTGCAAACCCCATTTCTATGTAATGCTATCAAAAAAATCTATATTTTTTTTAGTCAAAGAATAAAATAATGCTAGAAAAATGTCATTTATCGTTGAAGCCTAAATTATACTTTGAGAAATAGTTAAATTTTCTTCAGAGGACTTTTGGCAAATTGAAACAAGAAGCAGCAAGTTGATAGAAAATGTAAAAACCAGAATCGCTCATTTAAACGTTTGTACTCCAGAGCAACTTGTATTACAAAAAATACAGTAGACAAATTTGAACCATCAAAGGCAGAGCGGTCAACCTCTGATGGGAAGATCGCAGGTTTGGTTCCCGCCTTGCCCGCCCATGCGTGGAAGTGTCCTCGGCCAAGACACTGAACTCCACAGCAGTGTGTGAAGGGGTCTGTGCTAAAGTATGCTAGAAGGGCTAAAATACCTAAAGCTAGAAGGGCTTTACCAACATCGCAGAGCCTGTTTCTGAAGGCCATAAACCACTCGTTTGAGGACAGTGAAGTCCGAATTCTAGCCAGAGAGAAAGGAGGCTTTGATCGAGGAGTGAAAGACGCCATCTTTGTCAAGAACGATAAACCTTCTCTGAATAAGAATGGCGGTCTCAGGTTTATTCTTCCATCCATCTACAGCAGTGTTCTGAAACCCAAACAAACCGAACCGGTCCCACCTGGGTCGTTAACAGCTGAAAGAGATGACCAGGTTGGGGAGGGTAGCTACTGTCTCCCCCAACCCCAGCTGAGGACAAAGGACTCTTAACAACCCGAAACCATGTAGTCTAAGTAGACAACACCATCCAGTTTCCAGTATATACCAGCTCTTTTATCAGCTAATTCAGAATTGACAAAGCCTTTAGGATAAGAGGTGAAACGTCTTCAACTTTAAAAAACAAGTCCAGATGACAACCTTTAAACCTACTACTATGATGTTTGAGTACTGATATAAAGATGTTTCTTGAGGGTCCTCTTCACTTCATCTTCACTCTCTTTCTTTCCAGGATATAAACTCATTGGAAGTCACTCAGGAGTGAAGCTTTGCCGATGGACGAAGGTAAGACGCGTCAACCAAACCCAAAGTGACCTGATTCTCTTGATGAAAGTCATTGACTGACGGTCTTGTTTTTTGTTGGTCAGTCTATGCTACGGGGGAGGGGGGGCTGCTACAAGCACACCTTCTATGGGATTGAGTCCCATCGTTGCATGGAGACCACCCCCAGCCTGGCCTGCGCAAACAAGTGTGTCTTCTGCTGGAGGTAGGCATGTCTGCAAACACCGTGGACCTCCTCGAGTTCCTCCTCTCCAAACGCCCACTTGATTCTCCTCACTTCATGTTTTCAATCCTCTTCTTTAGCAGAACGTCCCGTCTTAACGATTGAGGTGTGATTGGTAAATGCGATTAGTTATGACGGCGCTGAGAGACTGGAGCTTTTGTTTCCCTCACGTTCTATGTAAGAGGTGTCTCCTGGCCAAAGGTCGCTGTCAGAGCTCGCCGCTGTGAAGCTCGTCGCTGTCACCGCGGATGTGCCAGCGTCTCTGGACGCTCTGGCTGGAGGTGACAGCAGCTCCGGAGCTCAGATACATTTCTGCCGCTGGCTCCACTCTGTGTAGCAACAGTCTAATGAGAGGCTTCAGTGCAGAAACATGAGACACAAAAGGAAGGAAAGCTGTTTTTATTCCTTTGAAATAGAACCACATTTGTTAGGAACATACTCAAGACGTCTGTTGGAATGAGCGGGTTTGAGCAAGAAAATGGTGTCTGAACGCAGATGTTCCTACAGTTCACCCCCCACCTGAAAAGGAAGGGTAAAAACTCTCAGTGTAGAATCAGATTCCAGCTCAGCCGATCGTGGGTCTGTTTGTCTGCAAGTGGATGCAGAATGGAAGCTTCTACGTGACAACTACATGCTTTTTCAAGCAGCATTTTTTTCATCTGCTCCTGATTCACAACCATTCGGATAAAGAAATCCTCAGAAATGCAATTTTGAGTTTAATTTTCTTAAAAATGTGTCCTCCAGCATGAGGCATCATGAAATGCCACACAAGTGTGTAAAAAAAACCTACAATTTTCATTGGCGTAGGTCTATATGGTCCTTCTTTTTCAACCAAACCTGCCCTCACTCCTTCCTGTTGGTTGAACAAACCCAAGAGTAGGATGGGGTACAGGTAAGACTTGAAGGTTGATGGTAGTTGGTTTTTTTTGGCTTTTGGACTCTTGAGGATCTGATTGAAGTCTTTGAGGTCCAGTTCAACTTTTTTGCCGTTTTTAAGAACTAACGGTTCCTTCTTCTTCAAATCAACAGACACCACACCAACCCTGTGGGCACCGAGTGGCGCTGGAAAATGGACCCCGCAGAAAAGATCCTGCAGGACGCTCTGGACAAGCACCAGGACATGATCCGACAGTTCAGAGGTCAGAGCTGCAGGTTCTACCTGGAAGCCTGCTTTTGCTTTTACTACTGTAAAATCCTAAAACTCAGAGGATCCCACTGTTTGGGAGGCTGGAGATCTCCTACCACAGGGCCAGCTCAGTGGGCTTGTGGTAGAGTGGAAGGTCGTGAGTTCAAATCCAGGCCGAGTCATACCAAAAGACTCGTCATTAAGGTGTTGGGTTGGGGGGTTAAACCACCAAATGGTTCTCGAGTGCGGCTGTGTCTACAGCTCACCGCTCGACTTTAACTCTGGGAGCAACACGACCCGACGTTATCATGCAGCCTATGCAGCCTACCCCCTCACTGCCATCACCTCTCTGGTTTTGACCTTCACTGACCTTGAGTGTAATGAAGCGGAGTGAAGATAAAAATGCTGCAGCTGTGTCTGCTGCTCCTCACCACACGGCCTCACGAATCCCTCCTCAGCCGCCTCACACACAGCTCCTCTCCTACCCCACTGGGAACGCTGCTCCTCGCTGGTTTCATTTCTCTCCAAACACGCCAATATTTGTGCTTCTCTGATGTCCCTGCCGTATGTTGTGTTTCCAACCAAGAGATGCAAAAACGTAGACCTTGTCTTCTGTCCTCCATGATGCTCTTTGGGGACTCCTTCCCTGGCAGCTCTCGCTGCTACACGAATGCGACTCGACTTTTTCATTAAAACAGAAATGAGTGATCATACTGCAAGTTTCCTCAGAATAGATTTCCCTTCAGAGCTTTAGAGGAATGTTGTCAAAACAACATTTTTAAATCAATGGTGTAAGTCAGAGGGTTAAACAGTTATCACTTCTACTGTTTTCTTAGTCCTTAACTGAAAACACAAACCTATAGGTTCCCAAAGGTGAAAGAAACCCTTAGGCCAATTTCAATATAAGCCGTGTGACCTAAACAAGTTCTGCTTTATAACACATTTGTCGTCCAAAGGCTTTTTTATTTTGGCTTATTGGTTCTTTTTGTCAAACTAAAGTTCCAGTTCAGAACCAGGACCAGTCAGCATGAACTCCTCGTATCTGTAAACTGCTGGTTTCATGGCTCATTATTTTATCGGCGACCTCAAAGAAAAAAGGTTCCTTAATAGCAAAGGTTGGAGCTTGTTGGTAAAGGTTCTCCCTCGTCCAGCCGTACGGGTATTTTTTTGGATTTCTGAGTCGTAGAGAGGAGCGTCTTTAGGGGAGCGCAAGTGAGCAACATTTGGAGGATTTTTCGGTGCAGTTTGGCCCGTCTTTGGTTCTCTTCTAAGAGTACCAGACTTTGGACTCTGGTATTTTCCGTCTTCAGACTCACTACATGAAGAAGGGGGTGGAGCAGACCCAGCAAGTCAGTATCAAAGCTTAGCTTTGCCCCGAGTCCCTGAGATACTTGAAGCGATATCTTTTCCCAAATTTATGCTGTGTAGAGAGGGAAATAAAACGAAAGACGGATTAGTCCTGCGTGGCGAAAGCCTTCGTCTGTCACAGGAATTTATGTCGCTGCCGTCGGTTTCCGTGACACTGAGATGCAGAAAAAGCAGGTAGAGGAGCTCGTTTGTCCCGGGTGGGATCAGCTGTGAATCAAACCGCCGTTGATTGACGAACACGTTAAACTCCGCCTCCATCCTGAAATTCAGAGGATCCAGTTTGCCGCATTAAAAAGTCCGGCAGCAGTTTGTTTTTCTGCTTGGCTGAACTTTGAACAGGGAACATCATGTGGCAGGACCAAGAACTGAGATTTAGACTCGCAGAACGATGATGTCTGACTTCCCTCTGAGTGAACTGCTGCAGAGTAGACTCCCTGAAGATCCCAAGAGCAGATGGTTTGTGTTGGAAGCATTGATCAAAACTCATTCTGACTTCCTCTCTGCTCGTGACCTGTCTTCCAGGCGTCCCTGGAGTGAAGCCTGAGCGCTATGAAGAAGGTTTGGCAGTCAAGCACTGCGCGCTGTCGCTGGTGGGAGAGCCAATCATGTATCCGGAAATCAACGCCTTCATCCGGCTCCTCCACAGCCGTCGCATCTCCAGTTTCCTGGTCACTAATGCGCAGTTTCCAGAGGAAATAAGGTCAGCGATGCGTCCTGTCCACATACTTACGCATAAATAATGGCATGACGTGTGAAATTTGAATGTTTCCCTTTATTTAAAGGAACCGGTTAAAGGTGACTACAAAGTGGGAAGAAAAAAGTAGATTTCTCGAGTTGTTTTTCTCTCTGCTGAGTCAAATTGAAAGATGATGAGTCAGCTTTAAAAAAAAAAAAGGGGGAAAAAAACTGGTAAAAAGACTCTAATTGAATAAATTAAACACTAAAACCTGAATCATCCAAAATCTAAAGGTGGACGAAACCAATGCAAGGCTGCCAAATAACACCTTTAACGAATAAAAATTGCTAATAAAGCTAACAAGTTTTGTTTTGTTCCGTAATTCCATCCATATTATATAAACAACGGTAGATACATATATTGTCTGTAGGCCGAACAACATGGCTGGTCTCACCACCACTGACGGGTCATGTTGAGTGCTGTAACTTTTCTCCGTCTTCAGGAGCCTGGAACCCGTCACTCAGCTGTACGTCAGCGTTGACGCTAGCACCAAAGACAGCCTGAAGAAGATCGACCGGCCGCTCTTCAAAGACTTCTGGCCTCGCTTCCTGGACAGCCTGAAGGCCCTGGGGGAGAAGGTAAGCCGAGCTCGGGGAGGTCATCATCGTCTTCACGCCTTTTACTCCTTTTTAAAGGCCGTGTCTCACCCCCACTACGCACATTTTGTGCACTGCCCACGTCTTTCATGATACGTGTGCGATAGACGGCATTCATACGTTTTGTTTTTTTGCGTTTGTCAATCCTCGATGGGCGCAGATGTCAGCTGATGGCTCTGTGCTGTTCTAAATCTTTGGTTGAGAATTACGGAGTTTATGCGTATTTTACGTCGTTTATATACAATTATTACGAAAATCATACGCAATTGTGTGGGATTTTTTTTTTGTTTTATAAGCTGCATAATCAAATATATGGCTTTCCACGACCGTTTCACAGATATCTAAACGACGTTTCATGCAAATACCACTGATGTATAACTTTTATATCGCACGGATCACGTTCAAACTACGTTATTGACGCACGAATCACTCATAAAGGGAATAAAAAAAGCGCAATAATCACCCACGGCTCGTGTTCTATGCATATTTACGTCTTCTCTGCCTGGTTTCTTCGTACTTCTACGGTTTGTGTGAAAATTTCACGTAAAGAGCCGTAACTTTTCTCAGTTTTTCCACATATTTTCACGTATGACCAATTTTTTCTGCATGCAATATGCACAAAATGTACGCAGCGACTGTGTGACACGACCTTGATGGCCAATCAGGTGAATGTCAGGCGTGACGTCACCTTCAACAAAATGTCATAAAAACTTAACATCTGAGAAAATTTCAAGTACAGACCACAACATGGTCACTTTTTCCACACATATTGACCGGTTTTTTATCTGTGCACTACGTAGTGGCTGTGCGACACTGCCTTAAGTCTCAGATGTTATATTTAGTACCAACATTCCATTGTTTTTGTGGAAGAAGAGAAAAACTTAACAGTAAATAAAAGCAGCTAAACCCACAGAGATCCGTTCATCACAGTGCTCTCCACAGCAGTGATAATGTTGCCCATGAAAAAGCTGCGGGTCCAATCACGCTTCTTTAATTGCTCAGCATTCGTTCTTTCAGACGCCAAAGTGATTAGATCGTTTTCTGCCGCGGAGTCGCTAATGAAGGGAACAACTAATTATGTGATAGGAAAATTCTGGATTTCCACATGCTGATTACAAAGTCATCACAGAAATGATCCTCATAGCTGTTGTTGTCTTCATCTGTTTGCACACAGGATCCTGAATATTTCCCGCTCTGAATTCTCCAACATGAGAACTATTATTGATGACGTTTCCCCAACAAAACCTAAAGCTTTCTTCTCTAAAGCTAATCTGACATTTCTGTATTTCTAGTTTTAGTAATTTATTCATCCTCTAAGTGTTCCTTGATTCCTTTTTTTTTATTATCACAAATGACCAGAAATAACCAAAAACTCTTTTAACCTCTTTATAAAATAAAAGCACCATTTCTACGGTCAAAATAAAAAACCTTCTTTTTGAAAAAAATCCTTTGTTCAGGAAACTAGAAAACTGTTTTTTAATATTCCATTGCTGAAAGGAAGTTTTGGTTTTGTGACCTTTATGTCATTAAAAAAAAAGGGCAGGATGTTTTTTTGCAGATTCACCTAAAATGTTGAGTCATCCTCACATTTAATGTAAAAACTCTAAACATGTGCAGATGGGAGGTTTTGTTTGTTAGTCGTCGATTTGATGTTTATTCCCACCCTAACCCCTAACGACTAAAAAAACTATATAGTGCTACTATGTAGGGGCCTGAATTTTAAAAGCAATTCGTACACCACGCTCACTACTTAATTTTTAATAATATGACGTCAGCGAATTCACGAAGTTAAAATCTAATTAATATGAGCATTTTTTTTCATGAGTCTACTGTCCTCTGAAGATAAAAACTTTGATGGTTTATTAAAAAAATACATTTAATTTTTGGTACAAATTGTTCAGACGCAATGCATTGTGGTCTATATTTTCCAATCTAGTGTGTATTGATGCACACTGGTTTTTTCGCAGACTTCTGGGAAATTTCTAGGGCAGTAGATTTTGGAATTGTAGATTCAGACAACACTAGAAAATGGTGAACACACTGTAGAGTGAGTGGGGAAGGAACTTGGACGTGACATAGCAGGGGTTGACATAGCCCAGAAATTTGCACTGGCCCACAGGGCCAGTAGTTTTTGAAACTTACTGGCCCTCCCTGAAAGTTACTGGCCCGACACCGCGCATAGCGGGACCCGCCGCTCCGCAGGTGCTTGCAACTTTAGGGGGGTCCGGGGGCATGCCCCCCCGGAAACTTTTAATATGGTGCAATTTGGTGCATTCTGGTGACATGACTTATTTCTACACTTTTCAATGACTGAAAATAGACCATATCAAACTTAAATCTGCTCTAGTCTGTTTCAGATGTTTTGAAGAGAGCACTGCAGTGTAGTAGGTAACACTAGTTCAGAAGTTTTCATGCTGCTTCTAACGGCAAATATCGCAATAAATCATAAACCTTAAATGTGTTAAAACAATCTAATGGCAGCTTGAACCATTTAACGAATCAAATAAATCCCTTAATGCATTTGACCAATCGGATGGACGCCTTCACATTGTTGACCAATCAGATGGAGCCCTGTTATGTTAGATGTTTGTAACCTATGTCAACGTGGGTCATTTGGAGTATAATTTTTAAACTGGGAATGGTTATTTGGTTATTTTGCTGTTTGTTTATACACCGCAAATTATATCGTTATCGCAATTTTAATCTCTGATATCGCATATCGCGAGTTTTCCTCATATTGTGCAGGTCTAACTGAGATCATTCAGCTAACTAGAAATACTTACTGCTTACAGTGTTGTACAGAAAAACAAAATTAAGTAGTTTAACATTCTACTGCATTTGAGTCTGAGATTCAGGTATTTGGAGTTGCCTTTGATTCTTTGACATTCAGCTTAAAGCTTAGTGGATACAGTTTCATCTTCAATGCATTCATTAAATATCTTGCTGTCCATACTACTAATTATACCCACTACTCCATCTAACATATTCCTTTCTATTCCTGCCATGTCTTCCACATCTCTGACATGCTTCAGTCTCTCTTCAGTGACGGTGTCGGATTTATAATCAAATGTAATAATAACCCACTGGCTTGTGCCTTCGTTGTTGCTGTTTAACATTGTTTTGTATTGAATTGTTACATTCAATAAAGTTTGAAAAAAAAAAGTAGTGAGCGCGTGCCGCGTGGTGCTCGGCAGTGAAAGCAGCGCGCGCAGGTGGGAGAGGAGGAGAAGTGATCAAAGGTTTCCCATAGAAACCCTTGAAGTCTGAACACAGGACTAGCAGAAAATCTAAATTATAAATACGAGGTAAATCTACACGTTTTCGCAAAATTTACTTTATTGAAAAAGGTGAAGAATGTATAAACCGTTAGATATTTTAGTTACCCGAGCGGACAAGTGAAAAGTAAAGTCTTGTGGTCCGCACTGCTCGAAAAACAGGACCGGGCCAGCGGACAAATGGCTATGTCGAGCCCTGCATAGGACATAGTTTCTGCAGAGCGGCAGGAGTTCATTCGAAGTTCACCTCTGAGTTGTGGGCGGGGCCATTGGTGTGAAGCAGCAATACCACCCTCCGTCCCTTCCCCGTTGCTTAGAACTTGAAGCAGGGAGCTTTCGGCCCCCACAGTGTATTTTCTACGATCTTTTTCAAAGTGCATGTTTTCATCTGCTCCTGATTCACAACAATTTGGATAAACAAATCCTTAGAAATGCAGTTTTGATGCAGTTTTCTTCAAATTTGTCCTCCATCATCAGGAAAATGCCACGAGGACATGTTAGAAACCCAGTTTTCATCAAAGTAGGTCTTTAAGAAGCGGCTTCAGCAGTAACTTCAGTTTGTATTAATGGATCTTTTCTACATTTTGGTGCCTCCAAAACTTCATCACATTTATTTCTTTGCAGTTGATCTGTTCTGTGCTCGTTTTTTTAATGAATTTTTTCAATCTTTGGAGTTTTTGATTTTTCTGCCGGGTTTGGGAAGTCTTCCATTTCTTCATTTCCCCTTCTGGTATTTTTATAGAGATTTATTTAAATTTAATTGAGTCAAATCAATGAAAAATAGCAGACATTATGCTACAGCTCCATCATTAAACTACAATTAAAAAAACAAACAGATTTTATTTAAATCAAATCTCTGACTCATATAATATCATATATTCTTTTTGACACATTTTAAACCTCTCTGCTTCAACGTTTCCAACGTTTTCATGTCTTTTGTCTCAAAACCTCCGTAGCCGCATCGACGTGTCACCTGCCCCCTTCCTGCTCCGCGTTGGACAGCTTTCCCCCACCCAACGTTCCTGGCAGTTGATGGAGTCGCTGCTCTGTGTCAGATTTAGAGTTGGCTTGAAATACCTACAACCCCCCCTCCACGCTGCTACTGGCCAATAACCCCCCCCCACACACACACATACACAAAAGCTGAAAGAAACAGGAAACCTTCGAGTTGAAAACAGGAGAAACGTGAAGAAAAGGCAGAATTTCTCTTCCTCTCGTCTCCTTTCTTTCTCCTCCTTGGTTGCTCTTCTTTCCGCCGTCATATCAGTTTTCCACGGAGACACAGATCTGAATCTACATCGCCTACATCTTTTGTTAGACTCCATTCTAGAGGTGTAAGGATTCGTTTGAACGTTTCGATTCATATCGTAATTTGTGGTTGACGATGCGTCTCAGTGTCCATATTGGTTCATTTTAAGCGATCCGATTCACTGCTGTCTCGCTTTTTATGTTACAGTAAAATAACCCAAATGGTATTTTCCAGTATCGATTATAGATCCATTTCATTTTGATAGGATTTTATAATGACATGGGTCGATTTGGTTGGATTCCAATACCATCTTGCCTCAAGGTCCCAAGGTCAGGTTTTCCTCCTGTAGAATTTTAATCCAGGTTCTACAAATAAATGAATCTTTACTCAAGTATTTGATACTTTTACAAAAACCTGCTTTGACTAAAAAGGTTTAGAAGATGAGAAGAACGAGACACCAGCAGACCAACCATGGAGACGACAGAGCATCAATAGACTGCATCAATGTTCTGCAAAAGGGCCTATGTGATGCTATTCTAAGCCTGTTAGAGTAAACTATATCCATATATTATGAATAAGACGACTCAGATCTCTGAAGCCTCGCCTTTTGCTACTCGTGGGTGCCGCCCATTTCATGATGTCATCCTAGATTTATGATTCATTTATTTGTCATTGTCATTAAAACAACGAAATTGCGTTTGGAGTTCTAATTATTTCAAAAATTCATATTCACCAAATAAAAACCCAATAAATAAATAACCAAAGCGCAACATCAGTGCAAAAAAAAACGTTTTTTTTTTTAAATCCCAGAGCCAGTCTCGGCGGCGTGTTTGCGTTTCGCCCACAAAAACAAACAACATCCGAACTTTTGCAAAGATGGATGAGCAGATTGTGCATAGACAAGGAAGGCCGATGTCCGCTAACTCCATGGAGATAGTGGGTGTGTGTTAGCCTGGGGGGTGGAGCTGGCAGTCGGACCTTTCCTGGAAGGGGCGGTTCCTCACTTTATGACATCACAATGTGAGAACCCACTCGTTTTCGTGGATCGGGAGGAGCTGGTGCTAAGAGCCCAGAATTTTAGAGGACTGCCCAGAAATTTGTGAATGGATGAAAATACCACTTTGGGGTTGTTGTTTTTGTGAGGAATGAACATTATAACACACGATACAGACCCTTTAACACTGAAAGAACCATTTGGTCCAGTTTCTCACAGACCAAAGCCCAGCGAGAACCACAACGTCTCACCTTGCCTTGAGTCCAGGATTATAGAATAAAAAAAGATCTGATCACGATCAAAGATTTATGTCGATTTGGCAAACTGAACGCGTTGTATGAAGGAGACGCGGGCACCGAGGAGATTGATTGACAAGGTCAACAGCCAATCAGTATGCAGAACACAGTATGCTCTAAAAGAAATCTGCAAAACAGTAATGACTGTAATGAGATGACACATTATTTGACTGTTTTAACTTATTTTCATTTTGACAGCAGCACATACAAAATCCTTTCAAAATAAAATGCACTCTGTGTCAAAATAAAAATGCAACAAAGCAAAAATTAAAATTTTACTCCCTTTACTATCAAATTTAAGCAACATTGTTGCAGAATCCAATTTTTGCATTTGATCATCATTCTGCTCTGTTATTTGACATGTTAAAGGTAAACATAAATGACAAAACTCCAACTAAAAGTAAATTAATCCAAAACCTCAAACTTATTCATACTTTAAAGTCATCAGCATTTCTTTTTCAATTCCAAAGAGCCCCAGTGAAAGACTCTTCTCAGGGCTTCAGAGAAGCTTCACTCACCTCTAACTGCGATCTACAGGCTGTTTGTCATCTCAGTTCAGATCAACCTGCTTCCTGTCTGTTTGTGACAGTATTTTAGTCACTCATTTATGGTTTCTGCCTGCTGTAATGAAAGTCTGTCAAATCGAGGAGAGCCAAGGTGAATCCTGTGAGCTTCAGGTAAACAGATTACGTTTACTGGCTGGAACCCAAGCCGATTATCTGAGCAGACTGAAGCCTTTTATCAATTATTATTGTTTTCATTGATTGATAATCCGCATAAACCCTGAAAACTCCAAACCTAAAGCTCATGAAGGAATAAAGAGTTAAAAAGAGTCAAATTTACATTTTGGAAGGTGACCATGAGTGCAGTTTCCTACACAGGTTCAGTCAGTGACGTGGATGTTCAAGGACAAATGAAAAAACATATGTACATAATTTCTTTATTTCCAAATTTAAATTCTTTTTTAAAAAGAAAGACAAAATTGGAAAAAAATGAAAAACTTCATAATTAAAAGAATTTTTTTCTGATTTTAAGTAAAATTTTCAACTAAGTTAAACACAAATTTACTTATCGGCTAAAACCAAAGTTTTTTCCCCCCAGCTTTGTAGCCCGTGATGCATAAAGGAAACACTTGTTTTTTTTTTTTTAGAGTAAAAATCTTTACACAAACTCACCAGCCTGGGAAAAGGTTCATTTACAATTTCTTTTCTAAAGTTTATAACTTGTATTTCTAAGTATTTGATTACAGTTCAAAGGATCCAGAGAGTGAATTTAATTAACGACATAAACGCCAGTAACTTTATTTTCCTGCATTTAGAGAATTTGTGTTCTTTTAGAGTCAGAAATATATATTCTGACTTATAATTTTCATCTTTCTCTCAATTTATCTTAAAAATCCTATAGTTTTTTGCATCCACCATCATTTTCTTTGTTAAAAAATCCCCTCTTTTTCTTATTGCATTTTCCGCCTCGCTCCTGGTTTTAATCCCCGTTTGTCCACACAGAGGCAGAGGACGGTGTACCGCCTGACACTGGTGAAGGCCTGGAACGTGGAGGAGATGCAGGCGTACGCCGAGCTCATTGCTCTGGGGCAGCCTGACTTCATAGAGGTGAAGGTAAGAGTCGCCTTTTATCTGTTTTCTCGGATTTAAGGCCCCTTTTGATCTCTGGAAGTTTAATCATCTCAAGCGGGGTTCTTCTATCAGGCAACCGTCTGCCTCGAACCGCAGTTTGTTCAGATTTCCTTTATGAATCCATAAGTATTTATGCTAATGATTTTATGTAAGAGGCGAGCACTTTAAAAAATGTAGCTTGTCTGGATAAGACTCCCCTTTTTCTAAATTAAGATTATCAAAACACACGCGAGTGCTCGGTCCTTTAATTGCATAAACCATGAGGTTTTGTTTTACCAGTCCTGTGCAGCAAATACAGATTATCCTCAAAACGGCCAACAACCCAAAATAAAATTACCATTACCAGATTTTTCTGACGATAAAAAGCTCAAAGGCCACAAGTCATAGCAGCCAAAAAATGCATAAAGAAGAAGAAAGAAATTGTAAATAAGTCGCCCGATTGGGAGAAACTTATTTTAGAAAATATGGGAACAAGAAAGGACATTTCATGTTGAAAGAAAATCCTAATATGGGAATAGATAACAATAATAGACTGACTATCTGCACTACCGTAACACATCGATGCATATTTAGCTTCGTGGAACATAGCAGGAATCTAGTAGACTAGTGCAACTTTTTTCTGATAACCATAAAGAAGATGCTAACAAGTCAGCTAATCTCGCCAAACTATGCAAAAGAATGCAACCCACACTTTTATGGGGAAGAAGATTGATCTCAACAAAATGAAGTAAAGTAAAAGTAAAGTACCAACAGCTTTCACACACCTAGGTGTGCGAAAGTTGCTCTCCCCATTTGACCCATCCCCTGGGGGAGCGGTGAGCTGCAGACGAACCGCACTCGGGAGGCAGCAGTGTTAAGGGGCTTGCCCAAGGGCCTTCACTGGGTGATGTGAATTGCTATCGTTATCGTATTTATCGTTATCGCGATTTCAAGCTGTGCAATATCCATATCCAAAAAAGTAGGCGAAAATCGCAATAAATGGTAAACCTTAAATGTGCTAAAACAATCTTATGGCAACTTGAACTATTTAATGAATTGAATAAATCCCTGTATGCATTTGACCAATCAGACAGAGCTTTCATGTTAGATGTTGCCCTCCTAATTAAAAGCGGGTCATTTGGAGAATATTTTGACTCTTATTTAACTTAAACTTTTGCAGTGAAATGGAGATGTTTTTGTTGTTTTTGTTATTTGTTCATTTATCGCAAGTCAAATTATCATTGCAGTATTGATCTCTATTAACGCATATCGTGAGTTTTCCTCATATCGTGCAGCCCTATAGAGCACTATAAAGTCTGTCCGCCATTTTGTAGCAATTTCCTTTGTTCCTGTTTAAAAAAAAAAGTAGTTAGCATAGTGTCCTAAGTGGTGTTACCGTAGTGTGATGTCATCGTCACTAGTCGGCAAGCCCCCTGTAGCGATCTGGCAGGCCGAACACACATTGTACCTACACCGGTCTGTAAAATGTTCGTCTAAAGTTGATTTTTTCCACTAAAATTGAAGAAATTCAGTTTGTAAAAAATGTTTTTTTGTTGTTGTCGGTTCAGATGAAAGGACTGTAATTTTTTTCCTAGTTGTTCCATTTCTACTGAGGTGTTTCTGCGTCTTCATTTACCGTCTTCTTGTCATCGATCTACTGGAACTGCTGTCAGCTAAACTTTAACAATGAAAATCTGGGAAGGTTCAGCATCATTCCACACTCTGCCGCTCTTCAGTTCCACGACAGCGGCTCGGTCCGGCACTCTTCACTCCTTCTGTCTTGATTAATTCCAGTTCCAGCGTTCAAGACTCCGAAGAGACGGGAATGAGTCCCTCCAGGGGCCGGCCGTGCACCACGCTGACCTTATTCTCGTCGTTTGGAGGACTTGGTATTAATAGTGTGTGAGGTGGCACCCAGTAGCAGTCTGAGCTGCGGTTGTCATAGTGACAAATGTGCCCGACTTTCATTATTCAGTGAATCACATCACGCGAGTTATGAGCTCAGACGGCGAAGCAGAAGAAGGTGAGGGAACATGTTGGATCTGCGGCTCTTAAAAGGCTTAACATTTCAGCTAAAAGGAAAATTAAAGATTAACCTCAACTTCTAGTTTGAGGGGCTTGTTTTGTACATTTCAGCTCAAGGAACCGGAATCTTTTTCTTTTCTTTTATTAAAAAACTGACATTTTTAAGTACCTGGCTTAGACAGAGTTGGTATTCATGTGGTTCCTTTTTAAAGCTCCGCAAGAAAAAACTGTCTGATTCATAATCCAGAGCTCATCTCCTATCAGGGGAACTTGACTGCTTAGGTTTCAGCGCCGATGCTCTCCACGGGGAACCCTCCACTCTCATCTTCTCCGTCGTTCAAAGTTTTTAGTCCTGCTGGGTTTGCCTCTTTTAGCAGCAGTCTGCTAGCGGTCGCATTAAACCACCACCCGAAAGCAGCCAGAACCGCCAGCCTGAAACGTGCTGGACTAAAAGGTTTGCAGGTGGAGTTATGGATGACCACCTCCACCAGCCTAACATGCAACATTCAACACAGAGAGAACAGCTGATTAACGTGAGGATCAGAAAAACGAAAGGTTTGTTTTTTCCCAAAAACAAAATGCTTAAAGATATGTAAAGAAACATTTATATCAACCAAATACTAAATTAGATGGTAAAGGGCCTATATCCTGCAATATCAACTTTTTTAGCTGTCAAGTGTATTATAATCATTTCTTACGTAAACAACCCCAAAGTGGTATTTTGATCCGTTCACGCATCTCTAATTATATCTCTAAAAACCTGTATTCTGAGCACCAGCCCCTCCCAACCCACGAAAAGGAGCGTGTTCTCACGTTGTGACATCACAAAGTGGGGAACCGCCCCTTCCAGGAAGAGTTTGTGCTGCCAACCCCGCCCCCAGGCTAACACACACAGACCCACTTTCTCCGTGAAGCTAGCGGTGACATGCTGGGTCAAGAGTGCAAAGCTCCACAACACACACATCCATCTCTGCAAAAGTTCGTGTTTGGTTTCGTGGGCGAAACGCAGACACGCTGCTGACGCTAGGTTGACGTCATGAAATGGGATGGCAATCGAGTTGTCTTACTTACAGGTAGGAGAATGAGCTGCGACATAACTAATATTTCATGAAAAATGCACATGGGCATTTCTATGGGCACTAGGCCTGCACAATAATCGTTTTATGTGGATTGTTTGAATGTTCTGTAAATGTAATTGAAAAATTAAACAGAAAAAGGAGCTAAATTGTTAAAAATTGGAGCCATAACAAACACATTCTTGGGTCAATATTTACAGTAGAATAATCTGTCAGAGTTCTGTGCTCTTTCAGTTTTTTTTGGAAAACTTGAAACTTCAATTCTATAATTCTAGAGATTTATCAATGCTTGACTAAAGTAAATGCCCAAGACGGGCTTTCCCTCCACTGTTTCACGTCTGACAGAGATGACCTCATATATTCGTCTTTAAAAAGTCACCATCCTTTTATTGCCTGTAAAAAGTGAATCAGTAAATAAAAGTGGCTGCTCCTCGTTCTCCATGAGATAAAGCAACATTAACTTTATTGTTTAATAAAAGGTGCAACATCAGCAGATCTGTGTCTCCTGGTTCTGACTGCTTCATCAGGCTGCTGGGTTCGGTCGATTGACTGGAGCAGCTGCAGGGCGAATGGCGCCTGACGACCATCGCCTCTGCTGCCGCCTCCTTCCATCACAGGCAGACCTGCAGCCGTTTTAAACCCAGGAGGTCCAGGTGGAAATGTTCTCTGCTGCATAACAGCTGGGATAGCTTCGGTTTGTTTTCTCTAACCACCAATCAGAGATGGTTTTAAATGCGAAGAGCTTCATCTTCATCAGTTCATCATCTTCATTTCACGCTACTGAAAAAAGTTTTCGCTTAGGTTCACATCAGAGTTTGTTTTCTCAGATGGCCTCCTCCGTTTAGTACCAAAGTTCTCCAGAACTCTGGTAAAGCCTGCTCCACCTGAAAGAGGAGCCGTGGTTTACTTGCAAGCGAACCCTGGTGTGGTTTTCTTGAGCTGTAAAACGAACATAATACGCCAACAAACTAACCAGCAAACCCCAGATTGGTAACACGAGTTTTTCATCAGTCCAAGAAAAAAAGCTTGACTCAAAGCTACAGGGGTTGACTGGTTTTAGGGTTGTCCGGTCCATGGAGGGTCTCAGAGAGGAGCGGCTGCATGTTCAGGGGAGAGCGGGCGTGTCCTTCAGTTCACTTGAAGCTCATGCGACCATGAAAATGGTACATACCATTGACGTGTCGCAAGTGTATCCTGAAGTGAGGATAAATGCCGTGCACACTCTATTGACGTGCGCAGGGTTGCGTGGCGTATCCGTGGCAACCCCCGTTTCCTATTACTGGAGTAGAAATGCGGCCCCACATCAGCAAAGCTAACACTGGCTGTCAGCACCGCTGTGTTAACGAAGAACCAACTGATAGAGGTTTTGGAAGTCACAGGAAGTTGGGAAGTGATGCCATTACGACTTTGTTTTTGTTTTTGGACACATCAGATAATTAACCAGCAGGTAAACCAGGAGTCACTGTAAATGATCGCATTTATGTGGGGGGGTTTATATTTCTTCATTGTCAGAAGAACGAGAGAGTTTCAGTAAAAAGACGACTAACAAAACTACTCTGGGGGATCACTATAGTTCAACCTTCACCTGGAAAGCCTCATCCTGTTTGCCGTGGTAACACTTGACCCGCTTGGCGAGCTTTCCTGCTGCCGTACGTTACGCGGCAGAGCGGAAGCGGGGCTGGTCTGGAGATGCTCCTGATGAGACGGGAAAGACGCGTCTGTATGTTGATGTAACATCTGTGACGACGGGAAGCGCCGACCTGTCCAGGAAGGCTGCTGATGTTAAGCAGATCTAGAGGGCCCCACCACACACACACACCTTTTTGTGTGGGGCTCATTTTACAACAGAGGTTTACTCTCCAGCACACTCCCACACTGATGGGATCGACCTCCCGCCATCATTTCGCCCGTCTTTTTTTGAAGACCCTCGTTGAAGACCCCAGCGGTGGTGCAGGTTGGCAGGAGCTTTTCGTTTCTGTCTTGTTTATGAGAGACGGCAAAAAAAGCTTTAGAGGAACAGAGGATAGTTTTGTTATTGTTGAAAAGGTTCCTCCAGTCGTATTCAGTGTTTTCATAGCTGCTGAGGCGGACCGGAGGTAACCCCCCCCCTCCCTCCCCCCCGCTTCATTCAGCTTCATTGGAGCTGTTGCTTAACCTTCAAACACCTGAGGTTTAACTTCTGCTTTAAATTTCTTTGAATCACTGATTCCAATGAATTCCAATTGACTGGAAAATGAGCTGTAAAAATGATTCATTTTTCTTAAAAAAAATCTGTCTTTAGTGTGCCACAGGCGTTGTTTTGTGTCACGCCTTTATTGTGCGATCAGACTCTCACTGCTGCCATAAACCTCTGTGCTTTCTTTTTTACTTAATCATAATTTTAATTTACTTACCTAATTTACTTTTTTACTTAATCATAAATATGGATATAGTTTGCTCTGAAATCCTTAATGATCCTCTGTCCTTTTTTAAATCCACTCCTATTTGAGGTCATGGGGTTGCTGGAGCCTATCCATTAGCTGTCTAAGACAATGGTGTCGAACTCATTGTGGTTCTGGGGCCACATTCAACCCGTCTGATCCCTAGTGGGCCAGACCAGTAACATAAAAGCAAAAGTTGGAAAAAATGCCTCAACCAACACGGCAGCCTAATAATTTATTATTACACATTCATTCACAATGGCCAATGGATCTCAAATAAAATGCATTTCACTTAAAAAAATGGGTTAATTCAATTTTATACAGACTGAATAATTTACATCTGAAGCAGTTAACTTAGTTAAGCTCCTTTCTCATGAAACTTCATCCAGCCATCAATATCAGGATTCAGATCCTGTACAGAAACACATTTACTGTCATTCAAGTATGCAAAACACAATGAAATGTTTAAGAGACTTTTCCTGGTTTGCTGCCTGAATTTTGTGCCTTCTTCCTGACCTTTAATGGGCGCCATCAGTGACCAGACTGACATCAGTGACCAGTTCACTCCAACATAGTCTGGTGCAGTAACTGAGGCTAATTATGTCATCAGCTGTTGTGTCCATCAACTCAAGAAACGAAATAACCGGCTGCATTTAAACAGGTTGTTTATCAGTCCAGCAAATAGTTGGCAAATCTTCGCTTTTCCTTAATCCAAATTAGGTCTGCATAATAAATCACAAATTTAACGTTATCGCAATATCAAGCTGTGCAATATGCATATCGCGAAAAGATCGGGAAAATCGCAATAAATGGTTAACTTAAATATGCTAAAACAATCCTATGGCATCTTGAAGTATTTCAGTGTCTATAGAAAGCAATGGGATTTTGGTTTCTTGGAGCCAGTGGGTACTTCCTGTTGTATTCTTGTTGTACATGTATAAGCGTTCTCATACCCACGTAGGCGCGGTTTATTTAGTTTTTTCCTCATGGAAATTCACCCGGAATCCTCGGAAATGTATTTATTATTTTTTGTGAAGGAAAATTTCCAAACAAAGGCTGCATCCCTTTATGATTAAGACGACTTTAAAAACTAAATCTGGTGATGCAACTCAAACAAAAACCAAATGCTTCGTTTTGTGCTGCTCCTTTAGGTCTGCTGCACATTTAAAAAAGATAAAAGTCATTGCTCCGTGTTGTTGATGTATTGAGGATCGACTCCGGGGAGGCCGGGCCGTCGTTTCAAAGTTGCTTTTCTTCAGATTTGGGTATTGATCCTCAGCAGAATGAGCTCCAACACTAACAGGACAGCTGCTGCAGAGCTCCTGGTGAGGGGGTGGATCAATCGTTAAACCCCGCCCAATTCCCCTGCTTTATTTAGATGCTTTTGTAAAAGTGTTTTTTTGTGCTACAGATCCGTAATTCAATGATAAAAAGTCCTGAAAAGTTCAGAAGCAGCAGAGAACTGAACAGAACTGTGAAGCAGAGCGTTCATTATCACATCCGTCTGTGGAACAGACTGAGGGTCACTGCTGGGACTGGCTTTCAAACCGCTCCTATTTCTTTTTTTACCTTTATCTCCTCTTTCTTCCTCCTGCATTTGACTCCCTGCTTCCCTCCTTCCTTCCTCTGTGTGAATCTGTTACTGACCCGATAAGCTTCTCCTGCCTCTGGACCACAAACGAGATATCGACCCGAGCGTCAGGAAACCGGCAATTAGTGCAGAAGACCGGTGACACTGAGATAAAGCTGCTTCATCACAGAACCAGGGGTCCAAATGACCCGGCCCTGCAGCCCATTCCTGGATCTGATGTCATCAGGATGGAACCCCCTCAAAAAAAAAAACTGAACATTTTCACCTTTGTTTGATGGCAGAAAGTGAAGAAATCTTGAAAAAATGTGAACAATTAATCCTGAAAAAAACACTGTTATTAAAAATAAATGCAGATCTAGTATAAAACAATGTAATGTTGGTAGCTAGAAACTATTTTAATATGAACATCCAGATAAATAATATTGTATTAAGTTGAAAGAAGAAAACATTTTTAGATGTAAAGAATTGTCAAATTAAACCTAAATAAGCAAAACAATTTTACCAAAACAGCTGAAAAACTTGGAAGAAGCAAAGAAAAACAGCCAAGATTTTAGGATACTTGAAAAAAAATTAATTATTAATTAATTATTGTCCTTATTTTTAATTATAATTTTTATTTATTAATTTATAACAATTTACATTCAGGATTGAATCTTAACAATTACTTTACAAAAGTACAATAAATGTGTAAAAGAATAAAAGCTGGTAAATCAGACTGTAAAAATGCTTCAGCAAAAGTTGAAGCAGAAAAGACTAGAACATTTGAAAAGAAACATCAAAGTAACAACAAAATGCAGAATATTACAGGATAACAAATAATCTTGCAAAATAAAAGGAAAAATCATAAAAAAAGCAGAATAATTATCAAACAACTCAGGTAAATACTGTATTTCCTCTTTAACTGTTATTGAAGGAGCAGGAAAAGATGAAAAATACTCTATGATAAAGATTTGCATCATGGACGTTTAGCTGAAAAATCTGCAGCAACTGTTTAATGCTGGCGCGTCAAAATGGACCAAAGTCCCTGATGAATGTTTCCAGAACCGTGATGAATCCATGCCACCGAGGATTAAGGCGGTTCTGAAGGCCTAAGGGGTTCCAACCCGGTACGAACAAGGGTTAGGGTTAGTGTTTAAAGAAACCATAAATGATAATTGAGTTGAAAAAATATAAAAACAATACTTCACAAACAATACCAGGTTCTGTTCCCGCCTTGCCTGCCTCTGTGTCGAGGTGTCCTTGGAAACATGAACCCCAGGGTGCTCCTGGTGGTTATAGGTTGGCGCCAGTGTTTGGCATCAGTGTGTGAATTGGACTGTAAAGCACTTTGAGCAAAGTAGAAAAGTGCTACGTTTACTATTATGTACTCTGTATCAGGGGCGTCCAAATCCAGGCCTCAAGAGCCGGCCTCCTGCTAGCTTTTCCAGATACCCTGCCTTATCTGCTACCGATGACCTGGATCAGCTGATTTCAGCCAATAAGGAGCTCCAATGGCAGGATGGTTGGAGAACCTGTAGGACACCGACCCTCGAGGTCTGGATTTGGGCAACCCTGCTCTAAATGAACAATTTACTTCAACAAGAGTGACAGTTTGAGAGGGACCTGCTGTCCATGGTGTCTGAAAGGAAGTTGTTTGGCAGTAAAGAGCTTCTGGGCAAAAGTAAGTCCTCAGAGTTGATCAAATATCAGAAATGACAATTTAACAAATATTTTAAAAGGTGCATTTTTAGATACTTTGGAAAAACTAACATCAAAAAGGAGAAATTTGACTAAACTTAAGTCTTGAATCTTTATGAAGTAAAATAAAAGTGAGATTCCTCCTTTTCCTGTCATCCGCTGTTTCATCAAGATGGGGGGACGAACCGTTAGGAGGATGAATTGTGCTGCGTTTCACTTTTCCACCATTACCGGAGGCAAAGCCTTTGTAGTGAACCCATTAGTTCTTAGTTCATCCTTTATGATGCGACACATGGAGCGCCTGCACTTCAGCACCCTCCCCTCACTGAAACCCCACGTTTGATTAATGGTCGCGGCCACGCAATCCGTCCTGCTTAGCGTCCAGCAGACCTCGCCACTCACACAGGAACCGGATTACAAGAGGGAACGGGGTGTGTGTGTGTTTTTGTGTGTACATATGTGCAGAAACACACACAGGTGGAGCTCAAATGATCAACGTTTCCGTCGGAGAGAAAGAAAATGGATTCTTCAGGCAGGTGGAGGGCTCGTTCTGCGCCACATCTCTCCCACTCACTTCCTGAGGTGATGCAGAACATTAGTGCCCCCCCCCCACGTCGGAAAGATCTGCGTTCTCCTCAACCTTCTTGATTTATTGGTATTCCCAGAAAGTTGATCTTCATTCAGTGGGCCTTCAGCCAAGCCTGCGATCTTCAAGGCTTCATCCTTTCCCACTGTGCTGTTTAGATGTTTACTCAGAATCCACAATCCGCCAAAAATCAAAAATAATTTAAAAAAATAACAAAAATACTTATGTTATGATTGTACTCTTCTGTAGAGATCAAATTACTTTTTTTTCTTTACAAAATAACCCATAGAGTCAAAGTTTCTTTTGAGTTTCTCTCTTTTGTTTTCATACGTCTCGGTTTGCAGTCGTGTAGTTTAGTCCGTTTGGTTCTTCGTACAGGTAGAGCCCAAGCTGACGTTCCAGGCTTTGAAATTATCATAAGAAATGTTAATGACTAGCAGGGATCAGAAACAGAGGAGTAAGGAGTTCTGGTGTAAACAAAGTGGACGACTGGTTCATGAAAAGGTGTAAAGAAAATCATCTTTAAGTATCAAGATTATTTATATCAGCGTGTCATCTGTGTACTACATCAATAATTTAGTCTTTTTGCAAATGGGACCATGTAGATGTCTAGTTCTACAACGTTTTTTTGTGGATTAAATATAAGTTAGATTGTTCTTTCCATTTCCATTTTTGTCAAAAGCAAAAGCTTTGATTTTTATCTGTACATGCTGCCTCTCAGTCAGATCATTCACATTAAAAGAATATCATATTTTATGCAGATGATGCTCAACTTTTTCCAATCTACCATTTATTTGGCTCTGCTGTTTAAAGTAACTAAACTCCTTCACACACGATCCTTTCCTTCAGTTCAGCGACCACCATATTTTCCAAAGTATAAGTCGCAGGAGCCCAAAAAGGCACAAAAAAGAAGAAAAAAACATATAAGTCGCTCCAAGAGTATAAGTTGCACCTTTAAGAGTAAAGTCCATCATTTATGAACAAATTTGCCAAGCCCGTAGTAATGCTGTGTTCACACCAAACATAATTCATGCGTCAAACTCACATCCGCTGCCTTTTTATGATGCGCGTCAAGTTTAATGCTCAATGCTTGTCCAAAAATGTCTTCATAGACTAGACGCGCCCACTGCCTACAGAGAAAATACTGTCTGAAGCTTTTAGCCTCATCGCGACATGGAGCCTTTGACTGTATATCTTGTTTATACTGCACGGAAGACATGAACAATGTTGACAGATGACATTTGATTATTTTGAAGAGCTCTCCGAAAGCATCAAAAATCACGTCTCCATCTCTGGGGTCATGAGATCATTCAGTCTTTTTCTTACGGCGATCATCACCTTCTATACAGCAGCAGCTGCATCTCAATGACCGTACTTAGCTGTTCTTCTGTCGGACAGTTTCATGACTTGCTTTCCTACATAAGTCCAAGGAGGGAAAAAAGTATTTTTGTCAAGATACATATAAGAAAAACATCATAATGTTCTGGAGAAAAACCATCAGATTCTCCTCCATGTTTGTTTTAGAGGGCGCTTCTTCTTCTGTGTTGCTGTCAGAAGCAAATACTGATACATGCACCTACAGCGCCCTCTAGGGTTTGTTAGTGGGAAACAACCAGTTGTTGGTGAGAAGATAACGAATATCCGAGCCTATTTATGTTTTAAAAAATTACAAAGATGTTGCTCCTGAGTATAAGTCACACCCCTGGCCAATCTATGAAAAAAAAACACAATTTATACTCCGCAAGATACGGCAAACGTCCAGAATCCATGACTCAACATGTAGACATCGACCCCTGGAACCTTCATGTTCACAATGCCGTTGAATCTTTCCGTGTCTGTAAAACAAATTAAAATTCACCTTGAGTTTTCGTCCACACTTCCCTCCAGGTGTGTGGAAGTAAAGTAGCATGGAGGCTCTCCTGCTGTTTGTCCTGAAGACTTTTCAGAGCTGTTCTATGACCTGAACCTAACCGGAATTCTCAGAAACACATTCTTACATCTTTTTTTGTCTAGATTATTACTTAGCCCATCAAGACGACTGTTGTGAATTTGGGCTATATAAATAAAATTGAATTGAATTATGAAACTACATTCTGATGACAGGCAGGGTTTTGAGTCTTTGTTGTCGTTTAACCGTGAAGCTCCGCCCCTGTGACTGACAGTTGAAGTTGTTCTTTGACAGGGCGTGACGTACTGCGGGGAAAGCTCCGCCAGTACTCTGACCATGGCAAACGTCCCCTGGCACCAGGAGGTGGTCGCCTTCGTCCAGCAGCTGGCCGCCATGCTGCCCGAGTATGAGGTCGCCTGCGAGCACGAGCACTCAAACTGCTTACTCATCGCTCACGAAAAGGTAAGAGCCGCACCAAGGGCCGTCTCGGCGTCCAAAGTGACAAAAATGAGACTTGGAAGAATTTGAGTTTAGTGAAAATCTGCTGCAAAACTGACCTTAAGTTTTGGTTGGTGACCTTCATGCTCTAATGGATGGATGGACTCAAAGATCCTGAACACATGCTCGTCTGCTGTGAATTTGTCCCAAAAGGGTTTGACAAGAAATGTTATCTGAAGTCCTGCCTCAATTAATGTTGCCACGGCAACTGCACAGATTATAGTCAGAACGGTTTCTCTTAATTGAAGTGTTAAAAGAAGCTTCTTTTCCTTTTGTGTTTGAAATGGGGTCAAATGTGGTGAACTTGATCCGGAACATCACCTCTGGATTTTACTGTCCTCATAGTCCTACAGAACGTTTCCACCTACGTTTGGGTTCCAGTCAGAGCGCCTGAAACTTACAACTTCAAGCTGTGTCTTCAATTAACTTTCCAAAAATGAAAGCCCAATTGTCATAAAGCATCCAAATGCCGAGACCGGCTGGCAGAGATGCTCCAGAGCACAATTCACCAGACTCTGGTGCAGATCAGTCGGCAAACAATCCAACATCAAAGCTCAATGACTTCTGGAACTGTCACGGGTTCAACAGTCATGGTGGAAAACGGCCAAACCCACATGGAGCTGGTGGAACCAAGAACAACCGCTTCCATTGATCAGAGTAGAAATGCCTTTAAAGTCGTGCTTTAGCGGGAAAGCCGGTTTTTGAGGTTAAACTTTGCTGTTCTGGTTTTAGTTTAAGCTGGACGGGGATTGGTGGACCTGGATCGACTACGAGCGTTTCCAGGACCTGGTCCAGGCTCAGCAGGACAGCGGGGGCCGGCAGACGTTCTCAGCCCTGGACTACATGGCCAAAACCCCCAGCTGGGCTCTGTTTGGAGCGCGTGAACAAGGGTTTGACCCCGCCGACACGCGATTCCAGAGACGCAACAAAACCAAAGACATCTCTGGGTGCTGACGAGGCAAAAGCGTTGAAACTGTGACATCCGTTTTGGTTTTTATGGTTTCTTTTTTTCGTGTTGTGCTCGTTTTTTGGGGCTTTTTGATTTAGCCGAGATCTCGAACAGAACAGTCGAGAAAGTGGAGCTCTGGAAGTCCATCTCTGCATGTGTCCTGAGGTCGATTTGTTTCAATAAAAGGATTTCTGTCTCTTGGTTTCTAAAAAATCTGAACGTTTGTCTGAAGTTTCTGTTATAAATCTCATTTGTTTTTTGGATTTAAGCTGCGAGAGAAAAAATGAAGATTTTTAAAAATGTTTTTCTCCTCTTAAAATAAATACATTTGAATAAAATATTTTACTGTATTTTTTTATAAAACAAATATTTACATTCCTAATAACGGATTTACTTTCAACGGTTTTCTGTTCCTTTTCCATTAAAAAAGAAGCTGCTAACATGTGAAAAGCTGTTTTTACTGCTCAGTTTCTACCCGAACTCCTTCAGGATCAAAGTTTAGCCTCCGTTTGAAGCTCAGACTCGCGGCGCCGGACATCCGGAGTCCTTTCTTACTGGGATTTTTAGGTAGGAACGCTGGAGAACAGAAGAAAAGGCTTGGATCCTCTCAGATTCCACCTGCTAAATCTCTCCTCTCTTTTGTGGATCTCTATTTGTCTTCAAATGAACTCTAAAATCCCCCTTCATGCAGGGTCTTTATCGCTTGTTGAAGGTTTCTGCAGGTCGTCTGGATCCACCGCATCAACGTCCTGGAACTGCAGGAGTTCTTCATCACAAGTTCTTCTCCGCTCTGACCTCCACGTGTTTCTCTGCAGGTACGTTGTGCTGAAGGTTCAGCGGAATGAGTTTCAGTCACATTTTCCTTTAATATTTACAAAAGGAAACGTCTGCTTCACCGCTGAAAAATCAAGTTTGTGATGTTCTCACATGTCAAAAACGCAGTAAGTTGCCCTTGAAAAGTCCTTTGAAATTGTCTTTTTTTTTGGTTTGTTTTCTTTCTATGCCTTGTTGCCTTCAAGAAAGGTTTAACGTCGCAGAGTTGCCATGGCAACACCTTGTGTTGTAGACGGGGATGATTATTAAATACCTCTGGCTCCCTAAATGTTTGGACTTTTGATTCAGACTGTTAAAATCTCAAGTTCCGAAAAACTCAAAAGTCTGTTAATAGATAGAGTTTTCCTGAGTTTGGGACAGAACCGGGAAAGTTTAGTGAAAGGATGTCGGATGTGAAACATGGACGGTCTCTCCATGTAAATGTGCAGTTCAACTAGAAGGACCTGTGGATTCTTGAGCACTTTTTGCTCCTCCCCTTCCCTCCTAACAGTCAGAGTCTGGATTCTCCTCCCGCCCTTCCACGGCCTCTCAGGCTCAGACAAAGCCTGGTGCCGTTTCTCCGTCCCCGAGCTCGGCTTTCAAAAGCCTTAATCAGCCCTCTCGAATGTCAGCAGCTTTCCTTCTGGCATCATTGCTCATCAGAGCAGGTGCTGATGGGAGCCAGAAACTCCTCCAGATGCACAACATCCAAACTAACGCAGAAACATCGATATCCAACAGGGAAAACCGGTTAATAGCTGCGTTTATGCACTTTGTGTTGGCTCCACAGAGACCGACCGTCATGTAAACGTTCTACGGTTTGATTTCTGTCAAGAAATGAGGAAATCGGAGTGTAGTTTGTGTGGACGGTGTGAAGGGACGTTTTTTAACGGAAGAATACGTCCAAAGAGAGCTTTCTGACACAAGTCGGAAGTAAATTTTCAATGAACTCTCGCCGCTCTGCAGAAACTATGTCCTAAAACACCGACGCGTGGTTCTTGGCTAAAAACGCCATCATCGTCATTGAAAAGACCACTGGAAACGCTTTGAAAATGGATCAAAATGCGATAAAGTGGGACTTTACGACCCTGAGTGGCCTGGACAACCCAAAAACCTGGAGCACGGGTCAACGCCCTTATATGGGCGGCATCACGGCCTTTTCCCTAGCGTTCTGTCGCTGCGCTCATCGCTCCTGCATCCTTAGCCGGATAACTCCAAACTCCAAACGTTGGGTTTAGGAAGGCTGTCTGGCTGTTCAGCTTGATGTAGGAAACGCAGATGAACCAATAGGGTTTTTTTTCTCAAATGGATCTCCATCTTTAGCTGAAAAATCTCAACATCTTCTCGTCTCGCGTTGACGGGTCAAAATGCCCCAAAAACAATGGAGGAATCCTCTCTGGGGACTTTGCAGAAGCTCAAGGACATTCCTGACCAAATGAAGGCAAAACCCGTCCATTTTTACTCCCTCCACGGCGGTTTTTCCTCCTCAAAAACGTGTCCTGTCAGTAAAACCTTAAACACAGTCGGCCTCTGGAGCGGCACACTTCATTCACAAGTAGTGAGTTTCATTTTAAGACGAGGATAAGAAAGCGGGTCTGAATGAGCTGGTGTGTGTGGGTGGAGTGAGGACAGTCACAGTCAGCCTGTAACACTGTGAAGCTCCTCACACAGGGAACACATGACAACGCAGATGCCTCACATCGGAGAGACCGAGCGTCCTGCGAGCGCCGCTTCTGTCAGCCGCGTTTGGCTGAAACGCCACCGACCAAATATAGGCGCAGGAAGTCTAGCTTGAAATGTGAAGCACAGTCGGATGGAAGACGAGAAGATCGGACGTTTCGGTGTCAATTCTGTTGTTTTAGACGTCAAATGTGACCGGCTTGGAGGTAAACTCCACGGTTCTTGGTTTAAAACACATTTATTGTACTAAAATTACACCGAAAGGTTCTCATTTTAGCAAATTGTTAACTCAGTCGTTGTTAATTAAATATGTGACCACCTAATTAACCGTAAACCAACAGGATTTTCAGTGTTTCCATGAAAGAAATCAATATGCTTGAATTTTTAGACATTTTTGAGGAAAAAATAGTAAGAAGTTAAGAAAATGTATTGAAAACATTTTAAATTAAAGTCATTTGACTACAATGACAACAAATTAAACCTGTAAATTAACTAGATAATGTCAATTGTTTAATTTTACACACTAGACATACAAAAATATTTATTACATTTTAACCAAGAAGGAATTTTCTCCAATTACTCAAATTTCTGTATCATTTTATGAATATCAGAAAATTAAAAATAGAAGTATTTCTTTAAAAAACATGAAATAGTATAAGAATGGGAATCTGTTTTAGAAATGATAAATAATATAAATGGTGATCTTTAATCACCTGAAGTGAAGACTAAATGAAAACGATGTCGCGCTTCAAACAGATTTATGTCAAAGACCAAAACGTTCCAGATTTGGCTGAACAACAGCCTGTAGAAAACAATATAACTCTGTAAAAAACAAAACACTAAAGCATTTTAAAGAATCAGACCTTAAACGAACCAAATGGAAACCCCTTCTTCTTATTGCTTTCTAGCCTGCAAATATTAAACCACAAAATGATCCACAGATTTCACCATTTCTTTCTGTTAAAACTGTTTTTCATTTATCCTCTACAGTCACACTTTTTAATCTTTTTAATCTAAGGGTGAATAGTCCGTTGGTCCAGACAGAGTCCGCTTAATTGGGTCTGGATCAGTCCTGAACCGTGCGTTGGGTCTGCCATCAATCGGACCTTCCTGTTCGGAACCAAAGCTTGTACACAAAACCACATGACTAAAGATCTCTTTAGTCATTGGCCAGGAAGTATGAGGGCGGGGCTAAGCAGCTAGAGAAGGAAAAGTCCTGCACTTTGCAATCCTTGTCAGGATAGTTCACTGATTTTTTTTTTTTGTTTTACCTTTCGAAATATATCATATATAATATCAAAGTAGCAGGAAGCTAACAACAGAAAGCTAACAGCACTATTACCCAGTTCTTTAGATGAATTGGAGGACTTTTATAAACGAATATTTACTTTGTCTCTCCTCTGCTCCCTTTGGAAATCGATCCATCCCTCCATCACCTTCTATACCTGTTTATTCCACTTGGTGGTCACAGGGATACTGGAATCTACCCATCTACTGACAGTTGAAGGTTGGGTTCACCTTGGACTGTTCCATCATTTTAGGGTCTTCAAAGCTAATCACCTCCCTGCATCCTTCCTCCACCTGTCCCAACCTGCTCACACCTCTTCATCTCTTTCTTGACCTTCACGTCCTCCACCTTCTTCACCTCTGCTCCCTGTAACCTCACCGTTCCACCTGAGTTCCTCTTGTTCACACAGAGATGCTCCGTCTTCATTCCTCTCCTTTCCAGAGCAAACCTCCTCTGGATGCTCCTGCACATGTTCCCTGCTCTCACTACAGATCATCTGCAAACATCCTGGTCCTCTGAGATTCCTGTCTGACCTCCCCCGTCACCACAGCAGCATCACCTCCACCTTCCAGTCCTCTGCTTCACCTGCCGTCTTCCAGCTCTCATCCACGTCCTGAACAACTCCACCGTTCTTCTCTGCCTCTCCATCCAAACCTCATCTCCTCTCTGTCCACTGTTTCCTCACCTCCACTTCACTGGATTTGACAACACGAATGAGCATTAGAGAAGACTAATTTTCAGAATATCTGCTGTTATTTTAGTGCCAGACAGCGTATCGAGTGGACGTGTTGTTGGTTCTGTTCTCACGATGAGTCTGGTGGTTTCAGCTGCAGAAACGCGCTCAGACGGATGCCTGCAGTTCACCAAACACAGCAGCTGCAGGCAGAACGGCCGCGGTTGCCTGGTTACAGAAATCATGCCACCAACAAGTATGATGGTGATGAGGAACTGTCACATTTCTGAAACAGTGGCCCTCCGAGAGGCGACGATAACTGACACACGTTTGTGGATTTTGTGGACCACATCTGTTCCTGCACTGTTGAAGCTGGTCTTTGATGTGAGAATGAAGGTCAAAATATCTTTTTGTTTGGGCTTTTTTAAACTTCATTGACTTCTCCTGCAGTGAATCAGGACGTTTGAATCACCAGACTGTCTCTGGGTTGTGGGCGGAGCAACAGAGGTGAAGCTCTCGGCGTGTTTGTGGAGCCAGAAGCAGCGTTTTCTGCCTCCATCCGTGATTTTTACGTTTGGTTCCTACATTACAACTCACTTTTTCTTTTTCTTTTTACCTCCTCACAAAGGATTTTGATCTTGAGATACTTTTTTTCTTTTTTAGCAGAAACAGTCTCTTTGTCCCCTTTTGAGACGAAGCAGCCTTTGATTCCCAGATCAGAAGCGCTGACGCATTCGATTCCCTTCTAAAAGTTCGATGAACGCCGTGACTCATTCTGTCAAGAACACAAACACACTGTGAGGCAGGAACAGTCACTCAAACGCACCTCTGAGCTCTGCTGGAAGATCAGAGCTCAGGACGGATGTGTGGAGATGTTTGCATGTGGCGGGAGGTTGACGGGATCAGAGGAGGTTCCCCACAACACACCACAAACCTGAAACATGGAAAAAGGAAAAAAAACACAAACTCAAAGATGTTTCTGTTCACAGTAAATGAAGGAAAACAGGCTCACCCGTCATCAAAACTTTAGACTTCTTTTATTTGTTGTGTTTCAGTGGGTTGAAGGTTTGAAGCTCGGTGTTTTCCATTCTTAGGAAAATAAGACATTTAGAGACAAAGTGAATAGAATGTTGTGTAGAATGTGTTGTGCTGTACTGCAGCCATACTGTCGGCCTGTTGACACACTCATGAATCACCTTGGTGAGAGTCCTCCGTGTGCTTCAAAATGCACAGAAATTCTGGTTCCAATGTCAGCAGGGAAGACGTGGAAACGCTTCTGGCACGACCTCTTTTTGTCTGAGCGGGAATATTACCCAGAATTCTGAATGCCACTTTTAAATATACAGTCCCCTGATTAGACGTAGGCATTAATTTGACTAAACTGACAGGAATAAGAATAAAGACAGAGTGGGCGTACGTGAGGGCTCTGCTCTCAGCCTTTCAGCCTTCAGAGAATATTAGCCTCTGGCTTCAAAGACATTTTTGTACAGAAAAATCTTCAGGAATCATCTGCAGAACTTTTCTTAATTCTTATAAACTCTATGTGGATTCTTGCAGTCAGAAGACGGATGGCATCATATCAGAACAGAAATCTTTGATGGAAATCCACCAACACTTTTCTAACAGGAACATATCAGACTGTTGTGTTGGTATCAGGTTGTTTAGGTCGAACATCAACGTTGTTTGTCACGTTTCCGAGCAGATGGGGTTTATATGCAGACGATCCACATGTTTGCTGCTCTGCCAAACCTGTGGAACATCTTCCAAAGACGATGAATGAGACTGTGAGACAAACATAAAAATAAAAAAATTACGTTTATCTGCTTTCAAATTAAAGTACAACAAACGTTTATGATCAATGACATGAATAAAACTGTCTTTATATATTTGATCAGGACACAAACGAAACGTTGAATGAAAGAAATAATTTAAAATATAACATCAAATATCTTTAAGATCAAGACAAACATTTCCTGAACACTTCATACATCATGAACTGCCTGCAGGTTAGAGGGAAGCACTGCTTCCTTTTTACTGATGGGAAGGAATCTTAGGTGAAGCAATTTGCTATGAACTAACTAATCAACCAGCATCTAAATTACTGCGTTTAAAATGTTAGGATCTGGGTTCCTATGAAACTAAAAATCCAGAACCAATTCCACGTTTATCGGCTTTCTGAGCTTTTTCAAAGTTCAAGACCTGGTCGTGCATGACGGTGCATCTGGCCGCACATTAACATGCATGACGATACATAATGGTGCACGGTGGTAAACTGTGGTTCATAACGATGCATTGCCCGCCATGATGGTGGATGGCGATACATGGTGAAACCTGGCCCTCCATGATGGAGAAAGATGATTTGTTGCGGTACATGACAATGACGATGCACAACCATACATGCCTGATCATTAAAAAATACAGCCATGCATGACAACACATGGCCTTTCATAATGGTGCATGTTAAAACATGATGGTGCATAACTGGGCATGATGATACATGACAGTATGTAGTGATAGGTGATGAAACCTTGCATGGCGAGGGATGATGGTGCATAGGGATACATGGTTATGCGTGAAGATGCCCGACAATACATAGCTGCGTGTGATGATACATGACCGTTCATGACTGTGCATGTCCGGTTGGACCTCAGACGGACAAAGCTGTTGCAGTTCGAGTCGAGCTTTATTCTTGTTCTAAAAGCCTTTTTGGTCAAACGAGACGTATCACCATTTTCCTCAACGAGCACCTTTGTTCCAACAGACTCTCTGGATTCCAGAGAATCTTTTAGATTTCCTCTGTCGTCTCGGAGCCGCTGGCAGGTCTGACTCATCTCGTTCTGGGCTCTGGCAGACATCGGTGCCAGGAAAACACGTCTCCGCTCGCTGTCCTCGTTCTTTATCTGCATTGTGATGAGGAGTGAGTTTCCAGCGAAGGCCAACGTCCAGTTTCATCCGTTTCCTGGACTCAACTGAACTCTGGTTTTGCCAAAGAGACAACCGTCTCTTTCACTTGTTTAAGGGGATAAATATGAGCTCCATGAAAGAAAATAGCTTTACGTTTTTTTTTCCAGTTTAACCTCCAAACCTGAAGTTGGTAGGAATTAATTATTTAACAAAAGCTGTCACTGTATTGAACTGTACTTCATCACTATTTGACCTGATTCTAGAACATTTTTTTCAATATTTTCTTAGGGGTGAAACGATGAATCAATTTCTATTCCTACAATCCTATCGATCTGTTTCACGCACGTTAAGATAATTATTGAATTGTCCTGTTCTGTTATAAAACTATTTCAAAATGAAATAAGTAAGGGTTAATGGCCGACGCGAAGCGAGGACGGTTATTTCCGCAAAGTGCGTTAATGCTAAAAATGCATACTTGGAAGGCCGCTAACCCGCTTATACCATGGTCACTTACAAAAGAAATAAATGGTAACCAGTTTTTAGTCTTTTATTCTTGTTATTTTTTTGGTTTGGATCGCTTTTTTCATAAAAAACTGACTATTTGTTACGTTAGGCTGCTGAGCCGGCACGGACCTCATCTGCAGTGGTGAAGGAAAGTGATATAGATGCTGGTCGTCACGATGGGTTAAATAAAGCGTCAGTTCAGAGAAAGTTCTCCTCTTACCGCTTTTTGTCCAGATGATGAAGAAAAGGTTTGGTTTGAAGAAGCCAGCGCAGTGATACAGAACATTTAAGCTAAGTGACCGGAACATATTTTTTAGGCGTGCGGTTATCACTTTTTAAGGCAGACCCAGCAGCCAATCAGAATCGAGCATTCACCCGGACTATGGTATTGATTGATTATCATCGGTTTTGAAAAATACCACTTGGGTTGTGGTAGGTTTTTGTTACTATAACGTAAAACATCACCATCATTCCAGTCCAATGTGTGGAAAAACTTTGAATTTAGCAAAGACATGTGACCATGCAGTGCTAGAAACCTAAAATGTGACTGGATTTGACATTCATGACTGTTCACTTGTCGGTTTGGACACATATTTAATTTACACTTTATTATCTTGAAGAAATCCAAGAATCTGGAAAACTTCACTGTTCAGTAGCAGGAATTTCTCTCTGAGTTACACTGGTGGAAGTTTTAGATAAAGATGATCTGGATCCACTTTAGGTCAGAGAATCGGATCGTTCAAAAGAAACAAATATTGACTCTGAATCGGATCGCTGTTAAGACGAATCCTTACAGCCCTACTTTATTCTATTTGTCTGTCGTATGGGTTCACTTTAAGGCTGAAATCCTTTAGCCACTTTAAGGGGATTTTAAAGTCATTATACATTTTATAATAACAATAAAAACCTTCTATTCTTTCTAGCCGGCAGTCTGAAGAATTAAAAATGATCAGAATTTAAACTAAAACTCAACTCAGTTCAATTAAAGGGTTTTTTTTAAACCGTTTATCCTACAAACTAAACAGTTCAAATGTTCCGATTTGACCTGAAACAGCCTAAAAGAATGAACATGTTTAATTTTTATTCTAATAATTGATTAAATGAGCATTCCTCATTGTTTTGTCTGTAAAAAAGTAAAATATGAATTTAGAATTGACATCTAAACTGTGACTTTTGTTTCCTCCACCAGTAACTTTTCACTTTTTTTAGTTGCTTTGCTCTTCTTCAGTTCCTGACTGGAACGTGGGTTCCCCCAACATCAGAACTTTGGAGAACCTGTTCTGACTCTTTTCTTAAAGGCTCCTGGGGGTTGAGGTGCCAATCAGGAGGAGCCAATCCGCTCTGATTACGCACGGATTTGGGTTGGGGAGTCTGCGTTACGCGCGGAGCTGCTGCGCTCCCGTCAATCTGCGGGGCTGTAGCGCCGGATGTTCTGGGTCTTCAGCCCGGAGGGTCTCACTCAGAACGGAACCGGGACCCCAACCGCCTTTTGTACTTTTATTTTGGGTAATTTTTCAAGACGCGAGGAGATTGGAACACTGCAGAGTTTGTGGCACTCGGGCGCGAGCTGAAGGACACGAGCGCGCCGCGGGGCTTTGGGCTTTCGTGTGAAGGGGATGATCATGATGATGATGGGTGGAGAGATGCGCTCCGCTGCGCCGCAATAACAATCCTTTTAATCCCAGAAAGTCCCGAATCCTCCCGCTGCTCAGCCCACCACGAGCCCCGAAACTGGATCCCAATCTGCGGGATTATTGGACCTGACGGATCACCTGGAGAGATCGGACACCCAAAGGTAATCTAGGTGTTAAATCCCAGCCAGGAACAACCAGAACCTGGGTTCGGAAGGAAGTCCAGCAAATGCTCCACCTGTTGTTTGGAGCTGCGCATGTCCGCGGATTGATTGAATTTGTTGAAAACAGCTCAGAAAAAGCGTTTTTACTGCAAACATTTAAAAAATGTTTTTAAGGTTCAGCTTTTTTCTTGTCTGCCGTTCATTTGAGCTTTTATAATTATATAACATTTTTTTCTCACTGAATAAATGTGGAATTGGGCGGATGAGAGGCTGGCTGAGGAACTGCTGTTAATCTGAAAGCATGTTGGGTTGTTGATGGAGGGGGCAGCGGGTTTACCGCAGAATTAGGATTCTGAACCGGACCACCTCCTGAGTTTGGGCTCTGCAGTAACACAACCCGTCGCTAGATGGCAGTAATGGCTTCCAACGTTTGCTCACAGGCAGCTCTAGCTGTTTTCTTGACACAAATACAAGGTAACATATTTTATTAAAACTAATTCTGAAGTGTTTTATTTTATCATTTGAACAAAAATACTTTCTTTTTCCTCTTCTCAGATGATCAAACCGGAAGTTAAGATATGATCTAAACTAGTAAGGATGATGGTGAAGCACCAGGCCGGACTTAGAAAGAGGTTTTTGATCATGTCTAAAAGTAGCAAGTACTGACATCAAAGTATAAATGTAGTACAGTGATGAGTACCATACTGCAAGTATTTTAAAATCTAGAAAACGGTAAACCTATTGATGTTTATGTTTACAGTATGATATAATTTAAGGAAGTGACTATTAACATGACATATTAACATATTGACATTAACATTCCAAAAATATGGGCTGAACTTATTTCTTATTTTGAATGCTGAGAATATGTGGTTTAAGGTAGCCATGCCAGCTGGTGACCGTTCCTGTTTTTCCAATGATCCCTTGAAGGGTCTATATTGTGCAAAATCAACTTTTTGAGCTTTTAAGTGTATTATAATGTTCATTCCCCACTATAAACGACCCCAAAGTGGTATTTCGATACGTTCTCGTATTTCTGAGAATTCCACTAAAAACCTGCAGCCCCTCTCAATCCACGAAAACAAGTGGGTCCTCACATTGTGATGTCACAAAGTGAGGACCCGCCCCTTCCAGGAAGAGTCTGTGCTGCCAGCTTCGCCCCAGGCTAACACACACACACACACACACACACACTTTCAGAGCAAGCGGTGATTGACTAAATGCTTTCCTTTTATTTTTTATGAAATTCACATTTCATAAAAAATAGTTCTTCAGTGTGCTAAAGGTTATATATTTTCACATATACAGTATGGATATATTTTTCTCTGTAAGGCTTAAGAATAGCATGACACAGGTGCTTTAAAATATGTGCGACCAACAACATAATTCAGCCTTGGACGCCCTTACAATACGTGTGAGCAATGCAGTAATGTCCATCTTGACCGCATGTATTACATTTGCCAACATGAACCTCCATCAGTTTTTGTGCTTGGTCGCACTATACATGTGAATAATCGACCCTTTTCCAGGCATCTGCTGTTTAGGGGTTGCTACCCCGACTGCTTTGATCACCACGGCCCCCACGGTCACCTTCACTTTCCAAGCTTTCTCCAGTTCATCATGTTCCTTCTTGCTGCTGTTGCCATCACTTGGTTTCCTCTGTTTTTTATCCACCACTACAATGTCTGGTTGGTTCTCCATCACTATCCTGTAAGCCTGTGTCTGGAGGTCTCACAGGATCCATATATGTGTATTCGTATCCAAATCTTTATTTATATCATGGTCTGTTCCACTTAGCTCTAGTATACGATGACAGAAAGTGGAGGATGCCTTTCTCAGTCGTCCACTGGGCCATAGGGGTCTCTCACTTGACTACAAAAGCTAGAGACCAGTTCCAAGAAGTACCCCTTCAGGCTTAAAAAGATTAGTTACCAATTCTTCGCTTGGTTGGGTCACAGTGAAAGACATTTAGCCTCGGACTAAATGTGCTAACATTAGCTAGGGCTAACATAAAGTTTCATGGGGTTAGAAGGTACCGACCGAGCCTCTAGTCTCATATCCAGAGGTGACTTAATAAGAAATATTGAAAACCATCAAATTACTAAATTCCAAGAGGGCGCAATGAGCTCCAACCAGCGTGGGTCCTTGAGCAAGACCCTTTGTGCTGCTGTCTAACAATGCGGCCACAAAGTCTGGGGCCCCCCCGTGGGGGATCCCCACTCCCTCCGGATTACATACAGGGTTGTGTTAGGAAGGGCATCTGTCGTAAAAACCACCTGTGCAAATCAGTGAAGGCCCCCACAGGAAGTGCCCAATGGTGGACAATAATAGCAAATTTGTCCAATTATATGTTTGCTGACATCATTGCAATCTATATATTTCTTTATTATTTGCGTAAAATAGGTATTTTTTGTCACTTTTTTTTGTCCTACTTAGTTTGCTAAGTAAGGATTTTTCAGAAGGTCACAACATTTGAGTGTTTCGCTGCAACTTTGTTAGCATTACAGGATTAGCCTACTTTCTTTTTGCAGTACATTTTGAGTCAAGTAACAAAAGAAAAGTCAAGACAGCTTTGTTAGCAACACAGTTCAACAAGTTAGACTTTGTTTCATTACAAAGTTAGACAAGTTGCATTTATTAGAAAGAATGTTAGGATTGGAAAGTTAGTTAAGAAACAGAAAAAAAACAGGCTAGGTCCGAATTACCTCCCTAACTACTAAAAACTACACAGTGTGGGACTTTGTAGTGCCCTGGATTATACAAGTAATTAGGAACAGCAAGCAAGTATTACGTCACAGATTTCACAAAGTAAAAACCTAATACATACAAACATTTTACAACGATTATTTATGAATTCACTCTGCTCTACTGACGAATATGTTGATGATTTATTTAAAAAAAACATTAAAATACATTTTTTCACATTGTTCAAACGCAATGCATTGTGGTCTATATTTGCCAATCTAGTGAGCATTGATTCAAACTGGTTTTTTCGCAGAGACTTCTGGGAAATTTCTAGGGCACTTGTATATTCGGACAGCACTACAAAATTACATACACACCTAGTTAGAAGAAAGTCCACCTAGTGCATTTCCAATGCGCATTTTTAGTGGATAAAAAACAAAACGAGTCACAAACTGGCACCGATGTAACCAGACGGCTTGCCAGAACTAGAACAATAAAGTAATTAAAAGAAAGTGTTTTCTATGATGATTGAAATACAGAAACAGTAAAGCGCATGACTGATGCATAGAATAGAAAAATAAAAAACAACATTTTACTGTTAATAATTAAAGAGTATATTCATCTTATTTAATTTATTTATTTTTCAAGCTATATTTTCCAGGTGAGGTCACCAACAGCAACCAGGATAGGCTCCAGCAACCCCGTGTCCCTGAAAGGGATATAGGGGGTTAAGTGATTGATGGAAAGTAACAAACAAAAATAAACAAGACGGCTACGTTGGAGCTAAATTTGGCTAACTGACAGTCGACGGTAGCGGCAGCTTAAAAAAACAAAAAAGCGTCAGTGGGACCAGAACACCCAACTTTTTTGTTGTTTTGCCGGCATATGGCAGGAGCTGTTCTGTTCTAGTTTCATCCACGCACCCCTAAATGTGGTGACGTTGTTGTTTTTTATTGTGTTGTTGTTCCTAAACTACACTGTCTCTCGCTTATGACGTCACTGCTGCCACAGGAAAGTTGGCGGAGAGAAATATCAACGATGTACACGTACATATTTATAAAGTAATGCTAAAAGACAAACGTGTGAACTGTTCATCAGTGCCTGATTGTTCTCATCGTGGAGGCGTCTTTTTTCCCGCTGACGTTGTGCGCCCTTTGTTGTGTTGATGTTTTGTGACTCGATATAAATGCCTTTGAACCTCTGACGCATCTTTCAGAACAGGAGACATTTTAAATTCAAAGCAAAGAAAATTCCTATTCCGAGCCGGCATGTCAACCACAAAACTAAAGGTTGTTCCATCCGTGCGTTTCTGACCCGCCATACTTCTGTGAACCTTGAAGTGCTTGTTGTGGCGCTAACGTCGCATCAGAAGCTTCCAGTGATTTGCTTCTGCACACACAGTTACACTTTATATTATTTAACAATGAAGTCATTTGCTTTATGAAACAAACATGCAAGGGTCGTCTGGACTGACTTCTTGTTTACTGATCAGGGGAGGTGCACCCCCCCCCCCAGAGGTTTATATTTGATGTATTTGTGCATTAATCTAACACACGAGCTCATGCCTCCATGTGGTGGCGCACAGTTTTGTCATCTTTGGTCGTCTTCCGAGACGCTGAGGCTGTAGATCTTCCTCTGCCCAGAGTTTCTGCTCGCTGTGCTTCAGCCTCGCGTACGTCTGCGCCGCAGGCGGGGGCTGTCTGCCATGGGGACTCATTAATGAGTGCTCCTCTCCCCATGTGGAGGAATGTTCGCACCGGCGAGCGAGACAGAGCGATGGAGTCACAGGGAGGGAGGGGAGGAAGTGCAGGAGGCGCCGGCGTACCTGCTGCTGCCGCCGCTCCAACATCCTCCGCCGGCTCTCTGGGAGCTGACGCCGCTGTGGGACAATCCCAGGCGGTGGCGGCGGCCGGGGTCGCAGCTCTGTGGACACAAGTGATGGAGGAGGAGGAGGAGGAGGGGATGGGGGTGAACGGAGAGCTGCTGCCGGGACACCCGTACCTGAGGGACGGGGCCGTGATGGAGAGTCCCGCCGGAGAGACCGGCGTGCTGCAGTACCCCACAGAGTACGGTCACCGCCACCGGTGTGGGTAAGAGCCGTCATGGGGGGGGAGGGATGACAGTGGGGGAGCGAGCTGCTGCAGGAAGCGGCTGATGATCCTTGCAGGGTGGTGGGACCCTCCCAGTTCTGGTTTTTGGATTTTTGTCTCTGGCTTTTGCAGCAGCGGTTTGACACCTGAGGCACCAAACAGATAAATGTTTGAGGGTTTTGGTGCAGCCTGGTGTCACCTGAAGACCAAACGTAGAAACTTGGTATTTGATGAACATCAGCGTCTCCACAGCTGGGATCCAGACTAAAAAGTTCTCATGTTTTTGGAAAACCTCCAAAGTTCAGGACCTCCAACCAGCCTCTGTCATCCGTGTTGAGAAGAACCTTCAGAGCAGGAGAAGCACTCGCTGATGTAGGACTAGAGGGTCTTTGGAGATGTTGGAGGGTCTGCAGCTGGTACACAGTGTCCTGGCATGCCCCCCCCCGCCTCCTCTATTATTGGCTGGCTGCTGCTCACCATTGTGCTGTGGGGTCTAATGTAAGAACCTGCCATCTGGTCTGTGTGTCACACAGAAGCTCTGCTCTTTCCACCAGGTCACGCTCTCTGTAAGGATGACGCTCTGTGTGGCAAACAAACAAACATCTGCTTTCATGAACCTGTTCGTTTGTTTTGTGCAGAGTTATTTTTACTTTTTGTAGCTAAAACCAAAAAAAAAGAGGCTTTACTTTGACCTTCTGAGTGCAGCCCACACGCTTTCCTTTGTGAGAATGTCACCCCAAAGAAGCGTTAAAAGCCCTTCCTCTGCCAGAGAGCGGCGGAGCATCTGAGGGGGACGCTTCGGGGTCAGATAATGGAAAAACTCCATCGATCACTCCAACATTGTGTCCTTGCTCAGCTTGAGTGCTCTTAACACTCTTCACAGCTGTCCGGAGGGGTAAAAATGTGCCAAAAATCAATACGTTGGGATTCAGAGGAGCGTTTGGTCTCATTGTTTTCTGTCGAGTTAGAAGTGGCTCAAACAGAACCTAAACAGTTCTCCAGTGTTTCTGAATTGATCCTGGCTGCTGCTGCTGATCTCAGGAGATTTGGTTTATTGTTAATCTACGCAGGAAAAGCATCAATGACATAAAACTGAAGACTAGTCGGTATAAATAGTTTCTAATTATGAAAATATGATGTAGGTGAGTAGCAACACTTGATGGTTTAAAGGCAGTTAAAAACATATAAAGTGGAGCCAATGTAGTTCCTTATGTAACCACTAGGTGGCTTTAAAAAACGTTGCATCAGACTGATTAGAAGTATTTGTTAAATATTTGTACTTAAGGGTTCATTTCTGTTTTTATTTCATGTCTTCGTCTTTTTGATTGACATGTGTTTGTCCAATCATGAGCCCCTAAACAGCCCCAGTGGCCGCGTTCCAACAGCTTTGTCCTGCAAACGCCTTCATTTCCTGAAAGGGAGGGGGCTGATGACCTCACATGTGGTCAAAATGGCGACTACCCCAGAACTAGATGATGGAACAAATGGTCATGTGACCACAAACTGTCCATCTGTCATACAGGAACAAAGATCCACTCTGATGAAAATGTGGGTTTTTGGTGTTGAATCAAGTTCTTGCAGCATTTCTCTCATGGTGGAGGAGAAATATATAAAGGAATTAAGCTTAAAATTGCAATTCTGAGTATTTCTTTTATTCAAATCATGGTGAATCAGGAACAGACAAAAGAAATTTGAAAAAGATCGTATTTGTTACGTAGAAAACCCGCTGGGTGGGCCTCCAGCTCCCTGCTCTGCTCCATTCTGATGCCTCCACTGTGAGGATTGGGAACTCTGGTTTGGTTTTTGTCGTTCATACTGTCGTTTTGGTCATCTTCTGTCTTCATTCAGGTCGTCTGCGCCGCTCTTCTTTGTCACGTTTTTGTTGCTTCTTAGGTTTTTTCCATGTTTATTTTTTATAAAAACTGTTTAGGTTTCTGCCACCAAGCCTGGTCTGACATTCACTAGTAGACGAATGGATCCGTGTACGTCTTTGTTTTCCTCGTCCGAGCTGCTTTCTGACTTAAACCTGTGCGGCTGGACGGCTCCCATATTGCTCACCGTTGCTGTCGCACCACTAATGTTAGGTTGGGAGTGTGAGGGGCTGTAAGCTGGTGGGAGAGGCGTAAACAAAGGCCGGCTTACTCCGCACCAACACACCCTTCCCACAACTCAGAGGTGAATTTCTAATAAACTCCTGCCGCTCTGAAGAAACTATGTCCTAGAAAACAATGCAGGTTTTTATTTATTTTGGTTAAAAACAGCAAAATTACAATCAAAAGACTACTGAGAACGCTTTGAAAATACATCAACAGATTATCCAATTGGGAACTTTGATGGATATTTTAGGTCCCATGTTTCCTGTTGGCTTTCTTTCAGCGGCCTCTATTGCCAATCATATATCTTTATTCTCATCATCCTCCTCACTCACACCAGCCATCCTCCTGTCTTCTTCTCTACACCCCATGAAGCTCCTTTCTGGTCTTTCCTGGCAGCTCCATCCTCAGCATCCTTTAATCAACATCATCACTGTTCCTCCTCTCAATGTGTCCAAACATCTCCGTCTGCTTCCCTGCATTTATCTCCAGAACATCTTCTCCTCTGATGGATCCATTCCTGATCCTATCTATCCTGGTCACTTCCAAAGGGAACGTAGACATCTTCATCTCTGCTCCCTAACCTCACCACTCTTCTTGAATTGCTCTACACAGATACTCCGTCTTTCTGCTGCTGACCTTCATTTCTCTCCTTTCCACAACAGATCTCCACCTCTCTAGATGTTCCTCCTCCTGCTGTCACTACAGATTCCAATGTCATCTGTAAAGATTTTGGTCCACAGAGATTCCTGTCTAACCTCATCTGTCAGTCTGTCAATCACCACAGCAAAATGGTAGATGGCGTCTTCTTGTATATTGCTTTACTACCTTCTTGAAAGGCCCAACATGGTCTTCAGTCACAGTCTCATTCACCCACGCACACACACACATTCACAAATACATTCACGCACACATTCACACACTGTTGTTACCTGCAAGCATTTGATGCAGTCGACCAACCTCTGGAAAACTGGGTGGGTCTCGCTGGGCCAGTACTAAACTGGATCAAAACAAACCTGGAAAACAGGAAAATATTTTATGTCAGTTGGTAACTTCACATCTGAGCCGACGGAAATTACATGTGGAGTTCCCCAAGGCTCCATCCTGGGGCTAATTCTATTTAACAACTACATGCTCCCACAGACCAAGGTCATGAGGAACAACAACATTATTGACCATAGTGTTTTCCTCAGAGGGATCCTCCACAACAGTGACTGTCTGGTTCAATGGTTCAGAACACCATTGAACACGCGTTGAAAGTTCAACCAGGTTGAACTTCGACCAATCAGCGATCCTGATGTGACGTATGGATGGCTTCCCTTTTAATTCACGAAAGTACCAATTGTTAAAAAATTGATCAAGAAGGAGAAATTCCTGGTGTCCAGCCAGAATTCTACGACACCAAGTATTTTGTTTGTCTGAATAGAGCTGTGAAAGAAAAAGCTTGGAGTAAGATTCACCAGATTTACACCACTTTGACACTTCACCAAGAGTCTTCCAACTGACGATGGGGGACATGCGTTAGTAAACAGTAAAAAAAAGAAGAAGAAGCTCCTCCCTCATTTCTTTTTTATTTTTATTTTTTTGTACTTGTCCTGTCCAACAGCTGGGCAGGCAGATGAGCCCTGGTTGGGCTGGGGTGGCACTCTCTTTCCCCCCATGCCTCCCTGCTCTCTGGCTCTGGGGGCCCCGCGGCGGTCCTGCTGGCCCTGGCCTGGGTGGCGGACTGGGTCGCCCGGGGGGCGGTTGTTCTCTGCCTGCTGTCGTGTGGCGTTGGGGGGGTTCCGGCTGCTGCTGCTGCTGCGGCGGGGGTCTTGGTGTGGGGGTGTCTGGGCGCTCTCCTTCCTTCTTTTCACATTCCTCCATCCATTTTAAAAAAACATAAACACTCACCTGAGCACAGGTGTTAGCTCACCTTTGCACTAATAGTTTGCATGATTGAATGAATGAAAGATTTCACACTAGTTGGTTTTAAGGCATAAGTATGCGTGTGTGAACACTATCTGTTATGTGTACATGTTGACATGTGGACATTTTTGCAGCTAGCAGGTGTGTTGATAACATTTGAGTGTGTGTGTGGACAGGCCCCGCCCTTTTTGTACTACATTTGAACCTTACCATAATGATAAACAACCAGTTAACTTGTTGCTTTATGCTGCTTCATGGTCTTACCCCTCCCCCCTCCTATTATCACCCTCCTACCCCCCCCCCTCTCCCTAACATCCCTCTCTCTTCTTCCCCTCTTTCCTTGTCCGTCCGGTCCAACACCTAAGATTTTCCAACATGATTGAAATTAATAAAGTTTGGCCTCAATTACAAAAGGGGTTTATTCAGACATACCTCTGGTTTGTCTGAAGATTAATAACCCCTCTTGTTAAAGTAAAATATGTCCAACACAAGAGGCCCTCAGCTCTCTCCGCCCTCATTTTTCCAGTGTGAACACCAAATACTGAAAGTGGGTTCTGGAACGCCCGTCACATGGCGGTGTGAACCTAGTTTTAGATGAACCGTCACTTTGTCCAAAGGTGTCGGCCAGAAACAGAATTCCAGTCCAGAAAGCCGGGCGGCTTCTTCTTCTTTGTTTGTCCTCTTTGACCTTCCTCTTTCCTCATCAGACGGGGTTGAATTCCTGAGTTTTTCTCCTCCTCTCTGTTCAACGGATACTTCCCAGATTGTGGAGAGGAGCCGTTGGACGCGTCTGATGACTCCCACATTTATGGGATCATTGTATTTTCAGTGTCTGAAGGGCAGATGAGCACCGTCAACTGAGACCCAAATCCATCTCATTAGTACGACCACACAGCCCCGCCCTCCATTGACCTTAGGGCTTGAAGACTGACGGTTTTACGGTTCCATTCCATTATCTCACTCTGCATCATGAACAGCAGCCATGAACAGCAAGTTCTCCTGGGATGTGAAGCCAACTTATGTCTTGTCCTCTATGATCTTTTGCACATCTATCCAGTCACTGATTTTATGGAATGGTTCCTCAGTTTTAAATAAAGCTACAAGCAGCATCCCTACTGCCCCCTACTGCCCCCTACTGCCCCCTGAAGACCCAAGGTTTTGTGAAGCCTGACTCAGTAAATTGAAATGGCAGCAAATTGATGTTTGCGACTACAAAGGTGGTGAATCCATGGAAACTATTACCCACAATTCACAGCAGAGCAGCAGGAGAAGCGTGGAAGCAGCGTCACATCAGGCACAAGTGAACCGTCTTCTTTTTTTCATAAATCTGACATTTTAATCAGATCAGAGGACAAACACTCAACTCCACGCTCAGGTTAGGTTGGAGGTCTGTTTTTGTGCTGATCTGCTGCAGCAGGAGAAACAGGAAACAAGCTTTTGGTGTTAAAATAAACGTCCATTACACTTTCAAAATAAAAGTTGACAGAAAAAGAGAACTGTTTTGAGCTTTACGCATCATCAACAAGAACTTCAGTTACACCAATGAACCCTTAAAATGAATATAGTGTGTGGCAGGCTGACTCCCCGTCCCGCAGCGGGTCTCTGTCTGGCCGACCGCTCTCCTCCCGGGAGCCGGCATACTGATGAGGATCGGTCCAGGTCCATCCGCCATGCGACGAACGCCATGGGTGAACCCGCCTTCACCCAACAATAGCCGGGACCGGTGACGGAATTGGATTTAGTTGAGGTGTTTTCTTTCTTGGAATAAGAAGTATTTTTATCTGAATGGGACGTCACTAAGGGGTAAACCAAAACAGTTTTCAGACTTCAGGACATTTTGACAGTGGTGCATCTCAGAAAAGTTTGTACTGTTGGAAAAATCCGACCGGAAGTGCAGATGCGGAAGTGAGTGTGCATATAGCCTATTTGGACGGAAAAGCTGATGTGGGTTTTGTAAATTTACCATCACTTTTGTGCTATAATGCAAACACTTGACTTTAATTGATGGGAAAATGTACATTTTTTTGTACGACTTAAAACATCTTTTATCTTTTATTTGATTTAGGATTATATTAACTAATTTTTGATGGTAACACACAATATCAGTTAGAATTTGAAACATTTATCATCTAACTTTTACAGTAACTGTTTGTTTTTTGGTCACATTTTTTAATCATTTAATTTATTTCTGTTAATCTTTTCAAAGATCAGTGCTCAGCATGAACACTAAAATGTATTTTTAGAATGAAGCAGCATTGTTTTCCTTTGTTTTGTGGTTTCTTCATCACATTTCGCATCATTTGTAAGATACTTGGTTTTGTTTAGCATAACGTCTGTTCTTTAAACAAATGTTTCTCTTGGAAAAATGGATCTGGGATCATGAACACTCTTGTCAAACAGCCGACAGCTCGGCTTAGTTTGGAATGAAATGGAGGAACAAGAAGGATGACGGTAATTTTCAGACTGACAGCTCAGAGATGAGTGAATAATTGATGAATTAGGAAATGAAAACTCCTGACATTGGAAGCGGGAAAAGCTGGGGTAAATGAGCGGAGGTGCAGACGTTTGGGTATGGATGCTTATTGAAATGACGCGTGAGAGAGATGGCGAGTCTGCGGTTGCGTGATGAGGTCACAGAAGACGGATGGCTCTAGGCGTTCAAACAGTCTCAGAAACGTTAAAAGCTCAAAAAAACAGGCTGAAAAGATGGATGCAGCTGTATTACTACTTAATTTCCTTTTATGCTTCTAAAAAACAACCCAGAAAACTGAGATAATAGCCACATTTGAGGTCAACTCCCATTAAGTCGTTTTCCTTACTTTTTAATGTTTGACTTCTACCTGCATGATGGGCTGGAGGTTTCCCTTAAATGTAAAGATTTAGTGCTGGTTTTCTGAAATAACCTTTTAACATTTAGCTCTTATCTTCTACCTTTCTCTTAGAAATCTTTTTATATTTTCTTTTTTAATAAAGTTTTTCTTATTTAGATGCTCATCAGGCTGTTAGGAATAATAATGCTGGAACTAAGTGTGACATTTTCTCCAATGATAGATGCTCCTCACAGTAATGTGACACAGAAAAATGACTATCAGACAAACGAGCTGCAGGTTTGGATACGTGAGCGACTGAAGGCAAAAAATGTAAATCGGCTTTATTGGGAGCATTTATCAAAAGCAGAAACTCGTGCTGTCGGCGCGAAACTATCCTGGGGTCATTAGCATTGGGATGCTAGCAACTAATAGAGTCTGTTTCTTCCTTATGCTGCATTAGGGACCTACACACCAGCTGTGAGGCCTCGCATTTAAGCGGACACTTTCAATGAAAAGGCTGCGTAAGCGCGCGTCAACCCCACTGTCGGTGCGGGGCTGTGGGCTCTTAGTGTCATGACCGCGCGCTGTGAGTTCAACAGGTTGAACTTCTTGACGCTCAATCATGGCAACTTGCCAAATCGGCCCTTGGAGGCTGGGTTCCCCGCGTCGACTCGCGTTCAATCGGCCTGTTTCAGTAGAAAGCCGTGGAATTGGGCTTCAACTTGAATTTGGGGCTTCCACGTTCAGAATGCCACGTTCCCTTGTCGCTACGCCAGTTTTAAGTCCGGTTGCAGGCTCTACCTGAACACCGGGCGTTCATTTGGCGTGGTGGCTGAGAAAACGCGACAGTGCTGAACTGTGACCAATCAGGGACTGGGGTTTGGCGGTGACGTGTAGGTCGTGTCCGTTTTGTGTTCCATACAGATACTTGAAAGACTTTTGAGAAACATATTTCTGTGTACAGAGATGCTCTGTCTTTGTTTTCTGAAAGTATTCGCTCCTTTTGCCTGCGGTACTAAAGTCATCGTTTGATCTATTAGAGAGCGTTCTAAGTGGTCGTTTTACTATGATTATGCTGATTTTGGCCAAAATGAAAATAGGTGTTGTTTTTCTAGGACATAGTTTCTGCAGAAATTCACCTCTTAGATGTGGGCGGCACCATTAGTGCAGAGCAATCCCGCCCTCCCTTCCCCTCCCCATTGCAGAGCGGAGCAGGGAGCTCCGCCCACCCAATGTATCTTCTACGTTTGTTAAACTGCATTTTTTTTGTCTTCTCCTGATTCACAACAATTGGAAAACAATTGGAAAATAATTTAATTTTCTTTATTTTCATGACGTAAGCTGACAAATGAACTTCAGGTTATGTGAATGAAAAGGAGAATAAAGGCTGCAGCGATCCTCTGCACCCAAACGTGTCTCTGAGCTCCTTATTTTACAGATGACACTCTGCTTTACCGACACTAAACCCTGGAAAGACGGCTCCACTGAAAATAATCTGATTTTGAGTCGCCAAAAGGTTCAGAATCTCTTTGTTTTTTAAACATATCCGGAAATAAAGCTTCACAAAAGGCTCCACATATTTCATCTTCAAGCTAGGCTCCAATGAACGGAAAACTTTGGGGTTTCCTCTTAAATCTATGACTTTTTTCTCATAAATTTACGAGATATAAACTCTTAAATTTACAAGTTTTCACTCATTAATTTACGAGATAAAAGTCGTTATTAAAACATTGTTTTTTTTGTAAACTGGCCCTAAAACTATGTCGTACTGAGCGACACAAACAATAGTGCATCTTGTCGTTGCAGCTTTGCTGCATGTTTTGTGTTTGCGAGCCCAAAGCGCCCGTCCAAGTGAAAGATCTCCTCTCTGTTGTGTGATGAGCTGCCGGTTCAGGCTTGTTTGCACAGACGGTTCATGTGAGCACGCTTTCATTAAACGACAAGTTCCGTCATCGACGACCTGTTCATTCATCCTCCATCTTTGATGTGTCATTTTTAAAATGGAGATGTCTGTCCAGAAATGCAGATGTGGCTGACCTCCTCATGCAAAGCCTCATGGGTAGTTTGCACCCGTTTTCACAGCCTCCTACAGTGATTGTGTCTTGTGCTTCTGTCAGAGAGAAGATGCCGTTCCACCATGTGACGGCAGGCCTGCTCTACAAGGGGAACTACCTGAGCCGCTCGCTGTCTGACAGCGACAGCGAGGTGCTCGCCAGCATCTCTGTGGAAGAGCTGGATGGTAAGACCTTTCAAATAATTTGACATTTTAAAAACTCAACGCTCGCAATTCCTTCAGGATGGTCTGAAATCCATTTTAAAGATTTCAGATCCTTTTCTCTTATGGAGGGCAGATATTCTGAGCTGCAGCCAACAGCAGCTTTACTCACTTTTTTCCCTTTACATTAGCTTTATACCAGCCATTGTTGACGGGGGAGGAAGGGCAGCGCCGCAGTGCAGATGGAGAAGGAAAATGCATTTGGTGGTGCAAACAGAGCAGCAGATACATTTATGACCAACAGATTGGAGCGTCATGCTTCGTTACGCTTTGTGCAAGCGTCATGGGGTCAAAAGAAAGGGCAGCTGTCGCTAAAATGGGGAGGAAATGAGCACTTTCAGCTGAAAAGATTCACCAAAAGAGCATTTCAAACAGTCGAGGAGGAGAACAAGTCCAGCCGTGTAACTTCTACTTATCCACATCCTGGTTGTCGGTGAAGGAATTGATGCTCAGGTGTCCTCCTCCCAGCTGCCATCACCTCCTCCACTTCCTCTGTTTATGGATAAAGAGGAGTTACCACCAAATCCTTCAAATTGTAATCCTTACAACGTCTCCGTCTTTGGGATGTTCTAATAGCGGGACACACCTGACTCAGGTAAGCAGCAGTGATATCTGGAAAACGTGGAGACACAGCAGCCCTCGTGACTTGAAGCCCACCCCAGATGTTGAAATCCAGGCCTCGAGGACCAGCGTCCGGCATGTTTTCCAACTAACCTCCTATTGGATAAACACACCTGAACCAGGTATTCAGCATCAGGTAACACAGGAGTTCCTAAAAACCAGCAGGATGCAGGTCTCGAGGCCTAGAGTCTGGTGTCCCTCTCCCTTTCTTCAATCTACCACCAATCTTTCTGCTGGTCAGAGATGTGCCGTCTTAACCAGTGGTCCCCAAGCCCCCATGGTTCAACTTTCAACATGCGTTAATGGCCGCCATTTTGCTTGATATAGACCCTTTAAAGCCATTGGTTTCTACTCACCTAGACCTAGTCAGCCTCCTTGAATTGCTCTCTCTGGCAGAGTTTGAACGAAGACAAAGGTTCCCCAAGGAAAGTAGAGATTTGTGGTTGGATGTATATTTGTTCCTGGCTGTAGGGGCAACAGGGTGGGTGAAGAGAACCTGGACTTCTGGCCTTTACCCCACATGCATTCACAGTCCTGTGGACTCACCGCAGTGTCTTTTCTTCCTAAAACTGATGAAACTGTGAAAAAATACTACTTTTGATTTCCAGCTGTGTAAACTGAACTAGTACTGCAGATCATATTATTTTATTCCATCTGGGTGTAGAGTCATTCTCTCTGAGCAGAAGAAGGTGGAGCTCCTGTAAAATGATGAACGGCGTGTACTTGTATAGCACTTTTCTACCTTTCTCGAAGGCCCAAAGCGCTTTACAGCCACAGTCCCGTTCACCCATTCACACACTGGTGGCTCTGGTGCCGAACGCTGCCACCATCCTTCCAGAGGCAAGGTTCAGTGTCTTTCCCAAGGACACTTCGACACATGGGTGGGCAAGGCGTGAATCGAACCTGCAATCTTCCGATCAGAGGTCGACCACCCTACCACTGCACCACGGCTGTCCCTGATCAGCATCATCTTCATTCATGGGCCCTTGTTCCGTTTTTTTGTCTGTCTTTAAGCCTCCTCCTGATGGAGGCGTGCCTCGGAGGGTAATCACCTGGTCCTGTCCCACAAAAACCGGATCAGTAAGCGTTTGCCGGTGTCAGCAGCAACCAGTCTCACCAAGAGTCCAAAGTTTGAACCCAGTGATGCTGCGTGAAGCCGCCGCCTGTGAAATTGGCAGCAGGGCACGCGCTAATAAGCGAGCGCTCTGTCAGGGTCAAGCTTTAATATGCATGAAGGAATTTGCAATGAATGATTTTCTCATTCCTGTTTCACCGATGCTTTTTACTTGAAGGATTCTCATGAGTTCCATTAAAAACACAATGACAGGCTAACTGTGGCCTATCAACAATGTAATTACTGTGAAGGGATTTACCAGACTCTTTATACAGAGACAGCTTGGATGGTTGGAGTCGAGGGGAACTCAGTCCCAAACGAGCTGCCAAAAACAAAAACTCTGATAGTCTTTACTTTTGTTGGTTTCTGGTTTCTTCTTTATGTGTTTGATCAAAGCAGGATGTTTCTTCCTGTGATCTCAAATGAAAATGACATTTAAAATTCATGAACACAGATTTTGTTTGATAGGTAAAACAAAAAAACTCAAAGCTTTTCTGTCACTTTTAATCTCACACACAAAAGACTCAACAAACATATTATTTAACTTAAAGTCGTGTTATTGTAGTTAAGCCTGTCATCTACACTCCAACGCTTTTGGCTACCCTAACTTTAATCTATTGACTGTATACGAGAACTGGACTGAGTTTCCCCCATAGAAAATGGTTTACTTCTGGCTCCAACCAAATAAAGTCAATTCAGTTGCCACTCTTTGGCTATACGTACGCCCGCGTCATTAGTAAGCGGTCTGATTGAATCAATGTTTCTATGGCAACACACGAGCAATGCGTGTTGGAACGCCAGGGGAAGGGGTCACTCAGTCCAGTTCTCATTTACATCCTGAAGGCAGACAGCCATATTGGTAAATGTTAAAAGGGGAATACCTGTATAGTGTTTTACTACCTTCTTAGAAGCCCAAAGCGCTTTACAGTCACTGTCCCACTCACCCATTTACACACTGATGGCAAACACCGGGGCCAACGTATTACCACCAGAACGGATGTGGGGGTTCACTGTTTAGCTCATGGACACTTCAACACATGGGGGAGCAGGGCGGGAACCAACCCTTCAGATCAGAGTTCGACTGCTCTACCTGTGCTATCATCACCATGGACCAATGACTGCCATGAGTGCTACGCCATGATGTGACGGTTCATCTGCGAGCTGCAGGCACAGGAAATCAGCAGGGAGTTGCAATGATCCGAAGACAAGTTCTGCAGAAGTGAACCTGGGAACAATCAAACTTTGAAATATCACACTTTAAAGAAACGCTCCTGTTTGTTTGAGACCTCCGGAGGGTCTCCAGAGAACATTAATGTTCTACCCTTATCAATGTTCTACCCTGCTTTGGACTTGAAAAAAACTTTAGTACTACAAAAAACACCTATAATCTTTCGCAGCTGAATTTCTCCTCCAAATGCCGATAAATTGGACCTTTACCTTCAGGTACGTTCAGACGTTTACTTGAGCACATTTCAGTCAGATTTGAGCTTCATACCTTTGATCTGCAGACAGAAAATGCTAAATTCATTTGTGAGTCGTCACGTTTCATGCAGATCATATATAAGCTCGGCCTCTGACCTCAGGCCGGCACATGTATGGACCAGAATTCAAAGTTTATGGATTTGTGAAGCCCCATTGTGCTAATATATAAGAGTCTGTGTTTTACTCAAAGGAGACTAAATGTTGGAGAAACAGCCTGAGGCGGGAAAATTATCCATGTGGGGCTTAGTCTTTATCAAATGATACATTTCTGCACAGGAAGGAAAACAGAAAAGCAGAAGCAGAACCCAACAGGACCAATGAGTGTGGTTACAATCACTGAGCGATCTACGACCTTCATACTTCCTGTGGGTCACCTGCGTGTCCCGCACAGGTCTGACCATTTCTGCCCCGCAGATGTGATGAAGGCATTCTTAACATTTATAGTTCCTGTCAGATAGACTGAAATATTGGGTTCTAGTTGGTTCAAGTCTTGATTGAGCATTTTGTTGTTTGGTTGGTTGAGAGCTTGTAGATTCTAATTACTTACAGAAGGTACTTTAAGCAGCCAAAAGTCTCTCTGCAACTTGCTGACACAGTTCATGATTTATGCTCCATTTATGCTTTGCTGTTCTGCCTCATTGGCTCGCAGACTGCTTCACAGCCGATGATTGACGAGCTGGTTTCCCTAAAGTCTGCTTTGAATTCAGATTAGCAGACTGGTTGTGCTTACGACTCAAATTAAGGTGAGTTTTTTACCGAAAGTCAACAGGCTTTTACCGTTTTACATCAGCTGTGTTGTGTTTTTCCCTTTATAATAAATAATTTTGGCCACGGTTCAAAGGGAGGATGAAGAACATCCTATTCTGTGTGGTGCATTTGGTTTTCTTCTGAGGTTTCCAGGCCTTTGCAAAACAGCAGATGCCCGTCAGTCGCTCTTCCTCTCATTGGCATATACCCTCTCCGCTCTGCAGTGGAAAGACTTTGGAAACATGCATTCATTCAGCGCTGTGAAGCCTGCTGCTGACTCCCCCCACTGATGACTTGATCAAATGGTGACATGCTGACTGAACTGCCTACAAGCGAGGTGTGACTTCACAGTCCAAGAGTCATCTCACCCTCACAGAGCTCAGCAGGTCCTTCACATGAAACCGAAAGTTCCAGAGTTTCAGATGTTTTTAAGCTAAAGCCACAGACAAATGTATGAGGACTGATGGAAACAGGCTGGAGTTCTGTCAAAGTGATCCTCTTAGAGCTTTTCTGCTCTCATGTTCTAGTTGGGAATGACATGTTGACGAATCATTTTTAACACTGCAAAATTCATCAGTGCACTCCACAGAGAAGACGCTTTCCTCACTGCCGGCTTTTATTACTGCAGCTCACTTGGTCTTGGATTCTTTACTCCGTCAACTCTGGAAAGTTTAGAAAAATGTAGAGGAAAGGTCATGTTCAAGAAAATATGAAGCTAGCAAACAATATTCCCAACAGCAATGATTCAAAGTCTGGTTTTATTTTTCCCAGTCAGGTTCAGGGTCTTAGCTATCTAGTCACAAATCAAAGTCAGATGTTTGGACTATGGTCACAAGTCAAAGTCAAGTGTATGGACTATGGTCACAAGTCAAAGTCCAGTGTTTGGACTATGGTCACAAGTCAAAGTCAGATGTTTGGACTACGGTCACAAGTCAAAGTCAGATGTTTGGACTATGGTCACAAGTCAAAGTCAGATGTTTGGACTATGGTCACAAGTCAAAGTCCAGTGTTTGGACTATGGTCACAAGTCAAAGTCAGATGTTTGGACTATGGTCACAAGTCAAAATCAGATGTTTGGACTATGGTCACAAGTCAAAGTCAGATGTTTGGACAATGGTCACAAGTCAAAGTCAGATGTTTGGACTATGGTCACAAGTCAAAGTCAGATGTTTGGACTATGGTCACAAGTCAAACTCAAGTGTATGGACTAAGGTCACAAGTCAAAGTCAGATGTATGGACTATGGTCACAAGTCAAAGTCAAGTGTATGGACTAAGGTCACAAGTCAAACTCAAGTGTATGGACTAAGGTCACAAGTCAAAGTCAGATGTATGGACTATGGTCACAAGTCAAAGTCAAGTGTATGGACTAAGGTCACAAGTCAAAGTCAGATGTTTGGACTATGGTCACAAGTCAAAGTCAAGTGTATGGACTATGGTCACAAGTCAAACTCAAGTGTATTGACTGTGGTCACAAGTCAAAGTCAGATGTGTGGACTATGGTCACAAGTCAAAGTTAAGTGTGGACTATGGTCACAATTCAAAGTTGAGTGTATGGACTATGGTCAAAAGTCAAGTGTATGGACTATGGTCACAATTCAAAGTCCAGTGTTTGGACTATGGTCGCAAGTCAAACTCAAGTGTATTGACTGTGGCCACAAGTCAAAGTCAGATGTTTGGACTATGGTCACAAGTCAAAGTCCAGTGTTTGGACTATGGTCACAAGTCAAAGTCAAGTGTTTGGACTATGGTCACAAGTCAAAGTCAGATGTTTGGACTATGGTTACAAGTCAAAATCAGATGTTTGGACTATGGTCACAAGTCAAAGTCAGATGTATGGACTATGGTCACAAGTCAAAGTCAGATGTTTGGACTATGGTCACAAGTCAAAGTCCAGTGTTTGGACTATGGTCACAAGTCAAAGTCAGATGTATGGACTATGGTCACAAGTCAAAGTCAGATGTTTGGACAATGGTCACAAGTCAAAGTCAGATGTTTGGACTATGGTCACAAGTCAAAGTCAGATGTTTGGACTATGGTCACAAGTCAAAGTCCAGTGTTTGGACTATGGTCACAAGTCAAAGTCAAGTGTATGGACTAAGGTCACAAGTCAAAGTCAGATGTATGGACTATGGTCACAAGTCAAAGTCCAGTGTTTGGACTATGGTCACAAGTCAAAGTCCAGTGTTTGGACTATGGTCACAAGTCAAAGTCAGATGTTTGGACTATGGTCACAAGTCAAAGTCCAGTGTTTGGACTATGGTCACAAGTCAAAGTCAAGTGTTTGGACTATGGTCACAAGTCAAAGTCAGATGTTTGGACTATGGTCACAAGTCAAAGTCAGATGTTTGGACTATGGTCACAAGTCAAAGTCCAGTATTTGGACTATGGTCACAAGTCAAAGTCAGATGTTTGGACTATGGTCACAAGTCAAAGTCAAGTGTATGGACTAAGGTCACAAGTCAAAGTCAGATGTTTGGTCTATGGTCACAAGTCAAAGTCAAGTGTATGGACTAAGGTCACAAGTCAAAGTCAAGTGATTGGACTAAGGTCACAAGTCAAAGTCCAGTGTATGGCCTAAGGTCACAAGTCAAAGTAAGATGTTTGGACTATGGTCACAAGTCAAAGTCCAGTGTTTGGACTATGGTCACAAGTCAAACTCAAGTGTATTGACTGTGGCCACAAGTCAAAGTCAGATGTGTGGACTATGGTCACAAGTCAAAGTCAGATGTTTGGACTATGGTCACAAGTCAAAGTCCAGTGTTTGGACTATGGTCACAAGTCAAAGTCAAGTGTTTGGACTATGGTCACAAGTCAAAGTCAGATGTTTGGACTATGGTCACAAGTCAAAATCAGATGTTTGGACTATGGTCACAAGTCAAAGTCAGATGTATGGACTATGGTCACAAGTCAAAGTCCAGTGTTTGGACTATGGTCACAAGTCAAAGTCAGATGTGTGGACTATGGTCACAAGTCAAAGTCAAGTGAATGGACTTAGGTCACAAGTCAAAGTCAAGTGTATGGACTAAGGTCACAAGTCAAAGTCCAGTGTTTGGACTATGGTCACAAGTCAAAGTCCAGTGTTTGGACTATGGTCACAAGTCAAAGTCAGATGTTTGGACTATGGTCACAAGTCAAAGTCAAGTGTATGGACTATGGTCACATGTCAAACTCAAGTGTATTGACTGTGGTCACAAGTCAAAGTCAGATGTGTGGACTATGGTCACAAGTCAAAGTTAAGTGTGGACTATGGTCACAATTCAAAGTCGAGTGTATGGACTATGGTCAAAAGTCAAGTGTATAGACTATGTTCACAAGTCAAAGTGAAGGACTTTGATCTCTAGTCATGAGCCAAAGTCAAGTGTTTAGTCCCACATCTGAGCCTCGAGGGCCGGCCTCCTGCTGGTTTTCCAGAAATCTTGCCCTATCTGCTGCTGATTACCTGCATCAGGTGTGTAAAGATCAGACATTTTGCATTATACCTGGAGAAAAAAAGCACTTCAGAAGACCAAACGAACTTTCAAAGAATGATGGCGCAGTTGGATGGGTGTAGGACTGTCGTGCTGCTGCCTATCTGGGTCTCCCTGTACCTTAAAGGGCATCCAAACCCTCTGCCTGGATACCAGTAAAAGACAGGATGAACTGAAAGGTGAACAACATTGTCAGCTGTAGAAGAGCAACGACCACAAAACATGCACATGAACCACAGACTTGCGGTTTTGACCGCAAGTAATGAGCAATGAACCAAATGTCATGGTTTCTGCAGCTCCCGAGCGGCCCACATCAGAGCCTGACTGCGACAGGCTGTAGCTTAATGTAAAAAAGATTTTAATTTTAAGAAAGAGGCACAGCCATCAAAGGTCACTGTGAACAGAAATCTAAATCATCGTTATTGGTTATAGGAATTATTATTATAAGTGACTGGAGAAATATGGGGAATCGCAGAAGGGGCTAAATGTTTACATTTAACACAATAAAAACACACAAAACAGATTTACAGTCCAGAAAATCAATCTTTGAAGGTTTTCACTCCTGATTTCAGGTAACATGTTTGATCCAGGCCACACTATAGTTTCTGGAAGGACAGAAAAAGAGGGGCAGCTCATGAGGAGGGTTTTAGAAAAGCAGCAGAGGAGACGACGGACGTGACTGCAGGTGCAGAAAATGAATCTGGAATTGATCTTGTTACTTTGAGGCAGCGGTGCAAAAACATTCATATCAGAAGGGGGTCAGACTTGTGTGTGTGTGTGTGTGGGGGGGGGGGGGGACTGATCAAAAATACTGAATAGATTTTCATGTTTGTGTTGACAGAGATCCGCGAGGCCTTCAAGGTCCTGGACCGCGACGGGAACGGCTTCATCTCCAAACAGGAGCTGGGAATGGCAATGCGGTCTCTGGGGTACATGCCCAGTGAGGTGGAGCTCGCCATCATCATGCAGAGACTGGACATGGATGGTGAGTCCCCCGCCGTCCCCCTCGAACACCTCCTGATCCTGAGGGAGAACGCCGGGCTAAATGTGGGAAACAATGGAGGTTTTATCATCAAAGACACGAAACATCAAAAGCAGGAACGCAGGAATCTGTCTGTGCTGCTTCCAGACGTCGCTGTCGGCGCTAACTGTGACTGACACTTCATAAAGGATCAAACCCAAACCTGCAGCAGGAAAGAAAGGAGACAAATGCAAATACCGTTTTCGCTGAGAAGCACCCCCATCTGTCCTTATAAGCGCCTTTCAACTTTATTACAGCAGGAGAATGAAGGAGTATTAAACTTTCAGAGGTGCTCTGCTCCTCTCGTGAATCACCTCAGACTCGGGGGGGAACATAACTGCCCCGGTTTCTCAGGCTGAGGTCTGACTGCGCCTCCTGTTGCATTGTGACGGAGGAGACCCGTCGAAGGTGCCCGCCCCCTGAGATCTGACACCCGGACCCCTCGGCCCGTTTATCTATTGTCCCCAGGTTTGTTTGTGTGAGTGTGAAGGCAAGATTAATGCTTTTGTTTCTTAACTTGCAAATTTCCTAATCGGTACCAAACAGCTAAGTCCAGTGCGATGCAGGACAGAAGCTGAATGTCTCAAGAGTTTTTATAGAAACTCACCACCGAAAGTGTGGGTGGAGTTTGACATGAAAAGAAAATGTAAAGCAGTAATTAAAGACCCAGCCCAATGAAAATGGTGTGGTTGGTGTTTTTAACGAGTTCTTGTAGCATTTTTCTGATGACATAAAGAAAAGAAAATTACACTTAAAATTGCATTTCTGAGTATTTTTCTATTTAAATATTAAATCTGGAGCAGAAGAAAAACATCGTATTTGTGACATCGAAAATCCGCTGGGCGGGGCTGCAAGCTCCCTGCTCCGCCCCATTCTGATGGATGCTGCGTGGTGGATAGCTCTGATATTGCTCGCCATTTTTGTTGTACTGGTTATGTTAGGTTAAGGGTTTGAGGGGCTGTATGCTATTGGGAGAGCATGTAAACAAAGAGCTCTCAGTTATTGGTAATAGGAAGAGGGGGGGGGGGTTGCTCTTACACCCTGATCTCATTCTATTTCCGCTTTGCACTGATATGCAACACTTTACTTCATCAGCACAAAGCGGTTTTCTCATTTTCAGGATCAATGGTTGAAGAACATCCGCGTTTTAGCTCCAGTGTTGATGTTCTGTGAATTTTTGTAAATCTGCTGACGCAACGACCGTAACTCCAGTGGGTTCTGAAGCGGAGAAAAGCGACTCTGCGCCGACATGCAACACTTGACATCCGCTGATTCTGAGGCTGAGCAAATGCGGCTTTGCACCGCAAACGTGTCAAAGTGTTGCATATCGGCACAAGTCGCTTTTTTCCATGTCAGAATCTGTTGAAATACGTCAATTGGGGGGAAAAAAAAGCGTTACGGTAATTCAAAGAGCTCTCGGCATTTCCTTTTCCGGCTTTGTCCCTTTTATCACCAGGGCTTTGGCTGCAGCGTCGAGGTTTAACTGTTTAACGTCATTCCGAACTGTTGCATTTAAGCACAAAGCTGCTCATCTGTTTGAATCCGCTGGAATTATGTTAATTGTGCAAACAGCTGATGAGTTTCTGTAGTGGGAGGAGCTTGTATTATTTTAAAGTTTCAGCGTTTTAAAGATTAAACATTTGGCAACAGTAACGGCAGTAAAAAAACAAAAACAACAATTACCTTGATGACTTCACCGCTGTAAAGAAGTCACATCATTACTAACGCAGTTGCTCTGATTGGCGTTATTCCAAACACATTTACAGCATTTTTTTGTTTTTGTATTAAGGATTTTTTTTTGGATTTTAATGAATTAATTTTTCTTTTTATCCAAATTCTGTGAATTTAATCAAAATTTGGATTTTAATGTAAAGAATTTAGCTCATAATTTAATTTTAGGCACATTTTAGAAAAAGCAAACTGAAAAAGGGAAATGAAAATTCTAATGTTTGTTTTAATTTGCTTAATAATAGAATTACATTTCCCTTTTCTTTACTTCTTTAGCAATTATTTAAGAAGCTTTTTTATGCCTGCCTGCTCTTTTGTTTATTTTGATTTTTCAATATTTTTTTCCATCACAAACAACTAAACCCTTTCTAACACTTTGTACTGTTTTTATTTTTCATTTAATTCAGTATTTATAGTAACAGTATTTTTTGGTCTTCTATGGCTGTAATTATCATGAGGGATGTGCTGAAACCACACAAAAACACAACACAATTAACATTACAAATTGATAAAAGGTGTGATTAGGATTTGAAATGTGTTAATAATTTAAAAGTCAAAACCTGTAAAATGAATATGTATCAATATTTTTTTCATTTTAAGCCTCATTTTCACATTTACATTTAAACAGCATGAAATCTTTGTACTTTTATCCAAGATCGCAGAAATATTTCCAGCTAGAATTGATCCTTTTCTAATTTTAACAACATAACTTACATTTTTGTGAAGGCTTTTCATATTTATATCACATATATTGACCCAAACAGTTTACATAACCGTTTTCTTTCTATTGATCAGTGTAACAATAAAAAAGGTTCTTTAACGTGTTCTCTCTGCTCTGTCGCACTGCTATTTTAGTGTTTTGAGCCGCTCAGCCACTAATGGCGTGTGGGAAGCTGATCACATCAGAATGACCGCTAACGAGATATTCACTCCATTCATGTCTTCAGCCACGTTGGCCTGGCGCCTCTGCTGTACGCCGCAGTGTTAGCCCGTCATGTGAAGCATTTCTATTGTTTTTTTTATGTGCAGCTGCATAATAGGCGCCTGGAGAGCAGCGTTCCCTTTTGTTGGAGCTGCGTCTGCTTCACATCACTCACAGCAGAGCGTGTACGTTAGCTGCCAACGACGCGCCGTGAGTGCAGCCTGAAAAGCCTCCGTAATTACCCAGACTTCTGACTTTAGGCTTTTATTTAGTTGGAGGAACTCCATTTGTCGCAGATTTAAAAGCATCTTCTCCTCGAACCTTCCCTGAACGGTTGAACCCTCTTTAGGTTTTGGTGAATCCATCATCATTTCATCAGTGACTGGGATTTTTCCACAGTTAAGAATTCTAAAAATAAATACATCATCCAAGTATTAATGAATCCAAGACAAGTGAGTGGTTTTTCTTTGCAGTTCTCTGTTCTGAGGTTGCACTGAGGATGTCTGCGCAGACAGAAGCAGCTGCATTAAGCCAAAACAGCTAAAGAGTCTGTGAATATCAAACTTTTTGGGTTTTATTAGATTGGTTTAAAGGACGGCAACTTTTATTTGGCAGCAACAGCTTTTTGAATCCTCCAGACAAGACCTGATGAAGGAGATTAAGTTTTCAGAGTGGAGGCAAACAAACCTCACTAGCTTAATGAAAATCTTCTGCAGACCTGATTCCAGATCTCCAGCTCGCACCTTCGGCTCCTGCAGTTCTCTGTTCTCTGCACGGAGGTCATTCTCGTCTTTCTTTGTCTCAGGACATCGCAGACTCTTCAGTCGGACTGTTCAGTTGTCAGGAAAATCCATCAGTTACTATGTTGTATGATAAAGTCCGACAAAATATAATTAAAATATGATTCTTCCTAAAAATTAGCCATTCATTCATTCATTCATATTCTATACCCGTTTTGTCCCTTTCGGGGTCACAGGGCTGCTGGAGCCTATCCCGGCCACTCGTGGGCGAACGTAGGGGACGTCCTGGACAGGTCGCCAGTCTGTCGCAGTCTTCCTAAATATAGATATTTTAAATTTCCTAACTGTTGATTTGAAAAAGGATTTGGCCAAAAACAAAGCAAAACATTGGTTTAGGCATAAAAAGTGTAAGGCACGGCGGTGGAACAATTATGGTTTGGATTATTTTTGTTAGTGCATCACAATTAAGGGTTTTGGCTGTACAAACATAAAAATCTGTGTAAATATGTGATGTAGTAAAAAAAAATTTAAACCACATGTTGTGTTTTATGCTGTTGTGATAAACTGTCACTCTGCCACATGGAGATTTCCCCACTGAGGTACAAAGAAAAAGTCTCATCTTATCTTCAATTCCATTGCAATCATTAGAAGAACTCACCAAAGAGGAAAACCCAGAAGCAGGAAGGACTCGAACAGATCTGGAGTTTTTCAGCAATAGAAAAAAACATTGACAATGGCGTGGAAAAAACACAAATAAAAAAGAACAAGAGCTAGAGGAATATTCATAATAATGCCAGAAAGATGACAAGAATGTGCATAAGAAACTACAATGGTGAGGGCAGAACGGACATTTCCTTAAAGAAGAAATAATTCCAGGCAGCTGGAAGAACCGGGAATGACTCCGTCTCTAAATGAACCCCGATTTGATAAAAGCAAGAAATTTAGTAGGTAGACCTTTTCTAATTGCAAAGTGTAATTGGTACAAAGACAGACAACAAAATCATTAAAACTGTTTATTTATCATGAAACTTAAAACCTGAAACCTATATTTAGAAAAAAACCTAAATATATTCATTGGTTCGGGGGCCAGCCTTACGCTCTGACGGCTTTTGTTCTCCTATTTGTCTTCAGTTGAAAATCTTTCACGCTATCAATGACTCTGAAAAAGTCTGAATTGTTTTAACAATAACTTATTTAACCTTTTGGTGTGCCTCAGGGCTCTATCTTGGAGAACCTTTACTTCCAATTTATCTCTATTTCTCTTGAAAATTCCTTCTGCTATGTAAAGTTTCACTATTAGGCCAATTCTACCCAACTTCCCCGTCTTCTTTGTTATCGGTTTAAACTCTTAGTTTGGTTCATGAAACAATATCCCCATTTAAAGCGCATGTCGGAGAAAATACAGTTAATAACGTCAACTTTATTGAGATCCAGCTATAATACAGTTATGTGTGTGGGCGAAAACGTCTTTCAGAAACTGTGGAAGTGGCGTGCTTGCTCAGATTTTAGCGTCTCCAGCGTTAACGTTTTTCTTTTTGCTTTTTGGCTCCAGGTGACGGACAGGTCGACTTTGAAGAGTTTATGACGATTCTCGGCCCCAAACTCCTGTCGTCTGAAACGAGAGAAGGTTTCCTGGGAAACACAATAGACACCATTTTCTGGCAGGTAAACCTCGCTTCCATCAAACATGTTTGTTCCTAAACACAGCAGAGTCATAAACCGCAGACGTTCCTGAACGCATCGATTCATGAATATCACCTGGATGTCAGTAGATTTTAGGTTTTCAGATGAAGTCTTCATTTTGCTGTTTTTTTCTGAACTTTGTTTTTACCACAGCTCTCTGCTCTGCTTTTTGTACATTTCAATAATTATTTAGAAATTAGCTTGTTTCATTTTCCTGGTCATATTTCTTCCTGATATAATCTCTAGTTTATGGAATTTGAGGAGGTTTTTGCTCCTAAAAATCAGCTTCTTATAGCAAATGTTACATCCATCCCTGATGTCACTGAAGTCATCAGTTCTGTTAAAAACCTGAGGAAGAATTAAGAATGAAAGAATTCCTGAAGGACAATCATGGAGATGATGATGAAAGACAATGATGAAGATGATGATGAAGGCAAACGATGGAGATGATGATGAAGGACAATCATAGAGATGATGATGAAAGACAATGATCCAAGGAATTCAGAGAGAAATGTCCTCCAGGGTTTGATCTTTTCTTCTGGTGTTTTTAGATAATCTGCTACTGAAGATCTTAATGTTTTTGCTCGGTTAAGTTTTGTTAATAGACTGTGGTTCATGAGTCAGCCTCTTTAACCATTAGTTTGTTTATCCTTTTAAAATAATTATTGCTTTCTTGGTAAGAGTCGGGCATTTTGGAGCGCCATAAGTGGAGTCAAGAAGATTTTAGTCTTTTTAATGGAAGAATTGAAAGTCAAAGCAACACAAAAAAAGGTCATGCAGTCTTAAAAAGAGAAAATTCCTCAGAAAAACTAAAACCCGTGGCTGATTTTTGGTGCACACCTGGAAATGAGCAAAAACTTCTTGTCGGTTGAGTTTTTTGTTTTTTTTTTGTCACTAAAGAAGATGCAAAACCTTTTTTTTAACAACCAACACGTGTTTTTGTGTGGCGTGTCGATGTAGCCGAAGCTTAATAAACCAAACATTTGATGGGATTTTTCCCAAAACAAAGGTGAACCAACATCCATGAGTATCTAGGAAGAGGCATTCGTCAAGGATGATTCCATGGAAGACAAACTTACCAAAAAGGTAATCTGGACTCATGTGGACTTCGCCTTGGCAAAACCTATTCAACTTCAAGAACTAAGTCCAGATAAGCCGTTACTAAAAGTTTTCATTTTCATTGATCATCTGTGTTTTTGCCTGTTGTGTCCACTTGACCTTCACTTCCTTTAAACTTTGTTTGCTTCAACACCGTTTGAAAAATGTTTCTAGATTCACGTGAACTTTTCCCAAACTTTTCTTGACATCCACAGCATTACTTTAAGCTATAGTCACATCCGGCCGTACAGGGGCTGTAGGTACCTAAAGTATTCTGCCTGCAATAACTTTTCGGGGTCCTGCGACTAATGATGACGTCACATTATGTGATTGGCTGTACGTTGGTCTGATGATGTTTGAGATAGTGATTGGTCCGCAGGGTTACACGCTAACACCGTTCTTCGTGAGAAACATGGATGACTTGTACATGGAAATATCCCACTATATATCACAAGGGACTTATTTGAACTCCCCTTTCAGCTTATCATCTGTGGCCAGCTGTGGAGACCAGCAGAAAATTGGATTCAAGGCATTTAGCATTTGTTTCAGTGCTAATTCTTTGTTTTTTTTTGGATGGTTGTTTATTTCAGTAACTTGAATAATACATAAAAATTGGGGGGGGGGGGGGGTGAGCTGTTTATTTATTTTTATCTTATAAGTATATTAATACTTTCGATGTGTTTTAAAAAGGAAACTTTGCGATCATAACTGTCAGAAGCTGACATTTGGGCGAATTAAACCAGACTGCACACAATAAAAAAACAAATATTGTTTCTCATACAGTCATTCATTTACTCACGTTGGAAAAATAAGTTTATGTTGCCAATGTGTCTCCCTATTATACATTTGGTGTAACAAACAATTATGTCAGACACTCCTTAAAATTCAAAATGGCATTATTAATTATGAGGAAAAGAACTTTGGGTCACAAAATGAAACGTGAAATGAAAACATAGAGCCTATAGCCCTAGTGTTGATGCTACGTAGCTATGTAGTTTGTCCAAGGGGTGTTACCGTCGTGTGATGTCATCATTAGTCGCAGGAGCACGAACAGGACCCCGGACAGTTATTGCAGGCCGAATACTTTTGGTACCTTCGCGGGAATTGATCCGTCACACCAAAACATACAGTGTGGTTCAGATAACAGTTGGTGTCACGTGCTTTTATGTAAACCTTGACTTTTCCTTAGCAGACGGTCGGGTTTTTCCATTGTTCTCCCTTCCAGGGGGGTCTTTTGCTCCATGCGGTGGAACCGGTACGGCACATGTGGGCCCCCCACCTCCCCTTTCACATCCATTGACCCAATCATTCAGTCAAGTAAACATACATACAGGCTGCATGATGACTGTGTGCCTACATGTCTATGATATATGAAGGTCCCCTGTGTGAATTGACACGTGCTCCTCTATGCATTACATTACTGTATTGTCCGGACCGTAAGGTGCACTGAATTACAGGGCGCCTTAAGCGAAACAAAACAGTCATACAACATGACGACACAACCCAGAATGCCTAGAGGGGCCATAAGGCCAGTGAATGGTCAGAAAGATGTTGTTCATGTATTTTATCTGCAATAATCAGCCTTTGCAGAGAGAGCAAAACAACAAAAGTCAAACTTTGTTGACAGCAACTCTCAACACGTTGTAACATAAAGGACGAAATACAAAACAAAACTCTCACTTGTTCAATTTATTTTTATCGAAGAACAGCACGTATCACTCCACCCGGCTCCTGACTACATTACCCATAATGCTCCAACGATCCATCAAATGTCATGTTTGGTGTTTCCTCCTTCACTCCACCCTCTCGGCCTCCTCCTAAAGTCTTGGTGGCACACGCTGGAGCACAGGAGGAGAAACAAACTAAACAAAATGCGTCTTGCGGTCAAGAAATGGCGCATGCAAAGATGTGAATGCTTGTGCAGATATTTGACTTTGTAGAAAAAAGCCACATTTTTTTTCTTATTTATGTACATTTGCTTTAGATACTGTAATGTTAGGCTTCATGCAAGTCTTGTTTCTTTCCTGAATGCCTGTTTTCTTCTCTTTCTCTCTTCTTCTTCTTCAACTTTACGCCTTAACTTTTTCTATCCTCGTGTTTCCTCCACATCTCTCTTTGTCTTCAGTCTGGAGCTCAAAAGATCAAGTTTAGCCTCAAACACATAAATGGTTTATGCTGCGACTGTAGGAAAGGGTTTAATCCAACACAGGAGCCCATCTTCAGTAGAACAGGGCTAAAAAACAAACTCGTTTTCATTTTTAACTTCATTCTGATCCCAAGTGATGATAAAAAGATTACGTTTATTGATAATGTTTTTCCCGTTCCAGGCAGTCTTTAAATAAAGGTTTGAATTTTTTCAGTGCCCAGTCCTGCTGTCAAAGAGCCGTTTGTCATTTAAAATCTGTCTGAAGTTCAACAGGTTTATAGAAGCAAGCCGTTTATCTCTTTTATGCTCCTTTTTCATCAACCTTCATGGTCTGCACACTCACTTTTTAAAATCTTCTTGGAAACTCAGACGTCTGAAAAACCTGCAAGATCTGCCGTTAAACAAAAACTAAACAAACTTGATCCAAAGCCTGCAGAGAAATACTCTGTGGGCATCCGAGTGAAGCTGACGAGTCTTCATCGTTGAAGTGTTGTCCTCCTCAATCTTCATCAAACTTTGCTGACCTTCCCTGAGCTCATCTAATTATGATGATCTGCCTCTGATGAACCGTGAAGTCAATCTGAAGAGCGGCTTATCGACCACGTTTTCGGAACTTCTCCAGCTTCTGAAGCAGCATCAGGCTTCACATCCATCATGCTGACGCCCCCCCTCCCATCCCTTAAAGATCCATCGCCTCCTTTAGGAGCAAAACTGGGAATGAATATTCCCAGTTTTGCATGAGTCATGCTGACGTTCAGCTCCAGGTTTTTTCAGATTAAAATCTGCAGTTATCAAACCTTTTGGCCGATTTTTTGCATGTTTCCGCTCCTGGCATTGTGTGAGGCATTCATTTCCTGTCGGAGAAGAGGCACGGATCGCGTTCCGGCCCAGATCAGGCGAGGTGTGACATCCTCACCAGCTGGAGCGGCGGCCCGTGATTCACTCGCCGTCACACAATCGCCTACCTGCTCACTGGGGTCTGCGCTTCATCACCATCCTGGTGGAAAATGGATGAGCTGCCGACCGCGTTGGAATCAACTTCAAACATCAAAACTGATGCTTCATTTTTCTTTAATTAGACTCTTTGATGATCCTTCAGATTTCCACAAACAAATACCTTCAGTTCACCAAAAACCGATGTCAAATTGGATTAATTTTCTTTTTTTGTGAAGAACTTAGAAAGATTGGAATCATTTTGTGGAACAGTCAAACTCAAAAATGTTTTCCTTTATCTAATTTTCCATCTTTGAAAGAACTCAGTTGTGCCTCTGTTGTGTATATTTGGCCCTCAGGGGCCTTGTAGGAGCCTCAAGCATCGGCCTTGTCTGTTGCCGTCTTTTTTGATTTGTGAATGAGTGTGTGACTGGGTGAATGAGTGTGTGACTGTGTGAATGAGTGTGTGACTGGGTGAATGAGTGTGTGACTGGGTGAATGTGTGTGTGAAGGCCCGTACACACTGGGACGAATATTCGCCAGGCGTTATTCGCCAGCGTTTTTCGCCACGTTTTTTGTGTTCACACCCAGGCGATTTTCACTGACGATGAGCCGAGCGAACATGCAATTTCATTCCCTGACATTAGATGGCGCTTAATGTAAACAGAAATACTCCTGTACACAAGGTGGCGCTGCGCAACTTTACGATTCTTAAAGTCGCTTTTCACTCAGAAGAAGAGAGCAAGTATTTACACGCTTGTCAGAATCATACAAAGAAAACATGAATATTTCAAGCATCAGTAGCTCCAACTGGTGCTTGGTAAGGGGGATATTTTAGAATGTCCGTCATTATTTCTTCGCGGCTGTGTAGACGCTACTTGGCGTCTATCTTCTTCGCTGGTATGTGTGCTCAGCAAGGCAGTTTTGTGTTTGAGCGCCCCCAAGTTGTGTTTTACTGTAACTTCGAAATTCGTCCCGGTGTGAACAGGCCTTGACTGTGTGAATGAGTGTGTGACTGGGTGAATGAGTGTGTGACTGGGTGAATGTGTGTGTGACTGTGTGAATGAGTGTGTGACTGTGTGGGTGAATGAGTGTGTGACTGGGTCTGTGAATGTAAAACGCTTTGTAGGCCTTGTAGGTAGAAAAGTGCGATACAAGTATACGCCATTTACCATTTTATCAAAGGTTTGCGTGTTTAAAATGTGAACAAACTCGACAAAAACACTAAATGCTATGTTTTGTGTTCAAAACTTGCTGTTTTAAGGTGCTATAAATAAAGTGATGGACAGAGAAAAAAGACAGTTTTCTTTACGGTGCTTCTTAAATTTCTGGTTCTGATCCATTTTAGCTTTCAGTCAGTTTGAATTCCTCAAGTCTAAAAGCAAATGAAAAATGTTGAACACTGTCATTAAACTTATCAGCACAGTTTTGGGTCATTAAGAATACTTAAGTATTAATAAATCACATGATAAAGATGAAGTACTTAATAATTACTTAAAATAGACAAAACTCTATTTTAGAAATCAACATAGTACATGTAGATCAAGTCTCAAAGTTTAGAAATATGTGCAGATTATTATTCATGAACAATAACATGACTTTTTGGGGAAAGTGATATAAATCCTCAAAACCATTTTCAGTGCGAAGCGTCTCTGGTTTCTGGACTCCCACGTTGGTGTCGTATGTTGAGCTTTCTTAAGCCTTTTGGTTTGGATCTTCTCCGTTTTCCTCTGACCTGCTGGTTCTGTGTCCGTCCTTCCATCGGCTCACGTCTGGAATCAGCTCACCTGCCTTCACGCTCTTCCATCTCCAGCTGCCGCTCTGTAGATCTGCCACTTTGGACTCTTTTTGTCGTCTTCTGTGACCTGGATTCTTACTGCTTTTATCGCTTGCTGCCTTAATAATAGTGGAATAACTTTTCTTTGTTTTGAGTGAGCGGGATTTCTCAATGTTTCCTGAAGTTGGAGCACTTTTTCTAACCAAGAAACTTGATTGAGTTTGGTCTGTCAAACCTACAGAAACTCCTTTCACTCTCCGCAGTTTCACCCCTGACGACATTATTGCCTCAAGCTTCCACGCCAAAAAATGCTGAAATGGAAATAAAATGTCACCTAAAGAAGTGCTGACTGTGTGGACTGCGGCTTCCCTCCGGCCAGCTCTCCTCTAACAAGCAGCTGCTGGAGGGTTTGATGGATTCATCGCAGGATGCAAACTCGCTCTGAGGGTGTTAATGCTCCTGCTGGGAAGGTGGGGAGGGAGAGAAATCATTTCCCTGTTTGCCAGGCATGGCCTTGATTAGCGCGAAGGCGGATGGGAGGGGTGACGTCAGAGGCGGCTAATCAGCGGCGACGCGAACGCTCGCACTCGTCGTCCTCTTCCCACCACCTTCACCTCACCCTCCGACGGCCCGGCCCCCTGTCAGTGTAGTCGCTGTATGGCGCGCCCCTCTTCAGACCCTGACGCCGAGGTCGGAGGTGATCATGACGGGGAAATTGGTCCGTTAAGACTAACTGTGCCGCCACACGAGAGACGGCTCCTCGATGGATGTCTGACTGCAGAAATGTAGGGAAAGACAATAATGGCTGATTTCTACAGTTCTAACACAAAAAAGGTTTCTAAAACTGACAAAACCTTCACTAGAAATGACTAATCACTGAATACTCTTACATATTTTTTTAGAATTCAGAGCCATGGAGGTCAGTCTGTTTGTAAAAGCTTTGGTAACAGTCATCCGTTCAGGGTGGGTTTGGATGGGTGATGTGGCTTGTTGGGTTGGTTGTAGAGAGGAGCGGCTGCATCTTAAGGGGAGTAAAGTACAGAATCCCCGCAGCAGGTTGGTAGCGGTTGTAGGTGCCATGAATTAATTAACCATGGTGTCTATTATGGTGAATGAATATGTTTTTTGTGTGTTTTGATTATAGAATTATTGGCGGTCATTGTAATCAGCTGGTGGGTCACATGTTTGTGGGCGGAGACATTAAGTAATCTTTATTCACCTTTGGTCTTTCCAGTGTTAGATGGAAAGTGGGGTGAGGTGGGTTGCTGCAGTTTTTGTTGCAATTCTGCAGAGAGGAGAGGGATGGCGAGGGGCGGCGCTATATAGGACCTTAAGGATTTAGGGCCTAGAAACTTTTTGCACAGAGACAGGCAGGTTTTTCACCGATTAATCAAATGGTCATCTTTGATGTTTGTGGGCTGCATGGGGGGGTAGTGGTTAGAGCTCTTGAAGGTCCTGGTTCAAATCCCAACAGGGATCTTTCTGTGTGGAGTTGGCATGTTCTCCTCATGCGTTTGTGGGTTTTCTTCCAGCGAGCTAAGATGGGCTCCACCCCCCCCCCCCCCCCCCACGCCCGCCCGCCCCATGACAGAAAAAGGATTCAGTGGATTCTATAAATGGGTGGATAGGTACTAAAAAAAGGTCACGAAGTCACATTTGTTCGTGCAATTTCCCAATTTCTAATTTATACATTTCCAAATGTTCCAACAGTTGTTGTTATTTTGTTGTGTGAAATTTTTACTCAGTTTGATATTTTCCTGCGTCTTATTCCAAAAGAAAAATACACAAATCTAAAAAATTTCCAAAAATCCGGACAGATGCAGATATTTTTCCAGAGCGTTGTACCACGCGGCTCGGAGGCCCAGACTCCGCCCCCTCCTGTTCCTTTAATTGCGTGTGAGTCAGCTCAGCTACCTCGGTGATTCACATCATTAAAGAGCGTTCTGGTCCAGACTGCAGCGCGGAGACGTGTCTGCAACACATTACTGCATTTTCTGCAAGATGCACACACCCACGCATGCTGGCAGGGCGCTGGTGTTACCGAGTGGCCAGACTTTAAATGATGCCTGCCAATCAAAAAAAACTGCACTACGATGAGGAGGAAGAAAGATGCTCATGGCAGCACAGGATGGAGGAGCCTGATCCTCATGCTTCATGATTTGTAATCTTTAGTTTGATTCTGATGATCAAAGCTGCATCTCGTACTGATTCAGATGAAAATGTTTCTACAAATAATCTTAGAAACTTTAAAGAATGACGGCCAGTCAGAGCCGTAGATCCGCTGGGATCAGTCAGGCCCGTGACCTCGAGGCTCACCGTCGCTTCTGCACAGATTTATCCGTTAATGGGGGTAATTTGTCCCTGATTAATCCCACGAATGGCAATTGGGTATCAATAATTTGCTCATTAGTTTAAAGCAAACTTCTTAACCCTTTAGTTCTGGAGCTTTAACTCCCGTGTTGATGCTCTTTCGACTACCGTAACTCTTCAACCGTTTATGCAATTAACAATAATTCCAACGGACTTTGAAGCGGGATAAAAAGCAGCTTTGCACTGCTGTGCAGCACTTTACAGTGGTGACGTGTTCACGCGTTTACCCTAAACCAGCTGACTCTGTTGCGGAGAGACGTGGCCGTTGGAATGACGTTAATTGCGTAAATGGGATCAGCTACGTTTACGACATTAAAGTGATAAATTCAAAATGTTGACAACAGTGCCATCAGCAACTATAATGCCAACAAAGAAATGCAAAAAAGTTTCCAATAGATCTGAAATTCACAAACAGCTTTCTTAAACTGATTTTGCCGTTAAGTCAGAAAAGTGCTTTCATAACAATATAGAAGGAAAATCTTTGAAATAGTACTGCGTTTGTGGTCTATCATGCCTACAGCAATAGGAACAAAATACCATTTCTAAGAACTTCATTACCATCGAAATAAAAACATGTTTGTCTTTTGGCTTATTGGGCCTGAGTAACCTACTGTAAGTTAATTCTGTGATTGCATGTCAAACTAAATGTTTTCCGTCAGTATCCTTACATGTTGCTGAGTTGGACAGCCTCATTCTTCCTTTGTTTCATCCCCGGTAAATGGAGTGGTGATTAGCTGCAGTGTTCATTTTAAAACGTGTTCACATTTTATAAAAAGACATTTGGCAGAACAGACAGAAAGAAAGTCTGGGTTTAATCTGACCTTAATTGGTTATTATTCAACAAACCTTCCGTCAACTCAACTAAAAGGACAATATATGAAAAAGTAATGCGCATAAGTTTGACCTTAAAGCTCTGCATTTCCATCCTTTTTTGCATTTTTAGCTTCATGTGAAGCAAAGGTGTTCTTTTTGGCTGGCAGAGTCGTGCACGGACGTGTTTTGTGTCGTTTGGCTTCGCAGCAAAAGCCTGAACTCAACAGATGGATGTATGCAGGCTCTTGGCACCTTCTCGCTCCCTGTGTGTCTCTGTGTTTAAGCCTCATGTGTGGCTTTGAGAAGAGCAGAGTGACACCAGCCATTATTTCTGATCTGAACCCTTTTCACACCATGAAGGTAAACAGATGCTTCATTGAAGGGCAGGGGGGTATTCCAGACAGCAGGTTATGGTAGCTTCCACAGTAACTTTGACGTTAAGCTTTCAGTTCCAGAAATGGAGGTATGTTTCAGGGTATGTTTAGTTGCCATAGCGACTCATGCTCTGAACATAACCTGGTCTGGAGCAGGTTTAGTTGAAGTTTAGTTTGTTTACAGAGAGGTGAAGCAGCATGGCGTGTCCATTTGAAGATGATTTAGTGGATGAAGAAGCTCAAATAATACTTTTTCCACCATGAGAGGGTGACAAGACCACATATGGATGTTGGAAAAATAAACTTTTTACTTTGATCTAAATTAATTATTTGCTTCAGTTAAGATAAATCTTTTTTTTTTACTTAAGTCAGTTTAAAAATAACATGTAGTTTTCAGACATTTATTTTACTTTCATTCAAATTAATTCAATTAAGTTGGTGTAACTTTGGTGCTCCTGTTATATTGGCACCCTAAGGAATTGTGGGATACCATTCCCTTTGCCTGTCTGGATGGATTTGGGTTTAAGTGTGGCTTTTTGACCAAATGTGTTTAGTTGTTTAGCTGTTTTACTGTGTTTTGTCTAGTTATTTGTCCTGTTATGTTTAATTCCTTCTGCACCATGAGTGAGAGGGAGGGAGAGGATGAGTTTATTTAGCACCACTACTGTTCAAAATTAAAGTCAGAGAAATAGTAAAAGACATGTTTCGTGCTGCATATGTATATTGTTTCTTTCTTTTTATTTTTATAAAATGAGTATATCTGCAGGCTCAAACTTAGACATATGAGAGTTTAAGAAGTACAATAAATTAAAACGGAAAAATATTTAATTAAATTGGAGTAATATGACATTTAGTTAGATAAATGTGTAAATTTGAATTGTAAAATAAATATTGAGTTGGGTAAACGTAAGAACTTAGTTTGGAAAAAAATTCAATCAAAGACTTGTTACCAGTAGAAGTAATTCATTTAAGTTTTTTGATTTGATTTGATTTGAAATGGTTTATTTCAAGGAATCAAATAAGAATAATACACAAAAACAATACAATCATCAGTTATACATTCATACAATGACCTATCGAACTTAGGATAATTAGACATATTAATAAATTTTGCTTAAAATGGAGTGAAAGGAAGCAAACTTATGTAATCCCACCCCTGTTCTACCGTAACCATTTTATTACATGATTTATCATCATCCGGTTCCTAACTTTTATCAGACAGAATTAAGAATCATTAGGTGTCAATAAAGCAATAAAGATGAATTACTTAATTATTATGTAAAAATAACTATTTCAGAAATCAACATGGCAAATGTAGATCATTTATTAAAAATAAATGCAGATTACATTACTTATAGAAGTCATTTATATGATTAAAAAAATAATACTATATCGGTAAAATAGACATAACACTGTTTCAAAAATCTTTCATAGCAATAATTGCTCAAGTATCAAAAGTTAAAATATGTGCAGAATTACATTACAAAAATCATCTTCTGTCAGCTGATGAATCCAATTTATCTATTGTTTTTAACATGTTGTGATTTTATTGTGTTTTACCTCTAACTTTGTACGGGGACCTTGGGTATTTTGAAAGGCGCTTTTAAATAAAATGTATTATTATTATTATTATTAGAAATCAATCAATTTAACCATTTTCAATAATTGATTAAGCATTTTTTTGTATAATAAGTTAATGCTCTGAAATAAATTAAAATAAAAAAGGGTCAATATTCTGTTAAATGACCAAGGTTGGTATTCCTTCTGCTGATTAACAGCCGTTCTTCTGGGTTTAAACAGAGTTTATAGATCTTTTCACTGTTATGTCTGCAGACATTAGATTCAGGTCCGTATCCTAATTCAGCTGTTATCAGCGGCGCTGAAAGCTGAGGTCAACTTGTCTGCAGGTCAGAACTCTGCTGACAATCAGGGTCACTTCAGACTTTTGGAGAAAGCGATGAATCCAGGCGTCACATTATCGTCATATTACAAGTTATATATATGCGTCACAATGAAAATAGATATGAGACAAAAACTCGTGCGTTTACTTTGTCAGTTCTTTTTCTCCAAGCAGAAACTCTTTCTTTTTCAGATGCAGCTGTATCACTTTTTTGATGGGCGTATAATCTTCATACGCCGTCATTAATTTCCGACTCCGTCTCACTGAAGTATTAGCGGTCTCTTTTTATCTCCACGCGTTTCCATGGTGACTCCGGAAATCGGCGATCCATTGAGAATGTCTTTATGTACTCACCGTGCACGTGCATTAACCCAAGTAGAGCGTAATTACGCCAACTCATATCCGGTCTTTTGGAACCGACATACCCCGAGTAAACAAGTTCAGGCAGATTTCAGCCAGAGTTAAGGCTTAAAGTCAGGCTAGTTTAAACATGTTTTCTGGACTACCCCCCAGGTTTTCTGCCAAAGTCAGAAAACAAACCTCCATTTTGAAGTGACCTAAATCCTCCTCAGCTCGGCTCTTTGTTTTAGGAAGACGTCATCAGTGACCTACTCTGGCATCAATGTTTTCATTTACCGCTGGCTGGTTGGTACCGCCAACCAACCAAGTAAACAACCAGCCAACAACAAACCACTTTTTTTTATTTCATCAACATTCTGTAGAACTCAAGGTGCCTGACATCAAATCCATACATAAACACACGTTAAAACAATGACAGGCCATAAAACACAATAGATTAAAAACAAAAAAATCAAAAGGTAATAGTTCCCAATAGTTTGGGAAGGAAATGTATAGACTGAGCAATAGAAAAGGTAATAAATGTACAAATGTTATAAAAAACAGAAAACATTTAAAAGCCAAATATTTAAATAAGTTCATAACATTAATAATTAGACAAAGGCTAAAGTTAAAGAGACGAGTCCTAAAAATCAAACGTTTGTCTCAAAGGTTCAGAGTCTTCCACAGTAAAGAAAATCATTGGAGGTACAGTACAGACCAAAGGTCTGGACACACCTTCTCATTCATTTGAATGAGAAGGTGTGTCCAAACCTTTGGTCTGTACTGTATCTCATATTCACAATTTGTTTTTTCTGTGGTCTAGAAAAGTAAAGTTAACCTACAAAAACAACATATAGGGGACAGAATTGTGACTATCTGAGGGTTTAAACATTTCAGGAGGAAATGATCCCGGTAATCCAGAATCTTAAATTAAAACTCATTTACATATTTTCCTTCCATCTCATCAAGTGCAGCCGCAGCCTGATGGGACAAACCCACAGCTGTGATCAGAAGAGTTAAAGCAAATGTTTGATTGGTCGACCAACATTTCTCCGTCCGGACAGCGGAGCTCTGACCTCAGCAGGAGCCTGACATTTCCAGCATGTCCAGAGTCTCCATTAAGACCTTCTGTGCTGAAAGCTCGGGACTCGCCGAACTCCGGAGGGAAACGTGTGACAAAGGACCCCGAAAGGTTCCCCGCACGCTGTGCCGCATTAAGCTACAGGGCGCGGCACCCCGGGGTGTCCTCAGATCCTTTCTGCAGCTGCACTCCAGGTCCTGCAGAGTCGTTCTCTGCACCTCCTCTTTCTCTCAGTGCTTTATCTGTAAAGGTCAGACGGAGCTCGGAGGTGAAAATGCTCAGTCTGTAGGCGGAAAGCTGTGACTAGAATGCGTTTTTGCTCTGCCATCATTGAGTGAAGGTTTTCTCATGAAGGTGTGACGCTCGATTTATGTTCCCTGTTTGAAAAAGGCAGAAGGAAAACGTTCGGTCGACTCGTCTCCGTGAAGCAGACAGGAGTCGCTGTAAACCTCAGCACCAGTCTTTTTTGGCTTTATTTACTGATCCTGAAGGAAGTTTTATTTTGAAAAACCACCAGTTTCTCTCCACCACATCCAGCTATGGTTGTGTTCGAATTCACTCATTAATAGACTTTGTAGGGTGTTTGCCATTTTCCGGCCGTGGCCAAATATACAATTTTCAAATCCAGTGCCCTGAAGATTTCCCACAATGCACTTGAATGATTTGTCACTCTCCTCGGTCACATGTCTTCTGTGCATTGACTTCCTTCTCAAAGAAGCTGCTCCAAACACTAAAATGAAAACAGCAAAGTTATTAAAACCAACAAACAAAAGTTTCTTTGCACAGAAAAGAGTCAGAGAGAAAACCAGAAATGAGTTTTGAACTTCAAAATAAAATAAATCTTTATAAACAAAGAGTCTTAACTTGAAATAATTATATTATTTTGTATTATATAATTATTATATTAATTATGACAGTTATTCCCAAACACTAAACCCTTCTACATATTATGTGACGACTGATTCTCTCTGTAATGTTAATATTAATGAAACATGGTGGATTACCATTTACTATTATTGCAAAAATCAGACAAGTTGATGCTTGTAGCTTCTGTTTTTAAGGTTAAATGTAAAGTATGAATCCAATTTTAACGGGTCCTACACATAATCTAACCTATAAAGGAAGTTTAAACCCCCTGCAGATATTTGAAATGAACGTTTCCCTCAAAAAGTTAAAGAAAAACGGTTAAGGACCGCCAATGACCGTATCTGGGGACTGGACTGAGCGCGTATGACGTCACACATGGAAAATGGTTTACTTCATGCTCCAAGTCATTTCAGTCGCCATTTTTATTCTCGCAATCTGGACGCCGTCATGTTGGAGTCAGACGACGTCACTAAGCAGTGATTGGTCTGAGTCAGTCTGAGTTTCTATGACAACCACTCTCACCAATCAGGAGTGGGCTTGTTGGGAGGCCACATCTCGACCACTTGAAAGCCGGCCACATGAAAATCTTTCAATCAAAAGATTTAAATGTTGGATGCTAGGGCCAGGCTCCTCCTACTTTTATTGAGGCATCTGATTGGTCAGTTTCTAACTTAAATAACTTGAACTACAGAAAAGAAAATCTTGGGGAAAAAAAGGGGGGATTTTCAAGAACATGTTAAAAAAAAAGGTATTGGAGCCAGAATGGTTCTTCTGACCAACAGAATGACGGAGTAGCAGCTGTTTGTTTCTCCATAGAAAGTCTGAGGGGTTTTGGTTTCTTGGAGCCAGCCGCTGCTTCCTGTTTGGAACACCAGGGGGGCGGGGCCACTCAGTCCAGGTCACATTTACTGTCAATCTGGACCGCTGATCTGAAGGATCTCTTTGCTGCTTGCCAGAAAATCACCTGTTTAGTGAAGGAAACCAAAGACACTCACCTGCCTATGAACACATCAACAACCTTTATAGCATAAGGTTTAATATGTTGGATGTACTCTGTATTTATTATTTTGGGAGGAACAGCAATCTGTTTAGAATTTGTCTAATAAAAGAATAACTGCTCCGGCTCCTGCTTTCTGAATGCCAGTGATTGATGATTGTTTCATTGTGAGCCTTTGATTTCCTGTTTTAAAACATCTGCATCGGTGTTGACCGCCCGCTAAACAAAGGATAAAATATTGATTCTCATCATGGAGCCTTCATGAAGGCTGATTGAGGTTTGCGCTGCCACAGGTGCGAGTGTTCATTACCTGAGCGTGAAGCTGGGAGATGGAAAACGGTATCGACGCTGCCGTCCCCGCCATGATTTATGCTGCGATTAGTGTAATTACCCGCCCACCGAGTGTTCTGCTTCCACGTCTGCACGAGCATCAGTCAGCGGTGAAGCTGCGGAAGGAGACACGCTAATTGCAAACTAAGATCACGTCTTGAAAAGTGCAGCTTTAATAAGACACGTATATCAGCTCCTTCATTCCTTTTAGATCCTAGTAATTTATAGCAGAAAAAGTTTTTACTTGAAATTAATTTACTTTGAGATTTAAGATTTGAGCTTTTGTTTCTAAGGAAAGGGGACATTTACATATTAATGAACAACAAATGTGTCACGGTGCCCCCGGCTGACTCCTCCCCCTCATCAGCTACACCTGATGCCTCCAGCTGCACCTCCTCATCCTCGTCGGGCCACAGGTTCTTAAGGAGACCACGGACCTGCAATCAACGCTAGTTCGTTGTACTTCCTCGGTGCATCTCCTGGCCTCGTAAAATTCTAGTTTCATGTTTGCCTTGTTCCATGCTAACCCAGTCTGTCTTACCTCGTCTCAGGATCCCATCTTCGCTTGGACCTTTCTGGTGGTTGCTCACGCCTCGTTGTCCACGTTCCTGTCGCTCCTCTGGTTTCAACGGTTAACGCCGCCAAGACCCTCCAACCATCTCCGCTGCCTACCACAGGAAACCTGGGACTCAGCTTCATCCTCGCAGCCTCATTAAAACCTGTTCCTCGTACCTCACTGCTTGCCTTGTGTCCTTCAGGGTTCCAGCAATTGAGTCAGTCTCTGCCTGCTAACCATGACAGAACGAAATAGCAAAGCTCCTGACTCAGCTGACTCGGACGGGCTCCGCCTTGCCATCACCCAACAAGGTATGTTGCTCGGCCGCCAGTCCGACGCCCTTACTCAAATGTCCGCCGCCCAACAGGAGTTATTCCGCCGCCTGGACAACATCACGCAAACTCTGGCCGGACTCACAGCCCAAGCATCCAGTTCCACCACCCCTGCTACGTCCCCGGTTTCCGGCGACACCATCGCCGTCACGTCCGCCTCCCCGGAGGAAAACATCCGGTCACAGCCAGAACCATTCTATGGTGACGTAGAAGCATGCAGCGGTTACCTACTACAATGCCGGTTGATCTTCCAACAAGCACCCAGGTATTACCATTCCGATCAACACAAAATCTCTTTGGTGGTCAATGCACTCCGCAGTAAGGCTCTCCAGTGGGCCCAGGCTTTCTTAGCCGCTAGTCCTCTCTCACATCTCCCCTTCGAAAGGTTCATCGGGGAGTTTTGCCTCGTTTTCGATCAACCCCGCAAACAGGAAGAAGCGACCCGTCGGTTACTCAGCCTCAAGCAGCGTAACCGTTCGGTGAGCGATCACATAGTTGACTTCCGCATTCTAGCAGTTGAAGCAGGCTGGCCGGACATTGCACTCAAGGGAATTTTCTATCAATCCCTAAATGAAAAAATTAAAGATCACCTCTGCACACAACCAGAAGCAGATAATTTTGAGGAGTTGGTGACCGCCGCGCTCCGTTCGGATATTCGGCTCCGCGAGCGTCAGGCGGAACGAAGCTTAATCCCTCATCGGATCCCCCCGGATGTTTCACGTCATCCGTTTCTGGTTCCCCAACAGACGGCAGCTAGCGCCGACACCTCTAGCTCTTTCCCGGACGAACCCATGCAGATACGACACTCCAAACTTTCCCCCGAAGAGAGACTCAAGCGACGCAACGAGGGGTTATGCTTTTATTGTGGGGATGCCAGTCACATTGTTTCTCAATGTCCCAACCGTTTAAACCCCCGAACCCCTCGCTGAGTGACAGGTCACGAGGGGATCTGCCTGAAAAGACCTCTAAGCCTTTTCTGTTCATGCCTGTCAAATTTCCAAGACCTAATCATGTCCATGAATTTTATGCTCTCATTGATTCAGGTGCTGAACACAGCCTCATTGATTCTAGTCTCGTTCATCAACTAGGTCTTCCGGTTGAATCTTTGGATACCCCCGTTAAGGCTGCCGGTTTGGGAGGGAAATTGCTTTCCAAAATCACTCTTCGTACTGAACCCATTCAGTTAATTTCATCCGGTAATCACCGTGAATACCACCAGTTTTACGTTACCAACTCACCCCAAACTCCGATTATCTTGGGGTATTCCTGGCTGCGTTTACATAATCCCCAAATAGACTGGTCTAGTTCTAGAGTTAGTAATTGGAGTACATACTGCATGGCTAACTGTTTGCATTCTGCTCTTCCCTCCTCCTCCACGGCTAACCCCTCTGATCAGGAGGATATTGATCTCACTAAGGTACCGCCTTGCTATCATGATCTGAAAACTGTGTTCAGTAAATCTAAGGCTTGTGCCCTACCCCCGCATAGGCCCTATGATTGCGCCATCGAACTCCTAAATGGAGCCCCCCTTCCTAAGGGAAGATTATTTAATCTTTCTGGGCCTGAAAGAACTGCTATGGAGAGTTACGTGCAGGAAGCTCTCTCCCTCGGTCACATTCGGCCGCCCCGTCGGGGCGGGGTTCTTTTTCGTTGAGAAAAAGGATAAGACCCTCAGGCCGTGTGTCGACTACCGCGAACTCAACCAAATTACTGTGAAAGATAAATACTCCCTGCCACTTATAAATTCTGTTTTTGATTCTGTCCAGGGAGCCAACATCTTCTCTAAGTTGGATCTCCGCAACGCCTACCACCTCGTTCGGGTTCGTGAGGGAGACGAGTGGAAAACTGCGTTCACCACTCCTCTCGGGCATTACGAGTACCTAGTCATGCCCTTCGGCCTTACCAACGCTCCTGCCATTTTTCAGCGTCTAGTCAATGACGTCCTCCGTGAATTTATAAACCGCTTTGTTTTCGTCTATTTAGATGACATCCTCATTTACTCCAGTAATCTCACAGATCATCGCCACCACGTCAGACTCGCCCCGCCAAACTTCCAACATGGCCGAGCCTGGTCGGGTCATATTTATAACATCCCTTGTGGGCCGCCCTTTTTTCCCCGGGGTTCCCCCCTCCTGGGCGGGGGCGGCGGGCCCCTGCCTTGCTCCTACCTGGACCAACCGTGGGCCGGGTGGGTGGCTGCCTGGAGTGCGGAGCGGGTCTCCCTTGGGGGGTCCTGGCTCGTACCTGGGGTCGGGGCGGGGGGATGCCCGGAACTCCTGGGTGGTGGTGGGGTGCTCGTCTGGGGCTGTGGGCGTCCCTCTCCGGTGGGGCCCTGCGTTGGGCTCTTCCGGCGCGGCGGGGGGCTGCTTTCCTGGCTGGGCTGGGGCGGCGCTCTCTTTCCCTCTGCGCCTCCCTGCTCTCTGGCTCTGGGGGCCTCGCGGCGGTCCGGCTGGCCCTGGCCTGGGTGGCGGTCTTGGTCGCCCGGGGGGCGGTTGTTCCCTGCCTGTTCCCGTGTGGCGTTGGGGGAATTCCGGCTGCCGCTGCTGCTGCGGCGGGGGTATGGGTGTGGGGGTGGCTGGGCGCTCCTCCTCCTTCTTTTCACATTCCACCATCCATTTTAGAAGAACATAAACACTCACCTGAGCACAGGTGTTAGCTCACCTTTGCACTAATAGTTTGCATGATTGAATGAATGAAAGATTTCACACTAGTTGGTTTAAAGGCATAGGTATGCGTTCGTGAACACTATCTGTTTTGTGTGCATGTTGACATGTGGACATTTTTGCGGCTAGCAGGTGTGTTGATAATATTTGAGTGTGTGTGAACAGGCCCCGCCCTTTTTGTACTACATTTGAACCGTACCGTAACGATAAACAACCAGTAAACCTGTCTGCTCTATGCTGCTTCATGGTCTTACCCCCCTTCCCCTCCTATTATCACCCTCCTACCCCCCCCTCTCTCTAACGTCCCTCTCTCTTCTTCCCCTCTTTCCTTTTCCGTCCGGTCCAACACCAAAGATTTTCAAACATGATTGAAATTAATAAATTTTGGCCTCAATTACAAAAGGGGTTTATTCAGACATACCTTAAGTTTGTCTGAAGATGAATAACCCCTCTTGTTAAAATAAAATATGTCCAACACAAGAGGCCCTCAGCTCTCATCTGTTTGCCTAGCTGTTGGACAGGACAAGTTAAAAAAAAAAAAAAAAAAAAAAAAAAAAAGAAAATAAGCTTTTTGTTAAAGCGGAAAAATGTGAGTTTCACGTCGATTCGGTTACCTTTCTGGGCTACATCCTTGAGGCTGGACAAATCAGACCTGATCCCTCCAAAATCCAAGCCGTTTCTGATTGGGGCATTCCCGTATCTCGCAAGAAATTGCAGCAGTTCCTGGGCTTTGCCAACTTTTACCAAAGGTTCATTCGTAATTACAGCAGTATCGCATCCCCCCTCACCCAACTCACGTCTGTCAAACTACCCTATGTTTGGAATCCTGCCGCTGACTCTGCTTTCAGAAAACTCAAGGCACTGTTTACCTCCGCACCCATTCTCATCCAACCAGACCCTCATAAACAATTCATCGTCGAGGTTGACGCTTCAGACTCTGGTGTAGGGGCTGTGCTATCCCAACGAGAATCTCCTTCTGGCAAATTGAAACCCTGTGCTTTCTTTTCGAAAAAACTCATTCCTGCGGAACAAAATTATGATGTCGGGAATAGGGAACTACTGGCCATCAAACTCGCTCTGGAGGAATGGAGGCATTGGTTGGAGGGGGCAGATCAACCATTCATAGTATGGACCGACCACAAAAACTTGGCCTACTTACGATCTGCTAAGAGACTGAATTCAAGACAGGCCCGCTGGTGTTTGTTCTTTGACAGATTTGACTTTACCATCACGTATCGTCCTGGCAGTAAGAACGGCAAACCGGACGCTCTGTCCCGCCAGTACAACACCACGGATGCTACCACCACTCCTCCCATCATCCCTGACTCCCTCTTTGTTGGCAATCTCACATGGGACGTGGAAACCCGAATTCAACAGGCTCAAGGTGAGAAACCTGATTCCATTGTCTGTCCTCCCGGTACCCTGTTTGTCCCCGACAGACTCAGGTCCGACGCCATCACCTGGGGACACTCATCTAAGGTCGCCTGCCACGGGGGTATACGGCGCACCCTCATGCTCCTCAAACGGCGGTTCTACTGGCCTACTATGGATGCCGACGTGCGGCAATACATCGCTGCCTGTACCACCTGTGCCAGGGCAAAGTCTTCCAACTCCCCTCCGGTTGGTTACCTTCATCCCCTATCCACGCCTGGTCGCCCTTGGTCCCACATAGCCCTCGACTTCATCACTGGACTACCGCCATCCCGGGGTTTTACGGTCATTCTCACAGTCATCGACCGTTTCTCTAAAGCAGCTCATTTCATTCCCTTGCCTCACCTGCCTACTGCCACAGAAACCGCCAATACTCTTGTCAACCATGTTTTCCGTCTCCATGGTATCCCGTCCGACATTGTGTCGGACCGTGGACCACAATTTACCTCCCAGGTTTGGAAGGCTTTCTGTTCCGCCCTCGGAGCCTCCGTCAGCCTCACGTCGGGGTACCACCCCCAGTCCAACGGTCAGGCCGAGGGGGCCAATCAAGAGCTGGAGGCCACCCTGCGCTGTTTGGTGACCCAAAACCCGGGGGACTGGTCTGACCATCTTGTTTGGGTGGAGTACGCCCACAATAACCATCCATCTGCTGCTACGGGTATGTCTCCTTTCGAGGTCTCGTTGGGCTACTCACCTCCCCTGTTTCCATCCCAGGAGCTGGATTTGGCGGTGCCCTCCGTCCAGTTGCACCTCCAGCGCTGCCAGAGCGTGTGGCGCCAGGCGCGTGCCGCTCTCCTTCGGACTAAGGAGGGTAACCGTCAGATTGCGGACCGTCACCGCACGGTGAGTCCCTCCTACCAACCCGGGCAGCAAGTTTGGCTCTCTTCCAGAAACATTCCGCTCCAGGCCACGTCCCGCAAACTGGCGCACCGCTACATTGGGCCTTTTACCATTGAACGTATCATCAATCCCTCCTGTGTCCGCCTTAAGCTGCCGGCGGCTCTCAAGATCCATCCATCATTCCATGTGTCCCAGCTCAAGCCTGTCCATCATAGCCCCCTTTGCCCACCGTCCGCTTCCCCACCACCCACCCGGCTCATTGACGGTGCCCCGGCTTTTATGGTCAGCCGGATTTTGGATGTGCGTCGCCGTGGTCGTGGGTTCCAGTATCTCGTGGATTGGATGGGTTACGGTCCCGAGGAGAGGTCCTGGATCTCTCGCTCCCTCGTACTGGACCCCTCCCTCATTGACGACTTCTTTCGGGCTCATCCTGACCGTTGCCCTGTTCCGCCTGGAGGCGGTCGTTGGGGGGGGTACTGTCACGGTGCCCCCGGCTGACTCCTCCCCCTCATCAGCTACACCTGATGCCTCCAGCTGCACCTCCTCATCCTCGTCGGGCCGCAGGTTCTTAAGGAGACCACGGACCTGCAATCAACGCTAGTTCGTTGTACTTCCTCGGTGCATCTCCTGGCCTCGTAAAATTCTAGTTTCATGTTTGCCTTGTTCCATGCTAACCCAGTCTGTCTTACCTCGTCTCAGGATCCCATCTTCGCTTGGACCTTTCTGGTGGTTGCTCACGCCTCGTTGTCCACGTTCCTGTCGCTCCTCTGGTTTCAACGGTTAACGCCGCCAAGACCCTCCAACCATCTCCGCTGCCTACCACAGGAAACCTGGGACTCAGCTTCATCCTCGCAGCCTCATTAAAACCTGTTCCTCTTACCTCACTGCTTGCCTTGTGTCCTTCCGGGTTCCAGCAATTGAGTCAGTCTCTGCCTGCTAACCATGACAAAATGGATTTAAAGCCATTAGCAGCAGTGTATGACCAACGGGTGGTATCCGCCCTCGACCTCTGCCCTTATCTCCATAGCAACCATTATATTTTATGGTGGCCTGGGGGTGATGAACATTGCTATGTAATTTAAGGAAGAATTGGCAAAAGTAAACTTGTGGATTTCCTTAGCAACGGAGGTTTTTGTTAACCACACCGGCTTTCCTAATGTGTTCATATCGTATGTTACATCATTTCGTTCAGCTCAAACCAACCATTCGTGTTTTCATTTTATCACAATCTTTCAGGGACAAATGTGCAGGTCACAGGACAACGGCACTTTTCTGAGCTCGCCACGCGAACGCCGTCAAAACTCTACAACCTCTAAAGCAAACGGGTTTTCCAAGGAGGTTCCTGATGACGATAGATTGAAATCCTTAGGAGTAGGAGGCACCTGAAAGGGATTTTTTTTTGATGGTTCTAGATGGCAGCCTCTTTCCGAGGTCAAAGGTCAATGAAACTTCAGTTGTGGAATTAGACTTCAATTTTGTAAAGATTGCTCGAACAGAAGCTTTATTTTTTTACATACTGTGGGAAAATGTGAAAAGCGCCAAATTTCACACTTTGCAACAAAATGGCCCCCAAGCTGTGGCCATCCCATAATAATTTAAAAAAACTTCCTTGGGACATCCCCAACACGTGTGTTTTGATTTAGTTAGTGGATTTAGAAATATATTTTTTGAACTTCAGAGATTTCGGCCACATTTTTATTTGTGATGGTTTCACAATGTGGTGTCGGATCTTTAAAAAAAAGGGATTCTACATCAATCTTGTTACAGTTATATTTCATAGTAAAAGAACAAAATATAAACCATCTGCTGCAGCAGGAAGATCTTTGAAACAGCAGGTATTTTATTTTGAAAGGAACTTCTATGTGCTGTTGTCAAAGGTATAACAAGTTAAAATTACATAGAAAACTCTAACACTTTTATGATTTGTTGCTGTATATTTTTATGGGCTACATTTTATAAATGGATGGTTTAAAAACATAAATATTGTGTATTTTTGTAAACAGTGCGGTGGGACTTTGAAGTTCTCACTGGGTTCTGGTCTGTAAAACCTCGACCGAATGGCTCTTTTCATGTTAGAAGTTGCAGAACGCTGGTTTTGACGAAAGAAATCTGAAATATAGATCTGTTTTTTTCATTCAGATCCAGTTTGTTGGTGTTTGCTCTCCTGTCCGGCCGATATTTACCAAAACTTCAGAGCTGAGAGCTTGGAGGCTGTAAAAACCTGGATCTGCTTATGGATTTTGCAGACGCAGCTGCATAAATGATGAGATCTTTATTTAGCGCTCGTCTCAACCTCCCCCCCCCACCCCCACCCTCTCCGCAGTTCGACATGCAGCAGATCACCCTGGAGGAGCTGAAGCACATCCTCTTCTACGCCTTCCGAGACCACCTGACCATGAAGGACATCGAGAACATCATCATCAACGAGGAGGAGAGCCTGAAGGAGAACGCTGGGAACTGTCAGATGGAGTTTGAAGGAGGTGAGTGACCGTCGGAGCTGTCGGAGCGCCTTTGCTTCGGCTCGTCGGCTCAGGCCTGCAGACCTGCTGACTTATTGATCAGGGTGGGGGCCGGGCGGAGGTGTGCGTGACTTCCCTCTGTACGATGGTGGTGGTGGTGGGGGGGTCATGGACTTCAGAGCAGCGGGCAGCTGTGGATTAGGGGAAACATCAGCTTCTGGTGTCTTTGACCAGAAGAAAAGAAACAAACTTTTTGAACGAATCGTTTCCAGACTCGCTGGTGGAGGTGAAGACTTCAGGAAATGTCCTGTATTCATTTCTGGTAAAGGAAAGGAGCGGGACGCTCTGTGGCCTCGCTGATTGATGCCTTCTTTGTGCCGTGAAAAGACCCTAAAGCGATCATCTTTATCGCGTCCATCCATGGCAGGGGCTGGAACATGACTCCAGGCTGTGTGATTAATGCTGATTCATGACACGGTTCTGGATCTCCAGACTTTTCCCTCGTTTGTTTCCCTCAAAGGCTCCTCTCCTCACTGTTTCTGAGTGTGGACTCAGCCTTCGGGACGTCCTAATCCAACGTTTCAAAGCTCTGCGTGGCGATGACAACACAGTGACAGATGAACGCCGCGCAGCCTCAGCACCGGTGCTGCGGTCCACTGTCACCCGCTGCCACACAGGGACGGCAGAAGGTGCTCAGTCATGGAGAAATCGATACCTGCTGTCACCGTTTGGTTCACACTAAACTGAATTTATCATGGTCCTCTTGTACTTACAACATCAGCCTGCTGGTACAGAAAGAACCCAAAAGGTACTTGATTTCCCCGAGGCTCTCTGCGCTTTTTTAATCAATACAGCGTGGTGCTGAAACACAAAAGACTAAATCATGGAACCGCTGATCCAGAGAAGGCCTGCGGTGCCATTTTGATGCCGGTATTTATGGAACCAGGAGCAGAGAACGTGCTGGTGTAACAGCTGTCCAGAGGACATATACATATGCACATATATCATGACATCTTTAGACAGATTTACGTGAGAAAACGTTGGTTTGACTCTGATTCATTGTACAGGCAGAAAAGCTCTTCACCAGACTCCAGCTTCAGGGTCTGTAGGTGGAAGCGGCTTTGACAGAACGGAGAACAACCTTTTTGTCTCTTTGGGGCGTTTTATTTCTCTACTGCAGAACAATTGAAGGCTGATTGTGGACCCGGGCGGGTCATTTGGGACCCATTAGAGTCTGAGCAGCTGTTGTATTCCAAAGGTTTTATTCTTGTCTTTTTGACGATAAACAGCTGATTCTCTTTTCTTGTTCAATTTGGTTCTCCTTACATTCATAAGATCTCATGTTGTTGTTTCTTCAGAGATAAACTCTGACTTTGGCTCCACCAAACAGGAAGTGAATCTTTTTTATTTTTTTACAAAGAACTTTATATACAATTGAGTTGCATTACATTGAACAGCAATACAACATTGCATAACTAAACAATCACAATTACCTAACATAACACATAATAAGTAAAAGACTAAAAATACACATAAACATTATGAAAAAAAATCAAAACAACTTCACTTTTGTTAGTTTCTCATAAAGTTCATATTTCTTAGCAAAACCAAGTTATTTCAGTCCTTTGTTCTTTCATATAATCGAGTGACTTAAAATAAAGACAAAGCTCTTTATGAAAAGTATGAAAAAGTGGTTTGGTCTTCAAAATTGTATTTTTGGGAATTTAAACTTTCTTTGCAACAGCATGACATAAAGACATACATTTTCTAGTCCATTAGATATCACCACCAAACTGGACTGGAGCTGCAGATTTTGGAAGAATACCAAAAGCAAAAACTCTTCCCAAGATGTATCTATAACTCCACCATTAAATAATAAATGATCCACAGTCTCAATGTCATTTAAACAAAAACTGCAGCCGTTCTCTCAATAAGCAAATCGATGTCTCGGAAATTCCTTGGACGGGTAAATATCGTTAATTATTTTTAAATGAATGTCTTTTACTTTTGGTAAAATAGAAAATTTAATGAAATTAGATCTTAATTCCATCACCTCTTCTCTAGAAAAGTGTTTAGAAATGTTTTTTTTATGAGCTGTTTGGAAAAGTTTTTTGGAAAACGAACTCCGTATGAAGATGTTTGGTAGTTCTGTCTTTGCTGTCGTCCAATAGGAGAGAAGGACGTTTTAGTAAAACTTTGTTTAACAGTAGATTTTGTGACCAACGTCCGAGGAAGAACTTTGATCAGAGCATCATATTGTTTCTGATCACATAACTGAAATTTCCAGTAAATGCAGGGCAGACCATTTGCCCTTATAGTCAGCCAGTTATTGTAAAACAAGGATTTGTTTCTTCGTAACGCACAACGGCAGTTCCAGACTGATGTGCGGACTAAAATTGTGCTAAAAAACGAGTTTCAGAAAGCTTGATTGGCAGTTTCTTCAGGTCCCATTTCAGCAGAAAGTTAATTCCACCGACATCCATGAATATCTTAGAGGAAAACGGGAACCAGAAACCCTGTTTGTTCTTCAAGAACAGCCAGTTGATTTTAATGGTTCCATCTAAACATTCAACATCAAGGAATTAAAGATGATCACACTTTTTTTTCACGAGTTTTCTATGTTCAAATGAACTGAAAGTTAGCTTGATTTATAGCTTTAATTGCAGGTTTGGGGAAGAATAAAGAATGTGTTGGGTAGATTCATCTTGACAGGGATTCCATCGTTACTAGGAAAAACTCTAACCAGGATAGAAATATCTCACTTAGACCACAAATTTAGGTTACATTTGCACTTATCTACAGTTTTCTAAAAGTTTAGATGCTCCAATAATTTAGTGTCTTTGGATGAGTGAATACCCACTTTGGATTTAACAGGAATGTTATTAGGTTTTGTCAGAGTGGCATCTTTTATCGGCAATAACTTACATTTTTTCAGATTAAGTTTCAGAACAGAAGCTCTAGAGAAAATAATCTCTTGAATGTAGAATCATAGGGATCTGACTGCTGTCCCTCATAAAAATAGCTGTGTCGTCAGCGAACTGAGTGATTGCTATTTGGTGGCCTAAAACATTAAGTTTCTCAAATTTTGAGTGATCAAAATTGATAACAGTTCAACTGCAGCGATGAAGAGTAAAGGAGTGATAGGACAGACAACCCTGTTTCACTCCTTTGTTAATGGATCATCTTGGCAATGAAGTGACACTATTCGTAACCCTATGAAGTGCTTTGGTTAAATTTATAAAGTTGGGTCCGAAACCAAATCAATCTAGAGTTTGAAACATGAATTGATGCTCTAGACCAGGGGTCGGCAACCTTTACCACTCAAAGAGCCATTTGGATGAGTTTCCCACAGAAACGAAAACACAGGGAGCCGCATCATCCATAGGAAAAGCCGGTGTTTCCAGTGAACGGCATCATTTCACTTGCTTTTAACGTTCCTGAAAAGATGTTTTTCTGTCCTATTTTTTGTGTCATTTAATGGAATCCAATGAGAACTTTTTCCAGAGTCCACAAAACTAGCAAATATGTCACAATTAATTTGCAGTTTATCTGCTTCTCCAATAGATTTTCATGTTTTTGGGCTAAAGCTGCGAATTTATTCTGGGAAGTCTCACCACGTTTGAGACTTTGTTGTTTGCTAATTCCTCGTTACTTATTAATCATACTGGTAATGTTGATGAAAGGAATCAAATCTGCCCAGGCGGCATTAAATGTACTGTTTTCTTCAGGAACTTCAATTCTCTCTAAATTCTCCATCGTTGTCCTTTCTGAGTCGGAACACTGTTGGGATTACACGCCGGCGGGAGTCGTGGCGGTGTCACAGGTCGATAATCACATAGAACTTTACTTAGAAAATGTCTAGATTTAGATTTTTTTTAAACCTAGTACTTGTTAGTTTTTGGTTGTTTTTTTAAATTATTTTTCATGAACCTTTCCTGTTTACTGCTTGCCGACCGTAGTCGTCAGCACAGGAGAAGCGCTCCAGGGACGAGCAGCTCAGTGTCTGTCAGTGTCTTGTCTGCCACAGACAAACACCACTGCAGCTAGCTTAGCATCAACTTTTTTCATTTTTAACCCTTGTGCTATCTTAGATGACCCCCCCCCCCCCCCCCCCCTTCCATTGAGGTGTTCTCCCTACCATGACAAAGGTGGATAAAGGTGGAAAGATTTCATGTAATCCATGGACACCAGTGAAGATCACAAATCATTGAAGAAAAAAGGTTCAGAGCACTGTCTAGTGGGTCTAGATGACCCAACTCCCAATGGTAAAGTGCCTAGGATAGCACAAGGGTTACACAATATTGTCTCAGCAGCACCGGAAAGTTTGTTTGAACTGAAATAATCGAAATCGAAAATATTTTCTTCTAAGGGATTAAGTATTTCAGTCCCAAAATAAATATTTTACCAACAATCCGAGGCGAGTTCTGGGCTTAGTTAAAGCATGTCGCTCTAACCACAGTGGCAAGGCAAGTCCAGGAAGTGAATCTAAAACCCTGACTTTGGCTCCATCCAACAGGAAGTGAATCTGTTTTTGAATTAACAGTCTCCTTACAGTCATCTTAACTCAGGCCGATACTACAGTTTCATTGCTTTGATCGTATCTGCACAAAAGTCACATCAGAACAGTCTTGCAGAAGAACAAAAGAAATGTGGTTTTCTTCTTCTGACGGAATCAGTTTTGGCATATAATGTTTCCTGGAGTCTGGGAAATGATTGCTCAGCCAAATTTTTTCAATTAACGCCAGTGTGGCAGAGTCATTAAAAAGAGCGATGTTGCTCTTCTGTCCTACTTTCCACATTATACTTAAAACAGCAGCCATTAAGCATTTTGTGTGACTGAGGTGCCGCTGGAATTAGGACAAACAGAGCGAGGAGGAGGAACTTGGCGTCCTGAGTCGTTGGCCCCTGATAGCAAGGGGACCAGTAAAGTCCTCACTGATGTCTGCAGGACATGAGAACGACGTTGGAGATAAAAACAGCACAGTCTGTTTCTGAAAAGATGAAGTTAAATAAAAACCCTGAAGAAGAAGAAGAGAAATTGACTATCCTTTAATAAATTACATTAAAATAAAGACACACTGTACATTAAAAAGAAATAAAACCTAAAGGGTACCCCCCAGTAATCCATCAGAATTGGAACACAATGTTATTATCCTCCCCAATAGTACATAGAACTCCCTCCAGAGCCCACATACATAACTTTTGAAGGTCATCGATCAAATTAAAATAAGCAAATTCAACATTCACACAACTTTTCAGAAGAGAAAAAAACATAAAGGGAACATCCACACAACCAACACAGAGTAACCCATATTTCCTCGTTAACCAAATTGCGAGTTTAGCTGTTGCAAAAATAAAATTAAGAAAGGTTTGTACATGTTTCCTTGGGACCGTTTACTTGAACAATGGGAAGGAAAACACCTCCCCGAGCCTGAGACACCAGTTTTCCAAGACTGTAAACAAACCCCTGAACCTGTTACACTGTATCACCAGACGTGCCAGAGTTTCCCCACAAAAATCACACTTATCTGAGTTGGAACAAAGTGGGCTTTATATCTGTTTGTAGCCATGGCACCATGTACGGTTCTCCATTGGAGATCAGCTGCGCGTTTTTCAACAGGCAACTTGTAAATAGACCGCTAGCGTCCTTTTGTAGTGTAGCCTGTTCCAAAAACCTTAGTCCACTTGGAGGCATCCATGTCTTTCAACGACTGCATATGTCGAACTTTCACGCACGTGGTCTTGAGTGTCTTCTTTGCCATGGTCTCGAACTCCCCGTCTCCTGCATTACCAAAGGCAAGCAGTTTATCCTCATCCTGTCCAATCCTCAACATTCGGGGAAATTGGTCAAGGACAAAAAAGAATACTGCGAGGAACCAGACAAGAGCTCTCCAGGTTTGAAGGACTGAACCATAGAACGGAGGGAGACCACTCAAATCCAGAAGTCCTCTGGTCAAAAGGAAGAGCTGCTTGTCACCTCCGGCTCTTCTCAGGAGGATTCTGGCAGTTCCGAGCCATCGCATGCCGCTGTGATACAGCAGCCCCTGGGCAGTTCGCAGTCTGAAGGCCATCAGTCTGGATGTGACGTCAACTAAACCTTGTCCCCCCTCAGAGAGCGGCAGATACAGGGAAGCTTCTCGTGTCCAATGTTTACCGTTTCAGAAAAAATCGGTAAATACACGCTCCACCTTGGTGAGCAAATCCTTAGGAGGGGGAGAGGAACAGCAGATTGTGCCAGAAAATCGAGGCCACAAGGCTGTTTGCAATCAGGACCATGGCAGAAGATACCCTGCCACTCACTAAGGGCAGTGACGTCATCTTGATTGGTCAAAAACACATTGACATCGTCGGCGTAGGCGCTCACTAACAAAGAAGAAGCCATCCCACCCAACCCTGGCAAATAAACCCCGCTCATCTTAAGTCGCAATCTACACAAGAGAGGTCCAATGGCCAAAACATATAGTAGCCCAGAAATAGGACAGCCTTGCCGGATACCACAGGACATTGGAAAAGGTCTACCCGGACCGCCACCAACCTTCACCAAACTCAGCCCCATTAAAGAGCAATTTCACCCAAGGAAGAAAAATCCCACCAAACCCAAAAGCACTCAAAGTAGAAAACAAATACCGGTAGCTGTGGTCTACTCTGTCAAAAGCTTTTTCTTGGTCCAAAGAAATTATTTCACAGTGAAAATTAGCTTCGGTGCACAAGTCAAAAGCATCCCTCATAGAAGAAGAAGAAGAAGACTTCTCCCGCTTCTTCACCCGATAAAAACAATCTGCCTCCTTGGTTTTTCTCCTCATGCATGTATTAGTATTTGCACCGTTCTGTGTTTGGGAACTAACCGAACGAACGGGAAGGTCAAAAGACAGAGTCTCTTTGCAGGGAGCATTCCTAAAACTCTCTTAAAACACCGGCGTCCGTTGCATCGCACAAAAGACACGCCCACAGTCCACCAAAGACACGCCCACAGACCAGTGTCCATCAATAAGCAAAAGTCACCAAAGTTCATCAATAAACTCATGCAAGACTATGCCATCAATTCAAAATATTATCAAATTGGCTCCATAGTGTCTTTCCTTCCTCTCCTTTGGTGGAGTTTGTCCATCCGAGGATGAAAATCTTCAGTTTCTTCAACTGCAAACGGACGGGGAAGCATTCCTGCCTTCTGTTTCTCTGAGGCTGTGTCCAAACTCCCTCCTGCTCCCTAACTACTTAAACAACAATCTAGTGCCAGACCAACTAGTACCCTGGATTTTAAGAGCAATTCAAACACCGCGCTCTCTACTTTTTTTATTTTTTCAAATGGCAAATGTAACGTTTCTCCTAAAAAAGATTATGCGAAAAAATAAAATAAAATACTTTTTTTTTTTACATGAATAATTGTTCAAACACAATGCATTGTGAATCTAGTGAGAATTGAAAACCACTGTTTTTTCGTAGAGACTTCTGGGAAATTTCTAGGGCACTGGATTTTGGGGTTTTAGGTTGGGAAGGCACTACAAAATGGCAAACACCCTTTCTAGTACACTACGATTGGACACCACCTCAGTCTTTTTATTGTGATAAATTTAACCTGAAAAGCATAAAGTCACACTTCTGTCTTTTTTTTTTACCATTTACTGTTCAAATGCAGGTGGTAAAAGGTGAAATGTAATTTAACTTGTCAAGGAAGTAAAGCCTCTTAGACACATTGTAGTGCTCTCCTTCATCCTGTCACACTCCTTCAACACCCTTTTCTGGAAAATGCCTTTCATGCCCCTTAACCATTTTGGAAGTACCGGTACCAGACTCAATTCACCCCTATTCTGTACCGTGGTCTTTTTATCTTAATTTTTTTTTCAAGGTTATAAACTTTCGCCTTTATAGAACCATGAGATAAATCAAATCTTTCTTCTGGTCTTCAATCTTCTCCCATTCAGACTCTCTAAAAACTCTGCCCGGCAACAGAGACGTGAGATCACACCTCCACCCAGTTCCGTAGCTCCAAACTGCAGTGAGAACTTTCCCAGTGGACTGTTGGTCTGAATCTGCATCGCTTACAGGAGATGCATTTCAGAGAAAAAAACGATGAGTCATGGTTTTCTCCTGTAGCCAATCATAACGTCCATCTTTCATCTTTTTAATTTCAGTTCACCCCGCGAAGAAGAACCGTCAGACCTGCGTGAGGAAGAGCCTCATCTGCGCTTTCGCCATGGCCTTCATCATCAGCGTCATGCTCATCGCAGCCAATCAGATGCTGAGGAACGGCATGGAGTAGCCCCGCCCACTGTGAGCCTGCATGTGCATGGCAGTGGGTGAATGTCGAGCAATGAACTACAAGGAAAGAGAACCATCATCAGAGATTTTTCTGAAGGAAAAGCCAGAAGATCGTCTGCACCTGATCCAAAACCACGAAGCCAGCAGGAGGAGTCCTGCTCCTCCCCCTTTTCTCTGACAGGGACTCTCAAGGGCTGACGCTGCGTTCACTGTCGTCTCCGTTTCCCTGATGCAATAAGAAGAAACCTTCTCCAGAAAAATCCCTGCAGGAGTTGAGAGACGTGCCACGAGACCCAGACAGGAGCTCCATGGAAGAACTAGACTTTGAGAAGAAAGGCGTCCTCCTTCTGTCGTCCTTATCATTCCTTATTTACATCAGGTTTCATCTTTGGATGGAACCGTTAAAGAGGGTCCACAGAAAACTCCAAAGGAATCGTTTAAAACCAAAAATTCACATGAAAAAAAAAAGCATTCCATCAGAAAAACCTGTAAATAGATCAATGTAGAAATGACTCCTTCTTTAGTCATGAGGTTACCAGCAGGAAAAACATCAAAGCTGCTCCCAGTTTGGTTTTTATTTCAATATTTCAGACACCAACAAAGTTTTTTGCGCCAACGTTGTGTAATTGCGGTTAGCTCCACCCCTCACATGATCACAGATTAACAGATTAATCCTGAAAGGAGCTGAAGAAACGTCACAGATCTGGTCTTTCACAGGAACGAGGCTCGGTTCTGGGCCGGAGCTTCGTTTCCAGAAACGTCTCCACAGAAGGTCACGCCCACAATCCGTCGTCAGGTTCCTCCACAGACGCAGTAACTTCTGCAGCCGTTCTTTGTCTTACCTTTCCTCTGGTCAGCACAAAACCCCGACATCACGGATCCACCTGACGATGTTCTGCCAGGTTCAGCAGCTGCTCCATCTGCCGCCTGGATGGGGCGGCCCACTCCACCTGTGTGCAAGAGAAGAGCTAAGACGATGGTGTCAGATCCAAACGCTGCACAGCTGAGCCCTTTATTCAAGCTGTTTGTTCAAAAGAATACACAACATGCTGAGCCTTCGTCACATGAACCTGTATGGGGGGTTGACCCCAACGGGTACTGTTGGTTTTCGGGTTGTCCGGGCCCCTTGGAGGGTTGTAGAGAGGAGCGACCGCATCACAAGGTCCCACTCCCAACTGTTTTTATTCTATTGTAAAACTCTTCAAAGTGGTCTTTTAATTATGATGATAGAGTTTTGTTTTTTTAAGACACATTTTCTGCAGATCGGCAGTGGCTCATTAGAAATTCACCTCTGATTTGTGGACAGGACTGTTGGCACGGAGCAACGCCGCCCCCTTTCCCTTTCCTGTTGCTGAGAGCTGTTTGCACGCTTCTGTGCGAGCTTATATAGCCCCAAGTTAACATAAAAAGATTAAAAAAAGGCGAGCAACATCGGAGCTTATCCAGCCGAACAGTTTTGGTCAGACGAGGAAAACGAATCCGCACATGGGGGGGGGTAGGAAGAACATGACTTTCATTGGAGTGGGTCTTTAAAATCTTTCAGTTTTTAACTTTGATTTCTAAATGTGTATTTATTTTGACATTTTTTGTACTTTTTCCAGATGACCAATTTGTACTTTCAGTTTAAAATATTCATCTGTTTGTTCGTGTTACGGATTTTTGTTCATTTTAAACTTCAGAGTTGCGGTCAGAGATCCTGGATCTCCTCGTCTTGAAAGGGTCAGGAGCAGCCGAGATGTTGGAGCTGATGTTCAGGGAGCATCGATGTGCGTTTGTGCACAGACTGCAGAAAAATTAATGGTTTTTGGTTTTGTGTCGCGCGAGAACTTATTTGCATCTGGCGGATCTTTGGCCTCCGATTGGCTCGAAAACTCCTGCAGAGACTCATCTGAGCTTCTAACCCCTATTATCAAGTGCATGTGATCAAATCTATGTCTTCTGTAAATACTGCGTCTTACGTGTAGGTGTGCAGCGTCTTTCTGCGTGCATGACTGTCTGTGCGCACCGGGGGTCGGAGAGCAGCTGCGCAGACGCTCCCGCTGGAGCATCCGGATGCAGCCGGAGAGCGTCTGCCCTGGTCCTCTTCCTCCTCCTGACAAAGCCATACCCGTCTGCAGAGGCGACACGTTCATGTGTGAAGCAGTGCTGAGCTCCGAGCTGCAGGCTGGTGCGATGGCGCCACCTGGAGGGGAAGTGAGCTCCCAGCAGTCGTGCTTCTGTCTCTCCACAGTGATTTGTGCGTTTCTCATTTCAAACATGAGTATAAGTAGGCATTATCTTACCAATATATGAACATTTTTGATTCTAAACGTTGAAATGTCCTCATGACTTCAGACAGCACGTCATTCTTTGATGTAATCAATCTATGAAGACTCTCATTCATCCAGGTTGATTCCATCACAGTAGTAGGTTTAGGGGCTGTCATCTGTTTTTAAATTGACAAAGCCTCTTGGATAAAGAGGTGAAACGTCTTCTAACTTTAAAAACTAAGTCCAGATGACAGCCTAAACCTACTGCTATGATGATGTAATCAACACTTTTTTAAAAATCCTCGTTTCATTTTGGATACTACAGGCACGCCGCTCCTTAAAGATGATGCTGTTGATGTTGGCACCTGTGAACTCGCGTCCAGATTTTGGAAGACTTGTTTCTTCCATCCGCTGGCAATAATGAGGAGGGTTTCCCTGCAGAGCTGTGGTGCAGTGGGAGTCCAGAACCTGGGCGGTGGCTTTGGGGAGGGGCCTTGGTGTCCATGCAGAGCGGCCGCATGTCTACCTGAAGCCCAGCGGCTGGATCTCACTGTCTCTGATGTACCATCCTTCATGGCTAATAACTAGAAGACAAGCACATTCTGTAGTCTGCATGTGCAACGTTTGAGCATAGTCTAGAAAATGACTCCGTTATAATATTTATTAGATGCATCACTATTATATTGTACATATGGGATTCTGTACAAAAAACAAGAATTGTTGCAATAAACATGTTTTTTAAAAGTGTCTTCTGTCTTTTTTTCATTGTTTTTGGATGAAATCCTCAGCAAACCTTTATACTGTTTGGGTTTTGCACAGAAAGTTATCCTTGTGTGGCTTTACAATGACGCTGCTTTGAGGAGACCTTCTGTTTTTGTGGATTTCTAAATCATTTTTGCATAACCTTTGCACATTTTTTTTTCTCTTCTTCTCTATTTTGCACATTTCTTTTGCACATCTCTTTACCTGCACTGTTTTGTAAATAGTTTTTGAAATTATACCACATTTTCCTTGTTCTCGTTTTTTATTTTTATTTTATATTATTCTTGGTCTTTTTTTCCCCTGTCAGTTGTTATGGTAACAAAGAAATATCCCACATGTTGGATCAATAAAGCATTTCTGATTCTGATTCTGATTCTGATGAATACATTTGCAGGTTTGCATGGGTTTGCCGGTTTCATTTTCAACCACAGTGTGGCGCTGCAGTTCACAGAAATGATGGCTTTCGCTGTCAACATTGTTGTAAATAACAACTTTATTTAAACAAAGGTTGTGTTTGACCATCAAAAACTTAAGAAAAGAAGTTAGTTCAGGATCAAATGAGGTCAAAGGTTAAAATAACTTTATTTATGAAAAAAAATTGTCTCCAGAATCAATGGGATCATTCCAAAGTTCTCTTAACCCTTGTGCTATCTTAGATGACCCCACCCTTCCATTGACGTGTTATTCCTACCATGACAAAGGTGGATAAAGGTGGAAAGATTACATGTAATCCATGGACACCAGTGAAGATTACAAATCATTGAAGAAGAAAGGTTCAGAGCACTGTCTAGTGGGTCTAGATGACCCAACTCCCAATGTTAAAGTGCCTAGGATAGAACAAAGGTTACAACGAAATCACAAAATTACATGTAATCTTTCCACCTTTATCCACCTTTGTCATGGTAGGGAGAACACGTCAATGGAAGGGTGGGGTCATCTAAGATAGCACAAGGGTTAAAAAAGGTTTTTAGGATTCTAGACATGTTTTTATTTTAGTGCTGATGTTTTCTGTCTGTTTTCTGTCTTAACAGAGGACATGATGTCTTAACAGAGGACATGAAGTTGGCTAATGTTAGGGTAGAAGATGTCCATGATAGAGTGAGGTGGAAAAGGATGATTCGCTGTGGCGACCCCTGATGGGAAAAGCCGAAAGAGAAAGAAGTTTTCTGTCTGTTTTCTGTCACTCGTTTTCTTTCTCTCTCCAACGTCTTCTTGTCATTTACCAGGCAATTCACAACAAGAAAGTTGTTCTTAATCTTTCCTGTCTGGATAGACACATTCTATATAAATATTACATTAAATTTGTGCATTTGAAGTGTTGATTTTTACAAACTAACGTTAACTTAAATACGGTTGAAGTAAGACTTTCAACATTTGAAGAAAAAACACAACAATTTCCTTTCCTCTTTTTTTCTTAATGTAATATAGTTTATTTTTCCACAACCCTTACTGACCTCAACGACTCCAACAGCAGCAGAAACTGTTTCCGGTTTCCCTGTTGACCCTCATTTCTACTTTCAAAGTAAAAGTTTTCTGTGGTTTGACGGCAGTGATGCCTCAGACGCCACATTCCTGTCTGTACGGATGTTTTCTTGTGTCCATGTTCTCTGTTTGCTTCAGTGTGAATTAATGTGTTTTCACCAGGTGGATAAACAACACCAAGTCCAGCTCTGAAAGGGATTTGGCTCAGAGATGTTTGTGAACCATCTGCTGCTTCTTCAGCTCGTCTGCTGGAGGAAATTTGAGTTTGCTGCAACATTCGAACAATCAACTGTATCTGGGACTCTTCTGAGCTTTTATTCTTTGCATTTATCTCTTTCACACATCTCCTGATGGTTGTTATTTCAGAGATGCAGAGGCTTCATCTGCTGAACCAACAGGACGTCCAGCAGCTCCGTCTACAAAAAAAGGATTTTTTTATCCATAAAGTTTTGATTTGTCGTTGGAAAATGATGAGAATCATGGGAGTGAAAGATGATGCCCTTCATTTTCCACATCAGTGAATGTCCGGCCATCACATGAGCCGACAAGGCGCACAGCTGACACCAGATGACCTGCAGTCAGGACCATATGGCACCAAAGATGACACGATGCGCTCGGTCGGCGCGGGTTTGATTCCATCAGGAGCTCAGGCCGCTTTCATTTTGGGCTCCCCGCTCTTCAGTCCAACAGTTTGAGAGCTGATTCTTATGCTCAAGTCAACCTAGACAATTTATGTGTGCTTAGTTCTTAGTTTTACGTTTAACGCAGATACCTTTCTGACGGAGGGCTGAGAGCAGGGCTCTGTGATCAGCATCCAGAGTGGAGTTAGTATGCAGGCGCCATCCTCACGCCTCTCCAGAGCTCGCTCAGAAAAAGCGCTCTGTGCTCCCAGCAGATTCCTGCTGTTTCACTTCCACTAAAGCAACTCTTCAACTTCAGCTGGATTCCAGTCATGGATGCTTATCAAAAAGTGTGGTCTCTTTTATCCTGCTTCTCTCAAGTCCCGCTGCCTCACATGTTGGTGTAAAATATTTAGGTGTTTTGCTGTTTTAGACGCTGTGTAATCGGAGGTTATGTAAAGTATTTAAAACCACGTTGGTGCACGACCTTCAGGGCTTCCCTGAAGACATTTCTAGATTTAACTTCTACTTTTCATGTTATTTTTAATTATACACATCAGCGGTAAAGTAAATTCATTTGGGACTTTGTTGGTATCAAAAAGGGGGTATTATCTTTTCATGGATTGTAATCAATTTAAATTAATAATCTTTGCACATTAAGACAAAATTCAGTTGAATCTGACCTTGTGAAGAAAAAAGGACAGTTACATTGACAGACACTTGTTTTTGGTCCACACTAGGCTTTTGATGCTTAAAAGTTCATCTAACCTCTGGTCTGGACCAGCACTAGCACAATCTGGTCTGCTTGAGACTGAGGGTTTTGGTTTCCCTGCAATTGGACTCTGGTGCAACTGAACTCTGGTGCGGTTCACTACAATGCGAATGCACCAGATTTTGGTTTCCCTGCAGGTTTTTGGTTTCCCTGCAGAGTTTTGGCTCCTGCAGAGCCCTGTGTTTTTACTTGATCTCAACAAATGGCGTATACTCGTATAGCGCTCTTCTACCTTCCTCTAAGGCCCAAAGAATTTTACAGTCACACACACATTCACACACTGATGGCAGCTCTGCTGCAGAACACTGGCGCAAACCTTCCACCTGAGGCAAGGTGGGGTTCAGTGTCTTGTGTCACTTCATTGTCACGTCGACATATGGGCGGGCAAGGCGGGAATCGAACCTGCAATCTATTCTCTTTACTCCTCTCCACTATTCTTGATAATTTATTGGTTATTTAGTTCTCCGTGCCTCTGGTTGGTGCGGTGCGATTCATTTTTTGTCTCTCTCTCCCCACTGGGGGAGCGGGAGTGATGTGGGAGTGATTCCAGATTCCAGTTGGTTCATCTGTGCTCCTGTCCTCGGCCGCGGACCTCGCCTCTGGCTCGTCTCGCACCCCCAGCCGTCCCCCAATTCCATCTGGATGAAGCTCATCTGCTGGACTATTTAAACATGTAGTTGTAAAGTTAGAAAAGCTAATTCTCTCTAAGAGTTCTGGTACATCGCCTGTCCATCCTGGGAGAGGATCCCTCCATCATGTGGACATCTATGAGGTTTCTCCTTCCCTTCCCCATTTTTTTAGGAGTGTAGTTTAATTTAACAATTACCTATTGAATTTTATGTTAATTTCATGTTCTTATACGGTTACCGGTATGAAGCCCATTGAGACAACTATGTTGTAATATTGGGCTATATATATATGAAAAAAAAAAGTGAACTCTGGTGCATTTCACTGCAGTGTGAAGTCATTACTGTCATTACTGTATTTTCACTGCGCCAACAGTCCCACCCACAACTCAATAACGATTATTTGAATGATCTACTGCCAATGTGCAGAAAATTGTTAAAAAATCTTTTAGGCTTTTTGATTTTGGCAAAAAAACTGCATAATTATAGTTAATAGACTACTTAGGAACATTTTACATTAGAAAAAATATATATTTGGAGTGGGACTTTAAAAGGAGTGGAATTTTTTTGTTTCTTTAGAAATTCATCAGCTTACCGTCCATCCGTATCATTACTTTTTACATAATATCATTTCAATATCATACATGACTGCTTAATTTATTGACAACACCTCTTAGTAGGAAAAAAAGAGCATCAGTCAAATCACAAACTTAGTCCAAACAGCTTGTGTGCTATTCAGAAACTCAATCCACTTTGGACAAGACATTTTTTTGCAGTAAAAATAAATAAATTAATAAGAATAATGAGCTTGTTTCACCTTTTTTTTTTTTGCTTTTTATCCAATAGTTTGACTAACTTATCCTCAAATTGATTAAAAACTTTTTTTTCCCTCCTTTTGTAAGACATTTCAGCTCTTCTTCTTCTTTCATATTTGTAAACCTACCGTGATATTTTTCCAGGTTACCATCTGACGCCTTTATGGTTGTTTTTTTTTTTTTTTTTTTAATGTAGTTACCCGTCTAAATTTTGTTTAAATTCCATTGCGTTTCTTTAAGATTTGATGATTTGCGAAATTGCTCTTATTTCGAAGGCCGACTTCCGCTTCCGGGCGTTTCGCGCCGAAAGGAAAACGAGGTAAGAGAAGAACGGTGCTCTGGTGAAACGTCTGTTATTTGATTTAAGATAACTTGTACCTGTGTGAATACAGTGATGTAAGTAGACGTCTGTGTGTTCATTTGAAACACGTTTTGTGTGTGAAATATGTGTTTTAAGAGCGCTACAATGCTCAGCAGAAAATGCTAATATTTGAAAGATGGCGGTTAGCCAAACTTTATAACATTTCCTTAGAACAGAATTTTTTTAAAGTCTTATAATAGCACAGAGCCTTTTGGACCCTTATCTTATATAAATTGATACATAAAATTAATATATAAAATGATTAAAATTATCATTTTAAGATAAAACAATAGTTTTTCACAATTTTGAGTTTCAATAATAATAATAATAATAATGAACTTTATTTGTATAGCACCTTTCAAGATAAAAATCTCAAAGTGCTTCAAAGTAAAACAAAGAATATGAAAAGAATTATAAAAAGGCAATTTAAAAAGATATGTTTATAGCTGCTGTTTAAAAGAAAACAGAGTCTGCAGAATATTAGCCTTTTTTGTTGGTAGATGACTTAACAATGTGCCTAAACGTTACAAACAAAATATAACGTCATTTTAGAAATTACAAATAAAATAATAATAATGATTAAAAATGATGAATATATTTAAGCTTTACTTAAAAAAGGCCAAACCCAAACCAGGAAAGTAGTTGTTTATTGGAAGACAATTCTTAGGAGCAAAATCCATCCAGAAACATTGAATGAATATATGACATCATACACAGATTTCCTTTTTTTTTTTTAAATACATTTCCATCTTAGGAAGCCTGCAAGTAATCCAGAAAGTGGTCCATCCCTGACAGGATCCCCGTTTTCCTTAAGCAGATCCGAGCCCTGAAAAGTGCATCTCATTGGTTTTGGTGTCTGCAGGATGTATGGCACACAGCAGATGATGGAATAAATGAACTAACCCTTATGCCCATACAGAACTCATGCTACACAACGTTTTCAGGACAGCCTTTTTTTTTTAGAAACAAAATAGAATCATAACTTTATCAAGCTTTTATTTTGGGAGGAAAAAAATGTATATTTTTCTGTTGTTTTTTTTTTAAATAGCTAAGCAGATGATTTTAAAGACATCCATCCAAAAGAAAATAAAGCAAATTTATGCTCAGGCATCATTGCATTTTTTAAAACCATCAATATTTACAAAGACTAAAGATTAAAAAAAAAAAGTGAATTTCAATTTTAAATGATCATAAGCTTATCGATAGCGTAGAGTCATTCTTGTCTTACTTATAACACCTATTCATGGACTCTGATAAATTAAACTTTCTCCGTTAACACCTTAAAGGACAAAATGCAGATTCAAATATTGCACAGCATTCATGAAGGCATAAACCGTTTCCATCCAAAACTAAACATGGCATAGTTCCTGTTGACGTGATGCATTTCCTGAAAAAACACAACGGAGGAGGGACACGCCAATCATGACAACATCACACTGAAGAGCTGTAAAACTTTGAGAGAGTTCTTCGCGTTCTCAGTAGAAAGGTTTTGTTACCGTCCATCCCCTGTGAGAAGAGGAGGGGTCTGTGCTTCATTGTTTGTGGCTGAAAAGAAGCCGTTAATGCTTCATGGCGTTCTTGATGGTCCATCTCTGGCCGGTGCACGGCTGCAGGACCAGCAGGTGGCCGAAGTACACGTTGGCAGGCACAACCTCCAGGCAACGCCCGGTGGCTCGGTTCTTGATCCAGTCGTTCTGTCAACCAGCATTAACAAAGAATGGACTTTAATGCGATCAATCAGAGCTTGTTGCTATGGAGACAAACAGCTTTTTGGCGTCGGTCTCACCTGAGAGAACTGCCATGTCTTCTGCTTCACATTGGTCACTTTGTCACAGTGGAGGAGCTGTGGGAAGCTGCTGACCTGATCGTCCACCACGCACCGAGTGTCCTCGCCGGTGCTTCCCAGCGGGCCCAGGAACAGCTGGCTGTCCTTGGTGTAGCGTCCCAGCTGTTGGGAAGTAGAAGGAATCGTTTGAGCACTTTGTCACAAAGCTGGATGTAAATCTGTCTGCTCAATTCAGCCTGATGCTTAAAATATGGCTGATGTTATTCACACGTATTTACGTGCGATCAGCACAAAAAGTGATGGAAATTCGTGTTGGCCATATGTTATAACGTGCAGCCAAGATGCGCATTGCTGCATTGCCAGCGCGTGTTTTAAGTGTGTCCAAGGTTGTATTATCTTTTGCGTCCAACAACAGATAATGGGACTTAGTTATCTGTCACAGATCTACAGTACAAACCCAAAGTTTGGACACACCTTCCCATTCATTTGAATGAGAAGGTGTGTCCAAACGTTTGGTCTGTACTGTCGGTGTGTGAAATGTGTTCTCCGCATTTGACCCTTCCCCTGGAGGAGCAGTGAGCTGCAGAAACAGCCGCGCTCAGGAACCATTTGGTGGTTTAACCCTGGCCACAACCATAATCCTAACCTTAACCCTTCCTATAGGTCCCTGTGGCCAAGAGAGAAGTTCGGGTTGGACGCACGGACTTCAAATATAATGCGCAAATACACTTTCTAAAAATAATTTTTCTAAGCATAACAACAACTTCTGTTCTTTTCTTAATACATCAATGTTTTCTATGAAGAATCTCATTCATCCAGGTTGATTCCATCATATATTACTCCATATATTTGAATTGACAAAGCCTCTTGGATAAAGAGGTGAAACGTCTTCTAACTTTAAAAGCTAAGTCCAGATGACAGCCTCTAAAACTTCCACTAGGATATCAATGATGCAGTACTTTTTGTTTTTTTAATGTATGTCTTCATGAACACAAACCTCTTAGCCAATGAAATGAAGATAGTCTTTTCCTGAATGGACACATTTATATCACCTTTCATGCAAATACTTTGGTTGAAGAAACACTAAAAAAAATATATATATATATACTTTTGCAGAGAAAGAAAAATCTAAACACATTTTATTTATTTATTTACCGTTTAGTTATCCAGGCAAGACAGATTAAAAAATATATTTTTATTTTTAAGTGTGGCCTGGCAAAAGCAAATAATATTACAAGATTTAAAGTCTTAAATTTAAAACTTTAAATCTTGTAAATTTACAACTTTTTCTTGTAAATTTACGAGTTTTAAAGTGATAAGTCCACAAGATTAAAGTGGAAGTGAGCATACAGAGCAGCAGCAGCAAGTGAACGCCTCGCAGCAGCAGAGCAGACCAACATCTAAACTCAACTAAACAGGTGAGCTGAATGTTTATTGACAACGTTCCAAATGTTTGGAGGCTCCTTTGTATGATTTATGTTTTATTCATTGTTTGGTGTCTTGTAGGATCTCTGCAGCCTGATGATGAAGACATCTGTATCCCTGCAGATGTCCACTTCAATCCTTTCTTCCTCCACCAAAGACAAGATCTCTTTCTGTGTGACGTGTCCGTCTGATGAGGCCCAGTTTTCAGCATTTTCAACGTTCTTATGCCAATATAATAGACTATTTTCATTCCTCTATGTTGTTTGTGTGCATGACAGGTTCATGATTTAAGGTGACAAATGGACTTCTGGGTGTGTGAATGAAAAAGAAAATAAAGCAGCTACATCTACGCCCAAACGTGTCTCTGAGCTCCTTATTTTACATATGAAACTCCGCTTTACCGACACCGAGCGCCGGAAAGCCGGCTCCACTGACAATAATCTGGTTTTGAGTCGCCAAAAGGTTCAGAACTTCTTTGTTTTTGAAAACTATCCGGAAATAAAGCGTCACAAAAGACTCCACATCTTTCACCTCTGAGCACGGCTCCAACAAACAACTTTGGTGTTTTTTCTCGTTCAATCTTTTCTCTTTTTTTCTCATAAATGCATAAATATATATTTTTTTAATTTAACAGTTATGATTTTTTTCTAGTAAATTTAGGACTTTAATTTCTTCATTTAAAATACATTTTTTGTTTGTAAACTGGCCCCTAAAACTCTGTCGTAGAAAAGGCTGTTGACGATTGCATGACAATGTTTGTAAAAAGTCTGTTTTAACCCACTAAAAGGTTTTTTGCTTAGGTCTTTTATTAAATCATTTAATTCAGATATTTGTTGAATTAAAATCAGATTTTTCTTTTCTTTGGAAACTCTAAACTCAAATCAATCCAGGGCTCCATGATTGACCGATTACATAAACATGATCCGAAATGTTGTTGAGTTCACATCTTAAGTTTAGTTTGAAATCGTTTTACAGGAATAACGTTTTTGGATCAAACTTGTCCTGTTTTTCTAGTGACAGAGACACTGTTTCAGAAACCGTTGTCTCACCTGAGGACCCCAGCCATGGCAGGGATGGAGGATGGCTGTGTGGTTCTCCTTCATGCCCTGATCCATGCACAGATGGCTTACTTTAGAGTTACGGATCTGCAAAAAAAAACACATCATTCTAAAACTGGATCTGTCCATATACTGCACTAAGAAAACTCTGTTTCTTCTCATTTATTTGTCACAATTAGATGTTATCCAGTTTTTTCTTTTTTGAACACAAGAAACATCTCGCAAAGGTTTTCCTAATTTGTGCTTCTGTGGATTTACATTATTTTTAACCTTTACTTAACCAAAATAAAGACCTATTGAAGTCAGGTCTCTTAAAGGTTAATCTGGGCAAGAGGTCATGTAACCCTTGTGCTATCCTAGGCACTTTAACATTGGGAGTGGGGTCATCTAGACCCACTAGACCAGGGGTCGGGAACCTTTTTTGCCGAGAGAGCCATAAACGCCACATATTTTTAAATGTAATTTTGAAAGAGCCATACAATAATGTAGTGTCCCTTTCCCACACTGAGGCACGGAGACTTAACCTCTTTTAAGGTTCTTTATTCTGGTTACTGCAGACCACAACAAACGCCGTACAATTAATTCAGCAACTAATAAGTCTCTCCCGCCGAGACGAGAGCGCTTCTCCCAACTTTATATTCACCTGCTCCCGCTCCAGCCCTCCCATTTCCCTTATTTGGCCCATAGCTGAACCCCATTGGTCCAAATTACCTAACAACAGGCTGAGCGACAGAACTGAGGGCCAATCAGATCTCTGCTTGGTGCGTGCCAGAACTCAGGCGACCCAACAGCCAAGTTAAACTCTGTCCGCGACAATATGTTTAAAAGTAAATATACAAATGAATGTGTGCATTTGATGTAATTTCAACATTTTTAAAGTACAATAAGTCTGTGGATTCTTTTTAATATTGTTATTCTGTTGCTAATAAATGATGAGTATTTCTCGTGGTAGTTTTGCTGATTGTCTAGTCTGGTTGATACGTGGTGAGTTTCTGCTTCATGCAGGCGTTGAGACTTTAAACGTGATCATAGGTCTGAAAGTTCTGTAGATGATGATGTGAGAAAGACTGCTCACATGCAGACCTGGAGCCAAACACACACTCACACGCCACAGTGAGTGACAGGCAGCGGGTTTTACGTTTTTACAATCCCTGCGCGATTCACCTGCTGCCGGTCCCCACAACCCCTCACCCCCACCCTCTGCTTTCTTCCTCACACATCCCGTCTCCGCAACTGCGCGCTCTTTCTCAGAGACGGGAGCGCGCAGTTTTAGCCACGGCAATTCACAGGTTTTCAGCTGGCACAAACTCTGTGAAATAATAGATAATAGTAAACTGAAAATGCTGGCGCAGATTTCTCTCTCTAAGCACCGCTACTACTGCGCGCCTCTGGCATCGCATCGCACCGAGGACTGGTCTAATGAAAAAAAAAAGTATAATTAAAGATTTGTCTGCGAGCCACATGTGACCATCAAAAGAGCCATATATGGCTCGCGAGCCATAGGTTCCCGACCCCTGCACTAGACAGTGCTCTGAACCTTTTATCTTCAATGATTTGTGATCTTCACTGGTGTCTATGGATTACATGAAATCTTTCCACCTTTGTCATGGTAGGGAGAACACGTCAATGTAAGGGTGGGATCATCTAAGATAGCACAAGGGTTAAGTACATCCTGAAATGTTCATGTGGTGTTTTTCTCTGCATTTCTCGACCGAATTTCCCCGGAAAATGAAGCCATTAGCCATCACAATTCTCTTTGTGATGGAATATACGCAGGTTTCCAATAGACATCTGTCTCTAATAAACGCCTGGCTGTCTGCCAAATTATTTTAATAAACGCGGATATGCAGTATTTGATTCTTCAAAGCTGCTAGGTGGAACCTGCAGGCTTGCATTGTCCATTAACGGACTTTCTTCTTGCGTGACTCACCTCACCGTAGAACAGCGTGTTGTTGTACCTCCTCATCTCCGGGTAAACATTGTCCAGGTACCACTGGAAGCTCTTGCACTGCAGGTTCTTCCTCAGGACAACTCTTTGAGAAATATCTCCATAATCAATGCCGTGATTCTGCGAGATGACAACGGTAAACAGAATGAAACTACATGTCGCGCTGTCTCCTGTAACAGCTGCAGTGGATTTGCGAAATGAGACCGGAACAGCCAATTCCGCACCTCCATGGGAATATTCCAGGCAAGGTAAACGTTGGACTTGTACTCATCCATCCACACCTCGGCAACACGGAGAGCGTTCCGCCGCATGTGGAAGGCAATGTTACTGTGGTAGGGCTTCTTCATTCGAGCGATGTGAGCCACTCTGGAGCAGGGCAGCACCTCCATACTGCCCCCACACAGCCACACCTGACAGAAAGGCCTGCTTTTACTCAACAGTGACATTCCTTAGAGGTCATTTGAAAATCAAAAATAACTGGTGAGGAATCGGTGCTACGTCATCTGACTTGTCTTAAAGCAACTGAATACAACTGGAGAGTGGACATGGAATGAACTGCTCTTTTCAGTCTTGTTATGCCTTTCACAGATGGACAATCATATTTTTGAATGTAGACAAGCTTTGTCTGATTAGCTTTATGTAGAATTTCAGAGGGACGACTACAATCATATCTTTCGAATCACTGCTTTAATTCTTTCAACTCTTCTTTTTGCTGTGAAATTCAATTTTAAAATACTCATGTGACCACTGGTTCTTCACTCTATTGCAGCGTAAAGTTGGTTTCTGTTGGAAAACCTCTCGAGAGAGTTGTTAGGCAGTCAAATCAGGCTCTGAACATGAACTACTGTAGAACCAGTTTAGTGAAAAACTGACAACTAATATTATTTGATGTTTTTTTTACACGAACTTCCCCGTCCACATTTACTCCAATGTAAAAAGGTCCAACTGTAAACGGAAAGAAACGTTTTCATTATAGAAAATTAGTAACTTTTGTGTTCAGGTTTAATACTCACAACACCTGTACTTGGTAAAATTTTTAAAAACCTCACGGTTTGATTCCATTTCTACATGACCCTAGCTTGTGCACAAATTAAAGTGCAGTCTTTTGATTGGGAGCCAACCCTAACGGGCGTGATCAGACAATATGGTAATATCAAGAGAGCAAAAATACTGACCTAAAACCAGCCCAATTTTTCTTTTCTCCTTTTATATTTACCACCATAAATCATCTCTTCCCAAACCTGTTTTCTGCTTCTCCTTGTCAGGACAACCCTCTTTACGTCCTCTTTAATTTTGTCCATAGACTGCTTATTCTCTAGCCTTTGCCAATGACCAAGTCATTGACGTCTGAACTCATCCTTTCGTCTAAAAGGCATCCTTCCCGTTTTGTCCTTTAGAGACACTCATTCATGATCCTCTTTATCACTGTTAATGTAAATGTCAGCATCTTCATTGATGTCACCTCCAATTGTCCCTTCTATCTTTCAGTGAGTGCTACTGTCTGCGGTCCAAACTTCAGCATTGATCTTACTGCAAATCGGTAAACCAGTAAAGTCCCCCTCTAATAAAGTTGTCGCTTTTTGCTCACATGTTTTTTATTTTCAACCACTAGAGGGCCAAAAAAAATCTAGTTTTAACTGTCTGACACACATGATGCCCTCACTTTACAAAGGAGCATTCTTAGCTGCTTGGATTTGGATTTTTGCCTCATAAAGCCCAGGTTCCACTCTTTAATCAAGACCTCTGACATGATTCAGAGGCACAGCATAAACAAAGAGCTAAAAGAGGCTTAAACACATTCCTTGAGCAGGTTTTATGTCTGTGCACACAAACTCTCAAAGCTTCCTGCTGCAAGTGACCTATTTATCTCTGTTGTGCCGCACACACGGGGTCGGTCCTCCAGGACCTTTAATGGGGCCTCATTCATCAGTGGTGTCACACGACGTTGGTCACTGCTCCACTTAAACCTACAGGGGGTAAAACAGGTACGGGGAGCAGGAGGAAAATGGGTGACACACAAACCCTGATCCCCAGCTCGATGTTCTCCCCTCCATAGACGTCCATGCCAGAGTCCAGCAGACCCAAGTCTGCAAAATAGTCACGGTTGGCGACAAAGGAGCAGCCAATCATGGCAGGAGTCCTACAATGAGGAAAACATATGAAAGAATGTAACGAGCATGGGTGGTAAACATCTATCAGAGGACTGGTTGGACTTGGTTTTAATCTTTGGACATGAAGACAGGTTTTCACCTTTCGCCTCTGAATTCACTAGTATTTGCACTTGCCTAATGGGAGCAGACATGTCTCCCTCGTCCCACCACTGCTTGGGGGGATTGATGTACATGCACCAAAGCTCCCAGTTGTAGCCATGGCCCGAGTTCTCGTATCGCTCCACCTCGAATGTGTCGTGCTTGATGTTGTCGATGGAAGGCAGGACGATCCTCCTGTGGTCCTCTTTTATTCTGGCAAGAACCGGTTCTGCCCTGAGAGAGGGAAGTGCACACTTTACCCCGGTTTTGAAGATCTGATGACCTCCAATTCAATGCGATTTTATTTATAAAGCCCAAAACCACAACAACAGTCTTCTCAATGGGTTTTGTACTGGTAATTGTAAAGTAAACATAAAATCCTAAGGATCATGAATTCATAGAATTCCTGAATGAATGGAAATTTCCACATGTTAAACCAACAACATCACTGATTCTGTTTGATTTAACTGAGCCTATCTCAGGATGCTGTGTGCCTGCTTCAGGAGAACTGGACCAGCAGCATTTCAATGTACTGGTAAAACTTTTCCAGATCTGTTCTGGGGCAGATCACGAAGTTGTCTCTTATGTAGAAAGCAAAAGTTTGTGAATGTATTCAGTTTTGAATACATTTTAGGGTTAAGATAAAGTTTCTTTAAAATGTTTTCAGAACTGGAAAAAACGTTCAGGATTTTCAAACATGGGAATTTTAGGAGCAGACCAAAATCTGAAGTGGACCGAACCTCTCAAAATGACAAAGTTTACTTGATAAGGGGTAATGCCCAAAATTAATTCTGACAAAGAAGGCAAAAAAGCCCAATGAAGAAGACCGACTTGTTTTGCTAGTCCTTCCCCTGTTAGACATCACTGTAAAAGGCCCCTGACCCGCCTCACTGTGGTGCATTCACTGACACTATCTTCTAAAATTAAGTTTTGAACACTCTACTATGAAACTTATTTTTTCCAGATTAAGGTGTTAAAATACAAGTAGTCTATACTTTTGAAATAGATAAACAAGTTAAACCAGTTTAACTGTGCAAAAGATTGTTCCGACCTAAAAAAATATCCCAACTTCTCTTGACAACTTTAGAAGCTCTTCTTACTTCTTATTTCTCATTTTTATGTGGATCATAATTAGATAAAAAGAGCATACTGCCACCAACTGTAACTGTATGAAGGATGAGAAACTGTGGGATCTGGACTCAGGTTTGGATGGTTATCGATAATGAGAGCATTTGCTAGGGAGAAGTCTAACAAGGCCAACCTTTGTGCTCCACTTCGTGTCACTACAGATTACCGGGTGTGATTATTATTTTATTTTATTTTTTTAACTTGCCCCTGTACTGTAATGCTTTATGGAAAATTAAGCTTAAAAATGGTAAAGACTCAATAAGGCAAGAAGCCTCAAACACTAACAGGCGTAATTTAAACTGGTGAGCACTTTATCAGTCTGTAGTAGCAAAGCTTTTTACAGCATATTATGTAAAGAATCTACAATCAACTATTAAAAAAAACTATGTGCATTTTGAATGTTTTTGTCAGTTTCCTTCCAATGAACAGATTTACCTTTAGAGGGCTGAAAAAACATTTCATATTTAAGAAAAGGGAGCCGATCCTGAGGGCGTCCACACCATGAAGCAGCCAAATCAGTTAATAAAATTTTAAAACGTCCTTAGCATGCACTTTTATGAAATAGATTCCTGACTGAACTGCTTGCCTTAAGCCTTTTTTTGCTTTAATGCTCCGTGTTTAAAGCCCAATTCTCCAGGCTCAGCCCTCTTATCTCCTCCATCATGAGACTATCAGCTCTATCTAGTAGTTTTATAAACGATAAAGAAAAGCTGAAATTAAATGTCATCAAGTTTGGATAGCAGAACTCAGCTGTGCAACATTAGTAAGTCCATTAATGTGCTTCATCTTCAAAAAACAAACCAAGTCACTCACCATGAAGGGGTGAATTCCACATGGGCATCGAAAAATCCTGTCACCTCTGCCGTGGCCACCTTCCAGCCCTCGATTCTGGCCCGGATCAGCCCCTCTCTCTTCTGGTTCCTCACTATCTTCACCAGGCCCGGGTAGCGCTTGTTGACATACTCCTCCAGCGGTGCCTTCAGCTGCTCTGGAGACCATTGAGAAAAAAATGACACAGACCAAAACACAAAGAACAGAGATGGCTTCCTGTGCCAGACAACACATGTGAAACCACGTCTCCCTCAGCGACAGCTTAAGCCAGAAGATTGCTGGCACTGTCATGGTGAAGAACGCCATCAGGCAAGACCATGTCTGTCTACGGAGGAAGCTGATATGTGCTAAAGCTTCTTTCCCGACTGCCCTTACAGGTGGGAATAGGCTGTCTGCAGGCACAAAAAACGGGCAAACGTGCATCTCACCTGTAGCGGAGAAATTAGATGATCAGAGCTTAGTTTGTGTGGGCATCCTATGGGTGTCCTACGGGGAACCTAAACATCACGTACACCTCCTGTGTTACTAGATCTACTAGATGTGGATGGGCAAGTCCAAGCTTTACGGGCCAGTGTGTCTGCATGATTTCCAGATATTCAAGTCCCACTCATGACTGATTATCTTGTTTAGGTTAGAACATGCCAGTGCAGGGTATGATGGAAAATATGCAGCAATGCGGCCCTCGAGGCCTAGAGTTGCCCACCTCTATATTTTGATTTGATTTGATTTATTGATTTATTTCAAGCATTGTAGTCAAAGCAATAAAAAAAATTACACATATTTATCAAACTCATTACAGAAATGATGAAATGCATAGATTAAAAAGACAGAAAACAAAACAAAAATGTCACTTAAATCACATTTGCTTAATTAAATACAGTGATCATTAACTGAAGTATAAGTAGAGTTTGATATATTGCTTGAAAAGGAGTGGGAAGAAGCAAGCTTATATAATCCCACCCCTACTGAGTTCATTCATTTGATAGTTTTACAGAGTTTTAAATCCGGTTCTGATCAGATAGATTCTCTTCAAGTAACAAAATCCAGTGCCTAGAAATGATTGATGATCTTCAGAAAACATTCATTCATGATTTCAATAAACAGTAACGATACCGATATGTAATAATAATTGATTATCATTAGAACACATGATAAGATTAAACCAGAAATTATTGCTACACATTGCAGATCAAGTAAATAAAATCAATAGCTTATTGATTGTAATTTAAACATTTCAGTTATCATTATTGCACATTACAATGTAACACTCAGTGGTTGTAATTAAAAGAGCTTTGATTATTTCACCACAATCAAGTTCACACATGTATTTGGGATTATTCAAGCACCTGTTGATCCTTGAATCCTCTTATCTTCATATCCTGAAATAAGAGTTTCTTTATACATTTTCTTGAATATTTGAATATTTGAACATTGTTTGAGCTCATTACTTAAACTGTTCCAAAGTTTAGTGCCACACACCGACACACAGAAACTTTTCTTTGTGGTTCTTATCAATTTGATCTCGAAGTTCCTACATCCCCTCAGTCTGTAACCTCCTTCATTTTCTAAGAACTGTTTTTGGATGTTGGATGGTAACAATTTCCAGCTGGCTCTGTATAAAAGTTGCGCAGTGTAAAAATCAACAAGGTCATACAGTTTTAAAAGTCTTGATTGATAAAATAGATTGTTCGTATGATCAAGATATCCGGCTTTATGTACAACTCTGACGGCTCGTTTTTGAAGTAGAAAGAGATGATGTAGTGAGCTCTTGTAATTATTCCCCCAAATTTCTATACAGTAGGTGAAATATGGTAATATTAAAGAACAGTACAATAAATATCTACTGTTGTATCCTAATATATGTTTAGATTTATTTACGATTGAAATACTTTTTGAGACTTTAGTTTGTATGTGTCTGATGTGTGGCTTCCAACTTAGTTTGTCATCGATACAAACCCCTAAGAATTTGATTTCTGTAACACGTTCAATTAAGACATTATTTATTACAATTGAGGGCTCTTTATTTGTGTTGTAGTTTCCAAAAAACATCACTTTGGTTTTATTTAGGTTCAAAGACAATTTGTTGTAATCCATCCATAGTTTTATATTATTTAACTCTGTGTTCACCACCTTTATAAGTTCCCTTTGATTGTCTGTAGAATAGAATATATTTGTGTCATCAGCAAATAATATGAGTTTCATAAGCTTTGAAACATTGAATATATCATTTATGTAAATATTGAATAGCAGCGGGCCCAGAATTGATCCTTGTGGGACACCACAACTTATCTCTTTGGTTTCTGATGTATATTCATCAAGCTTGACAAATTGTTTTCTTCCCGTTCAATAGCTTTTGACCCAAGTTAGCGCTAGTCCTCTTATCCCATACACTTCCAGTTTGTCAAGTAGGATGTCATGATTGAGAGTGTCAAATGCTTTTTTTAAGGCAATGAAAACTCCAGCTGCATATTTCTTTTTGTCCAGAGCATTTGTGATTTCCTCCACAGCATCAATGATAGCCAATGAGGTAGATCTATTTTCTCTAAAACCATATTGGTTTTCATTTATAATGTTGTGTTTTTCAATAAATAAAGCTAATTTATCATTGAATATTTTTTCTAAAATTTTTGAGAATTGTGGAAGAAGAGAAACAGGTCTATAGTTTGTAAATTGGTGTTTGTCTCCACTCTTATAGATGGGAATCACTTTGGCTATTTTCATTTGGTTTGGGAATCTCCCAGTTTGTAATGATAAGTTACATATGTATGTTAGAGGCTTAGCTACACTATGAATGACTTTTTTCACCACCTTCATATCTATATCCTCACAATCTTTTGAGTTTTTACTCTTGAAATTATTCACAATTGATATCAGCTCATTTTCGTTCACATCAGAGAGAAAGATTGAGTGTGGGATCCTTTCTATGGGTGGGTTATTGTCTTTGCTAGTTTTGCATTTTGGAATTTCCGCTGACAACTCTGGACCCACGTTTACAAAGTAGTTATTGAGACCGTTTGCTGCTTCATTGATGTCATAGCTTTGACCCTTCTCATCTGTAAAGTAATCTGGATAAGTTCGCTTTTTTGTCCCATTTTTAATGATGTTATTTAATATTTCCCAAACTCGCTTTACGTTGTATTTATTTTCATTCAGTAGATTATTGAAGTACACTTTTGTACTGAAACGTGTTATTTCAGTTAGTTTATTTTTATATGACTTATATCTTTGTTCACTTTCTCTTGTCCTCTGTTTTAAGAATTTTTTATACAGGTTATTTTTATTTTTACAAGCATTTTGTAGACCGCTGGTTAACCAAGGGCATTTGGCATATTTGTTCTTGAATTTATAAATTGGACAGTTCTTATTGTAAAGTGACCTAAATATTTCTAAAAACATTTATAAGCAATATTGACAGCTTTCTCTCTGTACACAGAGTTCCAGTTTTGTCTGGATAAGTCATTATTCAGAGCATTCATGGTTTTTTCATTTCTTAGCCTTTTGTAGACTGGTTCTTTTATAATTTTCTTTGTCTTCACATTGATGTCAAATAGTGCAAAAACTGGTAAATGATCAGTTATGTCACATATCATTAGTCCACTCATATGAGTGTATTCTATATTATTTGTAAAAATATTATCAATGAGAGTAGCACTTTGAGTAGTGATTCTGCTGGGTCTTGTTATGGTTGGATATAAACTCATAGCATACATTCTGCTGATAAAGTCGTCGGTTGCTTTATGTTTGCTGGGGTTTACCAGATCGATATTGAAGTCTCCACAGATGTATAATATTTTGTTATTTAGAGAGGTAAACATCTTTTCCATCCAGTCACTGAACACTTCTAAGCTTGACCCTGGCGACCTATAAACACAGCCTATAATGACATTTTTTCCTGAATTGTTACATATTTCAATTGTAAGACATTCCAGTATTCCATCCACTGCGACAGACAATTTATCAATTACTGTAAACTTTGTATTTTTTTCCACATATATTGCGACTCCTCCACCTTTTTTGTTTACTCTGTTCACATAGTTAAGTTCATAGTTTTCCAATTCAAAGTCAGCGTCCTTGTCGCAGGTGAACCAAGTCTCAGATATGGTTATGATATCTCAAGTGTGTGCAATTCACAGTAACCTTAAGAATATTTCACAAAACACTTATGACAATCGGACGTCCCATTTTCCTTTTGTCTTTAAGATGGCTGTACGAGTGTTGAGAGAACTGCAAGACACACCTGTACTCCCTTTGAGATGCAGTCACTCCTCCTGGGTTCAGAAAACCCAAAAACCTGCAGGACCCATAAAACTCAACCCCTCGTATGGGTGCATGTGACTAAGGCTTTATACCAGTGGTGTCAAACTCGAGGCCTCAAGGGCCAGCCTTTTAGTTTTTTTCAAAAATCTTGCCTTATCTGCTGCTGCTTATTACTTGGATCAGGTGTGTTTAGCCAATGAGGAGCTTTAACGTCAGGTTGGATGAAAAACATGTTTGACACTGGCCCTCGAGGTCTGGATTCTGACACCTTTGCTTTTTACTGTTGCTGAAACTCAACCTGACCCACAAAGAAGTAACCCCAGGTCATAATACCACTACCACAAATTGGGGGCGGGGCTATTCTAACAGGAGCAACTTCTGAAAGACCCAGAGACGATTACCAGTACTGCAAACAGTGCAAATCAAACAACAGTTTTTGTTTTAAATATCAGTGGAGGATTCCCCACACGTGTTTAGTCCATAAATGCAGCACAATGGCTAATATTTTGGAGCAGAGAGTTTTTCTACAAATATGGAGTTTTTTAATCATGCTTGCTCTACTTGAGAGAGCACTGCTTTAGGTAATTCTTCAAAATAAAAGCCCTAACCATCAACATAAAGGCCTAGTATTTGTTGCGCCACAAATATATATATATATTTTTACAATAAACAACAGTGTACAGGGCTCCAGACTAACTTTTTTCACTAGGAGCACAGTGGCCCCTAACTGAAAATTTTAGGGGCACAACCAGAAAATTTAGGGGCGCATACCGTAAATCAACTTGCTAACCAAATCTACTAATTTCCACTGTATTACTAATAAATACTTTAATAATAGATGTAGAAATTACAATGTGCTGTTTCAAATTCAGTGTCACATTTTATTCTGCACTTTTGAAGATGCAACAAGAAGGTAAACTGACAAAAGCATCGCTGTCATGACAGTACAAATAAGTAAAGAAAACGGATGGAAATTTATCTTTGTGACACCAAATAGGTGCAGCCAAGATGCACAATAAGCGTGTTTGAGATCACCCAGGTGAACTCAACGCTGCGCAGATCACCTGGTGTGTGACATATATTTTTGTTTTTGCTCCAACATCAACTGTCAATCATCACAAAAATATCGCGAGAAAGGGGTGGGAGCAAGGGTCAAACTTACCCGGACACAGCTGGAAACTGAACTGACTGAAAGCTGCCCTACAGACTACAAAACAATGCATTATGGGACATGTGTCCTGATGGTTTTTGTAGTGGAGGGATTAATTAAAATAATTTAAAATACCAATTCATTAAAAAAGGCTACATACATCACAAAACATTAAAATAATCATAAAATATATAATAACACAGATCATACTAAGGGGGAGAAGAATATTAAAACTAAATTGAATGTTAAGGACAACTCCGATTTCCTGTTCTCTTTCAGTCTTGCTGCAGATTCGCTTTCATCTCACAGCCCCCCCCGGCCTGGTCTCCCCAATGATCCAGGTGAGGTGCTGGTTCATCTCAAACACGTCTATTGTTGCATTTTCCCCACGTATTTTCAGTGTGTCTAAAACTAATGTTGTTTTTGCTCGAGCGTGTTTAAAGTTCAAGCCCCGTTAGCTGTCACGCATGTAGGTGTGGGACATTTATTCTCCTCAGCTGACCCAACTCCCGCAGGAGCGGTGTGCTGCCGTAACGGCATAAACGCTTTGATGCGCCGCCGTAACCGTAACCAAAACCTAAACCTTCCTCCGGGTCTGTGCGGCCCAGAGAAAAGTTCAGCACGGACTGCATGTATTTAGAAAATTACGAGCGAATAAATACGTTCTAAAGGAAAGTAAGGAACTCCTTAATGTGGTCCGGGGAGGGGGCTGTCAGGTGTCCTGCTTTCAAGCCCGGTCATTGTCCCGCCCCCAAGAGTCATATACCCCACTGTGATTGGTTGCTATGTCAGCTCCGCGCACGACAATGAAAAAGTGTCATTCATACAAACTGGCGGGCTGCAGTAACATTAAACCTTCATATTAAGGCAGGAACCGCAAAATATCACCTTGGGGGCCGCAAATAGCCTGCGGGCCGCGAGTTTGAGACCCCTGCTGTACACTCTGGCACTGGTACACTAGCCGCAGGTCGGAAGAACGAATCAATAGTTCGCTTACCCATAGTTCAGACGCACATATCAGGTTGTGATATTTGTCTCCGTTTCCTTCCCACAGATGTTTACGCGCACTTGATTATCTCTAGGCCCCTCCCCCTACATGCATTTTAGCCACTCCCAGTGGCTTTCCCTATTCCTCTCTCACGCAGTGGCCGCCTCACAGACAGGTATCACGCGAGAGTGTACGTGCTCGCGTTTCATGAGTATGTGCGCGAGTGTGTATGTCTGCCTGCGTCCGTGTGCGTTTGCGTCTCATTGATTATTTCATTGATCATTGACGTGCCCCTTCCACGTTTAATGTATAAAAAATACGAAGGGTGGGGGAGGCAAATTTACTGGTCGCGCATGTGCGACTGGATGTAAAATTCAGTCGCACACTCTCAAATTTTGGTCGCAAAATGCGACCAATTGCTCGCAGTCTGGAGCCCTGGTGTAACATTGATCTATGGTGAAGATAAAAATAATAACCCATAGTTCTATGTTAATTTTTGAACAATCAGCTCCAATAAGAATGTGCAGCCCAGCAATATTTTACAGTTAGAAAATCTGGCTCTTAATGTCATTTCATTACCATAATCGCGTTTCTTTGTGGCCGATCACGCCATTACCTCCAGAGATAAATGTCAGCTGGTTTGAATTTCCCTCCCATTATGTATGTTTATTGTTCACATCATGGCATCGTGGAAATGTACCATCTGTGAACTTTGAAGTAAATTCAGGCGTAGAAGAACATTTTATGACATCCACTCTGGGGAAAAAAATAATCCTTTATAGACAAACGTAGTCATCGTCTCCATTCAGTCCTCTGTCAGCAGAGTGGTTCCTTCAGTGACTGTTGAGTCAGAGACTGATTTCTTTACTGCAACATCAGACATTTGACGTCTCGCTTGGGAGGATTTTTTGTGGCGATTTCCTATTATTCAGTCAAATTTCTCCTTTATATCTAGCAATTATCGTCAAATGGACTTGCTTGTTGAGAAGGAAGCAACTGTACTTTAAAGATTTAAGGTCAGAGAGGAAATAAACAAATATTTTAAGAAAAGTTTTAAACAAATCTTTATGTTGTTTTTTTTTTTTTAAATAAAAGAAGTTTACAGCAAGAGCTCTGGAACAGAGAACTTCTTTTGTTCCCTACTGTGCTTTTTGAAGCTCCAGCAGACTTTAAACAACACCAGAGGGAATCTGTAGCTTCCTGAGCTCCACCTTTGATCTCAATCAAGTCATCAGATCAGCATTTTCCCGGCGGAGCCAAACACTCACCCTTTCTTCCTCTTTATCACAAACACACACTCATTCTCTGAAACCAAAACATGTTTCTCTTTCTTCGTGTCTCCTGTCTTATCTGCTCTCTTTGTGGAGTGCTCTCTTGACGGCGGGCTCATTTCCCATGCCGGGTTTTCCTGCTCTCGCACACTGAGGATGCGGAAGAAGATGGGTGACTCATGCAGAGAGAGTGTTATGTCTTTGCCTGCTTCGCCCTCTGTGCCGTGATATTGTCTTCTGCTGCGTGATGGATCACTGTCTGAGGAGCTGCTAAAGACTCTGCTGGTGGTAGTTGGACTTAAACTCTATTTTCTCTCTGGTACCTTACAAATCTAGTCATTAACCCTTGTGCTATCCTATGACCCCCCCCTTACATTGAGGTGTTCTCCCTACCATGACAAAGGTGGATAAAGGTGGAAAGATTTCATGTAATCCATGGACACCAGTGAAGATCACAAATCATTGAAGAAAAAAGGTTGAGCGCACTGTCTAGTGGGTCTAGATGACCCAACTCCCAATGTCAAAGTGCCTAGGAAAGCACAAGGGTTAAATCCTGATACACACAATTGGACCACATCCTCCCATCAACTCTGGGAAACTAAAGCATTGATTAAATCATCTACTGGAAGCTGGTCTCTTTCTGGCTTCAAGGATCTCTTAAGATCTTCTGACTTCAGTCCACAAACCAACACTGCAAACCTTCTGCTTGTTGCTGCACTTCTCTACCCCACAATGCATTTCTCACAGACTTTTTCTTTTGCACTTGATTTGGACATTTTTCAGCAGATAAAGCCGTCAGTGGCTTGCAGCTTTTCAAACCTCACTGGTCTGAAGACATTCAGGAGATTCTAGCTTTTAAACTCGTGATCTTTGAAATATTAAGCTGGTCCATTCTCTTTGAAAATGTTCAGAAAAGGCTTCAAAGCGGCAAAAACTTTGTTTTTCTCTCACAGCAAAGAACTCCTGAAAACTTTCATTTCAGATGGAAATATCATTCAGGCTTAATAGTTTAGCAGACATCTGGGTCTTTGACCTGTACTCTGTATTGATCATTTGTACTCTAAATACCTCAGGTAATTTATTTACAATCAAGTATTTGAATTTTAAACATTTTTTAGTCATTATAAACCTTCTCAAGACATTATTTTGCAGATGTTATTTGGTTTAGGGTTAGGTTATTGGTCCTTTTTTTCCCATTTTTGAAAACATCAAACAATTTTATACTTTACAAATTCATCCTGTAAACTATGTGCCAGCTTTTACAGGATGCTGTATTAATTGGATTGCTTTGACTGTGTTCAAATTTTCAAGTTAATTTTCAAGTTAATTCAACATTAAGGTCTTCGTCTGCAGTTTTTTGGGTTGTTCTCTGGCCCATGGAGGGTCGTAGAGAGGAGCGACCGCACCTTAGCCCTTGTGCTATCTTAGATGACCCCACCCTTCCATTGACGTGTTCTCCCTACCATGACAAAGGTGGATAAAGGTGGAAAGATTTCATGTAATCCATGGACACCAGTGAAGATCACAAATCATTGAAGAAAAAAGGTTCAGAGCACTGTCTAGTGGGTCTAGATGACCCAACTCCCAATGTTAAAGTGCCTAGGATAGCACAAGGGTCAAGGGGAGAACATGTGAGCCTTGCAGTTCCCTTAAGGCTCCCTTCCTTAAAGGGCCTATATTATACTATTCTAAAGCCTTTCAGACTATATTATATCCATATATGTGAAAATATATTACCTTTGGCACACTAAAGAAGGATTTTGTTCATGAAATATGATTTATTTTCGCAGTTCATTTTTCCACCCGGAAGTAGGACGACTCTATCTCTGAGGCTCTGCCTTTCAGTTCTTGTGGGTGCTGCCCATTTTATGACGTTGACCTAGAGGCGACCTCGGCAGCGTGACAACATCTAAACTTTTACAATGATGGATGTGCATACTGTGCCTAAAAAAGGAAAGCGTTCTGCCGATTGCGGCTTAGCTCCACAGAGAAAGTGGGTGTTTGTGTTGGCCTGGGGGGTGCTGGCAGCGCAGACTCTGCCTGGTAGGGGCTGCTTTTCCCCACTTTGAGACCTTTCAATGTGGGAATCCACTCGTTTTTGTCGATTGGGAAGGGCTGGTGCTCAGAGAGCAGGTTTTAGAGCGGGGGTCGGGCAAACTTTGGGCCAGGTTTGATCCAGCCCGCTAAACAACATCAGAGGCGCAAGATCTTTTTTTCTACTTGCCACGTAATCGAGAACGCCCGCATAGACGTGACATTTTATTCCACCCTTCTGCAGTCTGAGCCCCTATCTAAAAATCCCTGTCAAATAGAACAGAAGACAGTCTGCACTCTCTACATCGGAGTTCACCTTAGCGGTCTCACAGATTCTTTTAGCGCAATTATGCTGCTGCTTTCTTTGTAACCCTTGTGCTATCCTAGGCACTTTACCATTGGGAGTTGGGTCATCTAGACCCACTAGACAGTGCTCTGAACCTTTTTTCTTCAATGATTTGTGATCTTCACTGGTGTCCATGGATTACATGAAATCTTTCCACCTTTATCCACCTTTGTCATGGTAGGGAGAACACGTCAAAGTAATGGTGGGGTCATAGGACAGCACAAGGGTTAATCAAGCAGGGCACCCTGTTCTGTGATTGGCTGGAGACCTTGTTAATCAATCTCCACTGTGCCTGTACAGATGCATGCAGCTCTCGTCACCATTAGACCTTTGTTTTCATTCTAAGATCCTGGATTATTCTTCTATGAAGTGTGAAACTCTGAGAGTTTTAACAAGAGAGAGAAGTCTGAAAATGTTCATGTCCGTCTAAAAAAAAAGTGTAGAAGTGTGTAGTGAGGAGTTCACAGATTATTTTTAGAACGTAAATCAGGCAAAAAACAAGGGACCACTGTACTGAGTTACAATACCTTGAGGGTACAAAAGGGCTTAGGAATAAAAGAAAGACATAAGAAGTTTACAATTAGACACATCAGAAAAGACAAAAGTCATGTGACCCTCACAAGAAAAAGTTTGGAGACTTTTGCTTTGGAGCAGGGGTGGGCAAACTACATCCGGGGGCCACAGGCTAAACTACTTCTATATGAAACTCCTTAATCTGGTCCACCGAACTGGAAGAAATTATATTGATAATCCTTAGTAATGTTTTATTTTCCCTGTAATTTTCAAAGTCTCCCCATGGATATTGCACTAAAATAAACAAATTGACCATTAGGTGCAGAGGATTGTTGTGCATCCATGTGGTTTTGGATTGGGATGTAAGATTTGTTGTTTTTATTTTCCAATCAAACAGCACATGAATGCAGCATTTCTTTTAAGATTGTGTTTTACACAAGGTACATCAAATGGGGCAAATCGCTCTAAAATGATAACAAAAGCCACAGTTCTGACATGCCTGTGTCTCACCTACTTCACCCTCACTCACCCTTATGTGATGTGTAAGTGTTCACTACAACCTTTGACCTGCAGCATGGCCATAGTAAAAATGTGCTTGAAGACATTTACTCTCTACGGGTTCACAGACCGGTCTCTGACCTTTTTATTTCCTGCAGGCCACCTGCGTGCCCCATAGAGGTTTGACCATTTTTTTGCCTGCAGACAGCCCTTATTCAGCTGTAAGAGCGGTTCTGAGTACGGCTTATGATATTAACTTGAACATTTTATCATTGAAACTCAGTTCTGCGTCTCTAATGAGCAGCTTTAACCTTCAACTTGCTCACATGCATTTTTGCGAAAAACCTCTATAATCCTAGTATTACTCTCCTTTCGTTCTTAAATCTTCAGCATATTTTTAAGGTAGAGTGGTATTAGCCAGAGCATCGGAATCTTGGATTAAAGCTTCGCAAAAGTTGACTCCTGCCGTTGTGGCTGATGTTCTTTTTATGGAACTGACCTATTTCTATTTCTTATATCAAAAACCATCAAGTATTCTGTGTAAAAGTCAAATAACGTCTTTTAGTTTCAGTTGCAAAAAGCATTTAAAGCAGCTTGGGGTCTTAGACAGGGGTCAGGGTTGTTCAGTGCGCATGGATTACATAATTTCAGGCTAATCTTCAAAGCCTGACATGTCTTTTATCTCATTTCCTTGAGATTTGTCTTTGATTTCCGTTCTGTTGGATCACTCCCTTCGTTTCTTCTGGATGTGCATTGCACCCTCTTCTCCTCTGTCCGACCTCATTTATCTCAGAGCCACTCATCCTCTCCCTCTTCCTCTAATAGCCTGGTTTCCTCTCTCAGCCTCTTTATTATTCCAAGCTTCTTCATCTTCGTTTCTCTTTTTCTTCCTCCCTCCCTTTCAATTTGCCTATTTCCATTCCCTGCAGCACTCCTTACTCCTTGACCTTTCATCTTTCTTTCACTTTCATCTCGTGTCTCTGCGAGGACTCTCTGTCTTTGGTGTGCCTCCTCCCTCCCTGTAACTTCGCCTGCTGTCATCTCGTACCCTGTCTGTCCCTTCATCGCAGAAAGGCCTGCTTGATAAATAAGGCGGGGACATCTCTCTCTTGAAATCCATCTGAGCGTCTATCATGCAACAACATTTGACACCATCAGTCACTGAAACGTCAAACGTTACCATTTCACTCAGAGGCTGAAATGAAAGTCCAGCTAATAATTGTGTAAATACCTATTAAAATAATTGCAATATCAGAGACCTCGCTAAAGCCAGAAAAAGGGCTTACACTGCCGGCTTGAGAACACGGATTTTCATTTTGTGAACCGGAAAAATGAGCAAGGCATGGGGGGTGGCTTTTTACATACACAACACAAAGTTGTGGAGACAATGTCTGGCTGTATTGATGATACAAAGGAAGATATTTCTATAGAGATTAGTATGGAGAAACAAAGTAACGTCATCGTCAGTTACGTGTATCGAGCCCCTGCATCCAACCTTAGAAGTTCCACAAGTGCTATTGAAAACATGTTTGCTAATATTTCCAAAAAGGTCAAATTTCTATTTGGTGATTTTACAGATTTGTTGAACCCAAACAATCACACCTTGACAGAAGATTTTACTCAACCAATGTACAGTTTAAGCTTATATCCATTGATAGATAATATTCTCTCAAACTGCCTAGAAAACAGAATAAAAAGTGGATTACTGATGACTCACATCAGTGGCCTCCTTCCGGTATTTGCAAACTATGAATGTGTTTGTAGAGAAAAAAAAGAAAAAAGGCAAATAGTTTACAGAAGAAAACTAACAGAGGAATCAATAAATGCATTTAAATCACAAGTACAAGCACAAACTTGGAAAACCCTGTATGGAAACTTGAAAAACCGCAATGATGTATAATTAGCTTTGAAAAATTGATGCAGGACTTTACATCAATATATGAAAAAAACTGCCCATTTATAAAATCATGTTGAAGCGGAACAGAAATACCAAGAATTAAAAAAAAAAATCAACCATTATCAAGAGATCATACAAAAGAGATTATCATAACCAAATATTAGAAAATAATAAATAAAATACTAAAGGAATCTGTAAAGTATTGAACAGTGTGAAAACACAAAGAGAAAAAAAAATTATCAGACTGTTTAGTTAGTAAAAATTAGATGTTTAACAATGTTCAGGATATGACTAGGGAGTTTAATGAATATTTTGTAAAAAATAGGGCCAAAGTTAGCCGGCGAAATAAACTGTACTGTTGAACACTACATGAAGAGAAATCCAAACTCAATCTATTTGAAAGCTGTGGAAGCAAAAGAAATTCTAAAAATTGTCAAAGAATTCAAAAATAAAACATCTACAGACTGTAACAGAATTAATATGATGGTTTTAAAATGGTCATTGATTCCATTGTTGACCCGCTAACCCACATTTGTAATTTATCATTTTAAACAGGAACATTTCCACAAAAAATGAAACTAGCTAAAGTAATTCCATGACACAAATCAGGGAACAAACATCAACTAACAAATTACAGACCAGTGTCTTTACTCTGCCAATTCTCAAGAATACTTGAAAAAGTATTCCTCACAAGGCTGGAAAATTCTGTTGAGAAACAAACTAATATCCAACGATTAATATGGTTTCAGAACAAACTACGCAACAAACAATTAAAAATAAAAATATACAAGATGTCACTGATGGAACTTTACATGGCTAGAAATGATCAATATGAACGAATGAGCAAATGTCACTCTTGCATAGGTGCTATACAGAAGGTAAATGGAAGGCTTCAAGAATGAATAACTGTAAATGGGTATATTCACAATATAAAGTGGGAACATACATGATTTTTTTCTTCTATCCACTCCTTTTTGCGCACATTGTTTTGTTTTTTTAATCTATTTTTTAACTTTCGCATTTTCTTCATTTGTGTTTGTTTGAAATTAATGCCGTATACTTTTAGTCTTGTATAGCGTTCTAAGCACTTTACAGTTACAGTCCACACACACATTCACACACTGATGAATACCAACCTTGGTCATTCGACAGATTATGGACCCTTTTTTAATTTACATCACAGCATTACTTTGTCATTAAAAAAATAAAAATAATAATAAATGCTTAATCAATTATTAAAAATGGTTAAATTGATTGATTTCTAATGATATTACTTCACTTGCACCAAAAATTGAAAAATGTATTCATGATTTTTCCTAATGTAACATAATTCTGCACATATTTTAACTTTTGGTACTTGAGCAATTTTTGCTATGAAGATTTTTGAAACAGTGTTATGTCTATTTTACTGATATAGTATTATTTTTATTAATCATATACATGACTTTATAAGCAACATAATCTGCATATATTTTGGATAAATGATCTGCATTTGCCATGTTGATTTCTGAAAGATAATTGTTTACATAATAATTTAAGTAATTCATCTTTGTCATGTGCAAAAAAAAAATTTGCAAAAATAAGTTGGCAAAGTTTAAATTTTTTAAGCGTTTCAAGCAGATTCAATGAATCAATAATAACCCAACCATGCAACAAGGAAAAGACAGTCCCATTGGTTGTCTCACTGTGTGCTCTTCACATTTGACCTCTAGGGGAGCTGCAGACACAGCCGTGCTCAGGAACCATTTGGAGGTTTAAACCCTCAAATCCAACCCCTTAATGCTGAGTACCAAGCAGGGAGGCTCTATTAAAGTGTATTCGGACTGGACACATTTGGTTCTTCTAAAGTGAACCAGAGTTTGTTTCACCCGATAACTCAACCGGACCCTGTGTTATCAAACAAAAAAATGGTCCAACTGTTTTTTTCTGCCTGGTTTAAGCTTTTTATCGATCTGTCAGGTCAAGTAAAGAGTAGCCGTCAGCTGATGGCCCATTTCCATGCGTCACATTCAGAAGAATCAGTGAAGCTGTACTTGTAAAGTTCACACTCTGACGAAGGCTCGAAAAACCTTCTTACATGCAGAACACGGCACACTCTGCTGTTACCTTGTAGCTTTTAGGATGAATTATCTTTAGACAATGCCATAACACACAGCAACGAATTTAAATGTTGATCGATGGATTCAGACTCATGAAAATATTCTTCTTTACGTGATACACATTGCCTCTCACTGTTTTCCCGACAATCTACATGTCATAAACACTTATCAGTGTACCTTCTTAGCTGTCTTCTTGCCAGTAACCGCCCTGCAGCACGCTTTCACCAGAACAAAAAAGCGAGTAAATGAAATATAAAGTTTTAATGAACTAAAAGCACAGGACTTCCATAATTTCTGCCTGTAGTTACTTTACCCTGCCCTCGTAATTCCTTACCAATGAGTGAAGAGATCAAGCTTTATTCCGGAACAGGAGAGTTTCCTTGAAGGCTATCTGAATGCAGACCAAACATAAGGTTCAGGACTCATTCCGGATCAAATTAAGCGGACTGGGTCCAGATCAAACCGTTTTCCTAGTCCAGGGGTCGGCAACCTTTTTTACTCAAAGAGCCATTTGGGACCGCCCCTAATAAAAAAGAAAGCTCCCGGAGCCACAACCCGTTTTGACATCATTATATATATTATGCATGTATATATTATTCAAAGGTGCTCATTACGTCGATCGCTATCGATCGACCGGTCGATCTTCAATGACATGAGTGTAGGTCGCGGGCCAGAAAGACAAAAAAAAAAAAAAAGTACTTCTTTAAAATCCACCAGCCAATCAAAATCCACACTGAGAAGTACGGGATTTGATTGACATGTAGATTGGCCAATCGGACATCGTCTGAAGCATACGTCGCTGCAAATGCACATTATGTTCTTTAAAGAATGATACCGCGGCAGCGTGTGGGAGGAGCTACTGGTTCTGGTCCGATCTCTGCATGGAGCGATGTGTTTATCAATGCATGGTAGACACTGAGAATGTGGAGAGATCAGGTTTATTATTTTGAAGAGTTCTACTTGGTAATCATGTTTCCATGTTTGAGTTCATAAAATCATCCCAGGGAAAGTCTCTGATTCAACACCTGCAGGGAAAGCTGCGTCTCAATCTGACGCCCGTGTTTGCATCTCTCTGACAGAGTTTGAAGCCAAAGCCCCTCCTCCGCTTCTTTACCTGCTTTTCCTCTCTACCTGTTCACCTGTTCACATCCTCTGCAGCTGAGAGTTGGTTTCCCCTGCGCTCCTCAGTGTGTTCTACACAGAGAGCGCAAAATATGATAGTCGGGGCGCTCCGGCGCAGCACAAGGATGAAAAAGCAGGACGCAGATTATAGCGGGGATAGAGCGGGTTGAGCAAATGAATGGAAGAAGGCGGCCCGCTGAAGAAATATTCAATATTGTACACATTTTATTATTGGTCAGAACTATCTTTTATTTAGAAAAATCTTTTATTTTATCAGTCCAGTACGAAAAAAAAACATCAACAAAAGCTGTGTTGGGCGGTTTTTGGCTGTGTCTGGCGGTTTTCAGATGACTTTTCGGCTGGAAACCTGTGACTATCTGGCAACGCTGGCGCAAACTCTCAGTCTGTCATCAGTCTCTGCCCCGCGGTACGTCGAGTTCCCGGCAGAAGATCGGAGTGTTTATTAAAGCTCATTACGAAGCTGTTTTTTATGTGGCTCGCGCTTCGTGCGGAGCCAGCAGCGCCTTTGAAATGCCATGAAAAATGAAAAAAATAAAATAAAATTGTATTATTATAAAATACTAATTATTTTCCAAAGTCACAGGGAGCCACAACAGATGGATGAAAGAGCCACATGTGGCTCCGGAGCCATGGGTTGCCGACCCCTGTTCTAGTCTGAATTCACCTTAAGTCTCTTTGATATGACTCCACCATGGATTTGAGCCCATGACCTACCAGCCTCAGGAGGGGGACACTGCGTTTAGGCCACTTAGTTGGTCCCCCAGAATTAATGGTTAAGAGTAAAATACAAGTTTGGTACCTTAAGTTTAGGCACAGAATTGAACTGTAAAGTTGTATTTTTATGACAGGGATGGAATGCAGAAATGTAGATAATGTACATAGAAATTTAGATTTGGTTGTTGATACTTAAAATAAGTAAAGTATAATTTTGCTACAACAAGTCCTGAAAAGCATTCAGTTGTCTTAAAGTGAAGTGTCTAAGTCTGTCACCAAGACGTATCATCTCATGAATGGGCTTTAACAGGGTCGTGACCTGGGGTTAAAGCATTTCTCTCCAGCTAATTAGGTAATGTGCTTCAGAGCAAGGAAATAAGAAAAGGAAAACTGACAGAGAAAAGTACTTAGAATAATTAGTATTCATGGAGACCATAACCCAAATGGAAATCCTTGTGAAATTGCAAAAGTATTTTATTTTGAATTAGGTTCTGATAATTTTCTTATAAAACAACAACAATAATAATTGTATTTTTGATTTTGTTTAGACAGAATAAGACTCAATGGTATATTATTCTTTCATTTTATTCCTACATTATTCAGTTTGTAAATGTTTAACAAACATATACATATATAGGTTGCCAGAAAGGCCCCTTTTTCTTTACTTGACTGACATGTTTATAGTCAAACCATTTTAGATTTAGCTGTCTACATTTTTAGAAAACAAAAGCAAAAAAAAGACTCATTTAAATAAATAAAACACTCTATGCTCAATGCTCTACTTTATTTTATAGATTTTTGACTTGTTAGTCTAATTTGAGGTGCAAATCGTGTACATGTGAATGCAGCTAATTCTTGCTTCTTTTTTTCTTTAGTTTATATTTCTCTGTCATGTCCACCTATAGAAAAGGAGGAAATATTTCTATAGCTTTTTGGTTTGTTGCAATAAGATGCATCAGCCTGTGATGGTAGCCACAAAAACTTGCTGCTCTAATGTTAGCAAAATCTAGCCACAAGGCGACCCAAATTTGGGCCCCCCTGTGCCGGTCCCCTGCCCAAATTAAATACAGGGTTGTATCAGGAAGGCCATCCGGCGTAAAACTTGCTGCCAAACCACCTGTGCAAATCAGTGAAAGCTGATTTGCTGTGGCGACCCCTGTAGGGATATGCCGAAAGGTGAACAAGCAAACTGAACAAAGAAATAATTAAACGCCAACGAACCCCATTGTTGATATACAACTCTGGGATGTAACGTGAGCTTTCTGGTGGGACTGGTCTGTAAACAGCTGTTATTCTGGAGTTTACATTTCAGAATATGAAAATGTCCTTTATGTTGGCTGACAAAGGACAGCTTTTATTTTTCAAGTTTAAGTTAAATATTAATGTAGGACCAGATAATGTCCTGGGAGATCCCATTATATGCCTAACCCTGGTCTTGACTGTTTCCCAGCTGTCCCTTCACTCCTTGTTGCTGATCATCTGACTCAGGTGTTTCCACATCTAACTGACTGAACACACCTGATGCTGGTAATCTGCAACATGTAGAACAGAGAGAGCCAGAAATCAAGTAGGGTAGTCGAGCTCAAAAACCAAGGTTGGACAGCCATGCCATGGCATGGTGGTGGTAGCATCACGATGCGGGCATTCAGTCTGAACAATAATAGAAAAATATATGTGGAATTAAACTCTTGAATGTTTTAATGACATTAGGTCCAACTGGAAGTGATGTTTCCCCAGAGAACAATGGTAAGGTTCTGACCCAAACGCAATCAAATGTGGAATGACTCTAAACAAGAAGAAAATGAAGGTCAATAGTTTCCCCACTACGTCGTTTTATTATGCAGAGACCACAAGTTCTGGGATGTGGTTCGTGTACTGACCGTCATCGCTGTTGTCGTCCACCAAGATGATCTCTTTGAGCAGGTGAGCCGGCGTATGATTGACAGCCGAGTGGACCGATCGCAGAATCACAGATAAGGCCTCGTTGACAAAGATGAAGATGAGGGAGATCTGTGGAAGATCTCTTGGGTAGCTGACCTTCCTGCATCTGTAGGAGAAAAGTCAAACGGTGTTTTGAACATTAAAGTGTCCTTTTGTTCCAGTGACTTAGAACCAAACCTCCTCTGGGGAGATGCTGATGTTTCCCTTTCAGCCCGCGGTCACAAAGACCTTTTCTCCTCTCATTTGCTTTTTACACAGAGTGTGTTTTGCTCACAGGAGACCCTTTTTACAGCCTTTTTCTTAGCTTTAATGGAGAGAGAGGGGTGGTTCTAGATTTAAGTTTAGAAGAAAAGGCTTTCCTCTGTTTGGGTTGTAATCAGGAATGTTATTTCCTGTGTGAAACGATGCAGATCACTCTTTTTTTTTAATGAAATCAGTAAAAAATCTGTAAGACAGAATTCAACTTTTCAGGGGAGAATTGGTACAAACCTGAAAATATTAAGTGATGTAAACTTTTCTATAGGTTTTATTGACTGATGTACTCAGATTACAGTAATGTTAAGACAAATCTTTGCGACAGGTTTAAATGGAGTTCAGAGGCAACGGTAATACTATAAATGATACAATTAACAGTTATGTCAAACTAGTCCAACATGATTCCCTCTATGATCTAAAGATCACATCCACAGTGGATCTTCATGAACATGTGATAGTTTTTGTTTCCTTATGGAAACAGTGAACATTTTTCTGCTACATTTCCTGTTTTTAAAACATGCATTCTAGTTTATGCAAAACAAAACAAAAAGTTAACATTTCGTACAAAATCTACTTAAAAAAATGTGTATGAAAAATGAAAAGTATTAAAAAAAGTTAGGTTAGTTAAAAATAGTTAAAAACACTTGTGTGCGCTTTTTATGGGCGTCAAATATTTACACTGCAGAAACACAAAACTCAATTATTTTGGTCTAATATTTTGTTGTAACATCTCAGTAACTTCATATAAGACAAAATCAACTTTTCTAGCAACTTTTCAGTATTGATGGAACAACTTGTCTTTAGGGTTGGGCGATGTCCCTTAAATTGGCCGTTGACGATGTTTGCTGTCAACCATCGGGATGGACAATGATATCCACGGGGGGGTTGGGGGGTATTTTTACATTTTTCGTTCTTATATAACTGCTATTCGTTTTTTTGCTTTTTTCATTTTATTTCCCAACTAATGTTTAATCCGCAATGATCCAGTATAAACTGAGGGAAGTGACTTTAACAAAAACAGTAACAAACAAAATAGAAAAGAAGAAGTCCGCTCCCGTGGACCGGCGGAGCGCGGACTTACAACTTTGTGTTTGAGGGGAAGGGGGGGGGGGGGGTGCTTTGTTACATGAGCGCTATGTGTGGGAGATTTAAGACTGCGATCCGTCCTGCAGCTCTAGGGGTACAAACAACCGAACTCAGAACCGGGTCTAAAAGTGTGTGTCTGAGCACAGCTCGGATCGTCAGCAGACACAGCGGTTTGAGCTTCAAAGCAGAAATGTCGCTCAGTCCTTAGAAAACATTCAAACAATCACGCGGATTTGTGTTTCCAGTCGTGTCCCGACTAAATAAAGGCTGATGTTATTCTTACATGTTTACGTGCAGCCAGCAAGCAGCACCACCCAAAGCTAATGTTGTTAGCCCGTGTTAGCATACTGCTAATCCTGGCTTCGTTCAGAAAAAGCACTGACCACACGGATTAAAATTCAAATGATGAGCGAACAGGTGTTTCATAATAACCGTGACATTATTAAAAGCACATTTAGAAGATCATCTCGTATTTTACCGAGCTGACATGTCAATGTATATAGCCGCTCGGCGCTGTTTAACAATGTTTTGTATTGAAGTGTTACATTCAATAAAGTTTGAAAAAAAAGGCCGCTCGGCGGAATTTATATCCTTCCGGTTTTCAAACCCTACTGCGCATGTGCGAATGATTTATTCCGACGGAAAGTGTGACCTTAGTGAACGTTTTTATATTCTGAAAACATTTTTCTGTGCCCATGTACACGGTTGGATTCTAATCCGACCATTGATCCCATCAAGATATTTTGTACATGTAACCGCGGCTTATGGTGTCGACGCGCAACGTGGCGGGGGCGTGGCATCACGATGGTGGTCTCTCCATCGGGATGTCAGTCACCCATCACGATGGACGATGATATCGTCCATCGGCACAACCCTACTTGTCTTAAGACAAAACATCTTCAGTTGTTTGATCTCAAAACATCTCATTCTCTATCTCTAAGGCTACGTTCACACTGCAGGGCTTAATGCTCAATTCAGATATTTTGAAAAAATACGATTTTTGTGCAAGGCCGTTCACATTTCCAATTAAATCCGAACTTTTGTGATCTCCTGTGTGACCGTGAAATGACCTAGAAGTGACCCGATGCGCAGAAGAGTACTCAACAGTGAACGACGTCACTCGTTGTTTGCGGAAGTAGCTAACAATGGATGTCAACAACAGTGTTGTTGGAGCTCTTTTTGCATTATTACATTTACTTTCACAAAGGAGCAGCACAATTACAATCTTCTCCTTTAAAGAAGGCATTGGAGCTGGGATCGTCTGTACCCACTGTTGTGGAATGGAGATCAAACACAAAGTTATCCATACGGCTGCTCTGCTCAGAGACACAGTTCGCTCATTCCATCGGCACCCGAGCCCGGACCGCGCAGGGTCCAGACGTCACGGGGCATGAAGCGCTCCTACCCCGCACCCCCCTTGTGAGGGGTGTAAGAGATGGGAGAGGCGAAGAGCCAGCGGGGCGACGGCGGAGTGGCGCTTCTCACCGGGCCTCCGCGGAGCAGCAGGTCGTCCTGTTTGAGCTCCAAAGCTTTCTCTGGAGCGAAACACCGTCTATGCATGTCATTAAACCAGAGCAGTAGTAACACACGATCGGAATGAACCGTTTACATGAACAACGATCGGATCAACAATCGGCATAACCCACCTATCTAGGAATTTTGATCTGAACGAGTCTGATCAGGACAGAGTATTCCGAACAGCGGGTTTACATGACACATTTTTCTTCCGATCAGGCGTTCTTTCTGATTACTTTTGTCCATGTAAACGCAGCTAGTGACGTACGGGTCGGATACATGTGGCCTGGCCGTTCAGACGGCGGTCGCATTTCAAAAGATCTCATACGTATCGGATTCAGGACCACATACCCAAGTGGCATGGGTCGCAATTTGAAAAGATCGGATCTGTGTCGTTCAGACTGTCATGAAAAGATCAGATACAGGTCGCATTGGGGCAAAAAAATCGGAATTGGTTCATTTCAGCCTGCAGTGTGAACGTAGTCTGTTAAGACAAGTTTTTCAAATGTTTTCAGGCAGAAGTTTGATTAGTGAATGATGAGTGTTTTGTTTCAACAAACAGATTGTTTGACATGATAAAACTGAAAGGATTTATTTTACTAATAACATGGTACCAACGCTTTTAAAAGGACAAAAATTTGAAGGTAAACCTACATTTATTTATATTTTAGGACACATTTATCTTACCAGAGTTATTGACCGAAATATGACAGTTTTTTAGCTAATTTTAATATTTAATTTTGGGCAAGACATCAAAAAATCAAAAGACCAATTCTTGTTTCTTGTTTAACTTGTTTTGAGAAGAACCTTTTTTTTCATTGTAAGAAACATAGTCATCTTTGAAATTATGACACAACCTGAAAAATACAAGAATACAAGACGGAATGAAGGAAGGTTTCTCTATGTGGTTGCATTTCTCATCCCTCATTATGTTCAGAGCCCAAATTGAACATAAATCCAATGCTTGCGGTCTGACTTGGAGAGATATTTTTCAACCTCTAGATCATTTTTCAGGAGTTTGGTTGTTTTTTTTCTTACATCACAAAAGCGCTAATGTTCACTGTGGGAACAAACACGTGGCAGATGCTTTATTTATTAAAGCCAGAGGATCTTAAGTCAGCATGAGGACCCAACAGCAGTGCGTGGGAAACAAATGAACGTGAGAGTGTGAACTTTACAAGTACAGCTTTGCTGATTCTTCTGAATGTGACGAATGGAGATGGGTCATCAGCTGACGGCTACTCTTCATGTGACCTGACAGATTAACCAGGCAGGTTCATACCAGTCACTTTACGTCAATATTCTAAATTCTGGCGCCCCCATCAGGTTTCGACCCCACCTACTGTCTAGAGAGCCTCTGTCCAGCACAGACTCATCACACTTCTGCCGACATCCTGCTGCTGAGCCGGAATTTATCACACTCCAACACGCTTCGCACGCAGCTTTTATCCCAGCAACATAAGAGAGCTCCTGGGTAACGAAGGAGAACTTGGGGTCCTGTGGCCCACCACCCAAGACAACATGCAGAAACCGGCTAACGGCATTTTGATGTTAGTGACTTTCAAACGGATTGTCTGTTTGTCCTTAATGCCCCAGAGCAGGGGTCGGGAACCTGTGGCTTGGGGGCCATATATGGCTCTTTTGATGGTCACATGTGGCTCGTAGACAAATCTTTAATTATACTATTTTTTTTTCATTAGACCAGTCCTTCTCGGGTGCGATGCAATGCCAGGGGGGGCGCGCAGTAGTTGCGGTGCTTGGAGAAAAAAAATCTGCACCACCATCACTTTGCTATTATCTGTTATTTCACAGAGTTTGTACCAGCCGGAAACCTGTGAATTGCTGTGCCTACAACTGCTCCCTCCGGTCTCTGTAGTGGACTGAGTTGGACTGGGTGGCTGTTTGGTCATGTTCTACTTTTCGGAGTTCATTGAACGCATCAAGCAGAGATGCTGATTGGCCCTCAGTTCTGTCGCTCAGCCTGTCGTTGGGGAGTTTGGACCAATGGGGTTTAGCTATGGGCCAAATAAAGGAAATAGGAGGGCTGTTGTGGCAGTGAGGGAATAAAAAAGTTGGGAGAAGCGCTCTCGCCGGGACAGATTCCGAAGTTGCTGCATAAGTTGTACGGTGCTGGTTTCGGTCTACAGTAACCAGAATAAAGAACCTTAAAAGAGGTTAAGTCTCCGTGCCTCAGTGTGGTAAAGGGACGCTACATTATTGTATGGCTCTTTCGAAATTACATTTAAAAATATGTGGCGTTTATGGCTCTCTCGGCCAAAAACGTTCCCGCCCCCTGCTCCAGAGTGAAAGAGGCCTTCTTAGAAATAAAAAATCTAACCTCCTCCACCCTGACATACCCGTGCGTGTTGGATGAGTGTTTGTTACGACCATGAAGAAAAACTAAATGTTTACCCCTTTTAGCATTGGAACCAATTTATAGCAAATATTGTTTAAAGTGTATTATGCTTGAAAATACATTTAAAATATATATGTTTCAGCTTTTTTTTATCTGTAAAACAATACGACAATTATAAAAATTACGACTAAATCAGGACAAATTCCAATTTTGGGACTCCTGTTCCACCCAGTACTTTGAAGGTTTCACAGCCATTTACAGTAAAGTCTGGGCTCAAAATGTTCTGCAAAAGAATCAACATTATTATTTTCTTCAAAAAAGACTGGGACTGTATTTCACAGTTTTTTTTTTCATATCGGGTGATAACGATATATATCACGTTATAATCCAAAATAACTACTGTATTTTTGTCAAATGTGGAGACTCTGTACCTCATAACAGAAATGTGTGGTCATCAGCAGGTTGCTCAGATTTAAACATTTATTCTCCGTCATACTTTCAACATAACCGATGAACTGAAGGAACAGGTTTAAAGCAAAAGCTTTCAAGTTTCAAAATAGTACATAGACTATGTCTGAACTCCCACCCTAACCCCTACATAGTGCACTATATAGGGCGTTCGACATTTTGTAGTGCTAACCGAATCTACAATTCCAAAAAACAAAAAATGTATTTAAATGTATTGTTTTAGTAAATCATTGCTTTTATTTTCAGAAGACGGTGGACTCATAATCGTTGTGAAAAGCTCATAACAATAAAATTTTAACTTTTGGAAATCGATGACGTCATATGTGCCGTTTAACAAAAAAAAAAGTAGTGAGCGTGGTGTACGCAATTGCTTTTAAAATTCAGGGCACTAGATCGTTTGTAGTTAGGGGTTAAGGTGGGAATTAGGACACAACATACATAAAACGGAATGCTAAACTGTTTGATCAGTTCCATTCAAAAACAAAACATTAATTCTACAAATAAATTCTAATGTTTTCAAGTTTTGCAGAACAAACATAAAATTGACCAACATTTTAGTCAACATCCTGTGAATAAGCTAGTAAGTACAATCCAATAGTCAGGATGTCTTCTGGTAGTGTAGACTGTTGCTGCTGTGCAGGTCTGACCTTTGTTGTTTTTGCTGCATAATTCTCAGTCTGAGATTGAGAATATTTGCCAGCTCTGCTTTAGGTGATAAAAATAACGGTTGGTGGTATTTCCAGTTTTAGAAGAAACGTGCCTTCTGCACAATTTGCAGTGCAATTTTATTTATCCACCACCTCTTGTCCAGTCCGTGAAAATACTGTCCGACTATAAACCGGTCCGTGTTTACATTGAGGCGACAGACGAAACAGCTCGTTAGCATAGCATCGTTAGCATCATAGCATCAGCGTCTAACGCCAGTGCCGTCTCCAAATCAACATCTGTCTGTTCCTGCAACAAGTGAAGGACCTTCATCCTCCAGTTCTGACTGGATACTGTTAAAAATCGCTGCATGTTCCGCTGTTTCATCACCTTAAGCTGAACGCCACACACAGGTGAAGTAAACCCGGGGGTGGAGTGTGTCTCATGTGCGTTTGTATATCTTCTGTGATGCAGAGAAGGAGGAATTGCCAAAAATCTAAATAAAGGGAGAGTTAATAATCATGACTATGTTTACACAAACGTTTACTCGCCATGTGGCGACTAACCATCTAACTTTCACTCGCCAAAGAGAAGAAAATCTTCAGAACTGGAGATTAATTTAAGCCCCTTCAAAATAAAAATCTCTCACGATAGACTCATTCTTCTATCAAGTAAAAATTGTATCGCAATATATTTCACTATTGTTTTATCGCCCCGACCCATCAAAGACTGAAATAAACCTGAATAAATTAAACAAAACTTTAACTGTGAAGATGAAGCAAAATGATGAAGAGGATAATGGCTGTGCTTTACACCTGGTTGATTACACTCGACTGCAGATCGTCAAACAGCTGTGAAATATTCAGTTAATGACTCGTGAGTGAAACATCTGCTGGCGATCAACTGTTCCAAGGGCGGCCACTATGCTCCGACTGAACTATTCGCAAAAGTAAAAGCCCTTCGGGGAACATTTCAGTGTCTTTGAGGTGAAGGTTAAAGGGACACCTACAGGCAAAAACCATGGAGTGCAACCAAATTAAGACAACGTAGTCCAGAGTTGTGACCCAGATGATCAGACTTAACGTAGAAAATTGGTTTTAAATAGGGATTTTATTTATTAGTAAAAGGAAATTGTCCAAAAATGCCTTGGTCTAGATGACTAAATAATTTCCCACTTGACCTGATCGCTGACTGTGCTGTCTTTGGCAAGAAAAACAGCTCTTAAGTGTTTGTGATGACTAATTATGAGTGTTTCTCAAGTCCAAAGGTATTTTGTGCAATTCTTCTTATTTTTTTTAAGGTGTTGCTGTCACAAAAATATGAAAAGTCTTTGTTTTTTCTGATCTCCGGTGATTAGGTTTTTCAAAATTTTCTGGAAAGATTCGTCAATATTTTTTCAGTGTAGAAAAAAGGTTACCACGATTCACAAAGACCTAAAGCATTAGATTTGTAGCCACTTAGATTTAAGTACTCAGTAGTTATTTAGAACATGAATCATTATTATAGCCTTTTTAAAATTAAGAAGCTTTTGGAGTTTCTCTCTATCTGGAAAAAATATATGTATAGCCTAGCTTGGCAGCATTCTGTTGGTTGACTGATTTGCTTTTCTTTGCCTGATCTGATTTACTTCAATTTGGCATCCTTGTCACAAAGGTTAGGTCTTTGGGCATTGTTCAGCTTCACTAAAGCTGTGAAAAACCTATTTTAGCTAACCTCACATTGTTGCAGTCTGTTTATAATACATTAACATAATTAATTAAAATTCTGAATTTCTTGGAAAAAAAATTCTTGTTTTTTCTATTTGTCAGCATGACTCAGCACGTTTGAGCTAGCATAGCACGTACCATTGTAGCTAACCTTACCTTTAGCATGTCAGCATTGTATTTATCAATTGGTGGGTAAATGTTTTGCTTTTTTTCGGATGAATTCACATATTTAAGTTTTTAATATTTTTTTTTTTGGCAGAAAAGTAAATTACATTAAAAAATATGTGGCGTTTATGGCTCTCTCGGCAAAAAAGGTTCCCGACCCCTGATCTAATGTAAAAGGGTTCCATCTGATTGGTCGAATGGATAACGGGATTTATTTAATTCGTTAAATACTTAAAGATTTCATTTATTGTAATTTTCGCAATTTTCACCAACTTTTGCGATATCTATATTACACTGCTCAATATTGCGATGACGATAAATTTGCGATTTATTGTGCAGGCCCAAATTCATTTATCATTCTTGTGGTTAAATGTTTCACTTTTCTATTGCATCTTTGAGCTTTGTTCAGCTCCTCTAGCTGTCCAAAACATATTTTTGGGTAATGAACCTGAATGTTGTTTTATATTTTTAACATTTTAACCAGTCTTTAGTGCTCAAGCATCTCTCTTTTCCCAGGACTGGATTTTTTGGATTTTATTTTAGCATTTAATAGTTAATTATTTATCATTGCTTTCTTGGAATAACTCTTAAACTTTTCCTTGCCAGACAGCTTCCGTTTAAGGGATTCATTGATGGAACACATTGTAGAATAATAAAAACAAATGCAATTTCAGATGGTTTTAGCCACAAAAGAAAGTCAGTCATCTCTTTACACAAAACAGCTTTTGTTCCCAAGATAAATGTGATGATTATATAAAATGATCATTTTGAAAAGGTAAAATACTTCTTCTCAGCAGCGAATGTCTGAAAAGCACAGCCTTTCATTGGATGTTCATTCACTTACTAGAAAACTAAACAGACGTAGCCCACTTTTCAGCGCAGAAACTGTTCCATTTAAATTATTCAATGGACCCTCAACAGCTGTAATTAGGTTTTTTCCTTCCACTATAGGAAATGTTCCAATTAAGACTGCTTATGGCGCAATGTGCGGTGAAAAAAACTGCTGCTGAATTATTTACGCTCATTTTAAAAGGCTGTCGGGACCACGGTGGGCACTAATTGTCTCTTTTTCTCGTGTGTTTTTTTTTTTACTTTTTAAAGTTTTCAACTGCCGTGGACTCACTTGCTCGGCCGGTGGTCCGGAATGGTCCGATCCAGAGAGATTCTGTCACTGAGGTAAGCGTTGTAGCCGTACTTGTCCCGCAGGTGTTTGGCGTCGCTTTCCTCGCCCGGTAACAGCGTGGCAGCGAGGCCGCCTTTACCTCGACCCCCGAAGCCTTCAATCAAGCCCAGGGATTTGGAAAGGCCTGAGCAGAGCAAACAAGAGGAGACCGCACTTCAGGATCCTTGAGTCCGGCTGAGTCACTCACAGTGAGTGGCTGTCAAAACAGGCAAATTCTCAGCTGATTACTGATCAATTTTCAAAATACTTATAAGAAAAACCTAGAAAACAACTTTATTTTTGTTGTGGAACCACAACAATTTGTTTGAGGATGTCAGGGTTAGGGTTAGGTTTTTTTTTTTTTTACCATTATTCAGCTTCGTTACAAATATAGCATTTCAGTCAGACAACTCATGCAGTAAAGAAGATGTATTCCATATTTCTTTTAGTTTGGCATAAGGCTCCGTTCAGACACATAAAACAAAGATCTCCATAGAAAACTAACAGAGCTCACAGCTGGAAGCCGGGGAGGAAGGGGGGGCAAAATGAACGCAGAGCTCATGGAAATGGAAGAAGAGGGATTGGACCGCACACCTGGAACTTAAGTGGGACGCAGAACAGGTGAGTTGATTAGACTGAACTGCCTGAAGGGAGGAGTAACCAGGTAAATGCACTGCTCGAGCTGCCTGCCTGAAATACTCCCAAGGTCGTTCATTTAGTTGCTAATATAGTTTTTGTTTACTTTAATTAACTTTTTCTTCAGCTAATTCATCGACTCATGCTATTGTTTATTCTTGTTTTGGTTAAGTTTACCTTTTTGCTCACTTTCTCTTTTAGCATATTTAGTTACTAGCAGTAGTATTTTAACAAACTTAAACATTGAAGGGCCTACATAATGCAAAATCAACTTTATTTTTAGCTTTTAAGTGTTTTATAATGTTCATTCCTAACAAAAAACAACCCAAAAGCGGTCATCTGATCTGTTCACGCTTTATATTTTCATTCCTCTTAAAACCTGCTCTCTGAGCACCGGCCCCTCCCAATCCATGAAAACGAGTGGGTTCTCACATTGTGACATCACAAAGTGAAGAACAGCCCCTTCCAGGAAGAGTCTGCGCTTCCAGCCCCACCCCCAGGCTAACACACACTTTCTCCGTAGAGCTAGCGGTGACCGGTAAAACGTTTGCTTTTTATTTGCACAAAATATGAGATTGGACCATCGGCTGCAGCTCGCCACACTGGCAGAAGCGCGAATTTGGATGTTGTGGTGTGATTTGGGCGTCAAGAATCAGAACTTTGGCGAAGAAGACGTGTGGCATCAACCGATCATGGACTCATGGCATGTGACCTGTTCAATCAAGGGGTGGAGCCCAAGACCAATATGGAGGAGAATCTGATCGTTCTCCTCTTGAACTTTAGGATATTTTTCTTATTTGTATGGAGACAATAATAAACAATTATTTTAACTCAATTCTTATTTTTATATTTTCCCTCCACTGACTAATGCTGGACAACAATTTGTCCGACTGGGTCAAGGAGAGACGGAAGGTTTTATTTTTAACATGATGACGCCAATAAACCTGATCTCTCAACACCGTCCTTGTCTTCCATGCTTTGTAAATAAGATATAGGTTGTGTCCGAATTCCCACCCTAACCCCTAACTACTATAAAATTATTTAGTGCTACTATGTAGTGCCCTGAATTTGAAAAGCAATTTGGACACCATGCTCACTACTTTTATTTTTTAAACGGCGGATATGACGTCATTGATTTCAGAAAGTTAAAATTTTGGTAAAAACTGTTACGACGCAATGCATTGTGGTCTATATACGCCGATCGAGTAAGCAAAGATGCACACTGGTTTTAAACTGACACCTCTGGGATATTTCAAGGGCACTTGATTTTGGAATTGTAGATTCGGACAACACTACCAAATGGTGAACGCACGATATAGTGCACTATGTAGGGGTTTGGGTGAATTCGGACATTCCCTAAAACTTAGGGTGGTAGCTCCTCCCACACGTGGCGGGAGCGTCTCGTTTATGCACAGGCAGCCATCACTGGGTTTGATGTGCATCAAAGAGAGGCAGCTTTAGAGCCTGTTCTGGGAAACGGCGCCCCCACAGGAGCAGGTGTTGCAACTACAACCGGGTTTAGTGTCTAAATGGACTAAAATAAAACAAAATTCTCTGCACATTTTAAAAACCTTTTAATGTCGTTAATTTAGCATTTGAACATTTTTAAGCATCATCAAAGCCCTTTTTTCATGAATTATTGTCAAATGTTTTGTCTTTGTTTTGGGTCAATTGGAGCCGTTTCTTTTTGATTGTTGCAATAAAGCTCCAGCAGTGAAGCGAACATCTTATCTTTTAGTGTTCTGCTGGACTTCTCCACAGACGAGAAGAAAGAAAGGAAGAAAGGAAGGAAGGAAGAAAGAAAGAAAGAAAGAAAGAAAGAAAGAAAGAAAGAAAGAAAGAAAGAAAGAAAGAAAGAAAGAAAGAAAGAAAGAAAGAAAGAAAGAAAGAAAGAAAGAAAGAAAGAAAGAAAGAAAGAAAGAAAGAAAGAAAGAAAGAAAGAAAGAAAGAAAGAAAGAAAAGTCATTTTTGCGGATTCTACTAAGAGCAAATGGAGCTTTGCGCGCTTTACCGTTCAGCTGGCGGTAAACCACATCCTCCAGAGAGCTGAGCCTCTTCAGCAGCACTTCGTGGCTGATGCTGGGCCCCTGCGCGGTCCCATTGGCCCGGAGCCACCTGCCGTCCGCCGGCGGAGCCTCCGGACCGGCGGCTCGGACGCTGCGGGTGTTGCACTTGGTCCAGAATGTCATGAAGCCGGCGACGGCGAGCACGTTGAGCAGCAGCAGAACCCTCCATCTTCGAAACACAAAAGCCATTAAAAAGTCCGGGCTCCGGGTGCGGGAGGGGGGCCGGTTCGGTAGGAGCCGCGCGTGCAGCAGCGGATCGGAGCTCGCTGGCTCGGCGGCGGCGTGCGTGAGGCTGCGGGGCTCATTCGCGGCGGCCGGTCACATCCGCAGACGCAACGCCGGCATGGACGCTGCTGCTCATAAATCTGCTCTCACCGGCGGGCGCGGGGGTAATTTCAGGTTTCATCCCCCCCCCACCACCCCGCAGAGGAAACGTGGGCGCCGCGCCAACGACTGTCATCCGCGTCACCTCCACCGGTCGACTGCTGTTAGCCGCGCGCGCGGTGGATGAGAGACAAAGACATCTGGATCCTGCAGAGCAGACGCCCCGCGGCTCCCTCCCTCCCCCCGCACCGCTTCCTCTGCGGTGATGCGGCTGGAAACGGCGCGTGGAGGCTCACGGGGATCCGCGCGAGCGCCGCGTCCACATGTCCGCCTTCATCAGTGAGGAGACTGCGCTGACTGAGGGGGGCTTTAAGAGGCGCAGCATCCTCTCCTCCCAGAGAAGATCCGGAAACTGCAGACCCCCCCCCCCCCCCCCACCGCACCCCCACCCCATTGGATGGTCGTTTCCTCTTCTTTTGGGCCTAAAACACAGAATTGATGGAGTTCTAAAACACCAGGGGCGTTTCAGAATGTTTTTCTGGACAGAACACGCTGCGGGCACGCCTAAGCCACCCCGTTATTTCCAATACATTGTTTTTTTCTTTTAAGAAAAGTGAAAGAAAAATGTTTTTAGGCTGAAAAGGGAATCAAGAACAAATAATTAGTCAAAAATTGTTTTTCTTGTAAAAAACTAACTTAAATCACATGAATCTGATTTAGATCAATTAATGAATTATGCCAATAATGTCCACTTCTAAAGGACATATACTCTACAAAATGATGAAAATAATGTAGAGTATCCAAATATCCACATATTGACTCCTCCCCCTCTGATTTTCTAAAAAGGAAATGGGTTCCAAAACACCAGATCCCATAGAATTATATAGAGAAATGAACGGCTGTTACTCATTCTATTGGTCAGAAGTACCATTCTTGCTCTGAAACCTTTTCTGTGTCTTTGTAATTATTTTTTTTTACTATTTGTTTTTGTTGTAAAAGTTTTTCAAGTTCTAAAATGGCTAATCAGTTGTCTCACTAAAAGTAGGTGGAGCCTCTTGACACCAACGCTCAAAACATTTGATTGACAGCTTCCGCATAGCCCACTTTCAAGCGGAAGGGGTGTGGCCTTCAATAAGCTGGCGAGAGCGTTTGCCACAAAGTTGATCTTTTCCCATTTTTCTGGCAGACAGGACCTAAAATGGTAAAATCAAACCTATTTGGTGACATGTTTGAGGCTGATAAACGGACAAAAACAACTGCTGTGATAAAGCTATTGTACATTTATTTGAATCTTTATGTTAAGACAACTCGTCAGCAGTTCACTCTGAACATCTGCAGTTTTAGTCCTGAAGTAACGAAGACAAAAAGGCTGCAGACTCCTAGGAAAGACATCAGCAATGTAAAAGTACCCGGGTCAAAATTACCCGCAACTTCATCGTTGAATAGAAATTTAGCACAGGCGTTCCATGGAAGGTCAGAGTCTGGGTTTTCCACAACAGTTGAGGACTTTGAATGAAGAAAAAGGAAGACCCGTACTTTAGTCAAAACAAAACCAAAGTGGGTTAAATTGACCCGTAACAAGGGTCAATTTTTATTTTAGAGTAGCAGTTTTTGAACCTTTTCCAGACACATCTTAAGGTGATTTTCTAATTTTAGAACATAAAAATGTTACAAAGCATCATCAGTTTAAAGCTCTTATTTTTTTTTAAACTCATTAATCTCAGTAAATCTGTTTGAATCTTACAGAAGATACACAAACCATCTGGCAAAAAGTGTGCATATAAAGTTACATATTTCTATTAGAAATTGTGCAAAAGTGAGTCACACACAAAGATGCTGTGAATCAAGGTGTTTGTCAAACCTGCCGTGCGCTCAGAAACACACCCACTGGGACTTAAAGGCAACCCAGGAGTTTTTGTGTGAAAGATTTGCGGTGGAGGAGATCAAACCCAGTGTGACAAACCAAGAAGGAGATTATCTGTGGGGGGGCTAACAAGGAGGCGAAGACTCGACACGGTGGGGAAAGGTGGAAAAGAAAGGTGGGAGGAGAACAAAGACGCCAGGGAGGAATCAAAATTCAAAGGGAGAAAAGCTCCTGAAGCGGCGGGAAAAGAACAAAAGAAAGAAAAGCAGGAGGGATGGATTGGATGACAGCCGCACTGAAGCCGGCGGGTAAAACAAGACGCTTAGGAGTAGATTGGACTCGATTGGATCGGAGGAGAAGGCGATAGTCTCTGCTCAGGTAGAACCTGCAGGTGCAAACCGGACGACCTTAAAAAACGTGGCTTGAACTGAAGATGACCTTAACCCTTGTGCTATCTTAGATGACCCCACCCTTACATTGACATGTTCTCCCTACCATGACAAAGGTGGATAAAGGTGGAAAGATTTCATGTAATCCATGGACACCAGTGAAGATCACAAATCATTGAAGAAACAAGGTTCAGAGCACTGTCTAGTGGGTCTAGATGACCCCACTCCCAATGGTAAAGTGCCTAGGATAGCATAAGGGTTAAAGTCGTTTTTATCTAGTTAGAGGTTTGTTTCTGGATTGGGAGTGGATGGACCCATGAGAGGCCCTCAACAAAGCTTAGTGTGCCCCTCCCAATCACCATTTTTGGAACATTGATTTGTTGGATTCGTGGATTTTCTACCAACCAACCAGGAGTTTTGAATAACTTGCAGATGAACGGAAAACATTTCACGCTACGTTCACATCAAGCTCAGAAAAAACGATCAACCGAAAGTCAATTTTTGCACTTTTTAGGCTTCTGCGTGCAAAACTGAATCACTACGCAACTTTCTAAGTCTGTTTTCCGGCTCCATGCACAAACACTTGAACGCCCATTAAAAGTTAAGCCAATCAGGGGCTCGGATTTGGTGGTGACAAATGGATGACGTCCTTTTCATTCATGGAAGTGCCAACCGTTTGAAAATTGATCACGGAGGAGAAATGAATAATGAAAATGATGTTATCGAAAATGTTATAAAGTTCCTGCTTATTGTAATAGAGCTGTGAAAGAAAAAGCCTGGAGCAAGACTCACCAGATTTACACAACTTCAACATTTCTTCCAACTGTGAGTTCACACGCTGGTGTCGGGTCAACACTGGACCGGACTGAATGCTAAAGAAGAACCCGTTCTCATCGCCTTCTTGAAGGCGCCTCACAGCGTGTCCATGGCATCAGGATTATTGACAAAAACAGGTGTTTTCCTTAAGCCTTCAGTGTTTTTTTCTTGATTGGTCAGAGTTTGAATGTAACATCAACCGGGAGTTCTCCACCAACATCTGGTCCAGCTGTTGGATTACTGTGGGGAGCCTCCACTGCATGGCGGCTCATGTGTGAGACGAGTGACTTTCAGAGACGCTGTAAAAAGGGAGCGTGAGGAGTGATCCCAGTTTTCATTTCTGCCGCACCATTTTTTTCTCCTCCTCTGGGGGGGGATGTTGTGGCAAACTGACCTTCACGCTGGATTGGCACGGGGTTGTTTTCCGAAGGCTCAGCGGGTTTGTGCAGCAATACGGCAACTAAGGAGTTTATTTAAGATCAGGAGAAGCAGCGAGGAGGCCCGTCAGAACCGCCATGGTGCTGAGGAGCAACGATGGTGGACACATCAGCAAACATTTCACCCTTTAACCCTTGTGCTATCTTAGATGACCCCCCCTTCCATTGAGGTGTTCTCCCTACCATGACAAAGGTGGATAAAGGTGGAAAGATTTCATGTAATCCATGGACACCAGTGAAGATCACAAATCATTGAAGAAAAAAGGTTCAGCGCACTGTCTAGTGGGTCTAGATGACCCAACTCCCAACGGTAAAGTGCCTAGGATAGCACAAGGGTTACAACAAACCGAGGAGGATATGAACCATGTCATAACATTTACACTTTGATTTTTAAAACAATATACGACATTTTAACGTGGAGGTGATTTGCTGCGGCGCCCCCTAAAGGCGACGGAGAGATTTCTGAATTTCTTCAATAACCTGTGTGAACATTTTGATGATAAAGATGTTGGTTTTTACAGAATTCCACAAGTAACAGAATAAATTCACGGTTTCGTAGAGAGACTCCAAACAGAGGGTGAGATCTCTTTCCATGACCCTTTTCTTCTCGCCCTCCATCCTCACGAGTACCGCTCTGTGGGGACAGGAACCGCTGCATCGACTCGATTCCAGCGGGATTACCGCTACAGAACCAGATCTCCAAGTTCACCCTTTGACTGTACATAAGACCTGGACTGAACGTCTCCTCCCCCCTGGCGTTCCAAACAGGAAGTACCTGCTGGTTCCAAGAAGCCAAAATCCCATAGACATCTATAGAGGAACAGCTGTTACTCATTCTATTGGTCAGGATAACCATTCTGGCTCTGATCCTTTTTTTGATATCTTGATAATCCTCTTTTTTTTCATATTTTGTCTTTATCTTTATTCTTTATCGCAAATTAGTCAATTTATAAACTGACCAATCAGATGCCTCAGTAAAAGTAGGTAGAGCCTGCTTGCCCCCACATAACCCTTGTGCTATCCTAGGCACTTTACCATAGGGAGTTGGGTCATCTAGACCCACTAGACAGTGCTCTGAACCTTTTTTCTTCAATGATTTGTGATCTTCACTGGTGTCCATGGATAACATGAAATCTTTCCACCTTTATCCACCTTTGTCATGGTAGGGAGAACACCTCAATGGAAGGGTGGGGTCATCTAAGATAGCACAAGGGTTACACCAGATTTTTCCGAGCTCGCCTTCAAGTGGTAGTGGTGTGGACTTCCAACACGGTTGTCATAGAAACGAAAACCCAATGACTGCTCACTGATATGTCTGGCTCCAACATGGCGGCGTCTGTGTTGTGAAAATAATGGCGACTAAAAGGACTTGATTTGGTTGCAGTTGGAAGTAAACCATTTTGATGTCACACTTGCTCAGTTCAGTTCTCAGATTAGCCAAAGAGCGATTAGCCATGTGGGCGGGGCATGAGTAAAATGATCGTCCTTGTGGTGGAAACAACTTTCATCCCAAGGTCAGTTCACGAAGCTTCGGGGCTTCAGAAAGCAGTGAGGAAAAGGTCATTATGAGACATTTGTTTGAGGTCATGAACTGATGAAGAACATTCTCCTCTGGGAATTATGGAATTATCATTTAAACCAGACCTGCCCCCAACCATCACACTACCACCACCGTGTTTGACTGCTGCTCTGATGTTCCTGTTGTTCAGCAGTCTTTCTCCATGAGCTCTTCTATGCATCCATGTTCGTCCAAAAGTCTGACAGTTGGATCGTGAACTTTGACCACATGTCCATCTGCTTGTATGAGCTCCTGCTTGGTTCTTGGACTCATTTTGAGTTCATCTCGGTGTGATTTCAAATCTTTATATTTTGTGATGAAACCCCAAAAACAAACTACATAAAAAGATCAGAGATGAGGAGGAGGAGTCCTCCCTGGAGAGACTGAACCAAAAGTGACTGAAGAACCTGGGAAGGAGCTTCTCAGCCGGAGCAGCTCCCCCCTGATGCACAGCAGGACCTCAAACAGCCTGAGAACCCCCCCCCTAAAGCGGCCTCCATGCATGCTCCTCCACAAACCGGAACGTGCATCACCTTCAGAAGACAAACTCTCCTCCTGACCTCGGATGTCCTGAGAGCTTCAGAGAAATGAGAACAGAAATGGACTTTAAGGGCAGAAATCTTCACGTCAGGTCATCACATTTATTTCAGAGTTCCTCTGGAGCAGCAGGACCCTGCGGCTGCTGGTTCCAACACGCTGCCGGTCTGAGGATCCTTTCACAATAAGAGCTGGTGATGTCATCCTCTAGGAGGCTTTTAAAACACAAGTCTGTAAAGCTCTGCTGGACCTCCTCAAACTTCAGTCTGTCCTCCTGAAGCTGTTCCTCAGCTGTCGAACCTCCTCAGCCTCCTCCACCGCAACTCGTCAGCAGTCGGCTCACTGGGCAGGTTGAAGCCGTACGGTGGCGGCGCTCCTCTCTGGTAGTTTTGTCCTGAATAAAAAGCGTTTTGGTCAGATCTGAGCTTCTGGACGAGCCGCTCACCATCCCTCCAGCTCCTCACCTCTGTCGTTCAGACTGTTCCTGATCGCCGCCTCCAGCTGCTCCTCCTCCGTCAGCCCTCCTGTGTAGGATGCCGTGTAGGGCGGCGGGGGCTGGAAGTTTCCAGAGTGTCCTCCTCCGAAGCCGCTGGAACCTGGAATCGCAGGATGAGGTCACAAACAAATTCTCTGGATTTCACTAAAGCAGCAGAGAGATGGAGTCCCGGTCTGAGCGCGCTCACAAAGAACCAGCGACATTTATGCAAACTGAGCGCCAAAGAAAAAAAAAACCTTAAACGACAAATCAGCTGATCACTTTTTAACTTTTGAGTTGTTCTGTTTTCTGCACCTTTATTCAGGTTTCTTGCATCCACGTGAATACGTCTAACCTCCGATCTGCAGGTTCTGATACCGTACCTGAGCCGCTGAAGGTCGGGCCGGCCCGGGACCTTTGTCCAGTCCAGCTCACGAACTCTGCAGGACAAACGCAAAAAACAGAAAACATTTCCCTTCAAGCAAACAGTTGATTTAAGACTCTTTTTTTTTAAAGGGGTTCAAAGTAAAACTGCTTCAACATTCGGTCTCATTTAAAAAACATTTCTTCTGCCCAGAAGCACCTGAACGGACATCAGTGCATCATCTGCATAAAAACGTGACCCAAAAAGATTCAAATGGATTCATTTTAATTAATTAATGCTAATTACTTGCCAGAAAGATTACTTTTTTTCTCATCTAAATATTCCACAATAAGAAAACTTTTTACATCTCACCAGATTTAAACTTTCTTTGAAATCTTTAGATTTGGTCCACAGGCAGATTTTTGGTCTCACAAAGTGAAAACTTCATTTATTTTCTAAACAAATGTCCGTCTTTTTGCTTAGAATCAGACGGAACATTACATCTTTATTTTTGCAGTTTCTAGGTTTATGCAGCAGCAAAGCATCATTTGTGAAAGAACTTTCAAAAGCTGAGTCCGGGTTGGAACTGTAAAGGCCCGTACACACTGGGACCAATATTCGCCAGGCGTTATTCGCCAGCGTTTTTCGCCACATTTTTTGTGTTCACACCCAGGGGATTTTCGCTGACGATGCGCCAAGCGAACATGCAATTTCATTCCCTGACATTAGATGGCGCTTAATGTAAACAGAAATACTCCTGTACACAAGGTGGCGCTGCGAAACTTTACGCTTCTTAAAGTCGCTTTTCACTCAGAAGAAGAGAGCAGGTATTTACGTGCCTGTCAGAATCAAACAAAGAAAACATGAATATTTCAAGCATCAGTAGCTCCAACTGGTGTTTGGTTCGGGGATATTTTAGAATGTCCATCATTATTTCTTCGCGGCAGTGTAGACGCTACTTGGCGTCTATCTTCTTCGCTGGTATGTGTGCTCAGCAAGGCAGTTTTGTGTTTGAGCGCCCCCAAGTTGTGTTTTACTGTAACTTCAGAAGCTCCAGACACGTGAGCAAAAGCGCCATTCTCATTGGTCGAATAGATTTCGACGCGACGCGTCAAAAAAAAAACCCAACCTGAGGCGTTTTTTTTTTGACGCTTTGACGCGTGGCGTTTTTTCGCGTCGGTGTGCACACTCACATTGGTGCCCTTTGTTTAGTCACGAGGCGTTACGTCGGCGAAAATCGCGCGCGAAATTCGTCCCGGTGTGAACGGGCCTTTAGGCTGGATCTTTGGGGTTCGACTTCTGGACTTCACTCAGGAACCTCTGAGAAGGAAAAGCAGTGCAGGAAGTCAGAGTATTCCCTTCATTTCCATCAGGCTGTGCAGGAAAAGCTGAGGATCCGTTTGTTCAACAAACGATGCTGCTTTCTGTCAGATTTTCAGAAAAATCTCACGTTTGAAGGAAATTTGATTGAAGCTGTTTGGACGAGAGATAAAAAGTATTTTCCTGTTTTCTTACCATTAAAAAGTTTGTGATGTTTCAGCATGAACTCGAAATTTCACATCCATCAGTTTCCTCTCAAAACAGTCTGTGACCCCCCCCCCCCCCAAATAAAGGCCGTTCCAATTCCAGTTTCTTTGAATCTTTTCCTCTTTTGTTGTTTTGATCTCATCTCCAGGCTGAGATGCAGTTTTTGCTTTACAACTGTAAGCTCCAGGTTCAAAGGTCACCGATGGAATCCGACTACGCCGTGACGTATTTGAGAAACGTGGAAAAACTCAAACCTGCGCATTTCTTCATGAGGGTCTTCAGCGGTCCCGCCGTGTACAGCAGACCCACCAAAATTCCTGCCAGGTGACCAACAAAAGAGGTTCTGCAAAGGCAGGACAAGAAGGAACCACACCGTTAAACAACGCTGCCGCCTGCTGGACACTTTAAGACACTTCCATCTGCATTTACTACAACAATTCCATTTTATTTGTATAGCCCAAAATCACAACAACAGTCGTCTCGATGGGCTTCGTGTGGATAAAAGTAGAGATCACGAACACGTCTAACTCAATAGAACAACACCGTCCTCCTGTCAGGACGGAAGGTTTCAGGTGCTTTGGGTTCCAGGTAACTCACCCGGGGGAAGTGATGTGGATCAGCACAAGCTCCACCCAGCTGACGTAGCGGTTGGAGACGGGGATGCCCATGACGTAGGTCACTCCTCCGGGGTGGTAATGGTTATTGAGCACCTTCAGAGCAAACAGGACGCCTACAAACACATTTATGAGACGAGGTGAGGAGAACTTACAGGAAGTTTACTTAAAACGGGGGTGGGGCTTTCTCTGTCACCAGACTTTGGCTGTGTCCGAATTGCCGGACACAACCTTTAACTAGACTCCGCCCCCTTCGGCCTTTGACCTTTACAATCCACTTGTGGTTTCTGTAGAATTGTATTCATTGCTCCTATTTAGATTTTTACCTGTACGACTAAATTTGTTTTGACATTTCTAAACCTTATTTATCCATGTTTGTTTTTCTCACTTTTGCTATAAAACATAATAATAATAAAGCAGACAAGGAGCTTAAATTGAATCAGGGATGTGTTTTATTAAAACCAATGTCTGATGTGTGAAACTGCTGCATGTTCCTGAAACAATCGCGCTTCTCTCCAGCTAAATTTACTGTCAGCATCTGTTAGTGAATTCAGCTGTTGGCATTTCAGTGAAGCTATTTGGGGCCATTTTTAGGGTTTATCTGACATGAAGTTTAGTTGTCTTTGTAGTATCAACAAAAACAAAACACGCTCATTTGTATCTTGTTTTTTTAAATCTTTCTAATGTTTTAGTTCTATGTAAGGTTAGCTGTAGTCTTTAGTCTGAGCATTTCCGGCTCTACTGTATTTCTCATCAGGCCCCACATTTTCTTCCCCTTCAGAGCTGCCCTGTAACATTAATGATAATGGCAGTTTAGTGTTTTCCTAACTTCAGTGAATGCAGCACACGCACACCCCTGATCCCCCCCCCGCTTTTTGTCCAACTGCTGAACTTTTGAGCGATCCAGACTGACGAAAAGCGGGCACCCGATGGTTTTTTTGTAGAGAAAAAAATAAGTGGGACATTTCTGTTCTTATGGTGCCAAACCGTGGTGTAAACATGACATCATTTCCGCTGACATGAGGTCACAAAGCGTGTGGTAAGAGCGTCATATCGGTCATTAAGCACCACGGACGACGAGAGGCTGAACACAGAGGTCCAGAACCACCTCATCCTTTATGATACTGCACATCGACAAAAAGGACAGAGCCTCATCCGTAGACAGTCATCTGCCGTAGCTGGACCGCTCCGGCGGCTGCACCCAAGCTGGACTGGATATAGTGGGAGGCCAGGGTTACTCTGCAGCACCATGTAACCCTTGTGCTATCCTAGGCACTTTACATTGAGAGTTGGGTCATCTAGACCCACTAGACAGTGCTCTGAACCTTTTTTCTTCAATGATTTGTGATCTTCACTGGTGTCCATGGATTACATGAAATCTTTCCACCTTTATCCACCTTTGTCATGGTAGGGAGAACACCTCAATGGAAGGGGGGGGTCATCTAAAATAGCACAAGGGTTAAAAGACGTCAAAAGATGATCAGAGTGGACTTTAACATTTTTTGAAAGCAAAGCGGGACATAAACACATTTTAGAGGCGTCCTGTGTATTCTGTTGTTGACCTTTTTTTGACTGAGGTCAGGAAAGGATTTCCTGTGGCTTTGTTAAAAATGGTACCTGAGAATCCAACGGCGCACGCTGCACTGTAAGACTGATCCTGGGTCAGCTCCGTCAGCAAGCCCTCCAGCACCAGATAAACGCATCCGGTGAGCAGAGAGAAGACGGACAGCAGGTAGAGGAACCACGCCCCGCCCAGCCGCCGCTCCAGCCGGACCCCCTTCCACAGGAAAGACACCATGTTGAAGTAAAGGTGGAGGTCATCGGCGTGGTGCACGGGGGACAGCAGGAGTCGACGCCAGTCCTTATACCGGTAGGCTTGATGAACGCTGATGCAGGTCTGAGGAGCAAAACGGGGATCAGGATGGAAACTGGTTCTGAACCGGTTCCAACAGTCGGGGGCTTACCTTCATGAGGGGGGCCGCGGGGAACAGATAAAGGTACACGTTGAGGGCCATGACGGCCAGCGTGACAGGGGGGATCCTGTCCAGGCCCACCTGGAACACCTGGGAGGCCAGGAGCAGCAGCCCCAGGTGGGACCTTCTATCTCTGCCTCGCATTCTGTCCACAGGGGGGAGCCACAGAGTCACAACGTTTACACCAGGAATCTGAGAGAACAAATGTGCGGATTGTTGACACGGTGTGAGTCTGTCCTCATTTCCAATCATTGTTTACGCTCTCCCCCTCTAGCTTACAGCCCCTCACACCCCCAACCCAACATTAGCGGTGCAACAAAAGCAGCGAGCGACATCGGAGCCATCCAGCCGTACAGTTTAGATCCAGATTCCAGCTCAGACCAGGAAAACCAAGACGTTCGTGGAACTACCGGGTTTTTCGGGCTATGATTCACTGGGCGGGTACAGTTCGGCCGAGTGCACAGCTAACACTGAGGAGCAGCTCATGTGGAATTCTTTTTAAAGCAACAACCACTAGAGGGCAGTACAGGTATGCATCAGTCTTACGCCGAGGTAAAGAATTCAACAGATTTAGTGATTTGAAGTGACATTAAGGGTTTAGGTGACTTGTTGGTGTGTTCTTTTAACTGAATAATTGTTTATAAGCCGCGCTAATATATTAAATACCTCCAATGCCTCAAGAAGCTAAATAAGCCTCAGTGTGTTACGGTAGTGCAGAGTGGAGATAGTCTGTTCTCTACGCCATTACTATGATTTGACCATAAAGTCCGTTCTTGTTTCCGTATTTTGTTGAATATATTTCTTCCAAAAGTGCAACTTCTATTTGATTTTTCTTCTTCATTGTGTGTTTTTTAGCTGCTGGGACTTTTACTTCACAGTAGGGTTGGGTGATAAAACAATAAATATATTGCGATAGAACTTTTTCTGGGTAGAAGAATGCGATAGACGTTTGTCTTGAAGGGTCTGAAATTAACACTCTCAAGTTGTGAGCATTGTCTCCTCTTTGGCGAGTAAAAGTTAGAGGGTTAGTCGCCGCATGGCGGGTGAACGTTTGCGTAAACTTATTCATTAACTCTCCTTTAGGTGAATTTCTTCCGTTCTCTCCTCCTCCACCGTCTGCGTGCCATAAACAAACCAACAGACAGACGAGTAAAAACACGGACCGGTTTAAAGTCGGAAAGTATTTTCGCGGATAAATTAATTCATTCATTTTCTAAACCTGTTTTCTCCCTTTCGGGGTCACAGGGCTGCTGGAGCCTATCACGGACGCTCATGGGCGAAGGCAGGGGACACCCTGGACAGGTCGCCAGTCTGTCGCAGAGCACGGAAAAATACAACTAGATCAACTCATAGAACATAAATTAATACGGGCTGAGCAGTTTTTTTTTTAGATCATGCGATCATTTTTTTAATCAGGCGATAAAGATGTATATTACGATATAAACCAAATAACTGCATTTATCAAATTTGAACAATCTGCTCCTAAGACAAATAACCATCAGCAGATTTAAACATCCAACAGTTGATCTGAGAATTTGAAACTTGAAAGCTTTTTCTTTAATCGTGTTCCTTCAGTTGTTATGTCGAAAATATGACAGAAAATGAACATTAAAACCTAAACAACCTGCTGATGATTACACAGTGTTCTAATTTGACCAATACAGTTATTTGGATTGCATTGTGATATATGTCGTTCTCGCCCAGCATTATTTCTGTCACAAATATGATTATTGTCTCGATTCACAACAATTTGAATAAACAAAAGCTGAATTTTCCTCATATGTGTCCTCCATCAGCAGAAAAATGCTACAAGAAGATGTTAAAAACACAGCTTTGCTTGGACTGTGTCTGTGAGGCGTATGAATAGGTTTTCACATCATTTGAGATGTTTAGTCTGTTTTTATTTGTATTCTCCAGGGGGCGGGGCTTCCTGTGCTGTGAGGCGTACATTAACCCAGTTTGTGTCCAAGTTTGAACCCAAACCCAAAGCTTTTCTCCTTTTTGTGTCTCTTTAACGTAAAACTGCTCCTGTTTTTATGTTTTAGCCTTAAGGCGCTTTAAATGTTAGCTTTAAGGAGAAACATTCGTCAAGTTTTAACTTGTAATCCATAAAGTTTGGTCAAAGCAAGTTAAATCTGCTCTGCTGGATGCTGTTTATTTACAGGTTTTAACTTTTAACTCTTAGTGAATTATGTTAAAAACTGTTAAAAGGTCATGATTAGATAAGAAATGTTGATGATTGTCGATTGAAAAATGTTTTGTGTTAAACTTCAAAAACAGACCAGCAATAATAATTCAAACATGTAAACAGTTTTTTTAACCAAACAAACAAAAACTTTATAAATTACCCTTAAAATCATAAATAAACTTACTTTGTAAAGAAAAATAGCGATGATAAAAGTTACTTTGTCTTCAGTTCCAGCTTCCTCGTCTCCAGCTATGCTAAGCTAATGCTAACGCCGCCGCGAGTTCACCGTTAAATCCGGTAAATCAGCGGGAAAATCTCTCCGGGGGTTCTCTGCTCTCACCAAGTAACGGGACTGCCGGTACCGGACGTCTTTAGGAGACGTCAGCAGTTGATTTCAGGGCGTTTCATCACTTCGGACGGCCGCGAGGCCACGAGGAGGAGCGTCCCGGGTTGTCACGTGACAATAACAGAGTGACGCAATGACGCAAAAGCGCAGTTTAACGCAACCATAGCCTGTGTCCGAATTCCCTTTCCAATCCCAAATTAAAATAAATAAATAAATAAATAAATAAATAAATAAATAAAAACGAAACAAAAAACAAAACTATATAATTTATAGTGCCCTGGATTATAAAAGAAATACGGAAACTCACTACGTTAAAAAAAAAACTTTATGAAACAGCATTCCAAAGTACAAATCACATTATCAAATAGATCCTCACAAACATCAGAAGCAATGACCAATGTTACCTTTCCAAACAATTAAATAATTACAGTATATAAAAAAATTACAGGGACACAGTTAGCAAAAAGGAAGTTTGCTAGTAAGAAATAAAATAGCTAATAACAATAAATAAATCAGAAGAGGGATTAATTCATCAAACAAAAAAGCACATATTGTTCCAGTGTTACATGCACTGGACGAACTAATCCTTTTAACAGATTTAAAAAATTGAAACATCTTTATCATAAATCCAGTAAATTTTGGATTTTTTTTTTTTTACTCTCCACTAATGTGTGTGCAATTTAGATTGGAAGAAAATTACAAATTAATCCTATTTTCCACCTTTTTATCATCAGAGTTGAAATTTGTAAGAATTTGTTATAATAATAAAGGTATAATAATATTACTTTTTAATTTGATTTTTACAAATCGTTCTAATTGGTTCCAGAATTCAAGGGAGAATTTAGAAAAGGCGAAGAACTGATTTGGGGGAATCATTACAAAAACTACAATTATTTTCTATATTTGAGAATTTGGATAGAAACATATTTGTGGGGTAAACGTTATGTAGAATTCTTTTGATGTAGTTCTTTAATTTTGTTATTCATACAGAATGTATTTCCAATGGATGTCATTTAAAAGGTTGTTCTAATAAATTTCTCCTATAGGAGAAATTTTTCTTTTTTGATTTGATTTATGTATTTATCTATTTTAAGTATTGTAGTCAAAGCAATAAAGAATGTACACAGATTTATAAAACTCGTTAAAGCAACGATGAAGTGCATAGATTAAAAGAACAGAAAATAAAACAGACAAAAAGTCATTTAAACCACATTTGCTTAGTTAAATTCAGTGATCATTAACTAAAGTAGAGCTTGATTTATTGCTTGAAAAAGGAGCAAGTTTATATAATCCCACCTATTGAGTTAATTCATTGTATAGTTTTACAGTTTTTGTAATCCAGTTCTGATCTGAAAGATTATTTTTAAGTAAAAAAATCCAGTGTCTATTAATGATCGATTATCGTGGTCATCCATTCGTTTTTCATACTTTCAAAAACTTTTAACATAAAACCTTCAGTTTAGCCCAAATGTGATTTGTTGAGAGTAAAATAGAACATGAAGATGTAAAATATTTAGACATACTTTGGAAAAAGTGAAAACATTTATAGAGAAAAAGATCAAATCTTTTGGGTAGAAGAAGCCATTTGGTTTTTCTGTCATTTGGCAATAATTCAAAAAGACGTTAAAATGTGATGGAATTCAAATTAATGAACGTTTTAGGAGGAGACTTTTTGATTGGCTGGAAGCTCCAGGTCTTTACCTACAGCGGATTTAAAACCATGACAAACGTTTCTATGTGGAAATTTGAATCAAATTAAAGACAGACTGACATTTCAGAGCGACTCCCTCAGTTATACAGCAAAACAATCAAACTGGATAAATAATCATGCTGCTCCATCAGTCGGTGTGTATGAAGAGGATTTTGTGTAACGTTTTACTGCAGACGGCCTTTTCCGGTTCATTAATACTTTGTTTGTTTTATTGCAGACTTTAACATTTGATTAAAAAGTCAAATTTCTGTAAATGTGATCAAATGATAACTTTATCCACTCAGGAAACGTTGAGCGTGTGTTTTCCGGAATCCTGCAGTCTCCTCCTCTCACTGGGCCTCAGAGCTGGACCGTCATCAGCAGGAGGGTTTCTCTTGGGTTCCCGCAGCCGCCTGCTCTAAAAAGACACGATTCACGGTTAAACCAGTAACTCGAGTGACGGCGCACGACGAGGACGAAGGCTGTAGTACCTTAAAGTAGACGTAGAGGGCAGATGTTGAAACCGTCATCATCAGCAGCACCACAACATGTCTGATGATGAATTCATTCAGAGAAACTGAAACTGAAAAGAACAGAGACTAAATGAATGCTTCAAACTGTTGTTGTAATGTTGCACCCAGAATGAACCGTCTTCTTCTGCCACAGGTTTGACTTTGAAATGTCGAACCCCTTTGGCCCTAGTCACTACTGCCCCTACGGGTGGATAAGGGCTGACCGTGGTCGAAAAATGGGCAAACCTGCGTGGCCCGTACAAAATATCTAAGTTGTGGACCGCTCACTGAGAATGTTCAACCACAATTTTTTTACGAACATGCCGTACAGGTCGTAGTTGAGACGCAGGCGTGTTGTACAAATAGTTCCCATTTTCAACCCCTTCCAGAACCTGCAGACGGCCCGAGGAGCCCATTACTGTTCCCTGCGCTCCCTCCGTGCAGCCTGACTGTTAGAAATGAAACAGAGTGTAGGTTATGTGGACATCTTACTGCCACTTATCACGCGCGGCGTTCACATGGTCGGTACGGATTACGCATTTCACTATTGACTGGAGTTACTGGACGACAGCATCAACCGTCTGTCATAAGACCGTATAACTTCCATCAGCCTTATGAATACTTCACGACAGTTTAAATTAGATCTGTAGATTTATTCTTCTAAATTTGAGTTTGAATGAAAAACAAAACATTTTGGTAGTATTTTTGATTTCTGTGACATGTGTTTATAATCCCAACACAGAAACGGTTCTAAATCTACACTCACACCGCCCTCTGCAACACGCGTTCAAGTGACCACTTTCAATGAAAAGTCCATGTTAACATGGATATATTCATTTTGGGCTTCCGCGTTCAGGACTCTTGTGTTTACACGTAGCTGCCTACCTTTCTGAGATTATCTACTTACAAAACGTGGCGTTGAACGCGTGTTGAAAGTTCAACCAGGTTGAACCAAGAGATTTGTTAGTGTTTTATAACCCTTGTTCTATCTTAGATGACCCCCCCCTTCCATTGACATGTTCTCCCTACCATGACAAAGGTGGATAAAGGTGGAAAGATTTCATGTAATCCATGGACACCAGTGAAGATCACCAATCATTGAAGAAAAAAGGTTCAGAGCTCTGTCAAGTGGGTCTAGATCAGTGTTTTTCAACCAGTGTGCCGCCGCACACTAGTGTGCCGTGGGAGATGGTCAAGTGTGCCGTGGGAAATTGCCCTCATTAACTGATCTAAAAACATTTTCCATCTCCAGGATATCAGCTCTTTGTTCATCCAAACAGGCCCTGATAAAACACTGAGTAGTTAGGAATATAAAAGATCTTAAAATTACTTTTTCTTTGTGTTTATTTAATTCTATTAAAGAAATTTTAATACGAATGACGCTACCGCGATTTCCCTGCAGCTATGACAGTTTGCGGAAAAGTCCCGTCCCTTTAACTGTCTCCACCAATCATTCTTGAAGGCTTAATCACACGTCATCAGTCTGACCAATCAGAAGTGCTTAAAGTCTTCACTTCCTTGTTCTTAATTCTGCTGATAAAGTCGCTCAGTTCTAACAAAAATACCTGCTAAAGCTCTTCTTTAGCGGTGTAGCTTTCCACAGAGTCCGGTGTCAGACCGTGAAACAAGTGGACAATACAATGAAGCTCAGAGACGCGAGTCTTTCTGCAAGTTTTCGGCAGTTTTCACACTACATCTCCCATGATGCATTGGCTTAAAGGTGTCCCAGCGCAGTGTCCCAGCGCACAATGAGTTGTCCTTGCGAAACGCTTTGAAACCACAACAAACAAACAGTTTCTAAATTTTCTAATTTAACTTTCATTTCATCTCTTAGAAAAAACAGCCGCAACTTCCTGCTTTTCCGGCCACAATTATCACAAAAATGCACGTGAGATTGCGGGGGGGCTGTCGATCAAGACCATGAATCTCTGTTTTTTTTTGTTTGTTTTTTTGGATGCTGGTGTGCCGCGGGATTTTTGTCAAGGTTAAAGTGTGCCGTGGCTCAAAAAAGGTTGAAAAACACTGGTCTAGATCAGTGTTTTTCAACCAGTGTGCCGCGGCACACTAGTGTGCCGTGGGAGATGGTCAAGTGTGCCGTGAGAAATTGCCCTCATTAACTGATCTAAAAACATTTCCCATCTCCAGGATTTCAGCTCTCTGTTCATCCAAACATCCTGATAAAACACTGAGGAGTTAGGAATATAAAAGATCGTAAAATACCTTTTCTTTGCGTTTATTTTATTTTATTAAAGACATTTTGATAAGAATGACGTACCGCGATTTAGCTGCACCTTCGGCTGTATTTTGGAAAAGTCTCGTGTTGGGGGGGTTAATCACATGTCATCGGTCTGACCAATCAGAATTGCTTAAAGTCTTCACTTCCTTGTCCCGAGTTAGCTCGTAAAGTCGCTCAGTTTCGACAGAAATACCAGCTAAAGCTCGTCTTTAGCGGTGTAGCTTTGCACAGAATCCGGTATCAGACCGTGGAACAAGTGAATAAAACAATGAAGCTCCGAAAAGCGATCTTCGGCCGTTTTATGCACTACATTTCCCATGATGCATTGGGTTGTGAGAGTGACAGCGCAAAAGGAGATCTGTTGTTAAACGTCTTCAAACTAACGAACACACAAACTGTTTTTAAATCTTCTAACTTAACTTTTATTGCATCTTTTAGAAAAAAACAGCTGCAGTTTCCAGCTTTTTCTGTAACAATTATCTCAAAAATGCATGTGAGATTGTGGAGGGGCTGTAGATCAATACAGACTATGAGTTTCTCCTTTTTTTTTAATTTTTGGATGCTGGTGTGCCGCGGGATTTTTTTTAAGGTTAAAGTGTGCCGTGGCTCAGAAAAGGTTGAAAAACACTGGTCTAGATGACCCAACTTCCAATGTTAAAGTGCCTTGGATAGCACAAGGGTTAATGTTGATCAAACGGTTTGTGTCCGGCTGGAATTGTATGACACCAAGTCTTTCACAGATGGGAATAGAGCTGTGCAACAAAAAGTCTGGAACAAGATTCACCAGATTTACTCCACTTTGACATTCTGCACCAGGACCCTTCCAACATGCGTCAATTAACAGTAGAAGAAGAAGAAGCACCTCCCTGCTTGTCCGGGGTTGTCCAGAGTAAACACCTTTTGCTAAAAGTGCGTCACACGCCCGGTGTGAACGTAGCCTCAGAGGAAACTAGAACGATGGGGAATGAAGTACCTAAAACAGTGAGACTCAGCGGCTGGCTTTGGAGCTGAAGGTTCTGTGAGTTGATCTGGACGTGGTGAACGCAGATGTAATCTCCTTGGTGGAAGTAGCTCGCCTCAAAGAACGAGAAAAGGGCGGAGCTATTGGCAGCCGGCAGGGTGTTGTTCAGACTTGTGGTGGAGTTGAGAAAGATGAGCCGGAAGACCCCGCCTTGGTACAGATCATGGGAGGAGCAAGTGATGGTAAAACTGGTACCAAAGAAGACCTGTAACCCCTGATTTCTAGCCTTGGAGACCCCGCTGGTGGAAGAGATGGAGATGTTTGGACTTTCCAGGGAATCTGTAGGAAAGAAGTGAAACTGTCAATCCAGACTGAGCGGAGAAGTTCCTTCATTTACGGATGTCACACGGATACTTTCAAAGCTTCTACTGAAGGAAACACTTCAGATATGCTGATTGGATCAATTCAGTTTCAAATCCAAATAGGCCTGAGGAGAAAACATACATTCATTCTAACAATGCTCGATGCCCGCCCTTAACCCCTTAGCGCCCCGGCCGTGGAACAACCGGGGGGGGGGATCTGACCCCCTCGCCGCTCCGCCATCACAGACACCACTTTTCTGGCATTAAACCAACATTCCATATTTAGATTAGGATCTTAAATGAAAGCGTCTTTAATGAAACACGTTTAACGAGTGTTTCTTCTAACGAGGGCTCAGCAAAAACCGTTTTCTCCGTTTTTCTGTTCATTGTGGTTCATGTCAGTTAGAAGAGGAAGAATAAATATTCTTTACCATAAGGATGCAGCTCGACTGCTGTGGAGCTTCACCTAAATCCAGATGTTTTTATATCCCAAAACTGCTTATTTTATGACAGAGTCAACAACATTTGACATGTTTACCATCATCTGCTTCACTTAGTTTCCTGCACTCTTTGCAAAATCATAATTGTACACATTTGAACTATCAAAACTTCATTGTTTCTGCTTTTATGTCAATAGAAATGGATGTTTTTGGGTGATAGGATCTGATGATACTGACCTGAACAGGTGATCTCCACATTCAGAGGCTTAATCTTGCGTACATTTGATGACTTGGGGATTAAAGGGTTGTCGGGTCTGTCTGGAAAGGTATCGATTCTTTTTATAGACACCACAGAGCCACAGTTGAGCGATTTGCACGCACCATCCGCAAGCTCAAAGTTCCACCTGGGGAGAATATCGTATTCAACTTCTGCTTCCCATCTTTCCTGCCTCTTCCTCTCCAGCCAGCCAGTGCAGCGGCTGGCTCCTCCCACCAGCCTGACCTCCTCTGAACCTGCAGGTCACAGACACGACTTCAGTGGCTTCAACACAGCTGACGGTCAGTCAGGATTCTGGTTTTTACCTGAAGGGAGTTCAGCACAGAGTCCTGGGGAGAAACCAGAAACAGGGGGAAGCATCAAGACTCGGTCTACGTCAGCTGAGTTCATCACAGCTCCAATCTTTGATTCAGTTTAGGCAAAACGGAGCAAAAAGACATTTCCATCACGAGGCTGTGATCAAATATTTCACACTCGTTCATTAGTGAATCCTTTAGAAACAAACCCAAATTTCCTGTTTTCATGTCTTCACTGCAGCTTTTTCATGAATACCATCCAGAGAAGTTCTCTCTTTTTTCCATCTGAGCAGGAAAAACATCCGGAAAGCTTCTGATGTCAGATCACACATGCATTCACAGACGAAGAACAGAGTCGTACCTGAACCGCAGAGAGTCACCAGCAGCATCATGGCTGGATGATCCATGTCCTCCGAGTGTCTCCAGTCCACATTCATGTCTGCTGCCCCCCCCCCCCCCCAAACTCTGCGGCCCCTTTTTATCTCTGACCAATGACGGCTCAGAACGTGTTTCACAACGCAATAACTGAAGAACCGTCCGTCAATGTTATGAGTTTTTGAGCTTCAGAAATAAAAAAAAAGTTGAGCAGATTTTAAACCTTTTTGACTGAAATCAGTGGTTCAGGTCATTTTAAAGATGTGAACTGTTGGAGAACAGAAGAAACTGATCAGACTGGGAGGAATAAAAGGCCATGAAACGAGTCTGGAATGAAAAACAGTAAAAAAAAAAAAAGGAGAAGATTCCTGAGATGAGCAGCGACCGAGTTCACTGAAGGCAACTTAGAAAATATTTACAAGAATTGAATTATATGGATGAAGTGATTGGTTTTTCTACAACAGTTTTACCTTCTTTTACGTTTGCAGGACATCAAATTCCTTTCAAAATAAAATGCACCCTGTGTCAAATGAGAGCCTCCTGCCGCAGAAGACTTGAGATAAAAATACTAAAAAATCGAGTCAAACACGGATAAGAATCTGTGCTTAAAGCTTATTCTAATGATGAATCAGTTTTCTGAAATGTTAATCTAAACATTGACGACAATTTAACTAAAACAAATTAACCAAAATGTAAAAAACAATGTAAATTGTTAGCATTGAAAGCCAAAGAGCCATTATGGAGGGAAGAGAGAGCGGCGTGTGGCTCCAGATCCTCAGGTTGCTGGTTTAACGGATCAAAGTTTAGCGATTTTTTTAATTTAAAGATGACTTTTCATTTCCTAATGCATATCCAGATGTATAGATTATGTTCTCGCCTCTAATCTGAGGTTTTTGTATGTTTTACGTCAGTCTAAAGTCAAACACCAAGTGATCAAAAGTCTTGATTGAAAAGACTTTGACCAGGAGAAAATGACAGAAGCCACTCTTTTTATCTCTCTAAACTTTAGTTCAGATTGTTTCTAACCTTTAAATGTTAGGAGGCTTCATAGTAACCACTGACGACATTAAAAAAAAGTCTAAATTTCAAAGTAAGAGTGAGGTTCTTCTGGTCAGATAAACAGTTTCCTCTTTAACCGTAAATCTTTACATCAGTGTTTTTATTTCAGGTCTTCCGTTTCTGATGCTCCAGCCGATTTCATGTTCGCGGTTTGAACTGATGTTGGACCTCCTGTGGTCGGTGGACACACGTGGGTTTGCTTTTACAAGAGAATTCAAGTACATAAAACAAAAATTGAAACTGTTCACACATGTTCAAAACCCTGATATCTTTATACGGAGAGCACGAGACGCCCGGGGTAGATGTTTGACGTGTTTCGCAAATTTTCAGTCTGAATCCACCCAAGGGGACCCTGGTCCGGTCTCGGACCTTGAACCGCTCTAGGACCAGGAACCGTTCTGGGACCAGGAACCGCTCCGGAACAAGGAACCGCTCTCGGACCTGGAACCGCTCCGGGACGCAGGAACCGCTCTGGGACCCAGGAACCGCTCCGGGACCCAGGAACCGCTCCGGGATGCAGGAACCGCTCTGGGACCCAGGAACCGCTCCGGGACCAGGAACCGCTCTGAGACCCAGGAACCGCTCCGGGACCCAGGAACCGCTCCGGGACCAGGAACCGCTCCAGGACCCGGGAACCGCTCCGGGATCATGAACCGTTTTCGGGACCCAGGAACCGCTTTGGGACCCAGGAACCGCTCCGGGACCAAGGAACCGCTCTGGGACCAAGGAACCGCTCCGGGAATAGGAACCGCTCCAGGACCCAGGACCCGCTCCGAGATCATGAACCGTTTTCGGGACCGAGGAACCGCTCCGGGACGCAGGAACCACTCTGGGACCCAGGAACCGCTCCGGGACCAGGAACCGCTCCGGGACCCAGGAACCGCTCTGGGATCATGAACCGTTTTCGGGACCCAGGAACCGCTCAGGGACGCAGGAACCGCTCCGGGACCCAGGACCCGCTCCGAGATCATGAACCGTTTTCGGGACCGAGGAACCGCTCCGGGACGCAGGAACCACTCTGGGACCCAGGAACCGCTCCGGGACCAGGAACCGCTCCGGGACCCAGGAACCGCTCTGGGATCATGAACCGTTTTCGGGACCCAGGAACCGCTCCGGGACCCAGGAACCGCTCCGGGACGCAGGAACCGCTCCGGGACCCAGGAACCGCTCCGGGACGCAGGAACCGCTCTGGGACCCAGGAACCGCTCCGGGACCAGGAACCGCTCTGGGACCCAGGAACCGCTCCGGGACCGAGGAACCGCTCCGGTTCACAGAGACTTAACCTTCATCACAGAAGTGACGCACCGACCCTCCAGCTGTCTCCATCTCCTCTTCTCTTCAGCGCATCATCACCACAGACTCTGAAGGAACCAGTTTACTTCAAGTTTTGATGCGTAATGCAATAAACATTTGTAAATGAATGTAAACGTGTTGTAAATATTGTAATGATTTTTTGTTTGATTTGGTTGATTTGGTTTGAAAAAAGGAAAAACACAATGAAAGTATCGCATTTATTCAAGACTTTAGGTCATGCATTCATTTGCGGAGGATGAGAAAGGGAATTTTCTCTTCTTTTTCTATTATTGATCCAATTAAAAGCTGAAAAATAACAAGTTACACCCCAATAGTGAGGAGTTTGTGCTGCTTCTGTCAGAAATGTATTTTTGTATGAACAGATCAAAGACTTTGGATCTAAACACAAACCTGACGAGGCTTTTCACACACAGGGTTACTCTGGTTGTGCTTCATCAACACAAACATGATCAGTGCTAAGTTAGGTTGATGAACATGTCCAGAAACTCACTAAACACTGTTGTATAGAGGAACTGAGGGCTTTGGTCACAGATGGACCACGACACATGCCTTTAATGTCAGACGGAGGTTCTGTGCGGTTAAGCTCTGCAGTGGCTCCATCAGCAGTGACGTCCTTGAGTCTTTTTTAAGCCACCGGTTCTTCGTATTCCGTCTAAAAAGTCGTGCATTTTCAGGCTGTGTTTGACCTTCACACGTAGTTCTTGATGGCGTAGCTGTGCCGCGCGGCCGTCCTGGCTGGGATGTACCCGCTGGAGGAGCCGCGGACTCTCTGTGGAGGACAGCTCAAGCACAGGATGGCTCCTCCACAGAGCAGCAGTCCAAACGCCACAAAGCCGATGTAGATGGCCGCTCCCAGCTCCCTCTTCAGCACCTCGGGGACCCGCGGGTTGTGGAACTCCGTGATGATGGTGTTGGCCGTCCACGAAACGGCGACCACTGTGGTGAGCGCCGCCAGGCAGAAGATGGCCCCGGAGCTGAGCACGACCTTGGCCTTGAAGCGTGGGTGGCCCAGGCAGTTGGTGCATCGCGCCCCCAGGAGGAAGATGAGAAACCCCAGACAGCCCAGCACCATGCTGATGCAGATGAGGCCACGAGCGGCCTGCAGGTCGGGCGACAGGTCCAGCAGGGCGTCGTAGAGCTTGCACTGCATTTGGCCGGTGTACTCGCTGACGCAGGTCATCCACAACCCCTCCCAGAAGACCTGCATGACGACCAGGTGGGTGCCGATGAAGGCCGTCACCTTCCACATGGGCAGAGCACAGATCAGGATGGTGCCGGCGAGGCCCGTCATGGACAGACTGATGCCCAGCTCCTGCAGCGCCATGGGACAGGAGGAAGCCTCTGAAGCCCTGAGAAGCACAGAGACGTGAAAATGAGCAGGCCTCTGATGCTGCATTTCAAACATTCATGCATTCATTTTTGCTCACCGTGACAAAACTCTTCTAAAACTAAAAAGATTGATCCCTTCTGGGGTCCCCAGAGCCTAACCTGGCGACTGTTGGGTGAAGGCGGGGCATGGCACACACTCAGTCAGTGAACCTATGAAGGATGTTTTTGGACAGTGGGAGGAAGCCGGAGTGCCTGGAGAAAACCCAGAACTTTAGAAAGGACCCAGCCGGGATTTGAACCATGGCCTTCATGGCCCGTGACCCCGAAAGGGAAATATCAGGTTTACGCAAATGTGTCGTTTTCTAGGATGCAGTTTCTGCAGAGCAGCAGGAGTCCATTAGAAACCTTTCTCTGAGTTGTGGGCGGGACTGTTGGCGTGGAGTACGCCTGCCTTCATTTTCTGTTGTTTACACGCTCTCCCTCTAGCTTACAGCCCCTCACATCCCCAACCTAACAATAACGGTGCAACAAAAATGGGAACCAGTATCGTAGCTATCCAGCCGTACAGTTTAGATCCAGATTCAAGAGCAGACGAGGAAAACAAAGACGTTCATGGATCTATTTGTCTGTAAATGGATACATCAGAATGGAGCGGAGCAGCGAGCTTGTGGCCCCGCCCACTAAAGCACCTTTGTCACAGCTACAAGCTCTTCCAAACAGTATTATTGTGACTGCTCCTGATTCACAACTATTTAAATTAAGAAATAATCTTAAGCTTAATTTTCTTTTTAAATGTCCTCATCATCAGAAAAATGCCACAAGAACACGTTGACAACAGCCTTTTCATATGTGTGGGTCTGTAACACGTGTAAAAAGACAAATGAGGTCAGTCAACAGAACAGACAGCAGGAGTCAGTGTTTGACTAAAGATGAATGACATCACAACGGGCTCATCTGTTCCAAACTTGTGTTAGAATATTGTTTTTGAAGGAATAAAACCTTTTTTTTCCGACAAATCACAATAAATATTTTTATGAAAACGTATTGTGAAACATAAATAATTGTTTGTAACACAGTTTTATCAGAGGATTAATGTCTGTGGCTGACGGCACATTTATCCTCCACAGAACGGATGTTTGATCAGCAGCTGATGACAGGATTTCCACTCAGGCCGGGACACAGGAAGTGTTGACAAAAGTCAAAGAAGCTGGACTCTGGCTGGGAATAATGTTGCGCTTAACATCAGGAACCTGCAGGCACTTCCTGTCAGGTCAACGAGAAATCTGACCTCTGATCTTTAGCTTGAAAAAACTTTCCTGACGCTCGCTTTTAAATTTAAAATCTTCCCCCCAAAAAAGATTCTTCAACAAAGAACGTTATTTTGTAAACTTCACATCTCCACCTGATCCAAAGTTGGTTCCAGCGTTTGTTTACTAAGCAGACTCTGACAGAGCAAAACCTGCTTCACCTCAGACCGCTGGTCTCTGAGACATGTGATCAGATCCTGACAAACTGGTTCTCGCTCTTTTCAAACGTAAACAAGAAAAAAAAAGTCCCATGAGAAAATGTAAAGAGGAAGGCTTTTATTTTGAAAATGTATGAGTTACAAAAGAAGACTGAAATGTTGGTTTTATTCGGGTGTTGGCAGAAAAAGAGGCCTCATGGTAGAACGTCTGTCCTGAAACTGGTAGATGATGGGTTCGAGTCCGCTGGAAAGTTTCAGGCTGTGCGACGCTCCACCACAGGACGGGGGACCCCCAGGAACTGGAAATGAAAATGCAATTCAGGGTGAGCCCAAACGGGTGGTGGGTCCCTGCACCTCCCTGTCTTCAGTTCGGTGCAGGGACGTCGGCCAAAACCAGACGTCTTGTTGCACGGGCCAACTGGCACACGGACGCCAGCGCTACGACTGCAACAAAGCCGATGTAAAGACACGCCCCCATCTCCACCCTTCCAAGTTCCTGGTCTTGGAGCGCCATGGTCATCCCGTAGGACGAGGTCCACCGTCCAGCAGACGATAAGGAGCACCACGCCTGACAAACCCCGAGGACCAGCTTGGTACCCTGACCGGCCTGTGAAGATGAGGATGAAGATGAGCAGCCCGGCGGAGCACGTGATGACGATGGCGAGGGCCACAGAGGACGGCCCCTCAAGGTCCAGGCTAAAGGCACCAAGAAGTCACAGGATCTGCAGGACCTGTCTCCTCATGAATGATGATGAGCGTTGTGACTCGCCACGTGGCTGTGGCGCACATGACCAGCAATCACAGCCAGAGCGCAGCCAAGCATGGACACCATGGTTGGATCTGAAAGATGGAAGAACGTTGGATTCAAACCACAAACGGCAGATGGAAGATCTGCAAGCGGAGATTTGAGCTCGACGTTGGAGAAGCGTCTGATTCTAAAGGGGAGTTGGAGTTTGGTGGACTCAGCTCCAGGCAGGTCCAACAGCAGGAGACCGTGGGGGACCAAGTGTCTCTGAAAACAGAGTCAAGGACTTCAATAACCAACCGGAAATCAAAATAATCGAGAGGGACTCGGCTGCAGACACCAAGTGTGTGACATCATAGGCCGGAGGCAGAAATTGGTTGTTTTGTTTCTGGTCTGAATGCAGAGTCTCCTCGCTGTATCGCGGTTCACCTTTATTTAGTGCAATTTCTGATGTTTTTCTCCATGAACTTTCAGAGATTAAACAAGAGAGGAAAGTGTTAAAATGTTCATGTCTGTAAAAAAATAAACATAGATAACCTGCTCAGTATTTCTGAAGCCGCTGCTCTGCTACTCTCACTAAAGTGCAGAGAAGTAATAATTGACTTCAGGTACTTTGACAGAAGTAATCCAAAGGTACTTTTTCCATGTCTGGAATTTTTGTCATGTTAACAGGCAAACATAGACAGTAAAGAATTGAGATTCATAGAACAAGAGGAAAAAACACTTATTTTAAACCACAAATTAAATTAAATTAAATAAAAAAAACGTTAAAAAGTAACTTAGAAAAAAGTACAAGAATTTATATTTCTTGCTATTAAATCTTTTTTACTCTTTGATACATTTTATTTTGACATTTTTTTCCTTTAATTAAAAAAAACCCAAATTGATTGATTTATATTTGGTAGTAGTAAAAAGGAAACAGTAAATTTCCATTTGATTAATCACCATTTTTCTAAAACAGTGCTAATCTTTTCATTTCTACCTAGAGTCCCATGATGTCAAAGCTTTAGTAATGTCTTAAATCTTTCGTGTGGCGTTTCCAGGCGTTTTATTGCATGTAAATGAGTCATTTTCCTGTTTTGTTAAAGGAAACCAATTGCGGTTGCCATAGGAACCTGCAGCACTTTTCAAAAAGAACCGCGAATAGTGATCATACCTCCCTTTTCCAAAACAAGACTTGCTTCCGCCGGTTTCGGTGGAAAAGGAGTCATGTGACCTGAGAGCAACGAATCAGGTGACGTACGGAACGTACATGAATACGTCATCAGAGACGACACACGTGAGGTTTTTCCCTTAAATGTTAAAAAAAGCCTTTTAATGCAAGAAAAGACGCTTTTTTCAGATATTTGACTTACTTCCACCGAAAAGCACTCACTTCAAAATTTTAAAAAACGTAGTTATTTATTTTTTTGAATAGACACATTTTATTTCCTCTAGAAATCCAACTTTCAGGTTATTGATTTATTTTAATTCCAAAGTAACACTCCAGCACCACAACATATTTAAAATTCAGAGCCTAAATAAATGAAGGGAATTATTTTATAGAAGAGATAAGGGAATTCAATGCTTTTTATTTGTATTTATATGTGTTTGCCAACAGTCTGAAACCCATTAATAGGTGAAATCACAGACTAAAACCCTAAAAAAAAGCAAACTTGTCACATAATAAAATAGTAAATAGAACAAAATCAGATAAAATAAAACAAATATTCAATGTTTCAAATTTTCACAAACCTTTGATATACAGTGATCCCTCGCTATAACGCGGTTTACTTTTCACGGTTTCGCTACTTCACGGATTTGCATCGTGCATTGTGTTCTGCATTCTGATTGGCTAAAAAGTCACTCTGCTTCTTCTCTACCTGTGCGTCAATAACGTTGCAGTTTAATATGTACATGTACGTAAATCAGCGTGCCAAATTTACGTTACGTTACGTACGTGCAAATTCTCTTGCAATTTCGAGTTTCTCTAAAACCCATAGAAAAAGAGTGACAACAACTGCCTATCACTATGTTCTTCTCCCGAACAAACACACCTGCACCGTGGGTTTCATAAGAAGAAAACACTGCAGAGCGGAGTCAGGATGCAGCGGCTCAGTCTGAAGAGCAGTGAAATACACCTGAGTCACTATTTGTACGACTGTACTTTGTATTTTTTTCATAATCATTTTAAATTTTCTCCCGTTTAATCCAATTACTCGGGTCGCGGTGGGCGGGGCTAATCTCCGCTATTAGAAGCCTTCTGTTCACATAGATGATTAAAATTATTATTTGACAGTACAGTACAGAGTTGTTTGTTGGAAAAAAAAACGTTTCTAAAGTACTTTTATTTGTGAAACAAATGCTTGAGCCTGTAAAATGGTCTGTTCTTCCTTTTCAATGTATAATAGAGTATTTAACTGTATATTAATTGTAAGAAAAAAATAAAGGTTTCTACTTCACGAATTTTGCCTATCACGGGTTCTTTTTGGAACGTAACCCCCCGCGAAAAACAAGGGTTTACTGTATGTAAAAAGACTAGATGTAACCCTTGTGCTATCCTAGGCACTTTAACATTGGGAGTTGGGTCATCTAGACCCACTAGACAGTGCTCTGAACCTTTTTTCTTCAATGATTTGTGATCTTCACTGGTGTCCATGGATTACATGAAATCCTCTCCACCTCTATCCACCTTTGTCATGGTAGGAATAACACACCAATGTAAGGGTGGGGTCATCTAAGATAGCACAAGGGCTAAAAGTACAGGTGTCACCACTAAAAAAGTCAAGGTGAGGATGGGAAGAGACAACAAGCATTTGCCAAAGCACACATTCGACAAAATGCCCCAAATATAACGTGAGTAAAAACGGAAGATGACATGAAACAGCTTGTCTTGCTTTTCACTGTGGCGCATGGAGGCCAAAGCAGCCGAACCAGCATGAGGAGTCAAACTCGCTGGTCCCAATACTATGATCCCAATTTTAACCCTTGATGGATGATCGTGTTGATGGAAAAAAGGTTCAGAGCACTGTCTACTGGGTCTAGATGACCCAACTCCCAATGTTAAAGTGCCTAGGATAGCACAAGGATTAAACCAGTTTTACTCAATTAATCTGACTGATCAGCTTCTACTACTAGGTTTCATTCAAACTGTCAGCAAAAAGTTTTCCATTTAAGTGTACTACAAGTTTATACCAAACGTAAGGCAGTTTACTAGACGTTTACTTTTTATATACTACATATTATAAACCTAAAATGTTCTAATTTAGTCTGTTATTCTATTAGTGTACCTGCTACACTACGTATCCTTGGTTGATGGTTGGCTTTATTTACTTATACTCAACTTACAAAATAAACTTAACGTGTGATATACTTTTTGCTAGGAAAAGAGCCTGTAATCCAGCTGTAGTCTCTGCAAAACATGGTAAACACAAGCCTTTTGAATTTCTGACTAATGTTTTATACCAACAATCAACCAGTTTACTGTTTAAAAACAGTTTGAGGTTTTTATGTGAATTACTTTGAAAAGTCGATTCTTGTTCCTAAAAAAATTGATGTTTTTGTCGTGACTCCAACAGTTTTAGTTAGTTTTTTTTTTCCAAACACAAAAAAATAAATATACTTCGGTTGTAGTATGAGGTCTAAACAGAAAGGTCAGAAGTAAGTCCTGAATTTCTTTACACGAAAGACACATGAAGTGGGGCTTTAATCCTCACTTCTACATTTAAATTTACCTTAAACTCCTCATTTTTATGTAGAGGTTTGGTAAAAATTGCATCAGTAGTCCAGTAAAACGATGCCCTTTGCAGATGTTGTTGTGATAAATTATCCCTTGATGACACCTCTAAGGGAATAGGCAGAAATTTCCTTTGTCAGTTTTTTTTAATCATCTTTCTAAGAAGTGAAATAGTTTTAAAATGAGAGCAAACTTTTTTCTTAAGTTCACATACTCAGTAAACGTGAAGCCACACCCTGTTGAGAAACTGTGTGGTTTCTCCCTACATCCCCCACACCTGAACACCTGAGCTTTACCTCTCCCAACATCTGGCAAACAAACAGACTTTTCATGCACTAACCACTGATGGATCACTTTTATATTGCGTATACGGCGCACACATCACGTTCAAATTACGTAATTGAAGCACAAATCCCTGTTGAGTTGCATGTAATCACGTTCTACGTTGATTTTCATGGTCTTTTGCAAACTTCTTCCATGGTTTCAACCTGGTTCATATGTGACACATCTGTGAGAAGTTCATGTAAAAAACAACTTTTTCTCACCTATGACCAACTTTCATCTGCGCAAATTGTACGCAGTGGCGGTGTGGCATGGTTTTTCCTTACATACCCCAAGGACTGTAACCTATACATTCATGTTGATGTACCATCACTTAAGTAAGAAGCCACCAACACCACCAAAGGTGTTTGAGTCAGGTGTAACCCTTGTGCTATCCTAGGCACTTTACCATTGGGAGTTGGGTCATCTAGACCCACTAGACAGTGCTCTGAACCTTTTTTCTTCAATGATTTGTGATCTTCACTGGTGTCCATGGATTACATGAAATCTTTCCACCTTCATCCACCTTTGTCATGGTAGGGAGAACACGTCAGGGACACACACACTGACATCGTGTTCGCCTCCTTTTCAGACCTGCTCTTCTCCTCCTGACCAGTACGACAGTGTCACGCGCCGCTGCTGAAAGCAACTTGTTTTCAGCTGAGACTGCCGTGCACGTTGATTCATCAAACCGGTTTCGGGACTTTTTCCCTGTAGAGTCTGGAATGTGGAAGAAAGTGACGGGGTGCGTCCCCTTTGATGACATCGTCATCGTGAAGATAAGGAAAAGAACTTGCAGGGCACAGACTGATAAAAGCTTATTCAGATGAGGTCATAACTTTTCTTGTTTTTTTGAATCAAGTTTTTACTGGATGTGGAAAATAAAATATAACTTATAATATATAAATAATAGTGTCTAGGTGACGGCTGTGACAGTTTCCTTAAAACAAATCACACTAGTAAATTAAAACATTTACTGAGTCTTTAGAGAATTTTTTGTTAATTCTACTTCATTTAATTGTGGCCTATGACTTACAATATTCTATATTTGTCCTTTAAAACATTTCGTGTGTCTTTATCCGCTGTTTAAAACGTCTAACCATTTTAAAAATCTGTGCATAAATTTAATTTGGTGGCAACAAGAAGTACTTTAAGGATAAATGATATAATCTTCATTTAAATATTTTAAAATCTCTCTAAGTAAAAGCAAAAAGTTGAGTGTTTTTGTAATTGTTTATTTACGCTCACATGTGGACATTTTACAGATCCTTTCGTCTGAATTGTGACCCTTAAGGCTCAGTACATGCAAAAGCAAAAGTTTAAAACCTGTCCCATCCTTCTTCTTGAAAGTGGACTGATGTAGAGCCCACATTCCAGTATCTCAGTCTAAAAGTTTTACACGTCAGATTCATTTCCCTGTAGAAAAACCAAACAAACCCCCGCTGGTCGTGGAACAGGTAGAACCTCTCAGGCCGGTTGGGAACATTGTTTTCCATTCTTCTAGTTTGAGGAATTTTTTAAACTTGTTAGTTGTGTTTACTGTGACAAAAAGCTACGTTTTAAGGAGCAAACCAGAATCTGGACTCATGTGTAGTAAATGTAGACACTCCATGTAGCAAATACAGAAAATCTGCCTCGTTTGATGAAATCAAGTTTACTGGAATTTAAATACAGTTTTGACCAGTTTTGAATACTCCTTGAAATAAAAGTAAAAAAAAATCGTCATTAAAAATGAGTAAAAGCAGCAATCAGAAGATTTAACCAAACAAAAGTTTTACAGTGTAACTTCAGAAAAGGTTGCTAATGTTTTGAGAGTATTGTAGTGTACATATTTCTGCTCCTCTGTTTCAAAGATCACAAAGAGATGTCGTCCAGGTGTGCCGACGCAGCAGGTAATGCAGGTTCTCCATCTCGGCTAGATTTATGGTCACATTCCAGAAGTTCTTGGCTTTTCTCCAGGCTCTGGTTTCTCGGAAGAGCCAGTTTCATAAAGTTCATCAGTGGTTCGACCGGCGGTGCTGGAGATGTAGGAGTTTTTGGAAAAACAGTCTTTCAGCTGCAGGACGGTGCTCTCAGACGTATTCCCGGCCGCTATTGTAGGACTTGGGTTGACCGTAGGACTTGGGTTGGCCATAGGACGTGGGTGGACCGTATTTTACCGGATACTCTGGGCTTTCGGTCGAGGGAGGGCAAGCGCTGCAGAGGAGTGCCCCGCCCAGGATGAGGAGAGCAGCAGTGCCCCAGCCAATGTAGAGAGCGGCTCCCAGCTCTCTCCTTTGCGCTTCGGTCATCATGGGGTTGTAGAAATCCCTGATGATGGTGTTGGCAGACCAGCACACTGGGATGAGGACAAGAATGCCGGCGCAGATGAAGACGGCCCCTGCAGCGATCATCACTCTGGCCTTTCCGCGCTCTTCCTTGATGAAGTTGGTGCACTTCCCCCCAGCGACGGCCAGGATGACTCCCACAATGGCCACGATGATTGCGAGGACCATGAGCGCCCTGGCGGCTTGCAGATCCTGCGGCAGCGCCAGCAGGGAGTCGTAGATCTTACACTGCATCTGGCCTGTGCTCTGCATCACGCAGTTCATCCACAAGCCCTCCCAGATGATCTGTGCCGTGACGATGTTGGCTCCGATGAAGGCCGTCACTTTCCACATGGGGAGGACGCACACGATGATGGTCCCCATGAAGCCGACGATGCCGAGGACGAAGCCCAGCATCTGCCGTCCCATTGACACCATGATGAATCTTCAGAAGGCGATCAAGTCCAACAAACAAGCAAGTCAGGTGAGTTTGAAGAGGTGAGTGAAGGCTTCTGCACATCAACAGGGTTTTAAGGTCTTGGTCGGGGGCGGAGTCAGTGAAGCCCTTCCCTGTTGACCCATCTTTTACCTGTCCAACCAGATTCTTTTCATTATGTCAGGCAGACAAGGCAGTTTCGACGAGATGAACGTCTCTCCAGATTTAAACTCAACCGGATGCTGGGTTCGGATTGGACAAGATTTTGGAAAGTTGCATCCAGTCACAACTTTTGGGTCAAAACAAAATGCCGACAGTGGGCGGAGTTTCACCGGAAGTCAGGAAGACGCCTTTTATGGGTTCTTCCTGCCTTTAGTTTCAACCACTAAATGCTGGAAACAGTTTCACAGTTTTACCTTCAGGCTGAAGCGACTGACACCTCAGTCTTTGATTAGTCTGCAGGTAAACAGAGGTGGAAGAAGAACGACTGATTGTATTTATACATAAACACCTTTGACACAAACTCCTGTTCAGACAGAAGAACAATGAAAGTCTGTTCAGACCAGCTGGAAGAAGACTTTCCATCACAAGATGCCTTCAGACCCCGGGCCTTTTCAGCACCAGGAAGTCTCTTAGTCTACGTGACATCTGGTTGGTGGTTCAATTCTAGAATCGCCAGTCTTTGTATTCTAGGGTGGGGCACCTTAACTTCAATTCTAGGAAACAATTTTGGACTAAATTGTCAACCAAACCATATAAAGTTCTGTTTTTATCACAGAGAGGAAAGATAAGTGTAGAAAATACAAAAAAATAATCTTTCAAGGACAATTTATTATTCGTTCTATTTATTTAAAGGGGTAAAAAAACAGAAAGTTGTCTTTTATTACTTATTTCTTTGTGAGTTGTGATGCTTTATGTAATACATGAACATGTATAAATAATACTGTGGTTTCACAGGGTTGATTGATCGATTGATTTGGTTTTTTTAATCAGTTTCAGCAAAAAAAGAATGGAAAAAGGCAATAAAATTAAAATTAGATACTAAGTGAAGAAAAGAAAACAGTAATGTCTTTTTGATGTTATAATTGCTCCTTATCATAAATAAAATATTCTGTACTAATGCATACAAACACACAATGAATCCATTAATTATGGTGATTGTTGAATAGAGTTTAATTCATAATGACACATGACAAAAAGAGTTTGTCCTACTCTGGTCTAAGTATGTGTATAAATATATATATATATATATATATATATATATATATATATATATATATATATATATATATATGTTTTGAGCAAAATAGATGGGGTTTCTTTAAATCTAAACACCAGTTTCTACTCTAGTCGTGCTAAAAAAGTCTTCACCAACATAAATGATTTTTTCCCCTTTTTTTAGTACTTCCAGATGCGTTTTATGAATCAATCCACACAAAAGTGGAAACTCCTCACAATCATCCATTTATTGGCAGTGAAATATTCAAATCAGTCTGTTGCAGACAGAAAAGCAGCACTTCTTACACAACATGGTCTGTGTTCAAGGAAACAACATGGGAATATGAAAGCCAAGCATTACACATATTTTTCCTGGTCGCACATTTGATAAGACACAATATTGTTTTAAGAGTTTTGGACAAAATAAGAAAACAGGGCCAGTTTTCTGCAGGCTCTGCAATCACAGAGATCTAATGTCATTTCAAAGTCAGATGGAATTCCGGTCATTGGTGGGAACCAGAACACAAGCTGTCTTAAGCTGCCGTCGTGGCAGGAATGCAGTTTTTGAGCAAGTCCTTCCTTCTAGATGTACTGTCGAGGAGAGTACATGGCCGGAGCGGCGTTGGGCTTGACTGGTACGTATGTCCCTGAGGCGGAGTACGGCATGCTGGATGCAGGGGCGTACGCAGGCTGGTAGATGGAGCGGTTCATGTACGGACCATACGGGTACATTTGTGCACCTTGATTCTTCTGGTAGTAGTTACTATGAGGGGGGCATGAAGTGGTGAAGATGATCCCTCCTATAAGCAGACATACAGACGAGACCCAGCCGATGTAGATGGCAGATCCCAGCTCTCTCTTCTGAGTAGCAACGGTCAAAGGGTTCACGAAGTCCGTGATGGTGACGGACGCAGACCAGCACACTGGAACCAGGATCAGAACCGCCGATAGGATGATGAGGCAGCCGCTAATGATCACTGTGTTGGCTTTGGAAGCGTCTTTTTCTAAGCAGCTGGTGCACTTGACTCCAACAAACGAGAGGACGAAGCCGATGAAGGAGAAGATGAGGCAGGCGATGACCAGAGCCCGGGCCGCCTGCAGATCCGGCGTCAGGCTCATCAACGACTCGTTCAGCTTACACTGCATCTGGCCGGTGCTCTGCATCACACAGTTCATCCACAAGCCATCCCACACGATCTGTCCCGTCACGATGTTGGCCCCAATGTAGGAGGTGACCCTCCACATGGGAATCCCACTGCACACGGCAGCCAGGACGAAGCCTATGAAGCTGATGATCTGACCCACCGTCTCTTTGACGACCCTCCCCATGGTGAAGAGGCTCTTTTCGGCGGTGGATCGACGCTGCTCTCTGTGCTGTTGTTTGCGGCAGAATGAGAGGCAGCAGGGCTGCCTTGTTGTCAGGTGAGTTCCTCTGGTCAAACAGGATTCCTCGTCTTCTCTCAGGAGGCGTGGCATACTCTTTAAAACAATGGATCATCTCTGCCTCCGGGGCTTAAAAACAACCTTTAAAATGCAGATTGATGATAAGAGAGCTCCTTTACTCTCTCAAAGTTCTGAAACCAAGTTCCTGATTTCATTATCTGACTAAATCTTATCTTTTGACAGAATTTTGGTTTTTGTTGGTTTGAAACTGACATTTACTCACTTTTTTTATCCCTCTGTTGTTTACATGTCTTCCCTCATCAACTCCATAATTAGATCAGCTCAGGTTCCAGTCCTTCCTGGTTGTTGTCTCGTATTCCTTCATTCCTTTGTTTAGAATCAATCTTTAGGGTTTGTTTTTGTTTTTTGCACTGTAGACTTGCAGGAAGTCACCCGTCCGGTTCTGAGAACATTGTTGAACTCTGATGAAACTCTTAGTCAGAATAATTTGTGGAACTTTAGCGGAAACCATTTGAAGCTTGATTTACTGTTCAGGAAAAATGAAGGGGACTTCTGCTTAGAGGGACTTGTTTATTCCAGAATGAAACAAGTGAAACCCAGTCAAAGATGGAATCCCCCCAGTTCTCTGATAGCTTCTACAGCTTTCATAGACATGTAGACGTGGCTACCAGCACACCATCCATTCCATCCTTATCACCATTTTTAAACATTTTAATCTCCTTAACTCCAAATCAGACATTGGCACAAATTCAGAAGATGCAAGTCCATTTTATTGGTCATCGTCAGGCCTTACCTCCACTAATGTCTGGCCCAACAGGAAATGTGGCCCAACAGTACCACACTCTGACAGGATCAAGATCAGCAGACGATCTGTCCACCATCAACGGAGATGAACCAGCGAACTTTCATCAGGAAATAAAACCAAAGTGAGTTTGTGATGCTAACGTCTGTCAACTAGGGCAAAAAAACAAACAAACAACCCCAGCACCCATCAAGGGGGAGATCTATCCATTTATCTTCCAAACCTGCTCCCATGTACGACAGAGTATGAAGGCCACCAAAAAAAGTAATATAACGAGATTTAAAGTTGTAACTTTGCGACTGTAGATCTCATGAATTTACGAGAATTGCGTAACAGTACACAAACCAGAATGACTGTAGAAGTTGTTCGTAATTTGGGGATTTTTTACGTCACAGAAACCGGTTTTACAGACTGTTTTATTTGATATAAAGAAAATACAGTTAAAATCATGACTCCTCCACCACCGTGCTATACAGTTCCTTTGCTTATTTTGGATTGGACGGGCTTCCTTTTCTTTTTTCCATGACGATTTCATGACAGAAAAAGTTACAAAACCTTTCTTAGGAAAGCATAACGACTGAAAACGTCATGACAGAAGACTCCTGATTTGTTCCTTTTCAGGGTTACTTAAGTTCAAATTCCGACCTCTTCCTGTATTTTGGTGCAGTTTCACTGTATAACACATTGCTGAAGGCACTTTCGCCAAAAAATGTTAACCTTCACAATTTCAGAAGTATTTTTCTGTTGTCTGTGTTTTATTTCTATGAAATAAGAGTTTTAGGACATGAAGAGCTTCCCGCCACAATAAAAGCTGGTTTTTCAGCTGAGGGGCTAGAAAAAGCTTTGAGGACCTGAAGTTCCCTCCTGCATGTCGTACAGAAACTGGAGTGTAAACAAGCGGGTGACACACCTTTCATCAGCTGATTCCTGCTGACTGCTGTGAAAACAAACTTCTCCTTTCCCGTGTTTGACTTCAGTTTAATTCAAAGTTGCAAAGTACAGAGGCTTAAAACCAAAAAGTTTACATTAGGCTTTTTTAAAACTTGATTCCATGAAGAAAACATTAGAGGTGAACACAGATTTCCTGTGTTCAAAGGTCATGACCCTCAGGCAACAGTTCCAGCTTCCTATGAGGATCAGAAAGCCAAACTTTTCGTCTTCACTTCAGACATTTCCAGGAATCTCTGGAAAACAGCTCAAAGTGCACATCGTTCAACATCTCAAGCAGATAACCTTTTTCTTTTTTCAAAATAAAAGTGAAAAGTTTACATTTTTCTAACAAAGACAATCAGTAAAAAGTGTAGTTTTAACATTAGGCACTAAAACACAAGTAAAAATTTCCCCAAAATGAGTTGAACAAAAGTTTGAGAAAGAGCAGGGAAGCTCCACGGATGGGTTTCACTGCTGTGAAATTGGAACGCAGTCTCTGTTTCTGTGCTGGACTTCACTGAAAGACAGCGAGGACTTCATGGGGGGAAGCTTCGGTGCTTTTGGAAGGATCGCTTCTTCAGAGTCCGTGCAGGAACATCTCACACGTATTCCCTGGATGTGGAGGCGGCCTTCACCGGCGTGAACTTGGGCACATATCGGGGCTGTTCGTATTTGGGCGGGCAGTTCCAGCACAGAAGCCCCCCTCCCATCAGCAGCAGCCCCGAGGCAGCCCAGCCAATGTACAGGGCGGCCCCCATCTCGTACCTCTGGGCTTCAAACGTCATGGGGTTGTAGAAGTCGTTGATCACCGAATTGGCGGACCAAGAGACCGGGACGAGGCAGAGGAGGCCCGAGAGGATGAACATCACCCCCCCGCAGATGCAGGCCTTGGCTTTGGACTTCTCGTGGTCGATGCAGTTGGTGCACTTTCCACCAGCGATGGCGAAAACCAACCCAAAGATCCCCAAGAGGATGGAGATGATGCACATGGCGCGAGCCGCCTGCAGGTCCTGCGGCAGAGCCAGCACAGAGTCGTAGACTTTGCACTGCATCTGACCCGTGCTCTGCACCACGCAGTTCATCCACATGCCCTGCCAGATGGTTTGAGCCGTGATGATGTTGGCCCCAACAAAGGCAGAGACCTTCCACATGGGCAAGGCGCACACTATCACGTCCAGCAGCCAGCCCAAGACGGCCAGCAGGATGCCGCTGATCTGAATCCCCTGAGAAACCATCGCGCAGGCTTGAACGCTCACCAACAGGTGACAGAAACTACCGTCTCTGCAGTTTATAGTCCAGAGTGGGACAGAGACAGGACAAGGGGGGGGGGGACTGTTCCCATTGGTCAGAAAAAGTTTACACACAAACAAAGCTGCCGTGTCCTTTAGCTGTGCTGACGGCCAGAAACGCAAGCTTCAAGGTCACAGGCAACTAACAACTACAACTAACCTAAACACGCCGTTATGCAACGTGACCTGAGACAAACGGTGACAATGGGAGACATTTTTAAAAAAAGAGCAGAAGAAAAATGTGCACTTCAGGGAATCTCAAGAGTATCACGTCCAAGTCGTCCTCAGGAAGGCGGATGACTCGTCTTGAAGAGCTGCTGCTCCCCGTTTGATTTCACTCCAACCAAACCAAATAAATGTTTCCTCATAGTGATGGAAAACTGTAGAAAGTCAGCATGTCAGCAAGTTGGACACCATTTTTGTGATTAAACTTCTTAATAGGAATGTTTGATAACTGGATGCTGCTTTCTTCTTCTAACAGTAGGGGGCAGTGTTTCCAAAGGGATTGGCCAAATTCAAAAGTAAACACATTCAAAAAGGACCAGATTTGATGACTTTGGGTCCAACTTTATCCCAATTTCAAAATCAACTTTTTAAGCTTTTTAAAGTGTTATTTTTGTTCATTCATCACTAAAAACAACCCCAAAGCTGCATTTTGAACCATTCGCACATTTCTGAGTATTCCTCTAAAATCCTGCGCTCACCGGTCCCTCCCAATCCACAAAAACTAGAAGGGGTGCTGACATTGTGACATCACAAAGTGAGAACAGCCCCTTCCAGGAAGAGTCCGTGCTGCCAGCCCCGCTTCCAGGCTAGCACACACACCCACTTTCTTTTTCTGTGCACACCATGCACATCCATCTTTGCAAACGTTCAGATGTTGTACGTTTTCCTGGGTGAAACGCAGACACGCTGCCGAATCCGGCTCTAGGATGATGTCATGAAATGGACGGCACGAAAGGCGAGAAAAAGGGTGAAAACGGCGAAAGGTGGAGCCTCAGAGATCAAGTCGGAAAACGAACTGTGAAAATAACTAATTTCATAAAAACTCATTCTTTAGTGTCTAATAAGTAATATATTATATATATTGTTGCACTTTACTCTGAAAGGCTTAATAATAGCAACTATATAAATAAAAGAAAAAGAAACATTTTTAAGTCAAAAAAAGTCCCGCATGTTCAAAGTTTGTTTCTCTGCCGCCAAACTCAGAATACTGTTGGAATACCAGGATGACCATGGCAGTCATTTTGACTGCTCGGATGTTGTTTGTATATATAATCTAGATTATGTTGAAAAGATCTAAGAGTATTTGGGACAATAGGTGAAGACCATCAGACCCATCACTAGAGGAAAACTCATTTGTTCTTATGGAAAACTCATCTTCTGCTACCTTTTCCAATTAGCAATCCTTTAAACTATGATTTGGTGTGAAAATATGATTAAACAAACAAAATCAAATGCATGAAAATATTTCCAATTGGTTTTAGCCAGTTGTTTTTTTTTCTTTTTGCCACAGTATCTCTAGCTTTAAAGGTCTGCAGCAAATTATTCATATTTATTGGATTTATTTTAGTGGATTTAACTTCAGAAAATGGAAGGATTACACAAATTATTCATGCAGGAAGAAGCGCTGTAGCCTTTCCACCTTTAGAGGGCGTCGTAGCTTTGGTATTGAACCCTGTATTTCTTTTTTTTTCTCTTTCCTCACCTTATTTTGTTCTTTTATCCGTTATTTTTTCCCTTTGATCATGATTGCAGTTTTACTATTTAGTGTGACATTGTCGTTTTCTTACTCTCAGTGAGAGGATTTTGTTTTGCTTTGTTAAATTGAGCCATATTTTGTTTTTTTGGAGTATTTATGAAGTAATATTTAGACATTTTGTATGAAAGTGACAAAAATGAAAAAGTTTTGCGTTCATAACAAAACTTTCATTTTCTACAAATTTGCAAAAGTCACAAGTTAAAAAACTCTGAAAAGAAAATAATCAATAGGGTGGGGGAGCGTCCCAGCTGGGATTCAGGTTATAATTTTTCGGGTACGGTTGCATCGAACCACCTCTCCTCGCCTCCTCCTCCTCCCAGCCAGAACCGTTGGATGAAGCTGGGCAAGGACTCAAACCTGGCGTAGATATTATCTTTTGGGGGGGGGGGGGGGGGGGGGGGCAGTTGGAGCTGAGAAGTCCGCCTCCCAGAATGAGCTGGGCAGCCGACGCCGAGCCGATGAAGAGGGAGGGTCCCAGCGCCGTGCGGGATGATGGGGTTGGCAGTGTAGCTCACAGGGACACACATCTTCCACACAGTTGGTGCACTTGTCCCCGGCGATGGACAGCAGGATGGAGATGATGACGAGGGGGCGGGACACCTTCACATCTGTGCTCAGAGCCAGCATGGAGTTGTTGACCTTACACTGCATCTGGCCTGTGCTCTGGACTGAGCAGCTCATCCAGACCCCCTCCCATGTCACCTGAGCTGTGACGAGGTCATTACCAACGAAGGCTGAGAGCTTCCACTGAGGGAGGATGCAGGTCACCATGACGCCCAGGCCAATGCCCAAAATCTGAAATCCAGCAGATACCATGGCTCTCTGCGGTCGCCCCAAAGCAAGAGTCATGTTGCTTTAAAAGACCCCCAAAAGTGACACGTCTGAGGCTGGAGCAGGTGTTGTATGCAGTGAGGTGGAGCCTACGGCATCTTTCTGCCTCCAGGTTCAGGCAATTCTCAGCCCTCCAGCTTCAGGTGTGTGTTTGAATGTGCAGCAAAAAGAGATCAACAACAGGGGAAGCGACTCCCTGTTTCCACACTTTCAGGTAGTTTCTGTCGTCAAGGAAACAGCAACCAAACACTTTTTTGAAGCATGATCCTAAAACACTCAGTGTGAAACTTTTTACACCACTGAAGCTTCCTCCTGCAGGACCTTACCGAACCTTTTGTGGCCTGAAACACATTAAGGCGGATTTTCTTTCTTAACACACAACTAAAGATTTTTTCATTTACAAAATTAAACCGTGCAGAGGGCAGAAAACGAAATGTGAAAACCCAATTCCTAGTTTTCTTGAAAAATTATCAGACATTCGTGTTTAGACAGTTATCATTTAGAGTCAGCCCTAAAAATCTGGACCCTTTAGAGGTTTTTTTGGTCTGCTCTGACAGTTGCGTGAGCGTGCCGGTAAAGAGAAGACGCTGACCTGGTTACAAGCAGTCGGTCCTGGAAGAAGAGCTCCCGCTTGTCCCGTAGGAGAACGTTCCCGATCCAGGGCAGATGGTGAAAATATTCCGCAGTAATTCTTCCGTGGAGATCAGGCCTCAGCCGGTTGGAGAAGTGGCAGTGCAGGGTTCCAGTTGTCTGAAAAAACGAGGGGACAGAAAGAAAAAAAAAAAAAAAAGGGGGCGCAGGGAGGTAGAAAGGAGATCATGAATGAAGGCAGTGTTTCAGAGCCAGGAGGACTTTCAGGACTAGAATACCTGTTTTTTTTTTTTTTTTTTTTTTTTTTCCATCATTAAAGACACCCGAGCTGGACCTTGAAGAGTCTGTTCCTCGGATGGGGAGACGGGGAGGAATTTGTTTCATTAAGACTCTGAGGAAAGATGGTTTCAGGTGGAGGAGTCTCTGCTGATAACCTCCTGCAGGAAAAGATGGGCCAAACTCCAAAGTTAGAGCCATCAAACCGAGTACTGTGCTTTTCTGACAGGTTTAATGTTGTTGCCGCTCAACTCTACAACAGGTAACTAGAAAATGCTGGTGGGGGTGGGGGCTGGCGTCCGCAGTCACCAGAACCCTTTGTGGAACAGGTGAAAACACCTCCGGCACGTCCGGTTTGGATGAAAACGTCGGCCAAGTTTGCAAAATCCACAACTGCAGCTCCTAAGTGAAGCGTGGAGTTTAGGAAAATGAGGTTTCCGGGATTTTGGTGAAAAACCTGGGTCTGTAGCTGTGTGATAAAGAAAGCTGATAGGGCTGCCCATTCTCTCTGCAGGGAGAGCTGGAGAAACAGGCAGGGTGGTGGATCTTAAGGACCAGGAATGAGCGGAACATCATTTGCATATTTTTGAAGGTCTCCTCTGACAAAAGCATGCGTGGGCGTGCAGACGTCAAGGTGCGCCTTGAAAAACAATCATCTGACTGCAGGAACAGAGGAACTCAATGTGCACGGACAAAAGTCAGCTTAAAGGATAGAAAAGCTTTGATTCTTTCGTCTGGAAACTCAAATTCAAACAGCTTTCTTTAATTTAGGTTTGTCAAAACTTACAGCCAATTTAATAATGTATACTTTTTTGAACCACAAACAATTATTAAGAAAAAAGTAAAGGGCTCCCTGATGTCTCAAACAAACCAGATTTTTATGTCATCTCAATCTCATGTCATCAAAAGATGAATTTTGTCATCTCACTAAATTTCCCTTCGGGGATTAATAAAGTTGATCTTGAATAAAATGAATGCCAAATTCTTCAGCAACTCGAGCTCACATTTGTCCACCAATTCAGGTTTACATTAATGTTCTGATCCAGGGGGGTTATCCAGGAAGCAGGTTATGCTAGCTCCCACGATAAGTTTGAGGCTAATTAAGTTGATAACCTCAGCTTTCGGTTCCAGAAATGGAGGTATGTTTCAGGGTAGGTCAAGTTACCATAGCAACTCATGCTCTGAACATAACCTGGTCTGGAGCAGGTTTAGTTGAAGCTTAGTTTGTTTACAGAGAGGTGAAGCAGCATGGCGTGTCCATTTAAAGATGACTTAGTGGATGAAAAAGCTCAGATAATACTTTTTCCACCGTGAGAGGGTGATAAGACCACGTATGGATGTCGGAAAGAAACTTTTTTACTTTGATCTAACTTAATTATTTGCTTCATTTAAGATAAATCATTTTTTGTTAGGTCACCTAAAAATAACACGTAGTTTTCAGACAATTATTTTCCTTTCGTTCAAATTAATTCAGTTAATTAGGTGTAACTTTGATGCTGCTGTTAGATCGGCACCACAAGGGATTCTGGGATATCATTCCCTTTGCCTGTCTGGACGGATTTGGGTTTAAGTGTGGGTTTTTGACAAAATGTGTTTAGTTGTTTAGCTGTTTTACCGTGTTTCACCGTGTTTTGCCGAGCTATTTTGTCCTACTATGCTTACGTCTCTGCACCATGAGTGAGAGTGAAGGAGAGGATGATGAGTTTATATAGCACTCCTACCACAGCTTTGTGTTATGACAGCGACGGGAAAGTTTCTAATAAGTTTTTGCACTCCGTGCATTTTTTCCCGTTCTTTTTATTGTTATAAAAATGAGCATATCTGCCGGCTCAAACTTAGACATATGAAAGTTCAAGAAATATAAGTAATCGAGATGGAAAAAAGATTAATGGAGTAATCTGTGACATTTAGTTAGATAAATACGTAAACTTGAGTTGTATAAACAATTATTGAGTTTGAATAAATTTAACTAAATTATTTAAATTATTTTTCAGCCGTGTTACTTTTTTGATGGACTTATAATCTTTATCCGCCGTCATTAAAATCTCAGACTCCGTCTCACTTCCGTCAAGTGTCGCGCTTTCTATTTCTCTCTCCACGCGTTTCCTACGGTGGCCCAGAAGGGTCACAACACAACACATTAACTTTATACACAACACACTAACTTTACACACAACACATTAACTTTACACACAACACACTAAATTTACACACAACACACTAACTTTACACACAACACACTAACTTTACACACAACAGATTAACTTTACACACAACACATTAACTCACAACACAACACATTAACTCATGGCCGAGAAGGGTCACAACACAACACATTAACACAGTGAGCTGTGGACGGAGCTGCACGCGCACTCCTCTCCTCTCCTTTTTTCCGCTCCGTCCTCTCACACAGGCACGTGCAGTCCCCAACACACACACAGGGCAGAGCAGAAAAAAGGAGAGGAGAGGAGCGCGCGTGCAGCGACAGAGGGGGGTGTCAGAGCGGAGGGAGGAGTGTGTGTTCATATTGTGTGTGTTTAGAGGAAGGAGAACCGTAGTAAAGACAAAGTTTCTGGCAACACTGCTGCTAGCTTCTCTTGTAGCAATAACATGCTCCCTCCACAGCTCACTGTGACATTACTTTCTGTTAGGTAGTTAGCTGCTCAGCCCAGTAGAAATTTCAGAATAAAAGCACTTCAATTGCTGCTTTACTTCCGTTGTGAGTTAATGTGTTGTGAGGTAAGTTAATGTGTTGTGTTGTGACCCTTCTGGGCCATGAGTTAATGTGTTGTGTTGTGAGTTAATGTGTTGTGTTGTGAGTTATTGTGTTGTGTTGTGAGTTAATGTGTTGTGTTGTGAGTTATTGTGTTGTGTTGTGAGTTAATGTGTTGTGTTGTGAGTTAATGTGTTGTGTTGTGAGTTAATGTGTTGTGTTGTGAGCTATTGTGTTGTGTTGTGAGTTAATGTGTTGTGTGTAAAGTTAATGTGTTGCGTATAAAGTTAATGTGTTGTGTGTAAAGTTAATGTGTTGTGTGTAAAGTTAATGTGTTGTGTGTAAAGTTAATGTGTTGTGTGTAAAGTTAGTGTGTTGTGTATAAAGTTAATGTGTTGTGTTGTGACCTTTCTGGGCCACCGTAGTTTCCATGGTGACTCCAGAAATCGGCGATCTATTGAGAATGTCTTTATGTACCGTGCGTTAACCCAGGGTTACCAAGTCGAGCGTAATTACGCCAACTCATATCCGGTCTTTTGGAACCGACATACCCAGAGTAAGCAAGTTCAGGCGGATTTCAGCCAGAGTTCAGGCTTAAAGTCAGGCTAGTTTAAACATGCTTCCTGGAATACCCCCCAGATGGGTAAATTGGTCCATGGGACCGGAGTTAATGGACCAACGAGGACCGCCGTTTTTGTTTTGGCAGGTTGATGATCCACAGCTGGCTTAATTTAGTAAATCAGTCTATAGAAGTGTATTGTTTCGAGTTCCTCAGTGTCAGATTGTTACGCCCCTTTTTTGGGTCCAGGGGTACATAGAGGGCCATATTATAAAAGTAAATTTTTTTTCCCCTGACTTAGAACATAATTACAAAACACCAAACAATTCTCTCCATACAAAATATATCAAATGTATTTACAAATAAAAGAACATCAATAACTTGACTGGGAAGCAAAAAGGCTTCAGGGTGAACCAAGGCCATAATAACAAGCAAAACTCCAACCTTACCAGGGGCCTGTTTCAGAAAGGAGGTTCGACCAACTCTGAGGTTGAACTTAAACTCTGAGTTGGTCAATCGGGAGATTAACAACTCTGAGTTTTCAGAGAAATTGATCCGAGTTAGGTCAATCAACTCTGAGTGGACTGATTCGGAGGTAAGCGTCCGCACCGCGACTATAAGAAGCCATTATCAATGGAGCGCAGATATCATGAGTCACCATGGCAACCGTGAAAAAAAGAGGTCTGCGTATTTTTCGCCAGCTGAACTTGACGTGCTGCTGCAGAGTTACAGTGAATATGAGCACATATTCCAGAAGAAAAGCAACACCGCTGCATCTGCAAAACAGAGACAGTTAGCGTGGGAAAACATAGCTGCTCAAGTTAATGCCTAAGTTTGCATTTAAATCATTGTTATAAAATATTGACTGTAATAACTTTTTAAATATCGTAAGGAGTGAAATAAAAAATGGGGATATTTAGGTGTACTTTTGAAGTGTTATTCCTGGTGTAAATGCATGAAATGCTGCATAGTGTACAGAACCAATCTGGGGGGGGAAATGCATTTAACGTCGGTAATGTTTAGAGGACTTTTTTGTTAACCTTCCCCTCTTGCAAACGTTGGTCATTTTAATATTAATACATGCAATTGTGTTTTTAAAAGTGAAGTTTTGTCTACTGTTGAACCTTTCGCTGCGCGAAGACTTCTCCTTTCTTTTCTCTCCTCTTTCCGACCGACCGTGGTCAGAAGCACGGGAGATTTCCTTCAGGGCCGAAGGGAATTCTCCTTCGGGGTTCACTTCCCGTTGGAAACCCTCAACCTGCAGAGCGGATTAAGAATGACTCCAAAACAGTTATTCTGGGAATGACACCTTCTCTTTATTTAACTAAGTGCTCCGTCCTCCGAACACACAATATAAACCACGCACACACCTCTGCTCCGTGCTCACCCCCCCCCCCCCATCTGCACCTGCACTCGCCCCTCCCCTTCTCTCTCGTGGATCGCACCCCGCTCAGCACAAACACACTGCAACACTACCCTTGTATTGATCAAGTGGTATAGGTGTATGTGGGATTAAGAAAGTAAGCAGTGCTAGCAAATTGTGTTTCCAAAAAGTAATTGTTACATTAATCTAATTCAATGTCCCTGATTTCATTTTCATGTAGATGCAATCCTGCAGGAATTAAAAGAACATGGCAGCAGCTAAACATGAAGTATAAAAACATAATTCAATCAGGTCAAATGTGAGCATGTCATGGATGTAGGCTTTGTTGACAATATTTGACATATGAAACATCTACATAGCAATAACTAATGTTGTTTTCATTGTATATATGTAATTGACTGCAACGAAAAACGGTAACGCTCAAACAGAAACGTATGGGGAAATGACAAAAAATTGAGTCTTCTCAAAATCCTCGTACGACGTAAATATAATTCTCTAGGAATTAATGCAGCCTCCTCGTCTATTGGGTCCTCCAGAAAAGGACAAGCCATTCTTGTCACTTAGACCGTCTCTGTGTGACGGAAGTGTGGGCAATGAAGGTTAAAGCGAAACATACCGCTTCGTCTTTAAAATGGGGAGGGGACCGGCAGAAACTTTGAGTTTGGAGAATAAAACCTGCTCCCGACCAGGTTAGGTTCACAGCATAAGTAACCATGGACACTGACTCCGAGTATAAGTTACCTCTCTTTCAGAAACGGGTTTGACTTACTCTGCTTTCTGTGGTTTAACAAACCTCCCATTCTGAAACGGAAAACCCAGGATTTCCCTGATTTCAGGGTTAACGCACTCAGAGTTTACACTTAACCTCCTTTCTGAAACAGGCCCCTGAACTAAAAGAAAAGGGAAAACAAAGACAAACACTAACCTTCCTGGACCAATATAAACAGGAAAAAAGGAGAACTAAAGAAAATGGTCCAAATGGTGCTTTTGAAGGCTGCTGCCATCTGCCTGGGTCCAATGGAAGCCACGCCTGAAAATAATCAGGCAAACATACACACAAAGATCCACAAAACACAGAAGTCCCACTCTGACACAAAACAAAACAAAAAGAAATCCAACCCAAAACACAGCTCGTCTGCTCAGCTCATGGTTTTGTCACGTTCCAAATGATTTATTAAATGTTTTAAGCTTCCGTCACCAAGCCTGGTCTCCTACATTTTGGTTCCTACACCACCATTTGCTGACAGAGACCAGACTTTTCAGTTCCAGCTCTCAAACTCTGGAACGCTCTCGTCTTTTCTGTAAGCTTTCTGTAAGATCCCTCAGAGGTTTGAAAATGCCACTCATCTTTTTACTCAGGTTTTTTACTGCATAGAGCAGATTCAGCTTGTTAAATTTTATTGTTTGATTGTATTTTTTTGTGATATTTATATTTGATCGTGTGTTCAGCACTTTGGTTGCGTCTGCTTTTATCAGTGTCATACAAATAGTAAAATACAAAGAAAATGTCCATAGATGGGTGTCAAATTTTGTGTTTTCAGCTGCAATCTTTCTGCACTCTGAGAGTTTTCTGAATGAGGCTCGTTCTCCACACCTTTTTTTTGTCTTTGCTGCGCTCTTCCTCGATGAAGTTGGTGCACTTCACCCCCCCCCCCCCCCCCCCCCCCCCACAAAGAGCAAAGAGTCCCTACTGATCCTGAAGAAGCGGCCGTGGTGCAGCGGTAGGGATCGTAAGATTGCAGGTTCGACTCCCGCCTTGCACGCCCGTGAGTTGCTGTGTCCTTGGGCAAGACATTGCACCCCATCTTGCCTCTGGTGGTAGGCACCTGTGTTTGGCAGAGGAACCGCCATCAGTGTGTGAATGTGTGTGTGAATGTGTGTGTGACTGTAAAGCGCCTTGTCCTTGTTGGTAGGAAAGCGCTATATAAGTAAACGGCATTTACCTTCAGAGTCCTGGGTTTGTCTCTGCATCACACATTTCATTCACTTGCCGTTAAAACAGGATTATCTTCTTTTTATTTGATTGTTCTGTCCAACAACTGAGCAAACAGATGAGATCTGAAGGCCTTTATTTTTATCGGACAGGTTTCACTATTACAATAAGGCCTTATGTATCTTCGGACAACCAGGGTGTATTTTTGGAGAAACCCCTTTTTGGTTTTTTTTGTATTTGTTTTAAATGAATACTTTCTTTTTTTTTCCAGAGGGAAGAGAGAGGGGAAAAGTGTGAGGGAAGGGGGAAGAAAAAACAGGAAGACCACTACAGAAAGGCTGTGCGTTCATGATGAAAACATTTATTTACAATCTGAAGCAAACTATTACAAAAGTCTTAATAAAAAAAGTTCTGAAAATGAAAATGGTCGACAGAAATGTCCATGAAAATGCTTTGGGGGCAGAAATGTTTCTCCAGCGAGTTTCTGTCTGCTGGGATTCGATGGAATCGTTGCAGTCTTTTGGGCGTGGTCGCATCAAACGGTCTCTCTTTGCTTCCTCTTCCTCACACGTAACCTTTGCTCATAGGGCTTTTGGGGGGGCAGTTGGAGCAGAGAAGTGCGCCTCCCAGAATGAGCAGGGCAGCCGACCCCCAGCCGATGAAGAGGGAGGGTCCCAGCTCCATCTTGTTCATGTTAACCATAGGGTTGTAGAAATCCTGGACGATGGTGTTGGCGGTGTAGCTGACGGGGACGAGGCACAGAAAGCCAGCAATGATGAAGATAACGCCAGCTGTGACGCTGACCTTGACTTTGGCATTCACATCTTCCACACAGTTGGTGCACTTGCCCCCGGCGATGGACAGCAGCAGGCCGAAGATGCCCAACAGTATGGAGATGATGATGAGGGCGCGGGACACCTTTATGTCCGTGCCCAGAGCCAGCATGGAGTCGTAGACCTTGCACTGCATCTGGCCTGTGCTCTGGACCATGCAGCTCATCCAGATCCCCTCCCATGTCGTCTGAGCTGTGACGATGTTATTACCGACGAAGGCTGAGACCTTCCACTGAGGCAGGATGCAGGTCACAATGGCCCCGATCCAGCCGATGACGCCCAGGCCGATGCCCAACATCTGAAATCCAGCAGATACCATGGCTCTATGCAGTCGTCCCAAAAGCTGGAGGTTTAAAAAAGATGTGTTGCTTCGAAAGATCCCCAAGAGTGTTTGTGGCTGTGAGGCTGGAGTGGGTCTTTTATGCAGAGTGAGGTGAGGTGGGGCGGACACACCTTTGACGCCACCGTGACGTCTTTCTGCCACCAGGTGCAGACAGGTCTCAACCTGCTGGGTCTTCAAATTTGGTGAATTCCAGCAGGTGTGTGTTTGAAACTGTGACTCAGTGCAGGAAAAGGGCACAAAAACAGGGGAAGCAAGAGCAAAGTTTCAGCTGGTCTCTGTCGCCAAGGAAACAATTCAGACAGACCTTTTTGAAATTGATCCGTGTGATCCTATGAATGGATTCAGACTGGAAACATTTGGTTCGCTTAAAGCAGGGGGGGTCAAACTCATTTTCACCGAGGGTCACATCAGCATAGTGGCTGTCCTCAAAGGGCCAGATATCACTTATACATGTGACTGAAATGACTGAAATGTAATGAAAATAAATGTAACTACTGCCTAATGTTAAATAACTCATTATTTATTTATTATAATTTTTTAATGTGATAATTGCAGTTGCATAGAAAACATATGTTTGCTTGTTAATCTAGCATAAATCCTTTTAAATTTGATTCTTTCAGGTTAGGTTATATGGACAGTGTTTACGTCCTAATGTTTAGTTGCCCAATCCCATATTTCAAGTCCGATTCCCCAGAGATATGAATAAATAAACACCAATTTTTATTTTTTATTTTAAGAAATGAAAAACTTTTATGCTCTCGCGGGCCACATAAAATGACTAGGAGGGCCACATTTTGCCCGCGGGCCTTGAGTTTGACACACATGGTTTAAAGAAAACCAGACTTAGTTTCCCCTGGTAATCTGGAACCGATTTTCAGTCTGAATACAACCAAGTAGACCTTGGTCCGGGACCAGGAACCGCTCTCGGACCCATCTTTCATCTTGCACCATGTCTCTGCCGTACCAAAGTAACAAGACTTCTACCTGACGTTGATACAGACATTTAATATTGGTCAGCGAGATAGAAAAAGTTTGACTCAGTGAACTATCCCGACAAGGATTGCAAAGCACAGGACTACCATTAATCCTTCTCTCGTTGTTTTGCCCCGCCCTTGTAACTTCTGGCCAATGATGGAAGAGATCTTTAGTCATGTGCTTTTGTTTACAAGCTTTTGTTCAGTGTAGAAATCTCTGGTTGATGGCAGTCTGAATACTGACCAATCGCAAGGTTCAGGACTCGATCCGGACCAAACTAAGTGCAGTTGGTTCGGACCAAAAGACTTTTCCGGTCTGAATCAAAGACATATATCACCGGACAAAGCATGTGTGATGTCATCCGTAGAAAATGTTTTATGTCCGGCTCCAGCAAAATGAAGCCAAATCAGTCGCCATTTTTTCCGCAATATGGGCGTTGACATTTGGAGCCAGTCGAGAGAGATTGGTTCGGGTCGTCTGAGTCACGTTTCTATGGCAACTACTGTCGCCAATTGTGAGTAAGCATGTTTGAATACCACACCCCTTCCACTGAAAGTGGCTCAAGAGAATCTGTCAATCAAACACTTGAGGTGGGAGCCGGCGAGGTAAAGCTTTTACTGAGGCATCTGATTGGTCAGATGCCTCCCTTCCTGTCACGCTCCCAGAACAAAGTCAACGGCATCATAAAAGGGTGTATTCAGACTGGAATAGTCCATTGGTCCAGACCGAGTCCGCTTAATTTGGTTCAGATTGAGTCCTGAACCTTGCGCTTCGTCTGTATTCAGACTGCCATCCACCAGAGATTTCTATTTTGAACTAAAGCTTGTAAACAAAAACCACCTGACTAAAGGTCTCTTCAGTCATTGGCCAGGAATTATGAGAGTGTAACAAAGAAACAAGAGAAGGAGTAATGGAAGTGCTGCCCTTTGCAATTATTGTCAGGATAGTTCACTTATTCAAACTTTAGATTTCAGTGACCAGTTCTGAACGTCTGAACGCCAGGCACAGGACACTTTTTACTTTGGTACGGTGGAGGCATGCTGCAAGATCAGGATCAGCTTTGGTGTATTCAGACTGAAAATTTGTTCTGGATCATCGGGGGAAAGAGTTCTGGTTCGCTTTAAGAGAATGTCTCCAATCTTGCACCCTGGGACTCTGAAGAGGAAAAGACTCAGCAGGAAACCCACTGCAGAAGTTTCAATGATCTGCAAAATGCAGGGAAAGATTGGCCAAACTCCAAAGTTTGAGGCATCAGAGGACAGGAGTGGGCAGTACAGACTGTGCTTCTGTGACAGGTGTGATGTGGTTGCTGCTACACAACAGGTAGATATCATCAGAGGTAAGCCCTGGCCTCAGGGTAAGGGGTTGACACCAGAACACTTTATGGAACGGGTGAAAACAGCTTTAGGGCAAACAGACAAATCAGGTTTGGATGAAAACGTCGTCCAAGTTTGCAGAATCCACAAATGCAGCTCCTGCGTGAACTATGGAGGTTTAGGAAAATGATGTTTCCACATAAAAATGAATTCCAAATGGAAGATTTTGTTAGAAACCTGGGAACCAAACAGAGAGTCTGTAGCGGCGTTGCGAGGGGAGTGGTTATCAGGATGACATCATGAACCACCTGACCCTCATTTAGTCACAGTATCATTTGCATTTTTTTTGGGTCTACACTGACAAATGCATGCGTGGGCGTGCAGACACCAAAGTGTTAGTTTTTAGTTAGTTAGTTTAGTTTCACAAACTTCTAGGATGAGGATGTTTACTGAGATTTGAAAAGAGACAAAAACTTCATGGCAGGAAACAAGAAAACACAGAACAGGACCCTAAAGTCAGCCTAAAGGATAGAAAAGCTTTGATTTTCTTCACGTTTGAAACAAATTCAAGCAGCTTTCTTTACTTTAGGTTTGTCAAAACCAAGGCAACAAACACTGCTTCCTTACACAAGGAAGTATTGATGAATATTTTCCAGTAACGTCTATTTATTTAACAGCTACAGGTTAATTGTAGGAAAAGCTTGGCAGACAGATGTGGTCGGTCGAGCTGCACCTCGTTCTGATACAGATGCTGCAGTTGCTTTGTGGAACCAGAAGGACCAGTTTCTATTCCCATGTCAGGAGTGTTCTGAACAAGCTGCAGCTCGCATTTCCTCTGCTCCTGTTACCCATGAATTCCATTGACGACAACAAAAAAACTTGCTGTTGTTGTTGCTTAGTCTGCTCTGCAGAGTCAAACTCCAGTGCTGCATTTACAGCGTCTACCGCCACTCTTTAGACGTACCGCTTGATGCCCCTGACCGCAGAGCAGGGGAAAGTGTGAAGGGAGTAGGTGAACTGCTGCCAGTTGAGCACCTTTCTAAAAGGTTTTGCATGTTTGATTTTAATCTTCCAAATAATTTGAATGATCTGAAAAACTATAGCAACATTGGACGTTTTTCTGGTAAAAAAGTCAGTAAATCAACTTTAGTCTGGATGGGATCAGTGTAATGCTCTTCCACTATGAGGAAAAAAAAAGCACATTTTAGGAAGTATTTATGATACGAAATGAAAACCTTTTCTGTTTGAAACCTCCAGATCAAAGCAAACCTGTTTGTGTGTCATCATTGAGTTTTTAATCTGTCGAAATTCTGCTAAAATGTGTCAAAATAGAGGGGTTCAAAAAGTGTCTCTGCGTCATGCGTCACAAACAGAAACCGTTAAATGTTTTCCGTTTTCAGGTTCTGTTTGGAAAAGGCCACTCCCTAAATTCTGAGAATTCCTGAATCAAGCAGCTCAGGTGCACAGCAACAACAAAAGGGTTTCTGGGAAAAACGGTCTCACTGCTGTTGACACGGATGAGGCGCTGTCGCATCATTCAATATTTTAGTTATCACGCATTTGGTTATACCTTTATACTTATTACACATTTGATTATACTTTTACACTTTTTGGTTATGAATTCACTTGGTTCTTTAAAGACATGCACGTTCTGTGAAGTCAGAGCTGAAACCTGTGTCTGTTTTTTTGTTTGTGCCTCAGCAATGTGGTCAGAACTGTCAATGTTACCGGGAACAGGTTGCCTCTTAACTTTGTGCTCGTAAGGATGAACACAGAGCCATTGTATGCCAGCATTTCATTTACACATGTTGAGTAATGAAACCTGCTTGCTGTGGGGGGGGGGGGGGGGACTCAGATCAAAGCAGAAGAGAGGCATTTTTTCTGCAGACGCCCCTGGCTCTCCCTTTTGCAACAGCTTTTTGAAGATTCATGCAGACTTGTGTGACTTTTCCTTTTTCCCGTTTGCACATCTGACTTTTGATGTCCTTAACCATCCGAACCTGGGAAGGTTTCACGCGGCCGCCACGGCGCACATGTGGCGCCGCCTGCCTGGTGAGCAGGAACCATCAGCGGCTCTCAGACAGGGCACTAAAAGCAAAGAAAACTTTGATTTTATTTTTGGTGCTTTGACCTGAAGTGCATCTAAAAGTTTTGGCAGAGGTTCGAATCCTGCAGAGAGACGTTCAGCAGGGAGTTTGCCTGTGTTTGAAGGGGGGAGGTAGCGTCTGCTCTGTGAAGGTCAACCCACAAAGATAGTAAAGTTCCTTTAACCTGACTCGCGTGACCTCTGTTAATTAGTGCGTGACCTTTTATTGCTCCTCAATCGCCATCCACTAAAGACACAGTATTTTTAGCTCTTTAGGGGAAAATCTTTACACGTTTGGGGAAAAAAAAATTTTTTGTGGGGGGACTAAAATTTTGACAGTATAACAGATTTAGAAAGAAAGCGTGTCTCACTTTGAAATGGAGGCAAAAAGAATGTCGGCTCAGTTTCTTATATTGCTGTAAAACAAATGTTGGTTGATCCATTTTTTACACTTTGTTTCTCCATCTCATCTGGGGAAACATGAAATGTTTCCTGCAGCATTTTCCAGAAAAAAGGAAATTGAAGTAAAGGCATTTTAAATATGGGTGATAGAAAATTAGGTTACAACGACGTTCTGACCCATTTTCCAGCCCACTGTGAGCTGGACAGACCGTCTCAGGTGAATAGACTCAGACTAGGCTAAAGGCACACATAGATTTCATTTACAGTATTTTTTTTAACCACTCTGGCTGCTGCAATTTCATTGTATTACTATGTGCAATTACAATAAAGGATTCTTATTTTGCATTCATATGTTTTCCACATATGAATTTCAGTCTTTCATGATCCATCAGTGATACATGTCATTCAGATGTGTTTCTTGCATTCGTCAATGTGCCCAGATGTCCGTCCAGGGTTTCGTCTGACGGGTCTTTACGTCAGTTTTGAGCTGCTCAAAATTTTTGGTTGGTTGAGAATTATGCGTATTTGACGTTCTTTATGCGCAACTGCCGTCATTTCTGGATTATAAGCCGCTACTTTTGTCACACGCTTTCAGCCCTGCGGCTTATTCAATGATGCAGTTAATTTATGCATTTTTGTCTTTTTTTTTAATGCATTTGTCAAACGGCCGCAAGTGGCGCTCTAGCAGAAAGGGTGAGAGTGAGACAGGGGGAATACGGTATATGTGTCGAGGAAGACGCAAGCTTTACTGTAATTTGTGAATGAATAGCAGGAACAGACCCTCATCATGGAAAATGGAGGAAGAATTGCATACGACGCAGCTTTCAAGTTAAAAGCAGTCGTTAAAAACAGTGTGAAAAAACAGCACAACAACAGGAAGGAATTTACCTCAGAGTGACACAGACAGCGACAACGAAGGAGACACTGAGAGAGAGTGTGGCAAAGAATGTCTGACGCTATTCCAATCCCACACTGAGGAGGAAGACTTCCATGGTTTCAGTGCACAGGAGGAAGATGAAGAAAGCTCTCAGTGACTTTAACCGGTTGTTTTTTCTTTAACCAGCCCTGTTAGTGCTGTTACTACCATATTGCTGCCGTGTTACTGCAGCGTCACAGGCACTGTTTGGAATAGAGCTGTGACGGTACACACACAGCACATACACATCCTCATTCTACAACACGTTTCAATGCGGGCACATGCGGCTTATAGACAGGTGCGGTCTATGTATGTACAAAATGGTTTATCCTTTAATTGTGTTTGATATTTGTGAGAGGTAAATGTGTCTTTCCACGACCGTTCCACGTGTGTCTAACTGACTTTTCCCACGTGTCCCACTGATATATAACTTTTATATCACGTATACGGCGCACGTGTAATTGACCAACAAACCTCGCAGATTTTTACTTACATTTTTTATTTTATTTATCAACAAGTAAATAGCATACAAAAATAAAATAGTTGTCTTCTCTCTAACTCCTATTGTTCAGAGCTTTAGACTTTGTTGATTAAGTACTTTTTGTACTCATGTAACACAAAGTGCTTTACTAAGATAAAAGCATTTTTCAGTTTAAATACCAGAAGCAAAAAATAAAATAAAAAACCTTCACATACCACAAAAAATAATTGTAAAAGGTTATTTTATTTTGAAACATCTTGTTTGCATATAAGTTGGCATGAACAGTCAATAAACATATAAAAACGATAAGCCACATGAGTTCAGACTGATGCTCAGTACTTTAGTACTTCTGTTCCTTCGTACTATTTCACTTTTCATCTTTACTTCTTCTTTACCAATTGGGAGCAGGATGGGGGGGCTTGGGCTAAAAATGGGTCGATTGTCCTCTGCTGGTCCAGAAATGTTGGGCAGATCCGGTTACACCAAACCCATAATTAGGAGTCAGGTTGGTTTTGAGGTTTGCCGTGTGTCATGAGGCGCTCTACAGAAACTCAGAGGAGCGTCATCGATCTACCTGGGCATTTCTTTGTTTGTTTTTTAACTTGGGGTTACATTTATGCCCCCCCCACCACCCCCACCTGTTGAGGTTTGCGGCTCATTTTTTGCGGTTGGTTGTTGATTCGGCGTTCCCCTCTGTGGATGCTGCAGACGCTCGTGTGGTTAAATCCTACACTTCCTGACATTCCAAACTGTCCTGTGATGTTCAACATCATTTTAACCTGAGATGTCAGCCTCCGAATCTCTTCATGATTCTTTCACTTCTACTTGAGACAAATTCCAGAAACGAAAATGTTGTATTATTAAAGGTTTTTGCGTTGAGCGGTTTGTTGATGTGATTTGGACTTCAGGGCCTCCGTAGAGACAGATTGTTGTCGCGATGCTCCGTTTGGAAGCAGATCTTTTCCAGCAGATGAGGCCACCTCACGCTGACTCCACCTTCAGTGCTCTTAGCTGTATAAAGAAGGTAGATCTCCCTCTCTTTTGCTGTGGCTGTAAGTCTTACCGAGGGCTTTGAGATCCGATACCCCCTTCGTCCCGAGAGCTTGAGTCTGCGGACACAGAAGGCCCTCTGTCCCTCTCAGCCCTGGAACAAGACAACTCCGTTCTGCTCCTTCGGACATGTCCTCTGCAGGCGTGGAGATCCTCGGGATGATCCTGGCGGTGGCGGGCTGGCTGGGGGTGATGGTGGCCTGCGGCCTGCCCATGTGGAGGGTGACGGCCTACATCGGGCAGAACATCGTCATCTCTCAGGTCATCTGGGAAGGCTTGTGGATGAACTGTTCGGTGCAGAGCACGGGCCAGATGCACTGCAAGGTGCACGAGTCCATGCTGGGGCTGCCGGTGGACCTGCAGGCAGCGCGGGCGCTGGTCATTGTCTCCATGGTGCTGAGCATCGCGGGCATCGGTCTGTCCGTGGCCGGGGCCAAGTGCACCAACTGCAGTGGGGACGAGAGCAGGAAGCCCCGCCTTGTGGGGGCCGCTGGGGTGACCTTCATGGTGGCGGGGCTGCTTATGCTGGTAGCCGTGTCCTGGACCGCCCACGCCATCGTCCAGGGCTTCTACGACCCGCTGTTGCAGGAGACATCCAAAAGGGAGTTCGGGAACGCGCTGTACTTTGGTTGGGCCGCCTCCTGTTTGCTCATTGTTGGGGGGGCCCTGCTTTGCTGCTCCTGTCCTTCGAGACCAGCTGCGGCCCCCAGTGGTGGAGCCTCTGCCCCCTCCAGGGTGAACTACTCTGCAGTCAAAGCCATGTCGACCAGCGGGTACACCCGAAGAGACTACGTTTGAGCGCACCGGGACTCCCAAGTCGTTGAGCTTTTCATTGTGACCACTTTCTGAAACAGTTTTTAACCTTTTTTAAATGGAAACACAATTCATGAGTACAATAAAGGTTTTCTTAAAAAGAAAAAACTAAGTTAATGTGATTTATTCCAAGTACATCAATGAACAACTTTCTTATAACTAAATAAAAGATGTATCAGATGTTTGCTCTCCGGTACGGACAAACGCTAGCTGTGGACTTCATTGATGAAAGAGGCTGTTGTGCTAAACGAAGGGATCTCATTTCAGCCCAAAAACAGCAACAATGAGCGACTTGTTTCCACATAGGAGCTCATGCCTTTCTGCCATTACAACCTGTCAGATAAAAGTCTCCATCTGCCTGGAGACGTCCAAACGAAGACACAAAGACTCCATTGATCACTGCATTCGGTTTTGCTCCTCTGAGGTTGAACGTTTGCAAAAGTGTCCACGAAAAGACAGCGAGCAGCGACAACAAAAACCAGGAAGAAGGAAAACCGAGTTCCTGTCGAAACTCCTGAGTCTCTGCCGAAAGTCTGTTTGGTCCGCGGCGTTAATCAGGAGGGAAACTGATAAGACCTGCCCCCCCCCCCCACTTTGAGCACACAACCGTATCAGCTCTCTGAACGCACAGGCCCCGACTCCACAAGCAAGACTCATTACTCTGTCCTCAGAGACCTTTTTAAATGGCGAAGGCCACATCCACTACCTCCATCTTGGTGTCATTACCAACCATGAGGTTGTTTACCATCATTTCCATGAAAAAAAATCTGAAGATGGAGGACAAATGTTTGCTGCTTTTGAGTGTCCTCAGGTTCCTGGAAAGCTCAAGCTAATTTTCAACCGACCAACATCCATCATCCCACAGGGCGAGCTGTTTGACGGTTCTAAGTGGGCTGACTTTCTTCAGACGATCCCTCATCCAACAAACATGCAACACCTTCAGATCTTTCTGATATTTCTTCTAAGCTCACTGTGCTTTTCAAGACATCGTCATGCTTTGTAAAATGTGTAAAACTGGTGACTTGATTGGTATTTTCAAGAATTGTACTAACCGACCAAAATAACTCCATGAAGAGGACTAATTCAGGATGTTATATAAGATGCAGAAAGAGCAAGGAAAGAAAGTCTCGTCTTGTCTAACTCAGCTTCAGGATCAGAACGAGACTGGATCCATGGGACAGATCGGGAAGACGGACACTGCTGAGCGCCAAGAACGCAGAGAAACATCTGGAGAAATGTTCTGACGAGACCCAAGAAGAACTTTGCGGACTCAAAGGAAAGATCAACAGTCACACATGGTGGTGGCAGTCTAATGGTGTGGGAACACTTAATGAATACTGTGCTCTTAAAAAAGTCTGGAATTAAAACGACCCTTTTTTTTTTTTACTTGTCCTGTCCAACAGCTGGGCAGACAGATGAGAGCTGAGGGCCTCTTGTGTTGGACATATTTTACTTTAACAAGAGGGGTTATTAATCTTCAGACAAACCAAAGGTATGTCTGAATAAACCCCTTTTGTAATTGAGGCCAAACTTTATTAATTTCAACCATGTTTAAAAAACTTGGGTGTTGGACCGGACGGAAAAGGAAAGAAGGGAAGAGAGAGGGATGTTAGGGAGAGGGGGGGGGGGGGGTCTGAGGGTGATAATAGGGGGGGGGATAAGACCATGAAGCAGCATAAAGCAACAAGTTAACTGGTTGTTTATCATTATGGTAAGGTTCAAATGTAGTACAAAAAGGGCGGAGCCTGTCCACACACACTCAAATGTTATCAACACACCTGCTAGCTACAAAAATGTTCACATGTCAACATGTACACAAAACAGATAGTGTTCACACACGCATACCTATGCCTTTAAACCAACTAGTGTGAAATCTTTCATTCATTCAATCATGCAAACTGTTAGTGCAAAGGTGAGCTAACACCTGTGCTCAGGTGAGTGTTTATGTTCTTCTAAAATGGATGGTGGAATGTGAAAAGAAGGAGGGAGAGTGCCCAGCCATCCCCACCCCAAGACCCCCGCCGCAGCAGCAGCGGCAGCCGGAATCCCCCCCAATGCCACACGGCAGCAGGCAGTTGAACATGGACAGAGAACATTCATGAACAACCGCCCCCCGGGCGACCAAGCCCGGCACCCAAGCCAGGGCCAGCAGGACCGCCGCGAGGCCCCTAGAGCCAGAGAGCAGGGAGGCATGGGGGGAAAGAGAGTGCCACCCCAGCCCAACCAGTACCCACCCCCCAGGGGCACGAACACCCCCGGCTCACGTGTATTGTGAACCCCCCCTGCACGGAGACCGCACCGCCGGGCCCAGGAAGCCGGAACCTAGGGGACACGGCCACCGTTGCCACGCGGCCCGTACCCCCCACCAGGGAAGGGGTAGGGGACAGATGGTCCTAGGTCCCACCTTCCTTACAAAATGTGTGTGAGTGTATGTGTGTTTGAGAGGGTGTGTGTGTGCATGTGTGTTTGTTTATGTTGGAATGTATATATTGAGGGGGGCGGGGTGTGTATACTAATTGAGGTGGAGTTAAAATTGGCGGGTAGGGCACTGAGGGGACATCTCCTGATTACTCACAGTGATGTCCCCTCACCCTCCCCACCAAGGGGCCCTAAATGTCTAAGGTGCGGTTAAAATTGGCAGGTAGGGTGCCAGGAGGACATCTGCTGCTTGCTGGCAGTGATGTCCAAGCACCCCCCCTACCAAGGGCCCTACATGTCTAAGGTGCAAATAAAACCGAAAGAGGGGGGGCCCACTCCATACGGCACCCATAGGAGGGGGGCCACCGCCAAGTAACCCCCCCCCAAGGCGCATCGCAGGCTAAATCCCCCACCCCCTCACCCTAATATGAGGTTATATGAGGAAGGGGGTAAGTTGGGGACAGCTGGTAGAGGGTCCCCCGGTGGTCAAACAGCCCCCCCCCCCCAGCAAAGGGGCCGACACCCCAGGCCCAGCACCACCCACCCCACACAGAGAGAGAGGAGCCAGAAGGCTCCAGACCCCCCTGGAGCAAGAGCCGCCTGGTTGAGGGCAGAGTAAACAGAGGCGCACGTTTAAATGTAAACTTCTGTGCTTCAGCACATGCCCACATGAAGAAATGTGTTTCTCCTCCACGCCACAGCGTGATGCAAATCGCCCCCCCCGGCGGAGGGATACCCAGTCTAAAGTCCATACAGCTCCTCCTTCAAAAACCACTTTAGGACACCACTACAGCTTCAAACACCCCCACCAATGGAGCAATAGGGAGGAACCACAGGGAAAGCAAAGCAATTCGGAATTGGCCTAAAAGTCCATGAAATCAATGCAAACATAAGAAAGTGTAAAAGTTGTGAAGCTTAAAAGAGGATGTTAAAGTTTTTTTCTCAAATTCTCCGCAGTAGATGAATCCCTCAGGCGGGAAGATCCACAGGCGATAGCGCTGGAATGAGGCCTCGTCGTGGGTTTTTGTTTCTGCACCTGAGGACCTGAGAGCTCTGGCAGGGTCATGACCTAAAAGCAACTCTGATCAAAAGGAAGGTCCAATTCTATTAACCCTTGTACTATCTTAGATGACCCCACCCTTCCATTGACGTGTTCTCCCTACCATGACAAAGGTGGATAAAGGTGGAAAGATTTCATGTAATCCATGGACACCAGTGAAGATCACAAATCATTGAAGGAAAAAGGTTCAGAGAACTGTTTAGTGGGTCTAGATGACCCAACCCCCAATGGTAAAGTGCCTAGGACAGCACAAGGGTTACGACTTTCATGAACGAATAACAGACTGGAAGCGTGTGCAGAGATTTCAACATTGGTGTGAAGCTCAACGTCATTCTGGTTCTGGTTGAAAAGGCGTGCAGCGGAACAAGCTAGGCAAGGCAAGCTTATTTGTATAGCACAATTTGTACACAAAGTAATTCAAGGTGCTTCACAAAACAGAAAAATGCATCAAAATCACAATACATCATAGAAATAATCAACGTAAAATTTACTTTAAAAGAAAAGAAAAAATTTGAAGGAAGGAAAGGAAAGAAAAGTGCAGATAGGACCTTTCAGTCATATACACGGCTAAACAGAAATGTTTTAAGTCTAGATTTGAACATGAACACAGAAGAGGCCTGTCTTACGCCTTCAGGGAGGCTGTTCCAGATTTTAGCTGCAGAATATTGAAACGCTGATTCCCCTTGTTTAGTTCTGACTCTGGGTATCAACAGGAGGCCGGCCCCTGAGGTCCTCAGAGTACGAGATGGTTCATATGGCACTAACATGTCAGAGATGTACTTTGGTGCTCGGCCATGGAGAGACTTGTACACAAGCAGAGCTGCTTTGAAGTCTATTCTTTGAGGTACAGGGAGCCAGTGCAAAGACCTGAGCACAGGACTAATGTGATCATACTTCCTGGTTCTGGTCAGGACTCGAGCAGCAGCATTCTGGATGTACTGAAGCTGTTTTACAGCTCGTTTGGAGAGGCCGGTGAGCAGGCCGTTACAGTAGTCTAACCTACTGGAGACAAATGCATGAATAAGTATCTCCAGGTCTGGATTTGACACTATATTTTTGATTTTGGCAATGTTTTTCAGGTGGTAAAACGCCGCTGATGTTACTGACTTGATATGGCTAAAGCTGGTTTGTAGTATTTTTCTTACTAGCAGGAAGAAAAGTATTCCAATCATCTATTCTAGAGATTACAAAAGCATGAATTAATATTTGAGCGCTGGCTCTGGAGAGCAATGCAGCGACGCTTTGGACAGCTGCACACGTTCTCCGAGTGTTTGCTCTGGTTATCTCTGCATGGCATTCACATTTGTGTGAGGCAACGTTGCAGTCTTGCTGTTTTTAAATTGAGCAGATGCTCGTCCACTTAGTTGCTCTGTCTCAGTCTGTGTTTTAATGTCAAAAAAGATATATTTAATACATGATCATTGCAATGATCTCTGAACTCCCAGATAATTTACTCTAAAAGAGAAAGGACTGATGCGCATTGGTCTACAAGGGAAATGGTTTTGGATCACCAGTAAAAAAACAATAAACATTTGGTTTACTTGGAACGATGGACAGACCTGAGAATCTTCTTGTCCTGAAGAAAACCGCTTTTGATCAGCAGAACGGGACGCCAGAGCAGCGCCACAACAGTAGTTTAAACATTGGACTGATCTACTACAGCGTCTCCAACAGACTTACAGAGCCACTCCAATGAAAATGACGGTTTGGTGTTTTTTGCACGTATCGTGGAATTTTCCTGATGAGGACATTTATAAAGCAAATAAAGCTTCAAATCTGAGAATTCCTACATTGGAATTGTCGTGAATTTGAAACAACGTTGGAAAAAAGCTGGATTTTCTTTTCTTTTACCTTAAAACCACATAATCCTAATTAAAAGACCACTGGGATACTTCGATCAAAAGATGATCAGATGATTGGTTTTTACGTTTTTCATCCAAAAGCAGTTCTTTCAGATCCCAGACGACTGAGAAACTCTGTTTCCACAGAGTGTCCAGCAGCAGGAAGGCCTGACAGTTCATCATATAAGAGAGAGACTTGATGTTTAATCTCTATGTACAACTTTTGGTTTCGGCCTAAATGTTTTTGTACATATCAGTGAAAATCCAACATGGTTAAAAGCAGAACCGGCACATGGGAAATCTGAGTTCCATTCCAAGGGGGGCGAATGAGGGTCATTCAGTGTGGGTGGGTCAGGCAAGACCCTCACGCTGCTGCCTAACTATGTGGCCACTAGAGGGCTGACGTCTGGGTCTCCCATTGCCGGTCCCGTAGACGGTAAAAACAAATCGAGGTGGGACGTCACCCGTAGGAAATTCCTTACCTCTGGCTCTTGCGAAATGAGGCAAATCCCTCGCCATTGCTTCCTGATACTGGCGCCGTGGTGTTGAAACCGGTTGACAGGGATTGGTCCGAGTCGCTCTGAGTCATCGCATCTATGGCAACGGTGACAGTCGTTCCGGTATCCGTTAATACCCCAGCGCAGATATTGCAGGGTTGTGTCAGGAAGGGCATCCGGCGTAAAAAGAAAATCACTGTGTGAAGCTGATTGGCTGTGGCCACCCCTGGGGGAAAATCTGAAGGGTGAAAATCCAACATGGGGCATATTTAATTATAAGTGAAGTTGCAGTGTTCTCTCGCTATATCACGCTTCACTTCTCGTGGTCAAGTGGCGTGGCGTGGCATTGGTGTTCTGCACCCTGATTGGCTGTAGAGCTATCAACCTGTCGACCAGTCTCCTCCGTGCCATCTCTGCTGTGCAGAATGAGTTCAGTTTACCACTTTTACTGTACATGATTCCTCATCAGATCTTTGTTTTTTTATTCTATAATACTGGACTAAAGTGGATAAAGTGTGTAGTGAGGAGTTTTACAGCCTTAACATCTAAAATCTTTGTAAAAATGAAAGATTTGGTCTATTTCAGGTTAATTTTGGAATATAACTTCTGCCATAAATGAAGGATCACAGTAGCAGCATTCATAGAAATGTTTTTAGCTCAAACTGCATATTGTGTTCTAAAAAAGGACTTTTACGATAATATTAGGAATTCTCTGCATGTTTCCCTCAAACGGCAGCTCCGACTGCGTCTTGTACTTTCAGTAACTTATCAACTTCTCTGTTAGCCTTTAACCACTCAGAGCTGAGTGATGCGGCGCCTCTGTTTACTCTGCCCTCAACCAGGCGGCTGAGAACGCCACCGCGGCTTTGGGGATTTAATCATTAATCTGGGGCCTCCACATTCTTAATATTTTGGGCTGATGAGGCGGGACGGAGGAAAATTCGAATTCCCCACCGACCAATGCCCAACAGTCTCCACCCTGTCTGGGCCAAACTTTGCTTTGGACGTCACGTCCTCCTGGTCTACCTCTGCAGTCAGAGCGAGGAAGGTCGTGCATTTGGACTCAAGCGCAGCTCGGACATGCCTTCGCTGGGGTTGGAGATTCTCGGAGTGGCCCTGGCTGTCCTGGGCTGGATCTCGGCCATCGCTTCCTGCGCGTTGCCCATGTGGAGGGTGTCGGCCTTCATCGGGGTGAACATCGTCACGGCCCAGGTCACCTGGGAGGGCATCTGGATGAACTGCGTGGTCCAGAGTACGGGCCAGATGCAGTGCAAGATCCACGACTCCATGCTGGCTCTGAGCGGCGACCTTCAGGCGGCTCGCGCCCTCACCGTCATCTCCATCGTGTTGGGAGTCCTGGGAGTCCTGGTGTCCATAACTGGGGCAAAGTGCACCAACTGCGTGGATGAGGAGGCCAGCAAAGCCCGGGTGATGATAGCTGCCGGGGTGGCCTTCATCTTGGCTTCCCTCATGCAGATCATTCCCGTGTCGTGGTCGGCGCACGCCATCGTCACGGAGTTCTACAGCCCGCTCATCCCCGAGGCGCAGAAGAGGGAGATTGGGGCGGCTCTGTATTTGGGCTGGGCCGCCGCAGGATTTCTCCTCGTTGGGGGCGCCATTCTCTGCTCCAGTTGCCCACGGCAACCAGAGAAAAGGTACGGACCCCCGTCAAAGATGGTGTACTCCCACACCAGGTCAGTCGCTCCGAGCGGCTATGACAGAAGAGACTATGTCTGAAGCCGGACTTTTCTCACGTCCGTCGCCATGGAAACGTTGAACCATCAAGGACAAACCTTCATAGTGAACGATACTTTGAATGATTTCTGTTTGCCACTTTGTTGGAAGCAGTATTTTGTACTGTGACAGTATATTCTGTGACTGTTGACGGTTTCTTCTTTGGTTTCTTTCTGTTTTATATAACTTTACCTAATCAAATGCATGTTTGCTATAAAGTTTTACTGATAAAGTCTGTTTTTATTTCTACATTTTTCCTAAAATAAAAGTCGAAAACTGACTCAGCAAGCAAAGCTCATCAGTGTGTCAGGAAACCTGCAGAGAAGGTTCACCTTCAGGTGGAACGTGTCGACGGTCAGCCGCTGCTCCTGTTTAATGTGACTAACAGTCCGAAACCCGACACGGTAGCTACAGCGTGCCGGGAACCTCCTGCCTTAGTCTGACATCAGAAACCGTAACACTCACCTGTCATTTAGGTAACACCACGAGAGGCGGGGTCACTGGCCTGGCAAAACCAATTCTCACCTGTAGCAGGAGGCTTTTTATTCAAAAGGCAACTCCCACCACATGGCCCAAAGAAATGGACCAGTTTACCAAAATAAAGGGCAGAGTTTAAAGATAGAAAAACCACTGAAACCCTGACAGATAGATAGAGATAGAGATAGAGATAGAGTTCTTCTGACCTTCCAGAACATACAAATCAATCACGAAGAAAAATTTACAACTTTTTACAACAAATATTTATTTATTTATAAAGAAGAATTAAAAATGGAATTAAAGCGCTGTAAATTAAAGCTGAATATAAAAAACTGTTTAATAAATGAGCAAATAAAAAAAACACAAGAAAAGCTTGAAGATAAAAACATGAAACACAACAAAAACAAAACAAAATCTCATATGGGACCAAATGATTGGCCAGGAACAGGAACATAAGGCTCGAAATACTAAAGTTATATATATCGTCTAAAGTTTTGGCTGTATGTTAAACGATGCAGCTTCTCCTCAAAACTAAAATAATATGTTAAAGTTAAATACAATCTTTTTTCAAAACTGCTTTAGACAAACATTTGGAAGTTGGACTGCTGTCCATTAAGTTTGTGTAAATATTTATATGAAATCCAAATTTAGAATAAACCAAAATGATTCACCCTTTAAGTTTTAAAGTTACTTTTATAAACCTTTATTTAAAAAGAAAACGTGCTTACTGCCATTAAAGCGTTTGAGCAGTTTTCCACTTTGATGCAGTAAATCAGCATCTAAATGTTCACTTTCAGTATATTTTAGGTGTTTTTTGTTTTTCCACTTGTCCAGCAAATGATTAAACAGATTAGATCTCTTCTGTTGGACAGATTTTGCTGTTACAAAAGGAGTTTATTAATATAAACCCCTTTTGTATTTGGAGCTAAATTTGATTTAAATTACATTTAAATACATTTCTTGTTGGACCAGATGGAAGATTTGAGCTCCTCTTGGTTTATTCATTGCTGTGGAATTTAAATCTTCATAATAAAAGGTTTCTTTAATGGTATCCAAAATCGCTTTTTCTTCAATTTTTTCTGCTTCTTTGATCTAAATTAAACATATAACTTATAAAGTAAACTAGACTTTTAGAAGACTGTAAAGCTTTTATATGAGATCTATTGTAAGATAAATATACAACTTTTTCTTTGTGGTTAAATTCATATTTTATCAGTTTTGAAGCTAAAGTTCGTTTGGTTTTCATTACAGTTTCACACTATTTGAATTAATATCTGGAAAATTTCTGAACTCACATTAAAGAAATGGAAATACAAAAAGAAAACCTCCAGGCACAACATGATTAACATAAAACAGGAAAAAAGGAGAACCCAGTACGGAACCAGGTGGAACTCCCTCTGTAAGTTAAGGATACAGCAGTTTGTGAAGTTTAAACACACCAGCAGTGGTGAGTTTAAAGCTATAATTGACTGAGCTGCCATTCAATGTAATGTTATTTCTGTTGATTTATTAAAATAAAAGCCTTTGATTCCCACCAGCAGGTGAAAAAGGAATTCTTTCTGTTCGCTTTGGGATCCTCTGGTCGCCCTCACCTGTCCCTTCCAGCTCCCATTCACCTGTTGAACTGAGATAACAAGAACTCTTCCAGACAATGCCCCCATTGCGAGGATCTGGTGGGGGTGGGAGGATTTCTTTTTTAACACTGTGAGTGTGGAGCGCTTATGAGAGCCGTACATTAGTTAAGAGGCTGTCACTAAGTAACAGAGGCCTGAAGTCCTTTATTGGCCTTAAAACCTCACGGAGGATGTCTGTAATAACCAGAAGAGTTTCTATTTATAGCTATTCAGCAATGATTATTCCAAAAATAAAAGCCACAGAAAAGAAAAAAAGGCTAAAACATATAAATGATAAGATTGGTCGTTTATTCCAAATCCTAAAGTTTCCAACCCTCAAGGAGGAAACCCTTTTATTTTTAAACCTCCCATTCATTTCAATGGGGAAAATCTTTTGATGAGTTTAAATCAACTATGAATTTAAACAAACTAAAACGTGTTTAAACTGAATGGGACATTACAAATAACTGAGAATGATAAGCTTTAGTCCCTTTACTTGAAGTTACTGAAAACTATGAAAACATTTTAGAAGTTGGTGAAAAGTCAAAGATCCCGAAGTTTGTTGAAAGTTTAGAAATTTAAAAAAAACTAAACATCTTTAAGCCTCCTATTTATTTCAATGGGAAAAAGAGGATGTTTTGCTTGACTTTTATTAAATCATAAATGTAAAAGATTCCTGATTGAGATCAATGTTCTCTATTAAAAATGGCTTTAAATGATACGGTTGACGGTTTAATCAAAAAGAGCAAAAAAGTAGAAAAGGGACAAAACTTTAGAAGTGAGTGAATGAAGCAGTTTGGAAATGTTTGCACAGCTCAAGGCAGACGAGCTGAAGTCCTCTTGCATGGATGGTGGAGGTGATGTCCTCCTCAGAGGCTAACGTTAGCCTTCTGGCCAGCAGATTTCTGTAACCCCCCCCAGCCTGGGCCTCTGGTTGTGAGAACACATACCTGCTGGCCCCTCAGCTGTAAGAGCCTCTTTGTGGGCAGGCCTTTGTGAGGCTGCCCATGTAAGCCGATAGCAGGAAGTCTTGAGCGCCTCCAGGTCCTTCCTCCTGGTTTTCTGTGAAGTCATCCTCACCTGGAACTCCTCCCCCGCCGCTGACCCGTCTTATAAAAAGGATATCGGTCAGGCGGAGGTGAGAGATCACCCGCCGATCCCAGACTGAAACCAGCCTCCTGAGGAGTGAGGAGCACCGGCAGAGGAGTTCAGGATGTCTATAGGACTTGAGCTGATCGGTATTTCCTTGTGCATTCTGGGATGGATTATCGCCATTGTGGCGTGCGCCCTCCCCATGTGGAGGGTGACGGCCTTCATCGGCAACAACATCGTCACGGCACAGATCATCTGGGAGGGCATGTGGATGACCTGCGTGGTGCAGAGCACGGGCCAGATGCAGTGTAAGGTCTACGACTCCATGCTGGCGCTGTCCCAGGACCTCCAGGCTGCACGCGCCCTGACCGTCATCTCCATCCTGCTGGCCATCCTGGCCGTGCTGGTGGCCATCGCAGGGGCCAAGTGCACCAACTGCATCGAGGACGAGGCATCCAAAGCCAAGGTGATGATCATCTCCGGGGTGTTCTTCATCGTATCGGGCGTCATGCAGCTCATCCCCGTGTCCTGGTCCGCTCACTCCATCATCAGAGACTTCTACAACCCTCTGATCCCCGACGCCCAGCGCAGGGAGCTGGGGGCCGCCCTCTACATCGGCTGGGCGGCGGCCGCGCTCCTGGTCCTGGGCGGAGGACTTCTCTGCTGCTCCTGTCCGCCGCAGGAGTCCAGGTACAACCCGTCCCGGATGGCCTACTCCACCCAGAGGTCTGTGGGGGGCCCGGGCCTGGAGAGGAAGGACTACGTGTGAATGAGGAAGGTCAGAGGAGCAAAGACTGCATCTGATCGCCACACGGACTCACGATCAGAGGGACGAAGGTTTTCGTCTGTCTGACCGGCACCTTTTTATACCAAACAGCTCCATGTTGTTTACGACTGATTTTTGTTAGCGTAGAAAAACTGTCTTCAATCATCTGCTGCAGCCAAGAGACGGTAAAAGTGTATTTAATGCAGCCTTCAGGTCACTGGAGTCTGCTCTGTTATGCAGCTGAGTGATCCCACCTGTATTAATGTTTTGTTTCGTTTATAATAAAACTTTTTTGTAAGATAACTTTTGTGTCCTTGCCTTAAAAACAACAACACCTGGACAGAAAGATGAGTCAGAAGAACCACAAAGAAAAATGACAGCGTCTGCGTCTCCTAAGAACAGCCTGGACAATAATCCCAGGGATCCGGGCGAGCCGCAGCTTTGGCGCTCGGCCCGGACAAATAACCACACGACCAGAGGTGAGAAGTGTGACTGCGGGTGACCAGGATGACCTGATGAAGACGGCCATGAAATATTCATCAGCATTTCACAGCAAAGGCTGGACGGCGTCCAGTTGTCGCTTGACAACCATCGCGGCCGTATCAGTGTCACCTCCTTTACCGGGACGACAGAACAGTTCAGACCTGAAGGCTGTCTGAGGTTTAGGTTTGCAGAGCTTACGTTGTGTCCTCCAACCCTCGTGGGGGTTTATGTCACTGCATTTCTGACTCTTGACTGGAGTCTGGCGGTGAAGTCTTCACAGAGAAGATCAGATCTGCAGAGAAAGATCCACTCAGATTTGGGATAGAAGACAAGCAATCAGTCAGTCAGGCTTTACTCCTGCAGGGCAAACTCTGCACATGTGACCGATACTGGGGAATGTGAAGGGCAGGGAGGTTGCCTGGCACCTGAAGGTGGAATAGAAAACCCCCCTCTTCATTGACTAACACAGGCCTGCTGTGTTTGTCAGTGAAAGCAGAAACTCAGCGAAGCTCTGATGCATAACGGCGAGGAGACGAACGCTCAACCCTGACCAGATCTGCTGCTGTTTCAGACGTTTGGTTAAGCACGCCAAAAAAAAGAATACAAATTTATTAAAAACCACAACTCTGAACATGAATGTAGTACTAGAATCGAAAACAGGAAGCAGGGATGTGTGGTGGATTTGTATTTTAAAGCTTCCTGCATTTTCAGGAAAAACCAAACGATTAAAAGGACCAAAAGAAAAACTGCAGAAAACACAGAATACTGCAAAAAAACACAGAAAACTGCAAAAAAACACAGAAAACTTCAAAGGAACACAGTAAACTGCAATAAAAACTGCAGAAAACTGCAAAAAAACGCAGAAAACTGCAAAAGAAACTGCAGAAAACTGCAAAAAAACACAGAAAACTTCAAAAGAACACAGTAAACTGCAATAAAAACTGCAGAAAACTGCAAAAAAACACAGAAAACTGCAAAAGAAACTGCAGATGAATTACTGATAATGTACGTTTTTTTAGCTGGTTTCTCCCAAAGAAATGTTTTGAAGTTCAGGAATTCAGTAGAAACTCAGCTACTGAGGTCAAAAACTACAAGGTGTCTTTCTAATGAGCATCTCCAACCAGGAGGAGGCCTCCCCGCTGACACACTGCTGATGAAAGCCCTCGGTTGGCTCAGAAAACCCTCCTTAGTCTCCTGGAGGAGCTGGACGTGGAAAATGGAGGTCTGGACGTCCTGACTGAGACTTGCAGCATCTTCTGTCACTGCATGGTCACACTGCTCTGACGCTGTTTTGTGTTAGTTATTTTTGCAAACAGCAGCCTCGGATTCACCTCTGAGAATAACAACAGGAAATACAACAGAAGGGTAGTTTCAGAATAAAAGCACAGCAAAGACAGTGAATTCAGGGCCGCTGCTGTGTTTTCTAGGGGTTAAAAGTCCCAAACGAAGGTTTCCAACCAGCTTTAAAATATATAATCCAGCAAAAATGAAAATTTTAATTTAAACAAAAGTATATTTATTCTAAATTAGTATTTTATTAAAGTAAAACTAGAGGATTTTAATAAAAAAATGAACCTGAAGCAATGATTAATAATGATTAATTATTATGCTTTACTAAAACAGCAAATAATCTTTAACGTCTCTATCATATTAACATACAGAGCAAATAGAATTATAATTTCAAAAATTTAAAAGACTTGGTGGTTTGGGCATCTGGTCTGGACGCCTCCATGGGGGAGGGGTTCCGGTTTGTGTCACTAGGCAAAGACCCTGGGAAAGATCCATGACAGGCTGGAGAGGCCAACAACACTCAGCCCCCCCCCCCCCCCCCAGAGCAGCTGGAGGTAGTTGGCCAGGAGAAGGAAGTCTGGGCAACTACTGCTGCCCTCTGACCCGGTCCTGGATGAGCAGAAAAAGATGGATGGACGGAGGGACGGAGGGATGGATGGAGGGATGGACACATGGACAGATGAGTGGATGGATGGATGGATGGATAAGTGGATAGAGGGAGGCAGGGAGGGATGGACAGACTGATGGATGGATGGATGGATAAGTGGATGGATGCGCTGGAGGACGAGGTGCATCAGTGAAATCTGTGGCTTTAGCTTTGGCTCTGATCCGATGCGCCTCCTTGTTACTCATGATCTTAAAAACGTTCCTTCTGGTTCTAGGAACATGTAGAGACGATGAGACTGCAGACGGATGCAGGAAGGATGTCTTACTTTACATGAAATTCTTTGATCTAAACATTTGTTTTTTTGTTCTTCTGTTCATCTCTTCAGCTTCTTTTCCTCTCCTCTCTTCTCCACATCTTCTCTGATCCAAAGGGATTCGGGAGAACAGTCCTCCAGAAAAGACAGAACGTGATGTGAAGAAGCAGAGTTTCTGCTCAGGTTTGTTCTGATAAGAACAAAGAGACGGGATCCTCCCTTAAATTCCCGCTTTGCTCTTCTGCACAATCAGGAGAAATTCACAGCGTGTTCTTTCTGGAGAGGAAAACAGTTTTATAGTTTCTAAAACAAAACTTTTATTTAAAGGAAATCGTGTAACTTTTTCTGTTTTTGGTTATTCTGCATTTTCAGTTTACAAACATGACACCTTTTCGCTTGAACTTTTTGGTCTTTAAAAAAAGTTTCTTGCCATTTTGAATCCATGTTTCCATTTAAAGAACCAGAACCACGCTTGGCCCGTTGGGTCCAGTCCAGAGCATGTTTTCTCTCAGGATTGGAAGCTCAGCAGAACTCAAACGAGGGACTCGGTGAACCTGCAGGCGAACCCTGGTGCTGTCCGGCAGCAGTGAGTGAGTCAGTCTACACGAACCCCAAACTGCTGATTCCTGAAGACACTTCCCCCCCGGGTCATCTCGAGGGCGAGTAGAACCGGGACAAATCGTCTCGAGAACAATAAACTTTTTTTTTTAGATAGATAAGATAGAGATAGAGAGATTTATCATTGGGAGTTGGGTCATCTAGACCCACTAGACAGTGCTCTGAACCTTTTTCCTTCAATGATTTGTGATCTTCTTACATGAAATCTTTCCACCTTTATCATGGTCGGGTGGGGTCTTAGGATAGCACAAGGGTTAAGATAAAGACACATTAAAAAGAAATAAAACCTAAAGGGTACCCCCCAGTAATCCATCAGAATTGGAACAATGTTATTATCCTCCCCAATAGTACACAGAACTCCCTCCAGAGCCCACATACATAACTTTTGAAGGTCATCGATCAACTTAAAATAAGCAAATTCAACATTCACACAACTTTTCAGAAGAGAAAAAAACATAAAGGGAACATCCACACAACCAACACAGAGTAACCCATTTTTCCTCGTTAACCAATTTGCAAGTTTAGCTGTTGCAAAAATAAAATTAAGAAAGGTGTGTACATGTTTCCTTGGGACCGTTTACTTGAACAATGGGAAGGAAAACACCTCCCCGAGCCTGAGACACCAGTTTTCCAAGACTGTAAACAAACCCCTGAACCTGTTACACTGTATCACCAGACGTGCCAGAGTTTCCCCACAAAATTCACACTTGTCTGATTGAGTTGGAACAAAGTGTGCTTTATATCTGTTTGTAGCCATGGCACCATGTACGGTTCTCCATTGGAGATCAGCTGCGCGTTTTTCAACAGGCAACATGAAGCTCACACTCCAATGTCTACTGCCCTCTAGTGGAGAAGACTGGGAAGTTCTGCGGTGGGGATCCTGAAACACTGAATTAGCATCTTTTGATTTATTATGCCCCAAAAGAGATCGTCTTAGAACAGCCCTGAAAGTTCAAACTTGTCAAAAAAACCAAACGGGCAACTTTTCTTTCCCACGTCTCCAAACAAGTCCTGACTGAGTTCCAGTGTCTCTTTTCTTCTAGGGAGCCTCAGAGGTTCTTTTCACATCCTTCATGTTTTTAAATCACATCTGCGAGATCAAACCAAACCGCTACACGTTTTTATTGATTTATTTTTTTGCAAACAAAAATTCTTTATTGAGTCAGAAAATTGACGGGAGAACAAATCAAACTATAAATTACAAATAAAACATTCATTTGTCTTTTTTTTTTAAATCAATCCTTTCTGTTTGTGCGAAAACGGACAGCAGACGGTTCTGCACATTCAGGAACGTCTCATGTTAATTGGAACTAAACGTGGTCAGGTACCGTGACGTTTGCAGCAGAATTCATTTGGCGCAAACACGTTTACAGTGAATCGTGGAGTGGCGTGTAGACGAAGGCGGCGCCGTCTTCCTCGTAGATGATGGCCACGGCCCCAGAAGGTTGTGGCGCCCCTGCGGCCGTCTGCAGACACGCCTGAGGAGAAGGTGGAGAACGTTCAGGACCGGTTGCGGACCGAGACGAGCGCAGAGGTCGGGGGGCAGCTCACCCTCTCCAGCAGCTGCAGGCGCTCCTCGTTCAGCAGGTTGCTCTGCCGCAGCTGGACCACCGTGCTCTCCAGCGCCAGCAGCTTCTCCAGGTGGCGGCGGTGGCGCTGCTGCAGCACCTTCACCTTCCTCTGCAGCTCCGCCACCGTGGCCTCCAGCTGCTCCTTACTCAGGCTGTTTTTGTGGTAGCTGATCGAGCAGCACAAAAGACGTAAAAAAACAAGCTGCAAGCAGCCGTTTTTGCACAATTCCCCGACGTTTTTACCGTGTTTTATCTGACTTTAACGTCTCAGGATGTGAAATCTTCATCATTTTCCTTTACTGAAACCAAACTTTGAGGCATAATTTCACGTGTTGGTCGTTTTAGTCCATAGCAACCAAACATGTTTTTTTTCATGTCATATACGGTCAGTTTTATGTCCCTACATCAAACCCATTTAAAACTGTTCCCTAGCAACCGTAGTTCTAGCGCATTAGCAGCGATGTATTCAGCCTGAGACCTTTTGGTGACGTGTTAATCAATGTTTGTTAAATCAGTGGTATAAATAAATTCACACACATCTGGATCATTTTACTGTAGTTCATAACTGCCTCTTGCATGGTGTCACCATGGCAACCCGGCTAACAAAAGTTAAATGGCATTCACAAAAAAATCAACCTTTGATGGTCTTTTTATGACTGATGCTGCTCCAAACAGACACATTGAGATCTGTAGACATGAAAGGCACACGACGCCATCTCGCTGAAGTCATCTCGGCCCGGAAAACAGTGGTTGCTAGGGAACGTTTGAAATTTTACTTTAACGTAGAAACGTGATGTTTGGTGCACATGTTCATCAGGCAGAGACATGGCAAAAAAGAAATGGTTGCCATGGAGTGAAAGTTTAAGGAGGCTAAATACTCTGATTCAAAGTGTAACTTTTTAGCAGCTAAAGCAGTTTTAGCTCTAAAGTGGGGATGCATTTCTCATCTTACCAGTGTTCTTCAAGCTGGTGATCAAGCTGCTCTGAATCTTCTGCCTCTGACAGGCCGTCGTCTCCATCGGCGTCCGGTCTCTGCAGAGCGACGACCATGGGCGCTGGAGATGGCGGCGAGTGTTTGGAGGTGATGGGCACCGTGGAGGAGATGGGCTCTGAGCTCAGAGCTGAGGACAGCACCGTCTCCGGGGACGACGTGAACTGCGTGGAGGTCTCACTTGGATACACGTTTGGTATCGTCTCAAAGTAGGCGATGACCGGATCGCTCCCGTGGACCTCTGGGAAATCTTCCGCCATGTAAGTCACCTCTGGGACTTTATCCCAGAAGATGGGGTCGGTCGTGACCAGAGTGCCGCCCTGACTCCAAATGGCAGCAGTGATGGAATCCATGAGCTCTTCTTGGCCGTCCGTCATCAGCACCACCTCCGCGTTCTCACCGCGGGTCGGATCATTGGCCGTCTGGTTTGAAGGTAGAGAGATGTTTCCACCTGAAGAGTCCAAGTCCGTCTCAGGAGAACGTCCAGGTCCAGCCGGCTCCACTGAACTGATCTCTACCTGCTGCGACAGGCTGACAGCAACCTTATACAGATGCACCGCGTGCACAGCGTCTTTCACTTCTACAGCGTCCAAAGCCGCCGTGCCGTCATCCGAAACCGCCACGCTGCCATTCTTCTCGCTTCTGATCCGCTTTGGATTCCAACCACTCTGATCCACAGCCTTCCTTTTCTGCACAAAGAACCAAACAAAAGCTTGACAACAAAAGAAAACCGAACTCCACCAGAAACCTGCTTTGACTCACTTCAGACGCCTCAAAGAGCGTGGGTACGGCGTCCGCCTCCAGGTAACGGATTCCCCAACGCACTTTAAAGCACGAGGGGGTAAAATGCTGGTGGCAGATGTACTGATGGCGAGAGGGGGTCCAGTTGTGGCGACCCATGTTTCTTAGCCATTCCTGCAGCCGGACCGGGTCGTGCAGCGGGAACCTAGGAGGTGGACAGGCGGGAATGACAGCATCACCCGAACAGATAAAGACTGCATTCAAGAGAAAACAGAAAAACGTTTTTTTAAGTTGACATATAATCGGTCTTTTAAAAATGCTATTAGTTCCATTGTGGTGTCACAAGGGATTTTCGTGATTTTAAAGTGTCAGGTCGCCAAGACAAATAAATAAATGATGGACGTGTGATCTGAACCAACATAAACTTCTATAAAAGTAAAACAAAAGCCTTATACGTTATCAATTATGTCACAAACTTCTTAACTATGAAATTCATCTCTTTGCCTTTATACTTAATGCCACAAAGTAGTAGAATTAGACTTAAAAAACAGTTTTTTTGTGAGTTGCTGCGTATAAATAAAGTTATGTTAAATTGAATGTCTTAGTTACTGTTACACATGAATAAAGTTTTATAATCGATAAAGTTTTATGTATCCTTCCGCGCAAAAATTCAAGAGTCACTAATTATTAATTTTTATTTTACGATGAATCAATACTTAATATACAATCAAGTGTCTCAAAGGTCAAAGCAGACACGGATGTGTCAATCCTCCACCTTGATCGGCCGGGTGGCGTAAAGATGGACTCACTTGTAGAAGCTTCTCCTCTCGCCGCCGCCGGACTCGCTCCTGCAGCTCAGCACCGAGCAGTACTTCGGCATCTCCGTCCGCCGAGTTTCGACTGCCGAATCCAGCCGCGTTCATGCCAAGAGGAAGGAGAGTCCTTCCTGGTCCCGGTCCGCACCCTGCGCTGCCGTGTTTGCTTCACGCGTGGCGCACACAGGGCGCGAGGAATCAGCTGTTCGACGTGCTGACGGCACAACGCACGCGACGGCTCCGCTCAGTGCTCTGATTCGCCGCTTCGCCCGTCAGTCAGATGACGTCACGTTGACAGGAGCGTTTTTAAGGTGCGATCGTTAACTGGCTGTAATGCTTTAATTTGTGGCTATAAATAAGGCATGTATACATTTATTTATTTATATTTTTTACTTCTTCGTGGCACTTGAAGATAGTTTAGAACAAAAGTTTTTTTTTTTTTTGTTGAAAGTGTGATGACGGTGGTTTAGTCTGAGAATTGTATGGCAAGCTGTTGCGACCAAAAATGAGCAACAGCGCAATAAATCAAATTATAATTTTGGCAAAATATATTCTAAAATGGTTAGAAATGGTCTTTATCCGAAATAATTTCAAAGAATGTTGTCTTTACAGTAAAATTAGTTATGGGAAATCAACAAAAATTATAAAGACTATTTAGAACATGTGAGTTTTTAACATCAATCTAGCAGACAACTAATTTGATTTTCCTTTAGTTTATTTATTTATGACATTTTTTCATTTGGTTTGCTTGAGGAAGACGTTCTTAAATTACACATTTTCAAATTCAAATTACTCAGATTCAGATTTATTTAGAAAAAAATCTGATTACTCCTTACTCTTGTATGAAAATAGCTGAATAGCTGTGGCTGCCCCCCCAGCTAAAACTAATATTCTTACATTTTAAGTAGAAGTGAAGTACTTCTACCCTTAACAAAAACCAAACTCCCTTTTTCTACACCCATTTGAAAGAAAAGTATACTTTCTAAAACAAAATAAAAAAATAATAAACTAAAAATAAACTTCCTGGTTGAATGGACGACAAATTGAAAAAAGGAAAGGAAAAGAGATGCTACCCTTATATTTACTTTTCTTTTTTTGCCAGGAAAAAAAAAAATATATATATATAGTTTAGTTTTTTTTTTACAAGTGAAGTTAATACCAAATAATTCTAACCTTAAAAAAAATTGAAATCTTTTTGTGTTGTAAAGTGTCATAAACAAAGATTTTCAAGCTTTTATAATCACTAGACTGGATTTTTTATTCAATAATTTTCTCCAAACATTACACAGGATCTTTAAATGATACAGTATATATATATACATACACATCAGTGTATTATTGTACCTAAAAAGTTGACTCGTTGGACATCTGTGCGTTTCAAGACAGGATTGTTTTCTGGACGTTTGTGTGATGAGAGAAAGTTTGGGGTCAGTAAGTCGGCCAGAACGAAGATGTGCTGTCGTCAGCGTTTGGGATCAAAGCTGGATGCGGAGCGGGGCTGTGCGGGTGCGGCCCGCTTCGGTGGCGCGACGATGACGACGGTGGAGGATGAGGAACCTGGAGTGCGACGGTACTTTCCACGCAGGAAGCGACACAGCAGTGCAAAATTCATGTTCTCAGCAGAATACATCACTAATGGCAAACAGCACCGTTGTGGCTGAACCCAGACACTTCTTCGGCGCGGAGTCGCGGTCGGATTCTGACTCCTGATGGATTACAAAGCGAGGGGACGCTGGAGGTGGTTTGAGTAACACTGACGCTGCTCCTGAACCAGCCAATGGTTTCAGACTCACAAGGCGTTCTTGCTAAAACTGAACAATCATTAAATACAGATCTTTGGTACAGACCAGCTATTTGAAGCCATCGGCTGAGCGTCTCACAGACCTAAAACCCAAGTAGCTCAAAGAAAGAAAAGACAGAAATCGTCCAAACGTGTTGGGGGCGGGTCTCCGTGGCCCCGCTGGAATAGGAGATCGGGAAGAGGGAACGACGGAAACGGGGGGGGGGGGGGGGTCCCTCGGGCTAAGCATGTCCGAGTGCTGCAGGGAATGAGGCGGCAGGGATGCTGCGGGGTCTGACGGGACGTCCTGGACTCTACATCATCCCCAGCTGCATTAGCGTGTTAGCGTACGCCATGGGCTTGACATTCGGATGAGGCTGTGAAACACATGTGGCACATTTTAGAGTCGACTCCAGCGAACACAACAACACTGGTAGAGTGGGTCCTCGTTTATCAGCGGGGTTGCGTTCAGAAAAAGTATTCCTCGTTTTCAAAATCATTCTAGATGCTTAAAGGCTGTAAAACTCCAGACTAGAACATTTTCACACTTTTCTCTCCTTTAAAGCTCAAATCTTCATGGAATAGAAACAAAGAAACTGATCGCGATTGAAGATTTATGTGAATGTGTCACATTCTGTACATGGAGGAGGGTGATTGACGAGGCAAACAGCCAATCAGGATGCAGAACACACTGCGGTGTGAAAGTAATGAATGTAATTTTAAATAAAAACATTGTAAAGCTCAACTAAGAAACATTCAGAAACAACAAAAGACGGCGTTATAGCGATGGACCGCCGCAGATCCTTTAATGACTATTTGTTCAAATTTGATTCACCTATGTGGGAATAAATAGAGTTTTGTAATGTATTTAAAAAGTAGAATTTTTATTTCTAAATTGAGTTTCAGTTCATCAAGATTTTACCTAAAAAAAGAATTTAACATAGTATGAAAAATGTTCTTGTTTTAGTCAAAAACTCTCATTAGCATAAAGAAATTCATCACATTTGACTCATTATAGGAACATATCTCAATCATGTTTTTAAAAGAACAAACCCTGTCCGTATGAACGGGTATCTTAGGTCTTCTAGAAATACATTTTTGCGTTAATATGTAGATTTGAGGACAGCATATGCATATGGGTGTGTCACTGTTCTGCCAATCCCCCCAAAAAACAAGCAGGACTTGAGCTTTGAAGGAGCGGCGTTCGGGGACGTTTTACCTACAAGTTCAGGATCTGAGCAAACAGCTAAAAAAATAAATAAATAAATAAAGCAACACACTAACCACAGCTGTGAACTGGTGAAATTCTGGCTTGAGGTCTGATCCCCTGAGGTGGATGTAAGCTCCTTTATTTCCCATCTGATCACTGGAAGAAGAATGTTACCATGGTTACGCAGCAGGAAACAATCTCTTCAACTCTTAATGTAAAAATGTCAGAGCTTTTTTAGAAAAAGGAAGCCTGGACGCCTGCAGGAGTCCGTCCGGCGGACGTACCAGTAGTTGGGCGCTGAGAACACGGTGATGCACTTCCCTGAGTGGGTGACCTCGTAACCCTCAGCTTTGACCTCGTGACTGCGGATGATGTAGTCCAGCTTGTTCTTCTCCAGGAAGCTCTCCGTCACGTCCGGTCCGAACTGACAGCTCACTCCCCTCTTGCTGACCGACCGGCCGTTCTGCAGGACACACGGCTGTGAGATCTGCGCTCTGAAGGGAAACCGTCAACGGACACTCGCGCGTGGACGAGAACTGACCTGAGGCTGCGGGTCTGACCAGAGGAGGTCGCACATGGGACCTGTGAAGAGAGCGTGCGCGCCGTTTAGTCAAACGTCCGTTCATCCGTTTTTATGACGTCGGGTGAACCTGAAGCCTGACCTGAGTCTGGAGGTTGTCGATTTCTGTCGATCTTCCTAATGTCGTCCAACGTGACGCCGTCTTCACTGAAAAGTCCGCCGTGCATCACCTGAAAGCCAGAGTGTGAGATCATCAGGAGGCGCTCGGACCAGGACAACCCTGGAGCTCAGTCTGACGCCAGCCCGGACGAGGAAACAAAGACGTTCACGGATCTTTTTGTCTGCAGGTGGATGCATCAGAATGGAGCGGAGCAGGAAGCTCGTGGCCCCGCCCACTGTATTACTACGTCACCAATACAATCTTTTTCTAACGCCGTTTTTTTCATCTTCTTCTGATCTGCAACGATTTGCATAAAGAATGCAGCTGTGAGCTTTATGTTCTTTATAAATGTCCTCAGTCGTCAGAAAATGTTAAAAACACGTTTTTTTTATCAGAGTGGGTCTTTAAAGCCACGGCTCATCTCAGCCAAATCCATGGGATGGGCTTGGTTTCAGTGTTCACACCTGAAAAAAAAACACAGCATGTCCTCTGAGAGGTTCGGGTCGACCACGGCTCCGCCCGTGGTCAAGAAGCCGCTCCACTGGAGATTTGGATTCACAAATCGAGCTCATCGATTCACAGATCCAACAGCGGTTCTTAGTATTTAATAACAAAACATAAACGTCGCTGTCGTTTTGGATCATTTTATAACAAATCCTGAAAATAGTCTTCATAGTTTTCAATCCTCAAACGTTCGCCGACTACAGTTGGAAGCTTCCATTTGCTCAAGAAGGTGGTAACTACAGTACAGACCACACCTTCTCATTCAAAGAGTTTTCTTTACTTTCATGACTATGAAAAATGTAGATTCACACTGAAGGCATCAAAACTGTGAATGAACACATGTGGAATTAAATACATAACAAAAAAGTGTGAAACAACTGAAAATATGTCATATTGTAGGTTCTTCCAGAGGTAGTCACCTGAAATGGTTTTGTGTGCCCTGTCTGGTTTAACAAGTGTGATTTCTTGCCTTATAAATGGGGTTGGGACCGTCAGTTGTGTTGTGCAGAAGTCAGGTGGATACACAGCTGATAGTCCAACTGAATAGACTGTTAGAATTTGTATAACGGCAAGAAAAAAGTACAGAAAAACGAGCGGCCATCATTACTTTAAGAAATGAAGGTCAGTCAGTCCAAAGAATTGGGAAAACTTTGAAAGAGTCCCCAAGTGTAGTCACAAAAACCATCAAGCGCTACAAAGAAACTGGCTCATATACGGACCGCCGCAGGAAAGGAAGACCAAGAGTCACCTTGAGGATAAGTTCATCGACTAAGTTCATCCGAGTCACCGGCCTCAGAAATGGCAGGTTAACAGCAGCTCAGATTAGAGAGCAGGTCAATGGCACACAGAGTTCTAGCAGCAGACACATCTCTACAACAACTGTTAAAAGGTGTGAATCAGGCCTTCATGGTAGAATATCTGCTAGGAAACCACTGCTAAAGAAAGCCAACAAGCAGAAGAGACTTGTTTGGCCTAAAGAACACAAGGAATGGACATGAGACCAGTGGACATCTGTGCTTTCCATCTTACAGCGGCATGCTATTCCATCCGGTTTGCGTTTAGTTGGACCATCATTTATTTTTCAACAGGACAATGAGCCCAAACACACCTCCAGGCTGTGTAAGGGCTATTTGACCAAGATGGACAGTGATGGGCCAACAAGTGCTAAGCATCTCTGGAAACACCTTGGAACCCATTTCAGGTGACTAACTCTGGAAGATCATCCAGAGAATGCCAAGAGTCTGCAAAGCAGTAATCAAAGCAAAAGGTGGCTACTATGAAGAACCTATAATATGACATTTTCAGTTGTTTCACACTTTTGTGTTAATTCATAGTTGTGATGCCTTCAGTGTGAATCTACAATTTTTTCATAGTCATGAAAATAAAGAAAACTCTTTGAATGAGACGGTTTGTCCAAACATTTGGTCTGTACTGTAAAGATGGAACAACTAGAAAACCCTCACAGTCCATTTATTTGAACTTTGCCAACAGAAAACATGTTTTGCAACCAAATGTTTTGATCTTAAGAGGAAAAAAAGAAAACTCCCTATAACTCCAGGCGACTTCTCTGCCACGTTTTCAGTCACATGACATCACAATACCGTGTAAAATTCATATTTATTATGTTTTCTATCCACGTTCTCATTATATTTAAGTCTAAACACACGACGTATCATAAATGCTGGACTGATCACCGTGAATCAGCGGATTCTGCCGCGCAGGAAAGCGGCTTTGCATCAAAATGAGACTTGTGAGACTTGGCCCCTACCACTCCTCCACCCGCACACTGAACATTGGGGCGCCACAGGGCTGTGTGCTAAGCCCCCTGCTGTACTGCCTCTACACTTACGACTGCAGTCCAGCCCACAACAACAACTGCATCATAAAGTTTGCCGACGACACCACGGTGGTCGGACTCATTCCCAGGGGGGAGGAGTCTGCCTACAGAGAGGAGGTCCTGAAGTTGACAACCTGGTCCTCAGAGAACAACCTCACCCTGAACACCAGCAAAACCAGGGAGATCATAGTCGACTTCAGGAAACACCTTCAAGTTCCTCGGCATCATCATCTCTGCAGACCTTTCCTGGACAGCCAACACCACCGCCATCATCAAGAAGGCTCAGCAGCGTCTGCACTTCCTGAGGGTCCTCAGGAAGAACAAAATTAAAACCAACCTGCTGCTGACCTTCTACCAGTCATCCATCCAGAGCCTGCTCACTTACTGCACAACTGTTTGGTTCGGCAGCTGCACGGCCGCGGATAAAAAGAGACTGCAGAGAGTCGTAGAGACAGCTGAGAAAATCATTGGGTGCCCTCTCCCCACACTGACGGACATCTACTCCGCGCGCTGTCTCACCAGGGCTCAGAACATCATTAAGGACAGTTCACACCCCGGCTCAGACCTGTTCAACCTGATGCCCTCCGGGAGGCGCTACAGAGGCATCAGAAGCAAAACGAACAGACTAAAAAACAGCTTCTTTCCAAAGGCAATAACAATCCTCAATTCCCAAATGCACAGATAAGAGGAAAAAAAAAAACGAGAAAAAAAAACATTCCTTTTACTCTGTCCACAGTCTGACCACAGTGTCATCTATCTACCTCATTGCCACCTCTGCACTTTGACATGTCTACGCACAGTTTTTTCATACGCAATTTTTGCACTATTATCTCGGCACTCTCCAATACAGTTTACAGCTTATATTGCACACTTGTATATACTGTTTGTTTGCTTGTTTGATTTTATTATATTACAATGTTATCTTTACTACTTTTCCCTTCCTTACTGTTCTTGCACTGATGGTGATGCTTAAATCTCATTGTACTATGCACAATGACAATAAAGCCATTCTATTCTATTCTATTCTAAAATGCAGCACTTTACGGAGCTAATGGGCGCAAAGCGGCTATAAAAAACGCTTTTCTGTAAGAAATCAGAATCAGCTGATTCACAGTGATTTACATAAAGGGTTAAAGCAAATTCAGTTTTTTTATGAATTTATGTCAGTAAACAGGAACCCCCCCCCCACTACCAAAAAAATAGCTTTAGTTTGAAAATGGGAAGCTTCCCCGACACTTTTTTTAGAATATTTGGACGTTCAGCTTTTTTTTTTTTAGTTTACAAACTTAAAATCCAACAATATCCTGCGTTTTACAGCAATAAATATATTGTGCTCGAGTTATATTTTTACTGCACTGGAGAATATTTGCACTCGGATCCTCATTCGTGTCTTTTTTTCTCCTTCATCTCTTCCCCCCTTAAAAATGGCGGACCCGTCCTGCTGCAGGAACACCCCCCCCCCGTGTGAACTCACCAGCACTTTGCTGTTGATGCACTGAGCGAGAGGAAGCCACTGGAAGACCTCGCTGAACAGCTGGAACATCTGCGCCGTGTACTTGGCTTTGACCTCCCCTTCAAACCCGTACATCTGGTTCATGTTGTCCGTCTCGTGGTTTCCTGAACACCGTACATGTCTGATTTAGTTCAGCGGAGGCGCGCGAAGGCGCGCGAAGGCGCGCGAAGGCGCTCAAAGGCGTCACGCACCTCTCAGTAGGTGAAAGTTGTCGGGGTAGAGCAGCTTGAAGCCAAAGAGAGTGAGGATGACCTCGAGGGAGAAGGAGCCGCGGTCCACAAAGTCCCCGTTGAACAGCTGAACGCCGCAGTCAAGGAAAATGACGCACGAGTTCTGCGTTTGACGACTCTGGGGCACGACGTGCCGCCGTGACGGAAGGATACGTAAGGGTTGGCGTCTGACGGTAAGCCGTTCAGCTTGAAAATGTTGAGGAGGTCGTAGTACTGGCCGTGGGTGTCCCCACAAATAGTTAACTTATCTGTCTACGAGGAAACAGGAGGTAAGGAAAAACAAACACCTTTAGAGAACTTTGATGCCGTTGACCAACCAATCAGGGACGTCCTCCTCACCTCCTTTAACGTGATTTCAACCAGACTGGGTAACTTCGACAGAACGTCTTTAACCTGCACCAAAATCTGAAGAAGAGGAGGAGAAAGACTGCAAACAGATGTGAAGGAACGCTGAGCCGGCGGGGGGCCTGAGGGCCGACCGCTCCTACCTGGTACGCACACTTCCTGTGCAGCTTCTTCTGCTCTTTGAACCACTCCATCATGTCCGTCATGAAGCTGACCGTCACCTTTCCATCCTCAAGTTTGGGGCCGGCATAGTCGTCCTCGATGGCTGCAACACAAAGTCACGTCATCTTCCTGCCCCGGCTCCTCGTCGCGTTAGTCTGGCCTCGGAACGGGAAACGTACTCATGCTCTCGATGTCCAGAGAGTCCACCACAGACTTTTTCGTCTCGTCGCTGGCGATGGCTCGCTCGAAGGCTTTCTGCTTCACGATCTTGTTGCACTCCTGGTACTTCATCTTGGCGTCCTTGTCGTTCGGTCGAACCCTCACGACCTGTCGCCACAAAGCAGAGACGGCGGGAAAATATGAGAACACGTTGTCCGGATGGAGCGTTTCTGACGTCTCTCCGCCGGGTTTGAAGGAGAAACAACTGCAGCTGCGTAAAAAAATATATAGTTGAAGCGACTTCACAGCATTCATGAATCAATGAAGCACCAGTTTAGATCAGCAGATCTGTACAACAAAATTTCATTAAAATAAATACCAGTGGAAGCGCTTTCTATTCTGGTTCTATTGTTAAATATATGAATGAACTCATCCCATGTTGCTCATGGGATGTCGTCACCCTCTGGTTTGGTAGCTGGTTTTGTTTTTGTCCTGCATTCTTAGTTCATTCATTTCAAACATTTTATAATAACAACAACAGAAAAATGGTTTTGTTTGGTTTGCTAAACCGAACATTAAAAATAAAACAAATAAAAGATAAAATAATACTAATAAAAAAATAAAATAAACCCATTATGTGCTAAACGATTAGCGGTAAATAAATAAATCAACACTAAAGAGAGCTTGTTGTGAGTCTGAGGGGGAGACGCTCAGCCTAAACGCCGTTTGATTGAACTCGAGTGAGTAAAATGTTGCTCGATTCTAGAGCAGTGCTGCCCTCTAACCCCCACCCCCCACCCTGGAGCCGCCCCGTGGGTCAATTGGTACCAGGGGAGGTAAAAAACAGAACAACTTTTTGGGTTTTACCTATCTTGTTCAATTCAATTCAACTTTATTTGTATAGCCCAAAACTACAACAACAGTCGTCTCGATAGGCTTTAGATAAATGTAGGGTAACATCAAATTTAAAAGGATCATGAACACACACAATTTAATAGAAACTGAACTAACTAAACTAAAACTGGACATCGCTGCCTTTAGACCCTTCTTGGCGGTAAGGAAAAACGGATTCTGGGAAAAAACGACGAAGCCTCCCCCTGGACAGACAGGCAATGCCAGAACTCCAACTCTACAACTACACTTATTCTACAGGAAGTTTTATTTTGAAACACTAGCGGATTCTCTCCATCAAATCTGTCTATGACGAATGTCAAGTTTCGCCTCGGTCAGCGCCGTCGCTCTGACCGCCACACTGAAACCCAGACTCTACAATGTACGACAAACTAATTGGAGACACAATTCAAGAAGACAAACTAACAAAAACACAAAAATAGCCGTTAAATTATGAGAAAGTATTCAAAATATTTTGAGAATAAAGTTGTATAATTATGACAAAAGTTATGACCAAAAAACTTGTTGCAAACTTAGAAGGTAGTAATATTAAAGGCATTCAGTTATTTTAAAAATATAATAACAACAAAATCTTTATGTTATGAGAATAAAGCCGTTTGAAAATGAATTCAACATTTGATGAGAATTAAGTCATAACTTTATGCTTCTAAAAGTTGTAAATTTACAAGGAAAAAGTCCCGCTCCTTAAATCATAAAATGTCTCATTTAGCTTTGAAAATATTTCAAAGACAAAGGAACATTAGGAGAAATCAGGCGGACATGAAACTGCTCAAGAATTTGGATGTATCTGCTTTCATTTTTTTGTTGATTTAGCGAGCTTTCTTTTTGAAAAAGTTGAGTTTTTGTCCGTGAAATTACTACCTTTTAAAAAATTACGATTTTATTCTTGTATTTATTCATATATATTTATATAAACAACCCCCCCCCCCCTTTCAACGCTCTGCGGGTGGTTTCTCCAATTTAGTAACAAATTGATACAGAAGATGAATCCAGATAAAATAAAACCAAAAAGTTTCTGATTTGTAGAAATTTCCTTTAGATTCATGAAAACTTGTGAAAATTAGGAATTTTCTTACAGCAAAGCTAAATTCAAAAACTTTACCCCAGCAAATATTTTCTGTGTTAAAGATAAATACACACAACGGGTCAAGATCCTAAAAACCAAACAGAAACTATGATGCATCTTCTTGCCCTGATCGATAATCTGAACCTAAACTGAATTAAAGTGCAAAATTGGCGCTCTATGAAAAAAGCCTATCATCAGAAATCATATAGTATACAGTTTATGCAATTCAACAGCTTTGTTTTATTAAACCTTCATCCTCTCACACTAAAGAGGATCAGGGTAGAGAGTGATAAACCTGCAGCATCCGTCACTGACCGTCTCATAGTCCTTCAGAGCAGCTTTGAACTTCCCCAGAGCCATGTTGGAGGTGGCGCGGCGGTAGTAGCCTTTAATGTAGTTCTTGTCCACCTCCAGGGCCTTGGTAGCGTCCGCCAGGGCGTAGCCATAGCACTCGGTGCGCAGGTAGGCCAGGCTGCGGTTGCTGTAGTAGATGGCGTTGGACGGATTGAGCTCCAAAGCCTCTGAGTAGAACTTGATGGCATTTTCATAATCTTTCTCTGGAAAAACACACAAATCCTCCAATATTATTTTCCTCCATAATTCTGTGCAGAACAAACATAAATGTTTAGTTAATTTAAAGGAGGAATTCCTGTTTTACTTGAATATTTGAAACAAAAAAACATCTAAATATTTGAGCTAATTAGGAACTTTAACCTTAAAAAAAGGAAATCTTTCCCCTCCAACATAGACTGACGGTGGTCTGAGGTTTTCAGTCGTTGAGCTGCTTGAATCTAAATATATTTTGTTTTAAAGTTTTTGGTTTTTTCCTTTTAAAGTTGTTTACATTTATTTTAGAAATAAAATTAGCCGGTGACACCCCAAAACCACAAAAACACAAGAATAGAACAAAAACACTCAATTTCACAAGCGCCAGTAGTTCAACCAAAGCTTCTTCACCACACAGTTAACTCATAAACAAAACTTTGACTTCACTGTTTAATGTTCACTACCAGCAAATGTTTTAAATTTCATGAGGGTTTGATAACATCTGCCTCAGGAACTGAATTAAAAAATAAAAGACGTGAAAAACGTGTCATTATTTAGAGATTTCTTTTCTAAAAGTCACAAAGTGACTCTTTTAAATACAGACCACAACAATAAACAGTACACAAAAGTCAGTCATCTGCTACAACATGAGGATTGTCATCATTGGGGAAAGATTTCAAAATAAGAGCACATCACATGACTTTCAGTTTTTTGATGAGACAATAAAAATGTCCTCGGCTTGTATCACCGATTATAACTCGGAGCTTAAAAACAACAAAACATGACAAAGAACGCCTCGTCTATTATCTTTGTTTCAGAAATTTTTATTCACCGTAAATATCAAAGCCTGTTTTTTTATTTTTAAACATTTAATTCTGTCCATAATAGCTGACAATAAATGTCAAATATCTCTGGTTTTTAAAGTTAAATCATTAAACAATGTGTATAATCCCAATTTTTCTCTGTAATAACTCAAAATAATAAAAGACTTCACTTATAATAAAGGCGTTTTCGTTAAAAATGCGTTATTTAAATTGTGTATTCATTTGCATTTACAAATTAAAAGCTTCCTGATCATTGTTTCAAACATGAATCTATGGGAGTTTTAGACAGAGAAAAGGCTATTTTGGGGGGGGGGGGGGGGGGGCAAAAAATATTTCAAAAATAATATAAATTTTTTAAGTTACAAAAACAGTTGTTTGAATTAAACGTATTTTAAATTAACAAAAAAACTCACTTTTAGTCCTTTAGGCTGAAATGACAGCAAACTACTTAAACTGAAGAAGAATTACATCAAAAATAACAATTGAGAAAAACAGAAAGCAGCTTTCAAACTAACGATGTTATTAAGAATTAAAACGTAACTGGTGGAGAAAACCTATAGTATCTAATACGATACATTTAATTTATAGTCCCACATTTCTGGAATTAGGCTTGCTGTTGCCACATCTTTCCAGATACAAAAAAAAAAGCTCAATTGTTAGAAAAAAAGTCATGTTCCATAGTTTAAAGGATTTTTTTTTTAAACAGCACAGAGATACGAAAATATGTGAATTTTTTTCCAACACATGCTGCCTGATAACCAATAATAAACGTTTATTAGATCTAACCTTTGTTCAAACTAGAACATTTAGACTCATAAACATCCCAAAAAACAGTTTGCCGTTTCTCTCTGGGATCTTAAATCACTGCCCCAGTTCAGTCAATGCAAGTGCTGTTAGACGTCTGTGGAGCAGTTCTCCTTCAAATACTCCATGTTCTCCTCCCAAATTAACAGAATTGTGTTGTGGAAAGGTTTGTTTTTCAGCTGGCAGGAATAATCAAAGTCTCTGTTCTCTGTTTCAAAATGAGAGTGCCACAAAACGGCATGTTATCTCTGACTGGAACAGGTTTGGCTGTAGAATTCAGTGGGAAAAGGTTTGGTCCCTGCCCCAAAAGTAATTCATCACCAATAAAATTAGAGACATTTCTTTCAAAGTTCTTCATAAATTTTATCCACTGAAACTTTACCAAGTTTAAAAAAAGATCTGGACATAAACTGTTCATTCTGTCATTTCTTACCAGAAACAGTGCCTCGTCTTTGTTGGTTTTGCTCCTTCACTCACGTGTTTTGGAAAGATTTGATACATTTTATAATAACGCATCTATGTGAAGATTATAGATTATTTTATGAGCATATTATTTTTGGATATTTTACACAAGGGAGACTTAATGCAGAGAAAATATATGCAGTTAATTTACTTATAATTATGGCTAAATACTTTATACACAAGTGTAAATATACCAACAAAAAAACAGTATTTGGTTCTGTATGTAAACGGTATAAAATCCTCCACTAACAAAAAGCTGTGAGAACAGTTGAAACATGGTCTCTTTTGAAACTTTATCAGATTCTTTTACTTTGTTAGTTTTGTATTATTTTTGCTTAACCTGTTGTAAATTGTCATTATTATTGTTTTTTTAATTTTTGTTCATTTCCTGGCGAACGTGAAAATTGTATTTTGCACAGTGTGGAGTTTTGTATTTGGTATTTTGTATGTGCAATATTTGTTCATAAAGTTAAAACAAAAGTTCAGTCAATGCAAAACTTTATTAACAAACGTCATTGACAGAAACTTAGTACTTGCTGGTGTTAAATTTGACATTTTAGTTCAATTATCTGCTGACACTAGTCAATATTTTGAAGTTACTAACTGGTATAAATGTTAAAAAACAAAATTTAAGTGTAGAGTACGAAGACTTTTATGATGGTTTTCTTTTTCTTTACTAAATATATATGTTAAAAAAATACTCAAAAGTAACGGAATGAAAGTAACTTGTAACTCCCCACAACTACTTAGAGGAGAAGAAATAAAAGCTTGGACACAAAAACAAACTAGAATATAAGGACTTTCCTTTGTCATATCTATGTGTGCCATAAAATGTCAAACACTGCTCAGAAAAATGGACTTCCTCCTCTGCCAGTTAGCTTACAGAAAATTCTAGCAGCTGCTCGCTGTTCATTCAAAACAATGCTAACACGTGTCAGGTGTTTTTTTAAGCTAGGGACATCAGACAAACGTGGGTTAAAACTCAACAAAAGAGTCACGTCTGACTCGGTTTCAGTGGCTGGCCCCACTGCGTTTCACGGAACACGCGTGACAGCATGCTTTGACATCGACGCTAGCGGCTTTACTTTAGCAGCTAGCTACCGCTTCCATCCCAATGAATGGAGTTAGCCGTTAGCATGTTGGCTTTGCGCAATATTAGAGACCGGCTCTAGCTGCGAGTACTGCGATAGTGACGCTGCACCAATGCTTTCTATTACAACTCCGTTTTAGTTCTGAGGACGCAGAAAAACACCAGTCATGACAAGCCACACAAATTACCTTTAAAGTAGTTATTCGCCTTCTCCTTGAGTAGCTCCGCTTCATTAGCCGCTTCCGCCATCTTCTCTTCTGTGACGACTTCCGGTTTGTGCGTCATATAGTCAGTTTTCTTAACGTGAAATTGTTATTTTACTTTTTATTTATCGATTAAAAATATATATACAGAAAACAGAAATCTAAAAATACATCACATCAAATATATTTTATAAAAAATAATAATTAACCCTGACAAAAAAAGAAAAACACGTTAAATAATTAGTGTTAGCATTTTTAGCTAAATAAGATATTACTAAAATATTTATTACTGAGTTGTGTTTTCATTTTAAATAAAATAATTTAAATTTACCTGAAATTGGATTACTTTGCTTCCTTGTGTTCATTTTTTCGTTTGTTTTTTATTATTTTTTGTTGTCTACCAGCAGGGGGCGGTATTTACCAATAGCAAAATCACAATCAGAGGAAGATTTCTCCATAAAACTGAGTTTATCTGGAGTTAGCTAGTATTTTGGTCGTTTTATCATAATTATTGAATGAATAGTGTTTATATCACGACATAGGCTCGGTCCTTTTATTTAAATTTAATATAATCCTCATTAGAGTGCGTGAGCAATGCGTTAATATGAAAAGTTGAAGTCTTTGGGTCATTTTTTAAGCAATGGCCGGTTTAAAATGATATAAATATTTGAAACTATCCATATATATGTTGAAGTTTTTTTTACTAAAAGAGTGATCACATCTGGATCTGTATTAGTGATAAACAGATGCTTTTTAGGAGACTTTTAAAGCTCTGATAAAGTTTCTCTCATGCACAAATGTAAATAAAATGTGTTTCCATGATGAACTCTTGAATCTATGGATCCTTTTTAAAGACTTTTTATTTTTATTTTTAGATAACTAGTCTGAAAGAACAGGGTAAATACTTTTAATCTTTTTGTGATCTTTGTTTTTATCTGTACCTGAGCTTAGGTTGACTCCGTTTTCTTTCTTTATTACGGTAATCCAGTTGTGTATGAACCAGTTTGTAATCAAAATAAGGGCACAAAATCACTCAAATACTACTTTTATAGAAACATGTTTTTCCATTTAAGCTTTTCCATCATGACTTCTACTTTCCCCTGAGTTTAAACTTTTTTACTCCTTTATTTTCCGTCTGACATGATTAAAAGGACCAAGAATTCTCCCCAAATGAATTTATTGCCGACAGTTTCGACTCCACGCCTTATTATTACCCAACATTAAACACCTTATCACCTTTTCTGATGGATTGAGCCCAAAACCTAAACAGACGCCTCGGCAAACATGACTGTAAGTGTAGATTTCAGCTTATTTATGCGGCTGCCGTCTTTCGAAGTGCCCGTGGTAATGGAAATGGTCTGGATTGCCCCCACGGTGCAGCTGATAAGGGCGAGCTGCACTCATGTGAGCCTGTGTGGGAGTAACAGCACGGCTAAACACAAACGCGCTCTTTATGTGGAGGGGATTTACGCCACTACGTTGAAATCTGAACCCAGTTGATCGACTTCTGTTGAATAAAAACCCTGGTTTTGTGTTGCACTACAGCCTTCAGGGGGGGTTTCCTTTTGCCTGTCTCCCAGATGGCTTCAAGGCCCCGGGGCCTTTGAGAGCTCACCTTTGTGCTCTCCAGTGATGGAGCCTCGGTCGGGCCTGGCACAGGTGGTTCACACAAACGTGAGAAGCCAGACTTTTCCACAAACTCCAGAAACAGAGAGTTTGGAGGTTGGTGTACAAGGAAAGAAGTCAGAGGGGTGGATGTGTCACAGAGGATGCAGTCCAGTCGAGTGCACTGCGGTGACTCACCAGCGGGCCAGCGGTGGGGTGACTCACCGTGACCCCCCCCCCATGTTCACCTCGGAGGGCGAGTTCACTTTCCCTCGCTAAGATCAACCACCAGCCACATCTAAATCTGGGAGGCTTTTACTAGAGCGGCGTAGGAGGAGGTGGACAGAAAACACGACGAGACGGTCGACGCGGACACTGAGGGGGTGGGAGGGTGTTTGATGGATGCTTTGGCCGTGGAGGGGTCCTGCAGAGACGTACGAGGAAGCGAAGAAGGAGACGGATGAAGGTCGGGGATGTGAGCGGCGTTCTGGGCTGCAGGCCAGCAAAGGAGGGATTCGGTTACACCAGCCCGCTCCAGACCTTCCAACCATTTATTATCTTGTATTACAAGAAGTTCAGGCCTGTTCTCTGCAAACGGAGAGCTCTCCTGTTGCACTCTGTCGCAATATTTCACTAATGAGCGCTCGACTTAAGGGATCTGTGGGGGGCCGAGCTGATTTGAAACACATGTTTTTCTAGCAGGCAGGGCAGAAGACTTAGAGGCTCGTTCCTGTCCGTCTCACGCCGGCCCTGTTGAGACATTCGCATCGACGATAAGCCGGCTTTTCTCTCCGATTATCTCTGACTCACGGAGGGGAACGATTACAAAACATTAGAGAGTCTTCACAGGCCGGCGAAACCTCCTGTCGATCCCTTCAGCCGTCAGTCAGCGTCCCCCAACGTGACGCCATGCCTGTTTGCTCAGGTCGCTCGCGGTACAGAGGAGCTGGAAACTCCTCGTAAGTGGAAAAAGAAACGCGATACTCACCTGCTCTACCTTCACACACTAAAACTCTGTCTGCAGCCACAGAGAGGACTGGAGGGGTTTGGAAAACACAACACAAGAAGGAAGTAAAGACGCTTTTCAGTTCAGATTGTGGGAGTAGCAACCATTTCAAGTCTAAATCCCTGAAATGTTTTTTTTTTTCATCTCCAACACTTTCATGTCCGCCTTAAAACCAAACCCTAACGGTTTAGCAAAGCTCTGAGTTGGATGTACTGCAGTATGTACTGCATGTACTGCGTGTCTCTTGAGACCCTTCATTAGATCCAAAGGTCAGCCATCAAACGAGAGCGGTGGAACCAGCCGGGGTGGTTCCTCTGGTGGGAACACCACCCGGACGTGTCCCTGGTGAGGCATTATGGGCATGGCCAACAGGCAGAAGCAGTGAAGCAGACCCTGGACACCCTGGAGAGATCGTATCTCCTGCTGTCCTGGAAATGCCTCAGTGTCCTCCCAGAGGAAGACACTTGGACCGCCGTCTTCCTCACCCAGCATGGATGAGCTGAAGATGACAGATGAGATTTTGTACTCAGTGCTTCATAACATGATCTCAGTGGTCTGTCCGTGGAGTGTCGTCTCTGAGCTGGGGGAGTCATGGCTTTGACTACACAGTTGTTCTAAAACCAAAGACTCCAAAAACGGTACGCAATGCGTGTTCAGTGAACCCCCCCCCATACAGGTGTTTGTGACTAAGGGGCCACTAATGTCGTCTGGCTCCAACGTGGCGGCATCCGTTTCCCAAAAATAAATGGTGACTGAATTGACTTCACACTCAGAAACAGTCACAAAGGTCTTCTTCCTCTTCTGTCAGCCTTTCCCTTCAGGGGTCGCCACGGCCAATCAGCTTCCTCCATCTAACTCTGTCTTCCACATCCTCTCCTCTAACATCAGCTACCTTCACGTCTTCATTCCTACGAACGCGCCTTCCTCCTCTCCTTCTTCCACCAACAGTTGTCCAGTTCCCATCGGCACCCTGCCGGTGAACAGCACCAATGTTAACCCTTGTACTATCTTAGATGACCCCACCCTTCCATTGACGTGTTCTCCCTACCATGACAAAGGTGGATAAAGGTGGAAAGATTTCATGTAATCCATGGACACCAGTGAAGATCACAAATCATTGAAGGAAAAAGGTTCAGAGAACTGTTTAGTGGGTCTAGATGACCCAACCCCCAATGGTAAAGTGCCTAGGACAGCACAAGGGTTACCCCGCGCCTCCACCGACCCGGTATGGCTATCAAACGTCTGTTTTACACATTTGGTTTGGCAAAGATTTAACGTCGGATGCCCTTCCTGACACAACCCTCGGTGTCTGTTCGGGAGCGGCACACTGAGAGCCTGGCTTGGGCCCCCTTGTGGCCACAGTGGATACAGTCGATAAGGTGCGCTGTCAATTTGTTGAGTGGGCCCTCTAGTCCAAAAATGGAGCAGTCCTCCTACTGGAGCTGGAATAAAAGGGAGGTCAGGTTCTCCCTTTATTATACTTTCCTCCTGTTTATTAGGGGGTTAGTGGATCAACCAGAAATACAAATAGAAAAAAAAGGTTTATATGTAAACTTGTTTGAAATATCTCCATCTTTCCATGAACTGATTTGTTCTGCAGGATTTCCAAGGAACTGGAACAAATGAAAAACTTGTTTTTTTCATTAAAGTTCTCAAAGTTTCTTGGCTTTGGTTTGTCAAACATGTTTTCAGCGAGCGAACGGCGGGATGTTATACTCCCCATAGATCCTGTCTCGTCTGGCAGGGGGGGGGGGTTCGACTGGGAAGGCAGCACTGAAGATTTTTCCTGATCCAGTGGGAATAATTGCATTCGGCTCTGGAAGCGGGACTTTACCTGGGAGGAGGCCCACACACACAGCCCAGCTGAATCATCTCTTTATGGTGGAAACGTGGAGCAGATGATGGGAGGCACCCCCCCCCCCTCCCAATTGACCGGCACCATAGCCTTGTTAAAGAGAATTTAGAAAATGACTGACTAAACAAATAATTAGAATAAATAAAAACAAGTTGAAGTGTAATCAACCCACATTCCTCTTCCATTAGATAAGCGGGGGGACAAAATGCAATTTCGGCTGGAATCTTCCCTTATTTGGTCTGTGGACACGACAATTAGCCACTCTGCACTTCCAACTCTTTTCTCCATTCTCCTTTGATTTCCGGGGGCTATCGGAGGTCTTTCCTTTCCAAACATGTTGGACCTGAGTCCCAGTAGACACAACACTTGCTCATTCACATCTGACTTTGCCATCAGCGCTTGATGTGTCCTGGACACGAGAAGAAGGGACGGGGGCACACACCCCAAACAGGAAATGAGGAATTCAAGCAAACAGGGCCGTGCCCGGGAGCCTCAGACAAAAGGAAAGTCAGACGGACGGAGCAGACAGTGGAAGATGTGAACCAGACTCTCAGCCCAGACGTAAATGTTGGAGGTGAAAAGGTTGTTGCACGCTTTATGTGGGAACAACTCCAGAGTATTTTTAGGCCACGGCCACCCATGATGCTGCTCTCCATCGCCCCCACGGCTTCAAGTGCCCCGGAGAAAAACAAGGGCGACGAAAATTTCCACCAGACCTCACCTTCAGCAAGAAGAGTTCAGTGAACACTTTAGCAGAAAAAAGGAGCCAACTTTACTTGGAAATGTATTTATTTAATAGCAAAACCCAAAAATGTAATACAAATATTTACTAAGGAGTAAAAAAGTGCTAAAATGAAAGTTTATAGATGTCTCAATTTTAGTCTAAAGCTTGTAGAAACAATAAAAAAGTCCACAAATTCAGGTATTTCCAAAAATAAATTCACAATAATTGCACCATGGTAAAGTTTTAACTGATCTATAGAAGCATAATAAACATATCTAAAATGTTCAAACATCAGTTGGAACATACCAATAATTTAGGAAATTCTTCTTCTTTCTCTTTCGGCTTTTCCCATCAGGGGTCGCCACAGCGAATCATCGTTTTCCACCTCACTCTATACCAATAATTTAGGAAATTAATGTACCCAAAAAAGTAAATTATGAATACACAAAACAAACATTTCAAAAACATGTTAATTTTACTTTTCAGGTATTTTAAATGACCTTTTTTCTACTTATGACAACTAAAGAGATCATCAACATCAACATAAACACCAACATTTCATACATGAAAAGAAAACAGACTTTTGGCAGCTTCTCATTTAAACTAATAAACAAACTAAAACAAGTAAATAAACAAGACAATGAACTAAAATGATGGGAAAAGCACTTTTTCCTATCTATTTTTTAATGTAGTAACACAAAAATGAACATATTGCTTGGTTAAAAACAGTTTTCCAATCACATTTCTTCAGGGGCGGAACTACAGGGGGGCAACATAAAACTTGGGCCCCCTCCCAAAAAAATATTTTGTACTGAAATGCTTGTTTTGCATCACGTTTGAGTACATTTATGGTTTTCTCAATTATCTGACTGTTTTTAAAAAAAAAGCTCTGTTAATAATAAAGTTTTATTGTGTTGTTTATTATGTTGTTTTATTGTCATTCGGAGCAACATCTGCACTTTCTATCCGGTGTTTTCCTACAACTTTCTGTACAAAATATACAAATATCATATCATTCTTTGACTGGGCTGTACTGTGGGGTAGTGGAGAGCAGTCTCACCTGACTGGTTCAAATCCCAGCGAGTTTGCATGTTCTCCTCGTGCATGTGGGTTTCCTGCAGGATCTCCGGTTTCCTCCCAAACATGCTTCATAGGTCTATTGATGATTCCCAATTCTCCCTAGGTGGGTATGTTTTTTTTGTCCAATGATAGACTGATGACCTTTGCCCCTTAACAGCTGGAGAGGCTCCAGGATCCCCATGATCCCAAACTGGATCAAGTGGGTTTGGAAATGGGGGGATTCCTAGACCCGAATAAAAGACGAAATGACGCATTTCAGTTCTGGTGAAAGAAAAGATAAACGATCTGGTTTAAGTATTCATGTCTAAACTTAAAGATGGCCTGCTTTATCCAGAAATGGGATTAAATTGGAGTCAATGTCAGAAAAACTCTAGAAAACTCTCAAAAAGATTAGAAGACAGAGAAGTTTCAAAACAGAAATTGACCAGGACCAAAAAAGTCAGTGTGACTGAAAGGGAAAGTTGGCATTTCAGGGAGAAATAACTCTTGGGAATGAAGTTTGCTAACTTCCTGTTGTACTGGTAAAGCTGCTTTAATGGATGAATGGCTGCCAAGAAATCTATCCCATTTATAGCATATTTTTGAAACTGCAAACTCTAAACTGATCACTTGATTTTTCTTAAAGATCATGCAAACTGTTGTTTCTGAAGCTTAGTGTTTGTCTTCTGTTGGACAGCACACGAGCAGTAAATCCAGCTCCGACTGTCCCCTCACTGGTGTTCCTCAGGGCTCTGCTCTCATACCTCTTCTGTCTGAAATGCTTCTCTGAACTCTATTCTGCATTTACAATTCAATTCAATTCAATTTTATTTGTATAGCCCAAAATCACAACAACAGTCGTCTCGATGGGCTTCGAAGTAAAACATGAAATCAAAAGGATCACGAATACAAAGAGTTCAATAGAAAAATACTAAAATGAACTAACAAACTGACTAAGCTATACTGGCATCCCTGCCCTTAGACCCCCCTTCGCGGTAAGGAAAAACTCCCAAAAAAACCGGATTCCGGAAAAAACGAAGAAACCTCAGGGGTGCCCACATGAAGGAGGGATCCTCCCCCAGGACGGACAGGCGATTTACCAGAAATCTTAGAGAAGAATTAACTTATCTAAATCTACAACTACATATATAAAAGTCCAGCAGACGAGCTTCATCCAGCCGTGGTTGTGGGGACAGTCAAAGGCGCGAGTCGAGCCGGAGACAGGAACCACAGCCAGGTGTAGGAGCAGGAGCAAAGGCGAGGTAAACGGTCAGCAACTGGAGTACGGATGAGCCAACTGGAATCTGGAAGCACTCCCACTCCCCAGGAGGGGAGAGGAAAAGAGGGACAATACATGAATCGCACTGCACCAAACAGAGGCATGGAGAACTAAATGATAAATTATGATCAAGAATAGAGGAGAGGAAGGGTAGAAGTAGAAGAGAAAAGAGGACAGAACCCCAGTGCACCATAGTTACCCCAGCTTCAACTTCTAGCAGCCTTTTAAAAGAAATAGTTATTATTAAGTTTAATTTAAACAAACTAACATTAAGTTAAATAATCTCTGAATACTAGCTAGTCTGACAATAAGCCTGTCCAAAGAGGAATGTTTTCAGTCTAGCTTTGAATGTAGAAACTGAGTCGGCCTCTCTTACATGAGCTGGGAGTTTATTCCATAAGACAGGGGCTTGGTGGCTAAACGCTCTACCTCCAACCGTACTTTTACTAATTCTAGGAACCACAAGCAGTCCTGCATTTTGCGAGCGAAGTGTTCTCATTGGATGGTAAGGGACTATGAGGTCCTTAATATAGGACGGGGCCATTCCATGTAAGGCCTTATAGGTTAACAGGAGGATCTTGAACTTGATTCTGGAATCAACTGGGAGCCAATGGAGCGAAACTAACACAGGAGTGATGTGATCTCTTCTGCTGGTTCCAGCTAACAATCTAGCAGCTGCGTTCTGAACAAGCTGGAGACTTCTTAAGGAACTCTTAGGACACGCTGCTAACAAGGAGTTACAGAAATCCAGCCTCGACGTAACAAATGCATGGATGAGTTTTTCAGCATCACTCTTAGAAAGTATATTTCTGATCTTAGCAATATTTCGCAGGTGAAAAAAGGCAGTTCTACATGCCTGAGATATGTGAGCCTTAAATGATAAATCCTGGTCAAGTAAAACCCCAAGGTTTCTAACTTTGAAATTGGGGGCTATACTTATGCCATCCAGGGAGACTATCTGAGCAGACAGAGCATCTCTGAGGTTTTTAGGACCAAGTATAATGACCTCAGTTTTTTCTGGGTTCAAGAGGAGGTAATTAATTGTCATCCAGGTCTTGATGTCACTGATGCAGGCGTTCAGTTTCTCTATCTGGTCATTCTGGTCAGGCTTCATGGATAAATACAACTGCGTATCGTCGGCATAACAATGAAAATTAATGCTGTGTTTCCTGATTATGTTTCCTAGGGGTAACATATAAAGCGTAAACAGGATCGGTCCCAAGACTGAGCCCTGTGGGACTCCATAGTTGACTCGAGTGCACTGAGAGGAATGGCCATTTACATTAACGAACTGATACCTATCAGACAGATAGGATTTAAACCACTGGAGAGCAGATCCTCTGATCCCTATGTCCTGCTCTAATCTATGGAGTAAAATACCGTGGTCGATAGTGTCAAAGGCTGCACTGAGGTCCAACAGGACCAGAATAGAAAGTAGTCCCTTTTCTGAGGCCAATAACAAGTCATTAGAGACTCTAACTAGTGCAGTTTCCGTACTGTGGTGAGGTCTAAACCCCGACTGAAAGTCTTCAAAGTGGCTGTTGTCCTGTAGGTGGCAGTAAAGCTGCTTAACTACAACTCTTTCTAGGATTTTAGAAATAAAGGGCAGGTTTGATATCGGTCTATAGTTGGCCAAGATGCTAGGATCCAAACTGGGCTTTTTCAGAAGAGGTTTAACAACTGCATATTTAAAAGACTGTGGCACGTAACCCGTTTCCAGAGAGGCATTTATCATTGTTAATATGGGATCATTAAATAGGGGAAAAGTTTCTTTAAAAAGTCTAGTGGGAATTGGGTCTAACAGACACGTTGAGGATTTGGAGGACGTAATAATTGATGATTCAATGAAGTTCATTGTGTCTATAAGTTCTATTAAGCACTTAAATTGTTTTTTTTTTTTTATCAGACACTGGGTTTGTTTTGTGTAAAACCTACCGACATGTTTCGGCGGAATGCCTTCCACCTTCGTCAGGGTCGTCATCAGATGGTGGCGTGTGACGTCTTTAAAAACAGCTGATTTGTGACTGAGGCGGAGTCACCTGTCAAACTTTGACAAGTGACTCCGCCCCTTGATGTCCGTCTTTCTCTGGAGGATGTTGCTCCAGGTGTGAGAGAGCAGGAAAGCCCCCTCATCCCGGTTCATGGAAGTGTGGGCTCGTTTTCTGATCTCCACCGCCTCCATGATCCATCTGCGGTGTCTGTTGTCTTCGGTGCGGAGGACTTTGGCCTTTTCCCAGTCCATGATATGGTTTTCTTGTTTGCAGTGATCCGTTATGGCTGATTTCATGTTTTCTTGAACTGCCTGTTGTCGTCTGGCTCTTGTTAGTATTTTGTTTGTTTCCTTTTCGCATTCTTTTTGATGTTCTGTTTTTCTTGTGATGAAGGAGCGTCCTGTTTCTCCGATGTATGTTTTATTGCAGGTGTGACATGGGATTTCATAAATGACATTGCATTTTTTATTTTGTTCAATCTTATCTTTTGGGTGAACCAGTAGTTGCCTGAGTTTTTTATACGGTTTCACTGGGGTGCTGATGTGATGCTTTTTCATGGCTCTTTGGATGCGTTCTGTGATTCCTCTGATGTATGGCAATGTAACCATTCCTTTGTTTTCTGGTTTTTTCCTCAGTTTTTCCTTCTCTACTTCCTTGCATTTCCTCTGCTCCACCTGTGTTTGTCCCTTTTTTATGGCCCATTGAGGATATTGACACCTGGTTAGTGCATTTTTTATGTGTTTCTTCTCCTCCGTTTTGTCCTCCCCGTCCGTTACCAGCTCTGCACGCTCAAACAAGGTTCTTACGACAGATATTTTGTGAGTGGTAGGATGTTCTGAGGTCCATAATAAATATTGGTCTGTGTGAGTTGGTTTCCTGTGTATTTTTATTTTTATGTCTTTGTTTTCCATGTGTCTGATGTTGATGTCCAGGAAGTTGATGGAGTTGTCTTTTTCCTCTTCATGTGTGAATTTGATTTGTCCCGTATCGTCCATCGTGTTCAAATGGTCTGTGATCTCCTGCGTGTGTCCTGCTTTGATCTTTTCCAGAATGTCGTCGACGTAGCGTTTCCACAAGGTTGGACGGCAGTGCTCTGGTGCGGATGTTATTGCTCTCTTTTCCAGGTCCTCCATGAAAAAGCTGCACATTGTGGCTGATAGTGGGTCGCCCATGGGAAAGCCTTCTTTTTGTCTGTAAATTGTGTTGCGGTATTGGAAATACGTGGATGTAGTAATTAACTGGAGGAGTTGTGTAATGTCATTAACTGTAAGGTTTGTGCGTTTCCTTAGTGATTTGTCTGCTGTTAACTGTTCCTGCACTATTTGTAGTGTGGCTTCTACTGGAGTCCTGGTGAATAATGATATTACGTCATGTGAAATGAATATCTCGTTTGCTTCCATCTTTGTGTTTTTGAGTTCTTCTGCCAGCTGTTTTGCATTTTCACAATGGTTTATTATGGACCTCAGAACATCCTACCACTCACAAAATATCTGTCGTAAGAACCTTGTTTGAGCGTGCAGAGCTGGTAACGGACGGGGAGGACAAAACGGAGGAGAAGAAACACATAAAAAATGCACTAACCAGGTGTCAATATCCTCAATGGGCCATAAAAAAGGGACAAACACAGGTGGAGCAGAGGAAATGCAAGGAAGTAGAGAAGGAAAAACTGAGGAAAAAACCAGAAAACAAAGGAATGGTTACATTGCCATACATCAGAGGAATCACAGAACGCATCCAAAGAGCCATGAAAAAGCATCACATCAGCACCCCAGTGAAACCGTATAAAAAACTCAGGCAACTACTGGTTCACCCAAAAGATAAGATTGAACAAAATAAAAAATGCAATGTCATTTATGAAATCCCATGTCACACCTGCAATAAAACATACATCGGAGAAACAGGACGCTCCTTCATCACAAGAAAAACAGAACATCAAAAAGAATGCGAAAAGGAAACAAACAAAATACTAACAAGAGCCAGACGACAACAGGCAGTTCAAGAAAACATGAAATCAGCCATAACGGATCACTGCAAACAAGAAAACCATATCATGGACTGGGAAAAGGCCAAAGTCCTCCGCACCGAAGACAACAGACACCGCAGATGGATCATGGAGGCGGTGGAGATCAGAAAACGAGCCCACACTTCCATGAACCGGGATGAGGGGGCTTTCCTGCTCTCTCACACCTGGAGCAACATCCTCCAGAGAAAGACGGACATCAAGGGGCGGAGTCACTTGTCAAAGTTTGACAGGTGACTCCGCCTCAGTCACAAATCAGCTGTTTTTAAAGACGTCACACGCCACCATCTGATGACGACCCTGACGAAGGTGGAAGGCATTCCGCCGAAACATGTCGGTAGGTTTTACACAAAACAAACCCAGTGTCTGATAAAAAAAAAAAAAAAAAAAAAAAAAAAAAAACAATTTAAGTGCGTAATAATTGATGTTATTTCCGCTTGATCCACAGCAGTGAAGCAGTCTAATGTTACAGAGGTTTCTATGGATGCCTCCATTTCTACCGCTTCAGCCTGTTCTGGGCTGATAATAGGAATAACTTGATTTAACTTATGTCTAATATTTGAGATTTTACTATCGAAAAATGTAAGAAAATCATCAGAGCTGAGAGAAACAGGAACATGTGGTTCTACTGAGCTCTGACTGCGAGTTAATTTAGCTATAGTGCTAAAAAGAAATCTTGGATTGTTTCCATTCTCTGATATTAAGGTTGAATAGTACTGGCTTCTAGCTCTACGCAGAGCTTTTTTATAATTTAATAGGCTATGTTTCCAGATATCCAGAGACTGCTCTGAACCGGAGCGGCGCCATTCTCTTTCCAACTTACGGGTTTCTCGTTTAAGAGAACGAGTTTCAGCGTTAAACCACGGTGCTACTCGGTTTTGTCTGACGAACTTAGGTTTCAAGGGGGCAACAACATCGAGTGTACTCCTGAGGGCTTGTAAGGCATCATTAACAAAGTGGTCATTTATACTAGGACTGATACTATGGGAGCTGGTCTCAGAGTATTTTCTCAGAATATCACTAAGTACTGGCTGAACTGTGTGTTTAAACTCAGACACAGAACGGTCAGTTAAGGTTCTTCTAAGTTGTTTCTTATTCACTGGGACAGAAGGATGTTCCAGTGTAAACTGGAAGGTAATCAGAAAGTGATCAGAAATGATGGGGTTAAGAGGAAGGACACTCAGCTGGCTGATCTCTATACCATGGGTTAGAACAAGGTCCAGGGTGTGCTTGTGACAGTGAGTGGGTTCATTTACACTTTGGGTGAAACCAACATCATCTAATAAAGCTGCAAAAGCCTTTCCTAGGCAGTCACTGGGGTCATCAACATGAATATTAAAATCCCCTAATATTATAATTTGATCAGAATCTAAGACAATAGTCGATAGGAAGTCGGAAAACTCAGTTAAAAATTCTAAATATGGGCCGGGGGGGCGATAAATAATTATGAGTAAAACAGGTTTTCGAGTTTTCCTGTTTGGGTGACTTAAAGACAATATGATGCTTTCAAATGAATTATAAGCATTTTTAACTTTAGGGCTGAGAAGTAAGCTAGACTGTGATATTACTGCCAAACCACCTCCTTTCCCTGAAATCCTGGATTTCTGATAGTTAGCATAAGTGGGGGGGGTTGCTTCATTCAATCTAACATAGTCATCCTGATGGAGCCAAGTTTCTGTTAAGGCTAAAAGACTAAGATTGTTATCAGTAATTAACTCGTTGACTAAGAGGGACTTGGAGGAAATGGATCGAATGTTTAATAAACCGCATTTAATGACATAATTCTGCTTATGAGAACTGCTGTCTGTCACTTTTAAGTTTCTATGACGCGCTCCTTTCATTTGTCTTTCAGCACATAAGCTAAAGCTAGGACCTGCTTGACTTTCCCTGCATGGGTTTTGCACCGGCACTAACCCTAAGGGAGGTTCAGAGGAGCGTTTTACACTGCTGCTCTGCGCCCGGGTCTCGTCTCTGGATTGTCAGGTTAACAGACTAAGCCTAGCAGAAATGTTTCTAGAAAGAAGAGCGGCACCGTCCCGGGTGGGATGGACGCCGTCTCTCCGCATGAGACCGGGCTTCCCCCAAAACGCGCTCCAGTTATCCACAAAACCAACGCCGTTTTCTGGGCACCATCTAGAAAGCCAGCGGTTAAATGATGAAAAGCGGCTGTACATTTCATCACTGACTAAGTTCGGCAGGGGACCAGAGAAAATTACAGTGTCGGACATCGTCTTAGCCAGTTTACACACCGAAGTTACGTTTAACTTAACCACCTCTGACTGTCTCCGTCGGGCATCATTACCGCCTGCGTGAATCACGACTCGACGGATCCTGGACTTATTCTGAGCTAACATCCTAAGGTTCCCCTCGATGTCACCAACTCTGGCCCCCGGATAACACCTGACTGTAGCCGCTGGGAGCTCCACGTTTCTAACTTCAGAAGAGCCTATAACCAGAGTTGAGTGTTCAGCGGGTGTGTCGCTGAGGGGGGAGAACCTATTACTAACGTGGAGTCTCGGGTGCTCTAAGTTTTTGCGTTTAGCACTATGTTTCCTCCCAACCGGTACAAACCCCTGACTGTCTCCCGGCTGTTGGGAGGGCGCTGGGGTGCTAGCTAAGTTAGCCCTGGTAGCGCGGCCCGCGCTACGAGTAACGACCTGGCTAGCCGGCTTAGCTTCCACTGTGCGGAGCCGCGCTTCTAACTGCTCCAGCCTGGCCTCCAAGTCTAACACAAGACTACACTTTACACACCTACCCCTATCTTCACTAAAGGAGGCAGGATCATCACTAAACATATGGCACATGGGGCAGGAGAGAGGAGGAGAGGCGGAAGGAGTGGTGGTGGCCATACTAGGTTCTAAGCTAAGGCTAGCGGTGTTTAAGTAAAGAGAAGTGGTTTATTTAGCAAAATGAGAAAAGTGAACAGAAAGCGGTTTAACAGTGGTGAATTAGCTAATAAAAGGTACTAGATGTGAATATTAACCCAGATAACCCTTAGAGTAAGCAATAGTAGTAAGGCTAATGCCAAAACAAGAGGACAGCAGTCACACAACTAGCACTGGGAATAGCTCACCCGGAAATGACGTCACAGGAAGACGATTTACACTGCTTCTATGCTGATGATACACTATTCTTTTCATCTTTTCCAAAAGTCATCATTCATTTCTGCGTATTCAAATGACATTTGAACTGAAGACATATTCTCTCCAATTCAAGCAGTCTCACAAACAAAACCAGACCTTTCATGTCCACCTTAAAATCTTCAGGGGTCGTCTGCTCGGACACTGCAGGGAATGTATGGACCGACATCGATGAGCTTCCACGACAACCTTTTGCAAAAACATTTACAACAAATGTGAATCCACACTTTGGCTTTACAAAAATCAGACTCCACCCTTCAGTTGACCGAGCCTTTAGAGATGATCCGAACTGCAGATGAACGTCTGATTCTGAAACAGCCAAAGAGGACACACCACAGTCCAGATTTCTGTTCTGGTGTAGCTGCTCACATCAGATTCAAAGTACTGCCACAGAAGAGTCACCTCATCAGCACCTTCCTACCTGAACACTGTCATCCAGATCTACAGCCTTTCTGCTCTCTAAACAACAAGTGAGGACTGGTGGTCAGGAAGACTGACTGATAGTTTTTGGTGTTTATAACTTGTTATTGTGACATTTTTCTGATGGTAGAGGACATATATTAAGAACGTTAAGCTCAGAATTGCATGTCTGAGTATTTCTTTATTCAAATAGTTGAGAATCAGGAGCAGATGAAAAAATACTGTTTGAAAAAGGTAGTAGCAGTGACGTAGGTGCTACAATCAGCGGGCTTCCTGCTCCACTCTATTCTGATACATTCACCAAAAAGCGTCTTTGTTTTCCTCATCTTAGCTGAAATCTGGCTAAAAACTGTACAGCTGGATTGCTCCGACATTGCTCTAATATTGTAAACGGATGGATGATGGGAAGTGAGGGTGGGCTTACTCCACGGCAACAGTCCCGCCCACAACTCAGAGGTGAATTTCTGATGAACTCCTGCTGCTCTGCAGTAAAATCCGTCCTGGAAAGTATGGAGTTGGCCACTTTTAGAGACAAAAGAACACCCGTTAGACTCTGCGTTTGTTGGAGATCGACGTTTGTTAGAGACCGGCAGCTATTGGAAGATATACGGTACAGTATATTGGAATGGAGCTGAGAAAGAATAAGCTTCACCAGATTTGGACCGGTTTAACATTTTGAGCCAAGCATCTTCCGACTGTAGGTGACAGACATGTGATAGTATCTCGCAGCGACAGTCCAGTGTGAAGACTGGATGCTAAAAGAGTAAGAACGTGCATCATGTGTTTTATGATTTATAAAATGCTTGACAAGGTCCTTTACAGGGGCGGGGCAACTGCATGTTTTCCAGATCACCGTTCGCCGCTCTGGCTGATTACTTGGATCAGGTGTGTCCAGTTAGGACATGGCAGAGCAGGGCGTGTTGGAAAACAAGCAAGAACGTGGGTAACATTTACCTATTAAGGCTGTAGTATCTTTTATAACCTATCACTGTCAAGCCCTGTTAATGCTATTTATGAATTGAAAACTCCAGAAGGAGAAACATCGGAGGCTTTGCACATCCCATAAATTGACAGAATGATTTCGCTCAAATGACACCGAGACTCATTCCAAACCTGGAAATCTCCCAGGTTTCATCTGAACTTCTTTCAGAACTGTCTCTTATCTCAGTTAGAGGCTCTAACAGCTGTTTTGGAGTCGAGCATCTTTGTTTGCCGTCTTCACCTGCGGATAACAGCAGCTTTCTAACAGGCTCTGCTCCAATCCCACATCCTACAGCTGGATTAGATATCTAGACGGCCGGCTGAGCTCCGAAAACACACCAGATCCCTCCGATTATCCTTCAAAGAGGCGGTGGCGTGTACGCAGAGCGGCTCTGCGGCTTTCATCTGGCCGTGTGGCTGCTGTTTATGGAGTCATTCTCGGTAGCAGCGGCATGTTGTGGCGGCCAGTTTATTTTACATCACAGGCTGAGCCGCTAATGTTTATGAGCCACAAACGCGCTCAGGGTTTCCCACAGAAAGCGTCAGGAGTGACTCAGGGCGTCTGGATCCTCTGACCACCAGATGACTGGGACACTTGAAAGGGCGGTTCTACCGACAATGTTATTCCTTGACTGGATGAGGGTTCAGTCGTCTGAAAAGCAGTGAAAAGCCAAAGTGTTGCCATCTCAGTGCCAGCTGTGACACGGCGTGGAAACATCCAGGCTGACAAACCGCCTCCAGGATGCGATGCTGGACAGTTTCATCTTCCTGTTGCTCCGGCTGTTTGACTTTCCTGTCAGTTACCGCTGACAGACCTTTGGGAGCGTTCCAGGCTCATCGCCGACTCCTTTCTTCTTTTTATCTGGGTGGGGGGTGATTCCTCACCGTAAGGTGTTGGTTCATATCCTGTGTTCCTGGGTGGCGGGGCAGGAGGAGCAGCATCAGATCTACGGGTCGGAGGACCACACTCAGAGGTGCAGTCACACATTCTGGAGTTTGAATCACACAAGCAGGCGCTACAAACCCGGATGTGTTCAAAGCTTAAACTCTAAAAACCGCCAGAGTTCATCTGGTGATCGGGAAGAACCGGACTGCGGTGCTGATGCAGAAATCCTCTGGTTTGGATTTAATAAAAAAGGCATCAGAGTCAGGTTCAGGTTTTTGGATCTTATTCCGCCCTGGACTTCCTGCCTTTGAGCAAAAATGTTGCTCCCACCAACTTGAAAACTCACAACGGGAGAAACCAATGAAAAGATCAAACAGGGCCAGAATCTCTTTGAAGGGTTCAAAAAATATCTCAAAATCCACTAAGCAAACCAAAACATACATGTCAGGATATCCAAAGAAAGTTTTGAAATGATTATGGGATGGCCACAGGACCTACAGCTTGGTGGCCATTTTGTGGCATTGTGTGCCATTTTCTTTCGCACACCACGGGAAAAGAAAACTTTTGTTTAAGCAATCTTAATGAAATTTCACTTACACGCCATCAGGTTGAGTCTACAACAACATCCAAAGTTTTGTTGACCTTTAACCTTGGGAAGAGGCAGCCATCTTGAATTTAAAACCATTTCCTTTAGTCCTTTCTGCTAATTTAAACTCCTCCTAGGGAGTTTGATCAAGTCACTGGGAAGCTATTTAGTAAAACACGTTGGACAAAAAGTTTGTCGATTTTGATCGGTGTAAGCGTGGCGAGCTCGCAAAAGGGGCGTTCCCCTGTTGCTCGCATAATTTTTACCTCAATATTGTGAAAATGTAATCCATGAATCTTTGGCTCAAGATGAATGAAACGATACGGTCATACGATGTGAACATATTAGGAATGTGGGCCTGTTCAACAAAAAACCTCCGTTGCCAAGGAAATCTAAAATTTTACTTTTGCCAATTCTTCTAAAAACTACATAGGTCTGTTCGTCATCCCCAGGCGACTAAAACATTCAATGGTTGCTATGGAGATAAAACCAACAGAAAAGTTGCCATTTTGAAAAAAGTGTTTTTTAATTATGAATAAGTCTCTTGCAGCTGTGACCAGCTGACATCAAACAAAACTAACTAGCTTTTCATTAAGTTTTAAAGACTAGTTAAAACATATTCTTCCACTTTCGGCTTCTCCCATCAGGGGTCGCCACAGCGAATGAGTCGCATGGTGAATTTGGCAATGTTTTACGCCGGATGCCCTTCCTGACACAACCTTCTCAAACCGGGCTTGGAACCGGCAGAGGTAGAGAAGGGAACAGAGAGCAGCCCGGAGTCGAACCCGGGTTTCACGGACGGAAGGTGCCGCAAACCAGCACGAGCTAAACTGGCTCCGCCACTAGTTAAAACATATTGAATCATGAAAATTATTCTTGATAAAAGTTTGAAGCAATATCTCCAATGAAACAAGTTTTTTTATTTTTTATTTTAAGTAATATTTTGTTTTTCTGGGAATGCTCTTGTATCAGGAAACGGATTTGCTTTATTTATTTATTTACATGTTTTATTTGAAGCTTTATGAGACAACTGTATCTTTAAATGTGTAATTTCTAGTCCATAAGCTGATAATAGCGGGACTGTTGCTGCACTTAAAATTGGAAATATTTTGGGGGAAAAAAGTTTTAATCTAACTAAATTTATAATATTAATGACAACTACCAGAATTAAATTCCTTAATTTTGTCACAGCTTAATTTTAGAAAGTGTACCGAGACAATTCCACAAGTTCCAAATGTATATTTTTGATTTCTAACAAGAGATCTATCTTGTATTTTATATGCATTATTAGTTTTTTCCAGTGAGTGAACCGGCTCAGCTCTGTCACGTCTAACACATCGGTTTAATCGCGCACTCAGGGCAGAAATGTGACATGATGAAATTCAGAGGAGGGGAAAACATTCAGGCCATTTACTCAGCAGAAACCACATTTGAAAAACATCCAATTAAAGCCACAAATCTTGTTGTTTTTGTGATATTGTAGCGATGCCGTCTGTACAGAGCCGTGAGTGTTAGGGAAATGCCGGAGGGGAATTGAGCCGACAAAAAAAGGCAATAGAAAGTGAAAGTTTGTCAGAATGGAGAATAAAAACTGGAGGATCTGAACAAATTTACTCAGACTTCGTCTTTTTTAACAAAGCACAAACAGTGTTGTTACTTAAGGTGGACTAACTCAAGGTCATATATATTCTACCGGTGTTCACTGACAGCAGATCTGTGTGCTGTGGTTCTACAGCTGTCTGATCGTAAATATGTTCTTCATGAAGGAAAGAGAAAAACTGAAATTTCGCCCAACAGTAGCTGGAAAAAGCTCCAGTGAGCTGATAGAGAGATTCAGTGAAGAAGGATGGAGGATACACATAGATAGGGACTTGGACCCGAGTCGCACAACCGCCCCACATGAGGAGACTGGGGATATGGGACTTGTCTTCAACGTTCATGTCATCAACCTGTTTTTCATCAGTAGGAAATCACTGTCAGGTCTAAAATAACATGCAAAGGTTTTGCTCTGCGATACAGAAATGCCAACTGACACTTTTTGTCCCTAGAAGTTGTTTATTCAAAAGTGGTTTTAGGCTGACTCCTGAAACAAGTTGGAAAAAAAACACTTTATGTTTTTACCTCGTTATTAGTAAAACAATCTGTCAATAGAACTATAGCAAAACATGTCACTGCAAGATTCCTTAAATGAAGTTGTGGTGTTCTGCTCTTTTAAGACCAAATTTAATACTAAAAATAAATAAAAACACATATGTAGGTACTGGAATCTGCTAATTGGAAATATTCTGTCTAAAAATAAACATGTATTGCTCAGAAATTGTTTTAGACTCTTTAAAGTAGGCAACCCCCGCCCCCCAAATAATCCTGTTTTAAGTGCTACAACAGTCCAGTAATCCTTACTTTATAAACCTAAAATAAGATGTTTTCCAGATCAAAGACTCAAAGAGATATTTGAGATTTATCGTCTTGAAGCAATTTAATGAAAAGTTAAAAGTAGGTTAGTTTTGTTTCCTACATTTTCTGTTCAGAAACCAGACACACAGACTTGTGGATATTGTGTTTCTGCAGTCTATTGGGATTTACGACTGAGAAATATTTGTTTTGATGAGAAATTTGAAGTCCTGGACTTGTTACCAAAGACATCGGATTTTAGACTCGTCATTGACTGGAGAGCATCTCTGAGGATCCATTGAAAGACGTTTTACCTTTGTGGAATATATGACCAGTTCAAATTCAAATTCAACTTTATAAAGCACCTTTTAACCCTTGTGCTATCCTAGGCACTTTAATATTGGGAGTTGGGTCATGTAGACCCACTAGACAGTGCTCTGAACCTTTTTTCTTCAATGATTTGTGATCTTCACTGGTGTCCATGGATTACATGAAATCCTTCCACCTTTATCCACCTTTGTCATGGTAGGGAGAACACGTCATTGTAAGGGTGGGGTCATAGGACAGCACAAGGGTTGATGTCGCACAACACCTCAAACAATAATAATAATTAGAGCTGTTCAATGGCAAGAGTTTGGCAATACGATCCGTCTCAAAATATTCCAATACTGTAACAGACAAAATCTGTTACCATTTTCTTTAAGAGACTCGAAGATTTGTGCCTGAAATCAAATAGAAAATCCAAAACAAAGCTAACAGGAAGCTAACACGAGGAAGTGGAAAACTTACCTAAAAGCAAAGCAAGAAAAATACATTTTTAAACATCGGCTGCAGCTCAAGCTCCCATCATCTGGCAAACTGTCAGTCAGTGTGTTTTTAACCCATGAAAGTGTCACTAGAAAGCACATAAATGAGTTGTTTTTATTGCACAACAAGCACGTCTTTAGTGATGTGACTTTTCTGCCTCTATTTTGTCGGTTTTGTGCCTCCCTAACTCGTGTCATGTTTTCTGGATTGTTTCTCTCAGTTCTGTACGTTTGTTTAACATAGAAGGAGTCACATGGTGCTCAAGTGATGAAATTTCCTGAACTTCTTCGTCTTCATTTCCTCTCCTTAATGATCCTGAAAAGGATTGCGAAACCGCTGATTTCTCCTGCAACAGTTGGACAGTCTTCCTGCGGGGTTTTTTATTTCTGCAGAAATGCTGCATGCATCTATCTATCCAACAAGGTCAGAGGCTTCTTGCATTCCGCTGTTGCGTGTCAGAGCGAGCAGCATGGGTGGAGGAGGGTGGAGGAAAAATGGCAAAAAACCACCACATCTTCTGACCGTCGGCTTCCAGCCTCCTCAGTTCGGAGGAAATGGGCGTGAAGAGATGACTCAGCTGGCTTTGACCTCTGCCACCACCCCCCTGACTTCCTAACACCCCCACCCTCTCCTTCAGGGCTTCTGCAATTAGTAAAAGCAGAGTTTTTCTTTGCCCCAAAGCCCCCCCCACGGGAATTCTTAAATGAGTGCATCCCAAGTTTGGTGATGAGTCACCGCTCTCCTCCACCCATGACTCTCGCCTTCTCTGCGCTCCAAAGTGTCCTTGATTTCTGTTCTGCGGTGATGTTTGCCCCCGCCACACCTGCTGCACGCTCTCAGAACAAGAACACGGTTCGAGTCCGACAGGGCCGGCCTTGGCGCCTTCCATGAGGCGCGGCTGCACGCTCATCCACAAACGCCGGCCTCCAGATCATCGCGTGTCATGGACAGAGGGGCTGGGGGGGTTGTTGACCTAATGCCCCCCAGCAGGAGATGGAGCTGCCGAGCTCCCCGCTCTGCTGTCATAACCCTCTGACCCATCAGTTCAGTTCCACCGACACGGGCTGACTAATGGAAACCAGAACCAGGCGCTTCATTCCTCCCTGACCCGCGGCTCGACCGGGCCCTGCCGTAAAAAAAAACAACCTGTGGGATTCCAGCGCAGGAAGCTGACGTCCACCGTGTCAGAAAATGCTCTGATCTTCAGGAACTTGAGTCCAGATAGGTTGGGATTTTGGAGGTCAAAGTTTCCAAAGCTGCACACCTGCAGGACATAATTAAGTCTGAAGCTCAGTCAGATGTTTGAAAGCATCGCCACACCGACATGTTTCTGGATAGTTCTTTCAAAGCCAAGAGGCAACATTCACACAGTAATCGCATCTGGCACCAGGGTTTATGGTCTGCTCTTGACCAAACCTAATGAAATTCAGCTGGTACGATTCTAGTTTCTCAGATGTTTATCAAACATTGAAAACTTTCTCCTCTTATTTTTATAGTTTATTTTTTTTCAGTTTGGAGCTTAGTCTTCATAAGCTGTTAAAAAAACATGTTCGTGTTCACAGCCAGTTCCCTCAGAATGATGGCAAAAGATTTTATTTCTTCATTTTTGTCAAGTTTTGTTTTTCCAAATGATAAAAATGTGTCTCAAACCAGAATTTACGCTCACCTCAAGACTGGATATAATTACCTTTTATTTCTTTAAAAAAAAAAAAGTGCTGTCAGGCCAGGACAGATACTAATGGGAGTACCGAAGACATCTAGAAGGAGGAAAAAGAAAAATGTGACGGGTACGAAGGGCTAAAGACCCACCACACTGATCAGTGCTAACCCTGTCGTGGTTTTGCTTCTTTGTGTACCACATTTGCGTTGTGTCTGTGCAGGCGGCTATGACCACACACCGGATGTGAGAACTGGACCAAACTGGACAGAGTGACCAACATACTTCCAGCTCCAACCAAATGAAGTCAATTCAGACGCCCTTTTTTTTCACGATGTGTCGTCAGTGAGCAGTGATTGGTCCGAGTCAATGTTTCTATGGCAACGACTCTCACCAATCAGGAGTGAGCTTGCTAGAAGTCCACGCCCCCATTTAACCCTTGTGTTATCTTAGATGACCCCACCCTTACATTGATGTGTTCTCCCTACCATGACAAAGGTGGATAAAGGTGGAAAGATTTCATGTAATCCATGGACACCAGTGAAGATCACAAATCATTGAAGAAAAAAGGTTCAGAGCACTGTCTAGTGGGTCTAGATGACCCAACTCCCAATGGTAAAATGCCTAGGATAGCACAAGGGTTACAGGTAAGCTCAGGAAAACCTGTCAATTAAACGTTTCAAGCATTTGACGTGATACCATCTACTTTTATTGAGGCATCTGATTGGTCAGTTTATGACTTGAACAACAGAGAAACTATCATTTAAAAAAAGAGGATTAGCAAGAACATGTTATAAAAAGGTAACAATGGTTCTTCTGACCAATAGAATGACTAAGTTGCAGCTGTTTATTTCTCTATGGAAGTCTATGGGGTTTTGGCTTCTTGGGGCTTCCTGAGTGGAACGCCACGGGCTTGGGGCCACTCAGTCCAGTTCTCATATATAGTCAATGGTTGTGACGTCGCCTGGATGCCCTTCTTCACTTGGTCTGGTTTGTAAAACGTCATGGTGCATGACCACCACCTGCTGTGGAGTGTAAGTCAAGCCCCTCCCTCCCATCAGTACACATATCCTCCCAGAAACAGTGTTTTTTTATTTGGTTTAGTTTGTCCGGCCCTGATTGCTTGACCCTTCTCAGAGTACATATATAATTTCACACCTTAATGACCTCAGGACTCTGATCCTCACTAAGCAGCTCTGCTGTGAACAATTTAGATGCGGCGCCGGCTCCATCACTCGCCGCTCATCATTATTCCTGTAACGCGAACCACAATATCACACATTTTGTGCTAAACTATACAAGTTGAATGGGGTATAGATGTGACTAGTACCGCAATTTAAATCTCAATGAACTCTTCTCTCCAGTGAACGAAAGCCCCTTATCAAGTCAGTGGGTCAGCGGAGTGGGGGGGGGGGGGGGGGGGGGGGGCGAGTCACTGGTTGCAGCTTCAGAAGACTGCTGGGAAAACTGGGATCTAGTCTATTTCCTACCATTTTTGAATATTAACGTTGTAATAGTCATTTACTATTTATTTTAGTCATTTGTGTTTGTTTGTCAGAAATCAGAGTTGTAGTCGGACTGATCTGATTGGAAGGATTTTTTTAAGGATCCACACAGACACTGCTCCTTTCACAGCGCAGAGCCTTATCCTCTCCTCTGTTTATTACCGAGGGACACGTCAACTATTTATAGGGACAAATCTGTCCCCCAGCGATGCGGAGGTCTGAGAAGGAAGGAAACGGAGGGGCCGTCCTTGGAGGAGGACGGCGTTCACAGATGTAATTGGTACTTTTCCCTTTTTAGAAAAGATTTCTCATGGAGGACTGGCGAATGAGTCAGGACGCAAAATGCTTTCTAACCACAGTCAGACACTTTTACGTGCTGCATCATACTTTCCCCTTTGTACTTTTCCCTTTAAAGAGGTTTTAAAGTTTCTCTGCTCCCTTTGATGATTGAAAAGTCAACCTATGATGTGAGCTACTGGTTATTTGCATGAGAAAAGATCAGAGCCGCCATCTGGAAAGAAGGAAGTGAACTATTCTTTTTTCTCTTCGGCTTTTTGTTTTGCAGACATCCTAGAATATTTTTGTTGCGTTTCTTCATGCACATCTGCACGGCCCCCCACCCATCACTGGCTGTGTTTGGTTCAGGTGGTAATTGTAAGGGAATCCTCAAAGCGCAGGCAGGGGTTAACGAAAACACTTCAGAGGCAAAGAGGACGGGAACAAAGACCCGAGATAAACATCTGGCTCTTAACTGCAGGTGTGAAGGAGGGCGGAGGAGCCAGGACAGGTGGAGTCCAAAACATCTGGCCAATATCAATGAATGTGTTGATTCTGCCAGGTTCTTCACTCAGGCAGCCTCTGATTGACACAGATTAACATCTAACTGAAAGGTCATCACTTATTTTAGTGATACAGTATTAACTTTAAAACTACTGTATAACTTTTGTCAAGAACAGGTCAGCCTAAAGGGACCATTGTACGGCAATCTCACCTTTTTCATTCAAACCTCTGTTCTTGCATTAATCCTAAAGCACATTTGCAGCAACTAAAAAAAATCACGTAAAAAATCAGAAAGCTGTCTTTTCCCAATACCAGTAGGTTTAGATCATAGACTGTATTGAAAAGCTGAACTGAGTGACTCCCCCCCCGTGTCCCATACAGGAAGTACCTGCTGGCTCCAAGAAGCCAAAATCCTGTAGACTTCCATAGAGAAATAAACAGCTGTTACTCAGTCATTCTAACTGTCAGAATAACCTCTTTTGGTCTGATACCTTCTTCTTTTATTTTTTTTCACATCTGCTTCATAATCTTCTGCTTTTTTCCATGATATTTTTATGTGGGTCAACTTATTCAAATTATAAACTGACCAATCAGACGCCTCAAGAGAAGCAGGTGGAACCTGCTGGCCCCAACATCCAACGTTCAAAACATTTGACAGATTTTGTGTTGCCCACTTTCATGAAGTCGGGCTGTGGACTTCCAACAAGCTCACTCCTGATTGGAGAGAGTGGTTGTCATAGAAACATTGACTCAGACTGCTTCGGACCAATCACTGCTTACTGATGAAGTCTGGCTCCAACATGGGGGTGTCTGTAATCATGTAAAAATGGCGAATGAATTGATTTAATGTGGTTGGAGCCGTGAGAAAGCCATTTTCCACGGGTGACTTCACACTGACTTGGTCCGGTTCTCAGATACAGTGGTTTGGATTAAGCCCCGCCCACAATGAACCTTTGAAACACAACTGAACCTATTTTCTTTTCATTTGTTCCCAACTTTAGACAAAAAAGAAACACCTGTGGCGCAGGAGAAGATACGTTAGACCACCGGACTGCTAAAACATCCACGACACCATGACACTTCCAAACTCCACAGAAATACTGATCCGTTCATCTCTGCCGATAGACTGTCTGGAAATACATTGTCAGATTTTCTTTAGCAACATGTAAACTGGATTAAAAAGCCGTTCAGTTTCAGTGATTTGTCCCATCTGACCTCTTTTTTAATTACACTTGTCCCATGTTTTTGGATTAAACTCATCAAAGGAACATCCTGAAAGTTAACAATGATTAAAGATGCCTCTTTTGTCAAACTGTGGGCAAAGATAAGTGGGTTAAGTCTTTATTCTATTGACTGTCTCAATGCAAACTAAGTTTTTCTATTTTACACTCCAAAGCTCTATAGGGTGTACTTATTTCAGTGCATAAGCAAAAGCGAACAATGATCTATAGGCTTTGTTATTCATACATGAAACACTTTGTCTCAACGCTTTCAATCCTTCTTCCTGGGAAGCAGCACAGCATTGCATCACCTACAGGTCAATCTGGGATAAACATAAACTTTTATCTAAATATGTTATGCGATGTACATGAGGTTTGAAAAGACTCAACCTGAATTTGTAGCTTTTCCGACTAAGTTTACAAACATTTTTCTTCTCATAGCTGTTAAACAAAATGATTTTATTTGGCCGTCCAGCAAGATGCAGGAGAATCGATTCCCTTGTCTTTTAGCTGGTGAAACGTGTACATGTGCCTGCTGAACTGCTTATCAGGAAACATCACCCAAACTTCTTGGATTTGTCCAGATGCTTCAGAAAAGGTTTTTCTCTGGCTGTGAAGGATGGGGGATTGGCTGTCGCTCCAAAAGACTGTTTTTAATCTGGCAGCAGTGGATGCAGTTTATTTTTACAAACAGAAAAGCAGCACTAAAGGTTTGGATGGATTGTGCGACTTTCAGGAAGACGGCTTTGTAAAAACAAAGTCAGAATATCTGGATTTGCCTTAAGGCTACTCTATTTTAAAAGCTGAGTCCATCTGCATCTGGACTGTTTGTAACAAACAGTTTAAGCATAGCTTTGTGTGTAATAAAAGTATTTTATGAGACGTGTGCTTGGTTTTATTACTGTTCTAACATTTAGTTTAATCCACCCTTTATTTAAAAATAAAAACAGTCTGATGCCACCTTTGGATCAGTTTTTCTTGATTTTTTTGGCTGACTTTAAGCAGAAAAGTCTAAAGAGACCATTTTACTTTCACCACAATAATGAATGTTGGTATGAAGGCATATTAAAATGGTTATAAACTGCATGATATGTTTTTTTTTTAAAGATCCTACCGGTTACCTTCCAAGTTTTAAAATGCAGAAATTGACTAACAAATGTGAAATGCAAAGAAAATAACCATTATATTGATTTTTGAAGAATCCTTTCATGTCTTGAACATCTATCAAATGACTTCATTGTGTGTAAAACTCCAATCCTGCTGGTAAAATGGTGTTAAAATAGACTGTAGCGTAAGGTTTGGATTAGTCGCGTTGAATCATTGGACTCTTAAAGTGATCAAAGCCTGCTCCTCGGTTGTGAGGCGCTCTGGTGTTGTCTAACAGGGATTGTGTGTTTGTTGACATGTGTGTATTTCTGCATGCGTGCGCAGAACTTCGGCACCTGTGGCAACAATGGCTGCTCGCAGCTGTGTGTTTGTCAAACAGAGCAGCAGCAGCAGGACATCGGCGTCTGTTATTACTGATTCAGTCTTAATCAGCAGCTGCAGCCAAAAAAAACCTCAGTGGACGTATAATTGCAAATGTCACACCAAAACACAACTTCATCTCTGCTGAGGTCTTCGTATTTTTGCAGGTAGGTGAAGTTGAAACGCTTGGATGTAAGTGTGGAACCAATCATGTTGGATGGGATGGAAAGCTCCAGCAGAATCCTTCGTTTGCTGCTCATGCGGCACGTGGATGGTGCTGGCAGTAAAAAACACCTGCTTGACCCTGAAATGAAACAAGCGTTCTTGTTGATCCTTTTACCGTTTTCCGGGATGTTCTGGCTCTGGGGCAGGAGGTGTCGGCTCAGCACTTTGCTTCAGTTTCATGAAAAGCCGCGAGGCTTGAAAGGAAGCAGCTGCTGAGAAATGATCACGGGCTGGAGGGACAAGCCTGCTGGAGTTTACCTTCCCTCTGGGAGTGTTCTATTAACACCGTGATAGATTTACGACCCTCCTGTCAGCCGTATATCATGTTCCGTAATTAAATCGAATGAAGGTACAGGCATGTTTTAATGTTAATGACCTCTTTTCTTCAAACAAAGCTGTGTTTTTCCTTGTTAAAGTTTGGTAATGACTCTGGAGAAAAATGCCTTTGTAACATTCCACCTATGTTCGCCTGTCGAGATAACCCGGAACACATTGTGCTCGGCTTCAATTATTCACCAGGATCTGGCAACAAGCAGAATCAAAAGATGAGACAAAATCGTTTTTTTCTGCTCACAAAAAGAGCTTTCCAAACAGACGCCCTGTGTTCTCTCAGGGGAAGAAAAAGAGCGTTTTTTTTTCTCTCTGTAACATGAACCCCTTTGGAACAAGATAGCGCAGATCGCTGTCACCTTGTTAGCAGCACAAGTAGCCCCCATGCTGCTCACCAGCTCAAAGCTTATGTAAGACATTTTGATGTTGTTGTGCTTGTAGCTGTGTGTCAGTGGGTTCAATGTTTTTCTGTGCGCGCGCCTCATTTTCCATGCAGTCACTGCCCTTAAGTCTAGGACTCACCAACGGGTCTGGACCTGCTCCTCTCATTCCCAATTCAGCCTCGCAGGCTGACAGTAATCCCCTGAGTACAGATGGGTGGGGGCTGGTGAGGTGGAGCTAGGGCGTAGGAGCTGTATAAATAATAAAAATTGTTGGGATGGCGCGGAGTCGTGCAGGTGGAACCAGGAATGGGGCTCTGTCTCCGGAGTTTTTCCGGGGATAAGGGTTAAAGTTACTGCACATGTGCAGCACCACATGTTCACTGTGCGTTTTTGACATTCAACCCAACCCTTAACAGAAAAGAGGATCTCTAATTAAACAACAGTACCTTATGAAAAAGATCACAACAGTCATCATGAAATGAAAAAAAAGCAATAAGTTACTAAAAAAAAGTTTATTTAAATAGACACGATGTGTATTTTATATTGACAGATTTTTGTTACCCTTGTGCTATCGTAGATGACCCCACCCTTACATTCTCCCTACCATGACAAAGGTGGATAAAGGTGGAAAGATTTCATGTAATCCATGGACACCAGTGAAGATCACAAATCATTGAAGAAAAAAGGTTCAGAGCACTGTCTAGTGGGTCTAGATGACCCAACTCCCAATGTTAAAGCAATGAGAAATGCATGAGAAGCGCTATTTTATAAATAAAGTTTGATTTGATTTGATTCAAAGTGCCTAGGATAGCACAAAGGTTAACGGAAGAAGATGAATAAATGATTTTTTTAACAGAGAACGTCCACGTAAGAGCGGAACACTCGCCTAATTTTCCCGAACCATTCTAAACCTGTCCGTGCCGCATGGAAACAAGGCAAAGTGACTCTAAGCAGAATAATAAGCAAAACATTTATTACAGGAAAACTGCAAAAAGATAAAATTCAGACAATTGTCTTATAAGAAAACCCCAAAGCTGAAAGTTGGCACAGAGACTCAGCCTGTGGTCAGATTTCAACTGGACTTCTCCCAGAAGAGCTAACACCATCAAATTATCCGACAGTTTGAGTGTTTGTGGTTAACCAGACGTCAAGCTTTGACCTGAACATTACAGAAAAACACAAGACGTTTGGAAATCAACCACAAAGATCAGCATTCTTCACATTTCCCACTACTTAATGAACAGAAATCCATGGATCCATAGAACACAGACAGAAATGTTGCTAGTTCCCTGTTTTTTCTTGTTTAGTGGAATCCACCAAATAAAATACATTTTCTTGCTCCACCCAGAGTATTAGAACATTTTTTTATGGCCGAAATGTCCTGAAACAAACTCAAAGCCGGATTTACACATCGACTCATTTCTGCGCTTGAATATTTTCTCAGTCTGGGTCAAAGTTAAGTTTCAGTGCGAAATTCATTTAAATTCATTTAGTTCATTGGGGCAAGTATGAGAGCTGGTGCAAACTCTGGCGTGGGCCTTCAAGTTTCTCAAGGAAGAACAGAAAAACGTAATTGGATTTTGGTTTGATACTTCACTGATATATTTATTTATATAGCACAATATCACAACACAGTTGTCTCAACAGGCTTCACACCAGTAGTTATACAAAACTAAAATCAGTTGTAAAATACAATGGCTGATTTCTAAACTAAAGTAAACTAAACAGACTAAAGTACCAGAACTCTTAGAGAGAATTAGCCTATCTAACTCCACAACTACATGTCTAATTAGTCCAGCAGACGAGCTTCACCCAAATGGAATTAGGGGACGGCTGGGGGCGCAAGACGAGCCAGAGGCGAGGTCCACGGCCAATGACAGGAGAACAGACGAGGCAACTGGAATCTGGAATCACTCTGGAAAGAGGGACAACACAGGAATCACCCTGAACCAGAGGCATGGAGAACTAAATGATAAATATAAAATAAAGGCCTGCTTACTTTAGATGAAAATGCTGTTTTTAACATGTTCTTCTGGTGTATTTTTATGATGGAGGACATACAGAAAATGCATCTTAAAATGTCATTTCTGAGCATTTCTTTATTCAACAGTCGTTAATCAGGAGCAGACGGAAAAAAATGCAGTTTGAAAAGGATCCTATTTGTGACGTAGAAAACATGCTGGGTGGGGTCACAAGCCCCCTGCTCCGCTCCATTCTGATGCATCTACCTGCAGACAAATAGATCCGTGTACGTCTTTGTTTTCCTCGTCTGAGCTGGAATCTGTTTCTAAACGGAACGGCTGGATAACCCTAATATTGCTCGCCATTTTTGTTGCATCGTGATGTTAGGTTGGGGGTGGGAGGGGCTGTAAGCTAGTGGGAGCAGAAACAGAAAGCAAAAAAAGAAACGACAGAGGTTTTCAATTTTTGCTAAAAACTGCATAATCCTGATTAAAAGATCATTGGGAATGCTTTGAAAATACATCAAAATAGGACCAGAGTGGGTTTTTAGTGCTGGAGCTGATGAGAGCAACGGCAAAATAACACAACCTCTTTGAACTTCTGTAGCTCTTCAACTGTTTGTGCAACTACTGTAACTCCAACATATTTCAACATGGAGAAAAGCAGCGACATTACAACGAAACAAAACAGAACTAAGTCGCTTTTGTCCACATCGGGATCCGTTGGAATAACCTTAATTGCAAAAATGGTCAAAGAGTTACGGTAGTGGAGAGAATGTCAAGACTGGAACTAAAGCTTTGGTGTTAAAGGGTTTAAAAAAAAATAAAGTAGTAATTTTTTAAAAACTAATTTCAAAATAAAACTCCTCTTGTAGCTCCAAAGGCTACCGTTTGGCTTAGCCATCCACTGATGACAATAAAACAGAAGGTTTCATAGTAACTACATTTCTTAAGTAACTAAGCTTTAAGAAGTGTAGAAAAGCAAAGCAAACAAACATTGAGATGGGCAATCTTCTCGGTGTAATTTGTCTATTTAGCATCCATGTGGTCTGGTTGATGACACCCCCTTTTCTTTTGCTTTTTAAACACAAAATGTTTCAAAATAAAAGCTGAAGTGGAAAAGTTTCCCTCAGAACTGTCTGATCAGGTTTTGTTGGTAGACCTGGGTTGCTTGGACAGACAACAAAATCCAAAAAGACAAATCTGCACACTTTCTGCTTAAAATGCAAAACACAACTATGTGATTCAATTCAATTGATTTATTTCCGTTTGCTGTCTTCACTGAAAGACTTAAAGTCTGACACTAAACGCATCAGAAGAAGATGATGGTCACCGGTAACTGCCACAGTCATTGCCTACTTGTATGTACTTGTGTGTACATGTATGTATGTGTTTCTTTTCATCTTCTTAACTAATTATATTCCAACCAATTCATGTCTTGTTTGTCTTATTTAGGTTTTGTTTGTTTTGATTGCATGAATAAACCAATTCCAGTGACATCATACCCATGAGCCTTTGGGTCACCACCAGGTTTGACACAAAAGATAGAAGACTGGCTACGAGTGTGGTAATAAGCACAAAACTGAAAAATCTTTATTTCTTTTAAATGTCTCTGCATGTACAGATCAAATTTTCACAATATTTAGAATTGATAACACAAGCCTGAAAACAACAATATTTTTCTACTCCTGGTTAAAAACCAGTAAGTCATGAACAGTCTCAAAGGGGACGTTTCATTATAATTTGTTGACTTAAAAAGAGATGGACGGTTTGTGTTTTGCCGGCTCTCAGGTCCAGCCCTCCAGTCAGTTAAAGGGAGATTCCCCAGGTTGGACTGTCCCTGTGATTTCCTTTTTTTCCCCCCTACCACACATCCACGGAACATCTGCAGCATTTTCTTTCAGGAAAACCCCAGCAACCAGCTTTGCACCTGAGAGCTAGCACCTGTTAATGTTGAGCTCTTTGGAGAGTTGTTGAGGCGGAAATGTCGCGTCCGTGAACACAGACGTTTTTCCATTCGGCTTACATCCTAAGTCCAGTTTCTTCTGGACTGTATCAGATGATTCTCTGGGTCAAACATCTTTCAAACAAATAAATAAAGTTGCAGTAACAGCAAAAAGTTTACAAAAAAGTATGTACAAAAAAAAACAGCATAAAGAGGTCCATCGGGAAACCCCTACATGTTTCCAGAGCACGTTGGGACTACAGCCCAATGCTCCCTCAGGGTGGATGGGTTAATGCAGGGAATACAATTTGGTGATAGTAGAGGAGATCGCAGTAGAAGGGGTCCAGGTGACTGGTAATACTTAGTACTTCCTAGTCCACCTCGGTAAAACAAATTCCTCCATTCCAGTATGTCTTTAGAACAGCCTGTTGTACATTTAACAACATCTGCAGGACTTCACAATCATATTGGACAAGCTCTCGACCTGAAAGCAGAAGAACAGAGTGTATAAGTGCTAAGATGGCATTAGGCCTGCACACATTGAGGAATGAAACAGTTTGTGTGAATACCTTGTGTTGTCTTCCCACATAGTAGAGGATCGGCAGAGGCTCCAGTGTCTGGGGAACACAGCATGGCTGGGCAGATGCTCCCGGGTTATGATGCTTATACAGAGCCAAAATCTGTAAAACAACCAGATTATATATTCAAAAACTCTACTGGACCTACTGTTTTTAATCAGAATTTCTTTCAGGACTTTGTATCATCAAATGAAGGTTAGTTTGAGAAGAGTTAATGTATTTAACATTTTCCAGACTTGTGAGGAATACTTTTTCAAGTATTCTTGAGAATTGGCAGAGTAAAGACACTGGTCTGTAATTTGTTAGTTGATGTTTGTTCCCTGATTTGTGTCATGGAATTACTTTAGCTAGTTTTTTGTGGAAATGTTCCTGTTTAAAATGATAAATTATAAATGTATGTTAGCGGGTCAACAATGGAATCAATTACTTTTTTACCAGCATCATATTATTACAGTAGTCTGTAGATGTTTTGCTTTTGAATTGCTTGACGATTTTTAGAATATCTTTTGCTTCCACAGGTTTCAAATAGATTGTGTTTGGATTTCTCTTTATGTAGTGTTCATTAGTTTCCTTTTCTGATTTACTGGCATAGTTTCGTTGGCTAACTATAGTTTATTTCACTTAGTATGCTATTTGTAATAGTGCTCGATCATTGTACACTTCCAGCGATCTTTGGAATCTAATCTACTTGCTTTGGTTCAGTGCTGGTCATTTTCATTAAAACCCATCTCGATGTCCATTATATGCAACACACAATGATGATGGCCAAGTTAACAGTAGCTCGTTCTTCAGCTTTTTCTTGCTCAAAAGATAAAAGAGATCAAAGCCAAAATCACTGGAGAGTTCGAAAAGTCATTTTAAAATGGGCAAAATCAGTAACATTGAAATGGCTACAAGGTTACTGAAATTTAAACTGTGTGTGACTTATATAGCTGTTACTAGTTAGCATTAGCCAATGGTCATTTGTGCTAGCTAGTTTAAATGGGAACCATCCATGCCTATTAGGTGACAAAAACTGTTTTATGTTTAGGATAGATGTTAAGACATAATGTATATGGATAATCCATTCATCCATCCATTTTCTATACCCACTACGTCCCTTTCGGGGTCACAGGTTGTCGCAGCCTGTCCCGGCTACTGCTGGGCAAAGGACAGGTTGCCAGTCTGTTGCAGGGCGCATTTAGATACTGGTAAATAATGCAACATGTGCGTAATGAGATCAAAGCACAAGACTGCAGTGGCTGGAACCTGAACTATTATAAAAATATCTACTAAAGATAGCTCTAAGTAGCCAGGCTAATAGTAACTAATGCTAGCTAACTAATATTTGTTTCGTGTGATAAGTCCAATAAGAGATGGCTCTCCTTTTAGATTTTGGGTCTCAGAGGCAGAACTTATGGGCTAATTGGTGGCTAGCTGTACATTAATGTTGCTCTCTTGAAACTACTAGACTACTAGCGGTAGTTGACACGTTAACTAAAAAAAAAAAGAAATTGCACCAAGTACTTCCCCTAATAAAAACTAACCAGGTAGTTTGGGGATTAGGGATAAACTAAAGTTTGACATACTGTTCAGTAACCACTGTGACCACAAGGGTTTGGCTAAGAAAAGTCTTTGGCTTAAGTAGTCTATTTATTTGTTTGCTTGTTTATCACATACATAGCATCATCACATAAGACAACATAATTAAATAGAAGATTAAACTAGACCATTACCTTGGGTAGTAATTTTCTTTTGTTTAATCAATGAAAACTCAAAGTTTGTAAAAATGTAATTAAAAAATGCAATCTAGTTCTAGAAGAAATAACACATAAAGGTGAGAATTTTACCTGAGAGTATTTATTTTCAGCGTTCCAGATATAGCTGCAGGACCCCTTGCAGTAGTTTGCATAGTATCCTGTAGGTTTATGGATCCATTTCCAGCCCAGGTCTTTCCTGAAGTCGATGTACAAGCTCTGCATGCAGCAGGTCTCCGTTTGGCTACAAAAAAATTTAAACACATATAAGGTGGGATAACAATGTGTTTTTGAAGTTTATATTAAAAAGGTTTTCCTTTAAGGTCTTAAATTCCTCTGGAGCCTAAACTTTGTTCATGTTGTCAACCCTAAGTGCCCCTTCTTATGTACATCTTGAAATTTAAACACACTGAGCACACTGCTTTGCACTACACACACACCACTAAAGGAATACATTAAGAATTTTAGAAAAACAATAATTTTGTTGACTTACATGACATTTTCTGTAAGAACTTCCCTTGTTTGAAAACTCATAATTGTGAGATGGGAATAAATCCAATTGAACTCAAAGGTAATCATCTCCTGCCTTGTTTGTGGCTGGGTGGGGTGGGGATGGGGGGTCATGGGAGCTTGTGGTGCCTATTTACGGTCTAAGCAGTGAGGGCTTTGGATGCTGACAGCTGCAGTAAGGGGCATCCCTTTATATAGTGGATTAAGAGCCAGGTCTGTTCACCACAGCCAAGTTGGCCCCCATTCATTCAAATGTAAAATCTTCCAGTCTTACAACAGAAACAAAAAATGTATTGCCTGGTTTCAGAAACAGTTTCTTCCACTGTGGTTAAATTGCAAGACTGCTGCTTGTTTGGTAAATGTAAATAACTCGTTATTTTGTTCTATATCTAAACCTTTTGATTGACAGGCAACACATTGGCTTCTACAAAACCAATGTCACATGATTCCAGTAATCGCTTTAACATTCAGTTGACACTGTCTGCTGCTTTTTAAGAAGAAAAAAAAAGGTTCTTCTCACTCAAGTATGGTAAAAATGGTATATTCATGAAACAGGAATACAGTAACTGGATTGTTTACCAGTAAGATAAATGCTGGTTTGACGTGGGATAAGACAAGACTGGTTTATTCTGAAAAGTCAACAAGTAAAAGTGTAAGATGTTAACTTTGAGACTGTCATGTGGTCTGTTCCAGGCCCTGCTGATCTGTGTTGGTTTGGCTGTAAGTATGGCTTTGCTTACGCTGTACAAGTGTCGGACGAGTCCGTGGAGCGTTTCTTGCGGGAGGTGAGGTGGCTGCTCATGTTCTGGGGGATGGACATGGTGAGGATGTAAGGCACCGGCTCGGTCAAGGTTTGTATAAATGCTGTGTCTATCCGCTTCTTCTCCATCCCAGAAATGTCGAAACTGAAAATGGTGGAAGACTGTCCACAATCGCAGAAAACACGCAGTTCAAAGATCTGTTCGATCTCTGGAAAACAAAATGATCAACAATCAAAGTCTTGTTGGTGATTTGGGCGTGTAAATAAATGAGGGTAGTGAAATCAAATTCCCAGAGAACACGTCTGGTTATATCACCTGTCTTTCTGAGCCAAGCTCTTAGGGGTTCGGTGACGTCAAAGGACAGCCACTTGTCTCTCAGTGCATTGGTTATAAACTGGGAGGTGTGGTACCGAAGCGCAGTTCCTGCACTGTAGTACAGCTCCACCCGCTCCTCATCAGGTATCCTGGTGTTCTTGATGAGCATCCGGAGCTCGGCACGGGTTAGCAGGCTGGAGTCCCCCACGCTCTCTCGTATCTCAGAGATGTTGAAGATCATTTTCTTAAACTTCTCCGCGCTAGTTTTATCTGTGAAACAATAAAAGGTGAGAATAATTTATTTTGTTGGTTCAAACCATGGGATAAGGCCATAAAATGGGTGAAAGGTTCTGTGACCTGTGGTGCCAGATATAAACGCTGCAGAGGAAGGTACAGGAAAGGTGTAATGTGTTTGTCTATTTTTGTCACACTCTAACTTCAACACGAGGAAACAGTGGGAGGAATAGGAACATCCTGTTGACTGCCTTATCAGCACCCTTGGCTGCAAGTATTAGACAAAACTGCTCTGAATCTTTTTAACACGGCCCAAAAAACAGCTTGAACTCATACAAAAAACGCTCAGGTTGGGTTTGGTTTGCAGACGACAATTGCTTTTTTAAAATTTTTTAAAGTTTTGGACACTTGAAGATTTTTGTAGAAGAGACTCAACTGTTCTTCGTGTCTTTCTTTTTCTATGTCATTTTTATCTTATAAGTTTTAATAATCCAAAAAGAAACTAGAAGTTTCTAGAGTGCTGGCATCTTCCTGTGACGTCATTTCCAGGTGAGCGTACTCCAGTGCTGGTCGTGTTTGACTGTTGCTCTCTTGTTTGGCATCAGCCTTACCACTATTGCTTACTTTAAGTGTTATCTGGTTTAATATTCACGTCCAGCACCTTTTAGTAGCGAATACACTACTGTTAAACCGCTTGATGTTCACTTTTCTCAGTTTGCTAAATAAACCACTTCTCTTTAGCTAAACACTGCTAGCCTTAGCTTAGACCCTAGCATGGCCACCACTCCTTCTGCCTTTCCCCCTTTCTCCTGCCCCATGTGCCACATGTTTGGTGAGGATCCTGCCTCCTTTAGTGAAGATAGCAGTAGGTGTGTTAAGTGTAGTCTTGTGTTAGACTTGGAGGCCAGGCTAGAGCAGTTAGAAGCGCGGCTCCGCACAGTGGAAGCTAAGACGGCTAGCCAGGTCTTTACTCGTAGCGCGGGCCGCGCCCAGTTAGCACCCCAGCGCCTTCCCAGCAGCCGGGAAATACACAGGGGTTTGCACCGGTTGGGAGGAAACATAGTGCTAAACGCAAAAACTCAGAGCACCCGAGACTCCACGTTAGTAATAGGTTCTCCCCCCTCAGCGACACACCCGCTGAACCCTCAACTCTGGTTATTGGCTCTTCTGAAGTTAGAAACATGGAGCTCCCAGCGGCTACAGTCAGGTGTAATCCGGGGGCCAGAGTTGGTGACATCGAGGGGAACCTTAGGATGTTAGCTCAGAGTAAGTCCAGGATCCGTCGAGTCGTGATTCAAGCAGGCGGTAATGATGCCCGACGGAGACAGTCAGAGGTGGCTAAGTTAAACGTAACTTCGGTGTGTAAACTGGCTAAGACGATGTCCGACACTGTCATTTTCTGTGGTCCCCTGCCGAACTTAGTCAGTGATGAAATGTACAGCCGCTTTTCATCATTTAACCGCTGGCTTTCTAGATGGTACCCAGAAAACGGCATTGGTTTTGTTGACAATTGGAGCTCGTTTTGGGGGAAGCCCGGTCTCATACGCAGAGATGGCATCCATCCTACTCTGGACGGTGCCGCTCTTCTTTCTACGAACATTTCTGCTAGCCTTAGTCGGTCAACCTGACAACCCAGAGACGAGACCCGGGCGCAGAGCAGCAGTGTAAAACGCTCCTCTGAGCCTCCCTTAGGGTTAGTGCCGGTGCAAAACCCATGCAGGGAAAGTCAAGCAGGTCCTAGCTTTAGCTTATGTGCTGAAAGACAAATGAAAGGAGCGCGTCATAGAAACCTAACAGTGACAGACAGCAGTACCCACAAGCAGAATTATGATGTAATTAAATGCGGTTTATTAAACATTCGATCCATTTCCTCCAAGTCCCTCTTAGTCAACGAGTTAATTACTGATAACAACCTTAGTCTTTTAGCCTTAACAGATACTTGGCTCCAACAGGATGACTATGTTAGATTGAATGAAGCAACCCCCCCCACTTATGCTAACTATCAGAAATCCAGGATTTCAGGGAAAGGAGGTGGTTTGGCAGTAATATCACAGTCTAGCTTACTTCTCAGCCCTAAAGTTAAAAATGTTTATAACTCCTTTGAAAGCATCATATTGTCTATAAATCACCCAAACAGGAAGACTCAAAACCTGTTTTATTCATAATTATCTATGGCCCCCCCGGCCCGTATTCAGAATTTTTAACTGAGTTTTCCGACTTCCTATCGACTATTGTTTTAGATTCTGATCAAATTATAATAATAGGGGATTTTAGAATTCATGTTGATGACCCCAGTGACTGTCTAGGAAATGCTTTTGCAGCTTTATTAGATGATGTTGGTTTCACCCAAAATGTAAATGAACCCACTCACTGTCACAAGCACACCCTGGACCTTGTTCTAACCCATGGTATAGAGATCAGCCAGCTGAGTGTCTATCCTCATAACCCCATCATTTCTGATCACTTTCTGATTACCTTCCAGTTTACATTAGAACATGCTACTGCTCCAGTGAATAAGAAACAGCTTAGAAGAACCTTAACTGACCATTCTGTGTCTGAGTTTAAACACACAGTTCAGCCAGTACTTAGTGATATTCTGAGAAAATACTCCAGCTCCCATAGTATCAGTCCTAGTATAAATGACCACTTTGTTAATGATGCCTTACAAGCCCTAAGGAGTGCACTCCATGTTGTTGCCCCCTTGAAACCTAAGTTTGTTAGACAGAACCGAGTAGCACCGTGGTTCTCTTAAACAAGTAACCCGTTAGTTGGAAAGAGAATGGCGCCGCTCTGGTTCAGAGCAGTCTCTGAATACCTGGAAACATAGCTTATTAAATTATTAAAAAGCTATGCGAAAAGCTAGAAGCCAGTACTATTCAACCTTAATATCAGAGAATGGAAATAATCCAAGATTTCTTTTAGGCACTATTGCTAGATTAACTCGCATTGTTTTCATAACTAGTGCACTTTTCATGCGACATGAAAACTGCACTAGTTAGAGTCTCTAATGACTTGTTATTGGCCTCGGAAAAGGGACTACTTTCTATTCTGGTCCTGTTAGACCTCAGTGCAGCCTTTGACACCATCGACCACAGTATTTTACTCCAAAGATTAGAGCATGACGTAGGGATCAGAGGATCTGCCCTCCAATGGTTTAAATCCGATTTATCCGATAGGTATCAGTTCGTTAATGTAAATGGACATTCCTCTCAGTGCACTCGAGTTAACTACGGAGTCCCACAGGGCTCAGTTTTAGGACCCATTTATGCTTTATATGCTTCCCATAGGAAACTTAATCAGGAAACACAGCATTAATTGTCATTGTTATGCCGACGATACGCAGTTGTATTTATCCATGAAACCTGACCAGAATGACAATATAGAGAAACTGAATGCCTGCATCAGAGACATCAAGACCTGGATGATAATGAATTACCTCCTCTTGAACCCAGAAAAAACTGAGGTCATTATACTAGGTCCTAAAAAACCTCAGAGATGCTTTGTCTGATCAGATGGTCTCCCTGGATGGCATAAGTATAGCCCCCAATTTCAAAGTTAGAAACCTTGGGGTTTTATTTGACCAGGATTTATCATTTAAGGCTCACATATCTCAGGCGTGTAGAACTGCCTTTTTTCACCTGCGGAATATTGCTAAGATCAGAAATATACTTTCTAAGAGTGATGCTGAAAAACTCATCCATGCATTTGTTACGTCGAGGCTGGATTACTGTAACTCTTTGTTAGCAGCGTGTCCTAAGAGTTCCTTAAGAAGTCTCCAGCTTGTTCAGAACGCAGCAGCTAGATTGTTAGCAGGAACTAGCAGAAGAGATCACATCACTCCTGTGTTGGTTTCGCTCCATTGGCTCCCAGTTGATTCTAGAATCAAGTTCAAGATCCTCCTGTTAAACTATAAGGCCTTACATGGACTGGCCCCGTCCTATATTAAGGACCCCATAGTCCCTTACACCTCAAATAGAACACTTCGTGGTTCCTAGAATTAGTAAAAGTACATTTGGAGGTAGAGCGTTTAGCCACCAAGCCCCTGTTTTATGGAATAAGCTCCCAGCACATGGAAGAGAGGCCGACTCAGTTTCTACATTCAAAGTTAGACTGAAAACATTCCTCTTTGGACAGGATTATTATCAGACTAGTTAGTATTCTGAGATTATTTAACTTAATGTTAATGTGTTTAAATTAAACTTAATAACAATAACAATTAGTTGTTAGGCTGCTAGAAGTTGAAGCTGGGGTAACTATGGTGCACTGTCCTCTTTTCTCATCTACTTCTACCCTTCCTCTCTTCTCTATTCTTGATCATTATTCATCATTTAGTTCTCCATGCCTCTGTTTGGTGCAGTGTGATTCATGTAGTCTCCCTCTTTCCCTCTCCCCTCCTGGGGAGTGGGAGTGCTTCCAGATTCCAGTTGGCTCATCCTTGCTCCTGTACCTGACCGTGTACCTCGTCTCTGGCTCGCCTCTACTACTGCTTCCCGCTCGACTCGCGCCCCCGACTGTCCCCCCCCAACTCTGACTGGATGAAGCTCGTCTGCTGGACTTTAAATATGTAGTTGTAGAGTTAGATAAGTTAATTCTTCTCTAACAGTTCTGGTAAATCGCCTGTCCGTCCTGGGGGAGGATCCCTCCTTCATGTGGGCACCCCTGAGGTTTCTTCGTTTTTTCCGGAATCCAGTTTTTTAGGAGTTTTTCCTTACCGCAAAGGGGGGTCTAAGGGCAGGGATGTCCAGTTTAGCTTAGTCAGTTTGTTAGTTCAATTTAGTATTTTCCTATTTAATTCAATGTATATATGATCTTTTTGATTTTATGTTTAACTTTTTCAATTGCCGATACGAAGCCCATCGAAACGACTGTTGTTGTGAATTTGGGCCATATAAAAAAAATTGAATTGAAATTGAATTAAAGACTGTTTGGCATCTTCCTCTTTCGCCTGATAAAAATACACACGTTAACACACTCAGCTAATCTTCCTCTTGAAGGATAATAAGTTCGGGCAAATAGTTTATGAGCACTTCTATGATATATCTATATACCCGACCAGTCACACTTTATTCTCGATTTCCAGTCAGTTGTAGTTTAATTTCATGAAATTTTTAAACATGACCTGAATAACAGAATCTAAAGTGGGCGGAATTTTTGGTGCATTAGAACAACTGATCATTGCTAAGCCATATTCTGACCACCGGCAGTTGAAGCCCAATGAGGTTCAAGCTTAAGGGCACATGCAAACAAAAATGGTCCTTTGAACAGAAATGTAATGACAATGAAAGGGGATTTTTTTATTTTATTTTATTTTTGGTCTATGTTTAGAGAACTTTCAAACAAAACTGTTTGGTTTAGATGATCTCATCTGTACTCTGGTGAAGAACAAACAACTGAGTCCTGCTTGACTTGCAAGGAAACCCTGGTGCAGTTCAGAAACAGAGTAAATCCAGCAACTCAAAGAGAGGAAGTGAACCAAAGGGAGCTTGTTGACGTCTACAGAACATTTCAAGTAGAATGAAGAAGAAAATAGTCTTACAGAGAGAGCGAGAGAAAGCATCCATAAATTTTCCATTTAATTAGATGCTGGGTTATGGGGTGGCTGAAGCCTATCCCCGCAACAATTGGGCAAATGTTGGTTTCACTTCGGACGGTTCACCAGTTCATCACAGGACCACACAGAGATGAACAATCACACACACACACACACATGCACACCTAATGGACAATTTAGAGTCACCAAATTATCAACAGTTCGTATGTTTGGACTGTGGGAGGAAACCAGAGAGACCGGAGAAAACACACACATCCACGAGGAGAACATGAAAACTCCACACAGAAAGGACCCAGGAGAGATTTCTAACCACTCCACCACGTGCAGCCGCAGAAAAGGGGCAACATGAAAGAAAATGGGTGGTGTAGTGAGATGGTACAGGTGTTTATTAATATGACAATCCAAAGAATTCTGGGATGAACCATCTTCATTTTCTGAAGCTACGTTCAAATGTGGGTTCTTGAACACACGTTTAGCCAATGGTGTTCCCGCTGGATCAAGCAGGGAAGAAATTACTACTCTTTTTCTTTTTTTATTGTTTGTTAGCACAAGTCAGTCCCCTACGGTTGGAAGAGTCTTGGTGCGAAATGTCAAAGCGGTGCAAATCTGGTCAAACTTGCTCCAGGATTTCACAGCTCCATTCCGATACATGAAAGACTTGGTACCATAATTTCGATTCAGGCACAAACTGCAATTATTAATCTCTCCCATATTGGTCAATTCTCAACCGTTGGGACTTCTCTGAATTGAAAAGGACCCCATCCATACACCACTGCCAAAGCTGGGGCTCTTATTGGTCGAAGTTAAACTGGTTTAATGCGGGTTCAATGGACATGTTTTTTGTGGGCAGAGCCCAGCAGTTGTAGAAACGTGCGTAGCAATGCATGAACACTAGATGTTTGAAAGCAGAAGCCCCAAAGATGTTTCAATGGAAGCGGTCGATTGAACATGCAGTGTGAATGTAGCTTAAGAGTTGTCAGGTGTAAAATCAAACCCAAAAGCAATTTTTTTTCTATTCTGTGCCAACTGACCAAAGTCTGTAGGGCTACCCTGGTTTGAAAGCACTCCTGAAGCCTCAACCAGGATCATTGTGACATGGGAAACCCTACCGGTAACAAACCCTCTGAAGTTGGGTAATTTTCACTTCATGGGGGCACTCAATTTCTGCCGCCAAACTAAGGAAACGGAACAAAAAAACTGAAAGCAGTATTTCAGTCTGAAGTCAGTCCCATTCTCAGCTTCAAAGCATCCTGCTTTTAGTCGAGTATTATGTGTATGTAATAATCAACATAAACGTCTGTAAAATGTATTCCCTGTTGAAACTTTATGGGTTTTCTATAACCGTTCAAAGAACTTATGGGTTTAAAGTGTTGGAAGTGTTTAAAGAGTGGACGCATGTTCTTGTATAGCTGCTGCAAAGATGACTGGGGTGGAAGTCTGGTTTCCTCTCAGTGCTGCTGTCCATTTTTGCAGCTTTCATCCTCTGGATGTCTGTTCACGGTGACGGCAGGAGCATTCTGCTTGCAGAGTTTGATCAAAAAACAGATTCTAAACAGCTGTGTGCATTGAGGAATTCAAATGCAATATGTTAAATGCAATGAAAGTAGAATATAAAGTGTGAATTCAAATGGAAGCGGTGCAAAGGTGTGAGCAGGCGAAACTGGAGAAGTGTATGAATGAGGTCTGGCTGCGGTCCAAATCCTCTACTGTGTCTCAGCCTGCCAAAGCCAGGGTTCTCTGCTCTTAAGTCCAAGAATTACTTTGATAGCAACCCAACCCAGTCCTGCATTCTTCTGCTGCACACCCGACCCAAGCTGTACCAGGATTCTCTGCATCAAGCCTGTCTGCGCCTCGCGTAACCGGGGTCTCCGGCGCCTCCGAGTTTCAGCCCTCGCTGGACTGAAACCGAAAAGAGGCGATACAAAGAACAAGGGAAACGAACTGTCACTTTCTGGTCACACCCAGGCCTTACAGTCAAGTGTCTGCTTCAAAGTGAAACCCGTCACAGCATCGCAGTGGACGACAGAGAGCAGTGAACGGCTGATTAAAGCAGCAAATGCGATTCAGTGAAGACCTTCACCCAGGTTAGAGAACAGAGATGAATGTGTTAGAAAAGCATTTGCGAAACAGGAAGTGAACTCTCTTCCTGAGTAACACACAGGCTGCAGCAACGTCTTCTTACTAAAACTCAGTTCTCTCTTCTTCCCACAGATTTGACTCTTTTTTACACATTGATGTAGAAACCTTCACATTCTAAAGGCTTCTAGGGTTTCTCTCTATGCTAGACCAGCACAATCAAGCTTCACCCCTTCAGGTTGGGGTAAATATAGCTTCCCTGCCAGCATGGGTGTGGGGGGGGATTTGTGTGTTGAATAAAAGCCTATCCACAGGTAAGCCGGGGACAGCTGTTGTGACAGGTAGAAGACAGCTCTGTAATTACCAGACAGGGGAAGCAGATTCCAGCAACTCACTAAATGCCTGCCTGGTTTATAATCAGCCCCACCCTCCCGCAGCTCGCCTGCTGATGTCCCAATCTGTTTGCCTCCCACATGCTGACCAGCCCTTCCAGCCTGTGGTCTCTGTAATATATATATATATATTTTTAAAGTCAAATAATCTTCATAAATCCATGGAAGAAGTGGTTGAGAAAGCTCAGAAACAAGGTAAGTTCCATGTGGAGCAACATAAGTGGTGGAGGAGGATTGGTGTGGTCCTCAGGGGACGGATGTAATTGTCTGAAGGAATTTAGCCAAATTCACCAACGATTTACCGCAACAGAGACCGAGACAGTTGAGTTTTAGAATGTAGGACATGCAAGTATGCATCTCCACACAGTGTGTTTTAGGAAGGTAGGATTCGCCTAGTAAATAAGATAGAAAGATTATGCTGCCAGCAGCGTTGGGTTGTGTGCAGGTGCCACCCCTTGCCCCCGCATTAACCCCTTTTGACCCACCTTCACTGGCAGGCCTCCCTGGTCAAAGCTGAACGTGACAAATTTATGAAAAAACAAACCCACTTTTTTTTTTCTTTTAAATGACGGCTTATCGGTTGGTTTTGTCTCCATAGCAACCATTTTATTTCTTGGTCACCTGGGGGTGACGAACAGGTCATTCTTAGTAGGCTCATATTGTATGTTATATTATTTTGTTCCGCTTGAGTCAACGATTCACTGATTCAGTTTTCAAATTATTCGGGTAAAAAATGTGCAGAGGAACGCCACTTTTGCGAGCTCGCTATGCTAACTCCGTTAAAAATCAGCAACTACTTAAACGGACACTTTTTCCAATGATGCTGGAGGAGTGAGGAGGCAATAGATTGAAATCCTTAGCAGGAGTTTGATTTTTATTTTTTTTATTCAAGACCGCAAAATTTCACACTGTGGCCATCCTGTAATAATTTTCACACTTCCTTTGAATATCCTTGACACATACAGTATGTTTTAGTTGCGTTAATATATTTAGAACTTTATTTGAGGCCCATAAGATATTTTGATCCCATTCTTTTTCTTTTTGTTTCAACCACTGCGATGTCATATTTTTTGTTTAGGGAGGGCACTATGGCTACGATTCAATTTCCCTGGTACTATGTGCAAATTTAGCTGAGTATTCCAGTTTGTGGCGGTGGTGAAATTTTCACTCAAAGGCGCAGCTAGAAAGAAGAAATGCAGAAACAATCTGCTGCGGGGCATAAATATTTTAGTAATCGTGGTGACTAATGAGCAACTGCCTGTCTCATTCACACTCTTGGTATCTTTTAACAAAGATGAGGTGGTTTAGTAATTGTGACACCAAAAGACTAAACAAATACACACAAGGTTGTTTCTTTCTATTTGTCTGGAGGTTTTGTCTGCTTTTGGGAGTCACACGAGGCTAAGTTGGGTGTTCTCTGGCATTCCTAGGACTTAGGAAACACGTGCTCCCCCATGGGCACCGCTCAAACCGGACCTGAGTCACTCCACATCTCTGCGGCCATCGGCCTGCCTTCCTTCCTGCCATGCTATCCTGTCACAAACATGCTCCGAAAACACGCTGATAATAAGCTCAGGAAGCCCGGCAGAGACAGCACAGAGATGGCAGAGGAACAGATGGGGAGCTGGGTGGAAACCGCTCTGGGAGAAAGATATGATGTATGACGGGTAGCTAAGACGGGAGAACCCAACGCTCAAGTTACAGAACAGAAAACCCCCAACCCCCCCTCAGTGTCACAGCTGGAGAGAGAGAGAGGAAAAGGAAACCAAAATCTACTCTCATCTTGGTTTCTCTATGCCAGCTTGTTCTTGTGTTCCCACCTAAGCCAAGCAAAACCTCTCATTATGAAAGTTGCTTTGTTTTTCCTGCACAGAGTGCTCCATCCACTTGAGTCTTCTTGTTTGATGTTGGCGGATAAAAGTGGAGATCATGTGTTTGCCTCTTGATAAGGTGAGAAGTACGGGCACGCGGAGAACAATGGAGCGCCGGATCCATAACAGTTTCTGGCGTCATCGCAAATGAAAGCCTTTTTAGGAACTTGCAGCTTTGCCAGAGTGGGCTAATAAAGTAGTTAAGTAAGAATGCAGCGGCTATCATAAAGACAACATTACTCCAGATGAGGAAAACGGGCCTCATAACGAGTAACGGGTGTGATCTGTGATCCTCAAAAGCAGCCCGAAGATGTTGGGTGGAGATCAGAAGATGTTCATGTGTGAGGGGAATGCTGATCACACACTCACACCAGTCTGCTGTGATCCATGCTAACGAACAAATGCCCCTCTAGTCCATCTACTTCCAGGCCAACACAACTTTACCCCAAGTTCCAGTTTGACACTCTCTAGATTAAATGCAGCTCTTTTTATTCAAAGACAAGAAAAGGGGCTGTTGGGTGCTCTAGGTTTTATTCTTTGTTCTGGTTTCTGGAGCACAATAAGTTTAATATCTATTCATTACGTTTAAAGTTTGGTTTGTTTTAGCCAAAGTTTTTATGTCAGCAGATGTGGCAGTGGTGCCACTCCGGCACAATTGGTAAAGCTGGAAACCGGCCTTAAAGTTCCGCTCCTATCATCTATTGAACTATTTTCATAGCCTTTCCCGCAGCCTTTTATAATAATCAGGCCGTTTTTAGCCAAAATCGTTGAAGTTCTCTTTACTTTTTGCCCTCTATTTTTTTTTTAAATGGCAAATATGAGGTCACCAATTTCACAAAGTAAAAACCTAATACCATAACATAATGTATTGCTGGTTTTTCGCAAAGACTTGTGGGAAATTTCTAGGGCGCTTGATTTTGGAGTTGTAGATTCGGACAGCACGACAAAATGGCCAACGCCCTTTATAGTGCACTACGTAGTCAGTAGTAAAAGAATCCGGACACAACCATAGTTTCTGTAGAGCTGCAGTAGTTCATTAGAAATTGGCCTCTGAGTTGTGGACGAGACACTAATGCCAGACCCATGCAAACAAAAATACAGAGCAGCCGTACAGTTTTGAGCCAGACGCCAGCTCGGACGAGGAAAATGAAGACAAACATGGATGGAAGTGGAACGGAGCAGAGAGCCCGTGGCCACCTGGGGTCTTTTTCTACGTCACAAATATGATCTTTTTAAGTCTGCTCCTGACTCACAGCAATTTGAATAAAGAAAATACTCAGAAATGCAGTTTTGAGCTTAATTTTCTTTTTATATATGTCTTCCATCAGAAAAGAATTGCCACAAGAAAATGTTAAAAACACTAAAACACCATTTTCATTTCAAAATTGGATTGCTGAAGGGCTGGACTCGGGTCAGGGTTCAGGAGATGTCACAAAACGAAGCCCAAGATGAACCACAATAACATGGTTTTATGGTACCAGGACATTAGCAGAATCTTCTTGGTCTCAGTGCGTCTTGAAAAATGAGTTATTGATAAAGTGATAAAGTTACTGCTTCTAGAACAGCACCAGAACATGAAAGATTGGGGAGGGTTGGTAAAAAAGTAGACGTTTTTTCTGGAGAGAGATGAAATTTTGAGTTTTAAAGACAAACGTGGACTAGGCTTGATATTGTTCCAGTTCTACCTTAAGAGTTAGTTATGCTACATTTGGTTTGCTTTCTGAAGACTGCATGGGTGAGGGGGTAGACATGGTCTGGTCAACGTACTCAGGCATGGTATGGATCGGGGAGTCCACCCTAAATGAAGCTTTAGGAACCCGGTTGGTTTGATTCTGCAACTTTTTGAGGTTTTGATCAACTCTTTGGAGCTTCAGGATAACAAAGAAAACAGTCAATGATGGACAGTTTGCTTATGTGTTTCTAGAAAACAAAGAATTTAAGAAATGATCTGATGACTACAGTTAAACCATAAATTATGGTTGGCGTTTAAGACAAGGCGTCGGTTTCAGTGGGATTCGAGGTGTTGTGTTTGTGGGGTGAGTTGTCTGGTACTTACTGGTGATGTTGAACTTGTTTATCGCTTTTGCGAAGTACTCCTCCTCCTCCTGCTCAGAGGAGACCGTCTCGACCACTGTCTGCTGTTCCTTCAGCATGTCCTTGGTGTTGTTGTAGAGTGACATCAGGTTGCTGGGGATCTCCTCCTTCTCTCCGGCCTCATCCGGCTCAGGTGCTTTGGCCATCCTCAGCTTGCTGAGGATCTGGCTCCTGATGGCCTCGATGCGCTTCTTCTTTATGATCTCCTGGTCCACCGTCTTACATGTAGACATGCTGCTCACATTGTCCAGCATGTACGCAACCATCAGCAGCAAGAACTCCAGTTTCATCGTGACGGCTTCACCGTTCCAGGACTTATGAGCTTTTGGAAAAAGTTTCCCTGACCTTTTCTTTACTCCCTGCCTCCAACCGGGGATTGTTTAGGGAGCAGTGAATCACTCCGTGGAAAGGTGTAACTGACGTAAGGTGTTTACACACAACAGAACAACTGCAGCAGTGTGGAGAGTTCTGAAAAATGTGTGGCACAGCTGTCGCCACCTCTGCAAAAAAACACCAAGCACCTATCACTTCGGTTTTCTTTGCTTGGAAACAGGTGGAGAAAATCCCAGTCGGTTTCTGACACTGGCGTCCCACACACTGAAGCGAGCTCAGAGCGGAGCCGTCAAGCGCGGTCCCAGCACCAACAGCGAGTCAAAAGGCTTCTTCAGTAGCCATCAGTGCCAAGCACATGTGAAACACTCGACTTCAAGTCTTCACCTGCAGGATTAAACGGAATCCCGCCTTGCCGGGACCAGGTTTATACGCCTCCACGTGTCAGCTCAGGGCTGTTACTCAGTCTCTCCTTACATGTCCCCAGAGGCGAGCAAATGTAGATGGAGCTGTACCCCAGTCAGCAAAACGATGACTGATGTTGGCAGAGTTTCTCAATCCCTGACCCCCAGTAAACCTTCGGAGGAGCAGATTTAATGGCTGGAAACCTTCTGCGGGGAACAGAACAACCGGGGCAAAAATGCCTCCTCTAATTCTCGTTTTGCTTTTTAAAGTTTGATCAAAAGGACCTCTGGCTTCCTCTGCAGCTCACACAGCTCTTGGGGGGCTCTGAGTCGGCCAAGAGTTAATCAGATATCCCCGGCAAAGAGGAAACAAAATGCTGAGTTGAGCTTAAAAATAGTAGTTGAGAACAGACAGAAATGTGTGTGCATGCTAAAAGCAGATAGTGTGACGAGCACGTACTCCTCTCTGCTTTAACTACCTCTTTTTCAACAGCAGCTACAGCATGTGATCTGTAGCTGCAGAGCTGTTTTGTTTTTCCGAGGCCCCTGCCTTTCTACACTATCATCATCTGATTCCTCTAAAGAATGAAGAAGCGGTTATCTTCCGGTTTGCAAAGAGTGACAGTTGAACAGCAGACCTGCTATCTATCGGGCGGCTTAGGTGTCAGGAAACCCGGTCCTCGTGTAAGAGATTTTAAAGCTGACACACCTCTGAACAAGAGAGCAGCCTCCAGACAGTGCAAGCACAGCAGCGGCAGCCAGGGGAAGCCATCTGTCTCGGACTGCCTTGTTGTTTTGGGAAAGTCTGGCTTGTGTTCCCTGCGTCCATCCGCCGGTGTCACCTCGTATGTGCCCTCTGCGGCTCCTGTGGGCCTCGGCTGACACAGCTCCCAACCCCGGCCTCCCTGCCGATGCCTGTCAGAGCTTGCTGGTGGCAAAGTGATTTGTGAGCGCTCAGGGCTCCGGTATCTCACGCACGCTCTCTCGCTCTCAACTCGTCTCTTTTTCTGCTGGTTCCTGTTAGGCGTCTAATATATATCTCCGCCCAGGAAATGGGGGTAACGGCCTCGTAAAACAGCTGTGCGAGCTCTGCTGCCTGACTTCTGTCCACATTAGGAAGGCAGGAGATGAATAACTGACTTCAGCAGCGCCGGCTCTCACGCTCTGGCTATTATTGAGGCAAAGATGACAGATATGTCAGCCAGCCTTTGCACGACACGGCTGTCTCACTAACTGACTGCTGCATTCACCTGGTGGGGACGAAGGTGTACATGTGCCAGACCTAAAAGGAGGATGGGTGCTAACAGGTTAAGGAGGCAGCAGGGCTGGGGCTGCATGGTGTGTTTGTTTCCTGAAGCATATGAATGATGAAAACCCAACAATAAAGCGCTGAGGCAGAGTATCTGACAGATGATTAGCACAAGGAAGTAAGGATATGCTGGAAAGCAGCATTTGTTCTTTGTTTTTTTAATTGTCTCACATATTTTCGCAAGGTGGTTTTGTAAGTTGTACAATATCCTATCCATTATCTGTTGACGTTGATCAGAAGGAAACTCAAGGCCCTGAAATCCCCGGAAAAACCAGTGCGCACCGGCACTCAGCAGTACAAACAATGGGCTGATTTATGGATTTTTGAGCCATTCTGTTCCTGATTGTCCTTAATGGCAGTGGTGTTGGCAAAACATAGGTAAACCATTAAACATTGACACTGTTTTGAGTTGTACCGACAAAGGAACAAGAGGGCCATCTAGTGGGCAGAGGTGTGCACATATTTAGCAATGTAAGATACAAATAAAACACACTAATAAGTACCTAAAGTACCCCAAAACAGTAAAAGAGAAAGCATGTCAATACTTCTCTCGGCCTGAGCAGCACATCAAAGCACATTTCACCTGCCGTTTTACCACATGGTGCCCAAGCCAGCAACCTCAAGGAGTCTGTGTGAGTCTCACTTAGAGTCTGCTTTCCCATCATTCAGTGGAAATGTGCAGTGGTGTGTAGGAGGACCCTGGCAGGACAGTGTTCACAGCCAACTGAGAGATCAGATACCCTTTAAATCACGTCACCACATCAAACTCAGTCTGCTGGGTGTGTGCTGACGGGACACAAACATGGGGCTTCTGTGAGATTTGTTTCAAGGGGGTGAAAATATGGATTTTTTTCTTTTTTTTAAGATGCTGGCTCAGTTAGAATTTGATTTAACTCGGTACTATAAAAAGAGCCAACATTACACACACAGTCCAGGAAAACTCGACATTCTAGAATCAAAACTTTGTGTCATGAAGGTAATCCTTAGATCAAAATTAATTAAAGTTTAAGAAGGCACATTTATCTGTAGGATATATATCCCTTGTGCTATCCTAGGCACTTTAATGTTGGGAGCTGGGTCATGTAGACCCACTAGACAGTGCTCTGAACCTTTTTTCTTCAATGATTTGTGATCTTCACTGGTGTCCATGGATTACATGAAATCTTTCCACCTTTATCCACCTTTGTCATGGTAGGGAGAACACGTCAATGGAAGGGTGGGGTCATAGGACAGCACAAGGGTTACACATGAAATCTCTTTTTTTTTAAGCCAGTCCAAATGATAAGCATTTGTTTAAATGCTTTTATGAGCATTTTTCTTATTGATGTTTATTTTAAGCAAGTTTATAATTGTAATTTCGCTTAGCAAAAAGTAATACACTTTAAGTTTATTTTATTAGGTATACTTGAGTATAGATAAAGAATATTATAGTTTATGTACACATTCTTTTAGTATACTGAGTTCTTCTTCAGACTAACATTTACATCATTTAGACAGTATTTCACAGTAAACCGCAACTATACTGCCTTAGTTTTACTATAGACTAAATATACTTGTAGTACACTTTCATTAGCTACTTTTTGCTAAGGGTACCAAGGGTTGTATTTATGTATATTTGATTCAATACTTTTGTCCTCTAAAACAGAGGACAGACGCCAGAGCCAGGGACCATTACCGGAAAAAATGGAAGCAAAAAAATATGAAACGCCGACTTCGGCCTCAACGTTAAACCATTCCACGATCTGAAAAAGGTTGGAGACCACTGCTCTAAACAGCTGTCAATAAAGGATAAAATGTTCATTATACTCAAATCAATAATCAATTTAACTCTGGACTATGAAAAACTTAGCATTTTTGTATTTGTTAAACTGTCCTAGTAAAAATTGATCATCATTTTCAAATTAAAATTTAGCTTGTGGGCATAGCTCCATTTATAGTCACATTTAAATGCTTACTTTTTCCTAAGCATTTAGACTTGTTTTTTTCAAAAATGACATAAATTACAATGAGCAACACCAAACGTACAATTATTACTTTTGTCCTAGAAACAACTTTCTGCAAATAATAAATGCACAATATCCTCAATAGTCTGTTCAGTTTGGCAATCAGCTTTTGCATTTTATAACTGATTTTATTTTTTTGTACAATTAGTTAAGCCCGTTTAGACAACTGGGTTGTAATTCGGGCAATATAAATAAAAATGAATTGAAATAATTAAAAAGGTTAGAAACACAGGATTTAAGTATGTTTTAAATAGGCTTTAACAAAAAAAAATTTACATTTTGACTTTAATTTTTTGAACTTAGCTTCATTTATATTTACTTTTAACATCCTAAATGTTGACCTATTTCGAAGAAATAAAAGTATTAGGCTAAAAACAATTAAGTAAACGAATTCAACAAATAAATATGAATGCATTTTTAGCAACACCTGCTTAAAGTGAATTACTTTGTTCTGTAGAACAAACCATCTATAAAGGATAAAACGCTCAATATGCTCAACAACAACAAAAATTAGGACTGGACAATAAAAAACCTCAGCTTTTGTGTGTCATTTTAAATGGTCCTAATTAAAATCTATTCATAATTTTCCAATTTGTTTAATTCTTGCACGTGGCTGCATTTGAATTCACTCTTAATATCTGAAATGTTTACTAATTTCGATTGATTATAAAAGAAATAGTCACAAAACGACTAAATAAATATTCTAAACAAAAAAATATGAATACATTTGAGGCTACACCTAGCTAAACCCCACAATAAAGGCTATAAAAAAGCCCTTCCGGTGGTCGCCATGGGAACAAAGTTGTTTTTACCGACGGAGCTAGCTTTGTGAATCGTCGTTTCTCCGCGTGCGTTGTTGCTCCGTACCTCTCGGTAAAGGTGAGTAAGGCCTTTCAGACTTTATCAACTCTCGAAGTTTTTGTTTGTTTTTGTTTTTTTTGTATTTTTACTTCATCCAATCGGAGATGAAAAAAGAATGAAAACGGCACGCGGGGTTGGCGGGGCTGTGACGTAGGCGGAAGAGACATTCGAACCCGAACAGTTATTTATTTAGTAGCGGAGAAAAGCAGCTGAGTGAAGGTCTTTCCTGCTGCGTCCAGGACGCTTCTGTTGGTGTGAGAGTTCACCTTCAGGTGATCCAGACGGAAAGTTGGATCAGTTTGATGTGTGAGCTGCAGTTAAATATTTGATGATGAACAGGAATGCAGTAGAATCCACCTGACTCTTGTCGTTCTACTTTATTTTTACCGTTGACATGATGGGTTTGCTTTTATCCTCTGCAGATGGACATGATGGAGAAGTATGAGAAGCTGGCTAAAATTGGAGAAGGCTCCTACGGTGTTGTTTTCAAGTGCAGAAACCGGGACACGGGCCAGATAGTCGCCATCAAGAAGTTCGTGGAGTCTGAGGAGGACCCGGTCATCAAGAAGATCGCCCTGAGGGAGATCCGGATGCTGAAGGTGAGATGGTGTGTCAGAACCGTCCGCTGTGCTGAACGTGGAGTCCGAACGTCTCTGCTGGTCCTACAGCAGCTGAAACACGTCAACCTGGTGAACCTGTTGGAGGTCTTCAGGCGGAAAAGGCGGCTCCATTTGGTCTTTGAGTTCTGCGAGCAGACGGTCCTCAACGAGCTGGACAGACACCCCCGAGGGTAAGTTAGACGGACCCCCAAAACATCTCTGACCGTCAATCAAACAGTTTGTACTTTAAAGCATCATCTTCATCATAAAGCATTTTGAAAGCAGCATCCGTGTTCCACAGGGTTCTGCAACACTAAAAGAACCATTTGGTTCTGTTTTTTTTACAGACCACAACTTTGTTAGGACTTCAAAGTCTCACCTTTACCTTTAGAAGAATCCACTTTACTGATGCTTTTGTCGTCATTAAGCCATCCATTTAGAAAGCTTTTAGTTCTTCACAATAATTGGATCATGAATATTGTTCTACACTTAACCAATGGAACTCATTACAATCCAATCATCCAATTATTACAAGTTCCATTCAGAATAAAATCCCCTCCGTGTTGAATAGGATCCTCCTGCTGCCGCAGATGTACATCAGACGAACACCTCATGTGTCCAAAGATCCAAAGTTCCCTGTTATAACAGTTTTTCTGGGACTCAAATGTAAAACAGAAACTGGCTTCACGTCTCGCTTAGAACGCATTAAGTCAAAAAACACGCTTTAATACCATAAAGGAAACAGAAGAGGTAGAAATAATTTGCCATCTGTTCCAGCAATTTCCTGTGAGGAGGAACATTTAAGAGAAATAGATTAAAGTGGAGGTACCAACGTCTATCTCTGAGTTTACAGTAATGAATCACATTCCATCCTTAATTTAGATCATTTCATCACATTAAACATTTATATTATTATTGAAATGTGCTGTACCTGCAGTCACGCTGCCGGGATTTCCTAATAGAGACAGACTTGGGTTCAAGGTCAGTAGTGGTTTGGTGCTCTTTTGGGGCCACACAAAGTCACAGATTAGCAGTTAAAACTTTCTGTCGAAACTCAAAACTCAATAAAAATCTCATTTGACCAGAACTCAGTTTGTCAAAGACTCAAAGGAAACAGAAAATCCTGAGAATCACAGCTTTATGCAGGTTTATTTAAGTCAAACCAAATCAAAATGACTTTTTATTTCTCCGGTATGAACTTCCTTTGCCGATTGAACTCAGAGCAGAGGCGAACAACCATCAGTGAAATCAATACAACACTCACACGCTCAGTTTGATACAAGCAGTATGAACTCATAGCTGCTGAAACAAATGAAGGAAAGTATGAAATAACCTGAAAGAAAGTCGGCATAGCTGTGGACCTCGCTTAGATGTTTAACAGTCTGGATGTAGCTCTTCCTGTCATGAATAGTAAAGATCTAAATCTACGAACTGTAATGGCTGTGCAGAGAATGTGTGACAATCATTGACATAGACAACTGGACTGCCTTACCTCCGGCTCCAGCGAAATGAAACCAATTCAGTCGCCATTTTTATGCGATGTGGATGTTAGGAGTGGGCGATACTGGGAATTTGGGCATCGACTGTGACTGTGGGTGTGAAGGTCTGAGAACTTGAAGGGACACAGTGTTGATAGAAATCAATGCTCTGCTGCTTCTTCTCTCCCAAAATCTTAAGGAATTCCAGGTTTTGTTCATTTCAAAGAACATTTGTTCTTTTTCAAGATTTTTTTCCTCTATTCTATGCTTTTGTTTCAGAGTACAACGGGATAAATAGAATGGAATCTTGAAAAAAGTCAGATAATGAAAAATCAGGTTTTCTCTGAAATTTCTTTTCAGCATCCTTAAGCTTAAAGAATTCCCAGATCCAGAATTCCTGCTGTACCATTTTTAGGACTTCACCATCTTCTTCTTCTTCTTCCTTTCCTTTCGGCTTTGTCCTTCAGGGGTTGGCATAGCGAATCGGTTTCCTCTGTCTAACGCTGTGTCTGCGTCCTCTCCTCTAACACTAGCTACCTTCATCAAAGCAAACCAAATCAAATCAAATCCATAAACCCCCTCTTTGGTCTTCCTCTAGACCTCTTGGCAGCTCTAGACTTTACCATGATCATTAAAAATTTGAATCAGAAACAGTTGAATATTTTTGGCAGATCCATGCATCATTTTCTTCCTTGATTCAAGAGATAAAAGTAAAAGAAAAACAGTTTTGGGGTTTGTAGATTTTCCTGGAGGTTTCCTTCTCTCTTCTCCCAATTTGATGCTCAGCAAAGGAGAAACATAGAAAAGTCTTAAGTGCGTTTGCCACTTATAGAAACATTTTTAAAATACAGTTCAAGCGATTTCTCCTTTCTGGAAACATCTGGACTTTTGGAGTCAAAAATTTCATTTCCATGGCCTCATTTCCATTGTCCGGTCTCCGTAGAGCTGTGACAGTGTGGGATTTTTGATCACCGCGGTGATGAACCAGCAGGGGGCGCGGTGTCGGGGTTAACCGCACGTAACTTTGCGGTGCACAAAATAGTTCTCAAACAAAACATGTAGTGATATTCATCGCACTCTAACAGTGCGCGTTCGTGTTCGGTATTACAGAGTGAAGAAGAAAAGTAATAAGTCCCCCCCAATACAAAATCCTCCGGCGGGCGGCCGTGTTGCGTACTCAAGAACGGAAATGGAAATGAATACAATGGAAATGAATAATTAGAACGCAGTAAATTTGTCGTATTTCTTCACGAGACGGAAACTTCTGTTGTAGAATGAGGATGTGTGGGTGCTGCTGAAACCACGCGCGCGTGTGTGTAAGAAGAGGGAGCGTGTGCATGCATAGAGGAAGTGAAGGAGAACAGTAATAAAAGGTTTCCCCCAGAAACCCTTGAAGTCTGAACACAGGACTAGCAGAAAAAGTAAATTATCAGGAAAGATGAATGTGTTTAATGTGTTTATTATAGTTCCAATCACGCACCATATGCAGAACTTTCAAAAAAATAAAGTGCGGTGATGAGGTCGTCACCGCGGTGATGCGGTTATCGTCACACCCCTACCCGGTCCGGTTTAGAATGGTTCAGGCAAGCGTTTCCACTCAAAGTTGAACCGTAATGGAGCATGCGGGACTTATTGTGTAGCTTTGCGTAGTAGTGCGACTATAGCATAAGCGTCTATTGACAACAAAGAATCGTCAACTGAAAGACAACAACTGATTGTTTGGAAATGTTGCCGCTGCTTTGGCGCTTGTATAACCTGAACTTGACCTTCCGCTAGTCAACAGGTTTCATTGTGAAACGACAGTAGCTCCGCCCTAACCAATCCAAGCTATTTTTCTATGGACCTATGGCCAAAAAATTGTATGGTTTTTTCTTTACCATTCTGTATCGCTCAGTGGAAACTATCGTTTCCTGAAGACCTTCTCTGTTGGGAATTGGTTCAATAAATGAAACTATAAGCTAACATATGGTTTTAGTGTGTGACGTGTTTTTTGGGGTTTGCTCCGGTGAGAGAAAACCTTCTGAGCGCTGACAGCTGTGCTTTTGGGCTCTCCTGTCTGCTTCTCTGCAGGGTTCCTGAGGCTCAGCTGAAGAGCATCGTGTGGCAGACTCTGCAGGCTGTGAACTTCTGCCACAAACACAACGTCAGTACAGCGTCCCCTCACGTCACTGTAGATGGTCCGTTCCAACTCTGCTCTTTGCAGCTTGTAAGAGCATAGTTGGAACGATGGAAGTTCAAACCTTCTCAAAACTGCTACTGTTGAGACTTCCAGCAGAGGCGAAGAAAACATCTTTGGTTATCTTTTTAAGTTTCCAGATTAAATCCTTTTTTTATGTTTCTACTCATCAGAAAAATGCAGCAGGAACAGGTTCAAAACACCAAAAATACCATCGTCATCGGAGTGGGTCTTTAAAAATGAACTAGGGGAACTTGTAAAGTGATGCTCAAATTCTTAAATTTGGACTGCTACGCATCTCAAACTCTGCAGCTTTTGCCTCCATTTACCGTTTAGCGTTCTTGGAGAAATGAAGAAAAACAGGTCACAGGATGAAAATCCCAAATGCCACATCAAGGATGAATCAATAATCATAATCTTAACAGTTTTTAACAAAGATCAAACAAAATAAAAATCTAAAAAAACAAAAAAACAAAGCAAATGCAAAGTCAATAATATGATAAATGTCTAAAAAAACAACAGACGAAGCTCCACTAAATTGTGTACAGCGTTCCAAGGATTTTTTCCAAGGGGAATAACAATTATGTGTCATAACTCTTATGTTTGTTTTAACCAAAAAGCTAAAAACCTTTCTGAAACCTTCACGTTAAAATCTGAATGAAAATGACCTCACTGTGGGGGTCGGCATCGTTTCTGCATCAGTGTCATGACCTGCAGACAACACTGGGGGTCCAAGCAATAAAATACATGAAAGCGTTTTTAGAAGAAAGTTTCATAAGAAAAGAAAAAGAAAAAAGGATTCTGGGATTACCAAATGGGATGGCAAAGAAACCATTTTGTTGGTTTAAATTCATAACATTATGGAATGATACATTTAATAAGTAATGTATGTTTGCTAGCGCTAACTCAGTTAATTGCCGTTGGGGCTTCCCTGGGCCTCCAGGGCCGTGGCTCCTTCAGGAGAGTCACGGGTTTCATTTCATTCAGGAGAATAAATCATCCCCATTAAATATGAAACACATTAAAAGTCAATGATTTAAATCAAACATCACAAAAATGTTTGGAAGAATGTCACAATCACTTCCCTTTCTCCCAATATTAATGAGAAATGAATGTGACATCATTGATTCCATATAAACATACATCTTCAAAAATCAGCGGATCCTCCCCACTCCCACAGCTTTTTGAGCCTGTTCGTGTTTAATCCGGACTTTCTGGGGTTTTTGGGCAAATCTCCTGTTTTCCGTCACAAGTTCTGACTGTTGTGTGGGTCAGATCAGCCAGAACGTTTGTCCCAGACCCCTGCAGAGACGAAACGATTGTTTGGATCATAATTTACTGCCTTTTTAAACAGTCTGTAGAAAATGCCTGTGTGTGTTTGTGGTTTTCTGCACACTGCAGTGAAAGCCACACACAGTGACTCCGACCTCCGCAGCTTCACTAATCTATCATGTCACGCAGCGACCCTCCTTTACATAACAAATCCACGTAAACAGCTTACGCAACACATCTCAGATCCCGTTCATATCTGGATCAGCAGCAGCTCCCTGATTGTTGGAGTTCTGGGTTTTCAGTTTCCAGGTTGTGGTCGTTTGATCAGGAAAGTCTGATCCAATCACAAGTAATCGCTGGACACGTGTGAAGACGAACATTCATGGTGGATTGTTAAACACAAACATGTGAACGTCCAGTCCGTCATTTTAAGGAAGTTAAAGACTCACTTTGATTCAAATCCTGTTTTGTTACATTCTAATGAACTCCTGCCGCTCTGCAGAAACTATGTTCTAGAAACCAACACAGGTTTTCAGACTTTTCTGTTCTTTTTGTCAGAGGGGGGGGGGGGGGGGGGGGGGATTGGACTCCATGGCTGCATAAATAATCTCTTTATGCCGCATGCTCATTTTCAATGTAACCAGCTGATCAGAGAAACACTTCTAAGTATTTCATTTAAGGTTATTTTAAGTGAAAGTGTTGTCAGAAGCCTCACTCTTTTACACCTTTTTGCTTGACTGTAAACCTGGGTGTCAATCAAAGTGCCTTTTTTAACCCTGTGCTTCCTGACCTGAATGGACTTGTTCCCCTGTGGTTTCAGAGGCTCTCTCTCTCTCTCTCTGACACACAGGTGTGTGAGTTTTTTATGTGGGTTGTGGCTTTTGTCGTCTGTAATCCTCCAGCTTTAACAGGATCTTCCGCCCCGGCGGTGGGCTCCTCCTCCTATGGCGTTCCCTAAACCCCGGCCTGATTGTTTGCCCTCAGTGCATCCACCGTGACGTCAAGCCGGAGAACATCCTCCTCACCAAGACTGGAGTCATCAAGCTGTGTGACTTTGGCTTCGCCCGCATCCTGAGTAGGTGACTCCGTGTGTTTCTGTGGTGCTTTCATGAGTCATTGGGCTCCGATGGGCTGCCGCCGCCGTCGCCGCCGCCGCCGCCGCCTCACTTTCATTGTTCAGACAGTGAGTGTGAGCGGTGTCTCCGCTTACCCCCGTCAGGTGTGGGGGTTGTGTTACCATACATCCAGGACTCCGTCAGCGTGTCTGTAATCCCTTCTCTGACATCGCTCGCGCCGTTCACCGTGCCGCTGCAGTTATGTCCGTCTGTCTGTGTCGGTCCCCCAGCCGGACCCGAGGACGATTACACGGACTACGTGGCGACCCGCTGGTACCGCGCCCCCGAGCTGCTGGTCGGGGACACGCAGTACGGCCCCCCGGTGGACGTGTGGGCTCTGGGTTGCGTCTTTGCCGAGCTGCTGGACGGGAATCCGCTCTGGCCCGGAAAATCTGACGTTGACCAGCTGTACCTCATCCGAAAAACTCTGGGTACACAAATTTCATGCATCCCTCCATCCCATAATAGCAGGCAGACACGCATTCCTCTATGAGACCACATCAAGAATTGTTCAAAAACGTTTTCAAAGTCTGCATGAAAAAGCTTGAATTTAGTGTGTTGAAGTTTTCATGGTTTGACCTCTGACCTCAGGTGACCTGATCCCTCATCACCAGCAGATCTTCAGATCAAACGTTTTCTTCAGCGGCGTCAGCATCCCTGACCCCGACGCAACCGTGCGTGACACCCCCTCCCCCCACCCCCGCCTGTCGTTGATGACATCCGGTCTCAGACTCTGTTTCTGTGTTTGCCAGGAGCCTTTGGAGAAACGCTTTCAGGGGGCGTCGCCCCAGGCCCTTCAGGTCATGAAGGTGCGCTTGAACTACGCTCGCCATCGCCATTGCTCACCTGCTTCCAGCAAGCATCCTTCATGACCTCCACCTGAACTCTTGTGTGAGCAGTCCTGCCTGGTGATGGACCCCTCCCTGCGGCTGTCCTGCCAGGAGCTGCTGGAGCTGCCCTACTTTCAGGAGGAGGCCGGGGTCGGCTGGGGCCGCGAGGCGGAGCGCCCAGGACGGCGATTCGACAGAGGCTTCCGACGCCGACAGGCCGGGGTAAACGGTGCACACACCTCTGACGGGAATCAAACGCTGGTTTTGGAGGCTTTTATCCAGGAATCAGAGAAGATCAAAGAGCTTCCTGTGAACGTCTGTCAGCTGAGGGTTCCGGTCATTTCTGACACGGAAATCGACTTTTGTTAATAAATAAAATGAGGTCAGATCAGGATCAGCTTCAAGTGAAGGAAAAGCGTCTCAAACTCCAAAGTACACATTGTAAAAGTATTTTAAATATTATTTGAACAGATATCATTTTTAAATTTGAGGAAAAAATGAATAAAAAAAACATGTAAACCTAAAACCGCTACCAAATGACAAAAAAAACCTTCCAATTTGTATTTTCAATTTTTGTTTTTTCGTTTCTCTCAATTTAAAGTTTTAATCCAGACTTTTTGTTTTCAGAGTTGAGCCTAACCTTACTTGGGGGGTGGGGCTTTGAGCGCTGTTCTGCAGGGGAAATGATGTCACCTAAAGTGCCAGTCATGTCCTGGTACCCAATTGGCTCAAAGCCACGCCCCCCTCGTACAATTGGGCTCAACACCAGAAAAATGGAAATTCTGAATTAAAACTGTAAACTGAGGACTGAAAGAGAAGAGGGAAAGAAAAGAAAAAAAGTTCCGTCCATCTTTTTCCGCTCATCCCGGACCGGGTCGTGGTAGCAGCACCAGACCTTCCTCGCCCCGGCCACCTCCTCCAGCTCCTCTGGGGCACCCTGAGGCGTTCTTCCTCAAAATACGGTACTTTAACTCCTCTTAAAAAAAAAACAACCTTTTTGTCATTTGGTAACAGTTTTGGGTTTATAGTTTTCTTTTTAATTCAAGCTTTTAAATATTTCTTCAAACTTAAAACATTTTTTTTGAATATTTCTTTCAAGGTTACCAGGTGTACTTTCTAGCCTAAACTGCTTTCAGGTTCTTCTTTAAGTTACCAATGTGGTTTTTCTTCACTTCACTCCATACAATCTTCAGTCCTGCAGAAAGGATGGAATGTCAGAGTTACAGCTGTTAAAACATTTAGCCTGAACAACAAAACAGAAACATTTTACAAGTGCAGACAGGGAGCTCCTCACGTCCAGGTCGCCCAAAAAAATGTTCACTTAAAGTCCAAAAATAAAAAACTCAGCTGATGGATTTTTAAAACCGTCTTTTTTTTCTTTTGATGTTCGTCTAAGTTGGCTGTTAGAAGTGAGAAATTTGATATTTGTTCTATCTGACAGAATGTAACTTAACCTATAAGTAAAGAACTGTTAATCATAGATATACAACGGTAAAGGAAATCAAATTGTTGAAGGTTTAGAGGATTTTACAGATGATCTTCTTTCTGCTTTAATTTGAGTAAATGAAAAAAAGGGAGAAGCTGAAGCTCTGCCCGGCGTTTTCATCAAAGTCTTGTTGCAGGGGAACACTTCCTAAATATTTCAGGTGCGAACAGGTGATCAGGTTCAGCCGTGCATGTGCCGAGTAACAAGAAGCACGTCTGTGTTGTCGGTGCTGGTCATCAGCCGCTCGTTAGCAACTCAACCCTAACCTGGTTTGTTCCCGGGACACCCGATCACGCTCTTTAAAACCCAGCCTGTGGGGTATTTTTGGATCAGAACCACACACCCGTGGCTTAAAGCTGTTAGACAAAGAGCCTCGATTGAACACGCCCCGGCAGCGTCCTCAACCTGCCCCCACGCCCTCTGAAACACCACCTTCCTGTATGTCCCCAGGCGCAGTACCTGCCTCAGCTGCTGCACAGCAACGTCTCGCCGGCTCCAGACGTGAAGAAACACGTCAAGCCCAAGTATCACCTGCCCAACATCTAAACCCCACAGGGGAACAGGAAGACGTGTGCATGTGGAATGAATGTTTTTCCAAACTGCCGTGTTAAACCCGTCAGTGTTCCGTTTTTTAAGTCCTGTGAAAGAAGCACATTCATCAATGTGCCATGAAAAGTGACTTTCCCACCAAACGGTCCCTCAAAACTAAACCTTACAACACGTGTTTGTCCTGATTCTGGAGAAATTATATTTGAAGACTCAATGGGGGAAAAATTTGGATACATTTTTTTAAAAATTGATCATTTTCTCCAGTTTTGCTAGCAGATTAATCTGCTTTCAAAATGCGTTTTCATAAAATCAACATGAAAGTACATTTTGAAAGCAGATAAATCTGCTTTCAACTTTCATGTTGATTTGTGAATGTCTAATTCCTTTGTCTTGATCTTATTTTTTTGGATTCTAAATTGTGTTATTTAAGTGAAACTGCTTTTCTTTGTGTTTTGATGTTGTTCAGCCCACTGGCTCGCTAAGGTTAAAGTTGTTGTTGTGCCATTGAATCCACTAAACACACCCAGACCAGAACCTTCCTGTTTCTGAGGAAAAGCCTCAGAGAGAGGAGGAAGTTGGTGCTTTTAACCGTGCAGACGTCCCCAAAGAGTGTAGGGGTGCATTCAGACTGGACACATTTGAAGTGAACCCGAGTTCGTTTCCCTGATTGATACCGAAACAGTTTTTAGTCAGAAATCACCCAAGCAGACCGTGGTCCGGGACCAGGAACTGCTCTCTTACCCGTCTTTGGAGGTTTGTTCGGTTTGTTTCCAATCAGACTGAGCTTCAGCTCGCTCTGAGTTTCCTCAGTCGGAATAGAATCCGTTCCCAGAGCGGAACAACTGAACCAAACGGCCACCGTAGACGAGTAGGAATGAAGCAGCAGACAAATTTGTTACGTCTATTTTAACACAGCCGAAAACGCTTCCTAAATGCTTTTCTGTGTCGTTACGCGGCACAAAACCCGGCGCTGCTGTGATGTCATCCTAAAAGCTACCTTGTAACAGAATTCGCTCCAAACAGCACCAGAACACCCCAACGATGAGACCCAGCAACCCGTTGAAATGTGGTCGGATGAATGTAGGCTCATCAAAACAACTTTTAACGTGACACACATTGATTCTCGCTGTTTTCCCAACAATCTATATGTCATAAACATTTATCAGCGTACCTTCATAGCCGTCTCCTTGGCAATGGCCCTGCAGCACACCACCACTGGACCAAAGCAACAAAAGGTAAACCTGACATTCATACACACGTTTAAAATCGGTCGGCAAAATATAAAGTTGGAATCAGCAGAAACACAGGACTTCCATTATTTCTGTCTCTAGCTGCTTTGCCCCGCCCTCGTAATTCCTGGTCAATGAGTGAAGAGATCTTTAGTCACATGGTTTTGTTTACAAGCTTTGGTTGGAAACAGTAAAGTCAGCATGACGGCAGTCTGAATCCAGACCAAATGATTTTTCCAGTGTGCATACACCCTTAGTGGCACCCCCAGCCAAATTATGCAACAAAAAAACACAACTTATAAATACATAAAATACAGTAGCTAGAAACAGGAAAGATCATAAAATGTTAGTATCTTTGTGTTTATTTGATTCTTATCCAAGGCACTTTGATGAGAATGATTGTTAATACAGACGACGGTTTCTTTATCTTCCAGTTGTTTTGTGATTTTTTATCAAGAAAAAAAATTAGCCTTGGTTCATAAACACTTGATCTAGAAGACTAATAACAAAAAAGCTGCCATCTTGGACCTCTACCTTCCTCTCAAACCCGCTCAGATCACATCGTTCTGAACGATCTCATTTTAAATAGGAATTTTTTGAATATAGGTCATCTCAGTACAGATGTTTCCTGCTAAGTTGTTGTGTCTTCAAGTAAAGTTATTTTAACTAGAAACTTGACAAAGACACTCGGTAAGAGTTTGACTTTTGCAGTGTAAATAGTTTGCTTTTCAGATCTGGATGCTTCCACCAAATGCAGGTGATGTTCTTCACCTGATTAAGGTTTAATCGGAGCTGCAGACAGAGTATTTTTTTTTTTTTTTTTTTTTTAAATACTCTGCAGACAGAGTATTGATCGGACAGCGATCCAGCTGAGCCAGCGTCAGCGCACCGACAGCCCGACACCTCAGCCGACCTACGGGTCTCAGATGACACTGATGCTGCATCTGTGTGAGGACCTGCTGCTTCTTCAGAAGCTTCCTCTGCTGAGGAGCATCTATACATGGTGATCACGTTGCAGTGAAGCCTCTGTACTCTATCATGTTTGGACAAAAGGGGAAATGTAAACTAGACATCAATAAAAAGAAATAAAAGTAGATTTTACGACTTAGTTCTTTTAAGAGTTACTTCTGTTCCAGACCAACCAATCAGAGCCTCAGATCTGCAGAAACAGCTTGAAGGATCACGTTTCCAACAACTTTCCAGTCGGATCCTGGAAAGTCGAGATTGTCTTATAGCAAAGGGGAGGAGAAATAGCTCAAAGGACAGATTGCATCCGAGTGTTCTCCGATGATGTTTGCAGGACTCGTGCTGCCTCTGAAGGTGAAGGTCTGGTTGTGCATGAAGTTCATGCATGTTGGTTAAGAGGGCGGGGCTAAGACCATCTCACTTTGTCATATGTTTTGCTTTAACTTAGTTTACCAATCTATCTTCAGCCATAGACTTGTCCTCAGGAGTGCAGCCTCTGTTTCCATGACCAAGATGAAGCCTCGCCCGTCTCCCTTGGCAGAGTCCACACTAGGAGTGCTGACCGAGCCGTAGACCTGTGGCTTGGGTTGTCTTCTTTGGCATTTTACTTTCTTTCATACAAAACCGCCCCACTCTTTGTGAAGAACAACCAAAGCTTGTTGGAGATCTTCTCGTCATCCAGTAGCTTGTTGGCCTTGTGGGAGAGCGTCAGCCTAGAGACTGGAAGGTTGACAGTTCAAATCCATGACCGAGTCATACCAAAGACTCTAAGAAAGGGTCTCTCTGCTTGACACTCAGCATTAAGGGGTTGGATTGGGGGATTTAAACCACCAAATGGTTCCCGAGGGTGTCTGCAGCTCACCGCTCCCCAGGGGAGGGGTCAAATGCAGAGAACAAATTTCACAGACCTAGTAACAACTAATATGACTTTAACATGAAAGAACAACTCCATAGTGATGACTTCTCCTTTGCTTTGAAGAAGGACAGAAGCTCCTCCAAAAGATGGCTGTACCCTTTTCTTTAGTGAAGAGAAATCATGAAACATTTTTGCTCCATTGGGTTCATCCATGGATACACCCAAACTTGCATTAAAAAACAAAGTGAATGCTAAGATCAGAACTATACTTTCTAAAAGTGATGCTGAAAAACTCATCCATGCATTTGTTACGTCTAGACTGGATTACTGCAACTCCAGTCTCCAGCTTGTTCAGAATGCAGCAGCTAGATTGTTAGCAGGAACTAGCAGATGAGATCACATCACTCCTGTGACAGAGCCCCCCTGCTTACCTGTAAGGCCTTACATGGTATGGCGCCGTCCTATATGTCAAAGACCTCATAGTGCCTTACCACCCAAACAGAACGCTTCACTCCCAAAATGCTTGTGGTTCCTAGAATTAGTAAAAGTACAGTTGGAGGTAGAGCGTTTAGCCACCAAGCCCCTGTTTTATGGAATAAACTCCCAGCTCATGGAACAGAGGCCGACACAGTTTCTACATTGAAAGTTAGACTCTAAACATTCCTCTTTGGACAGGATTATTGCCAGACTAGCTAGTAATCAAAGAATATTTCAGTTTACAATTGTACAAGTGTTACAAACTAAAGACCTGTTTCTCTATTTCCACTATTCTCAAAACATTTAGAAAAAATATTAAATGACAAATTATTTTTTTTATATATCGATAAATATAACATTATAAATGAAACCAATGTGGTTTTAGAGAAAAACAGATCAACCTCATTGGCTATCATTGATGCTGTGGAGGAAATCACAAATGCTCTGGATGAAAAGAAATATGCAGCTGGAATTTTCATTGACTTAAAAAAAGCATTTGCCTCTCAATCATAACATCCTACTTGACAAACTCAAGCGCTAACTTGGGTCAAAAGCTATTTAATGGGAAGAAAACAATTTGTCACGATTGATGAATTTACATTTAATTAATGTGTGAAAGCAGATAACATAAAAAGGGAATACCCAAAGAAAGTAAACAGATTTTCAAAACTACAATGGTCAAAGTAATCACAAGTTGTCTGTGGATTTTATTGGGAATATATTTAGGCTGCTGATTTAAACAATCTAACTGCAGACAGTCCTTCCTGCAGCAGGTGGGAGGTGTACTCCATTGGATAAAGCTTTCTTCTCACCATCTTGAAGCTCCTGGGTGGATCTCTTCCTTCAGCGTGGAGTGGCGATGAGCTCGTACCGACAATGCTGGTTGGTAAGGCCGCTGTACTCTGGATCCAAGTTAATGCTGTCGGGACCGTTGGGGGCAGAAAAGGTGAAGTTCTGCAGGAGCGACACAATGAAGACAAACAGCTCCATCCGAGCCAGAGACTCTCCAACACAGGCTCTTTTCCCTACAAGCACACAGAAGTGTTAGTGGAACAAAGACACTGAGGTTCTACAGGATCAACGGTCTGGAGTTCTACCTGCAGAAAACGGCACAAATCCAGGGTTCTTCTTGAAGTTTCCGTTCTGGTCCAGAAAGTTTTGGGGGTTGAAGGACCAGGGAGATGACCACAGCTTATCTTCTCTAAGCACAGAGTGCAGCATGGGAAAAATCATGGTGTCCTTTAAAAAAACCAAAGAGTTTTAGGTTTTTATGTTTAATTGGCTTCATTCTGAGCTGGTGGAACGTGGAGCACCTTGGGGATGGTGTAACCTCTGAATGAAATGTCCTTCAGAGAATAGTGAGGGAGGCTGAAGGGGGCGAGGTCCATGAAGCGCTGCACCTCGTGGATGACGGCGTCTGTGAAGGGGAGGGACTTCCTGTCCTCCATGGAGGGGCATCGTTCTCTCCCGATGACAGAGTCGATCTCCTCCTGCATTTTCTCTGCAGAACAAAGAAACCTTCTTCCTCTGTTCTGCTGCAGTGACCTGTGACGGAGTTCTGCAGGAGAACATACCCTGTATTTTGGGGTGTTTGATCAGCACACTCAGAGCGTATCTGATGGTGGAGCTGGTGGTTTCTGTTCCTGCCAGGAACAGATTCTGAACCATAGCAAGCAGGTTCTCATAGTGGAACTCAGATGTGGGATTGTCCTTTTCCTGAAATGAAAAAAGAAAGTTTAACTGTTTGAGAAAATGAGAGAAAAAAAATCCAGAAAATCACATTGTCTGATTTTTAAAGAATTTATTTGTAAATTATGGGGGAAAGTAAGTATTTGGTCAATAACAAAAGTTCAACTCAATACTTTGTTATATACCTTTGTTAACAATGTCAGCAGTCAAACGTTTCTGTAATTCTTCACAAGGTTTTCACAAACTGTTTTTATATTTTGGCCCATTCCTCCATGCAGATCTTCTCTAGAGCATTGATGTTTTGGGGCTGTTGCTGGGCAACACAGACTTTCAACTCCCTCCAAAGATTTTCTACACGGTTGAAATCTGGAGACCGGCTAGGCCGATCCAGGACTTTGAAATGCTTCTTACGAAGCCACTCCTTCGTTACCCGGGCAGTGTGTTTGGGATTGTTGTCATGATGAAAGACCCAGCCACGTTTCATCTTCAATGCAATTGCTGATGGAAGGAGGTTTTCACTCAAAATCTGATGATACATGGCCCCATTCATTCTTTTCTTTACCCACCTGAAAGAAAAGATCATGTCTAGACACTGGGCAATCAAATCCGCCACCCAGACCAGGGCCAGAGAGCAGAAAGGCACAGGAGCGCAGTGCAACTCCAGTCCTTATAATAATAATAATAATAATAATAATAATAATAAATTTTATTTAGAATGTGCTTTACATTTTACATAAAATCTCAAAGCGCTGCCAAAGGAAGCCCCCCCTCCACACCAAGGGGCCCAATACAAGTCCCCATCCCAGTAAAGTAGCAGCCCTCCACCACCCAGAAATTCCTGAGCACCCCCACCAACCCCAGGCATGAGCCAGGGGTTGGTGAATGCCTTTGTAATTCTACAAAGGCATTCATGCAGAGGAACAAGTACAATGTTCTGGAATGGCCATCTCAGTCCCCAGACCTGAATATGATTGAAAATCTGTGGTTGATTGAAAGCGGGCTATCCATGCTCGGAAGCCATCAAATCTGACTGAACTGGAGATGTTTTGCAAAGAGGAATGGTCCAAAATACCTTCAACCACAATCCAGGCCCTTATTGGAAGCTATAGGAAGCGATTGGAAAAGGAGGATCTACTAAATATTGATGGCATGTTTCTGTTGGGGTGCCCAAATTTATGCACCTGCCTATTTTTGTTTAAGTAATTATTGCACAGTTTCTTTAAATCCAATAAACTTCATTTTACTTCTCAAATATCACTGTGTTCATCAGCTATATGAAATATTTAACTGAAACTGATGATCCAAACAACCAATAATTTATGAAGAAAAATCTTGGAAATTATCAGGGGTGCCCAAACTTTCTCATACCACTGTAATTCCGGTCAGACACAAACTGCAACCATTAATATCTCCTTCTTGATCAGTTCTCAAACGTTTGTCACTTCCGTTAAATGAAGGTGACGTAACCCTCATGTTGCCAAATCCCAGTCCCTGATTGGTCGAAGTTCAACTGGCTTAACTTTCAACGGTTCAGCCCAAAAACGGTTTTAAAGTCCCACTCCAACTATAATCTTTTCTACTATATTTTTTTTTCCATTGGTCTTAAATTAAGATTGTGACCCACCAATGGCAGTTGCTGCATCACAAACCCAATCATTTTCAAACCATGGTTTTTCATCCACTCCTAATTCATCTCAATTTGAGTAAAAGAATACTCAAAAAGGCAGTTTTAATCTTAATGAATCTTTTATGTATGTCCTCCTTCTGTGTTTTGATAAAGTAAGATTTCTTGGGCATATGATCTTAGAGGACATTTCAGGTGATGCCGATATCTACAGGCAGTGTCGGCTGGTGTGGGAGATAATACTGTACATGCTTCACTACAAACCTTCATATTTATGTTTACCTTTAAGTTAAGAACATCAGAAAACACTCCCCTCTTGTCCATTAGTAATTTTGTGTTTAGTACCCAGCACTCTCAGTCAGATAAGTGGAAAACTGGAAGAGCTGCTTTGTATTTGTCATTTTAGCTAACTTGCTGGATATGGTGCTCTTTTTATTATTTTATTATGGCCCGCAGCAGTAAGGACTGCAAGGACCATATTGTAACTGCTACGAGGGTCGAACACTCAAAAAGGTTCACAACGACAAAAAACGCGTCAAAACGCCAAAAAACCAGATGAAAAAGTCGCACAAAGCATAAAAACAACATGACAATTGTGTAACGCAACAAAAATACAGACACACACAACATCACTGCAAAAAGGGCAAAATTGTAATAGCACCCCAGCCAGCACCCCCCTGCTCCCAGGGGGGTGCTGGCTGCACCCCGACCGGTCCCCGCTTCCAATTGCATGCCTGACCCTCCAGCCGGCTCCACGCCTGACCCGCCAGAGCTCGACTCCACGCCTGACCCGCCAGAGCTCGGCTCCACGCCCGACCCGCCAGAGCTCGGCTCCACGCCCGACCCGCCAGAGCTCGGCTCCACGCCCGACCCGCCAGAGCTCGGCTCCACGCCCGACCCGCCGGCCGACTGCTGGCCCGACCCGCCGGCCGACTGCTGGCCCGACCCGCCGGCCGACTGCTGGCCAGCTGACTTCACGCCTGACCCGCTGACTCCAAGCCTGACTCCAAGCCTGACTCCAAGCCTGACTCCAAGCCTGACTCCAAGCCTGACTCCAAACCTGACTCCAAGCCTGACTCCAAGCCTGACTCCAAGCCTGACTCCATGCCTGACGCCTCGGAGGACTCCATGCCTGACGCCTCGGAGGACTCCAAGCCTCACGCCTCGGAGGTCTCCATGCCTGACGCCTCGGAGGACTCCATGCCTGACGCCTCGGAGGTCTCCATGCCTGACGCCTCGGAGGACTCCATGCCTGACGCCTCGGAGGACTCCAAGCCTCACGCCTCGGAGGACTCCATGCCTGACGCCTCGGAGGACTCCATGCCTGACGCCTCGGAGGACTCCATGCCTGACGCCTCGGAGGACTCCATGCCTGACGCCTCGGAGGACTCCAAGCCTCACGCCTCGGAGGACTCCATGCCTGACGCCTCGGAGGACTCCATGCCTGACGCCTCGGAGGTCTCCATGCCTGACGCCTCGGAGGACTCCATGCCTGACGCCTCGGAGGACTCCATGCCTGACGCCTCGGAGGACTCCATGCCTGACGCCTCGGAGGACTCCATGCCTGACGCCTCGGAGGACTCCATGCCTGACGCCTCGGAGGACTCCATGCCTGACGCCTCGGAGGACTCCATGCCTGACGCCTCGGAGGACTCCATGCCTGACGCCTCGGAGGACTCCATGCCTGACGCCTCGGAGGACTCCATGCCTGACGCCTCGGAGGACTCCATGCCTGACGCCTCGGAGGACTCCATGCCTGACGCCTCGGAGGACTCCATGCCTGACGCCTCGGAGGACTCCATGCCTGACGCCTCGGAGGTCTCCATGCCTGACGCGTCGGAGGACTCCATGCCTGACGCCTCGGAGGTCTCCATGCCTGACGCCTCGGAGGACTCCATGCCTGACGCCTCGGAGGACTCCATGCCTGACGCCTCGGAGGACTCCATGCCTGACGCCTCGGAGGACTCCATGCCTGACGCCTCGGAGGACTCCATGCCTGACGCCTCGGAGGACTCCATGCCTGACGCCTCGGAGGACTCCATGCTGGACCTGCCTCGCCGGACCGCTCGGCCTCCCGGCCGTCCTCTGGACCTGCCTCGCCGGACCGCTCGGCCCCCCGGCCGTCCACCGGATTTTTCTCGGCCTTGCTGGCGTGCCGAGCCCGGCCTCCCTGAACTTCATTGTCTGTCACAGTTGGTCTCACGGGCCCCCTCCTCCTTTGTGGCCGGTTGGAACCTCGGAGCGGTTCCTTGAGGGGGGGGTACTGTCATGGTTTGAGTTTGTTTTGTCTTGGTTTTTGCTTTAGTTCTTGTTCTGTCTTGTTTGGTTCTGTTTCCTGTTTTATTTTGAAAGGGTTCCTATCTTGTCATGTCTTGAGTTGTACTTCCTTGGTCCCCATCTGCCCTGATCGTGTTCACCTATGTCTTGTATGCCCTGTCTGGATAAGTCTTGTCTCTGCCTTCCTCTTGTGCTGGTCCATTGTCGTCTTCTTGCCATAGCGTTAACGTCCGTAACTTCTTAGCGTCTTACCGTCTGTAACGTCTTCATGTGTCTTCGTCCCTTCATGCCATGTTCCATGTTTCTAGCCACGCTCATGCTTCCATGTTTCTAGCCACGCCACAGTAAGTCTTGTTTTATTTTGTCATCCTGCTCAGCAGCGCTTTTTGTTTGTTAATAAACCCTCTAGTCCTGAACCCGTTTGCCTCCCGTCTCTGCGTCTGGGTCCTACCAGCTCTTGAGCCCCCCTCACCGTGACAGAATGGGCCGAAAATCGCTAATGGAGCCAAAAAAAAAATATTTCGAAATACAGCTACGAAACCGAAAGACGATTGTTGAAGATATTCCAAAGAAGTTTTGAAATAATTATGGGATGGCCACTCTGAGAAATGGCGATTTTCGTGTTTTTTGACAATATGGAAAAACAACGCTTTTCTTTGAGCGATTTTCACGAAATTGCAATGCCACATGCCACCAGCTTCATCCTACAACCAACAAAGAAGTTTCGTTGACCTTTGACCATGGGAAGAGGTGGCCATCTTGAATTTTTTATAAAATGCACCTTTAGTACCAGATCCAAACGAAAACTCGTCCTGTGGGTTTTTATCAATCTTCTTGAAACTTATCGGGCATCAATGGCAAGCTACTGTGGACAAAATGTTGGAATTAGAAGTTGTAGATTTTGAATGGCGTGCGTGAATTTGCAACTGTTGCGATTCTAGTTAGCTCGCACATATTTTATCGGAATGTCCTGAAACAGAAATATGCGATTCCCTGGCCCACACCAAAATAAACGACACTGGCCCACACCAAAATAAACGACATCACATACGACAAAATCGATGGAATGTGGGCGTGGTAAACATAAAACGATCGCAAAAAAAGTGCTGACTGAGCTAAACTAAATTTTGGATTCTTTTTTAAGAATCTGCTAACGAAACCCAGATAACTTTGTCGGGTATTCGTTAATTCATTCATTTTCTGTACCGTTTTTTCCATTTCGGGGTCACGGAGCTGCCGGGGCCTATCACGGCCACTTGCGGGTGAAGGTAGGGGATGCCCCTGGACAGGTTGCCAGTCTGTCGCAGGGTTGAATATCCACAATCACACATCCATTCACTCTCACAGTCATACCTATGGTCAATTTAGAGTTGCCAATCAACCTATGGAGCATGTTTTTGGATGGTGGGAGGAAGCCGGAGAGAACCCACGCATACACGGGGAGAACATGCAAACTCCACACAGAAAGGTCACCCATTTGTGTTTTTCATGTCCCCCAGCCAGGACTTGAACCAGGGGCCTTCTTACTGTGAGGCAAGAGCGCTAACCACTGCGCCACCGTGCAGCCGTTTGTCGGGTATATCCAAACAAAGTGGCGTAACGACCTACGGTTTGGCTGCCATTTGTTCCAAAATCTGCCATTTTGAGATTTTCACATTTTTACACGATATGGAAAAATTAACATTTTTTAGAGCGATTTTCATGAAAATTGACTCACATGTCTCTAGTGTAAGTCTACAATCACCTCCGGAGTTTTGTCGACGTTTTGACCTCAGGAAAAGGCCGCCATCTTGAATTTTCTATAAAAAACACTTTTACCATCGGATTCAAACGTAAACTTGTCGTTGGAATTTTCATTGATCGTCTCGAAACTTTTTGAGCATCAATGGCAAGCTACTGTGGAAAAAATGTTGGAATTATAAGTTCTAGATTTTGAACGGCGTGCGCGTGGCAAGCTAGCAAAATGGCTCACTGTTATAACTCCTTTGTTTTTCAATGGAACTGTGAAATTTGAATGCATGTATCCATGTAAGGAACTGAACATAATTAAAAACACTGGATATGGACATATATGGAATGTGGGCGTGGTTAGCCAGGGGTTGACATAGCCCAGAAATTTGCACTGGCCCACAGGGCCAGTAGTTTTTGAAAGTTACTGGCCCGACACCGCGCACAGCGAGACCCGCCGCTCCGCAGGTGCTTGCAACTTTAGGGGGGTCCGGGGGCATGCCCCCCCGGAAAATTTTAATATGGTGCAATTTGGTGCATTCTGGTGACATCTAGCACTTATTTATACACTTTTCAATGACTAAAAATAGAGCATATCAAACTTAAATCTGCTCTAGTCTGTTTCAGATGTTTTGAAGAGAGCACTGCAGTGTAGTAGTTAACACTAGTTAAGAAGTTTTCATGCTGCTTCTAATCACTGCTATTTCACATTTGTTCCTAATCAATAGTTAAGAAGTTTTATTGACTTTTTTGCCCTGACTGCCTTAAGGTTCTGCTTTTTGTTACTGTTGCAAAGTTACATTTACTTTTTAGTTACTTTAGTTACCTAATTAAATTAAATAATTGAAAAATTAAATACAATTAAATTACTGAGATCATTCAGCTAACTAGAAATACTTACTGCTTACAGTGTTGTAAAGAAAAACAAAATTAAGTAGTTTGACCTTATACTCCATTTGAGTCTGAGATTCAGGTATTTTGAGTTGCCTTTTATTCTTTGACATTCAGCTTAAAGCTTAGTGCATACAGTTTCATCTTCAATGCATTCATTAAATATCTTGCTGTCCATACTACTAATTAATATCTACTAACATATTTCTATCTATTCCTGCCATGTCTTCCACATCTCTGACATGCTTCAGTCTCTCTTCAGTGACGGTGTTGGATTTATGATCATCGCGGTGAAAAACCACCAGGGGGCGCGCTGATATGTGTGTCAGTTTAAATATATCTGCCTAAAATGTAATAATAACCCACTGGCTTGTTCCTTCGTTGTTGCTGTTTAACATTGTTTAGTATTGAATTGTTACATTCAATAAAGTTTGAAAAAAAATTGAGTGAGCGCGTGCCGCGTGGTGCTCGGCAGTGACAGCCATGCGCACAGGCGGGAGAGGAGGAGAAGAGTGATAAAAGTCTGAACACAGGACTAGCAGAAAAAGTGAATTATAAAGACGAGGTAAATCTACACGTTTTCGCAAAATATACTTTATTGTAAAAGGTGAAAAATGTATTAATTGTTAGATATTTTAGTGGCCCGAGCGGACAAGTAAAAAATAAAGTCTTGTGGTCCGTACTGCTCGAAAAACAGGACCGGGCCAGCGGACAAATGGCTATGTCGAGCCCTGTTAGCATAAAACAACTGTTGCTAAGGACAACAAAAAGTTTACTTTTTCCGATTCGTCTGAAACTGACGTCGATCTGTTTCTCATCCCGAGGCGACTAAAACATAAAATGGTTGCTATGGAGATAAACAGAAAAGCCGCCATTTTGAAAAAAGTGGTATTTTTTTAATCAATTTATGACATATAGCTCTCACCAATGGAGCAATGGGTTTTTCTGAGTCAGTTGATGATGCTGATCACTATGCCAGCATTTTTAGCCACATTAGCATAGCTAGCATAGTAAGCATAATTAGCATTTAGAGCAATGTGTTTTTGCTGATCGCAGTGCTAGCACTTTTAGCCACATTGGCATAGTTAGCATAGTTAGCATGATTAGCAAATGCAGCTTTGACTAGTATTGATCAAAGGTGGGCAGTGAGGGCGGTGGTGGTACGTAGAATTGGGCGTGGAAGGCGGGTTGCATCTGTGGGCCATACAACGTCGCTTGCGACTTTAATTTTATGTTATTTTTCTTCACTACTTTTTTAACAGGATATTTTTTTGTACTTCTGTTTCTGGCTTTTTAATATTGCTTTTTATGACGTTTTATCTTGTATAGTCGTGGCACTGTATCTTATATTCCCTTGCCTTTTTTTTAAAGATTGATTTGACTACAAGTCCAAAATAAATTCTACCTAACTTCCGACCGACCTACAAACCCACCACCCAATTAATGTGAAAGGGGTGCATCAAATGTCGCTTCTTTCATTCTTCAATGAAGTGGTCCCACAAATGTAAACAACAATAAAAAGCTACTTTCATTTGACTGGGGTCTCGGATTAGTTTCGAACCTGATCCATGTGGATGAGGAAGCGGTCGATGAAGTCTCTCGGAAAGCTTGGGTCCAGCGTGTCTTTGTGCTCCTGGATCTTCTTTTTGGCATAATTTCTTGTAACCTCAATGTAGCCAAAGACAGTGTGCTGATGGCCTGGAAGATGCTCCAAAAGCCAAGGGCAGAGGTTGTACATCTGTGAGGAGGAAGCAGCAGCAGAATTTGCTCTGTGTGTGTTTCTGCAGGAGTCTGCCAATGCGAAACATGATGTAGCGCAATACAACATATGACAGTTTTTGGAAAGAACTTTTTTTAAACATCAAAACACCTTTTGGTAGCCCTGACGCAAAGAGGTGGTCTAAGGGCAGGGATATCCAGTTTAGTTTAGTTTAGTCTGTTTAGTTAGTTCAATTTAGTATTTTCTTATTGAATTCTGTATACTCATGATCCTTTTGAGTTTCTGTTTTACGTTTTCAATTACCGTTAGAAAGCCCATCAAGACGACTGTTGTTGTGAATTTGTGCTACACAAATAAAATTGAATTGAATTGAAGTCCAAATCACATCAACAAATCACATCAACAAATCACTCAACGTGAAAACATATTAAAGGTCACAACGAAAATTAAAAAAGCAAATCAAATGATTAAAAATATGGTTGAATTTTTGAAAAGTCAAAACAAATTTTAGAAACCCAAACACCCCCCCCCCCCCAAAAAAAAAAAGAAATGAAATAAAAATGAAACATTTGGGGAAAAACAAAAAAGAAATTCCAGAAATTTACCTACAATGTAAAAAACAAAACACGGTCAGACACCAGAAAAGGTTGGTACTATGGGACATCGCTGAATGGATGACGGATCCAGAATCACTTTATGAGAAATAACTTTCAGTTGAAATGATCTAATCAGTGATGTCGCATCACACCTTTACTGGTTTCTGGAAATAATAAAAAAAATAAAAACATTTTGGAAAACAAATGCAATTTTCAAGAAATCAAAAGGGAATTTTGAAAACACGTAACCAAAATTGTATCATATATTTTTTTAATATTAAACACTGCAACTCTAAATTACATTCAAGCAAATGCTTCGTATTGTGCACTGTCAAATAGCGTTCAAGGGTTTGAGTAGAATACCAAAAAGCTGACCTGAAATTTTTCTTATATACAATTACTTAAGAATAGTTTCAAAAAACATATTGCAATACATCCCCAAATCAATTTTTTCCCCTAAATTTATTTGAGGTTGTAGAATATTCCTGTGAAATTCAACATTGTGCATTCATCTGGGGGAGTATCCTTCTACCCACCGCTCCTATGGGGCCGCCGTTGAAGTCCAAAATCTCCGAGATCATTTTAAGAAGCTCCAAGAACTGCTTGTCATCATAGTTGAAGCGCTCTCCATAGACGAAGCAGCAGATCACATTGGACACGGCGCAGCTCAGTTTGAACATGGGGTCAAAGGGTTTTCCTGCAGGAGGTCAAGAAAAAGGTAACTGGTCACAGAGCAGGAACAAAATGAAGCAATCTACTGCATTTCTAACTGTTGCATCATTTTTTGTGCTCCACAAATGTTTTTGTGTCGCTTTTCTATCTTCCTCGAAAGCACTTTACAGTCACAGTCCTATTCACCCATTCACACACACATTCACACACTGAACTGCTGAACACTGGCGCCAACCTATAACCACCAGATGCAAGGTGGGGTTCTTGCCCAAGGACATTTTGACACATGGTGCGGGCAAGCCAGGAATTGAACCTGCAAGCTTCAAATCAGAGGTCGACCGCCCTACCACTGCACCATGCATATGATCCTGTCACAACCCTTTCTCCTTCAAACAGTAGTTGTTGTTGACCCAACTATTCCTCTGCAAACTCATGAACATTGACTCATGAACACTCCAGTTTTTGATGCTGTTCAATTTTCTTTTGCTTTATCCATACACCTGTCAGTGTGCCCTTTAACTTCATTTCCACAAATCCAGTGGGTGATAGAGATTAGTTTTCCATGTGTTTGGTACTCCCGTGACACTCACGGTTAATGTTAATGCACAGGGAAAAGGGATGAATATATAGTATAAGTTTGCTTTCTCCCACTCCTTTTCTAGCAACTAATTCAATTCCTTTCGACACACTTAATATTTCTTGGTCTCAATGTGGCGGCAGTGACTCAGGCGGTTGAGCAGGTCAGCCAATGATCGAAAGGTCGGCGGGTCGATCCCCCCAGCCAACCGTCGCCGTGTCTTTGGGTGAGACACCTCACCCTCCAGCGATCCTTAATGCATAAGAATGTCCCGGTGATGGCGAGAGGGGCCTTAGGCGCACACTGGCAGCCACACCTCTGTCACTCTGCCCCAGGGCAGCCGTGACTAGATCAGTAGTTTACCATCGCCAAGAATGAATAAGCAGTGAATGAATACTGGAGACATTGTAAGCACTTTGAGAGTCTGGAAAAGCAGACTCTTTCTTTCTTTTTTTCTTTCTGTCTGTCTGTCTGTCTGTCTGTCTGTCTGTCTGTCTGTCTGTCTGTCTGTCTGTCTGTCTGTCTGTCTGTCTGTCTGTCTGTCTGTCTGTCTGTCTGTCTGTCTGTCTGTCTGTCTGTCTGTCTGTCTATTTATCTATGATATGTAGAACTGTAGATATGTGTATTTAGGATTTCATTTTCCAAACAATGTATGACTTCTGTTAACTATGATATAACTATGTTTAGATATAGAGTACATACAGTTGGGCAAAACAGCATTTAGTCAGCCACCAATTGTTCAAGTTCTCCCAATTAGAAAGGTGAGAAAGGCCTTTAATTGTCATCATAGGTACTTGAACTGTGAGAGACAATTTGAGAGAAAAAATCCAGAAAATCACATTGTCTGATTATTTGGCTTGATTATTAGCTGGTTGAATATTTGGTAGTTTGAACATTTATTTGTGAAAGACAATTTTAAAAAAGGGAAACATGTAAAAAATAGATTTTAAGTGCAATCAATGTCTGCCCATTATGAACAAGTGCTCTGTTCAGGATCACAGGAACATCTGACTATGATTTAAACGTTTAGCAGTTGTTGTTTTTATAGTTGTATCATTTTATTATGAAGATGTTTACATTTTTTCTGACGTAATGGAGACATAAAGAGAAAAATGTTCAAGAAATTAAATAAAATGTAAGGTTTTTGTTCAAATTTGATGTCATTAGCTGGAGTACAGCTAAATTCATCTGCAAGGAAAAGGGGAAAGTAACCTTAAAAAAGTGGACATCTTTGCCAAAGGTGGGGCACAGGTGCTCAGTGGTGTCTTCAGATTCTAAACCTTCTCCTAATCTCACCTTTGAATGACATTATGTGCGCTCTTAGGTGTCTGCTCTCCTCCTGGATCCACTGCTCCATCCCTTTCCGTCCCATCCCAAAGTCCCGCAGCGTCGTCAGAGTGAAGCGCCGCAGCTGGCGCCAGCGTTCCCCGTTGCTGATCCCGATCCCTGTCAGGAGGAGAGTCGAGCTCAGAGACCTGCTGGACCGTAAGAGGGTCAAAGATCTGGAGCACCTCACCATATCCTCTGGAAGCTCTGTAGAAAAACGGCAGTGGCGCTCTCCCCACAAAGTCGTCTGCTTGGTCCACCAGAGCCTCTTTGACTGCATCATAACCAACCAGGGCCATGGCCCTCTGCCAGCCCATGTAGATGGTCATCACAGGCCCGTAGGTCTTACTGAGCTGAAAAACACTCATTTCAGAACATCTCCTTCATGCACATGAGAAGCAAGCTTCACGGTCAAAGTGCAGACACCACTCCCCCACCTCCACAATGGTCCTGGAGGGTCCCTTCTTGTCCAGCTGCAGCAGGTTTCCTATGAGGGGCAGTGCGGGGGGCCCCGGGGGCAAATGCTGCTTCCTGCTGTTCCTGCGGTTCAGCAGCCAGAGCAGAACCGTGGTGAGAACCACCAGGATCAGGCTGGTGGACAGGTCCATGAACTGTCTGCTCTACGCTGTCTTATCTGCAACTTCACAGGCAGAGGCAGTGGGCCACAAGTGAGCTGGCATCTGAGCTCGTGCACCTTCACCGGAATATCAAGTGGAGGGGGGCGGCTGGTCAATCATTATACCAAAACAACATCAAGCTGGTTTTGATTTTATTTTCTACTGAGTCCAAACTGAGGAGAAGGTGTACTTTTTATATCAGAAACAAAACCTTTACATTGGGTAATTATTAACAGGTCTTTCTGAAAACAAAAACTTTAGATCCTTTTGAAAGCAGCACCGGGTTAAAAGACTGATTTAAGACAAACCAGTTTTAACCCAAGAAAAGAAAAGTTGATAAAATCGCGAAGACAGCATGGGCAGCTGAAGAAAATATATACTAATCCTGAAGGCGCATGAGGAACTAGGCCACTGATGCCCAGAAAGATGAACTGCGAGGCGCTAACAGGTCCAGAGCAAGTCACATCAACCTGAACACTTCCTAGGGGCCACCCTCAGCGGCAGATTTGAAAACGATGCCTTGGAAGAATCCATCACATAGCCCCCACAAACCTCCAAACCAAACAAGAGAAAATAACAAATTAACTGTCCAGTCGAGAAAACAAGGCCGCGACGAGACTGACACACTCACTAATGCGGCCGACGCAAGTCCCCGAAGCCAGGGCAGGACCCACTGGGGTACACAGAGCAGGGAAAGGAAGGCAGAGCAGAACCAGATGCAGAACGTGCGGGGCAACGAACGAGGATTGCCGAGTGAATCAAAATGAGCCATAGACGCTGCATAAAAGAGACCAATCATAGGGAAATTGTCCACAGAGGAGAGACGGGTCCAAGAGAGACTAATTCACATGCTGACCAGCAGCCACAACAACGAAGAAAATAAACAGAAGAACCGCCATTATAATAAATCCAGCATCAAATTAAAGATAGTCAAAATTCACATTCAGCTCCCAACAAAACAGCAGCAGAGAAAATGCCAAAAGCCACAACAAATTCAGCCAGCATGAGAAACCAGTCCAGACGAGGACCGCCGGCCTTCACAACCACAGAAAAGACCCCACAACCCCTGAAACAATAACCGGACGATGCAGAACTACATAGCAGAAACAGAATCAGAAGTGCACCCTGAAGTGGACCATGAGTCAAAAACTGCAATTCCCAGGGTCCTTAGGGGCGTGACGTCACCGATTACCGAGTAAACAGGAAGCAGGAAGCCTTAGAAAAACAACACGGGAAAAGAACCCCATGCCGCTCACCGTAGAAATTCTGCTGACTTGTCGGCCCCGTCCTGTGGGGGGGGGGGTCCCACTATCATTATGGGTCCTTGGGGGTTTGGCGGGTCGGTTGGCGGCCTCGGTCCCGTCAAGGTCTGACCAGAGCTCTCCCAGGGCCGGCGCTTGGGGGTGGGGGCCTGGGCTTGCTCCGGGGGGGCGGTGCTTTCTGGCTCCTCCCTTTCTGTGTGGGGTGGGTGGTGCTGGGCCTGGGGCGTCTGCGCCTCGCGGATGGGGCCCCGGGGCTGGGGGTCCTGGGCGCGTTGCTTGGGAGGGGGCTGGGGGACGCCTGTTTGACCACCCGGTGACAGTCTACCAGCTGTCCCCAACTTACCCCCTTCCTCATATAATATCATATTAGGGTGAGGGGGTGGGGGGGATTTAGCCAGCGTTGAGCCTTGGGGGGGGGGCTACTTGGCAGTGGTCCCCCTCCCATGGATGCTGTATGGAGTGGGCCCCCCCTCTCTCGGTTTTATTTGCACCTTAGACATGTAGGGCCCTTGGTAGGGGGGGTGCTTGGACATCACTGCCAGCAAGCAGCAGATGTCCTCTTAGCACCCTACCCGCCAAATTTTACTGCACCTTAGATATTTAGGGCCCCTTGGTGGGGAGGGTGATGGGACATCACTGTGAGTAATCAGGAGATGTCCCCTCAGTGCCCTACCCGCCAATTTTAACTGCACCTCCCTTAGTGCACACACCCTTTAAGCCTCAAAATATACATTCAAACCTAAACACACACACACGCACACACACACCCTCACTAACACACACGCACACAGTCATGTCGCAAGGAAGGTGGGACCTTGGACTATCTGTCCTCTGCCCCGTCCCTGGTGGGGCGTGCGGGGCCCTTGGTAACGGCGGCCGTGTCCCCTGGGTGCCGGTTTCCTGGGCCCGGCGGTGCTCTTCCCGCGCAGGGAGAGGGATCCCTGAACTTTCTGGCAAGCCCAGAAACCGGGGATCATATCACACCTGAGGCGGGGGTGTCCGTGTCCCTGCGGGGTGGCCTCTGGTCCTTGCCACCGGGTGCTGGGCCTTGCCAATTTCCATCTGTGGCCGAGCTTGGTCGGGCCATGTCTAGAACAACCCTTGTGGGCCCCCCTTCTCTCTGGGGTGCCCCCCTCCTGGACGGGGGCAGCTGGCCCCTGTCTTGCACCTTTCTGGACCATCTGTGGCCCTGGTGGGTGGCTGCCTGGAGCGCGGAGCGGGTCTCCCTTTGGGGGGTCCTGGCTCGTACCTGGGGTTGGGGCGGGGGGATGCCCGGACCACCTGGGTGGTGATGGTGTGCTCGTCTGGGGCTGTGGGCACCCCTCTGGGGTGGGGCCCGGCGTTGGGCCCTCTTGGCACTGCGGGGGGGCTGCTCTCCTGGTTGGGCTGGGGCGGCGCTCTCTTTCCCCCCATGCCTCCCTGCTCTCTGGCTCTGGGGGTTTCGTGGCGGCCCTGCTGGCCCTGGCCTGGGTGGTGGGCGTGGGCGCCCGGGGGGCAGTTGTTTTCTGCCTGCTGCCGTGGGGCGTTGGGTGTGGCTGGTTGCCCCCCCTCCTTCTTCCCACATTCCACCATCCATTTTAGAAGAACATAAACACTCAACTGAGCACAGGTGTTAGCTGCGTGAAAAATGAAATATCTCGCACTAGTTGGCTAGTAGGCATAAGTATGCGTGTGTGAACACTATCTGTGTTGTGTACATGTTGACATGTGGTCATTTTTGCAGCTAACAGGTGGGTTTATAACATTTGAGTGTGTGTGTGGACAGGCCCCGCCCCTTTGAGATTTGTATTCTATCTGTACCTTACCGTAATGATAAACATCCAGTAGCTTGTTGCTTTATGCTGCTTCATGGTTTTACCCCCTTCCCCCCTCTTTTGATCACCCTCTTATCCCCCTCTTTCTAACATCCCTCTCTCTTATTCCCTTCTTTCCTTTTCCGACCGGTCCAACACAAAAGAATTTAAAAAATAATTAAAATGAATAAAGTCTGGCCTCGATTACAAAAGGGGTTTATTCAGACATACCTCTGGTTTGTCAGAAGATTCATAACCCCTGTTGTAAAAGTAAAATATGTTCAACACAAGAGGCCTTCAGCTCTCATCTGTCTGCCCAGCTGTTGGACAGGACAAGTTAGAAAAAAAAAAAAAATTAAAAATAAAAAAAAAATAAAAATTAAAAAAAAGAAATTCTGCTGACCACGGCAGACGAGAAGACCCGGACAGCTCCTGATCGGGCGCCACGGACAACCCGAACACCGCGGAAAGCACACCCCCTGGATATGCATGCGACCGCGGCAACACGAACGCGCTGGGCGCCGTCATCCGCCCGCTGAATCGCCGCAAAAGGAGAGCAGACGCGAAAAATGGGGATCATCCGAAGGACGGGGGGAATGCAGCAAGACGCCGAAAGAGAAGGAGACCCGCAGGCACGGAGAACGGCGAAGAATGAGCGCTGAAAGTAAGAAAGAGAATGAACAACTGCGCACCTGGGCTTAAATAGGACGCTAGCAGGTGAGTTAATTGACTGGCCGCCCTAGGGTAGTAACCTGTAAAACACTGCAGAGTGCCTGCCCGAAATACGACAAGTCGCCATTTCAATAAGGCCACCAGAAACAATTTGAAAAGAGGAGGTTTTTTTTATTTATTAAGGAATTCTTTTTATAGAGGAAAAATGTATTTAATCAAGTACCTTAATCAGACTGCATAAAATAGAATGAAAAAATGAATGTAAACAGATTTTCTAAATTACACCAATCATTATAATCACAAATTTTCCATGGATTTTAGCATGAATATTGAAACTTCTCAACTAAACATGCTGCTCCTCCCTGCACTGGTAGGGCTCAGGTCTGGAGCAGCAGGTGGGAGGTGTCCTCCATGTTTGATTACAGCTTAAGTAATGTTCTCCATTTACAAGAATGAAGCTCCTGGGTGGACCTGCTCCTTCAGCGTGGAGTGGCGATGAGCTCGTACCTGCGAGGCAGGTTGGCGAGGCCGCTGTACTCTGGAACCAAGTTGATGCTGTCGGGGCCATTTGGGGCAGAAAAGGTGAAATCCTGCAGGAAAGACACGATGAAGAGGAAGAGCTCCATCCGAGCCAGAGACTCTCCAACACAGGCTCTTTTCCCTACAAGCACACAGAAGTGTTAGTGGAACAAACACACTGAGGTTCTGCAGGATCAACGGTCTGGAGCTCTACCTGCAGAAAACGGCACAAATCCAGGGTTCTTCTTGAAGTTTCCGTTCTGGTCCAGAAAGTTTTGGGGGTTGAAGGACCAGGGAGATGACCACAGCTTATCTTCTCTAAGCACAGAGTGCAGCATGGGAAAAATCATGGTGTCCTTTAAAAAACCAAAGAGTTTTAGGTTTTTATGTTTAACTGGCTTCATTCTGAGCTGGTGGAACGTGGAGCACCTTGGGGATGGTGTAACCTCTGAATGAAATGTCCTTCAGAGAATAGTGAGGGAGGCTGAAAGGTGTGAGGTCCATGAATCGCTGCACCTCGTGGATGACGGCGTCTGTGAAGGGGAGGGACTTCCTTTCCTCCATGGAGGGGCATCGTTCTCTCCCGATGACAGAGTCGATCTCCTCCTGCATTTTCTCTGCAGAACAAAGAAACCTTCTTCCTCTGTTCTGCTGCAGTGACCTGTGACGGAGTTCTGCAGGAGAACATACCCTGGATTTTGGGGTGTTTGATCAGCACACTCAGAGCGTATCTGATGGTGGAGCTGGTGGTTTCTGTTCCTGCCAGGAACAGATTCAGAACCGTAGAAACCAGGTTCTCATAGTGGAACTCAGATGTGGGATTGTCCTTTTCCTGAAATGAAAAAAAAAAGTTCAACTGTTGCCGCTGTCACAAGACAGCTGACGGCTGATAAAAAGTTTGAGTGTAGAATTGGGGAAGAAGACATGAATGTTAGGAAGTTACAGTGCGTTTTGCGTTTTATCTGTGGTGTTTCAGCGAAAGTTCAAAAATCTGGACTTTGGCAAAGAAGGAATGGAATGTTCCATTGTTGGGCATATGGCAAGTATAGCATGAAAGTTGCACACAGTCATGATTATCGTTGGGTCTAAACTAAACCAACACTTCTCAACTATATTTGAGCTGGAAGAAAGGACACAGACTCACTTTAAATCTTTTCTCGAGGAGAGCAGACAGGAACATACTCACGCATTTCTCCGTTTGCTCTGAGTTTACAAAGGTCTGCCTCCTCAGATTTATTCAATATCAGGGTGTTTCCCTCCATACAGCATGTGAGACCTACTTTACAAGGAGGTGGTTGTAAACACACACACACTCAGTCAATAGTTCGTAAAACAGAGAGACATCTGTTCCCTGGAGATTGCTTTGTTAACCCCAGGATATTAGGGCCATTTCTGCAGATCAAAGGTAAACAGTCAGCTCCCGCGGTTTCAGGGCCGTTTCTCGCAGACAAGCAATACACTTTTTACAGTTAGAAAGTTCAGAGTAAATATGGGATAACTTATGTACAAATTTATTCTAACAATTATGATTATGGTTAGGCTGTCGCACCGTGTCCTGACACCCATTGACCGTATAGAGAACTGGACCGAGTGAGCGTGACGTCACCGTCATCATCACGTCACGTCATAGAAAATGACTTGCTTATGGTTCCAACAAAATGAAGTCAACTCAGTCGCCATGTTGGAACCAGAAACTGTTAATAGGCAGTGATTGGTCCAAGGCGGTCTGAGTCTACATTTCCTTGGCAACCAATCTTACCAATCAGGAGTGAGCATGTTAGAAAACCACACCCCTTCCTCTGAAAGCAGGGAATCTGTCAATCAAACGCTTAATGCCGTTGGGCAGAAGCAACATACACCCTGGAGAAGTCGCCAGTCTTTCACATTCACACACTTTCACACCTGGGGCAGTTTAGAGTCACCCTATGCGGCATGTTTTGGAGCGTGGGAGGATGCCGGAGTGCTTGGAGAAAACCCACACATGCTCGAGGAGAACATGCAAACGCCACACAGAAGGGTCCCAACCAGGATGTGGACCGGGGCCTTTTCAGTGTGAGGTGAGAGCGCCAAACACTGCACTCTGGTTCTCACTTCTGCCATTATGAAGACCATTGAGAGGCGGACATTACGGCTCCTCTCGCCACACCGCCACCACCTTCAAAATTCAAATTCATTTGATTTCTATAGCAGCTTTCGTGTAAAAAAAAAAAACAGCTCAAGGTGCTGTACATAAAACAAACAAGAAGGAAGAAAACACCAATCCCCATTCATGCAATCAAATAGACAAAAACAAACACAAGTAAAAGAGAAATGACTAAAGAACAAAGCTGGAAGAGAGAACCCAGAAGACGCTGTCCACCCTGTCCTCCTGCTGGCCGGGGTGTCAGCATAGACAAACCCCCCAGCTAAGGGGGAGAAAACACTTGTAAACAGTCTAACTTGTCTAAAAGAAATTAAAGTATGTCATAAAATATCCTAAAATACAGTAAAAATTCTAGATTATACAAATATGTGATAAAACATCATAAAACATAACAGTAAAAAAAGAAAAGCTATGAAATGAGATCTAATTAAAAGCTGAGTTAAACGGGTGCTTCTTTCAGTTCTTTTTAAAAACCTCGACAGTGGAAGAGGCCCTCATCCTCAGGCAATCTGTTCCACAGATGAGGCCTGTAGTTTCTAAATGAGGCCTCGCCGGGGTTTTTTGTTCTGACCCTTCAGCAGGCCCATGCCTGAGGACCCAAGGGCTCTGGGAGGTTTACCAGGCACTGGACCCGTCTCAGTTTGCCTGTCGGGACAGTATAGAGGTGGAGGATGCAATTCTCTACATGCTGCATCGTATTACGTCTTTTTAGGACGATCATGGGGGAGACATCTACAAGGTACCTTTTTTTTGTTTTATTTCTCATGCGTGTTCAATACCATCCAACTGACAATAATGAGTGGGAATCTTGAGAAATGGGGCGTGGATCCTGTTCTCGTTTCATGGATTGAGAACCATTTCATGTCAGGCTGGGGGCCACAACGTCAGACACTGTGATAGCGAACATTGGAGCTCCTCAGGGTACAGCGTTATCTCCATTTCTATTCACTTTTTATGCTCATACAGGTCTCCATCATGCCACGCACAAAAGCACTTTGCTGACAGAGCAGTGGTGGCTTGTGGGAAGGAGAACGATGAAGAGGAGTACAGAACGATCAATGATTTTACTGACTGGAGTAACTGTAATGTTCTTAATTTAATCATCAGGCCCTGCAGAGGCCTGACAATGACAGTCATCAAGGGCAGGTGTGTTGGATTGAAAAACTGCAGGACAGTGGTTGGGAAACACTGATCTAATCTCCCCTCCACAAATGCAAACAACCATTAATGTTACTTTCAAAAGGACTGGGGTTCGGTCTAATCTCTGGGATTTAGCCGATCACCGCTAGCTCCACAGAGAAAGTGGGTGTGTGTTAGTCTGTGGGCGGTGCTGGCAGCACAGACTCTTCCTTGAAGGGGCTGTTCTTCACTTTGTGATGTCACAATGTGAGAACCCACTCGTTTTGGTGAAATGGGAGAGGCTGGTGCTCAGTGGCAGGTTTTTAGAGGAAAACTCAGAAATGCTTGAATGGATCAAAATACCACTTTGGGGTTGTTTTTGTGAGGAATGAACATTATAATACACTTAAAAGCTCCAAAAAAATTATTTTGCATGGTATAGGTCCTTTAAAGAAAGTACCATAAATGTTTCTTTTAAAGGACAGGGGTTCAGTCTAATCTCTTGGATTAAAGTCTCTAACCTGATCCATGCGGAGGAGGAAGCAGTCGATGAAGTCTCTCGGAGAGCTCGGGTCCAGCGTGTCTTTGTGCTCCTGGATCTTCTTCTTGGCAAAATTTCTTATGTCCTCAATGTAGCCGAAGATAGTGTGCTGATGGCCTGGAAGACGCTCCATGAGCCACGGGAAGAGGTTGTACATCTGTGAGGAGGAAGCAGCAGAACGGGCTATTTAACTATATTTAATAGAAGCGGTGAATCCTTCTGATGAAATCAAAGGTCATGCATTCGTCTTTGGAAGGGAACCTTCCACCCACCGCTCCCTTGGGGCCGCCGTTGAAGCCCAAAATCTCCGATATCATTTTAAGAAGCTCCAAGAACTGCTTGTCGTCATAGTTGAAGCGCTCTCCATAGACCAAGCAGCAGATCACGTTGGACACGGCGCAGCTCAGCAAGAATGTGGGGTCAAAGGGTTTTCCTGCAGGAGGTCAAGAGAAACACAAATGGGTTCAAAACAGAGTCGATCTGCTGCATTCTGTCTGTGTCTGGAACCATTTTCACAGCTTTAGTAAGCTGGAGAGGCTTAGGGTTGATTCCATTGTCCATGGTGATGGCTGACTGACACCATGATGGAGAGACACCATCGTGATGCCACGCCCCCGCCACGCTGCTAGTCGACACCATAAGCCGCGGTTACATGCTGCAACATATCTCGATCTCAATTTGATCAATGGTCGGATTAAAATTCAACCGTGTACATGAGTCCAGAAAAACTTTTTCCAATTAGAACAAACGTTCACATGGGGTCACACTTTCAGTCGGAATAAATCATTCGCACATGCGCAGTAGTGTTTGAAATACCGGAAGAGGAAGTGAGTTCCGCTGACAGTCTACATACATAGATGTTGTGACAGGACTAGCAGAAGAAGTACATTATCAGCAAAGATGAATGTGTTTAATGTGCTTATTATAGTTCCAATCACGCACCATATGCAGAACTTAAAAAAAAAAAAGAATTAAAAAAACACAAAGTGGGGTGATGTGGTTATCGTCATACCCCTACTTCAACCCCTGCGTTTAAATTAGGATCCAAAAATGCAGTAGACAAAAGCCCAAAGAAATTCTCCGACTCTCACCCTTTAATGAGTTTATGTGCGCTCTTATATGTCTGCTCTCCTCCTGGATCCACTGCTCCATCCCTTTCCGTCCCATCCCAAAGTCCCGAAGCGTCGTCAGAGCGAAGCGCCGCAGCTGGCGCCAGCGTTCCCCGTTGCTGATCCCGATCCCTGTCAGGAGGAGAGTCGAGCTCAGAGACCTGCTGGACCGTAAGAGGGTCAAAGGTCAGAGTCTGGACATGTGGAGCTCCTCACCGTATCCTCTGGTAGCTCTATAGAGAAACGGCAGCGGCGCTCTCCCCACAAAGTCATCTGCTTGGTCCACCAGAGCCTCTTTGACCGCATCATAACCAACCAGGGCCACGGCCCTCTGCCAGCCCATGTAGATGGTCATCACAGGACCGTAGGTCTTACTGAGCTGAAAAACACTCATTTCAGAACATCTCCTTCATGCACATGAGAAGCTTCACGGTCAAAGTGCAGACACCACCACCCCCACCTCCACAATGGTCCTGAAGGGTCTCTTCTTGTCCAGCTGCAGCAGGTTTCCTATGAGGGGCAGTGCGGGGGGGCCCGGGGGCAAACGCTGCTTCCTGCTGTTCCTGCGGTTCAGCAGCCAGAGCAGAACCGTGGTGAGAACCACCAGGATCAGGCTGGTGGACAGGTCCATGACTACTCCTGTCTGCTCTGCAGCTGCTGCAGCTTTTATCTGCAGCTTTACAGGCGGGCGGGGCAGTGGGTCACAGGTAAACAGCACGTTTATATTTGTGCACCTTCACCTGAATATGAGGAGAGGGGAGAGGGGGGGGGGGACGATGATCAAGCATTTTACCAAAACAACAAGCAGCTTTTAAGGCTCTGAATAAATTGGAAGTTTTAAAATAGTTGCATACTTTCTAGTTTTTATATCAGGAAAAATACTTTCTTTTTGAAAATGCTACGATATTTGAGACAAACCAGTATTTCAAGTTAATAACATTTATCAATTGTCAGATTATAAATAATGGTTCATAATAATTAATTGGTATTTAAAGGAACAAATGTAGATTCCTGGTTTGATTAGTGTCTAATCAGATTAAGGACCCATGTTCACATGTGAATAAAATGCCTCTAAGTATCACTAAAGCCGGGTTTATTGCAGAAAACACAGACAGTTAACTGTGATAAATGTTAAGTTAAGGTCAAAACAATTCCTACCTTAAATCTCCAAACCAGAAGTTTTTTTTTTAATCAGGTCTTTGCAGAAAAGCGCTTATTTTTCAAGCTCAAATCCTCCTGCAGGAATCCTTTTCCAGCGTTTGTTTGCCAACGCTGTATGTTTGAGCTTCAAAATAGGAAAAAGTCGACCTTAAAAAGCAGAATTCACCTTCCCCAAACTGCATTGGGGCGCGTGTTTGTGGATGTGTGCAGAAAGCTGCGGCTGTCATGATTGGTTCTTGCGTCTACTTGTGTTGCTGTGATTGGCTGATTCCTCGGGGGGCGTGTCTGCGTCACCAAAATCTTCAGATTACCCACTTTTGCAGCTCCTGGAAGATTTCTTTGGGTTAGGTATAGATATTTTACAAATGAGAACGTCTGACTGAAACACACAGAATTAAAAACAGAAATCAAACAAAACCAGGTGTGAGTGAAGTTTAAGTCACCAAGGAAAAAGCTGGTGGCTGTATTTGACTTTAAGAATTGATATAAGTTAATGGCACAGATTGTTGGTATTTTATTAGTGATGAGTTTTCTTAAACATATAACGTTTAAATAAATACATTTCATTTATTTATGTTGCACCCTTCGCAGACAGAAGTCACAAGGTGCTTCACAAGATGAAAAAATGATGAAGCACACAAAACAATCGTCTCCAGTCCAAATAAAACCAGTTTCAGTGAAATTGCTTAGCACAATAAAAAGTTTTCAGTTGGGTTTTAAAAGAGTTCAGGGAACCTAGGGACAGCAGGAGCTCATTGCAAAGTTTAAGGAGCAAAACAGCCTGGAAGGATCTTGCTGCTCAGGTCTCAAAGTGTGTGTGAGGAACGGTTTACAGGTTCTGATCCGCAGACCTCAGTGCACCATGATGGTCTGCAGGGGGCCATCAGATCCCAGACATGTGAAGGAGCGTAACCATGGAGGGCCCTAAAAGTCAGCACTACTGTTTTAGATTGAAAGCAGTAAGCAACCGGGAGGACAGAGGAGGTGGGATCTCTTCTCTTAGTGCTCATGGTCCTTGCGGCAGAGTTTTTGATGAACTTCAGATGAGACAGATCCTTCTCATCCAGACAGGAAAACAGTCTGTTACAGTCGTCTTGCCGTGTAGACACAAAAGCATATTCCTCAACTGGAGGGAAACAATTCTTTATCAGCTGTTTGGAGTGCTGCTCCAAACAGTGCAGTTTCTAAGGCACTTAGATTAATTGAGTGGTCGACGGGCAGCATGGTGCCGCCTCACAGCAAGAAGGCCCTGGTTGGAAGCCTGGCTGGGACCTTCAGAGTGTAGTTTGCATTTTCTCCCCGTGCACGCATGCGTTTTCTCCGGCTTCCTCCAACATTCCAAAAACATGCTTCATAGGGTCATTGGTTACTCTAATGTGTGAGTCTGTGTGAGAGTGATTGTGTACCCAGCGACAGGCTGGCCGTCTGTCCAGGGTGAACCCCACCTTCACCCAACAGTAGCCAGGACACGCTCCGGCAACCCCGTGACCCCGAAAGGAAAACAGTGGATTAACCATTGTGCTATCTTAGATGACCCCACCCTTACTTTGACGTGTTCTCCCTACCATGACAAAGGTGGATAAAGGTGGAAAGATTTCATGTAATCCATGGACACCAGTGAAGATCACAAATATGAATCTCTTCATACCAGGAGTCAGCTCCTGGTATGAAGGTAGGAACATCCCTACAGTGCCCACACCGGAACGGCAAAGGGCTTCAATTCACAGACGTCAGGCTACAAGGTTAAACCTCAGCTGCCCCAGCAAGGGTGACAACCGTGGCAAAAACCACAGAACAAGCCGGCAAGCCCTGGCAGAAAAGATCCCCACAAGAAACATTGGGGCTAAAATCATGATAAGATGCTAAAATGAAACACATAAGATGAATATTAAAAAAAATAGAATTGAGAATAAGATTAAATGCATACATTGAAATTAAATACATAGAATGAAATTAAAATTAATTGAACAAATAAGCAAATAAGATCAACTAAAAGCCAAATTAAAAAGGTGGGTCTTGAGCCTCTTCTTAAAAACCTCTACAGTCTCTGTGGCCCTGAGGTTCTCCGGCAGGCCGTTCCTCAGGCGAGGACCGTGACGGCAGAACGAAGCCTCACCATAGGTTCTAAATGTCCAGCACCGGAGGACCTCAAGGTCTGTCAGGGCTCATACTTTAAAAGAATATCATTTAAATAAGAAGACCCAAGACCATCAAAACATTTATAAACCACTGAAAGAATCTTAAAATCTATTCTGAAACGCACGGAGGACGAAAAACCGTCTATATTTTTTTTTCCATTCATTTTCCCCTCAGGATGATGTGATAATATTACAACCCTTATCATATTATGAGATACTTTAACCTGATTCAAAACAATAGCTCTATTACTTGCAATTAATTTTGCAATCTATCTATTCATGGCGTCAGCCAGCCCTTAACGTCACATTCCCTCCATCAAGACCAAAAAAAATAAAAGTTCAAACGAAAGACTTTCACCGAGAAAGAATATGTACAATATTTTTATTTTTGTTTTTTTTAAACATCAAAATTCCTAAATGTTTTGGAACGTTATAAAAGGTATTTCTGAAGTAAAACAAGCAACAAGAATCAATCAAAATACATAGAAACAGTCGAGTAAAACGCTTTTTCGATGGGGACTTTGAAGGACACTTCAATGTTTACTCAAGCTGGTTTGGTTTTCAGATTCATATTAATACACAACAAATGAGGCATGACTCATTCACACAAGAAAGGATCTTATTGCACAAAGGATTTAGAGGTTTGTTTTGCCCGTTCTACAAATGCGGTCATAAAGAATGATAACAAATAATAACCTGTTAGTTTATAGAAATTGCCTTTAAATACTTCAAACGGGCAAACCTGTGTGTGTGAAATGGGGAGAACTTAGTGGTAGAAATCTAAACTGAAGACTGTTTGTTGATTTGATGAGTCATCAAACTCTTGAAGCTCCTGGGTGGACCTGCTCCTTCAGCGTGGAGTGGCGATGAGCTCGTACCTGCGAGGCAGGTTGGCGAGGCTGCTGTACTCTGGAACCAAGTTGATGCTGTCGGGGCCATTTGGGGCAGAAAAGGTGAAATCCTGCAGGAAAGACACGATGAAGAGGAAGAGCTCCATCCGAGCCAGAGACTCTCCAACACAGGCTCTTTTCCCTACAAGCACACAGAAGTGTTAGTGGAACAAAGACACTGAGGTTCTAGAGGATCAACGGTCTGGAGTTCTACCTGCAGAAAACGGCACAAATCCAGGGTTCTTCTTGAAGTTTCCGTTCTGGTCCAGAAAGTTTTGGGGGTTGAAGGACCAGGGAGATGACCACAGCTTATCTTCTCTAAGCACAGAGTGCAGCATGGGAAAAATCATGGTGTCCTTTAAAAAAACCAAAGAGTTTTAGGTTTTTATGTTTAACTGGCTTCATTCTGAGCTGGTGGAACGTGGAGCACCTTGGGGATGGTGTAACCTCTGAATGAAATGTCCTTCAGAGAATAGTGAGGGAGGCTGAAAGGTGTGAGGTCCATGAAGCGCTGCACCTCGTGGATGACGGCGTCTGTGAAGGGGAGGGACTTCCTTTCCTCCATGGAGGGGCATCGTTCTCTCCCGATGACAGAGTCGATCTCCTCCTGCATTTTCTCTGCAGAACAAAGAAACCTTCTTTCTCTGTTCTGCTGCAGTGACCTGTGACGGAGTTCTGCAGGCGAACATACCCTGGATTTTGGGGTGTTTGATCAGCACACTCAGAGCGTATCTGATGGTGGAGCTGGTGGTTTCTGTTCCTGCCAGGAACAGATTCAGAACCGTAGAAACCAGGTTCTCATAGTGGAACTCAGATGTGGGATTGTCCTTTTCCTGAAATGAAAAGACAACAACATTTAGGAACAAACTACTTTCAACCCCTTAACGCCTGAATTTGTTTCCACAATGACCACAATATACAATTCTTGGAAGCTGAAAACATCCCAGTTCTTGCACGGCCAGCATACTCACCGGACATGTCACCCATTGAGCATGTTTGGGATGCTCTGGATCGGCGTATACGACAGCGTGTTCCAGTTCCTGTCAATATCCAGCAACTTCGCACAGCCATTGAAGAAGAGTGGACCAACATTCCATAGGCCACAATAGACAACCTGATCAACTTTATGCGAAGGAGATGTGTCGCACTTCATGAGGCAAATGGTGGTCACACCAGATACTGACTGGTTGTCTGAGTCCCCTGACCCCCTCAATAAAACAAAACTGAAGATTTCAGAGTAGCCTTTTCTTGTGGCCAGTCTAAGGCACACCTGTGCAATGATCATGCTGTCTAATCAGCATCTTGATATGGCACACCTGTGAAGTGGGATGGATTGTCTTGGCAAAGGAGAAGTGCTCACTGTCACAGATTTAGACAGATTTGTGAACAATATTTCAGAGCACTGGTTATTTTGTGGATGTGGAAAATGTTTCACATCTTTGAGTTCATACCATAAAAATGGGAGTAATTACAAAAGTGTTGCGTTTATATTTTTGTTCAGTGTAGTTACCCAGACGATTAATATTTTTAGTTTTAGGTTTAACATTTTTGCTGTGGAAACAATTTGTCTTTGTTTTGAATATGACTTGAAAACAAGACAAAGACCTTAAGTATGGCCCCAGCTGCCCTACTTATGGTCCTGTCAGCAGTCCTGACTGTCTTCTGCGTTTCTGTCCTGCTATGATCGGATCGCTCGCGTCCTTTATGCAGTCAATGCTCACATCTCGCCTGTTGAGAGAAAACAAAAGAAGACCCAGATCTTTACCTGCAGCAGCAAATGGGTCATTTTTTGTAGGCGGTGGAAATGTCAAAATCACCTGTGGCCAGTCTGTAATTACGACAAGCTGGCTGCCTGCACACCCAGACAATGTAACCTTTATTAACAGAGAGTTTATAGTCTTATCTATTTGACTGCATTTAGAAGTTAGCCGATAGGTAGTGTCATCTTTCGTTTAGAACTTAGCGGCCTTTGTGCAACTTCAATTGTCGGGCAGGCGGCTGTGTGGCAGTGGTAGGGTGGTCGACCTCTGATTGGATTATTGCAGGTTCGATTCCCGCCTTGCCCACCCATGTGTCGAAGTGTCCTTGGGCAAGACACTGAACCCCACCGTGTCTCTAGAGGAAGTTTGGTACCAGTGTTCGGCCGCGGAGCCGCCATCAGTGTGTGAATGTGTTAATGGGACTGTGACTGTAAAGCGCTTTGGCCCTTCGAAGAAGGTAGAAAAGCGCTATACAAGTTGACACCATTTACCAAAGTTGATCGTTATCGAGTCTCTGTCAGGTTTTCTTCAAACCGCATGTTCTGCAAACTGCAACCTTGTTGACAATCTAATACCTTTTTTACCACAAGGTAATAAACAGTGGTGCTTTGACTAACAGATTGTCTTTCTTGGTTGTCCTGCATCTTCATTGGTTTGATGTGTCGGATCAAACCAATGTAGGCTTAATTTGATTGGATGTTGTGCCAATGTGCCCACACAGAGACAGACATAATTTGTGGTTGCTGATCCGATTAAGATTCAAAATTGGTTAATTTTGAACGATCTGATTCACGGACCTAAAATGGATCCAGGACATCTTTCAAAAAACTTCAACCAGTGTGACTCAGAGATAAATACCTGGTACTGACAGAGCAGGTGACGTTTTCCAGATTCCTTGTATTTTTTGCAATATAATCAAATATAAATTAAATATGATCATACTCACCAGCAATAATTAATTTCATACTTATACAGATGACACTTTACTTTACTTTGCTGTCACTAATAGACTTTACTTTGCTGTCACTAATAGACATTGCTGTACCAATGTCTATTAGACTCTGGTGGTGCTTAAAGATAATTCGGGTCTCGTGTAATCTCAGGTCTCTAACCTGATCCATGCGGAGAAGGAAGCAGTCAATGAAGTCTCTCGGGGAACTTGGGTCCAGCTTGTCTTTGTGTTCTTGGATCTTATTTTTGGCAAACTTTCTTATGTCTTCAATGTAGCCAAAGATTGTGTGCTGACGACCTGGAAGACGCTCCATGAGCCACGGGAAGAGATTGTACATCTGTGAGGAGTAAGCAGCAGTATTGGCTCTTTCAATGTATTTTAAAGAAGCTGTGAAAAATTCAGATGAAATCTTAGGTCATCCATCAGTCTATGAGAGGAGAAATCCCTCCACCCACCGCTCCCATGGGGCTGCTGTTGAAGCGTGGAACCTCAGAAATTATCTGGAGAAGCTCCAAGAACTGCTTGTCATCATAGTTAAAGCGCTCTCCATAAACCAAGCAGCAGATTACGTTGGACACGGTGCAGCTCAGTATGAATGTGGGGTCAAAGGGTTTTCCTGCAGGAGGTCAAGAAAAACACACAACTGGGTTCCCAACAGGAACAAAACAAAGAAAAACTGCTGCATTTCTAACTGTTGCATCATTTTTCTGCTCCACAAATGTAAATTTGGCACAATTTTCACAACTTTATGAGCATGAAGAAAATACCTTGTCTCTTCAGTACAAACGTAATTTGTTCTTATCTTCACCATTCTGTCCCGGTCCCGTTTTGATAACTTGATGCAATCACCAACTATTATATACATTATATATATTATATTATATATATGAAGCTATTCATTTACTAATTGTTTTATTTCAAAGAACTTATTGGCGTCCTTTTTAAATAAGGATGAATATGCCTTGTCCAATGACTGTCCAAGCTGGGATATAAATCCCTAATCCACCAACTGGCACAAACACTCACCAGCCACTTTATTAGGCAAACCTTCAGGTCCTGGTTCCCCCTTTTGACTTCAGAACTTCCTTAATCCTTGGTCGCATAGATTCAACAAGGTACTGGAAACATTTCTCAGAAAGTTTGGTCCATGTTGACATAATAGCATCATGCAGTTGCTGCAGATTTGTCGGCTGGGTTGAGATCTGGTGACTGTGGAGGCCATTTGAGTCCAGTGAACTCATTGTCATGTTCAAGAAACCAGTCTAAGAGGATTCCAGCTTCATGACACAGCGCCTTATTCTGCTGGAAGTAGCCATCAGAATATGGTACTCTGTAGTCATAAAGGAATGGACATGGTCAGCAACAATACTCAGGTAACCTGTGGCATTGTAACCATGCTCAGTTGGTGCTAAGGGGCCTAAAGTGTTCGAAGAAAATATCACTCACACCATGACACCACCAGTCTGAACCATTGATACAAGGCAGAATGGATCCATGCTTTCATGGTGTTGACGCCAAATTCTAACCCTACCATCCGAATGTGGCAGCAGAAATGCAGACTTATCAGACCGTACAACGTTTTTCCAATCTTCTATTGTCCAGTTTTGGTGAGTCTGTGAGAATTGTAGCCTCAGTTTCCTGTTCTTAGCTGACAGCAGTGGTACCCGGTGTGGTCTTCTGCTACTGGAGTCCTTCTGCCTCCAGGTTGGATGTGTTGTGCGTTCAGAGATGCTCTTCTGCAGACCTCGGTTGGAACCAGTGGTTCTTTGAGTTTCTGTTGTTTTTCAGGTGCGACCAGTCCGGCCGTTCTCCTCTGACTTCTGGCATCAACAAGGCATCTCCGCCCACAGAACTGGGACTCACTGGATTTCCTCTTTTTCTGACCATTCTCTGTAAACCTTAGAGATGGTTGTGGGTGAAAATCCCAGTAGATCAGCAGTTTGTGAAATCCTTAGACCAGCCAGTCTGGTACCAACAACAATGTTCAAGTTCCCTTAAATCAGCTTTCTTCTCCATTCTGATGCTGGTTTGAACTGCAGCAGAACATCTTGGCTATGTCTACATGCCTAAATGCATTGAGTTGCTGCCATGTGATTGGCTAATTAGAGATTTGCATCGAGGAGCAGTTGGATAGGTGAGCCTAATAAAGTGGCCGCTGAGTGTAATTACAGTCACACAACTTTGAGCTCCATGGATTTTTGGGATTCATTCCTTTGAAATGACTAATGTGAACCAATGTGTAAAAACAGGTGTTATTTCCAGAATTGTGCGACATTTGGTCAATGCATGATGCAAAGGAAACTCTTTTAGCTCCAAAGTCCAAACTACTGCCTGATTGTTAAGTCATGTTAATGAGTTTCAAAGGCATGTCGAGTACAGAGATTACATTATCTGACAGAGAGGAAACCCCCAGAGCCTCTCCGACTCTCACCTTTGAAGGTGTTTATCTTCGCTCTTATATGTCTGCTCTCCTCCTGGATCCACTGCTCCATCCCTTTCCGTCCCATCCCAAAGTCCCGCAGCGTCGTCAGAGCGAAGCGCCGCAGCTGGCGCCAGCGTTCCCCGTTGCTGATCCCGATCCCTGTCAGGAGGAGAGTCGAGCTCAGAGACCTGCTGGACCGTAAGAGGGTCAAAGGTCAGAGTCTGGACATGTGGAGCTCCTCACCGTATCCTCTGGTAGCTCTATAGAGAAACGGCAGCGGCGCTCTCCCCACAAAGTCATCTGCTTGGTCCACCAGAGCCTCTTTGACCGCATCATAACCAACCAGGGCCACGGCCCTCTGCCAGCCCATGTAGATGGTCATCACAGGACCGTGGGTCTTACTGAGCTGAAAAACACTCATTTCAGAACATCTCCTTCATGCACATGAGAAGCTTCACGGTCAAAGTGCAGACACCACTCCCCCACCTCCACAATGGTCCTGAAGGGTCTCTTCTTGTCCAGCTGCAGCAGGTTTCCTATGAGGGGCAGTGCGGGGGGGCCCGGGGGCAAATGCTGCTTCCTGCTGTTCCTGCGGTTCAGCAGCCAGAGCAGAACCGTGGTGAGAACCACCAGGATCAGGCTGGTGGACAGGTCCATGACTACTCCTGTCTGCTCTGCAGCAGCTGCAGCTTTTATCTGCAGCTTTACAGGCGGGCGGGGCAGTGGGTCACAGGTAAACAGCACGTTTATATTTTTGCACCTTCACCTGAATATCCGGACGTGAAAGCTGCTCCGGTATTTGTTTTACTGCTTTACATAATCTGGAGCTGTGGTCTCCACATTCCTGAAAAACTTTCCTTAACTCAGATTTTCTTTCTAACTGACGAAAAACTGACGTAAATCCGCAAAGAACGAAAAAAACTGCTGGTTTTCTGCAAATGAAGTTTGCTTCTGATTTGTTACTTGATCCTAAACAGAAAAATGATCAATTCCATCTCCTTCTTTTTTATTCTCCTGCGTTTGTTTTCTCTCCGGTCTTCAGTGACTTTTCTGTGAAACCAGCACAATGTGCATGAAGCAGTTTGTGCTTCATTTAGTTTGATAGAAACCTTTATGGATGAATTTGTCCAATTATTAAAAATGTTTCTGCCTGCTGCACAATTTCTTAATGGATTTACAGAACTGGGAGTGAAAGGAAACCACACTCTGAAAATGTTAAATTGGACTTTTTCTCTGGTTGTTTTGAGAATATTTTCTGTTTTACTCTGATTTGTAGCAATTTTACATCAAAACACAGTCAAACTTTAGATTGCAGAACTTTTTCCACATATGTTTGACAGTTGGAGTCGGAGCGATTGTGTGCACACACAGACTACCAAATTGCACTCTGCGTTTGGCAACCTATGCACACAGATTACCCAACATTTTGCCATTTTAATTCTTGGTGTCTGACCCCCACAGGAAAAGTAGAACTCTCAGGTTTCTCTAGAACTAAGAAGAGTCTGGATGTGTGTACATCCTTCATTAAAATCCATTTCTTTTTTTTCCATATTTCACGGAGGGAATGTCATTTTTTCTTGTGTCCTGACTTTTTCTGAGCGGTCTGCAGAGCGATGTCTGCTGAAGCGCGAGATGACTTGAGATTAGGAGTTCTTTGATCTCCTCCACCTTGAAGCCCTTGAAACGTGACTGATCTAATACCGTCCACTGTGGGGCGACGTGGAGCCTCTTTTCATGGATTTTAGGTTCACCATGCTGTTGGGGTGATGTTGTCTGAAGGCATCATGTCTTCATAGGTCTCTTTGGTCTTCTTATTGACTTTTAACTGTGATTTCACCAAGATCTTCTGTCTTTTCTGTTTTCCTTTGAGAGATCTTTATTCTTAAATGTCATGTATGCCTTTATCTGCAATGTTTTCATATTTGTTTCTTCTTTGTTCTTCTATATAATGTCAATGGCTCTGCCCCTTTCTGCTGCTAGAATTGTCTTGGATAAGTTTCCTCATGTGTCATTTTTTTATGTGCGATCATTCCTTTAGTCAACACTCTGGTTTGAGGAGAAGAGAAACAGAAAAAGTTTTGTTTTCCTTTTTCTTTTTCACGTTTTCTTCAAATTGTGCCAAAATCTTTTTGTTTTAAATTGAAAAATAACAGGATAAATAGACAAGACAAATGTCTGTTTTAAATAAAAAGATTAAGACGGACTCTAAAGAGTGAAAAGCAGTCAGGTCCTGTTGCTGCAGGAAGGGCCCACACCATTACACTTCCACCTTTTTGCCCATGACATTACAGCTACATTTCTGTGCTACGGCCATGACTGTATGTTTCATTTTATTAAATAAAGTCACCATTTTTTTCTGTCATAAGAAACCATTAGATTTTATGATCACAAACAGAGAATAAAATAATAAAGTTGGGAGAAAAAGAGGTTTAAAAACAGGTTTATTATCAGGAGTCTTTTGTTAACAAAATACTGCTAAGCAAAGGTGAGCGTTCACGCTTTTTAAGTCTGTCACATCTGCCTGACAACAGCTGAATTCTTAAAAGAAAGAACATTTAAAATAAACAGGAAGCGACAAACAAACCGCAGGTGATTGATATGTAATTTTCCCTCAGCAGAAACAATCATTCCGCCTGAAAGGACATGTTGTAGAAGAGTCTTTACTGTCCTAAAACTAGCCGAAGACTTCTGTCACAGTTTCTCTAAAAGGTATTTTCTTTTACGCGTTTAACAGGTTTGGTCTGGATTTCAGGCTGCAGCTTTTATCATTTTACGGCCCGTATAAAGATATGAATGACCAGTGAAAGTACTACTAATACAGGTCAGTTTCTCTGAGCATTTCATTTCAAAATTCTTAAAATTAACCTTTGAAATACCCAAAAGATATTTATTCTAGCAAGTCCTGTCTATTCAAACAGAAAATACCCCCAAAAGCAAACAGAAGCAGCAGATAAAACAATGAACTGTGAAGTTTAGTCACAAGGGGCTCCATCTCACATTGACCAAACAAACCGGATTGCAAGGAGTCGACAGAAAACAACAGGCATGGCTGCAGAAACATGTCTGCTCTTTGACCTGCAGCCTGGAGAGCAGAGCGGAGTCTCTTCATGTAAACACCACCTTTATACTGCATTCCCTCTATAACACTCCTTTATGTCACTTCTGGGTCATAACAGAGAAATTGGGGTAGCTGTTAGGGGGGGCAGGTGGCATTGCTGGAATGACAAATACATTTGTAAAACAGAAAGTAGAAAGCAAACATTTATTCTGAATAATATTGATTTAGATTTTATCATTTTTATTGTGGGAGGCCATTATCTCTGTGCATAAAACACCAAACAATTACCTGATTATTGTACCGAAGGTGTTCAGAAAATTTTTAAATGTTAATATCTTTAAAAAGGAAAATGTAAAAAAAATCCTAATCTTAATTTAATTTGTGTTTCAACGATTGTTGAGGAACCACAGACAAATGAAACCAGGGAAAGTTTGTTTAACACAACTAAAACTGATGACATCATCAACATCAACACACACATGTTTAGCATGAAACAGAAAAAAAATCTTTTCTCCAAAAATATGTGCTCTTAATTTATTTCTGTCTCCAAAAAGTCCAACTTTAGCTTAAAACAACAGTTTTTCTTCTAAAAGGTTTTTTCTTTTTAAACTGATCAATTTTCTGTCATTTTTACACCTAAAAAGGGTGTACAGACTTTTTTCCACAGCAGTATTTTCCCATGAGACATTAAACATGTAACAGGCAGAGTTCAGAGGAGTCAAGATAATAAATGTGAAGCAGGAGCCAGGCTGAACACCATCATTAAAGTCATTCTTACGTTTAACAAATGTTGATGTAGATAAAGAGAAACACGTCTGACCATCAGAACGACAGTCTCTCCCCCTAAAAGGCGAATCCTCCACAGTCAAATGCATCAAAGTCAGAGTCTCCTTCGAAATCAAAGCTGTTGAAGTGGGGGGAGTCCACGTCCTGGCTGCAGGCGTGGAACGAGCCCCCGGTGGAGAGCTCGGAGAAGCCTCCCGCGCCCTGGGCGATCTCCGGCCCTCTAGTGGCGAGGGGTGAGGAGGGGCCGCAGGAGCTGATGTAGCCCAGAGCCGACGAGGCCGCCGCCCCTCCCATCAGCAGACACACGGCCCTCACGGCCCGAGCGTCTGTGCTGTTGCCATGGCGAAGACAATCCGAGACACGATGCGGTGGAGCCACGGAAACACTGCGCAGTGGCCGCCTCCCCCCGCTGGCTGCTGCAGGAATGACAGCATGAACATCAGAGGGAGCTTCAATGGTTGTTTCACCGACTACAAGCTCTGGTCCATCATGAAATCCAGATCTGAAGTGACCACCACACATCCGAAAACAACAGACTGTGGCCCTTTGAGTTACTCCCCTACAACACTTATTCTAACCATTGACTGTATATGAGAACTGGACTGATTGACTCCTCCCCCTTGGTTTTCTAATCAGGAAGTATGCGCCAGTTCCAAGAAGCCAAACTCCCATAGATTGATATATAGAGATACACAGCTGTAACTCAGTCATTCTATTGGTCAGAATAACCATTCTTGATCTTTTTTTCAACATATTCTTGCTAATCCAAAATATTTTCATGATATTTTTTCGTTATCGCAAGTTATTCAAGTCATAAACTGACCAATTAGATGCTTCACTAAAAGTAAGTGGTCTCATGCCAAACATTCAAAACTTTTGATTGACAGATTTTGTTTAGCCCACTTTCAGATAGAAACGTGACTAAAACGGACTCAGACCATTTCCTGCTTACTGACAACGTCTGGTTCCAACATGGCGGCGTCCGTATCACAAAACAATGTCAACTGGGTTGACTTCATTTGGTTGGACTAAACCATTTTCTATAAGTGACATCACACTCACTCGATACAGTTCTCAGATACAGTTATTGGTCGAAACACAAGTCAAAGCCATATTTGGGCCAAGTTGCATTTGAGAGGAAGTCCTTTTAACAGATTTCAAAGTAAAGGCCGAGATTTCAGTCAAAATTCAAAAAGACGAAAAGTGGTAGTTTTTAGGCTTGGTTATTCAAAAGTTAATGTTTTTAAAAGTTTTCTGAGTTAACTGTAGTTGAGAAATTCCTAAAGTTATAGACCCACCGGGCATGAGACGCACGTTCAAGAACGCTCTAATTGCCGGTTCTTGAATGCATGTTTAGCCTATGGTGTTCACACTAAACAAGCGGGTAGGGGCTTCTTTTTCTTTTTCTACTGTTTACTAGCGCAGTTGGAGGAGGCCTGGTGTGAAATGTAGAGAAATGTTCAAATCTTGTGAATCTTGCTCCAGATTTTTTCTTTCAGCTCTTTTCTGATATATTAAAGACTTGCTGCCATGTAATTCCGGCTGGGCAGAAACCGCAATTATAATTGTTTTCTTTCATGATGAGTTATCAAATGTTTGGCACTTCTGTGAATTAAAACAAACACCATCTATACATCACTATCTGGCTGCGCATTTAGTACGTAGAGCCTGAAAACATTTGTAAAAACCTGAGTAGCTACATTTGGACGCGAGAGTTTTGAACATGGAAAACCTCGAAACGTGCATGTTCACATAGGCTTTTCATTGGACGTGGCTGCTTGCACGCCACTTCTGATAATGTTTTAGAGTTGAGTTATGGCATGTAGACTCAAAATCTTCCTCTTGAAAAGTTTCACCATGGTAATCTGAAACACATGATCATCAGCATACATGATGACATCCATGTGTAGCATAAAATCGTTGAAGAAAAAATGTCTAACTTTACCTTAAGAAAACTTAAAAAGCTACATATTTAATTCTGTCGTCCTGATCTAACATGCTTAATGTTTCAAGGATAAAGATTTTAAACACAGAGGCCAGGACTAAACTTCAAGACGATGTCACCTGGAAAAACAAGAACCTTTAGCAACAGACTTCTCACAATCTGATACTTGTAGGATTAGTGGAACTTGATGGTTTTCTTCTTTTAGCTTTTATTTTCTTTGTTTTGATCAGGCTGTTCCGTGAATTTTTGGCTAAAAGTGTCCTGAATCGATTTTAGGTCAGTGAATCGGATCAAACAGGATTGTTATCAACCGATATCAACTTTGATTTGTATCGGTAACTACAAATTATGATGTGAATCCAATCGTTAAAATGAATCGTGACACGCCTAACTTACTCTCCTTGTGAGGTAAATTTAAAAAAATGTGTTTGTTTTACAAAAATACTTTTAACTTTCTCTGCTTCCTGCCCAGTGTCTTATTTTTCACGTCTACTTGAGTATTTCTTATTTCCAGCTTTGGGGCAATGGCTCTACAAGTCACACTTGTCATTTTTGGAGGACAGCTCAGACCTGGGACTTGGCTTCTGTCTCTGAATGAGCCTCCCCTCTCGGTGACCCGGGCCAAAGGCGGGGTGCCCTCACCCACCCTGGGTGAGCCGGGGTCCTTATCGCTCGCTGAGTCGGGCAGCGGGTCTCTGTCTGTGATGCAGGGAGTGATGCTGCGCTGTCTTTGCAGGGTTTGGGGTGACATTACGCCCTGAAAACGAGAGGACACAGGTCAGGGGGCAGACAGGGTCGCTTTTGTGTCACAGTGATGGAAAAAAACTGCCGACTCACCTCTCTCACCTTCCTGATGAGTCGCAGCCAAAGACTGGAGGGTACAGAAAAGAGAGTTTGTTCAGATTTTACAACCAACCGTGGTGGGATTGACAAAGAGGATAAAAACTGATGTCAGTGTGACAAAGCAGAGCTGCCATGTTTATGCGTGTGAACCTGCTGCCCTGAGGGGAAAACATCTGATAAGGAGTGGGGGAAAGGACCGGACTCAGACGGACCTGCAGTCGTCAGGGCTGTCTGACAGCAGCAGCAGGAATTTGTTTTGGGGCAGGATGAGGGCGAAGCAGCAGTCTCTCCTGCCCCCTGGGGGCAGCCTGGGCAGGTCCAGGATCTCTCGGCCCTCGGCCACCGACTCACAGCAGGTTTGTAGTGACACCACCTGGTCCGGAGGGGACTCCGCATCCCGACACACCAGCAGGCTGCCCTCTACTGTCAGCACCAGGTACTTCTCCTTCCACTGCTTGAACATGAAGCCGCCTGAAGAGGAAACACAGATCGGTCACAGATCCTTTCTGAAGCAGCACATTTCAAGTTCAGCAGCAAAGGTATTGAATTATAAAAGCATTCGTGCGGCTGTGATGCAGCGGTCAACCTCCGATCAGAAGATCCCTGGATCGAATCCGACCAGAACACCCAAGTGTAGAAGTGTCCTTGGGCCAGACACTGACCCCCACATTGCCTCTGGTGGAAAGTTGGCGCCAGTGTTCGGCCGCAGAGCCGCCATCAGTGACTAATACACTTTGGGCTTTCTAATGCTACGTTCATACGGGGCACGTGACTTTCCTGAACCATTGTTGAGCGTTTGGTGTTCAGACTGGTCTGTTGTACCCATACCAGCACATCTACACCACCTACCTAAGAGGCTTGGTGTGAAATGTCAAAGTGGTTTAAATCTGGTGAATCTTGGTCCAATCTTTTTCTTTCACAGATCTATTCTGATAATTCCAGCTGGGCACAAAGTGTTATTACTTGTTTCTTGTCACTACCTAATCTGAGTCCCTGGTTGGTTTAAGAGGCGGAGTCTTACAGGCGTGAGGGTGGACAGACGCTTTCATACACTAGACTCTGGAATATAAAAATCCTCAACATCAAAGCGTTTCAAACCCCATCCTCTGAGCAGAACATCATCAAAGACTCAGACAGGAAGTAAATTTCTTAAAGCTAAAGTAACGTAAAGAAAATTTATATAATCCCACCCTGTTCTACCGTAACCATTTCATTACACGATCACGGTTCATAACTTTTTGTCAGATATCTATGCCTTACCAACACATTTTCAGGTCATTAAGAATACTTAAGTATCAATAAATCACATGTCAAAGATGAAGTACTTAATAATAAATAATAAAATAGAAAAAACTCTATTTTGGATATCAACATAACACATGCAGATCAGGTATCTAAAATACATGCAGATCATTTTTCATTAGAAAAATCATGACTATGATCAGAAATAAAACAATATCAGAAAAAATAGACATAACACTGTTTCAAAAATCATCATAGCAAATGCAGATCAAGTCTCAGTTTAACCTGAAGAAAGAAAGAAAAGGAAAAATCTAATAAACTCCCTATTTATTGTACACAAAAATCCAAACGTGTCCAAAACCATAAAGCCTCTCTGCTGCAGAAACCTGCTCTGAATTCTAAACCTGATCAACATTTTTGAGCCTTTCCTTTTATCAGAGAACTGATCATTTTTTAACTCTGACAGAACGATGAGTTTATGAGTAACCAGCACACGATTAAGTTACTTTTTGATTCCACTTCTGGGTCTGTGTCCATCTTCACTGGAGACAATCCATCCATGTCTCACCTTTTCTCTCTATTTTTCCAAATCCACATGTTGGCGTTTAATCCTGGCGGTGCAGGCGGGCGTGTCGGCACGCCCCCACCCTCCAGCTACACGCGCCCCACTTCCATTATCCTCATTACACAAAGGCTGTTTGTCTGAAGCAGAAGCTCTCGTGATCTGCCCTGAAAATCTTTCTTCAAAGGGGAGATTCCTTTGCGTCTGTTGTTTGTTTTCATTTCACTTTTTTTTTCTGAAAAGTGAAATCAGACGGATTTTTATTTTATTTTATTTTTATTTTATTGACCCAGTTTCAGAGGAGCTTTAGCTGCTGGACAGATGGGCTCACATGTGACTCCACTCCAGCAAACGCATGAGATGATGGTGGAAAAAAACGAATCATAACACCAGCAGCAACAGCAGCAACAGCTGCAGCTGCAGCAGCAGCAGCAGCAGCAGCAGCAGCAGCAGCAACAGCAGCAACAGCAGCAGCAGCAGCAGCAGCAGCAACAGCAGCAGCAGCAGCAGCAGCAGCAGCAGCAGCAGCAGCAGCAGCAGCAGCAGCAGCAGCAGCAGCAGCAGCAGCAGCAGCAGCAGCAACAGCAGCAGCAGCAGCAGCAGCAGCAGCAGCATTATATCTGATTCACAGCTTTGAGGTCCAGTCTGATTTTGGCTCAACACAAATGTCTGATCAGTTTCTTCAAAAAACAAATCTGTTTAAACAGATTTAAACTCAACAAAGGGGACATTTCAACAAATTAAACCTTTCATTCTGATAAAAAACAGATGAAAAAACAGATGTTTGACCTGAACAAAAGAAGATATTGCCTTAAAGAAAATCCTTTCAATGATTTAAGTCTGTCATTCATGTTTTATGAGAAGTTACGTTCTAATAGTTGATTTTTTTAATGTTATTCCACTTTTTACCATCACGCATAAGTAGACTGATTTAATTGAAATGAATTGATCTTGACGTTCTCCTCATGTTGAAACCCTAAAGTGAGAGTTTCTGCTAAACTGATCGTTGCTTCATCTTAAATCTAAAAATACTTTGTAACAAAGAAACACCTTAGATTTTGGTGTTTAGTTGCAGTAACTCTTATAAAGCCGTTTTTAAAAATAAAGAGGCATCATCGCTGCAGAGGCCACAAAATTACCTACAGGTGGAAGAATGCGACTGCAGGACCTAAAGCCATGGCAGAAACATCCATATGTTTTATTCGTTTATGTAGACTGTGTTGAATTTTTTTTCTAAATATTTCTGTCCGAGTCACCTATAAATTCTACTTTTAGAGATGTTTCTCAGATGCAGTTATCTACACACAACTTCATGAAATCCTGCAGAGTTTTTCCAGGCTCTTCTAGCATTTGTGGAGGCACAACTTTGAAGTTCATCTCAGACTCTTCAACCTGTTGTTTTTCCCCTTAAAGTTTTTCTTTAATTTCTACTTAAAAAAAATTTTTAATTTAATTTTTTCTTAAAAGTAAAATGATGTGTATTTTACCACAAATCACCACATCCCTTTTTGACATCTACACTGATGTAATCACGGGTTATTATGAGTTAAAGTTCCACTCCAATTGTCTTTTGGTCTATATTCACAGCGTTTCCAGTGGTATTATTTAAATTATGATTATGACATTTTTATCCAAAAACCTTTGTCGTTTTCTGGAACATAGCTCCTGCAGAGCGGCATGAGTTCATTAGGAATTCACCTCTGAGTTGTGGGCGGGACCATTGGCGTGGAGCAACCAAAAACACAATTTTCATTGGTCTTTGTTTGATTTTTGCAGTTTAGTTTGTGTCTTTCGGTTTGATTTTCAGCCTCAGTAACATTTTATTTTGTAATCTCCGTCCCCTTCCTGTTTTACTTTGTAGAACCTTCTGCCTTTGTTCTGTTTTTTAATTCTTTGGTTTGATATGCGGACAATCTTCAAACATTTTCTGACTCTCAACTTAAAAGACTTTCAATATAAAAGTGCCTGGACCTGGTGCAGTTCACCACATCACCGCTAGGGGCTCATTACACTGGAAGCTCTTTTCAGCAGTGGTAAATACAGCCTATTTTTAACTACATTTCGCCATTCAGATGTTGGGCTTGTTGTTTTTTTTTAATATTCTAGATTAACATTTAAAGTAACAAATTAATTTTGTAGGTTTGGTTTGAAAACTCCCATCAGCCCATCTGAGGTCAATCCCCGTTTTGAGCTTTTAGCTGCAGGATTTCTATCCCAAAGTTCTCAAAAACATCTAAAAAAAGGATCCTTCGTAAAAACGACTTTAACGGTCAGAATATAACTGATTTGAGCTTCTAGCTCAAAGCGAGTCTGGATTTCTAAAACGTCGTCACATTCTCTCATTTTGTTAACTTTATGCCTAGAAATGTTGGTAATTTGATCGTGTAATTCAGAGGGATAAAACGCTTCGGAATCCCTCAGAAGGATGGATTTGTTTGGACTTGTTTGGTCTGTGGAGAACCAAAGTCCAGAATAAGAAGAGGTTTTGCTGAAAACACTGAAGCAGAACAGCAAAGTGACCCCACCAGAGAGGAAAAATGAGGAACAACATCTGGAGCAGCATTTTCAGGAAAAGGACTCAGAGACCAACAGAACAAAAGCAAAAGAAAACCTGCATGAAGATCACTGATGCTGAGCAACGACTACAGAAAAATAGATTACATTTAATTGTGGAAATTGAATTCAAAGCATTTTATTATTTAATGCAGATTTTCTTAATTCACTCAAACATTAAACATAATTTGGTTCAATTCGTGAAAATCAGTGATATGTAATAAAATCAATTATTTGTTTGTTTAATTGAGATAGAAGCTGGAATAATGTTCATTTTATTTAAATTAGCTTTAAAAAAGTATTTTTGTTTCTATGTTTCAAGTTTTGTTTAATTTAAAAACATTATTTGGATAAAACACAATACAACAGATGTTTGAATAAGATCCTCACCTTTTTTTTCAGGTTTCCACATTTCTAAAGAAAAAAAAACACAAACCAATACAAAAAAAAACATTTTCCAAACTTCAATTGGTGCAAATTCCTTTAAAAAAAATAAAATTAAAAAAATATCTTAAATTGTTTGTAATTGACAATTTTTCTACAAATTCTACATTTTTTTTTTTTTTTTGTCGATGTGTTATTCTGATTTCATGTGTAACTGAATTTATCAAAAACAGATTTCTAATCCAGAATTTTTATTATTTTTTGCAATTTTTTAAGAAATACACCCTTTGAAATTGAAATCTAAGTTAATCCTTTTTTTGTCATTTCTGTCCAGAAAACAAACAAAAACAGAAAATGTGCAAAACTAACATGTAAAATCTCCCATCATGCATCACTTTAAACAACAAAACTCTACTTTCCAGTGAGAACGTGTCTGCAAACTGTTAGTTTGTTCCTCAACACTCTTGGTTTTAATTTTTAACCTCACAATTCTTCGTAGAAATTTTGAATTCAGCCCCTTTTAAAAAAAATAATTTTAGAAAAATGAAAATATAGTTATATATTCTGCAGCCGGAACCTTCATTTTAAGGAACCACATTCGGTCCATCCATTGATTTCTGCCTTTTGGCTCCAGAAACAGAAGGAAATCAACAACAAACAAAGCTCCTACAAAAGCAGAAAAGCATCCCAGCATCACGCAGACGTGTTTAGGGAATCAAACGTACCGTATTTTTTGAGGAAACCTCGATGGATGCCACCGCCCGTGCTCATGTCTGCAGTCAGAAGCAGCTGGAATCGGGCGCAGGGCGAGCGATGCTGAAAATAGGCCAAGAGAGCGAGAGCTGGAGACTAATCCCCCACGATTCAGGCCTTCCCCCTGATGAGGCTGCAGCAGATGAGGTCCACATAATTACTGCAAGTTCTCCTGAACCATGGCAGATGTCCGGCATGACTTGCTGTTTTCCTGCAGCACGCCGTGAGGCTTAAGCCTCCATTTGGGCACAGTCTGCAGCATATGGAAGGTCAGGACGGTTCAGCCAAACCTGCACGGAGCGCAGCTCTGTGGCCTCGGCCGGCCTCAGGAGCAGAGCACGGATCACCTTCCGCTCGGGCCGATTTAATCTGAAGGATTAGGTTTCTTGCACAGCTGGAAGCTCGCCGTTTCAGCCCCAAGCAAGATTTTAATCTGCTCAGATGTGAGATGCGTGCGTCCAGTGAGGTTTTTACTGTTTTCCAATGTTCAATATCTGAGAGGAATTAAATGCTGCGCAGTGGAGCAAATTGTTTTTCCATCATATCTGTAATGACGTTACATAACAGGATTGATCTGAGGAGATGCTGCTGTGCTTTAGAGCTCTGCATGGGGTAAATGTGGGCTGTTGGGTCCAAATCTTCTACATGTGCGGGGGGGACACGGAGTCCACGATGGCGACGGAAGGGAAAACATCAGAAAAGCTGTGAGACGACACGACTAAAGAATGTTGGTTGCTGTTCCTCACGTCCATCAAATGAAGCAAAGGTAGTTTAATCCGTAATATGCTGAAATGCTTCAGATTATGATGTAAATGGAGAATAATTGAGTCAAATGAGCTCCTACAACATGAAAATGAAGGCTTTCAGACTGTGCAAGGAGCAAGATATTTGTTCTTGCACTATCACAAGAACCCAGCAGTGAGAACTTTGCTCTATGACACAAGGCTGCAAAAACAAATGAAATGAGATGCAAGACATTTTTTCTTTCACGTATAGATGTGAGAACTCAAACAGAGAGAACTTTGTTCTTTCACACAACCCTGCAAGAACAAATGAAGTGAGATGCGGGCCCTTGCAAGACATTTTTTCTTCCAGGTACAGATGTGAGAACACAAACAGAGAACTTTGTTCTTGCGCACAAAGCTGCAAGAACACATGGTGACATGTTTCTCTTTGCAGGACATTTCTTCTTTGACAGAGGGATAGGAGAACACAAACAGAGAGAACTAAGTTCTTTCACACAAGCCTGCAAGAATAAGCAAAGTGAGATGTTCGTCCTTGAAAATCTTTTGGTTTTTGCACAAACAGATGTGAGAATACAAACAGAGAGAACTTTGTTCTTGCACAAAAATGTTTGAGACCAGACAAAATGAGATGTTTGTCCTTGCAAGACATTTTTTCTTGCACGTATAGATGTAAGAACACAGAGAGAAGACAAGCTTCCAAGAATAAACAAATGAGATGTTTGCCTACGCAAAACATTTGTCCTTGCACATATGGATGTGAGAACAGAGAGAACTTTGTTCTTGCACACAAGGCTACTTGTCTTCCCAAGACTTTTGATCTTAAATGTAGGGCTGTGAGACGAACTTTCTGTTCATAGTGGACACTGTGTGGGATGAGTTTCTTGCTTAAGGTGTGGTCAATCCAAAAAAACGTTATTCGACGGGTTCTTAACCCAAAAAATGAAACCCTCCTTTCAAACTTCTGTTATTTATCATCATGCAACATTTTCATACAAAAGCACATTTGGTTCACTGTTAAAGGTACATTTTAGAAAATAAAACATAAAAAGGACAACTGTCTGTTGTGGAACTGTTTCTCTGACCAAAGAAGAACCCGAAAATCCCGGTTTGATCATCCAGAGAAAGCATATTTGTGGACATTTATGTTCACACATACTGTATATTTGAGTTTACCTCTAATGTAAGTTCATTAGAGCAGCATTATAACCAAACAGTGAACTGTAAACCACTGAGGTCAAAGGAGCAGGAATGGAGAAGACCTTCCTGTTCAGGTGATGTGGTCCTGGGATGACTGCAAGATGGGACAAATTCATAGAGAATGGAAAAAAAGTCCGGAATGGAGTGGGGAGAAGTGAGGAGTCCAGCAGTTGACTGATGTTTCTGACATGCGTGCAGTGCGAAGACTGACCAGCAGAGGGCAGAAGAGCGCCGCTGTGACCCGAGTAGGATCTGCACAGGTGTCTGCAGCTCCGGATCCTGCAGCCGTTTGCCTCTCTAGTCTTCCTTCAGGAGGATGTTCTGAGGATGACCTGCTTCACAGAAGCTCCCACTTACAGCTGTGGGTGTCGCGAGGGTCCTCTGCTGCCACAGCCATCTCTCACACAGGTGTGTGCAGCTATGTGGGCGGGACTCTCAGCGCACCTGGATTTCATCTCCACTCACAGCCCTGTTGCGTTGTAAAGCCACGCGTAAAGTTTGGCACAGACTTCTTTTTCTCAGACGCTCTTTTAGATTTAATCCCAAGGTCCTGCATTTGAATTCTCCCCCCTGTCCAGACCCGAAAACTGCGCGTTTCGGGTGCCCCTCCCTGCCCGTGTCTCCCCACTGCAGTCTGAAAGCGGAGCTGACACAAAGGGCCCTTTCTCAGCCCCGCTGGGAGCGCGGCTCTTAAAGGGCCAGAAGAGCCGCAGCCTCAGCAGACAGACACGCAGATCAGTCACCTCCACGCAGACATCAAAGCGCGCAGCAGCGCGGCGCAGATGCGCATCTGCAGACGCTTTTATTTAGACTGCAGCTGATAAAAGTCCAGATTGTTTTGGCTGAAAACCCACAGCGCCAGCGGCGCGTAAATGTCATAAATGAGAGTCTGAAGGGAAAAGTTTGAGGAAGCAGCAGAACTTCAGTTCAGCAGCTGATCTGACAGTTTTTTGGTTGTTGATGAAATCACCAGAGTCCTGAAAGAAACGCGTCTTTGCGCGTCATGAATGCGCGAACGAGGGGCCGCGCACAGACAGCCGGGGGTTCACAAGCTCTCAGAGAGAAGGAGGGAGACTGAAGAGGAGGAGGAGGAGAAGTGAGAGGGGAGGAGGGAAAGACTGAGTTGAGGAATTTCAATCCTGTTAGAAGGGGGAGAGGGGGAAGAAGTCAGGGGAGTGGAGAGGAACTTTGAACAACAACTTCGTGGATGTTTGCTGCGCTTTTTCTCAGGATCATCCAACAGGATTTGCGGGCTTTTAATTTTTTTTTTAGGTTTCAAGGTTTTCTCGGACCGTGTCGGTTCCACGCAGGTTCGGTTCTTGGCGCTGCTGAGATGCGGTGATGGGGTGTTTTTGCGCCACAACCGCTGTCCCCGCGCGCCTCCTCTCAGGTGATCCGCTCCCAGGAGCCATGGCGCGCAGCCTGGCTCTCCTCAGCCTTCTCCTGGCGTCCTGGGCGCCGGCGGCCGCGGCGCAGCTGTCAGGTAAGCCGCTCCTCAGCGGACATCCGGCCCAGAGGGAGGTGATTGGGTTTCCATGCGCAGGTTTCCACCTCAGCTCGTCTCCTCTTTCATGCAGATGTTTCTGTGACTGTCAGCACACTCTGTCATGTTAATATGTTCCTGGAAAAAGTTTTTCTGGAAAAACGACCCCTCCCTCCCCACCCATGTTTCCAGTTCACACTACATTAAATCCATCCTAATTCAGATTCCTGGTGATTTAGAAACTTCTTCATGTGATGAGTTTGAAAAAAATCCAATCCAGGATGTGTTCAGAAAGGTTCCTCACCTGTCAGGACGGGGGGACTAGCAGTCGAGCAGGGCAGTGATGGATGACCTGACGGGTGGAGGAGGCTGGAAAGTCTGCAGAGATGAATCTGCAGAATGGAATGAAGAGGGGCAAAGGTGCAGGCGTGAGCGGAGGGGAGGAATCCTGCAGAGAGGCAGGAGGATTTGTTGCTCAGACCCTGAGAGGAGGTTCGGCTGTTTCCATGCCAGGCGGATCCATCTCTCCCGAAGGCTGTCATGGTTCCATGTGGGACAGGAAGGAGGGAAGCGGAGCTGCTTTTGTCAAGCGCGGCGGAGAAACAAACCGAGTCAGGGGTCCGGTCTGAAAGGGCTCAGCCAGCCTCACAAAGACGTGGAAGACAAAGAGGCGGCCGGGCCTTTCAGCCGCTGCTCGCTCCCACGTTTGTTTATGAGCTGCATCAATGTGATCTGAGGATCGGGAGGGAAACTCAGGGGACTCATGGCTGTTTCCACAGCGACTGGGTGGAGGTCAAAGGTCGGCTCGAACAGACTCAACGCCCCGCCTGACAAGCTTGAGAAAATCTTCCCGAGTTGCATCCGAAGCCAAGAAAGCTTGAAGCTATTTTTGGCCTGCAGTCAGAGAAAACAGTTTACTCCTCCTGGAGTCTCTGGGATCCAGCAGAAGGATCCAGCAGATTGATTCTGCAGAAGGATCCAGTAGGAGGATCCAGCAGGAGGATCCAGCAGGAGGATCTAGCAGAATGATTCTGCAGAAGGATCCAGCAAGAGGATCCAGCAGGAGGATCTAGCAGGAGGATTCTGCAGGATTGGATGTTCATCATCAGTTTGTGCCCCCCAGCTCCCTAACAAGAGGCCTTTGTGGCGGAGCAGCGCCGACCTTCCTGCTCAGCCTCGCTATCAGCGAGAGGAACAAGATAGGCCGACTCGTTTCAAAGTCATCCAGGGGGGAGATAAACTGTGTTTCACCTGCTCTTATCGCCGCAGGGCTGCTCAGTGCCAACAAACATGAAGCAGACGCACAAACGAAGCAGGCAGAGCTGTCCCATAACTCAGCATTCTGCATGTTTCACTGACAACATAAAGATCCTGACACTTTATTTACATCAGACTTTAAAAATCCCATTCATTCCTTGGATCCATATTCACATTGAAATAGCTGAATCAATCAATCAGACTTTCCTTTTCTTTTTAAGTAAATTTTTTTACATTCTTTAGCCAAAAAACTGCTTTTCTGTTAGTTTTTATTAAAATAGTTTCTAATTTCAGTAAAGAAATTTACTTATTCATTTATTTTATGACTTAATTATCTGTACTGGGCCTTTTCAAATCATCATTTTCTATCAGCTTTTGAATCTGTTGTGTTTTATGACTTTTATCATGTAGAGGACCTTGTGGGCCATGCAGGTTGATGAAGGTTGCTCCTCAAATAAAGTGATGGATTGATGAAGAAAAATTCCACTTCAGTTTAAAAACACAACAACAGTTATTTTATATTCAAAGAAAGTTGCTTTTCAATGAAAGTTGAACCCGTAGGTTATCATCTTAAAGGCATTCTTGAAGGTGTTTATATTTGAGAAGTGAAACGTCTCCCAGAAAAGACAGAAGTCCGGTTCCCTTAGAGCGGAAAACACGCCTCGGTTGGACGACTGAGATCCTCCACAAACATGCAGGTCGACTTGTTTGAATCTGAAATCCAAAAGAATTGTGGGTACCAACATTCAGCTCGGTTAAGGAATGATGACCAACCGTTACGTTGGCATGATTTATGGCAAATCCAGGCTTGTTTTTGACTGAGTCTGAACCACAAATGTATTTTTCCCATGATGTCTTAAGTTTGCACCTAAAGCTCTTTGCTCAATCAAACCTTAAAGACCCACTCCCATGAAAAAATAACGTTTATATTTGATGTTTTTAACATGTTCTTGTTCACCGTTAATTAACGTTGGGTTGGGGGTGTGAGGGGCTGTATGCTAGCGGGAGAGCATGGAAATGGGGAGGGGACGCCCACACCTCAGAGGTGAATTTCTAATCAACCCCTGCCGCTCTGCAGAAAGTATGTTCTAGAAAACGACAGGCTTTTTTGGAATCAAAGCTAAAAAACCACTGATGATCAGAGTGGGACTTTCAGGATGGAACGCTTTGAAAGGACAATAGATTCTTCTCATACGTGAGGATCGCTTCTCACTTGAATTTTCAGAATGTTTCTAAGCTGAATCAGAGCGAATGACTAAACTCCCCGTCCATCCCTGCAAACCCAGAGCTTTACTCTCACAGGCTGCTCACACGTGACCATTCAAGACGTTTCTATACGCCTGCAGGGCTGGAGGTGACGACGATGCAGCAACAATTTGTTCCTCGTTGGATTTCAAACGTTTTTTTAAGCTGTTGCATATTTATTTTGGTGGAACAAGAATTTCAGGCACAAGTCTGCTGTCTACCTACTGCTGTTTTGTTCTGGCATTAAAAAAAAACGAGCCTTTAAGTTTTCACTTTAGAAGCTTGATCCTCACAAAAAAACAAGAGCTTTACAAATATGGTAAAAGCTCAGGATTCCATTTGTTTTTAAAATGACCTTTAATGTTTTCGGGGTCAACCTTTTCACATACAGTTTAAAATAACCCTCCTCCCTCACGAGTGTTTGTTTTTTTGTATGTTTGCTGCTGTGAAAACACAGATAAATTAAAATTTTAGATGACTTTCATTGGAACACTTAACATCAGACGGTTTTTTATTTATTTTTAAACGTACCCCCCCTCTCTGCTTTCACCCCCTCATCACAGATTTGGAGTTTGAGCAGAGTCCTGCCTCTGTGGTCACATCTCAGGACAAACCCATCGCACTGCACTGCTCCCTGACAGGAATGTGGGAGGAAGAGCAGGAACCCCCGGATGTCCTCTGGCTAAAAGACGGGATGCCGCTCGACTTTGCAGAAACCAACCAGTTTCAAATTCGCACGGGCAGCAGCAGTTGGACCGTCAGAAGCATGCTAAAGTGAGGATCAGGGCAGTGGGTTAGCTGTTGGTTTACACTGTGTCTGCTGTACAACACGCGCTCCTGAGCATGTCCCGGTGCCGAGCATGTCCAGGTGCCAAACATGTCCCGGTGAAATCGTCTTTAAATACTAGTTTCTTTGTTTTTCTAATAGAATCGAGAAGGTCCAGCTGTCAGACATGGGCTCCTACAGATGTGCTGTTCAGTCAGAAAGCGGGCGCCTCCTCTCTGAGGAGGGGGTCATCCAGCTGGAAGGTGGGTTCATGTCTTCTTAATCCTCTTCATAAGCTCCTTCTCTTCTTCATTGACCAGCGTAAGGATCATTAATTATAAAAAAAAAAAAAACTTTGGTCTGAGGCCAGGATCTATTTCAGAGCTTTTTTTAGCCTCCTGCCAAATTCTGATGTTTCTGGCGGTCCTCGGGGAAGACCTCATTTTGTATCTGTCATTTCTCACTAAACAGGCAAGACTTTCTATCTGTATGTATTTATTTATTTATTGTCTTTTTATATCTATATTTTAGCAGTTTTATCTGTTACTATTAGCCGTACATTACTGGTATTTTATTGGTATTTCCAGTATTATAGGTTTCTAAAAGTCTTCAGTCAGTTGAAGTCACGTATGAATTAGATTGGATCAATTAATGATTAATGAAATTACATTGAAATTTGTATTCATCCCCGGTCTGAACTGTGTCTGAAGGCTGCAGGTAAACCCAGTTTGGTTTGCTCCTCAGGTATTCCTCATTTCTCCGTGGAGCCTCGGCACATGTCGGTGGTGGCCAACGTCTCCTTCAGCCTGAGATGTGCGGCCCACGGACCTCCGGACCCGGTCAGGGTCATCTGGTTGCAGGACGGCGCTCCGCTCAACTCTCTGGACGATCACATGGCGTTGTCCCCCTCCACGCTCAACCTCACAGGTAACGTAAACCAGTTTAACTAGTAAGACCGTCGGGTCAGAACTGGGCTTCCAGTCCATTTCAGATTCCCCTTTTTCCCAGGTAACTTTGGGTGAAAGTGGTTTAATCCTAAACAGGAGTCCACTCTTTCCCTTTGAAGACTGATTCTTAAATGTTCTTTAACAAACTAAAACCCAAATACTGATTAATGATGATCAGTTAACCTTTTCTACTTTACAGATTAAGCCAGTTCAGATCAAATCCCCTCTTTAATATCAATGGGACCAAAATGGCAGAAAAACAAAAATCTGCTGGTTTTCGATTTTCCGTCCAAGTTTATCCAACAGCGTTAAACTAAAAGTGACTGAAGTTATTTTCCTGAAGGCTAAGGCTGAAGAACATCAGCTTTAGTCATACATATTCTAAATCCCATTAGATTTTAAATGAAACTTGTCCTTATAATGTCTAAAACGTTTTTTTTCCTTAAGATGTCATAACTTTGCTTTATCTTAAACACTATTTTTGGGTGTTTTGGTGCAAAAATGCATAATTCATACCATAAATGACCATGCGATGAGGTGGAAACCTGAAGTTTTATGAAATGTTTTAAATACACATGAATGCGGCCTATTGGATTGAAGCAGGAAGTCAGCGCAGAGACCTCAACAGCGCCGTGACATGAGCCCATCTTTTGGGCTGTGTGTGGTCCTCTCTAGAAGTCTGCAGACTGTTGGTCCTGCTGAAGTTCATTGCATTAAAGTAATCAGGCCAAGAGTTGATATATGGAGGAAGAAAGGGGTCGGGTTGCATAAAGAGAAAGATTCTTCTCAGTGTTTCTACGGACAAACCTGCATTCTGAGAAGGTTTGTCCGCTGGTCAATAAAGATGAGCTCCATATTTCTAGCAGAATTTGTGGGGCTGATGTTAAAGGTTCTGAGCTGATGGGGAGGCTGTGCTGAAGGGACCGGCAGGAACGACTGGGGCTGATCGGTGTGAATATGTTTTTTGTCTGTAAGATGAGCAGAGATGAGTGTAAACTCTGTCATGGTGGAAAAGAGAGGAAACAGAGTCATTAACAGATGAAAAACAAGAAAAAGATGTGAGTGAAAGATGGAGCTCAGAGATACAGGCGGAAAAGAGAAGGGGGCCTAGGACATAACTCTGTGGAACACCGCTGGAGATGCAGTGACAGTTTGATTCCTTCCTGCCAGGACAAACGTGTACCAGTTAGGAATTCTGGTTTTAATATAACCTTAATGGATTTAATTACCCTCAGCATGTGAAAAATGTTCAAACCTGTACAGGGCACACAGGTGACCCACAGGGAACATAAAAGCCGTCGTAGCTTCCAAAACTTTCTGTTCTTTTGAACGCTGACGCTGAAACGCTTCCAACGCCTGTGATGGCCGGGATGCTTGTAGAACGCTGTGTTGAATGTTTGGTAAATCGTTGTTGCTTAGTTTGGTATAAAATGGTGACAACGCTTGAACACCTCTTTAAGCAACGCTTTGTCATAGCCTGTCATGTAAACAACACAAATGCAAATACTTCAGTTAAAACATACATCAATGGCTATTATCCCTCCTTTTCTCGCAGCGGAGCGTTTTCAAAGGAACAGACATGTCGCCACTATAGTTGTAAACCGTAGTGAGAAAGAGCCCATTTCTGCAGGCGTGCTGCATGCAACAGGTCAGAGTGAACACGTATGTAACACGTTAGTGAGACACAGGCATGTTGTATAGACTTTTCTTTTTTTAAATACCCCCAAATCCTGTGCACCTGTGTGTGCAACCCTTACCGTCTGACAGCATCACACGTACCTCATAAGTATGAGGGGCCGTATAAGACATTATTTATTCTGAACCATTCACATTCATACATTCTTGCTCTCACTGTCATATATACTCTCTTTCGCATACATATATTCTCTTACGCATCCATATATTCTCTCTCTCACATTCATACATTCTTGCTCTCACAGTCATATATACTCTCTTTCGCATACATATATTCTCTTACGCATCCATATATTCTCTCTCTCACATTCATACATTCTTGCTCTCACAGTCATATATACTCTCTTTCGCATACATATATTCTCACTTGCACATCCATATATTCTCTCTCTCGCATGCATATATATTACTTTACACATACATACATTCTCACTCTCATTGTCACTCTTAAAAAAGAATGTATGTATGTGAAAGACAAGTATATATGAACGTGTGAGGAAGAGTTTATATGTGTGTGTGAGAGAGGAGTATGCATGAAACGGAAGTTACTTTGCATGAAAAGGAAGGCACTTTGAATGAAAAGGAAGGCACTTTGCATGAAACGGAAGGCAGATGATTTCTCGTGCTCTGATTGGACGAGAGGCCGCCACCTCCCATTTTGAACAGACGCTAACACGAACCAATAAGAAGGCCATCGGAACCTTAAGAAATATTTTATCTTCACCTCAAGTGGTCACAAATCTGTCTGCATCTCTAGAGACACAAAGGAATGTCTCAAATACCAATAATGGTAATAGAAGTGCCACCGAAACAGAAAATCCGTATCCACCTTATTCCTAGCCCCCATGAGCCTTTGCGTGAATTATGGGCGACACTTCCTGTAGACGCTGGAACACGCATTTACATTAAAACAAATTCCTCTTGTTTTCGATCCATAACTACATATAAATGTGGGAAAACCAGCTGTCATTTCTTAAAAAAGGCAACGGTGAGGTGGAGATGAAATATTTGTTAAGGTTCCGATGGCTGCAGGACCCCCGTGGCTACTTCTTGCCGGTTCGTTTTTAAAAAAAAATAAACTTTATTAACAATATCTTGCACATACAAAATACCAAACACAAAACTCCACTGTGTGCAAAATACAATCTTCACGTTCGCCATGAGAATGAACAAAAAAAACATAATGATAACCATGTAAAACAGGTTATGCAAAAAGAAAACAAAAATAATAAGGCAAAGGAATCTGTTAAAGTTTCAGGAGAGACCATGTTTCAACTGTTCTGACAGCTTTTTTGTTAGTGGAAGATTTAATACTGTTCACATACAAAACCATTTCTTTCTGAAAAACATAAAACACGTTTTTTTTGTTGGCATATTTACACTTGTGTATAAAGTATTTAGCCATAATTATAAGTAATTTAACTACATATATTTTTTCTGCATTAAGTTTTTCTTGTTTAAAATATCCAAAAATAATATGCTCGTAAAATAATCTATAATCTTCACATAGATGAGTTCTTATAAAATGTATCACATCTTTCCAAAATAGTTGAGTGAAAGAGCAAAACCAAAAAAGATGAGGCACAGTTTCTGGTGAGGAATGACAGAATGAACAGTTTATGTCCAGATCTTTTTTAAACTTAGTAAAGAAATGTTTCACTGGATAAAATTTGTGAAGAATTTTGAAAGAAATTTCTCTGATTTTATTGGTGATGAAATACTTTTGTGGCAGGGTCCAAACCTTTTCCCACTGAATTCTACATCCAAAGCTGTTCCAGTATGAGATAACATACGGTTTTGTGGCAATCTCATTTTGAAACAGAGAACGGATACTTTGATTATTCCTGCTAGCTGAAAAACATACCTTTCCACACCACAAGTCTGTTAATTTGGGATTTCTTGCTGGTTCATGTTAGCGTCTGCACTGTAATCCCTAGCGAGTTGACTGAACTTAAAAATTATTGTGTAACAGATTACGCAACAGTTAAGTTATATTATTAAAACTTTTAAGTTAACATTTATTAAAATTCATATTGTCAGTTGGCTTACATTTGTATTATTTCATATAAAAAATATTAAGATTCCTCAATTTATAAAAGAGAGATTATTTACTTAAAGTTTTTAATATTTTCCAACTAAAAAACGCTTTAACTAACTATATTTTTATAATATTACTCAACTCATAAAATATGTAAAATTCACTCAAATGCTTTATAAATTCTTTAACTCATTAAATGTGTAGCATTGAAAATATTTAAAATTCTTCAGCTTAAAATGTATTCTAAACAGAGATATTGATACTGCCCCACTACATTTTAAAGGCTAACATTGATAAAAACCAACAAACGTGAAGGCCACACAATAGTGATTGCTTAATACACTTTTTTTAATTGCTCTTTAAAAAAAAAGCACAAATATCAAGAAGATGAAGAAACAATCAGTGAAATAAAACTGCATTATAAGAGTGCCACACAACATATTGACAAAAAGAGTTGGTTTTGTATTTTACGGCAGAAAAAGCAAATGATCACAACAAAACACATTAGTTACATAACATTTAACCAACAAATAGTCCATTCTGGAAGACTCACTCAACGAAACATTCTCCCGTGTCAATAAACGTCCTTTCAGTGGTTTGCTGTCCTCAAGGCTCAAGACAGCATTCTGAATAAATATGAAGGCAAGTTCAAGTTTTTTGGGGTGCTGTAGGTCCAGAGCATAGATGTCCCCAAAGAGTTAGAAGAGATTAGTCAGCCAGATCTGTGGGACCACTGACGGCAGCATCAGGAGCGTCACCACGACAACTGAGAAGATACCCACAGAAGTGTCTGTGAGGTCTGGTATTCTGGAAAATACAAAACAAAAAACACAGATGAGTTCAGACCCTCAAAGATATTCATCACACTAATGTCCAAAACTGACATTCCTGCCATCTGTCAATAGGAATCTTTTCATGCTAACATTCTGTTAGCTTTTAATCAACTGGCTATGATGTTTTAAGGACCAACTCCAATTAAAATTGTGTTTTTAAAAAGTTCTTTAGCATTTTTCTGAAGGAGGACATTTATAAAATAATTTAAGACTAAAGATTCATTTTTCTTTATTCAAATAATGATGGATCAGGAGCAGAAAAGGTAAACGAAAAGGTTCCCGCGCCATCCAATCAGGAGTCCCTGATGTTCGCCTTTCATCTTCCGTCTCAGTTTTAAAACCATTTAAAAATATCACTCAGTTTACAAACTACAAACAATTGCCCTATTTATTATGTCACTCAATAAAATCTCAATCAATATTAAAGGATTAGTGAAAACCATTGACAGGGAGTCGTGTGCACTTACTGTACAGGTCTTGAAGAAGTTGGAGGCATCTTCATGCAGATAAACAGGAAGTGCAAGGAGGACAAGTGCCCGTCTCATGTTCACGTCACGCTGGTCCTAAAAGAATAAAAAGAAATATCCATTACCTTTGAAGCAAATGCAGAGCAAACACTTCCATTATTTATTTAAGGAACTTTAAGAAATAATAAAATGATACCTTTTCTAGATGTCTATTTCTAGTAAGAGGACAATACAGTGTTTATGTCATGATCCACTTCAGGTCAAAGACCCAAAGTCATTTTTAAGGCAAGTTACACCGTGGCTTCTTACAGCTGTTTACAAATGATTTGTTATCCGTTTTTGAATTATGCACATTAGAAATTCACCTGGAGGTCATAAATCCTAACCAAGCTGGCCAGTTCCTGTCTGTTTTGGTGGACTTAGTCTCAGAAAAGGGCAGCTTTAAGTTACACAAACATGTAAAAACTGCACAATTTCCTCTGACTGCATCTACTCTACATAAATCCATTTCAGATCTTGACAGATGAGTTTTCATGGTTTCAAATGATGGAATGGTGCTAATGCAACATCATTTTATTATTGTAATATACTGTCATAAAGACATGACAATATTCCAAAGTGTCTCCACATACATGGCAGTGGAAACACTTTGGAATATTGGCTATGTAGTACTGCAGTATTATATGTAGTACTGCATAGTGCCAAAGTAACAGAACACAACTTGCACCTCCATTCCATTGTGCCACCTTCAGCCTGCAATCTAAATATGTTTAGTTCAAATGTAAATAATTTCAGCTCTATTTAGACCTTTGGCTAGTTAAAATGTGCATAAATGTTTCCATGCTGCCGTATAAATCTAATAATGGTAATAGTTCAGGATGAATATATTAAATAAGTATAAAACTCACCCACTGACACCTCTTTTCTGGTGAAATGGTGACTTTCTGGTGAACTTTCTGAAGTTCAGTTTCTGAAGTTCAGTATCTGAAAAAGTCCAAAAGAGATTTTTCAATGTTAAAAAATGTTTCAATTATATTCTGATCAAAAAACATTTATTGCACTACACAACCTATTGCATTTTTTGTTTTTTTAAAATAGCTCTAGACAAATAACTGAGACAAGTTACCTCGCTGGCCTTGGCGTCTACCTGGAGGTGAAACACTGAACACTGTAGTTCGGTACCTGAACACAACACGAGCACGTTGATTAATTTATTTTTACAAAAACCTTTTTTATAACGGAGATCAGTGATTTATAAAAGCTTAAAGCTGCATTCAAAACCCAATGCTTCCATGTAGCAACCAGGCTTAAAACTGTTGGCGGTAGCTCCTCCCACACAACCGTTAGAGGCTTTCAGTGACATTTTTGGACAAATGTCCAGCAGCAAACTTTAGCCACAGACAGAGGCCTCCAACGCGAATTTCACACGCGGATCACGTTTAGTGTGATTGCAGCATAACAGATCATTTCTACCTCTGAAAAAAAAAAAACCTCATCACTGTCGTAACTTACGGGCAGAAATGCATTTTGGGTTTGGCTCGCCATACGTCTGCTATGACAAACTAATCATGTATACATTTCCACATTAATCTCTAAAACAATCATAACACACATATGTTTAAACAACAGTAAACCACATTTACGGTAGTATAAGAGCATTTTTAAAGCATTCATTCATAAACCATGAACGATACTTACCAAATTAAATCAGGGCTGAAGACAAGACGGCACCATCAGCGATGAGGCGGATGGAAAAAAAACCCGAGGTTGGGGCGTCTTGAAGCGGGACGAAATCGCAACGCTTTGCAGAATAATAAAATGCTCGACTTTCAATTTCAAACGTCGCATACTCGCATTCGGCAAATCCAACATGGCCACCTGAGCTAACGTGGAGAAAACGAAAGACCCTCCCACCAGTACGTGATGACGTCATAACGCTACTTCACGGATCTTAAAATTTTTGAGTGCTAGATACAAATAAGCTTTAAAATATTTAGCACTGTTAAGTTAAATTTGAAAAAATCTTGATAGAGCTTAATACTTTATAGTTGAATCAACTACAAAATGACATTTAAGTTGTGTAACCTTAATAGTTATGAGTCAGTACAAGTGATAGGGTTTAAGTGTGTTCAAAATGGGAGGTGGCGGCCTCTCGTCCAATCAGAGCACGAGAAATCATCTGCCTTCCGTTTCATGCAAAGTGCCTTCCTTTTCATTCAAAGTGCCTTCCTTTTCATCCAAAGTCACTTCCGTTTCATGCATACTCCTCTCTCACACACATATAAACTCTTCCTCACACGTTCATATATACTTGTCTTTCACATACATACATTCTTTTTTAAGAGTGACAATGAGAGTGAGAATGTATGTATGTGTAAAGTAATATATATGCATGCGAGAGAGAGAATATATGAATGTGCAAGTGAGAATATTTGTATGCGAAAGAGAGTATATATGACTGTGAGAGCAAGAATGTATGAATGTGAGAGAGAGAATATATGGATGCGTAAGAGAATATATGTATGCGAAAGAGAGTATATATGACTGTGAGAGCAAGAATGTATGAATGTGAATGGTTCAGAATAAATAATGTCTTATACGGCCCCTCATACATAAGTGCAAACAACTTCTGTTAGCACAACAAATACTCTGTGATACACTTAGCCACATCCACGACAATGGTACGTTCCATTTTCATGATTTTGGTCATGCGAGCCTCAAGGGAAATGCAAGACACACCTGCGCCCCCCTTAACATGCAGCCGCTCCTCTCTACGACCCTCTTCGGACCTGGACATCCCAAAAACCTGCAGATCCCGTCAACCCCCCGTACGGGTACTGCGATTCAAGTTTTACTCAGTAGTTTGTGGTATTTAATAAACCAGTAGGTTATAAAAATATTTCATTTCATATGTTAGAAACTGTACCTGATTCATGTGTGGAAAACCTTGCAGAGCGTCAAAGTTTCACCGAATAATAATAAATGTCAGCTAAAGATGACGTTAATTAAAACTAAAAAAACATCTGTATTCCAACGGAGGAGGTTTCAGAGGTCTAGTTTGGCCTGTTTAAGTTCACAGAGTTTAGATGATGGGTGAGGCTGCGGGACGAGTTTAAAGTCGAGCTTGGGAATGTTTTTTGTTGAGGAACTTGTAAATCCTCAACTCTAATGGTACATAAAGTGAGTGTGGGGCTGTGACTGCTAATTGTTCTCCATCTCAAAGACTTCCAAATGCTTGCTTTTTGGCGCAGGCTTGTTACCCCCCCCCCCCCCCCCCCCATTGGGGCGCTGGGTCGGCGCGTTGCCAGGAGATCTTTGCGGTTGTGTTGTAAAAGCAGATCACAGGAGGGACAACAGGGAGATGAAAAGCTAAGGCACAGAGATTAAGGAGGTAGAGGAGGAACAGGAGATGGCAGGCATGTGTGGAGTCCGGCGGCAGAAAGGACGGGCTGAGTCAGACGGAAGGAGGACGCACATGGCGTCCACTGACTCATCTGAGCGAGCTGCCTGATGTTGACCAGGACCTGTTTGACAGTATCCCACACTCACATGTTTGGAATGGGCAGCTGCTCTGGTAAACCACACTTAAACCAGTCAAACACAGAAATAGTCTTTCAAAAAGTCCATAAAGAGAAATGGCATGAAGGCCATTTCTCTTTGGAGAAATAAAGGAGACACAGACGCCTTTTAGGGTTGAGGTGGTTCAGAGGAGCCTCCTCTTTGTCTTGAGCGTGTTTACGTACCGCACTGAAGTAAAGCCTTGATCCAGACTCATCCGTTTCCAAGACCTTCATCCGAAAATGGGACAGTTTTCCATGGAGGTGGTTTTTTTATGGAAACTGGCAGCTCATTTTTAGTCCTGTTCTGAACTTTTTTAGAAGAAAAGCATCTATTGAGGACAAGAGAATAGAATTCACGTTTGTGATCAGCTGGTTATTGAGCGATTGGTTTGTTTTAAAGAAAAAAGGTTTCTTACCTGGTGCTCTGTGGCGGTCCTCTCCAACTCACCGACTTCATCTCCGTTCCCGGTCACTGCGTGCGCGTATGACCGGGGGTTCGAGCGTTGGCGTTGAGTTTGGAGTCCTGATCTTGGTCATCCAGTTGTTCCTTGAGTTCTTTCAGAGTTCGTTCAGAGCTTCTTCAGCACATGCACCAGTTTAGATTGACTGGATCTTCATAGTTCTCACTTCCTCTGTTAGAAATTCTATTGATCTCTTGAGGTCTTAGACGTCAACATTTGCTGGGCTTTGAAAATCCTTTTAAAAAAAACTGCCTGGACTTATGACCTGGACTTGAAATTTGTCCAAAGTTTTGCTGTAGACTAGTTTTAAAATTACAGTAAGTCTCTTTGTGGCTTTCTTACAGTACCGATCATAGACGCAGAATAACTGTTTTTGCCGTCCATGATGCTTTAGTACCAACGGCCCTTGCCGCTGGCTACAGGATGTCTGCGGGGGAAAACTTGTTCGGGGCAGACAAATGCTCAAAATATCAAGATTCTAGGCCACTCATTGAACCCGTAGAGCCATAATATCCGTGCACATTTTGTGTACGGACATACTGCAGATTCTTAGCGAACACTTAACCCTTGTGCTATCTTAGATGACCCCACCCTTATATTGACGTGTTCTCCCTACTATGACAAAGGTGGATAAGGGTGGAGAGATTTCCTGTAATCCATGGACACCAGTGAAGATCACAAATCATTGAAGAACAAAGGTTCAGAGCACTGTCTAGTGGGTCTAGATGACCCAACGTTAAAGTGCCTAGGATAGCACAAGGGTTACACGACTTGTAAGGGTGAAGTAGGAGAGACGTAGGGGTGTTGTACGGATTTTTCTGCGCTCTGCGCAAGGAGCCTGTTTCACGATACGCTCACCACACGCACAACAATGGTACGTTCCATTTTCATGACATCCCTTGAGGTGGCCGTACGAGCCTTAAGGAAACTGCAAGACACACCTGCGCTCCTCTTAGGATGGGGCTGCTCTTCTCTACCGCCCCCCACGGACCCGGACAACCCCAAAACTGACAGCACCCCTTGTACGGGTGACTAAAGCTTTAAAGTAGTATGATAAAATAAGTTGTCCTTTAATGAAGTTAGTATTCCTTCATTAATGCAACAGAAGCACCAACCCTGTTAGCCAACACTGCGAGGGAACCGATCCAATGTTTGCTGCTGCTGATGCCGATAATGAGGATGAGGAGGATGATGACAGAGTTTTTTTGCGGTCTGCTGGTAGGGAAGCACAAAACAGAAGAGCATGTGTCGCAACCTACGGAGGGCTTGACGAGCGCTTGCCAACGCAGCTAATGGTCATCTCTCACCCCTTCCTCCTTCTGCTCTTCCTCTCTGACTTCAACCAACGGAGACCGCACTCCCTCCTCTTCATCCAGCCACAGAACAATGGATGCATGGTGCCGCTGGTGCAGGACGGCACACTGTGTTCGTCTGTGCGAGTCTGGGTTTCATGGCTACTTAGCAAAGTTGGGGTGTCGGAGGCTGGAAGTCACGTGTTTGGGTGTGCGTGTTTGCCAGAGAGATGTTTGGAGGGGATGAGTCACTTTGTGAGGATTCATTCTGCGCTGGAAGTCAGTCTGAGTCACGTTAAGAGGCGCTGCCAGTTCTCCCCTTTAGCCCTAAATCACAGTCTAGTTCTGATGGAGAAAAAAACACAAAGCATTTTGGATTTGTTTTTTACCTCCACAAAAAATAGATTTGTCGGATTTTGACGCAGCTGATGCAACAAATAATCAGGACAAGGAAGAGGAAGTAAAAACGGATCCTAAAAGTCCCCCTCTGATCATCTTTTGATCTGTTTTCAAAGTGATCTTTTAGTTCCAATTATGCAGCTTTTAGCCCAAATCAGAAAAGCTGTGTCGTTCTCTCGGACATAGTTTCTGCAGAGCGCAAGGAGTTCATTAGAAAATGGGTATGCCTGCCCCCATTTCCCATCATCCCTTTGTTTACACTCTCTCCCGCTACCTTACAGCCCCCAACAGCAGCAATATCACAGCTGATTCCTGATTCCCCACAATTTGAATTATCATAGGAGTGGGTTTAGCCCATTGCTCACGATTGAGTACAAATTTGAAGAAAACTAGGCTTAAAATTGTATTTCTGAGTGTATCTTTTTTCAGGTCGCTGTGAATCAGGAGCGGCTTGTAATTGTCATAGAAGTTACTTCACACACAGGCTCCCTGCTCCGCTCCATTCTGATCATCCACTTACTGACAAATGGATCCATTAAAGTCTTTGTTTTCCTCGTCTGAGCTGGACTCTGGATCAGAACCGTACGACTGGATAGCTACGATATGCTCGTCATTTTTGTTGCACCGCTAATGCTAGGTTGGGGTTGTGAGGGACTCTAAGTGTGAGTGTAAGAGTGTAAATGAAGGGGATGATGGGAAGAGGGGGGGCTAACTTTGTGCCAAAAGAAAACTGCCGCCCTGTAGAAACTATGTCCAAGAAAAACAACACAGGTTTTTGGATTTAGGCTAAAAACGGCATAATTGTAATAGCACTATGATTATATAGACTCTTGGAAAAAGATCTGAAGATGATCGGGGTGGGACTTTAAGGAGCTTTTACATGTCTTATTTGCTGACAGACACAAAGCCATTACGTATGAAAATGTGCTTTCACTTCACTTTCCTCCTGCCAAGGAACAACGCAATGTTGTTTTATATGGAAACTATTATCCTGCCATTGCTCTTTCAGCGCGATTCACCTCAACATGATTCATCTCCGTGCACCAAGCAAAGGACTGTGATTTGGAGAGGTCTTTCTTAAACCTTTCCTCTTCTCATCCAGGTCTGAACAGAACCAGCACCTTTTCCTGTGAGGCCCACAACAGCAAAGGCGTGAGCACCTCAAAATCCGGCACCATCACGGGTAGGTGTGAAGCCTCGGGGGCACGAGCCCCTCTGGGGTCTCTCTACTGACGGTTTGTTTGCCCTCTGCGTCTTCCAGTTCTGCCATCGCCGCCGCAGAACGTGAGCGCCGTGGAGACCAATCAGACCGCGCTGCGTTTATCCTGGCAGCCCGGTTTTGGAGGCGACTACCCGATTGTTCGCTGCTCTGTTCAGGTGAGGGGTGAAGGTCAGCTGATCGGCTGCCTCATTAACCGAAGGAGGCCCAGTTTTCCCTCCGAAAGGCCCTCCCCGGCTCATTCAGGCTCCGCAGGATCGGGTTTCACTCTGGGAAAGTGGCCTCCCGGCCTAATCTGGTGTAGCTCCACTCCCTCCCGCTGTTGTGGCTGAAAGGAGGAACCTTTTTCAGGGGAAACAGGGAGCCATGCAGCACCACCCCGAAACGTCTGCTTCTAATAAAGCTGCCCCCCCCCCCCCCCCCTACACCACCTCCCCACAGGGTAACAAGACAAGGGGCCCAGGCTCAGCAGAATGGGGCAAATATCTGGATTGGACCCTTCATTGTGTGTCGATGCAGAGAAAGTGAGTGAGAGCAAACAGGTTCCTGCTGCTGCAGCTGAACTGTGACTCAGGCCCGATGAGGAGTCCTGGACTTTTAGGCTGCGCGGTGACTCACCCTATTCCACACCACTTCCTATTAGCTTGAATCACGCCACGAGCAAAAACAAAACCCGCCCAACCCGACCCATCAGCAGCAGCTCCCGCACCAACCTGTTTGTGCTCCCCCACCCCAATGCTCAGCGGAACAATGAGGCAGACCGGCGGCTTTCATGTGGCTTTCATTCTGCTGCCGTGAGGATTTTCTTTCCTCTTTACGAGCGTTTGCCGCTGAGACTTTGCAGAGGCAGCAGCTTTCTGCCTCCGATGGTTTGTTTTGTTTTCGTGCTTCCCGCTGAGCCACGGTCACGTTCAAACACAGCCACGACTCAGCAGATGTGGTGACATTTCTGTGGAGAAAAATGGAAGAAGAAGAAAAACGTTTACGCAACGACATTATGGATGCTTAGTGAAAGAATGTTGTCTGGTAACACCAGAGCAAAGCAAAGGGCTTAACATAAAACACTAAAGGAAAGATTTAGTAGAAGTATTAAAGGAAACACTTAAGGAAAGTTAAAAAGAACTGAATTTAAAGTAAAGAGCGGATGTGTAAAATTAATCAAATGCAGCAAAGAACAGGTGGATTTAAATGTGTTCCAGCTGATCTAAGGCTCCGTACACATGAGAACGTTAGTGTACGGTGTTCACAATGGACTCTTGCCCAATACCTGTAAGTGTACCGGCAGTTGGAAGAGTCTTGGTGCAGAAGTCAAAGTGTGAAAGCCTAGGTGTGGTAGTTTTCCATCTGGGCACGAATAGCAGTTATTCATTTCTCCTCTGCTGATAAATGGTCAAACGTTTGGCACTTGTGTATTTTCAAAAAGACGCTACTCATACCTCAGGATGGAATCAGAGTCCCTGATTGGTCAAAGTTCCACAAAAAACAAAAACTTGTGTAGCATGGGAGCTTTGAATGCAGAAGCCCTAAAAGCTTGTTTACATCGGCCGATTCCCAATTGGTTCCTTTCCTCTACGGCTTCTCCACGCCGCTACATCTGTCCCGCCACTATTGATGACGTGTCCGGTCATCTACGTTCGCGCGTAGCTGGGAATGCTTGGAAAATACATAATATTGTTTTTATAGCAATAAAAGGTCATGCTAAAGCAAAAACTCAATGCTTACATTTAAATGTAAACTTCTGTGCTTCAGAGCCCCGTGAAGAAATGCGTTTCTCCTCCTCGCCACGGAACAGCCGAGGCAGAGGGATACCGGGCCCAAAGCCGCTGGGGGAATTTGGATTCGGCCGTAGACTAATCATCGGAAGCGGTCGCTAAAACGTCTTTGGTTTTGGTTCTAAAGCTAAAACCCTTATATTTACACATCACAACGCTATTTTTTTAAGTCCGTTCTCAGGTTCTACATACAAACCGGGAATCATTGAACAGACAACAGCTAGAACACCAAACATCTGACCTGTGTTTCACTTCCACATTTCTCAGATTTTGATTCAAAAATCTGATTTTTTCTGTTATAAATGACTGAAACTGAGCAAATGAGACTTTTGTTCATTAAAAATTGTAGATTCTTCTAAGATGTCGTTGGAAAAACTTCCACAGAAGTCAATTTCATTCCAGAAAAATGGATTTAGCATCCTTTAACTGTAAATAAAAACCCATTGAATTGAATTTCAAGCCCCGCCCTCCTGTGCTCTCAATACTGAATACTAAAAGCTTCTATCTGACCGTTTCAGGCCAAGCGGTCAGCAAAGTCCTTCCCGGAGAGCCCAGACCAGATGATCCTCAACCAGAACGTCCACATCCCAGCTGCCACCGTCCTGATGGAGGAGCTGGAGCCCCACAGCCTGTACGCCGCCAGGGTGGCCTGTCAGAGCAGCCAGGGCCTGTCGGAGTGGTCGCCATGGGTGGAGCTGCAGACCGCAGAAGGAGGTGAGGCATGCGTGCCCTGAAATGCCCACTCAGAAGCTCAGACATGACAACACAACCAACAGATTATTGTGTTTTTTTTAATGCTTTCTGCAGATAAATTGAAAAACTTTTACAAACATGTCAGCGTTCTGAAATGAGGGCAGGAGTTTTCATTTTCTGTTCCGTGATGCTCACTTTTAGGATGGAAAAATGTTGCTGTGAGCAGACTATAAAACACGCAATGAAAGATTAAACACTTTTGCTCCTACTGTGCAAAAAAACAATGCTAAAAAACAGGCCAATAGTATTTAAAGTCTTAGTCTAAGAAAACAGACCAATAAAATCCCCCCAAAAGCTATAAATCTGTTCAAGAAAAAGCAGAACTGATTTTTAGTGGCCGTTTTTTTTTTAAGTTTGACTCTTTTATTAGGCCTTCAAGAGCGGGGAGAAATGACCCGGTGGGTCAGAAAGGACACAAAAGAGACAAACAAGAACCGAGCAGTTAGGATCTTGGAGAACCCGAGAACTATTTTTCATTTTTCATTTTGCTTGTTCATTTTGTGTGGCAGTAAAATCACAGCGGCCAAAACATTAAAAATAAAATAGGAAGTAAGAATAATAAGCAATAAAACTGTAATATAAGTAAATAATAATCATGAGTGAAATACAAAATAGAAAGAAATATTAAATAGTGTCCAAATTTGACCCTGTAGATTGGAAGGAACCCAAAAAAAATGTCTCCTGAATTCATCTCAGGAAGAAAATGAACAAAGTTGTTAATTTCTGAAAGTCTGATGACTGGAAATGACTGCAGAAGTGGCTCATTTATTTTTGGTCAGAGCTCAGTTCTGGTTATTCGTCCCCAAATGTAACTATGGGGGCGGTTTACGCAAAAATGTGCATCAGATAAAAAAAAAAAAAACAGTAACATTTCTTAGTTTTTGGTGCTGATTTTCCGGACTGTACTTCTGTGAGGCCGAGCTGGAAGTGAGTTCCTCTGTGGAGGACGGATCCACGCAGAAGAGGAACGTTCTGGTTGAAACGGAGGCTGTGATGGTTAATCGCTGAAACATTCTGAAAACCTTAACGTGTTCTGGTAGCATCTTTCTCACATTGGAGGACATGATAAAGAAAATTAAGCTTAAAATTGAGAATTTCTTTATTCAAGTTGTTGTGAATCAGGAGCAGATGAAAAAAGGCCGTTTGAAAATGATCGTATTTGTGACGTAGAAAGTACGCTGGGTGGGGCCACAAGCTCCGCCCCTTTCTTATGCCTCCACTCGAAGACACATAGGTCCATGGACGTCGTTGTTATCCTTGTCTGAGCTGGAATCTGGATCAGAACTGTACGGCTGGATAGATCCCATAATGCTCGCCGTTTTTGGAGTTGATCGGAGTGAAAGACTTCCATTTGTCTTCGCCGTGCAGGAAAACGACGGCCTGCTTAGCGCGCCCGCCAGATCAATCACACGTCTTGGTAGCTTATGGTGCTCGAATAGGCTCATCAATTTCTTCACGCCTCGGAGGTGAATTTTTGATAAACTCCTGCTGCAGGTTTTTGGGGATTTTTGGGTAAAAGCGGCATCATCATACTTAAAGGACTAGTGCGAACGCTTTGGAAATACATCAAAAGAGGATCGAAGTGGGACTTGAAAGAATTCTGGCTAAAGTTAAAACGCGTCTTTTCCCCATCATCATATAAACTAAATGGTTCCTCTTCTGCCACCTACGGTTCGGAGGTGGAACAGCTCATGAAGCGGAGGGAAACGTGGTAGAAGTGAGACTTCCAATCTTCTTCCGCTGTAGATAAATATGACTTCTGATAAATATGAGGTTCCATCCCTTAAAACTACGGTTGGATGGAGTCAACCCTCTGGATTCTGTGGAGTTTCAGGTCTCAGACTTCCTCGGCGTGGCCTTTGCTCCACTGCCGTTCAAGTATTTCACAGCATCACGGAAGAATGCTAAAACTGGAACGTGTCAGCTGAAGGTCGGTTTCTCTTTTCTGAGCCGGGAGCATGTTTCCCTGATGTTCAGAGGCCCGTTCTGGCCGTGCCGCTTCTGCTCCGTGTTTATGAAGCATCGCCGCTCTCCAAAGTAAACAGTGGAGGACAATCCCCCATCGGAGCCCTCAGTTTGGCTCTGCAGCGAGGTGGGACTTTCCATGCCAGCTCACGCCGTCTCCCCGCGGATAAACAGATACACGATGGAGACGACGGAGCAGGGCGGTCCGCCGTGGAAGCTGAAACACCAACGCAGCGTTTCTCATCTTCTCATAAACAGGAAACCCAAAAGAGGGAAGCAGAACTTGTTAGAATTGAAGCTGAAAGTATCGGTTCTTTTTTTAAAGAAAAAGTTCTAACAACTTTTGTTTCACTTCTGGAGAAAAAGTCAGATACAATCATTTCCCCTTTGAAGAAGGAATCTGTGGGATTCCCAGGATGGATGGATGGATGGATGGATGGAAGGAAAGATGGATGGATGATGGATGGATGGATGGATGGATGGATGGATGGATGGATGGATGGATGGATGGATGGATGGATGGATGGATGGATGGATGGATGGATTTTTATCATCATTGTCTCTGGTACAATGACATTCTGAACGTGCTCCCTGGTCCGTGCCACACTCACACATAAGAACAACAATTTGCCATGGTAAAACTTACCCCTAAAAATGAGAAATTACACATAAAAATATATTAAAAGTGCAGGAAATTCTAATTTAGTTGCTGTTAGATAAACGTGCCTTAAAGTGCGTAAAATCCAGGATACACAGTAAGTGTTAAAACTGTTATAACTACAGTACAGTGAATTAAAAAAAACATCCAGTTCAGGCAGTCTAGATGGAGTCGTCCAGATTTAATTATAACATGTTTGTTATAATAAAAAAAATCTCTCTTTTAAAAAAAAGTTGTTGCATCTCAAACACTGCAGCTCCAAATCTCCCTCAGATTTGAAATCTTTACGTCTTTTAGCAGATTTTTACTCCTTTTTTATTGATTTCTCACTTTAAATCATTTTTTTCTTGCTCACACGCTTACAAGTGAATTCCCGAGCCGGCAGCAAGGCACCGTGGGAAATCAGAAACAAGGTGGTGGGAGTTGGAGAGAGAAAGGATTGCAGATTAAAATGCCCTTTTTCTCCCTGGAGGGGGGAGCACAGTGGGGGAGGTTGGGAGAGGAAGTGAAACGACCAGAATTTCCTCCAGATCCTTCAGCTGCAATGAAATTAGAATTCCATATCTGCACAGCGACAGCATTTCGATTCGCCGAGTTGAAAAAAGAACGAGCAGAGAGCGTCTCACTGACGCTGCAAGGGCAAAAAGACCACCATGATAAGACCTCTGCCATGCTTCCCAAATCTTTGTGTCAGTTTTTAAAATGAAATAGTGTGGAAGCTCGTCTGAACTTCTTTACGCCTCCAGTTGTGTTGTGGGTCAAGTTGACCCATTCTGAAATTGAAAAATCGAAGAAAAATAAATATAAAAAGTAATTTTCCACTCTGAAAATTCTCTCGCCTGGATTATTCAGTGCAATAAAATAAAATAAAAGAACAAAAGCTTCATTTCTTATATTTGGAAATAAACACCAAAGCTGTTCATCAGAACTTAACAGAAGGATGAAGATGTCAACGCCGCTTTTCTGTCCATTTGATTTGCTGGGATCATTTGTTTCACCTGGCAGTGAAACTCATGTCAGTCTATTCTGTCTGAAATAAGGCCGTAGTTCACCTGCAAGTGAACTCTGGTGTGGTTCACTACACTGTGACTGTAGACGGACAGTAAAAAGGAAGAAAAAAACACGAAATTATGTAAATTTAGAGAATTTTAGTCCACTTATGTCTAAAAAGAGAAAAACGTGACAGTAAAATAGTAAAACTTACATTTTCATGCAGCGTTTTTAGAATATTGAGCGTTTTCGGGGTATTCTGTTAACATGCAGCAGGTAACTTCCTGTTTACGTTTCAGCCGTAGGCAGCTGTGGTGCAGTGCTAGGGCGGTTGACCTCCAAACATAATATTGTAGGTTCGATTCCCGATTTGCCCGCCCATGTGTCCTTGGGCAAGACACTGAACGCGTCAGTGTGTGAATGTCTGTGTGAGTGTAAAGCGCTTTGGGAAGTTAGAAAAGCGCTTTATAACTATACACCATTGACCATTCAGCAAATTTTCAGCCCCTAAAAGCGACTTTCTGTCAGATGTACATCCCGTTTCACTTTTTGAAGAATTGACTTTTTTTCTTTTTTTTTTTATAAAGTTACTTTAAGTTGAAATAATTATCTCTTTTTGTCATTCTTCAAGTTATGAAATTCATGGGAGAGTTTGGAAAAGGTTTAGGGTTCAATTTTTTAGGCTGAAAGGAAAAATAAAAAAACTTTCAGAAAACCCGGCTTTTAGATGTGAGAAGAGTTTTTAGAAAATCTGAGCTTCTAGGACGATGGAATGAGAGGATTGTCAGGAGCGGATGGGTATTTTGGCTTATATTGGGTAATCTCTGTGGAATGGAGAGGATCTACTTATGTCTGTCAGAGCAGGAGCCACTTTCCAGACAGTTTGGTCGCTCGTATAAATAAAGTTGTGAATGTTTCTTTTGTTTTCATCGTCATTTGAACCAAAGTCGCCCAAAGTTTCCTGTAAATAGAAGTGTTTTCTCTCGTGACGCTTCTTTCCAGGAGAAGACACTTCAGTGAGAAACAAAGTAAAAGAAAAAAACGTGAAAGTTTCAGAGGATAAAACTTCTGAAGGGCAGAAAAGATGGAATCTCGCCGGTTGGAAGAATAGAAAGCTGGAGGTGGGTGGAGAAAGGTGGAGCCACACTTCTCCGCTGGACTTGGCTCTGAGGTTGTTTTCGTTGCCGCTGGCGGGCAGATCTGAATCCACATGTGGAAACGATCACGGCGCCGATAGCATCATCCGTTCTCGGTTTCTCCAAACTGTCGGCGCTGAGCTCAGAGGCAGCGTCAGCGTCAGGAAAAAAAAGAAAAAAGCTCCAACTGCAATAAATAGAGTCTGTCTCTTTGGGATTTCTTGGAATTCTTGGTCTTAGAGAAAATAAATCCTAACTGGGGACGTGCAGGAATTCCATGCACCGTCTCTGGCATGTTCTCCAGCGAGGCTTCCCCTCCTCTGAGGGTGGAGGAATCCAGAGAAGGTGGAGGTGGGAGGAGGATTTCTCCTCCTGCAAAGGCAGGAACACATCAGGGGGGGGTCAGGACCTGAGCCACACATCTGACGTTTGTGTTTCAGTGCCGGAGAACCCGCCGAGCAACGTGACGGCCACACCCAACGGGACCGAGGTGCTGCTGGCGTGGGAGGTTCCTCGGGGGAAGCTGAACGGAGAACTCCAGGGCTTTTTGGTGGAGTACAGCACCCCCTCTGCAGAGAACAAGGGACCTGCTTTCTCCTCCTCCTCCCGGACTGTTAGCACCGGATTGGACACGGTGCTGTCCATCAACCTGACTGCCCCCCTGTCCAACGTGACGTTCCGGGTGTGCGCCTACACGGCGACGGGGCTGGGGCCCTGGACCCCCATGCAGACGCTGGTGCTCACGCCTTCCGGTGAGTCAAACGTCGACATCAAACCCCGAGAGGCACCGAGGAGGGTGTGGAGGCGTAAATTCTGTCGGATTTGTCGTCTCTGATGTTGACAAACTGACGAGCTTTTCTTCGTCCCGCAGGAACAGAGAGGATCCACGGTGAGTCCAGACGGTTCCCGTCCCGGTAAACGTTACAGGAGGTCACCGTGACGGATGGAAGTCCTCCTGCCGAGTTCCTCTGTGACTCCTTAATTTAGAAAAGAGGAAGGAAGAGAAAACAGGAAGAGGGGAAAGGGGGGATGGGGAGGGGGGTCATCTCGGTTTGCTTTGTCTGTTTTAAGCCAGACAACAAAAAAGAGAAAACAAAGGGGAAAAAAGGCAGAAAAAGGTGTGAGGAAGAAGAGAATGGAAAGAAAGGGCATGAAGGGCTGTATTAGCCATTGACTGTACATGAGAACTGGACTGAGTGACTCCTCCCCCTGCTGTTCCATACAGGAAGTGCCTGTTGGTTCCAAGTAACCCCATAGACGTCGATAGAGTCATTCTATTGGTCAGAAGAACCATGTGAACATGTTCTTGATAATCCTCATTTCTTTCATGATATTTCTTAGTTATTTAAGTTATAAATGGACCAATCAGATGCCTCAATAAAAGTAGGTGGAGCCTGCCCCCACGCCCAATGTTCAAAACGTACAATGTGGCCTTTCAAGAAATTCACTCCTGATTGGTGAGAGTGGTTGCCGTAGAAACCATGACTCAGACCGACTTGGACCAATCACTGCTTCCTGACGACGTCTGGTGGCAACATGCCGACGTCCAGATCACAAAAAAATGGCGACCGAATTGACTTCCTTTGGTTTGAGCCGGAAGTAAAATCCTTTCTTGTGGTTAATGTCACATTCAGTCCGGTTATCAGAGATGCTGCCTAAACACCGGGCATGTGATGTGCGTTCAAGAGCCCGTATGTAGAGGGGGGTTACCCAATGGCGCACACACCTACAGTCTTGGTGTGAAATGTCAAAGCGGTTCCAATCTGGTGAATCTTGTTCTTTTCGTGTTCACAGCTCTATTCCAATAAGTGAAGGACTTGGCGTCATAGAATTCCAGCCCAAAATCAGACCTGAAATGCTCAAATGCACAGACTTTTACAGACTTTTCATTGGAAGTGGTCGCCTGAATGTGCGTTTCTGCGCCCGGTGTGAACATGAATGGGTTTTAGAGGAAGAGGAGCAGCAGTTTAGGTCTTCATCAAATGTTGTCTAAAGTCTTAAAAGAAAAATACTTCTCAGTTTGCTTGATTTTTCCTGAACTGATGGTATGTTTTTGTCCGCCCCCCCCCTCAGGGACGCCTCCGGCTTTTTCCTGGCACTGGTGGTATGTGGTGATGGCCATCGCCGGCGCCATGGCCATCGCTGTGCTCATGGCCGTTTACGTGGCCAAGCTGCGGCGCAAAGAGACGCGCTTCGGGTGCGTTGGCCCCTCAAAGGAGTCGAACCGGGGTTTTTTCTGCTTCCTGTCCCCGTCCTCCGCTCTGACATGTTGTGCTCCTTCGCCCCCACAGGGAGGCCTTCGAGCCCATGATGGAGAGCGGGGAGCTGGTGGTCAGGTACCGGGCGCGGCGCACCTACAGCCGCAGGACGACCGAAGCCACGCGTGAGTCCCTCTGCTTTCCCAGACGTTTCAGCTGCAGCAGAAGCTTCCAGAGGCGAGTCGGGGCTCGCCGCACGCAGCGTTCCTCGAAGGAATGCCGCCCCACAGGAAGCACAGCGTTCCCTCTCATCCCAGACTGGTGGATCTGGAAACAAAGCCAGCTCTGTCCTCGTCACACAAATCACATCCAAAGTTTGTTTGGCTGATCAAAGCCAGGAATGGCGAGGAGTTTATCCTCCGCCCACAGCTGGGATGACAGACCCGGAGTGTTCCGTCAGTCGGTGCTCGTCAGAGCAGCTGAGATCCTCTGACGGCCGCAGGTCCTTCATGAAGCTGGAACTGTGCAGCCTGACCATCAGAGATGAAGAAAGGTCCAATCAGAAGGGTTTGGATTTAGGCAGGAACTATGGCAAGCCGGTAGGCTCAAAAATCCAGCATTTATGCAGCAAAAAGTGCCAAAGAAGAATTCAATCTTTTGCATATATTCCTGTCAGGAAGTCACATCTAAAACCTTTTCCGCATATATATAAATATAGAATAGATAGATTATACTGAGAGCTTTACTGAACAAAATATGTGGGGGGTGGGGGGGGGGTGAAGACTAGCTTAAAAATGATCTAAATCCTAGACGGATGTAAAAACGAAGAAATTACTGAAAAGCAGATGTGTCTAAATTTAGGTTTTTATGATAAAGTTCACTGTTTTTTTTAGCAGGAAATGACGTCAACAGTTTAATAATAGTCATGGAAAATCTAATTAATACATTTAAATGTGCAGAGTATGTTTATAGAAACACAAATAAAATGTATGTGGGGTATGTAGAAGGTCGTCCAGGAGTGACCGCTTCTTAAGGTTACCACTGTTGTCTCCTTTTATACACGGACGGCCTCCTTAAGAGATGGGATGAAAATGGAATGTACCATTATTGTGCAAGAGGTAAGCATTGGTAAGGCAGCGTCTTGCATTCTAGGTACTATCAACTTTGACCCTGTTGACTTGCCGTAGGCTGCAGCTCCATGAACCTGCATGATGACAGACCACATGCAGACCTGTAAACACAGCTGGGTCGCTTTGCTTGTCCTCGTGCGCAAGTCTTGACGCGCCGGAGCCGTTCAGAGGATCCGAGTGCAAAAGAAACTGAAACGAGGAGATCGAGAAGGTTCGGATGAAAGGGGGGGTGGAAATGAAGGAGGGGTTAAGCGATGAGCGAGGCAAGGCAAGGCAAGGCAAGGCAAGTTTATTTGTATAGCACAATTCGTACACAAAGTAATTCAAGGTGCTTCACAAAACAGAAAAATGCATTAAAATCACAATACATCATAGAAATAATCAACATAAAATTTACTTTAAAAGAAAAGAAAAAAAAAATTGAAAATTGATTTAAAAATAAAGGAAGGAAAGGAAAGAAAAGTGCAGACAGGACCTTTCAGTCATATACACGGCTAAACAGAAATGTTTTAAGTCTAGATTTGAACATGAACACAGAAGAGGCCTGTCTTACGACTTCAGGGAGGCTGTTCCAGATTTTAGCTGCAGAATATTGAAGGAGGACGGTTTTTCTCCTGCTGGTTCATTCTGTGTTCAGACATGTCGAGTAGATTTCTGTTCAGCAGACCATGGGCTGGGGGGGCTGGGGGGGTCGGGAAAGTGTCACAGGGTACAAAAAATGTGAAAAAATAAGATAAAAATCTCAAGGAGATTCAGTTAAATGTGAAATAAAAGCAGCTGTGGAGGTAAAATGCAAACGGATCAACGGCAAATACTGATCTGAGGCTTCCAAGACTTTTTGGCCAAGCGGGACAGTGTCCACCCACAGACTGGAAGGTCATGAGTTCCATTCCATGGTTGGATCAAACACTCTTAAAAAAGAGAGGAACCAATGTCATTGAATGAGGGATGTGGCTCCAGAGTGATATGGTGACTTCACCTCACTGCCCCCCCACGAGAAATATCAAACGCAGTGAAGAAATCCCACAAACCTGTTTCTCGAGAAAGAAACGTTTGCAGCTGAGTTCCCAAAACTGAGACCTGAATGTTTCATGTGAGGAGAACTGCAGATGCAGCCGAATAAAGCTGCTGATTCAGACTGTTGTCATCAGACGTTTGTGCGTCACGTTGTGGCGTTTGGCTCTGCGTTGTCGTTTTGGACGTTTGTTGGCTGCTTTCTCTCTTAATCCTGGCTCTTTCTCTGCAGTCAACAGTCTGGGCATCAGTGACGAGCTAAAGCAGAAGCTGCAGGACGTGATGGTGGACCGCCACAAGCTGACCCTGGGGAAGACTCTGGGGGAAGGTGAGGCCCTGTCGGCGCCCGCGCTGCCGGCTCTGGGAGCGCCGCGCTCACGTCCGGCCTTGGTGTCTCTGCAGGGGAGTTCGGCTCGGTCATGGAGGGGCTGCTCTCTCAGGAGGACGCCGTTCTGAAGGTCGCTGTGAAGACCATGAAAAGTGAGTAGACAGCCAGAGCTCTCAGCATCCCCCACAATGAGGCCCTTCTTCTGGGGGGGGGGGGGGGGGGGGGGGGGGGGGCACAGGCCACTCGAGGGCCGATCCCCGGGTCAAAGCCGAGCAAGTGCTGGTGGCAAAAATCTCAGCGTTTGATCAGAACGGCACAAAGAGAAAGCTTGTTGGAGAAACTGTGGCGCCGAGCTAATGTCATTGTTTTAAAAGAGAGCAGCTTTTGACTTTTCCTTGAAAACGCTTCATCATAGACGCACAAACGGCGTTTGTAACATGTTCGTTTTTCTGATGACATAGAGAGAAAATGAATCGTAAAGTTGAATGTCTTTAATCAAAACGTTGTGAATCAGGAGCAGACAAAAAACAATTCAGCTTGGAAAAGATCGTGTTTGTGACGTAACAGGTAAAGGGAAAGGGGGCGGGGTTGCCCTGTGCTAACCACAACTCAGAGGTGGATTACTGCTGAACTCCTGCCGCTCTGCAGAAACTATGTCCTAGAAAACAACACAGGTTTGCTGATTTTGGCCAAAAATGGCACCATTGTAAATGATCACTGAGAACGATGATCAAAGCGGGTCTTTAAAGACGATGGCGTTTTCACGTTTTCTTGTGGCGTTTTTCTGATGATGGAGGACGTATTAAAAGGAAATTAAGCCACAAATCGTTGCGAATCAGGAGCAGATGAAAGAGCGCTGTTTAAAACTACTACGGCAAGCCACAAGCTCCCTGCTCCGCTCCATTCTGATGCCTCCACCTGCAGACAAATAGATCCATGAACGTTTTCCACGTCTGACCTGGAGTCTGGATCTAAACTGTACGGCTGGATGGCTCCAACATCACTGCCACATATTTTGTTGCACCGCTAATGTTAGGTTGGGGTTGTAAGGGGCTGTAAGCTAGTGGGAGAGCGTGTAAAGGATCTTGGGAAGCGAGCATTGGCTTACGTTTCCACCAACAACTCAGACGTGGATTACTAATGAACCACGAACAGACCAATAGGTCAGAAGATGGCCGGCCTCATGACGCCGTCTTTCTGTCCACGTCTCACCTGTGAACGGCTTCTCTGCAGTTGCCATCTGCACTCGCTCAGAGATGGAGGATTTCCTGCGCGAAGCCGCCTGCATGAAGGAGTTCGACCACGGCAACGTCATGAGGCTGCTGGGTGAGAAGCCGCTCCGGCGGAGCGTCGGTGCATCTGGTCGTGATGCGTGCACGCTTGGCAGAAGCAGCGTGAACCCGCTCACACAGCATGTTTGTGCAGGTGTGTGTCTGCAGACGGTGGAGAGCGAAGGTTACCCGTCTCCCGTGGTCATCCTGCCCTACATGAAACACGGAGACCTGCACAGCTATCTGCTGTACTCCAGGCTGGGGGACTGTCCTGTGGTGAGTCTCCCCACAAACAACACCAGCAGAGTCAAACTTTCACTCACAGCCTAATGAATGCCGGTTCAGAAGTTCAGGCCGTTGTGTGTCAGCAGAACCAGATCCAGAGTTCAGCTCAGAAGTAAAGGGATTGTTAGCTGCGTCTCCACCCACGCCTTTTTTTCAGAGCAGCCCACACACTCTGAGATCACAGGCGTGAGAGTTCAGGATCCGGCACCAACAGAGATGGATGACGTGATGTTTGGGGTCCCTGAACTCCAATCAAAGCAAGACTTAGAGTAAAATGCTGAAACACAAGCAAGGTTGGCCAACTTTAGAGACGGTTCTGAGTGGAACCGGGCCACCAGGAGGAGCAGGAGGAGGAGCCAGTCAGAAAGAGGCCCTCTGGCGCCCTCTGCTGCACAGAACATGAGCTGCAGGAAGAAAGTTCAGCCCAGCGTCTGCTTTGTCCTGCAGTACCTCCCATCAAAAATGCTGATCAAGTTCATGACCGACATTGCCCGAGGGATGGAGTACCTCAGCAGCAAGAACTTCATCCACAGAGACCTCGCTGCACGGAACTGCATGTAAGGAAATCCCCACTTCCACTTTTCTGTCTCACTTCCTGTTTGTCCTTTCTGTTCTTGCCCAACGACCTTCTGCTCTGAAATGTGACCCAACACAAGTGTCTCGGTGTCTCAATCGTCTCTCTTTGACTCAGGCTGAACGAGAACATGAACGTTTGTGTCGCCGACTTTGGCCTCTCCAAGAAGATCTACAACGGCGATTACTACAGGCAGGGCCGCATCTCCAAGATGCCGGTCAAATGGATCGCCATCGAAAGCCTGGCCGATCGCGTCTACACCACGAAGAGCGACGTGGTTAGTTCCCACAACACAAACTCGAAGGCTCAGTCCGGAGAATCACAAGGGAATTATGGGAAATAGATCACGAACTGGTGGCAAAGACGGACGAGGAATGGCTGAGGAAGACATGTGAACATTGGATGGATGGATGGATGGATGGATGGATCAAAGGATGGATGGATGATGGATGGATGGAAGGAAAGATGGATGGATGGATGGATGGAAAGATGGATGGATGGATGGATGGAAGGAAAGATGGATGGAAAGATGGATGGATGAAAAGATGGATGGATGAAAAGATGGATGGATGATGGATGGATGGAAGGAAAGATGGATGGATGATGGATGGATGGAAGGAAAGATGGATGGATGATGGATGGATGGATGGATGGATGGATAGATGGATGGATGGATGGAAAGATGGATGGATGGAAGGAAAGATGGATGGATGATGGATGGATGGAAGGAAAGATGGATGGATGGATGGAAGGAAAGATGGATGGATGATGGATGGATGGATGGATGGATGGATGGATAGATGGATGGATGGATGGATGGATGGATGGATGGATGGATGGATGATGGATGGATGGAAGGAAAGATGGATGGAAAGATGGATGGATGGATGGATGAATGGATGGATGAGTAAAGTTTGGTTAGGAGAAACAAATGATGGAACAAGAAAATGAGTAAAAATCTAAGGAAATTGACAAATTAAGAAGAATAGAGCTCAGTTGTGAAAACGGACGGATCGGAAAAGTTCAGGAGGACAGAAAGTTACGGATAGATGGATAAGAAGGGAAAGTGAATAAAAGATAAATGAGCAGAACAGAAGGACTTGGTTCAAACATCAACTTTTGGGTCTGTTGTGGTTTGATTTATGATTTTTGTTTTACAAAACAACAACAATTTCCAGTGAAAATGAAGGAAAACCAAGTTTCAGGGGGCTTTTACTCAACCTGGGGTAACGGGGGTCCCTTGTTTATCGCGGAGATTATGTTCTTTAAAAAAACACATGAACTCTATGAAGCAGTCATCTTTATTGTTATCCGCCATTATAGTCGTTTTAACGCTGGAATTGAATTACAGAGATGAAGAAAAGTCCCCTTTGTTTTGGCTTCCATGTACCGTAAATGCTAAATTAACGCAGAAGAAGCCAGAGCCGTTTTTGCACAAACTATGTGGGACACAAGTGGACCACAGATCACATTTCTGATGTTCTTTAAACTCTCAAAGTTCAAACCTTCACAGAAAAATCTGTCCAGGATTCTGGAATGAAAACAAAGATCTGATCAACGAAGATTTATGGAATAAACTGAAGGTGTTTTGTACAGGAGACACGGCACAAAGGTGAACTAACGAGGAAAAGCAACAAAATAATGCGTCCTTGTTCCACGAGTGATTGACACTTTACATGTAGACATACTGGTCTTCAGTAGTGATGCAGCGATGCGCTTCAACGTCGTTTTAAGCTGAGGATTGTGGGATCTTGGAGTAGATAATCAGACCAGAGGAGGGAAACCTTAAGTTATGGCGTTTTTATTTAAATTTATTTATACATTTTTTTGCCAACAGGCTGAACCCCTTTAATAGGGGAATTTTCACAAAAACCTTTCATATAAATACACCAAATTATAGAATAAAACTGTAAATATAATACAATAGAGCAGAGAAGTTCCTTATTTCAAATTTTCACAGACCTTTGATGTACCGTAATTTCCGGACTATAGAGCGCACCTGATTATAAGCCGCACCCATGACATTTTAAAGGATAGACCATTTTGTACACATGTGCCAACATTGAAACATGTTGTAGAATGAGGATGTGTATGTGCTGAAAAAGCTCCTGAGGTTGCGCTGTCCTCTCCGTCACGCAGCAGACCGGCTTTTCCAAACCCGTAGGTGACGGCGGACTTTTCAGACTGAGGGTCTGTTCGTGTTATTCACTCACAAATTACAGTAAACTTGCGTCTTCCTCGACACATATACCGTATTCCCCCTGTCTCACTCTTGCCCTTCTGCTCGAGCGCCCCCTAGCGGCCGTTAGAAAAACTGGATTAACAAAAAGAAGACAAAAATGCATAAATTAGCCGCATCATTGAATAAGCCGCAGGGCTGAAAGCGTGTGACAAAAGCAGCGGCTTACAATTCGGAAATTACGGTACGTTGGTGTTTTTTTGTAGGTATTGCTAAAGTTCTCTTTTTGTCTTCTTTAAAAAAAATAGAAATGTTTTTTTTTTATCTCTTTCGCGTGAAACCCAACATGTTCAGAGGCGTCGCAGGTGACGCCTACATTGAAAACCTAAAATCACTTTGACGTACCGTAACTCTGAACGTTTACGAGATCCACAAGAATCAGCTTTTTCAGACATTAAAAAGAAAAAAAACTTTTCATACGGGCTTTGTGTCGATGTGCATCGTTTTACGTTACTAAAGAATCCTCTGGAATAACATTAATATGATCAAACTACGGAAGTCAAAAGAACATAAAAACGGAAGCTCTGATGCTAAAGGATTAAATACAGAAGGGCGGGTAGATTTGAGAGGAAAATCCACCGTTGCGACGAAGGTAAATAAAAGTTACTAGTCAGTTTTGGATTACTAGTAAAATCAAAATATTTGTTAAACTAGTAGAGAATTTGACTGTCATGAAAAAACTGGTGTTAATCTGCGGAATGTGTCAAATCCTTCCAGGACTTCAACAGTAGTTCCAACATTGACCTGAGCCACTGCTGGGGTGTGTGTGTGTGTGTGTGTGTGTGTGTGTGTGTGTGTGTGTGTGTGTGTGTGTGTGTGTGTGTGTGTGTGTGTGTGTGTGTGTGTGTGTGTGCGTGTGCCGCAGACACCAGCAGGGAGCAGCTGTTAATCCTGAACATGCTTCAGGAATGATGCACAGGAAATTCTCCACATGCTTCCCTGTTCCAAATCCCGGATAAACCCCCAGCTGAGGGTTTTTTTTCTTTCCAGAAAACTTCTCACCTGTTTGTGTGTCTCTGTCTCAGTGGTCATTCGGGGTCACCATGTGGGAAATCGCCACACGGGGTCAGACGCCGTATCCCGGTGTGGAAAACAGCGAGATTTACGACTATCTGAGGCAGGGAAACCGCCTCAAACAGCCGCCAGACTGCCTGGACTTGATGTAAGTGGTGACGAAAACCACAACTGCTGTGACAGCTTCAGGCCAAAAATGGATCTGTTTTATTTATTTATTGACATATGTTCTCAGACCATGAGTGATTATTTGTGTTGTTGGCGTTCCAGATATTCTCTCATGTTCTCCTGCTGGCTGCTGAGCCCCAAGGACCGCCCCTCCTTTGAGGCGCTGCGCTGCGAGCTGGAAAAGGCGCTGGAGGACCTGCCGGATCCTCAGGACCCCGACGAGATTCTGTACGTCAACATGGACGAGTCCTCCACGGAGCTGGGAGCCGTGGGTGGCCGTGACCCCCTTGGGGGACTGCCCCCCTTCTGCCTGAAAGGCCGCGACACGGTGACCACGGTGGAGGTCCACCACCCCAACCGCTACGTCCTCTGCCCCCAGCACGAGACCAACCGCCCCCTCTCGGACTCCCTGGACAGCCTGGACATGCCGGTGTCGTCGTCCACGGCTACGCTGCCCCTGCAGCCGTCCCGAGACTCCACCCCCACCCTGACCCCGGACCCCCCCTTTGAGCTGCGGGAGGACAGGGACAGGAAGATGCCCTGGCAGTAGAGGACTTCCTCTGAGCTGCCCAAACCTATCACTGCCAAAGAGTGCCGTCCCGGCGGGGAGAGCTCCCCCCAGCCGTCTGCAGGCTGGGACGCGCGCCCCCACGTTTTACACATGGCGCTTTTCACGGGAAGGACCGCCACCTCTTTTCACGAGTCAGACTGAACTTCCTGTCGGTACGACAAGCGCAGACAGCTGCAGACCATCGGTGGCGTCCGTCCACCGGCGTGGAGCCGGGCGGTCACGCCCAAAAAACACAACAAACCTCTGCGGAACCAATTGAGCATGCCCAGATAGAAACCCCACCCCTACTTGGGAAAGGAGGCGGGCTCATCCTCAGGATGAGCAGCAAAAGATTTTTTAAAACCCGAATCCTGAATATTAGTTTTGAAAAGAAAAATGACTAATTAGTTTCACTTTTTTAAAGCATAAAAGTTATTTTTGAACAGCAAACTAACCAATAAAATCTCAGACTTCAGTGGGAGGAGCCTCCACGGTTTCTGGGAGAACATTTGATGTTCCAGACGAGGCTTTCAAACGTCCGGATCCACCTGGGTTTTACTGCTAAGTTCTCCTTTGAGATCCTTGAAGAACAAACGGGATCGGACAAACTCAGGAAGCTCCGGATCTCCAGAGGCTGCGGTTCTGCTGAGGCTAAGCCGGTCCAAACAGGTGCGGTCCAGGGGGGGTGGTCTGTGAGACGGCACGGATTCTCCAAACGAAGGACGGGTTCTTCAGCTTTGTTTTTGACTCAAGCACAGTGTTGTTACACCTTTTTATTGTTTTTCTTTTTGACATTTTCTACAACTTTGCACTAATGTTTTTGTGTGTTTAGACTTTTGGATCTTTCAGTTTTTTAAAGGACATTTTTGGATGATTTTGTTCTGCTGAAGCCCTCCTCCAAACTATTCCTTAAGCCAGAGAACAGAAAAGACTTTGGGAAGTCCAGCAGTAAAATCTTTGCATATATGCACTTATTTTTGTGGATAGAGAATCTGTAGACCTTTTGCATAGTTTTTTTTTAATCCTAAAAACAAGTTCCTGCACATATTTTGGGGAAAAAAATGTTTTTTTTGAGGCGCTGTTTTTGTTTTCGGTGTAATCTGAGCACAAACACAACAGTCGTGATCTTCAAACCATCGGCTGTGTAACCCTTGTGCTGTCCTAGGCACTTTGACATTGGGAGTTGGGTCATCTAGACCCACTAGACAGTGCTCTGAACCTTTTTTCTTCAATGATTTGTGATCTTCACTGGTGTCCATGAAATCTTTCCACCTTTATCCACCTTTGTCATGGTAGGGAGAACACGTCAATGTAAGGGGGGGGTCATCTTGACCCCATAGGATAGCACAAGGGTTAAAGTTGATTTCTTTTGGTGCTGTTTTCTTCCAAACTGCCTTCAGAGAGCCAGTATTTTGCATTAAAAACACGTCTGGAATGTTTCACCTGTTACCGATGTTTTGTACTTGGAGAAGACTGTACAGTTATTGTCTTTGTATGCAAACAAACCTTTCTACAGTATTTTACAATAAAAATAAATGAGATTCCTCGATTTTGGTGGTTTCTTTTTATTCGAGTCGTGTCGTATCTCGGCACAGATCGTATTCTCACATGACGTCAGTGCGTCCAGAGAACGTCCTAAAATTGGACGTAGAATATCTGCACGTCGCCGCGGATCTCCAGCATGTTGATCTCGTAGAAGGACATCCGGTGGGCGAAGTCGAACAGATGCTCTCCGTTCACAAACACCTTGAACTTTTGGTTTCCACAGCGAATGGACATCTGGCAGCGAGATGGAGGATTTACTGAAAAGGACGGCGCGTCTGCACCAGAACTCACCTCCGCGGCGCTCTCACGTACGTCAAAGAACTGCCCCTCCCTGAAGGGGTTGGTGCTGAGCTGGCGCTCCTCTTTGCCCCAGTCGCCCCCAATCCTGCTGTTGCGAACCACCTCCCCCGCCTTCACCCTGGGGTTCAAATGGAGGGCCGTGTTCCCGGACCCGCTCGCCACGAAGTTGACGGCCATCCTACGACGACAGCTGACGGTTAGAGCTGCTGTGACTCGGCCGTCGTGCAGGTGACAGAGACGCACCTGTCCGCTCCAGACGGCACCCTGCCTCGGATGATGAAGGTCTTCTTGGGGTGCATTCCTCCGTGGATCATGGTGGAGAAGGGAACAGCCTGAAAACATCAGAGTCCGACGTGAGTCTGCAGGAGGAGATTCGTCCACCGATGGACCGCCGGTGGACTGGGAGAGACTAAACCCACATTGTTGCTCCTTCCTCTAGGGGAACAACAGCTACTCCTCCTCACATGGGCTATTCCTAACCCGACCCTCAGCTTTCACCTGGACAAAGAGAAACTCCGGAAAGCGCCCCCATGTGGTTGCAGTAACTCACAGCACCAAGGACTAAAGGCCGCGTCACACCGTCAATTCGTACATTTTGCGCATTTTCCACGCATGAAGTGACGGTCTTTCGTGATCCATGCGTGATATACGTCATTCACAAGCGTTTCTTGAGTCCGCCATTGGTCCACGTGTGCAGATGTGCGTCGAGGGTTTTGGCAGACGAATCTGTACGTGAATTCGGTTTTGAGCTGTTCAAAAATGTTTATGCATGTTTTACATAGTTTATACGTAATTGTTTCGTAAATCTCACGCAATGGTGCGTGATTTTTTGCTAGCTGCGTACGCACATTTGTGGCTTTCCAATAAAAGTCTACACATGTCTAACAGACTTTTTCACGCATAAACCACGGATGTATGACCTTTCCTCTTCTGAACCCGTTTGTGTTCCTTTCGGGCAAAAGCAGGGGACACCCTGGACAGGTCCTGAGTCTGACGCAGGGCCACAATCACTCTCACATTCACACCTAGCGACAATTTAGAGTAACCGATTAACCTATGAAGCATGTTTTTGGACGGTGGGAGAAGGCCGGAGATTGCGGAGAAAACCCAGGGATGCACGGGGAGAACGTGCAACGTCCACACAGAAAGGCCCCCCGGTGGAGTTCTGTTTCAGGTCTTGCTAGGAGACAACAGCACTAACCACTGCGCCACCGTGCAGCCAGGTTATAAAAGAATTAATATTACGTAATTGATGCACAAGTCACTGATGAATTGCTCTCCCCGTGTGGCTCGAACGGCAGGCGTGGATGCGACTCTGGAGGCACGCCGTGCCCTTCTCACGGATCGGCCCAGCTGCCGCTCCCCCGGCATGCTGCCTCATCCGTGTAATATGTAGCGGCTGTGTGACACGGCTTTAACCAGGACTAACCCCCCTGAGCTGCAGAGATCAGGAAGACTTGGCTGTTTCCATACAGCTGTGAATATAATCATTTGTGTTGGTCTAGAATGATTTTGGATCTGCAAAAATAATAAAACTCCTTTTTTCATGGATGGATGACGCTCAAGTCATCAAGCACAAGTCATGCTAAAGACCCACTCTGATGAAAATCGCGTTTTTAACGTGTTCTTGTGGCGTTTTACTGATGATGGAGGACATATATAAAGAAGATAAAGTTTTTCTGCATTTAAATCATTGTGAATCAGGAGCAGACAAAAAACTGCTGTTTGAAAAAATAAAAAATACCGTATTTGTGCCGAAGAAGATACGCTAGAAGCTCCAACGTTGAATTTCTAACTGCCGCTCTGCAGAAACTGTGTCCTAGAATACGACTGAGGCTTTTAAACTTTGGCCAAAAGCAGTACAAAATCTAAATTAAAAGATCCCCGGGATTGCTTTGAAAATAGATCAAGAGATGATGGGAGTGGGTCTTTAAGTTTTGCGCATAAAAACAGGAAAAAAGGCGGTGTTCAGATGTTTAGAAATGTTGGTTTTAAAGTTTTCTAGAAGGAAAATGAGATCATTTCACTCACTGGGTTGTGAATCGGCTGTCCGCCCAAACCCTGAGCAGAGAAACACAACATGAGTTCAGCAGAAAAGCATCGGCCCTTCGTACGCATGACGTTATACTGATCTGTGCCCCCACAGGCAGACTGGATCCTGGAAATCCTCCCGGCTGAAGAAAAAATGGAGAAAAAAGAAACATTAGCCATGAAAATACATGTTTTTTTTTAACCATAAAGTATTTTTTTAAGATGATGTCTCACCCCCATTCCACCCGCGCAGCCTCCTGGGTATCCCCCCTGCAGAGAAAACCGTCATTCATTAAAATGGTAAAACAATACAATCATTACTGAAACAGAAATGATTGCCTCACCCCCAGACCTCCTGCATTTCCTCCTGGATAGCCATCCTAAAAAAAGCAAAACAATTTCAGGCTATTCCAGATTGAAAGTCCTTTTTGTGAGATTCTGATTGTAAAAGGTTAGAAGAGTCCATTCACCCCCATGCAGCCTCCCGGGTATCCCCCCTGCTGCAAAAAGAGAGAGGCGTTACACGTGTGTCTCATTTGAATGCGGATGTCTCCAAACACTTACTGCCATTCCTCCTGGATATCCTCCCTGCACATCACAATAAAGAAAGCTTCAGCATTTTGTCAAATCTTTCCTCTGCTAAATCACATCCGTGCGGGACGTACCCCCATCCCGAGTCCTGGATTTCCTCCCGCTGCTGTTCCTCCCTGAGAAGACAAGAGAAACAACTACGTTCAAATATTCCGGCTGGAATTCTGTGACACCTCGCTTCCCTTCCACTGACTGGTCTCAGCAGCATCTGATAGAGTTATATAATTATCATTTGCTTGCATACTATAATCTCCATAATATGATTGTCTCATTTCTATCTTTTCAGTAAGAAAACAATGACTTGAAAAGTTCTGATTATACAAGAATATGATATTCCTGTTGTTTCTGATTAGATGACCCACATTCATGTCTGCAACCTTCAGTTCTCAATAAAAGAAGGCTCCATGCACTAGGATGGCAGAACGCCTCTGTGACAGTTCGCGCTGTGACAGACTGATTCTCCTTCTGCAGAAGTCTAGCAAAAATTCTCATCTCCTGTGTGGTTCTTCTCTTTATTAAGGAAAAAGTCAAAACCCTGACAGCATCGTCCGCCATGGTTGTTGTTTTTGTTCTCGTTCTCGCCTACTTCAATGCAGAATGATGACGTTTGAAGCGTATCGATGACGTACGGGTCGGATACATGTGGGCTGGCCGTTCAGACGGCGGTCGCATTTCAAAAGATCGGATACGTATCTGATTCAGGACCACATACCCAAGTGGCCTGGGTTGCATTTGAAAAGATCGGATCTGTGTCGTTCAGACTGTCATGAAAAGATAAGATACAGGTCGCATGGGGCAAAAAAATCGGAATTGGGTCATTCCAGCCTGCAGTGTGAACGTAGCCTTAAGTCAACGTCAAACACCTGGATCTATGAGAATCTTCTGTCATCGTCAGCACAACAGCTGAACCGGACGCAGAAGTGGGTCGTAGGCAGACTCACCCCGATGACGGTGATGCTCTGGACGGAAACATCTCCTTCCACCTGGATTCCACGGACCTCCTGCACAGGCAGGCGGTGTTTGAACGTGTGAAAGTCCTTTCCGTTGACTTTAACCTGAAACCGGATTGTGTTGAAGGTGAGAAGGTGGAGCTGAGTGAACCTGCCGCGGTGGGTGGGTCGCTGAGAAGCCTCTGACCTCGTAGCCCTGTGCGCCGACCCCGATGACCGTCTCAAAGGCCTGGCCCGCGGTGAACGGCATGCTGCGGACCTTCTCCTCCGACTCCCAGGAGCCATTCCTGTAGGAGTTGAAGACCACTTTGTCCAAGCCGTCAAAGCGGGGGTTGAAGTGCAGGGCGATGTCGCCCGACGCGGACTCGTTGCATCGCAGGTTGACGTGGAACCTGCCCGCGTCCCAGATAAGGCGGGAGAGGAAAGACGGTCAAAAGGTGCAGGTGGAGCCCAGAGCACAAAGGAGGAGAACTCTCCTCATGTGGGTCCAGTGATTTATGTGTTTGACAACCCAGATACGAGTGTTTTCAGAAGAGGAGGGACACGTGAGGAAGTGTGCGATATCAAACTGTCCAAACAATGGGACCCGCCCACAGTGAGATTACAGAAGGTGTTCCCAAACGGCCCAGCAGAGGAACCATGAGTACCTCTGAACATGAGTCACTAAAGAATGGACCTAATGGTGAGACAGTGAGATGTTTGCTTTCGGCAGTGACCTGGAGATGTCCTTAGGAATGGAGCCCTGGATGTAGATGGACATGCCTTCTCTCAGGCCTCCGTGGATTGGTCCGAGATACGGAATTCTCTGTAACACCAGAAAGAGTGAGAGTCTGCCCAAAACGATAGTTCAAAAGAAGTCAGGAGATGTTCAAGGATGTGAGAGTGGAGTTCAGATGATTAATCTGCTCAACCCTGGTCTTCAGGATCTCTGTTTTCCAGGTCTCTCTGCTCTGCTTTCTGCTGACTAGCTGACTCAGGTGTCTCCCTATTCTGACTGACTGACTGAACTGTATTTGACAATTTTTGATCAACACATTTCAAAAACTAAAACCTATTGGATATGACGGTCCATGTTTTCTGTCCTGTAGTTCATCATCTGTCCACTAGGGGCAGTAGAAAAGCTTTTCCTGTTCATTTCAAAATGGCAAATTAGCAACATCTGTAAATCTTCAGGTGTAGTTACGCTTTGTCTTTGTTTTTTTGTGTTTTTTATTGTTTAATGTCATTCTTTTTATCATTATTATCAGTTAAGTTTCTATTTTCATCAGTAGAATAGAATAATTGTATCTTAAATATACATTTAAGTTGTGTTATGCCCTTTGCTTCTCACTTTTGTAACATTGCATTGGTGTATTGTATTTTTCTGAGCGTTCAGTTAAAAAAACAGTTTTGGTGGGAAACATTTAGCTAATTTTCATAACTTTATGGTGAGAATAACTTGTTTATTTCATTACAACCTGCAGTACTAAAATAATATAATGATAATTTCTTCCTTATAATCCAGTTCCAGTGGATCAACTTTAAATAAGGCACTTTTTTCTCAAGCATTCTCTTCAATACTTTTTTTTTTATCTTAAGCTGGCATTATTGTGAGAAAAAAATGACAAAAACACCAACGGATCATAATGGATACAGCCTTTTATCTCATAAAAATTAATATTCAAAGGTATTTTTATAGATTTCATTAAAGGGTTTAAAGAACATCTTAATAAAAAGCTACAAACAGAGATGAAGGAAAAAACACGTTTAAGCGCCACGTTTAAGCGCAAACTGTCCCAGCATCTTTTAGGGGAGAAAACCTGCTATTCGATGATAAAGATGACAGAAAAAGTAGAAAGGTGTCATTTATTTGACCTTCCTCAGAGATACTCACAGGGTTGTAGACCGGCTGGTAGCCTGGAGGAGCGACGAAAGTCATGGCGGCTCACAGGAAGACGGTAAGGATGACAGAAATGGGGTTTTGTTCAGCAGCTGCTTGGTTTTATACCAACGCTGGAGGAGAACTCAGCAAGTTTAATGCAGAAAAACCTCTGCACGGACAGCATTGATGACTCAAAGGAAACAGAGGTGTGGCAACTCCGTTAGCCATTGACAGAGATTTTCTTTCATCAGAACAGTGCAGCGTGACTGATGGCTGGAGGAAGACTCATCAATCACATGAACAAACCGGAAACGACAGAGATTCATGACTTACTGCCGATCCTAGAATAACAAAGACTTCCAAGCACGAGTAAATGTTTCAACGGAGATGAAACGGCGATGGTCTGAGGTCATGAGGAGTGACCTTTACCACAACTGTTTCATAACTTTCTGTAGAATTAGCCAACGTTTCCAGGGCTAAATGAAGCTTTAGAGCCCAGAAAACACAGAATAACAAACTCTTGAACTTTGTTGCATGTGAAAACAAGAGGAACTCCAACCACCTGATGGAGAAAACTTCAAAAGTAACAAACTTTTAACAAACACAGAAGTTGCCGCAAGTTAAACTATTGATCCATCAGAGAAAAGTGTGAAATGATCAGCGGAAGACGTTCAGTTGCTGCTTGTTGTTGAAGTTTCCTCCTTAAGTGATCGTTTGGAGGAAATCGACATCATCGAGCATCAAACCACTTCTGCTCCAAACTTACCTCGTTTAGCGTCACAACATCAGGGGGTTTCAAAGCTTTTGCAACGAAGGGCCAGGTCTGATGACAAGGAACCGTGTGAGGGCCGACCTGACTGTTCAGTTAACTCTTTTAGTAGCATTTCATTTAATTGAACTATTTAACAAACCTTTTTATTGCAATACCATACTTTTGAACATTTAAATACTTTAGCCAAACTGTCAAATTCAAAGTTAACCTGTTGTGGATAGCACGTCTCGTCTGCTAGCGCCTCTTCATGGCGAACACGAAAACGACGTAACCACGCCGACCACAGCTTCTAAAAGACGCTGGGGCAGCACATCATTGACTTTGTGTTTGTGTGGAGTGTGTATGTGTGTAGGGTGTGTATGTGGAGAGGTTGTGTTTGTGTGGAGTGTGTGTGTATGTGTGTATGATGTGTGTGTGTGAAGTGCGTATGTGTGAAGGGTGTGTATGTGGAGAGGTTGTGTTTGTGTGGAGTGTGTGTGTATGTGTGTAGGATGTGTGTGTGTGAAGTGCGTATGTGTGAAGGGTGTGTGTGTGGAGAGGTTGTGTTTGTGTGGAGTGTGTATGTGTGTAGGGTGTGTGTGTGAAGTGTGTGTGTGTGTACGGTGTGTGTGGAGTGTTTTTGTGTGAAGGGTGTGTATGTGGAGAGGTTGTGTTTGTGTGGAGTGTGTATGTGTGTAGGGTGTGTGTGAAGTGTGTATGTGTGAAGGGTGTGTATGTGGAGAGGTTGTGTTTGTGTGGAGTGTGTATGTGTGTAGGATGTGTGTGTGTGAAGTGCGTATGTGTGAAGGGTGTGTATGTGGAGAGGTTGTGTTTGTGTGGAGTGTGTATGTGTGTAGGGTGTGTGTGTGAAGTGTGTGTGTGTGTACGGTGTGTGTGGAGTGTTTTTGTGTGAAGGGTGTGTATGTGGAGAGGTTGTGTTTGTGTGGAGTGTGTATGTGTGTAGGGTGTGTGTGAAGTGTGTATGTGTGAAGGGTGTGTATGTGGAGAGGTTGTGTTTGTGTGGAGTGTGTATGTGGGGAGGGTATGTGTTTTATAATTTTTACTTTTTTGTCTTGCTTTTTGGTTTTTAATCTTGGAAATTGTTTTTATGTAAAACAAATGTTGCTATTTTTGTCAGAAAAGTGTTTTACAAACAAAGTTTGATTTGATCTCTAAACAAAGCAGGATGTTTCTGTCAGAGATCAGCTAGTATTTACTAGGATAACTAGTCAAGTTACTATTTATTAATTAATTTGAACAACATACCTGGTTTTAAGTCCCCCCCCAACCAAACTATGTAAAAAACAAAACAAAACATCTTATAATCTGAAAAATATAGTACAGGGAGGAAAAACGACCCCTAGTGGTTACATGGTGAAGTGACGTGACTTTAAATAGTTTGTTTTCAAACATGCTTCAATCCGGAAGTCAAATCATTGCTTTAGTAGCTTAACAACTACTAGACATATTTGGGAAGACTAGCAAAGACTTTTGGAATAAAGTCTGAAATATTTGGACAAAACTTTATTTAAAAGAACTAAGTGACTCAAAACGAATCAAAGACAAAACCGTTCGTGTAAATCAAGAAACCAGCTCCAGCTTTCCTTAAAATAATCTGTTTATTCTGTATTGAAACAGGCTGAAATGAGAGGAGAGCAGTGATCTCCGTTCACTTCCGTCCACCTGTTCTGTGGAAACCGCAGTGAGGATCCACACGCTGCTCAAACAACAGCAGAGAGATGCATCCGTCTGACATCCCAAATAAAAATAAAATGAATCCTAAAACATTTAAAGGGAAAAAAAACTCAAAGACCACAATGGGCGTTTCCTTCTGACAGCAAAACCGAGCGTTTGTTTCAGCGTAAGACTGTCGGATCATCAAAACACGAAGAAAAATAAATATGTGCATCTACGTTTGGTGTAAAACACGAGCCTCCATCCAGGCAGACGCTCATCAGACACTTTGGAGGAGATGCTTCCCGGTTTCCTCTAAAGCACTCGTTTGTGCATAAAGTCACATCACACAGGGTCTCATCTGCGCGTCGACAAGAAAAACCTCCGGATGTGTGTTTGTGTTCAACACACAGCCAGGAAGTCGGTAAGACTTCGGCGTCATCGTCACGTTGGGAGCTTTCCTTCACCGTCTGAAGGAGAGGAGCAAGAAAAAAGGCGGGAGTCTTCAGGGAGACACCAGAGAGGGCGGAGCTGCAGCTTCCCGCCTCAGGAGGCTGAAGCTCAGCGCGGCTGAAGCAGTGACATCGCTATAGGCACCGGAACGTTTACAGCAGCAGCCACACAAAGGCCATCCCAGTAGGACAGAACGCAGCAGAGGCGGCCCGACGGCGTCCTGCTGCCGGCGGCACAGAGGGGAGTCACGAGTGCATAGCTTTGTAAGACCAGAGGAAAGTGCAGGTGAGAGACGAGACTAAGACGTGAAAGTGATGACGGCGGAAAGCTCAGCTCCTTAAATGGGTGTCTCCTCTGCGTGGAACCCGGATGGGGGACGTTTATCCGAGCTGGTCCTCGTACTGCTTCCTGAAGCAGTCTCCGGCGGGGAAGAAGTCCCAGCAGCGCTCCTGGTACATCTTCCAAACGTAGGACTCCTGAAGGCGGGGAAACAAAGCAGGGGTTCAGCTTCTGTTTGATCGGAAATGAGGTCAGGAGGACTTTCAGGATCACTGACCTGGCCTGTGTGTTCGGTTTCGTCTTTGTTGATGAGATACATCAAGAAGAACCTGCAGGGGAAACATTTTCACATTTCTTTTTAGATTAGGAGCCTAAAGAACTCAAGAAAAAACAATTCCTCTCTTAAAGTTCCACTCTGATCATCAGGAGGGCAATAGAGATTCGCCTCTTAGAAGTTGCGGCACGCCCGCCTCCACTTCCCGTCACCCATCCATATCCACTTTATCCTGCTAGCTTACGGTCCCTCACAACAACGTTGCAGGTGCAACAAAAACAGCGAGCAATACTGGAGCTATCCAGCCAACGCCACCATGGGGTGCAGGTAGAATATCGGGGGTGGGGGCAAGTCTGGCTGTGCAAAGACTTTGGGGCGTCTCATCCCTCCGAGTCCCTAAAATGCATAGAAAACCACGCTATCGTCATATTTGTCTCCTTTGATCTAATTAAGACGGCTTATAAGTTTTGTGCCGAATGCTCATCCTGGCACTAGCGTCTGCATTTACCGGGCTTGGGACAAGCACAAGCAGGACGCTGGTTTGTGCCATGTGGAGGCAGCATTGATGTTTTTGTTGTTGTTTATTTTTAAAAATAATTTTAGTTAATTGTGGATTTTTGCGGGCCGTCACAGGAGCGGGGCGGCGGATTTTTTACGTCACACATTGGCATTTTTGAAAGAAATTATTTAAAAATAAATGCAGGTTTAATCTTATTTTCTTTATATACCATGAAATGGAAATGCTACAAATGCTAAAAACACCAGAAACACCATTTTCCTCGGAGTGGGTCTTTAAAAACAGTTTATAAAGTTGTGATTCTGACACTTCTTTGAGAAGGAAACCCATCAAACTGCTACTGGACATCCTTCTGGGATGTTCTCTGTCCTGAGAACAAACCTGCAGACTGAAGCCCAGACGGTTCCAAACATCTGCCCGGATCAATGACTCACATGTAGTTGGCTAAGTTATGCTCCTCCAAGGTGTGCGTCTCAAAGCCGTGTGGCGTGGTGTCAAAGTAGTCGCTTCCTATTCCACAGATGAAGCATTTTGTCTGGTGGGGGTAGAAAACAGCTTAGGTCACATGGCCAATGCAGAGCTAGAACGGCCTCGGGGGGGGGGGGACTCACCTCCATGTCCTCCCTGACCTGCTCCTGCTGGTCTCTCAGCTCGCCAAAGGCGTCGATGATCAAACCTGAGGGTGTGGAGGACAGACGGGACGAGAACTTTAGTTTTCTGCTAAATCGGGACATTTGTTTTTCGGTGGTGGGGGGGCCGCTCACCCTGGATGATGGCCAGCAGGATGACGATGACGAAGAAGAAGAAGGTGATGTCAAAGACCACGCGGTACAGCTCGTATTCGTCCCCGGCCGGGTCCTCGATCTCGTCTCCGATGCCGCCACCGGCACGGACGCCAACGTACATGTGGAAGAGGTAACACTGCGGGGGGGGGCAAGAATGAAGCCTCACAGAGCAGAAACTCCTCCCATCGTGACCCCCCCCCCCCCCCCACACCACCACCACACCACCCCCCACCCCCCCTCCACCAACAACAAGCTCTCACTGTCATCATGTCGTCGCACTTCATGTCCGGCTCGTCCTCATCCTCACTCTTGTTGTAGAACTTCCGGAAGAAGTTGAAGGCCACCACGGTGTAGAGGTACACCACCACCGCCAGCAGGCCCACCGTCATCACCAGCTGCACAGAGCGCACGCCGTCAGCTCACGCACTCCCCACCGCCCGCCCGCCCGCCCGCCCCAGCACGCGTCAGCACAGATACCTGTTTGCCATTGTGGGTCACAGAGGACAGGATGGTACGAAGGGTTTTGACTCCCATGGCGATGTCCAGAAGATGGCAGGCGTAGAAGAAGTTGTTGTAATGTCCGAGCACAGACATCACCATGTACCACACCAGGTAGAGGAACGTCTAAAGGGTTAATGAGGGAGGGGGTAAGGTCTGTTATAAAAAAAAAAAACTCCCCGGCTTCCTCATATCTTCTTGATGTCTTGTCTTAACGTCCTTTTAGACATTTTTAAACAGGCAACACACTTCATACAGTTTTCTGAAGTTACAGGGGAGAAATCTAAGAACACAGAGGACTTCTTCACCTCCAGTGACTCTGCCCCTCCCACGGACTCATAAAAGGATTTCTATGGTCACACTTCCAGCAGCAGGTACACTAAAGAGCAGTTTACTTTTAGTTAAACTGGTTTAGTAAGTTCTTTGTTCTGCATATTTATACTTTTGTAAATAATTTCTAAAAGGTATAAAAAAAAGCAAAGCAGGTTAAAACACTGTGGCCGATCAGTGAAAATTGTTAGACTTTTCATTAAAAGGAAAACAAAACTGTTCAAAAGATGGGGCCAACTTACTGACAGGCTTGAAATACTGACCTTTGACCTTTGCGTAGATCGATAAAACCTTTTCAAATGACTCTGCATTGATTACTTTTTTGTTATAAAAGTGTAACCAAAGTCTGTTCTTTTTAAAAGAAAAACAAAATCGTTCCAGAGACATAGTCAATTTTTCTCCATTTCTGACAGGGTCAAAGGTCAATTTGGAGCAACTGTGTGGATCAAAAGCACTAAATCCAAATCCGTTCTGCCTAGAAAGTGTTTGTGGCCAGGCCGAGCTGAGAATTATGACGACACAGATAGAAATGGTGGCTTCATCCGCTTCCGGCTCCATTCTCACCAGTTTTTATCGTAAACATTGTGGCTAAGAGTTTGCCCGTTTCAGGCCAAACTCCACCATTTCTCCAGCTTCAAAGGGCATCCAAGGAAGGAGTTTGAGTGTGCCGCCAGAGATCAAGGGAGGCTTTTTCAAACTAAGACCGGAAATGTTCTTTAAGAACCAAGTAGACCACACCCCCTTTCCCCCCCAAACTAGAACCCCAAACTTATCAGGCACAGAAGAGCCATAAAAAGGTCAAAGAGTCTGTTAAATCCAATCATGTCAACCATTTTCTGCTGCTTCTCCACTCACGTTGTCGGTGAAGACGACACCAAACTTCCAGATCTGGTACTTGATGTCAATAGAAGTTATCCTGCCGAGAGAAGACATCCTTATTGTCCTGCCGTCACAGCAGAGCTGATGACAGAGGATGGGGGCGGGGCATACCAGCTGAACATCGAGGTGTCGGGTTCGGGTTTCTTTCCGTGGGTCATGGCGCTGACATCGAGAGACGCCAGGTCCATGCCGAGCAGTTCTGCTATTCTCTCTCTGCCGTAAATGTCCCCGTATTTATCCAGAACCTGAAGAGCCAAGACAGAGGAGGTGGTTCGAGAGAAACATCTGCAGAGTTCCTACAAAAAAATGCAGAAAATTCACCTTTCTCTTGACAAACTTGTCCCAGTAGTTGTTGGGGAAGGTCCTGGGGAGAGACAGACGTTTTTATTCTGTTTTGGAATGGTTGAAACATACGTACGAGAAGGAAATGTCTTTTGAAAAATCTGGTGTTGAATATCTGAAAAAGGTGTTTTGTACACTTGGGGTAAAAATGCTAACGATTTAATTTGGGAAGTGTTAAAGTGAATCGTTTACCAGAATTTCTTGACTAAAGTGCTATTTTGGATGTTTCTTTGTATTCTGATTCTGGTGACAATGTTACCTCACTGGCATCTAACAAAAAGTCCAAATCAATGTCAAAATCTGCCGTGTTGAATCCACAAGGCCTCAGGTTTATCACAGAGGATCTGGCAGATGCTTCTAGTCTCTATTTACACAAACATCTATTTCCTTGCATCTTTCAGGTGAAGTTGGACTCTAGTTTCTGAATCATCCCAACATTCTGCCACTCTTGAGTTCAACTAAGTCAGCAGAGGACCCACTCCTGAGGTCTGCTGCGCCCTGCTGGTTGGAACTGCACTTACAGAACTCAAACCCACACAGCGCTGATGGCTTAGATCTAAGCCGGTTGGGTTTTTGTGGTGAACCGACCACTCTGAGGTGAATTTCCCTGGCCTAAGGTTTTTAGGTATCTGGACTGGTTACCATCCTCTCCAAGGCACCTGAGGAACTGAACTTCCTGTCCTATCCATTACATGTGCCCTGTGTCAGAATTCCCACCCCAATAATATATAGTTCACCATTTTGTAGTGTTGTCCGAATCTACAATTCTTAAATCGAGTGCACTTGAAATTACCAAGAATTCTCTGCGAAAAACCTGTGTGGATTGATGCTCACTAAAGCTCCGCCCCCCCCCATTGTCTCACCCATTCTGACTTGAGCCGGCCCAAAATTGCTGGAAAGACGACGAGTGATTGATGTGTCCGAAATAAAGCACAGCACTAAAACAACAAAATCTGCGTTTTTATACGGTTCCAACCTGGCACAGCGATGTAGTGCCATCCCTACATGACGCACTCTTGTTTTCTCTTTGTCTTTTATCAAAGTCATTATATTTTAGACCTTTGTTTAATGTTTTACTTTTCACATATCCCAAAATGCCACGGCATGGCGACCTCAATGCAAGTTTTTCAGGAAAAATTCGTCCGGTAACCGTGCGGCGGAATTGGTCATCGGGAGCCGGTGGTCGTATTTTTACATCCCGCGCGATGGCCGGGCGGTTTTAAGAAAAAGTTAACATTTTACGGCAACTGGACGATTTTTCTCTAAAAGTTGACATCGGTCGGTGACCGCCTTGGGCACATCTCGAGGTAGCACGGTGGCAGATCAGCCTTTAATATGCCCCCGGGCTACCGGGCAGCTGGTGGCCCTCGATATACACCGCCGCTGTCCGGAGACATTTACAAAAAGCAGCTGCCGGCCGGCGATCCGCAAGCCACCACCCTGTGGCCGCCCAGCTGTCACCGATTTTGCAATTATCCCTACCTGACGGCAGCCGTCTACATTTATGACCATGCCAACCATTTCTGCCTCCCCGTGCCGCAGTGGCAGTTGTATTTGTTAATGTGTTGTGTTTTAATGTACGGCGCCTTGTTTGACTGCAGTCTTGTTGAGGCGCTAAATCACTTTAAGTCTAAAGTGATTAGAGAAAGTGATAAAGGACCTCCCCGGTGGATCTTGCAGCTTATAAAAACGTGATTAAAGATGGTCAGAACTCTGAGATGCAACGATTGGTCTGAACATCCAGACCAGCTATACTAGCCTTCATAAAGCCTCATGTCTCTCCTTCTTATATATTTCAAGGCACTTCATGACGGCTGTAGTGTTGTTGAATTGGTCATCGCTTACGGAGTGTTGAGCACCAAACGGTCCCACTGGCCCTTGATGTCGTCATCCTCCGGCTGCTCGGTGACGTAGAGACCATCAAACTCCAGCTTTCTGGCCAGCTCCTTCTCTCTTTTGAAGATGACCAGAGGAACCTGGAGCGGTGGAGGAAGTGAAGAAGATAAACATGAAAGAGTGAAGGGAGAGGGTTCTGCTGGACCACAAGCCACACCTTCAAACAGTTGTAGCCGATGATGCAGAGGAAGGAAATGATGGTGTGGCTGATAGAGAGGAAAGCCAAAGCCGGCTCCATGTAGCCGGTGCTCTCCTCCAAGAAGTAGTACAAAGGGCCCTCTTCGTCCTCATCTTCTCCCCCTTCCTCTAACCCAGAGCCTTCCTCCTCAGCTCCGGAGCCTTCAAACAAGCCGGAGCCCTCAAACAGACCAGATCCTTCAAAGTCCTCCTCACCTGGAGGACTGTCAGACACCTGTGAAGGGAAAAAAAAAAGCTTGTCATTTCAAAACAATCGGCGCAAAACTGACTTCTGCCTCCCGCAGGTGGCATGCCATCATTCTGATGGTCGCTCCAGCTCTGCCACCGAGAACCTCACAGACCTTGTAGAAGAGCAGGATGAAGTTGAGGGCGAAGGCGATGAAAAGAGCCAAGAACCGCAGGTTGTAGAAATTGCGAGAAAGATAATTCTGTGAGGAAACAAAGACGATTAAACGTCAACGAATGCTTTTAATAGTCTGAGACACAAACAACCAGGTAGACTTTCTTGATCTTCCTTGAGGTTGAAGGCATATTTGAACTGCAGGAACAGCTCACCATGAATTTAATCCTCTGAACCTCCAGCTCATTCCACAGCTCAAAGCCCTCCCCTGCAGGTTTCTTCTCCTTCTTTGCCTTCGTCTTTACTGCTTTCTCCTCCTCTATTTCAGGCTCCTCCTTTTTCTCAGGCTCCTCCTCCTTCACCTCAGCTACAGGTTCTGCTTTGTCCGCCTTCTCTCCATTCTCAACGCTGGGGAGACAAAACTCTGTTGTTTACATCTGAACACTCAAAAAGGTTCTTTTGTGTCTGCATGCAGACACAAACAAGCATCCATCCATCCATCCGTCCATCCGTCCATTGGGCAAAAAATATCCAAAAAATCAACCTGGTAGACCGCTAAGTGAACCTGTAGAGAGAAAATGTTCATACACATTTTTTTCTACAGTAATGCTGTGAGCGGCGGGTCGTAGTGAACACAGGTAGGTGAGACGCAGGTGCGTTGTATGGATCTTTTCTTTTTTCAATCTCCTGCCGCTTACGTATCACGTGCACGGCCTGTGTGTGTGTGTGGTATTTATCCATGGTCAGTAAGGGACTATAACTTACTAAGGTGTGGTATAAAGACACCGTATGAAAGCACCAACGGTACGTCATAAGTGTGTGCAACTGCCATTTGCCTAATGAATACTTCATGACATACTAACAACAACGGTACTTTCCATTTTCTTTATGTCCCTTAAAGTGGACGTACGAGTCTCAGGGAAACCGTGAGACACACCTGCTCTCCCCTTAACACCTAGATAACACACTCTTTGACGTAGCCCAACTCCTTAGCCGTTCATGTGATCAACGTAAATCAATTGATTTTGGCACAAAGCAAAGCAACTTTTCACAGCGACTTGGCCCAAATATGCAACACATTATTGATAAAGTATTTCACATCAGCACAAAACATCTGATCTCTGCTTCAGGACCCAATGGAATTACTTTGATTGCATCAAAAGTTAAAGAGTTACAGCAGTCAAAAGAATGTAAACACTAGAGCTAAAGGCTAACACTCCTCTCTAAGACCCTCCACGGGTCTGGATAATCCATAAACCTGCAGCAGCTGTATGGGTCAAACCCCCTTGTGGGTTCATATAGGTAAGGCTTTAAACCATTTAGGATTACAGGTACTCGGATTGTCCGATAACCTGAGAGATTTATCTTTCAAGTCAACCCTTTTTTCACCACAGAGCAAACCAAAACTTGGAGCTAGCTAACACTGATGACATAATTGCAGAAAAAGGAGTTTAGAAAAGAGAAGCAGAAGACTCACTCAGCCTTCTCAGTCTCCTGGGGAACTTCTTCTCCAGGCTCAACTCTTTCTTCCTCACCTTGTCCTTCAGTGGCAGCAGCCAGCTGCTTGGACGATAGTTTATAATCAACAAACCAACAAGGTGGAGAATGGAAATGAAAGAACTAGAGTCAACCACACGAACAAACCAGCTTTCTCTTCAGCAGTGGTGTCCCCTCTGGAGTCGGTGGCTCTTCAGTTGTCGTCTCTCCAAAGTCTCCAAGTCCTCCAGGAGTGTTGAAACCCGGCAGGCGTCCACCTTCACCCTCTTCTCCATCCTCTTCCTCCTCCTCTCCCCCTACAGTATCCAAATGTTCTGCACCTCCTTCTGCATCTTGAACCTCTCGAGCTCCAGGTTCAGGTGGCAGCTCATCATGAACTTCGTCCTGGGTTGGATCTGGCATGCTGGCTAGAATTTCTGTGACCGTCATCTTCTTGGCCCCCTCCACCAGGCCTCCACCAAACAATGCTTTCCATATGAGCGTGAAGAATCCCTTACATATGTTGTAGACAAATATCAAGATGCCCATCAGAACAGTGTAGATGAAGGTCACCAGGCCGATCACCATCTCCTTTATGGTCATTCTCCTCAGCTTGCGATACCGACGTCGCAGATTACGGAAGGTGAACATATGAAAGAAGTTCATCACACTTTTAAGGAAATCTGCAAAAGCAGAAGTGGACTCTGGAACGTGGGCCTCCCCATTGCCTTCTTCTCCTTCTCCAGACTCCTCCTCTGCCCCACCTTCCTCCTCTTCTTCATCATCGTCTTTTTCCTCGGGTTCTCCCTCGGGCTCAGAGATAGACGCCGCGATGTTCATCTCAAAAATGGTGTCCTCGCAGAAGTTCACAAACATCTCCATCTTCTCGCTCTCACAGCCCTCGTTGACCACGTCGAAGATGAACTGTCGCTTGGACTCTCTGACCTGCGGCATCTCCCACTGGTTGCGGTTGGCCTCGCTGATCTCAAAATAAATGCGCTCGATCTTCCTGCTGGCTCCCATGATCTCGATACGGCCTAGGAAAGGGCGGAAGTAGTTGAGCACGCTTTCGGCCTGTTCCAAAAAGTTCTGAAGGCGAGTGTCATGAGGAACGTGCTCTGATAGATTGGTGAGAAGAACTGCAATGTTGAAGCCAATGTCTTTTGCTGGCTCTTGGAAACGATCTGCAAACTCCTCAAAGTTGATCATCTCATTCTCATCTGCTTCCGAGCAAGAGAGGAGGAACTGGATTTCGGAAGGAGAGTACTGTTTCTGACTGTCCATGGCCTTGGAGAAGTCTTTCTTGGAAATAAGCCCACGCGGGTCAGTCACATAGTCACGGAAGGCGTCAGACGCCACTATGTCCTTGAGCTTGAGGAACATGTCAAAAAACTTGAGGATCATCTCCACGTTGCTGGAGGACTCCACCAACATGTCAACCATCTGCCTGGCAATGGTTCCATTTACAATGTTACCTACAGAGTGACAGGAGACAGAAGGTTTACAGTCAAACTGAGTCAAGAAGAGGAGAGGAGAAAATCTTTGGTTGTTTTCACGCTGGAATACTCTCAGAATCACGTTTCAAATGGAATGCTGATCAATTTCATAGTTTGATTTAATTGATTTCACAAAAGAAAGGAGCACACTGAGGGTGTATTCAGACTTTAAAAGTCCGTTGGTCTTTTTTTTTTTTTTTTTTTTTTTTTACCTTGTCCTGTCCAACAGCTGGGCAAACAGATGAGAGCTGAGGGCCTCTTGTGTTGGACATATTTTACTTTAACAAGAGGGGTTATTAATCTTCAGACAAACCAAAGGTATGTCTGAATAAACCCCTTTTGTAATTGAGGCCAAACTTTATTAATTTCAAACATGTTTGAAGATCTTTGGTGTTGGACCGGACGGAAAAGGAAAGAGGGGAAGAAGAGAGAGGGACGTTAGAGAGAGGGGGGGAAGGAGGGTGATAGTAGGAGGGGAAGGGGGATAAGACCATGAAGCAGCATAAAGCAACAAGTTTACTGGTTGTTAATCACCATGGTAAGGCTCAAATGCAGTACAAAAAGGGCGGAGCCTGTCCACACACACACCCAAGTGTCAAACACACCTGCTAGCTGCAAAAATGTCCATCTGTCGACATGTACACAAAACAGATAGTGCTCACACGCATACTTATGCCTTAAAACCAACTAGTGTGAAACATTTCAGTCATTCAGTCACGCAAACCGCCAGTGCAAAGGTGAGCCAACACCCGTGCTCAGGTGAGTGCTCATGTTCTTCTAAAATGGATGGTGGAATGTGTAAAGAAGGAGGGAGAGCGCCCAGCCATCCCCACCCCAAGACCCCCACCGCAGCAGCAGCGGCAGCTGGAATCCCCCCCACGCCACACGGAAACCGGCAGGGAACAACCGCCGCCCGGGCGACCAAGCCCGCCACCCAGGCCAGGGCCAGCAGGACCGCCGCAAGGCCCCCAGAGCCAGAGAGCAGGGAGGCACGGAGGGAAAGAGAGGGCCGCCCCAGCCCAACCAGGAGAACAGCCCCCCCGCCGCGCCGGGAGAACCCAACGCAGGGCCCCACCGGAGAGGGACGCCCACAGCCCCAGACGAGCACCCCACCACCACCCAGGAGTTCTGGGCATCCCCCCGCCCCAACCCCAGGTACGAGCCAGGACCCCCCAAGGGACACCCGCTCCGCAGTCCAGGCAGCCATCCGCCCGGCCCACGGTTGGTCCAGGGAGGAGCAAGGCAGGGGCCCGCCGCCCCCGCCCAGGAGGGGGGAACCCCGGGGAAAAAAGAGGGCCCACAAGGGGTGTTGTAAATATGGCCCGACCAGGCTCGGCCACAGTTGGAAATTTGGCGGGGCCCAGCGCTCAGGAGCAAGGACCAGAACCCACCCCCCAGGGACACCAACACCCCCGGCTCAGATGTAATGTGAACCCCCCCACCGCGCGGAGAGAGCACCGCCGGGCCCAGGAAGCCGGCACCCCGGGGACACGGCCGCCGTTGCAAAGGGGCCCGTACCCCCCACCAGGGAAGAGGCAGGGGACAGATGGTCCTAGGTCCCACCTTCCTTGCAAAATGTGTGTGCGTGTATGTGTTTAAGAGGGTGTGTGTGTGCATGTGTGTGTGTTTATGTTGGGATGTATATATTGAGGGGGGAGGGGTGTGTGTACTAAGGGGGGTGCAGTTAAAATTGGCGGGTAGGGCACTAAGGGGACATCTCCTGATTACTCACAGTGATGTCCCCTCACCCCCCCCACCAAGGGGCCCTAAATGTCTAAGGTGCGGTAAAAATTGGCGGGTAGGGTGCTAGGAGGACATCTGCTGCTTGCTGGCAGTGATGTCCAAGCACCCCCCCTACCAAGGGCCCTACATGTCTAAGGTGCAAATAAAACCGAAAGAGGGGGGGCCCACTCCATACGGCAACCATAGGAGGGGGGGCCACTGCCTAGTAAACCCCCCCCCCCAAGGCTCATCGCAGGCTAAGCCCCCCACCCCCTCACCCTATTATGAGGTTATATGAGGAAGGGGGTGAGTTGGGGACAGCTGGTAGACTGTCCCCCGGTGGTCAAACAGCTGTCCCCCGCCCCCCCCCCCCCCCCCCAGCAAGGGGGCCAGGCCCACCCAGCCCAGGGGCCCCACCCCCGGAGGCGTCGACACCCCAGGCCCAGCACCACCCACCCCACACAGAGGGAGAGGAGCCAGAAAGCGCCGGCTCCCCCCAGAGCAAGCCCAGGGCCCCACCCCCAAACGCCGGCCCTAGAAGAGCTCTGGTCAGGCCTCGACGGGACCGAGGCAGCCAACCGGCCCGGGAAACCGCCGATGGCCTCAGCGGAGACCCCGACCCGTCAACCCCCCCTGCCCCGTACCAATAGTGGCCCCCCCCTCCCCCAGAATGGCCCCCCACAGGACAGGGCCGACAAGACCCCCCACCCCACCCCACCCCAGACCCCGCAGCCGAAGCGGATGACACCCAGAGCGCCCGGGGGCCCCAAGAGGGTTGTCCCGTCCCGCCCCAGAGCCAGGGAAGGGCTGATCCCAGCCCCAGGCGTAGATGGGAAGCCCATCCAGCGCCGCTGCCCGCCCCCCCCCCCCCCCCCCCGAGCAGCGCCCCCCGCCAACCCCCCCCAGCACAGGCAAAGGGACCACCCCCCCAAGCCAAGCCAGAACACCACCCCACCCCCCCACCACGCACCCCCACACCCAAGCCCAGAGGACCACGCAGCGCCCCAGCCCGCCCCACCCCGGCGCCGGACCCGACCCCCGACCAACGGAGCCCCCACCACCCCCCGCCAGGCACTGCAAAAGTCCGTTGGTCTTGACTGAATCCTGAATTGCCGTCAAGCAGGCTTTCCTGTTTAAAACTAAAGATTGTAAACAAAACCACGTGACCAAAGATCTCTTCAGTCATGGGCCAGGAATTAGGAGGGTGGAGCAAAGCAACGAGAGAAAGAATAATGAAAGTCCTGCCCTTTGCAATCCTTGTCAAAATACTTCACCTATTCAAACTTTAAATTTTGCTAACCAATTTTGAATGTCTGTATCAACGTCAGTGGCAACACTTTTGCCATTGGCTCCCAGTTGATTCTAGAATCAAGTTCAAGATCCTCCTGTTAACCTATAAGGCCTTACATGGAATGGCCCTGTCCTATATTAAGGACCTCATAGTCCCTTACCATCCAATAAGAACACTTCGCTCGCAAAATGCAGGACTGCTTTTGGTTCCTAGAATTAGTAAAAGTACGGTTGGAGGTAGAGCGTTTAGTCACCAAGCCCCTGTTCTATGGAATAAACTCCCGGCTCATGGAAGAGAGGCCGACTCAGTTTCTACATTCAAAGTTAGACTGAAAACATTCCTCTTTGGACAGGCTTATTGTCAGACTAGTTAGTATTCAGAGATTATTTAACTTAATGTTAATTTGTTTAAATTAAACCTAATAATAACTATTTCTTTTAAAAGGCTGCTAGAAGTTGAAGCTGGGGTCACTATGGTGCACTGGGGTTCTGTCTTCTTTTCTTTTCTACTTCTACCCTTCCTCTCCTCCACTCCTGATCATTATTCATCATTTAGTTCTCCATGCCTCTGTTTGGTGCAGTGCGATTCATGTATTGTCCCTCTTTTCCTCTCCCCTCCTGGGGAGTGGGAGTGCTTCCAGACTCCAGTTGGCTCATCCGTGCTCCAGTTCCTGACCGTCTACCTCGCCTTTGCTCCACTCCTACACCTGGCTGTGGATCCTGCCTCTGGCTCATCTCTAGCTCGTCTCTGCTCTGTACCTGACCGAGTACCTCATCTCTGCTCCTGCTCCTACACCTGGCTGTGGATCCTGCCTCTGGCTCATCTCTAGCTCGTCTCTGCTCTGTACCTGACCGAGTACCTTGTCTCTGCTCCTGCTCCTACACCTGGCTGTGGTTCCTGTCTCCGGCTCGACTCGCGCCTTTGACCGTCCCCCCAACCACAGCTGGATGAAGCTCGTCTGCTGGACTTTATATATGTAGTTGTATATTTAGATAAGTTAATTCTTCTCTAAGAGTTCTGGTAAATCGCCTGTCTGTCCTGGGGGAGGATCCCTCCTTCATGTGGGCACCCCTGAGGTTTCTTCGTTTTTCCTTACCGCGAAGGAGGGTCTAAGGGCAGGGATGCCAGTAATTTGCTTAGTCAGTTTGTTAATTCACTTTAGTATTTTCCTATTTAACTCTTTGTATTCGTGATCCTTTTGAGTTCATGTTTTACTTCGAAGCCCATCTAGACGACTGTTGTGATTTTGGGCTATACAAATAAAATTGTATTGAACTTTTTAGTTGCTACTTTGGTTTGGCAAAGGCGTGCTGCAAGACGGTCACTGAGGAAACAGCGGCAATGAAGGTACGCTGATAGGTGTTTATGACATATAGACTGTAGGACTCTGTGACATTGGAAGTTATTTGAATGAACCTGCATTTATCCGACCACATTTCAATGAGTTGCTGTGTCTCAACATCATGGTTGCTACATTCCTACTTTGTTTATATTGTGGCGGCTGCTCTCTCTCACGTAGGTCAGGATGGAGCACAACTCAGCTATGCTAACTAGCAAGGTGCTAGTGCCTGTCGCCTAAACTGTTTTAGCAGGCTAAAAAGTGAGCTGACCCGTGCCCCTTACACCGCACGACCCCAGGCAGCTGTTATTTTAGGAGGCACAAATGAAATGGCAGAGTCCAATGTCCTCAGATTAACCATTTATTAGGCCTTTTCAGAACTAAACAGAACAGACCAACATTGCAAATGTCTTTACTGGAGATACCCAACTCACTCATGGTTTCAACAAAGCAGACAGAAAACTCCCATAATGCATTCCTGCCATGGGCAGGATAGCCACATCGACAGGATCACTACACAGCCCCCCTCTCAGAGGGTTAAGTGTCCTCACAACCCTTAAATGTCATCAAGTTCAAAATCTTGTAAGTATACAGGATGGCGGCGAACACGCACTGGTCTTCTCTTTGGTGTGTCACCAGGACCAGGCCCAGCCCTGAGTCTGCTTCCACCATTCTCTGCCTCAATGCTGAGGGGCATGGGGCTTTCAACAACCCCGTCAGTCCGCTGCAGAGGGGACATGGGTCTGTATGGTGCTAACCGGTCTTTATGGAGAACCACCTGCCGTCCACGACCTGGCAGGCGGACCCGGAACACCACATCAGAGATCTGGCCCATGATCTCCCCAGGTCCCTGCCAGTGATGTGTCAATTTGGGGGAAAGCCCCCGTTTCCTCACTGGGCAGTATACCCAGACTTGGTCCCCAGGTGCAAGAGATGGTCCATGTGCCCTGGAATCATACGCCCGCTTCTGACGAGCTCCAGCGTTCTGTAGAGTCTCTCGCGCCATTCGATGCACCTCATCAAGCCGCCCTCTCAACCGCCGCAAATAATCCAGTTCAGGGCCACCCGCAATCTCAGGCTCGGGTGGAGGCCCAAACACCAACTCCACCGGTGTTCGTAGTTCCCTTCCAAACATTAGGGCCGCTGGAGTGCACTGACTGGACTCCTGAACAGCAGTGCGGTAAGCCCACAACACAAGGGGCAAGTGCTGGTCCCAGTCTCTCTGGTGACGGCTGGTAAGAATAGCAAGTTGAGTGGCCAAAGTGCGGTTAAACCGCTCCACCAACCCATCGCTTTGGGGATGAAGAGGTGTGGTCCTAGTCTTTTTAATCCCCAGGCGCTGGCACACTTCAGCAAACAGCCGACTCTCAAAGTTCCGTCCCTGATCACTGTGTAGCTCCTCAGGAACTCCAAACCGGGAGAACATCTCATCCACCAACCTTTGTGCAGACGTGGTGGCATTCTGATCTGGGACCGCATATGCCTCTGGCCATTTAGTGAAGTAGTCCATGGCTACCAGGACGTATCGGTTGCCAGTCTCAGTGGTAGGAAAAGGGCCTAAAATGTCCACACAAACCCTCTCCATTGGTGCTCCCACCAAGTACTGTTGTAGGGGCCCTCGGGAACGCTGGTTAGGTCCTTTCTGCGCAGTGCAGGTGTCGCAGCAGTGGACGAACAGTTCAGCATCTTGTCGACAACCTGGCCAGTAAAACCTTTGTCTGAGCCGTCGCACTGTTTTGTTGTTTCCAAAATGCCCTGTCCCAGCTGCACCATGAATCCAATGGAGGACATCTTGGCGAAGGTTGCGGGGCACCAGGAGTTGAACACGGTCAACACCTGCACCTGGTGCCTGCCACCGCCTGTAGAGAACGTCGTTGTGAAGCTCCAGACTGCCCCACTGGGAGTGCAATACTTTCAGCTCTGGTCCTTGGAAAGACACAGCTTGCCAGTCTGGTCGCCTCTGGGCCTCCAGCCAACCCCTCACCTCGGCCAGCACCTGATCAGCCTTTTGCTGCTCTTTGAGCTGTTCTATAGAAAATGGTTCCCTTTCAGGGATGGTGATAGCTGGATAGGCTGCAGCTGCCAAGGGTCCCAGTTCTCGTTCCTCTTGACGAAGGCAATGGCGACACTCATCAGTGAAGCAGGGGCGCCTGGAGAGAGCATCAGCATTGCTGTGTTGATGTCCTGGGCGATGCTGGACCTCAAAATCATATTCCTGCAGGATCTCCAACCACCTTGCCACCTGGCCCTCGGGCTGTTTAAAGTTTAACATCCAGGTAAGGCTGGCATGGTCAGTTCGAAGCGTGAACTTTGTGCCAAGGAGGTAAGGCCGAAAGTGCCTCACTGCCAAAATTATAGCCAGCAACTCCCGTCTTGTGACGCAGTAATTTCTCTCGGGCCGACTTAAGCTGCAGCTGTAGTAGGCCACAACCCGTTCACCAGTTTCGTGCTGCTGGGAGAGTACGGCTCCTACCCCCACGTTGCTTGCATCAGTGTCCAAAGTGAACGGCTGACCAGGGTCAGGATAAGCCAGTACAGGAGCATCAGCAAGGGCAGACTTTAGCCGCTGAAAGGCTGCTGCGCACCCCTCAGACCATTCAAAACGCTTGCCTTTGTCTGTTAACCGGTGCAAGGGATTGGCAATGGTGGCAAAATCCTTTACGAAGCGGCGGTAGTACGACGCCAAGCCAAGAAAGCTTCGTAGCTCTGAGGTGTTTGATGGTGTGGGCCAATCCCTTACTGCGACGACCTTAGCAGGGTCAGTTGCCACTCCACTCTCGCTGATGACATGCCCTAGGAACTGTGTTTTGCGGGCCAAAAGGGTGCACTTGGCTGGGTTTAGTCGTAACCCAGCCTGGCGAATGGCTAGAAATACTTCACGCACATTGTGGACTGCTTCTGTGAAGTTCTGGGCATGGACCAGCAAGTCATCCAGGTATACTACACAGCGTGTGCGGGGAATGTCTTTAAGAACCCGTTCCATAAGCCTCTCAAAAGTAGCCGGGGCATTACACAGCCCAAATGGCATTACTTTAAACTGCCATAGTCCTTGGCCAATGGTAAATGCTGTTTTAGGCCGGGCCTCTGGTGCCAACTCCACCTGCCAGTACCCGCTGCGTAAATCCAATGAGCTGAACCAACATGAGCCAGTCACATAATCCAGTGCGTCATCAATGCGGGGCAAGGGATATGAGTCTTTACGAGTCACTGCATTGAGGCGTCTGTAGTCCACACATGGACGCCATCCTCCGCCTTTCTTGCGCACCATGACCACTGGTGCAGCCCAGGGGCTGTCAGAGGGCTCGATAATGCCGTTAGCTGCCATGTCTTTGATCAGTTCTTCAGCCGCCTGGCGCTTTGCTAGCGGCAGACGGTGAGGGCGAAGGCGGATTGGATTAGCCTCACCAGTGTCAATGTGGTGCTGGACTAGACCTGTTCTATTGCAATCCTCTTCACGAGCAGCAAAGATGTCCCAAAACTCTTGGAGTAAGCACCCAAGCTGCTCCTTCTGTGTCCCGCTAAGGTGAGTGTTGCTGCGATCCTCCATATCCTTAATTGCTGCAACTGTTTCAGGGGATGGAGCAGTAATTAGAGAAGGGTCAGGTGCAACAATTTGAACCCCATGGCTTCTTTGGTGTTTCTGTGGGCGCTGATGGTGACGCGGTTTTTGTGCAGGTTTGCTGTGTTGGGCTGCAGTGCTCTGTTGCTCTCCCTTGTGGTCTCTTCCGGATCGCAGTTGAATAACCTCAGTGTCTATGCAGAGTGAGGATTGTGGGACATCAACGCATGCCCCCCAGCGACCAAGGAGGTCAAGCCCTATAATGCAGTCATCTTGGATGTCAGCCAGCCAAAACTCATGTTTAGACTTAATAGCCCCAACTGCCACCGACAACAATTTCTTCCCTGGCATGATGGTTCGCTCACCTGTCACTGTGAGCAGTGCAGTCTCAGTATGAATCCAACCCTCTGGGAGAGAGCCTGATGTCCCTGGCAATAGTCCCTTCTTCACAAGACAGATGGTGGACCCTGTGTCCACCAATGCACTGCAGGGCTGGCCACCAATGGAACAGTCCAAATATAGTCCACGTGTTGGGCCACAGCGACCTACCATTGGAGTGATGGTTCCAAGGGGGGTTGTGGTTTGGGGTGAGGATCCCCTTACTGCCTCACCCCGCTGGTGTTTCCCTGAAGGGCCTGAGGTCTGGCTCTGGGACTGGGTGCTGGACAGTCTCTGGCAAAATGTCCTGGTTCTCCACAGCGGTGGCAGCAATTGGGCGGCATCCGGCGCCGTTGGGTTCGAACAGCTTGAGCTTGACTGAGCTCGTCCTGCGCAGAGTCCTCCAACTCATGGTCAGCAGCCCTCACCAGTGGAGATCGCTCAGTTGACCCAGCACACAAAACGTCCTCCGCCTGTTCAGCTCCTTTCAGCGCCCCCCCCCAGGCTAGTGGGAAAGGAGAGACGCACGTGTTGGCGCAGAGGTTCAGGTGTCAGACCCCGCAGAAATGCATGAAGGCTTAGCTCTTCCCTGGCAGCACTTGAAAAGTTAGGGTAGCCATGTCGTATGTGTAGTTGAATGTCAGCGGCATAAGCTCCCAGACTCTCTCCACTACGTCGCTGTCGTCTGATCAGCTGCTCTCTGCTCTGCTCACTGGACACTCTTTGGCCAAACCTTCTGTTTAGGGCCCCAGTAATGGCTTGTAGGTCACTACGTTCTTCTGCAGACAAGACTACTAAGACCTGAAGTGCTGGACCCTCCAGAGCAAGGGCCAGGTGGATAGCCGTCTCCCTGCTGCTCCATCCATCATGCAAGGCAGCTAAATCCACTTGGGCAAGGAAAGGCTCAAGAGGAGTCAGGCCGCTAAATCTCGGTAGCTTTGCCGGGGTTTGAGTAATGCTGCTCCTCAGCTCTGCAACCGGAGGGGTTCGAACAGTCATTGAGGTTTCTTGAGGTCTTGCTCGAGTCACCGGGTGTGCTAAGCGGGGAGCACTGGTACCATCCGGTTGACGGTGTACCGAGGCCTTTTGTCTTGTGCCTTGTCGCAGGCGTTCCCGAAGCAAGCTGTTCTCCAGGGTAAGTCGCTCTATATCACTAGCTATCTGCTCCATCATTGCGTCTTTCTGACAGCAGCAAAATCCCACTTCTGACACCAATGTGGCGGCTGCTCTCTCTCACGTAGGTCAGGATGGAGCAGAACTCAGCTATGCTAACTAGCAAGGTGCTAGTGCCTGTCGCCTAAACTGTTTTAGCAGGCTAAAAAGTGAGCTGACCCGTGCCCCTTACACCGCACGACCCCAGGCAGCTGTTATTTTAGGAGGCACAAATGAAATGGCAGAGTCCAATGTCCTCAGATTAACCATTTATTAGGCCTTTTCAGAACTAAACAGAACAGACCAACATTGCAAATGTCTTTACTGGAGATACCCAACTCACTCATGGTTTCAACAAAGCAGACAGAAAACTCCCATAATGCATTCCTGCCATGGGCAGGATAGCCACATCGACAGGATCACTACAATATTAAGTAATTCCCAGAGCATGAAGCCTATTCAGACTAAGGGAACTCAGAGCGAACCAAAGCTCAGTTCAATTGAAATCAACAGAGACAAGTTGACCTCTAAAGATGGGTCAGACAGCGGTACCTGGTCCCGAAACAGGGTCCACCTGGGTGCATCCAGACTGAAAATTTGTTCCGGATTATTGGGTGAAACGAACTCTGGTTCATTTTAAGAGAACCAAATGTATGATACTGGCATGGACCACACTGCCAAGAAAATACATGCAGTTCCAACAGCAACTTTTGGGGGCGATATTGTCCAAAATATTCTATGACGAGGGAAGAAAAACCACGTGGCCCTTCAAATATCACAAATCAGTCTTCTCACTAAACCATGTTCACACCAAAGGCATATTCCAACATATTCGAGCTATTAATCTTTTGCTTTGGAATGCATTTGACCCCCAAACAAAATGAACAGAGCTTATGGTTACCAATCTCTTTGATCTGCAAAGTCGGTCTGTGTTCACACTGAAGTAAACCAGCAATTGCAACTGGACCCTTGTTCTGTAACCCTTAGTCGCAACTACCCTCACAGGTATGACTAGTCTGTCTTTAGGCAAAAAACGATCAAACCTGCATGGGGCACTCAGGTGACCTGCACAAAATATTAAGACCGCTTGGTGAACTCGCAAAGGCCAAATTGTTAATGCAATAGTGTGTTCCATTGAGGCGGTCGAACGAGGCTCAAGGGAACTGCAGACACACCTGTGCTCCCCTTAAGATGAGGCCACACCGATCTATGACCCTCCACAGACCCGGACAACCCAAAAACCTGCAGCACCCATACAGGTCGACCCCTGTATGAGTATGTTTGACTAAGGCTTAAGCAGACCAGAGTTTACTTAATTGACCTGCACCAAAGTCCAGGTGAGCAACAACCAAGGGGAAAAAGCTCAGGTGCGGACGGAACAAAAACCAAGAGGGGAAAGCATCCTTACCTTCAAGTAGGGAGAGAAGCATCACCACCATGTCTTTCTGTAAATCCAGCAGTTCCTTTAATAGTCCAATTTGACTGGAATCCTGAGTCAAAAACAAACACAATAAAGATAAAAACTGTTTTTTATCTGTACTTAGACACATCTAGACTACACTGACTTCATGAAATGTGCTATGGAAGTGAAGTACACTACCTCCGAGTACGTTCTACTCCAAAAGGGATCCTTGGTTTGCATTTTAGATAAAGAACATTTATTTTAAACATGAATACTAAACTAAATGTGATTGAAAACATGGCAGACTTATCCAGGTAACAAATGAGACAAATAGATGGGTCTTACAAAGCTTGCCCGCTTAAATATCGCTATAAAACCCTTGGCAAAAGGTAGTACACTTGAAGTTTATTACCAACGTATACTTGAGTATAGGGTACAAGTCCAGCAAGTCTACAATAGACTATGTACATGTAGTGTATAAGGTCTACCAACGGAATACTTCTTCAGATTAAATTGGAACATAGCATATAAACAGTAAACTTCAAGAATACTGCCTTTTGGTTGGTATGGACTATTTCAGGGGCGGACAAACTACGATTCGGGGTCAGATGCAGCACATTAAACTATTTAATGTGGCCCACCAAACTGGAATAAATATGTTGATATTTCTTGTAATTGTTTTATTTTCCCTGTAATTCTGCTGCACTACAAATAAATTGACCTTTTAGGTGCACAAAGTTACTTTGCATTCATGTGGTGTTGGAAGATCTGTGGTTTTCCTGACGTTCAGGTGTCTTTTCAGACACAGACAGGCATTTTTTCCATCATTCCAACAGAATGCAGCATTTCTCTAAATTTGCTTTTTTCCATGAGGGACATCAACCTATCGGTACACAATTGGCACCAAAATGAGAAAAGCCACAAACTTTGATCTAAAAACTCAAAAATGTTCTGTTTTAAATCATATATATTTATTTTTAATTAAAAAAATAGTGTGTTTTTGTCCAGATTTCCTGTTATTTCTTTCTCCTATGAGTAAAGTTACCAAGACGCTCCATACATTTGCTCCTGGTCTGGCCCTGTCAAATTTGAGAACCCTTTGTGCCCAACGAGTGAAAAAGTTTGCCCACCCCTGCACTAAGTATAGTTGTGGTACACTTACAGTAAACAGACTAAGTTTTGCAAAGGTAAGTGAAAGTATTAGTTAAAAAAAAAATCTTTTTTTGGTAAAAAAACAGGATTTTAAACAAAGCATAGATTTTCTCATTGCTGTTTTTATGTTACTGTAACCCAGAGAGGCAGCGTGATGCTCTGCAGCAAAACCAGGTTTCTTTGTCAAATTTCAGTTGTTACATTTTCTTTTAGACAATGTCTAACGAGATGACGTTTCACTGACACAGATTTTGTTTTTTTCTGACAATAAATACACCTTAAAAAGCCTTTTTAACAATTCTAAACTCTAATTTTTTAAATTTCTTTTTCTACTAGCAGAAAATATTTAAAAAAAACAATTCATTTTTTTCTAAGCTTCAGACTTAACTCAATAATAATTGACATTTTTACAGAGCACATGCAGACACACATTTAGACCTAAAACCCAGTGGAGGTTTAAACTAAAATACCACTAAAAAGTATCTTTACTATACACCTCCTCATTCAGTTAAATCTCTCAAGTCTGCCTTATAAATAAAGGCACGAACTCATCTTAAACCTGAAGTTCTGAAGGAGTTGTGGGGAAACCTGAGGTACGTGTGAATGAAAAAATGAATTTGAGCTTTTCATGAAAGCATGAAGGGTCTAAAACGAGGCAAAACACAGAATCTTACGCCGTTTCGTTGTCCTGGATCAGGGAGCATCTAGCAGGGTTACACACCAAAATGAAAAGGTTATCCAACAGATCTGTTCTTACCGCTGATCCTCATTCTTTTGTTTTCTATTTGATGGAGTTTCCACAAACATGAAATACTTTATGGGGGGAAAAAAGGTGACTTATCTGAATATGTATGATAGAGGTCACAAAAAGGCTAAAAACATTAACGAGATCTGAGAGAAAAGAAAACCAAAACACCAATCAAAAATAACAGTTTAAAGTATTTAACAGGTTTTTAACAGTTAAAATCTCAGTTAGTCAAAGAAAGGCTTTCTTTTTTAAAAAGGAAACATGTCAGGAAAGTTAAACACCAAAATCAAGCTATTAACTTCAAAATGCCTTTAATGTCTAAAATTCTTTTTTTTAAATAATTACATTTTATGTTTCTATAATCTGTGCAGCATCTTAAAAGGAGAACTTTAAAATAGAAGCTTTTTTGTTGTTTCATCGATCAACATGGAAGAAGAGATCATAAATGTTTGACTAAACCTAATCCAACCAGAGAAGATAAAGTGCAGCACAGATCGAAGGAGCGCTGCAGCTCGACTTGCCGTTTATCGAACCCCAAAACAAAACAAACCCAGTTTTTTTTCCTGTAAAGAAAAGGCTGTTAAAAACAGCAAGATGTGATCAGCAGGACTGATCTGAGGTTCTGTGAGAGTTTTAGGATGTGTTTGAGGATATTTAATATGTATTCACCGTCAACAAATTTAGTCAAAATTAAAGCAGTAAACACTGTTGTTTGGCCCGCTCCCACTGCTACAAGCCCCACCTCCTTTCTGATCGGAGCTGCACATGACACAAATCATTAAAAAAACAACAACACTATTTTGAAAATAGTGGCTTTTCTGGTGGTTTTATCTCCATAGCAACCATTTCATTTTTTGGTTACCTGGTGATGACGGACAGGTCTGTGTTATTTTTAGAAGAATTGGCAAAAGTAAATTTTTGGATTTCCTTGGCAACGATGTTGTTTTGTAAACCACGCCCACATTGCTAATATGTTCATGTCATATTTCATATGGTTGTGTTCAGCTTTAGTCAACCATTCATTTAATACATTTGCCCAGTATTCTGGTAAAAACTATGCGAGCCGCTTCTGCAAGCTAGCCACGCTAACGCTCTTCAAAATCTACAAACTTTATTTCCTACGTGTTTTCCAAAGTAGCCTCCTAATGATGCTCAAGGAGATCAAAATCCCTAGGAATTCGAATTTGTAGAAGGTATTTAAGGAGAGGCTGTTTTTTGTTTATTTATTCAGAATTCAACACTTCGGTTGTGGTTGTAGACTTAACCTCACAGCATGAGAGTAAAATTTCATGAAGATTGCTGAACCAAAAGTTCTCAAAAAATCGCCAAATTTCAGAATTTGCCACTAAATGGCAGACAAGCCGTAGGTCTTGGGGCCATCCCATAATACTTTCAAAAATTCCTTTGGATATCCCCAACATGTGCTTTTGTTTCGTGACCGAGTTTTGAAATATGTGTTTTGAGCCCCAAAACTGATTTTGGCCCCATTCTTTTTTTCAGATGGTTTCTCCGGCTGTGATGATGTCATCATTTTTTATTGGACTATGTCCAGGAAGAATTGCAAAAACGATCTGGTCCTTGCAGTCCAGGACTGCTGCGGGACAGAATAATAAAAGCTTCTCTTACGATACTTTTAGAGGACATTTATAAAAACTCGGACAGGAAAACTAGTCCTGGAAAGTTGTCATTAACAGTTAAAGACAATACTATATAAATTAATACAAGCGAAACAAATAAAACAAAGACATATTTAGAAATAAAACTATTTTTTTCTCTTTTTTCCTTCAGTTGCTTCAATAAACAGTGAAAAAGAAACAAAAAGGACTGAAACCAGGGCGCATTTTACTCACCTGAGCCAGTTTCATCATCATGTGAGCGAAGACGTGTAGGAAACCCACAACGGCGTCCCACAACCTGCTGTGGGCCAAAGACTGCTGGTTCCCAGTGCACGGCCCCTAGAAACAAACACGGCCCCCCGTTTGGATTTCTGCTGCTGGGCTGGGATGCATTGGACAGGTGCAAGGGGGGGGCGGGTCTCTCACCTGGATGTACTCCGTCAGGCTGTTGAAGACTTGTTTGGCCACAGTCATCGCTTTGGAGAAATTCCTCTTTCCAGGCCCATCAATGATGTCTTTTCCGGAGTAATACCAGTAAAAGTCACTGATGGACTCCTGAGGTGGGAAAAGAAAAGAACAAAGTGGCTTTAAATTGTGTTTATCAACTGAGTCAAGGTAAATTTTCTCTGCACTAGTTTTCTGTTTGAACTAAAGATTGCAGAGTTCAGCATCAATCTGGAAGTTAAAAACACGTTTCAGTGAGGAGGAAAGTCACATCTCAATTTAAAGCAGCACCTCCATGCAGATATTGGACCAAAACAGCCGGTGGATTTTTTCTGTTCATCGTCTTTAGCTTCCTTTGTGTTTCTAACTCAAAAAAACACTTTCAGTTTTCCTGGGAATCTACATTTTTCTACTCCAAACCTGCTCATGTGACATATGGCAGGGTTGGAAGAACGTCGGCTCTTTACCGTTTCTAGATAAAGTATGTGGTGGTTATGACGCTTTACTCCGTCGGTAAAGCTCCACCCACTTTCAGAAGAGCTACCTGTCCGTGTGTGACAACATGCATTTATGACACGGTCTTAGATAATGGCGTTTCATCTGCAGCCGAATCCGTCTTTAGCTGAGCACAGACGCCTATGAACCACTGAACTGTTCTAATCTTTGCCTTTAGGGGGCAGTAGCTGCATAAATGTTTTCAAGTTTTCTAAGTCACACAAAAAGAAAAAATAGGCACCGAATATTGAATTTTAATCTAAATTTTAAAAGCAATTCGGACACCATGCTCACTATATTTTTTTTTTAAATGGTATCGATTTCAAAGTTAAAATCTAATTTATATGAGCGTTTTTCAACAATTATCAATCTACTGTGTTCTGAAGATAAAAACGTTTATGATTTATTTAAAAAAAATCATTTTTTGGCAAAAATGATTCCGACGCAATGCATTGTGGTCTATATTCACCAAACTAGTGAGCATCGATGCACACTGGTTTTTCGCCGAGACTTCTGGGAAATTTCTAGGGATCAGACCTGCAGTCGAAGCAGGTAGTCCACAGTGCAGATGATGATGTTGATGGTGGTGGTGCTGCCCGTCTGCGTTCTCAGGTAGTTCTGGAAGTCTGAGCAAAACAAAAAAAAAGGTCAAGCAGAGCTTTGTGTGTCTGCCGGAGGTCAAAGGTTGAGCGTCCTGCAGACTCACCGTTGTTGTGCCCTTCACAGAGGAGCTGCAGGAAGCGGAACAGGTCACACGTGAACTCGTCGTCTGCCATCACCTTCTCGTCTGCGCCGGACGGGAAAAAGCCGCGTTAGCGTGAGCAGGAGAAGGCGTCTGGAGCCCCGCCGTGTTAGTTTGTTAGAGCAAAGCTCAGCACAGGCGGTTAACTTTATTACTTGGGTGATTTACATGTTTTAGCTTTGGAAAAAAATAAAAATGTGTTTTTGCTCCATGTCCAGTTTTGGTTGAAAACTATTAATAAGATTTTTCATGTTCTCCTTAAATCTGATTCTCAAATGTTCTAAGAAGATTTTTTTTAAAACGTTTACTCCTTTCGTTTGTTGAATTGACATAACTGGATTTTTTTTTTTTTTTTCAAAATAAAGGCACAAGAATGAGGTGGAAAGACCAAATACTAGAGATGTACTAATGAGGTTTGAAGTGAATTATAAAGCAGAGAAGCTGCACCTCATGAATTTCATCTTTTTCAACAAGTCTTTTTTCTTTTAGGCACAAAACTTATCTATAAGTGAAACCCTTAATTTCAGTTTTAACCTATTTTTCACAAAACTCCACAAAATTCCTTTGTTCCTTTATATACAGACCCTTTCAAAAAATTTGAATATCACGGAAAAGTGCGTAAATATCCTTAATTCCACTAAATAAAGTTGGAGCTGGAAGCCAATTTAGGTAGAAATAAAGACTTAACATCAATTAAACAGTGAACTCTGAATCTATATTGTGAGAAAGTAGGATTTTTTTTAATTCACATCATTTTTCTTTTCCATGTATTTAAAAAAAAGAATCTTTTATAAATATAAAGTGGATGGATTTGTCTTTCTTATGTCATCAAACAAATAAGCCCAAATATTCAAAGACTTTCTTTGTATCTAAGAACTAATACTAGAAAGACATTTTCTTTCTCAAAATCTACATCAAAAAGGTTAAATTTTTTTTAAATGAACTTCAATTTACGAGGAGCAAGTGTTCTACAAAATATATATAAAAGTTTATATGAAGGTTTGTAAATGATGGACATTGTTTCTGCTGTTCAGATGCAGAAGATTTGTTTTGACAGACTAAAGGGGAAATGAGGATAATCCGACTTAAATAACCCAGTTTTGGAACCTTTACTGGTTTTATTTCCTGTATGATGTATGGATAAACCACTGACAGGAATTAATAAAGTATTTCACTTGTCTTTAAACTAAACTTTGTTCACATAAACACAGTCACAGTCTGGATTCCATTTTTCTTTTGGTTCATAAAAACGTTTTTTTTCTCACCATCTAGAAGCTCCATGACTGTAATATTTACTGTTAAAAAGGACACTTTGCTTCAGTCAAACAAACACAACAGATAAAAGACAAACACGTAAATGAAGATGGGAAAAACCGCGGATGGAAAAGACGTACATAAAAGACGAGACGGGACACAAATGTGGAGGAAAGCTGAGGCAGCGTCATGCAGGACAGATTTACTGCACTCCACACGGATGCTGGCAGCAAAGGACTCTGGGAAAATCTGTATTGCTTCATCTGTCCAGCTGGAAATAATAATTTTTTACCAACAAAGAAAGTTTTTTTCTTATCCAAACGAATCCTAAATGACATGTTTTCCGTGTTTTTATGATAAATTGCAGCTTACTGACAGTGTCTCTGCAGGATCACATCCATCAGTATTAACAGCATTCCTGATTCAAGACTCTTTACTTTATCCTGTAACTGTGTTACAGGATAAAGTATTGTAACTGATTAGCAGGAGCGGTTCACCTGTTAGTTACCAACAGATAACTACCTAAAAGACAGAGATGGTTTTTTTAAAAAAATTCTGCCTTGTTGGTGCTGCTTAAACTCACCAATGATCATCTGCAATCAATGCTGATTGTTAATATTGATCAATTCTTGGACATTTTCTGCTTTTACGACTACTACTGACTTTCAGCTCCATCAGTGTTGATCTGGGGTTTATTTGGGAGACGTGATTAACATTTTTTATGTCCCAACACAGAAAACAGAACTCCTGCTGCTGCAGTTTATTTCAGGGTCAGCCTGCGCTTTCAAAAGGTGAAGGCGGAGTTATTTTATCTTCCTCATGGCGGGTGGAGTTACAGCAGATCAGTGATAAAACACTCAAGGATGAAAATCGAACCCCGCCATCGCTTCTTTCCTTTGCAGTCAGAAGCCGATAGAGGAGTTTGTTTTCATTGAGTTCTTGAGTGTGAAATGAAATGCACATTAAGTTCCACGGCAAAGAAAAAGACGAGTTAGGGTATTAGGATCCAGAAAAGAAAAAAAAGACAGAGAGGAGAGAAAGGAAGACAAAACAAGACAATTTACCGCGTTCTAGCTTCTTATCTGAGAGCCGCGAGAGCAGCAAAGGTTGGACGGACGTGGGATAAAAAGGATAAACGGGTAATGTGAACGATGTCGGGGTGGAGGAGAGAAGAACAGAGAGACGGCGTGAGTGTGGAAATCCCCACGGCTGTCAGTGTCAGACACAGTCCAAATGCTGTTGTCACGACCACTCGTCTGCAGCAGACCGGGCACACACATGACCTCACAATGCAGAACCACAGAGCAGCACATCCACCAGGCCACATGTGTGTGTGTGTGTGTGTGTGATGGAGCACCACATCTCCACCCGACTCACTGGAGCCCTCTTCTGAAACCATTCCCAGTCCTTCGGCCTTGTTCTGCCTCTCAAAGGCGTTCAGGTCCAAAACGCTGCAAACATCCAGACGGGTTAGCAGGAAAACCCTCAAAACAGACTCATTCTGACCCACTTAAAGCAATCGTCCCCAACCGTTTCCAGGCCACGGACCGGGATAATGGGGCCAAGATATTTCTGTTTATCCTCCGGTTTCTTTTAACTGTTGGGGATGAAGTTTATCTTCATCCTCGGTAAAATATCTGCAGCTGCTTTAAATCTTATTTATTCACTAAATCTCATGTAGGAACCATTGAAATAGGAATCTATTTTCCCTCAACTCATAATTGCTAAAGTAGAAGATTAAAAAAATCAGACACCAACTTCCACCTCATTTGAAAATAAAATAAAAAAATAAAAATAATAAACAATTATTTTCTAAAATTAATAATAAACATGAATCCACCATTGGATCAACTTTGTTAGCAGCATCCTTGTATTGTTTTGTATTATTAGACGGTCGATTGCTGAAGGATTATCATCATTATGATGAACAACTGTCAGAAGAAATCCATATTTGGAGTAAAGATTCCTGTTTTATGTCTGTTAAATGCAGCTTTTATTTTGAAGTAGAAGGCTCTCCCTCTGTTTCGTCACTGGATTTACTCTGCTAAAAGAAATTTTCCAAATACATTTCTTTTGCTTACGTTTGCTAGCTTGGGGGTTTCAGTTTATCTGTCGGAGAAGAAAAACAGCTAAAGTCGTTTTTCGGTCGTTTTTCAAAATAAAACTTTACAATCAGATTCTATACACAGCTGGGGTTTTTTCTTTGCTGCCCGGTACCAACTGTCCCATGGACCGGTACCGGTCCACGGCCTGGGGCTTGGGGACTACTGATTTAACAGATTTCTATGAGGAGGAGTGAAGATTCTCAAACCTGCAGGTCTGCATCAGAGCCTGAACGCTCAGGAAGAAGCCCACATCCTTCTTATCCTTCAAATATTCCAGCATTTTCTGCGTGCACACAGAACAGACAGCTTTTCTTATTCATCTGACAAAATCCCCAGAAATGACTGATTCACTGCAGATATTCCAGACTATTCCGGATCACCTGCTGCACATCACTGTTGCCTCCGTTGAGGATGGAGATTCCCAGCTTGAGAGTGGAGGAGACCATGACTCCAGGTTCACCTGCAGCCAGCAAACACATGAGGGAGGGGGGGGGTCTACTAACCAGTACTAGATTACGTTCCTCAAATGCCCCCCTTTTATAAAGAGGCTCCTGCTTCATCGCAGCTGCAGAGAAACGTTCACTGAGCTTGTAATTAGGATTTTCTCTTTTTATTTTTTTGTTAATTGCTGCCACCCAGAACGAACAAAGAAATTGTCAAACAAACTTTAAATGTCCAGAAGAAAATAGTTTTGGGGTTCTTCAGGGTTGAATTCCAGTATACTGTAAGGAATGTAAATAAAGGCTTTTCATTGTATTCTATTCTTTTTTTTGTTGAGACTCTGAAAGCATGGTTCAGTAAAAAACTTTCCACCGTTTAAGTCATTGTCATGAAGATCCAGAATAATGTTCCCTTAATAATGAAGACAGACAAATAAATAAAATGTTAAAAGATAAAATGTACCAGAATCAGGTGGAACGTAGTGCTAAAGTTAAATACTGTGAGAACTTTGGGAAGGAAACTGTCCCCAAGACTGTTTGTTCTTTTCAGACTTGTAAAAACTCAAAGAAATAGATAAATGAAAGAAGCAGAGCAGCTTTCAATGCTAAAATCTAAAATGTAGACATTTCTGCTGATTCACTCTAGCTTTGCTCATAAGGAACCTAAGAGGAGCCCAAAAAAAACGCGTATATGCAGCTCCTGCATGACGTATCAGGACACGTCCCTTAAATGTTCACCTAAAATTTGGGAGCTTTTTATGTTTTCCACTAAATTTGAAAAAAAGTCAGTAGTAAAATTTGTTTCCTGTCAGAAAGTAGGTAAGAAATGGTTATTAAAATCATTTACTGTCTTCTTGTCATCGATCTACTGGAACTGCAGTCAGCTAAACTTTGAGGATGAAAAGACTGTGGAGAATATTTTCAGGACTTGCTGTTAAATTATCCAAAACAACAAAGGTGTTTATGTTTTGTTTAATGCTGAAGTTGACCAGAAAATGTTTTGAATGAACACTGTTTAAAGCGATAAAAACTATTCTTTCCTTTCAAAAATGTGAGTTTTTATCTGTGTTGTTGATTCCGATCTCCGGTTCTAAATAAAGGTTTTGTTTATTTGTATGTAATTTTCATCCATCCAGTCTTATTGCAACTATTATAACAGAATACCAGCACGAACTGTGGTTTAGTCTGTGAATTGATTATTTTGATTCGTGAATCGGATCACCACCTTAGTAACGATCCACATTAAAAATAAAATCCACACTCTACCGTGTGAGGGTGCGTGCAGGTATGCGTGTGTGTGTTTGTGCATTCATGCGTGTGTGTGTTTGTGCAGCCGGCACCTTTGCAGGCGCTGATCATCTGCAGCACCATCTCTGCAGCCCCGCGGTTGTGCAGACGGGACTGCTGGTACAGAAGCCTCTGTTTCTCCATCTCCTTTTCCTGTGGAGAAGAGCGAGGAGGACACGGCTGTAACCCCGCCCACAGACGCTGCACTGCCCCCCACACAGACACACACTCACACACATCCTCCCAACTACCATCCATTACCTCCAGTAAACTAAGACCGGATTGTCAGAGCCTGAATTTGTAAAAACTCTCATTTTCTGTCTGTTTTCACTGCAGACTTCAAATTTAGGACGCGCTGATGCTGTTTAGAGAGCCGAGTCTCCTTGTGGCAGCCATGTTTTTTTCCCTCAAGTCTCTGACTTGCTGTGTTCTTCCTCACACACACGTTCTCTTGCACACAATGTGTGTTAGTGATGGAGGCAGTTATTCCAGCTCTTCACATCACTCAGAGGCAGCAGATCTGTCACCTCACAGCTTCTTACAGGAAGCAGCAGCTGGATTCTCATCAACACATCATGCACTCTCCAACAAACCCACATACTTTCCACTTGACTTTACTCTACTTTGATATGCTCTACTCTAATGTACTTTATTCTACTATAATGTGCTCTACTTTAATATGCTCTACTCTAATGTACTTTATTCTACTATAATGTGCTCTACTTTAATATGCTCTACTCTAATTAGCTCTAATCTACTCTAATGTGCTCTGATCTACTATAATGTGCTCTACTTGACTATACTTCAATAAACTCTACTCTACTCTAATGAACTCTAATCTACTATAGAGTGCTTTACTTTAATATGTTCTACTCTAATTAGCTTTCTACTCTACTCAACTATAATACACTCCACACTACTCTAATTAGCTTTAATCTACTTCGATGTGCACTTATCTACTATATTGTGCTTCACTTTATTAGCCTCTACTCTAATTAGCTCTAATCTACTATAATGTGCTTTACTTGACTTTACTCTAATGTGCTTTACTCTACACTACCCAACTATAATACGCTACACACTACTCTAATAAACTCTAATTAGCTCTAATCTACTATAATGTGCTTTACTTGACTTTACTCTAATGTGCTTTACTCTACACTACCCAACTATAATACGCTACACACTACTCTAATAAACTCTAATAAACTCTAATCTACTCTAATGTGCTCTACCTGACTTTACTTAATATGGTCTACTGTACTCTAATGTGCCTTACTCTACTCTAAATTCCTTTAATTAATATATTTAACTCTCATGTACTCTACTCTTGTATAATTTGCTCTACTCTAGCCGATTCTACTGTAATCTACTCTAATGTTGACAAAAAAGCAGTTTGGGGTCAAAATGCAGTCCTTCATCTCCATCATTATCAAACATCCTGTTGACAAAAGAGGTTAGCCCCGCCCCCAGCACCTCATGCACAAAGCCCCTCCCAAAGCACACAGACAGACATTTACCCCTCCCTCCGCCCCCCCCTCCCTCGTAAGCCTGACGTGGGAAAATCAAAGTGTTGTGTGAAGGTGAGCCACTGCTGCTGGTCATATGTGTTGGCTGTGAGAGGAAGAGGATGATGAGTGTGTGGATGAAGAGCTTGGGGGTGTGTGGGCTTGGACTGAGGTTTTGGGTGAGCACAGAGAGGGAGGCTTGTTAGCAGAGTCCAATTCAATGAAGATGGGTTAGTTGATGCAGGTGATGCCAGGCTGGGGTGGGGGGACTGGACGCGTACGTGCACCACGAATGGACGATAGCCCGTTTGGCGTGGACGGATGTTTGCAGAGGCAGCCAACCATGAGGTCGTGAAAGGCAGCATCACATTTCTCATCACAGGATGTGCAGATCAGAAAACCACTCATTCTTACAGAGATTTCACAGTGCAGAGCGGTGTAATGCTACCCTCCAGGAGAAGCAGTGGGTCTCTAGTGCTGCGTTCACACCCAACGCGATTCAGGCGGCAAATTTGCTGCTGGACGCCTGTCCGAAAACCTGACGCTCCTGCTGCATGTGGGAGGAGCTACAGTCAGAAGATGCTAGCCTCATCGCTGCATTGAAGCATTGACTGTGCGTCGCGTATACAGTCAATGAATGGAAGACACAGATGATGATGATGATGATGATCCGGCTTATTTTATTTTGAAGAGCTCTACAAAGGCTTTGGTAATCACGTCTTCCTGTCTGGGTTCACGAGATCCTTCAGAGATTCTCTCAGTGCGGTGAGCTTCACCATAAAAGCCGCTTTCAGCCGTACCTCCGTCCCTCTGTGACCCAGTTTGACGACTTGCTGTCCCACTTTAGTCCGAGGAGGGGAAACTATTTAATATAAGAATAAAATTGCAGGACATTTTTATGTCAAAGTTCAGAAGGAGATCGATCAGATTCTCCTCCATGTTTGTTTTAGACTCCACCTGGTGATCATCAACAACACGGCCAAATCTGAAATCCTGACTGTTTGACAGGATGCAAATTCTTCACCAGAGTTCAGATACTTGAACTCTGGAAGCATCACGACCATCAAATCAGGCTACAGGACCTTTGACAGGAACTTTACGGAGTGTAGAAAATGGTTTACTTCTGCCTTTGAGTTACCATTTTTTGCCGAACGGACGCCGCCATGTTTGAGCCAGACAGTCTGAGTCAACGTCTCTATAGCAACCACTCACCAATAAAGGAGTGAGCTTGTTGGACGTCCACACCCCAACCACTTGAAAGCAGGCCACACATAATCTGTCAATCAAAGAGTTTGGGCGATGGATGTGGGGGGACCAGCAGGCTCCTCCTACTTTTATTAGGTCAACTGATTGGCCAGTTTATAACTTGAACAACCGTCAAAAAATATGAAAATTAGAGGATTATCAAGGAAAAATGTATCAAAGCAATGACCAACAGACTGAGCAACAGCTGTGTATTTCTCTATGGGATTTAGGCTTCTTGGAGCCAGCGGGTACTTCCTGTTTGCAATGCTGCTGGGGGGGGTCACTCAGTCCAACTCTTATATGCAGTCAATGGTCTGTACGTTGACTTAACATTGAAACTGGACCCCCTTGGCAACGCAAATCGCATTCGGTGCAAACGCAGCCAAAAGCTACAAACATCACAGCCTCCAACGCTTTCAGGAGAACAAAAGTCCACCAGGATTCGGAGTCAAACCAGGTCTGGAAGCCGTTCTGATTGTGGAGCTTAAAACTGATTTTCTGGCCTTTGTCTGCACCATCTCTCTGCACCCACGTCATGCATGAGGAACACACTGAGTCCCCCTCAGGGGGGGAGCCCAGTGAAGGCATGCTCAGGTCAGTCCACCGCAGCAGGAGAGACAGGAAGGCGGGAAAAGAGAGATATGCTGTGGAAAGAGTGGGGTGGGGGGGGTGTGCCGGGTGTGATGTCACGTTGTGGTCACTCGGTGGGGCGGCGAGCTGCGTCCTCGCCGGCTCCCCTGTGTCCCCTCCCCTGGTCCCCCCATACCATCTCTGTCTGTCGCACCTCAAAGGCTGGCTCCTCCCCCTCCTGCTCTCCCCCTTCGTCCTCCTCACCAATATGGCAGCTCTGGTGGAAGAAGAGCAGCAGGTGAGACATCGGCCCCACGTTTGAGCGCCGTCTGGTTTCTCACGCGTGGAGGCGCACCTTTGCCATAATGTCAGCATAGGACATGTAAAGATGATCCACGTCCAGTTTACTGAAGCGGGACGACATGAACGTGTGAGGACAGCAGGGCAAAAACCATCTGGAAAGGTGACTGAACCTCTCAACACGCCTCACGTCTTTTCCGTCAGGGCGGTGCGACTAAAATGAAGAATCAGCTGGTGAAGGGGGTCCGGTTTCCTCTCCGTCTCCTCTTCCTCTTCCTCCTCTTCCTCCAAGGCTTTCTAAACATGATAGATTACACAACTCATGTTAAAAATCGAGAGTTTTTCCAGTGAAAACAGTGACTGAAACCATCCAGAATGAACAGTTTAATTTTGTAAAAGTGGATTTGTACTTAAACTCCAGATTTGTTGTTAACAGGAGACTGAAAGTCCAGATCATCTTTAATTCAAATTTAACATTAAAGTTCAATTTGATCAAACTAGTTGGATTTTTAGTCCAAAACGTATCTCCAGTGGGCAATTTTGGCTCCAAATTTGGAGTCAAAAATAGCTTCTGGGGCGTTTTTTTATTCCTCATCATAATACTTTTCAACCAGGAAAGTGCGTTCAGGGGAGGCGCGTGGGACAGTACCAGTATTTTTTTGCTTTCAAAAAATATTTTTGCGTTTGGGTAAACCAGTGTTTTTCAACCAGTGTGCCGTGGGAGATGGTCAAGTGTGCCGTGGGAAATTACCCTCATTAATCATTCACTGATCTAAAAACATTTTCCATCTCCAGGAAATCAGCTCTTTGTTCATCCAAACAGGCCCTGATAAAACACTGAGTAGTGAGGAATATAAAAGATCTTAAAATTACTTTTTATTTGTGTTTATTTGATTCTATTAAAGACATTTTGATAAGAATGACGGTATTTACCTGCAGCTATAGCGGTTTGCGGGAAAGTCCCGCCCCTTTAACTGTCTCCGCCAATCATTGTTGAAGGCTTAATCACATGTCAGCAGTCTGACCAATCAGAAGTGGTTAAAGTCTTCACTTCCTTGTTCTTAATTCTGCTCATAAACTCTCTCAGTTCCAACAAAAATACCAGCTAAAGCTCGTCTTTAGCGGTGTAGCTTTCCACAGTGTCCGGTGTCAGACCGTGTCAGACCGTGAACAAAACAATGAAGCTCACAGACGCGAGTCTTTCTGCCCTTTTTCGGCAGTTTTCACACTACATCTCCCATGATGCATTGGCTTAAAGGGCCAGTGTCCCAGCGCACAATGAGTGCGCGTGAAATGTCTAGAAACCTCTACGGACAAACAAACAGTTTCTAAATTTTCTAATTTAACTTTTATTTCATCTCTTAGAAAAAACAGCCGCAACTTCCTGCTTTTTTGGCCACAATTATCACAAAATGCAAGTGAGATTGCGGGGGGGGGGGGGGGGGGGGGGGGGGGGGCTGTCGATCAATAGAGACCATGAATTTCTGCTTATTTATTTTTTTTTTTGGATGCTGGTGTGCCGCGGGATTTTTGTCAAGGTTAAACTGTGCCGTGGGTCAAAAAAGGTTGAAAAACACTGGGGTAAACAAATGTTTTGGCATGCGTTGCGTCTCATCGCGCATTTTTCCTATCTTTGATTTTGCCCTCATAAGTTTCAGTTTAAGCTGCAGACACTTGATCGTCTTCACCATCATAAGAAATACTAAAATAAATATGTCCAGTAATCTGTCTTTGAATGCAATGGATACGCATAATTTAATCCTCATTTTCCCTAAAATCTGATGACGACACTTTCCTTTTGCATCAACGGATCTGTGCAGCACAGTGGAGCAGTGTACGGCGGCGATGACAAAGTGCACGCCCCTCTGTTTATGTACTTACTGACAGGTCGTCAATCATCCTGTCCTCAAAGGAGTAACCTTCGTTTTCTAACCAGTTGCGTTTGTAGGCATCCAAGAACATGTTGATGGCTCGATGCCTGCAAGACAACAGACCTGGGTCCTCAAAACAGATTTTCCCCTTTGGGTCCTTGTAAGTCGTAAAGAAGGGTTCATTACGTGGGGATGTTGTAGAGAGGCGTCATCCTGAAGCACGCCACCACTGCCCTGCGGCGCTGTTTGGACAGCAGCTTGTGCCAAACCATTTTCTTGGACTTGTAGGGGTGCTCCGTCTGAAGGAGAGCAGACTCACTTTGCTTTCTTGCTGATTTCCTTCGGCTTTGGTGCACGTCGCCCCCTCCTCCTTCTGTACTCACCACCTCAATGTGATACAGGACGGCCGACACCTCCTGCACCCTCTTCACCACTTTCTCAGGGTCCTCGGCGTCTTCGGTGTTTCCAGACCGCTCCTTGTACAGAGACATCTGCCAGCGCATAGCCGGGTCCTCAACCTGAAGACAAGAAACGCGGAGGATGAGCTTTTACCTCATGCTGCAGCTTGTTACAAAGTCCCACTCCGATCACTTTTTGACTTATTTTAAATGTTCCCAGTGGTCTTTTCATTATGATGCTGCTGTTTTTGGCCAAAATCAAAAACGTGTCGTTTTCTAGGACATAGCTCAGGAGGAGTTCATTAGAAATTCAGGACCACTGCTGGGCAGCAACCCCTAACGCCCTTCCTCTCTCTGTTGCTGAAGGTTTTCTGTTTACACGCGCTCCTGCTAGCTTACAGCCCCTCACACCTCCATTTACTGGTACAACAAAACTGCAGGGCGACTATGGAGCCATCCAGCTACGCAAGGTTGAGCCAGATGAAGCAGGGAGCTTCTGTATTTTCACATCACAGATACAAGGTTTTTTAAACCACATTTTTTCATCTGCTCCTGATGCACAAGGGTTTGAATGGAGAAATACTTAGAAATGCAATTTTAAACTAAATTTTGTTTTTTTATGTCCTCTATAATAAAAAATAAGACCTCAAGAACATGTTTAAAACACCAAAAAATACAATTTTCATAAGTCTGGTATTTTTCCAACAGAAAAACCTCCCGCTACAAGAAGCTTTTTGCCCTTCGCCATCACCCTGATGATTACTTAAAGTTATGTTCTCAGTGTCCTGTTTTGCTAGTTTGAATGTTGTTTTTTGTTCTCATTTTGGGTTTCTGTGCAGGCGGGCTGTGACTCCGCCCATTCACCGTTGGATCCTGTGGAGCATCACCGCTGCCTGCACAGGCTTTTCAGGGAGTCTCTGTGTCAGCTCATACTGTGTTCATGCTTTGTGGCCACGTGTTTTGTACTTCGTATTTAATTCTGTCCTCTTACTTGAATGCACCACTCACCGCAAACAAAATCCTAGTAAGTGAAGGCAACATTCACCAACAAAGGCTAAACAATATTCTGATTCTGAGTTAAAAACGAGGAATAAAACAAACTTGAATAAAACAATAAAAATGTGAAAACTGTTTTAAAAATTGAAAGAAATTTTTAAAATTTGAAGGAAAAAAAGTAAATGACAACAAATATATATTGTCAATTTGAAGAATAACTGAAAACTTCACTTAAAACATACTATAGAAATACCATGTATGTGGGATAAAGTTGTAATCTCTCAAAGTTTGGTACATCAGAGGAGGGATGACCCAAACAGACACTGTTCTGGATGTGATGATGTGATCATGACCTCTGTGACCTGATGTCAATTCAATTCAATTCAATTCAATTCAATTTTCTTTGTATAGCCCAAATTCACAACAACAGTCGTCTCGATGGGCTTCGTATCAGTAATTGAAAAAGTGGGACATAAAATCAAAAAGATCGTGAATGCATAGTATTCAATAGGAAAATCCCAAAATTAACTACATGTCAATCATGTCCCGGTAGTCAATTGGCTCAACCCCCACCCCCACCCCCACCCCCCCCCCCCCCCTCTGAAAACGAAAAATCCGGATTATTACTGTCCATTGAGACCAAAAAGCAAAGAGGGCGAGAAAGGAAAAAATAAAGTAAATATTAAAAAAACAAACATGATTTTTCAGTTGGTAACAGTTTCAGGTTTATAGTTTTCTTAAATTAAGTATTTCTTTAAATTTAGAATCTGTTTTTTCATTCACTTTAAGCTGATCCTGATGTGACTCTGGATAACAGAAAATCTTCTCACCTTCCCCTGAAGATGCAGATTGTTGTGCAGGAACTCCCTCACCTCTTCATCCGTGTCTTTCTACAGAGGACATTTAAGGACAGATAGTTAAAGGTATTGCTTTTTTAAATGCAGATGATCTACATTTATACCAATAAACCAATTACTAATTTAAAAGCAAATATGCACTAAGGCAAATTCTTAAAGAAAACTTGATATTAAAAATTCTGGTGCAAAGCAGGTCTCTACTCTTACAGATGTCAACTTAATTTTAAGAATCTTAAACATCTGTCTATGAGTCCAGTTGTTCTATTCTCTGAATGCTGGCTTCAGATGGACCAAGGTACCAGTGAGTATCTGATCTTGGCAACATTGATGAGCTCCTGGTCTGCAGGAGAGCACATATTGAGGCCGATGGGAAGCATCTTCTTCAGGGCTGCCACAATCAGAGAGGTCTGCACGGAGTAGCGATCCCCCCTCTTCTTCTTCTTGGAGCGTTCCTGCTCCGAGCCTCCGGACTGACGACAGTCAAAAACAACAAACCCGTTTCTGGTTAATGAGAATATGAAAAGCTTGAAGGTCATTCGGGAATTCACCATAAACCGTCCGTGGAAATGGTTTTGTCAACATGCTGAGAAAGTGAAGCAACAAGTCCAAGAACTACTGGTTATCAAAGGAGAATGAGTCGCTATTTCCCTGCAAACAGGAACTTTCTATGCTTGGTGTGTTTCACTGCGGCATCAGCTCACAGGTTAAACAAAATGCAGCCTCACTGTTAGTAGTGCACTGGCTGGATAGAGTGTTCTCCCTCAGCACAGTTTATGGGGTCAGATCCATCGCCCTGGAGCTCTTCTCACCATTTCTGCCCTCAGGCTGTCAGTCCTTCTACACCTGACCAGCTTCAAACCCCACATTTCCGAAAGCAAGGCCACAAGGGGAACACCAAACACATGCGTAGAAAATACAGAGCTCTGAAGGCGGGAAGCGTTTGCAAAGTGAGGGGGGGGGATAATCCTGGGACTGAGCTAAGAAATGAAGAAATTAGACAATCAGAGTGTAGGTTGTATGGAAACCCTACGGGCGTCCTACAGACATATCACATGAACACCCCGTATGTGCAGTAAGGAGGGTGGCATAAGAGTGCAATAGCATCAACCGTGCGTTCAACTTCCGTTAGCCTTAAAAATACTTCATTATACCCTTTCCTAGGGCCGGGTTGGTAAAATCGATCGAAGCTTAGAAAAATCAATAATCAATCCATTAAAGAAGAGATCGATAAAGCCAAAGTCCGCTAGCTTGATGCTAAGGTATAATGGAATTTCCCATAGGACGGCTAATGCTAATGCTTGGTCGATCTAAACAAACATTGCTGACAAAATGAACAGCTTTTTAAACTCACAGGCATGTTTTTTCCAATCTCTTTTAAGGAAATCTTTTTTTAAGAAACCATTTGAGTTCTAAATCAGTGGTTCCCAACCTGTTTCAGGCCGCAGATCGGTTTAAAGGGAAAAAAACGATTTTTTTAAATTTGCTACTATAAAAGATTAAGTTTGAGAAAAATGTAAAAAAAAAAAAAACATTGGTAGATCTTCACCACGTTGGCAATTATATTTGATTGAATCTTCTTTCTTAGTAAAATTTTTGCGGCTGGTTTAAACGTAAACTTTGTGATGAAGATGAAGACGTCAAACTGGATGAAAACAACCGACCAGACTTCAGCTTTAGCTGCGGCCGACTTTGAAGGTATGATGGAGAAATAAAGCAAAATAAAATGAGACAGCAACTTAAAATCACGAGACAGACGGATGTTGGGAACAGAATCTGGTAGTTTTTTCAAAATAAAACTTCTTCCAGTAGCAGAAAATAAACTAAACGGAAATAATCAAAGTAAGTGAATGCATCTCTTTTCTGTCTGTGGCCGTGGCACAGGGGTTACGGACCCCTGCTCAAATGTTCTGGAATAAAGTGAAACGCTATAGCACGAGCTCCACCTAGTGGTCAAACTGAAATGCCCTCCAGGAGAGGAAGAACAGAATGAAATGCACATTTTTGTCAGAGCTTCTCTGTTTGAGAAACCATGTAACACTAATTCCACTAATAGAATTTACGGTATGTATCAGAAGACTATGAATATCTTCACGACATCTGAAGATTATTAGTGTATTTCTATACAAATGTTTAAATGGGTAAACTGTGTAAATTCAAAATGGAATTGAATTTAATCAAATCGAGTGGATCAAAAGAGTCGAATCGAATCGATTCTGGAAACTATTGATGATACCAGCCCTACACCTACCACATGCACGACAATGGTACGTACCATTTTCATAACCTCCCCTGAGGCGGCAGTACCAGCCTTAAGGGAACACACACTTGATGCAGCCCCTCCACAGACTTGGTCAACCCAAATACCATCAATACGGGTCTACGTTACTTAGGCCAAATGTAATTTCTCCTCCCAGTCACATGACTACACTTCTTCACACATGGGGTGTATTTAAAGGGGACAGTTCTGCGCAACGATCTCATTTACAGTCTCTGTGTTTCCCACGAAAGTGTTTGGACGCCCAGCTTTCACATGTGCACAAGCGGAAACCGTGTTTTACCCCATTCTGGACCTCAAAACACAGCAATTGTTCTCAGTTTGAGAGTGAATGCAGGGGAAGAAGGCTCGTTGGGAATTTTTAACTGAGACGATCAAAACAAAAAGTAATTTAACGCACGGCAACCACATCTGTGATTAGATGGAATTAGATTGAATGTAATGAACATGACTTGGAGAAATGAGTCCAGTTAGTATGAACAGTATATGATCCTCCCCCTCACAGATGCAGGGGATGATAGATCACAAAAATGTAATGGAAGGAGTAAAAAAAACAAAAGAACAACCTTTGACAAACACAACACTACAAATAAAACTGAGAAGAGTCTCGCCAACGCTGGAATCAACCACCAAAGCTGGAAAAAAAAAAAAAAATCGAAGGAAGACTGGGAGATTCTAACAACAGGAAGGGACGGCAGCTCCGCCATAGTGTGTCCAACAGGAGCGGTCTACAGCTAAGACATTCACTGATCAAACAAAGACAGGGTGATGGTGCCGGGTGGTCCGTAGACTGAGCCAGCCCAGCATCATGAAACCTCTCAGACTAAAGAGACCTACAGCAAAAAGCTTTCATCAAGCCTTTCAGACCCCCCTACTCACACAAACACATTTAAAAGCACACCAAAGCTTGGACTCTGGAGGCCTGGTTTGGTGTCTATGTACACGTGTGACTGACGGGGTCTGTCTGAGACAAAGAAGGGAGGCGTTCCACACGAGAGCTTGATGAAATGCTTCCCAAACCCACAGTGTGCCATGCGGTCAGCACAGCGCTCGTGCACAAACCCAATCTGACCTCTGCGTCTCCTGCCTAGACGCCCGGCGTCCAACCCCGACACAGGATCAAAGGGGAGAGCACAGTTAGAAAAACACTTGAACTGCTCATTTGAGAAAATACAGCCTCTTCCACTGTCCTGGAAAAGGACAGTGGCGGTTAACTGACAGATTAGTCTTATAGTGCTGGGGTAGATGAAGTAATACATTTCAAATTATTTGACCACAGAATGAGCTGGACTTCATGGTAGTTTATGGACAATAAATTCAAAATACAGCTAAAAAATGATTAAAAAAACAGATGCATTGTCTTGAATTGCTTCCTGCTTGTAATGTGTGGTGTTAGCAAGACATTTTCAGTTTCGTAGTGATTTAGTGCTCACTTTAAGACGACTTACACATTTACCAGGCAAAAAGAAAAAAAAAAGATAGTCAAACATGCTTTTAGTCTAGTTTTTTCCGGCTCGTACCTTGCTCATCTTGCTTTTGCTGTCAGCAGTGAGGAAGGACATGTTGTTGATCTCATTCATCACCACAAAGTTTTGCTCCTCCCTTTTGAAGTTCTGTAACACATCATATAAAAGGTATTAAAGCAAAACTGTATTTTAGTTCGAGTTCTAAATCATTTTGGTTCGTTGCTTTAAGCAAAAATTTAAGTAAAACTTCACTTTGGTAAATGTAGTAACTATTAATTAAGCAGTAGTGTCCACAGAACTGTGTGTCAGGAGGGCAACAAATCGCTATATCTTATCTGGATTAGGTGTTCCTCATGGCTCTGTTTTTGGGACACTTTAAGTTGCATCAAGATGTTCGGTTTTATGCTGATGATACTGGTGATTATTTGTAAAAAACAATTACAATCCAAAACTTCACTAATTGAATATTCTTAACTATAAATTACTTTACAGACATCAACTTGAAGGCCGTTAACCCAATAGATGGGCAAAAAAATCTTTACATCTTATTTGGATTAAATGTTCCCCATGGCTGTTTTAGGACACTTAGTTGCATCACGAAATTCCCTTTTTGCAGATGATACTGGTGAATATATGTAGAAAAAAATAGACTACAATACACCACAAATACAATATTATTTACTGTACATTACTTTAAGGCTATTACATTTAAGGTTGTTAACCCAATGGATTTTGTTGCAGCAATTTTATTCCTTTAGTTTCGTTTAGTTTAGCTTTAGTTTCTTCTCTGTAATCTTACAATGAGTGGCGCTATGTAAAAGTTGGTAGTCATAAGCTTTGAGTTTGTAGTTCTACATAGGTCATAGTTGTAGCTCTCCTAAAAGTTTGGTTTATTCCTAATACTGGTGCTTTTTAGAGAAATCATGCAACAGAAAAGACAGAATACTTGCATGGGATTTGGACCAGAAGATGAAAACCTCTCCAACCATCCTGAAAAGTTCCTCAGCATCAGGATCTGGACATGTCAACCACCTTGCCCTGTAGACAAAAACAACAACCTTGGTCATACACACAAGTAGCTTAGCTGAAAGTCCCTCATAGTAGAGGTTTTTGCATTGGAGCACCAGCACTGGATGACACCTGTTATTGTCCACATAGCGGATGAGCAAAGGGTAGAGGGCGTATAAGTCCCGACAAAGCACAGCAAACTCGTCTCGAATGGTCCCGTTCTCGCTGTCCACCTCAGATTTGCCCTCCATGCGCAGGTGTTCCTCTTCAGCCACCACCTTTGAGGAGCGCTTCTTCAGTTTCTCCATGGTGGGGATGAAGTGGGATTTAAGCATCTCTGGTTTCGCTCTGCTCACGATAGGCTGCGCAAAAACTGGAATAAACAGAAATCAATCAACTTCTAATGTGCAAAAATCCAGTTTTTTGCTGACAAGATTTAATCACATCCGTTTTCGAAGTATATATAACAATAAAGAAACATGTAGACATACCGTAATTTTACTTTTGAGGAGATTTGAAAAAAGACTTTCACATTTTACGTTATATTCAACCACAGAATTTGAAACTCTGACATCTTGTTTATAACTAATCATTTCATAGGTTCTGGTTTCAACCAAACGAATGGGTTGCTAAATGTTCTTTGACTCGTAGATGTATTTTTTGTTGTTTTTCTGCCTTTTTTAATTCTATTTAAATTATTTTGCAATCTGTATCAGACATTCAAGTGGAAACGATTCCCAAATTTTTGCTTAAAGTTTCTCATAAACATTTGTTTTATCACATCTTTAATTAAAAGAAATCCTTTCCTTTTCCGTCCGGTCCAACACAAAAATGTTACAATTATGATTAAGATGAATAAAGCTAGTTTACAAAAGTGGTTTATTCAGACATACATCTGGTAATTCAGAAGATTCAAACCCCTTGTTGTAAAAGTAAAATATGTCCAACACAAGAGGCCTTCAGCTCTCATCTGTTTGCTCAGCTGTTGGACAGGACAAGCTAAAAAAAACAACTATTGACCTCTTTGATTAAAAATCCTTTTAGTTTTCATTTAGTTGAAAGAAGAAAGATAGTTGTAAAAACATTCTTAGGCGTGAAAAATTAGGACAGCCAACGACGGAAGAAGACAGGACTCCTTGACAGAAAAGACTGTAGAGATGCTTTTTGGAGCCAAAACGTTTTCTCCACTCCTAAATCCAGAATGTTTTAATCTGTGAGTGGTTTGAGGGACGTTGCACATTTACAGCCTGTTTCACATCGTCTGAATGGATCGAGATCTAGAACTCGCACATTCCAAGATTCTACATTTCTACACTTTCAGCCAGTCTTCGGTTGATTTTCTTTTACGTTTTGAGTCACTGTCATGTTTCACAAAGCGATTTCACTTCAGCTTCAGTTTTCCGACAGGTAGAATCAAGCATCCTCTCATGCATTATGGTGAGCTGACCAAATTCTGTTGCTGCAAAGCAGACGCCAATGATGACGCTTCCACCTCCGTGCTCTATAGTTGGTGGGCAGTTCTTTCTCTGGAATTCTAAAAATGTATTTGGTTTCTATGCCAACCATGACATCTGGTGTGGCGTCCAAAGACTCATCCGCTCAAAGAACATTTTTCCCAGAAGTCTGTCAACATTTTCAGGAAAAATCCGTCTCGCCTCAAAGAGCAAAGGTTTCCTTCTTACACACCTCCCAACAAAGCTAAACTTTGGACGTTTATTTTTGATTTCACATGAATGCATTTGAAAACCAACAGTTGCCAGAACCATCTGCAGGTCTTATGATGAAGACACTGAACCCCACCTTGCCTCTGGTGGTAGGCGGGCGCCTGTGTTTGGCAGCGGAGCGGCCAGCAGTGTGTGAATGTGAGTGTGAACGTGTGTGTGACTGGGTGAATGGGCCTGTGACTGTAAAGCACTTTGGCCTTGTAGGTAGAAAAGCGCTATATATAAGTATACGCCATTTACGCCATGATAATTCAGATGATATTATCTAGGAGTCCTTTAGCATCTTCCAGTTTGCTTTGGAGAAGAACCTGCTGGGAGGACCACATCTGGACATGTTGACAGTTGTTTGGAAAGCCCTGCAATTGCAGATCATTTTCCAGACAATTGAGCATAAATTTAAAACTCTTTTTGAGCTCATTTAAATCTCCTACCAGACTCACAGGCTGCTGCATTATTTTTTTTACTCTGAAGGCATCAGACAGCTCTTCAGCACTCACAATGATGCTCAGCCTCACTCGACAGTCAAAATATCAGAAGTTTTGAAAAGACCAAGGCTCCTTTAAAATGCTGAGTAACTTTCTACTAAACACAGGATTTTATCTAATCCATCTGTGTGTGAACTGAACTATTTTAAGAAGAATTACAAGCTTTACCTCTCTTAGAGTTTGCCTATTTTGTTGCATTTACAGAAGTTCTTGAAAAGTTTTGTTCATTCTTTAGGGAAATTCATCTATCAGAATTGTTAACCTTGGAATTAAGTATCCATATAGCTAAAAATGTTAATCACACGTTAAAATAATCACAGCAGATTTTAATGGTGACCGAATTTTTTCACGCCTCTCACATAAACGAGAACTGATTAAGCCTTTTTTTTTTGGCTCACTGACCGGCTAGTCTTTTCATCCAGGAAGCTTCATCAATGCCCAGGTTGTTCACCACGATCTTCATGATGCTGCCCAGCAGCTGGTTGAGATGTTCCGAGGTGACCGAAGTGCAGAGCTGGCCCTCCTGCTCCGGGAAGTTCTCCGGGCCTCTTTCCCACCAGCGCGGCAGGTAGTTGCACATCATGGGAAGCGTGATCTCAATCACGTGCGGCATTTCTGTGTAGCGAGCTCCAGACTCAGACAGGTCGTGGATCTCCTTGATGAGGACCTCCAGCTCTGGGATGTCAGGGCAAAGCTCCTCTACCTGGTTTGGGATACCCAAAACTGAGGACAAATGAGAAGAACCGTAGGTGTGTGGGGTGTCCAAAGGTTCTACTCAAGTAAGAGTAGTGTTCAATTCAATTCAGTTTTATCTATATAGCCCAATATTACAACAATAGTCATCTCAGTGGGCTTCAGTCTTACTTTTAAGTAGTTGTACTAAGGTAGAGGTAATAACTAGTTGTGCAAATAGGTACTGAAATAGAGGTAACATAAAAAAAAGTTCAACTAGTTTTAATTCTTTAAAGAAATTGAAATATTTATGGTAATAGGCAAACTAAAAAATTCATTCACATTTGTCTATTTTTTATAAAATAGATATAATTCCAATAATTACTTAATTATTTTTGCTAATATCCGATAAATGGCATTTTAAAAGTCGAGTGGCAGAAACCAAAACTCGACAGTTAACAAACACTTTATTTAGTTTTCATTGAAGACAGTCAGAACTGATGAATAACAGCAACCTTTTGCCAGAATTCCCTTTTCATGTATTCACCTGGAAATATTGATACGATTGTGAATCCCAAGAATTAACACTACACACGTGACAAAACCAGACAAATGCAGCCTATTGTGGTAGAATAAAAATCTGGAGTTTTCACTGAAAAAACATCAAAGAAATATGGAAAGTAGAGTGTGGTGAACAGACTCTCAGGAGTACAGCTATTTTCCAAAGGTTCCCAGAGGTGTGGACCTGAGTCACAGGACTTGAACTCAAGTCAAACTCTTGTTATTGATTTAATGACTTAGCTTTGACCTGACAAAATGTAAAAAGACTTGAAACTTGGACTTCAACAGCAGTAACTTTAGGCTTCAGTTGGACTGGAGCCTAAAAGACTTACTACTTATTCCAAAAGTATGCTGACTAATGTAACGATTAAATTCATATCATAATTTGTGGTTGACAATACGATTTCAAGTCGATATCGGTTCATTTTGAACAATCCTCTTAACGGACCAAAAATGGATTCAGGACATCTTTAGGCAAAACTTCAACCAGTGTAACTCGGAAATAAATACCCGAGTACTGTGATCTGCTACAGCTCACATGTGTACAAACAAGTAAACAAGAATAAATGACAAATAAAGTCACGTTAAAGTCCCATTAGCTGTCACACACCTGGTTGTGTGAAATTTGTCTCTGCATTTGACCCCTCCCCTGGGGGAGCGGTGAGCTGCAGACACAGAACCCTTTGGTGGTTTAATCCAACCCCTTAGGTGTTTAGCATTGGGTCCCATTTTTAAAGTCTTTGGTATGACTCGGCCTGGATTTGGACTCACGACCTTCCAGTCACAAGGCGGACACTCTACCACAAGGTCACTGACCTGGTACAGGAACATTCTTAGAACTTTCTAGCACTAAATGTATAGTGTTTCCACAAATTAAACTGATCAGTTGGTTGTTTTTACGTTATTGTAAAATAAACCTATTGTGCCTCAATCCAAATAGTATTTTCCAAGATTGATAATAGAGTGATGTATTTCATTTTAAAGACATTTTATAATGCTACAGGTCGATTCGATTAATAGCTTGCCTCAGACAGATCGACCTGGTCTGATCGTAGGAATATCATGATTAAGCATCACACCCCTGATGTCGACTTTGGTCGTTCTGTCTTTGTGCGTCTGTGTATCTGTGTGTGCTGTCGGCACAGCGACTAATCAAATCAGGTCCATGTTGTTTGAATCCAACACCGTCCAAGCAATCAAACTGCAGGACAACCAGAGATCACAATCTTTCACACAAGGTGCGAGTTTCTGCTTGACAAAGTGATTCCCAAAGTTATAATACTCGACTGTAAAAGATTATGAGGTTGTCAACAAAAAAAAAAACAATAAAAAACAGTTGGCGGTTTGCCAGATCCTCAACAAACGTCCAACTTTGTTCAACACTTGAAGTTGGACAAAGAATGGAAGCTTTCAGAATAAAAGCTATCAATAGCTTATCGGCTAAGCAGCTAGCAGCAGTTAAATAAAAGAGGCCGTAAACATTACATCGCAAACGTAATGAACTAGGTTTTTGTGTTTGGGAAATACATTTTTTGAAGTTGGACTGCATGAGCTCAGGGGGGGAATTTAGCTAATATTCTAGGTAGGTTTTGATAGATGGGCTTTGTAAATACTATAACTCTGTCGTTGAAAGGACTCGAAAAGACGAATGGTGGGACTTGGACTTAATTTGAGATTTGTCAAACTTGACATGGAATTTGGCTGATTTGACTTGGGACTTGACTCTGGACTTGAGGACAAAGACTACAGACTTTTTGTGACACCTCTAAAAGTTACTACAGTGTAATAGATTACTTCCCACAGTGTCAGAACCTACTGGTTCTCTCTCTGGGAGTCTTAGTGGTGTAAACAGAAAATGCGTTGAACTCATTCAACGCCGGTTCCAGGAAGGCGACCGGCATGGCGGCGGCGAGGTGGGCCAGACACTCCCCCAGGGCCGGACGCTGTCTGAACAAGAAACATGACAGCTATCACAAAAAGCAACATGTTGCTCGCACATGTGGTTTTTCAAAACTCCAGAAGACTTTGACAGTAGTGCGTTTAGGTTTCGTACTTCTCCACATGAGGAGTCTTCACCGTCCCCAAAGAGTAGATGCTGCACATCAGTCGATAGCAGGATATTTGCAAGTCATCCACTGGAGTCAAACACAAGAAAGGCCTTTCATATGCCTGCAGGTAAAACTTAAGCAAACAGGAACTACCGGCGCTCTTCACTCACGCATGACGTCATCTCCAAACTGATGCTGCGCGATGTGGTCGAACAGCGAGGTGAGGACAGGCAGTAACGCATTGGTGGTGTAGTTGATGTTCTGGGACACGCCCTTAACCTGGACGCAGACAAACCCTTCATCAGTCAACTCACAGTTCATCCAGCAAAACACACCTAAAGATTATCAAAACCGTTTAACCCTCCATCACCTTTTTTTTTGGAACTGCAGAAATCCTTAAATAGGTCGTTTCAAGTGTATGGTGGGAGGGGTTGAGTCACTGGCATCAACAGCTGATTGATGAGTTAAAAGAGGAAATGCTTGGAGTCTCCATTATTTTCTAATACCACTGTGTACAAATTACTTTAGCTGTGTCACTAGCTGCCTCTTTGAAAAAAGTCGCGAGTCTGAATTCCCTCCCTACTCCCTAAGATCAAAAAGAATTCTATATCCCTTGTGCTATGCTATGGGGTCCAGATGACCCCACCCTTACATTGACGTGTTCTACCTACCATGACAAAGGTGGATAAAGGTGGAAAGATTTCATGTAATCCGTGGACACCAGTGAAGATCACAAATCATTGAAGAAAAAAGGTTCAGCGCTCTGTCTAGTGGGTCTAGATGACCCCACAAGATAGCCCAAGAGTTATTGTGTGGGACTAACTACTGCCTTGGATTTTAAAAGGAATTCTGCCATCCTGCTCCCTACTTTTTGTTCCTTTTTTTTTTAAACAACATAAACTACATCAGCAATATTCTGAAGCTAACACCTTATACCTATGAACATTACATGAAGACTAGTTATGAAACCACTGTGCTCTGAAAATGGTTTATTAAAAAACTCTAATACATTTTTTCATATTAAAAAAAATTGTCCAAATGCAATGCATTGTGGTCTATATTTGCTAATCCCGTGAGCATCGATAGTTACTGGTTTTCGCAGAGACTTCTGGGATATTTCTAAGACATTCGAGGAATATAAAAATAAAAATGGATATAAACTATAGTGCACTACGTAGAGCACTATAGTAAACTAGTGCAGGAAAAGAAGTGAAGTGCAGGAAATGCAATGAAGACACAATGCATAAGTTTGTCAACAGATGTAGGCAAATGAACAAATTAAAAATTACTCTTAGAAACTGTACTAAATTTGAGCTGCAAAGACTTAATATTTAGCAGTTGTTAATGTAAATGTTGCATAAATATTACAACCTGATGAGTCAAAACTTCAAATGTTCCCAAACACTCATGAAGTTTTACTCGCATTTCACTTTTTCTGACTCAGGGAAACCAAAACACGGCAGGTTTTTAAAGCCTGTGACAACTTCTGTAACTAATGTGTTGAATTTATTTGATCTTTTTTTGTGACAACAGTCACAAGCAGCAGCAAACATCCACAAAAATCTGGAAATATTTCTGAAACACCTCACACAAATGTAGAAATTCGCTGCAAGTTTTCCTTAGAGATGCAGACTTCGTGCTTTTAGAAAACAGTCATCAGTCAATATAAAGTGATGAGAAGTGCAGGTAAAAAAGACCTGAGATGGTTCCAGTATTTCTGAGACAAGCCCTAAAAAAGACACAAGAACTGTCGCACCAGAACTACTGTTGTATTTTTATTTATCCTTGTATTAATCTTCTTTTTTTATACCATTTTTAATGTGTTTTGTCTCTAACCTTTCACACCTGTTCTATACCTTGCTTTATTGCACGAGAGCATAAGGCACCAAGGCAAATTCCTTGTAAATACACTGTACTTGGCCAATAAAGCTGATTCTGAAATGGCATCAACAACTTTTTAAAATAGTAAAACAGAGCAGCCTGACATGGCTCATCGGTTATTGGACCATTGCTACAGAGCAACCCTGTATTTTCTACGACACAAATAAGATCTTTGTCAAACGTCGTTTTCATCTGCTCCTGATTCACACCCATTAGAATAAAGAAATGCAAATTTGAGCTTCTTTTTCTTTATGTAGAAAAATGCCTCAAGAACACGATAAAAACACCATAAACACCCTTTTCATCAGAGGAGCTCCTTAAAACTCCTCGAAGTCTCGGGTCGCCTCTTTTTCAGGCAGAAATGCTCACTTACCTGGTTTCGGCTGGAAACTTTGCCCAGTTTCAGGTTCTCCACCATCTTCTCGATGTCATCTGCTGCGCTCTCGAAGAACTGTCGCAGGCCGGCCTTCACAATCTCAGGCCCTGACTTCATCACAGTCCTTTAAAAGAAACAAGAAAAAAAATCTTTAAAAGGAGCTGAAGCTCTGACGTTTTTCCTCTTCACTAGAGGAAGAAGACGGTCCACCTGGCGTCCAGCGAGCGCGACAGGATGTGCAGACAGTTGACCACAGCGCCTGCATCCGTCCCTGAAATAAAAAAAAGCACATGCATCGTTACCGACCATTTTTAAATAGGTTTATTATAAAAGTACTATTTTTTTATTAACCCCTGTGCTATCTTGTGCCTTGGAGGCACGTTAAGGGTCATCTAGACCCACTAGACAGAGCGCTGAACCTTTTTTCTTCAATGATTTGTGATCTTCACTGGTGTCCATGGATTACATGAAATCTTTCCACCTTTATCCACTTTTGTCATGGTAGGGAGAACACATCAATGGTCATCTTGACCCCACAAGATAGTACAAGGGTTAAAGTAATAAAAAAAGTGCTTTGATAAAAAAAATGCACAGCAGGTCAGAGCTGAACATCACGATGGAAAAGTCGGCAAAAACTCCAAAATTCCAGACACTGTCGTTCATTCGTACAGAAAAGTCAGCATGTCTGAAACTGTTTCCTTCCGAGTGTCGCAGTTTTGCTGTTTGATTGAAAGTCTTTAAGGTCCCAAAAGCTGCTAGAGACGCGGCGGTATCCCGAAAAACTGCGCTAAATAAGGGCGGAAAAAGAAGCATGGCGGTGAGAATGAGGACAAAGCATCTGCTGCCTAACATGAGCCAGGATGGGAACAGGCCAGTGCAGAGCGACGCAGATCGCCATCCTAGCATGAATGGGCGCTGAATAGCAAACCAACGCGGAAAACACTAAAGCCAAGCAGCAGCTTCTGACCAACCAGCGGGGTGAGTGGAAGGAATGGCAGCAGGGGGCATTCTGTTATTGCGTATTAGTATGTTTGGGAGAAAGGGGGGGGCAATTAAGATTAAAAGGAAAATTAAAAAGCGGGACACATAGAAACTACGATGGGGAGAAAGCAGAACGCCACCATGCAGGTTCCTTACCAAAAAGAGAAACCCTGTGCCTCACCAAGGCAGCCAACTTACAGAAGATACTGAGGTTGGAGGAGAGGGGGACGGAAACGGGAAGAAGGAAGGTTCACGGTGAGGAGAACGGGAACAGGGAAAACACAAAAAGCAAATAAAAAAGAATGTCAGGGGAGGAACAGAAATGGCACATCAGAGGAGAGATGTAGGGTGATGGCAGAAGGAGAGGACAAAGGCCGTCACAAGCAGCACCGACCTCAAGGGAAGGCGTCAGTCTGACAGACCGTCCACTTCCTACCTGGCAATCATCTCCTTCTCCTTATTGGAGGAATGACCTCCACTTCCCAGGACTTTGGCAGGGGTGGACAGGAAGTACAAGCAGTGGTTCTTGAAGTACTGGTTCACCAGCGGCAGGAGGATCTACACACAGAAAACGTTAGCGAACGATGTGGTTCCTCCCACAGCAGAGTAAAAACTGAATAAAACAAATAAAAACCAGCGTGTGGTGTTCTATCCATTGAATGTATATGAGAACTGGAGTGAGTGGGCATGACGTCACCCACAGAAAATGGCTAACTTCCAGGCCCAACCTAATGGAATCAATTTAGCTGCCAATTTTTCACGATATGGATGGAGCCAGACGTCGTCAGTAAGCCGTAAATGGTTCAAGTTGGTCCCAGTTGACATTTCTTTGGCAACCACTCTGCCCAATCAGGAGTGAGCTTGTTGAAAGGCCACACCCCTACAACTTGAAAGTGGGCTACAGGAAATCTGTCAATCAAACGTTTAGAGAGTTGGATGTCGGGTCCACCATGCACTTCCTGCTTTTATTGAGGCACCTGATTGGTCAGTATACTTAAGCCATAACGACGTGTCATTTCTTAATAATGCAAACCTACCCAGGCTAAATGAGGATCAAATCACAAACTTAGATTCTCCGCTCTCGCCGTCTGAACTTCATGAAGCTCTGTTACTTATGCCCAATGGTAAAGCACCAGGGCCTGACGGCTTTCCTGCTGAGTTTTATAAAGAATTCTGGGAACAACTGGCACCAACATTTTATAAAACTGTCACATCTATTAATGAGAGCCAATCAATGCCACCTAACATGAACTCAGCCAACATAATTCTTCTTCTAAAACCAGACAAAGATCCCACTAGTCCTTCAAGCTATCGCCCTATTTCTCTAATCAATGCAATTATCTGCAAAGCACTAGCACAGAGAATAGAAAAAAATCACTCCTCACATAATTCACTTCGACCAGACTGGATTCATCAAAGGCAGACACTCGGATGATAATGTCCGTAGACTAGTTAATATAATAGACTTTGCCACCATTAAAAACCAGGAAATGACGGTACTATCGCTGGATGCTGAAAAAGCCTTTGACAGAGTTAATTGGAAGTTCCTTATTGCTGCCCTCCAGAAGTTTGGTTTTGGAGAAGCATTCATCAATTGGATCAAAATATTATATCACAACCCCAATGCATCAGTTAGAACTAATAAACAGACTTCAAACAGGTTTTTTCTTGGAAGAGGAACCAGACAGGGCTGCCCACTCTCTCCTTCTCTTTTTGCTATATTCATTGAGCCTTTAGCTGCAGCAATAAGACAGAATGAGAGCATTATAGGAATAAAAACCAAACACAGCCATCATAAAATTAGTCTTTATGCGGATGACATATTACTGTTTTTAAGGAATTTACATTCTGTAAATGAAACAGCAATTATCATAAATGAATTCTCCTCCATATCAGACTATTCCATTAATTGGAATAAGTCTGTTTTATTACCACTCAACAGGAATATGGAACAAAGACTCACAATTCCAGTTAAAACAGGAAATATCAAATATCTGGGTATCTACTTTTCCCCCAAACTATCAGAACTGGTGCAGCTAAACCACACCCCATTACTGAAAAGCATACAGGACGATCTAACACGCTGGCCCAACCTGCCTTTGTCCCTTATGGGCAGGGTAGCCACGGTTAAAATGAAAATCTTACCCAAGGTTAATTATCTCTTCTCAATGATTCCCACACAACCGCCATTAAAATGGTTCAAAACATTAGACTCATCCATATCAAGCTTTCTATGGAACAACAAACCTGCAAGAATTAGTCTAAAAACTTTAAAATCTGCAAAAAACTGTGGAGGATTAGAATTACCTAACTTCCACAAATACTTTCTTGCAAATAGATTACAATACATCTTAAAATGGTTAAAAAATAATCCAGAAACCAACTCATGGTTAGACTTGGAACAGGCGTTATGTGGAAAGATCAACCTGTCACAGCTACCATTTATTAGCCAAACAGTTAAAAAACAGGATTGTTTCAAAAGCATTAATATAAATGCCACCTTAACAGCCTGGTGGGAATTTCTCAAAATATCAAAATCATCAATTCAACCGTGCAAAATGACACCCATCTGGAACAACCCGGACATCCTTATTAACAAAAAAATGATTCACTTCCCAGCTTGGCAAGCAGGGGGCATAAAACAACTAGAGCACGTAATTATTGATAGAAGATTCATAACCCCCCAGGAACTTCAAGACAAACATGGAATAAATAACTTCTTGGAATATCAGCAACTTAAATCAAGTATTACTAAAAAGTATAAAATTAAAGACGACGATTTAAAGCTACCAGATGTAGTTACCACTCTGATTAATTTTTCAATGAATAGAACTCTCTCCAAAATATACAAACTTTTATGTAATTTAGATAACAATATTGCCCTTCCAACAAAAAAATGGGATGCAGATTTGAGCATCAGCACAGATGAAAGCTTCTGGTCAGAACTTTGTCTAAACACCTTTAAACTGACAAAAAGTCCAAATCTGCAGCTAATCCATCTCAAAACTCTTCACAGAATTTACTACACTGGACAGAGGATGTTCAAGATGGGTCTCAGTAACTCAGACATTTGCGAGCACTGTGATAATAATCTACCCGACAGCTACATGCACGCACTGTGGTTCTGCACTCCTGTCCAGGCTCTCTGGCAGCAGGTATGTGCCGATTTATCAGTCTGGCTTAAGGTTTCAATCACTGCCTCACCGTCACTTTGTGTGCTTGGTGACATGAGTGCCATCGATATAGAAGAAGGATTAGCTTCTATCATTTTCATAACTCTTTGTATTGCCAAAAAAACTATTTTAATAAATTGGAAAAACAAGAAAAATATAAACATAAGTCAACACAGAAATCTGCTGTTTGATCATATCAGCTTGGAAAAAATGTCAGCCCAAAGCTCAAGTAACTTTGAAAGAATTCAGTCTCTCTGGTCTCCTTTGGTTGACTCCATGACTTAGGGGGTGGGGGGCTTGGTCATCGCTGCTCCTTGCCCTTCTGCCGTGGTTTGGGGTGGGGGTCGGGGCTTCCGGTGCCTGGCGGGGGCGGTGGGGGGCTCCGTTGGTCGGGGGGTCGGGTCCGGTGCCTGGGTGGGGCGGGCTGGGGCGCTGCGTGGTCCTCTGGGCTTGGGTGTGGGGGTGCGTGGTGGGGGGGTGGGGTGGTGGTCTGGCTTGGCTTGGGGGGGTGGTCCCTTTGCCTGTGCTGGGGGGGGTTGGCGGGGGGCCCTGCTCGGGTGGGGGGGGCCCAGCGGCGCCGGATGGGCTGCCCATCTGCACCTGGGGCTGGGATCGGCCCTTCCCTGGCTCTGGGGCGGGACGGGACAACCCTCTCGGGGCCCCCAGTCGCTCTGGGTGTCACCCGCTTCGGCTGCGGGGTCTGGGGTGGGGTGGGGTGGGGGGCTTGTCGGCCCTGTCCTGTGGGGGGGCGTTCTGGGGGGGAGGGGGGGCCCATTATTAGTACGGGTCGGGGGGGCTAGCGGGTCGGGGTCTCCGCTGAGGCAATCAGTGGTTGCCTCGGCCGGTTGGCCTCCTCGGTCCCGTCGAGGCCTGACCAGAGCTCTTCTACGGCCGGCGTCTGGGGGTGGGGGCCTGGGCTTGCTCCGGGGGGGGGCGACGCTTTCTGGCTCCTCTCTCTCTGTGTGGGGTGGGTGGTGCCGGGCCTGGGGTGTCGGCGCCTCCGGGGGTGGGCCCCTGGGCTGGGTGGCCCTGGCCCCTTTGCTGGGGGTGGGCTGGGGGACGGCTGTTTGACCACCGGGGGACAGTCTACCAGCTGTCCCCAACTTACCCCCTTCCTTATATAACCTCATATTAGGGTGAGGGGGTGGGGGGTCTAGCCTGCGATGCGCCTTGGGGGGGGGCTACTTGGGAGTGGCCCCCCTCCTATGGTTGCCGTATGGAGTGGGCCCCCCCTCTTTCGGTTTTATTTGCACCTTAGACATGTAGGGTCCTTGGTAGGGGGGGTGCTTGGACATCACTGCAAGCAAGCAGCAGATGTCCTCCTGGCACCCTACCCGCCAATTTTAACCGCACCTTAGACATTTAGGGCCCCTTGGTGTGGAGGGTGAGGGGACATCACTGTGAGTAATCAGGAGATGTCCCCTTAGTGCCCTACTCGCCAATTTTAACTGCACCCCCCTTAGTACACACACCCCTCCCCCTTCAATATATACATTCAAACATAAACACACACACATGCACACAAATACCCTCTCAAACACCCATACACGCACACACATTTTACAAGGAAGGTGGGACCTGGGTCCATCTGTCCCCTACCCCTTCCCTGGTGGGGGGTGCGGGCCCCTTGGCGATGGCGGCCGTGTCCCTTGGGTGCCGGCTCCCTGGGCCCGGCGGTGCTCTCTCCGCCATTGGGGGGGTTCATATTACACCTGAGCCGGGGGTGTTCGTGTCCCTGGGGGGTGGGTCCTGGTCCTTGCCCCTGGGCGCTGGGCCCCGCCAAACTTCCAACATGGCCGAGCCTGGTCGGGCCATATTTATAACATCCCTTGTGGGCCGCCCTTTTTTCCCCGGGGTTCCCCCCTCCTGGGCGGGGGCGGCGGGCCCCTGCCTTGCTCCTACCTGGACCAACCGTGGGCCGGGTGGGTGGCTGCCTGGAGTGCGGAGCGGGTCTCCCTTGGGGGGTCCTGGCTCGTACCTGGGGTCGGGGCGGGGGGATGCCCGGAACTCCTGGGTGGTGGTGGGGTGCTCGTCTGGGGCTGTGGGCGTCCCTCTCCGGTGGGGCCCTGCGTTGGGCTCTTCCGGCGCGGCGGGGGGCTGCTTTCCTGGCTTGGCTGGGGCGGCGCTCTCTTTCCCTCTGCGCCTCCCTGCTCTCTGGCTCTGGGGGCCTCGCGGCGGTCCGGCTGGCCCTGGCCTGGGTGGCGGTCTTGGTCGCCCGGGGGGCGGTTGTTCCCTGCCTGTTCCCGTGTGGCGTTGGGGGAATTCCGGCTGCCGCTGCTGCTGCGGGGGGGGTATGGGTGTGGGGGTGGCTGGGCGCTCCTCCTCCTTCTTTTCACATTCCACCATCCATTTTAGAAGAACATAAACACTCACCTGAGCACAGGTGTTAGCTCACCTTTGCACTAATAGTTTGCATGATTGAATGAATGAAAGATTTCACACTAGTTGGTTTAAAGGCATAGGTATGCGTTCGTGAACACTATCTGTTTTGTGTGCATGTTGACATGTGGACATTTTTGCGGCTAGCAGGTGTGTTAATAATATTTGAGTGTGTGTGAACAGGCCCCGCCCTTTTTGTACTACATTTGAACCGTACCGTAACGATAAACAACCAGTAAACCTGTCTGCTCTATGCTGCTTCATGGTCTTACCCCCTTCCCCTCCTATTATCACCCTCCTACCCCCCCTCTCTCTAACGTCCCTCTCTCTTCTTCCCCTCTTTCCTTTTCCGTCCGGTCCAACACCAAAGATTTTCAAACATGATTGAAATTAATAAATTTTGGCCTCAATTACAAAAGGGGTTTATTCAGACATACCTTTGGTTTGGTTTGTCTGAAGATGAATAACCCCTCTTGTTAAAATAAAATATGTCCAACACAAGAGGCCCTCAGCTCTCATCTGTTTGCCTAGCTGTTGGACAGGACAAGTTAAAAAAAAAAAAAAAAAAAAAAAAAAGAAACTGACCATTTGTGGTGCGACGTGTTGTCGCACCACAAATGGTCAGTTTTTTTTTGCAGCTACCAAGCCTGCGCTTTTCTAGGGAAACGGCATCTCTCATTGCGTCGCATGAACAAAGTCTACGGGTTGTTTCCTAGATCGCCTAGATTGAAGAAATATCCACTATTACCTCTGATCATTAAATGTGGATCATCTAACAATTTAGTTCAGTAACTAATATAAAAATTAAATTTAAACACGTGAAGATTTTAAAAAAGGTATCAGATCAAGAATGGTTATTCTGACCAATAGAATGACTGAGTTACAGCTGTTCATTTCTATATAGAAGTCTATGGGATTTTGGCTTCTTGGAGCCAGCCAGTACTTCCTGTTTGGATCGCCAGGGGGAGGAGTCACTCCAGTTCTCATAAACAGTCAATGGTTTCACCCCAGAGGGAAAATGAAAAAAGCTCAGCTGTTTCCTCCTAAGCCAAGCCCAGTCAATATCCAGCCTCACTACAGCCTAAAGAAGCTCACCTTGGCAAAGAATTTGATTTCCTGTTCGTGTGGTGACTTCTCCACCCGACCGCTGCTGACCACAGCCTCTGGAACCACAAAAGGTCGTCACTCGTTGATGAGGAGATCAAAGGAAAATCTACAGAATAGCAGGGAGTTACCATACCAAGATGTGCAATGAACTCCTGAGCGATGTCCATCCACTTGAGAAGTTTCTGGAGGAATCCGTAGGCAAATCGCTTCTCGATGGAGGAAATGTCCTGCTCCATGTCCTTCAGACCCCTGAGGGTGGAGGACCAGCTCAGTAGGGCGTACAGCCGCACACAGATGAAGGAGACTGAGAGGCCTTTACCTCGTCACGGCGTATCCATTGAGCTGCAGGAACTTCAGCAGGTCCTGGGCCTTCTCCCGGTCTCTGGCCTTCTCCTTAGCCGTCAAGGTGTCATAAGGCACGAGCAGGGGATGAGTGCCTCCCCCTTCCAGAAGCACAAGACTCTCAGAATCAGCAGGTCACCATCACCTAAAGCCACACGATGACGAGGTCTCACCTTTGGCCTGCAGCTCCAGCTTCTTCTTCCTGCCCCAGGTGTTGTGATAATTTTCTGCCAGCTGCTCTGCCATGGACTGAATGGAGAAGAAACATCCATCAATCTGTCTGATCCTCAGCAGCTCTGAAGAAACACAGCAGGAGCAAGCGTACCTGCAGCTCTCGGGACAAGGCCATCCCGGTGATGTCTATTGGCTGAGGGTTGTAGCCGTGACTGGGGTCATAGGTGGCCTAAGGACAGAAAACAAAGATTTAACAAGAAATGCTGGGAATCTAGACCAAAATCAAGAGGGATCTCCAGATCATGGAGTTAAGTTCTGACGTTGGGCTGATTCTTGATCACGGTTGAAACCTGTGGATTTTTTGAATTCCAGAAACACTCAACGATCAGAAATTTGATTTCTATATTAAACCAACAACACGGAGGAGGAAATAACTGTGTCCAGATGAGACAGCGCCCAGAGCTTCCGGAACCATAAGGTCCATCACCCATGTCTACAACCCTTCAAATTTACCAAACCGAACCAAATCAAATCAAATCAAATCAAATCAAATCCAATCTAACCTGTATTTGTGGATCACCTTTCCAACTGACGTAACTCAAAGTGCTTAACATAAAACAACATTTGTTAATTTTAAAAACCAAAAGCAGGACAAAGAAAAAAAAATACATTGTAATGCCCCCCCCCCCCCCCCCAAAAAAAAACCCCTTACACACGCACACACAACATAATCACGCATAAAACGATTTCATAATATGATGTGGAGTAGAAACCTGGCTTGATACTTAAGTGGGGCAATCTGTCCACACCAGGGATACCCCCCCCCCACACCCACCTACCCCCATCCCCGCTTTTGTTCAGAAGATCCCAATGCTAATTTACAGCAGAGAACTGCAGTGGCTCCACGCTCCCATTCATAACAGCTGCACAGGTCACTTCTTTCTATATTTCGATATTTGAGATCCAAAAATTTTCAGGAATTTGAGTGTGGTCTTTTGATTGACAGGTGTGTCCTTACTGAGCATGTTCATGGAGATGCTCATTTTTGTCAAAGTTGAGGTTTGGTCACAACAAACCAAGATGGTGGCAACCATGGGGTATCTGTCCTACTAAAAACCACACCTACCTTTTTACAGTAGCAATCAAAAAGCACAAACTTGTTTATCTGGTTGGGTTAAATATTTAGGATGAAGTTTTTTTTTGTTTGACCAATAGTTTACTACAAATACTTTATCTCCAGGGTTTATGAAGACAAACATAGCTTTTCTTTGATATTTGTAGACTTCTTCTGCTATCTTGTGTCCTAAAACTAACAGTGACTTTTTTAGGTTTCATTTAATTTGTTAATTTTTTGCATTTAAATAATGGAGTAATACAATTAAAAAAAACTATAAAACACAGCTGCATCAAACCTATTTCAGATTTCTAGAAATATATTGATTAGAATCTTCTTTAAAGAAAACAAAGATGTTTTCTGCAAAGTGTCATTGTGGTCATTTTTGCAGTTAAGCATACAGAAAACATGTAAGTCATTCATTCAATTAAAAGACTGTTTTCATTCATACACTCATTTTTTCTGGTATTATTTTTATTTAAACCTTATTTTATTATTTTGTAATTTTTCTTGTTTTGTACCCACATTTTTTATTTCAGCTGAGCTGGTTTTCATGCATTGAATCACTTTCTCCAAAATTTAGTTTAAAGTCGATTTAAATTCTGTCAAATTCTTTGGCCGAATCCGTATTCTTCCCCTACAGCTTCCCCTTACCCTTACAATTAATCCTCCAAACGGAAAGTTATAGATAAACAGTGTCTTCGAATTCCAACGTCACTCCCACTCGATGACATCATCAATAATTGCCGTTAGCAAGTAGCTGCCAATAGTCGAAAAATGTATGACAACATCGGTTTTATAGCTTTAAGGTCATGCTAAAACAAAATGACTTACATTTACATGTTAACCTCTGTGCACACATGTGAAGAAATGCATTTCTCTCACAACGCGGTGCGGTGTGGATTACCCTCTCGGCGGGGGCTCAGTGTCCCTGTATTCCCATTCAAAAAACTATCTCGGAGATCCCCATCTCTCCAACTGCCCCTACAACTGGAGGGATGGGGAGAAGCCGGAGGGGTAGGGGAAGAATTCGGCCTTCGCTCCATCTTGATGACAATTGTGATTAAAACTGTTCAGTCTACTGAGATTTTACTGTTATAGGGAGTCCATACTGATAAGGGATTTTTCATTATAAACAGGGAAACATAAATCCCCTCACAAATATTATTTTAGTCTCCTACAGTTCCTGGTAAAGTTGTGTTTTTCTGACCGTTTCCCGCCGTTTTCCTTCAGTACCTGAGCAGTTTGGGAGATCTTCTGTGAAGTGGCCTTCTTCTCCACTTCTCCTTCCCCTTCCCTTGCTTTCTCCAAGGTCCACTCCCACGCCAGCATGGCTTTGATGGATTCCTTGATGGGCCAGCGATAGATCTCCTTGTCCTAAAAAGCAGATTAAAGTCACCAAAAGGAGCCAAGGATGGCTCCTCCAGACGCAGCCAGGTCATCAGACATCCTCACTTTCTCAGAGAAGGTCTTGTACGGCCGCAGCATCGGGTGAGTCTTGCCGTTCTCGTCCAACACCTCTCCGTAGGTCCAGTTGTTCTGGATCTGAAAGCGTCGTTTAAACACTCAGACGGTGTCAAAGTAAGTTCAAAACCTTAAAAAAGGATCTTTGGAGTCTGACCTTTTCAAAAGCCCAGCGATCATGAGTGTGCTCTGCATACTTGTTGATGAAAGCGTCCAGCCTCTCTGGGATGATGGTGCTGTGAGAGAAAAACCATGAAGCCACTTTGAAGGAGGTTCTGAAGCACGGACAGCTGGCTCTGCGGCTCGCTGTGCACCAGAGGCTCCCTCTGCACTCACTTGGTGGTCTCCACTGGTTTGGGATCAAAGTTGCCTTCGGCATCGACTGAAGCTTTCTTCTCGGTGTTAGAGGAGTAGGTGGCGTCCACATAGTCGGGAGGAATGGCTCCGGCGATGGCGCAGAGGCAGGGCATAGCGATTTTAAAAAGTTCTGCATCAAATTTCTGAAGCAACAACAAAGAAGAAAGTTGCATTTTCCAACAGATTCTGTTATTTTTAAGTCCTTTTCATCTGTCAACAAGAGGGGTCCCAAAAAACAGAGAAGAAATGAAAGTAGAAAACCTTACAAAAGTAAAGGGACATTACTCTCTCACCTTGTGTGCCAGCGACTCAAAGATTCCCCAGAACAGTTTCCGGGAAAGATGCAGCTCCTCCTCTGACGTCACGCCGAAGTTCGCCCATCCGTTTGGCAAACAATAATACTTCCAGCAGCGCTCATAGTGATTAGTTAGCAGCTGAAAGGCATGATGGGAAACATGTTTAATATAAAGACCTCCTTAATACCCAAAAGACTCTGTCATGCAAGACTAACCAGTGTCCTGGACTTTAATGCTATTTCGTCACAAATATGCCATCAACTATTTGCTGACATAAAAACAAAATAGATATAAATATTTTACAAAGATGTGTTTTCATAGTGAAAACAGGAATTATTTATAAATCATAAATTAAAAAACTTTTTTTTAAATGCTATGTACTGTGGGTCTATTTTCACCAGTCAAGCACCCTGGTTTATCGCAGAGAATTCTGGGAAATTTCCAGGGCACTGGATTTTGGAAATTGTGGAATTGGACACCCTGAACAAATGGCAAACTGCCGCTATCGCTCACTCGGTAATGAGTAGTGAGGGAATTAGGACAGAGCAAAAGTTACAGAGGTAAACCATAACCAACACACCTGCCACATGGAAGAGTGTCTGCCAAGTGACAGGTGGGTTGTGGGTTTGAATTCACAGAGGAATCACAAGGAAATCTCTAAATTTGGGACTCGATGCCCAGAGATAGGTACCGTATGAAGTTTGTCTGGTGCCAAACTATGAAGTGATATTCATGCCACAATGCTACAAACAAGACTTTTTAAATAGCAAATGGAAACATTAAGGATTTGCTTTCAAAAACATTTTTTTTAGCTTTCAAAAAGTATTTTTGCGTTTGCAACACAAATCTTTTCACATGCGTCTATCTTTATCTTTGATTTTGCGTTTATAAGTCTCAGTTTAGCGTGAGATATGCGCCATCCAACAGCCTGCTGATTGGTCTAGATTCTATCCAATCAAATCTATCCACATGGTTTCTGCTACCGAGGACGAACCGGCTGTTTTTACCCTCGATTTTACCACTTTGGCTTATCAAAAATTAATTTTTAATCATTTTAAAAAGTTAGATTTTCATTAAGATCTGTTTGTTAAACGAAAAAAAGAATTTAAGCACATATTGTCTTATGCTGCTCAACAGTGTTTTGGAATAGATTAACAGCAGTAATAAATAAAGGAATGACGGTTCACCAAAGTGGACATCATGTGTTTAGCAGAAGAAATGGCATTTTTTTAACGTTTAATGTTAATTTCCAGAGGGTGTCTCATTTTTAGTTAGTCGTTTCACTTTTGTCCAAAGTAAAAGACAAAATTATTCAGGAAAAAAAAGCTGTTTTGTCTTAACATTTCAACCTTTCTTCTTAAAAACGCTATAGTTCAGATAGAAATCTTAATGGTAATATAACTCCTAGCTGGACGGACACAAAGGTTCAGCTGCAGACCTTTAAAATACGATGGTCGCTACGCTACGTTTGATTTTTGCTGCTCCTTCTGGGTTTTACTCAGAAAGAAACGAGCCAGATAGTTTGAAGACTGCAGAGTCCCGGTCGAACAGAACCGATTCAAAGTCCAAAGTCCTCTGCTTCCAAGCATCGTCAACACAAAACTGAGACACCTGATTGGATAGAATCCAGACCAATCAGCAGGATGTTCGATGGCTAAACTGAGACTTGTGAGCGCGAAATCAAAGATAAGGAAAAAGCGAGATGAAACACAACGCATGTAAACATATGTGTTACACACGCAAATATATTTTTTTGAAAGCAAAAAAAAAAACGGGCCTTATATACTCCTATCCAGGAGGATTGGCTGGAACTGCACAGCAAAACTAAATACAAGTGACTGACACGTCTGAAACGAAGCAACAAAATCTGCCTTTTTAAAAAGTTTTGGTAAACATCCTCCCTGACTGGCGCTGAGAATCGGCTTCGATTAGAATGAAACCACCAGTTAGTTGGCTGACAAACCTTCAGGGGCATCTTTGCATATTCATTGAGAATGGGAACATCAAACACCAGTCGTCTGAGCAGGTGCTGCAGCATGGAGGGCCTGAGGTACCTGCAGACATCACAAATGTGCATTTAGAAACTTTTGTCTTCTTTGTGTTTCATCTAACAAAGATTAAACCGGAAGACGACGGCACCGACTTGCAGAGCGACATGAGGCACTCTTCGATGACGTCCCTCTGCGCCTTGGTCAGGGCGCGGCCGCGGGACAGGCGATAGATGGTGTGAAGCATGGAGTCGATCATGATGGCTCGGTGTTCCGTTCCAGCAAACAGGGGGGCGCACTTGGTGAGGAGGGGCAGCACAGCTGAACAGAGGTAGCGGTTGAGTGCCAAGGCCATTTCAGTCGTACTGAATGCTACCTGAAATCCCCAAAACGGACAAACTGTTCACAGACGCCAACTTTCAACGTTCCGCAGGCAGAGATTCTTGTTTGCATGCATCTCACTGTGTCCAGGGAAGCAGCAGCTCTCATGTCAGGCAGGAAGCCAACTTCCAGCACATGGAGCAAAAAGTCCTGATTGTCGATGCCGTACACTCGGTCCAGGAACAGCACCATGGAGGCCTTGTGGTCTGGCACAAAACTCGCAGACATCTTTGGCTCAATGATCTGACCATCTGTGGTTTGAGCAGGCCACAGATTTTCATCACTAAATGACATACCGCAGCAGAGGAATGGTTCCAGGTGGGGCTCTCACCTTTGCCATAGGCGGGAATCTGCACAGGCAGGCTGATGACTCCAACCAGGTCCTCTATGGGCACCAGCGACCTCAGAATGGCTCTGATACGGAGAGCTTCACCTTTTCCTGCTTGGATTAACTGTGAATGAAGAAAAGTGTGGGGTGTTGTGATCTTATCGTTGCAAAGTCTCTAGAAGTTTCAAAAGCTGCTATTAAAACAGAAACACTCCACTAAAGCAGACGACACTATCATCGACGTACACAAAGTTAACTTCACTCAAGGACATTGCTCCGACCCACAGAACGAGTGTCTGTTAAACCATGAAATGAAAAATTCAAACCAAAACTATATGAGATGATGTATAGGTTGGTATTTTCCTTTGACGGAAATCCAAAGAAATTAATAATACAATCCATAGACCGGACAAAGTTGGTTGGCATGTGACCCATTGGCTTAAGCCGATTCACAGGTTAATCTTTTTCACCACATGTGATTTTATTCAAATTGTTGTGAATCAGGAGCGGACAAAAAAAAAAAGCCAATATTGCTCGTTGTTTTTGTGGGTAATGTAAGGTTTGGGGTGCGAGGGGCTGTAAGTAAGTGGGACAGCGTGTAAACAGAGAGCTCTCGGTTGAAGGTGATGGGCAGGGAAGGGAGGGTTAGAGTTTCTCCAAGCCAACTGTCCCACCCACATCTCAGAGGTGACTTTTTAATAAACTCCTGCCGCTCTGCAGAAACTATGTCCTGAAAACGGCACAGGTTTTTGGCTAAAAACGGCATTACAATAATTAACAGACCACCGGGAACGCTTTGAAAATTGACCAAAAGATGATCGGAGTGGGTCTTTAAGGTGACGTGTGGAAGGAGAAGCTTCCTTTCCATAAAAAAGAGTCCAGCGGAACCTTCTCTCTTTAGTCTCAGGGCTCCATTTTCCACATCAGATACGTCATACACATACATCAGATGCGTAGAACAACCTACGGCATTTCAGGTCGTGCCAGAATCATTTCCTGCCAATACCAGCAAGATTCAACTGTCCAAGCCAATGAATGAAAAGATTTGACAAAAAAGTGTGCCGGCTTCCCTAACGTAGGTTTAAAAACGGCACAGAGGAGGAAGTGAGATTAACGTCTATAAACATATTTTCTTACATGCATCTCTGGAGCGCAGCGACCAAGCAGATCAATGAGAGCTGAGTAGAAGGACATGATGGCATTTCCCAGGTGCACACGGTTCTCTTCATGCTGCTCCTCGCCACCAAACCTTAGCGGGAAAGAGAAGACTTTACAGGACCAAACAGAGCTGATCAATACGTGTGCATGAGCGGAGGAGCACATACATGAAGCGTCTGTCTTTTTTAACGGTTGGACCATCTCTTGCCGGATCCTCAGAGATCTTGATGGCCTCCTCCATCGCCGCCAGGAGACCATTGCCACCCTCTCCCCTCAGGGCCGGGCCGAAGCACTCGGGGCGACGGATGAGAAGACGCACCACGACATTGGCGTTCTCCTCCACGCTCTCTCCTGCAAAGTATGCCAGTGTAAAGGAGCACCAGTCAAAATGTAAATGATTGAATCATGCTGGTGCTCGCTGACCGTTGACAAACACAGCAAAGCGGAGGAAATCCAGATATTTCTCTCCTCCACAGGGGTTCCAGCCAATGTCAGGGTATCCCTTAGACAGGAGCATCGGACACGTCTGCAGTCCACAGCCAGCCAGGTAGGTCACCACCTGCATCACATGAGGGCACCGGTAGGAGTTCATGTGGATTTCTGTGAGTGCTCTTGTACTTTTATCATCTTGTGCTTTTGTATTTTTTTCCAAACCATTTCAAGGTCCTGCTCTTGGAGAGCCAACGCCAGCTCATTGTTATCGATGCAGGAGGCTGCAGCCACATCCAGAGGAGTGGAGCCACTCATGCCTGAGCGGAGAGAGCAGAAGCAGGCAGAACGGTCATTTCACAGAACAGTCAAACAGCAGAAAACTGGGGCTGAGTTTACTCACTTAGGCAGAAGTGGTTCTACCTTCAGTTCCATGCTTTTCCCAGTTCAGGTCATTTTTGTACTTTTGGGTCATTAGTCATATTAATTTAATGTTTCGCAATCAGAACAAAATTGAAATTAGATTTTTTTTTGGCGCTTATCCAAGAACTTTAGCCACTTTTTAGCAGCTTTAATAGGACTTTCTTTTTCAAGTTTTCTTAAGCCAATTAACATAAAATTTGAATATCAGAGTTAGAAATAATAAAGCGTTGTTGAGCCGCTCATCTTTGTATCAGCAAGAAAATTAATCAGATTCCAACTAATGAAACGATAGGTTTTAAAGCAGTAACAAAGTGAAACAGTAATAAAAGAGGCAATTAATTAAGATTAAAAAAATGCTTAATGAAAACTGATTTTAAAAAAAATGCTGTATTAAAGTACAAATGTTCAGAGACAAGGCAGAATAGTTTAACTATGACAGGTAATTTAGCATTGAATAGGTGAACGGTCAGACTTTCTGTCTGTATTTTTAGTGTTCAGCTTCAAGATGTCCACATGAAAATATTTTAGTCCTTTATGTCGTTTTTTTCCCCTCTAATGCTGAATTGTGACACAGCAATGGCATGTAAAACTTTACTTTAGCTCTGGATCATTGACCATGTCTGAGAACTAGATTGACTGACCCCGCCCCCCCTTGGTGTTGCAAACAGGAAGTACCCGCTGGCCCCAAAAAGCCAAAAGTCCCATAGACTTCTATAGAGGAAATAAACAGCTGTTACTCAGTCATAACCTTTCTTGCTTTAGTACCTTTTTTTTAACATGTTCTTATTAATCTTTGTTTTTTTTCATGATATTTTTCTGTAGTTCAAATTATAAACTGACCAATCAGGTGCCTCAATAAAAGTGGGTGGAGCCTGCTGTCCAACAATTAAATTGTTTGATGGATTTTTCACTGCTTTTACCAGTGGTAGGGGCGTGGCCTTCCAACAAGCTCACTCCTGACTGGTCAGAGTGGTTGTCTTTGGCTCAGACCGACTCAGACCAATCACTGCTTACTGACGCCGTCCAGCTCCAACATGGCGCCCGTGTCACGTTGCCGTTTTCGATGACTCACACAGCTCCTGCGTTTATCAAGACCTCCATGCTTCTAAACAGTTACTGGTGTTTTTCCTGAACAGTCCTACAAAAACCAGCGTTGTGTCCGAATTCCTTCACTAATACTATATAGTGCACTACATTGTGCGTTCCCATTTTGTAGTCAACAATTCCCAAATCCAGTGCCCTGGAAATTTCCCAGAAGTCTCTGCGAAAAACCAGAGTGCATCGATGCTCACTAGATCGGCGAATATAGATCACAATGCATTGCGTCGGAACAATTTTTGCCAAATAAATTTATTTAAATGTGTTTTTTTAATAAACCATTGACGTTTTTCTCTTCAGAAGACAGTGGACTCATAAATAATTGTCGCAAAACGCTCATATCAATGAGATTTTAACTTTGTGAATATGAAGATGTCATATCCGCCGTTTAAAAACATAAAAAAGAAACTAGTGAGCGTGGTGTCCGAATTGCTTTTCAAATTCAGGGCACTACATAGTAACACTAGATAGTTTTATAGTAGTTAGGGTGGGAATTCAGACATAGTCCAGGACTGGTTGGACTGCAGAGAGTTCACAGCAAAAACTGAGTCTTGGGAAAGTAAAAGGCTTCTTGTTACAAGAAGACTGTCCTATTTTCTGTCTTGCAGGAACAATAATCTTATCGAGAAAGTTTTTCAACAGCAAAACAATCTTAGTTTGAAAAAACATGTCTGCTTTTTCTAAGAATATGGATTCTTGGCAAGACATTGTTTGATGTCCCATTGGCAGATTTTCCTACTTACTTTAAGAAAATCTGCCTAATGGGGAAGAATTGTGGACCTTTTTCTAAGCGGCTGTTTTTGTAGTGCGACATTTGAACTCCATCGCTGTTCTCTGACAAAAGAAAACAGCTGGAGGGTCATCTTAAAACCACATTGAACTTCATGCGAGGCCTCATACTGACCCAAGCCAATGCCGCTGTTCTGCAGCAGATAGCTCAGATGGTCAAACATGGCGCGCTGGTTCCGCCGGCTGATGCGGCAGAAGTAACACAGGAAGCGGCAGCAGTTGGTAACCATTTGAGGGAATCGGATCACCTGTAGAGAAACAGACAAAACGTTGACGTGTTTTGCCCGAAACCAGATGATCAGTGCATGACAACCAAAGAAACGTCAGCCAAAAGTTACCTTGGAGTCTCCGCCTCCTCCTAACACGTTGACCATCACCTCCATGACGGTTTCGTGCATACCCAAAGCTCTCATCAGGTTGGGGTGTTGATAAAACACTTTGTTGTTCATGATATTCCTAAAGAAATTGCACATACAATTTTAGTAAAAAAATAAGCAGCGGTTCAGAAACGACCCCTCACTGACTGACCCGATGCTCTGGATCATAAGCCGCTCCTCCTCTGGACCCATCTGCACGATGAGCAGCGAGCGGATCTGCCCCAAACACTCCAGGAGGTCCATGGTGTCCTGGACGGACACGGCGTTGATGGCGTAGGCTTTGGGCAGGGCGCGGATCAGCTCGCCGATGCCGTCGTACTGTCTGTGGAGCAGGCTGAACATCAGCCGGACCAGCTCGGGGTTCTGAATGAAGGACTCCTGGGCCCAGTGGATCATGGTGTGGGAGATTAGCTCCTGCAGAGTGCCTGAAGGAGGTGAACGAGGAGGGAACCATCCAAGAGGCGTTTTCAAATCAGAAGACAACTCTGCGGTTACGGACAATAGAATTTTGATCTTACTGAGTTTGGGCTCCTCTTCAACTTCTGGCTTCTCCTCCTCCTCTCCTTCCTCCTTCTTCCTGCGTAAGCTCTTCACTTTGTCCACCAGGCTGAGAAGTCTTCCTCGCAGTGAGGTGTCAACCTCCTCCTCCACTACCTCCTCTTCGATGTGTATGCCTGCAAAGCCCAAAACTCATCAAATCTGTTTTTAACGTGAAAAATAAAAGAGCGGAAAACGCAAACGAACGATTTTCTCACCGCAATGAAGCAGGATGTCGTTGTGGAAACCCGTCAAAGTGTCCCGAATCTCCTCAGGAACCGGACAGTCCTCGTCTTCTGGACAGTTTTTGAAATTGGTCAGCAAAAGAACCTAAAAGGAGAAAATTGAGAAAAACATCTCAAACTGTGGTCAGTTTTCTTCCCTCGATTGTAGGCTTTTGTTTTGACCTTTTTAACACACGGAGCTGTCAGTTACGACACACTCTTCCAACTACCTTGCTCATTTAATGTGAATCCATCGGATTCTGAAGCGGGGAAAAGATGCTGCGGTTTACGCCGATTGCATAAACTGTAAAATGTTGCATATTGGCGCAAAGCAGCTTTTCTCGCTGGAATGACACCCGCTGCAGAAACCAGGCGTCCCCAACCGGTTAAATGTCAGACAACATTTTCACAGACCGGTCAAAGCGCAGCCGAAGCCAGTGTCTTATTTTATTTAAGCTTCCGATTTAAGAAAAGTTTGTTTAAAAAAAAAAGAAAAAGTAAAACTGTCTGCAGATATTTTACAAATGATGACGATTCATTTTAAAAAAAAGTTGTTGATTTTTAGAAGTTGTTTGTAAAAAATCAACATTACAGGGTTTTTTTTATAGAATGACATTACAACACTGAGAATGCAGCTCAGATTATCTGTCAGGGCAAAAAGATTGATCAGATTTTGGGTTTTAAGTAAATCTTGACTTGTGGTGTATTTCTATGTAACACAGAGGAGTATCTTCTGTGCTAAAGTTTCTAATCACGGGCCTGCTAGATTTAGCTGTTCTTTAGGAAAGTTCTTACATTTTCAAGTTCCCACAAATCATCATTTTTATTTTATTGACTTATTTCTCTGTAAAATATCTGCAGCCGGTTTAAACTCAGGCTTTTGTGTGGGACCTGTTCAAACGTGATGTAGATTCCCCTTTTGAAGTGGAGGCTCACTTCAACTGCGTCCCACTTTCACGGTGTGACGGATACATAGAGCAAATAAATAAATAAATAGAGCAAAATAAAACAAAACAACCATTATAAAACGGATATTTTCTAAATAGAATACTGAATGTGAATCCCCCGTGTTTTGCACCTTTATTCTTAGCGTAGGTGTAACATCAGAGAGTCAGTCGCCGCATATTATGCAAAGAAGGTTTGGTCCGTGGGAACAACAGTCCCAGAAAATCTGTTTTTTTTTTTGTCTGTTAACTTTCTTTCTTTAAAGTCAAAAACCATGTGTTATTTTATAGATCGTAAATACATATTTACAGATTTTATTGCTGTTTTCAAACATATTCTGCTACTTGTGAACTACTGGTATATGTATTGTGACTTTTTTCTGTATTTCTTTATATGTTACTTTTTCTTTTTTTTTAAATATGTGTTTCCTGTGGGTGGAGGCGTTGATTAAGTTGTGTGTGTTGTTTGCCTCTTCCTGCACTGTACTTGATTTTCTTTTCACAAATCTTTGTTGTGTATTTTATGTGTTGCTAAACAATTAACTAAACTAAACTAAACTCAATGGCTCCTTTCTTCTCAAAGAAACTTTCCGAAGACATTTGTTGTTTTTATTAGCTTTGTTAGCTCAGGGCTTTTAATATAGCGGTCAGAGAAAAGTAGTCGAACAGCAGCTATTATTTTCCAGACTAAATCACTTGTTCTGGGGGCTTCCTTTTGCCTGTTTTAATCTCATGGATACGGTTACTTTTTGCGTATTTTAATATACTCTTCTGAGAAATCTGGGCAAATGTTAAGTTACAATTGTTGAAACCTAAAGCTTTAACAGAGAGGGTTGGTGCGGTTTTATGTGTCTCCTATTTTCTTTCCATTTCTTTGTTGTGTTTTTGTTTGATTTATTTTTCTTTTTTTTTTGTTTTTTTTGTTTTCAGCTCTTTTATTTAATAAAAAAAAGATAGTGCAAAAGTACCTTTATTTCAACTGATATCTGTGATTTGACAGAGATTTTGTACAACTTCTGCATAAAACAAATTATTTTTAAAAACAACGTTTTGAAGAAAAAATAAAGTAGTCGACACGTGAAGATGCAAATGAGCTGTGTCACAGACGGATGTGGTGGACAGAGTCCGGAAGTTTTCCAAAGTAAAACTTCCTGTAGAAGAAAATAAACAAAACAAATAATATTCTAAATTACAGTATGTATTTGGTTTTTGTCTGTGCACCGGTACCAAGTGTGCCACGGACGGATCTGGTAGGCGTTTGGGACCACTGGCGTAAACGGCTGAAGAATTACAACAGTCAAAAGAATGTAAATGCTGTAAAGTTCTGGTGTTAAAGAGTTATGTTTAGCCGCCGGCAGAAGCGGGGTTTAGAGTACTAGAGTCTTTTCGTCAGCTGGTACCTGGTCTTGCGGCGGCGACCGGAACTCGCGAGTCTTGCGGGCGGTCTCGGCGGCAGACATGGTGAAGGCCCTCATCAGCTGGTTGTAGCGCACGCGTTGGTTGCTCTTTACGCCTTGGACAAAGTTGTCCGAGTACGCCACGATGGTTTCCACTCTGTGCCGGAGCTCGCAGTCGCAGAAGTACTGCAGGAGCGTGCACATCTGCAGGAGAGAAGCTGCAGGAGTCAACGCGATTTTATCCAGAGAGGCTGATTGTAAACAACTTTAGCTAAAAATGACCTGCAGCTTGACGGACTCTGGAAGCTTCATCTGAAGTAGTCCTTCCTCTGGAGCCTCCTCCTCCTCCTTTGCTTCCTCTTCGACTGCTTCTGCCTCCTTCTCTTCCTCTGCTTTTTCCCCATCCACTTTACCCTCCTTTAGCTTTTCTGCTTTTTCTTTCTCCCCTTCTTCTGCATCCTCTTTCGGCTCTTCCCCTTCTTCTTTCTCTGGCTCTTTCAGCTCCTCGTCCTCCCCCACACCCTCATCCTCAAGCTCCTCCTCTTCCTCCTCATCTACCTGCGCCTCACCTTCTTTGGGTGCTTCCTCCTCTTTTTCTCCTTCTTCCTCCTCCTCCTTTCCACTAAAGACATTGGGGTCAATCATCTTGAGGATGTGCATGGTGTCTTCGTCGTTGAAGATCCCCATCATCAAGAGTGTGCTGATGAGCTTCAAGATGGGGACAAAGTGGAACTCAACGCTGCCACCTACTGGATCCCTCATGGCCTGGCTTCCATCCATCACGGCCTCTGTTAGCATGCTGATGGCTCTGGTTTTAAGCTCCTGCAGATCAAAAACAGACAAACCGTAAAGCAAAACAGACTTTCTCTCCTTAAACGTCATTTATTGTTGTTTTTTTTTTTGTTTGTTTGTTTTCTACCTGAAGGGGAAAAGTCGGACTCAAAGTGTACAAATCAGGGTCTGTGCCAACAAAGTTGATGGATGAGAAGTGCAGCTTTGGCCGTAAGCAGGTAGTGAGGCCGACTCCCGGAAGAGAGTGGGACTTCTTTGTGTCGGGATAGAGCTTGATACTGAGGGTCTCCTCAGTCATGGGGATAATGAACTCTCTGTTGGTGCCCAGGCGCGCCCGTTTGGCCGACTCCAGATGAATGCTGATGAGCAGGTCGTAGTAGCCGCTGCGGAGGGGTCCGGGTAGGAAAGTGTTCTCGATGGCGTAGAAAAGCTGGGATTCGTCCACGTGGCTGCACAAGGCGTGGGCCACTCGGTTGTTCCCAAGAGCACACACGGCACAGTACAGCATGAGGGTGTGGTAGTGGAACTTCATGAGATCCTGGCGCTCTGACAACTCCAGGATGTCGATACATCTGTTTAAAAAAAACATACAGATCAACTTTATGCAAAGTTCAAGCTGTTGAGGCTAGCATCTGACTGAAGCTTATGTACTCATTAAAGTTGTTCAGTTTCAAAAACTGATTTTGCTTGAACCAACATTTTCAGTTGAGGTTGCAAGTTCCAAACCGAAGACGATCTCAAGTTCATTAAGGCTAAAATATATTCTTGAAGACATTTACTGCAGACACAAAAACAGGCATGTTGTGGTTAGGAAAACCCAGGACAGACGGTGGTGTCATGGAGCTAAAAGTAAGAAAAAACAAAGACTGTTTCCAAAACTCAGAGTATAAGTCTCAAGTCCGAGCTATGTTCACAGCGCCCTCGGAAAGGCGCGTTCCATTGGCCACTTGTGTTCAAACTTCTCACGTTCATGCGTAGCTTTGCACATTTTCAAAAGGGCCTATATCAAGCCATTCTTAAGCCTTTCAGAGTAAACTATATCCATCAACATGATAATATAGGACCTTTGGTCCACTAAAGAACCATTTTTTTAAATTAAATGTTAGTTATTTTCACAGCTCACTGTGAAGTAAGACGACTTGATCTCTGACGTCAACCTAGGGCCGGCTTCAGCTGCTTTTCACCCACGGAAACAAACAACATCCGAACTTTTGCAACGATGGATGTGCATTTTGTGAGGACCCGCTGGTGCTCAGAGCGCAGGTTTTTACGGAAATATTCAGAGATGCATTACTAATTAACATTTTAAAACACATCAAAGCTAAAAAAAATGGATTTCGTATAATATAGGCCCTTTAAGACAGATTTCAGGCTCTACGAACAAAACGTGTGGCCACTGTCAAGCAGGGAGGCACACAGGGCGGACACTCTACCACAAGGCCACTGAGTCTGTTGAAAGTTGAATCAGTGGAACTTTGACCAATCAGAGACTCAGATTTGGCAGTGACACGGAGTTGACACGGAGTTGCCAACCGTTTGAAAATTGATCATTAGAGAGAAAATAATAATCACGGTTTGTGCCCGGCTGGAGTTCCATGACAACAAGTCTTTCATTTATCGGAATAGAGCTGTAAAAGAAAAAGCTTGGATTGAGATGAATGAGATTTGCAGCGCTTTGACGTTTCACACCAAACCTCTTCCAACTGTAGGTGGCAGAAGAAGAAGAAGCCCCTCCCTGCTTGTCCAGAGTGAACACCACTGGCTGTACTGGGGGTCTTGAACGCGCCTCACATGCCTGGCTTAGCATAAGGCTTAAGTGTGACTTCAGTCCAGAAACTTTCACATAAAAATGGATTCTTTACCATTTATTGAGATGGCAGAAAGACCTGAAACTGCCGGTTATAAATGGGTACATCAATGTAAACAAGAGTAGCATTTCATAATTAGCTCTCTATCTTCTCCAGAAGAAGCTAAGGAGTTGGGCTTATGTATCTGACCTGTTCTCCTCAGGGATGTGGAGGGCCATCATGATGAGCGGTTCTGTGCACTCCACCATCCAGCCCAGCCGTTCACTTATCTTGCCCACCTCTGGGTTGAGGAAGTGATTGGGCATGCGGCTCCAAATGACTGGAGTGAGCATCTGGACATCCAGCCTCGGAGGGCACTGAGGGACGGGATTCTTGCGTTCGCTGCGGAACATGGCAGCTGAGATGGGCATGATGTTCTGATATCAGAGACAGAGGGAGGGAGAAAGAGAAAAAGCTACTTATTTCCAACAAAAATAGGCATCCTTCCAGGTCGGACAAATGATGAATCGATGTTTTTTGCCTGAGACTTTTCTTCATGTGGCCTGTTCTCAGGTAAAATTTTTAAGAATTCCAGTTTTTTGAATCGCCCGTGGCCTTTGCTGGGTGTTCCAAAACTTTCAACAAATAACTTACCGGTAGTAGTGTATTAGTTACTATATTGTTGAGCTAATACTTTTATCCAATAGTATTTTGGGGGGCAGCGTGCTTTTATGATTCCATAGCGGAAGAACTGAACTTCTAACCAACCAGATGGCTGTGGCTCACAAAAAAGATGAATGTTTGATCAAATAATGCAAAGCTGCCTGATAAAAACCAACAGGTCACGTGGCGTTGCTGAATTTCCATCATTAACTAGAATGAATGAAAACTGCGCCTCGTTTCGTTGGCAGTAATATTACAGACGATCCTAAACATTGAGTTTGGACAGACTGTTTAGTCCCATGCACCCGTCCGGGCGCTGCAGGTTTTTGGGTTGTCAGGATCTGTGGAGGGTCACAGAAATGAGTGGCAGCATCTTAAAAGGGGATCACAGGTGTGCCTATCAGTTCCCTTGAGGCTCGTACGGCCACCTTAAGGGACGTTGTGAAAATGGAATGTACCATTGTTTTCCGTGTGATAAGTACATTGGGAAGCATTTGTACGGCTAATGGAAGTTCCATGTACTTGTGGCGTACAGGTGATGCTGATGCGTGGTGTCCTTACGCCACGTTCTAGTCATTAGAAAGGTGCGAGAACTGGCTCCTTACTGAATGCGTGCTAATGCCGCATGCACATGATTCAAAAGATGTCCACACAAACTTCACCTTGGTAATTTCCTAATTTCTGCACGAAAGGATCACGCTTTTATCAGGTAAACAGCACTAACAGGCTCCTTGCAGTGTCTGCAGGATTTGCTGGGATTGCAAAACAGATAAATCCGTGTGACACGCCTGCTTCTCGCCTACTTCACCCTTAGGTGAGTTATAAGTTTGCTACAACCTGTCGCTCACGGGCTGTCCGTAGGAAAATGTAATGAACATTTTGCCTCTACGCATTCACAGAGAGGTCTACAAACCTGTACCCGGCCTACATGACCATTTTTCCCCTCCTACACACCCGTAACACGTGACGAAGGCTTAAGGTTTTGACCCCTCAGGCCAAACTGGATCTAAAAGACACTGAAAAAAATAATCTGACCTTGAGCTTTCCCAGCTCCAGTTGAGCCATATTCTGGTTGGTGGGCTGAATAAAGACAGCAGGAAACAGCTTGGTGTTGGGCTCCACCTGAAACCAAACACCTTCAGGTTAACACAAGTCAACAACCACAAAAACAACTGTGCTGTGTCGTCGTCCTGCCTGGTAGAAAGTGTTGATCTCTTTTCCATTGGCGGTAAAGGTCATGAGACCCGTTGCCAGGTCAACCAGGCAGCCAACCACCATGTCCTCCTGGCTGAAACGAGTCTGCTGGTTGCTGACCAGGTCCCCTCCCCAAACCATGTAACAGTTACTGTGCTTCATGCTGTGGAGAGCCAACAGACACATTGTTCTCGGCTGCCATTGTCCATGTTTAACCTCTTTCTGCTCTGGCTGAAAGCCCAGAAGGTACTGACCTGTCGTGGATGTTTCCTCTGTCATCTCCCACGGTTAACGTGACGTTGCGCACCTTGGAGAGGTCAAAGTTTTGATCGTACTGGTGAAAGTCAGGCGTGACCCAACCGATCCACACAGCAGATGGCTCTTGCCCAGCAAAAATCCTCACAGAGTAGTAATACTTAAACGAACAAGAAAAAAAAACACACACACACACACAATGAGGCATTTTGCATAACCACTAGATAACAAACAGTAAAATGTTACTGGATCCTTTAAGGGATAACAAGCGACTGTGCGTCATGTCCAACAGATCCTGTTTCCCTTACGGTGGTGGTGTCCATGATGATCTCAGGGTCGTCTCTATCATCAGGAACCACATCTTCCACTAAACGGGGTACCGTCGGAGGGGCAGGTGGGGGAGCAAGAGGTGTCATGGCGGCCTTCTTGGCCTTGGAGAAAAATCTATTGGAAATGTTGTGGTTTTAGTCAAACTCACTTGAGAGGATTTCTACAGAAAAACAAGGACAAGAGGAGTGACTAGTCTAGTGCCAAACGAACCCTTTTTTCTTTCCCTTCTCGGAAGCGGTGTCCTTCTCGTTTTCCACGGAGACCTCCTTAGGCACGGATGGCTCCTTCTTGTCCTCCTCCTGCTCCTTGCGACTGGCAGATTTCTTCAGAACTTCAAACTCAGAGTCTGGCTCCACCACCACCACCTCGTCCTCAGGAATGGTGAGCGCACGGGTGAGAGGCGTGGTGCCGGCCGGGAACTTGAAAGTCTCGTGGAACTGAACAGGCATGCTGAGTCTGAGGAACATCATGTCGGTGTTGGCGTTCTGTGACCCAAAGGTTTTATGGGTCAGCTTAAGACAGGGGGCGCTATCCACAGTCCCATCCACACGGGACACCTGGGAGGTCACGTGTTCAAATGAAAACCAGTAAGACCATAAATCTGAGATTTTCAGTGCAGTAGTGGCATTTTAGGACATGAAGCTTTAAGTTTTTTACCTCGATATGGTTGTGGTCGGTAGGTACAGGAACAAACTGAGGTAAGCCTTTACTGAACCACATAGTAATGTCACGCTTCATGTTGATAGCGAAAGGTTCAAACCCTTCCTGCAGCCCACATATGGCAAAATAACGGAGACTGCTGACGTTCTGACCCAGATTTATTCGTCCGACCTGAGACAATCCAAGGGCGCACACCGGGATGAAACCTAATGGGAAAAACCAAATAAAAAAAAAGGTTCATACAGTTTATTTCCTTGTACAAAGGAGGCAATCAGCTCCTCCTACCTTCTCCAATTTCAATATCTTTGAAAGCCATCTCAGAGCCCGAGTCACTGATCAGCATCTCTCCGTTGAGCGTGAACATGATGTTCATGTCAATCAGATCAATCATGCAACCAACTACGTCCCCAGACAGCCACTGGCGCCCAAACGGTTCGTTCCCTATATGCCACCTTTGAGCCTGGAAAGAAAATGCACTAAATATGAAAGCATGCTCAACATCCAGAACATCAGACCTTAGAGCTCTAACGCTTACGTCTGATGGCTTAGGTCTACTCGTCATCAGTCTTCAGGCCACTGATTGATTAGCTGAAACTGTGTTCTGCTGTGTTTCTTACCAGCAGCGTCATGATCAATTTCAATGATTTGCTAAGTAACTAACTACTTTTAAGATGCAGTAAATGATTTACTAACTCAATTACTTGTTGGGTGATGTAACCAGTAATTATAACTAATTATTTTTTTAAACTAGATTCCCAACACTGGAAATGACATCACTGAACCCCTTTTTTCCCCCAAATGCAGGCAAATTTGCAAACCAAACCTATTTCAGTTAATGGAACACGCCCACTAAGGTGTTTAAGAGCTAACATTAAACAACCAAGCGTCAATCAAATGACCACGCCCACCTTTTCATCAATAATACAATTTCAGGGTAGTTCATAAAATCTTGTAATTCAAAAAATTATATTGGACAAACATATTGGACAAATGGAACCAATGCAGTTCACTGTGTAACCACCTAGTGGTTGGTTCCATTTGCTCCCAGTCTTGTTGAATTAGAGTACGGTAATAATTAGGACTGTTTAGCCAACATACACAACCAAAAACACGTTTACCAATCCATATTTTTAACCTGCACTAACCTTATTGCCGTTAAAGACATAGGCCAGCTCATCTGCTCCCAGTTCGGTGTCAGAGCGGACGCTGGGGCGCGCCCAGCCCACTCTCATCTCTCCTGTTGTCACCGCTTCAAACTCAAAGTACCACTTTCCTTGGGTGACTGCGTACGACTTCTCCGCCCTGAATATTCGTACCTTGTCCCCGCGGATGTTCTCAAGGCCATGGCCAGCTGCAGCGGAGATTTCACGAGAGGTATGATACAAAGAAGCATACGAAATGTCCTCGTTTTTGCATATAATCTGGCATCTGTTGGCGTTGACTTACTGCCCTCCTGATCTGGAGGCTCGATGTTGTAACCGTAGCCAATGAGGGTGCGGACCGCGTTGTTGACACTGTCGCGGTTGGTCTTCTTGGTTCTCTCGTCCAGCAGGTTGTACGGAACAAGACGAGGGTTTCGCTTGTTCACAATGTCCTGACAGATAATAGATTGGATTTTGGCATTTAGTGTGTTTAACTTGTAAAAGCTTAGCTGTAGACATGGACCTGGTCTGAGAATATATCATTTGGTCAACCTCAATGTATGGAATAGAATCACCTGCACAATGCTGTAAGTCCATCCCTGTCGAACCCGGTCTCTCGCCCAAACATTGTGCCCATTTTCAGCCAATTTTTCCACAAGCTGATTCTGGTTTGGTGTCAGTTTGACGTGGTTGAGGTCGAGGGGGGCCGGCTTGTAACCATTGCTCATCACATATCTGAAGGAAAACAAGCTCGTTTGAAAAAAGAAAAAGAAAAAACACTAAAAGTTTCTGCATCCTCAAAAAGATTTTTTTCTCTGCGCACGTTTTGGGCAGCTTGATCTTCTTGAGATTCTCCTCTGCCTTTTCATCGCCCATGCCAACATGGCAACCCAGAGCCAGCAGAGTCCTGTGGACACAACCAGCCAACAATAACTCAGTGGAGAAGAGATCAATTCCTTTAAAACTAGGGAAACACACAAAGTCATCCAGTGAACTCACTTAAGAGTTTCTCCAGACATCTGCAGGTTGTAGTTTCTTTCTGGTTCGGGCAAATTTTGGAAGTCCACCAAACAAGGATGGAGTTTTTTGTTGTCATCTCTGAACTGCAGGAGAAAGTAAAGCTATTGTTCAACTATTTGATTATTTTTGTTATAATCAAATGTACTTCACTATTTACGGCGCAGCATGTATTATTGACAACCCTGAACCATTGAAAATAACTTGATCATTGGCACATGTGTGTCCTACGGTGTGGCCTCCACTTGGCATCACATGAGGTTGATTTAGCCCAAAAGCGGCATCGTCATGATTAGAGTCCACTGGTAACGCTTTGAGAACAGATCAAAATAAGGTTGGAGTGGGATTTTAAAGGGTTCAATTTGTCCCATTTCTTTTTTGAACCCTTTTTTATTACCAGAGATTGAATCCACTGCTTTGTATAAAAGCTTTTTTTCCCAGAAAGATTCTGAATTTGCTAAAAAAAAGGAGTGGGAAGATCTAATGAGTGGTCAGAATCTTGAACAGATGATTAGGTTGGAACTGATCCCCTGTGTGGGTTTTTGGAGGACTGTTTGTTTTCCGAGCGTTACAGAGCTGTCACTGCTCTCACCTGCCCATACGTCCATCCCTGCTCAATTCGGGTGATGGCCCACAGCTCATGAATGTTCTCCGCCAGTTTTTCTCGAATACGTTCCAAATGAGGAGGCAGCACAATCTACACAACAACAAGGTCAACAAACCAACCAGAGAAACTAAAAAAATATTTACATATGTGTTTGTTTTTTTAACCAACTCTCAGCTTCTACCTGAACGGTGTCTACAGGACAGGGGGTGAAGGAGGTGTGGGTTAGGGACAGGGTGGGACCCAGAAGGTTGCGCACTCCCTCAAAGTCGTGTTTGTACTCTTTGATAGGCTCGATGCGCATCCTCTCTCTTGGCAGCACAGCCTCGTAGCACGGAGCGTAGCCCGGCGGCGGCATGAACTTGAACTCTCCATGGCGACCACCAAGGAGGAAGCGAGCCCTGAGGTGCCGGAGACAAAGACACACCTGATATCCATGATCTGAACACACAAATACATGTGGACCAAAGAAGGAATTTTGTTGTCATGTTGAACTGACTTGACTCCCGCCGAGAAGCTGATGACTGGAAAGAAGAGGCCGTCCACGTTGAAGTTTTCAAACATGCCCTGGACTGGATGCCCGTTGATTCTGAAGGAGATACTGGGCACGCTCAGATCCAGACAACAGCTGACCACATCGTCTGCAGCCAAGGTGTGAGCGTTGGGCGAAGCCACCTGCCGAGGCACAGTTCCTGTGTGGAGAAAGTCACGGCTGAGTGAGACGTTGTATTCAACAGCTGTGGTCATCTCATACTTTGATGGGTCTACTCACCTAACAATATGCTACAAATACTGCACAACACTGAGGTCTAACCAAATCAATAGTTAATCAATTCATTCGTTTTAATTAATGAAAACAAAAGAATTACAAGGATTTTTGAACCGGTCTGAATATAAACTTAATTCTGCATAAAGTTGGACTTTGTTTTATCATTTGAGTCAGGTGGAGGCAAATTGCTTCCTTACAGATGTGGGACCAAGGCTGTGTCCGAATTCCCATCCTAACCCCTACATAGTGCACGTTCCCATTCTGTAGTGCCGTCCGAATCTACAATTCCAAAATCCAGTGCCCTAGAAATTCCCCAGAAGTCTCTGCGAAAAACGTCAGAACAATTTTTGCCAAAAAAATGTATTTTCAATGTATTTTTAAAACAAACTACCACCGTTTTTATCTTCAGAAGAAAGGTAGCGAGCATGGTGTCCGAAGTGCTTTTAAAATTCAGGGCGCTACATAGTAGCACTATATAGTTCTATAGTAGTTAGGGGTTAGGGTGGGAATTCGGACATAGTCCAAGTCACTGTTTTTAGTATTATCCTATTGAATTCTATGCATTCATTATCCTTTTTGATTTTATGTTTACCTTACAATTACCGGTACGAAACCCATTGAGACGACTGTTGTTGTGAATTTGGGCTATATAAATAAAATTGATTTGAATTGAAGTCTCAAGTCCAGTCCAAGTCCTATGGTTGAACGTTTCTAGTCCTTTGAGCCTCTATGATTATAGGAACGGCATTCATTTATCAGAATTTTGCAAGAATATTAACAAAGCTAATTATTTTTTGTGACAGAAACCTACTTTAGTGTTTATTATCTTCTAACTACATGTTCTGCACAGCGTTTTTTTGTTGTCAACCTCAATATTTTTATACCCAGACATAATAACCTTGGGAACCATTTTTGCAAATGGAAACCTTTTCTTGTTTGACAGATTGTTCTCATTGGTTGTCCTGAAATGTAATTGTTGGATCAAAAGAACATAGACCTAATTTGATTGGATGTTGTGCCGACAGCACACAAACACTAAGACAGTGAAAAAGCGATCCATGTCAACAAACCTTTCAATCTTTGGCTGTTTGAGTCAAAAGGCTTAAGTTCAAGTGAAGTCACCAGTTATTGCAGTTAAAGTCTGTCGAGTTGCAAGTCTTTTTACATTTTGTCAACTCAAGACTAAAGTCAAATTCATGACATGAGTTTGACTAAAGTCCAAGTCATGTGACTCAAGTCTTCACCCCTGCTTCCCTTTTGCCATCCGCCTCCAGTGGTCATTTGAGGAACTGCAGCATTTTGTATTTTTGAAGTTGCTTTAAGGTTACCAGCAGAAGTAGGGAACTTTTTTCAAAGAGGTCCTACCTGACCACAAATGCAGCCCGTCGAAGCCATAGGAGTAGAGGTCATCCCCAACACCGTTGCCTCCCCAGCCTTCTCCTCCTCCCGGGTAGGGGCTGTAGCCCTCAGTCATGGCCCAGCCCACCCGCAGGTGTGTCGCCTGTGCGGTCATGAAGGGCTCCACGTAGTCAACCATCATCTCATAGTACCACTTCTTGTACTGGGTGGAGCCCTCACATGTTCCCAGAAAGATGTTGGGCCTCACACTGAACACAAAGGTGGAACATCAAAGGTCACTGTCCTCCACAAACAGCCACTGGAGAGAGACACTCCATGCTTCACCACAAGGAAAGCCAGCTGGGAGCATTTCCAGTACCTGGTGGCATAGTTCACTATGTTTGTCTGCAGCAAGAGGTCTCGACCCGGCAACAGGTTTTCAGTGATGAGGTTCTGGTTGGACCTCACGGCGACACCGTTACACACACAAAGAGAGCGCAAGACGTCCAGGACCTACAGCGGGAAAAAGTGATACACATCAGACATGCAGGGACTCAGCTTCTCATCCGACCGCCCTGTCGCTACCCTATGTGTACCGGACACCCGATCGGTACCCGGCATGCGTCAATGTCACTTCCTCTTCTCGCCAGCATTGTGCCAAATAAGCAATTTGAACTAGATTGTAACATTTCAGGACAGTTTTGTCTCCTTTACGACTGTCCGAGTCCTTTAAACAATAACGACCTCCAAGTTCACACAAATTCAGGCTTTCCTCAACATCGGGAAGCTTCCCCCGAATTAATTGCAGCATCGTAAAATGAAGGAATGTCGCCTTAACGCAACATTGTCTAATCTTATACTGTTGTCATTATAGACAACAAAAATCTCAAAGATGTGTGACATTTATTATACATTATTTCTATTTCTTTACTATATTTAAAGCTTCACAGCTTGTAGTTTGTTTGTTTTTTACTGGTTATTTTGGTAATGGGAAAAGCAGAGAACTGAGAACATTTTACTCTGAGGAGATGTCTCCCCCCCGGGGGCTATGGCAGCCACTTTTGCAGCCAAATTAACTGTTAATAAAGTGTCTGAATAGTGTATCTATCAAGTGGCGGTGACCTCCTGGAGAATTAACTGTCAATAAATAAGAAGAAAACATTTGCCTATGTGCGGTCCGGATCGGTTAGACTCAGCCATGAGGTCCGACTTGACACATGCGCGGTAAGGATCGTGCAGTCCTGATCTGTAACGTTTTCCATTAATGTAAACCTTTAAAGAGGTACCTACAATTGTTAAAATGTCAAGAGGCATTCTAACCGGTAAGAGCCGTTAAATATTTGGAGCGTGGGTAGTTGCATTTTGCCCACGTGGGGTACCAATCGGGTACTGACAGGCTGGATGAGATCATGTGATCCCTCAAGACATGAGCAGCAGCATGACTCCGCTCTACTGATGTCCCACTTCCACATTACAGTCGGGTCAGAGCTGATTACTGACGGACTCTTGCCAGAACTTTCCCTCTGCTCTATTCAATGTCATGTCCTGTTTGCGTGACCTGCTTGAAGAAGATCATTTAATGTTAAAAATAGATTCTTTTTTTAAAACTCAAATTCAAAGACTGTTTAATAGCTACACATTCATCAAAACATATCCGCAATATTCTTTCATTCAACAGAATTAGACAGTTAAACTACAGTCTTTGAGATGATGTGTTCTGACTGGTGTCCAGGGTATACCCCAGCTTTACTTAATAGTAGATGGGATAGGCTCCAGCAACACCCGTGACCCCAAAATGGATGGATGGATTTTATGCTCATTGATTGGATTCATTAATTCACACCTTTGTGTATTTTATTGGCTCTCTTGTGTTACAGAGTTGTTTAACCTACGAAAGTGTTTATTATTTGGAAACTTCTTCTTTTATTGCACATTTAAAAATTAAATAATTATTTTGATTTCTCAACATTTTGACGTTATTCTTTCTTCTCCCAACTGGACCAAGTGATGAAAACATGATTTAAAGAAGCATCTGAGCCTGCAGTCTATGCATGAGGGCTCTACAAATGTGTCAAAAGTCTTCTAAATGTTTCACAGTTTCCCACAGTCCAATGTTCTCTGGGAAGTCCTTTTTGTATTGCTGTGAGGTTAACAAACAGCTGAGGGTTTCAGTTCAGTTGTTTGTCATCTGGAGGCTCTCGTGTCTGAAAATTGGCTACAAAACTTTGGTTCTTACCAAAAGTTCTGTTTGACACAAATTAAAGGGAAACTAGAAATATTCAACCAGGTTTTGTGGTGGGAAGGACTTCAGAAAAGGAAACTTTTGGTTTGTTTCTCATCAACTGATCCCCACTTAACTCCAGTAGATGGCAGCACTGCACCTTCTGGGGGGCATTGCTGCCAACAGCTTTTAAGATGAAATGTTTTTGTTTATGCTTTTGTTTCAAACTGCCCGGTACCAGAAATCCTTCCTGCCAAATACTATAACCCTGTTCAATAATTCACAATGCAGAAGATAACCTTTGCACATTTTTTTTTTTTTCTCTTTTCTTTATTTTGCACATTTCTTTTGCACATCTCTTTACCTGCACTGTTATGTAAATAGCTCTTTAAATTATACCACATTTTCCTTGTTCTCTTTTTTTATTTTTATTTATACTATTCTTACTCTTTTTTTTCCTGTCAGTTGTTATGGTAACGAACAAATTTCCCACGTGTGGGATCAATAAAGTATTTCTGATTCTGATTCTGATTCTGATTATCTTAGGTGTTTGAATAATTCCAAATCCATGTGTGAACTTGATTGTGATAAAATAATCAAAACTCTTTTAATCACAAGCAATGAGTATTACATTGTAATGTTCAATAATGATTACTGAAAGGTTTGAATTACAACCAATAAGCTTTGGATTTTGTTTACTTGATCTGCAATGTGTAGCAATAATTACTGGTTTAATGTGATCATGTGTTCTAATGATAATCAATGATTATTACATATCGGTACCGTTACTGTTTACTGAAATCATGAATGAATGTTTTCTGAAGATCATCAATCATTTCTAGGCCCTGGATTTTGTTACTTGAAGAGAATTTATCTGATCAGAACCGGATTTAAAACACTGTAAAACTATCAAATGCTTGAACTCAGTAGGGGTGGGATTATATAAACTTGCTTCTTCTCGCTCCTTTTCAAGCAATAAATCAAACTCTACTTATACTTTAGTTAATGATCTCTGTATTTCATTAAGCAAATGTGATTTAAGGGACATTTTTGTTTTGTTTTATTTTCTTTCTTTTTAATCTATGCATTTCATCATTTCTGTAATGTGTTTGATAAATATCTGTAAATTCTTTATTGCTTTGACTACAATGCTTGAAATAAATCAATAAAATCAAAATCAAATCAAATCTCGTTATTTTTTTAACTGATCTAGTCATTTTTATTACGCCAAGAACCTAAACGTAACTTAAAAGCTCAAAGATTTTGCCTTCTCCTGGAAGTTGAGGATCAGGACTAAGATCTGAGTTCTGCTGCAGACCAGCAGGCCCACCTTGTGGTTCCGCCCGTGCTTGTCCAGGAGAGAGATGATGGACTTGATGTGGTTCTCTTGGATGATGTTCAGAACCTCTGGACTCTCAATGAGGACACAGTACAGCACCTCCAGAATTCCTAGAAGCAGAATATGACTCAACACTAACGTCCTTCTCACCAGGGATGTACATACAATAGATATGCAAAAATAAAATCAATGTGATCATAGAAAAACCCTTCAGAGTGATGAACCCAAATAAAGTTAGGATGAAGAAAGGCAGCAGATACCTGAGGAGGCCTCCAGGCGGTCCAGCTTGCTGACCAGCCAGTCCAGGTTGTCACAGAACAGAGCGCAGTTGGAGCGGTTTCCTCTGATCAGAGACGCTGAGTGAAGGAGTCACAGGGTTAGAACAGAAAGATCCTGTTTTAAACGGACAGGCTGTTCTGAGAGTTCAGGGTCACGGACGTACCGAGAAGCTCGTAGAGGAGGTTGACGATCTCCTTCCAGGACTCGGCCGCCTCCTCGCCTGCAAACTCAGAGAAGTGGGCAGCGGTGTTGTAGACGTTGAGGCGGTCGATGCACTCCAGCACGATGGTGATCATTCCCTGAAAACGACGGAACCACGATCAGGTGAGCAGATTACAGAATGAATCCTTACAGGGGAAAAAACCCAAGAGATGCTTTTTCCAGCACTGAAGACAGCATGTGTGATGTGTAACGGAGGCGAAAATGATCATTTCAGAATGTCTGTCAGTGATGTTCTGGGGGGAAAAAAAAGATTTAGAAACATAGAATCAGCATCACTTAGTTTTCAGTTTTTGCTTTCAGTTCAAAATGGTGACAGTCTCAACTAAATCATTTTAAAATAAATAGAAAAGAGGTTTTTCGGCTTCCTGTAATGTTTGCCGAGTCAAAATTAAAGAGCGCTTCAAAGTAAAAACCCAGGAAACAAGTTTTGTTTATTTTTTATATGAAAACCTTTTGTGGTTTTTGTTTTCCTGGTTCTCTTTATTTCTTTTTTATAGTTACTTCCGCCATTTTTAGCCGTTTAACTCCGTCTACAATGTTTCAGCTATTTTAACCACTCCACATTTCAAATGTTCAGCTCTTCCAGATTTTTCCCACCTTTGAATTTTGGTCCTTTAAATCTTTGAACTTTTCAAAATATTCCAGGATTTTTGCCTCCATTGAAATCAATTGGAATCCTTGGTGCAGAGGCTCGCCGGTTCGATAGCCGGCTCTGGCATTTTTCAAAAACATATCTTTTTTGTTATTGTGCTGTTTCCACTTTTTTATGCTCAACTTTGATCAATTCTTTCTTTCTTTCATTTTTTTTTACCAATTATGACCCTTTAAGTTTCAATTTCATTCAGCAATACAGCATCAACCCTGCATCTTCTGGAAATGCAGCTCCTTCTAGTTTTTATTATTTCTCTGGTTTTAACAATTTTAACACATATTGAAGCACTTTTATGTATTTTTATGTATTATTTACTTTTCTTTCTTTTTCTTTCACCTTTATTTAACCAGGATAAAAACTCATTGAGATTAAAAATCTCTTTTTCAAGAGCGTCCTGGCCAAGAGGCAGCAGCACAACAATAACACACAACACTTATATACACTCACACTCAATCATAAAAGACAGTTTTAAATAAAGCATTTACAATTTGAAAGCTTTGTCTCACGTTCATTTAAAAGTTTTTTAAAAGAGCCCAGGGAGATCAATTCTTTCAATTTAAACTCTTTCTGGAGTTCATTCCAAAACTGTGCCGCAGCAAATCTAAAAGCCTTTTTTCCCATCTCTGTGCGCACTCTGGGCAAGGAGAGCAGGACCGTGTCCTGAGAGCGCAGGCTGTAGCTGCTGCTGCTCTTCAGTTCTATGAGCTGCTGGAGATAAGACGGTACCAACCCAAGAATGCATTTATAAATTAAAAGGTACCAATGTTTCAGTCTGCGCTGGGATAAGGAGGGCCAACCTACCCGAGCATACAGAAGACAGTGATGGGTTAGTGACCTCATGTTTGTTATAAAACGCAGTGCACCATGAAAAACAGTATCCAAAGCATGCAAAGCATCAGCAGAAGCATTCATATAAACCACATCACCAAAATCAAGGACAGACATAAAAGTAGCAGTGACAAGTTTCTTACGGGCTTCGAATGATAAACATGATTTGATTCTGAAATAAAAGCGTAATTTTAGTTTCAGCCTATGAGCCAGTTTCTGAATATGTGGTTTAAAAGTTAGACAATCATCAATTAAAATACCAAGGTATTTGTATTCTGTGACCAGTTCAATTAAATGCCCTTCTTTTGTAGTAATTGGGAGCAGGTTTTTGAGTTTGGCTTTGCTTTTAGAGAATAGCATGTATTTAGTCTTATTTGAGTTTAAAACCAGTTTTAAATGATAAAAAGTGTTCTGCAGTTGATTAAAAGCTGATTGGAGCTTTGATATGGCAAGCTCAACTGAAAGTGCTGAAGTGTACAAGATGGTATCATCAGCATATAAGTGCAGGTTATCGATGATACCTTTATCAAGGTCGTTTATATAGATTGTAAAAAGCAGTGGCCCAAGAATCGAGCCTTGTGGAACCCCTGCGGATACTTTTAAAAATTTTGATTTTTGGTTCTGAACCTTTACACACTGTGCCCTGTCAGACAGGTAGTTTGCAAACCACCCAACAGAATGCTCTGACAGCCCAATACTGCGCAGTTTATTTTTAAGCACAGTATGGTCCACAGTATCAAAGGCTTTAGAGAGGTCGATGAAAAGGGCGGCACAGTGGCGTTTGTCATCCAGAGATTCAGATATGTCATTTAAAACTTTAAGAGCTGCGGTTGTTGTGCTGTGTTGCTTTCTAAAACCTGATTGTGATGGGCTTAAAATATTATTTGAAATGAGAAATTCTTTTAATTGTACACTTATAAGACCTTCCAAAACTTTTGCCAAAATGGGTAACTTGGAAATTGGTCTATAGTTATTCAAATTTGTTGGGTCACCACCTTTAAGTAGAGGTAACACATAAGCGGACTTCCAAGCATGCGGAATGGTGTTTGTGGACAAAGACAAATTAAATAAATAGGTCAGTGGAAGTGCGATAGAGTCTGCTGCCGCTTTTATAAAATATGGTTCCAGATCATCAGGACCAGCAGATTTAGTAGGATCAAGGAGTTTAAGGGCTTTTGAGACTTCTGAAGTTGTGAAGAGGGAAAATGAGAAATTATGTGTTAAATCTTCGTGATTCACAGGGAGGGAGTACTCAGCTGAATGTTTTATAGAATTAAATAATGATCCAGAGGAAACAAAATGCTCATTAAAACATAAAAGCATCTCTGTCTTGTCTGTTATGTTACAAGTGTTTTTCATTATACTTGAAGGGAGCTCAATACCTGAATTATTTTCATTTAGGGACTTAACTATCTTCCAAAACTTTGAGGGATTATTTAAATTTTCTGTAGTATTTTTCAAAAAATGGTCAGATTTCACATTTCGAATTGCAGTAGTGCAAGCATTGCGTAGTTTTCTGAATGCCAGCCAGTCAGATGCATTATCAGAATGTCTAGCTTTTGCCCATGCTACATTCCTTTCATGTAGTTGGTTAGCCAAATCTGAGCTAAACCACGGATTATTACGACCTTTCACTTTATAGTGCCTGATAGGAGCATGTCTATCAAGGATTTTTGTAAATTCATTATGGAAATAACTCCAGGCCCTTTCAACATTATCAATTTCCATCATCGTGTGCCAGTCAAATTCATATAGTTCTTGACAAAAGGATTGTTCACAAAATTGCTTGACATTGCGTTTTATGATAATGTGTGGTTTGGTTTTGGGCATTTTTGTGTTTCTCGATGTAGCAATGATACAGTGATCACTTATATCATTTGCAAATACAGCAGCAGTTGAATAATTTGAAGGAGAATTTGTAAGAATCAAATCAATTAGCGAGGATTTCTCCGGAAATTTGGGGTTAGGTCGAGTAGGATCATTTACTAATTGAAAGAGGTTCAGGGAATCACAGTAAGATTTAAAATCATCAGAAACAGCTTGCAACCAGTTCCAGATTAAATCTCCAATTATTACAACTTCATTGTATTTTAAGGAAGACAGCAGTTCCATTAAAGAGGGAAGAGCAGAGCCATCAGCAGAGGGCGCTCTATAGCAACCAACTAGGGTAATATGCAGAGAATTAGAGATCTCCAGATCAAGAGCTAAAAGTTCAAATTTCTTTGCCATTGATGTTTGCAGAAGAACTTTTGCATTAAGTTTAGTTTTGATATAGATGGCTATACCTCCCCCCCTTTTGGGACGATCAGCCCTAAAAACATTATAACCATTGATATGTATGTCAAAGTCAGTTATTGATTTGTTTAACCATGTTTCAGAAACAACAATTACATCTGCTTCAGTTGAAATTGCCCAAATGCGTATCATATCCATTTTAGGCAATAAACTCCTTACATTGAGATGAATGAATCCAAGACCATTACGAGATTTGAAGTCTTCAGGAGTACTAAAAGTAGGACTATCTGGTCCAGGGTTTGGTGGAATATTCCCGGAGATTAACAACAATAAGAAGATGAGGCGTCTTTGAAGTTGTGGTTTCTTACATACTGCATTTGAAGGTCCTAGAGATGGGAACGTTTTTAAGAATGCTATAGTAGAGTTTATAGTAAAATTCTTCTGAAGAACCATTACACAGCTGAGGTGCAGCAGTTCATTTGGATTGTCTGAGAGACACACAGATGCGTATGCATTATGACATTCATGAATAAAAGTTTTTGTTCCAGCATGAATACTATTTTTAGTAGTAAGTTCTTTTTAGGTATGAATGTTATCCGGACCAGAAGGCACATTTAATTTCATTGTACATGTGACAATGACAAATAAAGATCAATCTATCTTGTTTTACTTTAATCCTCTTAATTATTTTCACCACTTAAGGAAACTCTCCAGTGAAAATAGTAATTTTGGTGTTTTTAACGTGTTCTGGTGGCATTTTTCTGATGATTAAGAAAACGAAGGTTAAAAAACTGTCCCCACTTCAAGTCTCTGTCACTCAAGCAGCATTTCTAAGAATTTTTGTATTCATAAGTGAGGAGCGGGAGAAAAAAAACGCAGTTTGAAAAAGATCATATTTGTGAAGCAGAAAATACGCTGGCGTAAGACTTTGCAAAGGGGGAGGAGAAATGTTGCTCCACAACAACGATCCTTTCCCCACCTCAGAGGTGAATTTCTGATAAACTCCTGCCGCTCTGCAGAAACTATGTCCTAGACAACAACACAGGTTGTTTTTTTTTAATTAAAAGGCCACTGGGAACGCTTTTACAATACATCAAAACATGATCAACACGGGACTTTAAAGTGCTTTTTGGGTAAAGAAAAGGTTAACTCGTGACATTTGATTGAAGCTGTTTCTAAAAGTTGCGCCGCGAACATTAAACGCCCCCCTCAGAAGTTGTTTTAAAGTTCAGTGAAGACAGACTGTACAGACAGTGTTTTCTTTTATATAAGGTGGTAGATTAAAAACGTAATGAGCAGACTAAAAAAAGCTCAGATATTAAGTCTCCAGGAGGACAAAGCAGATCTTTCAGCCAAAGCAACATAGAGGGGAGTTTTCAGGAGTCAGAATCACATCAAGTTTGTCCTACAAAGACAAGCAGACAGCATTTTAAATACACAAAAAAAAGTGAAGACTGCTGTTAAATAATAACAACTTTGGTAGAAATAGGTTTGAACAGCTGTTGGACAGGACAAGTAAAAAAGAAAAAAAAAGAAATAAGTTTGGACTGAAGGCCTCCAGGGAAAAACGTTTGTTTGGTTCAAGCCTGAACGGTTAAGAACAGGTAGAGAGTATTAGTGTAACTTCCTGTTTTCTGTTGCTGCTATAACATATTCTTTATGGACCGAGTAAGTTCCTGTGTGTTTTCAGTCTGACTGGACTACAAGCATCGATCTGCCATCTTTTTTTTTTGCCCGAACATCAAAGCTGTGCGCCAGCAGCGTGGGAGTGGGAGTGGGAGCAGCACGCGGAAAACTTCACCTCCTCCTGGAAGAGGTTCTGCCGGTTGCGGAGCGAGCGCAGTTTGGTCTGCTTCTCCTCGTGCTCCAGCTCCTCCTCGGGGGGACGAAAGTAGAAGATTAGATCCTGAAGGGAGAGGATGACCCCCGCCAGAGGAAGAGACACGGTTCCCAGGGACTTGCTTTTCCCGCTCAGAGAGTCCAACCCCCTGCAGGAACACAAGCAGACTCACAGAAGGAATCTTTGAAAGACGGGTTTCCCCAAAAACCCAAAAGATGCTTTTACTGACTTGATGAACTGGCGAAAAAGGCCCATGGTGCTGTAAATCATTCGAGCAGCTTGAGACTCCTCAGTTTGGGAGCGTGACACGGTTAGGGCGTCGTCCATGTGACCCTCTTGATGCAGAATAACCTGGAAACAGGATTTTCTCAGATGAGGTCTTCATTTTGCCAGCAACATTTCAGATCCACCTCCAGCCAAGTTTAGCTGAGGGGGGTACGTTGCTCGTTTTTATTTCTTTGTTGACATGAACTGCAGAAACTGCCTTTCCTTCCAGAGGAACATTTATCAGTTTAAAGGCGTACTTGACTGGGTCGAATCTGAGTGCTGCTGCTACCCTGCACACTGGGGGGGTGGGGGATGCCATACACGTCCCGATATTGTACTGGAACACATTTTATTTTATTTATTTTTTAAGTATGACTTAGAAAAACTCTACCTGAATATTTATACGTGTTGCTTTGAATCAAAATAGAAAATTCTGTTTCTTTAATGATCACAATGTCAGGCACTGCAACTGTATCTCATTTATAAGTTGCTTTTAACAAAGCATTCATAATGCTTTTATTTTGGTAATTAAAAATATAGAAAGGGAACAGTCAACACTGTCGGAAAAATATATTTCAGAATAAGAAAAAAAATGGAATGAATGAGCCTAAACCAAGAAGGTTCTAAAAGTATTATTGAAGAAATAAAGTGATGTTTCCTTTCAACATTGCGTAAACGGTTCAGGAGTCTGAACGGTGCTTCAGAAATAAAGGGAAAAACACAACGATCAGAAAAAATTAAGTAAACGTCGTCCTGACGGCATTTTGAATCGATACAAGTATCGCCAAAACGATTGTTTCCAACACCCCTTATGCAGATTGGGGAGGCAGAGCTAATATGCTCGTCGCTGCACTTGCCTCACTGATGCTGAAGTAGTTTCATCTCTGCTTTTAAATTCTTTGCTCTCTCCTTTATTTTAAGCCAAGTGCAAAACGGAAACTATTCATTGGAAACCTGTCGTGGGGGGGGAACTGATTCATAGATGGGCGGGCCAGGCACCAGGCCTGCAACGCTTGCTTAGCTTGACTTTAGGTGTTACTTTAAATCTCTTCACACAATCGGCCTGTAAGTTTGAAAGTTAGGTTCTCTCAGTGTTTAATCTTCTAGTGTGTCGTAGGTTTCAGATCTGGTTTTTCGAAATTCTCACCCGCCTCTTCATCATTCCTAAACGGGCAGCTTTAGCGTCCAGAGCGGCGTACGTAAGCCACAGGCCCGTAGACACGTGCTGCACAAAGCACATGGACTCTCCATACTTTATCTCCGGGATGCCCATCCCCTCCACGTCGCGCTTCTGCGCCACATCCACCTTCTCCTGCTCGCGGACAAAGACAGACACGGAGAATAGAGGTCAGAGTGAAGAAATACAAGCATGTGCAAAGATAATCATGAGGTGAGGAATGATACCTACCTACAATTTCAATGGTAGTCATTTGTATTTTGATTAACACATTTATGTTTGTTAATTATATTTATTCTATTATTATTATTTGTAGTAGTAGTAGTAGTAGTAAATTCAAACTTCAAACATATTTTGCATTATTATTATTATCATTATTTGTTTTTGTTACTATTATCATCAATAGGTTTGTATCATATAGATTGTATTGTAATAATTAACATGTTTAAAACACAAAAAGCAGAAGACATAAAAAAATTCCCAGAGACGGACTGCGTGAACTCTGACCTTTGAGGCTCGGAAGCAGAATGCCGACAGTTTGGTGTTGGCTTTCTCTGGGTCAACCACCATCAGGCCTTTTTCCTCGTCCAGACACAGGTACCGACCTGTGGTGATGTGGCGAATGCGGAAAGACTGACCCCACTTCATGTGGCTCCCACTCCAGCTGCAGACACAAGCCAGGAACAAAAACACTACATTTGATTGTTTCTTTACAGGAAGAGCCTCATGAGAATCACTTTTTCAAGGACATATATTCCCCTTCAACAGTCAGCTGCCCAGTTTAACCCCTAGCAGTTCCCTGGGAGGAAACTTTGTATAAAAACAATAATAATAAATTAAATTAAATTAACCTTACTTAAGGGCAGCAGAGTAAACAAGAAGAGAAAGGCAAAAACTACACATTTTCTAAAATAAACTCAGACGTCAATCTCACAAAGCTAGTAGAACTACATCAAAAATATTAGCGTTTTCCATCTTTTAAATCAAATGTATTCATTTTTGTTTTATTTTTGAAGTATATATTTATCTGATGACAAAATATGTCTCACTTATTTGTCATCAGAACTATCTCTTTTGGAAACATATTATTTTAAAAAAAACTGTACAAAGTTAGCCTAAAAAGTGTTACAATGCTAACAAGTTTAGCTAGGCTACAAATGAATTGGTAACGAAAAATACAGAATAAACAACTCTTTTGAAGCGAAATTAAAAATAACTTTTACTTACTGACTTCAAATTAATACTTTCTTTGCTAGAAAAAAATAAACGTCGTCAGTGCCTTCGACACGACATGTTTTTCCTGACGAAAACTAAATAATTTAAGTTTAAAAACTACCCTTCTAGATTAAAAAACTGACAAAAGATACTGACGCTTTCATTAACGTATAGAAGTGAGAGATGGTGACACCCAATCAGAGCAGCTTTTAATCAGAAAAGGCGGGACGAACCAAAAGGACATCCAATCAGAATGCAGCATCTCGTATGTTGCCGTGGCACGCGCTGCATTCATCGCTTCCGGTAAAAACAAAACAAACTTGAAGCAACATTTGTTTCAAGTATGCAATTTAATTATTTTTAGTTTTAATCATTTTAAGGGACATTGTTTAAATTTATTTGAGAAAAATTGCAATTATATTTTTTGTCACTGTTTTTAAAATACAGGACAGCATTTTCTTTAAATCTTTAAGTTTGTAAAACAAAAAAGGTCCAAAAGAATATTACAAACAACGGCACATATAAATATATAATTATATAATTATTATATACATATAATTAAGTTTTTCATTTTAATAAAAGGCTCAGATACTTAGTATTAATTTATGTGGAGATTGTCTGACAAATAATTTTATCTATTCGTTTTTAATAAAAATGTAGACTTGGACTATGTTTTATTTAAAAGAGCAGGAAACTTTAGTTCATAAAAATACAGCAAAATTTCAAATAAGCAAAGTTTTTGTTTGTCTGTTTAATGTTTATATCATATCAAATCACTTTTTACATTCATTTTATTATTTTGCAGCCAGTAATGCAATTAATTGCAAATAATCACAACAAATAATGCAATCAATGACGAATAAAAACATCAATTATTGCCCAGGACTGCTATCTATGTGATTTTTAAAGCTGCTAGTGTGTTTCTGTATCTAGGTTTACGTGTCCTGAAAGCACCGTCACTGGTTTGTTTCTTAAGTTTACATGGGAAAAGTTCTGCAGAAATCTGACCAGAGGCTTTATCAACTTTTTCAACAGACTGAATGGGATCACCTGATTCTCAGTGGCTCCAGCCTCCACAGAGATCGAGCCTGACTGCACACTGCTCCGCCTTCATAGTTGGCCATCCTGCAGCGGTAAGGTGGAGAAGCCTTCATCATTTAGTGGCAGACAGGAAAAAAAAGCAGTTTTTCTAGTACTTCTTTTATTCTCACCTGCGTTTTTCTTCTCCTTCCTCTGGAGTCGGGATAGCCAGGCACTCGTCCATGTGGCCGTGGAACAAACGGAGGACGTGACCTCCAGTCAGATACCCTGAGAAAGGATGAGATGTTTTTTGTAGGTTTCTGCACACTGAAGGCTGATGCATCTACAACAGTAACCTGCTTTCTGAAATGTTAAACCAGAGTAGAGGTTTTGTAAGGGCGACTCAGCCCAGGAAATCCATAGATGCACTTAAATGGTGATATGAACTTTTTTGTTGGTTGGACCATCCACCAATAAATACAAAGTAATCAAGAAAATGCATATTTCTGAGCTAAATTATACATATGTAAAAGGTGTTCAACTCTCTGCAGCGAATCACCTTTCACTGATCTGAACAGGTGGTTTGACAGAGATTTTTATACCAGATGCCCTTCCTGACACAACCCTGTATTTATCCGGACTGGGGACCGGACTGGGGACGGGACTGGGAACCGGACTGGTTCTAATTCTAATTATGTATATACTGTATTTTTATTATTATTTGGTTGAATGCCATCAAATATTCAACCCATTGTTTTCCAGGTTCTCTCTTTTGTTTTTTTTTATAGTATCATCCGCTTTTTCTTGACGCTTAATTCCTATAATTTTTCAGCTTTTTTAACCATTCGATTCTTAAAATTTCAGCTCTTTCCGCTCTTCCCAGCAATAACTTCTGGTGCTTCAAATCCTTGAACTTTTCAAGATATTCCAGGATATCAAGGATTTTTGCCTCCATTGAAACACTTGGGGAATCCTTGGTGGAGAAGCTCGATGTTTCGATACGCGGCCCTTTTTTTTAGCCAATTATTACCCTTTAAGTTTTATTTTCATTCAGCAATATGGCATTCAACCCTGCATTTTCCTTCTAGTTATGTATTGTTTTTATATTTTTCACACCAAACCCCTCTGACTAACTGACAAGTGAAGTTGGTTGTCCCGTTCCCCCGTTTCCCCTGAAATCCCTGCTCCGGGCTATTTCTGAAGATCAAAGCCCTCCAGTTGGAGCCATGAAAGTTATTTTACCTTCAGCCAGTTCACATCCAGAGCTGATGGGGTTAATGCTCCACAAAGTCTGCATGAAGGAGGCGTCCACCATCAGGTCTCCACTGGCGTAGGACAGATGCTGAGGAGGAAGGACAGGATGAGTGTTTAAGCGCAGCAGCGAGCAGAGCAGAGCAGCATAAAGAGCCTCACCAGGTATCTCTCAGACGACACGCTGACCAGGATGAGGTCGTCTCCAACTCTGACCTTTTCACCTTCTGATCTCTGCTTGGAGGCTGGATGGATGGTCCACCAACAGGCCTCACCTGCACAGCATCAAACAGTTGTTTGATCTCTCCACGCAAGCACCGCACTCATCCTTTCACTGGATTTATTTTTGATGTGAGCCACCAAGGAGCCAAACTTTCTGCTGTTCTACTCAATACTGGTCGGTTTTTACAGGTAGACTGTTGGTTAGTCAGTTTCTCACCTGTGAATCACCACAGAAAAGGAGATGAAGAATCCCTTCTTCTTTGTCACACAATAAACATTTTTTGAAAAGCTACGTCACACAGTCAGCATAAGTTCATCTTTTCTTTCTGTAATCTAAAAACAAAATTCAATTTCTCATGATTTAGTTTGTTTCAGCTGTTTGCAATGAAAATGATTTACCAGATGAAAAATGAGAACTTGAGCTTCTCTGTGAAAATCAAATGGGATGATCAAAAGGATTTAAAGGAAGCTGGTGAATCTTTCTGAGTCAACTGCCTTTCCAACATTTAATCAATTCTTTTTTTTTTTGAGTCACTATCAGGGAAAACCAGCAAACTTTCATTTTCTTTTCATTATTTATATTTTTTGTTGGTGCTGAATGTATCATTCTACTTTGTTATTGCATTTTAAATCATGGTCCATTCTGATTGGCTGCTGGGTGTGGAATAAAAAGTGATAATGGACAGTGATGATATACACCTAGAGAAAGCCCATTTGCTGCAAAAGTAACCGTTCAGGCTTCTGCATCATCCAACAATTTCTGATAATAGACACTAATCCATTATCACTTTCTTGAAATATATTATTTATCAATTATTCTATTTAATTGCAGAATTTCTTTTTTTTTTAACTTGTCCTGTCCAATTGCAGAATTTTTAATGTCACTCTTACTTACACGGATGAATCTAATCCATTGATGTTTTTCATTTCCTCTACCTTGACAAATAAATAATTTCTTTATGATCAACTAATCTATTGAGGTACAACAGAAAGATTTTTAGGGACAAAATAAAGTTCTGTGAAATCTCTATCAAATTCCAAAAATAAAAAGTAAAAACTTTTACAGCACCGCCTATATGTTAACTGTCCAACCAGCCCGCCAGTCATCTGTGCATCGATCCATTTTCTAAACCTGACTTAATCCCTTTTGGGGTCACGTAGATGCCACTGTTGGGCCAGTGCGGGGTACACCCTGAACGGGTCATCTTAGATGTCATTTATAGCATATATTTATATAGTGCTTTTCTACCTTCCTAGAAGACCTAAAGTGCTTACAGTCACACACACATTCCCATTGGCCTAACATTGGCGCTTATAACCACCAGGGGCAATATGGAGATCAGTGTCTCACCAGGCGGGGCGGGAACCAAACCTGCAATCTTCCAATCAGAGGATCACCGCTCTACCTCTTGATATAGGAAACGTGGGTTTACCTGTGGAGTCTTCTTGCAGGCCCACGTCAAACGCCAACTTGTCGGTGAGGGAGCGTGATGTGGTCAAACAGCTCAGGTACTGAGAAGGTACAGTTTAACAGCTCCGTCAGATCAGAACATTCACAGTAGAACCTCAGATTGTGCGGTATCCCCGCCTCACCATGCCTGAGTGGTGGTGCCTCAGAAGGATGGCGTGTCCGTAAAGTAACGTGCGGTGGCCTCCACCTTGAGACGACTGCACAGGGTAAAAGAAACGATGAAAAACCTACTCAACGTATTCCGTCACAGATATGTCTGCGGACTCAGGTGTCCGACTCTGAAAATGATCACAATTTACACAGTTTTTCTGGATTTGGAGCACATCTGGATTCATGGATGCTTAACATATAAAAACCAAGTGATCAACAAAAACTTTTTTACGTAAATTCACTCAGAATTTACTATCGCAGTTATTTATAGCAAGTGCAACACCTTCCATAGTTATCGTAGATTAGTACCCTTCATGGAGGTGATGCCCCATAGCAACCATACCATTTTTTTCATGTCTTGGTCTGGTAAATGTGGTCAGTAAATTTGATGTCTCTACCTCAAAGTAAATGCCCCCCATTTCCCTAGCAACCACTATTGGTGCTTTCCACACCAAAATAATCACTGTAATTTAACATGAATGTGTTCAGTTTGGGTTTGGCCACATAGAAATTTTGATTAAAGGTCTTTGTGAGGTCCGTGTCCTTAAACTAAGCTCACCCAAGCACAAATCTGGAAGTTTAAAGGGTGACAAACAAAGACACAACAAACAATACATAGTAACTTTCGTGACTTTACACAAATCTGCACAGTTACTATGGTGACGGTTTAAGGGTGGAGTCATTGCCTTTTTTTCCAGGTTTGTCCTCATTGTGGTGAACCTTTTAATACACACCGAAGTTTGAATAAAGATCTTTTTCTTTTTTTTAAACAGTCTCATTCCTGGGGTCATAGAATTTCAGAGCAAAGCGTCACAAAAATGTTGAGTAAAACTGATCGTACAACAACAAAGATTGTTGCCTGAAACAGCACAATTGCTGCTTCATCATTCTATTATTTTGTCTTTCCTAAAAACCCAGAGAAGATGAAAGAAAACAACTACAACTTCGAGAAAAACATGACCCACCCCCCACCCCCAGACACTTGGGGGTGATTTCCCAAGTGTCTGTTTTGAGGGGACGGGGGGGAAGTGACCTTCTATTCCCATCAGTTGGATTGTCATTTATTTTTTTTAAGTTTGGTTTTGGACTTTGACCCTAAATGAGAACTGGACCGAGTGTCCCCTCGCCCCCGGCGTTCCAAACAGGAAGTACCCGCTGGTTCCAAGAAGCCAAAATCCCATAGACTTCTATATAGAAATTAACAGCTGTTACTCAGTCATCCTATTGGTCAGGATAACCGTTGTTGCTCTGACACCTTTTTTTTAACATGTTCCTGATAATCTTTTTTTTTCCAAATTATAAACTGATCAATTGGATGTCTTAATAAAAGTAGGTGGAGCCTGCTGGCCCTCATGTCAAACATTCAAAACCTTTTGTTGACAGATTTTGTGGACTTCAAACACGCTCATTCCTGATTGCTGAGAGTTGTTGCCATAGATACATTGACTCAGACCAACTTGGACCAATCGCTGCCTACTGTCTTCATCTGGCTCCAGCATGGCAGTGTCCACATTGTGACTGAATGGTGACTGAATTGACTTCATTTGGATGGAGCTGAAAATAAACCATTTTCTACAGGTGACGTCACACTCACTCGGTCCAGTTCTCATATATAGTCAATGGTTCCGGATGAGCGAACGCTGTGCCGATTCACACATCCACGACGGAGGTTACGGGGTGAGGAAGATGATCGGACAAATGGACCAAAACACGAGGTGGAAGGTTGAATGAATTGCATGAAAACACTCACTACCAACAGACACCATGAAGCTGTGTTCTGTGGGATCAAGGGTCAGTGGGATCGTGCCCTTTAACCCCAGAGTTAGTGACAGGTGATAAAATCATGATACACAACACTCTGATCCGGCCGGACTCCCGGATCAACAAGGACCAAAAACAGAGCCGGTTTCGGTTGGGACAAACATCACAGAACAGAAAACACGCTCGTGGACGTACCCATTTGTCCAAATCCACTGCCTGCTTGGCAGAAAAAAACAAGGGGGGGGGTCAGAAAAATTAAAAAAGAAGAAAGAAAAAGAAGAGTCAAGTCTATCAGTTGGATTCCCTTTGACTGAAAGCAACAGATCTGATGTTTTAGGGTTTCGTAGATCATCTTGAATCAGTTTTTCCTTCTAAACCGGACGGTTCTGCTGTGCAGCTGGAAGCAGAAGCACTGAAGAAGACTTTTAGGCTCAATTCCAGGGTGGTCCTAAGACCTCTAAACATAAAGGGAAGTGCCAACTGTTTGATAATTGATCACGAAAGGGAAATTAGTCATTGTGCCCGACTGGAATTCTATGGTACCAAGTCTTTCATGTGAAAGCAAGAGCCCGGACCAAGATTCACCAGATTGGCATCGCTTCCACATTTCGCACAAAGACTCTTCCATCTGTAGGGGGCGGCATGCGCTAATATCGGGTAGCGTCAGTCCAGTGTGAACATCATATGCATTAATCAATGCGTTCTTAGCGCGTTCTTGAATGCACCTCACATGCCCGGTGAGGTGGGATGCCCAGTTTAGCTTAGTCTGTTCAGTTTAGTTTAGTAATTAGCTATTATACTTTATGACTGATTTAATGTTCATATTCAATTGCTGGTATGAATCCCATTGAGACGACTATTGATGCAATTGGGCTATTTGAATAAAAATTGAATTGAATCCAGTTCTTAAATCTAAACTTCCTAAACGTAGAGACATCTTTCTTGCTCAAAAGTTAACTGAAACAGGATATTTCAAGAGTTTTTCCTCAAAGTTTTTGACATAAATCTTCACATTTCTGTGAAATCCTGAAAGATGAATAAAGGAATGCAGCTGTGGGCAGCATGCTGTCTGGAGGACATGCAGGAGGATTTGAAGGATCAGCTGCAGACAAAAACCCTGCAGCCTGATGTGGTGGAGTGGAAGCAGAAGAAACTAAAACCTTCAAAAGGAAGAAGCTGTGATCAGCTCACAGCTTTGGAATGAAGAGTCTTTGTCTTAACTTAAGACAGGAGTGAAAATTAGATTTGCTGCTACCAAATAAAAAGTGCTGGTTGAGTAAAAAAGACATTTTTAAAAAATCCCACAGCAAAAAGAGCTCAATTAGGAGTGTAGCATTTAATTTAGCATTATGTTCTTCCTAAGAGCTGGTATTCCTTCTGGGATTAGCTGAGAGGAGCAGTTTGACGGAAGAAACTTCACCAAGCTAAAGCAGCCTGTGAAGCATTTGGAGTCACTGCTGTGACTCACCTCGGTCATCTCCACGGTGTTGGCCAGCATCTCCTGCAGAGCGCGCACCGAAAGCGACTGCACCAGGACGAAGGAGCATATTGCCAGGTCCGGCGGTACGCTCTGCAGAGTCATCGAAAGCAGAGAAGAAGAATGTGATGAAGAACAAAGAGTGAGGAGGACAGTAAAAAAAAAAAAAAGGAAGGAAGTCCTACCTGAGCGTTGGATGTGGTTTCCAGGAAGCAGAGACGATCCCCGAAGCCCTCACAGGACAGACATAGTTTGATGGTTTCCTTCTGGACCGAGGCAGAGCACTGGAGGCAAACCAGGTCATCCTGCAGACAGGAAACAGCAATGAGGGGGGAGTTGGGAGGGACAGAAGGGTGGGAGAAAGGAAGGAAGGATGGATGAATAGATGGATGGAAGGAAGGAAGGATGGAAGAAAGAAAGGAAGAAATGAAGGAAGGAAGAGGAAGGAAGGTTGGAAGAAAGAAAGGAAGGAAGGAAAGAAGGAGGAACGGAAGGAAGGACGAAAGAAAGGAGGAAAGGATGGAAGGAAGGAAGGATGGAAGAAAGAAAGGAGGAAATGAAGGAAGAAAGGAGGAAGGATGAAGGAAGAAAGGTGGAAAGAAAGTAAGGAAGGAAGGAAGGAGGAATGGAAGGAAGGACGAAAGAAAGGAGGAAAGGATAGAAGGAAAGTAAGGATGGAAGAAAGAAAGGAGGAAATGAAGGAAGGAAGAGGATGGACGAGGGAAGGAAGGTTAAAAGAAAGGAAGGAAGGAATGAAGGAAGGAAGGACGAAAGGAAGGAGGAAAGGAAGGAAGGAAGGAAGAGGAAGGATGAAGGAAAGAAGGTTGGAAGAAAGAGAGGAGACTAAGATTTACAATCCTTTAATAAATAAGCAAAACAGTATGTAAGCCAGTAATCCATCAGAATTGGAACAATGTTATTATCCTCCCCAATAGTACACAGAACTCCCTCCAGACCCCACATACTATTAAACTTTTGAAGTTCATCAATCAACTTAAAATAAGCAAATTCAACATTCACACGACTTTTCAGAAGATAAATAAACATAAAGGGAACATCCACACAACCAACAGAGAGTCACCCATTTTTCCTCGTTAACCAAATTGCGAGTTTAGCTGTTGCAAAAATAAAATTAAGAAAGGTTTGTACATGTATACTATGGACCAAAAACGAATAAAGGGGAGGAAAAAGGAGGAAAGGAAGGGAGAGACGGACGGACGGACGGACGGACGGACGGACGGACGGACGGACGGACGGACGGACGGACGGACGGACGGACCGACCGACCGACCGACCGACCGACCGACCGACCGACCGACCGACCGACCGACCGACCGACCGACCGACCGACCGACCGACCGACCGACCGACCGACAGACCGACAGACCGACAGACAGACAGACAGACAGACAGACAGACAGACAGACAGACAGACAGACAGACAGACAGACAGACAGACAGACAGACAGACAGACAGACCGACAGACCGACAGACCGACAGACCGACAGACCGACCGACCGACCGACCGACCGACCGACCGACCGACCGACCGACCGACCGACCGACCGACCGACCGACCGACCGACCGACCGACCGACCGACCGACCGACCGACCGACCGACCGACAGACAGACAGACAGACAGACAGACAGACAGACAGACAGACAGACAGACAGACAGACAGACAGACAGACAGACAGACAGACAGACAGACAGACAGACAGACAGACAGACAGACAGACAGACCGACCGACCGACCGACCGACCGACAGACAGACAGACAGACAGACAGACAGACAGACAGACAGACAGACAGACAGACAGACAGACAGACAGACAGACAGACAGACAGACAGACAGACAGACAGACAGACAGACCGACCGACCGACCGACCGACCGACCGACAGACCGACAGACCGACAGACAGACAGACAGACAGACAGACAGACAGACAGACAGACAGACAGACAGACCGACAGACCGACAGACAGACAGACAGACAGACAGACAGACAGACAGACAGACAGACAGACAGACAGACAGACAGACAGACAGACAGACAGACAGACAGACAGACAGACAGACAGACAGACAGACAGACCGACCGACCGACCGACCGACCGACCGACCGACCGACCGACCGACCGACCGACCGACCGACCGACCGACAGACAGACAGACAGACAGACAGATAGATAGATAGACAGATAGATAGATAGATAGATAGATAGACATATAATTGGGTCAGTAGAAATTCATTAAAATTAATTTGATGCCAGATTAAATTGCGTTTGTCATAAAAAACAGGATATACAGTTAGTGAGTGTTTTATTAAACAAAAAATAAATATATATTAACTATCAAAGAAAACACTACATGACCACGTTTCTGTGAATTAAAAAACACACTGTTGCATAGTTTAAGCCGTCAAGAAGAAGTCCAGGTGAAATAAAAAACATCCAAAAGTTATTGTGAATGTTTCACATCTTCTTATGCAGTTCAGGAAAAACTGGAGAGATTTCAGCGATGTGGCTAATCGAGCAGTTATCAAATGAAAACAGGAGAGTCTTCATTTAAGACAGCAGATTTGTCACCATCAGTGTGCAAGGAAGCTTTTTTAAAGGGAATCAACTGCAGTTTTCAGTGTAAACCTGTTAGCTGATGAGGAAAAGCAAAAATTCCATAAGAACCTAAACTCCTGGTTGTACCGTCTCTGATTCTGTGCTCAAGGTTCAGACGTAAGGCCAAAAGCCGCAGCGCTTCAACCCTGTGGCCGATTGAGCCTCTGACGGCCCCCGTCCCAAACCAGGTGTCCACAAGACCAACCTGCTACCATTACCCCCCTGGCTGGAGCCCCCACCAGCATTCCCAGCTGTCCCGTCTCCTCAGGGAGACATCGCAGAGGGACCGCTGCTTCACCTGCATGCGAGTATAGCAGCCCCCTCCACAATATCCGACCCCCCCCTCCTGCACCTCTATAGACTTCAAGTGCGTCTTTGGCTGATCCCCGCACCCCCACCCGCCGCTCGGCCTTTCTTTGGCTGTGCGATCATCTTTCTGCCCTCAGCCTAGAAATGTCTCCTCTGTCCTCATGTTCCCATATCTGCTCTACAGAAAGTGGAGTGACGAGTCCCCCCTCCCCCTCCCCAAAGCTACAACTGACAGAACCCACTGGACCGTCGGAGCAGAAACACCTACAATAAAAAATGGCCAACATCACAGGTTTCCACGGAAAGTCTAAATCATTTTCCTACAACAACCGACAATCCGTCCAGTCTTTAAAACTCACAGAAAGCTTCACACATGTATTAAAAGGCAGCGAAACCTGACGGTTGATCACAAAGTAAGATCCTCCCAGGATTAACTGGGGAGGGGGACATGGGGTCCAAACTAGCTCAGTGGCCTTGTTGTAGAGCGTCCGCCCTGTGACTGGAAGATCGTGAGTTCAAATCCAGCCCGATTCATCCCACAGACTCTAAAAATGGTTGACACTCAGGTTGGATTGGGGGGTTAAACCACCAAACGGTGTGTCTGCAGCTCACGGCTCCCAGGGGAGGGGTCTAATGCGGAGAACGAATTTCACACAACCAGGTGTGTGACAGATAATGGGACTTTCTCATGGGAACCGTTGACCTCTGGGCCTCAGAGAGAAGCAGCGTTAAACTATCGCTCAGTGTGCTGGTGTGAGGTTACAGCAAGGCAGCTGAAGCATCCGCCCCACGTCAGGGTCAAAGGAGGAGACAATTGGATCAGTCCAGCAAACAAACAAATGCATTTTAAGAGAGGCGTGCAAAGCCCTGCAGATTTACGGCTGAAGCGCCACCAGCTTCTGGAGACGGAAGTGTCGGGATGCGAGAGGCAAAACCAGCTACTCCTGGTGTCCTAAATGAACCGATAGGAATGTTTTTTACCACATGTGAGGAGTCAGAGGGTTGATGGAGCAGAAACTAGGAAAGGGTGAATGGTGGGTTGGGTTTTTATTGTATTATATTGTGTGTTTTTTGCTTTGTTCTAAATGTTAAAGCGCTTCGAGTTGCGCAATGTATGAGAAGCGCTTTTTTAAAATATAAATGAGGTTTGATTTGATCAGAAAAAGACACTGACAGACCGCCTAAAGTCCCACGACCATTCTCCGCTTCGCGTTGGATGTTTCCTGCTTCCACGGCGTGCGTTCATTTCTGATAATGCCCACTTTAATCCCATGAACCCTTACTTGCTGTTTTTAGCCAGAATCCGAAAACGGTGCCGCTGTCTAGAACGTAGTTTCTGCAGAGCAGCGGAAGTTCATTAGAAATGAGTGGGACTGTTCGTGAGAAGCAATCCCGCCCCCCTTCCCTTCCTCATTGCTGAGAGCTCGGAGCAGGGAGCCTGTGACCCATCCAGCGTAATTTCTGCGACACAAACACGATTCTTTTCTAACCGCACTTTTTCCTCTGTTTCTGATTCACAACGGTTAGAAAGAAATACTCAGAAATACCATTTTAATCTCAGTTTTCTGCATAAATGTCCTCTGCCACAAACACCACAACCCCATTTTCATGGGAGTGGGTCTTTAAAGAAAACCTACAGATCTGGAAGCACTGCAGAGTTTACTGAGATGAATACAGTTTTACACGCAAAAAAAAATACTAATTATCAACAAAAATTCCTAATTATGTGATAAACAAAGTTCTTATTTTGGCACTAAACTAAAAACAACAAAATCAAGATAAAATCTACAACATACCAACAGAATATGAAGCTTTTTTTTCTTACTATCAGACACAGTGATTAACAAAAGAAAATAATCCAAATAAACTTTTCAAGAATCGTTTTTGCATTTGCACGCTTTCTGCTTTTCTTTCAATTATCAAATAAGAACCCAGCAGGACCTTTTCCATTCAGAGGGGAACCATCTCGGTTCTGTTGGGAATTCTGCCCCACGCTCCGGTCAAACTGTGCTGATGTGAGCCACCCGCCCGGCATCGATTTGTTTTTCTGCGAAAAGAGTCAGGGGCAGCACATCGCGGAGCGCGTGGGCGGCGGGAAAAAGGGGGGATTCCCTCAGAGGGCGGGGAGACACCGACCGGGCAGGAGCAGAATCAGCATCCCTGACATCACCGCTGCTGAGGACCAAAACCTGCAAAAACCCTGACCCTCGTTTTAGCAGAGGTTTCAAGACTTCCTTCACTGCAAAATAGTCCCTGAAAACACAACTAAAGTATTTATGAACAAAAAAAATGGATTGAAGTAGTTAGTAAAGTTCAATAAGAGTCCATTATTTCATGGTTTTCTCTGAACTACTGCAAAAATGGTAGATATAATATCATTAAAAATGTGTTAAAGTTGGACTTTCAATCAAATCAGGAAGTAATGAATCGGTAATGAATCACTGATTAACCCGCGACTCTTATCTGGCATCACTGGCTGAGATTAAATGAAGATTCGAAACAATTTTTAAAAAGCAGTCAAATGAAGCAGAGGGAACCAATGAAAAGAGAAAGCACGCAATTTCTGTTACCATCCTTCCAAAAGTGCTGGAAAACAAAAAAAACGGGAAGAACAAGAACAGAAGAAAGAAAACGGTTTCTTTTGTCATCTTTGGTAAAACCTGACAAATAAGAACAAGACAGAAAATGGTCATATGTTCCTTCTAGGAAGTGAGGGATCAACACATTATTGCATTTAATAAATGTAATGTTTTTCCAAGTCAAAATAATGTATATATTTTAAAATACATTTCTTTAACTTTTCAATGTGATCCAGTTTTAAATTCTTCTCAGAACGTGTGGATTCTTGACATTGATGTCTAAAAATGGACCAGTCAGGAAGTTATTTGACGTTTTATCCAATAGGTAAGGATTGTTTAAATAATATTTAATACAACCGCTGCAGAGGGGCTCGTGTTACTGATCGCCTAGGGCCCCAAAACTGCTACGTCCGCCACTGTTTACACCCTCTTTGTTTATTAAAGTTGTACTTTTTCTTCTTTGACATCTTTTCTAGTCCTCCTTTATGTAAATGTTTTCGTTGATACTAATACAGAAGATATAGAGAGTGGTCAGAGAGTGATGACTGAGTCTAAATGTTACAAAAATCAGATTCAGATTCTTTAACTTCATTGAAAATGTAATTTTTTTATTATTATTAAATGTATTTATTGAAGCTTTTCAGAGTCCTGAGTTCATATAAAAAGGAAGGGAAACATTGTTCCTTTTTTTAATGAGCAGAGTTTCAAATAAAGTTATGTTCATCATGTTAATGTCAGCTGAAGTTTGAAAGAAGCGCAGATTTTAAGGAGTCTCAGTCCGTTCAGGAAAGGTTTTCTTTCCTTCCTGGGCTGTTTCACTGCTGTCTTTTTTTCTATTTTCTTACCCCCCCCCCCCCCACTCACGTCTACCCTCCCAACTCCACTCCACTCTTATTTTAGCGGCGTGCACCTGTCACTATCACATTCCCTCCTTCTGCTGATCAGCGGATAGTCTGAGGTCTCAGGAACGAGCCAGCAGCCACTTTCTCCCTGCTGGGAAGACATGGGAGGATCAACCGGCCCGTCAGTCCCACCAAGCAACAAATACAGAATAAAGATCCAACCAATGCAGTGCAATCTGAGGAATTAAACGACATCATCTCATGTTCATAATCTCTGATTCTAAACAGCAACAATCTGTGGTCACATAGTTGACTCAACAACATCCCAACTACAGGCAGGTGGGCGGGACAAAGGGAAGTCTCAGTTTTGGTTGGGTCTACCCATGGCTCCACCCACCTGCCAATCAGAAAAACACGTCCCCTAATTAATTATGCACAAATGTGACCACTTTTAGAAACCACATCAGCCATTTTACATCAGAGGTTGAACTAGTATCAGTTTGGGCCAATTAAAGGAAAAAGAGCTGGAACCATGTCAGTTCACCAAATCACCACGAGAGGCCGGTTTCACAAGCAAGTCATAGACACCTCTGGGGATTTAATCCTACTTACAATCTCATTTCGAAGCTACATCTGCGGTTTCTTTCACCTTCTATCTAAGGGTGTATTCAGACTGAAAAAATCATTTGGTCCGGACCGAGTCTGCTTAATTTGGTCCAGATTGAGTCCTGAACCTTGTGTCTGGTCTGGATTCAGACTGCCGTCATGCTGACTTTACTGTTTCCAACCAAAGCTTGTAAACAAAACCAAGTGACTAAAGATCTCTTCACTCATTGACCAGGAATTACGAGGGCGGGGCAAAGCAGCTAAAGACAGAAATAATGGAAGTCCTGCACTTTGCGGTTCAATAATTCTTATTTTGCTGACCAATTTTAAACGTCTGTATCAACGTCACGTACAATACTTTGGTCCAGTGGAGGCGTACCGCAAGACGGTTACAGAGGAGGCGTCGGCTATGAACGTACGCTGATAAATGTTTATGACATTTAGATTGTTGGGAAAACAGCGAGAATCAATGTGTGTCACGTTAAAAGTTGTTTTGATGAGCCTACATTCATCCGACCACATTTCACTGAGTTGCTGGGTCTCATCGTCGGGGTGTTCTGGTGGTGTTTTGAGAGAATTCTGTTCAGGAGCCACAAGGTAGCTTTTAGGATGACATCACAGCAGCGCCGGGCGCGTGCCGCCTAACGACACAGAAAAGCATTTAAGAAGCGTTTTCAGCTGTGATAAAATAGACGTAACAAATAAACAGTTCCTGGTCCGGCACCAGCGTCCGACTGGGTGTATTCCGACTGTACCTTTGCTCTGGATTATCAGGAGAAACTAACTTTGGTTCACTTTAAGTGGACCAAATGTGTCCGGTCTGAATATACCCAAACATTTAATCCGAAAATGTTGCAAAAAAGGCATATCAAGGCCTTTATCAGCTGAATCTTCTGATAAACAACGACTTTCCTGGTGGGTTCTTAAAAACAATCAGATTTTTTTTTGTCTGTTCATCACTTTTACAAACGATTTCAGTTTGTCAGCATCATCACCTTTGACGTCCTGCAGCTAAAAATCTGGATTCTCAGGTCAACAGTCGCGTTTTTCAATCAAACGGTCAATATTCCTCTTTGAAGCAGGTTTAAAGACAAACGTAACTGGAGCCAGATCAGTTCATCATATAACCACAAGGTGAATTCTTACAGAAGGCTTTCCAAAGACCTTTTACTTTTATTGTATTTACAATGCAAATAAAGACATTTAAAATCTGGATAAAGTTAGTTTAATTTCCATGGCAACAGCACTGAGGCAGATTTCAGGTTTATATTAAAACTCAAAAATGGACCAAAATGGAGTTTAACGTTTCTGAAATATGTTATATGTGGGCGTGTCCCAACAGCTGACTGACATGTTTGAACCGCACACATTTTGGATAAGGTAGATTTTGAGGATGTTTCATCCAGCTGAGGTAAGTGGTGGCTTTAGTGCTAAAATTTAACAAACAGATCACATGACCCCTCCCACCCCCAGAGTTTGTCCATTTCATACATTTATGTGTTTTATACTTTTGACTGTAAATGAGAACTGGACTGAGGGACCCTTCCCCTACTGGTGTTTCAAACAGGAAGTACCTGTAAAATCCCCTAGACTTCTACAAAGAAATAAACTGCTTCTATTGGTCAGAATAACCATTTTTTGTCTGATACCATTCTTGATAATCCAATTTTTTTTTATGATTTCTCTGTACTGCAAGTTGTTCAAGTTATAAACTGACCAATCAGATGCCTCAATAAAAGTAGATGGAGCCGGCTGGCCCCATCTCTGTCATCCAAAACGTTTGATTGACAAATTTTGTGTGGCACCTATGTCGGGTGTGGCCTTCCAACAAGCTTTCTCCTGATTGGGCAGACTGGTTGCCATAGAAATATTGACTCAGACCAACTTGGACCAATCACTGCTTAATGATGACGTCTGGCTCCATCATGGCGGCGTCCGTATTGTGAAAGAATGGCGACAGAAGTGACTTTATTTGGTTTGAGCCGGAGGTAAACTATTTTCTATGGATGATGTCACGGTCCCACTCACTCTGTCCAGTTCTCAACGGTTTGAACCAGATTTGCGTGTTGCCAGAACCCAGACCAGGATTTATACAAAACTGAGCGCACCACCAAACACATCTTTATCACACAGTGATGCAGCCATTCTTTAAATTTATCGTGTAGATCGGGGGTCAATTGTTGCGCCGTCTTCTATTATTTGCAAAGGCTGTTCATCGGTTTACTACATTTACAAACCCCATTTGCAAGTTTGTTTCCCATTTGACAGGAACTGCCGCACAACAAACAGGAAGTTGACAGTTACCAGTTGACAGTGAATACACTTCATCTCCCAGCATCCCCAGCACACAGTTTCTAGATGCCACACACCTGACTCTCATTTGTAATTACTCACTGTGGTGGGGACCTGAACCAGGAAATGGCACAGTTCCTCCGTACCTGCCGTGAGGGATTGCAACTGAGATTCAGGTGTGTGGCATCCAGAAACTGTGCGCTGGGATTGCTGGGAGATGAAGTGTATTCAGAACCCTCGACTAGAGGGGGAGACAGAGCTCCGACTTTTGACATTAACGTCAACACAGGCCAAGAAGCAAAAGGGCAGCAAAGCTTTCGTTATACGGGAGAAACATGACCCGGGAATAATTAATAAAGTCTATTCTTGACGAAAAAGGTTCTAGAAAAAACAAATTTTGTTTTGTTTTTGTTTGATAGTCGCGACAACCGCAAATTTCAGGTTTCTGCATAAGTTCACTTTAGTTTTTTGAATGCATTATGCAAAGTAAATGAAAGTTTTAGCCACAATCTCAGCTGTCCGATTTAGATATAGCATGCACACAAGCGTCCATGCGGCCTGAGCTAGCTGCCCCTCTGAGAGCGTGTCACCAGTGGAACGGTCACAAAGAAGGAAGCTGGATCCCAGCTTAGGACGTGACAAAACGGCGCTAAACTGTAAATCACCTCACACATGCAGTTGTGATCTTTTCCAGACACCTGTGTGTGTCCGGCTGTTCGTCTGCTTATTGTGTTAACTGCTGGGACTGCAGCAGGCATGCTAACAGGTGCAGACAATTGTGTGCGTTTGCGCTTGCTTGTGTGTTGCTGAGCGAGTCTGGATGTGTTTGTATGACACTGAGTATGTTGAGCAACAGGAGCTCAGTGAGTTCCAGCCCGGTTGGATGTTCCATGTGTTATGGTCGTCTGCCAACGGCGTTAAAACAAAGTGGTTTGGGAACAACAGCAACCTGGAATAGACAATGTAAAATGACAGAGCGGGTCAAAGAACAAAGAGCAACAAAAGCATTTTGTTCTCGATTTTCATTGGTCAGAATATCCATTTTATCTGTTTCACCACCACTAACCTCTACATTTATCTCTTTTTATTCTGTCTACCGGGCGGTCAAGACTCAGGCTGCCAGACAATGGCAGATCGACCAAAAACCCAATGTCCTAAACTTGCCCAACAAGCCAGAGCGCCGGCAGTCTTTGAACTGGTGCTGAAAATGGAGAACAACTTGGAGAAACAAGGACCAAGATGTTGGTCCAAAAGCTTCTCTAAGGCTACGTCCAAACCGTTCCCTGCTCCCTAACCCCTAAAACACTGTATACTGCGGGACTATCCAATGCCCACCCCTTAATAATGCCATTTGGGCACATGTTCACTACTTTTCTTTATTAAAACACCATGATAATGAACTGAATGGAAGAGCTAAAAAAAAACTGGCTTCCAACCAAAGGGTCACATGACCACAGACTGTCCATCTATATATACAGTCGTTAGTCAGAACTCTGCTTTTCCACAGTCAGCAGGTGTAAAACGGGCATAATACCATCCCGCCTCATATGGGAGACATCGGAGCAGCCTATAACGGAGCACTTGTGTCAGGTCGCCCGGGGATCCCCGGCGGTGACGCGGGTTGAAAGCCGACAAGCGCCTTCAGCTCAGAAACACGTGAAAACCTCTGAATCCTTTGGAGGCTTCGACTGCAAATCCTAAAAAATGTGCAGTTTCCATTCACATGAAAAATACACACTCAAACACACACACGCCTCCCACAGGACGTGGCAAGTAGGACATTGATTCCTCTGATTTGTCCTCTGGAGCCTCCGATCCGACTGAGGAGCGCTAAAAAAGGAAAGCGTGCTTGGAGAACGCCGCTCCAAAAGCCCCTTCAGGCACACCGGGTCGCCTGATTCACGCGGCGAACAATGACACGGCGTGTGGAGGAGGGTTCGGATTTCCTCGCATTCCTCCCCCCAGCTCAGCACTTCTGCAGGAGCTGAGTGGGGGGCTGTATGGGGGGGAGGGTGTGGATCTGTTGCATCCAGCAGGTATTATTCTGTTTTTGACAAAAACTGCTGAGTCATCGCAGGCCTCGTCAGCAGATCAGGGAATCCATGATGCAGAATGAGCTTCAGATAAATAAATGCTGGATTTGGGGGGAAACAGCCCCCTCACCCCCCACACACATTTATCACAAATTATTTTATACATTTTTTATTTTCATTTTAGTTTGAGCATTTTTGTTCCTGAAAAAAAACATAAATGCAAAGGTTTTATTTTTTTTAAATGTCAATAAAATATTTTTGTTTATAAAAACTTTCTTGTTCCACATTTTATTTAACAAACAGATTTTTACTCCATGCAGGGTCATGGTTTGTAAATAAATGACCTAAATTAATAAACTGAGGAAAAGTGCTTTTACAAGAGTATTTTTAAAAAGTAAGTATGAATAAAAAATGAAATAAAAACTCTTAACACAAACATTAAAGAGTATTGAGGCAGATAAGTGTGTTATGCTACAAATGCTATATTTTATTATATACTTCCTTTTTATGGGAAATAAACAATGCAAAAGTACAAATATTAGGTCAAATAATGTTTATCTATTTAGTAGCATTAGCCTACATATTACATTTTTGTAAATTTTTAATAAAAATAACTTACATTTTCAATGATTGATCCAGAGAGATAACTTTTCTTTAAATTAGCCGTAAATTGAATAAATAAACTAAATATATTTAATATTTGGCCTTCCTTCCTTTAATTTAGAATATAAAAATAAAATCTTTTCTTTTTTATTTACGACTAAACAAATATTTTAGCCCCTCCCTACTTGAGAAATTAGAAAGTTGAAATATGTCGCCCTGATGCGTTCATGGTCATCACGGTAAAAGCAGCTTTATCAGAGACCGATGTTCACCCAATTATTAAATTTTGATGTAATTATTTCTCCATGTCAGAAATGTGCTAATTATTTATCATGCATCTCTTTTCTTGTGTCTGAAAATGTAAATGTTTTTATGAAAAACAGACACAAACATCTTCCTGCCTAAATTCTTTTACTGTTTTTAATCTGTTTGATTGAAATCTAATCCTCTTTAGGGGCTCTAGTATATTTATTAACCAAATAAATATTTACAATAACATGGCACAATTTCTGCCAAAATCAATATATATTTACGTTCTTTTTATAAAACTTTAAAGGTTTAAAGACGACGGCGTGGAGGCGGGGTCTGCGTCACTATCCAGCTGTACGAGAAAAAGGAATGCAATTATGATTCTTTTTTTACCAATTTAAGAGAAGAAAGTTGTAAATTTATAAAGTCCTCATTTTAAATAAAAATAAAATGTTACGTTGAGCTTCTAAAATGTTTTGAAAAAGAAAAACATATCCTGTTAAATTTATAAAATCACAATTTTTAAGAGTCTCGATAAATTTGCTTTTGTTTTTTTAGTAAATGTGTAACCTTATTTTAATGAAATTACAAACTGTTTACCTGTAAAATTACAACTCTTTAAATCAAACCTTTATTGTTTTATTGTTGTAATTTTTCTCCTAATAATTATGCGACTTTATTCTCCCAGAATTTTGACTTTTTTCACATATATTTATATATTTTTTTCTATAATGGTCGTTCTAATAGTCCGTCATTGAGAGTTACTACGCAAAAATCTTTAATCAAATGAAAGATTCATTTCATTTCTGTTCCAAAACCATTGCTTTGTCTATAACAACCTGTTTAACTTACTGACAACTTGAAACTTTCATCAATGAAATTGGAAACAATAAAAATTGATAAAAAATATTTTTGATTTTACCAAAAAAAAAATAAGTTTGCTTTAAAAAATGTAAAAATCATTTTGCTTTAACTGATTATAGTTCTATTACTAAATTAATTTAAAATATATCCTTTTTTTACCTAAAAAGTCAATGTTTGACACCAAAGTCCTGACCAAATGATGATGAGAGGATTTTCCGTCTTTGCCTTCAAACAGGCGTTTTTTGTTTTGTTTTACTCGCACTAGTTTATGGAAAGAACCAATAAATATTGATCAAGAGGCATTTTTGTTGCTTTTAGCCAAACTGTCCAGCGGGAAAGCCTCTTCTGTGTCTCAGTGCTGATGCCCGCTCCCAATAAAGACGGATAACCCAAACGTTTGGCGGGACGTAAACGCAGCGCAGGTCGGCCAGCGTTTTTCTTTCCATTTTATCTGTGCTGCGGATTCAACCTGTGACCTCAGCTTTGGTGACAAAGATCAGCAGCTGAAGCAGATTGGGCATTAATAATTCACGCTGGGCTGCAGTGCTCCATCTTTTAAGTTTTATTGGTCTGTTTTAGCAGAGCCATAAGCTTTTCATACATTTTGACAATTATTTTTAAACAAATCTTTTTAAATGTTTCATCAGTGAAACAGCAGCAGCTCTGATGGTTGTTAGAAACCAAACGGGGGGAAAAGAGTCGCTGATTTTTATTTAGTGAGTCTTTATGAAGACAAAACTGCCAAATAATTTTGGGACGTTTTTACATGAAGTCTAAAATTTGTGTTTTGTTTGTAAAAAAAAAAAAAGAAGATTCATCTTTGCTCTTTCAAAATAAAAGCCCATGAAATGGAGCAGTCTGCATTTCAAGTCTCGTTCCTGCGACAGTGACAGTGATGTCATTATGGGACATCATTTTTTTCACTTAAGAAATGTATGGAATAAAAAAGACTCTCTGCATATTGTGCATCAAAGATTGAATAAACAGGATGAAATGAAAGAATAGTAAAGCTGTTTCAACAGAATTCTGCAGTTATTCACTGAATCTCTTTCTGGGAAAATCAATCTTTTTTACTTTATTAAGGAATTAACCCTTTACCCCTCTGGGTTTTAAGGCTGTAAACAGCATGAGACTCATCAAATATTCCCATTTTCTGTAAACTAACAGTTAGATTCATGTTCGGTTTTACCCAAACTGAGAGGAGCCTTCCGTCTCCTGAGAGTTGAAGCAGAAAAAAAGCCACCAGCCAAAACGAAACGAGCTGCAGAAAGAGGGGAAGTCTCGTTTCAAAGCAACAAAAGGCTGAAGTGAACGATCCACAAACTAAAGATGGAGTTCCCCGGTGCTGACCGGGACGAGTGCCGCATCAGAGCGACTGCTAATCCCATCATCTGCAGCGTGAAGAACTGCAGAATCGTCTGGCGTGAAACTTTTCTGAAAGCCTTCGACTAGTGCCAGAATGCATCCGAGTAACAGGAAGGCAAAGATCTGGATTGTGTTCTGTGAGATGAAGCCTCGTTAAAATAAAAATTAAAACACAAATGTATAAATTAACTCCTGCTTAAAGAAGAAAATTGAAAGACACACTCCAATGAAAAATGGGGTTTGGGTGTTTTTAAGGTGTTCATGTGGCTATTTTTTCTGATGATGAATGACATTTACAAAGAAATTAAGTTTAAGTACATTCTGAGTTTTCTTTATTTAATGTGTTGTGAATCAGGAGCAGATAAAGAAAATGGCGTCTGAAAAAGATCGTATTTGTGACGTGGGGTCACAGTCTCCCTGCTCCACTCCATTCCGATGCAGACAAACAGATCCATGAACGTCTACGTCTGAGCTGGAATCTGGATCTAAACTGTACGGCTGGAACGCTCCAACAAATATCGCCATTCTTGTTGCACCGCTAATGTTAGGTTGGAGGGGTGAGGGACTGTAAGCTCGGGGGAGAGCTTGTTAACAGATGGATGATGGGAAGCTGGGGTGGGCTTACTCTGCACCAACCGTCCATAACTCAGAGGCAGATTTCTAATGAATTCCTGCCGCCCTGCAGAAACTATGTCCTAGAAGATGAGGGTTTTTTTCTATTTTGGCCCAAAAACTGCATAATTATAATTAAAAGACCACTGGGAACACAATATAGTAAAGTTACAACTGATAGATTTAAATGTTAAAAAAACACTGATCTGCATGAAAATTACTCTGTCTGAACTTAATGGATTTAAAGTTCAAAGCAAACATTTATAAACTTTAAATAAATATTGTTTAATCAATCACACAGAAACACTTTTGTCATTTAGGAAGATTACAGCCCAACAGAGCAGAAGATTTGCACAAAAATGTGATTTTAAACTTTTATTATTTTAGTGCCGTTAAGGGTATTTTGGTTCAGGAGATACTTTTTACGCAGATGACTCTCAGATTTATACATCTAAAAAGAAATGTCTTCTGTTGACAGTGTGGATGTGTTACGACGTCAAAACTTGGTTTAATTTGAACCTTTTATGCTTCAACAACCAAAATAAAAGTAGTAATGTTTTGCACTGCTAAACTGGGTTCTTTATCTGATCAAATCAGGCTCCAGAAAATAAACTTTAAATGTATAATTTAACTTTTAGGATTTTTTAACTTAACATAGTTTTCCGAAGTGAAGTCCATTATTTAAAAATTATTTTTGGAAGGATTAATCCAGCAGGCTGAATTACATCTCAACCCCCTCACACTGCCATTTAATCCAGGACTCCACTTCATTTAGCATCAACTGAACAGAAACCAACTCAGACATGGAGGGGTTAAATGTGGGGGTTGTGTGGGGCAAAAAGCAGCTGAGGGGCTCTAAACTGCCACAATGAGTCACATTTCCCACTTTCTAGCTTCAAGAGACCGACAACAAACACATTTTAAGAGTCGTTTTCAGAATTTTTCCTGCAGAATTTCTCTTCGTTTTGTTTGTGAGTTTTCTTCTGAGGAAAGGATCGACATGATTTGATCGGATTCTGAATCCCGTCGTGGCGTGGAGCCGTCTAACCTTTCTGAGCTGTTTGATGGCCGTAACGTCAGCTGATCAGCTGCTCTTAAATGTGCAGCAGTGAGAGCTGAGAGTCTGTGTCTGCATCTTAGAAAGGCCTCCTTAAAACCTCTTATTTGACTTTTAGTAAATAGAGAATAGAGGTTTGATGTATTTGATTCATTTGTTTGTCTTTTTAAAACCTGGATTATTTCTTTCAGACTATAAAGAGTTTGAATGAAAAAATCCAGATTGGATTTTTTTCTCTCCTGCCTCTCATCCCGACTTTCTAATCTTTTGTGACTTTTGGTCCATGACGTCCGGCTCCTTTCCTTCTCCTCAAAATCGGACTTTTCTTCAGGAATGTCGGAAAGACGAGCAGTTTTGGGGCAGCTGCCCCCCTAGTTGCTCCGCCGTGTCGCCCCACACAGACGAGCTCCACTTTCCTCAGATAAAAATAGATAACGATGCCAACAGATGCACCCGCCCCTGTCCATCTATCCCGGCACATGTACAGGGTTCCAAAGCCCCCCTGAAGAAGGCGAGAACCTTCTGGAAGTAACCGGAGTCGGCCGGTGTGGGATGGTGAGTTTGTGGGAGATGTCAGAAATCCACGATGAAGGTGAGGGAGAGGAAGAGTGAAGCGGGTCAGAGCGCATTCAGGCCGCTGCAAAAATAGTCCACTATAAACAGAAACTGGGTTTGGATCTGCTGCAACCTGCAGCCAAAGATCTGAACCAGAAACACAGAAACCGAAGCTGAAGGACAAACCCCGACTGAGCGCTCTGCCTCCAAACTCCACTCCAGCATCCCGCACAGGTAACCGCCCCCCACCGCCAGCAACAACCCCCCCCCCCCCGACACACAAGACAGGACTCACTGTTCGCATGAACTGAATCTCCTCTTCTCCTTCCCCTCCTTCTGCCATCGTCCAACCAGGGTTATGCGCAGCTCCTCGGGAGAAAAGAGAAAAATCCTGATTTCTCCTGTCAGAACTGGGATTTTCACCTCCTCCGGTAGGCCCCTCCCTCCTTCCTCATCCGCTCTCCCGCTCTCAGTGTGAAGTGGGAGTGGGTGCGCTGGGAGGGCAGCAGGAGTCCTCCGCTCTCACCACTGCGAGAGCGAGTGACGGGAGGCCGGGCCGTCCCCCCGGCTCCTAACACGAGGGGGGAGGGAGGGAGGGGCGGGCACCTTACTACACATTTGCATCGCTCCCATCCCGGCCGCCATGTCTGCGAAAGTGGGGCGCTCCTCCAGCATCACCCCCACCACCACCACAACCACCACTGTAAGGCTGAGGCTATTATAGGAAACAGGGGGTGAGGACTTGTTTTTGGGCGAGAACACACAAAAACACACACAAACACACACACGTTGACAGAATTGTGAGAAGTTTGTAAGAATGAAAGCATGAAAAATCGTTTTTCTCACAAACAAACCACTGAAAACGCTGCACACACCAGGTTTTAGGGGGTGGAGCAGCCAAGATGACTCCGCCCCTTTACCATTCTGAGCTTCTTACCTCTTTTCAATCAAACACAGAAGAATGTGAAAACAGAGGAAGGAAAAAAAATGAATGAATCTTCTGTGATGGACTACACGCGCTTTTAGTTTGTGGTGTTCACACTGGACCAGCAGGGAGGGGCTTCTTCTTTCTCTACTGTTTACTAGCGCTTGTCCACCACCTACAGTTGGAAGAGGTTTGGTGTGAAATGCCAAAGCGGTGCAAATCTGGTGAATCCTCCTTCAGACGTTTTCTTTCACAGATCTATTCTGATAAATGGAAGAGGTGATGTCATAGAGATCCAGCTGGACACAAACCACAATTATTCAGTTCTCCTTCATGATCATTTATCAAGCGGTTGGCCCTTCCGGTTATTAACGGGGGGCCCCATCCATTTGTCACAACCAAACCCGACCATTTTGTGCGTGGAGCTTGAAAAAGGTCGTAGAGTTTTCATTGGGAGTTACGAAGGCTTCAATGAGGAAGATTTACCTCACTTCCAGGTAACCTGGGTTGTTACATCACTCGACACGCACCTCAACAATTAGGCCTTCACTGGCATTGACTGTATCCGAGGACTGGACTGAGTGACTCCTCCCCCCTGGCATTTCAAACCCGCCCTCATTTGATGTGTCACAATAACCATTCTTGCTCTGAAACCTTTTCTTTTTTAACATGTCATTGATAATCCTCTTTTTTTCATAACATTTTCTCTGTTGTTCAAGTTATAAACTGACCAAACAGATGTCTGTGTAAGAGTAGGTGGAGCCTGCCGGCCCCCCCAAGTCTGAACAGACTTTGTGCAGCCGACTTTCAAGCGTTCGGGGTGTGGACTTCCAACAAGCTCACTCCTGACCAGCCACAGTGGTTGTCATAGAAACGACGACTCCCATCGATTGCTTACAGATGTCGTCTGGCTCCAACATGGCGGCATCTGCATGGTGAGAGAATGGCGACTGAATTGACTTCATGGATGACGTCACACTCACTCAGTCCAGTTCTCATGGACAGTCAATGGTTTGAAGCAAAGGCTAAATGACCCACCTTTTCTGCTCAGCCAATCCTATTCTTGCCTTTATAAATCCCCAACAGTTGTCTCTGTCTTTGCAGATTTGATGTGAGGAAGCGCCGCATCCGCATGAAAGCTGAATAGATTTCAGATTTGTTTTGTAGAGTTTCTATGATTCTTTTCTGGGGCTGGTAAATAATGTGGTGCAGCCTCACAGTCCAGTCAATAAGACGCTCAGCAGACGTTATGTCAGCATTTTGCTCCATACTTTCACATCCACAAATAAAAACGTCAAAAATGCTTCATTTTAACAGCAAAAAAAAAAAAACAGAACAAAAAATCTGCTTTTTTCAGATCTGAGCACAGAAATGTTTTGGCCTGAAAGACCCACTCCAGTGAAAATGGTGTTTTGAACACGTTTTTGTGGCGTTTTCCTGTTGATGGAGGACATTTTTATGGAAATGAAAGATTAAAACTGCATTTCTGAAGTCTTTTTATCAAATTGTCGTCAATCAGGAACAGACGACATAACAGATTTTAAAAAAAGAGTTTATTTGTGTCGCAGAAACTACGCTGGCTGAACCACAAGCTCGCTGCTCTGAACCCTCGGCAATGGAGAGAGGGGATGGGGGGCGGGGTTGCTCCGCGCCAACGGTCCCGCCCACAACTCAGGCGTGAATTTCTGATTAACAATATCCAAGGAAACAACACCATTTGTTTTTACATGTTTGGATGAATACAGCATAATTATAAATAAAAGAGCACTGGGAACGTCTGGAAAATAGATCAGAAGATGATTGGAGTGGAACTTTAAAACCTCAGTCCTTTCTCCCAAATAGACTCTCCACAAGCCTCCGACACGATAAATGTTGATGAAACCACAACGAGACAAGCATTTGGACTGAAAAACGACATGCCGATCGTCTCTGCTTTCACCACACGAGGCTGGTTTTCATAGTCAGGCACAGTGGTGGAGGAGTGATGATTTGGGTTTGGTAACGTTTGAGACCATAGTCGCTCGCCTTGCCCTCCAGTCCTCTTTTGATCTGTTTTCACAGCGTTCCCAGTGATGATCCGAAATCCAAAAACCTGTCGTTTTCTACGACATAGTTTCTGCAGAGTGGCAGGAGTTCATTAAAAATTCACCTCTGTGTTGTGGGCGGGACAGTTGCCCTTTTTTCAGATGACATTTTTTGCTGATTCACAACGATTTGAATGAAGAGATACTCAGAAATGCAGCACAGGAAAATTTTCATCATCAGAACATTTTTCTTTGGTTTGCAAGGACTGTTTGAAAGCCCGACTCTGATGAAAACGGTGTTTTGGCTGTTTTTAACGTGTTCCTGTGGCATTTTTCTGATGATGTAAAGAAAATTGAGCTTAAAAAAACTTCAATCTGGAAAAAGAACAAGACTGTGTGTTCTTGTCTTCCATTAATCCAACCTCATTTTTATCAGGAAATGTCCATGTGAATGAGAAATCCAGGGTTGAAAAACTGTATAGTGCCCCCCCCCACACACACACAAACACATACACATACACATACACTGCTCACATGAGGCTGCGTTCAGGGGAATCCGGAGATTGGGACTCTTTCTTTAGTTTTCCTGCAAACAGGCCTAAAGGAAGAAAGGCTTTCAACATCCCAATTTTAGTCCGCGGACAGTGACACCCTCCCGGAGAGAAAAATGCACCAAACACAACTAGAGGGGGACAGCGCGCGCGCGCGCGCCTGGGCTTACCTTTCCACTCTCCTGTGTGTCATCCGTCCTCGCGCTCCCGCCGCCCCCGCAGCGGCGCGGATGTGTGAGGACTTGCCGCCGCCGTCCAGCAGGTGGGTCGGAACCGACGGGAGGACGAGGCGAAAGTGTAGCTCCGCCGAGGCGCTGCCAGCATGAATTCTGGGAGAATGAGTCCAGACCGGACTCAGGAGGACCGGGTTACCTCCATGATTTCACCTGCCGGAGTCTTTCTGCCGAATCACGAAGCCGCTCATGCGCAGTGACCAGGCTGCGCCGCAAGAGGGCGGTGTTGTGCAAGAAAAGAGACTCGACAAAGTTTCACCTTCGAGATTCGACCTTTTACATGAATATGAACCAAACCCTGCAAATTCTGGCTTCTTTTTTGGGCTTTTAACAACTTACCCAATTAATTTATCTATAAAACTGTTTGTTGTGGCAATTCTTGACATTTATCTTTGTGTTTTTGGGTCATATTACACAATAATTTCACAATTAATCTGTTAAAAACAAACAACAATGCAAGAATCAAATATTGATGTCAAACAGTTTTAATGTTTTATAACAAAATAATACAATAAAAATGTATGAATCCAATGTGACAAATGTCTTTAAAAACAAGTTGAATCTCCAAGTTCCAACACTTTATTCCAAGCGGAATCCCAATTATGTGTCTTGTTATGTCTGTTCTAAACCAACAATTTCAAGGCAATTAACTGTTTTTAATCTTCGTATGACAATTAAAATAAAAACAATGCTAATGGGGTTTTGGTTTCAGTTTTTGCATCATTTTGAACAGCTGAAACGGGGCTATTTTAGTGTCAACTGGGGGCTAAATGAATACATTTGGTATTATTTTAAACAAAAGTGTTCATAAAGATGCCTGAATATTTATGAATTACATTAGGAAAGGATAGGAGGCCTACAAACCTATAAATTCACACTATTTAGATGTATTGAATCATTTTGAGTTTGTCTGAGTTTAAACAATGGAGTAGCTTGAATTTTATTCTTTTGTGAAAACAAAACTAAACGCTTAAAAAAAACAAATAATTTAGCCAATAACAAATACAAGTCGGTAAATACGGGTTTAAACTAAAATTTAGATGCAAACTCAATGAAATAAACCAGAAAAAGAAAAGTAAATGAAGCTGCATCTGAGGTTTTTACCAGCTCCTACTTCCTGTTTTAAAGAAGTGTTGCTTAAGATTACCATAAAATTACAGCAGTGTCAGGAAAAAAGCCTTTTTTTGTTCTGTGACTTTTTTCTTCTTCTCCATCTGCGTTTCATCATCTCCTGTCTGCAGATGATCCATCCACTCCTCTTGCATGTCTTATCAGGCCCCCTCTTTGCAGCTTCCTGCAGCAGAGAAGCCACCTTTGCAGACTTTCTTGTTGTGGGGGGGCAGCTTTAGCGTCCCCCCCCCCCTCTTGGGTCTATGCTTCCTGTCGGTGTCATTAAACAAGGATTCCTTTGAGAGTTCCCCTTCCAGCTGCACATCCACATTCACCAGCACAGACACTGACCTCCCTGTGCTGCCCCCCCCCCCCCCCCCCACACACACACACACACACATGGGGAGGAGGAGGGGGGTTGCGTTTGGGGGGAACCCTGGAGGTAACAGAGGTGGTGGGCAGACACCTGCTGAAGGAAAAGTTGCATCGGGGAAGATGCCGTTGAGGTGTGGCCTGCTGTGCTAATGTCACCTCCTCTCCTCCTTTACTGGTGTCACCTCCCCCCACCTCCACCTCCCCATGCACACACAAACAGAAACTGGCGTGAGTTCCCCTATCTGCCGGAGCCAGTTCCTCCATTTAAGATGCTGACTTGTTTGTGCTGAGGGGACCGGGCCTGAGCGGCCGTCTTTGCCTGCGAAGCTCTGCAGCAGAGCAGGAAGCTGCAGCGTTGAGAGCTGCTGATCTGTGGTTGATAGGCCTCCTCAGAAACACGCGCAGAACAGAAGGGAGGGAGAGCGAGGAGGGCCAAGTGACAGCCAAAGAGAGCAGGCGAGGAGTTTCAGTCCACGGCTGCTATGTGAGCAGACCCTCAACCACAGCAGCTCTCTGTGCTGTGCCCGCTGCTGCTGCCGCTGCTGCTGCTGCTGCTGTCCCGGGCCCATAGGAGGAGAAACAGAAGGAGGAGTGGGGTCCAGCATGGAGCTGTAGAGACACGCTCAGATGCCCGTGCAGAGCGACAGTGGAGGAGGAGAGGATCTCTGCAATGAACAAACCCAAGAGGTAAAGAACAGAAGGTGCTGTCAAAATGAAACTGCGGGGAAATTACGGTGAAGTTGCACTGAATCTGCTCCGAAGTTGCATTAAAGTTCCAGTTGTATTGCAGGGAAGTAACAATGAAAAGCAGTAACCTGGAGTAAATGGAAGCTGCTGTTTAAAATGCAACGATTCCCTCTAGAGTTTCAGTAAAGTTGTTGTAACATTGCAGTGAGGGTAAAGTGAAGTTGCAATGAAATACAGTAAGTTGCAGTAAAGCTGCAATGAATTTGCTCTGAAGTGAAGCTACTGTAAAGTTGCATTGAAGTGACAAGAAAGTAGCAGGATGTTGCAGGAGCCTGAAGTAAAATTGCAATGAAATACATCAAGTGGCAGTAAATGTGAGACAACTGATTCATTGCTCGAAATTTGCTTTGAAGTTGCATTGAAACCTAATAAGCTGTAAAAAAAATGCAGTTAAGCTATAGTGAAGTTACAATACAACAGAGTTAGATGCAGTAAAGGTGAATTAAAGAAGTTGCAGTGAAGTTGCTGTAAAATTGCAGGGAAGTTGCAGTGATGTTGAAGTAAATTTGTTGTAAAGACACATTGAAGCTGCAGTGAAGTTGTGTGAAGTTGCAGTAAAATTGCGGGGGAAGTTGCAGTGATATTGTTGTGATGTTGCAGTGAAGTTGCACTGAAACTGCAGTGAGGTTGTGTAAAGTTGCAGTGAAGTTGCAGTGATATTGCAATTGTGTTGCAGTGTTGTTGCACTGAAGTTGCATTGATATTGCAATTGTGTTGCAGTGATGTTGCATTGAAATTGCAGTGATGTTGCAATGAAGCTGCAATGATATTGCAGTTATGTTGCTGTGAAGTTACGGCGAAGTTGCAGTGATATTGCAGTGATGTTGCAGTTGTATTGCAATTGTGTTGCAGTGTTGTTGCACTGAAGTTGCAGTGATATTGCAATTGTGTTGCAGTGATGTTGCACTGAAGTTGCAGTGATGTTGCAATGAAGCTGCAATGATATCGCAGTTATGTTGCTGTGATGTTACGGCAAAGTTGCAGTGATATTGCAGTGAAGTTGCAGTGAAGTTGCAATGATATTGCAGTGAAGTTGCAATGATATTGCAGTGATGTTGCACTGAAGTTGCAGTGATGTTACAGTGAAGTTGCAGTGAAGTTACAGTGAAGTTGCAGTGATATTGCAGTGAAGTTGCAGTGAGGTTACAATGAAGTTACAGTGAAGTTGCAGTGATATTGCAGTGAAGTTGCAGTGATATTACAGTGAATTTGCAGTGAAGTTGCAGTGATATTGCAGTGAAGCTGCAGTGAAGTTGCTGTGAAGTTACGGCGAAGTTGCAGTGATATTGCAGTGAAGTTGCAGTGATGTTGCAGTGATATCGCAGTGAAGTTGCAGTGAGGTTGCAGTGATATTGCAGTGAAGTTGCAGTGATGTTGCAGTGATATTGCACTGAAGCTGCAGTTAGGTGTGAGGATCTTCAGGCAGCATCGTTGTTGTTTCTGCTAAAAGCCATCAAACTTGTGTCCCGCTAACTGAAGTGGGTCTGTGTCAGGCACAGACACAGCTGACCTCTGACCTGACGCGTGTCGGCCTCAGATCTTCACTCTCTGCTTCTTTGTTGCGTTGCTGAATGTTATTTTTTTGTGAGTCAGCTCGCCTTTGATTTTCATCAGATAAACACTGGCTGTGGTTTTCAGCAGCTGCTGCTCGCTGCTGCTGCAGTTGTGGCCACAGCTCTTATCAGATTGCCTGGAACGAGAGTAAAAAAGTTGACATAGACGTGTGTGCTTTCCGAGTTAAAGGCGGCCCACCTGAGCGGGCACAGCGAGTGGGAAAAACACCCCCCCCCTTCGCCCCCATGTTTGTGCAACAGAGTGTCCAGAAAGTCAGGCTGTTGACCGTTTACACATCCAAACAAATCTGCAGGCCTGAACGATGTTCGCTGCAACGATTATGGAGCCTTTAAAAAGAAAAAAAAAGTGTCCCCATCATGCAGGGGGGGAACAAGGCCGGCTGTGATGGAGGGGGGATGGGGGCGGGGGGGGGAGCACACAAGCGAGGCCTTCAAAGAGCCTGGCCTTTAATTAATCAATTAAGGAAAGAAAGAAAGGAATTTGCATATCCCTCCAGCACAGAGGGAGGGAGAGGGGATCAGCAGCCAGGAGTCCTGACCAGGATGGGAAAAGTGTGTGGGGGGGGGGTCAAAAAGAGGAAAGCTGCTTCCTGAAAGGTTTCTATAGAAAAAGGTTGGCGGAAGAGGAAAGAGGACTGGTGTGTGGACCGTCCTCCCACGCACACACTGGAGTCATTTTTAGCCTCCCAGTTATTAAAAAGTAAAATGCAAATCCTGACAGCGGCGCCTCTGTTCTCGGATTTGCATGTCTTTGCAGGCCGCTGTGACAACAGACCACAGAGAGCAGAGCTCTGACATTCACGCTGCTACCTGCTCAGCACTCTGCGGGGGGGGGGGATTTCCCTGATGGCGTTTAGACGTGAAGAACATTTCCCCGTCAGCGCGTTTGAAACGGCCTCCGACAGCAGGGGAGATTCACCCCAACCGAGCCGACCGGCTCTAAAGGGCACCCAGAAAGGGACACAAAGCCACAGGCTTTGGCGGAGCGTCACCGCCGAACAGAATGTTACCAGAAAAGAGAGGCCCAGTGACCTCACAGAGACCTCAGCCCGTGGAGCTGAGCGTCGCAGGTTTGAGTCCCACAGCCGAACCTCATGAGAACACGACAGACCTTTAACAAGAAAAAGATAATGTTTGACGCAAAACAGAAACTTCATTCAACTTAAAGTGGAAAAGAATTTCCTCCAATAGAAGAGAAAAACTCTGGGCTGCATGACGCCACAGTTCATTTAGGACCACCGGGCAAACCGGTGAACAGGATTTAACCTAAAATCCGTGTCACACAACCACTACCTACATTTATTTTGCGCATTTTCCCCGTCTGAATTTTTTCGAGAAACATGCGTTATATACGTAATTCATAAATGTTTCTTGGATTTGTCCATTTGTGCGCAGATGTCCGTCGACAGTTGACGGAGATTTTTTGAGCTGTTTCCATATTTTTGGTCGGTTGCGAATTAGGCCGTTTACTCATTATTAATGTAGTATATACGCAACTTTTACGGAAATCTTACACACTTGTGCGTGATTTGGGCAAATTTGTGTCTAACGGACTTATCATGCATGGAGCAACAATGTAGAACTTTTGTATTGCGTATTCGGCGATATAGAGACATAAACAGCGCAACAATCACGCACGGTTCCTCTTTTTAATGTTTGTTTACTTGGTCTTTGCGTGGTTTATTCGTACCTTTTCCATGGTTTTAACATCGTTCATCTGTGATTCGTGTAAATTTCACGCAATTCACGTTTTTTTTTGCATCTTTTCTCATTTTCCAAGTATATTCAGGTATGACCAACTTTCATTCGTGTATATCCGCACAATATTGTGCACTATATCGGGCGCTCAACGTTTTTTCGGGATGTCCAAATCTACAATTCCAAAGTTTCTGGAAACTTCAAGGTCTCTACGAAAAACCTGAGTGCATCGATGCTCACTACATTAGCAAATATTGACCACAATGCAATGCATTTGATTGATCTTTCTTAAAAAAAATTTACTTTGGCAAAAAACATTCATTCGAAATAAATGAATGTTTTTACTTTACTAGCCATTAAATGAAAAATAAGAAGCGTGAGCATGAGTCCGAATTACGTTAGGATCCAGGGCACCAGATCGTCCCAAACTGTAACATCTTTTTACGGAGTAGTGAGGGATTTCTGACACAAGTGGGTCAGCCGTATTGACCTGCCATAACTCCGCCCACCTCAGCTGTTATGCAAAAAAATGTGTAGGACAAAGAAAAATGAGTTTTGTTGACTCCGCCCACCTGCCAGTCAAAAACACGACTCAATAAAGCAAAAAGCTAACAAAAGCAGGAATTTGAGGGGGAAAAAAAGTTGAACATTGAAAAGGTTTTGACACGCTGGACGTACTTTAAGTACGTTTTTGTTTCAAACCGCGCTCTCTCGCTAATTCCCATCGTACCGTTTAACTCCACCTAATTTCATCACTTGGAACGGAAAAACCACTGGAGAATATTCCAAGAAAAAAGTCAGATTTGTGTCATTTTTGACAAGGGTGTCAACGCTAAAACATTTTAGCAATTAGATTAGAAGCGGAAGGCAGGACTTGGCTGTCATCCATGTGCTTCTCATACATATGAACTAAAAACAGTCAAACGTGAGATGAAGTAGTTGAAAATCATGTTATAAAAACTCTATATTTGATTTTTTTGATCTGAAATTGTTTATTTCAAGCAAACAAAGCATGAAAATGCACAAAACCAAACAATCAGCAGTTATACATTAATACAAGGATGTATCAACTTTGGAGAGTTAGACATTCAATTAATATATGTAATTATATATGTTTATGTTTTATATATGCAGTAAAGAAACGCTGCTTTGCTGCTTCAATTGATCCATTGTTAAATGTGCTTTTAAGAAAAAATGTAAATTAAACGTGGCAAAGCATTTAAACAAAAAGTTGTTTATCTAATCCAAAAAACATCTTCATTTAAGGTCCACTCCGATCACCTGTTGATCTATTTTCAAAGCGTTCCCAGAGTGAGATTTATTATTATGATGATGCCGTTTTCAGCCAAAATCCCCAAAAAACCTGTCTTTTTTTAGGACATAGTTCCTGCAGAGCGGCAGGAGTTCATAAGAAATACAACTACAAGAAGTGAGAGCTCTTTGTTTACACTCTCTTTCCTGCTCTCTTTCTGTCACAGAAGATATTTGATTCAATGAATTTGACTTGATAACAATTCTTAACGATTTGAACAAAGAAATCCTCAGAAATGCCATTTTAGGCTTCATTTTCTTAATGCATGGTCTCCATCATCAGCAAAATGCAACCAGAACACGTTAAAAACACCATTTTCATCAGAAACAAGAACGTGGATTTCGATTTAAAACTCATGGCTGCCAACCTTTCAAAGGAATTTAAGAATACCCAATTCTCTGAAACAATTTTAAACAATCCGTAGTAATAACTACATTTCCCTGGCAGTGGAGTTTGTTGTCTAAACTCAAGAAGAAACTCAAAGAAGCTGAAACTTCCAGGAAAAAGGAGTGGAAGGATTCATAAGGAAATCAGATGTGCTTTATGTTTCGCGGTGAAACGATCAAAAATGAACCCAACAGATGAATAAAACGCCTCTCTGGTCAAGCAGTCGGTGACTGTGGGAAGAGAAAAGCAAACGAAACGTTCTGAAAACACAGACTGACGAAGGACAAGAACGAAGAGAAGAAGAGGGACACTGACAACAAACAACCCACGGCAGCTTCTTGTTTTTCTGTTGTCGGTTCACTCGATGACCACAGTTTGTACAGTGAGGGGGCCCACTGCTACCTGCAGGGACAGAAAAACAGAAACACATCCGTCAAACCGCCAACGTGACTCATCAGCGCGGCCCGAAACTGCGCAGGGAAAGTCCATCGTGAACAAAGCAGCAGCGCGGCCTTCCTGGGCCTGGAGAAAATGACTGGGCGCAAGAAACACTTGATGCTTGACTTCCTCAAAGGGATAGACATGCGTGATGGAGCTGAGAAAGTAAGGGGAGGAGGGTTCCACTTTCAGAACTGCAGCACTTCAGTGTCTTCTTCAGCTCTCAAAAGACTTTGCAGATTGTCGTAGAAAGATGTGCCGATGCAAACAGACCGTGGAAGTCCCATCCTAGAAGCTTCAGATGTGCAGATTCTGAGCTTTGTCTGGTGATGGCCGGCGGTGTCGGCCTGTGAGACCCACCTGCCCTCACGCGTGCACACGCCGTGTCGACGGTCGCGATTCAGGAGGCCGACGGCGCAGTTTTGTGGCTCAGCAGAAAAGCAGCCACCTGCCCTGCGAGGGTGCAGGGCTCAGGGTCAGCGCCGGTCGGACTCCAGCGGGGGGGGAGGTGGCGTCGAAGCTGCACATGCGGGCTGCTGGCGGCATAAATACACGCTGAGAGCCACCCGCTGCGCCTGCATGAGTGTGTTTGTTTTACATCAACCAGAGAGTCTGATTGGGCTGGAAAATGGCCGTCTGCTGCGTTGTGAGGCCCGCGCGTGTGTGAGAAGGCTGGGGAAATGAGCTGCGCTCGCAGGTTAGCAGAAGGGGATGTAGGTCTGGCCGTTCAAGGAACTTCTCTGCCAGTTCTTTGAACTCAGAGCATTTCCTGGTAATGTCACTTTTTTAGTTACAGCACAGCGGCCGATGGTTTCGCAGCGTTGCAAAACCCTCACCATTGGGCGAAGCAGCTAGTGTCTTTTAGAGAAAGGTTGCACACGTGCTGCTGTCAGTTTCGGTAAAAAGAATGTGGTGCAATAGGTTTCCTCAACAGAAAAAGTGGAAATCAAACCCTTTTTGGGTTTTTTAATCTTAATTGTTTTGTAAAAGTTGTGTTTTTCTGAATTTTATTGTGAAATACAGTCAGAAGTTGCACAACTACACCCCAGATCTAAAGAGGAAGCATAGATTTAATCTTGAAACAACCAAAATCAAAAAGGTTTGAGGTCCAGCATCTGCCAAAGGTGTGAGCATAAACTTGAATCTGTCAAAGATAGACTTCTGTGTGGTCAAAGGCACAAATTGTGGCGGGGGCAAACATGAAACACAAGAATGTAATTGTCTGCTTGTGGCTGACAGACAGACACTCGCTCAGCTGTTCTGCTTCTGCCTGACACCTCAAGTCAGTGCAGAGAGGAGCTCCTTATCAGATGTGAGGAGCAACCTTTTTCCTCAGAAGCTGACCTGCATCGCCTCATCTCATCACACACGTTCTAAGGCAGCTCATGCTCTGTGTCTGTGCTTCCTGTCCTCAGGAAATCCAATGTGGAGACTCCCGGGGTGCAGAGGGGCAGGAAGGCGGTCCAGCGGAGGAGGAACACATGCCCCAGTCCTCAGGACATCAGCAGGGTGCTGCAGAGCCCCAGCCCCGCTCCCAGCCCCACCGCGGCCAGCCTGGATGAGCTCATACAGCGCTGCCTGCACTGCATCGGTCCGTCTCTGTCATGTGTCTCCGCTCTTCATCAACACGGGCTTATGTAACAGAGCGGCCAGGGAAAGGGAGATAAAGGGCAACCCTCACAATCAGCCTTTGTTGCGTTTGGCTGCAGAAGCCAGATAGTTTACAAACCCTCTTTACCTCTTTTTCAAGACTTCCTCTCAGTGCAGTTTGTGACTCCAAAGCCCAGAAACACTTCTTGCTCTTGCAAGCTCCAGTGTGAGTTTGTGTGTGGAGGTAAAACATTTCTTCACAACATGAATGAGTCTCAGACTTAATAAAACGCAAACAGCTATTTATAACCATTCTGATTATTTTTCATACACACATTTCTGAGACCCCTGTCTCAGTACGATCCAAACTTTCCTGAAAAACCCATTGGATATAATTTGAAGCAAGCTTTCTGCCCCGCAGTGCAGCATCCTTCCACTAGAGGGAGCAGGTGTCCAGATTACGTTGAAATCCAGGGTACTGTATGGTGATAAAATCTTTTAGGCGTTGGGGAGTAGTGTGGGAATTCGGACAGCCTTGTGCCAGGTTCATACTTCATAGCGATCGGCCATCGCATCAATCGTACGGCGCCTCTACCACAATCGTGCGTCTGGTCCGTACTATGGTTGGGCGGATTTGCCTACGACTGTCTGCGATTACACACCTGATGACGCAATTGTGTCCAGCATTGCAGTGGTTTAGTATTTTATTTATAGGGATGTAGCTATAGATTTCTTTGCAATTCTGTGTTTTATAAGCAGTATATAAAGATTATTTTGTCCTTTTTCATATCTGAAGATGTTTGCATCCATACAAATAAGTTTTGTAATTAATGGTGCAGACAAGGTAGGTGGTACATCAGGTTTATTTATTGCTTTTGTATTTTAAAAGCCTTAAATAAGTATACTTTAAAATAATAGTTAAATTAAAAAAGAACTACCACTGGCTCTGTAACTCCATCGAATATAGCAGAAGTTAGCTGCTTTAGAAAGTAAATGTGCTGTGAAAACGTCGCTTTTTTTAATGTTTTGGAACTGCATCAGAAAGAAAATTACGTCCAATCCCTCTCGTATTCAAAATCCAGTAATGGCGACCTTAACTTCAGAAACATGGGATGAGTTTTATTGGCCATTGCGTCTTCTATTCACTCAAAGAAAAGGTATAGGTTAAATGGCATCAAATGAATGCTATTGTGCTACGGGCTTAAAATTTCAATCGTGAATGACCTTCCGATGACCTTGTGGCCAACGCGACCCAAGCGGTTACATGTCACTATGAAATGCAAACCAGGCCTTAGTGGATCAGCCATGTTGACTTGCATTAACTCCGCCCAGCTCAGCTGTTATCCCAAAATGGGCAGAATAAAGAGAAGTGACAGTTTTATCGAGTCCGCCCACCTGTCAATCAAAGACACACTTTACTAACGCACTCATTTAAACTAAGATTGAAAAAAATCCAATTTAAAAAGTTGTGTCTGCCCACAAATGCGATGGAACAATAATTAAAACGTTTTGATAGCAGGCTGGACGACCTTTAAATGTATGTTTAACCCCTTCATTTTCATAACGGAGCGTTCATGTGTGTTGATCATTCTCAATGTAGCATTTAATCCTGGACTGTACTTGATTAAGTGAAGACGCGAGTGCAAGCAGGTTGGAATGTGTGGAGAAAAGAAGAGTTTCAGCTCAAAAGTGTAGAAAAGTGTGGTGAGAGCAGCCATGTTGTTGGGCCCAGAGGCACTGAGGAAAAGACAGGAAGCAGAGCTGGAGGTAGCAGTGATGAAGATGCTGAGGTTCTCTTTGGGAGGGAAATCAGAGGGACGGCTCATGTTAGAGGTTTTGGAGATAATGCCAGACTGAGATGGTTGGGACATGTCCAGAGGAGAGACGGCGAATCTATCGGTAGAAGGATGCTGAGTGTAGAGCTGCTAGAGGTCCAGAGGAAGACCAAGGAGGAGGTTTCTGGATACAGGAGAGGATGCAGAGGACAGATGGAGGAAGCTGATTCACTGTGGCGACCCCTGCAGGTAAAAGCTGAAGAAGATAACTCACCTGTGGATTTGAACTCCCGACGTCCCAGTCTCAGGGTGATCACTGTACCACAGGGCCATTGAGTATGCACGTTAAAAAATAAAGCTAAAGTTTCAGGGTCTCCCACCCCATTCAAGAACAATGTTCCGTGTAATCTGTAGGTGAATATGAACAGAAGGATGGTAACACGTGATGCTAAATCCAAGTGCAGACATGAAACAACACTTTGAAATCAGACGATGTTGGTTTCTCTAAATTGCGGTGAGGGAGAACTGACTGTTGTGTAATAACTAGAGGCTAACTGGTAAACTGGTTTAACTGTATTTATTTGCATTTGCAAATTTGCAGCAAACAGGAAGTTCAAGTCTCGCCTCTTAATAACCATTTTTCTGCTTTCATGCAACAACCTTTATGGAGCTAAGAGGGTTCATCCATTTTTTTCTCCAAATGAAAACCTCAGACGGGGATTTTATTTGGCAGTGTCTGACGAACACGTTTAGTCTCTTTGTGATGCAATCAGCCCCGAAAATTTGGATGCATTTATTGACAAACCACAACAAGCCCAAGTATGTTTTCTCCACACAGTCTGCCTCACGTACTAATGCGCCAAAGTTACAGCTGCAGGACCCAGGGATCCACAATCTGTCTGGGAGCTCTTGAAATGGCTGAACAAATGCATGCTGTGTTTCCACTGCAGATTCGGAGGGAAAGATTTCCAGCCCAAGAGGCTCCCAGTTGGTCCACATGACCCTAATGATGCACAGCTGGGTGGTGCCGTCTCAGATGTTTGCCCAGAAACTTCTTGCTCTATATCCTTCCCTGCTGCTCAGCATGGCACCCGGGCTCCGCTGCTGAACTGCCTCCAGTCACATGTTCCTGTTGATTAATCAGATCAGGAAACAGGCATGGCTTTGTTTTGGCCTCCTGCAAAGCAGATTTGTAGGTTATACCCTTGCTCACAACCAACAGGTTGTTTCCATCCTTGACTCTTTACCTCACTTACAAGGATTGTCCCTCCGACAAAAGGGGAAGCAGGCGGGCGCAGATCTGCCACCTTGTCAGGTGAGTAAGGTCACCGGGCGCGGCGCGGACAGACGGAGCACCACCGGACAGGTGTCCTGCTCTGCCCGCGAGTAGTAAACATGTTTTGTCTTCTGCTTCGGGGCAAGGCAGTGGATTAGCCAGTTCCCAGCCGTGTTTGAGGTGGACCCCCTCCTGGAGCAGACCATGGGGGACCTGTGGGCTCTGGTGCAGTTGGACAGAGAGAAGATCCACTCGCATTTCATCGACACCTCCTGCTCGTGAGTCATGTTGTCAGTTGAGTCGCCCCCATGCAGCGACGGAGCAGCCGTTGGCTCGCGTGGAGACAACTTCAACAAGTTTTCCCCTAAACAGAACATTTGTCTATTTTTGTCCCGTTTCTCTGATCGGGTTTCCCAGAAACCCTCGCGTGAACATCTCCCAGGCCCCCTCGCCATGTGTGAAGAAGAGGAAGGTGTCTCTGATCTTCGACCACATGGAGCCAGACGAGATGGCGGAACATCTCAGTTACCTGGAATTTAAGAACTTCTGTAACGTTTCAGTAAGTTTCACAAAGGCTGTGTCCGAATTCCCCCCCTAATCCCTCACTACTAAAACACTATTTAGAGCGGGAGAAGCTAGTGCGCTGGATTTTTGATTATTTATAAATCTTCTGATCATGAAAACTTGCAAAATAAATGAATGAAAACACAATGCATTGTGGTCTATATTCGCCAATCCAGTGACCTTTGATGGACACTAGTTTTTCGCAGAGACTTCTGGGACATTTCCAGGGCACTCGATTATGGAAATGTCCATTTGGACATCTCTGAAAAATGGCAAACTCACTGGAAAGTGCACCATGTAGTGAGAAGTGAAGGAATTCAGACACAACCTTAGTTTGACTTTACCTAATGAGGCATCACCAGGTTTCTGTTTGTCGCCCAAATGTTTTATTGGTTGGTTCCTGAAATATGGACCATAAACGTAAGCAAGCTAATTCTGCGAATTCCCATAACCAGAACAGGGAGCTTTTTATGAATAATATGACTATGATTAGTTTGAAGAAATCATTACCAGATTTAGTAAACTACAAAACCCAAAACATGTTAAGCTATTAAACTACCAATTTTTTTTTTTTTTAAAGGAAGCCTTCAACTTCTAGGGACTTTAGTGCAGGGGTGGGCATACTGTTTGACTCAAGGAGCAAATGCAAATCCGCCTAATAACATGGAATCTGGGCCAAAACACACTAAAACTTTGACTCAAATCTTCTAAAACAGAACATTTTGGAGTATTTTTTTCAAGATGTGTGGCTTTTGTTTTTATTTTAGCGCCGGTTGCGCCGATGGGTTGATGTCCCTCTGGCCAAAACGCAAATTTAGAGAAATGCTGCGTTCGTGCGGTGCTGGAATAATCGGAAAATGCCCGTCCAGTTTGGAAAAAAACACACACGAACGTCTGAAAAATGGGAAATTTTCCACATGAACTCTCTCCTGCTAAAATGTTAGTTTATTTGTAGAGCACCAGAATTACTTGGAAAATAAACCAATAGCAACAAATATCAATATATTTATCCCAGTTAAACCAATAAATGGTTGAACGGGCTGCCCCCGCCCCTGTGTCTCAGCTTGGGGGTCGCTCGTCGTCACGGCTCTTGGGGAAGTTAATGATAAAAAAAAAAAGTATAAAAAAGTATAATAAGGTAATGAGGAATGCAAAAGAGTTCAAAGCGTTAAGGCAGCTGAGTTCAGTCTTTACCATAAACATGGGGACACACATGTGCTGTCCGTCCAGCTGAGTCCCTTCAGAGTTTACTGTCAACATTATTGTCAAACTGGTTTTTATCTGTGAGTCTGTGTAAGAGATTCACAACAAATGCACAAGGAATGTTCCACCTTTTCGTCTAAAATCAACTGTTAGTTATATTTACAGAATGCTCAGATATTTTCAAAAGTTTCAGAGTGAACGCAAGGCCTGCGATGGAGCAGCGTGTCACGTCCTCGAGGCAGCGGAAACTCTTCGGTGTTCTGTGAAAATAGATGAAAAGACAAGAAAAGAGTGGATGGACGGGGTTTGTACGGTGGCCCTGAAGTTCAGATCCCAGCAATAGATCACTCGACGCAAAAACACTATAAAGATCAAAACAACAATTAAAACACATTTTTAAAAAACAGCGATGTATTTTAGAAAACGAAACATAATTCCACAGCATAAAATCATGAAACATTTTGGAAAAGAAAAGTAATTTCCAAAAAAACAAAACGAAATGTTAAAAAATGCAATGACAAACCGAAAAAAGGAAGATCGCTGATTGGATGATGACGTTTTTCCACCATTTTAACCACAAAGCGATGCTGGACGTCATCATCCAATCAGCGATCTTCCTTTATTCGGTTTGTCATTGCATTTTTTAACATTTCGTTTTGTTTTTTTGGAAATTACTTTTCTTTTCCGAAATGTTTTTTTCAAATTTGTTTTTCAAGTTTTGGTTTCTGAATTTATGTATTTTTCTAAATTGTAACGTTGTTTTTTTTTTTCTTTTCTTGATGATCGGGATCTTCAGGGCCACCGTAGATTTGCTTTTATAAGCCGTTTTATAAGGTTCAACTCTTAGGACCGTCGAAAACGAAAAAGTTTTTTTTTTCAACACAATTAAAAACTAGCTATTAAAATCCATGAAAGTCCAGCCTTACAGGTTTCACATCTGCTCAGTGGGAGCTAGCGTTTCCTGTTAGCTCACCTCTTAAAAAAAAGGGCTTCCTGTGGCATCGACACGAATGTTTCTTATGGTTTATTTACCTTAATGTTTACGTGGAATCTGCAGCTGGATCGACATGTTTAAAGAAAATAATCTCCGTGTTGATTTCAACAATGAGCAAAATCTGTTTTGCTTTTACATTTTTGGGTGTGAATTTTAATTTTTCATAACCCTAAACCAATTTTTCACGAGTTGATAAGGTTTTTTTTTTTTTACTCTGTGGATTGTGACATTTTTATTGTGAAAGATGTTTTGCTTTGTTTTAAGTGGTTAAAGAGCTGTGAAAATTAACCTGGCTCTCTTATACATCCCAAAAGAGTCTCCAATTTGACTCCAATTTGTCACTTCTTTATAACGGAAAACTGTTTAAGACAATTTAGCCTCCTATGAAAGAAAAGCCTTACTTGTACGGGTACTGCAGGTTTTTGGATGGTCTGGAGGGGAGCGGCTCACGTTAAGGGGAGTTCCCTCGAGGCTCGTACGGAACGTACCATTGTCGTGTAGTGATAGGTGGATCGTGAAGTATACATACGGCAAATGGAAGTCAAACACACTTTTGGGTGCGTGTGATGCTGTCGTACGGTGTCCTTACGCCACATTTTCGTCTTTAGTAAGGTGTGAGCGCTGACAGCCTAAAGGTTGCACGCACGGGGTGTGCACACAAACTGCACTCTGATTATCTGATTTCCTCATTTCTAACAGTCAGGAGTGTGCACGTATTTCACATGAACGACACTACCTGGCTCCTCGAGCGTGGGGAGGGATTTTGGGGGAGTTAAAAGAACTAAAAAAAGTAAAACACACCTGCTGACCTTTACTTACCTGCGCCATTACTGTGGAAAAAAAACCTGCATGACCCTCTCCTGGTACACTGAGCGGTCTATGGCCTTGACCTTTCGTGAAGACCACCCGCGTGTCCCGTACAGGTTGGACCATTTGTCACCCACAGACGGTCCGTGTCCACCTGTAAGGACAGTTTAGGCTTTAAATGTGACGGACTGGAGACAAAACTGGTGACTTGATAATGAATGTTAACAACCTCTCAAATTTCCTGCAACAATGACCCAAGAACAGCCCAACCAACCGACTGGCTGCTCTCTGCCGAGACATAAAGGTAGTGTCCAGCACCTGATGTCCACTGTGAGGCGATGCAGGTCATCAGAGACGGTTCTAAATTCAGGCAGAATTTTCCCCCACATTTCTTGTTCTGGCAGTCTTTTTGCACGAGGGACCTGCTGCTAAATCTGGTGGTACCTGTACGATGACAATGCAGCTATTCTGGTTCTGTTTCTGATTTGTTTTTAAGTTTTCTCACAGCTTTTTAGTGGAACAATCCCAAAAAAATACATTTAATGATGAAAAACTTCCATTCCCTCCTTATTTATACGGTACTAGTAAATGGTTTTGGTCACTAACGCGTTTGTGAATAACGACGGGGTCATTTCTGTGTTGTGTTTTGATCTTTTGTTTTATTTTCCAATTGGACATCTCTTTTGTGTGTGTGTGTTTTTTTTTTTCTCCAGTTCATGGACTACCGCAGCTACGTGGTGCGAGGTTCGGTCAGAGACAACCCCGCCCTGGAGCGGTCGGTCATGATGTGCAACGGCGTCTCCCAGTGGGTCCAGCTGATGATCCTCAGCAGACACACGGCCCAGCAGAGAGCCCAGGTCTTCACCAAGTTCATCCATGTGGCCCAGGTAAACCCTCTGCTGGTGCAGAGCCGCCCCCGGCGGCAGCCCGGGAACTCTGACTGTACTGCCGAGCACATGATTTCATGTGCTCCCGTCCTCGCCCTGCAGTTATTTACTTTGCCTTTTCCTCTGCAGAAACTGAGATCTCTGCAAAACTTTAACACTCTAATGGCCGTAACTGGAGGCCTCTGTCACAGTTCAATCTCTCGCCTCAAAGACACGTCTAACCTGCTGCCCCCCGACGTCACTAAGGTATTTGAAATATTACACACAACCTTGAGTTGGTGCTGAACACTCCTGGGGTTTGAAAATGTTGGATTTGCCTCCTATTTCTGTCTTTAGCATCTTAACAGTTCGCAGAACTAATGAGGTATTTGATGAAAAACTAGAGCAACCTTTCACAATGTTAACCTAAGATTATTATGTTTTTGTCTTTTATTTTGCCATTCCTTTATGAGAAACATTCATACAGAAAGTGCATCTTAACTAAATCCATTTCAAAGCACAAAGTTCAATACAATACATTCAACTTCTGATGCTCTGAATGTCGCTCTCAAAGCTGAGCTCATGTTTTATCTTGTGCTTTTAAAGGTGAAGCAATTTGCTGTAAATCACAAAAAGCCTCCTTTGCATTTTTACTCAAAAGAAATGTGAGGAAGTCGTGTCAAATAGCTGTAGTTGCACAGCTTCTGTCAGGAGAGGGCAGTATAAACCGGATTATGTGCCTAAAAGACCCATCCCCACATGTTTTTGGCGTCTTTAACATGTTCTAGTGGTATTTTATTTGATCATATTTATGAAAATTATTATATAATTTCTGACTATTTCTTTATTTGAATCATTGAGATGAAAAAAGATTGTATTAATTACGTAGAAGCTGCTTTGCTGAGCCACCAGCTCCCTGCTTTGCTCCATTCTGATCACGCGCTTGCAGACAAATAGATCCATGAACGTCTTTGTTCTCCTCGTCTGAGCTGGAATCTGGATCTAAACTTTACGGCTGGATTTCTCCGACATTGCTCGCCATTTTTGTTGCACCGCTAATGTTAGGTTGGGGGTTTGAGGCTAGAGGCAGAGTGATGTCAACGTTGATCCATTAAAGCCCCTGTTCGTGATAAACACAAACCAAACATGACAAAGGTCTCTCGTTTTTTTGCTTATATAAACTGAATGATTTTGCCAAAACGTCCTCAGAGGGTCAGATTGTTTCAAATGAGGCTTTCTAACAGGAAATATCTAATTGTTGTACCTTATTTCAAAAGTCTGTCTTTTCCAGCAAATTTTAAGGTATATTTTTTCATCATAATGTACAGTTTTTCCCTTAAATGTGTTATATTTTATTTTTAAATGCTTTATATTTGGAAATAATCTGAATAATCTGCCCTGTTCATATTTTACTGACCTGCTCCCCTCTACCGGCTGAAACGGTCACATTTTTGATTCCAGTCAAGACTGGAAAGTTTGAGACTATTTTCAGAAATTAATACATTTTACTCTGAATCTGTAAACCAGAGAAGCTGATCACAAACAGGGCTCAGTTTCTGCAGATTAACGCCTGAAAATAACCCACACAAAGCCTTCGGGGCCATTTAAGGAGACGCGTCAAAGCTGGAACCTGTTTAGAGATGGACTTTACAACCAACCCAATAATATAGATGATTAGAATGCATGCCTATGGGACTGTGCAGAACTCGTATGGGTAGTTGCAGGTTGTAAACCGCCTGCTGACGGCTTTTTTACCTGCTACTGTGTGCTTTTTCTAAAAAACAGGCTTCAGTTCAGGAAAACACTGAAACTGGTGGCTCGCAGGTTCCGTGAGAAATGGAGATGAAAGCTCAGATGAACAGGAAGTCCTCGACTTCTCCTCTCCTCTGTTGATCTCCCTGCAGGCTCTGAGTGAGATGACAGAGTTGCTCTCCTCGCGCAGCAACTACAGCAACTACCGCCGGGTTTACAACGACTGCAAAGGCTTCAAGGTCCCCATCCTGGGCGTCCACTTGAAAGACCTGATCTCGCTCAATGAGGCCATGCCGGACTACATCGAGGAGGAGAAGATCAACCTGAGCAAGCTGCAGCACCTGTACAGCAACATCAACGACCTGCTGGCCATCCACAGTTGCAAGCCGCCGTTCGAGGCCAACAAAGACCTTCTGCATCTGCTCACGGTACAAAAAACCTTTGCTTTCAGGATCTCTGGAGCTACAGAGCGTCCTGACTCGTGTTCTCGCGTTCCTACAGCTCTCTCTAGATTTGTACTACACCGAGGATGAGATCTATGAGCTCTCATACACCAAGGAACCCAAGAACCCCAAGATTCAGGTGAGAAGGTCGACCGGTGCGCTCTTGGCTGGCTTTGTTTTGTTCTCTGTGGGTGTAACATCATCGAAACAGACGCTCCAGCTCTCTGCTGGAGCACATCAAAGCGCCGTACGTTGGGGAGGTGTGTCATGTGGTGGGTGTGTTCTTTCCTCTGGGCCTCATGGCTGCTTGTGTTGATCCAGCCTGCAGCTCCAGTCAAAGCCCCAGTGGTGGCAGAGTGGGGGTCAGGGGTCACCCCGAGGCTGGACCCCGACACCATCTCCAAACACGTCAAGCAGATGGTCGATGTGAGTTTGCGACGCCTGAAGCCGCAGCCGCCGCCTTTTACTTTCACTTCCTCATTGTTGGGCCAAAATAAAGCAGAACTGTGGTCTCTGATGGAGCTCCTGTCGCTCTGCTGCCCCCTGCAGTCCATCATGAAAAACTACGACCCCCACCAGGAGGGCTACATTTCACTGGAGGAGTTTGAAAAGATCGCCTCCAACTTCCCCTTCTCCTTCTGCACTCAAGAAACTGACAGGTGAGGGAGGCCTCAGGAAACGCCCGACCTTCACCGTCACCTTCCCGCCTTTTGCTCCAGCACGTGTTCTTCTGCGCAGGGAGGGGCAGATCAGCCGCGAGGAAATCACCTCTTACTTCATGAGGGGAATGTCGGTGTGTGCCAAGCTGGGCTACAACTTCAACGACGCCCACAACTTCCACGAAATCACCTACAAGCGGCCAACCTTCTGCGACACCTGCGGCGGCTTTGTGAGTCCGCCTCATTCGGTGAAAGAGTCGACACCTCCTCCAAGCCTAAACCTGACCTCTGACCTTTTCCTTCTTCCAGCTCTGGGGTGTCATTAAACAAGGATACCACTGTAAAGGTGAGGAAACAGAGGACACGTGATTAACCTTTGACGGGAAGGCCCAGAGAATCTGTTGCGAAAAGACGTTCATTTGCGTGAGGTCGCGTTTTCCTGCGTGTTCTGACCTTTTTCCTGCATTCTGAAGCTTCACAATTATTAGGAGAAAAGGGACCAAACTAAAAAAAAAACAAAGACATGAAGAAGTGCAGAGAGAGACAGATGTATGAAGACGAAATGAAGAAGAAAGTTGAAGCAGAAAAATCCAACTTTCTAAGTCAGAGCGCTTCAAAATGTTTACATTTAGTCTAAGAAAAAAGGCTCCATTAGACCAATGAAAGTCCGTAAAATAGTTTTTCAACTTGAACACTAAACTGACTTAAGCCTTAGTCAGGTGCTGCAGGTTTTTAGGTTGTTTGGGTCTGTGGGGGTCGTGGAGGAGCGGCTGCATCTTAAGTGTGTCTAACAGGTCCCTTGAGGCTCGTACGGCCACGGCAAAGGACGCCATAAAAGTGGAACGTACCATTATGTGAGTGTGAGTGTCATGAAGTGTTGGTAAGGCTGATGGACGTTACATACGTGACATACGGCTACTGCTGTGTGCTTATGCAACATATTGTCAGTAAAGGCCGTGTCACACAGCTACTACCTACATTTTCTGCATTTTCCACGTATGACATTTTGGTCTTTCGTGGTCCATGCATGCTACACGTCATTCACAAATGTTTCTTGCGTTTGTCGATTTGCGCAGATGTCCGTCGAGGGTTTCGGCTGACGGGTTTTTATGTGAATTCGGCTTTTTAGCTGTTCATAATTTTTTAGTGGGTTGAGAATTACACGCTTATTTCACGTAGTTTAAATGCAATTTTTACGTAAATCTTACGCAATTTTGCGTAATTTTTGGGAGATGTGTATGCAAATTTGTGTCTTTCCACGGCAGTTCCACGGATGTCCAACTGACTATACATGCGTGTACCACTGATACATAACTTCATCACGTATACGCTGCACATATCACATTCGAGTGACGTAATTGACACAAAAAACACGATTGAATTGCAAATAAACAGCGCAACAATCACACACGGTTCATGTTCCAAGTAGATTGATGTGTTCTTTGCGTGGTTTATCGACTTCTGTGGTTTTAGCGTGGTTCATTTGTGATGCATCTGTGAAAATCTCCCGTAAACTTCCAGTCAGATTCGCGTATGACCAATTTCAATCCATGCGATATGCGCAGAATTTGCGCAGTGGCTGTGCGACACGGCCTTAAGGTGCGAGTACTGGCCCTTTTCTAACCGCACACAATTGCTGGAAGCCCGTAATACATTAAGGTTGTGTCTGAATTCCCTCTCTAACCCCTAACTACCATAAAACTATATAGTGCTACTATGTAGTGCCCTGAATTTTAAAAGCAATTCAAACACCATGATCACCACTTTATTTATTTATTTTTTTGGTTGATATGACGTCATCGAATTCACAAAGTCAAAATCTAGTTGAAATGAGATTTTCTTAAGACAATTATTTATGAGTCCACTGTGTTCTGAAGACAAAAACGTTGATGGTTTATTAAAATAATACATTTTTTGGGCAAAATTTGTTCCAACGAATTGCATTGTGGTCTAGATTCACAGATCTAGTGAGCATCGAGCTACACTAGGGCACTTCTAGTTCAGTTGATTTTGGAATTGTAGATTCGGACAGCACTACAAAATGGCTAACGCGCTACATAGTGCACTATGTAGAAGCTGGGGGGGAATTCGGACACAGCCAAAGAGTTGACCACACAAATTGGATCTAATTTCCTCAATTCCACTCCGTATGCAGTCCGCAGGATTTGGGGGGGGTTGAAAAAAAACCAAACATCTGTACAACCCGTCTGCGTCTCACCTAATTCCCCCTTACTTAACCCTACTGTGTTGTATATGTGTTCACTACGACCTGCAGCATTCGTGTAGAAAAAGCATTTTCTCTGCACGGGTCGACTTAACGATCTAAGATCTCGACAATTTACGCGAGTCAGATTTGCGTCGACCATTTTTAGCCTCAATCAAAAAAATTGATGTTGATCCCGTTTTAGTCACTTAGAAGTATTTAGTTCCACTTTATGAGATGAAGTTCTGGACCATGCCTGGATGACTGGACCACTGCCAAACTGTAATTCCTTTGTTTTGTTTACTTGTTTACCAACAATTTCCTGCTCCAGTTTTGAGCTGGGCTGACAGGCCAATGGTTTCACATGTCACTTGGAGAAGAATGCAGAGTTTACTGTCGAACCGGAAAACCGTTATGTACCTTATCGCACAATATCAGCCTCTAAAAGTTGAAATGCGTTACATGAGTACTTTTAGTTACTTTCTTTAGAATATCCTTTGAATTACAACGTGAGCTCTGAAAGAATAGAAGATCTCATAGTGTTAATCACTGATACCAGAGCTGATGTGCTGTAACATGACAACTCAGAAGAGAAACCTTCAACTCTGTCAGCAAATTAAATAAATATGTCGACTTTTTACTTTGAATGAGAACCAGAGGAACTAAATAAAGCTAAAAAAGTTATTCAAAATAAAAGCAGGTTAAAAGCATTCAATGGGACAGAAAAAACAGGAAAAAACAATTTTTTAATGAACTTCATTCAAATGTTTGTTTCTTTGAAGAGAAACGAGAAATCAACTCAGTAATTTAAGTCTGTGTAATTAAAGTAAAACCTAAGTTGACCAAACACAAGCAGCAAAAAAACATTTAGTGCCATCCATCCATCGTCCTCCGCTTTTCCGGAACCGGGGCGTGGGGGCAGCAGTCTAAGCAAAGATGCCCAGACTTCCTTCTCCCAGGCCACTTCCTCCAGCTCCTCTGGGGGGACCCCGAGGCGTTCCCAGGCCAGCCGAGTGAGGTAGTCTGTCCACCGTGTCCTGGGTCTTCCCCGGGGCCTCCGCCCAGTGGGACATGCACGGAATACCTCCCCAGGGAGGCGTCCAGGAGGGCTCCGGACTATCTCATGCTCCAGTCTTCCCTCACTTGTGAACAAGACCCCAATATATTTAAACTCCTCCTCCTGGAGTGGGGACACCCCACCCACAGAGAGAGGGCAAACTACCCTTTTCTGGTCATGAACCAATGTCCCCAACCTCCCTCGGTACCTGTTTGAAGTTCTCCCAGATGTGGGAGTTATAGACTTCCCTGAGGGAGGGCTCAGCCAGATGTTCCTAGCAGACCATCACAGTGCGTTTGGGTCTCCCTGGTCTCTCCGGCCTCCTTCCCCACCAGCAAATCCAGCTCACCACCAGGTAGTGATCGGTGGACAGCTCTGCCCCTCTCTTTACCCAAGTGTCCAAGACACAAGGCCGAAGGTCGCCTGATACAACTACAAAGTCGATCATTGACTTCCTGCCTAGGGTCTCCTGATGCCACCTGAATTGATGGACACCCTTGTGCTCCTACATGGTGTTCGTTATGGACAAACTATGACGAGCACAGAAGTCCAGTAACAAAACACCACTCTGGTTCAGATCGGGAAGACCGTTCCTACCAATCACACCCCTCCAGGTCACACTGTCATTGCCCACATGGGCATTGAAGCCCTTCAGGAGGACAATGGAGTCCCCTGTTGGGGCACTTTCCAGTACCCCTTTGAGAGACACCAAGAAGGCCAGGTACTCTAAACTGCTGTTCGGCCTGTAAGCCAAAACCACAGTCAGAGACCTGTCCCCCACCCGAAGGCGGAGGGACATGACCCTCTCGTCCACTTGGGGGAACTCCAACACTTGGCGGCTAAAATGGGGGCTCACGGGTAAGCCCACACTAGCCCGCCGCCTCTCACCATGAGCAACTCCAGAGTGGTAGAAATTGCAACCCCTCTCTAAGGACTGAGTTTCAGAGCCCAGGCTATGTGTGGAGGTGAGCCCGACTATATCTAGACGGTATCTCTCAACCTCTGAACATTCACATGCATTTCCGCCATTTTTCAAACCATAAAACAGTGGTTCTGACGGTCCAGGAGGTGTTCACACGTGACCAGAATGTCAAGATGAAGCCAGATTTAGTGCAGTTGTGATAAAATGAGACTGCACTACAAATAAACCAGGTTTTACAAAGCACTTTTGAGTCATTCTATCTTGAAAACATCCAATTTTAAGCAACATCTGTGATGAAAGAAGTTCATGTGACTCTACATCATATATTTAAGCAGAAGTCATATTTCCGGGTGGTTAGCGGGACACCAAAAAAAAAAATCAGATTCATCTGGAGAAAGTTTGTTGACATTTGTTATTTTAGTCTTATTTTAGGATGATTTTCAGACTGTTGTTAACATAGGACATATCTGGGAGGTGTGGGTAAAAATACAACTTAACCCTTGTGCTACCTTAGATGACCCCACCCTTACATTGACATGTTCTCCCTACCATGACAAAGGTGGATAAAGGTGGAGAGGATTTCATGTAATCCATGGACACCAGTGAAGATCACAAATCATTGAAGAAAAAAGGTTCAGAGCACTGTCTAGTGGGTCTAGATGACCCAACTCCCAATGGTAAAGTGCCTAAGATAGCACATGGGTTACAGAGAACAAAACTCGCTTTTTTGACCGAACATGCTTATTTTAAGAGATAATATTTCCAAGAAGCAGACCTAAATAGGGATGTTTAGAGCTAAAATCAATATTATTTTGGCTTTAAAGGGTCAATTATTGTGGAAATCTTACTGAGACAAATTCTTCTATTTCTATTGGCAGATTATTTCACTTATAACCAAAGAAAAAACAAAAAAATCTTGTTTTCTGTTTTAATTTGTTTTGACCTTTTGTCAAGTGTAGTTTGTAGCTGTGCTTGCCTTTTGATGTGTTTCCAAAGCGTTCCCAGACGTCTTTTATTTACATCATCAATACGATTTTTTCCCGTCTGCTCCTGATTCACAGAAATGCCATTTTAATCCTAATTCTCCTCATAAATATCAATCAATATCCATCATCAGAAAAATGCCACAGAAACATGTTAAAAGCCCTAAAAGGTTTTGGGGTTGGTCTTCGGCGACCTCGCCAACTGTCGGTTCTGTTGTTGCTCGGCGTTGTGCATCAACACGTGCGCTGCAGCGGAAGAGCGACTGCAGACTTCTCAGAAGTCATGTTCTCCAGCTTCTCATAAAAAAACCAAATGTCCTGACCTGAAAGACGTTTGCTCTCAAGAACAAAGCAAGACGTTTGTTCTGCTGCTTTTTCACTGAATGTGTTTATTTCTCGCTGAAAAACATCTTTTTAAATGAATTATAAACCCTCAAATAAAAAAGAAGAAGACTTTTTCAACTAGTGAATCAAAGAGGGTAAAACTGTGTGAAACAATAAAGTTGAAGCGCATCAGTAAAGCCTTGGAACCGGCATGTCTGAGCATTTCCTCCCTTGTTGCCCCAGACTGTGGCATCAACTGTCACAAACACTGCAGAGACCTGGTGAGGATGGAGTGCCTGAAGAAACACAAAAACACCAGCGGCTCCTGTCCCTGCACCCCTGCCCCTGACTCCAAGGCAAAGGGCAACAGCTGGAGTGAGTATTTCATCCCATCCCAAACACAACGGTGCCGAGATGCGACCTCACCGGGCCTCTCACCTTTCCTGTCAGGCTCCGAGGACGAGACCTTCGTTTTCCCCCAAAGCAACGAGACTGAAAACAGCAGCAGGGGGAACAACACAGATGACTCGATGCTGTCGGACCGCTCCACTCAGACGGAACCAGGGGTCTGGACGCCCGAGAGGGACAAACGGGGAGAGCGCCTCAACTTTGTTGTCCATGCATCTCCAGAAAGAAGGGTGAGAAGGAACCCGAAACAGACCAGGCTGAGGACTCTTTCAAAACATTTTCCCAAAAGTACGTTTGATTCGAAGTCTTCAACAAAAAGCGTCCTGATTTCAAGAGAGGAAGCGCAAACTAAAAACAGACCAAAAATCTGCTTTTCTTTTTTATTTAAAGGCTGGTTGATTGTTACCCCCCCCCCCACCCCCCCTGTTTAGTGTCCCAAAGAGGACGCAACACAAAAATGAGGCGCCATCTCCTCTCCAGTCTCAAAAGCCAGCACACTTAAAGCAGGTTAAGAGAATTTATTTTGATTGGACTATAAGAGTATTTACTTCAGAGTGGACCCAGCCCAAAATAACAACTCTAAACTCCATATAGCTGGTTTTGGGAGAGGTGGGAGATGTCAAACGAGCCTCCCTGGGTCTTCTTCCTGGTACCTTTTATAGCAGGTGTGACTCCAGGCGGGACTTCCTCCTGGACACTGATATTTGCAAGGAGAACCACAAAAAGAAAAACGTCCTGGGACATAACATTGATGATCAGGTTTACGGGCGGATATGTAAAAGTTTACTGCAGCGTAAAGCTGCGGTCACATGCACCCGAGCGGGGGGGGTTGACCCGTACAGGCGCTGCAGGTCTTCAGGTTGCCTCCGCACCCGTGGAGGATCGTAGAGAGGAGAGACTGCATCTTAAGAGGAGCGCGGGCGCGTCTCAAGCTAGGCGTTCAAGCAGCCACTTCCGATGAAAAGCTGAAACGAGCAAGAGCCATTGAATTTGGGTTTGAAGTTAAACCAGTTGAACTTTGACCAATCAGGGTCTCAGATTTGGTAGCGACCAGATTTGGTAGTATTAAATAGTAAAGTCTCCTCCGAGATCAACATTTGAACAGTTGGCACCTCCATGATTCAAAAGGGAGTTCATCCGTACCAAGTTCCTGATTGGTCAAAGTTCAAGGTGTATGCAGGTTTCTGCTGGGGTACGGACGTTTTCCTGATTCATCAGATTTTTGAAACCTTTGAATTTTCAAACAGCAAAATTTGATGCCCCGAAATACTATTTTCTATTAAAAAATTCAGAAACTAATGGAACAGAAAAAAACCTTTCTGTTCCAAAAAGAAGAAAAGAAAAAGAAGCCCACCAAAGCATGACGGCACAGACAGCACGATAAGAATCAAGGCCTCCAATCTAAAAGAGGAAAAAATGAATCAAATGGGAAATAGGCTGACAAATTAGTCTTCATTTTTAAAAAGGTCGTAAATTTCACTTGAAGAAACTTATAGGAACCTGATTTAACTTTCAGCGCTCGTTAAATGGCCGCCGCTTTGATTTGATTTATTGATTGATTTCAAGCATCCTAGTCAAAGCAATAAAGAATGTACACAGATTTATCAAACTCATTACAGAAATGATGCATAGATTTTAAAAAACGGAAAATAAAACAAAATAAAAGACACTTAAATCACATTTGCTTAATTAAATGAATTGATCATTAAGTAAAGTCAAGTACAGCTTGATTTATTGCTTGAAAAGGAGCAGAAGGAAGTGATCTTATATAATCCCACCTCTACTGTTTTGTATGTAGAGCCCGAAATCAGTCGTAAAAATGTGTGTAGCTACCCGTGAATGCAAAAGTTGTGTACAGGAAAGCCTGAAACGTGCACTCACGCGTGTTTACATAGACTTTTCATTGGAAGGGGTCGCCTGAAGGTGCGTTGGCGATAGCAGTGTGAACGCAGCTCCACAGTCAGGTTACGCGCAGACGGTCATGGCGTAAACGCCGCTAACAGGCTCCTCGCACAGTCCGCTAGATTTAGTGGGGTTGTGAAATGATAAAAATCATAGGACACACCTGCGTCTCACCTACTTCACCTTTACCTACCCATACGTCTGTTTGATACCACCTGTCTCCCGTGGAAAAGCGTGCATGGACCTTTTTTAATTTACGGGCTCACTGAACGGCCTATGACCTTGATATTTTATGAAGGTCACCCCCAAGGCCCATTTGGTTTTGGCCGTCATTCACCCATAGACCGCCCGGTTCCACCCATGAGGACAGTCGTGACTAAAGGCCCGTACACACCGGGACGAATGTTCGCCAGGCCTTATTCGCCAGGCGTTATTCGCCACGTTTTTTGTGTTCACACCCAGGCGTTTTTCGCTGACGATGAGTGGAGTGAACATGCAATTTCATTCCCTGACATTAGATGGCGCTTAATGTAAACAGAAATACTCCTGTACACAAGGTGGCGCTGCGCAACTTTACGCTTCTTAAAGTCGCTTTTCACTCAGAAGAAGAGAGCAAGTATTTACGGGATTGTCAGAATCAAACAAAGAAAACATGAAAACACTTGGCATATATCTTCTTCGCTGGTATGTGTGCTCAGCAAGGCAGTTTTGTGTTTGAGCGCCCCCAAGTTGTGTTTTACTGTAACTTCAGAAGCTCCAGACACGTGTGCAAAAGCGCCATTCTCATTGGTCGTATAGTTTTCGATGCAGCGCGTCAAACCAAAAAAACGAACCCGAGGCGTTTTTTAAAAAGTGACGCTTTGACGCGTGGCGTTTTTTCGCGTCGGTGTGCACACTCACATTGGTGCCCTTTGTTTAGTCACGAGGCGTTAAACGTCGGCAAATATCGTCCCGTGTGAACAGGCCTTTAGGCCTAAGTCAGGAATCACCAAAAATAAAAGCACAGATTAATCTTCCTGACCTTCAACCCCCCCTACTTTTGACCATTTTCTGAAGCTCCTCAGATGCTGGAATGCATCTGCTCTAAGGGTGGACTGGAAGCTATGCAGAAGGTTCAGCAGGTTGTTTTGTGCTGCAGGTCAACCCGCTGCCACAGAGAACCAGAGGAGTCTCCATCCCAGTTTCTCTGCTGCAGAAGATGGACCTGCACAAAGACAAAAGCAGAGAGCCGGACTGAGCGCACCTCTCCGTGCGCGGACGAAGACGCCGTGTTTCTGACTAAACCGGAACTAAAACTCATCAGATTTCGGACTCTTTGGCTGTGGAACACCAGCATTCCCGAACAGACTTCCTGGACCGTCCAGCTGAGCCGTGGATTTTTGATCGTCGACCTTCGGAGAAACATTTCCTCAATAATTTATGAACGGCTGTTTGTTTGTGGAGCTGGTGTGTCTTGGATTTCTGGTGCTAAAGATCTCAAACTCTTTCTTGATCCTTTCAGGGCAGAAAATAAAAGACTTCACTTTGGCAGCTAAGACTGTGGACATGAATTCAAGAGACTGAGGCCAAGACGAAACAAAATCTGCTTTTATTTACTCGGCTTTGGGTTGGGTCATGCTGTTGGGTGAAAAGAAGAGCAATTCTGTTGTGGTACTTTTTAAAGAAATGAATATACAAACCAGAGGAAGACGTTCTGATCGAAACGCAGGAGCTGTGTGTGACAAACAGGAATAAATCTCTTTCAAAGCAGCTCTTTTTTTTTAGCTGGATTAGATTGTATTCAACAGTAAATAAAAAAGGGTTTTGATCAAAACCCCAAAAAGAACTGCCAAGCGCGGTGGTGGGAGGGCCTCACGTGGGCCCGATTCTGTCATCATAGATGGGGAATGAAAAAAAAAATGAAGAAGCTGTTGAGAGATGTTGACAGAAATCTGTGAAACAAACTGAAGAGCGGATGAAAAAATAAAAGATTAAAAGCTTGTGTCGATCCATCTGTTCATGCTGGTTTAAAAAGCTTTTATTTTGAAACAAAGAAAAGAAAATGTTTTTGTTCGGTCCAAATGTTTTTTTTTTTTAATCTGCCAAAGAGTGCAATTCCTAGAGCTCCGCCCCTTCACGTTTGTGCATTGAGAAGCCCCAGGCTGCACAGGGGGGTAGTGGTTAGCGCTCTCGGGTTCGAATCCCAGCTGGGTTCATTCTGTGTGGCGTTTGCATGTTCTCTTCGAGCGTCATAGGTCATGAAGCGGTGACACAGAAATGCCTTCAGGTAAGCATGGTGAGAGTGTGGCCCGGCAAAAGACTGGCTACCTGGTTAGGTTGAACCCCGCCTTCACCCTAGAGTATAGGATAGGCTCCAGCACCCCCGTGAGCCTGAAAGGGGTCAGAAGATAGATGCAAGCTCGAGCTAATCCCATAAGTTGTTGCTGCTTTTATTTTGAAGTAATTTATACACATATTATACGTGGATATTTTGAGGCCAATATTCCCAAAACAAACATTAAAGTCGCACTCCGATTATCTTTTGATCTATTTTCAAATCCTTTCCATTGGTCTTCTAATAATGATGCCGTTTTTACTCTCGTATTCTAGAACATAGTTTCTGCAGAGAGGCAGGAGTTCATTAGAAATTTACCTCTAAGTTGTGGGCGGGACCGTTGGTGTGAATCAACCGCCCCCACCTCACATTACCCATCTGTTTGCACCAATGAGTTCCATCGCTAGAGGAGACATCCCATGATTCCTCATGGGAGGAGAGCACGGCCATCTTGGTGAGGTCAAGTCACTGCTGCAGTGCACGCATGTTAACACATTTTTTAGCAAAATGCCAGTTCATTGTGCGGGTTTCAACAGCCATCGGAGAAATTAGTCCAGGAAGGAGGAAGGCAGAACATTTGGAAGGTTAGTCCAATAATTTATTCTTTTAATGCTGCAGGGGCTTCATTAATCGTACACATGTTGACATGCATGATGCTGCAGGGCTGTTATCAACATGCAGGGATGATGTACGTATAATTTGCTGTCAACATTAATGTAAACTTTATTGTGTTTAACCTATATACAGTATACTAGGACTAGGCTATTATAGTTATATGGATTTATACATTTCTGACTCAGTGACTGAACTTTTCTTGCAGGTTTCCAATGGATTCAGACTTAAGGAAAAAGTGGGCCTTAGCAATGAAAAGAGCAAACCCAGATGGATCACTGTGGTACCAACTAGTAATACAGTCTATGTTCAAAACATTTTGTGGAAACAGATTTTGATAAGACTGTTCGCTTGAAACCCGACACCATCCCATCTTTGTTACACTAATTGATCACTAACATGAATCAGTAAATCTATTGTTTTTCTTTGTTTTTTTTTTAGGGTAAATCTATTGTTGAATTCTGGACTTGTTGACTTATAATTGATTTAATATTATTATTGACTTATTCGTATTTTCTAAATAATTCAAATTACATGTCAAAGTGGTCTAAAACTTCTAAATGTTTACAAAGATTTTTTTAATTCTTTGTTATAATTTTTTTTTTTAAGAAGTCCTGCAACTGTGCATTTTTCATTAAAGTTTGAGCTTTTAAGGCTAACTGTTTCTCTTAATTAACAGCAACAACTGATGTATATATATATATATAAATTATATACATATAGTATGTATTTATATATGTATGTATAAATATATAGAAATATGAATATATATAAAACATAAAACTACTTCGATGCCATCAAAGGCTATAGAAATCATTGTCATGTGGGCGTCGTCGACGTCACCAAGATGGCGTCGTCGACGTCACCAAGATGGCGTCGCGCTCCTCCACCGTTGGTCAGGCTTCCCAAGCGGGCGTGTCTCCTCTAGAGATAGAACTTATTGGTTCTCACGCTCTCCTGCTAGCTTACAGCCCCTCACAACCCAATATTAGCAGAGCAACACAAATACCAAGTATGATTGGGGCTTTCCAGCCGTCCAATTCTGATCCAGATGAGGAGAACGAAGACGTTCATGGATGTGTTAGTCTGTAAGGGGATGCATCAGAAAGGGGCGGAGCTTATGGCCCACTTAGCGTATTAATGACATCACAAAAATGTTTTTTTTCGTTTGCATTTTTATCATCTGCTCCTAAATCACAACCATTTAGATTAAGAAATTCTTTTAATGTTGTTAATATATGTCCTCCATCTTTGGTCGTACCCTACCAAAGATAAAATAAAAACTTCCCATGGCTCCGCCCCTTTAACGTTTGTTGTCATTAACCTCTGTAGAAACCAAAAGTTCCTTCATTCAGTAGTTTGCAGTAGTTGGGAGTTCTTTAGGCTCAGAAATGTTCTCTAGAAATCACATTGCATGTCAGGAGAATCAAATGTTTAAATGAACTTGATTGATTTCAGCTTAAAGTCTCATTTTTCTCATTTCCTGGTGATTTAAACGCGGTTCCCTCGCCGTCTGCGGTGGACACAGAGGCCAGACGTTTACAGTTGTTTACATCTGTGTTTATTGTATAAAGACACAACAGCTTGCGCAACCGGTCAAAATCACTTTTTTTCAAGGTAGAAAAAATGGCATTACAGGCTTTAACTATTGGACTTAATGAACAGCAATCACAAAGGGGAGGGGAAAGGGGGCGGGGCCAACAAAAGGCAAATACGACTATCACCCAAAAGAAGCGGCAAAGATTCTTAATCAGAGACGAGATTAAATACTACACCTATTAAAAAAAGCCTCATAATCCTGCGGTAAATAAAATGTGCGGACTCTGAAGGTAAAAAGCATGCTGTTTGTTCTTCCAGCCACAATCACGCCGTTTCTGTCATTTACAATAATCTGTTCAATCTGCGGAGACGGCGACGGATCGTTGACGTCTGGAGACCTGCCGACCGCCTCCGGGCTCAAAGTAAGACTCGCTTCAGAACGATGCAGATCTGGACACACCGCTGAGGAATGAAGGCGCCGCCGCCGGGCGACGGCGGGCGGGCCGGGACGTTTAGTGACACTGTACAAACTCGGGTTCAGAGGTGCTGGAGAGGGGGAGGGGAGGGGGCGCAGGTACAGACGGAGGGCGGAGCTACTGGGAACCAGAGGAGGAGCCTTGGCTGCTCTGACCAGGATAGCTGCCGTACTGGCTGTAATACTGGTTCCACTGGTTCTGGTTCTGGTAGTACTGCTGCCACTGCTGCGCGTACTGGGAGGGGGGGGGGGCAGAGAGGACAGAGCAGCAGTTAGGATGCGTTCAGCTGTGGTGTAGCGACTCGACAGGCTCTCTGTGAAATACCTGCTGGTACTGCTGGTTGTAGCTCTGCTGCTGCGGCTGCAGCGCCTGCTGCGCTGCTGGGGGGGGCGGCGGCTGCTGCGGCTGCTGCTGCGGCTGGTGGCTGTACGTCTGTGCGGGGGCGGCCGGCTGGCTGTAGCTCTGGCTGTAGCCCGGGTACTGGCTGTAGTTGCCGTAGTAGTTCTGGTTGTAGCTGCCCTGGTTGTAGCCTGGGCTGTAGCTCTGGCTGTAGCCCTGGAGGCAGAGGAGGAGCAGGAGTTCAGGTGAGTGCGGCGCACCGACGGCGTCGCTGGGGGGCGTGGCCGTTCCGTACCTGGCTGTATCCTCCCTTGTTGTAGGAGGAGGGGCGGTTGTAGCTCGTTCCGGTCTGCTGGCTGCGGTTGTAGCTGCCGCGGTTGTCAGAGCCGCTGTCACGGTAGTTGTTGCCCCATCTGTTCTGGTTGTAGCTGCCGCGGTTGTAGCCTGTGGAGCAACAGCAGACAGCCGCAAAACTTTGTTTAAACAAAACGGCGACGCAGTTTTAAAAACGGGTAAAGATGAAAGCCTCAGGAGCTGCAGGGACATCATGAGCAAAAGAAATGATAATCTGGAACATGAGTGACGCTGCAGATACATCTGGATTATTCATTTGTATTGGGGGGTTTGAAACTTTATTCATCAACTGTCATCTGATGAAACAAGCAGCTGCTCATTTAGATTACTGCAATAATAAAAAAATGAATAAATTATCGTTGTTTTCACATCCAGAATCCAATCCTAATCTGTGATCAAATGACTGAGTTTGAACATTGAGGATGACAAGAACATCAATAAATGATCATTTAGATCAGGGGGGTTGGGGGGGGTGATCATGTCAATTGAGGACATCAGATTTTTTTTATATACATTTACAGCCAATCATCATCCTCGTCATGATGAAGGTTTTTGAATGAACAGGCAGGCACTCCTCTGATACGTCCGTCACTGCACAACCCTCTACATTATCCCGGCTGGGGGGCCGGCACAGGGACCCAAACTACAAAGTAAAGGAGGAGTCTGGCTCCGACAGAGACATGCCCTCACCTCCTCTGTATCCCCCTCCAGAGTCTCCGCTGCGGCTCTGGTAGCTGCCGCGCGAGCCGTCGCGGTTGTCGTAGCGCTGGTAGCTGCTGCTGCTGCCGCCGCGGCCGCGGAACCCCCCCTGCCTGTTGTCGTAGCGCTTCTCGGGGGGCGGGCCGGCCTTGCGGCCCTCCTCGTTGTACTGCTTCAGCAGCTTGTCGGCCTCGTCGCGCTGCAGCTCCACGTAGGTCACGGCCTCCAGGAAGTCGCAGGGCTCCGGCAGAGTGAAGTTAGCTTCGTCAGGAGGAGGAGGAGGAGGATGGAGAGACAGAAAAAGGGGGGGGGGGGGGGGGGGTGTAGTGAAGACCAGAGCAGCCACACCACCAGAAGAAACAAACAAACAACAGTTAGTGCAATACAAGGGCGGAGCCAACAAACAAAGTCAGAGCAGGTAATGAAAGCAGAGAGGAGAGAACAAAGGTCGCCTCCAGGGAGCATGGAGGAGACATTTGTTTAAGCAGACACAGAGAGGGAAGGAGGGAGGGGGGCTTCAGTAGAGGAGGGGGGGCAACTAAGAGCTCGAGGGGGAGCAGGGACAGCACTGCAGACCAAGAACGGTTCCCAAAAAAAAAATAACACAGGAAGGTTCTTTCCTGGAGGCGAGGGCTTAAACGCCAATCGGGCCTGAACCCGGCTTGGTTTGCAGTGCTTCTTCGGGGGTGGGGGTGGGGGGGTTAAACGGAAAGCGGCAGGTAACGGGCAAAAAAAAAAAATTTATGTGGGGATGTTTAAAACAAAAATAATTCCAGGTCTGATAATCTGACCAAAAAAAAAAGAAAAAAAGGCTATGATGGTGGGGAGGGGAGGGGGGAGGGGGAACATCTTCCAAGGTAGATTTTTTTTTTAAAATTTTTTTTAAAGAGACAACACAGAAAAAAAAGTCAAAAGTAGATCTGGTGTTTTATTGGTTGCTTCCACAGCGTTCCTACCTTTCATTTCTAACACAGCATGATCGGGCACATCCTTCCCCTGCTCATTGGTTTGCTTTAATGTTCGTTCTTTAAAATCCTCGTCCGTGGGACAAATTACAATAGCCTTGCGTTGAAAACCTTCAAAAGGACGCATTTTTCGTCTCCTTGCTGATCCATATACATTTGTCTAGCAATGGCGACAAGAAAGAAGTAGAAGCTTGTTTGTTATTGTTTACTTGTAATGGCTTTCCACTGGGAGCAAGCTGGAACCCTGCAATAGTCAAGTGAGAGAGGTTTGGCTTGGATGGCAGTCTAGGGTTTTTTCACGAGCCTCTCATCACCCACAGGTTTTACCTCGCGCTCTGCTCGCCGCCGCCCGGAGACTGCTGTTGGATGTTAGTGAAAGAAGGAGGGACCCCACCCGCAACAACTACGCAGCACGGCGGCGTTCGCCTCAAAGGGCCGACCAACAAGGATCTGCACAAACGAAGGCGTCACGAGGAGAACGGGTTTTTACCAGATCCTGCCTGAAGATCTGCGCTCGGGTGAGAAATGGAGAACAGAAGGTTCCCCGAAGGTCGCCGAAAAGCTGCTGAGTTTGCTCCTTCCATGCTAACACGGCAGAAACATCGCTTTGAGTTTGTCGGGTGAAGACCTATCACACTAAGAAGTCACAGTTCCTGACGACAACGGCGGGATTAAACTGCAGAGACGCAGCAAAGCCCGGCATGAAGGCCACGGCTAAAGTCGATTTCTCAGCCTTTTCCGGGCTTTGCTCATTTCAGTCCAAGTCCGATCATCTTCCTATCTATTTTCAAAGTGTCTCAGTGGTCTTGATGCCACTTGTAGCTAATATCAACACACCTGAGTTGTTTTTTTGGACATAGTTTCTGCAAAGCGGCAAGAGTTCATTAGAAATTCACCTGATATTAAAGAGCTCTCCGTTTACACGCTCTCCCTCTAACTTACAGCCCCGATGTATCATCAGCGGTGCAAAAAAACGGCGAGTAATATCTGAGCTACGCAGCCGCCCAGTTCTGACGAAGACGCTCATGGATCCGTTTGTCTGACAGTGGAGGCATCAGAAGGAAGCGTGTGGCCCCGCCCAGCGTACTTTCTATCCAATAAACGACTTTTTTCAAACGGGACTTTTCCATCTGCTCCTGATTTGCAACAATTTGAATAAATAAACAAAGCAGAAATGCAATTTTAAGCTTAGTTTTCTTCATATTCGTCCTTTCTAACATGTTGAAAACAACATTTACCTCAGAGAAAAAGCAGATCTTCAGTTTTTCCCTTAACCACTAGATGTCAGCGAGGAGTCACAAACGCTTTAACTTTCCACTTGTACAACAATTACTGACCAGACTGAGCAAAGTCCTGTTGATTTTACCCACAATGCACCTTTAGCTAGGCAGAGCAAAGGCACAATAATTTAAATCTTGGACTTCTTGTTGCCCACAAAAATAAAAACACTCAAACTAAAACATAAAATTAATCAAATTTTTAGCTTTATTAATCCTTTTAGCTTCAATTTACATCATGTGATGAAATCCAGTCACAAAACACGTTAAACTCAGGAAAAAAAGCAAAATGTTTAATCAGAACTCGAAATTGAACTTTTTCCCCCATAATAGCTTCGGCTCAGAAACGTGGCGGTTCACAGAAACCCGAGCTGATCATCGTCCCGACGCAGAAGGCAAACGTGACGGAGACGGCGGCTGGCCCCAACGCAGAAACCATCGCTTTGAAGCTCAGCTTCCCAAACATCTCACCGTGAAAAACAACGTTTGCCAAGATTCCCGCTTCCGTTTTTATAGCGAGCCTTTCCAGGTTTGCTGACTCCGATCCAGAAAAGCCGCAGCCTGTTCGTCTTCTACCGCTTTCACAGAAAAAAACTTCTTCAGGACACAAAATGCTCCGGAGAACAGCGAGAACACAAAGCCGAGTAGAACTCTGACGAAACGATTCGAACGCTCGCTTTAACTGTGCAGATAAAGACGGAGACTCGCCTCTTCTAAACCCCGTTTATGTTTCTGTTCCTCTAACGGGTCCCCCCTCTTACCGTGACTCACCTGGTCTTGATGAGAGCTCTGGTCCCGTTTCAGACAAGGACAGACAGAAACAACCCACCTGCCTGTACTCACAGAGTCCTCAAGAAAGCCTCAGAACCATCAGACCGACCTACCTTCATCCTCGCAGCCAAGAGCAAGAACCTGAAAACCTGAACGTCGTTAGTCGCCACTTACCTCCAGCATCAATTTAACAAAATAAAACACACACTCAACAGTTCCAAGTATCTCACTTCAAAATAGCTTAAAGAAGCTATGGACTCTGTCTTATTAGATTAGCAACAGAAGGTGTTTTTCTTACTCACCAGAGATTACTTGTTTCTCAACATCTCTACAAAGTCATGGTTTACTTGTACATTGTTGAAATTTCACAAGACAAACAATACTGTAGTATGACAAGAAATAAGGTGCAAATGTACTGAAGGGTGAAAACACGACATATTCTGTCACTTATGAGAGCCATTACGTATTTTCTGTTACAAAAGCATGACAAAGCAAGTGACAAGAGGCTGATCAATGCTTCTTCTACTCTATAATACACAGAGACCCCCTGAAAGATAAATAAATAGTCCATTAGAGAGAAAGTGATCATCAGGGCACATTGACTGACTGTGGTGAGAATGAGAAGGCAGGAGGAGGAGGAGCAGCAGTACCTGATCCAGGATGTAGTTGCGCCTCTTGCGGGCGGCGATCTCGATCAGCCTGTTCAGGCATTGGGTGGCCTGCTGTATGAGGACGTCCCAGCGTCCGGCGTAGTTCTTCTGGCGGCGCAGACCCATCACCTGCACGGCAGTCGCATTCAGGTTTAAAGAATGAATCAAAGAAGGAATTGGACTCCTCTCCGTTTCCGCAGCTCAGGGGATATCATGGACATTTGATGAGGAAGAGTCGTCACTGTTGTGACTTAAAAATAGTCCAAAGAACTACAAAGGGGTAGTTAGTAAAAAGTACAGATACTGTAGGTTGCAATAAGTGGATTTTACCAGTTTGAAACACTTTTTGTCTATCCCCCCCCCCCCCCCCATTTCATGGAAGAGAGCTGGTAAAAATAAACCAAGACTGAAGTTGCCTCAAAGTTGCTTCTTATATCAGTAACCATTAACCCTTTAAAACCGAAGCTGTCACCGTCAACAGCTAAACAACAAACAATCTTTGAACTACCCCAGTGCTTCTCAATTATTTTTTGCCAGGTCCCCCCTAGGAAAAGAAAATGTTTCGCGCCCCCCCTGACCCCCCCCCCCCCCCCATAACCCCCCCCCCCCCCACACACACACACACACACAGACACACTCGCGCGGTGACAATACATCAGGTCAGTATCTATAAAATTTGTATACCTAAAATTGTATCTTTTAACACTAACAAAAGAAAAAAGCAAAATAAATCCACTTTCAACAAATATTAACTTTATTTAGCCACAGAAACCCTGTTCTAGTCTAAAACAGAAAAGAAGCTGAAAGTACCTGAAATAAAAAAAAAATCTGTCATTCCTTATTTAAACTAGAAACATTTTGACCAACTTAACCATTTGATGCTGAAAAAAATAATTCAATCAATAAATAATATTAAATCTAAATTGATCTGAAACATTAACACAGCAGCACCAATATATTTAACGTTTTTAGTCTGAAGAAATAGGTAAAAACGTGCTGATTTTTTTTTTCTAAATGACGGATTGTTTATTTCTGATCTCATAAAAGTGCAGCTGTTTTCCTGCATTACCTGCTGTCTTTATGTCTGTCTGACACCAACTAAACCACAGGCAGACAAAGAAAACATGGATGGAAAATAAAGACACGTCATCAAAATGTCTACAATAGTTCATAAAGAATGACATTGTTAGCATGAGCTTAGGAATCTAAGGGCAGCGGTGATCTTGGGCAACAGGCAGCGGTAGCAGTGGTCCGCGTGCCCCGTTTCCCCTGGCAGACAGGGCCCACACCACCCCTCCCCTTTCGTTCTCACTCGCGCAGCCGCGGACAGACAGAACAGACAATAGGAACCGAATAGTGGACCAGATTATTTTCCAAGCACTGAGCCGCTGTCACCGCTGCCCCCACGTTAAATTTGCGCACCGGACAAACCTGTGCCTAAAACCGCCACCACCGCGCGCCCCCCCTGGCATCGCTTCGTGCCCCCCCCTGGGGGCGCGCCCCACTATTTGAGAAGCACTGAACTACCCTAACTATGCAACCACTGGCACAAATAATGGGATTTTGATTCTAATTCTGATTTTAATTCTAATTCTGATGGGGCTTTTTTCTGCACATCACAATGAGCTGGTTTACGTCAACTGCGTAAAGACCTTGCTACTGTAAAGTTTACGCCTTACTACCGTAAAGTATTGAACATCAGCAGAAAGCTGCTTTTCTCAGCTTCAGAATATGCTGGAATTACCTTAGTCGTGTAAACCGTTAAAACATTACAGCTCTGGTGTTAAAGACCCACCACGATCCTCTTTTGATCTATTTTCAAAGTACTTCCAGTGGATTTTTTCATTATGATTACCGTTGTGTTGTTTTTAGCACTGCGGTTATTATGCAGCGGGGCAGGAGTTCATTAGAATATACCCCCGAAGTTTTGGGTTGGAACTTTGGCCCAGAGCAATCCCAGCCCCCCTTCCTGTCACCCGTAACCTTGAGGTCTCTGTTGTGCCCTCCCACTAGTTTACAACCCCTCACACCCATAATCTAACAAACAAACAAAGATGCACTCCGCATTTCTGACAGTACACGTGGGTTAAGTGGCCTGAGCAGCACTTGCATCTCTGCCGGAGTTCCCACGTTGGGAAATGATCCAGGCCGTCCTTTCTCACATCAGGGGGTACCTCAGTGGTTTTCTTCTTGCGGGGAGGGGCCAGTGTTGTATCTGGAGAGGACAGTGGTCCAGCACTTTTTCTGACCTTTCCTGCGCTTGTGAGCGCAGTACCAACAGAAGCCTGAAATATCCGCAGGGGTAAGGGTTCCTGCCGGGGCTGCAGTTTCTCCAGGTCTCTTCTGTAGCGGATCCACCCATTGATTACCGCCAATGTAACCGTGTGCCACCAAATGTAGATGTACCACCTTCTGGATCTGAGGCTGAACTTGTACAGTGCAGATAGTGTACCAAGAAAGGTGAATGCCTCCAGTGAACCTGTTGTATGCATCAACAATTGCCGGTCTGGAAAGCATCACGTAGGTTTTGGTTTTCCGATTCCAACGCCTCAGAGTGCTTAGTGGTTCCACGCCGACAAAAGGAGAAAGCAGGTTTACAGCTTTGTCGTTGCACCATGTCACGATGATGTTGTCCTCCTGGTTGACTCTGAAATCCAGAGAGCCCCTTCCCTTTGTCTTAAGTTCTTTCTCCTCCATCAGTTGGCAGTTCTTCACCCGGTTCATTCGGACTGTGCCTATGTAGTAGATTCCTCTTTGTTTCAAGTGCTCAACCAGTGGAACTGACGTAAAAGAATCGTCAGCAAAAACTTTGTGATTTTTTCCTGATAAGGGTTGAGGTCATTTTCAAAACAACATCTCCTGCAGCACCAACTTCAGATTTCTCTTTGTAAGAATTTTCTCCCCCTTGACACACGTCAAAGTCATAGAGATATCCGCTCTGCCCGATGCGTCCCCACATCTTGAAGCCCCACTTGTGAGGTTTTCCTGGCATGTAGCAGCGTAGATGCGATTTTCCTTTGAAAGGCACTATGATTTGGTCAACTGCGTGACATTCTTCAGGAGGTATGCAAAGAAAGCGTTGGCGGAGTTTCTCCAACCATGGCCTGAGTTTCCACACACATTAAGGTTGTCCTGAAAGTGAAACAGAGTCAGCAGATTCTGGAATCGACCCCGTGACATCACATCACAAACAGGGGGGTATCTCGTCTCCATCTCCCAATAGGCTCGTATGTTGGGCATCTGTACAAACCCCATGTGCCGGTACATACCAAGAATTTGCTCGATTTCTTGAGCGTTTGTGTTCACCGATGTTCCGGTTTTTTGGACGCTGTACAAGTTTGTTTCTTCTGAAATCTCCTGTGGCATTTCGTCAGTCACAAAGTCTTTAAAATACATATAGGGTAGGGCTGCACGATATGAGGAAAACTCGCGATATGCGATATTGGTGATTAATATTGCGATAACGATATAATTTGCGGTATATAAACAAATGTCAAACCAACCAAAAACATCATTTCCATTTCAATGCAACAGTATAAAAATTATACTCCAAATGACCCTTGTCGACATAGGAGGCAAACATCAAACATAAAAGGGCTCATTTGATTGATCAACAGCGTAAACGGGTCCTTCCGATTGGTTAAATGCATAAAGGGATTTATTTCATTTATTCAATATTTCAAGCTGCCATGAGTTTGTTTTAGCACATTTAACCCTTGTGCTATCTTAGATGACCCCCCCCCTTACATTGACGTGTTCTCCCTACCATGACAAAGGTGGATAAAGGTGGAAAGATTTCATGTAATCCATGGACACCAGTGAAGATCACAAATCATTGAAGAAAAAAGGTTCAATGCACTGTCTAGTGGGTCTAGATGACCCAACTCCCAATGTTAAAGTGCCTAGGATAGCACAAGGGTCAAGGTAACCATTTATTGCGATTTTCGCCGTCTTTTGCGGTATGCATGTTGCACAGCTTGATGTCGCGATAACGATAAATTTGCGGTATATTGTGCAGGCCTAATAAAGGGTGTCCAGTCTCGTCTCTCTTCAGAGTCCTCCTTTATATATTCCTCAAACTCAACAGGAGGAGGTTTAAACTGTTGTCGTTTCCACTGATACACCTTCCTTTTCACTTTTCACCACTTGCTGATGCCTTTAGTGTTGTGTCCTCTTCTGGGAATTCTAGGCTTTCGTCATTGTCACTGCTATTTTGGTTTTCCCCAATCACTGCAGTAGTAGTCCATTCCTCTTCTTCCTCCTCATCCTCCTCATCTTCCCCAAGAGGTTCTATGTCGCTTGAATTCCCATCCACAATCTTTTTCAGAACATCTCCGACACTGTATTTTTTTTGCCATTTAAAAATACAGTCAGTTTTTAGTAAGCAAAAAAGAAGTTACACGAACAGTGATCCTTGCTAAAATGCGGTTCACTTTAGCGATCTTGCAGCTTTTTTTTAAAGCAGTTTTGTTTGCTATTTTATGCTCTGTGTTCTGATTGGTTGCAGACCATTGTCAATCAATCTCCTCCGTGCTGTGTCTTCTGTACAGATTGCCTTCAGTTTGCAAAAATGATCTTTGTTTAAAGTCTACACTTATACTTCTACAAAGGTTTGAACTTTGAGAGTTTAAACGAGAAAATATTGTAAAAATAGTCACATCTGTGAGAAAAGTGTATAATGTGTCTAGCGAGGAGTTTTACAGTCTTAAAACATTTACAATACAATAATGTGCATTTCACAGCAGATTATTTTAGAATATAACTACCGCACTAAGCTAAGGACCACTGTTATTGTATCATGGCAGCACCAAACTATTAGGCTACAGCAAGTTCATCTAAATATACCAAATAATGTCATCTAAAATAAAATACTTTTAGTGCTTAAAGTTATATATAAAGCAATGAAAAGATGGATTTAGTTACAGGGGTTGACATAGCCCAGAAATTTGCACTGGCCCACAGGGCCAGTAGTTTTTAAAAGTTACTGGCCCGACACCGCGCACAGCGAGACCCGCCGCTCCGCAGGTGCTTGCAACTTTAGGGGGGTTCGGGGGCATGCCCCCCCGGAAAATTTTAATATGGTGCAATTTGGTGCATTCTGGTGACATCTAGCACTTATTTATACACTTTTCAATGACTAAAAATAGAGCATATCAAACTTAAATCTGCTCTAGTCTGTTTCAGATGTTTTGAAGAGAGCACTGGAGTGTAGTAGGAAACACTAGTTAAGAAGTTTTCATGCTGCTTCTAATCACTGCTATTTCACATTTGTTCCTAATCAATAGTTAAGAAGTTTTATTGACTTTTTTGCCCTGACTGCCTTAAGGTTCTGCTTTTTGTTACTGTTGCAAAGTTACATTTACTTTTTAGTTACTTTAGTTACCTAATTAAATTAAATAATTGAAAAATTAAATACAATTAAATTACTGAGATCATTCAGCTAACTAGAAATACTTACTGCTTACAGTGTTGTAAAGAAAAACAAAATTAAGTAGTTTGACCTTATACTCCATTTGAGTCTGAGATTCAGGTATTTGGAGTTGCCTTTGATTCTTTGACATTCAGCTTAAAGCTTAGTGCATACAGTTTCATCTTCAATGCATTCATTAAATATCTTGCTGTCCATACTACTAATTAATAACTACTAACATATTCCTATCTATTCCTGCCATGTCTTCCACATCTCTGACATGCTTCAGTCTCTCTTCAGTGACGGTGTTGGATTTATGATCATCGCGGTGAAAAACCACCAGGGGCGCGCTGATATGTGTGTCAGTTTAAATATATCTGCCTAAAATGTAATAATAACCCACTGGCTTGTTCCTTCGTTGTTGCTGTTTAACATTGTTTAGTATTGAATTGTTACATTCAATAAAGTTTGAAAAAAAAATTGAGTGAGCGCGTGCCGCGTGGTGCTCGGCAGTGACAGCCGCGCGCGGCGGGAGAGGAGGAGAAGAGTGATAAAAGTCTGAACACAGGACTAGCAGAAAAAGTGAATTATAAAGACGAGGTAAATCTACACGTTTTCGCAAAATATACTTTATTGTAAAAGGTGAAAAATGTATTAATTGTTAGATATTTTAGTGGCCCGAGCAGACAAGTAAAAAATAAAGTCTTGTGGTCCGTACTGCTCGAAAAACAGGACCGGGCCAGCGGACAAATGGCTATGTCGAGCCCTGAGTTATATGACTTTGTACACCTGGTGTATCAAATTTGATACGCCATTTTCAACCACTGACTGTATCTGAGAACTGGACTGAGAGACCCCTCCCCCCTGGTGTCCAAACAGGAAGTACCTGCTGGCTCAAAGAAGCCAAAATCCCATAGACTTCTACAGAGAGATAAACAGCTATTAGTCATTCTGTAGGTCAGGATAAACATTCTTGCTTTGTTACCTTTTTATTAACACGTTCTTTATAATCTCATTTGTTAAAACCTTTTTTTCTATAGTTTAGGTTATTCAAGTTTTAAACAGACCAATCAGACACCTTAATAAAAGTAGGTGGTGCCTGCTGGCCCCCACCATCCTACATTTGATATGATGTAACTATCAAGTGGTAGGGGGGTGGACTAGAGATCTACCCATATCTTTGTTTTCCCTCCTCCCCAGGGCCGATTCAGACTGTTGCTCGTCAAGAAGGCAGATAATCGATATTTGGAGCTGATATTCGTATGTAGTGAAAATGTATAATTCAAAATTTAGAATATAAAGATCAACATCTAACTCTGTTTATTCAAATAAACAGTTCAATAAAAAACAAAAAGTAGCAACTAGACATGCAGGAGGAATAGACCAAGCATCATCTTTTATAGAAAAAACAAACAAACTGACTGGTAAATCTTAAGTAGCCCCACTCCTTCATTCTGCTTCCACCACTGAAGTGGGTCCCCGTTCCGCCCGTCGATCAGTAGCTCCTTTAGGTATAGATGAAGCTCATCCTCAACAGGAGGTCATCAGTGTGGGGTGCCAGCAGAGAGCTGAACGTCTCATCAACACGGGCGCAGAAGGGTGCATGCCCTTTCCGCTGCCTTTTGTTGGTGTTTTCCGTGGTCCTCATGTGTCCCACATGCAGCTGCAGCACCCTGCTCCTCCATCCTGGCTTCTTCTGGGACAGCTTGCTCCTCTAGAGGGGTCTTGTTGTGTGGGAGCCTCTTCCTCCTTTAACCAATCTCTGGCCTCGCTCAGCGTTGTGCCAAATGAAAATGCCCAACTCTTATAACGAGGATCTAAGAGACAGGCCAGCACCACGGGGTTTGTGTCTTTTGATCTTGAGAAACGCTTGGCCAGGCTCTCCCTCATGGATTGCCATGATCCAACGCCCCCCCCCCCCCCCCCCCCCATCATCTTGTAGCAGTATCTTCAGCAGTCAGTAAAACACTGGAGCACTCTCCAGCAGGTGCCGTACCTTGATAATAGATAGTGTCTAGACAGTGATGCTTCTCCAGGCTTTGATGCCATAAAGGGATGTGAGAATTGTGTTATTTTTATGAGATCAAACTAAACCATCAGACTTCTTCCCCCCCAGTAACTTCCAAGCAAGTTTCTACTGAACTTCTTTTGACCATCTTAATTAACAGTCTCATCGTGTCACGCACTTTATGCAAAAGCGCCAAATGTTTATTTATAAATAACAGTAATGATTGTATTACTACCGTATGTGGACATATGCCTAATTTTCCAAACAATTTTATGACTACTTTTCCCATTTTTTATATGTATTTGTACTGATATAAACATCTGCTGTTTGTCTTGTTTTTAGAATAAACTATTTCTAATTCAATCTAATAATTCTTTCCTTTTCATTGTGGCACCATGTCAGTCTTCTGTGTAAATTGTTTACTTCTGAACCAACGACAAAAAAGTGTCATTTAACAAATGTATAGGACAAGCAACATAATTGTTTCACTTGACATCACTGTTCACCATCTACTGGAGCTGGAGGAGTGTGGGGGGGGGACTGTAAGGAGCTTCTTCCCTGGTTTAGAGGACTAAAATGGCTCTCTATGCTGATGGCTGTCAAGTTCGTGTGCAGAACATCATTGGCCGAGGATAGCAGCTCGACGAATGATGACTTGTTTGATCCGCACGGTCCAGCGGTCCACTGCTGTGCAGGAGGATGTTGGCTGAAGAACAAATGTTGTGGTGGAGGAGGAGGAGCTTTGCTGCAGCACATTTGTGTCTGTGGAGTCTGGAAGTGGCCAGCCGGATGAGGAGGTTGAGCTTGTGATTGTGGTGGCCTGTCAGTATCAGTTGGAGTGAGGCTGTGGAGGATGGATGTTTTCTCAGCCCTCACTATCTGGTACGGATTGTCAGGGAGCGTCCTCAAGGCGTCCTGGACATACGTGATGAAGGGCTCCCGACCTGAGACAAGTGGCTTCTGCTGTACCAGTTGTGCCATCATGGCAGTGTTGGTCTTGATGCTGTTCATCAACTCCCTCATTAACTCATCGTCTGCTGCTTCCTGTGTCCTCCTTCGGCCCATGGACCCCTGTGAGTAGCTGGATGGTCCTGCTTTTCCTGCAACACAGTTCTGCCGGGCAGTGCTGGACTTGAGGCCCTCAAGTGACTGGTCTTCGTCTGCAGCTGACTGCTGAGAAGATTCGGACTCCGTATCTAGCGGACGCGGCCCAGGTTGCGGTTGGGTGAGTGGCTTGTGACACTGAAGGCGGTACATAGGCTGGATCGGTCCATAGTTGGACCTCAGTTTGGGGGTGTAGAAGGAGATGTGTTCCACAATCCAAAGCTCACGGTCTTTCAGCTTCTTCCTGGCATCGCCAGATTTCTTCTTTATCAGCCTCACGAACCAGTCTTTCACTGACTTCCACCAGCCCTCCAGGTGCTCGATGGTTACGCCGAACTGCTCAGCCTTGACAGCCCACAGAGTTCTCCTAGTCTTGTACAGCCTGTGGCCCCTCCTCCAGACTCCCTCGTTCTCCCTCATCCACTCCACAAGATCTTCTTCCCGCTCCTGTGTGAGACTTTGATCCTGCCGCCACTTTGGTTCTCCAGCTGCTGCCCAGGTGGGCTTGGCTTTGCTCTTCCCACGGGTTGGTTGGGAGGGAGGGGGCTTGGCGTGCTCTGTAACAGCTTCCCTGTCCTCAGCACAGGCAGCTTGGGGAACATCATCCTCACCTCCAGGAGCTTGGGCCACAGCCCCCCCAACAGCTTCAACATCATGTGAGGGGGGTCTTGGTTCTGGCTCGGGAGTACGCTGCTTCTGTGGCTCAGGCGTGGCAGCTTTGGCGTTTTTCTTTCTCCCCAGCTTCTTTGGGCTAGAGGTTTCCCTTTCGCCGGCATGATCTGGTTAGGGTTGAGGATCTTTTGGAATGCAGCGGTTGAAGCGGTTCTGGTATTCTACTGCAGCCGTGGCTTTGGTAAGTGCCAAGCTACCACAGAGCATGTGCACATACTTGTGTGCACGTCTTTCCTGTTACATGCACTGTCCATTTATGATTTGCATGTTGTTTACGTGGATCTTGCACAATTCCTCATTTCCAGTGTTTCAATCTTTGGCAATTTCTGTCAAAGCTTGCAAATTTTAGGCTAGATTTTCGTTTCTTTTGGAGATTTATTCGCACGTCTTCCATAATTTTAACGCAGTTCGTTCATGATACGTCTGTGAAATTCTCAAGTAAAGACCACAACTTTTCCCACATACATGACCAATTGTCATGGGTGCAATATGCGCAAAATGTACTTAGCAGCAGTGTGACACGGCCTTTACTGACACTCAGTTTTTAAAAGATTTTCACATTGCATCAACCCAATTATTGTTCCTATTGATGTTTTAGTACAAAGTTTTTTCTTACTGTAATCTTTTCAAATTTAGCAGTCCATAAAAAAATCCCCACCATCCAAAAACCGAGTCTTAGCAACTTTCCAGTGTCAGTGTAAGTCCTTCTATTGTGTGAATTACTACCCCCTCCTGGATAGTCTGAACACTGCATGTGTCTGTAGAGAAAAATAGTATCACACTGCTCATGTGAAGGGATGAAAAATTCATCAAATCTATTACCTGTGGAGCTATATTAAAGACCACGACTAACTAGAGTGTAAAAATACCGACATTAAACAGTAACAGTGAAATTCTGAGCTTATAGTCAAACTCAGTTCTGGTTAATGGGTTTGTGAAAACACACCTTCATCTTATCCATGATGGCGTTGGTGCCCAGGATGTTGTACTTCTTTTTAGGGTTCGCCTCGGCGTGCTTTATGGCCCATGTGGTCTTTCCGCAGGCAGGAAGTCCCACCATCATTAGAATCTGAAACAAATGTTAGGTTCTAGTTTGTCTGACACCTTCAAAGTTATCATTATTATTTTTTCCAATCCCAGCTAACTTCCTTCTTCGTTCCAAGTCCTACCTCACAGTCGGACTTGCTGGCGGGTCCCTTGGAGCCTCTGATTTTCTCCTCCAAAGGCAGATTGTGGATGAAGGTGTAGCCCTCCATCGGGGGGAAGTACGGCTCCCGCTTCTGCCCGAAGTTGAACTCAACGGCACAGTTCTTCACCAACACGTGGGGGAACAGTGCACGTCCTGCCAGTGCCTCTTTGGTTGTCCGGAAAGCCACGCCCAAATTTACGCCATTCTTGGAGTAACCAATCTCCACCTCGTCGCCAGTTTCAAAGTCCTGCAGTAACACAATGGAGGTCAGGACTTGGATGATTTATTTCCAACAGGTGTGGTACTGCGGGGTTTGTTCACTCTGTTTAAAAAACGGGGTGAAGAAACTATTTTGAATTATTTCTCAACGCCGACTTACAACGTAGCAGCCGATGACGTCATTTTCGCCAAACTTCTCGCCGTAGTCTGCAAACTTGCAGTCGCTGGATTTCTTCCCTGTGCCTCCGTAACCAAAGGAGAACGCCTCCTCACCTACAACACAAAACCCCCTGCTTCAGATTCCGCTGCTCTGCTGCCAAATTGACCGTCACCGTGGCAACAGATGCTCCTCTCACCCAGCTGAGTGCTGCAGTGGTCCAGGGACCATCCGATTCTGACCACGTGAGGGTCGGGCTCGCTGGAGGGGAGATGCTTCACTTGAATTTCTTCGTTGATCTAAAGACAAAGGTCTTGGGATCAGATGCGTTCTGCTGATCCTCTGAGATACCCGCAAATACAGGAGAACAGAAGGTCGTCCAAACATTAACCACCCCTGAGAACTGCAGTCTGTGTTGCATCACGTTAAAAATAGTTTAGAGTTAATGGGAAGAACCATATCAATTTTTGAAGAAAGAAAAACGGAAAAAACTGCATCAAAGTCATTCAAGTTTTAATTGATTTTTAACGTGTACTACAGAAAAATATTTTTAAAAATTAGGATCATCGAGAAGATGTTAAAGAATGTATCGGAGCAAGAATGGTTGTTCTGACCAATAGAATAACTGAGTAACAGTTGTCTGTTACTGTCTAGAGTTCTATGGGATTTTGGTTTGTTGGAACCACTTCCTGCTTGGAACGCCAGGGGGGAGGAGTCACTCATTCCAGCTGTCATATACAGTCAACAATCCAGACGAGACACTTATTATTTATATAATCTAATATTTAACCTGATAGAAAAGCATTGTTAAAATAAAACAGAGAAGAAACACGGTGAATCACCTTCATCTCGAAACACACTCGGCCTTTGGCGACGCCGTGAGTTGCTCTCGCTCCCGCCCAAAGGTAAGCAAAGCCTTCGATGGTGAGCGGATAACCGCTGTAACGATCTCTGGAAACTTTGAAATGCAAATCACAGTTGTCTGGAAAAAAGAAATCGACAGTTAAAATCTTATTTTTTTTTCCAAATGCACTTGAATAAAACATTTTTTGTTCAGAAAAGTAATCTTCGGAAGTTTCTAAAACTTCAGGTTATCTTTGTAGGTTTTAGCCGATAAGACGTTTGCTTTACTTCTATTAAAATAACTTCAGGACAACATCCAAAACGGTAGAAATGTTGCTGAAGCAGCTCTTTGGCAAGTTTGATGCTGCAACTAAAGTTGTCGCCGACTTGTATCGTCTTGCAGACACAACCAACCTGAAGTAACCTTTTAAATGTTACTAAATTAAATTTAATGACAGCGCCGTCACTGTTAAAAAATCTCCAACGGGTTCTTGCCCGCTGCAAAAAGGATAGCTTACACGTATCGATGGTGATCAGAGAGTCGTCTACGCCCTCTTCCTCGTCTTCAGCTGGAGGCTGTGGTGTTCGGGATCTATGAAAGATGAACACATTTCAACAAGTCAGCGAATGGAAAAAGGGAAGCGCAGCCTTCATCTCAAACCCGTTTGTGTCAGTCAGGAGAGGGAAAACGGGAGTTGAGGATGTGCTCACCTCTTGTCCTCCCGGTGCTCGTAGTAGCTGTAGCCTCTGCTCTCATCATAGTGTCTCTTGCGGCTGTAGCTCCCACCTCTGTCCCCCTCCACCTTGACCTGTTCGGGTTCCGGCTGCTGCTCTGTCGGAGCCTCTTCCGGTCGGCTCTCGGCGGGCTCTGGTTCATCTTCTGCTTTGACTTCCACTTTGACTTCTTCAATGAAAAATAAGACTGCTTTAACGGGTCAAGTTTCTATAAAAAACCATGGTGAATGTCAGTGAACTCATCAGTGTGTACACCAGGCTGAAAAATGACCTTCTGTGCTCCTGGCATGCTGTTCCTCCTCCTCCACCTCCTCCTCCACTTTTATCTCAGGCTTGGCCGCTTCCTCAAAGGCCATGCTCGACCCTTGCAAATCATCGTCAGCGGTGAAGTCGGGCATGGGGAGACCCGAGTCAGGCGCCTGCTGAGGTTCACTGGCCTCCGCTTCTGCCTCTTCTTCCTCGTAGTAGCCACCTGAATCCCCGCCTTCTTCTTCCCCTTGAGGGGTGTTACCTTGTCCATCTTCATCATCATAGTCTTCAGCTGCTTCTGCTAAATATAAACAGATAATTAAATTGTTAGTCCTTCATCTGAACTGAAAAAAAATCAAAACACTAAACACATTTTCCTACTATAAAAATCCACTTCAGCATAATAGCAATTATAATATAAACTATAGTAATATTTAAGTGCTACATTAAATAACATATATGATAACTTTTGTTATCTCCTGAATTAACAATAAAACTTTCAACAGTTTACTGTTTTGGTCCAAAAAATGACATGAAAATGACAGAGGAATATATAAGACAAGATCAGAAATTGGTAAAATACAAACTTAAAAAAATAAATTAAAAATCATTCAGCCAGCCTTAAAATCAGATGCATGGCTTCGGATAAGCAACAGGCTTTCTTGACAAACTAAACACAAACTCTTTAAAACTTCTTTAGGATCACGGCAAAACACAAAAATTAATTTGAAAATACTTAACAGCCAACAACAACCAAATATTTATCACAGTTCTGTTGGACCTTGAACTTTTGGAAAGCTTAGGGGGGATTATTTTTAATGTCTCATTATCAGTATTACTACTAAAACCACAATGTGGAGACAATACTCTAGGTTCTAAGCTTAATGTCAACATTGTTCCACCAATTACTGACTTGGACATCAAGACAACAAAACAAAACACTATTAACATGATTGGCACAATTAAAACACTGTAAAAAAGATGAAAAACATTAGATTTTTCTTTGGATACAAAGAAAGATCTGCACTGTAGTCTAAAAAAATGATTAAAAAGGGACAAATGTATTTAAAAATGTGTTAATATAAAAATTTTAACAACACAAGAGGAAAATTCTAAATGATTGTTCACCCAATAAGTTTCTTTCCTGTCTGAAATGTAAAGTACAGCCAGAGAAACACGATCCTCTGTTGTTTTTTTCATGTCACTGGTGGTTTCAGAGCGCGGTAAAGTCCCTCCAGAGGCTCTGTCCATTCAAAACGACACAAAAGCGATCAGCAACGACTGACCTTGTTGCTCTTGGGCGTCATCTCCGTCCTCGTTGTCCTGGAAGTCCTCACTGAACTCATCTTGCCCCTCTTGCTCTCCAGCATGATCGTCCCCATCAGCTTCAGCCTCCAGAGCGGCTTTCAGCCTCTCCACCAGGTCAGCCTTCAGGCCCCGGGTGTCAAGGCCGCGCCGCTGAAGCTCATCCTTTAATTCGTTGACTTTCAGTTTCTTCACGTCTAAACTCATTGTGTTTCGCAGTTTGTGGGGTCTGTGTGGTGTTTTCCTTGAGCAACGAGGCAGAGGAAACGGAAATAAGGCGCACAGCCTAAAACGGAGCGACGAACTTTCATGCATTTGTGCGGCGCGGTGCCTCCAACAGAACGCGCTAGCGTGGCTAAGCTAGCTCATCCATTTGAACATTTACGGAATACACATATTCTAAACACGCGAAACATCATTTGTTGTGGTCTTTAAATGTCCACATCTATGCCATAGCAAATCTACCACTCGAATTACAAACTGATATTAAACTACAATCGACCTATATTTACGTCGCTATCAGCAACAACCTTCCTAGCTTGTTTAGCTAACGTGCCTACCAGCCTTTTACAAAACAAGTAACTCAGAAAACCTGCATGTTGCATGTTCAAATATAACTTCTCTTCCTTTTACTTAACTTAATGCACGACGCAGTCGGTTGTTATTACCGTGAATAAGCAAAATACAATTAAAAAACAAGATTAAGGCCTACCTGCTTTTCCGCGGGTTGCGCGGCAAGACGTTGTAGAAGTCTGAAAGAACAACTACTGCCCCCTAGCGGCGCTACGTCGAAGTTCAAAACAGACGCTTTGCACATGCGCAGAATTGTTGTCAATAATAAACTTGAATTTCAGTTATGAGCACAAACCGACTTCAAATTATAGCTTTTTGTGAAAAGTTGCAATATTGGGACTACCTTGTCTTTATTATAGATAGGGAAAAAATACTCTCTCTTTAAATTTGGCATTTGTTTATGTTCTGTTGGCTTCATATCACATTAACAACATAGTAAAGCAGCTCATCTCACTCCATTTTTTTAAATCCAGTTTTTGTTTTACATGACAGAAAAAGAAAATTACAATACAAGAAACTTTACAGACAGGTTCATTTTTAAAGATAACTTTGTGAAATGTTATGCGTAGTTATGGTTTTTCCAACTTTTAACTGCAAATGAATATTTACAGCATTCCGACTGCATCACTGGATTAAAAAGATGAAGAAATATGCTAATGTCACAAAATATATTACCTTTACACAGCGCTGTACACCCAATGTCGAATGCAAAGTCAACCAGATAGAATCCCTATGAATATCATAGTGATGCTTTTAAAACTACTAGCTCAAAGTGAGCAAATGACTGGTTAAAACTCCACAAGTGCACTGAAACCCAGTGAGTCAAGCTAATAGCCTACAGTTTCATTCTTTCAACACACACAGATCAACAGTATGTAAAGCGGCGACTCTAATCACTTTTTTGTGGGAGCAGGGGCAGGAAGGGAGAGAACCAGCCTGTTAACTTCCCTCAGCTGAGCATCTAAAGTCTCTGTTATTAGTGTTAACTCCCCTATTTGAGTCTGTAGACTGATCATGGTCTCGTTTAGCTCCTCCTCCTTGCGGCGAGAGTTAGCAGCCTGCCTGCTGTACTCCAACACCATGCAACCGCCACCGATGAGGAAGATGATGGCCTCCCCCAGCAGCTCTGCGCCCAGCTCTGCGGCTGCCTCCTCATTCAGCGGTTTGACGGTGGAGCCCCGAAAGCCCATGATCCGCATCTTCGTTCTCATCTCGATCCAGTGATAAACTGTCAGGATATTAAAGAACAGGAAGTCAGAGTCTTGACAAAATGTTTCAGGTGATTTAAACTGGGCGGGGGGGCGGGTCTGCAACCTGCAGCTCCGCAAACACACGTGGCACTTTTACCCAGACCTATTGTGGCTCTCTGGTTAAAGGAAAATAAAAAGATTTTAACTTTAGAAAGTAACTAAAGTAAAAAGAATGTGGATAAATAGTGAAGTAAACCAACTGAAACTTCATGAAACTCATTCACAAACAGTTGGAGAGTACAAACTGTCCAACAAACTAAAAAAACACAGATTTTTGTGTGCCGTGCGCCCCCAGAAAGTCAACCAGAATTAAGGCACGCCAGTTTATGAAGCAGATTTTCTACTTTCCAAATTCAAGAAATTCAAGAAAAGTGTGCTTAATGGTTAGAAAAATACAGCAATGGTCATTTTATTAGTTAGCTTTGCAAATTTCTGGCCGAGATGCACCACAAACTGTAAAATAAACTACATTTTATGTTCTTCTATTCACTGCTAACATTACACTACCTACTGACATATTTGCTGCATTGAGGTGATTCTATGTGAAGCAGGTCGTCTTTTATTTTGAAAGATAGAAACTTTGTCAAAAGTTATAAACCGATTCATTTGTGGGAAAAGGGTATTTTCTCTGTTTTTTAATGATTTATTTATGTAGAAAATACTTCATTTATATTTATCGTGACAGTAAGAATAATATAAAAAAAAAATCAAAGTCTTCGTTTTCTAAAGGATGAAGTGAGACTTTGTGGCTCCTACTGGGCTGCAGAAATCGAGCCAAATGGCTCTTGAGGTGTTGAAGGTTGCAGACCTCTAAACTAAAAAAGGATGGATTTGCCATTAATGACAACATTTTGTTGACAACTAATAATTTACATTTATACTTTTTTTTAAATAAAGTCCCTTACAGAGTTTTACCATCGTTTCTCATCATTCTTTGTTTTTCATGCTAGAATCCAGATTATCATTCCTTTTTGTGCTAAAAAGAAAAGGAGTGATGGCAGTTTTATTGATATCTTGAAGTCAAAATCGGAAGTTTTATGTAAAAAAAATATATATGTGACATATTTAAGAAAAATAGCCGTTAAAGCGCCATGTTAAAGGAGGTTAAGGTTCTGTCCTGTCCTCAGATATGTTTCCTCAATGACAGACATGACCCGCCCCTTTTTTTAGCCTGCCTCTATCCTATTGGTCGAACCTCAGCTTAGCGGAAACTGATTGGACGGGGACGTATGCCACGATCACTGTGATTGGTTAAAGCCGGACATCGGTGAATTTGAGGAAAGCGACTAGAGCTAAATTCCGGGGCATTACCGGCCGTTAGCTCGGTTACTCACGTTGCGCTGGTGGGAGACAGATGTAGTTTTTAAAGAACTCGCTCCTCCGGGCCCCGGCTTTTATCCGGTTCGCCACGGGCTTGCTCATCTGCCTCACTCCGAGGTAGAGGAGCTTGGCGATGGGAAAGGCACCGACGACCATCTTAGCGGAAGCACTTTATCTCAGTGGGGGCGGGGCACGTAGAGGTCACGCTGTGACGTATATAGATTGACAGGTCTGGGAACAAATTCGCTTCACTTAAATTCTTTATTTTTAATACATTTATTATAAAGTTTTGACAAAAAAAATAGTGACCAAAGAATTTAAAAAAAAAAAGAATGTAGTTCTTTTTTTTTAAATCACCATTAAACACCGGTTCATATTTCAAATTTTACTGACTTTACTTTAATTAAAAACTGTTTAAATATTTATTTTTAAAATTGCACCAGTACGTTAAATTATTCAATTAGGGTGCTACTGTTAAAAAAAACGGTTTGCTTTCAAATTCTTAAATTTCTTGGAGAACTAGGCACAAATAATTTCTATTTAGTCTCAAATGAAATGCCCTATTTGTGGAGGAAATGTATCTTGTTTATCTGGCTAATAAAAGGTGTGATAGATTAAGTGTTTTACATGGAATATGTAAAACACACACACACACACAAAAACACGTCCCAGTCGTTAAAGTGAGTCACGGAGCCTCACCTGGACCAGCTGCGGCAGGAACACCTGGGTCGGGTTACAGGCTGGCAGAGCGCATGAGTGGGCTGGACTTGGAGCCAAAATATCTGCAGTCTGCGCAGCTTCGACTTGAATGTCTGCAGCCGCAGCCGCAGCCGCAGCAGAGAATCCCAGGCTGAACTCAGGAAGGGCAGAGGCTTGGAGCGGAGCTCAGGAGGAGCTGGAAACAAAAGAGCAGGAAGCCTTTCTGAGGTAAGACGCTTTCTTCACTTTCCCTCCGCGCGCGCACGACTTTCTGTCTGTCTGTGGGCAAAAACAAGCCAAGTAAAAGTGTTTCACAGGGATTGACTGCGTTGCAGAATTGCCGTGTTTCTAGAAAACTTTGAAGAAAGAGTCTGTTTGGATCAGGTTGGAGTTTTCTTCTTAGTTTTTATTTTTTCTGCGCGCGAGGAGGAGCTTGTTATTTTTAATGGAAGTCAGATGTTGCCAGCCCGGAGCCTGGCATGCTTCATGGAAACTCATGGGAACTCAGGAAAGATCCTTAAACCTCAGCAGCTCTCTGGCTATTTCCTGTTCGTCAAATGAGTGGAGCTCACCTCATTCCCACCTGTACCAGGACCCAAATGCTCGTTTCCCTGAAGCTGGCCCGGTTCTGAAGGTCCTTTCCATGCCGGCGAACCTTCTTGTCAGAGCAGGATTCTTCTTGTTTAGCTCCGGGGTTTTCAGTCAAAACCAGCTGAGCTGCATTGTGAAATGCAGCCTTGAAGACTCACCTGGACAGCCTTTGACTTCACCTGCCTCGTGTCAGCGTGCGTGCGTGCACACACCTGCACAGCTGCCGCTTGTTTTTTTTCCCCTCTCTTCTGTAGATGGTTCTGTTTGACACAACAGCTTGAAGCGCTCCTCACATCAGGTTGGGCTTGTAGCTTGTTAAATTGTTTGTGTTGACAGATTCCTCAGACATAAGCTGCTGTGCAGCCCAGACTCTGGAAGATCACTGGCACATTGAGTCCAAACAAAACTTCACAGTTTCCTTTATGGAAATTAAACCTGTGCTTCCTGAGCAACAAACACAGTCAAGACAACTTCCTTTTTGAAGTTTACTCTGATTTAATGGGGGATACTTTAAAATTTTAAGTTTCTCTTTTCCTTTTTTTGTACAAGAAGTATTTTTAAATCTAATCTATGCCAAACATTGCACTTGAAAATATACATATATTTTCTTTTTCAATGCTGAACTTTATTTTGATGACTTTGCCCAACATAATGGCACAAAATCCTATAAAATATGAAAATAAAACTCCCCAAAGACCGTCCTTCATTTGGTTAACTTAAATCCTTTTGAAAAGTTCTGATAAATTCAAAGAGAATCAAAAATATTTAGGAGTTTTGATGACAAGCCTTGATTTTTTTCAACTTAAGTGTTGGTGCATTTTTAGCATGACGCCCAACCTTAACATGTTTTTCAGATGAAATCAAACACGCATCAGTTACATGCATGAGTTTTTTTAGAACATATAGATTCCACACATACTTAGTTTTATTTTATTTATTTTTTTCAGTGTTGCTCTCTGATAGAAGCTGCTTCTCGGTGACACAGTTTCTCATGTGGCTGTGAAAGCGGCCCTCTCATGACCTTTCTGCAGACCTGCAGGGAGTTTGGTTTGAAACACTTAGACCTGTTTTTTTTCTCCACCAAACTGGAAAAATGTGCTCTTTAAAGGAGAGTTTTTCCCATTCAATCATGACTGTTGCGCTTCGAAAAGCAGCACTTTTTTTTTGTTTTTTTTTTTTTTTACAGTGCGAGGATCCAAACGGCTTTGTCTACATCGGAATTTGACGGTCATGAGATCAGAACTAACTTCACTGTGAAGCCCAGAAAAGAACTAATAGGGCAAAGTGGCAGCATCTGGATACAAATACACTAAAAATATGGAACTTTCTTGTTCCAATTTTTATTATTATTATTAATATTATTTATTTTTCATTCAAGACATGAATTTTTTTGCATTTTGATTGAGTCTCGTGTTTATCGTTCTTATAGAATCAGAAAACTCCTGAACAAATTATATATATTAATATTATGGGTAGTTATTTTGTTTTCTTATTAAAATATGTGAACATTTTGCAACTTTTTGTATTGATTCCCTATTTATAATAAACAGTACAACTTCAAAACCCCTTTCTAATTTTAAGCACTGTGTCATGAACGGACTCCATAAACATCCTAAAAATAAAAAAAAGTTTTTGTTTTTTTTTCCACTTTGAAACATTTTTTAAATCACAAAGACTCAAATTTAATTTTCGCGGCTGAATAAATTAGAGTTACCCGCGAGTCCGTGATATAAGCGCGTAAAGATAATGAGGAATACTTTGAAAATGTTTCTTCACATGAGATCTCTTTCATCGACAGGGCAGAACGTTAGATTCTGGAGAAATCTCTGTGTGCCAGGGACCATAACAAAACACTTTCAGCAATACTTATCTCTGGGGATGAACACACAGCGCTGTTCTCTCTGCAGGTCAGCAACGTTCTATCGTGGGGGGAAAAACAGCCATGTTGAAAAAAGGTTCAATAGAACCTGCATTCCAGAAGAAACAAAAGTTTAGAGAAACTTGAAACAGGCCTACTCACTAACCGTTTTTCATCCACTTTCATTGTGACGTCATTCCTGTGATCTTGTGTACTCTCTGGCCTTTGTTGTTTGGTCTCTTTTTAATCTGTACAGTGTCCTTGAGTGACCTTAAAGTAACTGTATCGTCATTAATATTATTATTATTATTATTATAATCATTAGTCAAACTCCAGCTGTTGAATGAACCAGCCTGCAGGTCTTTCCCCTTTAGAAAATGTACCCAACTAAAGACGAGCGGGATATTAGGCCAAAATGGGACATGGAAACTGCAGGAAGAGAACCGGAAGACATCTGAAGCGGGGGGTCACCATGGCAACCGTACCCTCTGTTGAACAGCCCAGAGATCTGCAGCATGCATCACATTTAAGTCGGCTTTAAAGACACACGGCGATCATCTTTGGATCATTTTTCAAAGTGTTCCCAGTGGTCTTTTTTAATTCAGATTATGCTGTTCTTAGGACATAGTTTCTGCAGAGCAGCAGTAGTTCATCAGAAATTCACCTCTGAGTTGTAGTTGGGACCACTGGCATGAAGCAGCCCTGCCCCCCCTCCCCATCACCTCTAACATGAGAGCACCCCCAAGAGCTCCCCTGCCTGCTTACAGCCCCTCATCCTAAAGGCCCTGTCACACAGCTACTACATTTTGTGCACATCACACGGATTAAAATTGGTCATACATGAACAAACGCGGACAAATTGAGAAAAAGTTGTGGTTTTTACGTGAAATTTTCACAGATGTATCACGAAGGAACCACAGAAGTAAGAATAAACCACGCAAAGAACACGTAAACCAACGTCGAACATGAACCATGCGTGATTATGCGCTATTTACATGCAATTCATAAGTGATTTATGCCTCAATTATGTAAATGGAATGTGAGATGTGTGCCGCATATGCAATATAAAAGTTATACATCGGTGGTACACGCATGAAAAATCAGTTACACATATGTGGAACGGTCGTAGAAAGACACAAATGTGAACATGCGTCTTGCAAAAATCAGGCACAGTTGCATAGGAGTTACGTTATAATTGCGTATAAAATACGTGTGAACTACGTAGTTCTAAACCGACCAAAACGTTTGAACAGCTCAAAACCAAATTCACGTAGAGACCCGTCGGCCGAAACCCTTCGACAGACATCTGTGCACATCGACGCATGACGAACGCAAGAAACTCGTAAGAATCACGCATTTATTGCAAAAGATCTGTCATACATACGTGGAAAATGCTTATAATGTACGTAGTGGCTGTGTGACACGGCCTTAACATTATCGGAGTTAACTTAGGCGTTCAGTTTAGATCCAGACTCCAGCTCAGACGAGGAACACAAAGGCGTTCATGGATCTATTCGTCTGCAGATGGAGGCATCAGAATGGAGCGGAGCAGGAAGCTCGTGGCCCCGCCCAACATATTTTCTGTCACAAATACGATCCTTTTGAAACGGCATTTTACCATCTGCTCCTGATTCACAACAATTTGAATAAAGAAATACTCAGAAATGTAATTTTTAAGCTTAATTTTCTTCATAAATATCCTCCCATCATGAGAAAAATGCCACAAAAACATGTTAAAAAAAACCCACAATTTTCATCTGAGTGGGCGGGACTTTAAATCCTGTTCATTTTGATCCTTTTCTAATGAAAAAAGTCCAAAGATTGGACAAACATCTGCACTTTTCATGGATCTGGAGCTGCTGAACTCACATACAGGCTTTCCTTCTGTCTGGACCGCGTGTTGCGTAATGACAGTTGCGGCTAAGAGTACGTTTGGTGACAGCATCAATGACTAACCAGCCCTAGGAAGAGAAGTCAGAAATAGAAGTCTGGGTGGAGTTTGAGGAGGATGTCAGCGAGGCGGGGGTGAAGTCATATGGACATGATGGTCAGTGAGGAGGCTGAAACTTTGATGAAACTCGCGTCTCATTTTCTGTCAAACTTTGGGCGAGATGAACTTTTGACCGTCGAGTTAGCAGCAGATCATGAAGTTAAGGAGCATCAGGATCTGAAACACATTCCTGGTGATTGCGTAACGGTCGCACAACCCTGACTCCTGGAGTTACTCTTATCCGACGTGATGTCAGATATCCAGGTGATCCCGATCACCTGACGTGCAGGTGTGTCTGTCAACAGTTATGCTGACTTCAGTGTCTGACTTTGGCTCACTTTTAGATTAACCAGTACATTCCTCATATAAAGACCCATTTAGTTTCATTGCTAAATGGAAAAGAAGGCTCATCTGCGTTGTTCCTGCTTAGTCGAGTTTCAGCTGAAAACAGCCTGAAAACTCTGGAGGAAGGAAATAAGGGAGGGACCAGTGAAACTGAGGAAATGACTGAACACCTGAATGGACTTAGACTTACTCACATGTGTGATTACGGGGTGTTGATTGTAAGACATGAATAGCAGAAGGGACGAGCTACCACACCCAGCTGTTCTCCAAAAGGATAACAATTGTGTTTTTAAAGCCTTCAAACTTTCCTCTGCTTCCACCAAACCAAGGAAGAAAAAGGAAGGAAGGAAACGAGGAGTTTGTTGAGACGTTTGCAAACGGCTGTAGTCAACGGAGCAGAAATGTGAAGCCAAACCTGTCCGTCTGTCTGGAGACGACAGAGGAGGATTTACACTTTAAAGATCCATCCCAAAAACAAACCTTCAGCTATTTCAAAGTTTCAGTGTTTGGCTCCATCAACCGATTCCCGCTTCCTGCTCGCTTTGGTTTTTCTCCTTTCTTTTGTCTTTTATGAAACTTGAAGCTGTTTTACGTTCATATGAAGAAAGAGGGAGAACCCCTTCAGAACCACGAAAGCTAAAAACTTTAGCACATTTTTTTGTTAGATCATATAAACTCTCGGTAAACCTTCACTTAAATTTGGCTTTAAAAGGTTCAAAGTGATTTTTATGTAACTAAGGTTTAATTTTCAGAGATATTTTAGACTACTTCTGTATTTATAATGAGTTTCTATATAAAACATTTAAGAGTTTTGTGTGAATTAAATCCTAAAGACATGTTAAGCTAGACTAGAATTCAGTGTTCTGTCTGACTGGATTATTTTTGACCTTTCGAGAGTTTTTTGTTGTATTTATTTGGTAGTTTTAGCCATTTTTTTGTTTTTTCCACCAAAGACTTCTAAATGTAAGTAAGCCTTAGTCACATGCACCCATGCGGGTCAACCCCCTACATGGGGCAGCATCCTAAAAGGAGCACAGGTGCGTCTTGCAGTTCTCTTGAGGCTCGTACGGCCACCTCAAGGGATGTCACGAAAATGGAACGTACCATTCTCATGCATGAGGTAAATGTATCATCATCAGGACAGTGGAAGTCACACGCACTTTTGATTTATGGGTGATGCTGTCATACGGTGTCCTTACGCCACAGGTGTGAGTGCTGACGCCTTACTGACCGCCCGAATGCTGCACACACGAGGTGTGTCCATAAGGTGTCCACACGAACTACATTCCGATTGTCAAATTTCCTCAATTCTAACAGTCAGGCTCTAGCTGGGATCATGCACTTATCACGCAAACAGCACTAATAGGTTACTAGCGCAGTGCGAAACGCCCGCGTCTCACTTACTTCACCCTAATGTGCTGTAGAAGTGTTCACTACGACCTTTCGCCTGCAGCCCATAGAAATGTTTGTTCACGAACATTTTTGCTCTACAGCCTCACCGAGCGGTCTGACTTTGCTAAACTTTGCTTACTCTGCATAGGTTTGCCTATTTTTCGCCCACAGACAGCCCGCAAATAAAGATCTATCTCTGTCTGTCTGTGTCTCTCTCTCTCTCCCTCCCCTACCTACGGGCAATCATGACTTTGCTAATTTACCATCTACGATTCTTCCCATGAAGCGCATCCAGACACAAACTGTTTCCTCACACGGGTGAAAAGTTCGACACATACAACGTGACAAACACATACCGAGCCCAGAAATCTTGTCAAAATAAAAGACAAATACTGGGTCAGAAAAGTACCACATAAAATAAACAGACTTTGGTGGTTGTTCGCTAGTTTCTTCTTTTAACTCCTTTTCTTGATTAATTGAGGATCTTACCGTATCACATTTTACTGACTTCTTCTTTTGGACTTTCCTACAGCACCACTAGCACAAAATAAAACAAACCTCGATGGAAGGACACATCAAACAACAAAATGTGTCGGTTACAACAATTTAACTAAACAACTTTACCAACACTGTGAATTTTAGCTTCCATCAAGTGGCTTTACTACTTTTACTACTTATATTAGACTTTTAAATGTTGGTTATTCCTTAATTACCCTTTAATTGCCCTTTAGCTTTAGCTTTAGTTTAAGCCAGGCATGTCCAAAGTCTGGCCTGTGTAACATTTCACATGAAGCCAGCTTTAATATTGATGAAAAAATTTATTGTTATCGCAGTCTCAAGCCTTGCAATACACATATGGCAAAAAAATTGAGAAAATTATAATATATGGTTCCCTTAAATGTGCTAAAACAATTTTATGGCAGCTTAAAGTACAGTGATCCCTCGCTATAACGCAGTTTACTTTTCACGGTTTCGCTACTTCGCGGATTTGCATCGTGCATTGTGTTCTGCATTCTGATTGGCTAAAAAGTCACTCCGCCTCTTCCCTACCTGTGCGTCAATAACGTTGCAGTTTAATATGTACACGTACGTAAAACAGCTTGCCAAATTTACATTACTTGTGTGCAAATTCTCTAGCAATTTCGAGTTTCTCTAAAACCCATAGAAAAAATGGAAACGGTGTTTTAAGTTTTTTTGCTATTTGTTCATGCATCACAATTTATATCGTCATTGCAATATTGATCATTAATATCGCAAATAGGGAGTTTTGCTCATATTGTTCAGCCCTAATGAAAAGTTTATTTCTGATATTTAACTATGAAATTCACAGTAATGTTGGTCAAATGTATATAGATGTATATACATTTATTCCTGTTCTATGTAACGGCATAGACTGCCATCCCCGACTCATCTATTTACCGTTCTTAGCACTGTTGTCACTTTAACCATCTCATTGCTCTTTGCACTAAAAGATTGCCGTTATTCTTCTTATTCTAATTGTTATAAGCTACTGGCACTTAGGGGCGAGAGGAAAGTAATTGCATCTGTGCTGTATGTCATGTGTATGCAGCATATTTGACAATAAAGCTGACTTTGACCTTTGAAAAAGGATCCCGTTGCAGTAAAATGTTCAATTGCATTTAACGTTATTAAAAGGGTTCAAAGGATCCAGGCCTTCACACATTTTCACCTCACAAAATCTGTCCGTCTTTGCAAAAAGTTTGGACACTTGTAGTTTGAGCTCTGAGCGAGTACGGATGGAGATTCTGCAGGAGGGGCTCATAGAAAAACAAGTTTGGCTTTCAAACTGTGGTCTTTGAAGTAGCCCCGGACAACCCCCTTGAATCCTTCAGCGGGCCTCAACACAATGAAGTTTCTGTGCAGCCAAGAATTTCTGCAGACAGTTGGTGACTAAGGAGTTGCCGTGGGATTTTCTTGGCCTGCCGACCTGCTTGCTGGCTCTCACTCCAGCATCTGCGCTGCAAAAGCAGCCAGGAAACAAGTGCATTCAGGTGCAGCACGCTGGCCCTCCTGCAGGTTATAGCTAGTCTTTTGGTAAAGAATGGATTTTGTTTTGTAACTCCCGCTCTTGTTTTCATCATTTCAAATCTGACTTGCGTTGTGGAGGAGAAACGGCTTCCTGAAGCCTCGTCTTTCTGATAAGCAGAGACAGCGGCGTTGACGTCTGCAGGAAGCGTCTGCAGTCTAAGCAGAAGGAAGAGATGGAGCAGAGGCCTGCAGGACGTTTGGGTCACGGCTGACCTCCGTGGGCCAGCGGCTCTTGACAGAGATAAGTCTGAGGCTGTTTTTGTGGAGAAGGCCTCGCCGGGAGGAGCAGCGAGGAATGCGACCCTGCAAAGGGGCCAGACTGAGGCTTGGCGAGTCCGTGTCACAGTTCACGGAGAGCGCGAGAGATCCAGCTGCAGACCACGGCGGCCTTGAAGGAGACATCGCATACTCCCGTCAAAATAGTACACCTTAAAATGAGTGTTTTGTTTGGAACAACAGCTGCAGCATGACCTTAAACTACGCTCTGATTATTGGAAAGTGACGTTTCTCAATCTGCTCCCGAACACAAAGAGTGAAAGAAGACGGAAAAAAAAAAACTTCAACTATTTAAACAGAAAGTTGAAGCCAAAACCCAAACAAAAATATTAACTTTGGTCTTTAATGGAGCCGTTTAAAAAAAAAAAAAAAAATTATAACCCATTTGGACACAACCTACATGCCCTAAATTCCGTTCAAAGAGATTTTGAATAGTGTTTCACCTTTGTTTTTGTTCAAATTCTTCGACTATGGAGCCAGCTATCAGTCTTTCCAAAAATTTTTGCTTTTAAATGACTAGAATCCACTTAAAATACCCCCCCCCCACCCTTTAACTTCATTGGATCTTAATTTTTACACTTTCCGGGATCAAACTCTGCAGATATTTCAGAGTTTTTAGTAAATGTAAATACATTTTTACAAGTTAAAAATTGTGAAACTTCAAATGCTTTTATTATGAAAGGATTTCAAAAAAAATGAACGTTTGTCTTTTAGCTGATGTATGCTAATAATGTTAGTATTTACTTTTATTTGTAGTCTTTTTCTAACCTAAATTCTCTCCTGCTCAGCATTTAGCCAAAGAATTCACATTCCTCAGTTAAAAGCTGAATTCTCTACGCCGTTTCACAGTTTTTCTTCTGTAGTCTCTTGACTTGTCAAAATGCAAATTGTCATTTCTAGAAAAACACTATAAGGTGTTTACATTTTTCCCTGACCATGCAGATTCTTTTTAATGTGAGAAGGATGTTCTCTTAGTGGAGGACGTTAGTCATAGAGAACATCATTGACCTTCATGTGGGCGGAGATACAGAAATGTTTTTTCAATCTAAGCCAAAACCTTTTTACAGAAGACAAAGTAAACATTGTGAACATTATTCTTCAAACCTAGATATTATTTTCAGTTTTGATATAGAAAAATGAACAGCTCACTTTTTCTACAGTCATGAATGAGGAAGAAGTAAATCAGAAAAATAGACGTGTTGTTGTTTTTTTTTAAATTCTGGTTTAAGTTTGGTTACAGTTTTGACCATTGACTAAATATGAACTAGATTGAGTCTGGAACTGGATTTATCAGGTTAAATATTAGCCAAACTTTCACGTCTGGACTGTATATGAGAACTGGACTGAGTGACTCCTCCCCCCTGGCGTTCCAAACAGGAAGTGGCGCCAAGAAGGCAAAATCCCATAGAGTTTTATAGAAAGGATCTGCTGTTACTCACTCATTCTATGGGTCAGAAGACTATTTCTTGCTCCAACACCTTTTTTTCTCACATCTTCTTGATAATCCTAATTTTTTTCATGATATTTTTTCTGTAGTTCAGTTATTCACGTTATGAACTGTCCAATCAGAAGCCTCAATAAAAGTAGGTGGAGCCTACTGGCCCCCACATCCAAAAGCTTTTGACAGATTTTGTGTTGACTGCTTTTAAATGGTAGGGGTGTGGCCTTCCAACACGCTCACTCCTGATAAAAAGCGACTGTTGTTGTAATATTGGGCTATATCAAAAGAATAGAACTGAATTGATTGGTGAAAGTGGTTGTCATGGGAATACTGACTCGGATCAATCTCTGCTTACTGACGACGTTTGGCTCCAGCGTGGCGGCGAAAAACTGGCGACTGAATTGACTTCACCTGCTTGGAGCCAGAAGTAAACGTTCTTTCATGGGTGACGTCGCCCTGACTTGGTTGAAAGGCGACATTAAGTTATAAAAGTTGAAGTTTCTGTGAGAACTTCCAGTTCTAGTTCTCGCATACAGACATGGGTTTAGGCTGTTGCCTGCGTGCCTGTCTGCCTGCCTGCCTGCCTGCCTGCCTGCCTGCCTGCCTGCCTGCCTGCCTACCTGTCTGCCTGCCTGCTTGCCTGCCTGCCTGCCTGTCTGCCTGCCTGCCTGCCTACCTGTCTGCCTGCCTGTCTGTCTGCCTGATCTGCTGCCTCTGATTCACACATTAGTCAGGAGGTGAAACTGTCCATTGCAATCAGCTGCCTGCTTTTTTTCCCTTCAGTTGTCACTCTGCAGATGATGAAGTAAATGTGGCCTGTTTAGACATGACCGGTATTTCAGTTATGATCATGTTAAGTGCCTGAAGGAGGTGACACAGAAGAGAGCTGCCATTTATAGGAGGTGTGGTGGAGCACTTTAATTTGAAGTTAGAAGCACTTTTTTTCTGTCTAAGTTTGTGTTGGATGTTAGTTTTTTCTTGTGAAAGAGGCACATTTTCCTGCTAACGGTGGCTGTTTTCTTTCGTAGGAGTGGATTCGAGCTGCCGGCCCAACCATGAGCTCCCAGGGAAGTTTCAGCACCAACTTCCTGTGTGAGTTTCCACGATCCCTCCACTCGTTTTTTCACAACATGGAGTCATGATAGCTAAGCGATCATTCATTCTCCTGCTTATGTGGTTCCAGTCCAGAGCATGAACGATGACCTGAACGCCTCGCTGGCTACAGCAGATGAGTTATCCAAGGAATTTAGCTCCATGATGAAGGAGGCCTCCTCATCCCCCTCTTCCTCCAACAACAACAACATCAAAAACACAACTTCTGGCTCTCAGGTGCACACTCAGCACTCGGGCTTTTGTGTTTGCGTCTTTGCTTAACCTTTGGCATGTAACCCGAGGTATTCCGTGATAGAAGGTGCTTCTGGCTTAGAGTCACAGAGCAGAATCCAGATGCCAAACATGAGAAAAGTGAAATTGAAGCTCTGTGGCTGTCTAATTGTTTAAATTGTGACGGATGCTGCTTTCGTGTGAAAGTGATACTGTTTCCTGCTTTGACTGATGTCAATCAACGTCATGGAATCAGAAGCTCTGTCTCATCCCCTCAGCTGTCTCTGACGCATCGGTCCACAGACCGGTGTCCGTTTTCACTGAATCAGAGTCGCTTTATTGTCATTGTGCAGAAACAGCGGCATTCAGCAGCAACTCCTTTGTGCAAAATGAATGTGAGAACAAGATATCTAGGGCTGAGACCGCTCTGGGACAGGATCTGTCTCCTAGTCTATTTGTTCTTGTTCCTGCACCACCTCCCAGAGGGCAACAGGTTGAGGAGGGGATGTTCAGGGTGGAAGGTGTCTCTGGTGATGTTTCTGGCTTTGCTGAGGCAGCGGGAGCGGTAGATGTGGACGGAGAGCAGCCGATGATCTTCTCTGCTGTCCTTACAACCCTCAGTTCCTCTGCCTCAGTGCAGCCGGTGCACCCGCCCCCCTGTGGCGGCGCAGGCCAGCAGACTCTCAATGCTGGCGCGGTAGAGGGTCACCAGCCGTTCGGAGCTCAGGTTCTCCCTTCTTAGTGCCCTCAGAAAGTGTAGCCGCTTTTTTTTACCACTCTTCTCAGGGTCTGCTGTGGTGTGAACTGAAGCTTCATTGTTCTTTATTCATACCATCAACGGCCGAAAAATAATTTTGATTCAAAAATGCTTCTAGATCAGGTGAGAAGCTTGCTCACCTGCAGAGATGTCAGAGTAGAGTCGCTGCTCCTCCACATCCAGAGGAGATAGTTGAGGAAGCTCGGACATCCGGTCCGGATGCCTCCCTGTAAAGGTGCTCTGGTCATGGCCCACTGGGGTGGAGGCATCGGTGAAGAACCAGGAACTACTTCTCTCTCTCTCTCTGCTGATCTGGGAACGCCCCAGGGTCATACCAGAGGAGGAAGTAACCTGGGAGAGGGAAGTCTGGGCATCTTTGCTTAGACTGCTGCCCTCGACCTGTATGAGCAGAATAAGATGGATGGATGTGATGAAGACACAATCTCTCTAAAGTTGCCTTCAGGAAAAGCTCTGAAACTCTCCTTCTACACAGATCGACGTGGAAGTTCTGTTGACTTGATTGCAGCTCAAACCTTAGCTCATCGTGATCTTGAAGGCTCGACCTCCAAAGTTTTGTCAGATCAATCCTTCGATATTCCCCCCATGTGTCTGCATGTGCCCCCTCCCTACCCAGTTGTACTTTAAGCTCTCTCCATTTTACTCATTTTCAAAAGTCCAATCAGAGTTTTGCTCAACTGTCTTCAAAGATGAAGGATTTTTAAGTTATGCTGCTTTACTGACGGATGCCGTAGATTCCTTTCACTGTTCGTCAAAGTTTGCACTTTAGGGCCTCTAAAACAGTTTGGAAAAAGATGAAGATTTAAAAAAGGTGCTGAAATGGAAGAAACCAAGAGGGGAAACCTCCCAGGTCCAAACTTCAACCCGTCATTGTCTGGATTTTGGTTTCTGCACCCTGTGAGGTAATCTGCAAACAGGTCAGGAATGCAGGCGGAGGCGTCACGGTCCAATTCCCCTGACCTTTGCCTCTGAAGCAACGCTTTTGCAACATGCGTCTGCAAACATCTGATTTAAAGCATAACGGACGTTAGTTCTCAGTGATAGTCACGCTGACTGTGGACGTTGGATTTCCTGATAAGACCCCAAAGGTCTTTTTCTATCTGTAATCAGTAGAACCCCCCCCCCCCCCCTCACACACACACACCTAAAAAAAAAAAGCTCTAAACAGAATGAAGCTTGACGATGAAACGTTTTGCCTGCAGCCATTTTTTATAGTACATGCATGTCTTATTCAGAATAAAAGACAACAAGAAAATCCAGTTTCCTTGAAGCCACAAGCCAGACATTGCTCACAACAGTATCTCTAAAGGATTTGTCCTAGTGCCTAAACCTGTTGCTGGTTTTAAACTTTACACACCTAAATCCCTCCTGATCCTTAGTTTGGACTGATTTTTGGAACCTTTCAAATCCTTTGTAAGATGTCATTGAATGTTTTGAAATGAAGCTCTTCCTCTGGTCTTTTTTTGATTTAAAGCCTTAAAGACAAACTTAAATCGATGAAATGGAATGTAAATATGATTTAAGTGTCTTCTGTAAAACAATTGGATCAAGTAGCCCTGCCCCTGCGTTTGCAGATTCATACTGGCTAGACGCTGAACCAGATGACCAACATGAGTCAGACAAAAATACCCGGAAAACTGAAAAGTGGCCTTTATCCATCACTAAAGTGGATTCAGAGTCCCAGCATCTTTTAAGCTTTATGCTTTCATGAAGCTGCTGCTTTTGGGTTGAAATTCATCCACGTTATGTTTCATCATCTGGATTGTTTTAATGAAAAGCTACACATCAGATGTCCATTTTTAAATGTCAATATGCAAAAACGAAATCTTAAGAAAGTAAAAAGACTTGTATTTCAAGAAATATTGTCTTATCTGTCGTGCAAGAAACATAATCAATAATAATCAAGAAAGTTTTCCAATAGCAAAATAATCATAGTTTAAAGACGGGGGCCTTTTTGGGTGTCCCTAAGATGTTCTTGTGGCATTTTTCAGATGATGGAGGACATATAATAAGAGAATTGAGCTCCAACTAGCATTTCTGTGTATTTCTTTATTTAAATTGATGTGAATCAGGAGCAGATGGAAAAAATCTGGTTCAAAAAAGAGCTTTTTGTGGCGTAGAACTAATGCTGGGCGGGCTACAAGCTCCCTGCTCTGCTCCATTCTGATCCATCTTTGTAGGCCGTTTGTAGAATGATTTTAGATTTTGGCTAAAAACAGCATCATCAAAATTAAAAGTCCACTGAGGATGATCAGAGTGGAACTTTAAGATCTTTGAGACTGTTTCATTCAGGTTTTAATATTTGAATTGAGATTATCTTGTGATTCACAAATCTCTATTTTGCTTAAATTTAGTTGAGTCGAACTATTAGTATTAATTCTGTTGAATTTGTTTGGTTCAGGCCACTTTATCAAATTTTAGTCTGGTTTTTTGGATTTTGCTCCTTTTAATTCTCATCACATCAATCTAATTTTTCCACTTAGTTCGATTGAATTCAAATTTCAAATTAGTGATTTGGAGTCTCGCTAAAAAGCAGATCGATAAAACCAAGCAACGAGTCAACAGTCTTTATAGAGAGGCCATAGAGGCAAACACTTCATCCACGCATTTTGTTAAATGATCCTCTGCAGCTGGAAGACTGTGGAGAGAAGAACTCTGCTAAATGGATGAGACTTCAACAGACTTGGTCTCAATAAGATGGTCATGTTTGTGTCTTTTTCCAAAACTGTCCTGAAAAGCTGGTCTCTATTTTTTAAGCCCCAAGACTCGACTGCTTGAGACGACGTTAGAATCCTTCCAGTTGATCCAAAATGTAGCTGCCGCACTTCTGCCGGCAAAAAATCCCTCTTTTCTCTAAACTCAGACTAAAATAGGCTTTCAAAGTTGCCCCAACGTAAAGCCCTTGTGTTTTTTTAAGAGATCTTGAGACCTATCAGTCCTTGTTCTTGGAGTGCTGCTTCGCATCACACTGAAAGCTCTTTTTGACATTTGATAAACTTTACTTCTTTCAGGCTCAAGCTTAAGACTTTCTTTTGCTGCACAGCTTATCATTAAGTCTCTGGTTTCATGCATAGTTGCTTTAACATACACTTTGATGTGATCTTTTCACACCTGAGTCAGTGAACAAACACTGACTTTGACAGGCTGCAACAATGTGAAGCGCTGTGATCACTGACCTAAATCCCACAGGTCAACATAACGCTCCGCCAATTCCTCATATGTAACAGAATTGTCTTTCTTCAGTCCAGCTCTACGATCTCCAAAGACTATCTCCAGTCGTCTGGGACTTCCAGCCTCTCCAGCACTTCAAGATCATCTGGAAGCGGCACCAATGGCAGCTCCAGTTCCAAGGCCATGTCCTCCTCAAGTTTGCCATATTTCTACAGCACAGACTCCAGCAAATCGAGCAGCAGAAACATGCCAACTTCCCAGGCCTTGTCCCAGAGCCCGCACTCTTCCCCAAAGACGGAAAAGCGGGGAATCGCTCCAATCCCTCGATTCAGTTCTGACAGCTACCTGTACAGCTCTCAGAACGCCAACCCGCCGACTTCCACCCAGCTGCCCAGTTCTCCTTCCTTATATGACAGAAGCCCTCAAACTTTCAATGCCTACAGCGACAGAGGTCCCTCCCCCAACGTAAGAGCTGGTTCTATGGACAGAATCCCACACAACTCCCAGAATGCCTCCAACCTGCTGAACCCCTATGAGGGCGGCCACATTGGACGCAGGTCACCTCGAAGCGACAACAATCCTTCCCCTTTGGCCTTCAGTCCTCCAGCAGCCAGCACACTTCCTCGCAATTTCAATCCTTTCAGGCAGTCTGGTAAGATGGTTTCTATCTAGCAGTAAATACATCACAAAAATTGGGGGAAGTGCTCGATGAGGTGTCCATTATCAGAAATTATTGGACGATGCGGTGATGGTTCACGTCTCTGCGTCGTCCAATAATTTCTGATGGTGGACACCTCGTGGGGCACTGTCTCTGACTAAATGGACACCCTGCAGCGAATCAGGATTTAGTATCCACTCAGACCATGGTATGATCTGGAAATAACATGTATGATCTTTTGCATTTTTAATAAACGAGGGCGCTTTCACACCAAGTTAGCCCAGAGAATTCACATTCACTGGAAAAAGAAATCGACAAAAGTGGTTTTAGTTGTGCAGCTTACACATGAGCGATCGAACTGTCTGGAAACACATTTAACGGCTCCTCACAAAACCAGTAAAGAGTAAAGCCTTGGTCACATGCGCCTGTACAAGGTATGGGTCCACAGAGCGGTCTACAACCTTGATATTTGGTACGGACTACCTGCGTACAGGTTTGTCCATATTTCACCTGCATACAGCCTTATCCACTCATGAAGGCATTTGTGACTAAAGCTTTAATCCTATTAGTCGTCTGACTACACCAAGTTTGCTCAGGAGTCATTTTATGAGCGTTTTATCAATTGCGCTGTGAGTGTTTTTGGTTGCTAGAATCCACCCAGTAAGGCTGTTTGAGCGCTGAGGATTTGATCGTCAATTATCCACCAGACCACTCTTTGTGCACAACGTCTATGCTAATAACGTTTATTTATTCATGCGTTTCATAGACATGAACCGCTGTTCAGTTTTCACTGTAACGATTCGTTTTGACAACGATTTGATTCATATCACGATTTGTGGTTGGCGATGCGATTCATCGTCAATATCTGTTCATTTTGAACGATTCTATTCACGATCCAGGACGTCTTTAGTCAAAACCGTGTGACTCAGTGAGAAATACCTGGTACTGAACAGAGCAGGTGAAGTTTTCCAGATTTCTTGGATTTCTTCAAGATAATCAAGTGTAAATGAAATATGTGTCCAAACAAACAAGTAAACAAGAATGAATGTCAAATCCAGTCACATTTATTTTCCTAAAGTTCAGCCCACTGTTGTTTAAATTATTATTAGAACATTCTAGCACGCTGTATGGTCACATGACTTTGCTAAATTCATAGTGTTTCTACACATTGGACTGTAACGATGGATGATCATTTTCACAGTTGTGTTTTCTGTTTTCATGTTTTTTACGATATAGTAAAATAAACCTACCATGTCTTAATCTATAAGGCATTTTCCACCATCAATTATAACCAATTTATTTCCTTTTGTAATTATGTTATAATGGTAAAGGTCGATTCGATGAACAACTTGCCTCAGACAGATCAATCTGGTCGGATCGCAGGAACATAAATTGGTTCATCAATAAGTTGATTGATTGCCACACCCTTAGTTTCCACTGATGTTTATTCTAACCTTAAAAACAAAACAAAAAACCTGGAACCTGATTGGAAGTTTGTTAATTTTGAACAACTAATCACTGGAGTGAGTGGGGGCTTGTGTTTTAAAAAAGTCACCCAGCTGTCACCTGTGGGACTGTCTTGACTCCTGTTACTTTTGTTTATTAACCCTTGTGCTATCCTAGGGACTTTGACGTTGGGTGTTGGGTCATCTAGACCCACTAGACAGTGCGCTGAACCTGTTTTCTTCAATGTTTTGTGATCTTCACTGGTGTCCATGGATTACCTGAAATCTTTCCACTTTTATCCACCTTTGTCATGGTAGGGAGAACACGTCAATGATTATCTTGACCCCTTAGGATAGCACAAGGGTTAAGTGACTTCAAAGTTAAACGGATGGAAATACTTTTTTGTGTATTTTTACTTTGGTTAAACCTCAACTTTCAAACCGACCAGAGTTTGTTTGTTTGTTTGTTTGTTTGTTTGTTTCAGAATTCAAATGAGTGTTCACACTCGCCAAATGCAGTAAACTGTCCAAGCAAACAAACTCTGGTTTGGACCAGTTAAGAGCGTAAGCGCCCTTTTTTAGTTAGATAAACCTTTGTTTCATTTATTACTTGTGTTCACTTGTCTTTTTTGGCTTCTATCTCCATCTAAGATGAGGTTGTGCAACGGAAAAAGAACCCTGGCAAGTGGAGTGAGACAGATCTGGACACGTCCTACGACAGAAAACCCCACCACACCTATGACAGTTGGTTGATTTATGCTACCATCCTGTTTGGTTCCCTAAACTTCAGCTTGTCAAAATCCGTGTCTGACTGCAACATTCTCGTGTTCTTTAATGTCACCCAGAGACGGAGTTTCTGCGGCCGGCTGTGCCTAAAGGCAACTGGCGGGAATCCAACCTGGATGGCCCTTCTCCGTCTATGATCCCCAAACAGGTGAGCGACATCATAAATGAAGAGCCGTTCCTGTTGCAGTTTGCTGCAGCTTCCAGGAAAACCCCACAAATCTGTCAGCAGACCCCGTCTCAGAGAGATGGGAACACAGCTTGTATGCAGATAACACACCTTTCTCTAGAACTGTTGATGCAACAATAATTCACTTTGCCTTTACTTCCTCATCGGTAATTCGGTTTGTTTTGACTGTGAGACATAGCTTCTTTTCATACTAATCCTTTACTGTAATTGATCTGTCTTTTCCGTGGAAGGATTCCCTCTTGTTTCTGTTTGATTTTTTTTTTTTTTCACAGGTTCAGTTTGGGTGACTTCCAAAACTGTTGGTTTAAACACGTTTTTAAGTTTGCTTCACCGATTCCTTTGCTGCTTTCTTTAATTGAGATGAGTTCATGTTATTGTGCTCAAAGAAGAAGGTTCGCAATTAAGGACTGCTTCTGCTCCACAGCATTATACTCCCACTGCCGTGCTTCATTGTGAAATCTGTGTTTCATCTCATCAGTAAAGGCCGTGTCACACAGCCACTACGTACATTTTGTGCATTTTCCCAAAAACTCTGAAATGCATCATTATTGGGATATTTTGGGCTAGTTTATTTTATTTTTTTTTGGAAAGCAAATACCACAGGGGATGTTGGCATAACACTAAGACATCCATCCATTCAGTCATTCATTATCTCCACCCTCCATTGTCCTGATTGTAGTCGCATGATTCGTTTTGCAGCTGTTTGGAGGCAGCTTGACCCATACGCTCATCTTTTTATGGTGTTTTCCTGCCTGATGACTCCTGCGTTTGGAGTTCTCCCTGGTTCCAGCTCAGGAACAGTTCTGTCACTCAAAGAAATGAAACATTAGATTTAAATAAAAAAGTATCGTCAACCAGTCCCACAAAACAATTTTGTTTAAATTTGAGACAGACTGAATGACGAAAATTCAACATACTATTTTGAATAAGTGCTACATTACACAGTTATGGAAAGTTTACATAGTGCTATTATGTAAAATTCACTCAACATTCTTGCATTCTCGTGTTATTTATTAACTGTTATGTTGAATTTATTCATCTTTGTTGAATTAACTTATTACGTTAAATGTATTAACAGTTATGTTGAATTGACTCATTCCTCATAAAGGAATATCTTAAAGGAATATCATTATTGCATGACATTTATTATGTTTTATTTATAATCAATGGTGTCGATTTTTTTAGTTCTGTTAAATTTATGAATCATGTTGAGTTTTTGAAACACCTTTTTGTTCCATTTACTAAAATCCCTTCAGTTTAACAATACTAAATTTAATTTTAATCATGTTGTAGGACTTCAATAAGCACAACTTTAGTCATTTGACAAATTTGAGGCCATGTAAACACATGTAAACAACAAAATAATACAAAATACCAAAGTGCATTGGTGAGGTGTTAGAAAACAATTAACAATCAGAAATCCAAAGCATTATGCTTTAGGAACTTTGTGAACTTTCCTTTACTCATATAGTTTCCCTTTGAGGACCTGTAACTTGGGTGACAGTTTCTGTCCATCCCTGCAGCCTGACATGGTTTGATTCAGGTAAAACTCTTAACCTAAACTTTTTCTTTTTTTTTCTTTTCCATGATCCCCCCCCGCCCAAAGCCCCAGCAGGTGTCTTATGGTTCCCTGAACCGGCCCACTCGAAGATCGGTTCCTCCAGATGTGCCCTCCTCCGCCCAACCTCCTTACATGCCCCAGCCCATCTCCTCCCGCATTTCTATCCCCCCCAATGTCAATTTGTCCCGACAAAACAAGCCCATTCCTCTCTCAGTTATCTTGCGCCTCCAAAATCCCCGCTTTGGAGCAATGAGAACCCATCACCCCCGAGCTGTGGGAGGAGAAGGAGACAGGGGGACCCATCAGGCGGCTCCGCCCCAACAGAGGGAGTATGTCCGCCAACCTCCTGTGCCGGTGGAGCAGCAGGTGCCGGATCTGAAGCAGACGGCTGCATACAGCGATGGTAAAGCTCGTTTGACAACCGTTAGCATTTATTTATGACGCCGATAATCTGCTTTTCAGGGTGAAAACCTGAGTTATGGAACAAAGACACACCTGGATGGCTTTTATTTTTCCTTTAAATGTTTGCAGTGCTGAATTCCAGGGACGTGGATGCAGAGTTGGAGCGTCAGGAATATCAACCCACTCCTGGAAACGTGGAGAATCCCTCCATCCCAGGAGACGGTGGAGAGGTGGGGCTTCCGGCGCCTCCTGTTCCTCGGCCCCTCAGCCCCACCAGACTGCAGCCAGTGGTGGCCCCGGAGGCCCAGGTCGACGAGATCCCCGACCGGGAGGAGCTGCTCCGCATCAGAGCTGAGATTCCCCGAGCGCTGAAGAGGCGTGGGGCCGTGGAGCTGTCCGAGCCCCCGACGGAGATCTCCATGAACCAGCCCAACCAGTACAAGAACCTCATCAACAAGCTCTTCCGCAAGAGGGGTCGCCGCCACAAAGGGGAGCAGGGCAGTGACGGCAGCAGCTCCTCCGATGACGAGGGCGGGTCTTCTGTTCCCACCCCCACACCTGCAGTGAGAACTGCCCCTGTGACCCCCACGCTGGCTCCACAGGAGGCCAAAGTAAGAGAACCCGCTCCGAAGAAGGCCAGAGATTAGCAGCTGTACTGAAGTAAAAAGCATAACATGACTAACAGAAAATACTTTTACTATAATGAATTTTTACTTGTAATTGGTAAAATAATTTGCCACAACACAAAATAAGCAACTTATGATAAGGAAGAAGTCGAAAACGTCTCAATATTTTTGTCGTAACCTTCTAACTACCAGCAATGCAAATGAGACACATTTCTAAACCTGAATATCTCCAAACCACTGGAGGCTACTGAATGAACTCCTGCAGAGAACGTTTAGGGCCTTTCAATTACACCAAAAATGAAGGGGCGGGGCCATCATAATCTACGTTTTTAATGGTTTTAAAAGAATATTTGACTGGACAAATTGCCTCCGGTAGTCAGGAGACTAAAACAAGTGATAGTTTTATTTAAAACTTTACTAATGTCAAGTCTTTTACAAAATATGATCATTGAAGATTGCATAAAATTAGACAAACGTACTTGTTAGGATTTAACGTTTTTGGCGCTGCAGGAGTTTGATGAAGCATCAGATCATGTGCAGCTAAAAATGCAGGTGATTATGTATTTTTTTTTTTCACTTTTACTTGTCTCTTTAGAACTACCGCACTATTCTGCGCCGGCCCGGACGCAAAAGCTCAGGGAAGCGGGCTCGCCTCAGCCCGCTTGTCCTGCTGCTGGATGGAGCGTTGGTTGGAGAGCTGGAGACGGTGCAGAAGGCTGTGCAGGAGGTAAACGCAACAACGAGGACACCAAACCTCAGGATCTTCTGCGCTTTTGAAATGTACTATGGGCAACAAAAAGGCAGGATCCTGCTTTGCACTATTAAAGGAACATTTGCCTTGTGTGGCCTCCAGCGCCCCTCAGACCTGTTTTTGTGGGGAGAAAACGGAGGAGAAATGGATTTACTTGCTGTTGCTGTACTTTCATTCTCATGCCGGTTATTCATTTTATTTCTAAAAGTCTAAACCATTTGAAGTGATCAGCTGTTATTTATCGACATATTTTATCTGGTTTTGTACAAGTTCTGGTCGTTTCGTTTAAGAGAAGAAAAAAACTTTCATAGCAACTGGCAAAAACCACATTAGATGGCAAAATCAACTTATTTTTTTATTTTGTGATTGCTCATGTTGTAACTTTCATGCACATTATTAGACACAAAATGGATGTTTCACGAAGAGACTGGAAATATTTGTAATACTTAACTTTCTGTATGCTGATCCTGCTGCTCATCTCATCCTGGCCTCGTCTTTTCCTGCAGCTTCTATTTTACAGGCAGCAATAGGAGATGCTCACTGCAAAAAGAGAGTAAAAATAAGTTAAGAACACTCGTCTAAAGAAGAAAACCCCTAGAAAGAAGGAACATGATCTGTCCATGCAGCAAGTATTTATATTTTACTAGAAATCGGATTAGAAGACGTCAAAATGTAGAAACACTGAGGTCCATAAAAGCATTCAAAATGAGAAAAAGAAGCTAAAAAAGCTAATTGTTAGATAAAATTGTAGGACATTTTGATTAAAGTAAAAAAAGAAATGAGTGCAATAAGTACAAATGACTCATTGTAGAACAAAATATGGACAAAAATGAGGATTTCCAAACTGAAAGCCGTTTTTTAAACTTTAAATTAAAATCCATCAATTTGAGTCTTAAATCAAGCTTTTCTATTTTTTTTAGTTTGGAGCTAAAAGATTTGGCCTTCTTTTAATGATAATATCATTATTTCCATGTCCTAGCTCTTAATGAGACAAAAACACTTCTCTGTGCTGATTTCAGAGAAAAGCTTGGAAAGGGGCGGAGCAAAAACGACTTAAAATCACTTCCTGGAAAAGTATCTTGAATGTCTGAAAAAAGGGGTTTTGAATCAAACCGTTGCCGTGGAAGAACTTTGCTTTCAGCTCTAACTCTGTTCAACCGTCCTCCACAGATGACCGATCCCAGCCAGCCCAACGATGAAGGCATCACGGGGCTGCATAACGCCATCTGCGGGGGGCACTACAACGTGGTGGACTTCCTGGTTCGCATTGGGGCCAACGTCAGCGCCCCGGACAGTCATGGCTGGTAAAGACCCACTCATCCTTTGGCTGCTTCTGAATCCACCTCGTCTGCTCTGATGTCATGGCGCCGTAACCTTCCCGTGTACCGCAGGACTCCTCTGCACTGCGCCGCCTCCTGCAACGACCTCCACCTGTGTGAGTTCTTGGTGAGGAACGGAGCCGCCGTCATGGCCGTGACGGAGCGCGACAACGCCACCGCCGCGCAGAAGTGCGACCCGTACACTGTGGGGTTCGAGGAGTGCGAGAGCTTCCTGAAAGGTGAGGTGGCTCCTCCCACACACTCGTTCACGCCCTGTTTTACGGTCGCAAAGGAGTGAGGGACGATGCTTCACATCTCTGATGCGTCACCCTCTGGAATGTACAGCAAGACGTGCTTGAAGAAACACCTGCTCAAAGAACACATTTATGAAAACACTGCGAGACACAAACCAGAATCAGGAATCAACGTCAGAAATATTATTTGAACCAAACTGAATGCAATGTTCCTTCATGTATCGCAGGAGTTTTGTTCTAAAAAATAGCCAATGATAGTTGAAATCTTGTTTATCTCTCATTAAAGTCTAAAAGTCCAAAACTTCATAGAAAAATAAGTCCAGACTTATAGAATGAAAACAAAGATCTGATCGCGATCAAAGATTTATGTAAATTTGGCAAACTGAAATTATTCTGTACTGGAGCTTGATTGATAATGGCCTACAGCCAATCACTATGCAGAACACATGCAAAACTGCATTTAAGAAAAAAGTGTTAAAGACGTTGAGACCGTGAAGGTTGAGCCCCGTTACAGCGATGGATAACTGTGCCTTGACCTTTTATCATAGGGATCAGTGGAAAAGTTTTCCCTTTTGAAATCCGCCTCCAGTGGTCATTTGTGGAACTGCAGTGTTTGGTTACTCTGGTGTGGGCTTTGAAGGGCCTATAGCTTGCAAAATGAGCGTTTTAGTGTTTCATAACATTCCTTCCTCACGGAAAACAACCCCAAAGCGGTATTTTGATCCCGCATTTATGAGCATTCCTCTAAACACCTGCTCCTTGAGCGCCAGCCCCTTCAAACCCACGAAAATGAGTAGGTCCTCACATTGTGACATCACAAAGTGAGGAACCGCCCTCTTCAGGAAGAGTCTGCGCTGCCAGCCCCGCCCCCAGGCTAACACACACACCCACTTTCTCCATAGAGCTAGCGGTGATCGGCCTTCTTTTTCTTTGGACAATGACCATCTTTGCAAAAGTTCGGATGTTGTTTGTTTTCGTGGGCGAAACGCACAACCGCTGCTGAGGCCGACTCTAGGTTGACTTCATGAAATGGGCGACACGCACGTGAAAAGAAAGGCGGGGCGTCCGGTTAAGAGAATAAGCTCCCAAAAGAAAGTCATATTCTATTTTAAAAAATTAGTCCTTTAGTGTTTGATCATATACATGGATATAGTTTACTCTCAAAAGGCTTCAGTAAGGAAGGATATGGGCCATTTAAGAGCTTATACAAGTGGTCTAGTTTGGTTTCAAAAGTAAAAACCTTTTTTTTCCCTCCCGTTTCGAGTTGTTGTTCTTAAAAACAGACAAATGTGTAGATTTTCTTGAAAAAAACTAAACACGTATTTGTCTTTTTTTAAAGGTGTTGTTGACATTAAATTGTTTTAAATTATTTATTTTAATAAAAAATAAATGAAAAACAGCTGAGATTTATTAGTCCAATTAAGTTTCCAACATCTTCAACATCAGCTTTCTTTCTCAATTGTGCGTTTTTTTTATTCTCTGTAAACAAACAGAGGGCAGAATTTGAATGCAAATTTTGATGTGCAAAAATGCAACTTACAACACAAAACAATGATTAACTTCAGAAAGAAAAGAGTTTACACCTTTTAGCCTGAAAGTTTGGTTTGAGAATAATTGATTTGCTTCCTGTCTCCTGGCTGCCAGGTGTGGAGGAGGCCATGGGGGTGGAGAACAGTGGGGTGCTCTACGCCCTGTGGAGCTATCCTGCTCAGGCGGCCGATGAGCTGAGCTTCAAGGAGGGAGACATGGTGACCATCCTGCACAAACCCGAGGGCTCTGACTGGTGGTGGGCTTCGCTGTGCGGCAGGGAGGGCTTTGTTCCCAACAACTACTTTGGGGTAAGACATCAAAGCGGCGGAACATCACAGACGTTCTGGAGACGGCAGCGGTTCTCCCTCTGTGCAGAAGTGCACTTCTTAGCTGCGGATGAATTCCAACTTCAGAAGTAACATAAATGCAAAACTGCAGCAAGAAGAACAAAGTCCAGGGTTCAAAATAGAGGTGTGTGCAGTTAAAACTGCATTCAGGTTTTAATCAAGCGGTTCTTCTTTCCTTCTTCTGCCAACTAAAACCTGAACAGGAAACGGTTTGTGGTTGTTAGAAAGGTCGGCATAGATGATTGCTAAGGCTATAGGCGTTCCAAAAAGGGGCGGGGCGAAGAGTAGTACACATGAAAACACAACAAATCTGCAGCATTTTAAACAGGAGTAAGTGAAGACGCACTAGTTAGCCCTTTAACACCAGAGCTTTAGCACCAGTATTTACATTTTTTCAACTAACTTTTCGACCGTTTATGCAATTCCCGGAATTGGAAGCAGCAGATTTTTTTTAATTTGTGTAAACTTTTCACTACACAATAAAAAAAAAATTCCCCAGCTTCAGAATCCGTTGATTTATTGCGTAAATGGTTGAAGAGTTACGATATTTCAAAGAACGTCGACACTGGAGCTAAAGCTCAGGTGTTAAAAGTTTAAACTGGCCAGGAGTCTGCTGAAAAACCAGGTGAGTGTGAGTGTCCCTCCTGTTTGTCACGAATAACGAGTAGACCGGTGTGAAAGTCGAGTGAATCACTTTATTGAGCAAACAGATGAGAGTTGAAAGCCTCTTGTAATAATAATAATGATGCATTGGATTTAGCTGCGCTTTTCCAGACGCTCAAAGCGCTTACAGTCCATTAATCATTCGCCCCTCATTCATACTTGGTGACGGTAAGCTACGATATTAATTGCTCACCATTGATATGGTAATTGCCCCATTACCATTGCTTGCTTGTTCATTCCCCCCGAGAATCAGTCCATGGAATCCTGCATGGCAATCCTTCACCTTACCAACCGAGCTACCGAGCCGCCTTGTGTTGGACATATTTTACTTACTGTTACACACTAGGTGTGTATTTAAATAAACCCTTTTTATAATTAAGGCTAAACTTTATTCATCTTACTTATATTTGCAACAGTTTTTTGTTGGACCCGATGGTTTTCAAACAAGCTTCAACCCGGAAGTCACCAAACTTTCCTTTGTGTCTTTATTGAAACACGGACAAAAACAGATTTTGAGTTGAATTCATGAGAATACAATGACTTTTCTTTTTCTTTTTCAGCTTTTCCCAAAGGTTCGACCCAAATCTCTCTGTTAGGATGATGGGAAACTGAAGTACGGCTGCAATGATATTTGAATTGACTCTGAAAGAGGAAAGTTTGATATTCATGTGGCCTTTTTGGACAAGGTCACATCGTTTTCCCAGATGTCCCGGCTCTGCAGGGAACTGCACAAGTTAAAGCCGCAATTCTACCTTTAGACTGTTTTCAGATCATTCCTCAATGGTTTTTGACTAGTTTGTGATTGGTTTGGGACTATTGTGTGACTGGTGTGTGATTGGATTGTGACTGAATTGTGACTGGATTGGGACTGTTGTGTGACTGGTGTATGACTGTTGTGTGACTGGTGTAGGACTGTTGTGGGGCAGATTTGGGACTGGTGTGTGAGTGGTTTGTGATTGTATGAATGTACAGTCAGGGTGACTGTCAACAATTCCACACAAACAAATTGCCCTGTAATTATTGGAGCTTTTCCTTTTCTGTATGTTTGTGCACAGATGTTTCCAGCAGACACTAGTTTTGCATATATTAGCTCAAGCTAACCACAGCTACTAAGAGTTACATTAAAACAGAGCATCATCTGCATAACTTTATTGCAAAAAGTGATTTTACAGTTTGTGTGGTTCCTCTTCCTTTAGTGTTATTTTTTTTAGGAGAAAGGCACAAGTGTTTAGCTTGTTTCTGATTGTTCGTGGGTTTTGTAATCATCCTAAGGAGGAACTTTCTGTTACAGAAGTTTGTTTTTGTTGGATGTGCGTTTGTAAAAATACAGATGGTTATGTTGGGTGTTTTTTTTTTTTCCTCCTTTGCTGCTCTTAACTGCTGCACATTAACCTTTGTTTGAGGGTGTCACAGTGTTGATATACCTAATAAATAATTGGAAATTAAACACTTTGGGGTTTTTTTGTCTTGTATTTGTTAATTTAGATCTATTCGTTGTTAAACAAGTTACCAGCAGATGGCGCTGAGCGTCCAGGCCAAACCTTAGTTACATGAAAGCTGTGATTTGATGGGTTTAAGGTTCAAATTATGTTTTCTTAGTAAATTATATTAAATCTCATTAAATCATTTTTATTCAAATAAAAAAAAAATAGGCAACTATTTAATGACTTTTAGATTTATTTACTGCACGTATTCTTCCCTGCAGTGAACCGGGTCACAGTTCTTCAGGTCTGGACAATCGTGGAAGAATGTTTATTGGAGTTAAGAACTCAGATTTTATAAACCTTTAGATAAGAAAGAAATCTTCTGAAATCAATTCCCTGCATTTTTTTTTATCCACATCCCTTCACAGTTTTTACATTCTGGAGGCCCCACTGGGTCAAATTTGGCCAATTTTTCATTCACTAATTTTTCTTTTTGCTCTTATTTGCTGATTCCCAGATAAATACAGAGGGATATTTTTTTGCCACCTCATTGCACACAAAACTTTCTAAGTTGAAAATGAAAATATTAAATATTTACTTTCAAAGGTTTTTTCCTCTCATTTTTTGTTGTTGTAGTTGCTTTCAAATAATATGTTTGCGTTTGCAACACAAATGTTTTCGCGTCTCGCTTTTGTATGGGCCGATATTTATGCCACCACAAAACTTTCTAAGAAAGCAGGAAAAAAAGGGGAAAGCAAATCAAAAGTATTAGAAAGCAAAGATTTAATATGTTCATTTGCAACATGGTGGCATTAAAATCACTCCATAGAAGAAAAAATTAAATTTAACTTTAAATTAAATTAACTTTAAAAGCCCAGAAGAAATTTGTTCTTGGGTTCTCCAGGGTTTAGTTCTTACGGGTTCATATCATGGATCCAAAATGATATGAACTCTTAATGTGAACTTTAAGTCTAGTCGCTACAGAAAAGAAAGAAACCCTATAATTATTTAAAATGTCAGGTTACTTTAGTCAGAGAATTGTCATAAATGATGAATTTCAAGTTTCATTTGATTCTCAGAAGATGAGAAATCATGAAAAGGGGGTAAAGTAGAATCCCTTCTTCAGTTTCTTTATGTTTTTTCCTGTAATAAAATAGTTAAATGTTCCTTTGACCACATTTGAACCCATCTGATTGTCAGAGCTGAGGTCAATCCAGCTCACTGCAGTTCCTGCAGAAGCTCTGCAGAGCAGTCAGACTTCATTTCAGTGAGTGGGAGTTTCATTTGAACCTGTTCCTGTGCGCCACACGGCCTCCGCCTGTTACCACAAATGTCGTCTCCTTGGACCCATTTGGCGGCGAGCTTTCAGTCAAAGTGGAGGCCCTCTTTCCCCGCTCCTGCAGAATGCAGCTCCGCTGTGAGAATTGTGTCTGCAGCAGAGCAGAGCTGTGGTTCAGTTCAAGCAGAACTCATTTGTTGCCTCATTGAAACCCCATTACAAAAGCTGGAGGGAGCAAAATGAAGTGCTGTCGTCGAGCTCTGCAGAAAAGGCGCTGGGGTCAAAGGGACAGCACTGCCTCCTGTTTTCCATGGCCTGCAGCTCGCCTGGACGTTATTTTTATCTCATTACTCACTTTCCTCAAGTGGCTGCAGACGTGTCGGAGCTGATCAGGGTCTGACCAGCACGTTTGACTCTGCAGGACATGCTGGAGCTCGTGCACGATGCTGGAGCTCGTGCACGATGCTGCCATGAATGTCTTTTAATGTCAGTCGGAAGAAACAGTTCAGGGAAAAAAAATCCTTTTTCAGATTTTTTTTGAAAAGTCAGACAAAAGGAAAACCACAGCAAGCTTTGAGAGATTTTATATGTTCGCCGAATTGATGTATAGCAAGTGGAAAATTTTTTGGGCTAATTTTGAATTTGATTGAACTTTCATTTGTCTGCACAGGAAAAAACTCAAAAGAAAAAAAAATAGAATATAAGATGCTTTTCCCCTTGTTTATATTGGAAGAAGTCCTCTAATGGATCTTGTAGAATTTGTCTTGGTAAGATCTCCTAAAATAAATTATGTTCTGCTTTTGTCAGACAGAATGAATCTTGAAATTAGCTTTAAGCGCTTTGATGGAAGCACATTGGCTCGGTAATTGGAAGTAGTATGTCTTAAATGAGTGAATATTACTCAAAAATAGTTTACTTTCTTAAAGTATTTATAATTTTTCCCAATTAAATCATTCTATTTCAAGCATTATAACAATCAAATTATCCTTATTTCTTAAGGGAGAACTAGAATTACACATTTGACGAAAAGTTAGTCTTAAAAACGGCATGTGTGTTAATTTTTAGGCTTCTGTCATGCTGGTGTTAAATGTGTTTGTTCTGTGTTTTCCAGAAATCAAACACTTGATACAAGCACATCCACCGTCACAAATAAAACTTCTGCTCAAAAATATTATGCAAAGTAAAAAAAAAAAAAGTTTCATTGATAAGATTGCTTTAAAGAGATGTTTTCTGGATCAAATGGCTCAACAGAATAGTCTGAATTTATGATATAACATCTTAGAGACCCGGTCCCATGAAAACTTGTGTTTTTGGTGTTTTTAACATGTTCTTGTAACTTTTTTTCTGATGATAGAGGACAAATTGTAAGAAAATTCAGCTTAAACTTGCATTTCTGGGTATTTCTTTGTTTAAATCGTTTTGAATTAGCAGCAGAGGAAGAAATGCCGTTTGGAAAAGATAATATTTGTGATGTTAAAAAATCCGCTGGGGGGGACCACCAGCTCCCTGCTCCGCTCTATTCTGATGCATCCACTGTCAGACAAATAGATCCACGAACGTCTTTGTTTTCCCCGTCTGAGCAGGAATCTGGATCTAACCTGTATGGCTGGATGGCTCTGATATCGATCAACTAACCCTAAGCTAACAGGAGAGCATGTAAACAGAGAGCTCTCAGTATTGGATGACAAGAAGGGGGGGCAGGGTGGCTCGGCGCCATCGTTACACAGGTGAGTTTCTGCTGAACTCCTGCCGCTCTGCAGAAACCATGTCCTAGAAAACAACACAGACTTTTTTTACTTTGACCAAAAACAGCATAATGATAATTAAAAGACCTCTGGGAACACTTTGAAAGCAGATCAAAGGAGGGTTGCTGTTGGACTTTAAAGTCAAAATGGCTCAAATTTGAGTCGAGCCGCACACCTGCAGCTCAGCTCATCTCAGACCAGAGGGAGGATTTTAGAGAGGAACGAATCTGAACCTCTGTCCTCCCTGACAAACGGGCATCCCTGAGGTTTGGGATGGAAACCGTGACGCTCCACTGCCGGATGTGATCCAGAAACGATGGAGGGAGGGGTTGTCTCAGTTTACTGAGAAACATGTTCAGCTGTGGGGTGCCACGATTATCACAGCGTCTCCGCACAACCCGACCTTTCCCACCCATCATGCACCTGTGCTGCAGGTGACAGATCCTGAGGGACACGTGCAAATCCTTCAGACGCGCAGACGTGCGCTCCTCTCTTGTCTTCTCTGGTTTCCACTACTGTGGAGGAATGAATAATAGAGGAGTGCTTGTCCTCACTCGCTCCCTTTTTTTGATCAGAGCTTGGCTGGCTGCACCACCAACCCCCCCTCGCCGCCGCCGCCGCCATTCTTCACTTTAATAAATCATTGGGGCCTTCAGGATGTCAGAGCAGGCGATGTGAGAGATGTGCTTGGGGGGGGGGGGGGGACTCACCAACAAACTGCCATCCTGTCTCACAGCCTCCTCCATTCCAGAACCAGAAACCGGGCCTTTCCAACAATCATCTCACTTTTCCAGCGCCTGCTCCACCTTCCTCTGCAATAGACAAATCACCCCCCCCCCCCTCCCGCTCCATCTCTGCCCCCCCCCCCCCCCCCCCCCCCCCCCCCAGGGAACCATTCCACTTACGTTCTGCTTGGGTTCCACCAAATGCATAATGTTCTCCTTCTATTTCCTTCCCCTCCGCCTTCTCCACCGGAGCAGAAACTCCCGTCTGGAATGACGTCATATGGTCACGTTCCCAAAGGAGGCCGCTCACGGCTCATTGGAGGTCTGCAGGAGGACTTTCTGTCCTGGACCTTACATTTGTCTCAGTTCTGGACAGATTAACAGACACTTTGGGGAGAAAAACTCACTTTTTAACAAGAAGAAATTCTGCAGAAAGCTCATTTTGTCTCATGTGAGCTGTGAAGTCCCTGTCTGATGGATCAATTATGATAACTGAATCTGATGAGAATTAGACACGAGATTTGGCGTTTCGCGGGACAGATAACCTGCATGAAGACTGAGGTGGATCTGTTTAATTTAGCACAGGGGTCCCCAACCTACGGCCCGCCCACCCGTTTGACCCGTCCCCCTGAGCCATACTAGAGAGAGACCCTTTTTTTGGTTTGTTTTGTTTTTTGCATTATCATTTTTAATATCAAGACTCATGGAAGCATGGAAAACAGAATCCCTGGTGTTGTTTCCTTACGTCAATAAAGCTTATTTGATCTTAGTAGTAGGTTTAAAGGTTGTCATCTGGACTTGGTTTTTAAAGTTGAAGACGTTTCACCTCTTATCCAAAAGGCTTTGTCAATTCTGAAAGAGCTGGTTTATATGCGCTCATGGGGGAGGAGTCAGACTTGGTGATTTTTCTGACGCCGCCCACAAGGAAAGGACTCACGAACGCAAACCAGGCGGAGTTTCTGTGAACACATTTGTGCAAATTATCTGCAGGAACAGATAAAAGAGATACAGGTTTTTTACGTAGGTTTTCTGCTTCGAGAAAACTCCAAATCTATACATTAAATTAAGTTTTATATTATGATCTCAGCACAAGGTGACAAGAATTGAACTAATGAGAGAGTAGCTTTAACTAAAAATGGTATTCAGGTAGAAAAATGAGACCAACAAGGTAAACATTGACACCATGTAACCGTGTTAAGATATTTCTAATTTTTAATAGAATACTTTGATACAGTCATAACAGTTTTAACAATTTTAACATTGGTATCTTTAGATCAAATGAAATACATTTTTTATTAATTTATAGCAGAAATACCCAGAACATATTAGAGGTGTGAATTCTGTGAGGCGTGTTTGCCAAAATCCAATATTTAAACATTTTCTTTCCTTTAAAGGGCCTAATATCATCCAAATTAACCTTTGGAGCTCTTAAGTCTGTTATAATGTTCATTCCTCACGAAATACAACCCCAAAGTGATATTTTGATCCATTCACGCATTTCCTCTAAAAACCTGCGCACTGGGCACCAGCCCCTCCCAATCCACAAAAACAAGAAGTTTTTCACTTTGTGATGTCACAAAGTGAAGCGCCGCCCCCAGGCAGTGAAAGGCTTTCATTATGTTTGGACAATCTGCACATCCATCTTTGCTTTTCGTGGGTGAAAAGCAGAAACGCTGCCAGGGTTGATGTCATAAAATGGGCGGAACCCATGAGGAGCAAAAGGCGGGGCCTCAGAGATCGAGTCGTCTTACTTCCTTGTAGGAACATAAGCTGCCAATAATAACTCTGATTTTATTTTGCAAAATTTGTTCTTTAGTGTGCCAAAGGTTAGACATTATCATATGGATTTAGTTTACTCTGAAAGGCTTAAGAAAAGCATTTGAATAAAAATGTGAAACTGAGATTCCTTCTTTGAAATATTTTTACAGGACGGATCCGGGATGTCAAAGCTATATCCCGTCAACAAGACGCCAGAACTCTTTTGTTAAAGCTAATAACTTCTTTTGTGATATAAAACCTGTGCAAATGTTGTTGTTTATCTTCAGCTATTGCAAAAAATAAAAAAAACAAAAGAATTTGCTGATTACTGCTTTTCAAACTGACTCAATTTAAGGAAAAGTTATAAAGTAACTGTTTTTATCGACCTCAGGTTGTGAGACACTCAAAGAAGTGCAGCTGATTTTTCAACTTAAGTGGAGCATTTTTAGGAAATACATTTTTTAAAAAGGCAAAGGTTTAGACACAAGATCACCCAAAAGGGTTATGAAGGACCCGATTTATCGACTATGTCTATTTTCTCAAAAATGTAACATATTTGTAAAGATGAAAAGTTTTAAAAAATTCCACTTTGATCTATCATCCGAGTGGCGTCTTTGGTTTAGAACGAGAAGCCAAACGTCCTCAAAGCAGCTGATTTTTTTTAGAACTTCTCATTTTATCATGACCTGGAGGACTAAGAATCTTCACCAACAGATTTGTAAAGAGTTGATCTAAGAAGAAAGGATTCAAAAATACTGTCTGATGTTCAGTTTTTGCAGGAACCACCTCCTTTCTCCTCCAGCCCCTCCTCTCTTCTGAGAGTTCCCATCCTCTGTGAATCCCTTACAGACAGAGAGCAGGAGGAGCCATTATTCTCAATCTGACTCCATTAACCGAGTACCCCCCCCCCTCTTTGCAGGAGGATATTAATCACTTTAATTGCCAGCCCGTTCTCCATCCCTCCTTCTGTAGAAATTCAATTCAATTCAATTTTATTTGTATAGCCCAAAATCACAACAACAGTCGTCTCGATGGGCTTCGAAGTAAAACATTAAATCAAAAGGATCACGAATACAAAGATTTCAATAGAAAAATACTAAAATGAACTAACAAACTGACTAAGCTATACTGGCATCCCTGCCCTTAGACCCCCCTTCGCGGTAAGGAAAAACTCCCAAAAAAAACGGATTCCGGAAAAAACGAAGAAACCTCAGGGGTGCCCACATGAAGGAGGGATCCTCCCCCAGGACGGACAGGCGATTTACCAGAAATCTTAGAGAAGAATTAACTTATCTAAATCTACAACTACATATATAAAAGTCCAGCAGACGAGCTTCATCCAGCCGTGGTTATCGGGACAGTCAAAGGCGCGAGTCGAGCCGGAGACAGGAACCACAGCCAGGTGTAGGAGCAGGAGCAGAGACGAGGTACTCGGTCAGGTACAGAGCAGAGACGAGCCAGAGATGAGCCAGAGGCAGGATCCACAGCCAGGTGTAGGAGCAGGAGCAAAGGCGAGGTAAACGGTCAGGAACTGGAGTACGGATGAGCCAACTGGAGTCTGGAAGCACTCCCACTCCCCAGGAGGGGAGAGGAAAAGAGGGACAATACATGAATCGCACTGCACCAAACAGAGGCATGGAGAACTAAATGATAAATTATGATCAAGAATAGAGGAGAGGAAGGGTAGAAGTAAAAAAGGAAAGAGGAAAGAGGACAGAACCCCAGTGTACCATAGTTACCCCAGCTTCAACTTCTAGCAGCCTTTTAAAAGAAATAGTTATTATTAAGTTTAATTTAAACAAACTAACATTAAGTTAAATAATCTCTGAATACTAACTAGTCTGACAATAAGCCTGTCCAAAGAGGAATGTTTTCAGTCTAGCTTTGAATGTAGAAACTGAGTCGGCCTCTCTTCCATGAGCTGGGAGTTTATTCCATAAGACAGGGGCTTGGTGGCTAAACGCTCTACCTCCAACCGTACTTTTACTAATTCTAGGAACCACAAGCAGTCCTGCATTTTGCGAGCGAAGTGTTCTGATTGGTTGGTAAGGGACTATGAGGTCCTTAATATAGGACGGGGCCATTCCATGTAAGGCCTTATAGGTTAACAGGAGGATCTTGAACTTAATTCTAGAATCAACTGGGAGCCAATGGAGCGAAACTAACACAGGAGTGATGTGATCTCTTCTGCTGGTTCCAGCTAACAATCTAGCAGCTGCGTTCTGAACAAGCTGGAGACTTCTTAAGGAACTCTTAGGACACGCTGCTAACAAGGAGTTACAGTAATCCAGCCTCGACGTAACAAATGCATGGATGAGTTTTTCAGCATCACTCTTAGAAATTATATTTCTGATCTTAGCAATATTCCGCAGGTGAAAAAAGGCAGTTCTACATGCCTGAGATATGTGAGCCTTAAATGATAAATCCTGGTCAAATAAAACCCCAAGGTTTCTAACTGTGGAATTGGGGGCTATACTTATACCATCCAGGGAGACCATCTGATCAGACAGAGCATCTCTGAGGTTTTTAGGACCAAGTATAATGACCTCAGTTTTTTCTGGGTTCAAGAGGAGGTAATTAATTGTCATCCAGGTCTTGATGTCACTGATGCAGGCGTTCAGTTTCTCTATCTGGTCATTCTGGTCAGGCTTCATGGATAAATACAACTGCGTATCGTCGGCATAACAATGAAAATTAATGCTGTGTTTCCTGATTATGTTTCCTAGGGGTAGCATATAAAGCGTAAACAGGATCGGTCCCAAGACTGAGCCCTGTGGGACTCCATAGTTGACTCGAGTGCACTGAGAGGAATGGCCATTTACATTAACGAACTGATACCTATCAGACAGATAGGATTTAAACCACTGGAGAGCAGATCCTCTGATCCCTATGTCCTGCTCTAATCTATGGAGTAAAATACCGTGGTCGATAGTGTCAAAGGCAGCACTGAGGTCCAACAGGACCAGAATAGAAAGTAGTCCCTTTTCTGAGGCCAATAACAAGTCATTAGAGACTCTAACTAGTGCAGTTTCCGTACTGTGGTGAGGTCTAAACCCCGACTGAAAGTCTTCAAAGTGGCTGTTGTCCTGTAGGTGGCAGTAAAGCTGCTTAACTACAACTCTTTCTAGGATTTTAGAAATAAAGGGCAGGTTTGATATCGGTCTATAGTTGGCCAAGATGCTAGGATCCAAACTGGGCTTTTTCAGAAGAGGTTTAACAACTGCATATTTAAAAGACTGTGGCACGTAACCCGTTTCCAGAGAGGCATTTATCATTGTTAATATGGGATCATTAATTAGGGGAAAAGTTTCTTTAAAAAGTCTAGTGGGAATTGGGTCTAACAGACACGTTGAGGATTTGGAGGACGTAATAATTGATGTTATTTCCGCTTGATCCACAGCAGTGAAGCAGTCTAATGTTACAGAGGTTTCTATGGATGCCTCCACTTCTACCGCTTCAGCCTGTTCTGGGCTGATAGTAGGAATAACTTGATTTAACTTATGTCTAATATTTGAGATTTTACCATCGAAAAATGTAAGAAAATCATCAGAGCTGAGAGAAACAGGAACATGTGGTTCTACTGAGCTCTGACTGCGAGTTAATTTAGCTATAGTGCTAAAAAGAAATCTTGGATTGTTTCCATTCTCTGATATTAAGGTTGAATAGTACTGGCTTCTAGCTCTACGCAGAGCTTTTTTATAATTTAATAGGCTATGTTTCCAGATATCCAGAGACTGCTCTGAACCGGAGCGGCGCCATTCTCTTTCCAACTTACGGGTTTCTCGTTTAAGAGAACGAGTTTCAGCGTTAAACCACGGTGCTACTCGGTTTTGTCTGACGAACTTAGGTTTCAAGGGGGCAACAACATCGAGTGTACTCCTGAGGGCTTGTAAGGCATCATTAACAAAGTGGTCATTTATACTAGGACTGATACTATGGGAGCTGGTCTCAGAGTATTTTCTCAGAATATCACTAAGTACTGGCTGAACTGTGTGTTTAAACTCAGACACAGAACGGTCAGTTCTGTGCTCGTTTCTCCCGAACACACGGTGGAGATTAAACCGTCGCTCCTCCAGGCCTCCTCTTTCTTTGCACATCTAAGCCCCTTGAAGGACCACTCAAGCATTTATTTGATTACAGTCATCAGAATCCTGCAGGAGCTCTCCATCGGTCAGGTGCTGAACGCTGCCCCGTGTGGCGATGGCGTGCTCTTTGGTATTTCTGATCAGATTAGTGTTTGCAGCAGAAATGTTCACAACGTTTCAGGTCACGGACCGGTTAATGAATGCAGGGGGGGGGGGCAAGTACAGACATGAATGATGGTTCTGCCCCCCCCCCCCCCCCCCCCCCCCGTGGGGGGACAATGAGGTGCAGGTTGTGTAACATTCTCCTCTTGTGTGGGACCTGAAAGTGAAACAGCTCAGGGCTTTGGAGGGGTGGGAGGAGTCACTGCAGAAACAACACACACGCACACACACACACACACACACACACACACACACATGCACAACACATGTGCACGGAAATCCCTGCCACATTTTCTTTTTCAGATATGATCAACCGTTTCCACGCTAAGATGAACCAAGAAGGGACTTTTCAGGAAGATCATGAGAAATTCTTTGAATCAAAATGAAAAACAAAGGTGTTTTTTGTTTGGCTAAAATATATGAGAAATTGCATAAAATGGACGAAAAGGAATTAACAACAGCAGAATCAGGTTGATCGCAGAATAAAATGCAGTGAAAAATCATAAAAGGTAACAAAACATGAACTGACCTGAACCCAAAACGCACCAATGCTCACAAAATAAAACTTTTACACGATTAGGAGATCAGATAAACAGATCAGGGATTTTCCTGCAGTCTGTTGAAAGTCAGAGCTAAAATGAAAACTAAAAAATGAGAGTTCTTCAGGGGATTTCTTCCTCTGCAGGGCTCACAAGAAATCTTATAAATCTACTACAGATTTTTATTATTTCTTTATTTACGCTAATTTAAGGTGTTGCTATTTTTTGTGACAACATTGTATACATTTTTGTTGTTTTCCTGTTCATGCTGTGTTTATTTATGTTAGTTTAATTCAAAAATTAAATGTGTTTGACTTTTCAAAAACACCCAGATGGAAGTTTGGATGGAAAAACAAACGTTGAGGAGCTCAGACAACAGCTGTGATGGTTCAGATTCCTCTGGATGAACTCCTGGAGTCCCTCAGGAGTCGGTTCTGGGTCTCCTCCTCATCTTCACTGCGGATCATGTCACGAAGAGGTGAAACCGCAGCTCTGAAGGACCGTTAGCCCGGCAACAATGATCCACAACGTTTTGGATGTTGGGATTATTTAAAATTCTCTCCTTCCCACAATCGCCTTCAAGGTATTAATCAAAAATGAACATATATGAGGCAGGAATTTAAATGCAGTAATGCAGAGAAGAAAAAACATCAGACAGAAATATTTGAAAAAACCCTTTTAAGAAAAGAAAATAACAGTAAAACAGAGCAAGGTCCTTTAAATCTATTTTAGCTTTACATCAAAGAGTTTTTATTGTAATCCTGGTGTGACCAAGCAAAGGTAACTGTGAAGGTTTTTGCTCCTGAAAATGAAGGAAATTTGCAGCTTCTGGGTGTTTTTTTCCTGCTTTCTGTTGTGCAGCAAACCGATGAAGCCACACCACATTTGATTAAAAACGTGCTCATTTCACGTCTGCATCAGTGACTTTTGTTGCAGCTCTGCTGCAGCCACCTGCAGTTTCTCTGGACGCCTTAAATCAAAATCCCAAACAGTACATTTCCTCTTCTGTCCAGTGTTTCCATGTTACTGTTCCTGTCTGGTTGAGTGGAAAGTGTCTGCAGGAGAGCTGCAGGTGATGTAATTGCTTTTCTCTGCTCTCATCCATCATGTTTTGGTTCCTGCGTGCGTCTGCCTGGAGTTTTCTTTCGCAGGTTCTTTTGGATGGACGAATGCTGGAAGAGGGAATCAAACCGACTGGACCATTATTCATGTTCCCATGCATGGGAACATGAATAATCCTCTTGAAGCTCAGCCCCACGTCGACACGACTGAGCTGCTGAAGCTCACAGGGAGGCGAGCCAGGGGAGCCGCTGCTTCCCCTTCATGTGTCTCCCATTCCTTCCCCACAGGTTTCTTTCAGCTTCCTGTCCAGCTCTGACGGCCATTCCTCTAAATATTTCCTTCAACGGCCAAATGATGTTTTTCATTTTATTTTAAAAAAGTTTGAAATTGAACCTTAAAGTCAAACCAAAGTTCACCGACTTCTGGTTCTTTGTTGTCCAGTTATGGCAAACCTTTGACGAGGCACTGCACGATTAACTACTTAAATCTTATTTTTGTTCAAAAAGACTAAATCAATAAATAAAAGACAGTCATTTAACTGGTAACATCAACATACTTATATAACAAACCTTCCCTTATTATAAAAGGAAATAAATATGCAGAAAAAGAAAGAGAAAAAACAGCAAATAAGAAAAATACATCTGCAACAGAAACAAGTGGAAATTTCACAATATTTAGAACTTTTGGGGTAAAAACATTAAACCCCGCCCCCCTCACTGAAAGTTCTTTGTTTACACTCTCCCCTGCTAGCTTACAGCCCCTCACACCCCCAACCTAACATTAATGACGAGCAATATTAAAACTATCTAGCCGTAGAGTTTGGATCCAGATTCCAGCTCAGAAGAGGGAAACAAAGACGCTCACGGATCTGTTTGTCTGACAGTGAATGCATCAGAATGGAGCGGAGCACCTCCCAGCGTGTTTCCTACGACACAAATACCCTTTTTGTCATCTGCTCCTGATTTACAGAGATTTGATTAAAGAAATAATCAGACATGCAGTTTAGAGCTTAAAGTTCTTTATTAATCATCAAAAAAATGCCACAAAAACTCCATATTTGTCTGAGTTGGTTTTAAAAATGTTCTGTAAATACCATGATGGCACTGATATGAGGACGAAAGTATAGGTTGATGGACGGAAAAAGTCAGAAATGACTGTTTCTGGCTGAGACGGCTCTGCTTCTTCCCTCTAAGCCTACGCTTCTTAACTTTAAAGGTCGTATGAACAGAAATGGACTCCTCTGGACTGAAAGAGGGTTCAGTTTTCACACGACAGAGTCTGAATGTTGGTCTGTGTGTTTTATTCCCAGAAACACGCCTGCACACATGTGCGTTCTCCATTTTCAGCATCCTTGTTAGTATTTCTTTCCCATGTCAGATGAATAATTCAGAGCCTCCTCTCCTGGAGGCTGAGAGTGGAACTGGGGCGTTTGTGGGCAGGAATGAAAGAGTCATGAGGGCCAAGTTTGACCAGGAACACTGTTTCAGGGAGGATGGAAGGGCAGCAGCGGCGTGAAAGGCTGCACACCAGCCCTCATCGGCTGGGATGGAGCGGCTGCATCTGCATTTTGCTGGCAGTGCTTGGCACGCTCACAGCACCTCTTGTTAGCGCTTTTCTGGAGCAGGAATAATAGATGACTTCCTTGTGAAACATCGATACAGAGCTGTGGAATAAAAACAAAGTTCACAAGATCACCAAGAATTTGTCCTTTTCACTTATGGGCAGACAAACTCTGAGCAAGAACCGGCAGAAAGTCCAGTGCATGATGGGAAAACTGGCAATGTCTGAGCTGTTTCCACAAAGCAGAGCTGACGGATTTTACTGCCGCCTGTTTTATGTTTGAGATCTCCAGAACGCAGACTGTCTGACAGCAAAGCTGGAAAAATACGAGCTACGAGCTCGTCAAGATGAAATACAGCCTGAGCTTCCAGCTTTCATTTTCTGAAGATAAACTTTAGTTACAGTTCAAGGCCGACCTTCCCGGGACCTCTGCAGGATGGATGAACGTGTGTCATCACAAGCTGGTATTTGACTTTCACCTGTCTAATCCCGGGTTGGCCTAATATTCAGAAATCTGCTTGGAGCTGCGGGCAAATGAGGGAGGCCACCATGACACCAGTCATGGAAAAGAGTCACTTCCTGCAGATCAGAGAACACGGTGGTTAAAAGATGAACTTTGGAGATTTCATTCGCTTCAGATCTAAAAAACACGTTAAATCCCAGAAAGTGAATTGAGTTGTCAGTGTCAGTCAGCAGGTCACTGCAGAGCAGGGATGATAACTCCACGCCTCAAGAGCTTGTTTTGCAGTTTTTTTTTTGCCCCACCCACTGCTAAGTACCTGAACCAGGTGTCTCTAACTAACGAGCTGTGAGGAGAAGGCACAGAACAGTCAGGACAGCAGGCTTTGTGGTCTGCAGTTCATCCCTGCTCCACAGTGACTGCAGGTGAGATCTTCAGTAGCAGATGTTCAAAAAGCATCTAAGCAAACCTCGGTTTGATTTCGTCCATGCATGTGCCAGAAAGTAACTTCTTACAAAGTGAGAAAGCGAGCCAATCGAAGCTGTGGAGGTTCTCTCTTCAGCCATCGGTGCATCGGGCTCACTGGGATCTGAGCGCTGAGAGAAAGAAGAGCAAAAACTTCTGCTAAGAAAGCCTCATGGTGGATTCAGAGGTGAGATGCATGGATCAGCACGCTGCTTGGACACAAACCGTGGCCTGAGGATCACAGACCCCATAACCCTGGGTTCCTCACTGTTTCCGAGCAGGTTTTTGGAGCGTCGGTCAGAGTCAGAATGAAGCAGCCAGGATCAAGCAGCACTCCATTGTCATGAATTGTGTTGCTTCGCAGCAACAAGCAGGAATGTAATCAAACAAACTTAACATAGAAGATAAAAGAACATCAAAGCATGAGACAAAATTGTGAAACCCCCTCCCACTTTTTTTCAAAAGGGCGGCTTTTGAGTTGGTTTATCTCCATAGCAACCATCTAGTTTTTTGGTTGACTGGGTGTGTCCCGAACAAGTTAATGTAATTTATAAAAGAATTGGGAAAAGTACATTTTTAGATTTCTGTGGCAACGAAGGTTTCTTGTTAACCACGCCCACATTTCTAATATATTCATATCATGTGTTATGTCATTTTGTTCAGCTTGTGCCAACGATTCACGTATTAAATTTTCACAATGATCCAGTGAAAAATGTGCAAGCAACGAGGGAAACGCCACTTGAACTGAGCGAGCGTGACGTCATCCATAGAAACTGGTTTACTTGTGGCTCCAACATGGCTGGCATGTCCATTCCGCCATGTTGGAGCCAGACGTTGTCAGTGATCTGTCTGAGTCGACGTTTCTACGGCAAGCACTCTCACCAATCAGGAGTGAGCTTCTTGGAAGGCCACACCCCTACCACTTCAAAAGCGGGCAACACAAAATCTATCAAACGTTTTGAACATTGGATTTGGGGGCCGGTGGGCTCCTCCTACTTTTATTGATTGCTCAGTTAATGACTTAAATATCAAAAACCTGCAAGGTATCTATACTGGCCAGTAGAGTGACTGAGTAACAGCTGTTTATTTCTGTATAGAAGTCTTCCTGGAGCCAGAGGGCACTTCCTGTTTGGAACACGAGAGGGGGAGGAGTTACTCAGTCCAGTTCTCATATGCAGTCAATGGTTAGTGATGGTTTGTCCTGTGGGGTGGGGGGCCTCTCCCTAAAGAACCCGTGAAAGGATTTGGTTACACACATCCTGAGCTTTCCAGACGACAATGTTGCAGATAAAGTTCTGCTGTTTTCATCGGTTTATGTTTGTATTTAGTTGAAACGACACGATTCTCATCCGGACATGGACTTTTACTGCACGAGGAGCAGCACCAGGGGACGTCTAGCATCAGAGGTGTCTCCTAACTTGTACTTTGCAAGAGTGCAGATTCCAGGGAAAACTTCAGATCATCTGAAGATGTGAAATAACCCGAAAAAAAGATGGATGTTCAGGAATAGAACAGGGCTGGAAATCTTCCTCCTTCCGGCAGACAGCTGTGTGCGATCAGATCAATACGTCAGGAGCAGAGCTTTTGTCAGCGGCGCCCATCGTTAGTGCCCTCATTTCATCTCTCGCAGCAAATCAATTCCACCTCCTACCCGCCCCCCTCTGTCCAGTGACATGTAAAACACAGAGGAAGATGGAGGAAGAGGAGAAGAGAGAGATGAGGAGGAGAGGGTGGGCTCAGACTGATGGACTGGGAGGCAAACGGAGCATCCAACCCGGGCGGCGGAGCAGCCGAGCAGGCCGGATAGAGGAGCAAACAGCAAAACAAAAACAAGCCAAAGGTTAAACCCCTTCCAGGGTGTGTGTGTGTGTGGGGGGGTGGGGGGTCAGTTTATCAAATTAAGCCCTGGATTGCTGCTCCTGAGGCGGGATGAAGGAGGGATGCTTGTTTTTGCATCTTGGAGGACTGGTGGGTAAAGTGGGTCACAGGGTGAAGTGGACCACACACGCGCGCGCACGCAGGGTCAATGCATAATCACTCCCCTCCCCCCCTCCCCTGCAGGTTGTGTTGGATTGCTGCCTCTGTCCACTTTCGAGCTTAATGCGCATCAGCCCGATTTTTTTCCATCTCATACTTTCACTCCGCCCGCATGTATTTGTTGCACGTGAGGCTCAATCCTTACAATGAGGATTCGCACGCGCCTGCTGCATCTGCGAGCGTGCGCGCGCGCACACTCACTCAGCGGTTGACCTTAACTCGCAAGTCTTGAACACAAACCTAATCTGGACCCAAATTCGGGCTCTGGCCCGGTAATCTTCTTAGAGGCGTTGAAAAGGCAGACCGGCTTCACTCCGCTTCGCTTCCGCCGTTTCTCTGCTCGTGATGAACGGCGCCAAAGCGGCGGCTTTAGGACCCGGATCTCCATCCTCCACAAGAAGAGGAGGTGGAGGATCAGATGGACAAAAGAGGAGAGGAAGAGGAGCAGAGAGGCTCTGTGTGGAAAGTTGATTCAGTCTCTGCAACCGGAATTAAGGAAAGACTCGCTCTGAGAGGAGGAAGAGGAGGAGGAGGAGGAGGAGGAGGGAGCTCCGTGGATGCGGCACTGACTGAGGATGCGCAGGTGGAACATTTTCATTAGAGAGAGCAGCTGAGAAGACAAGTTCCACTTCGTCTGCAGCTCCCACGGAACGAGCGCGCGCCTGTTTGCTGCACGGAGGCAGCGGTGGGACCTCTGCGTCCCCCCTCCCACCCACGGGGCAACGAGGACTTAAGGTGAGGAGGAGGAGGAGGAGGGAGGAGGGGGAGGGGGTCTGACACTGGAATAATGATGATAATCTGGTTTTTAATCCGATTTTTCCTTTCATTTTTTTCAGTTAAATGATAGAATATTGAACACATCTCAGCTCAAGTTCAGTTTTTATTTCAGTTAAAGTTTAAAATCTTGCAGTCTGTGAGGAAGTTTCAGCTCAGACTTATTTTTTCTATGAAAACATGATTGCAAAAGCAGCAGCAGCTGTTTTCAGCAGCTTTTAATATTTATTTTTCCTCCTGCAATGGAGCTGCTGCTGCTGCTGCTGCTGCCGCTGCTGCTGCTGCTGCTGCTGCTGCTGCTGCTGTGACCCACAGCAGCAGCTGCTGCTGCTGCTGCTGTGGGTCACAGCAGCAGCAGCAGCAGAGCAAACACCTCACTGTGTTTCTCGGCTGTTTGCTCTGTGAGCACACACTCTCCAAAGGCACGAACCCAATCTGTCAGAGCACACATTGGACCAGCCTTTAGTTTCGAGCGTGCGGGCGGACCAACAAAAACCTCCGGGAGCTTCCAAAAGGACATTTCCAGCCGCTGGCGGTTCGTAATTAAGAGCAGGACTTTTTTCTCTGAGAGAGGAGGGACGCTGCGCATCGTGCCCCCAGTGAGGAGGAGGATGCTGCTGGAGCAGAAAGCTGCTGCATAAAGACACGTGCTGCTCAGCTCCATTTACTGAGATGATGCTACATCCATTTAGTCGGGTTTCCCGAAGGTCTGACCTTTGCCACTGCAGCCAGTGTAACTGAATCAGGAACGACGATTTATGCAAAAGGTAACAAAGTCCATGCAGATCAATACAACAAACACCCGCTCACTCTGATCTTTGAGGTAGTTTGAAGTCGTGTGAACGCGTGCAGCGCTTTTCTTCCTCACTACCAAACAGATTCTTTTAAACCAAATTTCCACCAGCTTCAAGTTCCGGAGAAAAATGAGTTACATTTACATTAAAAAAGGGAAAAATGTGAAACTCAAAGTCTGCTCATGAGGAGGGTTTGTATTTAGTTTGCTTTCACACTGCACTCTCGAGAGTGCACACAACCATCTGTAGTCCTCGTGTAGTTCCAGTAGCCGCTGTGTGGGGGCGCTGTTTGCCCAAAACAGATTTTAAACAGAACAGAAAAAAGAAACAGCTCATCTGCTGAGCACCTTCACCTCCTCACTGCATGTTTAAAGCAAGAATTGTTCTGCTTTTTCCCCAAAGTCATGCTGTGGACCGGTTCTTCCTCTGTCATGTTAAATCACAACGTTTAATTTTCTTAATTTCTGGCCAAACACAGCAGTGTAACATTCTAGTAGCAGCATTGTTCAGATGTTCAGACCTCTTCAGAGTAATCACACAAATGTAGTTAAATTAGGAGTTTATAAGATATTTTTTATTTAAAAACAAACAAGCAGATGTTCATCTGAACCTGGACCTTTGGTTCTTCTGGACTTTCCAAGGATGGAGCAGAAAACTCAGTTTCCATTCCAGACTGATTTTTGTTGCACCGTTTATGTCAGGTTTAGGTTGTGAGGGGCTGTAAGCTAGCAGGAGAGCGTGTAAACAGATGGATAATAGGAAGCGTGGGAAGGCTTAGGCACCAATAGTCCCGCCCACAACTCCTGCCGCTCTGCAGAAACCATGTCCCATTTCTTCATGTTTAAAAGACCACTGGGAATGCTTTAAAATACATCAAAAGAGGATCGCAGTGGGTCTTTAAAAGGCTCCTGAAGAGAGATATGGACTATAAAAATGAGATTTTCTTCTGTATTGATGGTCCCAGATCTATTTCAAATGTAAAACTGTCTTTAAACAACTCGTCAGATATGTTTCATTTTTCTACATTTCAGAGCTACAAATAAAAAATAAGTTCTGAAAAACATAACAAAGAAAGAAAAAAAACAGAGGAGCTGTGAGAAAAAGAAATGTCAGGATGTCAAAGAAAAGACTGTGACCTGATGATGGAGACAAAAGAAGACACTGACAGGAGCAACAAAAGGTGCAACATAGACGAAAAATAGCAAAGCAACACAAGTCACTAAATGAACAAACACAGGAAAGTGTGAAACAGCTACACAATACTAACAAAATCTGATTAAACGGTCTGGTTTTCAGCTTAAGATCGCTGCAGATTTCATCTCCAGAACCTCATTTAAAGCGATCCAGAACCTCCATTGAACAAGAAGGATTGATCTTTCCATCATTTAGTTTGCTGGGACGCAGATTCTGGAGTTCATCAGAAATCCATCGCTGAGTTGTGCAACAAAAATGGCGAGCAGAACTGTCGCTATCCAGACGTACAGTTTAGACCCAGATTCCAGGAAAACAAAGACGTTCTTGGATCTATTTGTCTGCAGGTGGATGCATCAGAATGGAGCATTATGGCCCCGCCCAGTTTATTTTTTCCTACGTTACAAATCTGATCTTTTTCAAACGGCATTTTTTCATCTGCTCCTGATTCACAACGATTTGAATAAAGAAATACTCAGATTGCAGTTTTAATCTTAATTATCTTAATAAATGTCCTTCATCGGGAGAAAATTGCCACAAGAATGCGTTAAAAGCACAATTTTCATCAGAGTGGATCGTTAATATTTCATAAATCGTAACCAAAACCAGGAGTAAAAGCTGAATGTTTGCGGACCAGAATGGTTGAAACATCTGGAAGAAGAAAAACACACTAGAAGAACCAGGCTTTACCCCCAGGAGTGTCTGTGCTTTCGAAAGAGCAGAGATGCTCTGATGAAAACATGCCATGAAGCTGACATGCATGCATGCGTGCACACATGCACGCATGCATGCACACATGCACGCACGCGTGGATGTAAACCCCAGAAAAGCGCACAGACCGACTGTCAGTGAAGCAGAAAGGCTCGCTCATGCATGCAAACGAACACAACAACGGATCATGGTGAGCTGCAGGCAGTCCTCGATGTCCGTAGACTCACATTACAGTACAGTGACCCCCCCATACAGAGAGGGGGGGGTGTCCTCACTGCGCTTTAGCAACAGTGACGCTTGATGTGGTCGTGTGGGGGGCATGACGGCCTCCTATAGTGTGTGAAACAAGGTGAGGTGGGGCAAGAAATGGAGGTTTACATGCAGGGGGGGGGGGGGGGGGTCATGTCAGGCTGGCTCCGTGGAGGAGGGGGGGGGGGCTGCATGTATCTGGAAAATCTGGCTGTTTTTTTTTTTTCTCAAAAAAAATCTGCAGGAATGAGAAGACGCAGCGAATGCTGGAATGAATGCGGAGGAGCGGAGCTGGAAAGCAAATGAGCCGGAGCTTCATTTATCCTGCAGCGACCGCCGAACGCGTTTCCATGGGAACGTGCTGTTACTTTGAGCGCTCTGTGTTCCTGCTTGTTTTTTTGCTTATCTTTTCCGCTCTCAGCGGTCGCTCCGCAGATCAAGGCGAGGAGAGGAGGAAGGCTGGGGATTCAAACCCATAGATCGATACTGTCCTGGACCGCGGGACCACCACATACTTTTCACTATTCTTCTTTTTTTGCTGCGCCTCTGAGCAAAAAATGTTGCCTCCGCCACATCCTCAATAACCAGGGAATTTTTTCTATCCCTCCCAAAAAAAGGATGACATCACAACGAGCAAAATCATTAAAAAAAAGGGCCAAGATCTCTTATTTGGCTCAAAAAATTAAAATACATGTGTTGGGGATATCAAGGAAAGTTTTGATATTATTATGGGATGGCCACACAACCAATGGCTCACAAAAGCAAACTTTTGTTTGAGCGATCTTCACAAAATTTCACACATGAACTGCCAGGTTAAGTCTGTTTTTGTTGACCTTTGACCTTTTGAAGAGGTCTTGAATTAAAAAAAAATCCTTTTTAGCGCCAGCAACAACTTTAAACTCCTGAGGATTTCATTTCCTAACTCCTTGAGCAACACTGGGAAACATGGGCAGAAATAAAGTTGATTGATTTTCATCAATGTTAGTGTGGGGAGCTGGCTAAAGCGCCATCCCTCGTTGCTCGCTCGTTTTTTTATTTATTTTAGCCGTATTATCGTGAACATTTATTACATTAATCCTTGGCTCAAGCTGAACGTAAAGATTTGACAGACGATATGACCATATTAGGAATGTGGCCGTGGTTTATTCAAACTAAAACCTCTGTTGCCAAGGAAATCCAAAAATGTCCTTTTGTCGATTGTTCTCAAAATCACACGGACCTGTTTGTCACCCCCTGGCAACCAAAAAATAATATGGTTGCCATAAAACCAACAGAAAAGCCGTCATTTTGAAAAAACAAAGTGTAAGCGGCCGGGGGCCTGACAACGCCGCTCTCTGCGTTATTGATGTTTTTCACTCTTGACGTCGCTGCCCTTTCCAAAATCTCTTTTTTACTCATATCTCCTATTTCTTTGACTGGAGTGCTCTTCCTGGGTCTCCTTGATCTGTATCAGCTAAAACGCCACAGGAGGAGGAGGAGGAGGAGGAGGAGGAGGAGGAGGAGGAGGAGGAGGAGGAGGAGGAGGAGGAGGAGGAGGAGGAGGAGGACGCGCTCACAGGCTGACAGGAGACTGCAGAGTCGCTGAAAATCCCCATTAGGACTCAGCAGCAACTTTTTCCTTTGGTTGCACATTTCCGGCTTTGCATTTCATGTCATCGTCGGATAAAATGGGAGCAAGAAGGAGACGCGCTTTTGTGCGGCTGGATTATGGAGGAGAGGAAGGTTAGGAAGGGAGGCGTCTTTGTGGAAGCAGCCGGCTGAAAGGAGAGGGGGGAGTCGGCAGCGGAGGGGAGGACCTCCTGTTAAAGTGTCAGTGGTGATTTGCAGAGGCGTCCTTGGAAAGCCCCCCACCTCCACCTCCACCTCCACCTGACTGGATGCTTTATGAGCTCTGCCGGATCAGAGAAGGAGGCGGGCGGATAATAGAGCTGACAGAAGTCTTTTTACGGTGGGTGGGTGGCGGTGGAGGGAGGCGGGGGCGTAATAAAGCTGAGTGCTGAGTCCTGGAATGAGGCTGCAGGGATGCAAGGAGAGGGAGGCGGCCTGCTGCCGCTGACGTCATGAAACCATCCCTCCGCCGGTCCGGCCTCCGCGGCGCCATCCAACGCCACTCTTTGTTCCTCAGCTTTCTGGAGCGATGAGTCACTGACGTGACGAGTCCACAGAGAAGAAAAGCTCTTGATTGGATCTCCGGAAGTTTGTTGAAGGGACGTTTTTCCTGGTTTACGGTTTGAATCCGACAGCCGGTTTTCTGTTTGGAACGTCCAGCGTCACCAAAAGTGTATTTAGTAAAGCATTGTCAGAAATGACGTGACAACCGTCCGTCCACGCTCTCAGCAGCTTCCCTGTGGTCAGGGGGCGGGGCTTATACCATCTTGAGAGGAGGTATAAAAAATAAGGCCCTCCATCCAAACACAACATTTTGGTTGTGTTCATCTTTGTGTCGGCTTTACACGAGCTTCTGCGGGGATAGCAGTGAGTCACGCTGCGCCGGAGGTCAGCGAGGTGAAAAAAACAACCAAACCGCCCGTTTGTTGAGAGCAAATTCATTTTACATCCAGATCATGAACATTTCAGCTCGTCTTCTTCATTCTTCTGCAATCATTTGGTACACATTTGATCCACTTTGGTCTCTTTTTTTCGTCTGTCAGAGGAAGGACGGCTCATTTGCTGCTCAGCTGAGGGTTGTGTTAGAACAGCAGCCGAGCTGCTCATGAACCACCGCTTCAGTGGTTAAAACGATCGGACAGGAGAAGACATGACCTGCCCGCTCCTGCAGCTGAGGCTGCCTGAGCACCGATGAGTGCAGAAATGCAGCAAAGCTGAAGCTTTTTTAAGCTTTAAGCGCTTCAATTTCTTTATTTTTCTAACTTCAGCGGCAGCAGCCGAACTAACAGATTGTTGTGTTTTCTCAAAGCATCAACTGGGTTTTTTTTTTTTTTTTACACATGAAAGACCCACTCCAATGGCAATCGTGTTTTTGGTGTTTTCAACGTGTTCTTGAGAATCAGAAGCAGATTTAAAAAAAAAGCGGTTTCAAAAGATTGTAGTCATGATGTAGAAAATACGCTGAGCTCTCTCTCAACAAAGGGGAGAGGAAGGGGGGCGGGGTTGCTTTGCACCAACGGTCCTGCCCACATATCAGAGGCAAAAGGTTTTTTGGGATTTTGATAAAAACAGCATAGTATTTTTAAACACCTTAAAAATAGATCAATAGATGTTTGGAGAGGGACTTTAACAACCGCAGCTCGTCAGGGTTAGATGTTAATCTGATTTATCTCAGAAAACCTAAAACTTAATGACATCGAAACAACATAAATCATCTTTTTCTGGCATAAAGGAATTACTTTAGAATGAATGTGTTACGTTTTTGGGATGTGACTGAGTTCATTCCTCATCTGTTCACTGCTCTCCTGAATCAATTCATCTCCTTTCTGTTAGTTTTATCTGTTTTTTTCTTTAAGTTTTTCTCATAAAAACAAATTTGCTCATCAACTTTTTGCACAACTGTGTTTCAAACTGAACAAATTCAAACTTGAACGACCAGCAAACGTCTTTTTCTGCATCAGTAGTTTGATTTCAGGAACACATTTTCCTTCAAAATGACGTTCTAGAATCTAGATATATGGATGGATGGATAGATATGCCTTATTGTCACTGTCCAATTGGACAATGAAATTGCAGTAATCTCCATTTAAGTGCAAAAAACAAATCTAACAAAGTCTAATTTAAAACATGTCAATATGTACAAAGAAAATGTGCATAATTATGTATAGGTGTAACCCTTGTGCTATCCCAGGCACTTTAACGTTGGGAGTTGGGTCATCTAGACCCACTAGACAGTGCTCTGAACCTTTTTTCTTCAATGATTTGTCAACCTCACTGGTGTCCATGGATTACATGAAATCTTTCCACCTTTATCCACCTTTGTCATGGTAGGGAGAACACGTCAATGGAAGGGGGGGGGGGGGGACCATCTAAGATAGAACAAGGGATAAACATGTCAGATGTTCTAAAACAGCATGGACGTGGGGAAGTGTTGACAGGTTTACACGGGCATTAGTACACACAGATGTACTAATGCCTACCTACATGTTTTCATATATAAACATACATTGGCATGTGCTGTGGCAATTTTTAACAGCGCATTTTGGAGTTTAGCAGGGTTGTTGCCTGGGCAAAGAAGCTATTTTTGAGTCTGTTTCTGTGGGTTTAGATTTTCCGTCATTGTTTACAAGTTTCTCCAATTTCTTTTTTTTTTTTTTTTGAGATAAAGCAAGCAAAAAAGGAAAATTGAAACATGAATTTCTAATTTAGCTTCTATTCTACAGCCAAGAAGCTGTTCATTGTGTTTGTGAGGGTTTTGTTGAGTTTTCTGTTTGCTGTTCTTCACTCGTTTGCCTTTAGTCTGGTTTCAGGTGACGGCGATTGCATTGGCTTCATTGTTTGACGGTTCTGCAGTTTTTTAATGTATTTATTTTGTTAGTTTATTTGACATTCCACTTTAAATGAACCAGATTTTCATCTGTTGTCCCTGGACAGGTGGTCCATGTGTCTCCCTATAAAAACAAAGAGAAATTAGCAACAAACATGAGAATTAGAAGTATATCAACATTAAAAATGGGGTCAAATCATAATGTACATGTAAAAGAACAGCAGTAATTGATATTTAAGCCTGTGGACATTTACGGCGGCACAGATCGATTGGAGAAGGTCAAAGGTGTAATGGGTGGTGACGTGTTCAACTTCAGCTGTTTGTCCTTCTGAGTTTATGAGAGTTTCTGCATCTGTTTCTGTATTTTAGTCTTTTACTCCTGACAGTTTGGATTGTTTGCATCTCAGCATAAAGGCTCTGAGGTATATTTTCCAGTCAGTCCTGGTTGGAGACAGGGAATCTAAATGTAAACGTCTATTTTTTTCCGGCTGGTTCCCTTTGTCTGCTCTCGATGTTCTCTGTAGATGTTTGTCTTTCTCGTCATTTTTGATCTTTACATTGAGAGGAGTTGGAAGAACAAAGCAGTAAGTCGCCTCCTGAGGATCTCAGTTGTTCTTTTCCTGAGACTCGACGATCTCTCATGATGGCGTCATTAGAGAAAAGCGCCGTCAGCCACGAGACTTTTCTGATATTAGAAATGTTTGCTCTTTGAAAAGGATCTTTGCTGCTCTCTGCACTGCAGAAACTGAATCTTCAGCTCCCACTCTGCTCCTCTTCTGATCTATTTTCAAAGCGTTCCCAGTGGTCTTTTAACTACGATTAAGCTGTTTTTAGCCAAAATCTGAAAGTCCGCGGCCCTTTCTAGGACACAGTTTCTGCAGGGCGGCAGCAGTTCATTAGAAGTTTGTGTCTTCTAGATGACGACACGTTAAAAAAAAAAAGAAATTTGCGTCTCTAAAAAGTGGGCAGAGAAACCTCCCCTCCCTGTTGCTAAAAACCGTGTCACAAAGTCCCTATGTCAGTTCTTGTGCTTATTGCATGGAGGAAAATTGGTCATACGTGACAATATAAGTAGAAAAAAGTGTGAAAAGTTGTGTTCGTTACGTTAAAACATGGAAGAAGTACGAATAAAGCACGCAGAGAAGACGTAAACCATCGAAGAACATGAACCATGCGTGATTATTACGCTGTTTACATGCAATTTATTAGCGATTCGTGCATCAATTACGTTATTTCAATGTGATAAGTGTGCCGTAGACGTGATATAAAAGTTATACATCGGTGGTACATGCCTATAAAGTCGCTTAGACATACGTGGAACGGCCGTGGAAAGCTACACATGTGCGTGTGCATCTTGCAGAAATCCCTCACAGCTGCATAAGATTTATGGAATAATAAACTACCGAAAATACGCATAAACTGCGTAATTCTCAACCAACCAAACAATTATGAACAGCTCAAAATCGAATTTACGTAAAGACCGATCAGCCAGAAACACTCAACGACTAACGCAAGAAACGGAGCAAAATTTCATTTGGATAAAAAATACTCAATATGTGTCCTCCATAATTCAGAAAAATGCTACAAAGACGTGTTAAAAACTGCATTTCCATCGAGGTGGCAGTAAAAAGGCTGTGCTTTTAAGACAAATAGTTTTACTCGTCTTTAACCCAATTCTTGAGTTTCTCTTGTTGGACATATTTTTGGGTTAATTTTTAGATTGTAGTGGTTTCGTTAAACCCAATTTATGCTTTTATCCCCTCCAGAATAAAAAATAAAAAATCTTCCAGAAAAAGTGTTGTTTTTAACTGTGGACTTTTTAGTGTTTATTTTCTGTTTTGCAAGAAAAACATAATTGTATCAAGATCGTTTTTTAGTAGCAACACAATCTTAGTTTGGAAAGACAATTTTTTTTTACCCAATTTGCAGATTAATTTTTTTATTAAAGAAATAGTATGGAATTACATACCTGCCAATAATTGAAAGGGCGTAAAGACAACTAAGCGGGCGTATTTAGGAACTGAGTGGGTGAACATTAAAACTGTGCTGTCATTTAAAAGTTTAGGAATAACTGAACGTTTAGGGGACAGAGGCAGAGGAGTGCAGACGTGAACTTTTTTCTTTTAGCAAATGAAAGCGAGCTTTTATATCTTTATGTTTCTTGCTTTTGGGAGATTCTGACCAAACAGCCCGGCGTGTATCGCTGACTCAGCTGGAACTGGACCAATCAGAGCAGATCCTGAGGGATGTGATGAAATCAGACATTGCTGGTGGGCATTGATCTCCCATGATGCTTCACCTTTGAACAGCGTTTGTGGTCAATAGACCATTTGAGGTGATGGAATGAGGAGGAGTCATCTGCTCACATGCTTTACTGTTACACACTTGTGTGTTAACAAGTTGACAATCAGCACGAAAAGCCGTTGAATCCCACGGGGGGGGGTAATCAGGACAGGCAGCCTTTCAGATCCCCTCTCATTAACTAAGCGCATCCGAGCTCGCGGTCTCGGAGTGGGAATTTTCGCCGGGGTGGCAGAAACTGAATAAATGAGCTAATTATAACTCTGCACATTCAGTCCTTTGAGGACTTGAGCAGTTAGTGGAATGGCAGAGCGCTGCTGAAGAAGGTTAGAGATGCTTGCGGGGATGGAGGCTCCAGATTATGGGGTTCAGATTTCTGGATCCAGTGAGGAAAATATTTCACTTAGGTTGGGAAGTCTAAACATTTTGTGTGACCTTGTTCTTCTCTTAACAGATCTCCTGGTTGGACGACAGAAGCCTGTTTGCCGTCAGAGAAAACAAGAACCAAAACAGTTCAGTGAGTTTTGTGTGAAGCTTCAGGTCCAGCCGGGGTCGCTGGCTGCTTCCTCTGGAGAAGAAACGTGGAGCGCAGCTTTCTTCGGCCCCCCGTGAAGATCCTGGCAGCTTGAGCCAGAACGGAAACAGCCGATCCGTCCAGTCATCCATCAGAAAAGCCGGAACCGTCGGGGTCTGAGAGGAGATGCAGGGTCAGCCCACTCCTCACAGCGTCCAGGAGAAGGTTCCCGTCAGACCGTTCAGGTTCCCGTGAACTGGGCGTTCTCCATTGTCTCGTGGATGAAGCCCTGCAATAACAGAAAAATGAAAGAATGGGATTAAAGATGGATTATCCCTAAAACCAGCAAAGCAGCTGCCTTTGCATAAACCGATTGCACGCCCTTCAGACCACCGATTTGACGATTACACCTGCCCGTTGATGTGGTGGAGTCCCGTGCGGTTGCTCTTCAGAGAAGGACATGGATGGTGTGGATGAGCTGGAGCACCCTCTTCTGGGAGAAACACCTGACAACAGCTGGGCCTCTGTGCCCGGGTCGGGGACCGGACCGGGACAGGACCCAGGGGGCCGGATCAAGAGCCTCCTGGTGAAGTGTGAGGAGGACAAGGCCTACCCTCCTTTAGCGTGGAAGAGCTTCTGTGGGCATCCTCTGGATCTTCAGGAGCAGCAGCTGTTGGACCCCTGCTCCTTACCCCGCACCCTGGAGTCCTTTTACCCCGCAGCCTCCATCTGGGGCAGTGCCAACCCCGTGCTCAGCAAAGACTACCTGGAGACCACCTTCGTTGACATCCGGCCCGACCCCGCCCTGGAGAGGAAGCTTTTGGCCGAGGCGCAGGACTTCCGCAGCGTGTCCTACAGCATGGACGACGAGGACGACCTGCTTCCTGACTCTGACGTAAGTCCCGCCGCTCACATGAAGCTTTAAATCCTTTAGGCAGAGCCGGGCAGCTCCTGGAGAGGCAAAGGAGTAGCAGCGAGGAGCTGGAAAAAGGGGCAGAAGTTTGCTCTTCTGCAAAACGTATCCAGAAAGCTTTTGTCCACCAAATGCTAATAGTGTTTGAGATCCATGGAATCATCTTATTTCTTAGCACACTTTGTATTTATCAGTGAATTTTCATGAATTGTTCTCATCACGGGATGGAGTTTATGGATAAAGTTCTCTCCAGTCCTTAGTTTTGAACTCTTTTAGGCTCTATTCTGTCCTGCAGCAGTCCTGAACGGCAAATTTGAGTGAAAATTTTGACTGCTACATTGTGGCAAAATGGGAAATTTTACTTTATTTCTAACTTGCATAATTTTGACTATAAATATTTTTTATGGAGAGAAAAATATTATAAGTTATTTAAGGTTTAAGTTGATTTATTCTGGAATAATATTCCTGAGTGTTTTTATTCATATTAAAAAGTTACATTTGAAAATGTTCTCAAATTTAAATTTTAGCGTGTTTAGTAGATGTTTATCCCGTTCAACCTAAAGTATGGGATTTTGGCCCCTTTGTAATTGAGTTTGACATCCCTGCCCTATGGTTTTACTGCCTCATTACACCTCGAGCATCATCGGGAAGCTACCTGAGAACAAATGTTGGTTTGAAAGTTTGTTGACATTAAACTGCGTTTGCGTAGGGAGTTTGCAGAAGTGGCGCCCCTCTGTTCCTATGTTCATATTTTTTACCGGAATATTGGGAAAATGTATTACATGAATCACACATTAGGAATGTGGACGCGGTTGACAAAAAACTTCAGTTGCCAAGGAAATCCAAAAATTTATTTTTGCAGATTCTTTTAAAAATGACATCGATCCATTTGTCACCTTCAGGAGACCCAAAAATCAAATGGTTGCTATGGAGATAAAACAACCAGAAAAGCTGTCGTTGTGAAAAATTTTTTTTTTTTAATTAATTTGTCACATGCATCGGTGGTGAGTAGTCAGACTAGTCAGGCCATACAATGCCACTCGAGCGTCAATTTGTATTTTGACTTAAAATATCTTGAGCAACTGAATCTGGTGATGATCAGGGCTGAGCCCCGTTTCCTGAAGCTTCACCCACATCAACCACCAATGGAGCTTTCTGGACTCAGAAACATCAATGTCCTTTCTGGTTATCTTGATCCCGATGCTCTCTGTTTGGACCATGTCTGTAAATGTTGTGGAACTTTTCTGGAGAAAAGGTGCCTGAAATCCATCCTTCACATCCTCAGTGCTCATCCTAAAATAGGCAGACGAGCAGTTCTGTCAAATGCAGGCGGCAACTGGAGGCTTACTGTCAGGTTACGTAAAGCTGTTCTGCTGCAGAGGAGAAAATAACACTCCTGCAGTCGTTTGGGGGTTGGGGCTGTTTTTTGCTCTAGGAAAGGAGAACTCCGACATGTCCTTCACGTGTTCACTTTTGGTTGTTTGGGAAATTTAAAGGCAGGTCAAGGTGCCCTACATGCACCCATACAGGTGCGCTGGGCTTTTGGGTATCCCGGCTGATGGAGGGTTGTACCAAGGAGCTGCTGCGTCTTAAACACCCACTTCCAATGAAACGTCCACGATAACACACATAAATGCAGGTTGGGGGTTTCTGCGCATAACCCTTGTGCTATCCTATTGGGTCCAGATGACCCGATCCTTACATTGACGTGTTCGCCCTACCATGACTGTGATGAGGATGGGTGTTTCACAGATCCAGGCAGTCGTGTTCCAATTGCAACTGGTTTATTTTTCTCCACAATTCCCCAAGTGCAATAATCCTCAGTGAAATTTTACATAGTTTGAACAGCACTACACAGGAGAGGAGCACATCCATGTCTTCCCTCATTGCCCGCCCGCGGCAACTAACCTCTCCCTCTTATATACGCTACGCCCCTCCCATTAGGCTGGATTCTGCATATTCCTCTGATTAGTCCTTTGCTTGTCATTCTGGCAATTTCTGCCACCTATTTACAAAGAAAATAAAATTAAAAAAAACATAGAATAATTCCAAACCATTTAGGAATAAATCCCTCCATCCCAAAATGCTACAAACAATAATAAATAATATATTTACATGAATAATTTGTTTTTCCCCCATTTGTGTGATGACGTCATTTCCGCCCACTGCTGCCGGTCGCGTCTTAACACAGCTGATCAGGTGTCGCCTCCGTTTGAAACTCGCGGTCCTTAACGGCTCCCGGTAAAGCGCATTGAGTGTGCACCCTCAACACAACCCACCCAAGGAGCGCCTGCCTCGTGACACAGCGTCTGAAAATGCGGTGAGAGGTTAATATGTGTGGAAAAACTGCGTGTGTATGCTTTTGTGTTTGTGTGTGCGTGTGCGCAGGTGACTGCATCTATAGGCGCTCCGTCACAATGACAAAGGTGGATAAAGGTGGAAAGTTTTCATGTAATCCATGGACACCAGTGAAGATCACAAATCATTGAAGAAACAAGGTTCAGAGCACTGTCCAGTGGGTCTAGATGACCCAACTCCCAGTGTTAAAGGGCCTAGGATAGCGCAACGGTTTAACCCCTTGCAAAGCTACGCACATTTTTAAGACTTTTTTCAATCTCTACGTACAAAAACGCGCTAAAAGTTAAACCAAGTCAAACTTTGAGCAATCAGTGACTCGGATTGGTCGTGACAAATGGATGACGTCCCCAAAAGTTCACGGAGGTTTGAGAATGGATCATAGAAATTAATAACTGCGGTTTGTGCGTTTACGACACCAAATCTTTCATTTATCGGAAACGAGCTGTGAAAGAGAAAGCCTGGAGCAAGTTCGTGACATTTCACACCAAGCCTCTTCCAACTGAAGGTACCCGCGCTAGCATTGGGTAGCAACAGTCCAGTGTGAACACCATTTGCTAAGTGTATTCTCGAGTCCCTTTCTTGGTGTGAAGGTAGCAGAAGAGGGGCACCGTGTGTCATGCAGTTCCTTTGAGGCTCGTACGGCCACCCCAAGGGGCGCAGTGTGTGTGGTGACTTTATCGTGATGTATTTGTAAAGCTAATGGACGTTACACACCTATGACGTACGGGTGACATACAGTCAGTGGCGATTCTGGCACAAATGACGCCCTGGGCGAGACACATCAGTAGTGCCCCTCGGTACCCCCCATATTAGGACCCAGAAATATACATTTGCTTATTATGGTTTACTTTATTGTTCAAACATACAAGTTTTAAAAAAATGCAACTGAGGCTTGTAAATTCTTACAGCTTATAGGACTGTCATGCAGCAGAGGGCGCTGTTTAACGTTTAAAATGAAACCTTCAGATAACGAGAATGAAGGTGCTCCGCTATTCACATCACAGAAAGGAAATACTGAATGATTTTTTTCCCCTCGACCGTGCCGCCCCCTGGAAAATGCTGCCCTGGGCGACCGCCCATGTCGCCCATTTCAAAAACCCGCCACTGCATACATTTTCGTACTGCCACACTCTGGTCACTAGTAAGGTGGGAGTACTGGCCCTTCAATGCCCGTCCACACAAACTGCACTCTGATTGTCTAATTAGCTTTTTTCTAACAGTCAGGCTGCACACGAGGAGCACGCACGTATCACATGAACGGCACAAACAGATTCCTCAGTCCTGGATGTCTTTACGGGTGGGTGCTGGCAATCCATTACAGGGCATGCACAAAATAATAAGGTTGAACCTATCACCATAAAAAAACACTCCGAAAAAATGAACCATGCATGCGCATAACACGCTTCCTTACCCCTTACTTACACTTGCGTGTTCACTGCTCCGTGTCGCCGGCAGCATGCCCGTAGTAAAAATGTGCATTTTTGGCTCTACTGGCTCACCGAGTGGTCCTCAACGTTGATTTTTTCTTTGTGCTGGTTTAGCCGTTTCTCACCTGCAGGTCGCCCGAATCCACCCATTAAGGACATTTAGGACTGAGTCCTAAAGCAGTGGGTTGGTTTGCTCCACATCAACAAGAGAGGAGTGATCGAACCTCACAGCTTCTCCTCCTCCGCGTCGCCTCAGATCCTTAGAATCTCATTTGCTGAACATTGTTCTGCCATGAGCTCCAGCTGTGGAGCAGATCAATTATGCACAAAGAGGGATGATCAGAGTTTCCTCACATGATTAACTTTTTATTTGAGCGCAGCGTTTGTCTGCAGATGGATTACCTGCCTACTTATCACCATGAAACGCACACGCCTGTGTGCTGAGTATTATTGGAAGTAATCTTGTTAGATGCAACGCCTGCTCTGCTGCTTATGAGAACTCTGAAAGCCCAGAAAATCCAACAGAAACTTTGAATAATAAAAGTAAAGAAGCAAATTAAAAACTCACAGGGCCAAAAAAGTAATTCACCTTTAACACACTTTTAAATTTACATCGGAAATACAAAAAATCTGCTTTAAATAGTATTTGTTTTTTCTGCCTCAAACCACTGAAACCACAAGTAAAAAAAAAAAGGCTGAAAATATTCATCATATTAAGACTAAATTATATTCTTATGCTCGTTAATTATTTTTACACTAAAGGAAAATGTATGAGTTTCCGTTGTTTCTGTCTCTTTTAAACATTACTGTAATTATAAACTTGATTTGTTTAGATTAACGGAGGAAGAATTTGTACATAAAAGCAAAACACAAAGAATAAAATAATAATATTAAATCAAAAACTATAAATACACTATGTCTTTTAACTGAATTAAAAAAGACAAATTTAAAGAAAGAACCAAAAAAAATTTAATTATTTAGTTTTACGAAAACATTTAAGTCATTTGAAATAATAATAAAAGTGAAAAGTTCTTTGGTGCGGGGGTATGAAAGATAAAAACATTTTTTAGAAATATGAAAAAAGACAAAAAAAATAATGTAAGAAACGTAAAATTAGCATCGAAACATATTTTAAACAATATAAAACCAATTCATACGTATAGATTTTTTTTATTTGTTATATTACTACAAGATATATCTAAATGTGAACTAAAAAGTTGAATATTTTTTAATGGATACAGCAGCTGAGCTCTGCATAGATGACACCCAAAGACTAAAAAACACTGATTTCTGTTCTGAATCCTCACCCATCTCTGCATAACTTGTGACTTCACTCGTGTTTTTAATTATTATTATTTTTCTGAATAAAAATCTAGTTTAACCTGAACTTAAAATGACCCAACTATTAAAAAACGTAATGTTTTGTGTGTTCCAAAAAGCAGATTTTCTTTCTTCACGCTGTTTTGTGTGCAGATTCTATCTGCTGGGCTTCATTCTTCAGAGCTCATTTCCAGTGTTTTATGTTGGTTTTTTTAGCCTGTCCCTGTAAGTTTACATTAGTAGCTGCGGGTTCTTGAAGTGCCTTTGAGCAGAAGAACCTGCAGCAGATCAGAAAGCTTCCCGTTTGTCTGCAGAGATGCTCGTCCTCCTGGGGTTTCCTGCAGAGTTACATCATGTCGCCAGGACCTGATTTCCACAGATTTCATTTACTCAGCCGCCTTTAGGGGCTTCTTTACATTTTCTTTCTTTTCTATTTGAACGAGGAAAAAGCTGTGAAGGATCTGCTCTTGCTGCACAAGCGGACGTCAGAGTGGACGGCCAGGAACATTAGCAAACAAAGGTTTGCGCGTCTAGAGGTCAAAGTGTGTTTGAGGGCCTGAAAGCGGTCTGTGTTTGAATCCCAGGACTCCTCCTTTGATGACTTCAGTGACACAGACAGCGAGAGCAACTTCCCTCTGATGATCCCTCAGGACTACCTGGGTCTGGCCTTCTTCTCCATGCTCTGCTGCTTCTGGCCTCTGGGCATCGCTGCCTTCTACCTTTCACAGAAGGTAGACACGCAAACACACAAACGCACACACACACACAGTCCTGAAAGACAAATCAAACACAAACCACATCAGAGGAAATGATTGCATTTTTGTCCACAGCAGGGAGTTTTCAATCAAAAAGGTTTGTTCTGTCAGTCGGAGTCACGAGTCCCTCCTGCTGCTCCTCTGTTTGGATTTTCCAGGAGAATAATTTCAATCTTCATCAAACTTTATTTAAAAAAAAAAAGAGCACTTTTCATGCCCAAAACAGATCTATTCATTTTCCTGTAAAAAGCAGTTCATGCATAAACATGTCAATTTTTACGTTTTATTTTTACTGAAATAAAGAAAAACTTTCACTTTTTTTAAAAGTCATAATTTCCTTTGCCTTTTAAAAATCATAATGATTAATGATTTTTAACAAACAAATCAAAGGATGGAGAGAGAAAAGCTTGACCTTTAAGACGTTGTGTCTTTGTGTCTTTAGTGACATCATTTATTTAGTGACGTTAGGGGCGGCCGTGGTGCAGCGGTAGGGCGGTCGACCCATGATCGTAAGATTGCAGGGTCGATTCCCGCCTTGCACGCCCATGAGTCGAAGCGTCCTTGGGCAAGACACTGAACCCCACCTTGCCTCTGGTGGTAGGCGGGCGCCTGTGTTTGGCAGCGGAGCCGCCACCAGTGTGTGAATGTGTGAGTGAATGTGTGTGACTGGGTGAATGGGTGTGTGACTGTAAAGCGCTTTGTCCTTGTAGGAAGAAAGGCGCTATATAAGTATACGCCATTTACCTTTTACCATCACCGGTTCGTTGTTTTTAGCATCATATCTCTTTTCTCTTCCAGCTCAACATCAGAGCAGCTCAGACTTGATGCTCATCCGCATTTCAACGTTTTTGAAGTTAAATGGACATAATAGAGGCATAAAAAGTGATGATTTTATTCAAAACAGAATTAAAAATAATGAGTCACCACAAAACCTCCTGAACACCTCTGTCATGACTCGACACAGGCAGAACAATAATCAGTTAACTTATTTGTAAAGGTACCCAGCAGTCATCTTGAAAGGCCTTCGGATGCGATCAATGGCCTTCATTAAGGCCTAATTAAAGCCATAACGAGAAAAACTCAAGGTGATAGATTTCCAATATCCTGAAGAGCCGCCCAGGCAGAGGTCAGGCTGAAAGGCAGCGGCCGCCGCGGCGTGCGCTTCAGAGATAAAACATAATAGAGGCTTAGCGAGCGGGCAGATTGAGTGGATGAGAAAAGCATAAGCCAGCGACAACGCTGGACGATGACAAACGCTCCTCTCTCCTGATTTTTAAGCCACTAATCTTTCTATCTTCTCTCCAGACCAACAAGGCATCCGCTCAGGGGGATTTTCAGGGCGCCAACGCTGCCTCCCGCCAGGCTCTGTGGCTCTCCGTGCTCTCCATCGTGTTTGGAGTCATCACCTACATCTGTGCCATCGCCGCGTTGATTTCCTACCTGTCTGGAAAGCCGCCGTAAGAGGCCGCTTGGCCCCCAAAGACAGCCCCGATGAGCACCTGCGAGCACGCCACGCGGATGGCCGGTCTTTGGTTTCGGCGTGACTTTGTGGGCAGCTCCTTCCCCATCACTTCATGTAGAAGCTTCTGTCCGTGGACCCGTGCATCACATTTTAGCCAAAACTGAAGTTCAAGAACCAAAAAAAAAGAAAAAAAGCTTCCTGAGAAGGAAGGATGACGGAGAGGCGAAGGGACAGCGCGCGGGGGGGGGGGGGGGGGGGGTGTCTACCTGGGAGATGGAGTCTGCACATTTTCATGAGGGTCAGAACAAGGACGACGATCCCGCTGGACCTGGCTGGCACTGTCACTTTCCAGGAGGAAGATGAAGATGATGAACTTCTCCTCCGGTCAAGCTGAACCTCCTGAAGGCTCATCCCAGTTTAAAGTCACAGCCCCACTTACTGTTTACCTGCAGGAAGAAAAAAACGCCACCACCGTTTATGCCAAGTTACATCCTTAAGAAAAAAAAGCGATTAAAATTAACGAGAGTGCCATTTTTGTATGAAAAATATGAAAAAAATGTAGAAGAAATTGAAGAAAAGATTGGACAGGGAGGAGGCAGATCTCTGAGGAACCGTGCCAAGGCGTAAAGATGAACATCTGCCGCTGAGCTGTGAGCTCAGATTCATGGGTTTCCTCCTGCAGAACCGTGCAGAACCTGCAGAAGGCCTCTGTGCAGGCCTGCTTCCCGCTTCGCTCTCATCTGTCATCTGCCCCCAAATTCATGCAGGAGCAGCTCAGATGACAGCGAAGTCACTTTGATTCCACCTGAAATGTGCCATAAGCTGAAGCACGTAGGACAACTCCAGCAAATACACAGGACCCGGTAGAGGTGAGAGCCCACCTTTTCTATTTAGCTGTACAGTTTTTTAGAGTCCACGCTTAGTCGGTTATTTTCTGTTACCCCACAAAAACTGCTAACTGTCACCGTGCTGTCATGTGCACCTGTGGTATCTGTGTGTGGACCCCACCAGAGCGCTGCGCACGGCGGCCGGCTCTCCTGACCACCTCGACTGCATGGAGGGTGAAAAGTGACAAGATGGGATCAAGCCATGAACTTAAATGGCTTCAATTTGGACTAAAAATCTCATTTATTTATTAATTGAATGTTCTGTGGGAATGTGACGAGACAGAGAAGCTTAAATGTCAGCAGCACTTGTGACGTTCTATGATACGGACACACCGGGCATGTGATGCGCGTTCAGGAACGTGCTACGCGGGCATTCTTGAACGCCCTTACAGCGTTCCCGATACTAGCGCAGGAGCTCACAGCTGGAAGAGGCTTGGTGTGAAATGTCAAACCGGTGCACATCTGGTTCCAAGATCTTTCACAGCTCTATTCCCATAAATGAAAGTGTCAGAATTCCAGCCGAGCACAAACCCCATTTTAATTTCTGCACGGTGGCAGCCACTATAGACTAACCCAACCACCATGGCAACCACTCTCACCAATCAGGAGTGAGCTTGTTGGAAGGCCACACCCCTACACGAAATCTGACAAAGGTTTTAAATGTTGGGGCCAGCAGGCCCCACCTACTTTTATTGAGGCATCAGATCATGAAAAATTGAGTATTCTCAAGCTTGAAAATGTAGAGTAAGACAAGTTCTTCTGACCAATAGACGGGGTAACAGCTGCTTTTTTCTCTATAGAAGTCTGCGGGAGTTTGGCTTCTTGGAACCAGCAGGTACTTCCTTTTTGGAACATCGGGGGGGAGGAGTCACTCAGTCCAGATCTCATAGACAGTAAAAATAAAATGGCGAGTGCCTGACAGTGGAGTAAGTAGTGAGTGACTTTACGTGTCTGTTTTTCATTGGACCTTCTTTTCTAAGAAGCCCCCTAGTGGTCATCTGGTGAACTGGCCTGCCTATGATGTGCCTCAGACAGGATGATACTAATGTGATTCAGAGGGCCGCATTCCTGCTCGTTTACCAACGTTAGCTGCTCTGGCACGTCCTTATTGGCTGGACGCACCTGGACTGGCGGTTAGACTCACGGGCCTGAGGTTATCGCTCATGGCGAAAAAGAATTTTAAAATAAAAGGCTCAGGATGAACGTTTTCTCAAAGTTTAAAATGTGAAACCAAAGCCATGTCATCGTAAGCCCCGCCCACTAACTTTCATATTTAAATGACTGCACAAAGCAAAAAAAATGAAATCAGCCAAATATGTCTATGTTGTAACTACACTGATCCCCAAAGCTGATGACATATTTCCTAAATGGAGTATTTTTACATTTTGTCCCTTTTGCCCCTCCGTAGCACTGAGGACACGCCCACACCGCTCTCAGGGCTGCAGCCTTGAAGCGTTCGGAGGAACTTTATTTTTGGATCATCAGAACCTCTAAAAATACGGTTCACCCGTTTCCAGGGTTCATTCCTTTAGTTACGTGTGAATGTTAACGTGAAAAATCAACAATAAACCACAATGAAAACTCCTGTAGGACTGTTTTCTGTCCAAACTAAACCAGACCAGGATTTGTACACAAACGTAGAATTATGAAGGGGAAAGTGTGTGTCCATCAGAGGGGTTTGGAGTCTCTGTGGAACTGGAAGATCCTCTCTGAGGCTCTCTGGCTGAAAGCTCGACTCACCTTTGAAAAGAAATGTAGAAAAAGACTTTAGTGCCAGACGGGTCATTCTACATCCTAGCAGACGACCAATCCTAAAGGCCAACAGAGGATCAGAACTGAAACACAGAGACAAAAGGATGAACTGAGGCTGAAGGCTAATGAAAAACTGCTTTTTTATGAAATTAAAATAATAATTATGGTGGAAAACCAACTGTTTATCAGCAAACTTAGTATTTAGTCTTTAAATGTGATTTTTCACAGTTAGGTATCTGAGCTGGAATCTGGATCTATAACTGTACGGCTGGTAGAGTTAGGCTGTGGGTGTGATGAAGAAGAAAACGGAGGAAAACTGACATCCATCTTTCAGGGACTCATCAAAGCGTGATTTTTTTTCAAGAAAATTAAACCATAAATTGAGAAATTTCAGTTAAACCTTTTTAAGATTTTGTTTCTACCATCGAAGCATCAAAATGAGGATTTTCGGGATTTTTCGGTTGACCTTTTCCTGAGCTCTGGTGGAGGCTGTGATGATCCGCCCGTCTGCGCAGGTGACGTCACGGCATCCATGAGGGCCGTGCGTGCGGGCTGCAGTAATTCAGGCAGCGGGACAGGTAAGGAAGACGACCCGGCAGGTGTTAGGCCACGCCCCCCGCGGGTTCAGAGGTCGGGTTTAGTGAAGAATACAGAGCCGTCGTTATGCAGCACCTGGAGGATCAGCGTGAGCAGCAGTACCTCCTCGCGGGTTTCACGCAGGCACTTCAACTGCGAGCACACCTGAAAAACAAAAGCATGATGGGAAATGAGCTAAAGCCTGACAGGGAATCCACCGGCTCACTGGCTTCACCTTGTGGCGTAATTTAAAAGTGATTTTAATCGTCAGACTTTAATTGACAGACTTCACTCTTTACAGCTGGATTTAATTATTTTAGAGCAACAAGAACTTAAAGTAGAACAGCGACACAAAGGATTGGTAGTTGTTTTGTTTTTCCACAATAGAATAAAAGCAAAAATGATTCAATTTGTTTCAGAAAAAAACACACTTGGCAGCATCTGACTTCTGACCTCGACTTCAGCGAGTCCATCAACTCCACACATCACACAAAAACAACCCAAAGATCAATCAAAGTTCAGTAAAAATAGAGGACAAACCTGAAACACTGAAGTGATTTCTAAGTTTTTATTATGTCTGTAAACTTGAATCTTTGCTATCGAACATAAAAACGGCGTGGATTTTGCAGTAAAAGCAAATCTGCTGCTTGGAGTGGTGGATTTGGCTCAAGTTTCAGGTTTACTGTAGGATTATTACATAATATAGTGAACAATTATAATCATATAAAAAAAATTACATCAAGTATTACCACCCAAAAAACTGTTTTATAAGTAAAATTATTATAACAATTTATAAAACCGTTGCTTCAAAGACCCCAGACTATACAGTCTGATGCAGGATGTAGAGTTTTACAACAACCAAATATTCAAAGAGGATGAACAAACCGAGAAATAAATATTTAAATGTGAGGATGAACAATAAACTAAAAATGAATTATGAAGTTAAGATCATAAAAATGTTTAGTTTTTATTTTAGCTGCTCATTTCTGTTCTTAATAACAATTTTATTACATTTTTCTTTGAAACTAAGAACCAAAACTAAAGCAAAACCAAAATGAAGCAAATACAAAAAGTAATTTAGGACATTCTTCACTTAAAAATCACGTAAAGACGGTTTGTGGCCAGCATTATCCGAGAGTTTAATTATTTTGGAAGTGAAATTAGTATGCTAATAGGAGCGGAAGCGAGAGTTTTAGTCATAATTTTAAAGAAATACCTCAACATTTCCTACAGCTGTTACCATGAACAAAAGACGCTGACCCATCCGGCCGAGAAATTAAACTCTGCTTGCAGCCAAACCCGCGGAGAGAAACATCTGAAGGAGCAGAAACTTCCATTATAATGTGATGATAAAATACCTAAACAAATCCTTTAAAGGTAAATTATACCATAACTTTAACAGAAAAGTGAAATGTAAATTTACTGAGACACCGGTCACATCAGGTGCTCAACTAGAAATTCATAAAATGGCCATTAATTAAAGAAATGCAGTTCAAAATTATAAACAATAACGACCCATCAGTGGCGGTTCTACACTAACTTACTCCCTGGGCGAGTAACCCCACAGGCGCCGCCCCCCCCCCCCCCCCCCCGCACACATACAAAATTTGACAGCATCCTGTTGTGTTCCCTATCTTCTATTTAGCCATTTTACACAAAAAAATGCATGAATTTTCTAGACTCGTATTACAGGGGGGTCAAACTCAGTCACACAGGGGCCTAAGTTATAAACATGCTTAAGGTTTTGGGCCGAAGAAGATAAAGATTTACTGAACACACTAAAGCTAAACCTTTAAAACTTTTAAACTGAACTTTTTGAACATAAATATGAATAAAAACAGGAACACAAGTTAAACCTTAAATAACTTGTAATATTTTGCTCTCCATAGAAATATATTCTGTCAAAATTATACAAATATGAACATGCTGCAGAACAAAACAAAGAAAGCCTGGAAATATTAGTAAGAAATAACAAATCAAATATTTACGGTTTTTTTTGCTCTTTTATAATTTTTTAGAGAATTTTTTTTTAGAGCTGGACTCCTGCTTCATTTTTAGCAATAATTTCTTAATGTGTGACGTCCTGTGTGTCTTTGTGAAACATATCAGAGGGATTAGATCTAAAATAAAACTTATTGTGATTAATATGTTTAGGTCTTATAAAACATTAAAGACTAAATCTTAGAATTCATCAGTGGGATTACTCCAAAAATATTTGGCATTTCCCTAAATTTGTGCAACACCAACAGTAGAAATCCTCCAAAAAACCTCAATCCATAAAAAATGGTCTGCGCCCACCACCCCTGTTACGGTTTCTGTTTCTTTGCCCTTGTGGTTTGTTTCCTTTGTGTTCTGGCATGTTTTGAGTTTAACTTCCTGTTTTATTTTGTAGGGTTTCCTGTTTCGTTTTTGTTGTGAGTTTTACTTTGGTTCCCCATCCTTCCTGATTGTGTTCACCTGTGTCTCGGTTGTCTGTATGTATTTAAGTCTTGTCATTCCCTTCTTTTTTTTTTTTTTTTTTTTTTTTTTTTTTTTTTTTTTTTAACTTGTCCTGTCCAACAGCTAGGCAGACAGATGAGAGCTGAGGGCCTCTTGGGTTGGACATATTTTACTTTAACAAGAGGGGTTATTAATCTTCAGACAAACCAAAGGTATGTCTGAATAAACCCCTTTTGTAATTGAGGCCAAACTTTATTAATTTCAAACATGTCTGAAAATCTTTGGTGTTGGACCGGACGGAAAAGGAAAGAGGGGAAGAAGAGAGAGGGACGTTAGAGAGAGGGGGGGTAGGGGGTGATAATAGGAGGGGAAGGGGGATAAGACCATGAAGCAGCATAAAGCAACAAGTTTACTGGTTGTTAATCACCATGGTAAGGTTCAAATGTAAAAAAAAAACAAAAAAAAAGGGCGGAGCCTGTCCACACACTCACTCAAATGTTATAAACACACCTGTTAGTTGCAAAAATGTCCACCTGTCGACATGTACACAAAACAGATAGTGTTCACACGCATACTTATGCCTTAAAACCAACTAGTGTGAAATATTTCAGTCATTCAGTCTGTTGAGCTAACACCAGTGCTCAGGTGAGTGTTTATGTTCTTCTAAAATGGATGGTGGAACGTGAAAAGAAGGAGGGAGAGTGCCCAGCCATCCCCACCCCAAGACCCCCACCGCACCAGCAGCGGCAGCCGGAATCCCCCCAACGCCACACGGGAACCGGCAGGGAACAACCGCCGCCCGGGCGACCAAGCCCGCCACCCAGGCCAGGGCCAGCAGGGCCGCCGCAAGGCCCCCAGAGCCAGAGAGCAGGGAGGCACGGAGGGAAAGAGGGCGCCGCCCCAGCCCAACCAGGAGAGCAGCCCCCCCGCCGCGCCGGGAGAACCCAACGCAGGGCCCCACCGGAGAAGGACGCCCACAGCCCCAGACGAGCACCCCACCACCACCCAGGAGTTCCGGGCATCCCCCCGGCCCCAACCCCAGGTACGAGCCAGGACCCCCCAAGGGAGACCCACTCCGCACTCCAGGCAGCCATCCGCCCGGCCCACGGTTGGTCCAGGGAGGAGCGAGGCAGGGGCCCGCCGCCCCCGCCCAGAAGGGGGGAACCCCGGGGAAAAAAGAGGGCCCACAAGGGGTGTTGTAAATATGGCCCGACCAGGCTCGGCCACAGTTGGAAATTTGGCGGGGCCCAGCACTCAGGAGCAAGGACCAGAACCCACCCCCCAGGGACACGAACACCCCCGGCTCAGATGTAATGTGAACCCCCCCACCGCGCGGAGAGAGCACCGCCGGGCCCAGGAAGCCAGCACCCCGGGGACACAGCCGCCGTTGCAAAGGGGCCCGTACCCCCCACCAGGGAAGAGGCAGGGGACAGATGGACCCAGGTCCCACCTTCCTTGCAAAATGTGTGTGCGTGTATGTGTGTTTGAGAGAGTGTGTGTGTGCATGTGTGTGTGTTTATGTTGGGATGTATATATTGAGGGGGGAGGGGGGTGTGTACTAAGGGGGGTGCGGTTAAAATTGGCGGGTAGGGCACTAAGGGGACGTCTCCTGATTACTCACAGTGACGTCCCCTCACCCTCCCCACCAAGGGGCCCTAAATGTCTAAGGTGCGGTTAAAATTGGCGGGTAGGGTGCTAGGAGGACATCCGCTGCTTGCTGGCAGTGATGTCCAAGCACCCCCCCTACCAAGGGCCCTACATGTCTAAGGTGCAAATAAAACCGAAAGAGGGGGGGCCCACTCCATACGGCAACCACAGGAGGGGGGCCACTGCCTAGTAAACCCCCCCCCCCCCCCCCCCAAGGCTCATCGCAGGCTAAGCCCCCCACCCCCTCACCCTATTATGAGGTTATATGAGGAAGGGGGTAAGTTGGGGACAGATGATAGACTGTCCCCCGGTGGTCAAACAGCCGTCCCCCGCCCCCCCCAGCAAGGGGGCCAGGCCCACCCAGCCCCGGGGCCCCACCCCCGGAGGCGCAGACACCCCAGGCCCAGCACCACCACCCCCACACAGAGAGAGGGGAGCCAGAAAGCGCCGGCCCCCCCCGGAGCAAGCCCAGGCCCCCACCCCCAAACGCCGGCCCTAGAAGAGCTCTGGTCAGGCCTCGACGGGACCGAGGCAGCCAACCGGCCGGGGAAACCGCCGATGGCCTCAGCGGAGACCCCGACCCGTCAACCCCCCCTGCCCCGTACCAATAGTGCCCCCCCCCCTCCCCCAGAATGCCCCCCCACAGGACAGGGCCGACAAGACCCCCACCCCACCCCCAGACCCCGCAGCCGAAGCGGATGACACCCAGAGCGACCGGGGGCCCCAAGAGGGTTGTCCCGTCCCGCCCCAGAGCCAGGGAAGGGCCGATCCCAGCCCCAGGTGTAGACGGGAAGCCCATCCAGCGCCGCTGGGCCCCCCCCGCCGAGCAGCGCCCCCCGCCAACCCCCCCCAGCACAGGCAAAGGGACCACCCCCCCAAGCCAAGCCAGACCACCACCCCACCCCCCCACCACGCACCCCCACACCCAAGCCCAGAGGACCACGCAGCGCCCCAGGCCCCACCCAGGCACCGGACCCGACCCCCCGACCAACGGAGCTCCCACCACCCCCGGCCAGGCACCGGAGGCCCCGACCCCCACCCCGGCCCACGGCAGAAGGGCAAGGAGCAGCGACGACCAGCCCCCCCCACCCCCTAAGTCACGGAGTTAGCTATGGGAGACCAGAGAGACCGAATTCTTTCAAAGTTACTTGAACTTTGGGCTGACATTTTTTCCAAGCTGATATGATCAAGCAGCAGATTTCTGTGTTGACTTATATTTATATTTTTTTTGCTTTTCCAATTTATTAAAATAGTTTTTTTAGCAATGCAAAGAGTTATGAAAATGATAGAGCCTAATCCTCCTTCTACATCGATGGCACTCATGTCACCAAGCACACAAAGTGACGGTGAAGCTGTGATTGAAACCTTAAGCCAGACTGATAGATCGGCACATACCTGCTGCCAGAGAGCCTGGACAGGCGTGCAGAACCATAGTGCATGCATGTAATTGTCGGGTAGATTACTGTCACAGTGCTGACAAATGTCTGAGTTACTGAGACCCATCTTGAACATCCTCTGTCCAGTGTAGTAAATTCTGTGAAGAGTTTTGAAATGGATTAGCTGCAGATTTGGATTTTTTGTCATTTTAAAGGTGTTTAGACAAAGTTCTGACCAAAAACTTTCATCTGTGCTGATGCTCAAATCCGCATCCCATTTTGTTGTCGGAAGTGAAATATTGTTATCTAAATTACATAAAAGTTTGTATATTTTGGAGAGAGTTTTATTCATTGAGAAATTGATCAGAGTGGTAACTACATCTGGTAGCTTTAAATCGTTGTCTCTGTATTTAAACTTTTTAGTAATAATTGATTTAAGATGCTGATATTCCAGGAAGTTATATATTCCATGTTTGTCTTGAAGTTCCTGGGGAGTTATGAATCTTCTATCAATAATTACGTGCTCTAGTTGTTTTATGCCCCCTGCTTGCCAAGCTGGGAAGTGGATAATTTTTTTGTTTATGAGGATGTCTGGGTTGTTCCAGATGGGTGTCATTTTGCACGGTTGAATTGATGATTTTGATATTTTGAGAAATTCCCACCAGGCTGTTAAAGTGGCATTTATATTAATACTTTTGAAACAATCCTGTTTTTTAACTATTTGACTAATAAATGGAAGATCTGACAGGTTGATCTTTCCACATAACGCCTGTTCCAAGTCTAACCATGAGTTGGTTTCTGGATTATTTTTTAACCATTTTAAGATGTATTGTAATCTATTTGCAAGAAAGTAATTGTGGAAGTTAGGTTATTCTAATCCTCCACAGCTTTTTGCAGATTTTAAAGTTTTTAGACTAATTCTTGCAGGTTTATTGTTCCATAGAAAGCTTGATATGGATGAGTCTAATGTTTTGAACCATTTTAATGGCGGTTGTGTGGGAATCATTGAGAAGAGATAATTAACTTTGGGTAAGATTTTCATTTTAACCGTGGCTACCTTGCCCATAAGGGACAAAGGCAGGTTGGTCCAGCGTGTTAGATCGTCCTGTATGTTTTTCAGTAATGGGGTGTAGTTTAGCTGCACCAGTTCTGATATTTTGGGGGAAAAATAAATACCTAGATATTTTATATTGCCTGATTTAACTGGTATTGTGAGTCCTTGCTCCGCATTACTGTTCAGTGGTAATAAAACAGATTTATTCCAATTAATGGAATAGTCTGATATAGAAGAGAATTCATTAATGATTGTTGCCGTTTCATTTACAGAATGTATATTACTTAATAACAGTAATATGTCATCTGCATAGAGACTAATTTTATGATGGCTGTGTTTGGTTTTAATTCCTTTAATACTCTCATTCTGTCTTATTGCTGCAGCTAGAGGCTCGATAAATATTGCAAAAAGAGAGGGGGAGAGTGGGCAACCCTGTCTAGTTCCTCTTCCAAGAAAAAACCTGTTGGAAGTCTGTTTATTAGTTCTAACTGATGCATTGGGGTTGTGATATAATATTTTGATCCAATTGATGAATGATTCTCCAAACCCAAACTTATGGAGGGCAGCAATGAGGAACTTCCAATTTACTCTATCAAAGGCTTTTTCAGCATCCATTGATAGTATAGTCATTTCCTGGTTTTTGATGGTGGCAAAGTCTATTATGTTAACGAGTCTGCGGACATTGTCATCCGAGTGTCTGCCTTTGATGAATCCAGTTTGATCAAAGTGAATTATGTGAGGAGTTACTTTTTCTATTCTCTGTGCTAGTGCTTTGCAGATAATTTTTACATCTGCATTAATTAAAGAAATGGGGCGATAGCTTGAAGGACTCGTGGGGTCTTTGTCTGGTTTTAGAAGAAGAATTATGTTGGCACAGTTCATGTTAGGTGGTAGAGATTGGCTTTCATTGATAAATTTTACCGTTTTATAAAACGTTGGTGCCTAGACAGCGATTTGTGTTACGTGAAGAAGAAAACAAATTTTTATTTTAGTTGGGTCAATTGTCTATAAAGTTGGACTCTGCAATGATGAGCTTATGAATAACGTAGTGTAACACACTTAGGAATTGCTTTTAAAAAAATGTTAGACTCCGTTTTAGGTATTTTGATGCTTTATTTGTGGGCGAGTTCTTCATGTGACATCAAAGATCCATTTGATTCAAACAGTTGATGAACCAGAAGGATGTTTTGATTAAACCAAGATGGATAAAATAAAGATTTATGTCAAAACGTACACACTATATGTCTTTGTTCTTCCATATGTAGTGGTGACGTGTGGTGAGGTTGATGGCTGGTGAGGCACTGACTCCTGTGGAGTCAGATTTACAGTGAAAGAACTGAATTTCACCTGTCATCCAACAGCAGCTAACCGCTTATAAAATACACACAAGAACATATTTGTCCTCCAGAGAATGTTTCTTTTATAGACATGGATAGAACATTCGTCTTGTGTATAAATTATTCATATGTACTGTAAACAAATTAAAGTATACAGATGTGTTCAGCACACATTTGACCCTCAGTAACTATTTCTGGTATTTTTCCAACTTCAAATTCTGGAGCTTTAATCAGTGTCATCAAATGTTGTCCGTGAAAATGATCATAAAAATAAAGTAAACGATTTTACTTTTTTTCCACTCACTCCCATGTTATTTTTAAAAAACAAACATTGAAAACATGTTTGTTCTTACTTTTTGAGTCCATGAGTCAATCCTTCTCCACAAAAGCTCTATGGTCTGTTGGAAAGTCTTCCTTATTTTCCTTTATTTTAAGAGTTTCTCCTCTCGATGGAGATAGACGACCTTACTCTGTTTCTATGGCACCAGTGTGGCTAAAATGCAGCTGTCAACTCACGTCTGCCCCCTGCTGGTGAGGCATGCCTCACCTAAAGCCTTTTCTGCGGGCCTACAGCAGCGTTTTCAGCGCACGTCTCTGTTAACATTGAGTCCTGCCGTCAGACATGAGGCACAGCGCTTCAGAGCCTCACCCGGAGTTTCCGCTCCGTCTGTGATCGCGCAACACTCAAATTCAGCGATTTTAACCTCAGAAACTGTGGGAAACATGTTGAGTTGACTGAAAATGTATATTTAACACAGATCAGTGGAAAATAATATTCAATGAATTTACCTTTTTCTATTTTATCACAATTATGACAGGAGGAAACAAACACAAAATACACTTATATTAAATTTTAAAGCTGAACAAAATGACACGTTTTAATTGCTTTTTAGTTTGTACTGAGGGAAATGGAGTGTAAGTCAAATATAATTTGGGCTAATAAATCAACAAAATTGGGAGCTTTATTGCTAATTTACTTTTGTGAATCGGGGATCCACCGGAAATTTTTACAGTTACAGTTATTATTTTTGGGATCATTTTCATTTCTGTTCTTCTGTTTTGGTAAAAGTTAAAAAAAAAAAACAGACGTTTTATAAAAACACCTTAGCATTTATGTGTGTTCTATTTTAATAAGGTTTATGTTAGCAATTTCTTTCAACTATTTTAAATATTGTGTTCAATTAAAAAAAGTCAGAAAGGCAGCAACCAAGTATGTAGTTTTAAAGAACTATCACCACTATTATTATTATTATTATTATTTGTATTAGTATCATTATTATTATTATAATTACTGTTGAAAAAGTAAACAGTCAGTTCACAAAACCAGACCTTCCTTTTTTCTTTTTTTTACTTAACATTTGAAGAATATAAGTGGAAACAATAGAGCCTTCCGTTCTGTTGGATCATATTTGCCACATTAGTGCGGCACCATCTGTACTTCAAAGGGATTGGCCGTCAGAGCGGCCGGTCACGTGCTCGCAACACCTGCGGCTGAGGCCTTAACCCTTGTGCTATCTTAGATGACCCCACCCTTACATTGACGTGTTATTCATACTATGACAAAGGTGGATAAAGGTGGAAAGATTTCATGTAATCTATGGACACCAGTGAATATCACAAATCATTGAAGAAAAAAGGTTCAGAGCACTGTCTAGTGGGTCTAGATGACCCAACTCCCAATGGTAAAGTGCCTAGGATAGCACAAGGGTTAACACGCTAATCAGAGCCAGGTGTTCTTGATTGGCTGTGGTCTGCAGGATGCGGCAGAGGCGGAGCTACAGGTGAGTCATTCTACCCTGTGTCTTTGTAAACATTTCGCTTTTAAACCTGAAATTTTTGAGTCAAATGTGATGTTTTGTGGAGCTGTTCTTATGGTGTCAGTTCAGCGCCTAAAGAAAAAAGAAAAAAAAGAGGCACACACATTATTAAAAACATTACTGTTTTTGTTTTTTCGGTCTTATATGTGTGTTTGATATTAACAATTGTTTATTGTGCAAGTGACTGTGAATTTCTGTAAATTGAAAAATTTACAATAAAGTTTATTGGAAAAAAAAATTCAGCGCCTTAAGAATTGGGCATCAAATCCGTAAAACCGTGCATCAAAACCCAATATCTGCTAATCAAAATGCATAAATTAGTGGTTCCTTCTTGGAGAACTTTTAGGAGGTTTAGTTGCTGAAAGACCTGAGCTTCTCTGTGGACGCAAATATTTTTTTGTTAATATTTTCAATTCAGTTTTTAAAACCGCTACTTAATTTCATTATTAAACCTAACGTTTTTAAAACTTTATACATCATATATTATTAAATATATTCCAGTATGTTTTCTTTCTTTCTTTCTTTTGGACTTGGACCACTGCAGCTGCTTCCTACTTTTCTTTTCTGTTGGATTATGGATTTGTTGTAAAATTGTTCAGAATGAAACAACTAAGCAGAACCTCCTTGTGGCTGTACGATGCTTTTTCCCACCCAGAATTCCTTGCTGGAAACACATTCCTGTGGCATAGATCCAAAATTAACAGTTTTCATTTCAAAAGGAAACGTCCATTAGAAGATCCTTCTTAATGTTTTATGAATATCAGTCCAGTGTGGTTTGATGAGAGGGAGAGTCCCACATGATGTGAACATGTTGTTCTCTCTGGTTTCCACATTTTCTCCAACATGACGGAGAATTTCCATCATAATGAGTCTTTTATAGACGGTGTGAGAAAGAATATGATCAAAGTTTTCCACCCAAATTCTCTCCATCTTTGTGAATTGGCACATTTCCGTTGATGTTTCCATGGCGATGTCCCTTCATCCTGCATTATATTCACTCCGCCCTCTTTCTCCCATCATGTCTTCACGTATTCAGTTGAGTGGGGATTCTTTTTTTTTTAATGTGCATACAGAGCAGAAATGTTTTCCAACGACATCTCCTTGTGCTTTTGTAAGCACATCAGCCAGATCTCCTTTAGTTTCAAGCTTTACTCCAATCTTTGCGTCTATACAATGCCTTATTTGCAGGTATCGATAGAAGTCCTGCTTTTCAAAACTGTATTTTGGTTTCAACGTTTCAAAACTAGTAACATTGCCATTTTTAATCAAACTCTTCCAATCATTGTTAACCCCAATTCTTTAACTCCTTCACCCATGGATTACCAACATTGTCGATATATTTTTGGATATTTGAGTGCACAGAGTGACTGCTTATCCAGGAACAGCGAGTGAATTCTCCTCAATGTCTTTCATAGTTTACACCACACCAGTTTGTCACCATCTTCATTTGAGCTGCCTGAAAATAGTTCTTTAAAGAAGGCACACTTGTCAAGTTTGAGCTCAAAGACCTCCTGCTTTAACGGATCAAGCACCTCTCCTAGCCTCTACAGGTGCTGGTTGATCGTGGAAAAGAAAACTACAGAGTTGTCTACAAACTACTACACTGTAGGTCCAAAGACAGCAAATACTAAACCAACAGATGTCAGAACTTGTTGGTTCAATGAGCCATAAGACATCTGAACAAACAGTAAATGGTCCAGAGCAAGTGACTCTGGTTGTTGTTTTTGTGGCTGTTGTCTCATTGTGGGTGTTGTTACTTTTCTGGGGGTTTATTCTGTTGTGTTCTTTATGTTGCAGATGTGGGCTCCTCAGTCCAAGACAAATTTCCCTTAATAATAAAAGTATTTATTGATTGATTGTCTGTCTTTCTTGACATGACCCTGTGCCTTTAACAGGACTTGGGACGGGCACATGAGAGCACTGTGGGGTGCCCTCATGTGGTTGCAGGACTTTATTTTATTTGTATTATTTGTTTGTTTTTATCACAACAGCAAAGGCTGATGTTTTTCTCAGCATGACCCTCTGCATTTCTCCGGACTTGGGACGGGCACATGAGAGCACCATTGTGCCCCCATGTGGTTGCATTCCTTTATTTTTGAACTGCTGTTTTCTTTTACTCAACATTATCCCTCTATTATCGATTATCTTTCTAAACCTTCACTAAAGTTTTTTTTAATTGGGAAAACCGGAGCACCCGGTGAAAACCCACACATGCTCAGACCAAACAAACTCTACAATTTGATGTTTTTATATTCATCTTATGTGTTTCATTTTAGCATCTTGTGATTTTTTGAGATTCCCCAATACTGTTTCCTCACAGCAGAGCCAAGCCTTTCAGTTTCTTTTAGAAGTTACTTTTAAAGTTGGGTTGGGTTGATATTGAGTATTGTGGGTTTTTTCTTTTTTGTTTGTGATGTTCTAAATGTTAAAGCACTAAGAGTTGAACAACGGATGAGAAGCTTTATTTTTAAATAAATAAAGTTTCATTTGATTTGATGTGGACACGGACACACGATAAAAACCAGGAATTCCCTTTATTTCCTTAACAGCAATGTTTAAGCTAAATGTTTCCCCACTGAAATACCCCTGGTATCTATTTGAACCTTAACTAGTATTTTGTTTTACTAGTTTAAAAGTTTTTGTTTCCTATTATCTAACCCTGGTTATCCATTAACATAAAACCCAGTTTTCTAGAGAAGCCTAACCCTACAGACTATTTTTCTGTAGTTTTAAGCTTTTTTTTTGTTCCTACAAACTAACCCCTGTTTTCTCTAATCCCCCACCTCTCCTGGTTTTTTGCTGCAGTTTTTAAACTGTTTTTCCTACTAATTTTTTTAACTAACTTATTTGACACCTAAAACCTAACCCTTCCTGCAACTGAAGAAGTTCAAGAACCTTCTAAAAAGGCCCGGCTTCTGGGGTTTCTGCAGGTGCTTTTTGAAGCTGGAAGCAATGATGTCATTGACCGTGTCACAATCTGAGTCAATGAAAATCATCACAAATTCCGGCTTTGCCCACTTTTTGATCAGGTCTTTGTACACAAGCAGGTGCAGCTTTTTCAGAATCTTGACCTGATCCATCTGAATCTTTTCCCCCTTGAATTCATTCCAAACTCTTTCCACCAGCTTTGTGACATGGAGAAAGAATCTATCGGAATGACCGGCAAAGCCCGACTCTGAGACGACATGTGACAGCAGCTTTGAAAGTGAGTCTGCCAACGCTGCTCTCAGATATTCTTGGAAGTCGTCCAGAACCTCGGCATCCTCAGGTTGGGCCTCTGCATCTGCCAGTGGCTCCTCTTCTATCTTCAGTTCCTCCACTACTTCTTCTGGAGCCTCTGTTTTGGCAGGAGGTTTCTTTGCTTTTTTGGGGCAAACTTTAACGCGTTTGGGCAGAAATCTCATGTTGGGAATGCAGGATTCTGTGTCTGAACCGTCTGACCGTTCAGGTGCATCATCCGTTTGGATCTCTGCAGGGCGGCTCTTTCTCTGTTTGACGCCTTTCTTTAGCGATTGAGCACAGACCTTCAGAAGCGCCGCACACGTCTTGACCTTAAACTTGCCGGATTTGATGTGGTGAAGGAATGTTTTTGTCCTTTCATCACTTGGTCCCAGAGTCAAAGCTCTGCGTTGAGCCATGATTACTGTGAGTACAGCCTTCACATTGGTGAAGAGGGACTTCAGCACATTGTTCTCAACATACAGCTTTGCTCTTTTGGCTCGTTCTTTGATGTGCTTCACACATGCTTGGCGTGCTGCATCCACTGCTTTTACAGATCGCGTCCTCAGTCTGTTTGCAATGGCTTTTACATTTGAAGGACTTGACAGCTTTATTTTGGACTTGTCTTTCTTTGCTTCTGGGTCTCGGTACGCAGCAAAGGACTTTAGTTTATCCATCAATGCTGTCAGCTTTCTGGTGCACGCCTCCAGTTTTGCAGCAGCAGCAGGTCTTGTGTTTGCATCTCCAAGAAGAGCGAATGCGTCCTCAAGGAGTGCTGCTGCGGTTCTCAATCGATTTTGTGTGTCTGCAGCCACAATTTTGACTTTTTTGGTGCTGTTTCTCAGGCTCTGGACGTACACTCTGATGTTGTCGGCGTACGTCTGTAACCTTTGAGACACTAATCTGATGCTTTTAGCGGTTGCCTTTAGTCCATCTTTTGGGGCCAAACTGAGTTGTGTTTCTGTGGCGCTCGTCTTTTTGTCCCGTGTCCTCATTCTTTTGACGCCAGATTTGAGTTTTGCAGCACATAATTTTTGTAGAATGAGTCTGCGGGATTCCAGCTTTTTGATTGGCTGCTTTGCTTCCTGCAGTTGAGTCTCTGTGTTCTCCACTTGTGTTTGAACATCTTCTCCTGCAGTCTGAGCTTTTCCACTTCTTCTCCTCAGCAATTTGGCACCAGCAGCTTTCATTTTGGAAGCACTTCTTTTTCCAGGTTGCATGCGGGGACAGCAGGACCACGGGACTTTAGTGTGGGACGTCCCTTCTTCGGCTTTGTCTTCTTCCGGGGCCTCTGGGCTAAGAGGCGTTTCTGCTGTTTTGCTCCTTCGTTTTAGACTGGACATCCTCTCTTTCGCTTTCTTTGACAAGGAATTGATTTTACATTTTCCAAGTCTGGGAAGTCGTCCTTTTGTGTCGAACAGTTTGAGTCTGTGATAAAGCTTTTCAATGTTTTGCCTCACAGCCCAGTTGTACGACCTGCGGGTACCAGCCTTGGAGGGAGTCCTACCAGCGCACCTCTTTCCTTTTGTTGGGTGGCTTGTAGGATCCTCCTCATCACTCAAGTCTCCTGAGGAAACTTCTTCAGTGATGCTCTTCATGGCTTCATCCACGACCTCTGGACTTAGCTCATCTCTGAGCTCGTACAGTTTCTGTTCTGTCTGTTGGTCAGGACATCCGCAGATGATCTGGTAAACTTCCTCTGGTCTTAGTCGCCTGAGGATGTAGATCCCCTCTTGTTGAAGGAAATCTGTCACTAAAATGTTTCCCAGAAAACTTTTCCCTTCCATTTCCCTTGTCTTCGATCACTTTAGAAACCTGAAAACGTTTTACACTGAAATTTGGGGTCTACTTGTAGACTTTGGTTGACGACTTAATAAGTTGTCATATGACGTCATCACATTCTTCTGCCTTAAAAATCTGTAACACTGACAAATTAATTTGTCTTATGATGTCATCACGTCTTAAAAATCTGTCATTATGACAAATTAGTATGTCAAATGACATCATGTTCTTCTGCCATGTGAGGATGATGTCATCTGTCATCATCACATTACCGGCCAACTGTGGTGATGTCAGCACCTTCATCATTTGTTGTTGTTTTGTTTTGTTTTTTTCATTCAGCTCTTTATTTTGAAATTCTATAAGTCAGACAACAATTTTTATAAAAAATATTATCAGCAAACAGACACCTTAAGCAAGGTGATCATGTCTGTGTGCACCCTCACACGCACATGTATGTCTTCCTGAAACATACATGTGAACGGAGGATGGTTTGCCGTTTTCAGGCTCATTTTCTCGAGAGAGAAAAAAACAGTTTCCTCAGACAAAGATTTCTTGGCTAATGATTTAAATTATTTCATATTATTTTTAATTGCAAATGCCGTTAATGATCTATAACAACGATTTCCAGTATAAATATTGTTCTGATCGACAAACTGAGTATTGATGTCAGAGTGCGCCGCCCGTCCGTATAGATGATCTCTGCAAGTACGTGTGTGGCCATGTTGTTCCCTGTTAAAATAATGAGCAGTGTTTTTTTTTTAAAGTTATTTTTTACCATTTTATACGTATTTGTGAAGATAACTGTTGTTTTTGGGGGAGTTTCATCATCATTAAAGGCTCGCTGGGGAGTTAGTTAAGTTTTTCGGCTATCCCTTGTGCTATCTTGTCACCTTTCCATTGACCTGTTATTCATACCATGACAAAGGTGGAAAGATTTCATGTAATCCATGGACACCAGTGAAGATCACAAATCATTGAAGTAAAAAGGTTCAGAGCACTGTCTAGTGGGTTTAGATCAGTGTTTTCAACTAGTGTGCTGTGGGAAATAAATTTCCCTCATTAACTGATTTAACAACATTTTCCATCTCCAGGATATCAGCTCTTTGTTCATCCAAACAGGCCCTGATAAAACACTGAGAAATTAGGAATGTGAAAGATCGTAAATACTTTTTTCTTTGTCTTTATTTGATTCTATTAAAGACATTTTGATTAGAACGACGGTACCGCGATTTAGCTTCAACTAAAGCCGTTTTCTGAAAAGTCCCGCCCCTTTAACTGTTTCTGCCAATCATTCTTGGAATCTTAATCACGTCATCAGTCTGACCAAACAGAAGTGGTTAAAGTCTTCACTTCCTTTTTCTGAATTCTGATGATAATGTCATGATTCTTCAGGCTAAGCGAACCCAGATGCTGGAACCCAGAGTAAAGACAGGTCAGTGGCAGGTGAGTAATGGTTTATTGATTCTCCGTGAAAGGCTGACGTTAAGTCCCGACGAGGTCCGAATGTGAAGATGGCTTGTGGCGTGGCTGGAGGTGCTAACGCGGTCGGTGTAATGCGAGGAGTCTTCCGGCTCACTGGAACGGCTTAGCAGATGATCCACGCTGGTGTCACTCGTAAAGTGGTTTCCTGAGGCAGGAGAATAGGAATTAGGTTGGGAACGTGAGAAAAACAAAGCAAGACAGAGCATAGCAAGACCAGGCGAGTCCCCGTTAGGGTTAATGATCTGGCGTCGGCTTGAGGTGTTGGAGCTCCTTAAGAGCAGGAGAGATGATGAGGAGAGTGACAGCAGCTGGTGGCAATCAGGAGCAGAGTGAAACAGAACTGGAGGGGGAGGAGTCTGACAGAGGCACCATGACAGATAAAGTCGCTCAGTTCCAATAGAAATACCAGCTAAAGCTCGTCTTTAGCGCTGTAGCTTTCCACAGAATCAGTGTCAGACCGTGGAACAAGTGAACAAAACAATGAAGCTCAGAGACGCTAGTGTTGAACCTTTCCTGGGCGATGACTTCTCTTTTCTTTTCTCTCTTTCTGACCGTAGTCAGAAGCTCAGGGCCGAAGGCGATTCTGCTTCGGGGTTCACTTTCCCGTTCGGAACCCTCAGCCTCCAGAGCGGATTAAGAACGACTCCAAAACAGTTATTCTGAGGGGGACACCGGAATTTTTGCCAAGGTTAAAGTGTGCCGTGGCTCAAAAAAGGTTGAAAAACACTGGTCTAGATGACCCAACTCCCAATGTTAAAGTCTCTAGGATAGCACAAGGGTTAAAGTGAAACATAGTTCATTTCCCCCATATTTTCCATCTCAATCCACCCAAGCAGACCCTGGTCTGGGACCAGGAACCCCTCTGGGACCCATCTCTGGAGGTGGTCTTTACTCGCTTCCAATCAGACTGAACTTTGGTTCGCTCTGAGTTTTTCTCAGTCTGAATAGGCTCCGTGATCAGAGCGGAACAACTGTTGACATGGATGTTGGAAATATAAACTTTTTTACTTTGATCTAACTTAATTATTTGCTTCAGTTAAGATGAATCTTTTTTTGTTTAGTCGTTTAAAAAAATAACACGAAACACGGGATTGTGGGATACCATTCCCTTTGGCTGTCTGGACGGATTTGGGTTTAAGTGTGGGTTTTTGACCAAATGTGTTTAGTTGTTTAGCTGTTTTACTGTGTTTTGCCGAGTTATTTTGTCCTAATTTGCCTAAGTCTAAGCCATGCGTGAGAGGGAGGAAGAGGTTGATGAGTTTATATAGCACCCCTACCATTTATCCCATTACTGGCTATGTTGGAAAATGTCTGCACAAAGTGCATTTCGTTTTGTTCTTTTTTTTGTTATAAAACTGAGCACATCTGCCGGCTCAAACTTAGACATATGAGAGTTCAGGAATTATAATTTATTAAGATGGAAAAACGATTAATTGTATTGGAGTAATATGACATTTAGTTAAATAAATATGTAATTTTGAGTTGCAAAAACAATTAGAGTTTTATAGACGTAAAAAATTAGGTTGAATAAATTTAACTCAATTACTTTTTACCAATAGAAGTAATTCATTTAAGTTGGCAAAATTGGATAAGTTATATATATATATATGCGTCACAAGGAAAATGGAAATAAGATCAGAAACTCGTGCGTTTACTTTGTCTGTTCTTTTTCTCCAAGCAGAAACTCTTTCTTTTGATGATGCAGCCGTGTTACTTTTTTGATGGACGTATAATCTTCCTACTCTGTCTTGAAATCTCAGACTCCGTCTCACTGAAGTGTAGCGCTCTCTTTTGTTCTCCACGCGTTTCCATGGTGATTCCAGAAATCGGCGATCCATTGAGAATGTCTTTATGTACTTGACGTTCACGTGCATTAACCCAGGGTTACCAAGTCGAGCGTAATTATGCCAACTCATATCCGGTCTTTTGAAACCGACATACCCAGAGTAAACAAGTTCAGGCGGATTTCAGCCAGAGTTTAGGGTTAAAGTCATGGTAGTTTAAACATGCTTCCTGGAATACCCCCCAGGTTATGTTCAGAGCATGAGTTGCTATGGCAACTTGACATACCCTGAAACATACCTCCATTTCTGGAACCGGAAGCTGAGGTTATCCACTTCCTTAACCTCAAACTTTTCAAGCTAACCTGCTTGCTGGAATAGGACCCTCAGATGAACTGACCATCGCTCCACAAACTTGACATTTGTTTCAATCCACTTAGTGATCTGTTTTTATTCGGTTAAAAATGAGATTTTCACAGTAAAAGCATGGGACTCCAGTCTGAGCTTCAAACTTTCATGATGATTAAAAAAAGAAATCACAAACACTTAAAGTTTTGTCCCTTAGATGATCTGGGATCAAAGCTCCCAGAGTTGTAAAAGAAAGACAAGATTACAAGTAAATAGTTACAGTCAACTGAAAGGATGCAGAATAGAGAAACAAAACAGATTAAGGCAGGGGTGACAAACATTCGGCTCACGGGCCGTATCCGGCCCGCCAGATGGTTCAATCCGGTCCAGTCATGAAGAGTAAAAATTATAAGAATGTTTTAAAAAAACAAGCACGTTTCTAGTCCATTTCTGTGGCGAGTTATGATTTTGTAAAGAAATAACCGAAAATCGCAATTCCGCCACTAGGGGAAGCAAAGGAAAAGCAAAACAGCTGAAACAGCATAACTCTGCACGTGCCAAAAGTGAAACCTAACGGCTCTGTCTGAATAAGATGTAGTTTGGTTCCCCGCAAGCCCCACTGCTGTTAGATTGTTATAAGAATGATCAGTAGTGACACCCTAATGACCAAAATGTGAAAAAAGAAAAAAAGGTTGAAGTGAAGTCCTGAGCTTTCCAGGAAAAATGGACAAAGTTTTATCTGTTTACGGAGTTGATGGCAAAACCTTTGTGCTTGGTATGTCATCAACAGGTGGCAGGACTCAAAGAATATAATATTCAGCACGACAATGAGAAAAGTTTCACCAGTTGCAGTTAAGAAAAGAGAGGATTTATCAACTAAAAGCTGGACTGAAAAAAACACCGTCTGCATTTACTGCAGCGTGACGTCACTGATGGAGCAGTGACAGACACCTGATTGCATTTTCAGATGGTGAACTTATTGAAAAATGCTGAAGGCTGCAGAAGTCTTGTTCCCAAAAAGCAGTCGACCATAAACATGAGTCTGTCAAGGATTACAATTACATATCCAACATCTCTGAGGAGACTTGGGCGCGAAATGAAGGAATCCAGTCATTTATTGTATTTTCGGTCACTATTGATGAAAGCACAGATACAGATATTGCACAACTGTGCATATATCTTAGAGGTGCTGAAGAGACCGTCATAGCGGAGTGTCTTGAGTTGATGGACACAACAACAGCTGATGACATTGTCATCTCTCTAGTTACAGTGCTGGACTATGTTGGAGTGAATGGGGTCACATGATGTCAGTCTGGTCACTGATGGCGCCCCATCAAAGGTCAAGAAAGAAGACAGGCGTTGCCACAAAATTCAGGCAGAAACCAGGAAAAGGTTCTTGGACATTTCATTGTGCTTTGCACACTTGAATGACAGTAAATATGTTTCTGTACAGAATCTGAATTCTGATATTGATGGCTGGCTGAAGTTTGAGGAGAGAAAGAAAGTTAGCTCCAAACTTTTATTATGTTCACAAATGTTTGTTAGTTTAATTTATTTTAATTATTCGTTGATTTGCACAATTACATTTTTTGGCAGGCGTTTCATTTTTAGGATCAGACGCTTTGAATGCGGCCCCGAACCAAAATGAGTTTGACACCCCTGCATTGAGGTCTGTGTGTCTGGTTTGGCCGTTTGTCTGTTCACAACCAAAACAGGATCGATAACATGGTGAAGACAGCTATGAAGGTCATAGGCACTCATGAAATTCCATCTTTACAGCAAATGTATGAGTGTTCTGTCACACGACTAGCTCATAAAATCTTCTCATATTGTGTTTTCTGACTTTGAATTCTTACCATCCGGACGACACTTCAGAGCAGCAAATACTAAACCAACAGATGTCAGAGCTCGTTGGTTCCATGAGTGTGAAGGAAATTGTTTTATTATTATCATTGTTTAAATGTTAACTCAGATTGACCTTCTTACCTTTTTATAAAACAGTTGTGTGTTTGTTCATCTGCTTCTAATCCCCAGCAAGGATGAGGGGGTTTTACAACACTGTCCTGAGCTGATAAAGGATACTGTTTGAACTTAGAATCCACCAAAAGGGGTCATTATACGACACCCCCTAATGAACTTTTCTCTGTGTCTTGAAATTGTTTCCTCTGCTGCTTTTCTGCTGCTTTTCTTAATAAAAGCAGCACAGGGAGAGGCAGACCTTTGAGAAGGAAAACGTGGTGGACGTTTTCTGTCACACTGGCTTCTTCTCCCTCGCGCATGAGAAACTTGATTCTTGTTGTTGGTTGTTGTTTATAATTGTGTTTTTCTTTAATGTCTAGATGCATTTATCTGACAATGAGCCATAAGACATCTGAACAAACAGTAAATGGTCCAGAGCAAGTGACTCTGGTTGTTGTCTTTGTGGCTGTTGTCTTATTGTGGGTGTTGTTACTTTTGTGGGGGTTTATTCTGTTGTGTTCTTTATGTTGTAGATGTGGGCTCCTCAGCCCAAGACAAATTTCCTTCAATAATAAAAATATTTATTGATTGATTGTCTGTCTTTCTTGACATGACCCTCTGCCTTTAACCGGACTTGGGACGGGCACATGAGAGCACCATTGTGCCCCCATGTGGTTGCATTCCTTTATTTTTAAACTGCCGTTTTCTTTTACTCAACATTATCCCACTGTTATCGATTATCTTTCTAAACCTTCAATAAAGTTTTTTTTAATTGGGAAAAACCGGAGCACCCGGTGAAAACCCACACATGCTCAGACCAAACAAACTCTACAATTTGATGTTTTATGTATTTCATTTTAGCATCTTGTGATTTTCTGAGATTCCCGAATACTGTTTCCTCACAGCAGAGCCAAGCTTTCAGTTTCTTTTAGAAGTTACTTTTAAAGTTGGGTTGGTTTTATATTGTAGTATTGTGTTTTTTCTTTTTGTTTGTTTTTGTTCTAAATGTTAAAGCACTAAGAGTTGAACAACGGATGAGAAGCTTTTTTTATGTAAATAAAGTTTCATTTGATTTGATGTGGACACGGACACACGATAAAAACCAGGAATTCCCTTTATTTCCTTAACAGCAATGTTTAAGCTAAATGTTTCCCCACTGAAATACCCCTGGTATCTATTTGAACCTTAACTAGTATTTTGTTTTACTAGTTTAAAAGTTTTTGTTTCCTATTATCTAACCCTGGTTATCCATTAACATAAAACCCAGTTTTCTAGAGAAGCCTAACCCTACAGACTATTTTTCTGTAGTTTTAAGCTTTTTTTTTGTTCCTACAAACTAACCCCTGTTTTCTCTAATCCCCCACCTCTCCTGGTTTTTTGCTGCAGTTTTTAAACTGTTTTTCCTACTAATTTTTTTAACTAACTTATTTGACACCTAAAACCTAACCCTTCCTGCAACTGAAGAAGTTCAAGAACCTTCTAAAAAGGCCCGGCTTCTGGGGTTTCTGCAGGTGCTTTTTGAAGCTGGAAGCAATGATGTCATTGACCGTGTCACAATCTGAGTCAATGAAAATCAGCACAAATTCCGGCTTTGCCCACTTTTTGATCAGGTCTTTGTACACAAGCAGGTGCAGCTTTTTCAGAATCTTGACCTGATCCATCTGAATCTTTTCCCCCTTGAATTCATTCCAAACTCTTTCCACCAGCTTTGTGACATGGAGAAAGAATCTATCGGAATGACCGGCAAAGCCCGACTCTGAGACGACATGTGACAGCAGCTTTGAAAGTGAGTCTGCCAACGCTGCTCTCAGATATTCTTGGAAGTCGTCCAGAACCTCGGCATCCTCAGGTTGGGCCTCTGCATCTGCCAGTGGCTCCTCTTCTATCTTCAGTTCCTCCACTACTTCTTCTGGAGCCTCTGTTTTGGCAGGAGGTTTCTTTGCTTTTTTGGGGCAAACTTTAACGCGTTTGGGCAGAAATCTCATGTTGGGAATGCAGGATTCTGTGTCTGAACCGTCTGACCGTTCAGGTGCATCATCCGTTTGGATCTCTGCAGGGCGGCTCTTTCTCTGTTTGACGCCTTTCTTTAGCGATTGAGCACAGACCTTCAGAAGCGCCGCACACGTCTTGACCTTAAACTTGCCAGATTTGATGTGGTGAAGGAATGTTTTTGTCCTTTCATCACTTGGTCCCAGAGTCAAAGCTCTGCGTTGAGCCATGATTACTGTGAGTACAGCCTTCACATTGGTGAAGAGGGACTTCAGCACATTGTTCTCAACATACAGCTTTGCTCTTTTGGCTCGTTCTTTGATGTGCTTCACACATGCTTGGCGTGCTGCGTCCACTGCTTTTACAGATCGCGTCCTCAGTCTGTTTGCAATGGCTTTTACATTTGAAGGACTTGACAGCTTTATTTTGGACTTGTCTTTCTTTGCTTCTGGGTCTCGGTCCGCAGCAAAGGACTTTAGTTTATCCATCAATGCTGTCAGCTTTCTGGTGCACGCCTCCAGTTTTGCAGCAGCAGCAGGTCTTGTGTTTGCATCTCCAAGAAGAGCGAATGCGTCCTCAAGGAGTGCTGCTGCGGTTCTCAATCGATTTTGTGTGTCTGCAGCCACAATTTTGACTTTTTTGGTGCTGTTTCTCAGGCTGTGGACGTACACTCTGATGTTGTCGGCGTACGTCTGTAACCTTTGAGACACTAATCTGATGCTTTTAGCGGTTGCCTTTAGCCCATCTTTTGGGGCCAAACTGAGTTGTGTTTCTGTGGCGCTCGTCTTTTTGTCCCGTGTCCTCATTCTTTTGACGCCAGATTTGAGTTTTGCAGCACATAATTTTTGTAGAATGAGTCTGCGGGATTCCAGCTTTTTGATTGGCTGCTTTGCTTCCTGCAGTTGAGTCTCTGTGTTCTCCACTTGTGTTTGAACATCCTCTCCTGCAGTCTGAGCTTTTCCACTTCTTCTCCTCAGCAGTTTGGCACCAGCAGCTTTCGTTTTGGAAGCACTTCTTTTTCCGGGTTGCATGCAGGGACAGCACGACCACGGGACTTTAGTGTGGGACGTCCCTTCTGTGGGTTCGTCTTCCTCCGGGGCCTCTGGGCTAAGAGGTGTTTCTGCTGTTTTGCTCCTTCGTTTTAGACTGGACATCCTCTCTTTCGCCCTCTTTGACAAGGAATTGATTTTACATTTTCCAAGTCTGGGAAGTCGTCCTTTTGTGTCGAACAGTTTGAGTCTGTGATAAAGCTTTTCAATGTTTTGCCTCACAGCCCAGTTGTACGACCTGCGGGTTCCAGCCTTGGAGGGAGTCCTACCAGCGCACCTCTTTCCTTTTGTTGGGTGGCTTGTAGGATCCTCCTCATCACTCAAGTCTCCTGAGGAAACTTCTTCAGTGATGCTCTTCATGGCTTCATCCACGACCTCTGGACTTAGCTCATCTCTGAGCTCGTACAGTTTCTGTTCTGTCTGTTGGTCAGGACATCCGCAGATGATCTGGTAAACTTCCTCTGGTCTTAGTCGCCTGAGGATGTAGATCCCCTCTTGTTGAAGGAAATCTGTCACTAAAATGTTTCCCAGAAAACTTTTCCCTTCCATTTCCCTTGTCTTCGATCACGTTAGAAACCTGAAATTTGGGGTCTACTTGTAGACTTTGGTTGACGACTTAATAAGTTGTCATATGACATCATCACATTCTTCTGCCTTAAAAATCTGCAATAATGACAAATTAATATATCACATGACATCATCACATTCTTCTGCCATGTGAGGATGATGTCATCTGTCATCATCACATTACCGGTCAACTGTGGTGATGTCAGCACCTTCATCATTTGTTGTTGTTTTGTTTTGTTTTTTCATTCAGCTTTGTATTTAGAAATTGTATAAGTCAGACAACAATTTTAATAAAAAAATTTATCAGCAAACAGACACCTTAAGCAAGGTGATCATGTCTGTGTGCACCCTCACACGCACATGTATGTCTGCCTGAAACATACATGTGGACGGAGGATGGTTTGCCGTTTTCGGGCTCATTTTCTCAAGGAAGTTTGTTTTTTCTTCCTTATTTCTAGCTGTGGTTGATGTACATTTTCAACCCCATTACGTACACTAAGGAATCTCCATGAATATTATGATAAAAATTGTTCATTAAAATTTCAATAATTTTAAAATATTCACATGTCCCCTGTTCTTATTACGTCATTCAAAACTGAACATTTCTCTTAAAAAAGCTCCTCTAAAATCTTAAAATGTAACTAACAGGTGAAATTCACTGTTTTTATTTTCATGAAATAAGCAATTTATTTGAAGATTTATAATCCAAAATACAGACTTTAAGATAGTTTGCATAATTTTAGACAAAAGTCAACAAACAATTATGTATTATTTTTATTAATAAACATTATCTGACAATTGTTGTGCTACAGGATTGAAACAGGCATAACGGGGTTGAACATGGTGACGGGGTTGAAGGGACAAAGAGATTTACTTGTAATTAAATACTCTAAAATTCAATGCTAGGAGTTTCTAGGAGCGTTTTCATTTCATAACCACAGCAACATTAGATGTAAACTGTAGTTAAATGGAGTTTATAAAAATAATCGAGAACAACTACAACAGCATGTGGACTCAAAGAAGTACCTTTTCTGTGTGTAACTGGAATTATTCCACCTGTGTCAGCACCTGGCTTCCTGTTGGGGACCATCATTCTAAACCCAGCTATGACTTATGCAATGCACACGCTTATGCATTTCCTGGAGCCACAACAGGCAGTGCAGGCTTCATTTCATAGCGACTGCACCTGCTGTCCCTGTGTCTGCGACTGCAGCTGCTGTCCCTGTGTCTGCACCTGCTGTCCTTGTGTCTGCGACTGCACCTGCTGTCCCTGTGTCTGCGACTGCACCTGTTGTCCCTGTGTCTGCGACTGCAGCTGCTGTCCCTGTGTCTGCGACAGCACCTGCTGTCCCTGTGTCTGCACCTGCTGTCCTTGTGTCTGCGACTGCACCTGCTGTCCCTGTGTCTGCGACTGCACCTGTTGTCCCTGTGTCTGCGACTGCAGCTGCTGTCCCTGTGTCTGCGACAGCACCTGCTGTCCCTGTGTCTGCACCTGCTGTCCTTGTGTCCGCGACTGCACCTGCTGTCCCTGTGTCTGCGACTGCACCTGTTGTCCCTGTGTCTGCGACTGCACCTGCTGTCCCTGTGTCACGCTACACACAAAGGAACAGGCAAAGACGGGCCTTGGAGGAAGAAAGCGGCGTCCACAAAAGGAAATACATATGAGGAGTGAACTGTACCACGTGCAGCAAATGTGGACAGCCCAAAACAAAAGAATACGGGCATAGTCGCTACAAAAATGCCACATTTTGCTCCAAGGCTTCAAATGGACGATCATTGGATGACTGGTTGGCAGAACAGCGCCAACAGCACAAAGGCAGATCACCTCCTCCTCCTCCTCCTCTTTCATAAGTACTCCATACTCTTCAGTGATACCATCGTCATGTAGATATTAAATTATTGTTGTATGTACATATATTCTTTAGTTATATTTTCTAAACTTTACTTTTTTGTCAGATGTGTGATTCATGTTAGTTTTCTGTGTCTTCATTTTAATAAAACATTTTACATTTGAAGTATCTTTTGTCTGGTCAATTAAAGCAACAGAATAAGCTTTCAGTTTCCCAGAATTAGTCCCCTCCACTACGACCGACACCCCACGCAAGAAAAAAAAGAAAAATAACATAAAAACTGTAGAAGACTTGAGCTTGCATAGTTATCAATTAAGAAAGATTCATAATAACGTGATTGAGCGTCTGACCAATCGCGTTTTAGGTTTCAAATACGTCATCCGATAGACAGCGACAAACGGCGTCCTTGGATACCTGAGGGACAGACCGTGGGTTCGAGTCCAGCCTTGGCGGAGAGTCTCGTTTTACATGTTACTGAAAAAACTCCACAATATGCAGACGTTTATCCAGAGTTTTTCAGCATGAAAACCAGGCCGGAGATTTCCGGTTTGCCCGTGCACCAGCGGGAAGATCAGCCCCCTGGTAACAAAAAATCGGGAGCGATATATACAGTAGGAGCTGTCTGTACAGTTTTGAGACAGATAGTGAAGTTTTCTGCTCTCAAAGATTATTTTAGCATGTTTACATGAAAGAGATTCCATTTCAAAGCTAAGGAGCACTAAATAGATTCAGTTTGGCAAGATATATTCTGAGTAATAAACATTTATGTGAATATCACAGCCAGAGATGGAGGCAGATATATATATATATATATATATATATATATATATATATATATATATATATATATATATATATATATATATATATGGCAGCAGCATCATCAGGATGTGAAAATGATTCCTTCTCGTTTCTCTGTCATTTTGCCTTGAATACCTTTTAAGCGCAGCGCTGAAAGACAAAAACATTGCTTGTCCGTCTGTGTGATTCTATAATAGTGTCATAATAGTCATTCTTATCAAGTCATACTGTAAAAAAAACGACTAACTTCCAGAGTACTACAGGATCGAGAGAAAAATAAATACATGCATTGGCCGGGAATCGAACCCGGGCCTCCCGCGCGGGAGCCGAAAATGGTTAAGCTTAACTCTCTTAACTTTTCTCATTCATTCTCTATGGTAGTTCTTAACACTACGGATGTAATATACTTTTTCACCACTAGCGAGATTTTGGGGGCGCTGTTTCCACATCGTCTTAGTAGTAAGGTTTTCACAGGAAGAGCCTTTAGGAAGACAAAACAACAATAATCCTGCGGCCAGATTTGATCCGATCGCTGTTAAAACACAAGAGCACAACAAGTTAAAGTCAAGTTAAAGTCTGATGTAAGTAAAAAGTTAAAAAAAAAACTGTTCCTAGTTTGAAGACATTTCTCTTCCCGTTATTTTTTGTTGAGCATGAAAGGTCTGAAACTCCAGCGGTGAGGATACGGCTACTCGTAAGAGATGAAAAACCTCTTCAAACTTAGTCATGATAGTTTGTGTGTGTTTTCAAAAGCTTTTGAATTTTACCAAAGGTAGATAACTTTAATAATATCTATATGTGCATTTACACACACACACACACACACACACATATATATATATATATATATATATATATATATATATATATATATATATATATATATATATATATATATATATATATATATATATATATATATATATTTGTATGTTGTTGTTTTTTTTTAACTATTTTTGAGTTACAGTAGACCTGGGCTACTTCACCCACTAACGACAATAAATGTATCTTTGGTTATAGATCTCCAGAATGAAGAGGAAATTAATTTTTCCTGGAAAAATCTGCGTGAGCTTCAGACGAGGCCCAACTGGGTTTCTCAGGCAGGACCCTTCAGATGAAGCCAAGAGGATCAAAAAAAATCCTGAGCTCCAGGACAAGTCTGCTCCCCAGAGAGAGGAAAAAGTGAAGGAAAACGCCCTGTCAAAAGTCTTCATTAGGGGTGGAGATACATCTGACAGGCAGGAGGTGTTGGGGGAGTATGTTCTTCAATTTGGCAAATACAAGGGGAAGTCCTTTCGGTGGCTGCTAGAAAATGATATTGGCTACACCATTTATTTAATTAACAAGGTTGAGGAAGAGGAGAGAGCTGGACTCTTTAATGCCGAGGGACCAAAGAAGGAGAGTCTCTTTTCATTTCTGGATTATACCCGACACTTTCACGAAATCAGAGATCTGAGAAACTGTTTAGCTGAAAGATCAGTGGAGCCACCTTCAAGTAGTGAGGACAACCAGCTGGTTGGATTTGGTGTGCATTCTAAGAAGACCTGGAAGGATGTCTGGGAGAAAAGAGAAGATGGATATGCATCATTTATCCTCAGGAAACAGTGTGTTTCAGGCAGCAAAATGTTCCTGCTCCAGCAGTACCTGAAGAAGAAAGAGGCTCAGACTCAGAGCTCTTCAGAACCTGCTCTTACTAAACCTTCTTCTAGTCCTCCAGGTCTGTGGCAGACTAGACGTTAATGCTGATGTTAGGAAAGATGGTAGAAATGATGTTTCCCATCTTTTCAGTATCTTCGTTAGAGATGGAAGATGATGAAGAGTTGGAGAGAATGATGCTTTCTGTCTCTCCATCCAAACTCCTCCCTTTACAAGGTAAAACTAAATCACACACAAGTACACACTGAGTGTTAATTACTACTTCTAATTCAAACCTGTTTTCTTATTTTTTTTACTAAAGAGCAGAGACATTTAGTGAAGAAGATGACAGGCCCAACATGTTTAGAAACAATCCCAACCCAACCAAGTGAGCAGCACCAACGTGCACACATCATGCATCACGTGTTATGTTTCTGTATGTGGAGTAGTAGTACTGGTAGTTGAAAAACTGATATTAGACTACATGTTAGTCTTAGATCAGTCCTTTCTTTACACTCAGCACTTTTAAATGTGTCTGTTCAAAAAGAAGAATATTCATTGGTTTATTTTCTTTCAGGTTCACTGAGTAAAGGTCTAGATGCTGCTGCTGCCACTGCCACCGCCGCCGCTGGTACCTGATGGTTCTGTCGTAAACCAGGATCACCTTTTCCTTTCCTCTGTTTGCTGGTTGGCCACGTTCAGGCCTGTTCTAATGCAGGTGTTTTGTTTGACTGCTTTTATGATGCTGAAGGTATTCATTGTTCGTCGTCGAGGGTAAGTACAGACTTATGTTATTTGCATGGGTTTGGTTATAGGTTTGGTATGAAAATGATTGAAGGAAACCAGTCTTAAAAAGCAGAATTACAACAAAAGTACATGTCTTAACACGTCAGAGTAAAGTGGTTACACATGGATTATTACATCATAATGGAACCTTTCCTGGTCAATCAAAAGATAAAAAGATGAAACTAATAGTTAATTTATTGATTTTCATACCACACCTGTTCTATTGAGCATGTTTTCTTGCATGGTTTTGAGTGTTTTGCACAGTTACTACCAAAGAACTGTCAATGATTTGGCCATTACTGATGGATATTTCTGTTGATCTGAATCCAGACCAGCCTGAGAGGTCCAGCTGTCCTGCTGCCACACATGCAGGTGAGTGTTGAGGATCATTTGTCAGCTTTACTCTGCTGCAGCTTCCTGTCTGTTTCTGACTGTCTTTTTCACCAGTTACTTCAGCTCCAGTGAAGACTCCTCTGCCAGTACCACCAGAGTTGCTCGCTTTGGAACTGCCTCAACGTGTCCAGGATAAAACCTACAGTCAGTGCATTAACTTTGACAAAAATGCAAAGTACTGTATTCATTTGGACTTTGAGATAATATTTTATTCAACAACAACTCAAGGTATTTTTTTATTTTTGCAGCAGTCGTTGGAAGACCCTCAGCTCAGTCTGCAGCTCCTTCTCCTGCTCACTTTCAGCCAACGCCTGCTGCTTCACCACTTCCATCTTATGACCAGGATGTTAGCAGCTGGAACTGCTCTCCCCAGCAGAGGATCTGGATGAAAACAGAGATGGAAGCCTTAGGACTGTGGCCTGGGTCTCCACCTGTAAGACATGCCATGAATATGATCTCCTTGTGGCGTAACCCACCTCAGCCGGAACTCATTGACTCAATTTATGAGCTACCATCCCCAAAGTACTTTCACCTCCATCCTTTTTTTATCTGGAAACCAGACCATGCAATAATGGAAAGAGTGCGTAACAACTACCCCCTCCCGTGTCTGCATGGCTGCCCAAAACCCCTCGTGGTCTCCTCTGGAACAGGTCGGCCCCGTGTCATAATTGGCACAAGTGGTCAGTACTACATACTTGCTTCTCGGCTGACCTGTAAAGTCTGCAAGAAGCACTGGTTTGCAGACAAACCTTCATGGATGGACATGCTGCCTCGTCGTTTTCAGGAGATTTTTCCAGCCTTCCTGACCCACAAAAAGGCAGTATGCAAGACTGTGATGGATGAGCTGCGGCGTACAGCAAAGTCTCCAGGTGATATGGCCAATCAGCTAAATGAAGCTCTTCACCTAAGATACGAGCGTGCACACGTGGCTTATCTGGGGACAGTGAAGAATGTTCTGGATGGAGAGAGCGGACTATATGGCCAGCAGACAATCACGGGGGCAATGAGGAAAACATCCACACCAGATCCTTTTGGTGGGTATACAGACATAGATGGCTGGTGTGGGGTAACAGTGACTTCACACTACCTGGTGGACTGCCTCATTCAGGAGTACCATAGGGAGGAGGGCACGCTCAATCTGCTCCTTCAAGGCACTTTTGGTGAGGTCTTGAGGGCTGACCACACCCGAAAGGTGGCACGGAAGGTTGTCCTGGCATCAGGCACAATGTCATCTTATGCAGTTATGAATGAAAACTGGATGATTTTGTCCTGGGTGATGCTGCAGTCAGAAAGCGACAAGTCTCTGGAGCCAATGTACGACGGGCTGTCCCGGCGTTACATTTCTGCAGCGCTGCCAAAAGCAAAGTACCAGTGGGTTGACAGGTGAGACAAAACTTTGTTCATTTTACTTCTAATTTAATGGTTTCAACAGTAAAAACGTGAAAAACATAAGTAAATATTGTTTTAAAAACAATCCCTTTATTTGCACAATAAACAATTAAAAGGTGCTTTACCTGCGTGTATGGACAGGGATTGCTGCTCTCCATTCAGGATCCCAAACTCCCAGCCTCAGGAGCATCTTCTCTGGGATTCCTGGAAGACCACAGAGGCTATAGTGGGTGAAGCAACATCTGGAGACTTCACCAATAGATGTGCATCCCGTACCAAATACAACAGAGAAATAAGCATCAAGCTGGACTTGTTTCACTGCATGCGGCGGTTCACCAGGGAGTGCATCTCAGAGCATCATCCACTTCACAGCTCCTTCTGCAAGTTCCTTTCGGCAGCTTTTTGTGTGGTGGACCAAACCGATCTTCAGAGGCTGAAGGAGGCCTACACCTTCTGTGGGATCCAGCCAGCTAACCCCACAAAGCAGCACATCAGGGAGCACTGCCGCACCAAGATCCCAGAACCCAGAGAGCTGCTGGTGCGGGTGGAGAGTGTTCTGAAGAGGTTCTTTTTGGAATCGGATCCAGATGGCATACCACTGTTTAAGGCAACAATGCTGAAAGTGTGGAGGATTCAGCGCGTTCACATCCTCAGGGGCTGTCTGAGCGACCCGGAGGTGGGAGACGGGATCCTCTACAGACACGGTGGCACGTTACAGCTGAACCACATCAAGGGGGAAGCGGCAGCGGTACCGATCTGGATCCCGGTGCGAGGAACATCCCAGCAGGAGGGATTTCATTTCCACCAGTCCAAATGGGTGACAGGAAATCAGGTCTCGACAGAACTTTTCCAGGCCCAAGGCATGACTGGAGTAGCTCGGTGGAACTTCCAGCGCCTTGTGAGCCTGAAGCAACCTGGTCTGAAGCTTCCTTCAGTTTTTAATCCAGCTCTGATTGTACAGCTGAACAAACTGTCAAAGGAAGTGACAGGACAAGCTAAGTACCCTGCCTTAGTCTTGTCACAGGCCGACACTGGGGAAAGGTTTGGACTGCAGTATGTGGAGCCTGGCTGCCGTCCGGTTCCTCTTCACTGGGACAAACACAAGTCTCAGAGAGACCCGGTTGTTGAGGAAGAAGAGTGTTTGTCTCCAGAACCACCTCCTTCCAATGAAACAGTCATCGACCTGCCTGAAGAACATGGAGAAGAACACTCTGCTCATGTAAGTTTGTTGTAACAAACATCCTCACTCTATTACAATAAAACTGCAGCTACATAACAAGTTTAAACTAACTGAATGGTCCAATGTTTCAGGATAATGTCTTAGGTGTGGTTGCTGATGACTCACTAGCAATGACCCAAGCCCCTGAAGTGAAAGGTAATTTAGTTCAAATTTTCAGCCTTTTTTAATTTATTTGTGCATTGCATTCAAGGAAAGAGAAGTGAGAAGGGTTAACTTTTCTCTTTTTTCCTCTCCATCAGATGTCTCAACGACACCACCACCACTGCCTTTTGCTGCCTCTCCACGCGCAGCTCGCACTGGTCCTATCAAAGCAGGGGGTCTGCTTTTTGTCCTGGACCATTCTCGTTGGACAAATCCAATGAGAGATGCCATTGATGTCCTTCTGGCAAAGCACCATGGACAAAAGGACTTTCTGAGCAAGGTAGACGCAGAGTATGCCGCCCTTGTTCAAACTGCCTCCAGGAATCCCAACAGCCTCCTCCACCCCACCACTAAACAGCACATCTCCCGCTACGTGAAGCACATGGCGAAGATGATTAACAGAAGTTCGTCTATGAACACTAGTCCCGAAAAACTTTTGGAAACCCAGCAGCTGTGGCATAAACTCACTGAAGGCAGTGAAACTGTCACTGTGCCAGTTGTGACTCTCCCTCCTGCTCCAGTGAACCCCCCCAGCTCTAAACCAGATGAAGCTCCTTTAACGAAGACTGACGTTGAAAAAATGGTGAAGGAGATTGTAGGTCTGCAGCAACAACAGCAGAAACCTGAAAAAAAAATGACAAGGAACTGTCTTGCTTGTGGGCAGCCAAAGTCTCGTTACCTTGGTGATGGATCTTCTGTTCATTTCTTTTATCAGTCTGGGGATGTGAGATACTTCTACTGCTCCAAAAAAGTACTCCAGATCTATGCAGCAGAAGGCCTTACAAACCCCAGGATGCCATTTGCAGACTTTGCTGCCACGCCATTTTTTGAGAGAGAGTTAAAGGCTGCAAAGCAGAGGTCTGCACAATGCAGAAAGGTTTTGGAGGACCGACAGAAAAGAAAGGCAAGGGAGCAGCATCCCAGTGGGCGTCTGTGCAGGTTCTGCCACAAACCACTGAAACAAGGTCCAGAGAGTCCACACATACACACCGGGTTCCCTGGTGTTGTGGGGAAGTATGTTTACTGTCCTGCCAGAGTCTTGTCCCTCCACCGGGCAAATGGGATGACTCAAGAAATGACCTGGGAGGAGTTCTCTCAGTCTCCTTTTTATGAGGCTGAAAAGATGAGGTGGGCTGCTGGCCGGCAAGCAGAAGAGGGAAAGAGATAGCTTTTATGTCTGTTCTATTTGTTATCAAAAGATGTTGCTGTTTTGACCACTTTTGTCTCATTTTACCTCAGCTTGTCATATTGGATGAGAAATAAGTGTAAAACGTCAAAATCTCTGCTAAACCTGTCTATATGTTTGCCTGTATTAAGTTCTCTTCTGATAACACACTGATTATGATAGAACTCGTGGTGTTATCTATCAATGTGAAAATATTTGTAATTTAGTTTGTGAAATCTATTTTGTGAATACAATTTTCTTACATATTTATTATTAGTGTTTAGTTTTGATAGAAAAAGCAAACATATTTACTACTTCCTCAATTCATTTTACACCTTTAAAATACTTGTATTAAAGTTTTGCCTGTTTAAACCCTTCTGCCCTTCAATTGTAAATCCATGGTTGAACATTTTGGTACATTTTGTGTTAAATACTGTGTTTTATTTATTTTCATGTTGATTTCTTAATAAAACATAGTTGAAATTGAAATGAGCAACAGATCATGACTGTTATTTGGAACAAGGAGAGACAGAAGTAGAAAACAATAATTATGAAATGTCATATTCAGTTTAACAAAAACATTTATTATACCACAACTTCTGACTGACATCACTCTAACCGGGGTTCGAACTCGGGACCAAAGGATTTCATCAGCTTGGACAGCGCTACACAAGCCACAGTTTGATTGGCTGACTATGCTGCAGTAGCTGCAATTTGATTGGCTGTTCCGTGTTACAGGTATATACGGCTGGCCTTCGCGTGGCAGGCGAGAATTCTACCACTGAACCACCAATGCAATAGTTTATTGTGCATGAACACCTGCATTTATTGTACCATTCAAATCACATACCATGACACATTTCTGGGTCGACGGAGAAAAAGCGGAATGAGTTTAATTAAATTCATCAAATAGAAGTAAACCTTCAATGATAACACTCACCACAAACAGTTTTTATTGAGACGTTTTCGAGTTCATGGCGAGTCCAACGTGCCCTCAAAACGCAAATGCACAGATGGATAGATGGAATTTTGGTTTATTTCATTTTATTTTAAAGGTATGCTGTAACTGAAAGCCAAAACAAGGTGGTTGAATGACAGTTTTTTTTTGTGACTATTTAAATTTTTTGGCTCTCTTTTCATTCTTTTAGTTTTATTGTTTTGTTTTCCTGTTTCTCTTTATTTATTGCGCTCATCTTCCGCCGTTTTTCGGCAGTTAACCCCTTCTACAATTTTCAACTATTTTTAACCATTCAACTATTAAAATGTTCAGCTCTTTCAGCTTATTCCTGCTATGGCTTTTGGTTTTTCAAATCCTTCAACTTTTCAAGATATTCCAGGATTTTCAAGGATTTATCTCCATTGAAATACACAGGGAAGTGTTGGTGCATGAGGTCGCTGGTTCAAGACCCCGTTCGGACGTTTCAAATTTTTTAGTTTAACTTAATTTCTTCCGTTTTGAGAAAAAAGCTTTCGTTGTAGAAGGATTTAAAAAGAAAAGAAGGAAATATTACTGAAAGAAGGTGTTTGATAGTTTTGCATCTTTTCAGACTTCTCTTTATTTTGATGTGGCCAACATGTTGCGTCTTATTCTTAACACAATTTTTAAAAGTTAGATTTATATTTTTTCCCTTCTAAATGTAACCAAAAACACTAAAAGACAGTTTTAGAAAACAAAATTATGTCTGAGAGAAAAAAAAAACCTTTTCATGTAACTAAACTGAAAGGTTGAATGACAAGTTTTTCAGTTTTTCTTCTTTGTTTTCTAGAAATGTAGAGATTAAAACAACACAAAATGAATACACAGATGAAGTGGCTGACATCTCACAAAGGTCTATTTTCAGAGCAGTGTTTACAGTCACAACGCTTCAACAGCAAAGCCAAGAGGGTGGAACTTTTATTTTATTTTTTATGCATTACTCATCTCCTCTCTGAAAGGCCTTTGAGGCCAGACTAAATGTTCTCTGCAAAAGACAAGGTCATCAAGGCCAAAGAAACTCAATTTTTTGGAACCTGAAGGTCTGTCTTGGCTCCATCTGCACAGTAGTGTGAGTTGCTGCTTATTGAGAAGCACCATATCTATAATGGACCTAAATGTGTATTGTTTCAAAGAGTGGGGAAGTCAGTCAAAAAATATATTTTATAAAAAAAGGTTTCCTTTTCCAAAATGCAGCAAATAACAACCTTACAGAATCCATAAAATGCACAAAACTTTTTAGATTCTCAAAATTGAATACACTGGTAGTTTCAAAGTGGCAGTAATGAAATACAAATCTTTTTTATGATTTGTTTAAGGGTTGGAAGTAATGCCATCAATTTAAAAGAAACTTTTGATTTGTCTCCCTCAAGTAGAAAATCAGACCAGAAAAAAAGTCAAACTTGTGTACGGACTTTTATTTTGGTAAACCCGGTTCTCTCGCATTTACTCAGTTCATGCTTCCGGTCCGACCTCTTTTCCCTTCCGGCTTGGGTCTTTTTCTCTTTTAGCGGTGCACGTGCAAAGATACATCTGTTTTTTACCTGAAAGTATTTTGTTAAACATCTGGAGAGATGGCTTCGTCGTTCGAGCAGATGAGGGCGACAGTAGGGAGACTCTTACGGGGGATCGACAGGTATGAATCCAACGAGAGAGAAGAGGAAAACGGGCGCGAGGGCTAGCTTAGCTTCTTGTTTGCTAACGTTTGAGAGACTCGTCGAAATTAAAAACTTTCAATTAATTTCTTTAAATTGAAGTTGTTTTATCAATGTCATTTGCGTAAAAAAATGTTTTACATTTATTTTTTAAATGTAAATGCCATAATAGATTGGCTTTACTTTCAGGATCTTGACCGGAACCAAATACTTAAGTTAATTATTAATAGACCCTAATTTAGAGGTAAAGTTACTCTTAATAATCATAAAGAAACTGAACATCAGAAAGTATTAAGTGCAGAAACAGATTCATTTAGGTAAATTAATTATGCTATGGATGCATTAAGATGATCATATCGATCTGTATGTTGTTGCTTTGTGATGACTGATCAACTTAGACAGATGTGAGTTGTCTTTTAAATAATGTCCGTACAGATAAACTAAAGGTCTGATTTGAAATATAATAATGCAATTTAATTCCACCATAATAATAAAAAAATCAATAGCATTAATATTTTTTAATGTAATACAGCTTTTAAATCATAAAAAGTTAATTTTTTTAGTTTTATTTTGAAACGGTTTTCTACCACTAAACTATTAAAAAAATAATGAACTGGTGAATCAAAAATGTAGAACCCGCTGGGCCTTAAACTAAGTTTGATTTCTGTTTTGATGCTGTGAAGGTCTCTTTGTTTGGGGGATTTAACCCCTTTTTATTGCACATCTGTGGGCTGACTTTCTCGTAAAAATGCATGAAAAACATCCCAGAGGACCAACGTTCCTTACAGTAGCAGCAGTTATGGCTTGTAAACTCCCAGCTTCTGTGCATCTTCACAGGTACAACCCAGAAAACCTCGTCACACTGGAGCAGTACGTGGACACGCAGGCCAGGGAGAACGCCTACGACCTGGAGGCCAACCTGGCCGTGCTGAAGCTGTAAGCTGCCGCTGCGTTCGGGTCGGTGCGACGCTCGGGTTTCCCGTCGTGAGATGACAGATTCCCCTTTGAACCCGCAGGTACCAGTTCAACCCAGCTTACTTCCAGACTCCGGTGACCGCGCAGATTCTGCTCAAGGCGCTCACCAACCTGCCGCACACAGACTTCACTCTCTGCAAGTGCATGATCGACCAGACACACGTATCCTTTTGTTGCTCTTCAGTCTGAGATCAGACCAGCTTCTGCTTCGTTATCTTCTAAGGTTTTTAGTGTTTCTGTCAGTTTAAAGTCCCACTCCGATCATCTTCTGATCTATTCTCAAAGCGTTCCCAGTGGTTTTTTTAATTATGATTATAACTTTTTCAGCCAAAATAAAAAAAACACTGTTGTTTTCTTCTGGCATAGTTTCTGTTTATGATCTTCAACAAACGGCATTTTTCCTGATTCACGACGATTTAAAGAAAGAAATACTCAGAAATGCAGTTTTGAGCTTCATTTTCTTATTATTCGTCGTCAGAAAAACATGTTAGAAACATTGGAGTGGGTCTTTGTGGTGGAGAGTCTTCTGGTGGACACCAGGAACTCCATTTTCATTGGAGGGGGTCTGTAGTACCAATATAACAATCAGAGTCAACCCCGTTACTGTTGTTAACTTTGGCCACTTTTTTTTTTCAAATGTGAATAAAAGCTGAGGTTTTTCTTTTAGCTTTTTAACAGCGAGGTCTCATTTCTGGAGAATAACTAGCTGGTTGGTTAAAAGTGAATAATTCTTAGGTTGACCTGGGATGGGGGGGAGTGTTTCCTTGACTACAGTGTCGCAGCAAGAGGAGCGCCCCATCAGGCAGATCCTCTACCTGGGGAACCTGCTGGAGACCTGCCACTTCCAGAGCTTTTGGGTGCGGTGCAGATCGTGTTCTCGGATCAGATCTCCAGACTTTGGAGTCTGTGAAGAAATGAAACTTTTCTCTGGCTCTTCTCTCCTGTCAGACGAGTCTGGAGGAGAACCGGGAGCTCATTGACGGCATCGCCGGTTTCGAGGACTCCGTTCGCAAGTGTGAGTATCGCCTTACAGGAGACGACGACGGCTCTGACCCGAAGGAGACACGTCTCTGAGCGTCTTCCTCCTCCTCTGCAGTCATCTGCCATGTGGTGGGCATCACCTACCAGACCATTGACCACCGGTTACTGGCTGAGATGCTGGGAGACCCGCTGGGTAAGAACCGATCCACCAGATCCGCCGGTTGATCCGCCGTTGGCGACGGTCGGAGGTGTTGAAGCTGCTTCCGCTTCCTGCTGCAGACACGCAGGTGAAGGTGTGGATGAACAAATACGGCTGGACGGAGAACGAGGACGGGCAGATCTTCATCTACAACCAGGAGGAGAGCATCAAGCCCAAGAACATTGTGGAGAAGATCGACTTTGAGAGTAAGTCCAGCTTTTATTTCTGGAGATCTCCGCCGAGACGAAGCAGAACCTTCCAGGTTTCACGTGTTTCGTCTCCCGTCTGAAGAAGTTCTCCTGCTGTTTGTTTTGTCTGCAGGTGTTTCCAGCATCATGGCCACATCTCAGTGAGAAAAACAGCTTAATAAAAGTAAATTATCACCAAAAACCGATGGATTTGTCTGGTTTTAATGTGCACTTTTTGCTGTTTCATGTTTATTGATGTGCTGAGTCATCAGCCAGGTGGTTTTTCACAGCATCACACTCCTCCGTTTGATCCCGAGGGGTCGCCTCTTCTCTGACCTGATCGGGTTTTTGCTGACTTGACGGCATCAGAATCCGGAAGTGGCTGTGATGAGAAGCCCCGCCCCCTCACGTGAAGGTGTTGGAAATGATCCCAAATGATTTCGTTTGAGCTCTGTACATATTCCAACAGAGCAGTGGGACTTCATGAAGTGAATTATGGAAAACCGGTGTGGGATTTAGGTGAGGATCTGCTCAGGCTTTCCTGTTTTTATCAAAATAAAAGCCTGTCAATGGTCACGCGTGTGTGTGAGAAATTTGCTCTTTACATTTGGGACGGTTCAACCCTCGAATTCCAGCCTGGAGCACGGAGGAATTCCAGATGATTTTTATGACCCAGCTGGATTTAAACCCACAACCTCCCAATGTCTGGGCAGACACTCTACCACAGAGCCACTGAGCAGCTCCTCCAGGAGATTGTGCTCTAAATTAACTCTGCTATTTTTATTTAAGTTGTTTAACTTAAGAATAAACTTAAGTTGAATAAGAATAAACTTAAGTTGTTTATTTAAGAAGTTTCCCTTCTCTACCTCTGTGCCGGTCCCAAGCCCGGTTGCTTTGAGAAGGTTGCGTCAGGAAGGGCATCCGGCGTAAAACATTGCCAAATTTACCATGCGACTTGTTCGCTGTGGCGACCCCTGATGGGAAAAAGCCGAAAGAGAAACAACATTTTTATTTAAGTTGTATGAGTGTCACAAAATGAAATTGTTTTTGGTAAATATAGATGCATCTGAAGATTTTATTCAGTTGATCACATTAAGGAACATTTATTTCAGTTTTTTTTTTAACTTTGCATCTTTAAAGTTTCACCATTTTTAATGAACTAACTGAAATAATTCATGATTAAAATAGAACTAGGTAGAAAAAAAAGACGTTTTTAAAGTAAACTTCTTTGTTAGACCGTGCAGAGATTATCTGCATGTAAAGTCAGGTCAGGTGCTGCTGCATTCTGGGAGAAAAATCCGGAAAAAATGTCAACAATTGGAAAAAAGTTGCAGAATTTTTAAATACCTTCAGACTTTTTTAGTAAGTTAGAGGATTTCTTTTTTTTTTTTTTATGCCATCGCATTTGTCTGGAACAGAAAAAAAACACAATGCAGGTTCTTCTCGGAGCTCGTTAAAGGAAATGGAAACGGAGGATGCGTTCATGGAACAGAGACAGGAAGACGAGAGTCGAGGCGCCGCCGCAGACAGTCAGGGGGAGATGAACCAGCAACCGCGGGGACATGAGGGATGCATGGAGTCCACATTTTAATACAAAGTCGATTCTACAACATCTGAACATATAGCATTATGAAAAGATTTTCGGAGATGAAAGCTAAAAAGACCCAGAGAGAAAATATCAGCTGAATTTTCAAAATAAAAGACCACCTTCAGACCCCTTTGTGTTGAACTTGTGATGTCAGGAGTTTCCTAAAACGTCATTTTTGAGAACTCTGGGAGTAAGGATTAAAAAAAAACATTTTAAAAATGTGTTTTTTAAAATCTTTGTGCTTTGATTTATTTTGAAAAAAAGTACAATTAAAATAAAGATTTGATGATGTGATTGTGTGACTTCAGATGGAGCCAAAATGCTGATTTAAAAAAATATTTCCAACATGACGTCACAATGACAGATGTGAAAATGGAATAAAAATTCAACTGCGTAGATTAAACAACAATGACTAACAGAGCGCGTCATTAACAGAACATTAACAGAACCTTCATTAACAGAACACTCACCCAAAGTAACAATAACGAAAGTTTTTTTTTAAGGTTTTAAATGTAATTAAACTGTCATAAGCGCCTCTAGAGTTTTCTAGGAAAATCTGAAATCCATTCATAAATGCAGAAATAAAGTCTTAAGTTTCCATTTTTAAGCTGCTCCTCATCGATCAACAGCAAATCATGACCGACAGAGAAGCCACACCTTCACCTGTGTGGGGGGCGTGGCTTCAGCTCCTTTACCTGTATGTGTGGGGGGCTCAGCTCCTTCTGTGTGTGTGTGTGGGGGGGGGCTTCAGCTTCTTTACCTATGGGGGCGTGGCTTCAGCTCCTTTACCTGTGTGTGTGGGGGCGTGACTTCAACTCCTTTACCTGTGGGGGGCGTGGCTCATCTCCTTTACCTGTTTGTTAGGGGGGCGTGGCCTCAGCCCCTTCATAAAGAGGTCTCTGCGCGAGGTCGGGCAGGTAGACATGAGGAGGTCCAGGACTTCGTCGTCGGGGAGCTCCCTCCCGCCGCTGGACGAGGACGTGACCCCCATGGAGGAGGAGGACGGGAACGAGCTGCTGGGGTCCCAGTCCCGCCGCTGGCTGGCGGACCTGCTCAGCGGGGACCTGGCGGCGCCGGCCGCGGACGGGGTGACCTTGGGCCGTGACGGGCTGTTCGTGGACTACCAGTTCCCCGTGGGGGAGCTGGAGATGCAGGCGGGACTGAAGTGGAAGCGACCGAAGGTGAGGAGGGCAAAGAAGCAGAGAGGAGAATGCGGTAAACTCACTCTAATACACATTTAGAAACACCTTCCTGCTATTTCTGTGCAGAAATCATCATTTTGGTTCGGAGGTTTAGGATCCACTTTGGCTTTGGGGGTTTGTCGTGACAGACTCTCCACGCAAAGACCCATGTTTTTCTGATGACGAATAAGAAGAAAAATTAAGCCCAGGACTGCATTTCCGAGTAATTATTTATTCAAATTGTTGTATAATCAGGAGCAGATGGAAAAGAAATCAGCTTTAAAAAACTTGTAGTTGTGACGTAGGAAACACGTTCTGCTGGGACGAGCTCCTTGCTCCGCCCCCTTTCTGACGCATCCACTTGCAGACGACCAGATGTTCGTTTTCGTCCGAGCCGATATGTGGCTCAAAACTAAACAGCTGTACCTCTCTGGTATTGCTCACCGTTTTTAAATAACGTAATTGTGCTTAAATCACTCAAAATGCAAATATTGAACCGTAAATGTGCATAGAGTCTAATGCATTTCAGATACATAGTGACAAATAAATATATTTAAAGCATTCTGAAGGAGCTTCTATCCTGTGTTGAGATGGTTCTTTTTCACCTAAGATTTGCAATAATTATCTCTGTCTGAACACAAATTCATGTGAATTAGGGACTTTTTGTCATTTCTGCATTCAGAGGCCACCTCCGTTAGCTCACACACCGTCCCAAAGAAGGAAATTTTGATCCGAATGAGTCTGATGGGGGCAGAGTATTCGGAATGGCGTGTTTGCATGACGCATTTCTATTCTGATCAGACGTTCATTCTGATTACTTTTGTCCATGTAACCGTTGCGTATGTCCTTGAAAACAACTCCCCCCCCCCCCCTTTCTTGCTAAAAACAGCATGATCACAGTGAAAAGACCACTGAGAGCACGATCAGAGGATGATCAGTGGGTCTTTAACGGTTGATTTAAATGCAGGTGTATTATTTTTGCACTAATTAGTTTCTTGTCTTTATACTGTATATGTCAGGGTTGGGGGGGTATGAGAGCAGGTAGGACCCAGACGCAGAGGCAGGAGGCACACGGTTCCAAGGCAAGGTGTTTAATCACAAACAAAAAGCGCTGCAGAGCAGGATAACAAAACTAGAACTAAACTTACTGTGGCAAAGCATGAAACATGGCATGAAGGGAGTCAGGGACAAAGAGACCTTAAAGACGTTAGTGACGTTAATGGAGCAGCACAAGAGGAAGGGAGAGACAAGACTTAAATACAGACAGGGCAGACAAGACACAGGTGAACAAGATCAGGACAGATGGGGACAAGGGAGTAAAACTCAGGAACATGACAAAACAGAACACCTTTCAAAATAAAACAGGAAACAAAACCAAACATGACAGAACAAGAAATAAAGCAAAAACCAAGACAAAAGAAACCCAAACCATGACAGTATACTTCTTTTAAACCCTCACAGACAGAGTTATTTGGTGTCAAGTAAACGTGGGTGTCATCTGCAAAGCTGCGTACCTCATAATGTAGAAGATCATGTACAGTAGAATTTATTGCTGCAATCACATGTTCTGCATTCAGAAACTTGGAGACGAAAACTCACAGCTTCAGGAAAATTCAGGGAAAGAAAATGAAAATTCTGTGCACAATCAACAAAATCAACAATATTTCCTCTTTAGAGTAACAACCTAGATTGTGTGTTTGATCTAAATGCAGCCTTTTTCAATGACGGATGTAGCCTGAAATATTTTTTTCTGATTAAGAGACAAAAAACCTCTAAAGCTGCATGAAACTCTAATCCAAAACTCATGGATGTTAGTATGGTTGTTCATTTCAACCGGTTTTTCTTCATATTTTATGCAGTTTCTTTGGTAACAAAAAAGTAATAATTAAGTTAAAACTATTATTATTCCAGTTACGTAATAGATACATTACAGATATATTACAGTTATTTTTATCTCCATGTCTTTAGAAATAAAAGTTAAAAATCTAAAATGTACCTTGTTCATTTTTTACGTTTAGATTGTGGGTGATTTGGTGTCATGATATAATTCATTTCTGGTAAAATGGAGAAAATAACGGCATTATAAGATTACAAAATTAAGATTAAATCATCTGTGCGTGTTTATATCAGACAGGGATGTTTGAAAACTCTGAACCCAGGAAATAATCTGTTTTTCTGGCTCTTGCCAACATTTTTCCTGTGCTTGAAAATGTCAGATTATAGAAAAAGCTGATGAGGACGTTCTACTGGAAAGTCAGTCAATTTTGTTGGCGTTGAGGAAAGAAAAAAACCAACAAGAACTGAAGCCTTAAAAAGACTAAAACAAGTGGAAACCAGTAAAGACAGATTAGAGGGACTCTACTTTTTTTAGGGCTGGAAATGACGGACTTTATCCCCAATGCTGTTCCTCTGCAGTCTTTGATTTTATCTATTTAATCATTTGATTTCAATAATTTCATTTGTTTAATTAATTTTACTGTGTTCTGCTGTGTAGAAAGATGAATTTCTGTTTGCTGAACAGTCAATAAAGTTGATCTTATTATCGAGTTATTAAAGTCAAAATAAAAAGTGACTAATGCTAAGCTAAAACCGGGGATTTTTATTATTATATTAGTATGTTAAAATCTGTTGATATCTCACTGTAGTTTCTCTTGTAATGGAAATTTTTTGAGTAAAATATTCCTAAAAATGTGTCAGTATCGCCCTTTACCACATTTCTTTAGCATAAAGTAATGAGTCGCTGTCTGACGTGAATTTTTCATGTCTTATTTCTAATACTTGGAGACCTGGGATCACAGACACACAGAGCTAAGAGTTAGCTTTAGTACTAGCAGATGCTTTTATTTTGAAAATATTAAAAGAAATAAAGCTTTGAATCTTTTTATGCTTCGTAGCCCCTATTATGCTAACACAAAATAATAATTTAATTAAAAAAAGAAAAGATAAATGAATAAAGATCTGTTTGACTTTTTTTATTTAATTTAAACCAACAAAGGTTTCCCGCTTAATGCCATTAAGAAAGACATCAAAAAGATGTTTTGTACCTCAGAATTGACATAGACAAACTTTTTTAGCTTTGATTTATTTAAATAACTTTCAACCAATTAAATAGAAAATAACTGAAAATCTGAACAGGAGTGAATGTCTAATTAAAAAATCAAAAATTAATATTTCTGTTGTGGAACTACAGTAGTTTATGCTGTAAGAACTAACTAAATAAATGTTGAAGACAAAAAAAAATGTCAGCACAACACTGATGGTGCAGCCCTGAGGATAGTTACTTAACCCTTGTGCTATCTAGGCACTTTAACGTTGGGAGTTGGGTCATCTAGACCCACTAGACAGTGCTCTGAACCTTTTTTCTTCAATGATTTGTGATCTTCACTGGTGTCCATGGATTACATGAAATCTTTCCACCTTTATCCACATTTGTCATGGTAGGGAGACCATGTCAGTGTAAGGGTGGGGTCATAGGATAGCACTTGAGAGGTTAAATTCTGAGAAGCTTTAGAGTTTTTGGTTCTGGTCCAGTGAAGCGACGCAGCACGTTCATTTCTAAAGCCTGACAACAGAAAGAGCGATTAACTGTCTCAAGCAGCCAATGTGCGCCGGAGCCAAACAGGTTTTCCAAAGCGTGTGAAGGACTTCCTGATCCGTGTTACCCGACACTGACAGGTCGACTTCTAATCCGGCACGCCTGTCACTGTTCTGGGCTGCAGGCTTGACGGTGGGTTTGCGTTTGCTCCTGCAGCTGCACAGAAGACGTGCAGAAACGGGTTCAGCAGATCCGCGGGGGAGGTCTGCGCGCTTGGGCCTGTCTTTTAGCAGATTAACCAGGAATGATGGTCATGAATGATTAAAGTATTTCTTATAAATGCAAATAGCAGAAAACAAGCTAGAAAGCTAAAAAAAAACACTGCCAACAAACACACAGATGGAGCAAACCAACTAGATTCGACGGTTATTCTCAGAAATATTTGATGCGTTGGTCGACAAAAATGTAATGCAATCAGTGCTGCACCACTTTTGAGAACCCTAAACTTTGAAATTTCCTACCAAAAGAAAAACACCACAATGATTAGCGTGAGCATGCTACATTAGCTCCAGCTACAACAAGGTGTAAGAAAGACCTGCACGGGTGTGTTTAAGAAGTACAACCAAATATAATCGTGCAAACAGAGGATTTTTCTTTTCTGGCTTTTGTTTCTGATTCTTCTGTTCATATACATCATCCAGGACTTTTCGGGACTAAAGTTGCTCCATGATCTGCTTACATTTTTTCCATATCATGTCATCTGTGGAAGTTTTTTTTTCTTCTTCTCATTCATACCTCTGCACAAACACATTTGCTCATGCCGCAGGAACATATTTACAAAAATAGAACGATAATGTGCACAAAATTAACATTTAGGATAATTAATTTAGTTCAAAAAGTAAATGTACCAGACGTGTCATCTGCAGTGTGAGCTGTTTGTATCCAACAGTGATGTTACATTCATTACATCCCTTCAGCACAGTTCTTCTAAAAAATATTCTAATTTGCGTAGAAGTAGAAGATCGTAAACAAATTCAAGCTTTTATTTTTTACATAATATTTTGGTTGAAGGCATAGTTAAAAGTAAATATGTAAAAAGAAAGTTACAGTAATTAGTCAGATCTGGTTAAATGTTTTTTTTAAATGAGGTTTAATTATGTTTTGTTTTTTTTAAGTCATTTTGATTAATTGCCCTCTCTGGTTACTGGATTTGGTTAATTGCATGTGCATACAATTTTTGATGACTGAACAAAATTAAAATCCCACTTATTCTGGGAGTTCTCCTGTCAAATCCTGACTTCCAAGTGGAAGCAGTAAATACCAGTCTACATGATAACGAGCCACGCCCATGATTTTAACGTGTTCTGTGGCATTTTTATCACGATGGAGGACACGCATGAAGGAAATAAGCTCAAAAGTGCATTTTGTTTTTTTTTTATTGTTTAAATTTTGAATCAGGAGCTGATGGGGGGGGGGGTTTAATCCTCGCCAACGGTCCCGCCCACAAATCTGAGGTGAATTTCTACTGATTTCCTGCCGCTCTTCAGAAAATATGTCCTAGAAAACGACCCAAATTTTTAGATTTTGGCTAAAAATGGCATCATCGTAATTAAAAGAGGACTGGGAACGCGTTGGAAATAGATCAAGAGATGATCAGACTGGGAATTTAAAGAGACCCTGTAGGTTCCCAACATCGTTCACCGGTAGAAAAATCACTTTAACATTTTTATTGGTTAAATAAGCAGATTAAGACGTGTTTATCCCACTAGTGTTGATTGAAATTTGAATTATTAACCAGAAGAAAAACAGTCTGCTGTCACAAACACGCCGACCGTCCGTTCATGCTTTTCTGACGGTTGTCGTGTTTCCAACCGTTTCCTGTGTCCAGGAGCTTTGTTCCTCGCCGCAGTTCATCATCGACGGAGCGTCACGGCTGGACATCGTTCAGGGAAAACTCAGTATGTATCTGGAAAAGGAAGGATTCTGAGCTTTTCTGTGCTTCATAGAGGAAAGCAGTGATGTAAACGTAAACGTGTAACCATGGCAACTCCCCTCCACCTGTAGACAGTTATTTCTCTCAATACACACAGTATATTAAGTATTAATATTCTGTATTTTAAACCTTTTGATTAAAACTTTATTCATACTAACAATCCTCAGTTTATAGATCTGGGTCGTGTGAAGAGGAGGGAACACAAATGTTTTTTTGTTCTTTTTTTGTCCTTTAGTTCAGTGTTTTTTCCCTAATCTTAACAAAAGCAAAGGTTGAAGTTGTTGACGCCTCCTGCTCAGGTGACTGCTGGCTGCTGGCTGCCATAGCGTCCTTGGCGATGCATCGATCTCTGCTGAAGAAGGTGGTTCCTCTTCATCAGAGCTTTGAGGAGGACTACAACGGCAGCTTCGTCTTCAGGGTTTGTGTGTGGGGAAGGTTCAGCCCCGTGCCAGCAGCCCATCAGTGACGGGAACGCTCTCTGCAGTTCTGGCAGTACGGTCAGTGGGAGGAGGTGAGGATCGACGACCTGCTGCCCACGGAGAACGACAAGCTGGTCTACCTGAGCTCGCCGGAGAGACGCGAGTTCTGGAGCTCGCTGCTGGAGAAGGCCTACGCCAAGTGAGTCGTCCCCGTTGGCTGTATCGGAGAACTGGGCTGAGTGAGCGGCAGTAAGCAGCAATTAGTACGAGCTGCTCTAGGGCGATGTTTCTATGGCAACCACTCTGGCCAATCAGGAGTGAGCTTGTTGGAAGTCCACACCCCTACCACTTAAAGGCGGGCTACATAAAACCTGTCAATCAAACGTTTTGAGTGCTGGACATGGGGCAGGCTCCACCTTCTTTTATTGAGGCATCTGATTGGTTCAGTTTATAACTTGAACTGCAGAAAAGAAAATGAAGGTACTTCCTGTTTGGAACGCTAGGGGGGGAGGGGTTCAGTCAATGGTCGCGCCGAGCAGTTTACTGAGACAGGAGAGGCTTTTCGTGATTAATTCTCTGGTTTTTATTCATTTATTTATCATAGTTTATCAAAAATCAACACTGAAGTTAACAAAACTTTCAAGACTCGTGTAACTCCAATGGGTTGTTAACTCATCTGTTACCATGGTTACGTGGTCAAGATATAACACATTTGCATAATGATAACATAAAACTAAAATTAAAGTTTTTGTCAAAATTTTAACATCTGTAAATTTGTGATATGTTTAATTTAGTCTTGCGTATCTGTTAAAATGCATCTTTGTTCATGTTTTACAAAATATTGTTTCTTTCTCGTATTTTTTTACATGAATTGTCTGGGTTGAACGCAGTGAAGTGTAGTTTTGGCGTTCAGCAGCTCAGATCTGGAAATGTCTGATGAAATTCAGGCGCTTAAACCTTTTGAGACTCGTGATTTTTGTTTTAATCTGCTCTATCAGAATCGGATCTCAAATTGATCATTTGAACGTGATGGTTTCTGACGGTAAAACCGTCTCTTTGAATTGCCACACCGTAGCCCGTCTTATCCAGCCTTGACCTTTATGCACGGCTCCAGGCGTCACCCTTTACCTTTGTCGGCTCTGTAAAGCCTGGATGATGAACAGGTGTTTGAGTTAGGTGTGCTGGACAACAGATGACAGATAAATCATCCAATGAAAAAGTGTAAAAAATGAAGGAAATGAGGTTGAATTGTCCCTTTTAGGCTGAAAGGAGGCTACAGAGCTCTGGACATGGGCTTCCCTCATGAGGCCATGGTGGACATGACGGGCGGCGTGACGGAGGTTTTCAGCATCGCCTCTTTACCCAGAAACCTGCTGGAGTTTCTCGATTACCTGCTGTCCAAAGGAGCCCTCATAAACTGTGCCAACTCCCATGTGAGTGGCAGCGGGGAGCTTATGTTTGTCTGGAATGAGTCATGCGCGGACTTGTGTCGTAACGCGCGTGGATGTTCTCCTCAGGGCGTGACGGAGACCATGAACGACCTGGGTATTCTGTTCAGACACGCCTACGCTCTGACTGCGGTGGAGAAGGTCATTAGACAAAGTTAACATCCAAAACGTCTGAACATGCTGCAGAAATCATTCCCTGCTCTTCATCTCACCGGCCCCCTCCTCCTCCTCAGGTGAAGACCACGAATGGCCCCGTGGACTTGGTGCGGATTCTCAATCCCTGGGGTAGAACAGAGTGGAAAGGACCATGGAGCGACTTAGGAAGGTTGGTGGATCTTCATCAGAGGATCTCCGTAAACTAGAAATGTTTGTAAAACAAGAACAAAACCTTTTTTTTTTTAAAACGATGAGACAACGATACGCCTTAAAGTCCCACTCCGATCATCTTCTAAATGATTTTCAAAGCGTCCCCAGTGGTCTTTTAATGTTGAGTGTTCCATTTCTTTAGCCTAAATCTAAAACCCTGAGCCGTTTTCTAGTCATAATTTCTGCAGAGAAGCAGGAGTTCATTAGAAACTCACCTGTGGGTGGAGCAACCCCCCCCCCTCCACTCCCCGCTGCTAAGAGGTCGGAGCAGGAAGCTTATGGTCACAAATATGATCTTTTCTCTGCGGAAACTACGTCCTAGAAAACGACACACGTTTTTAGATGTTTTTTTTAAACACACTTTATTCAAATATGCAGATCAGTTATTGACTTTTACATCAGAACAAAGTGAAAGAAAGAGAACAAATCGCATTTCAGCAAAAGAGAAAGAATCTACAGGACATGTTTTCATCACAATTAAAAAACCACCGGGAACGCTTTGGAAATAGATCTAAAGACAACGGGAGTGGGACTTTAAAGAAAATAAATTTAAATTAACACTTTTATTCTGAACTGATGATTCTTTTTTTATAGAAGATTTTTAAAGAAAAATAACGTCTTCCTTTTGTGTTTGTGTTTTTTTGCAGTCCAGAGTGGCAGACGGTGAGTTTGGAGGAGCAGAGGCGCCTGGACCGGGTCAGCCGTGAGGATGGCGAGTTCTGGTGAGTCTCTGGGTTTTGTCGCATCACTTCCTACCTCCATATGTGTGAACCGCCTCAGAGCTCATCTTTGTCCATCAGGATGTCGATCTCGGACTTCCGGCAGAACTTCGAGGTGATGGAAGTGTGTCACCTGACCGAGTGTCTGGGCGAGCCGGGCTCCAGTGTGCTGCCGTGGAGCTGCGTGATGCATCATGGGAACTGGGTGCCACGCATCACAGCGGGAGGAGGTCCTCACCACAGTAAGGCACTGACCGGTGGAGCCTCCAGCTCTGGTGGAAGCTGAGCCTGAACCCCTCCGCTGTTCTGGGGGATTAAATGATGACAGATCCTCGCTCCTCTGGCGGCTGCAGTCGTGAGCGTCTGAGCGATGAGTCATTCTGACGGCAGGTCCTGACGTGCTCGTCTGCTGAGGTGTGCAGCAGAACCACACTTGTCTTTGAAGATCATTTCTTTGTTCTGGTCTTAAAGTGTCGAGTCGCTGAAGCTCGGATGACTGCAAGCTGAAACTTGAGAACAGGTTCAGCGTTCCTTCCTGCAGGTTGTTGCTGCAACATTCAGCGGGGCTGAGATTTGCGTGTGAATTCATGATCATCTCAGTCTCGTCTGATTCAGGAGGATCTGCTCTGAAAGCTCTTCTCGGGGTTCGTGTGGGAATATGGGGACCCGGGGGCCCCCACTAAGGTCCGTTCTGTCTCTCTAGAACCAGAGCAGGAGCTTGCTTCATTTGCAGGGGGTAAACCAAACCTGGGGGGGGGGGTCCGGTTTGTGGGGACCTCATGACTTTGAACCAGAACCGTCACTGGGGCGGTTTGCAGCCGAGGGTCGAAGCCCGCGGTTCTGGACAGGTAAAAGGCGGTTCGTCCTCTCTGAGCGGGTGGAGAGCTCATCCCCCAAAGGAGGGCAGGACGGAGCGTCGGTCGAATGCTCACCTGTGTTCATGACCTTTAGGTCACCGCCGAGAGGAAAGGACGTGGACTGGAAAGGAGTTCCCTCCTCAGGGTTGCTGGTCCTCTCAGTCGTTTCTCCTGGATGCCTCCCTGAGGAGGTGTTCAGGACATGTCCCACCAGGAGGAGACAATGGTGGGAATCCCAGAATGCACTGCAGGGACTTTGTCTCTCGGCTGGCCTGGGAGGTACTTGGGGTTTCCTCAGCAGAAGTGCAGGAAGGTTTTGATGGAGACGTTTCCAGATAGATCTGTGCTTGCTTTGGTTTAGTCGTCTATTTATTGAAATTCTATGTATTCATCTTTTGCCACATTTTATCATTTCATATCATTTTCTTATACTTTGAACATGTCCTTCCATTTTTTTCCTTTATTAATTATATGTTTTTTATTTATCCAAATAAGAAGAGCAGATTCACAGTTTATATATGTATTTTTGTAGTATTTTTTTCTTACAGTATATTTAAATAAAAACACTGAGAATACTTGCTGTGTAGATGTTCATGTTTTTTATGCAAAGCGTTTTATTATTAGGTGTTTTTTTTTTAGCTAAGTATTTTGTTCAAGTATTTATTTATTTACCTAATTTTTATTTTCTTTTAGCACCTCAGTTCTTCCATTTTCTTTGCTGATTAGTTTCAGTTATTTGATCTTTTAGCACCAGTGTGCTAAAAGATGTGTAGTTTCGTTCCGTGTAGTTTTGTTCTCCTAATGATGTGCGATCCGACGTGTTCGGGAACCCGGCAGAGCTCTGATCTGCAGACGCAGTCAGCGAGGAGAACCGAGTCAGAACCAAACGTGGTGAAGCTGCTGTGATGATCACAGGTGTTTTGCAGCTTTTTCCATATTTTAGCCTTAAAACTTTGGGTTTTTTTTCAGTTCCTGCCTAAAATGCACCATTCTCGCCGTTTAATCTCTTTGTGTGTTTCATTTCCAGTGTTGTCAGTTTGTGTATCTGTGTAGCTGCCCAACCCCGGTTCTTGTGTTCTACCACCCTGCCTGTGTTACATTTGTATTTGCCCAGGTTTCTGCTGCAAAGGTGTCTCCTCCTTCTGGTTGCCTGAACACAGGTGATCCAGGTAATCAGCGGCGAGGATGCAGGCAGAGCTGGCGTAGAGAACAGGTGTTGAGGCGGATCCTGAAGACCGGGGTTGGGAGCCCTGCTGTAAAGCCGTCTGAGCGGGGCTGTTCTCAGAGGCTGTTTGTTCCTCCAGGTCTGTTCTGGCAGAACCCTCAGTTCCTCCTGGTTCTGTCGGAGGTGGACAGCAAGCCGCGCCACGCTCAGAAGACCTGCTCTTTTGTCTTGGCTCTGATGCAGAAACACCAGAGGCGCAGGGGCATTAGCCTCTCCATCGGCATGCACGTTTACCCGGTACACGCCCGTGCACACGCACTAACATGACACGAGGTTGTGGTGCTTTCTATCACCGCTCCTCTGGTTTGGCCTCCAGACTCGAGCTCAGACCCCATACCTGACTCCGGACGAGCTCCGCATGCTCCAGCCGGTCCTCCTCATCCAGCACTCCTCCCGCCGGGAGGTCGTCCTCCGCGGCTCCCTACCCCCCGGTCGCTACATCATCGTCCCCTCCACCCTGGAGCCCAACCAGGAGGGGGCGTTCCTCCTGCGGGTGCTGACGGAGCGGGGAAACGCCGCCACGTAAGGCGCCTTCACAATAAGAGCTGACTCTTGAATGTTTTCACCTTATCTTAGTAAAAGCACAGAAACGTCACTAAATACTTTTGCTCTGAAATGAGATTGATTCTTTTTTACCCCTCGTTTTTGCTTCCAGCTTGGCTCGTAATCCGGCACCAGATGTCTCCTTGTCATTAACGGAGGTATGAGAACATCAAACACATTTGACCCAAACAAAAATGGATTTCTGAAACCGTTGGCCCAGAAAAACACTGGTGACCAGAGTTCCATTTTCACATCCTGGTTTTTTGTGCATCACTTTAATCGTTCATCTGTTCTTTGTCCTCCAAAAAAGTGGAAGAAGTTTACCATCTTGCTGGACTAAAGCATTTGTGGATAAATGTTTTTAAATTTGTCTGAATAAAGTTTTGTGTTTGAACGCCGTCTTTCTTCGCTCCTGCAGCCTTCAGTTCCTCACCAGTCGGCGCTTCCGTCAGTGCAGGCCGTCGGGCAGCTGTTTAAGAAGCACAGCAACAAGGTGAGGTCTGCATCTCTGCACCTCAAACGTCTCTTTCTGCTGCCGATGCCTGAATCTTTCTGCTCTTTGGTTCCTTCAGAGAGGATTCTGTAAACCGCTGCACCTCCTAAACCTGCTGACTGAGGCCATCCAGGGAGGAGGTTGGGCCCGCCCTCGTCTGCTCTCACGCCGTGACATTTTATCTCAACAGTAATTCAAAGACAACAAACGTACAGAACAAAATACAATTTAGCTGTAAAAATGGGTTTCCCAAACAAATGACTAACTGCTAAATGTGTTAGACCACCTAAAAACAGTGTTATACTGAAGAAAATTCAGAAATAAATGCAAAATAACGAAAAAGTAAAAGCACACGCAACACAACAATAAAAAGGAACGCAAATAAATACCTAAAAAGAATCTTTTAATGATAGGTTTGCTTTAAAAAGGGCCCAACAGCTGAAAGAGACCAAAGTCAAGAAATGCAAAGTGAATTGCTCGTTAAACCAGCGTCAATAAAGCTTAAAATGCTAAATTAGACCCAAAACAGTAAAAACTAACAGATGGATTCAGGTTAATTCAGGGGTGGGGAAACTACGGCCCAGGGGGCTTATGCAGGCCGTTTATTTAGCCTGGACCTCCAAACTAATCATTAATACCTTTTATTTTCTCTGTCGCCATAGATGGCACTCCACAAATACATTGACCTTTGTTTAGGTCCAGACATTATCCTTCATTCATGGAGTGTTGGAAGGTTTTTGTTTTTTCTGACAGCCGTTTTTCCCGATAGTTTCAACACCACACGAACGCAGCATTTCTTTAAGTTTGCATCAACCTGTCGGTAATTATTTTTGTTTTTATCATTTCTCTGGTTTTTAACAATTTGAAGACAAACTGAAGCACTTTTAATGTATAATTTGGGTTTTTTAGCAGTACAGTTTTTTTTAGGGATGAATGTTGCACTGATCACTCTTAACTTCATTGCATTGTGCGACGATGACAAAGACTGATCCCATCTATCTATCGGTAATTAATTTATTTTAGCAAACCCACCCACTGGATTACAACGGTAAATGGCGTATACTTGTATAGCGCTTTTCTACCTTCAAAGTAAAAGCGCTTTTACAGTCACCCAGTCACACACTGGTGGCCGCTCTGCTGCCAAACAGGCGCCCGCCTACCACCAGAGGCAAGGTGGGGTTCAGTGTCTTGCCCAAGGACACTTCGACTCATGGGCGTGCAAGGCGGGAATCAAACCTGCAACCTTACGATCATGGGTCGACCGCCCGACCACTGCACCACGGCCGCCCAATACATGACATGATTCTTCCATTTCTACTGAGAAAACCGTTTTGTTTGGTTATGGAGAATTTCACTAAAGTAAATCTATCTAGTAGTGAAAATCTGCAGACAAATCTGAAAGAAAAGAAAAGCTCTTTGCTGTGATTAATCAATTTGAAAATTGATTTGATTTCAACTAATTAATAGTTTAGAACCCAGCACTGGGGCTGCACGGTGGCGCAGTGGTTAGCGCTCTTGCCTCACAGCAAGAAGGCCCCCAGTTCAAGTCCCAGCTGGGGGACATGAAAAACAGAACATCAATGGGGGACCTTCCTGTGTGGAGTTTGCATGTTCTTCCTGTGTATGCGTTGGTTCTCTCCGGGGTCTCCAGCTTCCTCCCACCATCCAAAAACATGCTTCATAGGTTAATTGGCAACTCTAAATTGACCCTAGGTGTGAGTGCAGGAGTGAATGGGTGTGTGAGTGAGGACATTCTACCCTGCAACAAACTGGCGACTTGTTCAGGGTGTCCCCCATGCCTTCGCCCACAAGTGGCCGGGATAGGCTCCGACAGCCCCGTGACCCCGAAAGGGATAAAACAGTATAGAAAATGAATGAATGAACCCAGCACTAAACACTATTGAAAGGTTCTGATCAGTTTTGGGTTGATTTTTACCGTTTAATTTATCAGATCTATGTATTTTTACAAGAATTTTTACCTAAAAACTGCTTTTATGTAAAATATATTAATTCATACTTTATTGATAAAAGTGTCAACTTTGTTCCAATTTTCGCTCTAGATCTGTGTTTTGTTGGTTGGTTTTGAATAGAAGTTCTGCTCATGGAGGAAGTGTTTTCTGTTTTTGAGTTGTTGTTTTTTTGTCTCCCTCTCTTCAGTGTTGGCTGGAAGTGAGAAGTACTTGTCGCTGGAGCACTGCAAGAGTCTGGTGGTCCTCATGGATGTATCCTTTGGTGTCAGAGAGGAGCGCTCCGGTCCGGACGTGTCCTTGTACTCCGCCTGGACTTCCTGTCACATCAGGACCACGTTCATTGATGTTCCGTTTGAGACGAGTCTTCAAAGCTGCAGCGTCAAATCAGACAAACTCAAACAGCCCAGAATCTCCAGCTTTATTCAGAAAGTCTGAAAACTCAAGCGTCCCTCTGAAAAAACCGACAGGAAAGGAAGGAATGCTCTCAAAACCTGTAGGTTTACCTGAATGGATTTTGATATCACACAGGTGTCAGACTCCAGGCCTTGAGGGTCAGTGTCCGACATGTTTTCCAACTAACCTGCTATTGAAGCCTCTTACTGGTAAAACACACCTGGTCCAGGTGATCAGCAGGATGTTGACCCTCGAGGCCCGAAGAACAACACCTCCTGATGTGAGGAAGAGGAGAAGGGCCCTGGAGTACCTAAACTAAGACCTGACAGATGTAATCTAGTGATCTAACCCTGACATCTTCATGTTTATGCTTTAAAAAAACCAAATCAGAATCTCCTAATAGTAGATTACATTTTGCTACTTTTGAATGCCTAAAAAATTACTTTTTCTGATGAGGTACAAAACTAAATCTGTTTACTGCATGAAATTGTCATTTTAAAGCAAAAAAATAAAAACTAAAAGAGTAAAGAGTGTGTGAAAAACCGAGCACGAAGACCAGTAACTTCTACAAAAAAGAGCATAGATTTGATTGTGACTTGGAAAAAAAAAGGTTTCTCATCCTCACAGTGATTGATCTCTGATACTTTCTGATGATATCTGGTGGTCTCTGATGATCTCTGGTGGTCTTTTGTGGTCACTGGTGGTCTCTTGTGCTCACTGGTGGTCTCTTGTGGTCACTGGTGGTCTCTTGTGGTCACTGGTGGACTCTTGTGGTCACTGGTGGTCTCTTGTGGTCACTGGTGGTCTCTTGTGGTCACTGGTGGACTCGTGTGGTCACTGGTGGTCTCTTGTGGTCACTGGTGGACTCTTGTGGTCACTGGTGGTCTTTTGTGCTCACTGGTGGTCTCTTGTGGTCACTTGTGGTCTCTTGTGGTCACTGGTGGTCTCTTGTGGTCACTGGTGGTCTCTTGTGGTCACTGGTGGTCTCTTGTGGTCACTGGTGGACTCGTGTGGTCACTGGTGGTCTCTTGTGCTCACTGGTGGTCTCTTGTGGTCACTGGTGGTCTCTTGTGGTCACTGGTGGACTCTTGTGGTCACTGGTGGACTCTTGTGGTCACTGGTGGACTCTTGTGGTCACTGGTGGACTCTTTCAATTTCAATTCAATTCAATTCAATTTTATTTGTATAGCCCAAAATCACAACAACAGTCGTCTCGATGGACTCTTGTGGTCACTGGTGGTCCCTTGTGGTCACTGGTGGACTCTTGTGCTCACTGGTGGTCTCTTGTGCTCACTGGTGGTCTCTTGTGGTCACTTGTGGTCACTGGTGGTCTCTTGTGGTCACTGGTGGTCTCTTGTGGTCACTGGTGGACTCTTGTGGTCACTGGTGGACTCTTGTGGTCACTGGTGGTCCCTTGTGGTCACTGGTGGTCTCTTGTGGTCACTGGTGGTCTCTTGTGCTCACTGGTGGACTCTTGTGGTCACTGGTGGTCTCTTGTGGTCACTGGTGGACTCTTGTGCTCACTGGTGGTCTCTTGTGCTCACTGGTGGTCTCTTGTGCTCACTGGTGGACTCTTGTGCTCACTGGTGGTCTCTTGTGGTCACTGGTGGACTCTTGTGGTCACTGGTGGACTCTTGTGGTCACTGGTGGTCCCTTGTGCTCACTGGTGGTCTCTTGTGGTCGCTGGTGGTCTCTTGTGCTCACTGGTGGTCTCTTGTGCTCACTGGTGGTCTCTTGTGCTCACTGGTGGTCTCTTGTGGTCACTGGTGGACTCTTGTGGTCACTGTAGGTCTCTTGTGGTCTCTTGTGGTCACTGGTGGACTCTTGTGGTCACTGTAGGTCTCTTGTGGTCTCTTGTGGTCACTGGTGGTCTCTTGTGGTCACTGGTGGTCTCTTGTGGTCACTTGTGGTCTCTTGTGGTCACTGGTGGTCTCTTGTGGTCACTGGTGGTCTCTTGTGGTCACTGGTGGACTCGTGTGGTCACTGGTGGTCTCTTGTGCTCACTGGTGGTCTCTTGTGGTCACTGGTGGTCTCTTGTGGTCACTGGTGGACTCTTGTGGTCACTGGTGGACTCTTGTGGTCACTGGTGGACTCTTTCAATTTCAATTCAATTCAATTCAATTTTATTTGTATAGCCCAAAATCACAACAACAGTCGTCTCGATGGACTCTTGTGGTCACTGGTGGTCCCTTGTGGTCACTGGTGGACTCTTGTGCTCACTGGTGGTCTCTTGTGCTCACTGGTGGTCTCTTGTGGTCACTTGTGGTCACTGGTGGTCTCTTGTGGTCACTGGTGGTCTCTTGTGGTCACTGGTGGACTCTTGTGGTCACTGGTGGACTCTTGTGGTCACTGGTGGTCCCTTGTGGTCACTGGTGGTCTCTTGTGGTCACTGGTGGTCTCTTGTGCTCACTGGTGGACTCTTGTGGTCACTGGTGGTCTCTTGTGGTCACTGGTGGACTCTTGTGCTCACTGGTGGTCTCTTGTGGTCACTGGTGGACTCTTGTGCTCACTGGTGGTCTCTTGTGCTCACTGGTGGACTCTTGTGCTCACTGGTGGTCTCTTGTGCTCACTGGTGGACTCTTGTGGTCACTGGTGGACTCTTGTGGTCACTGGTGGACTCTTGTGGTCACTGGTGGTCCCTTGTGCTCACTGGTGGACTCTTGTGCTCACTGGTGGTCTCTTGTGGTCGCTGGTGGTCTCTTGTGCTCACTGGTGGACTCTTGTGGTCACTGGTGGTCCCTTGTGGTCACTGGTGGTCTCTTGTGGTCACTGGTGGACTCTTGTGATCACTGGTGGTCTCTTGTGGTCACTGGTGGTCTCTTGTGCTCACTGGTGGTCTCTTGTGCTCACTGGTGGTCTCTTGTGCTCACTGGTGGTCTCTTGTGCTCACTGGTGGTCTCTTGTGCTCACTGGTGGTCTCTTGTGGTCACTGGTGGACTCTTGTGGTCACTGTAGGTCTTTTGTGGTCTCTTGTGGTCACTGGTGGTCTCTTGTGGTCACTGGTGGACTCTTGTGGTCATTGGTGGTCTCTTGTGGTCACTGGTGGTCTCTTGTGCTCACTGGTGGTGTCTTGTGCTCACTGGTGGTCTCTTGTGCTCACTGGTGGTCTCTTGTGCTCACTGGTGGTGTCTTGTGCTCACTGGTGGTCTCTTGTGGTCACTGGTGGTCTCCTGTGGTCACTGGTGGTCTCTTGTGGTCACTGGTGATCTCTTGTGGTCACTGGTGGACTCTTGTGGTCACTGGTGGACTCTTGTGCTCACTGGTGGTCTCTTGTGCTCACTGGTGGTCTCTTGTGCTCACTGGTGGTCTCTTGTGCTCACTGGTGGTGTCTTGTGCTCACTGGTGGTCTCTTGTGGTCACTGGTGGTCTCCTGTGGTCACTGGTGGTCTCTTGTGGTCACTGGTGGTCTCTTGTGCTCACTGGTGGACTCTTGTGCTCACTGGTGGACTCTTGTGCTCACTGGTGGTCTCTTGTGGTCACTGGTGGTGTCTTGTGCTCACTGGTGGTCTCTTGTGGTCACTGGTGGTTTCTTGTGGTCACTGGTGGTCTTTTGTGGTCACTGGTGGTCTCTTGTGCTCACTGGTGGACTCTGGTGGTCTCTTGTGCTCACTGGTGGACTCTTGTGGTCACTGGTGGTCTCTTGTGGTCACTGGTGTTCTCTTGTGGTCACTGGTGGTCTTTTGTGGTCACTGGTGGACTCTTGTGGTCACTGGTGGTCTCTTTTGGTCACTGGTGTTCTCTTGTGGTCACTGGTGGTCTTTTGTGGTCACTGGTGGTCTCTTGTGGTCACTGGTGGTCTCTTGTGGTCACTGGTGGTCTTTTGTGGTCACTGGTGGCCTCTTGTGGTCACTGGTGGTGTCTGATGGTCCAGCAGAAAAACCAACGTCTTCTCTTGTGTTTTTCTTGACTATGGTGTTTTTTCAGAGACAAGGAATCGCTCAGCTCAACTGGCCGGAGTTTCAGTGTCTGTGGGACAAGATCAGGAGGTGGACGGTAGGAACAGCACAACCAGGGGGGGGGGACCACCCACGGTGGAAGGGCAGGAGGCTTTTCGGATGTAGAACAGAGAGTTTTAGTTTTTATGTGGAGGTTAGAGTGTAAATTAGAGGAGAGTTTTAAGGATGTTTGAACAGAAAGGAGCTCTGGTTTTGTGTGTTTAAACTGACCCTATTTTCATGAATGCACATAATCCCCCCCCCCCCCCCCCCCCAAAAAAAAAAAAAAAAGTTTTGACATTCTCTCTCTTTTGTTTTTCTTCAGGACATATTTCTGATGTTTGACAAAAACAAAACAAAACACCTCGAGTATCAGGAGGTCAAACCTGCTCTGATGGAAGCGGGTAAGACATCCAGTGTCCAAAAGAAGCGGAGAGTTGTTCATTTTGGGGAGAAGTTTGACAGATTTCCGTCAGCAGCTGCAGTAAAACACTCAGACCAGCAGATGGAGCCAAATATCACAGAATTCCTTGAGACACTTTTTCTTTCTGTATGTCAGTGAGTCATGAACAGATGAGGTTTGTTGAGTTTGATCTTCAAAGAAGACGTTGATGAGAGACGCTCCTTCAGTTTGGAGTCTTTAAGTGATGATTCAAGATGTGTTTAGTGATGTTTCTTCGTCCGGTTTGGCCACAGGCATCAAGGTGGACGACTTGGTGATGCAGCTGGTCGGACTGCGATACACAGAGCCCGACATGACGGTCAGTTTCCCAGGTTTCCTGTACCTGATGATGAAGATGGAGAGCATGATCCGTAAGTGAAAGGGGCATGATGGGAAATTCAAGAGTTTCGTTTTCTGTAGCAAACATTTTTCAAACATGACAAGTTCCTGAAAGTCCACTTGGAAAGAAATAAACATCACCAATGACAGAAATACTATAAAAAACAAAAAAAATAAGGATTTCATGTAAGGGAGTTAAGTTAAAATTATTATAGGCAAACAGATTTAGCTTTTTGAGTGAAATGGATTTAGGTGCTTGTTAAATGTGGAATAATGTAAAGATTTGCATCAGTTAAAATCTACTTGAATCATTTGTTTTTCCTGAACGTATTCTTCTTTCCTCTTTTGTGTTTGCAGATAAATTTCAGTCGTACGACATGATGGGAATGGGAACAGTGAACATCAGCTTCAGACAGGTATGAACTCTGATAGAAACTTGACTGTCAGCCACTGCAGGGTTGCCAGATCTGAGCTCAAACACTAAGTAAATTCAGGCCTGATTTAAAAAAATAAAAACAACAGCTAAAAAATAACCTTTAAAAAGGACGGGAGGGGGCCTGGTTATGTCTATAGAAGCAAAAAAGACCCTTATTAGCCAGAGGGACTACCGTCACAGACGGACAGACAGGTGATGGACAGATCTGTCCGGACTTCACCGGCTGAAACTGAGAAAAGGTTTCACTTTGATCTGAGTTCCCCTGAAGCATCCCGACGTGTTTCATGATGCACTTTTGTACGGTGGCCCTGACAGTCAAATCATATAAAAAATCACTCAACGCAAAAACATATTGACGACCCACTCTGATGAAAACGGTTCTTTGGGTGTTTTAAACATGTTCCTGTGGCATTTTTATGATGACGGAGAAAAAAAGAAAATTCAAATTACATTTCTGAGTCTTTCTTTGTTCAGAGTGTTCTGAAAAATGCAGTAGTTGTGATGTAGAAGCTTCTACGGCGAGCCACCAGCTCCCTGCTCTGCTCCGTTCTGATGCATCCATGTACAGACAAATGGATCCATGAGCGTCTTTGTTTTCCTCGTCTGAGCTGGACTCTGGATCAGAACTGTACGGCTGGATAGATCCGATATTTTTCACCGATTTTGTAAACTATCAGGAGAGAGTGTAAACACAAGGATTACAGGAAGTAGGACCAACGGTCTGCACCAACGGTCCCGCCCACAACTCAGCCATGAATTTCTAATGAACTCCTGCCGCTCTGCAGAAACTAAGGTCCTAGAAAACGACACGGCATAATCCTAATGAAGTTACCACTGGAACGCTTTAGATCAAAAGATGATCGCAGTGGGACTTTAAAGATCACAATGACAATTTAAAAAGCAAAAAAAAAATGGTTAAAAAAAACAGTCGACTTTAGAAATCAAAACAAAATTACAGAAACAAATATGCAATTCCCCAAAAAATAAAAAATAAAATAAAGTATTTTCCAGAAATCAAAATGAAGAATCAAAGTTAGAAATGGGAAAAGGTAGGTTTTATGGGACATCACTGATTGGATGATGATGTTTGAGTTTTGAAGACGAGTTGAAAAGCAGAAGGATGTTTTGACCAAACTGTGGTAAAGAGTTGGTTGAAGAATCACTGAACATTTCCAGTGGGCGTGGCCAGAAGCTTCAAGAACCTTTTGAAGTCATCGCCATGCTAAACGACTTCTGGTTTAAAAGAGGAACAAACATCACCATCAAATCAGTGATGTCCTATAATACCTACCTTTTTTACCGTTTCTTATTTTCATTCTTCTTCTAACTTTTCAGTTTGATTTCTGGAAACTGCTTTGTTTTTTTTCCTGAATATTTTTTTTACGTTTTATTTTTTAAAAATCATGTTTTTTTAATTATTTGTTTTGCCTTCTTAATTGTCGTTGTGATCTTTAATATGTTTTTGCGCTGAGTGATTTGTTGGTATGATTTGAACTTCAGGGCCACCATACCTTTGTGCTATTTCATGCATATCCCGGTTTACAACAAAACTAGCAGCATTTCAAAGCAACATCTCTTTATTCAAATATTTGTTTATGATGTGGAGAAGTCTCACTTTAATTGGGAAGAAAAGCCTAATAACACACATGAGTGCTAGTATTGGTATTTACTTTCTGTTCTTTTAAGCTCAGAAATTGTTGTGAACATTTTAAAAAATGTAATCTGTTTTCCTGCTTCCATCTTCAACTGTCTGCTCTTTTCTGATTGGTTCCAGTGGCTCCACATAACCATGTACAACTGATGGTGGCGGATTCTCCAGGATCTACTTTGTTATTGTCCTCAACCCCTCCGGTGGTGCAGCGTCTGTGCTGCTGTGTGCTTGTCAGCCGCCAACACCCGGAACAAAATCTGTCCGTTGTTGCCAAAGGCATGAGAACAAGGAGCTAACATGAACGTCGCCGTTTTCTTTTCTTGGAATGTGAGCACATGGTCCAACAGTAACGTCTTCAAAAACTTTTCTTTCTTCTTCTCTGTCTGTTTGAACCCATTATTCTGTGTTGAGAGGGACACCCGGCCTCAAACTGAAACAAAACCCTGACGATACCTTCATGCTTCCTCATGAAGTACACCCGATTACAAGCCAGGTTGATCAAGAACGAGTTAAGATTCAGTTTCCTGTAAAAGAAAATTCAATGTTTTTTTCTCTAAATCATTTTGATTAATAAAAATCTTTTTTTTTAAAAAGGGCTGCACTTTTAGTCATGTTCTTTTTACTGTTTTTTATGTATAAAAATATAGTTTATAAAAATTGTAAAGTATGATTTTAAAACACATCTGTTATTTGTTAGTAAGAAAGTTTTTACCGTCATCTACAGACTGTAAAAGAACCTCCGTCGGACTTCAGTGCAGCAACAACTGTATTTGATCACAAAACCCTTCTGTGGGCGTGAAAACCAGGTGAGACTTCAGACATGTAACAGAAATTACATTTGGAGTTCCCCAAGGCTTCATTCTGGACCCTCTACTTTTTGATATCTACATGCTTCAATCCTCATAAAAATGTTATCACTTCTATGCAGATGATACAGCAGAATAAATGAGCTGTTACCAAACATTAGTCATCAGTTGGGTTTTAAAGTTTATATCTTTAATGTTAAAAATGATAAACTTCCTCAGATCATCTGAAGCAGACCTCGACTTTAGAAAAAAAGTAAGACATCAAAAGAGCAATTATTTTCTGTGGAATGACGATCGGTATCCATTGAATGATGCAATAACCGGGTGGGACACGAACATGAATCACAAGAACATACTTGAAAGACTGTTTCGGGATGAGATATTTAGGTTTCTACTGACTTTAGTATGGAAACAGGAACATCAGGATCCCTCTTGTGTTGAACCGACTGAAGTTGTTAACATTTTGTCCATCAGGTAGAACAACCCCCCCCCCCCCCCCCCGGTATAGATCACTGCAGACACAGCGGGTGATGTCCACCAACTAAAACAGCATCACCTTCATGTTTGAGCCTCATATTTTCAGACAGCTGATCATTTTATTTTGTTCTACCTCTTTCCATTAAAGCTAATGAAATTCACCAAACACCATCAGGAATGATCTATGTTACCAAACTGCTCCTGCATTGTGTCGCCATGGCAACTGTGCAAACATCACACTAATGGACTGTGAATTTTTTGAGCGCAATAATGAAGGACAAAAAATGTTTGTTATGTAAAGGAGTTAAACGATAATTCCAAATATTAAGTTAAATACAAATATTTTTGAATTTTTTTTTTCCAGCTGTCAGAGAAAATCTGTCTGATCGGAAGACTTAAGTACTCCAAAATAAAATTGTGCAAACCTCACAAAAATGATGGTTCGGCCATACATGACAGCTTAAATCAGGCTGAATGCATCTATGCAAACAAATTATAGAAATGTAATTTCTGTTAACATTGAGAGTCTTTGGTTGCTGTGAGTCTAAAAACCTTTTTGCAGGTTAAAATCCCGCTCTGGCGCCGACACCACTCAATGACTTTAACATTACAAAGACCAGATTTAGGGGGGGGTGAGAGCTTCACCTTCATTCTATTTTGTTTACCATATAAAAGTCTTAAATGTCAAAGTGAATAGATTTTTAATTTATTTTGAAATGGAATTGTTTGGAGGCAGCAGCTTGTTGTCTTCAGTGTTGGAACATCGGTGTCAATTTGAAAACAACCCATAACAGTTCATTGATAAATTCCTGCCATCCCGATTATGACTCGTGCTGTGGTGACCAATCAGACCGCGCGTCCTCACGTGACCTCCTCGCACAGCAGTGACCTTAATCTTCCAGGACAGCCTTAGTGTGACCCACTTCTGCAGCAGGACGGTGTCCCGCAGCACCGGGTGAAGGAGGAATCTGCAGCTCGGGTCTCAGTGATCCCAGTCCCCTCGGTTGCTCTGGGTTTGTAAGAACCGATCCCGTCGACTTTATGTTCTTCTGCATGATTTCTGTTTGGATACTTTGGTTCCTTCCCTTCAGTTTTCACAGTTTCCTGTTTCAGCTCACTACATTTACAGTAAATGTTTTCTTTACAGCTCAAGTTTAGTTTTTTTTCCATCCCATTCACATTTGTTCCTTTAAAGTCCCAAAGTCTTTAAAGTTTTTTAATTTATGATGATGCAGTTTTTAGCCCAAATCAATAAACGTGTCACTTTCTAGAACATAGTTTCTGCAGAGCGGCAGGAGTTCATTAGAAATGTATCTCTTGGCTGTGGGCTGAACTGTTGGCGCAGAGCCGTTGCTGAGAGCTCTCTGTTTACACGCTCTCCTGCTAGCTTACAGCCCCTCACATCCCCAACCTAACATTAGCAGTGCAACAAAAATGGCGAGAAACAACAGAGGTATCCAACCAGATTCCATCTCAGACGAGGAAAACAAAATCGCTCATGGATCTATTTGTCTGCAGGTGGATGCATCAGAATGGAGCAGAGCAGGTTTTTGCTGGCCCAGTGTGTCTTCTAGGTCACAAATACGACTTTTTTCAAAATGCATTTTTTCGTCTGCTTCTGATTCACAACAATTTGAATGAAAAAATACTCTTAATTTTCTTAATAAATCTCCTCCATCATCAGAAGAAGAATTATACAAAAACATAGTAAAAACACCAAACACATCATTTCCATCAGAATGGATTTTTAATGAGGTTTGGGTCCAACAACAGTCTTTCCCAGCATAAGATTAAAAAGTAATATGTTTGAACATTTTAGCGATATAAGTATAAAGGCATACGAATGCTTTCTGTGCACGTGAGCAGCTGCTGGACCAAGTAAAAACACAAGAGCTGAAGTACTCACTGAACGTTTGGAGAAAAACAGAAACTTTTTTAAATTTATTGTTTTAAGACAAAACAGTGTGACTGAAATATTGTTTTTTCTTCACAAAATCTTTAATTCAATCATGAAATGGATTATAAACATGCTTATGTAACATCAGGTAAAATATCCCACCATGTAAAAGTAAATAAACCGTCATTTTCCATGATAAATGATAAGGCAGCAGATGATAATCGTGGTTATCCTGACAGAAATTATGGACGTTCTAAAGGAAAACCGTGGAGCAGCGCAGATGCAGTTTGATTCTTCCAACAGCAGGAACCTTTATTTAAAAGAGTCACTTTGAGAACCTACAGCATGCAGAAAGAACCTGAGCACGTTACGCACGTGTGAACAATCCCCACCAAGTCAAATCTCAGTCTGACGGTTTTATTTTTGCCCATTTATGTTTTGTACAAAGTGATAAGAAAAACAAAGCCACACATCTTGATAAGGACTGAGACGCCGCCTCTGTCTTGAGCAGTCGTCTTCAGTTAACGCTGAGCTGAGAAGAATGTTGCTTTGCATATCTGACGTGTTATCTGAGATATTTCTGGATAGAGAAAGCATTGTTATGTCTGTGTGTAATGTTGTTTCAGAGGTTTTTCCCTCCCTAAGAATGTTATTGCGGTCGTCTTTGACTGCAGCTCTTTGGAAGAAGGTCTTCAGGCTCAAAGGAATGTTGTTGTAGATTTCTAAAAAGAATAACCTACAATTTTTGTATGATTAAATGTAAAAATACTTTAGGACAATCACGTCCGTCAGGAGGTCCGACGTTTTCTGTCTGCAGATTGTTTTTTCACATTAGAGAAAATGAAAATCTGTCAACAGTATTTCAACAAATGCTTTATAATAATATATGCAGGTGTTAAAAACGCCTCCAGTTTTACCAGCAGCCTATAATTTTCACTATGATGCTACCAGCTGATTGATAGTTTTTACTGTATTAAATTTATTATAGATTTTGTAAAGCCTTTTAAATATCCAAACAATGTAAAAGCATATTTACATAGTTTTATATTTATTTTTGATTTTTCCCCCACCTTTTTTTAAATTCATCTTACACAAACTAATTATTATTATTATTTACTAATTTGTGGTAAATTATCTTGCTTTCTGCAATTTTATTTAAAAAAAATTGGCTAAAAATATCACAAAAATTGATCACTTCTATGACACAGGGTGTATTTTATTTTGAAAGGAACTTGTTTGTGAGTTTTGGTCCATAAGAAACAGAAATAAATGGTTCTTTTGGTGTCAAAGGTTGCAGAACCTTGTCCTGAACAATAGACACACCTCACAAAAACACACCTTCGAAAATCAGGTGATGTCTGTTACTGTAAAAACAAAAAAAATCAATAAAGATTGAGAGATTGAGTTCAACTGTATGATTTTCCGAGCTCAAAATTCGGAGCATTTTTCTATCTTGTCTGTTTTATTTATTTTGTTGACATACATGTATATATATATATATATAGATATCTATATATATATAGATATATATATATCTATATAAATAGATAGATATCTATATATATAGATAGATATCTATCTATCTATATATATATATGAGCTGTGTGGAAGCTAATGGAGAAATCCGGTGGATCAAGTTTAAAGAGAAGGAAAACGGAAACGGGATGAACCCTTCAAAATAAAAGGGCTTCAGGGTGACCATGGTGAAACTGGACGAAAATTAACAAAAGAATATTTAAAGCTATTTTTCAAAATTATCCACAAGTTACAAATAAATAAGTATTAGCAGTCCAGTGTCATGTAGTACTGATTTGGAGTCCATTTTAATTCCCACTAACAGCAGTCATGGGAAACTAAGAAAATAAAACAGAACTTTTGTCAGAATAGACTTGAGTGGTCAGTTTAATACAGACATCTGCTTTGCTTGTGTGTTTTATATTTCTTTTTTTACTGTGTTTTTTTAGTTTACTAAATAAAAGATTTTTATACTATACTATGGTACTTTTTCATTGCTTCATCCTCGTAATTTTTGTGTTTTTGGACGGCACCTTGTTTGATTGCAGCCACATTAAGGCACAATATAAATGAATTAATACATACATTAATTTTGACCCATAAAATGTTTCTAGATGCTCAGAAAAGCTCTAAGTTTGTTTGTTCTTATTTTTATTATGTGTGTATGTGAACTGTAATGTTAATATGGGCTGTGTGTAACTTTTGCTTTATAACATTTTAATGAAAATGATTTAATGAGACAAAGGAGGTTTTTTGCACATATAATTCATAATCAAATCAGGACATACAGAAAAGCCCAAAGGATCAGATAGCAACAAATAAAGAACCTTTAATTAAAAAAAAAAAGTAATACGATACAAAAGATAAGAACAGAGATGAATATGTTAAGTTTGTTCTAAAAATGGAACAAAATGTCAGGACAATATGCGCTTTTGTATTTTTATATAATTTTTAACCACAAACTATGACGTTTTTAATTATAATTTCCCAATTATAATTTCTAAAAGATTCCCAAAAGGAAATACTTGATTTTGAAGAGTCGCACCGGAAGCGCGGCTCCCCTGTGCGCCCTGCTTGTTGGAGTTGGTGGAGCCCGTAGGAGCGGCCGGGCCCTCCCTCCTCCCTCCTCCCGCCGCGCTGCCCTCACAGGAAGGCTGTTCTCGGCGCAGCAGAGGCGGCGTTCCGAACTGCACACACCGGATACTCATCACGTTCAAGAGAGCCTCATTCGGCTGAAGGCGGCGACGCGAGAAGGACACCTTCCTGGGCCGTGTTTCCCCTCCTCGTCCCACCTTTCTGACTCGGTCCGTCTTCGTTTTCTCCGGTTTTACTTTTTTTGTTTTTATTTTCGACATTCTCCCCACCAGTGACAGTCACTTCGCGGCGTTCTTCTCGGGTTTCGTGTCGTGTGACATGGTAGATTATCACGCTGCCAATAACCAACCGTCAGGCGGGCCACAGACCTACATGGAGCAAGAGAATGACTGGGACCGGGACCTGCTTCTGGACCCGGCCTGGGAGAAGCAGCAGAGAAAGGTAAGGCGGCCCGAACCGGGCCCTTTTTTTTCTTCTTTATCTGGACTGGGAGAAAATGGCAGTGGAGGGTTATGCGGAGTGGAGGTCAGAGACCGAGCTCGGGCCTCGGTTTTTTGTTCACTGAACCTCCCTTCACGAGCGCCCCGAACCCCCCACCCCCTGGCTGATTGGATCCATCCCGCTCCATTTCCGTTTCTGCTTGGTTAAAACCGATGAAAAGCGGATTCCCGGGTTTGGGTGACATTAGTTTTCACTCGTTTCCTTTTCCCGGCGCGTTTTTCTGTCCGTGAGCGGAAACGGGGCCCGCATTGTTTCAGCCGTGATTTAGCAGACCCCCCCGTCGGTAACGGGTTCGGGCAGCCCCCCCCCCCCCCCCCCCCCCCCTGCCTTAAGAACCGGAACGAGGACAGTTCGGCTCTAACGGCCGCAGTGCCCACCCTGAACCGTCAACCTGAGGTTCTGGCCACACAGGTTGCCCCTGGCAACGCCTTCAGATGAACCCTCGGCCTGCTGCTGCTGCTGCTACTGCCCACATTCCTTCAGTGTTTTGGGGGGATTTTGAACCAAAACGAAAACTGTTTTTTCCTGCTGTCCTCTCATGATCCATCAGTTAGGGGGCATTTAACCCCAAACCCCCTCCAATCACAATAATTCTAGGTTGTGCCCCCCCCCCCCCCCCCCTCCCTTACACACAAGCTAAACTTCAGGTTTGGACCCCAAAAAGTTCAAGTAAACCATCAAAAGTGAAGCATTCTCCTCCTCCTCCTCCATGCTCTAATCCTCAACAGGGAGTGTCATTTAGTAATTATGTGGGTCTGGTATGTGACACGTGGCCCGGTTCCTATTCCGTGGATCTGTCCCCCCCCACACACACACACATTCGCGCTGCAGGTGGTGGGGGGCGGTCCTCTGGGCTCTTCTCTCACCTAGTTAGTCAGCGTGCAGGCGCTCTGTTTGTCCACAGGTCAAAGTTTCTCCAAAAGGAAAAGCTAACCTACCAATGATTAACCGACCGCAGCCTCTCGAGCAAACCTGTGTTCAGGTTCCTGGACCCCCCCCCCCCCCCCCCCTGTGGATGTGGGGGGACGAGTCAGAGAAGGCTCCTACCCCACAGAAGTGTGGAAAAGTGCGTTAGAGCGAGTGCTTTGACATTTAGATCAGGATGCTGCTTTGATCCCTTTCCTCATTGGCAGGAAGAACTTTCCATGGAGTTTGATGTTTGACTCGGTTTCTGGTTCAGTTTGGTCCAGCACCCTTTCGGACCCCCCCCCCCCCCCCCAATGCAGGACAGATCCATCCGGGTCCAGTTAACTGCAGTGTATTACAGAGCCAGCCCCCCCCCCACAGACATGTCGTTAAAGTTTTTTGCCGGGGGATTGGTGTGGGGATCCGCCACACGCTGGAACATGTCGGCGCACGCCGTGACGCCACCCCAGGTTCTGCTGTAACTGTCAGCCGTCGCTCCCAGCCTCTCTGTGACAGTTGGGCCGCGCTTTCTGATGAGGTGGCGAGGTGGGTGAGTGAGTTAACAGAGGAAGAAGGATGCGAGCCTTCGGGGCCCCCAAGCCGGCTGTTCAGGCTTGTCACTAAAAAGAACAAAACGTCACGCACTCGCCGAGTGAAGGCGAGCGTTATCCTGTGCCGCAGCGTGAAAGTGGGACGTTTCCTCATGTAAATGATGCGGTCGGACCTTTTATCTGGATTTTCCTACAGCCTGTTTGAACAGCACAGATTGTAAATGGACTCAGATTGTCCTGTTAGCGGCTGTAGCTGACAGCGAGCAGATGACATCATTTGATGTGTTCCTGCTTTTCCATGTCATGATCCGGTTGCAGTTTTCCGTTTTTTTTCCCGCCCGCATGCTGAAGGTCTCAGCTGAACGATTCCCATTGTGCTGCTGCTGTAGATCAAAGCGGGCCTGTGTCCTGCAGCATGACGAGCTGCTCAACACAATGTCAGTTTGTCCGGGCGCCGCCCACTTCAAGTGCATGCTCTCTGCGCGCCTGGCCAGCAGAGGAAAGTTCTGATGACCCAAGTCGTCTCAGCCGGGAGCGACCCATCAGGCGGCTCTTTCTCCTTCACCATCGAGGCTGAAAATGTTTCCGTTCACAAACACCGCAATAGTCACACTAGCTGTCACGCTCCTAGGTGTGTGACGTTTGTTCTCTGCATTTGACCCCTCCTTTGGGGGGAGCTGAAAAGGTTTGTGGGTGATTCTGTTTTCTCTGCATTTTGTGAACACGGTGATCCTCAGCACGCCGACATGTTGGCGTGGAGACGAGCTGAAGGTCTTTAGGTGTTTCGGTGCCAATGATGGTCCAGCTCAGGTTCTGATGAATCCAAACACCGATCAGGAAAATCACACCACTGACCAGCTGTGGGAAAGCCGTCAGCTGACTGATCCAGAATCAGCTTGGGCGCCCAAACAAGGAACCAGCCAGCCAGTCAGTCAGACAGACAGACAGGCGGTAAGAGGACAGCAGAGAGGAATGTCAGGCCTCTCCCTCCCCTGCTTGTGGCTTTGCGTGTACGGGGGAAACATTCCTTTGGTGGCCTATTATAGCCTGCTGAGGGGGGTGGGGGTATTTTTTACCAGACAGGAAGAAGGGGATTGTTTTTGTTGGGGGGGGGGCTGACTGTAGCGCTGCAGAGGTGGTGCTCCAAACGTTGGCGGGCACAAATGTTTTCATCTTCTGATCCTCCTCGGAGCCGTCGGTCATGCAGCGCTGTGGTGGGGGGGCTCCATGTCACCCAGACAGATCTTTCTGGCTCATTTCTTCTCACTCGCTGTTTGGATGAGAAGGAAACTCTTGTAGTTTCTGGTTTCCCAGCTCTCAGGTTACCTGCTGCTGTTTTGGAGTGCAGCTATTGGGTTCAGTCAATGGAGTTTCCCTCTGAATTAGTCTCCAACAATGGAGGATTTCCTTTTGGTTTCCTGCCCGCTTGTTTGCTGAGGGCTTTCATCTTCAGATCTCTGTTGTGAGGAGGGATGCTGGTCTTCAGCAGAACTTTCCCACCTGAGAAGCAGATTTGTCTTACAGTTCCACTCCGATTGATCTATTTTCAAACCGTTTTCATTGCAGTTATGCCATTATTAGCCAAAAAAAAAAAAAAAAGTTTTCTAGGACATAATTTCTACAGAGTGGTAGGAATTCGTAGAATTTGCTTGGGGTGGCGGGACCATAGGCGCGGCACCACCCTCCCCATTCCCATTGCTGAGAGCTGTCTGTTTACATTCTTTCTCGCTAGCCTACACCCCCTCACCCCCCTGACCTACGGACATGGAAGTGGATGCATCAGAATGGAGTGGAGCAGGGAGCTTGTGGTCCGTCCAGCGTAACAAATGCCATCTTCTTCAAACTGCATTTTTTTTCCATCTGCTCCTGTTTCACAACAATTTGAATAAAGAAATGATCAGATTTGAAGCTTAATTTTTTCTTCCACACGTCCCCCAACTTCAGAAAAATGCTAGAAGAACACGGTAAAAACACCACTTTCATGGGAGTGGGTCTCTCCATCTCATCAGCATCTGATGTGTTTCTCATGACGACGAAGAAATGGGGATGAGTTCATGACGGGGGGGGGGTCTGGGCGATGCGTCCGGAAACCCTCGGTTAAAGATCTCTGCTGGGTCCCGTCTCCATGGCTGCAGCGTGCAGATGGCGTTGGTTTCTGCAGCTCCTCTATTTTCACGCGCCGCTTTCTGCAGCGCTCGTTATTTTTGGACGGAGAGCTAAGATGGGATCCTGCTCGTGACGGGAAGCTAGGGAGTTTAAATTCAATGTGATCAATAAAGTTGAGGCTGAAACGGGCCGCCAGAGCTGCGTACAGAGGCGTTAATGCCGTTTCCTGAAAGAATTGCAGAACTGAACTTTTTTGAAATGGTTCCTCCTCGTTAATCTGTTTATTTCCACAAAGGAAGTACACTCATGAACAAAGTATTGTCTGACTGCTGAGGAACTCTGATGAGAAAGTTTGAAACTGTTTTCAGGAGAAGTAGCTTCCATTTCCTTTATTTTTTTAGTTTTTATTTTTTCAAATCGAGGTAGAGGTTTGTTCTAAAATCATCTGTGGGTTCTTTTCATCTGCTTCCTGTTACAATAGGAAGTTCCACCTCCTCTTTGATTTGAGTGAAACTGAACAAAGCCCTCAAACCATAAAATGAGATGTTGGGATGGAGCGTTTGACTTCGCCAGCTGACGGAAAACCTCATCGGACGTTTGAACGCCGTTTTCCTTTTGCTTCTGTCATGTGATGTCGTGCTGCTTGTCGCTGTCCTCCTGACGTCGTGGTTCGTCCAGACGGATGCTGCTGCATTTGTGTGGAACGCAGACCCATCTGCCCACCGATGGGCGTACCACACAAACATCCGGCTCGTTGAAGTTGTTCTAAATGGTCAAAACCAGAAAAAGGGAAACTTGTGTAAATGTTTTTCTTGTCTGAAGGTGATCTGTGTCATGTGACCACACCCAGACAGGTTCTTCTCGCAGTGAGGGAGGGGCGGGGAGAGCTCTGTGCTCTCGCCGTGTTGTTGGAGGGTGAGCCTCCACGCCAACTCCTCCTGGAACATGTGGCGTGCACACAGCAGCCATGTGGAGGCTTGTTTGGCGGGATCAGAGGTTTAGCACGATTAGACCGGCATTAAACGGATCGTTTATCTTCTGGCCTTCATGTGAGGCTGAGAGATGAAAGCTGCCGGTCCGTTTGACCCTTTTTGAGGAAAAAAAACCCAAACCCAGTGTTTGAAACCTGGTTTACTTGAGTTTTTGACAAACCTTTGGAACATGTGAAAGTTTTTCTCAGTAGTTGATGTGCAACAGTTCTCACTTCTGACTTTAAATGTTTTTTTGCAGTAGCCAGGCACTGGCTTTTGTAAATGGAGGCATTTCTAATCTAAAGGAGCTCACTGGTGCCTTTTTCTTCTGGGGTGGAGCGACTCCTGAAGGGGAATCACCGGGTGAAGCTGAAGCTCTGTGCTGCTTTGGGTGTTGTGGTTTCAAAAACAAACGCCTCATTCTGGTTGTGGTTTCCACAGCCTGTAGCTGGGTGAACACAAAGCCAACGTGCCACCATCAAGAAGAAAGTCTTTGTTTCTTCGAAGGCTGTCTCTGATTTCGTCATTGAGCTCCTCTTGTATTATTTACAGCCTCTGAAAGTGGGGCACCGGGCAAAGAGACGAGGCCTGCAGGGAGACGTGCACGCCGCCAGGCCAAGCTCTGAAAGGTCCAGAAACATGTGTGCCCATCACCGCTGAGCCCGATTCTGATGCAGAGTCCTGATGCTCCTGCAGCAGAAGCCTGCCGGCGGGGAGTCGGAGCGGTTTCATGGGATCAGCATTAAATATTGACTCGCTTTAGCTGATCATCAGGGTGCTCTGCTCATCTGATAATTCTGCACAGCGTTCCTGCAGTCGCTCCGTCTTGCAACCATGCCGTTGTTACGGCAACGGGATTGCTGAAGAGGATCATTCTGGATTTATCTGTTTTGATTTGCCGCTCCAGGGCTTCTGTCTGTAATGTGTGTTGGGGGGGGGGGGGGGGGGGGGTGTATTACTGGTCCGTCATCTTCTGCAGCAGCCTGGAGTCTTCTCATAACTTTTCTCCAATTGAATATCTTCTCTGAGGTTTTTCCAGGGTGACGTACGGAGTGAACGGTTTCAAAAAGTTCTGGAACGGTCTGTGAGGCTTTTGGTGAAGCTGGAGCACATGAGAACTTTAAGAATTTCAAATGTTTTCAGTTGGTTCTTTGAAGGACATGGAGGAGACGCAGAGCTTAATGTTAACTTTAAAATATAATTAAAAGAACGGTTGGATTATAAAAACCTCCTGTTGGTTTGTGTGCAATAGAGACGGATGACGGGAACATGCAGCTGCCTCTGTGTGGAGGTGAAGCTAAGCAGGAGGCCGCTCTTTCCTCCAACAAACTCACAACATTTGCAAGAGTTTCTGCAAACGGCGTGACAGAAGAGCAATGAAGAAATACATTTCAATGAAACGGAACTTGCAGAAAAACACAAATTTACTCTACGTCTTTGGAGGCCTTATCGTAAAAGAGGAAGGCAGGTTCTTGAGGTTTTTGTGGGTTTCGAGTTCCTCTGTATCGAGCAAAGTCATCTCATGCTGAGGGTCAAAGAGCAGACGAAACGCCTAAAAAGTCTGAGTGCTGAAGCGGATCCTGATGTCCCACCAATGCATCGCTGCTGTTTGAAGGTCTTGATGCAGCAGCTGCATCAGACCGTGGACAGGAGGGCAGCCTCGCCGCTCTCCGTCCTGACTGATCCAATCAAAGCGAGCCTGCAGAGGATTATTCTGGGCGCGCTCAGAGATTTCAGTGTTGGACCTCCTGTGACTCACAGCTCTGGAGTGAGCGTAAAATGACGTCCTCGTGGCGCTAACAGCCCTCTGAGCTGCGCCGCAGCCGTTTACTTTTTTTTTTCTGTCTTCACACCAGTGCTGCGAAGGCCCAACAGCTCGTCACGAAGGCGAGAATTAAGTCACAGTGTTTCCTGCCGAGTTTGCCACAGCGGCGAGAAAGCGTTCTAGGTTGTTTGACAGCTGCTGCGATGCAGCTCTGTACTTCTGTGGGGCCGGTTAAACAAACAACTGATTCATACTACAGAAACATGCGCTCCGACAAAATTTAAACTTTCTAAAAATAAGGCGCTCTGGCGTTGCTTAGCAACAGCCCTGATACAGAGTTGTGGTGTTAATTTGAACAAGGATTTCCTCGGTGAAACCCAGAGCTCACGCGAGTTCGGGTTATTGGCGGGGTAGAGCCGCAGTTTGACATTGGGGGCATCAAACAGCTGCAGATGAGCCCTGGATCATTAGCACTGCTGGCTCTCTGTACAGATGTTTGAAATCTAAAAATGTATGAAGTTAGATGGATGTTGTGGTGGGTCTGAGACATTTAGTGATCATCTGTTTTTCAGAGCTGGAGGAAGGCTTTCTGCAGCTCAGATGTAGTGGAGGAACTATGACTGTCATTTTCTACCATCAAAATAGTCCTTTTTAAATTTTAAACTCCAGTCTGGAATATCTTAGCAGCTTTTTCCAGCAACATTTCCTCCTGATTCTCTTCTCCGATGATAGTCGTCTGCAAGGAAAGGAAATGCTTTCAAAGCTGCCTGACAACTTTTTAACCCCCCCCCCCACCTCAAACGAGTGGCTTGGTAGACCAGAAAATGGGTTGATTTTTTTAGTTTCTATTTTTTTTATCGGGACTTGAACCTTCGACTGATGCTTCCTGCCTTTTGAGTTTCTTGTTTCAGACGGACGGGAGCCGTCACCGGTTCTCTGCAGCAAATGAAAGGGCTTTTTTGAATTATTGCAGTCATTTTGAAAGGATTACAGTGATGTGGGTGAGGCACCCCCCCATATATGGTCGCCCTGCACACATTCACAGCCGCCATGTACCCGGGGGGGCTGGTGTTTTCTGTTTTCCAGAGTATCTGGGGCACGGCCACCATTGTGTTAGATCAACTTAAGGTTTTAGGTTAGTGGATTTTCAGAATGCCAGCTCTCCCAGCTTTAGATCCTGTTCCCAGTCATAAATCAGTTTAATTATTCAATTAAATCTCAATGTAGCTTTTTTTTTTTTTCTTCAAAGGCTTAGAGGTTGGTAGGAGGATGAGGGAACTGGGTCACCTGGAACCTCAGGTCTGATTGAAACACAACATGCTAGACGAGTCACCAGTTTAAGTTAGAACTACATGTTTCATTACGTGAACAGATAAAGTTCTTATTCATACCTTAAGTTACTTCGTACCCTTCTAAGGTTCAGATGTTCTGCACCAGATATGATGGAGAACTTGACTTTTAACATTTTTTTTGTAGATTATAAAATGTTATACACTTTTGAAACGTCATCACTGATAAAAACACAGAACATTTCTGTCTCCATTCATAATGAGGGTCTTCTCCAGCTTTGGCTCCATTGGGTACCGGTAGTTTTTATCCAGACCCCTCATGACGGCAGGCATGTGTGGCGCTTTCAAGAATGTGTATTTATTTTTTTAGTTTTTAGCATAAGGTGTTCACAATTTTACCCAATTCTAGCGTGTGAACTTAGTTGGAAGCTGGACTCTACCCCAACATCCCTGCCAAGTGGTTAAACTGGTTTAACTTTCAAAGCGTGTTCTACGCTGGTGCGTTTTGTACGTTGGGCCCAAAAATGGACTTAAAGTTGCGTAGCTACGCGTAAATACAAGAGTTTTGAACGTGCATCAATGCTCACTTAGACTTTTCATCGGAACTGACCGTTTGAACGTTTGTTTCCGAGCCTGCTTTGAACGTAGTGTTAAATGTAACCATCATCTTGGAACCAGATTCATTCTGTTATGTTCTCCGTGGTTCTGCTGGCGTTTCAGGCCTCGGATGCAGCCCGTCTCAGTTCGTTTAGGGAAGCGTCCCCAGGATGGGAATCACCGTTCATCTCAATCCCTGACTGACGGTTAGCGTCCTGCCTGATGCAACACGCCGCCGCTCATGGATTTGCCTTTGCATCCGGTGTGTGAGAGCAGGGATGATGAATCATGAGGGGGGGGGGGGCTCAGGAATGTGTGACTGAGTTGTTGGGGGGGGGTTATGGCTTAGTGTGTGCGTGCTGTGGGTCATCAACAAGCGGAAACTCAGAGGAACAAACAATGTTCTGCTCCCTGTTCAGAGTCTGGACCCGCTAAATTCCTTTTATGGCCCCCCCACCTCCTTTAACAAGCCTCTTTACTGGATTTTAAATAAAACGTTGAGATTAGAGAGTGAAAGGATGGCAGACTCGTCCTCGTGGACATTTTTGACACGTACCTACTGAAAAAGGGAAGAGGAAAGACCTTCGGTCTGCATTCCTCTCTGGGGAAGTTCTGGTTCTGGAGCATCCTGGTTTATTGGAGCACTAAAGCAAGGGCAGCATCTTTAAATGTCAATCATTGCTGTTGTGCTGCATCAGAGCGTCAGGAGAAAGTTCCTGTAAAAGTGGGAACTTTTAACAATCAGTTTTTCTGCTGGAGTTCTCCTCTCTGGATAAATACCCAGAATTCAGTTTGCTGGAGCGCCTTTTTGTCTTTAAGCTGCCTGAAGCTTCTGCTCATAACTCCCATTCCAAGGGTTTAGACAGACAGTTCTCAGGTTTCTGTCTCAGCTGTGACTCTGCTTTTGTTTCCTTGTCTCTGGTTCAGCCTCAGGAGCCGATAGAACAGATCCAGGTCACATTCTGCTGGTACTCGGAGGACAAGGTCGCACTGTGCATGACTGTGATCTACAAACAGTGAGGACTCCTAAACGGAGCCTCCGTCAGAGTTTGTCATAAAGACAGAACGGCTCATGTTTCAGTCATGTGGTTAACGGGCCGTTTGGTTTCAGTTCCTACGCTCACCGTTTGTGTTATAAACGCTGTTCCAAAAGCTTCAGAAAGAACATTTCTGCTTTGGTCATGCACTTGGTAAATAAACCGCAGGTCAAGAATGTGATCCGTGACCTCCGCAGAAACGTGCAGCCCATGAAAATGAGGCTGGGGTCATCAGAGGGCAGGAGTCTCACCCAGGACCTGTGTCATCAAAAACACGTCAAACTGCCCCTTCAGCTTCCTTTTGCTGTCTTTATGACCGTGTTTTACTGTCCGTCACGCTGCCGGACTCTTTCCTGCTCCTTATAGGAAACACGGGGAGGAGTATGCGCTGCCTCGCATTCCTGCGAGTCGCCAAACACCCGTCTGTGCGCCGATGTAACTCCGAGTTTGACCACGATGACCTGTCAGTCCTCTGTTCTCACTGAAGTTCAACGCTGAGAATCCGTTTTTTTCAGTGGGTGTGTCAGGAGCGGGGAGGTGCACCTTGCCCTTTTAATCACTATTTTCACTATCTCTTGCTCTTAAGTGCATTGCCTTATAAGGTAAAAGTGTGCCAGGCACATTTTAGGGAGGAGGGACAGGAAGAGCCTGTTACCGTGACGATTCTCGAAACTCCTGTTTGACTGCATTTTTGTCCTGCACATCGCTCTCGATGTTCCTTCATCTGTCACTTTGTCAGTTGAGTCGCTGCCTGTTTGATCTTTGCTTCTTTTGCCGCATATGAGTGCAGTTTGGGTTTTTTTTCTTCGTCTGGCGTTGACATGCAGTCAGAGCGAAAGTGTGATCAGATTAGAGCGCTTTCAATTCTGAAATTCTTCTTGCTCAAAGAGAAACTTCCTTGAGTTTCTCCTCCTTTTCCTGTTTGGTCAAATGCCTGCACCTCCGTTCTGCACCTCCATTATCAGCGATGTGTCTGCTGAGCTGGCAGATGTAGAGGAGCTGCCAGCTCAGCAGGCTTTGGCTCACCTTTTTTGCCTTATGATTAAAATAAGCCCACTCTGAGTAATCGTCTTGCTTACGGGTTTTAGCACTTATTTATTCTAAAGTGGCGTTTACTCACTCACTCACACTGAGACTGTAATTTGCATGCTTGAGCCAAACGGGTGTTGAAGCAGGTGAAATGTCACCACAGGAGCAGAACCAAGAGACTTAGAGTTTATTTTAGTTTTTATTTTATTTAAGGCAAAGTGTACCAATACCCAAAATATTTGAGGTTTTGTTCTCACACTGTTCTTCTCTGATAATAATTACTTCTCTTTTTCTGTTCAACAACTTCCTCTGATGGGTTTCGAGTGTGTGTGTGTGTGTGGGGGGGGTGGGGGGGTGGGGGGGGGGGATCTTAGTCACTGTTTGAAAAGCAGCACTATGGGCCATTTCCTCAAAGAAAAGGATATTAATGTTTTAATAATCAAACGGGGTTCTCCTGATGTCTGGGGTTTTTCTGTGAACAGACTTTAGTGTTCATGATCGAATCAGTATAACTGTATGACATGCCCATATCATCATCCCTCCTCCGACGTGCCTCACGATATGAAAACGTTTACATTTTCTGTCAGAGCTTTTCTATCAAACTCCTTCATTTGGGTCTTTGCAGACTGTTTTTGTTGATTAGCAGCTCTGTTTCAGTCTCCAGAAATGTAACCGTTTTGCTCTAGATTAAGGATGGGTAGATGTTATTTTTCCCGGCCTATATAATAATCTATTAACGCACGACTGCTCTATTACTGTACAGTTACATTGTACTTGACCTTTTCATCAAACAGCAAGGGATTTCATAGGACCAAGTTTTAAATGGTTGAAACTATGACTGAAAACAGTCGGCCCAATTACAGACTATTGACGAGGAGGAACAATATGTATCTTTATCAAAAAAAAAGTCCGTGAACACAGAACCATTTCTATGACTGTAAACATAAGTAAATATTTTTCCTAGTGTTACCACAGGTCAAAGTAAAAGTCGGTTGCATTTATTGGATTTTTTTCTTTCATAGTGGGTCAATACAGATGAACTCGAATCACGCAAAAATTGGCTGATACTGGCCCTGATAATATCGTCCATCCCTATTGAAGATGTCCGTCACCCTCTGGTCCTGAAGGTTATGGCGTCAGCACAGGTTGAGGATCAGCAGCATAACTGCAAACACACGGCGCGCTCTCCTTCTGTTGTACAAACAGATCAGCCACATAGTTAAACACCGATGGAAAAGCAGGAGTTTTTTTTTATTATGGAGGTGTTTATTTCACACCTACCACCCATCCATCTAAATATTGATTAAAACCAAACACAGCCAAGGCTGTGTTAAAATGTCCAAGAACTCACCAGATCGCCTAAAGATCTCCTGGACTGATCCCAATTTAAAGACGGCCGCGGGACATTCCTCGTCCTGATGGCTCAGAGTTGGTTTGTAGACACTAAGTGGGTCTCCATGGCGTCCGGCAGATGGTTTTAATGTTGTGGATGATCAGTGGGCAGTCGTACAAACTGAATAAATCATTTACATGTGAATCCTGTGAATCTTGTTTCCAGAAATTCCCAACTCTCGGCCACTAAAACGGCAGCTGGCAGTTGGAATATCGGCTAATGAAAATCTTGTGCTAGCTTTAAATAAACGGAGATGTTTTTTTGCAGTCTTTTTTGTGTCTTTTGGTTTGGGATGTTTGAGTTCTTCTGTTGCGGTGAAAGAACCGTGCTGCTTCTTCAGTTTGTAGACGTTTGTGTTGGGAACCGGTCCTGCTCCTGGAGGACTGTTCGCTCTGAGCGATTCTGGTTGCTGCTGCAGGAACTGAGCCTAAACGGAACACGGGAGCGTCAGGACTGTCCCGGGGCTCTGGAAACATTCAACCTGTGTTTGAATAAAAGGCCAGCCACAAACAGCTGACGCTCTGCCCTGCCAACTGCTGTCAGAGCCTGCCAAACTCCTGATTTGGCTCGTGAAATGTAGTAATGATGACCTCAACTCATTCAGCGATGGGAGCGCTCTGGTTCTGTGATGGGGAGGGGGGGGTCAGGCTGGTGAAAGACGGGGAACTCCACTCTGACTACTGCTGGCTGCCTAGTCCTGCTACCCAACAGCTGGAGATGTGGGGAAGGGGGTCAGACCGAGGGTGACCCTGTCAGGTCTAAAACTCTGACTACACTCTTTATTGTCTTTTGGTGTCATTGGGATCATTGAACTTAAGTTGCAGTGAAAGTGAGAAAGGTGTGAGTGAACGTTGGTGTTTGAGGCCTTTCAGGGTAACATTCGGGTGTTGTCATCGTGATGAAGTTTCTGCTGTTCTGTAACGGAAGTTTCATACTTGAGCACAAACCGCTGAGAGTGCAAGTTTCTAATAATGATGCCATGAAATGTCATTCCTGTGGGAGGTGAAAGGCTCTCATGCCTCCAGGGTCAGAGATGAACCACCAATCATCTATTGTGAAGCGTTCATTACAACTTCACTTTCTGTTTTCAAGTATTTGTGCTCGCGTGGTTGACATTGAGACGCCGTCAGAGCAATTTCTCACAACTGTTAACAATGAATTAAAATCGGTTTATCGCAAATGAACATGTTTAAAGTTCATTTGAGCTCTCTGAAGAACATTGGCAATGAAATTAGTTGACATAAAGCGTAGTTACAAACTTACTACGGAAACGCTTTAATAAGTTAACAGATCTTTGTACCATCGGTGCTAATTTACTGCTCTGAAGAAGCTAAACGACAATACAGGAATAAAGAATAACCATTCACCAAAACAGAAACGGGTGTTTGGTAGCTTAGGATCAAATAAACCAAGACTTTGAATTATTCTTTAAAAAGCATTCAAGGCTTTGGCTCGATCATTCTGACGTCACTTGACTTACTCGCCGCATCTTTTGACTCATCGTTCATAAACTTCGCGTCGCCTCCTCATTCGTGGACACACCTCTGGCCAGCGGCTCTTATGGCTGCAGATGGATGATCATCACCACACCGCTCCATTCCATTCACTGCATTCCTGAACAATGAACGTCCTCCGCCCTGTTTCCTCTAGCACCTGCAGGAAGTGGAAAAACTGGCTTCTGATTGGCTGGAAAATATGGTATGTGCAAAAAGCAGACCAATAAATGTGAAAGGCCAACTCTTTGAAAACGACACATTGCAATGATAATGGCTACTGATGATGGAGTTGGTTTGAAAGTTTGGCTTTTTACCAGATTTCTGTCCCTGTTTTTTCTTCCCGGAGGATCCAGTACTCCAATGAGAGAAGAACACTTCCTGTTTCCACGAAAGTGATGGAGTTGAGGTGAAATTCAGAGAAGCTGGAAGATGTAGAAGAATGGGGAGTTGGAGGGAGGAGGAGCAAAATAGGCATTCCTGACATCGCCGTCGTTCTCTCATAGTTGACACTCAGCCGATCTGACTCAACAAAACACTCGCCTCACCAAACCTGGCCATGGGTGGAATCAAAAGACAACAGAGTTTTGTTGTTTTAACTTTTTTATTTCAAAGTATTTGCTGTTTGGGTTTAAGACCAAAGTTGGAGATCCTTCCCTGTCTGTTGTTACCCGTCTGTACTTCATTTAGTCCTGGAAGGAGACCCAGAGCTTCATCAAGCCTCCTCCTCGTCCTCATCTGTCACAGGAGAGTTAAACCCAGGACTACAAATCCGGTTTCATGAAGAACTCTCCTCCACTTTTCCTCTCTGATCCCCCTCAGATCTAGGATTAGGGAGCTGTGGTGGCTTTTCTCTTGAGGGGTGTGGACTGAAAAAAAAGTTATCTTGTTAACTTCTCAGCTTTTTGCCACAGACCCTGTTGCCCCGACTGCGTCTTCGTCTTTTAGGGAGTTTCTCTTCAGAAGTCGCTCGCACATATTTTACAGGATTCATATTTCTCAGCGCTTTAGGATTTCCTGCTGTTGAAGGAAAGTTGTTAGAAAAAGAGGAGTTAATTTGTTGATCCTGTTATTGTGAACCCAGCTGGGAGCCGGGCTTCATTTAGTCAAACTTTAAAATGCCCCTCTCTGCCAAAAAAATCCACGAGCACCAAATGAAGAAATGAACGAATGGCTTTTGTAATGCCGTGTCAACATAGTTATGCAACGGTGGGCTGTGTGAGCTGGAGTGGAGCAACAGGCCTTTTGGACTCACTGCAGCTCGCCAAGGCCTCATATGGAAATATTTCACATGAAAAAACTGGAATGATGAGCATTCTTGGTCCCAAGACATGAGGGGGTTGGAATTTCTAAAAGACCAAATGAATCCATCTTTGAAACTAACTCATTTTTATGTCTGTGCAACTAAAAGCTGAAGCACAAATCCAAGCTTCATTGTGATGTTGTAGTTGGTCACAAGTCGCCGCCGCAGCATTTCTGTCTGACCCCTAACCCATTTTCCACCAACAAAAGCAGGAAGACGCATAGAGACATGAAACGACCCTGTCGCCTCGGCTCCATTTGACCTTTTAAAGCTTGAAGTTCAGCGTGAAGATTACGTGCTGATGACCTGAGGTCAAGCTGTAATTAAAACAAAAAACTGCAGGGATCAGGGTCCCTCCCCTCACTTCTGGAAAGGTCTATTTAAAGGTTTTTATGAAAGACCAACCAGCTGAAGATCAACTTGAATTGCTTAACGTTCAAATTCTGCAGATATTGCACCAACTGAGATGTTCCTCATGTTGAGATCTTATTGTTTTTAATGTCTACTCAGATTTCTAACAAAAAAAGCTAAATATTTCTTGATTTCTGAATTGTTTTTGCGCTTTTCGTCTCAAAAGCTTCTCATTTTTGACTTTTAAACATTCTATGCAGAAAAAAAGAATGCAGCCTAGAGATGTGTAACCTTTTCCCCCAAGCAGAAAGCTGTCGTCACAACTGTTGGGGTCAGAATGTGTCTGGAAGCGGAGCGATGCTATCTGCACACTGGCAGAAGTTCAGCTCATGTTCCTCTCCTTGGCTTTCGTGGCTCTGGCCATGCCGGTTTCTTCCGTCAGGTGATCTGAAGCAGAAAACGACAAGCATGTTGATAGCTGGAATGAACATTTAGAATAAAGTCTTCCTTTTCAGTTTTTCCGTTTTAGTCCCACGTCTGTTCTGCTGTCACGTTCAGAAACTTCACTTGTGTCAGTTTTATTTACTGTTTAAACTCGTGTTTTTCTCTTCTTTTTTTTTAGACCATTTCCACCCCCCCTCCCTCCTCCATTTCCTCTCTCCTCCCCTCTTGTCCTCCTCTCCTTAATCTTCCTTTTCCTTTCCTTTGCTGTGGTCCGCTGCTGGATTCGGGCTCCTCCAATGATCTGCATGTCTGGCTGGACGCTGTCGCTGAATCCGGCTGAAAACTGTTGACTCACATAATGGCATATTTGAGGGTGGGGGGCGGCGATACACTGCAATTACACTGGAGTGTGCTCGGCCTCCGGGTTCTGTTTGTGTTCTGACCCTGTATTACCATGCTGGCCGACAGATTACCTGTCAGCACTTGAAGTGGGCCCTCTGCTCGTCTGCTGGGCTTTTGCACTTTGATGATGTCACGCCGTAACCGGAGCAGAGCGACCCCTTCAGCGGGTTTCTGAATGTGGATTTAACATTCTTCTGTTCAGGAGGATCCTAGCACATGTCCTCCTGAGTGAGCAGCTTTAAAACGTTCCTCAGGCCGAGCTGCTCGTCCTGAACTCTCTTCTGATGAGCTGTTCCCTCGCTGAGCCTGAAGCTTTTCATCCCAGACCCCTCAAAGGCTCTGCTGTGGCCCCTGGGGGGCGGTGTCCTGTTCCTGCACAGTAGCTTGCAGCTTATCCTGTTACACCAGTGTGTGAACGAGGCTGCAGGAAGCAGAGGAATCTGCTCAAACGGTTTTCCTCCCTGCTTCTGAAATGTTTGGAAGTCTCCTTTTGTCCCCATCATTTTGATTTTTGTTTTGAAAGTTTCTGTGGATTTCCTCATATTTCACAAACTTGGTATATGCATAACAATAGCTAAAGTTTGTCTAAGAATAGGAGGTCGTCTGAAGCGGAGCAGTTATCACAGCGTCTGGACGGCATGGTTTTGGCCCGGCTCAGTTTGGTGCAGCTGGTCCAGCCCAGTCAAAGACCGTTGAGGTTTCTTCTTTTGCCATCAAGTCCACATTTAACTTTTATATGCTTATATTTTGGGGAAAAAAAGTTTACTACCCTTTTAAAGAGCAGCACCGCCTGCAGGAGAGGTGGTGGATGTGATTCCACCCCCTAGAACCTGCTGCGATAAACAGTTAAAAAGGTGTGGTTGCCGGAGAAGCTTTGGTGGCGTCTCATTTTTACCAAAACAATGCATATCGACAGGAAACGTCATTGGTATGTGATGATGCGCCTTCGCGTAAAGAATGACCTCAAAAGCTTTGGCTGAAGCCCCGATGACAGCCGCTCCCTGACCAAACCCCGCCCGCCTTCACCCACCGTATCTACGGTGGTGAGTAGCGTTGATGTAATGCGGCAAGAGCTCGCTGTGAATGACGCGTCACCAGCGTGCTTCAACACATCCCCGAGCTGAAGGGCTGAAGCAACATGACTGAGTGTCACCAAGTCCCACCACCCTCCTCACTTCCTGTTAGCGCGCCTCGCTGCAGGCCTCCACCTGCCTGGCTGAAGCGGTTCAACCTGTTGCCACCCAGCAGGTGTGAGAACCTAGCTTTCTCTTGCTGGGGGCAGATTTTCCATCTGAGGTCTGAAGAGATCCTGATGAGAAGTTTTCAATAAAGTCTCCACCTGTGTGATGTTGATGGTCATTGATGAGAAAAAGGGGCGTTCCGTCTGAGAAACACGCCCATTCGCTGGTGCTGGCGGCATTTCGAGAATGCATTGTGCAACAGTAATGTTGGACCTGGATCCTTCTGAGGAGGACACTCCCACATCCTCCCGTGTGTGTGGGCTGAGTGTGTGTGTGTGTGTGTGTGTAAACGGAGTTTGTGTAGTCAGAAAGTGACACATGCTTTTAGGAACGGGCGTGGGAATATTTGGTAATGCCTGAACTCAGTTGAGGTGAGGTGCACAAAGATACGACAGGTGTGGGTTGGATTTGTGAAAACATTCCTGTCTGAGGAGTGGGGTATTGTGTGTGTGTGTGTCGGTGTGTGTGCGTGTGTGTGCGTGTGTGTCCATGTGTATGGACACAATCAGTCCATCTTAATGTTTCATGAGTCATGTTGTTTTCATTCATCTCTGACGTCCGTCTGCACTTTTTACGGAGTCAGACATGAAAGGCTGAGGTCACACACAGACGCGCGAACACAACCCTCTGGAGTGTGTGTGTGTGTGCGCATCTACATTTTCCCTCATTTCCACAAATGCTGGAGCACTTCTTCAGAATCGTCATGGTTGCTTAAAGTATTTATTTTGTATTTTCGTTTGTTTGTTTTGATTGCTTTTAAAAAACTCAACTCTTCCATCTTCAGAACCTGATTGAAATAAACGATAAAAACCATCTTGACCTTTTTTCTCACTTTTCAAAATCTGCATTTTGGTTATTAACAAAGTAAAGAAATCCTCACATGATCTATTCAGATAAAACTTCTGACGACGCCCTTTTTTATCCTCCATTTCTCTTTAGACATGTGATTTATCAAATCTCTTTCCACACTAGACATTTGTTCTGTCCAGATTAGTTTGCTTTAAAGCCATTTGCTGGCGTTTGAGTTTAAAAATCTTTTGCTAGTTTCCGCAAAAGACGTTTTTCTAAAAAGGAGGTTCCACCTTTTGTTCAGTGAAGCCCTGGTGTCTAAATACCGCTCCATTAATTTGAGTGCGGTATTTGAAGCGATACCCATCCTGAATCAACGGTCTGTACCTCACACGCTCGGTTTAGACTTTAGTCAACATGGGTTCAGCATTTTATTGAATATGTATCTAAACATTTAAGCTTTTACTAGACATGTTCTGGAACCTGTTCTTGCACTATTAGATGTTAAAGTCTGAACAAACCAGGAACAGAAAGATCAAATCCTATCAAAACAAAAGCACAATCTTTGGTGAGGACACTTTGAATCTGAAAATCTTGGTTTTCGTGATTAAAACCTTTTTGTTTTTAAGACAAATCCTGCTGCTGTTTCTGCGTCAGCTGTGCTCCGAGTGCAAAGCAGAAAAAAAAAGTCAATGCCGTATTTAACCAAACCCTTAGTATCCAAGCAGTTCATGTTCAGAAGATACGTTTACTGTACTCATGGAAAATGCTACGCTGTTCCTTCAAATCTAGACCCACATGTATTTTTCTGTCAGTTTCCACAGCAACCGCGTTGGGATGCTTGTAGCTGATGGTCTGCGTTGGTTCCTGCTTCTGCCTTTCAGAAAAAAACAATTATCTGACTGACCTGGTCATTTGCTGCAAACAGTTATACTGCTGATGTTTGGATGGGCTTCAGCATCAACACTTGGATAGGTTTAATCTCGGCGGGGGGGGGGGGGGGGGCTGGACCAACCTTGCCTGTCCTGGTTGTTCTGCAGATGGCTTGTCAGGTGTTGGTGGGTTTCCTGTGTTTAGTAGATTTCTGGTCAGCTTAGTGGCAGAGCTGATGCACGGCGAGGTGAAAAACCTGTTAGAAGCAGCAGCTGAAGGCGTTGCAGAAGACGGGGAAGGAGCACGAGCTTTGAGTGTAAAATAGAAACCTTAACACTCGGATGCAGCTCCACTGTTCTCACAGGAGCCCGCCAACATGTTTGCAGCTCAGAGATCCACACGCTTCACTGGTTGGCTTTTAAACTCAGCCTTTTTTCCTAACAAGCTTTCTTATGACAGAAAAAAAGATTAGTCTCTCCAGCTGAGAGCCATCCAAGAGGTTAAGGCCATGTGACAAGTGGAGTGAACTTTCATAAACCAGCTGCGTACGAGGAATAAAGGTAAAGGTCAGTCCGGATCACATGCAGGACTCTTGACTTTGAGGTCACATGCTGCACCTGATGAGGTATTAACTCAGCCTGCAGACTCAGCAGAAGTGCTGCAGAAAACCTTCTGGTCTGCCAGCTGCTGTCGGCCTCGGCGAAGAGTCGAGCTGATCTCCGAAAAGCCTTTAAAGCAAAACCCCCACCGCGCCCTTCACATGAAGGAAGGTGCAGCTCAGTCGGTGCTGAATCGTGACGATGGCATTGAAAGGAACTGACGACGACCCAGAAGTGCATCCTGCTGCGCAGCGTTTGCTCTCTGCAAGTCTGAACCTGTTGCTGTTTGGACTTCCTCCCCATGTAATCACTCCCAGATGCAGCAGCCAGAACTGCTCCCATGCAGTCCCTGCTCACCGAGCGGGAGGCTTTTGTGTCCCTTTTGTTGCTTCAACGAAACGAACCAGCATTTCCTCAAAGCAGCTACATTATGTGAAAGAAAGCTGCCATTTGAATCGGTTTTAATGCGTTTCTCTTTCTTGTAAACCCGACAAAATAACCGATAAAACTCTTCTTCTGCTACAGCATGGGTACAAAGGACGAAGTGGTCTTCTTATGGGAGACTAACAATACCAGTCTCGTGTAGCTCTTTTACCCCTCCTCTGTGATTCTTTTACCCCTCTCGTCAAAGAGAAGTAAATGTTTTTAATTAAAAAAGATGGATGTTTTTTGAAATTCTAGGCACATCAAGGGAAACAAAGTAATACATCAAACTTTATTCAACCCCTTCAGGAACGGTAGTAGCACAGTATGCATAACTCCGCCAGCCTTCTGACTATACTAGCTGTTATACTCCAATTCCAAGTGGAGTATATTTGTGGTTCACCAAAGTCGCAATAACATTTTGATCATTTCTGGACGGCCGTGTAAGACAGAAAATCCATTGGAGATCAGTAAAATCAGAGTTAAACTATATGTACGTTGGATTATAAAGCAGATTTCTTATCATTGAAATTTTATAGACTTCTGCTGCGCCTCTTGGAAGATACCAAGAGTCCCCAAGTAGTTATGATTTACAAATTTAAAAAAAGATTTACAAATGTATTTTCCACTGTTGACATTACTCCATCCCCTACATTTGCTGCATTGAGATGATCCTATTTGGTACAGGATGTCTTATTTTGAAAGGAAGTCATATGAACCTCATATAAACTATTTCATATTTCCAAAAAATGAGCAGTTTTCTGTTTTTATTTTTACCCAAAAACAAGTGGTTTATATAATAGAAACAATATCATAAATGCAGTGTCTTGTGTTTCTAAAGTGTGAAGTCAGACTTTGTGGCTCCTCCTGTGCTGTTCTCAGTAAGAAGTAAGAAGTTGCAGAACTGTGATCTGGACTCATTTTTTTGCTCTCCACTGCTTTGGGGAACGAGTAAATGAAGTTAACCTGTTCACTAACAGTTTTTAAAACATCAAGCAAAGGCTACAATCAGGATCTACCTGGAGTCATGACCTCTGTTTAGCGAATCATGTGGGAATTTATCGATGTCAGAATGACTTTTATGGGAAAACAGTAGAATTGGGCCGTCCAACACGCCAACCCCAGGCGAGTGTTGCATTAGACTGAGCTGCTGCACCTCAGCGCTCTGTGGTTTTATTTATTTATGGTTGTCACAGATTTCATTTTTAGGAGCACGCTCTGACTGCAGGTCGTCTGGCTCCGTCGCAGTGATTAATGCATCTTCGCTGATTGTTTGCTGCAAGCTAAACTGAGCTGGAACTTCCTGTCATTGCAGCGCCACTTCCTGCTGCATTGTGTGCGTGTTGTTGGCTGGGCATTGTCTGTTGGCCGTCTGCATGTCCATTTGTTTATGTGAAATGCACCCCCCCCCCCTCCCTCTCATTGTTGGAGGGGGAAGTTTTGTGAGGGGAGTGGGGGGGCTGAGCGACCAGGGGGAGGGTCACACAGAGGGAGGGCTCAGGGGGCTGAAGGGTGCCATTATCCAGCGGACTCAATGGGTGCTTTGTGACGGAGGGTGCAGCGACGCGGTGGGAAGGGGGCGGGGCTCCTGCACGCCTCCCCTGTCAATGTTTTTGGACAGACGGAGGCGGCGTGGATCCTTCAAGTGTTTTAGATGAAGCATGGCGGCAGGGGAGCTGATACCTGACGGGTTCGGATTTCCTGAAATGTATTTATTCTCGTTTCTACGCTCGTCTCCCTGCTTCTTTAACCTCCACCCTGTTTTGTCCCTAATATGAGGAGCTTAAATTGTTCCACGTTCTGTTGATTTTTCATTCTGCTGCTCTAAATGAGGCGCAGAACCAGAACACGGCAGCTCAGGCTCCTCTGCTGTGCCGCCACCACACATGATCCAGTCCTACCGACATCGAACAGCATCCAGAGGCCGCTCTTCTGAGTGGAAGGGTTTGGGTCGGGCCTCGGGTTCCTGCTGCTTGTGGGCTTGGATGGTGGCCGGCAGAGCGTTTGGGGTTTCTGCTGCCTTTGCTTTATTTAGAAACCCCTTCTTGAGGTTATTTTCATTGAAATGTGAGCTGCAGCGCTTCTCTATTGATCTGAGTAGAGAGGTCTGTTTAGATGTGTTCAGGAATCTTCAAAATGCAGTTTTTCCTCCTGGCTTTGAAAGCTAAATGATGAATCAGGTCGTTTGATTAAGAAAAACCTTTTTAACCTTTATTTAACCAGTTACGCTATGAAGAACATTCTTATTTACAATAACGACCTGATTCTGTTTTCAAATTTGTTTTATAATTTAATTATTTCTTGTTGACTATATATAAGAACTGGACTGAGTGACTCCTCCCCCATGGCATACCAAACAGGAAGTGCCCGCTGGTTCCAATATCAAACAATTTCAAACAAGAGCTCAGGTCTTAAAAGGCAAAATCATTGAGGGTGTATTCAAACATCTTTTCTAAGTCCTTCCTGTCAAATCCCCCCCCCCCCCCCCCCCCCCCCCGGACCTTTGTTTTTGTCCATTGTTTTGTTTTCATTCAGAATTCCTTTTCTGGACATGAAAGCTGTGCAAACGTTGTGTTCTGAGTTCTGGCTGTTGAGTTTTTCCGTGTTTTGTGCTCTCGTTCAGACCTTCACTGCCTGGTGCAACTCCCACCTGCGGAAGGCCGGAACGCAGATCGAGAACATCGAGGAGGACTTCAGAGACGGCCTCAAACTCATGCTGCTGCTAGAAGTCATCTCAGGTGAGTCTCTGGACGAAGTCGCCCGTCACTCCGCCGTAAAGCTTTGGAAGCTGGTCGTCTGATGTCGAGCCTGACGTCTGTCCCTGATCAGAGGCAGACATGTTTCAGATGTGAAGGATGCACGGCTTCCCTCTGTGTCTTCTTCAGCTTTAAATGATGTAAACAGGACTGCTGGAACCTCAACTCCTCTTTAGGAGGCTCAGCCCTGACGCCCTGCTCTCTGTCTGCAGGCGAGCGGTTACCCAAACCCGAGCGAGGCAAGATGAGGGTCCACAAGATCAACAACGTCAACAAAGCCCTGGACTTCATCGCCAGCAAGGGAGTCAAACTGGTGTCGATCGGAGCAGAAGGTGAGCACGCGCCTGTGAGGATGCTGTGGAGGCTTCAGCCGTCATGAATGACATCATCATCATCATCGCAGCCCAGTTAGGAGGGACAGCATGACTGACAGTTGGTGGAGTGGTAGAGCCGCTCTAGAGCTAAGGATTTCTCAGGAAACCCTGTTGCTGCTGCACATGTGAACACAATTCTGCAGCTCCTACAGGAGCAATGGAAACGATCAAGAGCTTCATTTGAATGGATGGAAATGATGTTTTTCTTGTTTTAACGTGTTTTCTGATGATGCCTCACAAATATGCTTTTTTTTTTTCCAGACAGCATTTTTTTCTGCGTTGATTCACAGCGATCTGAATAAAGAAATACTCAGAAATGCAATTTTGAGCTTAATTTTCTTCACATATTTGTTCTAATCATCAGAAAAAACTGCGCGATCATGTTTAAAATGACCAGAAACACAATTTTCTTTGAAGTGGATCCTTAATATTTAATTATCTTTTTTTCCCACCATTTCTGGTAACTAGACATGAGGTATTCATTTTTTTAGGCAATCAGATAATCAAACGAAGCTTTATTTATATAACACTTTTATTTAAGGTAACAGAAGGGCTGTCCGCCAAAACAAATGAATAAAAATACATTTAAATTCACTAAGTAGAGGTCATTAGTGGAAACTGAAGCAAACTTTACGAATAAACACTTTTCATTAGTTCTGTGATCTGGTTTTCATCAGCATCTGACATTTAAAACGAGCTTTCGTGTAGAAATGTAGCAATGAGGCTTTAGGTCCAGGGTCACTGGGTGTGTGTGTTTGTCTGTGTGCACATTTGTGTGCACGTGTCTGAACATCATGGAGCTCTCAGTCTTTATCAGGCAGCCGTGACATTCCTGCGGCGTGATTCTAGTGACACGCAACATGGCGGCCTATTGTAAACATGGCCTCTGTCTGGCGTTCCCTGAAAGCGGCCCACTAAAGGTCATCAGCTGCAAGCAGAGGATGGCAGAGGGGGCAGATGATGGCTGACGGGATGAAGGTGGAGGATGTGGGATAGTCGGGATGCTCTGGGAGCCACGCCTCAGTGTGCAGTCGAGGTGTAGGGTTTGGGCCGCTGCTGGGAAATGGCGCCATCGTTCGCCGAGCGCAGAAAGAATGTCTTTTTATTTGAAGTGGACCGCAGCCCTGAAGAATGCTGAAACAATGGCAGTCATGTGGGAGACGCATTTGTAGGTGAAGATAAACGGAGCGGGCGAAGGTATGAGGGCACTGTTTGAACTATGAGTGGAATCTGACCTGAGCCACTCGTCTGCTTTCTAACGTGTGTGTGGGAAACAGAAAATTTTTTGTTTTTTTTATCTGAAGGTTCGGTTCAGATGGAGTTTTCTCAAAGGATGAAATGCCAGAAATGCTTCCTGTAGAACAGTCTGAGGTGCTGGAATATTTACTGGGCTTTTATTTGGTTTTTGAAAGAACCCATTGTGCGAGTTTCACACTCTGCCGGGAAACCTGGTCATGTAAAGAGCTGCCAGGGCTGCGTGGGCGTGACGAGCACGTGTGTGACGGGATGAGATTCCTGACCCTAGACCATGTTTTGACCTCCAGTCTGCTCTGTTTTCCCACAGAAATCGTCGATGGAAACATCAAGATGACTCTGGGCATGATCTGGACCATCATCCTCCGTTTCGCCATCCAGGACATCTCAGTGGAAGGTGCAGCTCAGTGTGACCTGTCAGACGGACGGTTAAAGCTCCTGCTTCTTTATTCACTTGGAGAATTAAACTCTCAGAGAAGAAGCTTTTAGGACAAGCAGCGTCACAAACGGCTCCACCACTCTATGAATTACTCAACCCTGCGGGGATTTCAGTCTTAGACACATGTAGACATGTGGTTAACGTGTTGTGGGAAGCTGAGCAGAAGCAGAGCTCGGTGTGAGCTTAGCCGTGATGGAAGATAAATTAACTCTGAACGTTCTTGTCCCTGCAAGTTCAGCATTAAATCCCCCTATTCTTTCTCATCCTGGCTCTTTTTAAACTTAGAATTCATGTTCTTTACGTTCTTATTTTCGATATTTTTTAAATAATTCAATTTTAAGTAAAGGTACATAAAAGTTATAGTTTTACTAAAAATATAGTTTTTTAATTAAATCTGCAAATGCAGTTTTCACACATTTATCACGGTATTAAAATAAGGGTTCTAGATGTTTTAAGGCTCCTCACTACAGACTTTATCCTCAGACTGACATGAACATTTTCCCACTTTTCTCATGTTTAAACTCTTAAAGTTCAAACTTTCATAGAAAATTGATCTAGTATAATAGAACGGAAACGAAGGACTGACCGGAGGTTAATGTAGATTTAGCAAACTGAACAGTAGGGCTAGGAGGGATCGACAATAATTTCCAGAATCGATTTGATTCAATTCTGTATTCTCTTTACACATTAGGCGTATTTGTGTAGAAATACATTAATAATCTATATATGTTTTGAGGATATTCATAATAATCAGATACAGTTCACATACTGTAAAAACAATTAATGAAAATGCAAACCAGTGAGATGATCTCCGTACAGTGTTACATGATTTCTCAGATCATGTTCTGCCTCTCCTGGAGGGCCTTCCTGTTTAGCTACTAGGTGGAGCTCGCGCTGTAGCATTACACTATATTCCAGAAGATTTGAGCAAAAAATGGTGCTTTTGACCACAAATGGTTAATTGTAAAAAATGGTTTCCTTAAAGGAGATGGGAAAATTCCTGCCTGAGAGTCTATAAAGCTGTTCATTCAGTCAGCAATGTAGGTTTAGGTCAAACAAGTGTTAGCATTAGCCATCCTATGGGAAATTTCATTATACGTTAGCATCAAGCTAGTGGACTTTGGCTTTACGGCTGTTGTTGTTAAAATGACACCGTCGACGTATCAGAATATCTTAGTTATGTTTAATGAACCTTCAAACTGTATTTTGTAAACTGTCTAGCAGTTTTACTATTGTGCACCATGATTGTTTCAAAGTTTTCTCTCCAAATCTCACGAAAGTAGCGTTGGGTCACCGGAAAAGGAACGATGTAGAACATCTAGAATAATAAGAAAAAGATGACCCTTTGTTTGTCGCGGGTTATTTTTGGAAGGTAACTTGTGATAATGGAGGGAACGCTGCTCTAATACTTTATTACTGTTGTGTTGGGTATCAAACGTTTTTGGAAACAGTCGGAGTACCTTTTGCTATAAAGTTGGATCTTTTTACAGTAAACTTGTGTAACTTTAGATGTGCCTCATAAGTTTGACCCTTTGTGGCTGCTGTAGTTTTGTGGGTTTTCTGGTCTTTGACAAGAAAAGGTCTGAAGTTGTAAACAACTTCCTGGCATTAGGGTTGTTTAGTGAAACAGCCTCTGCAAAGACTGTCGGACCCACCTGGGACCGTAACCATGGCAATTCTAAGAGTGCCAATGGCACCCAGCACAGAGTCCTGCCGCCTCTCACTGCTGGTTGTGAAAAGGATGACGCGCCAGCGGCCATGCTGGCTTTTTATTTATCTGTGTTGAGTTGGAGACAAAAAACACTTTAATCCACATTTGTTCCATTATTCAGAGGTTTTATCCACAAGTAAAACATCGTCAGTTGTAATTCTATTGATGATTTCAAGGCAGTTCATGCCAGAAAAACAGTCATGAAAACAAAACACACACTTGTCTTTATCAAAACAACAAATCTTCATTTTCTCCGTCTTTACTGCAGAGACTTCTGCCAAGGAGGGTCTTCTTCTGTGGTGCCAGAGGAAGACCGCCCCCTACAAGAATGTCAACGTGCAGAATTTCCACATAAGGTAATGTTTTCCATCCGGTCCTGAAGGGTTAAAGCCGCTTCTCAGTTTTATTTCGGAAATGATTTAAAAGAATTGATCAAATCTCCAGCAAAAACAGCTTTTTGTGTGGAAGTCTGGCCAGCCTTCACGGCCTGGAAAAGGCTGAATGTGGTCTGCGAACATCAAAAATGTCACTTGGCAAACGTCTTCCAGGAGTTGTGGTCCGCTCGCATGAAATCTGTCACTTCTGAGGCTGACAGAACAAACAAAACCTCCTCGGTTTTAAAGCGGAAGAATGGTCCAAGAAAAACGAGGCGCGCGTTCAGCCCGATCTTTAATTCAACAACAGAAAAGAGGCCAGAACACAGAAGCTGTGTGGCAAAGTCGCATCCTATTGCTTCAACAGGAACCAGCTTCAAAGCAGTGAACTGTTACTAACCGGATACACATGACGACCCCGTCAGAACGGGCTGAACCTCACTGCCAAGGGAGTTGGGAAGGTTTTGGTTCCAGAGGGGAAATACTCAGATTTTTGTTTTACAAGTGGTGGATGCTGCATTTCAGTGGATTTGTTTGTAAAGGTGTGAACTTTCAGTGTTTAACTCTTTTGTAAATCATACCAGTATATTTCTGTGGAAAGGGCGCCCCCTGTTGGAGGGATTAGGGCTTTTATTAATTTTAAATATCCCTTTTTTTGGAGGGGACGTGGAGCATAAATGGTTTGAAAACTGGAATCTAAAACATTCTGCATTTGTGTTTCCCTCTCAGCTGGAAAGACGGTCTCGCCTTCAACGCTCTGATCCACAGACACAGACCCGATCTCATCGACTACGAGAGCCTCAGGAAGGTGCGCACAGACCCGCCGCACACCTGTCGGGGCGCTGCTGCTGCTAGTGCCGCTGCCGCTTTGTGCTTTCTTTTAGCAGCTGGTGACCTTTCTGCTGCCGTTTCAGGACGACCCGGTGACTAACCTGAACAACGCCTTCGAGGTGGCAGAGAAGCACCTGGACATCCCCAAGATGTTGGATGCTGAAGGTAAGCGGAGACCAGAGCGTGCAGGGATCCTCTGATCTGCAGAAAAATGAGTCTAAAGGTAGTTTGTAATGTTTCCAGTGTGAAAGATTTACAGTTTTAAACTCTTAAAGCACATGACTTGTTTAGCATTGATCATGTTTTTATGGTTTTATGATTCCTGTTGTTGTCCTGCATGTGACCTAACTGCACTGCTGGCTGCAGCTCCTGTACGATAACACAAGTGCTGGTTGTGTTTTTGTGTTGGTGTGCATGTATGTGCAACATGCCACTGATCTCAAACTGTTTATTCCAGCAGCACCTGATGAATCTTTGTTTTTGTCTTTTTGTTCATGCGCTAGAATTGATCTGTGTGCTTTATGAACCAGGAGAAAAGCTTAGTTTGGTCTAAATTCTGAGCTTGAACCTGTGAGTCAGCTCACTTTGTATCTCAGAATGTTCTTTAAAGTTGCTGTAAGCCGCAGGTCCTTTGGCTGCTTTCTCACTCATTTCAGTTCAGATTCCTTCCTCAATATCCTCGCTTTGTTTGCAAAGATGCCCAGACTTCCTCTTCCAGACCTTCTGGGCGGAGATAACGGTCGGTCAGGTGATCTTCGGGCGACTCAAAGTCCAAAATCTGTACAGAAAACGCAACAGGAGGGTTTGATTGCTCACTGTCCCGGCCTGCACTCACAATAGGCCTTTACCATCTGTGCCCAGGTGCAGTTACTGTACTCTCAATACACTGAATAGTGTAGGAGTCTTTGTTTATTTGACCCGCAGTATGAAGTCAAGATCCTCAAGGGTCCATCTCATGCTTTTCTTAAGCCTTTCAGAAGAAACTGTATCCATTTATATAACATATTCTCTTTGAGAAACTAAAGAAAGATTTATAATATTAATGAAGTTATTTTCACAGCTCTTTGTGTGAATCAATGTGTGAATGGATCAAAGCACCACTTTGGGATTGTTTCTCATGAGGAATTAATATTATCATAAACTTCAAAGGTCTAAATGTTGATTTAGCACGACAGAGGCTCATTATGGGAAACGCTTATTAGTTTCTGTCATAAACCACTTATAAGAATTTAATGTACATTATTTAGCCTTTTTAGGACATTTATAAGACATTCATTCACATTTGTTTATAAATATTAAGTATAATTCCTACCTTTAGGAGGCTGCAACACGCCAAACTATTGACAAAGATGCAGTTGAAGACAAACACATTGGACCCAAAATAAATGCTCATAAATGACTATTAAATGTCTTCTAAACTAAATCTACCCATGCTCATGTTAGCAGTTTAAAGTGTAAATGTCTATCAGCAGCACATGAACTTATAAGGTTCATAAATGCTAATTAATGTCGTATCAACTAGATTAATCTTCATCTAAAGCGTTACCCGTCATGTTTGGCGCTCGCAGCAGGACGGTACTGTTACCGTGGGAACCGTTCTTCTGCCCCATGGAAGCAGAGCCCGGCGTTCTGTGCCAGAGAACAAACGGTTGCAGTGACCAACCGGCCCGTGCTTTAGGTTTAAGGTGCTCCAACACAGAAACCAAGCTCCTGTGAGGAACCTGAGCATCTGCTCCATGTGTCTGGAAAGGAAGCTCCAGCACCCTTTGGTTTAGTTTGATGAAAGCCAAGAACAGCACGGTATGTCTGGAATTAAAGACATTTTAGAAATAGTTCCTGAGAACTTCACGCACGCTCAGATGTTGGGAAACTGGATGAGACTCGCGCCGATTTCTGCTCAGATTATGTCGGTAAAAAAACCTTCTTGGAAATGAGTGAAGAAGCCGCCAAAGCTCTGCTGGTTCTGCTTTAGAAGCAAAGATTGAGTTTTCAGCATCACTGATTGTGTTTTTGTGTGTTTCCTTTGTCCTGCCTGTGTATTTGTGCCTGTGTGTCTTTATAACCACATTCTCCCCCCCGCCTCATAGACATAGTGAACACTGCTCGCCCAGATGAGAAAGCCATTATGACTTATGTGTCCAGTTTCTACCATGCCTTCTCTGGAGCACAGAAGGTACCGTCAGACCTGAAACTTGACAGGTTACTAACCAGGTGCTGCTTCCTGCCCAGCATGGCTTCACCGCCTCACCGCCACTGGGACACAAACACGCGTGTGAATGCAGCTGCATGGGGAGGGAGGGGGTGTGAAAGGAGCAGTGGAGGCTTTTGGTTTCAGAACGTTTCCAAATTCTTTTACCAAAAACCGTTTGCAAAGCAGGAAAATGAACCCAAACCTGAAACAGTTTATAGATATTATTGTGAAGCTGATAATAAGAGCAGCCTGATCAGCAACAGAAAGACGGAATGGAGTTTATGCGCTGGAACTTTCATCCAAAATCATTTCAAAACCAAAAACTAAAAAGACCACAAACCTGTCAACAGATCTGTGATTTGTCTTACCTTTGTTAAATTTAGAGTCAACAGAACTGAGGTGGTTTAAACCGCAAAGACAAATTATTTAATGCTTTTTAATGTTTTCAGACCAAATTCAACATTTAACCTTCAGCCACAACGACTAAAGGCAAACAAACCTGTGCTTTTTACAACAAATGTGGCCAAAAAGGAACGTAAGTCATCGGGAATCATCCTGGCGTTTTTGCAAAAAGATCTTTGAAAAGAGGTTACCGTACTTTCTTTTATGTTTATGACCAAACTTTGCTTTCCTTTTAAGGAAGTTACACTAAAGTCTTAATTTGTTAAGAAAAGACTATTTTCCCAATATTCAGTATAAAATGTGAGATTTGAAATTTAAAACCTGCAGACGGACCAAAAATGTATTTTTTTTTTAAATAAAACAGAACCCTTTTAATTTGCAGACGTGGTCAAAAGCTGCTTTAGATTTAATTTAAGGTTTTTAGCCCAAAAAACAAAAGTCTAACTAAAAGCTGAAACCAGGGATCCTTTTGTTGCTCGACTAAAATGATTAGACATGAGAATAGAAGCTGCTAAAACCCAGGATCAGAGGACTGAAAGAGCAGAAGACTGGTTGGTTGGTTTCAGTTTTGATCACCTGGATCCTCGTCCACAGATGCAGAGAACGTTTTGAAAGAGGAGCTCCAGGTTTACTTCCTCCTCCAAAGCTCCTGTGTGCAGCTGCATCACAGAGAAAAAAAACAACTGTCAGATTAAATCAGCAGCTGGTTCTTGTGATTCATTTGGCATTTAGAGAGTCAGAAATACCTTAATGCTTTGCAAACTGCAGCAGATATAACCGAAATGCTGCAGATCAGTGGATTCTGCAGCATTTCGGTTATTTCTGCAGCAGCTCTTTGCTGGACCTCAAACATCTCAATGTCGTTCTGATCCAAGAAACGTCGTTTCTCTGCATCGCTCTCGTCTGCTAAATGAATCCTGTTGAACAAGGCTGCAGTGGGTGACCGATGTGTTTGTGTCCCGGTGCGCCGCTGGGGGCCCCAGGGCTCCTCGTTTCCTCTTCAGGGTGCTTCTCTGGTCCTCCTCTCCTCCTTTCAGCGGAAGAAGTGGAAGCTGCGGAGCAGCAGCAGTGTAACTCTGAGTGTTTCAGCTGCAGCTTCACTCTTTCTGTTCTGTTTCTCTGCTGCCCCCCCCCCCCCCCTCTGCTGGGTTAGACATCGTGGGCACTCTGAGGCCGGATGAGAAGGCCATAATGACCTATGTGTCCTGCTTCTATCATGCCTTCTCTGGTGCACAGAAGGTGAGCTCCTCATGCTTCAGACTCACATCAACGCTTCTCTGCGGAGAACACCCCCCCCCCCCCCCCCCCCCCCCCCCCCCGAACCCTCGCAGAGTTTCCATCAGAGCTTTTATTAAAGGCAGGAAATGTTCTGTGAGGAGGGGGAAATGTTGGCTTTGGACTCGACGTGGGTCAACTCCCACGAGCAACCAAAAATGTTGGCTGAGAAATGCTGGATGGAGCTTGGTTCCTCAGACCTCATCCAGCAGCTCCAGATTCCTCAAATGGGGGGAAGAAGTCAGGCTTATTTACAGAACTTTGATGGGAACTCTGCAGGAACCGCAAAGAAAACACGGACGCTTTGAACATCAGCTGTTTCCCCAAAAATGACTCGAGCTTCCCACGCCGTGCAGAATGAGGTCAAGGATGAGCATCAATGAACGCAGAGAACAGGCGTCCGTCAGAACTTTAATAATTCAATTAAAGTGGAAATATAAAAATGTTAGGATCAGAAGAAAAAAACACCTCATATTTCGGTCAAAAATTTCATATTTTAAGGATATAAAATATTTTTAAGTCTTTAAGTTACTTTAAGACTTATTGTCTTTTTATCTTTTGAGTTTGAGCACAAATTCTCTTTATAAGAAAGTCATTAATTCTTTCTCGTTGGTTTTGCGTGAACCAGAAAATGACACATTAAAGAGGATGATTACAAAAGCAAAACGGTTATAAGACAGTGTAACCTTTAGAAATCAAAAGAAACTCAACGAAATGAGAAACTGGAAAAAGCTGGTATTATGTGGCATCACTGACGATGACGTCGCTGAAGCATAAACGCCGCAGAAGCATGTTTTTCCAGAACTTGGTAAGTAGTCGTATTTGCAGGCCTGTCCTAAAAACTATGCATGAATTTAGCTAAAAACGGCAGAATCCTCATTAAAAGACCACTGGGTGGGTCTTTAATGTCGGTAGATACTGCCATTCAAATGATTACCTGTTGAAAAGGTGAACAAACGTCATCCTCCAATCAGGGATGTCCCATAATGCCTTTCTTTTCCAGTTTTTTGTTTCATGTTTTGAACATTTATTTGGATTCCAAAGTGCTTTTTTTGTTTTGTTTCTGGAATTTTGTTTAAATTTCCAAAATGTAATATTCTATTTATTTATTTTTTGCTTCTTTAATTGTCCTTTCGATCTTAAATATGTTTTTGTGTTGACGTGATTTGTGCCTCAAGGCCACCGTAGTTTTAATTTTTTTTAAAAATGGCAACAAACAAATGGGAAGAAAGAAGCTGGAACGTTTTTCTGCGTTCCTCGTGTTTGGTTCATTTTTGTGGGAAACATCTGCTGACGTTCGACGCCTCTTCACTCCTGTACTCATTTATTTCTCTCTATGGGATAGATGTCATTATTTTTATAGATTTACATTCCAGTATGATGTGATTCTGCTCCGTTTGTTAAAGTCTGCTTTCTTGTTTTATTCCAGTGGTTCAGTAGAGTTCAGTAATGTAGACAGACGCTCTGCTGAGGACCGCACGACTCAGGTTGTGACAGGAAATGCATGGCGTTGTGAAAGAAGCACTCATTGACTTTGGTGCATTTCACTAACCAGCTGCAGCAGCTGCAGCAGCATGTGAACATCTGGGTTAGATGGGTAAAGCGGTTTGGACGTTAACTGGTCACTGCCTGCATGTGGCGTGGTTTTATATTTTTACACCGACGGCTTCAGAGCCGCTAACGTGAAAACAGAAAACTTAGGTTTCGTAAAAGCTTTTATTTTGAAGAAGACCTCCTTCTGAGTCTTCGCTGCTCATCCAACTCTTTTCTGAAAGGCCGAAACCGCCGCAAACCGCATCTGCAAAGTTCTGGCCGTCAACCAAGAGAACGAACAAATGATGGAGGACTACGAGAAACTGGCGAGCAATGTAAGTACGACGCATGCTAACCCTCCCTCTGGGAAAACTCAGGTGTTTGGGCCCCTCCCTCTGACATTCCCGTGCTCTTCCCGCTCCAGCTGCTGGAGTGGATCCGCAGGACGATTCCCTGGCTGGAAGACCGAACCCAACAGAAGACTGTGAACGACATGCAGGCTAAGCAGGAGGACTTCAGAGACTACCGCACAGTGCACAAACCCCCCAAGGTGCTGCAAGCTTCAGTTCTTCTGCAGGCCGCTGCCTTTGAGTTCTTCTGACCGGCCCGTCTGTGTCCACAGGTCCAGGAGAAGTGCCAGCTGGAGATCAGCTTCAACACTCTGCAGACCAAACTGAGGCTCAGCAACCGACCCGCTTTCATGCCGTCAGAGGGACGCATGGTGTCCGTACGTGTGCCGGAGCTTCACGTCAGAGTCACGCGTGCTGCGGCACGCCGGGCTTTGGGTTAAGGTTATCGGTTTTATCTTTTTTAGGACATCAACTCTGCCTGGCACACTCTGGAGGGGGCAGAAAAGGGCTACGAGGAGTGGATCCTGAGTGAGATCAGGCGCCTGGAGAGACTGGAGCATCTGGCCGAGAAGTTCCACCAGAAGGCTGCGATCCACGAGTCCTGGACCAACGGTGAGTTCTCTCTCTGCAGCCCCCCCCCCCCCCCCCTTAACCTTTTAAAGCAGTTCACAGTGGGAGTGGGTTTGTTGCTTGGGTGGCGTTTCGTTTGATTTATGAATTAATATCAGAGATTCACAGATTATAGCACGATTCTTACTGTTTAATATCATGTTTGAATGGTTGCTACATGGATGCTTTTCTGGTGGAAATATGAAAAATAAACATTTAATCCTCATCATTTATACCTTTTTACAAACAGATAACATAACATAACGGAGAAAAGCACAAACATTTAGAAAGAAACTATTAATCCCTTTAAAGAAAATGATTAATAGATTAATAGGGAAAGAAAACGTTTTTTTCTGCTAACTTCCTGGTTAACCTCGGCAGGAAACAAAAACGTCAAACTGTTGTTTTAGCAACAAATCCTGAAATTGTTCTCCACAGTTTTTCACTGTTCAGTTGAGCTGACTGCAGTTCCTGTCCGTCGATGACCTGAAGACAGTAAATGAAGATGTAGAAATGGAACAACTAGAAAACACTCACAATCCTTTCATCTGAACTGACAACGGTTTCAAACAGAAAAACATGTTTTTCAAACTGAAAAGGAATGAAAAACCAAACCAACCAAAAACTTCAGGCTAACATTTTACAGACGTGTTCTGGTACGATAGCAGACATGATTGATCACCAGCTTTAGTAATGTAATTAAGTTCATATTTATTATCATTTTTATTCAAATTGTCAACTAGATTTATAAAAAAAACTAAACTTCAACATTTTTTTTTATCTACAAAATAAACGTGATAGTTTTATTTTGAAAATAAGAATACTCAGCGAAACTATATTTTGAAGGTTAACTTGCTTCTGGTGACAGTCGCACATAAATGTAGTTAATACACTAAAAATCCTAAATTGTTCTGCATTTTTATAGCAATGAAGATTATTTATTTGTTTTTTCCATATTATACTATATTTAGCTTAATCTGCGATTTTGGACAACACAAATATTTGTACTGTAATTTTTTCGGATCAGATGGTGAATTTAGAGACGGGTTCACACATTATCGCTGTCTGGGATGCTTGATGTGATGTATTTGGGTTCTTCTGAGAAGTTCTGATCTGAGACCAGAGAAGAAGAAGCTGAAGAATCATGAAGATGTTTTTTGAATCTGTGCAGGTAAAGAGGCCATGCTGACCCAGAAAGACTACGAGACCTCCACTCTGTCAGAGGTGAAGGCGTTGCTACGGAAACACGAGGCCTTCGAGAGCGACCTGGCAGCTCACCAGGACAGGGTGGAGCAGATCGCGGCCATCGCCCAGGAGCTGAAGTAAGACGACACACAGACGGATCGGAGACGCGCGGCGTCAGAGTCTCTAAAACCAACTCTGTTTCTCAGCGAACTGGACTACTACGACTCTGCCAGCGTCAACAACCGCTGCCAGAAGATCTGCGATCAGTGGGACACGCTCGGAACGCTCACCCACAGCCGCAAAGACTCCCTGGAGGTACGAGTCCCGGAGTCACGGGGCTCAGAGTCCACCGAATTCCCATTTTTAAACTTTAAACTAATGAAAAAGGAAGATGGTTGGTTCAGTTTAATCCAAATCTGTTCGCTTTTAATGAAAGCGTCTCTTATCTGGTTTTCCTCGCAGAGGACTGAGAAGCAGCTGGAGTCGATAGATGAGCTGTACCTGGAGTACGCCAAGAGGGCGGCGCCGTTCAACAACTGGATGGAGGGGGCCATGGAGGACCTGCAGGACATGTTCATTGTTCACAATATCGAGGAGATCCAGGTACGTGGAAGCTGGTCAACCACGGAACGTTGCTGTCTTCTAAGGTGTCTCCCCTCTGTGAGGGAAACAGGGATTTGGACCTGCGGCTGCCTCAGCTTGCTCAACAGCCTGCAGAAAGAGCCTAAAACTTTGTGTTCCTCTTCTGCCGTCAGGGTCTGATCGCAGCTCACGAGCAGTTCAAGTCCACGCTGCCCGAAGCCAACAAGGAGCGCGAGGCCATCCAGGCCATCCAAGCCGAGGTGCAGAAGATCGCCCAGAGCAACGGCATCAAGCTGAGCGGAGCCAACCCCTACACCACCATCACACCCAGGAGCATCGACGACAAATGGGAGCAGGTGAGGGGCTCGCGCTTCCCCTGCCCGTCATTTCTCCACCAGCGGTCCCTGAGAGGTGTGTGTGTCTGTCTGCAGGCGATGGCCATGGTGCCGCAGCGAGACAAAGCCCTGCAGGGGGAGCTCAACAAGCAGAACTCCAACGACACCCTGAGAGCCACGTTCGCCAAGCAGGCCAACGTCGTGGGCGGCTACATTCAGGCCAAGATGGAGGTGACCTGCTCCCCAAGGACTTTCAGTAAAACTTTAGATGTGTGGCGCCTTTAAAATCCACTCCAGCACAAACGGAGAAAAACGGGATTAAAGATCCACAACCGTTAAATGAAGGCAGAAAGAATTCCATCAACAGTTTTCAAATGAATGTTAGAACCTGAGTCCTGATCCGATACTTTTGTTTGACTTTCAAACTTAATAAACAGATTTTTATTTTATTCACCTTAAGCAGAACATTTCTGTGAAGTAGCTTCAATAATCAAGCTAACATAGTGCAACTAGAAAATCTAGTTCTCTATTAACCAGTGTGAGAAAGTAGCTTTAGGACCTTCAGAACCATTGAAATAGTTATAGATATCTCCATTAAAAATTCTTAAAAATAAACATGAATAGATTTAGTCGTCATGACCAGCTCATACCAATATAACCATTTATTAGTTTAGCTTGTTTTGGTTTTTTCCTGGAGCTTCCACTTTGTAGACGTGTGCAGATGATAGAATCGCTGCTAAAATATGGAAAATGTTGCAAAAATAAATAAAACCCCTAAAAAAGCTAAGGTTAAACTGCATAAAGGATTTAATGTTTGTGATAAAGGAGGCGGCTTCACAGGTTGGGGGCACTACTGAGGGTTCAGTCGCTGCATTTACCATTAAGCTGAAAAATCACATTTCACTGTAAAAATCCTTTCAGATGAGCTCAGCGTGTTGGATCAGACCGTAGGACCGGGTCGCACTTATTCCAAGAAAATTAAGAAATCAAAGTTTTCAAGAAGAGTGAAAGATTTGTGTCTTTTCAGGAAATTGGCAGGATATCCATCGAGATGAACGGGACCCTGGAGGACCAGCTAACCCACCTGAGGGAGTACCAGCAGACCATCCTGTTCTTCATGCCTGAAATCAACACGCTGGAGGGATACCATCAGCACATCCAGGAGGCCCTGATCTTTGACAACCAGTACACTTCCTACACCATGGAGGTAAGCACTCTGCAGCAGAGCTTCAAGGCCCTGAGCCCCCGGAGAGCTGTCCGTCTGAACCTCCTCCCCCCCCGCAGCACCTCCGGGTGGGCTGGGAGCAGCTGCTGACCACCATCGCCAGAACCATCAACGAGGTGGAGAACCAGATTCTGACGCGCGACGCCAAGGGCATCAGCCAGGAGCAGCTGTACGAGTACCGCGCCTCCTTCAACCACTTCGACAAGGTCAGGGCCCGCCCCCGTCCCCGTCCGTCCAGTGTCCTCACAGTTGAGCTCTTCAGCAGGAAGATGTTCGCTCTTCTGATGTAGGACAGATTTTTCTGGAAGGAATGTTTCATGTTGAATGTGATCAAATGTTTAGAGCACCAGCGGGGCTGAGAAAGGAGGCAGATGTGTGAGTACGACGTCGTTCTCACTGAGGAGCACCTGGTGTTACCTGGAGGGGAGGGGGCGGGGCTTACAGGAGGCCACCTGGTTTATGAGGGACACTGGTGGACTCTATCAAAGGAGAGGATGGGAGAATGGAAGAAAAACAGTTGCATCAATGGCAGGAAAATGTAAAGGAAAACTGAATTTACTGAACAAAAGCAGTCATTAGTCCAAAAAGAAATCATAAAATATGATTCATGTTCAGAAAAAGCTGCAGTTATGAACAATCAACTCTTTTTCAGCACATTTTTCTACTTTACTATTTTACCAAGCATTGTTTTATTTTTTAGATATATCTTTTAGTATATTAAACCATAATTCTACGATGTACCACAGAGTTTTAGGGCCAGTTTACAAACGCATTTGTTTTTCCAAATTACGACTTTAAAGTCCTACATTTACGTCCTACATTTATGGACTTTAAAACATGTAAATTTAAAAGAAAAAGTAATGAATTAATGAGAAAAAAACACTAAAGTTGTCTGTTTATCAGAGCCGTGCTTGAAGATGAAAGACGTGAGCTGTTAGGTTTCAAAAAAGAAATTCTGAACCTTTTGGCGACTCAAAATCAGATTTTTTTCAGTGTAAAGCGGAGTTTCAAATCTAAAATAAGGAGCTCAGAGACACGTTTGGGTGAAGAGGGCCGCTACTTTGTTCTGCCCTTTTCGTTCGCTTACCCAGAAGTCCATTTGCCACCTTACGTCATGAACCTGTCATGCCCACAAGGGGAATTTACCTGGAATAGTGGTGAAGACGTGGATCCAAAACAAACCTGAGGATTATTTCCTCCCGGAATCTGAAATGCTTCATGTTCATTTTAGTCAAATTTGGTAAAAATTATTTTAAATTTTGATATAAATTGGAGAAAATAACGAAACTGCAAAAGAATTTGACCAACATTGTTTGTAATCCAGACGCTGCACTTTAGAAAATGTCAGATAAATTGTTTTAATCTAGATAATATTCCAGCATCCTTCCTCTAATTAAAACTGCTGCTTTCATTTTGTTTCATTGCATTACTTGCATCCATCGAAACGATTTTAATTAATAAAGGGAAACCTTTTTTAGTAAATCAATTTGAAATTGTGTTAATTTAGAGTAAAATCCTGCACATGCTCAGTTTGAAAGAGTTGGGTTTAAAAGAAGTTTTCTTCTTGGAATAATCCACCAAAAACATTGAATCTAGCTTTTTTGTGAAAAGATGTTTTAGTTTTTTTCTTCATTTCATGTCAAATGTGATCTGTTCTTCATCAGCGTCTGGGTCAAACACGTCCGTCTCATCCGTCTGATCACCGTTCTTTTTTTTTTTTTATTCACTTTTTGTGGAAGTGTGTCTGCTTGTGTCGTCTAAACATCCATCCTGCTTGTCCCTTCATCCCCACATGATCTCATCTTCCATCGCATGCTGTGGCGCTCGTGGTTGCCCCCCCCTCCCCCTCCGTGTCACAATGACGTGCCGCTCTGTCATTGGCCGTCTGGCCCACCTCAGGACCACACCGGGTCCCTGATAGCCGAGGAGTTCAAGGCCTGCTTGATAAGTCTGGGCTACGATGTGGAGAACGAGAAGCAGGTAGGAGCTGCCGTCCATCTGGGTCTCCGAGCAGGAGAGCCGGGTCACAAAGCACCGTCACTCCTGTCTGTTTAAATAAAGTTTATGTCCAAACGTTATCTGTGCAGGAAAAGTCAGAAAACAAATGGAATATTTTTTTTACTGACTGACTTCAGTCATGTTTTTATGGCCACAAATGGCCACAATTTTTTTAAATCGGTCAGTGCGGAAATCAGATCCTGCTGATTGGTCGGCTCTGATGCTCTGTAAACTCAGGCAAACCCTGCTCTGTGATTGGTCGGCTCTGATGCTCTGTAAACTCAGGCAAACCCTGCTCTGTGATTGGTCGGCTCTGTGAGCTCAGGAGGCTTCATTCTGTCGGCATGCTGCTGCGTTCCTGTTTGTCCACCAGGGGTCTCTGTCGCTTCGGTCTTGTTTCAGCTCCTCGGGGCCCCGCCCCTCACCAGTTTTATTTTTATTTTTTCCTCCAGGTTTCAAACTCTAAGACTTTTTTCCGTGTTAACCGTTTGTGCCTTTATCTTCTGGCCTCACCTTGTCCTCATCTTTTTATCTGTCTTCATCCTCTTCCTGTCTGCGCCGTGCTCGCCGCTCTTTGCCGCGGCGCCCTGCAGAAGCGGTCGGGACAGATGGCCTCCGATGATTTCCGAGCTCTGCTGATTTCTACGGGAACCAGCCTGGTACTGCTGCTGACGTTCTGCTGGGTGTCTGCAGGTCCAACTTAGGACGGCTCTTTTGAGTGGGGGGGGCTACACGCACGTGAAGTAATCGTACAAAGCGAACAAAAATCAATGAAGACACGGACACAGACTTTTGGGAAGTGTGCAGCGGAAGTGGCTGAGCCATCGTCTTTCTAACCAGAAATGCATCTCACGGCGTAGAGCTCTTCTTCTGACAGGAAGGCTGCATCCAGACTGATCACATTTTCTTAAACCAGAGTTGGTTCCCGCCGATATTCCGGAGCAACTTTTCAGTCTGAATGGACCCAAATAGACCCTGGCCCAGAACCAGGAACCGCTCTGACGGGTTATTTCTAATCGGACTGAATTTTTCCTTAGTCTGAAAATGCTCCATCTGGACCAAAACGGCCACCGTAAACAGAGTAGGAATGGAACGGATGAGCCGCGGACAAATGAGAAGCAACAAATCAGGTTCAACTGTTCATTTGTTACGTCTATTTGATCACAGCTGAAAACGCTTTTAAATGCTTTTCAGAGTCGTTGGGCGGGACGCGCCGGGCGCTGCTGTGACGTCATCCTTAAAGCTACCTGTAGCTCCTGAACAGAATTCTGTCAAAACACCACAGCGATGAGACCCGGCGACCCATTGAAATGTGGTCGGATGAATTCAGGCTCATTAAAACGGCTTTTAACGTGACACACATGGCTTCTCGCTGTTTTCCCAACAATCTCTGTCATAGACACTTATGAGCGTACCTTCACAGCCGACGTCTCCTTGGCAACCGCCCTACAGCACGACTCCACCAGACCAAAGTCAAAGTGTTGTACGTGACGTTGATACAGGAGTTTAAAATCAGTCAGGAAAATATAAAGTTTAAATCCGTGAAATGTCCCACAAGGACCGCGAACCGCAGGACTTCCATAATGTCTGCCTCTAGCTGCTTTGCCCCGCCCTCATAATTCCTGACCAATGACTGAAGAGATCTTTAGTCACATGGTTTTGGTTTGAAACAGGACAGTCTGCTTGATGGCAGTCTACAGACCAAACCCAAGTTCAGGACTCTGGACCAAATGAAAACACAGTTTTTGTTTCTGGCGCCACCTGCAGACATCCTGCTGCCTCTTCCTCTTCCTCTTCCTCGCTCCGGCTCCATGTTTCTCTTCATCCGTCCCTTTCTGGTGAACGTGGACTAAAGTAGAACTCAAACATCCAGGATCAGCGATTTCTGAAGAGTTCAGGCTGGTTTAGTCGGTTGGCGTCCTCGTTTTTCATCTGTAAAATGCAGAAAAATATCATTTAAAGAAGGGAAATTAGGTCCAGAAATGATCATGAAGCTGCAACAAAAATCTTTATGCAAAATATTTTTCTCATGAAGAATTTTCTGATTTTTTTATTTTATTTTATTTTTTTATTTAGTTTATTTCAAACAAAATAAAATTCTAAAGACAAAATAAAAATGCATTTCTACATGTATGGATGATTAGGCCTGACTGAACTGGAAAAAATGAATAGATGCATCTCCATATATGTGAAGATCTCTTGATGATAAATAGACATAGATGTACTTCTGCATGCAATAAATGACATGTTGAAGGCATCAACAGAAAGGATTTCTTTCTGTGGGAATTTAAATAACTCATCCTATTTAATGTTTAACTCTTTTATTTACATATCTATCATGATCTTATTCCTAACTTCATAATGTATTTATATTTTGATAAAGTGGAGACATTTAAAACTAGAAACGTACATTTTCTTTTTCTCTTGGTTCTTTGACGTATTTTTGTCATTTTTTTCTTGAAACGTTTGAAGATTTTATATCAAATTTAAAGTTTGTGGATTAATAAATTTTTAGGAAAACTGTTTCCAACAGCGAAACATTGACAGTCCTGGATATTGACCTCAGAGTAAGCGATGAGATCGCCACGGTAACCAGACTGGGATGAAGCCTTGAGAACAGAATGGAGGATCGGTGTAGCCATTTTTGTTTTGTGTAGTCCTGGTCTCATCTGTTGTCCTGGTTTTGTGTAGTCCTGGTCTCATGCGTTTTGTGTAACGCCTCTCAGAGCTGCCCCGTCTGACACTAAACACACACGGCCTCCTGCTGATCACCAGAACCAGCCGGACCCAACACCGTGTGCAGGTCCTCAGCAGTGAACAGGGCATGATGGGAAACTTCCAGGTGGAAAATCCTAAAGACTTGGGCAGCCCTGAAGTGTTTGATTCCTTTGTCTGTCCGGTTCTAACCTTTGACCTTGCTATGCATGCATGAACGGGGATGGGGTGAGGGGGTGGTCATCGGGGAGACGCTCCGTCTGGAAACGAGCCGCTGTCTGTTCCGGGTTAACCTGTTCTGCGTCTGTTGCCAGGGCGACGCAGAGTTTACTCGCATCATGAGCATCGTGGATCCCAACAACAGCGGCGCTGTCACCTTCCAGGCCTTCATCGACTTCATGTCCTCAGAAACGACCGACAAGGACTCGGCGGACCAGGTCATCGCCTCCTTCAAGATCCTGGCTGGTGATAAGGTGAGACAAGGACGCAGACGCGCCGACCGCAGCTTCAAACCGCAGCCGTCTAACCGTGACAGTCCAGTTTAGGGATTACTCGATAACTGGGCTCATTAGAAGCCAAACCTCAAACCCCAACAAGCCTGCGACCTGCTCGGCTGCTCGGCCCACCCGCCCGGCTCAGCCGACCTGCTCGGCTGCTCGGCAGTAGACTATCAGTCCAAAGCCCTTCGGTTCTGATGGCAGATCCACTAAAGTTCATGAATCTTCTTCACGTTCAACAGCTGTCATGGATTTGAAACAAAGGTGCAGCTTTTGGTTCTTAATGCTTCCAGGTTGAAGCCCGTTAAGAACCATGTGCACGCTGCAACACGTGCACGCACACATAAATTTAGCCCTAAATCTGTCCGTAAACTGACAGATTGGGGGGATTAAAGGGAGGGGGGTTGCTTTTAAACTGCTTTTTCACTTCCTGTTTGGCGAGTTGAGCAAACGCTTCAACACGAGTTTCTGTGGCCGCATGTAAGAAACGGCGACGGTCCCCATCATTCCATTGACCAATCGGTGAGCCTCCTGCCTTTTGCTGTTTCCCTCAGAACTACATCATGGCGGACGAGCTGAGGAGGGAGCTGCCCCCCGACCAGGCGGAGTACTGCATCGCCCGCATGGCGCCCTACACGGGTCCCGACGGCGTCCCCGGAGCCCTCGACTACATGTCCTTCTCCACCGCCCTGTATGGCGAGAGCGACCTGTAGAGGAGCCGCTGAGCGACAGGGGGGGGGGACAAAAGGGGGAGGGGGGTGTTGGTGAGGCGTCCCTGCGTGTGCCGGTTCATACATGTCAGGACCGCCACGGTCTGCGTGAACGGGCACATCCAGGGGCGCAGCAGTGCGGGTCCTTAGCTTCACCCTCTCTGCCTTTTTGGGGGTAAAACTGGGGAGGGGGGGGGGGGGGGGGTTATGATACTTTTGCTCATTTTTGTTTATTATAAGTTCCTTTCTTTTTGCCAGGTTTGGAGGGGGTCAGAGCGTGGGGTGGGGTGGGGGCTCCTGGTCAGGAATGTTAGATCCTAGAGGTTTATGCGTTGGGAGGGGGGGCAACAAAGATGACATATTTACCCATAATAGCCTCGTTGCTGGAGAAGATGACCTGTCTAACCTTAGCTCTTTCCCTCTTATCTTTGTTTTTGTTTTTTACACAGTGGGGGGGGGCTCAGCGCTGTACATACTTATTTTTTCAGTGCGAGGAACGACACAGTCCCAGAGAAACCGACGGCGAGCTTTAGATGCAGAGTGGCGTTTATTAAAAGGGAGAGTCGGCGGCAGTTTCCAGGCGTTCCGTTTCTTTCGGGAGGAGCTCTGGGGGGAGGAGTTAGGGGCGTGGCCTCCTGTACTCTGATTACTCGGCTTTGCTTCGGCGACGCTTCTTTCCGAAAATGTTTGGTCCGCTTCCAACCGAAGGGTCCCGGTGGCGTGGAAGCGTCTGAATGGGCGAACGAGGATGAAGGCGTTAAAAAACGGCCTGCTCCTCCCTCCTCGCCTACACCCCCCCCCCCTTCCATCCCCTCGCTGCTCCTGAAGGAAATCCAACCCCACCAGCAGGAAGGGGGCGGGGTTTGAGCGGAGGTCGTCCTCATGTAAACATTCCGGTCAATAAAAGTGAAATGTATTAAATTAAAAACAAGCTATGCAATCACAGTGTGGCCAGCCTGATTTCTGGGAAGCGCTTTGGGAATCGGTCCGTTTTTCTGAGACGATTCCCGCCCAAATTCCGCCCCCCCCCCCTCCCCCCCATTCTGTTCAGCACACTGGGGGGTGGGGGGGCAGGCAGACCGGAGAACCAACTTGGACCAAAAGCTTCTTTGATTATTTTTACTGCGAGGTTTGAGAGAGATGAACTCTGGATCTGTAATTTTTTTTTGTACTCTTTAATATCAAACCTTATCAGCTGTACTGGAAACTGCAACGCCTTCTGTCTTTAATGATATCTGAGTTTCACAAAGCACACATAAAGTTTCCTTACAAAACACCTGCTGGTCTGGACTTCTTCTTCATCTGTTGAACCAGAGTCACTCTGAATCCTAGTTGTTGGGTTTTGTTTTGGATCAGTTATGCTCTTCAACAATGGAAACGCTCACTTTTCAGCAGATTTGGTGATTTCTCATCAGGAAATGTCTTTTCTCCATCAGAATCCCCTCTGCTCACGTTGGTTTGCAGGAGTTCATCTAAAGATTTCTGAACTTCTGGATTCGCTGTAAAAACACTGAGATGAGAAAACTGCTGCTCAGCTTCCAGCTGAAGAGCAGAGCAGACGTCCAGGAATCCTTCAGAGCAATCCCATCATCCATGTGTCTGAGCTCTTTAGTTGTTGGATGAACTCCAGAGGGATGAGGAGGAGATATGGAGAAACATGGACGGATGGAGAAAGTTGATCAATACCAATTTAGATCGTTTTGGAAGGTGGGGAGAGCCGTCTGTCCATCAGCTGAATGGAGAGGAAGAGCAGCGAAGGTGGGGATGAAGCAGACGGGGACCTCTGGTGGTCAGAGGAGGGACTGCAGCAGCTTCGTTCTCAGTCTGGTCATGAAGAATCCAGAAAAGTTCCCGTCAGCTTTCTTCATTCAGAAGCAGCTGATGGAATGAAAAAGAAAGAAGACAGCCCGGTCATCCCCACACCAAGACCCCCGACCGAAGCAGCAGTGGCAGCCAGGACCCCCCCACCTAACACCCACACAGTATAGCAGATAGAGGAAGTCCGCCCAGACCAGGGCCAGCAGCACTGCCATAGGGGCCCCCAATGAGAGCAGGGACGCCCGGGGCCCAGTAGATTTTTAGTTTTAATATTTTAATTGAACGGGAACAGTCCACATTGTACATTTTTCTACAGCAGTCTGTGAGCAACTTGGGTTTGAGATCAGGAAAACACCAAAACTCAAATGAATCCGTGAGAGTTTGAAGGTTAAAATAGAGCGGTCTGTGCAAAGTTAATCAAAAAAAGACGTCAGTTATATGAAGGCAACCATGTCAACAGTCAAGATGAACTGAAGATTTTTACATTTGCACGTTCGTGCCCTTGTTGGACACGCCCTCTTCAAGAGGGACCGTCGTTTGGCCTCAAGCTGCATTTGAAGTTGCTTCTTAAGTGCATTGAACGCTGGTCGCTCTCTTACTTTGAGAGGTCCACAGTTCCAGATGTTGCAGCCCTGAGCAGACATCGTCCACAAATAGATGCGTCTGCAGGTCTCCACACAGTCGCCCACGCCTGCTGACCCTGTGGGTTCAACCAGAACTTAATATGGACCCCACGAAGGCCTTTGTATGCCATACATGCACATTTAATGTATTTATAATTTTATAAATTTATGTGAAAGTTTGATGAACATTCGGGAAAAAAAATCCTCCATAGGAAACATAAATTCTGGCTTGTAGATGTGTTTTTGACCAGCAGATGGCGCCCGTCCTCCAACCGTGGGAGCAGCACCTCAATCTAGGGACGTAAACTCCTGCATTAACCCTTGTGCTATCCTATAACCGTACATTGACGTGTTCTCCCTACCATGACAAAGGGGTTAAAGGTGGAAAGATTTCATGTAATCCATGGACACCAGTGAAGATCACAAATCAATGAAGAAAAAAGGTTCAGAGCACTGTCTAGTGGGTCTAGATGACCCAACTCCCAATGTTAAAGTGCCTAGGATAGCACAAGGGTTAAGCACCCCCGCCCCCAATGACACCCGCCAGAGGAAAAAAATGGACGGGACAGAGTGCGAGCCGGGGATTTCTTTCAGGTGAGCAGCAGAGGTGGAAGCGGGCGGAGCTAGAGGCCGAAGGCGCCAATGATGGATGAGCCACTGCTCTGTAAACGCTCAGCATCAGAGGATGGATGCTGCAGAGCGACGGTTTGTCCCCAGGTAACAAGGCTGACAGCACCTCCCCCCACCCCTCCACCCGTGACTAATTACAAGTAAATGCCCCCCCCCCCCCCCCCCCCCCAGGTCACACAGAGGCGCTGATGTGCTCACAATAACCAAGACCTTTGCTGGTCGTCATGAGGTTTAGGTTTCATTCATTCCTGTTAAATCCATATCGGCTGTGACCCGATCAGGATATAGACCTTTGATTCTTGAGGCAAGCTCAGTGGCCTTGTGGTAGAGTGTCCACCCTGTGACTGGAAGTTCAAATCTAGGCCGAGTCGTACCAAAGACTCCCAATGCCTCAGCCTTAAGGGGTTGGATTGGGGGGGGTTTAAACCACCAAATGGTTCCTGAGCGCGGCGGGTCTGCAGCTCAACGCTCTCCCACCTAGGTGTGTGACAGATGATGGGACTTTAACTTTTAACTTAACTTTAACAAATCTGACATCCCACAGGTTCAGATTCACCAAATTATTAGCTTTGATTCCAAAACTGTATTTGAAATGTAAATGACTGTTTTTGAACACAAACAGAGAGGAGGCCATGTTTTGTTTTGTTTTTTTCTAAAGATTATTTTGTCTTTTATTTCTTTGTCTCTACTTTGGGTGTGGATGCCATCTTCCCCAGTTTCATTTTCCAAGTCGGCTCTCTGTTGAGAGAGGTGAGAGAAGTTTGAGTTTTTGACAACGACTCGCTCTTCTGCTGTCAAAAAATGTTCTAAATCTGGCATGTCCAAAGTCCGGCCAGTGGACCAAATGCGTCCCGCAGGTTCCTGTCATCACTAAACATTGATGAGAGCGCTTTCCAAAGCTGCGTTCACCATAAACACCATTTGCTAGTTTTTTCTAAGATGTTTGACAAGCATTTGCATTCAAATGCCTCTCTGTCGTCACACGTCTGATTCGCTGCTGGACGCTTGTTCGAGAGTTTACAATGAATGGAAGACACGGACGCCGTTTAGAGATCAGGTTGATTCATTTTAAAGAGCTCCACAAAAGCATCGGTAAAACACGCTTCCATGTCCACGCCACACGTGCTGCTGCCAGATCTACGCCGAACACTGAAAGTCAGATGTTTTCAAGCAGACGGCAGAGGAGTGCCGTGTGTTCAGCTGACTGGTTCCTGCTCAAAGCTTCGCTGCAGAGTTCTAGGCTAGCGGAAGACGATTTAGGGAACGGTTGATCAAACTAGTTGATCAGAGAGTCGCATATGTCTAAACGAGAAGAAATAAAAGCACGAATAATTGTCGAGATAAAACACTTTTTCATTTTGTCGGGTTCCTCAGACCATAAAAGCCTCTTTTGAGGGACGTATCACACAACACCCAGAGGTTTCTGAGACTCAAATGAACTAATGCAAAACTGAGGCCTGGTCTGACCGAAGGAAGGAAATGGATTTTCTGCGGCAAAAATCAACGTCTCCGTCTGCTGGGTGTTTAAGTGTAAAAGTTTATTCCACAGCCGTGTTTTAACCAAACAGATTTTGGTAGTTTGTGCATTTCAAATGCTTTGAAATGTGGCTGAACTGAGAAATAAGTCTCCCAAGAGGAATCTTAGAGAAGATGAATAAAACAGGGACACAAGTAAAGAACCCTGTGGAACGCCACATTTCTATTGCAGAGATTAAGGAGCCAAAGGCAACATTAAAAGTTCTATGGTACGACATAAACCAGATCAGAACGGACCCAGAGATGGTCAATGTGAAGATGTCCAGTTAAAAAGCTGTAATCCACAGTGTCAAAAGCAAATTTCAAGTCTAAAAGCCGAGTCAGCAGCCATGATGAGCACATCATTAGAAACTGTCTCAGTACAAAGACTGGCGGCCGGTCGGTCGGTTGGCACTCGCACATTCTCAGAATTGGTCCATCTAGGCCTCCGTCCCGCTCCTCTGCGGTGAGCAGCAGAGACGCTTGGATGCTGTCCAGCAGCTCTCGTCTGCTCGCCGTTCTTCTCCGTTTGGATTGTGAGGTGTCCAGAAGGCTTTAAACACGGATGGATGAGCGGGGTTGTCACACGGCTACGCTCTCATCGCCACATCCTGTCCTCCCCTCATCCGGCTGTCGACGCCTCACATTTCCCACATCTTCATTTTCTCCTAACGATTCTTTCTCAGCGTCTTCCTAAAACTCCTGTTCTCATCAGATTTTTGCCCTTCAGGATAAAAAAAAAAAACCTCCTTGTTTCCGTTTCAGCCTCCGTCCTCGTTCTCCCAAACGGAACCGACCACATTTCCAGTTTGATTGTAGCCAGAACTGAAGCTCTCTGGAGCGTGACTGAAGCCCTGAATCAATAACCCCATTTCTGCTGCCAAATGGCCAAAACCAACATTCCAGCGATGGAAGAACAGCTTGATGAGAAAAACGTCTGCAGCGTTGATCTGTGTCTCATTCCGCCTCATATTCACAGGTTAGTCCTCAGTTACAGCCCTTTATACTGCTGATGTGCAGTATGAAGCACATCTCGGGGGTGCAGTGGTTGGCACCTTCACCTCACAGCCAAAAGATATTAACAGCGAGGAGGCCAGGTTGTGTTTTTTTGTCTATTATTTCTTTGCGTCTCACATCCAAAAGACCCCTGGTTCAAATCCCAGCTGGGTCCTTTCTGCGTGGAGTTTCCACGTTCTCCACCATGGTTGGTTGTTTCCGTGTGGGCCTGCGATGGACGGCGGCTGGGATAGGCTCCAGCATCCCTGTGAACTTGAGTGATGCAGGTTTAGAGGACGGAAAGGAGCGCCTCCTGCTGGAGGTTCTGCAGGGTTACGCCCCATTTTTTTATGTCTAGGGGACCTAGAAGAGCAGAACGTGTTTTTGCCTTGACTTAAGTTAATAACAAAACCAAAAGATTGTGTCCATACAAAAATAACACATTTATTTACAAATGAATAAACACAAAACAATAACTTAAGTTATTGTAAACAAACAAAGCTGCAGCTACAACAAATCTCACTATTTCTTCTTCTCCGGTCGTTTTTGGTATTTTAGAGAGTTCTGCGTGTGTCAGAATGATTTACTCTGATGGAAACGTTTGTTATGATCAGAGGAAGTTTTTCTGGGCCCACAGTTCCATTCTGATCTGATCTTCGATCCGATCAAAGACCTTTTGCACATGGGCTGCTGGTGAGATGACGTCCCGGTTGTTCATCAGGACTTTTTCACTCTGCGTTTGCGGACTCATCAGTCCAAACGGAGGGACTTCCGATATCCTCCAAAACGGTTCGAATGCTCATCAATCACAGCTGCTTCCCCATTTTGTAAATGTTCAAACATACCTGCAGACGGGCGGCGAGGAAGTGACGGCAGCTTCAGGAAGATCCCATCATCGGGACAAATGCATCATCAATGACTTTATTATCGAGAACAGTTTAGAGTCCAATTTGAAATAATGATGGAGATGTTATTTTTTAGTGTTTTTATGTTTTAGGTTGGAATTTTCGTTGCCAATAACCTGGAAGACGTTTTATTTTCTTTTTTTACGGTGAATCAGCCTCCGCTCCGGTGATGTGAGCCTGGAGGACGAACCCAGAGATCTTCATCCTCAAACTGACCTCAGCAGGAGCCTCAGTCTGCAGCATGGATCCATTCTCATTTGTGTCCCATGATGCTTCACTCTGCCTTTGATCCTTTTCTCTAATCAGATCAATCCTTCATCTCCAGCCTTGTTTTCTGGTTTATTTTCGGTCTTTCCAGTTTTCTCAGCAGATCTCCAGCCGCCCTTCTGCTGCGTCCTGAAGCTGCCAGAAGCATTTATCTCTGTTTCCTTTCTCCTCTCAGCATGCAAGGGGCAGCGATTGTGAAAAGAAAGCTGCATGTGGGGATAAAACGGGAAGCTGGACGGCATCTTCAAGCTGATTTCATTTAAAAGCAGAGAGACTGGAGGAAAGTGTTGTTTTTTGTTAGCATGAAGACAAACATAAAAAAATGACCCACAACTGTTTAAAGAAATGAAGCCAATAAGAAGCTAATGAGGATTAATCCGGCCATTCAGGGTTAATAATCTTAACCATAGAGACTTTTATAATATGATCTGCTGGTTTTATTCTTGTATATGTCGTGTCTGACTCCGCCCACTCACCTGTACCTGTCCTCATAGAGTACGAACAGGTGTCTGTCCTCAGTGGCGATGTATTTAGTGCTGTAGCTGTCACCGACCTCAGTTTAGTTTTGTTCAGAAATGCAATTTTAATCTTTATTTTCTTTCTATGTGTCCCCCATCATGAGAAAGTTGCTACAAGAACACGTTAAAAACACCAAAAACAGCTTTAAGAACACAACGGTTGAGCTCTTATTCACAGCTTTCAGTGAAGTTGTAAAATGATGCGGTTTAAATACACAGTCTCTGTTTGGGCTCGTTTTTCTAACAAATCTTGGATAATTGGTCGTAATTGGATTGGAAAATAAAAAGATAAAGAAATACACACATTTTTAAATGTATACATCAATAAACATGGTGACATTACAAGTACTCTTAATCACAAATTGACATATTTTTGTATCCATTAAATATTAAGTTTGAACTTGATTGTTTGAAAAATAGTAGGAGGAAGTGAACTCCCAGAATTCCTGGCTTATTATGTTTATGTTTTATTTTTATATGGAAGCATTTCTGCTGCATAATTAAAAATAAAAGTCAATATCAATGCGTTTTCATTTTCACAATGAAGCTGCGTTTGTTGACTAAAAAATAAAATGAAAAGCCATCCGCCAAACGCCTTTTTTTCTATTTTACCCCGCCTCCCTCCTGCAACTGCTGGCTGGAATTGAATTATGCTAAACTTTTTGCGCAGTGGATGTGAAAACGGAAATGCAATCCCCTCTTTGCATTTTCGCTTTAATTGTGTCACAGAATGAGCGGTGTTGAAGTAGAAAATAAAAAAGCATTTTGGAGGATTGCATTTTACTTTATTTTTGAGTCATTTGATGCAGTTACATTGTGAAAATGAAAAAGCATTTCTGTTAATCCATTTTTATTGTTAAATTGGACATTCCTAATTGAATTTTGCTACACATTGTCTTTAGAACTTTTTGAAAATGAAATGTCAAGTATTTTCTTTATCATTTTAATTAAGTGTCTTACAAAAAAAAGTCATTTAATAAGCTTATGGTGTGGATTATAGGACACATTCAAATGCACTGTTTTTAAAATCAGGTTTATTGAAATTATGGGAACTAGTGAAACTTAAAAAAAAACCTTATCGTGTTTAAAGCCAGAAATGACCTGCACTAGTTAGTTTGAAGGCATAAGTGTGCGTGTGTGAACATTATTTGTATTGTGTGCATGTTGACATGTGGACATTTTTTGAGCCAACAGGTGTGTTTATAACATTTGAGTGTGTGTGTGGACAGGCCCCGCCCCTTCAAACTTGTATTACATCTGAACCTCACTGTAATCAGTATAACCATCCAAAAACTTGCTGCTTTATGCTGCCCCCCCCCCCCCCCCATGATCACCCTCCTACCCCCCCACTCTCTAATATCCCTCTCTCTTCTTCCCTTCTTTCCTTTTCCGTCCGGTCCAACACAAAAGATTTTCAAATGATTAAAATGAATAAAGTTTGGCCTCTATTCCAAAAGGGGTTTATTCAAATATACCTCTGGTTTGTCAGAAGATTAATAACCCCTGTTGTTAAAGTAAAATATGTCCAACACAAGAGGCCCTCAGCTCTCATCTGTCTGCCCAGCTGTTGGACAGGACAAGTTAAAAAAAAAAGAAAGAAATAACCTGCACAGCGACGGAGATGGGAGTTAGGATTTAAGAAATCAGCTGAACTTCAAAAAGCAGAGCATTCGCACCACAAAAGAGAAAATGTGCTCATCAATATGAGGTGTGGATTTATGGACTAAATGAAGGTTCAGAGAAAAAGTTTACATGCATTCAAAAAAACCTACAAGATCTCACTGATGGAACTGAACAAGGCCAGAAATGATCAATAAATGCAAACTGTCACTTCTGCACAGGTGCTATGCAGACAAATTTGATCTTGTACAATTCATTAAGGGCCCAAAGAGAATTACCACCTCAAGCAGCACTCAGATTTAATTTTTAGCAACCGTCCAGAAAGAATAACTAAGACCTCTCTGACCATAATCTTCTCCTTTTAGTGAGAAAGTTATCAAGGAAAAGATTCAATTTTTCTGCCAGAGAGAATGACTTCATTGGGATTCCAAAAAACATAAGAGGATTTTAAGAATGCTGTTGACCAAACTGACTGGAATGGGAAGTTAAAGAGAACTGATTGTGAATTATTGACAAATACACTTGAAGAAACAATTAAAAGCTTCAGTTCAAGAATCAAATTCAAACAAAATAAAAACCTGCTACCTTGGATGAACACTGACGTTCTACAATTAATGAAAGAAAGGGACCGAGCACTGAAAAATACAATCAAAATAAATCTCATTGTCTGAGATGTCAATTCACAACATTAAGAAAACAAAGTGGTAAAAAGCATACGGAAGGCCAAAGCAGATTTTTTCTTGACAGTAATTGAAAATGCTAAAGAGGATTCCAAAATAACTTGCAGCCAATTTAAAAAAGATTTAAGGATTGGATTGAAGGTTTAGAAATAAAGGTAAATGGACATATTTATAAAGATCCGGTGCCTTCAATAGATTTTTCAGTGAATCGGTTTCCTTAATTGCCAGTCATTTCAAATCTATGATTTGCATGTTTGTCCTATAAATACGACAGAGCCTATATTTAGCTTAAAGACTGACACTGAAACTGAAGTCTCACAAACAATCAGGTCACTTAAGTGAAGCAGAACAAAATACACATTTGGTATGGATACTTTTGTGCTCAAAGAACTCAGCTCAACTTTAACATCTCCCTTAACCGTTATTCTCAATGAAACGCTTCTCAGACTATGTGACTAGGCGCATTAATCAGTTCGTCTCAGGGAGCCCAAGGTGTGTAAATGAAAACAAGACAGCGATGAAAGTAAAATGCAATCGATTGTATTAACAGAAAATAGACATTTAAACAATACAAAAAACCAACAACAACAAAAGGAACCGGGATATGGGTCTGAGTCCTATTGAGTGGTTTCCAAAAGTCTATTGGTTGGGATGTAGTTGAGGTTTGCTGCAGCTGAGGAGTTGTTATTGAGGGTGGAAGTATCAGGATCTCAGATTTGGGTAGCTCGCCATCAAGTTGTAGATCAAAGCATACATAACAAAAACCTGACCGATGAGCAGGTCTCTTTGGGTTTAATGAAATGGAAAATTTGAGGTTTCCAAATATGTCTCAAGAAGGTGTTTTAGGCGTCCTGGTGTGGCCGCAGCAGCAGCAGCAGCAGCGGCGGCGGCGGCGGCAGCGGCAGCGGCAGCGGCAGCGGCAGCAGCAGCAGCAGCAGCAGCAGCAGCAGCAGCAGCAGCAGCAGCAGCAGCAGCAGCAGCAGCAGCAGCAGCAGAGCAGGAAGCAGGAAGTAGGAAGAAGCAAGCAGGAAGTGCACCCACTGACCTGGAGCTTATATACACAATTACCCTTTCAAAATAAAGGCGGGGCCAGGTGTTCCCACTTAGTCTGATGGCCAGGGGCTACATCAATCAATTCATCTCTGAATCATTATTTCCCAGTGCATGGAAGTCATCAGCGGTGATTCCAATCCACAAAAATGGAGACTCCGTGTTACTTTCAAATTACAGACCAATCAGTATCATACCTACAGTGTCCAAGATGGCAGAAAAAGAACGATTTCAACACCTGCCTGGGGACTACAGATGCAAAATAGCCTTTGGGCTAATACTGACGCATTGCAGCCATGCCTTTAATGTGCACTGTCTCTGTTAAATAAACGAATAAATAAATAAATGTAATGTAAATGTATAACATGTACAAAACTGTAAAGAGAAATACGGGATTAGACAAGATTTCTCTTCAACCCCCTCCTTTTCAAGCACACCGTCTTGTTATGTCTCTCTATTTTAAACTCTTCTGTTTATTTTTATTTGTTTTTGAAATAAAAAAATTGAAGTGACAGGATGAGCTGTGTTGATGAAGAAAAAGAAAAAGCAGTTTGGCTTTTTCATTTTTTTGTCAACAAACGCAGCTTCGTTGTGAAAATGAAAAAGCATTTCTGGTATTAACTTTTATTTTTAATTATGCAGCAGAAATGCTTCCATAGTTTTATAGCCATAAAACAATTGTGGAGCCAAAGCAGAGCTCATTCAGTCTGTGTTTTGTCAGAAACCTGCTGTGAGGAAGCATCAGTGACGGCCAGTGAAGGTCACACCCCCAGTACCTACATTCTGTGCATTTTCCATGTATGACATTTCAGTCTTTCATGATCCATGCTTGACATTCCTCATTCTTAAGTTGTTTCTTGCGTTTGTCATTCGTCGCCGTGCGCAGATGTTTGTCGAGGGTTTCGGCCGACGGGTCTTTAAGTGAATTCAGTTTAAAAAAAATTTACGCAGTTTATCGTATTTCACGTGGTCATCGCACACAACTGTGCGTGATTTTTGCAAGATGCATATACAACTTTGTGTCTTTCCACGACCGTTCCACGTATGTCTAACTGAGTTTTCACGCATGAACCACCGACTATAACTGTTATTGTCATGGTGCCTCTGTCAGCCCCTCCCCCGCCTGCTCTGCTCTGGACGCGACCAGCTGTTCCCACTCACCTCATCATCTCTGCAGCCTTCTTAAGGAGCTTCTGGACCTTCACTCGACGCTAGTTCGTTGTTCCTCCTATGGTGCATGGCCTGGTCTTATCCCATGCTCATGTATATTGCCACGGTTTGCCTACTCATTGTGCTAGTGATGGGACGATGATACCTCAAGGAGTGTATTGACACACTAAACAAACTGTGTCGGCACTGTATTGATACTGTGTTGGTCACCCAATAGTGACCCCTGCAGTAGTTATGAAATCATTGCAGGTAAAGATTGTTCGTGTAAATGCTAAAACTGAGTTGGTATGTAAAATATAGCAAACTAGAGTAAAAATTCCAAATTACAATTGTTTTACTTTTTATGTGCACATTTGTCAACTTAACTGTTAAATCATATGAAATAAAAGACAAAAAAGTGATTAGTTCATGAATTTTTATTGAGGAACAAAAGTTTTTGGAGTCTCTTTGCTCCAAGGCGATTTCTCCTCTTACACACCAGCTCCCCAGCCTTGGAAAATACTCTTTTGCATGGAACAGACGATGATGGTGAGCAGAGAGTTTTAAGTGCAAGTTGATGAAGATGTGGGTATATTTCCTGGTTCAATTTCCAATATTGCAAAGGATCTTGGTTTCTGGGTGTGTTTGTTTCTGCCAGGTAGCGTTGGACTTCAATAATTGAGTCAACTGTTGCGTTCCTCGTCTTCTGGGTCTCTGCAACCTCCAGATCTAATGTTTTCCAGAGAATGTGCCCTAAAAAAATAGTTAATCATTACTTTATTATCACATGATAATAAACAGGTGATACAGGAGCTCCCTGAATCCCTCATTTTCAACAAAGCTGAGTGGCTGACAGTCTTTGATGATCATATTGACCACTGCCTCATCCACTGCTTGCTTGTTAGGAACTGCAGCCCAAAAGGAACTATTTTGTCAAAAGCTTAATAAAAGGACTGTAATTTTACAAACAATATCAAATAGACATAAGACGACATGGTGGTGTAGTGGTTAGCACTGTTGCATCACAGCAAGAGGGTTGGAGGTTCGATACAGGCCTGGAGCCTGTCTGTTTGCATGCATGTTTAGCACAATTTTTAGAGAGAATTTCAACATACCTGGGGTACTCTCACGAGTATCTGCAAATTCTTCATTGCCATGCCGAGCTCTATAATGCCTCAGCATTGATGAAGTGCTGTTATTGATGTAAGATAGCTCTGTGGAGCAGAGCCGACACTTCACCTGCAATAACATAAAAAGTTGATTTATCTGAAAGCAATTCAAACCTCTTACAAGAACATTGCATTAAAAAAATAGACACCCTATCTCATGATTATGAGATCAGGATCTCATAATTACATGATAACATGAATAAAGCAACTGTAAGGCTTTTTAACTGACTTTCATATGTATCACAGGTCATTCACTTGATAAACTGATAAAGTGAGTGCAATGCGCCACCGTAAAAAATAGTATATAAAGGAGAAAAAGATTTACCTTGTTTGGCGTCACGAGATCAAAATTATTCCACACCGGAGGAAACTTCCTAGGAAGATCTATGATCAAGCAGAACTCCATTCGACAAACCCACGACATGTTGATACAGTTTGTTTCCTTATAAACACACTTTGGCGCGGCACATCCAAACGATACAGTTCCTGTATCGGTCACGTGATTCTTTCTTAAAGCAATACACGCACCGATACGAGGTTTCACTCTTGAGCTCTCGGCACTGTGCTGATGCACCAGTGTCGCTCGTCCCATCACTACATTGTGCTTCTGGCTCAGCCTCAGGGAAAATCTCTCCGGATACTCACCTGGTCGCTGTCCTCTGGTCTCCCGTGTATTCACCCTTGGAAGTCCGCTGCAAGAAACCTCCAGCCAGTAGCCGCGCCTCCGCCTGGAAAGAATCATCTCTCACTTACCTCTCCATTAAATCTCCCAAACTTACCTCGTTGTCTGAGTCTCCTTCCGAGTTTCAGCATTTGGGTCACTCTGAACTTTCGCCCGATCATAACAGTTATAGCTCGTTCAAATTATGTAACTGATGCACAAATCACTAATGAACTGCATGTAAACAGCGCAATAATCACACACGGTTCATGTTCTACTAGACTTACAAGTTCTTTGCGTGGTTTATTCTAACTTCTGTGGTTTTAACGTGCTTCATTCATGAAACATCTGGAAAATGTAACGGAAAGACCACAACTTTTCTCCCTTTTTCCTCGTGTTTTACATGTGCAAGCTGTATGTAGCGGCTGTGGAACACGACCTTCGTCCAGAACGCTGCTGCTGGACTGAAACCAGGACTTCAGTCCGTCCTCGGGTCTTTTCATGGCTTCCTGTTTAAAACATCTCTGCTTGTGTTCAACTCTTTCTTTAGCACCAAAGTACGTCTCGGACATGTTGGTGCCACCATCTGGACCCGTCTGGAACCGTCTGGAACCGTCTGGGCCTCTCGTCAGGGACAGACCTCAGAGTCTGGACTAAACTGATGAAATGATTTCTTTTCTCCGGTTCGTCTGTGGTGAACAGACTCGTTCTGGCTCTTCTTTCTGCTTCTTCTCTGACTGACGTGATGCGGCTCCCGCCTCAAACACCTGCTCCTCTGTCTGTTTGTGCGTCGGTGCTTTTGTGTCTGCAAATCACCGGCTCTTCTCGTTGCGTTTGCTATTTTGGGGTTTGTGTTTTCGTGTGTTGGGACCTGCTGCTGCGGTGAGATAGTGCGCGCTGACATTTCAGTCGAGCTGACACCTTTTGTTGTGCGTTTGTGTCCCTTGAAGTGTGTCAGCTGGGCTGTTGTGTGTGTTAGCATCCAGCCAGTGTGGATTCCTGCTGGCAACGAATAGAACCAATATAAACAATAAAAAACTAAATTTTCCACAAACAAACCAAACACACACAAAAAAAAACGTACTGTGGCTCAGGATCATTTCAACTCGGTTTCTCCTAATAAGACAATAAGACAAAATACTTCTACCAATATTCAACGGCAAGAAGCCATTAGAGTAGTGGAGATATTTATTAGATTATTGTTATTATTATTTAATTTAAAAAGAAAATATTAGTATTATTATTTTTTAAAATAATTTATTATTTTTTTATTTTATTATTATTATTATTTTTTTTGGCTCTCCATTTATTTACTTTTTAGGAGGGGGGGCGGTGTGCTAGTCCCTTAGGGAAGTCAGGGCATGAATGGTGGGGCTGGACCTCGGGGTTGGCACCGGGCCCCTTCCTCTCGACTGTCTCTGCAGCTGGCTTGCCACCTCCTGACTGCCTGGCCCCCCTGGGAGGGGGGGCGCCTACCGTGGCCGGCTGGGGGGCCGGTCGCTCGGGGGGAGCCTTCTTACCCCGGTTGTGCCCATCCGCCTGCTCTTCCCCGCTCCCACCCAAACAAATATTGCACACAGGCCCACAGGGCTCCGGGAACTGGATAGGTGGGTCATGCTGGGGGGGCTCACTGGGGGCATCCTTCTCTGGGGTTGCGTCGGCGCCCGCCCTCCATCCCACTTTTACTCGCATGTTAGACACCCTGATACATTTAGGGCCTTGTGGGGATGTTCTGGTGGAGGGGGGTACGGTGAAACATCCGTGCTCATCTTTCACTGCGCCCCCCTCCCTAATTTTAACTTCCACTTTAGACCCACACAGACCTCCTGTTCTACCTGCAGCACACACACAGTTCACCCACACCCCCATACATTGGTGGGGTCGGGGAGGGGCGGCCGGTCTTCACCCGTCTGGACCTCTCAGGGCAGCCAGGCTTGTGGGTTTCCTGTCGGCTGTGGTGGTGGTCGGGCGGCACTTGGTGGTCGATCGGCCGAAGGGGTTACTGCGTGATGACGGGGGGTGGGGGGCAAGCAGAAGACTGTGAGTGTGTGTGCGAGAGTGCATGGGTGGGACGGACCTGGGGGCTGGGTCACAGGGATCCTCTGGGGCTCTCCCTCCATATCTCAGAGTGGGGACGGCATTAGGGGGGGAACGGGAGGAGGGTCTGGATAATATGGCGGGTGAGGAGGGTTGTAGAGGGTAGAGTAGTGGGGGGGGGGGGGGGGGGGCTGTGGTTGCACGGCGATCTCTGGGTTGCTTGGGTCGGATGCTGGGGCTGGCTCGCGGAGACGGGGCGCTGGCTGGGTGGTGGGGGGGCTCATGGGTCCTCGGGGCCCTGGCTTTGTCCTTGGCCCTTGTCTTGGTGTCCGGCGCCCGGTGGCCCCCATGGGTGGCGCCTGGTACGACCAAGCACGCCTGTCCTGTGGCCTGGGGGCCCAGACACCGGGTTCGCCTATGCCTCCCGGTGCTGGAGGGGCCCCTGTAGGGGGGCCTCCTCTGCGCCTGGCTGGGTGGGTGGGTGCCCCCCCCCCCCCCCCCCCCACGCTCGGGCTGCATGGGTGCCATCGCTGGGGGTGCTCCTGGCCTGGGGGTCTCCCCACCCCTCTCCTGGACTGGGTGGTCGGGCTGAGGGGATCTGGTTCCCCTTATGAACACACGGTTCACGTCGGCAGCATGCATGTAGCTCCACCCCCACGTGCACACTGCCACACCGCTCCCTATCTGCTTCATCCCCCCTCCTAACCCACAGTGTATTGATGGACAGATGTCTTCCGCTCATCTTGGTGTCAGACTTTCACCTTTGATGTAATATTTGTCTTTCCAGCAGATCTGGTTTAATTGTTACAGCTTAAAATAATAACGTATTCAAATTAGTGCTTGTATCCGCCCCTTTCTCCATCTCTCTTCCTTTTATTCTTTTCCACTCCCCCCCCCCCCTCACATTCTTCCCCTCTCCCTCCCCACACACACTAAATGTAACAAATAAATAAAAAATAATAAAGTAACAAAAAGGGGTTTATACAAATATACACTCTGGGTTTTTTACGTTGTTTTATTATCATCGTTAACAACATTGTTTTGTTTTACGTTTTTTCATTATTTCCATATAGACCTTTTTCGCAAAAACCGGAAGTACGTCATCAACGTGTAAACCTAGTTCCGGTTTGTGCTTCGCTTGCGGAGGAATGGCAGAGCCTAGAGTGTTTTCGAAGAGTCTGAGTTGTGTTCCGAAGTTCACCAGCACCGATGTGATGAAAAGTGTGAAGATGCATTCGTCCACTAAAGGAAACAAATTGGACAAGGGATATAAATTCGTCCACGAAGAGTTTATCCAGAATTACCAAGGTAAGCTTCAGCTAGCTTAGCCATAGCCGCATCACGGTAACTCTGTGTGTTTACGTCAACTGTAAATCCTGGTGTTATTAATTTGTAATATAAGGCATAACACATCGCAGTGAATATGTTGTGTGTATGTTTAAGTGAAAAGGCATGAGATTAACATAACACCCAAAAATTTGGTGAAGCTGTAAATAAGAAATGTTAAGTTGCCCAAATGCGTCTTCATTCTTCTTGCTGCGGTTGCGGCACTTTCTTCACTTACTAGTATTATTTTTCTGAAAGTATGGTGAGCAGAAGTCCTCTTTTCCTGGACATGTCCTCTCTTTTGATACTTATATAATAAAATAACATTGAACATAGATGAAATGTAATTATATTTGCTTCATGTATGCAGCTCTGAACACCAATTACTCTCGATGAAATATCTCACAAACTCACTTCACTCCTCTTTTTTACTAACTCAAATCTAGTCACCCTACTGACAGTTATAGTTTCATGTCATTCTGAACATTGATGTAGCAACATAAGTATGTCCTAATTTTAACCTATTTAATTTATTGTGTCTAGATATCACTGGATGCAGAAAGTGCCAACCTGAAAGCTTTCTCCTGCAGTTGTGCGGCTGGTAAAGGATTTTGCAATCACATAGCTGCCATCCTGTTCCAGACCGCACATTATTCACAGCTGGGTCTGCAGGCTGCTCCACCCCCCTGGCCTGCACGAGTGGCTTGCAAAGATGGCACAGATCAAGAGCACAGGTGGGTTTGTGATCAAATTGTCATTAGGATTTAAGAACCGATGTGTATCCATAACAACTGTAAATTATTATAAAAACACCCCCAGTAGTGACTACAGACTGTAATTGCTTTCTGCCTTTTACTTATAAGGGAATCCATCCTGAACCGGTTAGTGAGCTGGTGGTGCAAAAGCCCAAAACAGTTGGCAGGGACGGTCAGAGGTCCACACTGTACAAGGCATATACAGGTGATTAACTTTTTGTTGCTTTGTGAGCAAGTTAAGTTTGTTTTTTTTCTAATCTTATGACTAACCAAATTATGGTTACAGCAGATATAATGAATTAAATTTAAATGTAGTTATGCACTTATCAAATCAAATCAAATCAAACTTTATTTATAAAATAGCGCTTCTCATGCACTTTATTGCAGCTCGAAGCGCTTTAACACTAAAAACAGTAAACACACAACATTACAATAAAAACCCCAACCCACCCTTCACCCTTCCCACTCCCCTCCATTAAAGCACATGACCCATGGCTCCCACGTACAATGAAATATGACTATGTAACTGTAAACGAATAAATAAATAAATAAATAAACAAACAAACAAGCATGGCTTGGCTCTGCTGTGAGGAAACAGTATCTGGAAATCCTTTCATACCAGGAGCCAGCCCGGCCACCGGAACATCGCCACAGCGCCCACCCAGACCGGGACAACACCGGGGTCCCCCTCACACCCAAAAGCTGTAAAATTAGACCCCAGCCGCCCCAGCAAGGGCAACAACTGCAGCAACAACCGCTGACCAAGCCGGCAATCCCTGGAGGAAAAGATCCCCTCAAGAAACACTGGGGCTAAAATCATAAGATGCTAAAATTAAAAACATAAAAAAGAAGAAAAAAAAATACATAAAATTGAGAATAAGATGCATAAAATTAAAATAAATACATAAAATAGCATATATTAAAACTAATAGAATAAATTAGCAGTTAAAATCAACTAAAAGCTAAATTAAAAAGGTGAGTCTTGAGCCTCTTCTTACAAACCTCTACTGTCTCTGCGGCCCTGAGTCTCTCCGGAAGGCCGTTCCACAGGCCAGGACCATAATGGCAGAACGAAGCCTCACCATAAGTTTTGGTCCTCACCTTGGGAACAACTAAGAGGCCAGCACCGGAGGACCTCAGGGTCCGCGAGGGCTCATATTTTAAAAGAATATCATTTAAATAAGAAGGCCCAAGACCATAAAAACATTTATAAACCATTAAAAGAACTTTAAAATCAATCCTGAAACGCACAGGGAGCCAATGCAGCGATTTTAAAACCGGTGTAATGTGTTCCCGCCCTCTGGTCCTCGTCAGAACTCGTGCGGCTGAGTTCTGTAGAAGTTGTAAGTTTGAAAGAGACTTTTTGGGTAAACCAGAGAGCAGGGCATTACAATAATCTAAACGACTGAAAATAAAAGCATGCATTAGCACTTCTGTGCTGGCAAGAGAGAGGAACGGGCGGACTCTGGCAATGTTTTTGAGATGATAAAATCCTGTCTTAACGACATTTTTAATGTGTGGGATAAAATTTAGCTCAGAGTCAAAAAGTACGCCCAGGTTTCTCACACATGGAGAAGGTTTAAAATTATGAAGATGTGGTAAAATCATCTCTCTCTTGTCTTCAGAACCGATGATTAAAACTTCAGTTTTGTCCTGGTTGACAGTTTATGTCTAACTTTTGTGTGTTGTGTTTCTCTTGTGTAGGACCACAGCCAGATCCATATCTGATGGCATCTGGAAGCAGATTATGCCAGGTGCAGCCCCAACCTCTCATGGCTGTGTTGGATGGGTTTCTGAGATGGAATGAAAGAGAACTTGGATATATATTGTGGCAAATGCATGAATGCATACCTTAAATTACACTTATCTTGTCTTTAACAATCAGTTCAGCCTTCTGTCTTACTGTTGATCTGTAATGTTATTTTTTATTGTAAATGTTTGATGTTATTTGCATACCAAAAAATTAAATGAGGCACAATTTTGACCAAAATTGTTTTATTTGTTCATCTAATTTTTTGTGTAGTCAGTCACATTTCAACAGAAAAATATTACGAATATAACATTTATATTTAATTAGATTTTAAGAATATGTGGAAACACTAAATTTTTCCATACTATTTGAACATTATACATTATTTACATACCAAACATTAATTCACTCTTCAAAACAAAAAAGTCCTTGATAATTTGCCAAAACACGGCGGTTAAGCCAGATCTGATTCACACCGCCCATCAGTGTGAGCGGCACAGAGAGTTCCTGATGTGGAAGGACTTTATCCTACCGATCACTCTTTCCACCATAATTCTGAGGCGGGTGATGGCTTGGATTTGTTCATTTTCCTCCTTGCTGAATTGAGCTGAAAGCTTAAAAGGTGGAATGATGATCTTAGATCCAATGTCAGTTAGGAGGTCTTGAACGAGGAACTTTTGTCCGCCATGACATCGTCTCCTGGGTCCAGCAAAGGAACTTGGCTTCTAAGTCATGGATGTAATCCAAAGCCTCATCCAGAGCACATGTGAAGATAAAGAAATTAAAAATCAGTCTTAATATATTTATGCTACCTTTCAACACAACACAGTAATCATGTTTTGAAAAGTATGTGAAGTATTTAATTACAAATACATTTAATTTATTTTTGTTAAGGAAATTACAAAATGACAAAATGCTCAAAAGTGATTAAATACATGTAATTAAAATAGGTGAGAGCATGAACATCTTTTATTATAAATATTAATTTTTTCAGGTAGAAATGCATTTATCCAATAACGGTACACATAGTTGACTAACGTTAACCAAACACATTATGAACAACCTTACCTGTGTCACGTAGTCCTGATCCATCTTTACTGCCTTAGCTTAGCCACCGTATGCTAGTATCTTCACAGCTTAGCTGCATAGACTGACGTCTGAGGTTCTGTCATATACTGACTCCCTTCTCAAAGGAGCAGTAAAGTTTTTCCAAGGGAAAATACTCCGGACGACACCACTCTTCAGGCGACGAACGACGCAGCCGCACCCCATCCGGAGCGAAGTTAGTAAGTGCCGGCAGCAGAGGGTGCTACCTGTGTTTACATTAAAACTATGCCCTTCATCTCTTCGCATCGCCTATATCCATTTGGGTTTCAGGTTTGGATCCACAGGAAAATAATGAAATGAAAGGTAAGGCTGTTTTTGGTAGGAAGACGAACAGCCTGGAACGCAACAGAGACTGCAACTCTTCGACTCTGCCATTCTTCATATCTGCTGCTACGCTAACAGGAAGTTGTTTTACACGTCATTGACGTATTTCCGGTCAAAAAATGCGGAAGTGTGAAAAAGGTCTATTGAAGTGTTGCAAGGAGCTTAGTTAAAGCAGATGATATACGTCCAGTCCGCCACCAGATGTCGCTGTTCTGTGTTTCAAAGCCCTGAATGGTTGGTTCATTTTTCCAGCACAATTACATGAACCACAAGGGAAGCTTCATGGGGCTTCTATTTCCATCCCTAGCTGCAAATATAAAGAAATGATCTTACAAATTAAAAACAAAAACAAAACGTTACAAATAAAAAAAAAAACACATTGGAAGTGGATTATCAGGGATTGTTTTTGCCGATGCACCGCTGTGAGAAGGAGGAGAAAAAGGAACAGAAGTAAATTTGTGCGAGGATTGTGGTTTTTCTGGTCCTGTTGTGTTCTGTGTGGTTCTCCTGTCACAGTCACTGATGATCCTCCACAGCTGTCTGCATTTCAGCTGACGACCCTCAGGGTTTTACTTCTCAGTTTGGACTCAGCTGGTCTCCTGTTTGGTCTGGTTTTGGTTGTTTCTGCCAGGTTTTAATTGATTTATCAAACCTTTAAGTTTCTCCTTAACCCCGGATCCGACACAGATCCGTTTGTTCTGCCGGCTCTAACCGTCCGCCACACCTCTGGTCCACTCCTTAGGTAAAGTCTCATCTTCTCGTAACAGAACCGCTCACAGAAACAGACTCACTCTTCTGGTTATGGTTTGTCTGAAACAGCTGGGATTTACTGAAACTGGTTTATTTCAAGCAATAAAAGCAAAAATGATGTAAAAAAAAAAAAAAGACAAACAAAAATACACCAATATCAAACTTGTATAGTTGGTGTACCACAGGATTTTGAATTGGGACATGTTATGTTTTAAATGCTTTTATTGCCAAAAATCAGTCAGAAATGCATTTAATATTTCTTTTAATGTTAATAACACACATTTCTGTTTGTATAGTGTATGTAGAGATTTTAAAAAATTGTGTAATGTTACTTTATTTTATGTTCACCTTGAATTTTTTTTGCATATTTTTCCTTCCTTTCCACCTTAATGCTGGATCTCTGGAATTGTGACGATGGAATTTCCTCACAGATCAATTTCTTTAACCTTCTCTTAACCCAAAAGAACCCAGACACACTTTTTTTCCCTTAAAAAATTAAAATATTTGGATTTTTCCACCACAGAATCTATTTCTGATGTTTAACACTGATGTCACCACGAGTTCTTTTGGTTTGGATCATCAAGTAATGTTACAGCATTCTTTTAGGAAATAAAAGCAAAAACAAACTTTTAAGAGAAGGCTGCAGGAGGACAAATGTTCCCCGGTACCATCTTGGCTCTAGAAATGACTCACTCGTTTTTTTTTTTGGCAAAAATGGCTTTAAAGTCTGCAGGGTGGCAGTTCCATCAGAAAGACGGCGGAGCAGGTGGAGGCACTCCGCTGAAAAGATGGCTGACCTGCCCTACGTCTGGAGCTAACGGGGATTTTCTGATAAAGAGGAATGGAAGTCCTCGGTCTGTTTGTGTCCTCGTCTGATGGACAGCCGGGTGGTGATGATGGTTACTCTGCCCCCCCAACACCCCGTGATGGCAGCCATTTTGCCTTGGCGCGATTTAAGGATTTAAGGATGGGCGGAGGATGTGGGGCAGTCACAGGGGGGGGGGGGGGGGGGGGGGGGGGGGGGGGGGCGGGGGGGGGGGGGGGGGGGGGGGGGGGGGAGTTTTCCTCTCTGCTGTTTCTTTTTCAGTTGAGGTTTTGAATCCTGTTTTTTGCGTTGAGGTTGGCAGACGTTTGTGGTGTCGGTGCAGCTCGAAGCGAGCTCGTTTTTCACCGTCTGATGTTGTGACGTGTAATTAAAAAAAAACGGCAACAGAATGAAATGAAATTTGCCAGAGCCCGCTCGTCCGTAGGATTATTTTCCCTCGAGTTTTGCATCATTTGTCTTCAAAGTTCGCTGTAGTTTGATGAATTTCTGCAGCCAAGTGTAAAGTCTGTGTGTTCCTGTTAGACAGACACCAATAAACGTGTATTTATAGATTCCTCAGACAGGAGATGGCAGCTAAACGCACTAAACTCGTCAATGTGGCTCATTACAAACACAAAACCATAAAAGAACAACACAACGTCCGATGATTGGAACCATCAGAAAAGCACAGACACACAAACGGATTAAACCCACAAAAGTCCGAGTGGTCTCCACTTTTCCTGTGAATCTTCTTTCTGTTTACATGTTTACTTTTCCTGAATTTATAGAAGAAAAAAAACGTGTCCTTTATTGAAAAGTCGACTCATTTATTTAAGTGCTTCTCAGTCATCGGCCATCGTTTATGTGCAGCACTCTAATTGTTTGTGTAATCCTATTCCCTCTGGCGTGCATGTGTGTACCGCTGTGTGTTTGTGTGCGTTTTATGCACTCTATGTGTGCAGTCGAGGGCTTTTCAAGCAACACATGACTTATTTTCCCCAGCAGGCGCAGGTCAGTGACCTCAGAGCGCTGTGATTTATGCCACAGCCTGGGGTCTCCTTCTTCATCTAAGGGTAGTTTGGAAAAGCCGCTCGTCTTCCTCCTTTAGTGCTTCTTCCTCCTGGTTGTTACTGAGAGATGCAGAAGTTTTCTTCAGGTTCGTCCAGAGAGCGTTTTGTTAAATCGCGTTCAGACCTCAGCTCATCCAAGGATTAAATAACTAATGACTTCTTGTTGCCAAAGTTTCTCTCCTCAAGAGAAGCAACTGGGAAAACTTCCTGTTTGAAGCTGATCTAAAATGGGAAAGTGGCGCCAAGTTACCACTAGGTGGCTTCTTTCTCTCCAAGGGAGAATGGTCCAAATAAAGAAGTGCAGAGTCATAAAAAGTTTTCTCTCCTGTCTGATCAGAGGGGAGAGTTATTATCATTATCTATTCCAGTGTTCCCTTGTTTATTGTGACAGTCATAAAAATAACTCACAGCAGGTGAAATCTGCAGAATAGATGTTTTAAGGCTGTAAAACTCCTCACTACACACTTTCGCCACTTTTCTCAGACAGACCAGAACATTTTCGCACTTTTCTCTCGTGTTTCAACTCTCAAAGTTCAAACCTTTGTGGAATACAGCAAAAAAAAAATAAATAACTGCACTGGAAATATCAGTGGAATAGTGAGACGGTGAAAGGTGAACTGCAAACTGATAAGGAAACACTGTTCAAAATGCTGAAGGATGACTTTGTCTGTAGCTTCCTATAAACCGGAAGACAACAAACGTCTATTTCTTGATACGTTTGAGGCTTTTTTCTCACATTTTAACATTGAATTTGTCAACGGGACTCAGTTTTGTTTTGTTTTTTCTGGAAAAGAAACTGTTAAATAACCAAATGTAAATGAATCTCTGTGTGACTTAAATTGGGATGACAGCCTATCTTCTGGAAGCTGTTTTTTTCCGCCTCTTAGAGCATTTTTTGGGGAAAGCTTCAGGTTTGGTTTTTGTCTCACTTGCAAACCTAAACTCCAGTTTTAAGGCAAAACCAACAAAAACCCCAACTGACGTCAGGACAAACATAAGGAAACTGTCAACATGCCAAATTCCAGGAGATATTTGGAAAACATGAAAAGAAAAAGGGCTTAGATCCCCCCCCCCCCCCCCCCAAAAAAAATCCTGTGTCTCTGACACAAAAATGTAGCTTTTTAACAAATTTGCCTAAACTTAAACTCAAAGTACTTAATTTCACATTGTAAGATCTACTTAATAGAATAAAATACTTTCAAGGTGTTTGTGATGTAATTAAGCAGGTAAATGAACGGTTTTGGTCTTGTTTGATCAAAAAAAGCAGATTTACTTTCATGCTTTTGCTATTTGTCGCATTTTGGACCAAAAGTAGGATTTATCAGTTTCTTTTATAAAAAAGTTTTACATTACATTTTTTAGATTTAGACCCCTGAGACACTTATTTCAGTTTGAGTCTGACTCTTTTTATTTTATTTTAATAAAAATTTGTTATTGTTTGAACTAAACTGATTATTTCTTGGAGAAGAGGATCTGTTTTTTTAACTTTAAATTCCAAAACACGTCACCTCTTCTCTTTACTGCAACAACTCATGTCATAGTTTATTGGTATTTCTGTCAGATTCTTCTGCATCGACACTTTAGTTTCTCCTGACATTTAGTCATTTTCATATTTATCTTCTATATCCTTTTAAATTAAAGTTTATTTTCTGTCCTGTTTATCCTCCACAAACCATCAGTCATGACAGACTAAAGAGGAAAGCTGTAAAGATGTCAGCGACTGACAGAAAAGGGAAAGCGGTCAGCGGGAATCCATAACAGATCCAGGAGGGACAGATGAGGTCAAAGGTCTGGAGAGGAGGAAGAGGAGCAGCGGATCTGCAGGACACTATGGGGAATTTCATGTCTTCATCCTCCTGATTAATGTTGTTTCTTGCTGCTTGATCAGCAGAAGGTCTGAAAGGTGGAGTCGTCAAGTGATCTGATCTCAGGCTGAGACCGTAAACATAAAGACAAATATGTATGATTTTATGAATAGTCAAACTTAAAAAAAACAAACGTAGATAAAATGGGAAACAAATAAAAGGCAGCGAGAGCAGAAGGAATGAAAATGATGGTCCGACTGATCATAATGGATGGATGATGACCCCAAACGAACAGCTGAGATGGTTTAAAGCTGAAACCATCTCCACACGGAGACATGGAAGAGCAAATATTTATTATAAAATGATATTAGAATAAAATACAAATATTTATTTGAGGGTCTTAAACCAAATCATTTTTACACCTGAATGTGTCTCGTTTACAGATGTATTTATTATTATTCAACTTCAATTGTATTTTTATACAAAGGGGAGAATTTAAAAACACGTTTTTGCTGGCAGATTAGTTAGTTTTTCTTTTTTTTTAAACAAAGACAAATATTACATAATTCACTTTTTTCGGAGTTAAAGAAATAAATCTGAAAAAAATGGACTCCCTGTGATTGTTTACTGTCTGACATTCAAATAAAAAGCATTTTTTATTTTTGAAGGTCATTATTTTCTTTGTTTTATGTAAATATGTCATTCATGTTCATCGGTTTTCTTTTTCTTCTCTTTCTTCATCCATCCTCTCCTCTTTCATCTCCATCCCTGCTTCTTCACTCTTTCTCTCCTCCTTCCTCCCTCGTGCTCCTCCTCGCTCCTCCTCTCTCCTCCTCAGGCGTGCATCATTTGTCGACATCCATCCGCGCCCCCGAAGACAGCTCGGCACCCCGCCCGCGCGCGCTCCTCTGTGCGTAAAAGACCGCGGGAAGGGGTCTAGCGCGTGCAGGGAAGACCAGGTCTGTTCCGTTCCGGCAGCGGATGCTCTGCTGAGATCTTCAGGCGGCACGAGCGCACGGTAAGATGCGTTTCCGTCACTTCTGCTGTTCCGATCCGACACGAGCGCGCCCTCACGTGCGCACTTGCCGGCGTGGATGTGTCTGGAAGGCTCCTGGTGGGGATGGAATAGATTTGTGTTGTGTGGTTTGACGCGCAGCATCTCTAGCGTAATCCGGCTCCGCGTGCGCTGTAATCTGAGGAAGTTTGGAGCGCGTGAGTGAAATGCTGAGGAGCCTGAGGAGAGCGGCTCCGCGCGGCTTTCCTCCAACTGCTGCGAGTTCAGATCCATCATGAAGACTCAAAGTCTGGAGGCAGCTGGGTCGTGGATCTTCCGGCGTGAAAGCCCACTTTTGTTGTGATTCTGGTTCCGTCAGGGCCGGGCAGCATTTCAGAGGAGACGCAGCGGTTTCCCGGGAGTTTCTGAGGAGGAGGAGGAGGAGGAGGAGGAGGACTGCAGAGCTTGAAAAACACTCCTGAAGCTGATTTCAAAATAAAGCTGCTGCTGCTTTTTGTTTGTTCACCTGATATTTGGATGTTTTTTCTGATCTCATGTCTAGATTTAGTGATGTTTACTGCTTTTGTTGTTTTATCTCCTCTGTCCTCCTTGGTCTCTGTGAAGCTGTGCTTTCTCCTCCACCAGCCCCCGCCTCCTTCCTCTCATGCTCCACTGCGCTCAGTCTGTCTCCTCTGACACATTCTCCTTAGTGATGCTGCGCTACAATCAGTCAAAGCGGCTGGACAGACTTGTTTCTGAGTTTGCCGGCTCCCCACTGCAGACCTTCAGGGTGTAGCTACAGATCTATAGGGTGGAGCTGCTGAACAGATCTTCAGGGTGAAGCTGCAGACCTTCAGGGTGGATCTGCTGATCTTCAGGGTGAAGCTGCTGAGAAGATCTTCAGGGTGAAGCTGCAGACCTTCAGGGTGAAGCTGCTGATCTTCAGGGTGAAGCTGCTGAGAAGATCTTCAGGGTGAAGCTGCAGATCTTCAAGGTGAAGCTGCAGATCTTCAGGGTGAAGCTGCTGAGAAGATCTTCAGGGTGAAGCTGCAGATCTTCAAGGTGAAGCTGCAGATCTTCAGGGTGTAGCTGCAGATCTTCAGGGTGTAGCTGCTGAGCAGACCTTCAGGGTGAAGCTGCAGATCTTCAGGGTGAAGCTGCAGACCTTCAGGGTGAAGCTGCTGAGCAGATTTTCAGGGTGAAGCTGCAGATCTTCAGGGTGAAGCTGCAGATCTTCAGGGTGAAGCTGCAGACCTTCAGGGTGAAGCTGCAGACCTTCAGGGTGGAGCTGCTGAGCAGACCTTCAGGGTGAAGCTGCAGATCTTCAGGGTGTAGCTGCAGATCTTCAGGGTGTAGCTGCTGAGCAGACCTTCAGGGTGAAGCTGCAGACCTTCAGGGTGGAGCTGCTGAGCAGACCTTCAGGGTGAAGCTGCAGACCTTCAGGGTGGAGCTGCTGAGCAGACCTTCAGGGTGAAGCTGCAGATCTTCAGGGTGTAGCTGCTGAGCAGACCTTCAGGGTGAAGCTGCAGACCTTCAGGGTGAAGCTGCAGATCTTCAGGGTGTAGCTGCTGAGCAGACCTTCAGGGTGAAGCTGCAGACCTTCAGGGTGGAGCTGCTGAGCAGACCTTCAGGGTGAAGCTGCAGACCTTCAGGGTGAAGCTGCAGATCTTCAAGGTGAAGCTGCAGATCTTCAGGGTGTAGCTGCAGATCTTCAGGGTGTAGCTGCAGACCTTCAGGGTGAAGCTGCAGATCTTCAGGGTGAAGCTGCAGATCTTCAGGGTGAAGCTGCAGACCTTCAGGGTGGAGCTGCAGACCTTCAGGGTGAAGCTGCAGACCTTCAGGGTGAAGCTGCAGACCTTCAGGGTGGAGCTGCAGATCTTCAGGGTGTAGCTGCAGACCTTCAGGGTGGAGCTGCAGATCTTCAGGGTGAAGCTGCAGATCTTCAGGGTGAAGCTGCAGACCTTCAGGGTGGAGCTGCAGACCTTCAGGGTGAAGCTGCAGACCTTCAGGGTGGAGCTGCTGAGCAGATTTAATAACATGGCTGCGGCATGCAGGCGGGGATCCTCCTCAGACGCTGCAGCGGGGCTTCCCTGGGCTTTTCCTTCCTCTGCTTCTGCAGATTTTCAGGGGCTTCCCTTGTTTTTCACTGCAGCAGCCCCCCCTCCTCCCCCCTGTGGTAACAGTAGTGATGGAGGAGCAGGGATGCTGCATGATCAGGAACGTCCCTGGGATGTCCTGATGGACATTAACCCTCCACGTGATATTTACTTTCATTCGTCTTCCCATCAGTGTATTTTTTTTCAGCATCTGATAATTGCTGCTTTACTTTATACGATGTCTGATGGATAATTCATCACCCCCCCTCTCTTCTCCTTCTTCCATTATCTCCCAGCTCTTTCTGTTTTTCACTCTCGCCTCCTCCCTTCTTTCTCTCAGCTCCCCCGGCATCTCCTCCCATCTCGTTGCTCTCACTGAGCTGCATCTTGTTTCTCAGCAGCGTCTCTCTTATCAGCGGTCACATACAGTATGTGCCCCCCCCCTGCTTTCAGCTTCTTTTAACCTTCAATAACCCCCCTGGGGGGAGGGGGGCGCTCTTTCATTCTCACACATTTACCGATCTCACCTGGGGAAAAGCTCAGGAAAAGCGCCGTGCTTTCATGTTTCATGTGGATGAACAAACCACTAAGCGCTGCTCAGCTGTTACCCTTCGGCTCCGATGCCTGTTACGTCACGGATGTTGTTTGGTTAAACTTTTTATTTCTAAGCGTGAAGTTATCCAAACCACACATCTCATCCGAACGGATGCAGTCCATTAGACGTCAATTTTGTTCCACGAAGACAAAAACAATCAGATTAAATCTACACTGGGACCGTGGCCGGTAGGCGGAGACCTGGCGGCAGGAAGAACTCCCACAAATCCAGCAGAATTATGGGATTTAATAAACAAAACCAGAACCTAACGGGAAGGACAGAAGACACTCCCATGAGGAGAACAGGGCAGACAAAGCCGTAAGTACTGAACATCAATGAGAGGATTGCAGGCAGCAGAGATCATCTCCATATCCAGGAGAGGATACGACAAATCTGCAGAGAAACAAAAATCACAACATAAACATATTTAAAATGAACCCTGACATAATACAAAATTGATGCTTGAAGCTTGCACTTCCTGTTTGAAGCTTGTTTGAAAGCAGAATTTCCTTGTGTCAGTTTACCAAGTCACCACTAGTTTGCTCCACAGTAATCTAAAAATAATGCAACGGGCGATAGGTAAAGTCCACAAAGTGAGATTCTTGATATTTTTAAGGCTGTAGAGCTCCTCTCTGCACACTTTCTCCACTTTTCTCAGACAGACATGAACATTTTCACACTTTTCTGTCTTGTTTAAACTCTCAAAGCTCAAACCTGCATAGAGATCATAAAGATCTGACTGGGATCGATCAGATCTTTATGATCTCTGGGAGACACAGTATGGAGGAGACTGACTCACATTCCTCATTAGCCAATTAATGGCGGCTGGGTAGCTCGGTTGGTAAGGTGAGAGGCTACCATGCAGGAATCCAGGGCTCAATTCCCAGAGGGGGATAAACCATGGTACTGGGTCAATTACCATATCAATGGCAAGCAATTAACATCACCCAGTGAGGGTCCTCAGGCAAGACCCTTAACACACGGTAAAGGCCCGTACACACCGGGACGAATGTTCGCCAGGCCTTATTCGCCAGGCGTTATTCGCCACGTTTTTTGTGTTCACACCCAGGCGATTTTCGCTGACGATGAGTGGAGTGAACATGCAATTTCATTCCCTGACATTAGATGGCGCTTAATGTAAACAGAAATACTCCTGTACACAAGGTGGCGCTGCGCAACTTTACGCTTCTTAAAGTCGCTTTTCGCTCAGAAGAAGAGAGCAAGTATTTACACGCTTGTCAGAATCAAACAAAGAAAACATGAATATTTCAAGCACCAGTAGCTCCAACTGGTGCTTGGTTCGGGGATATTTTAGAATGTCCGTCATTATTTCTTCGCGGCTGTGTGTAGACGCTACTTGGCGTCTAGCTTCTTCGCTGGTATGTGTGCTCAGCAAGGCAGTTTTGTGTTTGAGCGCCCCCAAGTTGTGTTTTACTTTAACTTCAGAAGCTCCAGACACGTGTGCAAAAGCGCCATTCTCATTGGTCGAGTAGATTTCGACGCGACGCGTCGAAAAAAAAAAACGAACCCAAGGCGTTTTTTTTTTTTTGACGCTTTAACGCCTGGCGTTTTTTCGCGTCGGTGTGCACACTCTCGTTGGTGCCCTTTGTTTAGTCACGAGGCGTTAAACGTCGGCGAAAATCGCCGGCGAAATTCGTCCCGGTGTGAACAGGCCTTTAGGCTGCAGCTCACCACTGCAGAGAAGAATTTCCCCATTGTGGGATTAATAAAGTACCAACTATTATTATTAATCAGGGCACAGAATAAATACTTTTTTTTTTAGAGTTCCCTTTTTTTAGTGTTCCCTTCCTTTTTTTAATCATAAATCTGCCTTTTTAGCCAAAATAAAAAAAACCTTCTAGGACATACTTTCTGCAGAGTTCATCAGAAATTCACCTTTTGAGTTGTGGACTGGTGGGATGGAGTAAGCCTGTCCACATTTCCCATCATCCACCTGTTTACATGCTCTCTTGCTAGTTTACAGCCCCTCACAGCCTTCAACCGTTAGCGGTGCAACAAAAATGGCGAGCAACATGCGAGCTATCCAGCCACACGGTTTTGATCGAGACGAGAAAAACAAAGACGTGCGTGGATCTATTTGTCTGCAAGTGGATGCATCAGAATGGAGCAGAGCAGGGGGCTTGTGGCGCGCTGACTGTAGCATCTGCATCACACCCACAAGCTTTTTTCAAACTGCATTTTTTCATCTGCTCCTGATTCACAGCAATTTGAGTGCAGAAATTCTCAGAGGTGCTTAATTTTCTTCATATATGTGGGAAAAATGACACGAGAACACATTAAAAACAATACAAACGCCATTTTCATCAGAGCGGTTCTTTAACGGTTTGTTTTCTCCCTGTGGTTCCTTCACCTCATCATCACCTCCTTCCTGCTGTTCGTGCGCATCCCTCACCACGTCTGATTCCTCTCGGGGGACACATTCAGGGCTGTACCCCCCCCCCCCAAGCCTTTTCCTCAGTTTTTAATTACACAAATGATCTGGTCGATTTGCTGTCCGATTGCAGATGTGTGTGAGGGGGGGGGCTGCAGCATCACGATCAGACGGGGAGGTGGGCTGTTTTCAGTTGGTGCGTCTGTTGATGCTGCAGTGGATCCCGACCGCTCCTTCCCTGTGACCTAAATGTTTTGCACATGGAATGTTTTTTTAGTTTTGTTGTGCGTTTTCTGTAAAGCCTCGTTGACTGATGGATGAAATGAGCTGCAGCTCAGATGTTTGATAAGATCGTGGAAGGAAGAGCAAAAGGGAAAATGCTGCAGTACTGTGGAGAGGCCCTGTGTGAGAAGAGCAATCTGAGGGACACGAGGAACCAAAAAAACAACAAAACCCATAGGAATCTGCAAGGAACTACAGTTGGAACCACAGGAACAACTCTGTAACCAAACATATTTCAGTAAGAAACTGTCCTCAGTGATCTACAGAATGATTGTGTAAATGTTTGTATATATTTGACATTTTTACATGTTCCTTTAATTTGACTCTGTTTGTTCTATTTTATTTTACTCTGTTCTTCCATTAATGTACGCAACTGGGCACTAAACTAATTGGACCGACTGTTTTCATTAAATATTCTACTAGAGTCTCTTTGGTGTGAAGTTTTAAACAAAGTGAAGGTAAAATCTTGGTCACAACAGCTGGACTGTCTGTGGGCAAAAAAAACATCAAACCTGAAGTGGGAACGGCGGTGACCCAAACAAAAAATGAAGGTCTTTGACCGCTCGGTAGATCCGTAGAGAGAAGTCAAAGTAACTTTATTTTCGATTTCTACAATGTTTCCATAGGCATAGAAACTGAAATTGAAAATGCTGATGCACCTTTTTTTCTGTATGGGCATGCTGTGGGCAACAGGTCATAGACAACACTTCTACAACACCTATGGGGGAAGCGGTGAGGCGCAGGCGCGTCGTATCGATTTGTCATGTTTATTAACTGCAAGGCTCCTTTGCGCCAAGATCCAGCTGCTCTTCTTTACAACCCTCCACGGACCCAAACAACCCCAAAACCCTGCAGCACCGATTGGAGTTACCCCTGTACCCCTGCTTGGGGTGTATTCAGAGTGGACACATTTGGGGTTCCTAAAGTGAACTACAGTCTGTTTCCCCCAGTGATCCAGAACAAATGTTCAGTCTGAATGCACCCAGGAGGACCCTGGTCCAGGACCAGGAACCGCTCTCTGACCCATCTTACAAGGTGGTCTTGGCTTGTTTCCAATCACACTGAGCTCTGGTTGGCTCTGAGATTCCTCGGCATGAATGGGCTCCATGCTCAGAGAGGTGAAACTGGACCAATACTGCCACCGTAGCTGGTCGTCACGTGGTGTAAGAATTATGCAGGAATGTAGCAACGGATGAGCCGCAGACAAAAGTGAATTAGCAAGGAAGCCATGACAATGAGAGACAGCAGCTCATTGAAATGTGGTCGGATGAACGCAGGCTCATTAGAACAACGTTTAATGTGATACACACTGTTAAACAATTATCAGAAGGGATTGGGGCATATAATTTTTTCCAGCCGACAATGATAACCAATATTTCCCCTGTAACTGTGGCCGATAGCCAATATTTAAGTGTCTACAGTAACACAAAGCTTAGATTTCCTTTTTGTTCCTTTAGTAGAATTGCACAACTTTTCATTTATTGGACAACCACGTTTTTAACATGCAGCAAAGGATCTCATATGTATCACTTTAAAACTTTCATATAAATATATCTGAAAGCATTCCGACATTTATTGAACATTGGACATAACTGTAAGCCATGAGCTCCCTGTTGCCACGGATCTGTTTGAACAACATGTATCCCAATCAAAAAAAACATTTACCTGAAAACAGTCGATTACTGACTATGACTGGAAACATAACCTACCCAATATATAAGAAACAAATGTACGTTTCAAAAATGAAAACCGATACCGAAAAACTCAAAATATGCGAACATCGGCCAATACCGATACTGGCACCTACTTATTAGCGTACCGTCTTAGCCGTTGTTTTCTCAGGAACCGCCCTGCAGCACGCCGCCACCGTTCCAAAGTGGCCATAAAAAGTGCTGAACCTGCCGTTGATACAAGCATTTTAAAATTGGTCCGTGAAATGTAAAGTTTGAATCCATAAACTATCCTGACAAGGACTGCAAAACACAGGACTTCCGTCATTTCTGCCCCTCATTGCTTTGCTCCACCCTTGTGATTCCTGGCCAATCACTGAAGAAATCTTTAGTCGCGTGGTTTAGTTTATAAGCCTTAGTTTGAAACATAAATATCTGGCTGAAAGGCATTCTGAATACAGACCAAACGCAAGGTTCAGAACTCAATCCGGACCAAAATAAATGGACTCTGTTCAGACCAACGGACCTTTCTGGCCTGAATAAACCCTTAAAGTCTGAAGGTTTACACATCTCCCTCCAGCTGTTTGTGTTTCTGTACACTGTACCAATTGAGCCAAACACAACATAAAAATGGTGCATTCTGAGACGATAGCCAATCAGAAAAGACCTAGCATTAGGAGGGCTGCAACATCGCCTAAAACGGGAGGAAATTAGAGAGGATCAGTGTGACTGTTTTGAAAAATATCTGAAGTTTCTCTTATTACTGGAGAAATTGGCTTTCATGAAGTCCCAGTATTTTTTTCAGACCTAAGAATTAAACTGCGGGGGTTTAGGAATATGTAATGAAGTCATTTTTTGAAGTCAGTAGAACTATTTCTATTCAGTGCAATGGTATCGGTGAAGGAAGAGCCGTTTTTGAGTCTCTCTGCATCAGTTTGATGTATGGAGAAAAGCAGTGAGTTTAATGCATTATGCAGTAAACTGCTGCCGCGCCCGTCATGCAGGCATAAACCAGCTGCTGCTCTAACCACATTACCAATTCACATGTTAACTAAACCAGCCAGAGCCGAGGAGCTTAAAACGCTGGTGAAAAGAAACCGAGCAAGACCATAAAATCAGCCAACCAGTGTGCTGACATTTGTTTCATATATTTAATGAATGGATTAACATTGAACATAAGACACTAAACATGGTGGAGTGTGAGTGTGGAGCAGTCTAACAGACAGAATGAAGTACGGTGAACATCTCAGGAACTTCAGCAGACAGATGAGAGCGCACTGATGATTTCTGCTTCATTCATGAAACCAGCGACCTGTCGTCATGCGGCGTGTTTCCGTGGCGACCGTCTCCTGAGAGCCCAAACTTCACATTTACTGTGCCGGATGTTTTCAGGTGAGGTTGAGAGGCTCTCCTCGGGAAGTCCTGGGTTTTTGTGTGTCAGGCATCTCACTGAGAATTTGTGCTGCGGCGTTCCATAACCAGACCGGTTCGGAACCTTTAGCTCCCCTCCTCCTCCAGTCGGTGTGCTGCTCACGTTCTCGATCCACTTCCAAGATCTTCCTGAAAACCTCCGGATCCTCAGCATAGTGCTGTGTTCTGGCTCCTGGAGAAGCAAGTGTTTCCCTGGTTCTGTTCTCACGCCCCTCACCTGCAGCTGTGATCAGGGCGGTGGGGGACCCTGGGGGGGTTTTGTTGGATCGAGTACTGAGTGATCTGTGGGTTTGAGAACGTCTGCTTTGGGAACTTTCAGTTCTCCTGCAGCAGAGATGAAAGGTGACCATGACTTCCTGTCTGCTCATTCTTATCTTCTCTGGCGGTGGTTCAATTCCTCAATCCTCAGGAACTTAAGGTGCCTGGAAATTAAACATGAAGCTCCAGTAAACTTGTTTAACTTTTCTGTAGTCTGCAGCCACCTCTAAGGCCATGTCACACTGTCGCTACGTACAATTTGCACATATTGCACGGATGAAAATTGGTCATGCGTGAACAAACATGGAAAAAGTGAGAGAAGTTGTCGTCTTTACGTGAAATTTTCACAGGTGTATCATGAATGAACCACGTTAAAACCACAGAAGTATGAATAAACCACGCAAAGAACACGTAAATCACCGTAGAACATGAACATTGTGTGATTACTGCGCTGTTTCCGTGCAATTCACTAGTGATTTGTGCGTCAATTACAACAATTGAACGTGATAAGTGCCCCGCATACACGATATAAAAGTTATACATCGGTGGTTCATACGGGAAAAGACTTTTAGACATGTGTGGAACGGTTGTGGAAAGACACAAATTTGTGTATGCGTCTTGCAAAAATCACGCACATTTGTTTAAGATTTATGTAATAATTGTGTTTACAAATATGCGTAAACTGCATAATTCTCAACCGAAACCCTCGACGGACATCTGTGCACACCAACGAACGCAAGAAACACGTATGAATTACGTAGATCACGTGTATCACGAAATACCGAAATGTCATATGTGGAAAATGCGTAAAATGTACGTAGTGGCTGTGTGCCTTCAGATAGAAATGGTTTGGCTGTAATCTGCAGTTGTTTTTTTCTGACTTTGTTGTTTCACTCGCATTAGTAAACAATGAGCCTGCATTTACAGGCGGGTCTCAAATATGTGCCGGTAAAGCGAAGCCAAAACCGTAGAGGGCCGTGTTTGAAGAAGATCTAGAGACGAAGAGGAAGGAAGAGGAAGCAGGAGATCGTACTGTGAAAAGTCTGTGAACAGCAAATGGAAAAACCAGAAACAGTAAATCCGTTTTTGTGTCAGAGAGCCTGGAATGAATCTGCTCCAGCAGATGGTTTGTTTAAAGGAGACCTTGGGACGTGTGCCATCTTTGAAACTGAGCAGTCGGATCAATGAGGCGGTCTGAGTGAAGCCAGTCCACTGCAGTCATGCCTTTAAAACTGAAAAACATGGCTTAAGCTTCCTCTGCTTAACACTGTTTGAATAGGAAAATCAATTATTAATATAAAAAGTTCCAAGCCCAGTGATGGGAAACGTGTTTTTTCAGTGCCTGTTGATATTGAAACAGGAAATGTCCCCAACAGACTTCCAGTTTGGATACAAACACCAAACATTTGGAGAGATGCTCTGATCTGATCTTTTCCCTCATCTTCCTCCTGCAGCGGTTCTACATTTACGTCAGTCGTCACTCCTCCTCCTTTTTCTTGGTGCTTGATTCGTTCCGTCCGCTACACCATCCGCCCACAGGCCGCCTCCACTCCTTTACCTCTGCATCTGTTTGGCCCGCCCAATTCAGTAGCTGTGTCCCAAATATGAGCTTTTCCAAACATCGAGTTTTTATCTGCTCCCAGTCATGAATTGAATATAGAAAAATCTTAAATTATTTCATATAGGTCCATTATTATGAGAAAAGTGCTTGTAGAATATGTTAAAACCACCAAAAACACAGTTTTCATTGTAGTCGGTCTTTCAGATGCGGCTTCTCTTCTCTACGACCCTCCATGGACCCGGACAACAGAAAACATGCATGGCTGCTTTTTTAATTTTATTTAATTTAATAAAATGTTTTTAAAGTTTTTAAGCCCCCTAAACCTTAACTGGAATTGAACCATAAATCTGCTTACAAACCGAATCCATGGGTAGAGCCCAGGAAAAAAAAAAGTAACTTGAAATGATTACATTTATAAAAAAACATCTTTATTTTACCCACAATATTTACACCCTGGCGTTGTGTGACCCTGAATTTCTGTCAACATTCTAGATTAAACTGTTCCTGAGGGTTTTCCAACCAGCATCCCCTCACAGGGTTTACATCCAGGCTGTAATTCAAACAATGTAAAGCTGAAAATGGATTTTGCCATTCCTGAAATTTCACTCAGTTCTTCTGGACTCAGTTTTAGGAGTAAAGAGTTCAAGTGATGATCCTTTTGCCTTTTTAATCAAACTGTTGGGTTTGTCATTTTCTTTCTTACGTTAAACCTGCATGTGATCAGTGAGCGAGACGTTAAAGGGTCATTTCCTGTCACTGATAGCTGTAGGAAACCACGCACACACATGCGCACAAACACACAGTTATTAACAGATTGCTTTGCTCGGTTCTGACATGAGGGAGACACATCACCTGCTGAGTCAGGTGTCACGCTCACAGAAAACACCAAACACACACACTCGCACATTCCGACACCCAACCTGCCCGCCCACATTCTGTCGCTGGTTTGATTCCAGGAACTGTGCCACCAGCTGGCCCATGTTTGCTGCTTTCTCTGTGTGTGTTTGTGTGCATGTGTGAGCCGTGGAGTGCACGGACTGGTTCAAAGAAACAGTTAAAGAAAATGAGGACATATTTGAGAAATGAGTTGATTTAAATCCAAAGTAGTTTATTTATTGGTATTTTGCATTTTGACATCACTGCGATGTCCATCTGTGGACTTTTTCACACTTTGGTTGGTGGTCCTGTTACACAAATGTACAAACAATTGACAAACCAACGCTTGCATACTAACGTCTAGCAAATTCAAATAAAGTGTAAACCGGATCAGTGCCCCACTTAGTCACTCTTATTGTGGTGGGGCCAGTTTCAGCGTTGCCAGATAGAGTCACAGTTTTCCAGCCAAAAAGTCATCTGAAAACCGCCAGACTCAGCCAAAAACCGCCCAACGGGGGGGGGGGATCACGTGACAGGTTTGTGTGTATCATATATATATATACACATAAAAAAAATATATATATATATATATATATATATATATATATATATATATATATATATATCGTATGATAAATATGAGTAAAGTATTGAATATTTCTTCAGTGGACCGCCTTCTTTAATTTTCTTAACCCGCTCTATCCCTGCTATAACCTGCGTGCGGCATTTTCATCTTTGTGCTGTGCTGGAGCGCCCCGACTATCGTGTCAATCTGCTGCTATGATGACCGTATTTTGCGCTTTCTGTGTAGGACACACTGAGGAGTGCAGGAGAAAACAACTCTCAGCTGCAGAGGATGTGAACAGGTGAACAGGTAGAGAGGCGGGGGAGAGGCTTGACTGTCAGATGGAGACACGGGCGTCAGATGAAGACGCAGCTTTCAATGTGGAAGTTGAAGCAGAGACTTTCTCTATGATGATTTTATGAACTCAAACATGGAAACATGATTACCAGATAGAACTCTTCAAAATAATAAACTTGATCTCTCCACATTCTCTGTGTCTACCATGCATTGATGTAAACAGACATCGCTCCATGCAGCGATCAGACCATAACTTTAGCTCCGCCCACACGCGACCGCGGTATCATCCTTTAAAGAACCTTATTTCTAAGAGGAGGGGCGTTGCACACCCCCAACAGGTTCTAATGACAGAGCCCATTATCTTCTCTGCCTGGTGCGTACACGGGGCTTCAGTACATAAGACTCCAACAGGCACACAGCCTAACGTAGTCCGTTATTATGTATTCATGAGGGGAAAAACCCGCCGAACCGACCCTAAAACCGCCCAAATAATGCATACCCGCCCAAAGCTATTTTTACCCGCAAATTTAGAACCAAAACCGCCCAATTGGGCGGAAAACCGCCCAATCTGGCAATACTGGCCAGTTTCCCTTAACATCCGGGTTACATAGCCACTTCCTGTTTTCTTAGCACCGGCTGCGGCTGATCTGCTGTGGCTGGTTGCTCTTCTCACAGCTGTCCGCTATCAAAAACCCAAAACAACCTTTGGTTGATGTCAAAATTCTCACTGGATCGACAGAACCTTGAATAACTTACCCTTTGGTCAGGTTTTTTTCTTCCCCCTTCTCTTCCCTAACCGAACTGCTGTGATCTGTCCTCATTCAGCTCCCTGATATGTGCATGGTGAGCCACCGGCGGACATCCAACTCCACGAACCTCCTTCTCCAAACAAACCTTTGGAAAAGGAATCCTGACAGGAAAACCCAAACCAAAGAAAAAAGGAACTCCAAAAAGATACTTTAGAATATCCTTGAGTGGATTTGTGGACACTCCATCCTCCACCGTCTCATCAATTTGCTTTATCTTTTCTTTATATTTTAATGCAATTAATTGATGACTTTATCCCCGTATTGCATTTTCTTTCCACACACTCTGGATTCAGTGAGATGAACATTGGTAGTTAGTGCTGTCGATCAGCAAGCGTTTCAAAAGTATAACACAACTTTTTAGTTTATAAATCACAAGATACTAAGCCATCATACATGATACTTCACTCTTACCTGCAGATGCCATCAGAATACTTTATAAGCTAGAGCAGTTTCGATGTCTGCAAGATCTTAGGTTTGTGTCCCGGACAAGCCCCCATGTTTGACTCTAGACTTAAATTGATTATAATGCAGTTAAAGCCAATTATTAATCAGGAAAAAAAACTATCTTTCAAGATGAGAATTAAACAAAGCAAGGCTAACTTTAAATAAAGAAAAGAAGTTAAAGAATTTGACTGAATACAGTAGAAAAACGAAACAGAAAACAAAAGGGAGCAGACAGAAATCTTATCTGAAGGAATATAAGATTGATTTCAGGACTAGAATGTTATCTCTAAGCTAAATGAATAAACAACAAAAGAATAATGTCCAGGCTAAACTGTGCTTTGAGTTTGGAAGGGTTGGGTTAGGAAACACAGAGCGGCCCTGCTGGACAATCGGCATCTGACACCTAAAGCATCTCAATACTGCCAGGGGCAGTAAGGCTTCAGGAAACAGCATTATACTCCTGAAAATAATTTGTGTTTCTTAAGATTTAATCATGTTTGTTTGAGCAGTGCACAAATTTATATTTTTCTTTACTTTTCAATTTGATGATTTCTCCAAAGATTTCTGACACGATGCTTAGTATATCGTTTTTTTTCTCTGCACTTCTTGACTCTTTATTTTGTAAAAGCTGAATTGATCAGGTTTTACGTTGAATATTACCTTTTGCGTTGCTTCACACTAGGTTTCTGCTGTTTACCACTCATGCTGCCTGATTTCTTAAGCTCTTCTGTTTTCTGTCAGAATCCGGCTGGACTCTGTTACTCTGAGACTAATTGGATTACTTCCAACTGCAGGGCTGTTTTCATGTCTGACAAAAACCTTTGAAGCCCATTCAACAACATTTGTTTCACCCTTGTGGCATCTCTCAGGATTTACTAAACCCTTAAACGTCAGAAGTTTAGCTCCACAGAGTTGACATTCTTTGAATTGCCGTCACTCTTCAACCGTTTATTCAGTTGACGTAATTCTAATGGATTCTTTGCGCTCTGATGCGAAAGCGTATTTATCCGCATAAACTAGCTGATCCTGACACTTTATTTATGTAAAGTGTTGCATATCTGTCCAAATCCACTAGGAAGCAGAGCTGGAGGTAGCAGTGATGGAGATGCTGAGATTCTCTTTGGGAGGGACCAGGATGGACCAGGATGAGGACATCAGAGGGACGGCTCATGTTAGAGGTTTTGGAGATAAAGCCAGACTGAGATGGTTGGGACATGTCCAGAGGACAGACGGCGAATCTATCGGTAGAAGGATGCTGAGTGTAGAGCTGCTAGAGGTCCAGAGGAAGACCAAGGAGGAGGTTTCTGGATACAGGAGAGGATGCAGAGGACAGATGGAGGAAGTTGATTCGCTGAAGGGAAAACAAACGGGAAGGAGAAGAATCGCGTTAATTCGTGAAAACGGTTGAAATGTTACAGTAGTTCAATGTGATTATTTTGCTGTCACCGGCGACAGATCGGGTGTTAAAGGGTTAATAAACAGAAACGTCTCTGTCTGCATTACTGCACGGTCATCTCCTCGATGTCTCCTCCACGTTCAGCTTCTGGGTTTGTTTAGTTTAGCCTGTAAACTGGTTACGCTTCTATTAACATCGTGTTTCTATGGTAAAAACATTTGGTGTAATGTTCAGAGCATCTTCCTATGTGTGTCACCGAGGATTCAAATGTCAAATCAGCAAAATCCCAGAGAGGGTGTAAACCTGTAGCATTTCATGGGATTTCTATTCAAGTCTCTCTGCTGAAACGTTCTCCCTGACATCACCAACAGTCATCATGACCTCTGCTGGCCTGTGATTCACTCATCCTCAGGGACTGACAGTCTGAGGCCTCCACAGGAGCTCTTAGGAGTTTCTAACATTACCTCCAGAGGAGCCCAGTCTGCTGAACGCCACCGCTTCCTTTTTTTCCAGTTGGTTTCCTTCAATGTTTAATTCAAGTAATGACTCTCAAATGACTTATCTGCAGCTGAAAAAATCTTTTTATGGCTCTGACCTACAAATGTGGCAATTTAGTTGTTTTTTCCCCCCACAGAATCCCAAACGGAACAACAATGAGCTCCTCAGTAGTGGATTGCTGTCAGTGCTGTCCTTCCAGCCGCTCTGCTCGCTCATCATAATTAGATTTAAAACGCACGAGCTACTGCTGCTGAACGCCCACCTCTTTAAAGGTTTCCTCGTAAGTGTGACCACATCAAATTCTGTTTAAGACTCGAGTCGGATCCCTTCGGGATTCACAGTTTGAAGCTGCAGTTTGGCCCATTTCAGTGCTGAAAGACTGGAACGGCGAGGCTTTGGCCAGCACGTCGTTATTGCATGTTGGTCAAAAGGATGAGCGCGTTACATAAGATGTCAGCTTGTTTCCTGTCCTGCTGAGTAAGCTCTGTGATCTTCTGCAGGTTTGGAGGGGAAACGCGTCACATCCACATCTCTGCAGGTTTTGTTCTCTTTAATTCAAATGCAGATGTGAGAGGCTGCTGGGAAATTTACTAAATTACACCAAAACTACAGGCGGCAATTTCAACCTGGCAGAGAAAGATCCAACTATCATTAAAGAAGGACTGGTTGCTTTTGATCCTGACGTTCTCAGAAAAACTAATCTGAGCAATTCTAGTCCAACAGGGTTTTTTCTCCTGGAAAAAAAACTATTTTTTTCTTTGTAGTTAAGGCGGATTACTTTCCTCTTCTGGCTGCAGTAATCTGCGGGCCTCTGCAGCAGCTCTTTATCCCATTTCATTTCTCGTATGATGGCTTAGTATCAAATACGAAGCAGATAGATTACTGCTGCACCAAGCTTTTTCATCTGAACATCAACAAATGAGGGATGTTGCTTCACGGGCCCGTCCTGTAATTGCTCTGTTTTTAAGTGGACCAATTTGTATGTTATTCACAACCAAAGTCTCATTGGCTGTCCCACACCAAGGTGTGTGACATTTGTTATCCACATGTGACACATCCACTGGGGGAGCGGTGGGCTGCAGACACAACCGCGATCGGAAACCAATCTAACCTCTTAGTGTCAAGCATGGGGTCTTTGATTCCTTTGGTATGGCTCTGCCATGGATTTGAACTCGTGACCTTCCGGTCTCATGCCGGACACTCCCCCACAAGGCCACTGAGCGGAAGCACAAAGATGATTTATGATGAAATGATTTATTTGTGCCTTTATCTGGTCAGTAACATTTTTTTATTTTTTGTTTGAGGGTCCGCTTTAGGCCTCAAAGGAAAATTCAGACAGGTAAACATTATACAGCTAATTGTCTAAAACCTTCTTGGTTATTGCCAAACATAATAAAAGATTGTGTAATATTTAAAATGAAATTTCTGTAAAGTTAAACAACAAAATCCTTAATTTAATTTCTCAGTTTGTTGATTTAACTAGTCTCTAGTTAATATTTCAGGGAAAAATATACTTAATATGAGTAATTAAAAGTTTAATCAAAAAGTAAAAATAAAATGTACAGAAATAAGTTTGAATCAAACTGAATAAAATTCACTGACAGTTAAGGATTTGCAGATAAAAATATTTCTTTAAAAGAAAGAAATGCATAAAAATGTGGAAAAAAATCCTTAAACTAAAGTTTGACTTGAAGATAAATATCAGGATTAGCTTTAATTAAACTCTGAGTGTGATCTTCTAATCTGAATTGTTTAGCTCAAAATCTTCTGCAGCTTATGTCGCATTTGCAGTTGAATTATATTTAGCAGGAAGTTGAATCCTGTTGTAATGAGAGTTTTGTCAGATTTCTTTGGAGGTGAGAAAGGGATTAACACCTTCTGGAAGTGTGTCCCGGTGAGAAAAGGTGCATGTAAACAGCCTGTTGATGTGTTGTGAGAAGAACCTCCTCAGTGTGCTCATGTTTTATTTAACCCTTGCAGTTTGACAGACTTCAGATTTGTCTTTGTTCAAATCAAATCAAACTTTATTTATAAAACAGTGCTTCTTATGCATTGTGCAGCTCGATAACCAAAAAACACACAATATTACAGTAAAAACCCAACCTACCCTTTAACCTTTCCACTCCCCTCTGTTAAAACATACAACCCATGACCCCCACGTACAATGAATAATGACTATGTACCTTCTAAAAAAAAAGTAAGGCTTGGCTCTGCTGTGAGGAAACAGTATTTGGGAATCTCTTCTTACCAGGAGCCAGCCTGCCATGGGAGCATCGCCACAGCGCCCACCCAGAGTGGGACAGTCTTCACAGCCGTGAGCCTGCAAAGTTTAACTCCAGCTGCCCCAGCAAGGGCGACAACCGCAGCAACACCAAAAGACTCCTCTCATTCATCTGTATTGTGTGCCACAGATTATCCACGCTGACACACAACACAAGACTTGTTCCCAAGTCTGTTTAGTTTTGGATTTATCAATCAAATTCGGAAACCAAATAATTTATCTTATCATTATCTTAACAGTGAGTTTACATTCTAAACAACATTGGGTCTGAATCTGGCCCCCGCCTTCTATTCCCACATTAGAAGCAAACCCAAACTGTATGTGAGAACTGGACCTTTCACACAGCCGAACTAGAGTTTTTCATACACAAGGCTCTTTTCAGCCTTTAGAAACGGAGCTAGAACTGAAGGAACAACGAGAGAAATCATTAACGGTTAAAGCAGTCCCCTTTTTTTATCCTTCCATTTTGAAATCCCAAACAGGACAACAGTAGAGGAATGGGCAAATAAAACAAACATGATCAGCCCGGATTCTGGAGAGAATTAAAATAAATGTCTTGAAGAAAAACATGTTTTTTGGGGGGTTGGATGTCATTGATTGTTCCCTCTGTAGCTGTGGGGGGGAAGGCAGAAGCAGTAAATCCCAGGAGATCATCACAGACTCTGAGCATCAGTTCAGGCTTTCATCCATGTTTTTCTCACACATCCGAGGCCAGCTCAGATCTGTGGGTCATTCCAGAAACAGGCTTTGATTCAGTGCTTTCTCCTCCATGATGCAATCAAGGTGTATTGAATCATTTAAAAAGGGCACCTATATCCCCACATCAAACACACTTTTCTCCAGCATATATGTCCGGCGGGGATTGTCTTGTTCTGCAGATGTGAATGCAGCCATAAATGTGGTGACTGCTTCCAACGTCTGGCTGCTTATTGTATGAGTATTTTGATCATGTAGTTGTGCGTTCTTCTGGAAGCATGAACACAAATAAACTCAGCTCATCTTAACTTTGCAAATCTGTTCTCAAAAGATAGAAGTTCAGATGCCATGAAGACATCAAACACGGCATAAATGTTTCAGTTTTAGCCTTGGGCTTCCGAGGCTCTTCTCATCTTAGTCATTAAAATGTATTTTCTTCTGTTAAACAAAACTGAAATCTACATTTATGGTTATGAAGGTTTTTTTTTAAATTAGATTTTGGTTAAAACTTAAACAATCCAACTTAAAAAACTCAACTAATGGCCATATATGATATAGGTAACAAAATATTTAGTCAAAAGTATCGCATCTAAAAACTGTACCAACAGGGAGAGGAAAGGCCGTTACTTCAGATCCAACAAATGATCATAATGTATTGTAAACAAAAATAAAAACGTATCAATGAACCTAGCATGCTGCATTAGCATTAGCATGCTAAATCAACTCCAGCTTAACGACTTGGAGTGGAGAAATTCATGAACTCTTTAACGCAGAAGCTTTATGCTTCCAACGACCCTTACGGGTGGTTATGGGGAAAAACTTGGTAAACATGTATGGAGCCTGCAGATGGCTCGCCTGAAATATCAAGGTCGTAAATAGCTTTGAACCAAGACGTCCGTTAGTGCTGTCAGTAATCGCACCTTACTAACAACTAGTGTGACTTAAGGACACTGGACGACAGCGTGTTCCAGGGTATTGGAAAAGCCCTACGAATACTTCTCCTTGTACTTGACACATGCACAATAATGGCACGTTCCCTTGAGGTGGCCGTATGCGCCTCAAAGGAACTGCAAGACGCACCTGCGCTCCCCTTAAGATGCAGCCGCTCCTCTCTGCGACCCTTAGGGCCCAGTCGTAACAGTACTGCTGCATGGTTTCATTGAGGAGGAGTAAAATGAAAGAACAGTTACGCAATTAACACAAACCAACCATACAGGTCGAACCCCAGTACAGGTTCATGTGACCAAGGCTTTAGATCCAGTGTTGGACACAATACATTTTCAACCCTATAAATGCAATCACACAATTCCAACGCTAGAGAAAAGCTGCTTTGTGTTGTTTACTGCAGCCCTCGTCAGGGGTTGCCACAGTAGATGGAAGCTCATTTGCACAGGCAGATTTTTACGCCGGATGCCCTTCCTGACACAGCCTTGTTTTTTATCTGGGCTGGGGACTGGCCCAGGCCCTGGACCCCGTTGTAGCTACATAGTTGGATAGTAGGACCCACACTGGATGAAGCGTATTCAGGGAATTGAACCCTGATTTTCTGTGTGCCACTTAATCGCCATCCAGCTATCCAGCACTGACAGTAGTAAAGTGTTTATGCAAGTAGCAGAAACCAACTGATTCTAATTCTCAGCTTCAGAATCCATTGGAGTTACGAAAAAGGCGTAAATGGTTGAAACGTTATGATCGCTCAAAGAGCGTGCGTCGTTTCCTCTCACTGGCAACAGCGCTGGTATTTAAGGGTTAATTGACTGTTACAAACATAACCTGTCAAAAATGAGTTGTTTCAGGATAAATCAGGGTAAACTGATGTTTTGCACCTGAAACCAGGTGGTGGTGGTGGTGGGGGTATTCTTCATCTTGGTTTTGCTTGGTACAATAAGAAAATAATCCCCTACTGATCTAATTTTCTGGGAATCCCATTGCACAGAAAGCTGTGCTAAAACAGGCGTGTCAGCTTTGATAGACATCTGTGGCACACAGCAAAGATGAATGAGAGGAGTCTTTTGGTGTTTTTACTATTAAAATTAGACTTCCTCCCTTCTAAAAACACCCCTCACCATGCTATGCACACATCCTAAAATGAAAAAAAGGAAATGGAAGCAGCATCATTCTGTATCTGAACTGTATCCAGTTAAAAGTTCCCTCCTGACATACGATTCAAGCTCTAATGTCTTTCAAATGCTCAATGAAACCATGCAGGAGTAATTTTGAAGAAAAGGTTGAAGATACAGTCCCATCAATCATACAAAAAATCATTATTCCCCACACACTATGATCGACTGAAGTAATAAAAAAACAGGCCTCAGGCTTAATCTGATTCCTGAGTAAAAAAGCTGATCTCTGAAAATTCAAATCGACTGAAGTTAGAGAAGAAATCTATACAGTAAGTTGCTCTGTGAGTGACATCTGATAGATATGTGGTCATTCTTCGCTAAATATGTTGTGTATTGAGGAAAAATGAGCGTTTCACAGGAACATCCAGCATGTGTAGGAGAAGAGGAGGAGGGCTGTTGCTGTAATTTTAGCAGGAGACTGGAACGACTATGGAGTCCTTCCAGCCGCGGTGGCAGCTCATCATGTAGAACCTGATGAGAAGCTGGAGACAGACAGCTCTATTTCACAGCTATTAACACCGGGTCATCTGTTATGTGAAGACACACTCACACACACACACACACAGAGGCACAGCCATTAGCAGTTTAAAACCCTTTGGATTGGTGCTGTGGGGACACAGGCTTTTATTTTCAGCAGGTTTCAAAATGGGTTCTGTTGATCACTTAGACCTTTTTCGTCTGAGTTCTGTGTCGGTCAGCTGGTCAAGTCCAGTACTGTGGGAAATCCTTCCTTCAGGTTTGAATGGGGGAACCAGAGACCTGAGGTTGACTCAGTGCTTCACCTGCAACTCAAGAGCTGAATAGGAGATGTGAGGAGTTCCATCCAATTCAATTCATTTTTTTTTAAATATAGCCAAATATTACAACAATCGTCCTCTCATTGGGCTTCATACCGGTAATTGTATAGTGAACATAAAATCGTAAAACCATGAAGTCATAGAATTCAATAGGTAATGGCTAAACTAAACAGACTAAGTTAAACTTGGACCGTCCTTCTCTGAGACTCTGTCTTGAAACAATTCTCTGACATTGACCCAAATTCAAAGATATTTTATGTATTGAACTTTAAAACAACTTAGAGTGAAAACTTGGACTTTAGTTCTGGCCTTGACTTGGGTCCAAAATGTGGTCATTCTGAATGTAGACTTTAAGCTGAATTTGTCTTCTCTTTAAAAACTTTGAATTTTTGTGAACAGGAAAATTGACTTTAAACTTTGACCAGAGACAGGACTTGAAGGTGAACAAGACTTAAAATTATGAATGACGTAATACTTCATTTTGAAGAAAGGCTGAACTTTGTTTTTTTTTCTTCTGACTTGACCTAAACCAGTGACTTGAGACTTTTTTATTTATTTTTTTGTACTTGACTTTAGACGTGGCTTGAGCCAATGACTAGAGATATTTTGACGTCACTTGGGTCACTGACTTGGTATTTTTTTACTCTATTTTAGACTTAGCTTGGGTCAATGACAAGAGGTATTTTTTACTTGCATCAATGACCTGACCTTCACCTATGACTCAAAACTTGATATCTAGTTTTGAGTTTTGACCAAAAACTTTTGTTTGATTTGTGATTACAGACAAGACTAAGTTCAGAAATCTGAGAACTTTGACTTGGAGCTCAAGATCTTATGAATAAATAAAGACTTGACCTGGACTTGTGACGAGAGACTAGTTTTATCTAGACACAAGATATGACTAACAGAAAAACAGTAACAGTGCCATTCATTCCTGTGTTGTAAAACTTCTATTGCGTCTGAAGTAAGAGGCTGAAGAAACTTCTACTGGTGTAAATCAGGTTGTTTTTCCCTTAAGTATTAAATATTAACAATTCAACTGGTTTTATAGTAAAGGTGTATCTTGATACCACCTAGTTGTGGGTCATTTCTTATTTTCCATTAGACGCCTCCTGCCTTCCAGACCTGTTGGTAACATCTTTGCGTTCTCTCTGAAGACTATTGAGTGTTTGTAGACAAACCCAGTTTTATAGAATAAAAGCCCAACTTGTCATTATTTAAAATTCACTGTGGTAATATACAGGAACTAAATTAGAAAGAATGTGTCTCTGTCCAAATATTTATGGTCCTGACTGTAAAACCATACAGAATAGTGACTGTAGTTTTTCTTTTCTATAAAAGCAGAGAACATCATTGATGTGTCTCAGCTTTCTGTGTGTCTCTGTTTTTAGAATATAAAAATATACACCAGTTTTGACTGGATGAATGGCTCAGTTTGATATGAATTAGGAAAAAAATAAAAAATAAATCATATGTTTAGATGTTTTTGGCCTCATCAGCTAAATTAGACGTAATGTTCAAAGAAATATATAAAAAAAGAAACTTTAACAAAGTAATTTATCTTTCTATATTTGGACAAACAGACTCACAACTAACAAATCTACTGTATCTTGGCTATTTTGTGTGCTCTTGATTTTAATGAAGCTTAATTATTTACCAGATTATAATTTTAAAATGTTACAATCTAATTGGTTCCATGTAGCCAAGTTCAATAAGATTTTCCTGCTGTGGTATAATATTTGATGAGCCATTTTATTGTTGTGTTGTTAGGGTTTTGTCCAAACAATCTGTTGATCAATGATCTGGGCTTCAATCTTTACTCTTTAAAAGAAACGTCTGATGCTTTACCTTCAAAAATAGCCCCAAAAGCAGATTTGTAAAAAAATATGGTTATTTATAATAGCGTGTGTCAAAATATTAAATTACATAATTTGATTAAAGAAAAAAAAAAAAAAAAGGTCAAATCAAATTACTGTTAGAGTTTTGGTTCTCCAGATGAAATCATTATATTTAATTCAGTTTATTTATAAAGCCCCAAGTCACAACAAGAATGACTTAAAGTGCTGCACAAATTCAAAAATGAAAAGCTTTATTAGTCATGTGTGTTTCAATCCAAATGAAGCCCATTTACAATAAGGCCCATCCAACCGTCCAACAATACATCCATCCATCCATAGTGTGTGAATGTGTGTGTGAATGGGACTGTAAAGCGCTTTGGGGCTCCGAGGAAGGTAGAAAAGTGCTATACAAGTTTACGCCATTTACCTTTTACCACACATCGATCTATTGATCCATTCACCCAACTGTCCATTCATCCACTCATCCATCCATCCATCCATCCATCCATCCATCCATCCATCCATCCATCCATCCATCCATCCATCCATCCATCCACTTATCCATCCACCTACCCCTTCATCCATCCATCCATCCATCCATCCATCCATCCATCCATCCTTTGATCCATCCATCCATCCATCCATCCATCCATCCATCCAAGTTTTACATGTGTTTTTTATCTGCTGCAATGTTATCAATTTTCATTCTTGGTAAATGGCTAATACTTGTAAAGTGCTTTTCTACCTTCCTCAAAGGCCCAAAGTGCTTTAGTCAAAGTACCATCCACACATTCACACACACTAATAGTGATTTATTTTATATGAAATACACTTTCTCCACCCAGAGTTACTTATGTTTCAGGCTCAAATTCTATTTTCTTCCACATAAGTGAGCTGATCCGGTGACATTTGGAACCACAGCTTTTAAATCAGAGGTAATAAAAACTATAATTTAGAAGAAAAAAAATGTGTAGAGGACTGGCTGTTCCACCTTGAATGTCATGTCTTTATTTGAAAAATACATTAAACTTGATCAGAGGATGAAATAGGTGGAAATATTTACCTTATCTCTTAAACTAAACAAAAAAGAAAAGAAACCTAACCAAGTGCATTGATTTCATGTCCCAAACATGTTTCTTCTTTGTTTTCATCAGGCAGATGTTTCACCTAAAACAGTTTGAGGTCATCTTACAGTCCTTCATGCTGTACATTAGAGGATGTGTTCTTGTTGGACTGCAGCGTGCCTGCAGCATGCCGCTGCTGTTGTGTCTGCAGGAACCTCATCATCTGCGGTCAAATGTTGGGCTGCGGTCCTGAAGAAATACTATGCAGGAGCAGTAAATGAAGCATCTACCAGCTAAAGGTCGCTAACATGCAGCACAATGTCAAAAAAGAGAACCTGACGTTTGATAGCGACTCTTATTTAGCAAGTGAGGAAGGAACATTTGTGAGGGTTAAAACTCTGTTTACACCGTGCCACACTCCTGAAAATAATATTCTGGTTTTCTAAAAGCATAGATAAAAGCAAAAGAAGATTGAGTAGAATTTATCAGTCAAAAAAGCTCCTCTAGATGACTTTTTTTTCTAATTTAACCAATATATGTTGATAAAACTGTAAATTCCTAGAAAATACATTTATTTTTTCTCATTCGTTTTCAGCAAAGTGGAGCAGTTTTGGTCGTTCCTTTTCCAATATGATCTGTCAGAATGCACATAAAACACTGATATTCCACTAAAGCTGCTGAAATCCAGGAAGGAAAATACAAAAAAAAATGCCTCAGAGTAACTAGAACAGCTTTGCAACAAAACCTGTTAGGTACCAGTTTACACCAATAATTGATTTTATTTACATGCAAATGCTGCCGTTTTTCTTCTGTCGCCTCTTTATCCAACCCCTCCTTCCTTTCTACACGTCTAGTTTTCAACAGTTTGTCTTTTTTCTGGGTCACGCACAAAAGCTTGACTGGCGTGTTCGCAGGTTCCTGAGTGTTTGTGTGCAGGCTTATCGCAGCGTTGTGTGCGTTTGTGGACGCCGTGCTCCGCTCTCCCATCACTCCTCCGTCCCTGCGGCTCTCTCAGTCTGTCGCTGCTTTTCTCAGTCACTCCTTCATCCCACCATCCCTCTCTTCTGCCCATCATCCCTCTCCTCCTCTCGGCTCTTTGTTTTACATCACTGCAGCCTGACACTGACTGACACTCCAGCTCTCTCTTCTCAATCGGGCCTTTACTCTCTTAGACTTCCTCTCACAAAAGCTCAAACTGTTTTAGATTTTATTCACAATTGTGGCTCTTAAAGCACATTAGAATAAAAAAAAAAAACATAATGAAAAAAATTGATATCAAGAAAAGCAAAACCTTTTTTAAATTTTCAACATCCCCTAAAGGTTTTTGTTCCACTAATTTCATGAGTAAAACATTTTTATGAGTAAAATAACAGAATTATGGTTAAAGGTGTTCTTAGTTTAAAGCACAAATTCTGATCTTCTGCTGCACAACAGGTTCTTGTTGCCGTTTAGCAACATTCTTAAAGTGTATAATTACTTTGACATGAATTGATTTGAAAAAGAATTCTACACCAATGTTGTGCTTATGCTTGATAGTAATAGAAGATATAGGCTGATAGCGCACCAAAGTCACACTGATAGAAAAAGTCGTGTTCTACATGACTTTCTAGCTTTTTTATTTTAAGTAAATCTGTTGCTGCAAAACGATCTTATGTGATGTATTTTATTTTGAAAGGAACTTGCCGCTGCTGTGTTGAGTAATTTGTTTTATAGAGAACAGTGCAAACACTGTTATAATTCAATTATTGTTCATTTTTAGAAGCAACCTTTTACCAGTGAATGGCGTGACATAAACAATGAGTCTGACTTTGCAGCTCCTGTTGGGGTTTTGCTCTGTAAGAAACTGGACCAAATGTTGTTGTTTTTTCACGTAAAACGATGCAGATGCTTGGACTAGATGTATGTCTGGGACTAGAGAAAAGACAAACTCAAAAACACTGGGACATTAGTTATGAGACAAGAGCGGTACGTTAGTACCAGCAGCAGTGAAAGGCCAGGAAGCAGGCAGAGTCTCTGGACCGCATCCTATAGACCAGTTCCAACATCAGACCACTTCCGAGGCCACAAAGGTCCACCGGAGCATCCTAAAAATCTGAGGATTTTTAAAAATCCCTTAGATACTGTTTGTGTTTAGTGTTGGATTAGAAATAGGCCACGTTTGAAAACATCACCCCAGTAGATGATAGCACGGGTTGCATCCCTGGGATGAGGCTTTCACTGACCGTTTGAATTCTCGGTTCTCCTGCAAGGCGATCGTATTACGGGGAGAGGTCGTTAAGTCATGAATGATGAATATGTTAAATAAATATGTAATAAATCTATAAAAGAGAAGAGTTTTTAATGTGAAACAGTGATGTTTAAGAGTTGTTCAAGTAGTCAATAACTGAAGATACAGAACGATTTAAAAGGAAAACTCCACAACATTTGTAAAACAGGAGTTTAAACGAGGTAAGATGAAGAAATGATGGATGGATCAGGCGTGATGAAGCGTGATGAATGGAGTCACCGCAGAGCAGCAGCTCCACCCTGACGGCTGACAGCTGTGGGAGCAGAGACTGCGCTGAGGCCCGTCTCAGCCTTCGTTCTTATTTCCTCTTTCTATTCAAACAGAAAGTTATCCGCAGAGGCATGTGGGAGCAGCCCTGCAGAAACACAAACTTCAAACCGACACAAAAACCCTCCACAGATTTTCCTGCACAGACGTTTGCCCCAAACAGCGGAGAACTTTACGTTTACTGTTGCAGGCGTGCAGGATTTTGTTACAGTAAGCAATTAATGACAGGTGAAGCTACGAGAAGAAGAGGATCTGGAAGACGTTGCAGCTCTGCAGCAAACCACCTGTCTGGCAACTTCTGATTAGCTGAGATCTTCATCTAGAAGTTTGACACACGTTTAGAAATAGCAAAAAGCGATCTGGTTTGTTCACGCTGCCTCCTGATATCCATCTCAGGTTGAATTGAGGTTATACAAGCTGTGATGCTCAGCAGAGAATCAAATCCAAACACGAGGAGGTATCTCAGTTCTGCAGGAATGACTTCGTTTTTCTCCCCCCAAAAAAAGATGGAGAAATACGTTTGTTTTTGTTGATATTCCACGATTCCGCTATATAAACCCAATTTATAAAGATATTAAGTGACGACTGAAAAAAATGGAACCTTTATGGTTACATTCCTGCAAAAAACTATTTTCTGGGGAGAAAACTGAAAAAATAATTCTGATGTGGGGGTGTCCGTCTTCCCCGCGTCAGCCCTCCTTTTTCAGCTGCAGTGTTGCGGCTCGATCGGGAGAAGTCAGGGCCTTCCTGAAAGCCGTGATCACTGGAATCTCTATGGTGAGCGTGCCATGCTGCCCTCTTCCTCTGTGTTTTTACGTGTTGAGGCTTTTCCATGTTGTGGCTCATCAGTGACTTCACGCCCCTAAGGACCCTGGGAATCGCAGTTCCTGCTCTTGAAAGTAATGATGCGCACCTGGTTCGGATTCTGCTGTGTGGCTCTGCGTCGTCCGGTTCCCATTTTGGGGATTGTGGGGTTTTTTCCGTGGTTATCGTCCGCTTTTACAGTTAGTTTAAAGCTGCTGCAGATTAAGATAAACTTTACCCTCATAAGTTATAGAAAAACTGGAGGCGCAAAAAAGAAAATCAGACCCCGAATTAAGATAATAAACCTGCTGCTTTTCAGTAAATGTTTATGCAAGGACAGTTTAAGGAAAACTGATTAAGGCCATGTAGGGAGAAGGAAAATGCAGATTTTCAACCATTTTTATCAGTCATTTTGCATCATTAGGCTGCATTTATGGAATTTTTTTAGTTATTTTCCCAAATTTGTTTTTAGAAAACTAAACACCTGTCAAATTTAAAAGATTATTTTTTTAAAAGATGTTTAGTAGCGAGTTGTTTCTTCAGTTTAGGTATTTGGACTTTTTGTGCACAAATTAAGTTTGGAATCATCTGGAGTAAAACTCTGAGGGAACCAGCGCACAACACAGCTTATAAAACTTATATAACGTTCCTCTGCGGGACTCTTTGACCGAAGTTTCTCTAAAGTCAGAACTTGTCAGGACGACAACAACAAACAATCTGTGTTTTTTTTTCATTTAGTAAGAACGTTTTTGTTATCGGGCCTCTCAGTTCTTCACTTTCTCTGCAGTGACTGCGAGCAGAACAACAGTGGATGTAATCCCAGATGAGTTCACTTCTTCCCTGAAGGTTCTTGATAAATAAAGTCTTTGATCTGAAAGGAAATTTCATGCCTGAAAGCTTTCAGATCAACTCTGAGGGAGGGGGCGGAGCTTGGAAATAGTAAAAGCACAATCAAAGGCTGCCGTGAGAGCTCATCTGAGCTGACAACCCCCAAGCGAGCAGGTTTCCTCCCCCACGTGCACGGAGGCTTTCAACAAGCTTGTGTGTGTGCGTGCACGCTGAGGCTTGTGTGCGTCTGCTTTCTGCAGCTTATACCTCTTCAGTCAGAGATTAATTGTGATCAATAGGTCACGTTGGTGAGCTGCGGGGTGCTCTAAACTAAAGGTGGTGTGGCCCGAGTAATTAAACCCTGTTGATAACTGGTGGGGCAGTAACTAGCAGCCGGTTCAGTTTAGATCTAAGAGTCTACAGGTGAAGAAGAACAGGTTTTATTGGATGGAATATGTCATTTTTTGAATCTCGGCGACATTTTAAACCTGGAATCGGTTTGACTCTGTGTGATCATTCCCCTCTACAGCAGCGTTTATGAGACTAAAGCCACATTTAACACGATGTTTTCACTTATGCACACGACATCACAGATGTTGGGCGGGGCCTTTAATGAGTCTCTTGAATGCTTGGCTGGAGGTTTTCCGGGCAAAAGGGCTGTCTAGACGTGAAAAACAGATTATTTCAGTGAAGAACATGCACACCAGAGAGACCGACAAGTCTCTTTCTGCAAGTCCAAGTCAAGTCTTTGCGTGTTATTTTAAGACACGTCTCACATCTTTTAGGACAGCTCGAGTCGTAGATCCTCGGAAATGTTAAGAAAAAAGAATAGTCGAGCGTCATAAATTGTCCTTAAACTATGGTGTCAATTCAGCGCCTAAAGTATTGCGCATCAAAACCCCAAATCTGCAAATCAAAATGCATAAATTGAGAACCAAAACCTATAACTTGCAACCAAAAGCTATAACCCAAAGCACAATCATATTTCTCAGTTGCCGATTTGTTTTCTCGCCATTCTGAAATCCTCTTTTTGAGTTGTGCTTTTATTTTTTGCGGTTTTGATTCTAAAACCTTTCGACACGTAAAAACAGCGACACGTCAGTCAAGGGGAGGGGAGGCGGGACATCCCCGACATCCATAAGCTCATTGGCTACCGAATAACACCAAGTCTTACATCAACATAGCAGTTTCAAAGGGTGAGTCCTTCATGTTTTTCAAATCTTTCACTATATTAAACGATCAATGGATCGTCGTCCATGGATTAAACAAAGTCGATTTTTTTTAACGATAGTGTCAGGGTCGGCCATGTTAAACCTGGGAATAATTGCCCATGAATTGTCACTAGGATTAACCAAATATTTTTTTCAAGAAGTACATTAATGTATAACCTATAAAGGCCCGTTCACACCGGGACGAATTTCGCCGGCGATTTTCGCCGACGTTTAACGCCTCGTGACTAAACAAATTCCCATCTAATGTCAGGGAATGAAATTGCATGTTCGCTCCGCTCATCGTCAGCGAAAATCGCCTGGGTGTGAACACAAAAAACGTGGCGAAAAACGCTGGCGAATAACGCCTGGCGAATATTCGTCCCGGTGTGTACGGGCCTTTAGGTTTCTCAATATTTTTTAGGGTTTACAGAGGGAATTGAACAGAGCAAGATTGCTGTGCCATATTTACAAAATGCACTATGCAGACTGGCAGAATTCTGGTATGAGTGAATCAGAGCAGAGAAAATTGTAGCAGACCAGCAAAAACGTGCAACAGGCGAGAAAACAAATCGACAACTGAGAAATATGATTGTGCTTTGGGTTATAGCTTTTGGTTGCAAATGGCGGGTTTTGGTTCTCAATTCATGCATTCTGATTCTCAGATTTGGGGTTTTGAAGCTCGGTTTCACTGTTTTGATGCACAATTCTTTTGGCGCTGAATTGACACCATATTAAACAGCGTGTAGAGACACAACAGCAGGCAGTTGATGTTTCCTTAGTGCCAATGCACAGACTCCATGAAGAGAGCTTTTATTGTTAGACCAGATTTCCTGGAACTAGGAAGTCATCGAATAACCATTGCACACAAGTCCCAAGTCCAAGTCCCCATCTCTGATGCAGTAAAGTTCTGAAAAAGTAGTATGTTCAAAAGTTTTGCAGCAACAAGGACATTCAGTTTGATGGTTTTGAGCATTACTCCGTCTGGGTCATAATAGTCTCATGTAATACGGCTCTTGAGCTTTTTTTGCCACAACATTTTAAACAAACAGACTGTTGTTGCCAGGAGACACCTGGTTTGTTTTTTCTAGTCTTTCCCAGATCACCTAGAACAGTTTGGACAAAAGCTAACATGTGCAGCTTCATTAAACATACTGATAAAATCAGAACATTCTTCCAGCGCTCTCAGTGTGTCTGTGAATGAAATGTTTCCATACAACCAGTTTAACCATACATTTATCCTTTCCCAATAGTCAGAAACAGTTTTATGTGTTTTTTTAACTTTATTATTTTTTATGCCATGGTCCGGGTGAATACTCGATTCCTATTGGTTTTAATATGTTATTTTTCTACAGCAGAAAAGATCTCTGTCCTTCAAATGTCTCTGTGATGGACATCAGCAGCCATGTTTCATTTAAAATAGTTTATCGTCTTTCTGTCTTGTTTACCTTAATGCTTGATACAGAGTGATTACCTGTTTACAAATCTTTTTAATGAAATAAATAGTTTGATCCACATTTAATGATCAGAGTTAATGGTGGATATTTCTTCATGGAAAGCGATCTAGGAAAGTACTTGTGGACTTTAGCGTCATCATCTGGACGCTAAGAGGTGAACTTTCCCTCTGAAATGATGCTTTGGAAGTCTGTAGCCGTTACCATGACAACGCCATGTTTTAAATTGTCCAATTCTTGTGAAAAACTATTAAAACCTAAAGAGATGACAAGATCAAAGTGCTAAATATTTAACATTTGTTTCTCTGGTAAGTGATTATGGTATATGCAATACAAGGCTAATCAGAAATGAATGGATTTTGCAGGAGCAACTGTCCAGCACAACTCCTCTGTGTAATCCATTTGTTTCTGTCAAATTAGACATTTCGGGCTAACCAGTGGCGCAGTGGTCAGCGCTCTTTCCACACAGCAAGAAGGCCCCCGGTTCAAGACCCGGCTGTCCTGAACTAGAACATCAGTGGGGGACCTTTCTGTGTGGAGTTTGCATGTTCTCCCCGTGCATGCATGGGTTCTCTCTGGGGTCTCCGGTTTCCTCCCACTGTCCAAAAATATGTTCCATAGGTTAATTGGCAACTCTAAATTGTCCATAGGTGTGAGTGTGAGTGTCAGTGTGAGTGTGATTGTGATCCTGCAAACAGACTGGCGACCTGTCCAGGGTGTCCCCTGCCTTCACCCATAAGTGGGCGGGATAGGCTCCAGCAGCCCTGTGACCCCAAAAGGAAACAAACGGAAGAAGATGAATGAAATTAGACAATTCTACACATTTACTCGAGAACTTTTTGATAATGAAATGTCAAATACCATTTTATCATTTCAATTAAGTGACAGAATGAGCGGTGTTAAAGCAGAAAAAGAAAATGCCGTTTGGCATTATTTATTATTACATTTATATTATTTATTATTATTCTGTATTATTTTTTTTATTTTACTCTTGAGTCAACGAAGGCAGCTTCATTGTGAAAATAAAAAAGCATTTCCGGTATTGACTTTATTTTTAATTATGAGACAGATATGCGTCCATAGATTCCTCTAGTGACAACATTAATGAGCTGTCTCATGTTTTAAAGATGAATTTATCCACAGATTTCCTTCTAATTAAAATATTTTAATCAAATACCAAGGTGTTCCACATTTGTATGTTAAAGATTCTGTTGCTGTGAAAAGGAAAGCAAGTTTAACCAACAAAAACACATCAGGTGAGTTAGTGAGACAGAAAAACTTCACACCTGCCTGAGGCAACCGTGAGATTAGATCACCTGTTGATTTTATCCAATGAGGCATCAGTGCTCATCCAGCTGTAATCCCATTTCATTAGATCTGTTCAGAGGAAAACTGCTGGTAAGTAATGGGCCGTCAGTTATCTTCTTGGGTTCCTGAAAAACCCTGAAGAAACTGTTTGTTCTGGACAGACGTCCCCAAATGATTGTTGGCATCTTATAAAGGGAGTTTTCTGTGAGGAAGATGGAGGTTTTGGAGCAGGCGCCGCCTGGCTGGGTTCCTCTGCTCCTTCAAATGGAGCTTTAGAGAAACCACACTGCTTAAACGAAAGCAAAGTGATGTCAAATCTGCTGTTAATCCTGTCATTAGTCTCATTTGTTTGGGCCTTTCCACAAGTCTCCTCCAGACCGGCGACGGTCTGTCGCTGGTGTTGCATGATTTCATTAAACCAGGAATGGCTGTTTGTGTCTGAGAGTTGCAGTCGCCCACGGTGGGCATTTAACTCCTGCTAATAACGATGCACCTGTAAAAGCCGATAAGGCAGAAACCAACCAGGAAGCATCATCTCTGTGTGCAAACGGAGGACAATTGATGCATTTGTCTGCTGAACGTATTGTCTTTTCATTCTAGGCATGTTTGGATTTTGGGGGATTTTTTTTGTTTTGTTGCTACTGGTTTACAGAAATGACGTGTTTGCTTTGATAATCCTCCAAGATTTTTAAAGGTCAACATATTTCTCTCTTTAGGAAATTAGCAGGATTAAAATGCTCAAAATTGATATTCAAAATGTAAAAAAATTGCTACAGATAAGAGGTCTAAAGTTCACAATGTGCTAACAGCGTGTTTTTGAATGTGCTTTTTGTGGTGATCACACTTGACTGTGAACTCACAGTTGGAAGATTGTGCAAATCTTCCTCCAGGCTTTTTCTTTCACAGCTCTACGGAGGGATTTTTGTGCCATTATTCCAAGCGCGACTCTCACCTTTCAAAGCGTAAAACTTTATAACTTTTGTGTGCTCAGAAAATTATTTTGCACTTTAAACTTTCAAAAAAAAACCATGCAATCAAAATACTTTTCTCTTCAGAGGAATTCTCTCTCTTCTGCGCTGGAAACAGAGCAGGGCAAAAAATGTAATCTCTGACCAATCAGCATCATTCTTTACCTTCTGTGATTGGCTGGCTTTTTGTGGCACATTTGTAATGCGGTGCCCTGCTGTGTTTTAAGTGCAGAACAGAGAATTTCTCTCGAATTAAAATTGTTTTTGCACATATTTTTGAATTTCGATTCCACTTTTCTATTAGAAGTTCAAAATATTTTTTTCCTCTTACGTTGGGGAGTAAACTGCCATAAAAAAAAAGAAAACAGAAGCAGAAGAAAACATTTGTTTGTACGGTCCTGAGCCTAAACATTTCTTTTTTCTTTCGTTTTATCTCAACATTAAAATAAACGTTAACGTACAATAAATTATTCTAAAAACTTTAGGAGATTATTATTGTTATTGAAAAAACAAAGATCTACAACAAAAGGCTTCAGAGGAAATGACCCACCATCTTTAAAGGCTAATCGTTTGCATCATTGAGGAGGTTTGTGTGGATTTGTGAGACGCTACGCTGCATGAGCTCTGTTGATTTGTTGATCCAAACGAGTGACTTAAGTCACAGAGAAGTTCACATCTTCTTGATGTTCTAGAGTTTTAGTGGCATTTGTGGTTAGATTGCCTGTTTTATTTGAACTGAGCACCAAAGTGACCACAAAAGGATTATGTTTTTAGATTTTCGCTCCGTCATGATCAGGTTCCTGACATAAAATAATGTGTAGCGTCGACACAGATCTTTAGATTATGTCACAAATCCTAAAAACGGCTTCAGGCCGGCCAAACAAGCTTAGCTGTGAAATGGAAATGAGAGCAAAGTGTTGTGAAAGAGTGAACCTTTAGGTTTCTAGGAAAGTTTGATTTTATGTACAGTATATATCCTCAGAACGTTTAATAAACTCATGACGTGTCTTTTTTCAGCTCATCAGTTAGAAAAAAGCGTTTCCTTCATTCACAGAGGAGCTGCGGTTTTCCAGAGCCGTCTGCTGCAGCAGGTTTTCTCCTGGGTGGCAGGCTGGGAATGTGGGATTTTGAGGATTATAATTATTTTCCTTGTTAGATCAGATAATTCAACTTTTTACCTTAACTAATTTTGAATGTCCCAAGAACTATTTGAATATGTTATCCCTGTAAAAAAGCAAAACATGTTAAATCAAAAATACCTTACATTGAAAATCAGCACATATAAAATGTGTTTTTGAATAACACCCTATTTTAAATTGTAGTTTTAAGGTGAAATGGGTTATTTTCTGAAGGAAGCTGATGCTTTCTTTAAGTATCGATTCTTAAGAAATCCTTTTTTGTGAATTATTTACTAAAATTGGGATGTTTTGTGATTTTTGCACAGTACTTTTTCCCCTTTATTTCTTATTCCATTTGTGAACCTTTTTCTTGCAAAGATTGTGCAGAACAGATCAATATTTCACAATAAGACAAATTAAATGGAAGACCTCCTTATTGTCTTAGTAATAATTTAGCCGATTGGATTAAAATGAGCAAAAATAGAGCAAAAACGGTCAAATTGGAGCTCAGTCTTTGCTCCAGGCTATAGCTCAGACAGAGAATTGATTAATGGTTTAATTAAGTCCAGCAGCCGATGAGCACCAGGTGAGATAGGTGCTATTTATTTTATGAAGCACACTGTAATAAACAAAAGTTGGAGACTAGAATGCATCTTTGGTGTGCAGAGGTTGAAGGACCTCGCGGATCAGACATCTTGCTGTTTCAGGGATCCGGCTAAAAGGCCTGACTGTAACTAGAGCTAATTCATTTTTCCTTGCATCTATCTGCTTATTCTGCAGCCTTTTCTGTGATTTATCTGTACATCCATCTCTTCATTAACTGCGGAGTAAAGCCTGTCAGGAAAAATCACCGCTCCATTATTCGCTGTCGTTTTTGCGCTGACTCCGGTCTGGTCTGCTGCTCCTGCAGCTCTGCTTTATCAGCAGTAAACAAAGTCCAAGACCTTCACTGCAGAGTCGAGGAGGGGGGCAGATAAGAAAGCAGAAAGCACTTGTTTGCTTACATCATGTCTACAGTTCAACCACGGAGATGAGTGCGTTTCCAATACTCTTGGAAAATGGAAAATTGTTGGAGTTTATCACGTTGTTAAGCTGGCGTTCAATTGATCGTGTGAAATACGAGGTTTTAAAGTATGCCTTTTAACCAAAACCTCATCAATTTCATATGTGTAAATAACATAAAAATGCACCCATGGAGTTTAAAACAGTGGCCTCAAACCTTTTTCAGGCCAACAACCAGTTTAATGTCAGACAAAACTTTCAGGGACCGGTCCGAACGGGTTTCAAGTTTTCAGTTTTGAATCTAGAATTAAGTTCAAAATCCTCCTGCTTACCTATAAGGCCTTACATGGTATGGCCCCACCCTTTATCAATAGCCGTGGTTACATGCGCAAAATATCTTGATCGGATCAATGTTCGGATTAAAATTCAGCCGTGTACATAGGATCAGAAAAACCTTTTCCGATTAGAACGAACGTTCACATGGTCTCACTTTAGTAGCAGTAGTGTTTGAAACACCGGAAGAGGAAATGAGTCCTGTTGTAAACAAACCTAGCTGCCATATACATTCATGCAGCAGCTCGGTAATATACGAGACGATCTTCTAAATGTGCTTTTATTAATGTTGCGAATATTGTGAAGCGCCTGTTCACTCATCATTTTATTTTTAATCCATGTGGTCCGTGCTTTTTTTTTGTGGAAGAACAGAGCCGGAAGAAGGGTTAGGAGAGGCTAACATGCGCTAACAACAACATTTAAATGGCAGCTATTCCAACTTTCTAAGCGTAGACAAAGGCGTTCCACAAGGTTCCGCACTCGGTCCTCTCCTATTTTCTATTTTCATTAATGACCTTCCAACTAAATGCATCTACAGCAATGTTCAACTTTATGCCGATGATACTGTCATTTACTCATCTAAATCCAACATTGTTGACATTCAGCATTCAATTCAACATGATTTTAATTCTGTTCAATTGTGGTTACAATCCAATAAACTTCTACTCAACAAATCTAAATCCTATTTTATGTTGTTTCAAAAAAGACTATGTCCTGTAGCTGCAAGTGAAATAAATTTAACTTACCTGGACATGTCACTTATTTCAGTAGCAGAAAAATTCAAATACCTTGGTTTGTGGCTTGACTCCTCTCTCTCTTTTAGTGCCCATATACAGTCCATTGTCCACAAAATTTCGTATCGTTTAAAATTACTTTATCTATCAATCAATTGTTTTAGTCTCTCAGTCAGGAAGAAAATCATTTCACAACTGATTATCCCGACTTTAGATTATGGTGACATCATTTATCAAAACACTACTCTTACTAACCTCCGTCCACTAAACGTTATTTATACCAGCTTGTGTCGGTTTATTCTTCGTTGTCCATTTAGAACTCACCACTGTCTTATGTTTCAGCAACTGTCCTGGCTTCCCCTATCCTCTCGACGTCAGCTTCACTGGCTATTGTTCATTTTCAAATGTATTAACCTTAGCTATCCAGACTATCTCAAACAATATCTAACTCCTTTTCAGTCTTCTTATAATTTACGTCATGCAGATCAAATTTTTTTTGCTGTTCCAAGAGTTAAAAAACAAATTGGAAAATATCTATTAAATTATAAGGCACCCTCCGACTGGAACAATCTTCCTCCATCCATTCGCTCTTTAACCTCATTCTTTGCATTTAAAAATGCCTGTTTAGTTCATCTTCAACACTCATGTAACTGTTTTTGATTTAATTTGATTTCTTTTCTGCCTTTTATTTATTATCTTATTTCCTTACCTTAAATTAATTACTAGTAGGTGCATTAAATCCCTATGTTTGTGTGTGTGTGTGTGGGTGTGTGTGCCTGTTTGTTGTCTTGTAAATTTTAAGTTCTTTTTCGTCTTGTTTTGATATATGTAAAACTTGCTCAGCTGTATCTGTCGGTTATTTATTTGCTTGTTTTGTTGTATTTTGAGGACCCCCTTGAAAACGAGATGACACATCTCAAGGGGCTTATCCTCTAAACAAATAAATTGAAAAATTGAAATTGAAATTTAGCTTTGGATGAACATTAAATCCATGCGGGAAATGCTGCAATCTGCATCTCGGCTGTACGTAAATGTGTGGGAATAACATCAGCCTTTATTTTGTCAGGACACAACTGGAAACACAAATCCACGTGATTGTTTGAAGGGAGGCGACATTTCTGCTTTGAAAAGCTCACACACCGCCCCAAAGCCGCTGTGTGAGCTGGAAGTCCGAGCTCTGCTCGGAAACACTGTTGTCCTGAGTCCGGGAGCCGCTAACCCAGAGCGGTGGGACAGATCGCAGTCCGAAGTCTCCCACGCATAAAAAAACTACACAACGCACATGTAACAGAGCGTCCTCCCTCCCCTCAAACACAAGTTATAAAGCTTTCTCTGGAGCGAAACACCGTCTACGCATGACGCTAAACCAGAGCAGTAGTGACCCTCGATTTACATGAACATCGATCGGATCAACAATCGGCATAAGATAGATAGATAGATAGATAGATAGATAGATAGATAGATAGATAGATAGATAGACAGACAGACAGACAGACAGACAGACAGACAGACAGACAGACAGACAGACAGACAGACAGACAGACAGACAGACAGACAGACAGACAGACAGACAGACAGACAGACAGACAGACAGACAGACAGACAGACAGACAGACAGAAAGATAGATAGATAGATAGATAGATAGATAGATAGATAGATAGATAGATAGATAGATAGATAGATAGATAGATAGATAGATAGATAGATAGATAGATAGATAGATAGATAGATAGATAGACAGACAGACAGACAGACAGACAGACAGACAGACAGACAGACAGACAGACAGACAGACAGACAGACAGACAGACAGACAGACAGACAGACAGACAGACAGACAGACAGACAGACAGACAGACAGACAGACAGACAGACAGACAGACAGACAGATAGATAGATAGATAGATAGATAGATAGATAGATAGATAGATAGATAGATGACTGTATTAATCCCACAATGGGGAAATTTCATTTATCTGTGGCAGCAACACGACATTCAGAAATAATCTATATAATATAACATCAATAAAGGACATCACAAATGACATTTATATTAAATAATTAAAAATATTACTAAAATTATTATGAAAAATTATTATCAAAAATGAGATTCTTATTAAATAAAGAAATAAATATTAAATAAATACAGCTGCAAAAGTGTAAAAAACATGCGGTCTGCAAAACATGTAAACTGTAAAAAAACATTACAAATTTTTTCAAAATACAGAAATAACTAATGAAGTTCACACCAAGAACAAAAACAAACAACTGTTCAGGAACAAAAAACAATTTAAAATTGAAAAACAACAACTACAACGAAAGTAAATGAATCAATGACTAAACAGAAAAACACCCCTGGGACCGTGGAGTGTCACTTTGACACGGTGTTGTACAGTCTGATGGCTGTGGGGAGGAATGACCTGCGGTAGCGCTCCTTCTTACACTGAGGGTGCAACAGTCTTGTGCTGAAGGAGCTGGTCAGCGCCTCTACAGTTTGGTGCAGGGGGTGGGAGGGGTTATCCATGATGGATGTCAGCTTAGCTAACATCCTCCTGTCCGCCACCTCCTCGATGGACTCAAGTGTGCAGCCCAGGACAGAGCCGGCCCTCCTAACCAGTTTGTTAAGCCTCTACAAGTCTCTGCCTGCACTGCCCCCCGCCCAGCACACAATTCCATAAAGGACCACTGAGGCCACCACAGTGTCGTAAAAGGTCCTCAGCAGCTGTCTGCACACGCCAAAGGACCTAACTACCTATAACCCACCTATCTCGATCGCAAAGAAACTTTTCATCCGAATGAGTCTGATTGGGGCAGAGTATTCCAGACGTCGTGTTTACATGACGCATTTTTATTCCAATCAGGCATTCTCTCCGATTACTTTTGTCCATGTAAACGCAGCTATTGGCCTCACAGTCCTTTACCATCCAATCAGAACACTTCACTCCCAAAATGCAGGACTGCTTGTGGTTCCTAGAATTAGTAAAAGTACAGTTGGAGGTAGAGCCTTTAGCCACCAAGCCCCTGTCTGATGGAATAAACTCCCAGCTCATGCAATATCATTTACAGAGCAGTGAAAAGAAAAGCCAAACGCCTTCAGAGAATCGAACACAAGAAGAACAGCATTGAACCAAGACAAGACCCATGAGGAACGCCTCAGACAGGCTGTACCAGTGCAAGGACTATACTTAACTTTTATTACAATTATTCCACTTTTTTATAGCTTTATTTTCTCTTTCGTGTGTAGTTGAGATGATATTTTAATAAAGAGAAGTTTAAGTCCCATTAGCTAAATTTGACCCCTCCCCTGGGGGAGCGGTGAGCTGCAGACACAGATGCCGGCTGAAGAACCGCTTAACCCTCCAATCCACCCCCTTAATGCTGAGTGTCCAGCAGGGAGGCCCATTTTTAATATCTTTGTTATGACTCGACCGTGGATTTGAACTCATGACCTTCGGTCTGATTGCGGACGGCAACAGTTAAAAATGCTGTCACATAAGGCTCCTTCCCCTCTAGAAGGACTCCAAAGTGCTGCAGAGTGTGTACATATCAGGAAACTGAATCCCTACATGAGCACATTTTATCTGCAGACATCCTAACTCAACACACAAATGCATGTCTGCATCTTTGTGCAGCTGCTGTGTTTGTGAGGTCGGGCAACGATCTGGGCACCGGTTGCATCATCGTCCCTTATGGGGTTGCTGTGGCGATATGCCCAACTGAGTAACTAAAACCCCTCCGGTTGAGGAGGTGACGCCCCGCTGGGACTTCTGACTCCAAATTGGAAACCTAAAGCTTGGATGAAGCCTCTGCTGCGGAGCCTCATTTAACGTTCATGAAGTTAGCGTGACTCACTCGGCAGTAATCAGCTCAGCCCTTAGAAACATGACAGCTGCCCACGGCTGTGCTGCACGCGTCGATGTGAAATCTGCTTTTCAAACACATCCACTGGTGAGGATCCTTAAAGCGCTGAGAGGTTTTGAGATGAAACAACCCAGACTTTCGTCTGATTAAGCTTCCTGAAAGATGATAGATGACATCTATAAAAAAAATGAAGGTCAAATTTGCTTTTCTGAGTATTTCTTTATTTAAGTTGTTATGAATCAGGAGCGGATGAAAATATGCCGTTTAAAAAAGATTGTTTTTATGATTTAGAAAATGGTCTGGGCGGGGCCACAAGCTCCCTGCTCCATTCTGATGCATCCACCTGCAGACAAATAGATCCATGAACGTCTTTGTTTTCCTGGTCTGAGCTGGAATCTGGATCTAAACTGTACGGATGGATGGATAGCTCTGATATTACTCTGTGGGTGTGAGGGGCTGTAAGCTATCGGGAGAGCGTGTAAACAGATGGATGATGGGAAGAGGGTGAACTTACTCCCTGCCAACAGCCCAACACAACTCAGGGGCGGAATTCCTGTCGCTCTGAATAAACGAAAACAACCTTTTTTTTTTATTTTGGCTAAAAAACCGCATTGTCATAATTAAAAGATGACTGGGAAAACCTTGAAAATTGATCAAAAGATGATCAGAATGGGACTTTAAGAGAAATTCGCTTTTTGTGTCAATATTGTCAATGTTATTTAGGTTGTTTTTATAGCATTAAGCCATTATAGCTTTTCAGAATGTTTACCGGAGACAAGAGGCCTCTGAAAATGTTCTCCAAAAACAGCCAATCGTGTTTTATTCAAATAATTATAAACAAACTTCTCTAAAAGTTTTGCAATTCCCTATAAGTTAAGTTTAGAGAAACATTTATGAAACTCCAGTTCATTTATTTCTTCTAATAAAGTCAGGATCTTTGTCATGAGCGGGAACTAGAATCAGATGATATGCAACAGAGCAAAAGAAAGAAAAAGAAAAATGAAACAAGTCACAAACAGAAATGCATGTTGACTCGATTCAGAGACAAATCCAGCTTGTGGATTTGTCATTTTTCTGCTTTATTTTGGATTCTGTGGGTGTTTGATGAGCTTTGCGGCTGTGTTCTTGGTCTGCTGCAGTCGTGTTTGGAAATGTGCTCATTGTTTTTTCCACCTTTGCTAATTTCACACCTGGGTTCAGTTGATTTCCATCGGTTGATACACGTTGGTCCCCTTTTCACTTCACGTTCAGGTGGGTTTCAGTTTTTTTGCCACATCTTTTTTCTCCGTTCCAGAACGTCGTTTGCTGAAATGCCTGCCAGTTTCTTGTTTGCTGTTGAGTCACCCGCCTGCGTTTGCTTCCTGCTTAGCATTTTTCCATTCCTGCATCTGCAGCTTCAAGCATTTCGCTCTGCATCTGGAAACTGTTGCAAACCTGCAACAGTAACTTTTCAGCAAACGTGTTTGTTTGGGACGTGCAGTCATTTCTGCCGCCAGTTAAGTTATTAAAACAACAAAGTTTGCAGCCAATTATGATCAACTTTGACGAATGCATCACTTTGACGCTGCAGAGGTTTAATCAACAACGTAAACTTTACCAAACTACAGCAGTGTAAGCACCAAAAACCATTAAGGAATCTGCACGGAACCACCTGAAGCTCTGAAGCTTTCATCTCAGGATTCTGTTCATCAGGAAAACTTGAATGTTTTAGAAGACTTTTGGCTTTTCAATCAAGTACTTTCTCTTTATTTAGTTTTAAACATTAATGGGAAATTCAGGTTCATTATATAGTGCTGCTGTAAAGGTTGAAGACTTTTGTGTTTGCAGACCCACTCTGACGGAAATGAGGATTTATGTGTTTTGAAAATGTTTTTGTGGCATTTTGCTGATGATGGCGGACATATATGAAGGAACCTCAGCTCTAAAATACATTTCTCAGAATTGCTTTATTCAAATTAGTGCTGGCCGACCACCTTTGTCTGCTGGTGTTCCTCTCCCTTTTGAGGGGAGGCTTCCATTGGCTGGTTCAGTACTAGAGATAGCAGCTGACAGCTTTACCATCAAATGCTTTGTTTCTGTGTTGGTCAGGCTTTTTTTCTTTATGGTAGAACACAAATAACCTGAATTCCCATCAGCAGTTAGAATTTAAAAAGACACTCGGATGAGCGGCGAAACGTCTCCTCGGTCAATCGTTTAAAGTGCATTTGCCCTGAAGATCTGGATCCTGTGAAAGCGTGACCTGGACAATTGAGAGAATCCTCACAGACATCTGAGGCTTTTAGGGTTGGAATACTTTACGCAGCAAAGCGGGGAACAACGAGACTTCCAAATAAGGGTTTTTCAGAAGTTAAGAGTTTTGTTCAGCCTGCAGAGAGGATTTAAAAAACGCAGTGTCCTCTGTGTCAGATGGGATTTCGGCAGTGACATCTGCTCCGTGGTTGAGGGTTTTGTTTGGTCCTTGTGCAGATACTCATGCGTATCGTTCTGTGTCCTGACCCCTTCACCCAGAGAGTCTTTCACTGCATCCCTCTCATGTTTTCAGGACCGTTCCCTCCTGAAACCGACTCTGCCTCCACCGGTCCTCTTCAGGTGTCCTACAGCAGCACTAATGAGAACAGCACTTGTAGCACTTCAGTGATTGAGGTAACAACCTCCAGGTTATTATGATGACAAACAAACTATAAGTTTAACCACACACCCTGGTATGTTTGCCATAAGTCTGCTGGGATCGGCACACAGCAGATGGCTTTAAGGGAAACTAAGCTCCAGGCCTGCGCTCAGGGGAAAAAATGTTTATGCAGGAAGTCAGTTCAAGTTATGAACAATTACCACCTTATTTAATGAATTATAATAAAAAATAGAGTGTAAATAAAAACGGTGGCTTTAGTGTATCGATGTAGTGTATTAGCCGCTCGATTATATCCGAGCCTTGCTGAGGTTTTCCACTAAACTGGAAATAATAAGCTGCTTGTGGTAAATGAGTGGTGCAGGAGGCAAAGCAGAACTCATTTAGGATGGGCTGTTACTCATGCCCCCAAGACTGCAGCTCATTGAATCATCAGCACCCTGAGGTGGTCATTACCACAGAAAAGGTGATGGTAAATGTCTTTACCATCTGAACAGATTGACATTTTTCTTTACATCCTCTGGTTGTGTGTTACCATATTGATGCTGGTCAGTCACACGTCTGCAGTAAAACTACATAAATGCTTCTGTTTGGTTTCAGGAAGGAGATTCTATCAACTAAGTCCAATAAAGAGTTTGTGTGGATTCTAGCACCTACATAAGACTGTATTTGAAAGCGTCCTAGCTGGGGATTAGCATGGAGAAACACACCTAACATGTCTCTGCACTGAATATAAACATCTGAACGCAGGCCTGGAAACTGAAAGCTCGCAGCTCAATGATTGTGCGTACTTTATTAGCTGTATTTGCTTAATATGAGACACTTTTTCTCTCTTTCATCTCTAAACATACAAAAATCTGCTATAATGATATGCAGAACAGCCTGAATTATAAATGCTGTGTGGGAAAATGCTGACTCAGTAAAAAAAAAAAAAAAGAAAAAAAAAAAAGGCTTGTTTGACTTGCTGGCGATGAATTTTCATGGCGTCTGTTGTGTGCTGTGACCTGTAACTGTGAGGGTGAACTCTGAACGGAGTAACAACATCCTGGTGAACACGCCGCCAGCTGAGTGACCACCTGGAAGAGACAACCCGAGCTGAGTTCACACCAACATTTTACCTCAGAGTTCATCTCAGGGGAAGGAAGGAAGGACGGAAGTATTAAAGGTGCAGCTGAACGTCAAGCTTCTGTTGGAGATTTTTGCTTTAAAAGTCATTAAAGTTTAGGATTTTCTGCAGCTGCTTTGGCTGCTAGAAACTCTGTTTACATTTGTAAATTATTTAAATGCTAAAGAACAGTTGTGCTGAGAAATCCTTTTCCAACGTCTTGAGACCCAGTCTTCACATATGTGGACAAAATGCACTTAACCTAACCGTCACCATGTATGCCTCTAATTCACAATGAACCAGGGCTCCACTGGACTTAGCATCGTGCTGAACTGAAAAAAACACTAAACAATACTTTTGACTAGTTTTGGCTAAAGATGTCCTGGATCGGTTTTAGGTCAGTGAATCGGAAATGAACCAAAATCGATGATGAATCGTATCGTCAACCAAAGAAAAATCGTTGAAAAGCAATGTCTGAATGTCATTGATTACATTTAATAGAATTTCTGTTTATTATTACGTTTGTCAGATTCGGGTTATTGTGAGTTTTAATTTCTTTAAAGGGCCTATGTCTGGGGGGGGGGGGGGGGGGGGGGACACAAGTTTGACACCAAGAGCCGAAGTTTTTAACTGTGAGAGTCAAAGAGCCACACCACACATTGACCTACCAAGACGTACACACACAAACACGCAATTAAAGCTGTATTATTTTCCATAACACACTCCTCTCCCTACAACACAACAGCAAGTATTGCACTTGTGTTTATTTTAAGGAAAGTGTCCACCCTCAATACACACATCAAATGCAGCTTAGCCAGAGTTAACACGACTATCCTGGAGGTCAGATACCCCCTCCACACACACACAGGCACCTGTCTCTCATCTCACACACACACACGCCCACACACACACGCACACACACACACACCACACACTATCTCTCTATCTCACTCTTTTCTCTGCCTCTCTCTGACTCACACCACTACTCAGTGACGTTTCAGTGAGGTTGATTGGCTGGTGAGGTACTGACTCCTCTGAAGTCAGATTTATGATGATAAAAACTGAATATTTTACCGTTCATCCAACAGTATTTAACTGGTAACTCTTTATAACTCATCAATATTCCTCTTTCGATGACACACCAACAAAAGCACAAACATCTGGACACAGCATCCTTCTGGTGTCTAAGTAATCCTTATTCACAATAAACATTAAATACATTACATTTCAGATGTCAATTAAGTTATTTTTGTAACTTTTATAACTTTTCTTTTTTATTTAAAAACTAATGATTGACCTTTTGCATGAAAAACTGATAATTGATGGAATATTAGAATATTCCCACCAGCATGCTCAGTCAGGTGTGTTTTCCAAACTACATCTCAGAATTTCTTACCTTGCTGCAGTGATGGATGATGATCTCAGTGGGATTTCTCTTGTTTCTTGTAATCCTCTGCAGATCAAGTTTATATTCAGTTGTAGCCTCTCTGACCGGTTCCTTTACGTGAGTGTCGGTCAGAACAGACGGATGCCTTGATTTCAGGTGTTTCCAGGTAATAAACAGGGACCGACAGACATATATTGAGGAGAACGTCGACAGCAGCTTGAGAGCAGCTCTTTTACACACGGGTATTTCTCCGTTCTCCAAAAGGTACCAGGACCTTCTTTCAGAGAGATTTCAGCTCAATCATCTCCGGTTCGCTCGCTGCCTCATCAGTGATAGGCGGGGATCTCAGGCAGTCAGTCTCTGCATTAAAGGATCCATGAGAAAAGTGATCTGCGGTCGTTTCTGCTGCAGGTCCTCAAACCGCAAAGTAAAGTCTCCGTCCAGTTGCGCAAACAGCGTCACATTCTGCAGTTTATTCATTTGGATTGCAGCCTTCTGCTGTGAGCTCCACAAAGAAGGACAGTGGGATGATGGCCGTTTTGAATGCGCACTTTGAAAAGGTTCAACTTGTTAATAAAGGAGACAATTTGTGTCAGATCAGCGAACCACAGTATGAATACAGACCAGAAGAGAGTAAACAGATGTCCTGAGTGACCCAAAAACTCAACAATTATTTACATTGTGAATCCAAAGAAGCACCAAAATATAAAGAAGGTGAGAAAACATCTCACCTTTAGGCACTGAATGGTTGTAATCGTTAGATAAGAAGCAGGACTGAAAGTTTTTTTTTGTCCGTCCGGTAGAAACTGCACAGCTCGCTGGAAAAAATGTCAGTATTTCTATTAATTATATCAAATCTGCCGGACCAGTTTCTACATTTGTACGTCTGTGTGATTTATTTTTCACACAAAACTTGTTTTTAGATGAAAACTACCTGAAGTCCTTACAGATGTGTTGATAACATGAACTCCATTAGCGATCAGGCACCCTCAAATTATGACAAGCGCATTTATGTTCTTATTCTTTCAGAAAATAAACTCAAAAATTGATGAAAAACTAATGATCTGAACCCTAATCGACCAGCTGTCCTGGTCTCTATTCCCTCCAGTTCCTCTGCAGAACGTTCTCGTCTGTGTTTGTCTACATTTTCATTTCCTGCTCTTTGTTGCTTTGCTCTGCCTCCCACTCTTCCTCTGAGTCTGTCCTCTTTCTTCTAAAGCCTGAAAGATTAATTGGACCGATTTGTTCTTTTTAGGGCTCTGTCTGTGTCCATTATTGTTTCTCACTCGTGTTTCACAGTTCCTGAGGATAATTCTCTGTTCTTGTCTCTTTAAGGTTCTGAATCCTCTCGTTTCTGTCTGCCTGTTTCAGTTTGAGCTCATGCTGATCTCATGTCTAACATTCGTCGTTGCATGAAGGTCTTGGGATTTAAAAAAACAAAACAAGAATCCTTCATTAATCTATGGAGGCTGCTGATGGCCTACCTTGCTTTTATTTCGACCCATTTTCTCGTAAAAATCTATCTTCCTATCACAAGCAAACACGTTGTTTTTTGTCTTGATAACAAGATCGTTTTTCTCGTTAGCTCAAAAACAGTGGGAATTGGATTTTCATCGGTGATCATGTATATGTGCTTGTGAACACGAGAGGTTTTCCACAGGAACACCCCGTTCTCTTAACGCAGAGCGATCAAATGTAAAGAGAGAACAACAGACTGCAGGATCACTGACCTGCAGCCGCCTGCGCAGCTGCAGCCGGGCCAACCTTCTCCTCCAGTGACCATGACTGATTTATACTTTGTTTATGACCGACAGCAAAGCACGATCTCCGCCTGAGTTAGACTACGATTAAAGTAACCAATTATAAATCAATCCGTTCTTTAGGTGTTCAACTTTTTCTCTGTCAAACTGCTTTGTTTTGCTGCAGATGGTAGTAAAAAGCATATTCTCCGTTATCACAACATAACGAAATTTGTTATCTCATGATAGTAACACCTATTACCTCAGTATCATGAGAAAACGAGGGGAAAAAAGAACGGTGGGCCGTTCTCGGCTTCCGTATCAGTAACTAACAATAAATATTTGGGTGGTTTTTCATGACAGGTGAAAATTGACCTAAAAAAATGGCAGATGTAATACAGAACGTACTAAAGGAATACTTTACTTTACTTTACTCAAAGTCAATTACTTGAGTACTGTAGTTGCTGTTGTTTAAGCCTTAAGTTAAAGACATTTTAGTGTAAATGTCACCCATTTGGGAGTTTATGAGTATTCATACTCATAGTTTGGTTTCATGATATTTAATCAAATTTAGTGAGCTTTATGCAAATATTGAAGTATGTAGTTCAAGTATTTAGGTTTACTGAAGCACCGGCTTTGTTGTTTTCATCAGCTTCCTTCTCAAAATTACATTAATTTAATTTATTGTCGTACTTCTGCTTAAATACATCCAGCTATCTTTTTACATATGTTGACAACTCTTGGAGGATTACCTTTGTAATCTTTTCTCTATTTTAGCCCTTTCAAAACCACATTATGCTGTCGTAACCTTTTTCTCCGTTTGAGCCCTTTCATCCTCGGCAGCCTAAACATGGCAAATCTCATATTAAAATGCTGAACACATTCATGTGTCCTTTACTGTTCCATAAAACCTGTAGATGACGAAACAGATGAGAAACAATCCCACGCTTGACATTACTTCCTTATTGTCGTCAAAGTATGACGTAGCAGTTCTCGGTCCGACTCCTGCCTGAAACCGTTGAGCCAAACACGACCTTTAGCTTCAACCCGCGCTGCAAACAAACTGCAAGAGGCGTGGCTAAGCCACTTTCAACTTAAATCTATTGTGTTTCATCCTAATAGTTCGCTGCTTAACGTAAAGCATCCCGGGTCATGGTTATCGGTTGTTGTCTTCCCCTGTGTGCTTCTGCCAGCAGACATGAACGAGGCCGAGCCTCGGATCGGTAAATCAATACTCATTTCCAGCGGTGAAGGGAAGCCGGGGTGTTTCAGCAGACACTCCATCTTTAGAAAGTGGTGGAAAGCTGAAGCCTCATAACAGAGGCTTCCTGTTTATTCAGAGACGACGGACCAGAAAAGATAATTGTCTTCTACTGTGAAAACAAATTAACTCAATTATTCTCATTTTTCATTATCAGCTCATCTTAAACGCTATTTTAAGACACAAAAGCAGAAAAAAAACACATACAATTAAGATCCTGCTCAATCCAAAGCACTTTAAGTTTTTAGTTAAAGTAAAAGATTTAAGGAGACAAGCGGTAGAAATAAAAAATAAAAAATTCAAGGCACATTAGGTGGAAAATGAAAGAATCTGATAAAAGAATGACAAATTAACCTTCCTCATATGCTGCCCTTTCTGTTATCTCCAGCTGCAGCAACTCGACGGCCCAAAGCCGAAGAATGACCCGTTCAAACGCATTAACACTGAAACGGGTTCTGTTTACGCTCTAAGTGTTACAGAAAACGCTAAAAACAAATTAAAAGTCTGACTTTTCAATCAGGCGCCGTCCACTCAGCTTTTACCCGCTGACTCCGCCTCCTGCACATCAGCGAACTGACAACAGAGCAGCCAAGGTGACGTTTAATGATAAAGACTTTAAGAAATACTACTAATATTAGAAGGTATGGTCAAAGAAGTTGTTTCCTTAAAAGAGGTTAGAACGAGCGTTAGCATGTGCATAAATCTGTGCACATTTGAGTGCACGTGTGTCTATGCTATACTTACTAATAATTTCATAAATCCTAATAAATCAATAGATAACTTCCACTGTCGTTTTTGTATAATCATAAACTCAATGTAAAAAGATACTAGATTAAATACCTAATATATAACATTATGATGAAAAATTAAAATTAATATAATATTTAAAAAAAGGAAGAATGCGGGATGTTAATTCATTAACATTTTTTTAAATCTCTTTTCTTTAAAAAGCTACAGTTGAATTTGAAGTTGTTGAAAACTTGTTAAATCCTTTTATGAGGCAGTTTTTCAAAGACACATGTCTAAAAAGAATCTTTTCTGTTCTGGATTTCTCTAAAATTTTAACAAAGTCTGCAGGAATTCTGAGATTTGAATGATTTTTTAGTTTTCTCATCCAGACTCCTCGTTTTTTTGGGGGTTATTGGTTGAATAATAAAACAGAGTCTGCCGCCTGAATAAGCTGCATGACCGACTGTGCAGACAGGATGCTTTGACCAGTCTGGGTCTCACACATGAAACTATTTAAGGTAATGAAAATGGGAATAAAATGATCTTCAGGTCGGGGTTCATGATGGACCTGCAGCTTTTAAATCTGTCCTTTCAGAGTCTTTTTCTGAACTGGTTCTGCCCTGGCTGCTGATAGAAGTGTCTTGTGTTGGGGGTGTGCTGTTCTCTGCAGACGTCCTGTTGTTTGCTGTTCTGCCATCAGGCTGGTCCGGTCCAAAAAACTCATGCACAGTTTTACATATAGGCATTCGGTGACAGAAACCAACGTTTTAGGTCACACCACATCATCAAACTCTGCACCTTTTCCAGAACCCCACCTGCTGCGAAAACCAATGTGAGTCGCTTATAATTTTATGTCTGGTTGTCTTCACATTCACCTCAATATTTCAGAATTTCACAAGCTGTCTGCATTAGTTGTGGATGATAGAAAATTTGAGAAGATGGGTGGGCGGAGGGACTCGTTAAGTTGTCTGCTGGAGACAGAACTCCCACAGAACCTGTTTTCTGCAGGTCCTATCTGCATGCATGACCACACCATGTGACAATGCGCTGAGCGTCTGAACCTGCAGGTTTTAATGGATTCCTTAATGACAGGAACAACAATATAATTTAATGAGTCCCACATAGATGCTGTCTGCACCACCAGAGAACGTAGAAATGCGCCCAAACGGCAAATTTTAATGACCTAAAACAAATGTAACTGTGGAAACAGCACAGATCATTGGGTTGGCATTTCAAGGTCCCACTGCAAGCTTCAAACTCTCCGAATGTGATGCTGTCAAGTTGAATTGAGGTTTCCTGTCACCTTAGGAGAAAAGCTGCACACATCAAAGTCCCAGACGGATTTCCACCTGCAGCCATGCTGCCTTACCTGGTCTCCTGTCAAAGCTGGTGTTGACCTTTCATCATCACCAAAACAGCAGGTGTTAAAAAAAATGCAGACCTCCCATCTTTCAAAAAGATCTCATCTAATCATGTGCCGTGATTTTTGTGTTTCTAGGAAAACGGTAATTGTCTTGTTTTCCCAGCAAACAATCGTTTATGTTTGCCTAGACCACATTATTAAAGACCCACTCTGATCATCTTTTGGTTTATTTTCAAAGCATTCCCAGTGATCTTTTAACCATCATTCTGCTGTTTTTAGCCAAATTCATGAAACTAGTTTATGCAGAGCGGCAGAAGTTTATTAGAACTTCACGTCTGAGTTGTAGGTGGAACCGATTGCGCAGAGAAACCCTGCCTCCCGGTTGCTGAGAGCTCTCTGTTTACAATCTCTCCCACTAGCTTACACCCCGTCACGCCCCCCAACCTAACATTACCGCTACTACAAAAATAAAGGAGACGAGACAAAACGCAGGAAGATGACATCAGAATTTCCTGAAATGATCGTAATATCGTAATGAAATTCCTCAGTTACTATGTTTCAGGTGTTTTCCGCCATTCCGACTTTCTTCCGTCTAGTTTGTGTCGAATAAAGAATGTCGAATGTTTCTGTTAAATTATAAATTAAAAACACACCTCAAAGGGATGCACGGTGGTGTAGTGGTTAACACTCTCGTCTTACAGAGAGAAACCCAGCTAGGACTTTTCTTTGTGACATTTGCATGTTCTCCTGCATGCACGGGTTTTCTGCGGGCAATGCAGTTTCCTCCAACAGTCCAAAAACAAACTGATTCTAAATTGTCCGTAGGTGAACCAAAATCCCACAACCTAAATGTCTTAAAAAGCCGAAGTTCATGTTTATCTGAAGCACCGACCGACAGTCTCTATTCTCTAAAGTTTGTCTTTAGCGATGAAGTAATGACCACTTTTTGAACAATGTGTGGAATGACAAAACGAATGTGTGAAGCAAACCCTGCTGTTGATAAAATGACACACAAAAAAGAACTTTGATAAGAACATGAAAAATGCTTTTATTACATTATAATTTAAGATACGCTGCAGCAGCGAGCAGTGCTGTCTGTGGCTCAGAACTGATCTGATGCTAGCACATGCAGATTGTTGAATTCACAGCAAATGAAATGAAATCCGGAAAGAAAGTGACTGTTCGTTGGTAATTTTCCAAAAATCTGCAACCAGTGCTAAACTTTTTTCTTGGTCACAGACACCAACGTCTTGGTCAAAGCTGGGTTCACACCGAACGTGATTCGCGCGAGGCTAAGTAACCCCGCCCATTTTCAACTTTAAGTCAATGGTACAGACGCCATCTGAGGTTCAGCAGCGAGGCGCGATTTGGTACCCGTGTGAACCAAATCGCCCAACAGTACCCATGTTGGGTGAAGGCGGGAACACCCTGCTGTCTCAGGGCAGATGGAGCTGGAGCGACTGCCATCACTATGCCGGCTATCGGGAGGCGAGCTGGCGGCCAGACAGAGACCTGCTGCGGGATGGGGAGCCCACCTGCTCAGGCCTCCTGAACTATATTTCTTATTTTCATGGAGGCGATAGTAAAAAAGTTCCCCTGATTTTCTTCTTGTTTTTATTTTTACCCTCTCTGGTTAACGGGTCAGCAACCTTTCAAACTCGATCAGAGCGAGGACACAAATGCAGAGAACACATTTGAGACTTATACTTTAAGTTTTATTTTAAAATCGAGCGGCCAACAACAAAATCCAGCCTTTGACGCACTTAAAATATGCACGGACAACGCAGCAATGTGCCAACTCCTCTTCTCTCACACCTGAACTGATGCACGCTGAGAGGAGCAGATCAGGGAGCTTATGCAATGCACATGCGCTCCTGGGACGTTGTGACATCACAAAAGCTAATTAATTCAAACCCAGAATCTTTGCCACAATTTGATTGACATCTATTTAAAAGGAGAAATACTCAGAACTGCAAAAATGTAATTTGTTCTTGTTATACTTATTAAAAACTCAGAAAACGTGATTTTCATCGTAGGGGACTTGTAGGGGACATCGTCTCTGCATTGTAAAACTACGTGTTTTACTTCTTGCTTTATCCCTATTTTTGAAGCACTTTGTGATTCTTTGTAGGAAAAGTCCAAAATAAATAAACTTTGATTCCTTACAGAATCCTACTTTGATGACAGACTTTTTTCACGTCTTCTTATGAAGGAAACATTTTAGAACATTATAAAGTAGTTTCCTCTCGGTGGCTCATCTTACTCCAGCTTGGCTTAGTTGCCATGGCAACATTGGATGCAGGCCAGTCAATTCATATTCATTTTTGCTGTTTTTTTAAAGTGTAGTTGTGTGAATTTTTGCCGTTTCACTTTGAACAACTTTTCGGATCATAAAAAGTTGCCTCCAGTAATTTAAAAGACTCAACAACAAAAATGAAGAGCAGCGCTTCCCAATGTGGTGAATGTGTATTTTGTGCAGCTCTGAAGATATTTGCTGGCTGGAGAAGCCTGGAGACTTCTGCTCAGCTCTCCTCCGTGCTGAACAGACCTTATTACACTTGTAGGTTTTTGAGTGTTTGTGCGTCTGGACGTCTGCAGAGGAGGACAGGAAAAATAAATCACTTCAAGTTTAATATGAGTCCCGCTCTGGTCTGTAAACACACTTCTTATATTAGAGAGCGTGGCTGCCAGGTTTCACTTTATTGACGGCCTATTTATGTATTTATGTGGAGGCGTGTGTGTGTGTGTGTGTGTGTGTGTGCGCATCAACTCTGTTGTCTCACAGGCTACAGCATCTCTTGTTTGTCTTCTTTGTAGCCCGAGAGGACTGACATTGTTTGTTCTGTTGAAGTGGGCAGGTTTGTTTGTGATTCCGGCAGCATCCAAACCAGAGATGCAGCTTTTGGGAGAGCAAAGAGAGGCACTAACTTCTCTTTCATCCTTCCTTTCTTGGTGGTTTCAATTTTTTTCTGACTCGTACAAGACACAAAAATAGATATGTCCAGAATCGAAAGATTAATTAGCGAGCGTTATTTCCTCCTGCCAGTTCAAGGTTTTTGAAGGAACAGTTGGGTGTGAGCATCAAAGTGTAAATGTTGGTTCTGACCTCAATCTAACTGGAAAATCCAACTTTTCTGTGCTTATTTTGGCTCGGATACACTACTCTAGGACATAGTTTCTGCAGAGTGGCAGTAGGTCATTAGAAATTCACCTCTTGAGTTGTGGACTGAAACTGTTGGCGCAGAGCAACCACACCCCACTTCTCGTCACCCATTCCAGAGCTCTCTGTTTGCACTCTCACTGCCCCTCAACCTAACATTAGCTATGTTACAAAAGTGGAGAGCAGCATCAGAGCTATCCAGCCGTAAAGTTTAGATCCAGATTCCAGCTCAGACGAGGAAAACAAAGATGTTCATGGATGTATTGGTCTGCAAGTGGATGCACTGGAATGGGGCGGAGCAGGGAGCTTGTGGCCCCACCCACCATATTTTCTACGTTAAACTGTTTTTTTCCTTTGCTCCGGATTCACAACATTTGAATAAAGAAATACTCAGAAATGCAACTTTAACCTTAATTGACTTAATAAAAGTCCTCCATCATCATAAAAATGTCAAAAGAACATCTTTGAAAAACCAAAAACACAAGTTTCTTTGTCCTTAACTCTTTAAAACTGAAACTAAACGAAAACTAAGTAATTATTGCCCAATGTTTTAGTAGATCCGTAAAAGCTTTAATCTGTGGGGAAACTGCTCACAGTGACCATAATAATAAATGTGTTTTATTACCCAGAGTCGACAGAAAAGTCTTTGGCTCTGACAAATAAGCTGATTAATTATGGCGCTTCACTGGGAGCCCCTATTAACGAGAACAAGCCCAAGAACATGACAGCAGCTTAAAACCAGAGCGAGACCATCGGTGTTGTTAAGAAAACAAGCAGGGCACTGAGGGAGTGGTTTTTCAAACATCCACACCTGCACGGCACAAACACATCACAGACCTAAAACCCTGCAGAGACTAAACAGACATGGACAGGTCTGCTACAATGACCACAATTATGCAACTTTAATGCAATCTTAGAGAAATTCTCTTTGAAATGTTTTGAGTTTGTTTTTACATCTGGAAGAACTCAACCATCCAAGTTATTAGGAAATTTTTTCGGGGGGAAACTGCTGAAATTTGACCATACGTGATATGATTTCCATTTTTTTTAATGAACTTTGCTGAACTTTTTTCTTTGCCTTTTTGCAAATCCTCCCTCATGTCGTCCTTCTTTACATCCTTTGGTCTTCCTCTTCTTTCCTGGTAGCTCCAACCTCAGCATCCTTTCACCAGCATCATCACTGTTCCTCCTCTCAACGTGTCCAAACATCTCCATCTGCTTCCCTGCATTGATCTCCAGAACATCTACCATGATCTGTTCCTCTGATGGATATATTCCCGATCCATCGTGTTCCCAAAGAGAACCTCAGCATCTTCATCTCTGCGATCTCCTGCGCTTCACCTTTGGACTGTTGACCATCAGTTTTTCAAGTCCTCCACCTCCCCACTGTTCCTCTTAAATTCTTCTCATTTACACACAGATACTCTGTCTTTCTACTGCTGACCTTCATTCCTCTCCTTTCCAGAGAAAACCCCCACCTCTCTAGATGTTCCTCCGTCCTCTCACTACACATCAGAGTCTCATCTGCAAACATCATGATCTACAGAGATTCTTGTCTAAGCTCATCTGTCAGTCTGCCCATCACCATGGACAAAGAAGAAGGGTGCCTTCCCACATCCGCCTTGAAATCCTCTGCTTCACCTACCCCACACCCCTCACCATTTTATCCAGCTCTGGTACATGTCAGCAACTCCAGCTTCACTTCTTTTAGCTAAATCCACTACCGTCTGCCCTGTAAACGCTTTACTGACAGATTCTGAAAATGTGACGTTTCTTTGCTTGAAAGAAACTAAAGCAAAGTCATCTAACTTTGGTTCAATTTCATGGTAATCATGAGTCCAGTTTATCTGAAGAACCTGCTGTAATCCTCATATTTCCATCTTTTATGGCATTCCAGAGAAGTTCATTGTCGATCGACTGTAATCAAATCAGGTAAAGATTGAGAGGGTCAGACTTTTCGTGATCTCTGCAGCTACTGGTCAAAAACAATCCTTTTGTTTCCAGCAGCTTCATGGAGGAACCATCTGAAGAAAGAAGCGCTGCGTCAGTCGCTGATCAATAATCGATGCCGTGTGTTGAAACCTTCATTAATATCTCCTGCACGTCTGGAAAAAACAGAGGACTTTGCTGAATTTGCTGCTGCAGAGAAAGCATAACGTGGGGAAGCATTACCATTCCCACATTTCCCGACGCTTTACCCTGACAGGTTGTGCAAATGCTCCTTTATTTGCAAAGAAGCTTGGCTGGAGGTGCTTCCTCACTGCTGGAACGACAGTTTAAGTTTGAAAGGTTGAGCAGAGGAAAGCTGTCAGAGCGCATTATCGAGGTTTCAGTCGTAATCTCTGTTTGCTGCTCAAACAGACAGGAAAGCTTAAAAATCCCAACGTCTTTTGCTTTTGTTTGGCTTCGTCTCAGAATATTATTAGATCTTGTTTGGTGCCATCAAAAGGAAAAAAGCTTTGGCATCTAAAGGTTGGAGCTCACAAAGCTCTGAACAGTGTTTGATTGAATGTTCAGAGAATGGAATAAAACTTTGGCAAGTTTTCCACTGACAAATAAATGATCGGTCTGTCATTGTTCCATAGGTTTGTTTGAGAGCAACAGACAGAAGAGTGAAAGAAAATCTAATGGACATGAGATGTATTGAAGAAGAAAACGGATTTGTAAATGTCAACAGAAAAGCCGGGGAGGCTTGGGATCAGAAGTTGCACCATCAGATAGCAGGTGGAGGAGAGAGTCGAGAAAAGGGTGAAGGAGAATCAACTCATGAAAGGAAGGGAAGCGACAGAGATCGCCTGGAAAAGGTGGACTCGGTAGGAATTGGACCACATAGTGTGGAAAAAATAAAGGGATGACAGAGTGAGAAGTGAAAGAACAGCAGCCCAAAGCGTCTATAGGAAGAAATAGATCTTCCTAATTGAAATGATGCCAAAACTGATGGACCCCCTCCCATAAAAATTGTGTTTTTGGTGTTTTTAACACCATCTTTGTTATTTTCATGATGGAAAGCACTTTTTTTTTTTTATTTTAACTATAAAATTGGCATAATTCAAATTATGAGGCCACTGGTAACGCTTTGAAAAGAGTTTAAAGGCTGATTGGATTAGGTCTTTAATGAGGTAAATAAGTATTTGACAACCACACAATAGCAAAACGTGCTTGAAGATGAAACCTTTGCTGGGAGGAATAGGAAGACCCACGTCATCAATGATTGTGTGGTTGATGTTTGGCGTCTGGAACCTTCAGATCCACAGGTTTTTTTTGTGGGATTGTGGCTCAAAGCCGGTTAATCTGCTGTTTCTGCTCTTCGTTGCAGCAATCGTGTGTTTGAGGTTTCTTTCATGCTTGAAAACCCTCCACATCTCATTTTCCGCCCTGGCTAAGGAGGGAGGGGGGTTCTAAGCCAATATCTAACTATTCATAGTTCATGTTTGAAACAGGCATTGGGTCTTTTTTTTTTTGGGGGGGGGGGCATGGTTGGGGTCACTTTTTTTTCTTTAAACATGGTGACTCGATTTGATGCCACAAAGTAAAAATGAAGTCTAATCCGTCCTAAACCCTTTGAGCTTTCTGCTGGATCATCCAGACCTCAGGTGGGCCCAGACAGGTGCTCTGTGGAGCAGGGGAACCTGGGGGGGGCATGATTTCCCACGTAAGATTGATTTGGCTTCATTATGTTTTGATTTACGTTCATTTAGTAATTCAGTTGAAAACCTTTTTTTATTTTTTAATTATAAAACCAAATTAGTTTTGTTATGAAATCCAGTAATTGATAATTGATTGAATCTGAACTAAAGTGACCCAAACTTAGTGAAAGTATAAATTCCTAAAAACGAACAGAAAAGTTGTTTCTTCCTGAAATCCTAAAACTGCTTCAATGGAGAATTCAAAGGATTTTATGAACCGATACGTCCTTCTGTTAGTAAAGATCAAAACGAGGTATTTTATTTTGAAGATCTGTGTTTCACCAACAGGTTTTTTGTCTTTGGTGCCTCTGGTTTCAGTTCTTCTGCATATCTGGACTGATTTTTTATGTTTTCATGATTTCATGAATAAATTCGTGTTTCTGGAAGGGTTGCATTTTGTTCATAACCGCACACCTTCATGGAAACACACAAACTAACACAAACACGGTCTGCACACATGCCCAAGTCACAAAACTTTGTTTTCTTTTTTCCTGGATTTGCTGTTGTTGTTGTTTTTCTCTGTTTTAAGAAATCTAATATTCAATTAAATTATTTTTTCATAATCCAAAAGAGGATTTTGTTTTACTGTGCTTGTATTTTGATCGATTTAGCTGCATTAAAAGCAGATTTTGATCAAATCTTCTTTGTTCCTTTCAGGAGATCTGAACCTCCAAAAACTCCATGATTGTGGATCAGGTAAGTCCAGAAATTTTTAAAGCAGATTCTGGCAGACATAAGATGATCTTTGAAAAGTTCCTAAATGTTTGTCTTTTGCTTGAAACATCTTTGAGAGCAGAAAACTTTATTTTAGAACTTCAACAAATGAAACTACAACAGGAATTCTTAAGGTTTCAATGATTTCAATTCACAAAGTTGTTTTTTTATACTCTAAACAACAGCAGGAAAAGAAACATATCCCTAAACTTATGTGAGAACAAGCAAACCTTGAAAATCGAAACAAAAATTAACTTATTAAGGCTTCATATTGCCAGAAAAATGGCTAAAAAGATTTCTACAATGTCTGACAAAAGCACACAGACAATGATCAGTGACACTAGAACAAATGTCTGCTAATCATCAACCTTCTGCTGACATTCCCAACACAGATTAGCTTGTTAATTGGCAGAAACCTTTGTTAATGAAGGTTCTTTTAGGGGAGGAAGAGCAGCGGCGCTGCCAGAATTCCTCAGCAGGAGTTCCATCTGTTAAATTGTGTTTCGATCCTATTCCTTCAGAATCTGCGATGGAATAGCTGCCAAATGTGTTTTATATTATCCTTTAGACTCATTTAGTTTGTAGAAAGCGTTTGTAGAACATCTGAGATCTGTTCTTTATCCTGAGAGCTCTGCAGCACCGTCAGGCTCTCTTCTGCCCGCTGTGATGAAATGCTTAACACTCAATCAATTTTTTTTTCATTAGAGGAAAAATTGATCAAAAAATGTCTTTTCACACATTCTGCCGAGTGTGAAAAGACACGTAATCAATTTTAGTTTCTGAATTGTTGGTCACAGCTCTTTGTCTTGGAACAAAAATATATATTTTTTTGCCCTTTTGTATCCTTAAACTCATGATTAGTAGAAACGTGTTTTTTTCCTTCTTATAAATATGAAAAATTAAAGTGTTTTGAAGGTTTCTTTGTGATTTATGGTCATTTTTATAACCTCAAAAACCAATAGGTTTGATTTTGTCAGTTATTACAAACAGACTTCCCAACTGTTACCTTGTATGAAACTGTTTCTGCTTTATGTTTTTACGTCAGCTTAAGGTATATATAATATATATATATATATATATTGCCGTGTTACACAGCCGCTATGTACATTTTGTGCATATGGCATGGATAAAACTGGTCATACGTGGAAAAAGAGAGAAAAGTTGTTGTCTTTACATGACAATTCAGGTGTGTCACGAAGAAACCACGTTAAAACCATGGAAGAATTACGAATAAACCAAAGAACACGTATATCTACGTAAACGCCACACAATATGCAAATCGTGCATGAACCATGCGTGATTATTGCGCTGTTTACATGCAGTTCATTAGTGATCCGTGCATTGATTACATAATTGATTAAACCGAATTCCCAACAAGACTTGTCAGCCGAAACCCTCGACGGACATCTGCGCACATCGACGAATGACCAACGCAAAACAAAAAAGAAGTACGAAAATCATGCATGAATCACAAAAGACCGAAATCTCATAAATGTACTTAGTGGCTGTGTGACACGGTTTTAACCCTTTAACACCAGAACAGTCGCTGCCAACGCCTAAGCAGCCCACACTCTTTGACATAACTCAAGTCTTTAGCCGTTTCCGCGATCAACGTGAACTAGCTGATTCTGGCGCACAGAAAAGCGGCTTTACATAAGTGTATGTATGGTGTAAATATTTCATACTGTAAAGTGTTTCATATCAACCCAACGCTTCAGAATTCATTGTAATTTGCGTTAATTGCGTAAATGGTTGAAGAGTTTCGGTAGCTGAAAGAACGTCGACACTGGAGCTGAAACTCTAAAAAACTAAGCGCTGCAAGACTGAAGTAGGCTCACTCCATTGTTTTAAAAGTGGGACTTCATGCATTTGAACTCAGCTGAGACTCCATTCCTGCAGTGTCATAAATGTTTTTATATCTATAAAAGGTTTGTGTGATTCATGTTTGTCGTTTATAACAGCCTCAATGGGGGTAAAGTGGTGGGTGGGCGGCTGCCTGGAGGACGGTGTGTGTTTTGTGTGTGTGTGGGCAGAGGTGGATGTTTGGAGTGTGGACCAGCTGGAGGCCTGAAGTTCTGAGTGTGATGACTTTAGGAGGACTCCGCTGATCTGCAGATCGTGTGTTTGTTTAACTGGACACATTTTCCTATGGCTGCATTAACAACCCCCCCCCCTGCAGAATCCTCTCCTACTACAACATGTTTGTCTTCTGTGTTAACACACCCTAATAAGGCTAGGAAAGAGTGTGGATAAAAGGATAGGGACGTATTTATCATCACTTAGCCTCTTGACCTCTGTGAGAACGCACACGCAGACACACGAACACCCCATGCAGTTGGTTGTAGAGACATTAAGATACAAACAGATACAAACACTTTTTGCTGGCAGCCTTTTTCCCCTCTGCGCAGCACCTCTGGGTGTTTACTTTTTGCTGTTTTCAGAATAATAATAGGGCTGCACGGTGGCGCAGTGGTAAGCGCTCTTGCCTAACAGCAGGAACACCAATGTGGGACCTTTCTGTGTGTGGTTACTCTAAATTTTCCCTAGGTGTGAATGTGAGTAGACATGGGTGTGTGATTGTGGCCCTGCGACAGACTGGCGCCCTGTCCAGAATGTCCCCTGCCTTTGCCCATGAGTGGCCAGGATAGGCTCCAGCAGCCCAGTGACCCTGAAAGGGACAAAACAGCAAAGAAGATGAATGAATGAATGTTTTCAGAATAAGGCTTCTGGCGTCTTTCTGTTAAAGTCTTAGTAACATTCTCCCAGATACGGGGATGACCCCGTTGGGTGCTGCAGGTTTTTGGGTCGTCCAGGTCCGAGGTGCGCATCTTAAAGTCCCTTACAGGTGCAACAAAAATGGTGAGCAATATCATAGCTATCCAGCCGTACAGTTTTGATCCAAAATCCAGCTCAGATGAGGAAAACATAGACGATCATGGATCTATTTGTCTGCTAAGCGGGAAGCACTGCACGGAGCCACACTCAGTTCTAAGTATTGTTTGTGCCACTCTGCCTTCCTTACCTAGTGTTATATTATATATATTTGTCAATTTCCATGCGGGAACCTCCCAAATGGATAAATAAAGTTGTCTATCTATTTGTGACCTGATCTTCTGTTTCCTGACCCTGTTTCTGACTCCATTTGCCTGCTGCCTGCCCCGACTCTTGCTTGGATCCTGACTATCCCGTCTCTCCTCTGATGCTTTCATGCCTGACCCTGATTTAGCTTTGTGGACTTTTAGCTGAGCTACTAAACCTGCTGCATTTGGATCCAGTCGTCTGCCTGTTCTTATGACACTCTAGCTGAATATTAATGCGCCTTTCATCGTAATAAAATGGCGAAATTAAATTTGTTTAATGATCACAACATTAAGCCCTGCAGCTGTATTTCATAAACAAGTTGCTTATCCCAAGCAAATTCCTTGTGCTTTTATTGGGGCAAATAAAGAAATATTTTTTCTTAAAGGGAACAGTCAACAATTCAAGAAAAAAAATGGAATGAATGAGCATTAACCAATAACGTTCTAAAAGTATGATTGAGGAAATAAAGAGCTGTTTTCAACATTGCTTAATGTAGCTTCTCCAGTATTTTCAAACATACTTAAAAAATAAAGGAGATTAAAAAAAAAAACACTAATACTTTCCAGAAACAACAGAGTGTGATGACGAGGCAGCATGACAGGATGAAGAAGAAGCTTTAATGTGGCCAAGATATGCTTTATTTGACGACAGTCTGCACTGCAGCTGCAGTCCCGTTTTTTCACACATATTGCACCGCTCATCGCCACGTCGTTGGCCATTTCAATTGGAAAACAGGAGTCAGATTCTGATGGACGCCCATGAATAATTAAATAGAGATTGTTTTGACTGCATTTTCAATCCATACAAGTATTACCAAATGAAATATCACGATATATCACCAAATCGATTTTTCCCTACACCCTACTATTTGTGTCCTTTACTCAGCACTTTAGTTGTTAGTAAAAGGTTTGAGTGCAAAGAAAAATGTTCATAAACATTTTCCCTTTTTGGTTCGTAGAGCGGTCTACAACCTTGATATTTCTGAGGTTTTTTTTTTTACGAAGAGCTCCTACAAACTGAACAGTCATTACTGCTCAGGCATGTTCTCAACGGCCTCCTGCAGGATTCTTTTTTGTTAATTTAAGCACCTCTTATGACCTGGAATACGTTGTATTTTAGAGGAACAGGACCTTCAGTCGTCAGTCGATTTCAATCCTTTTCTAATATTATTCTAAGCATTTACAGCGTGAGGACTGATGGTGTTTGGGCGCAGGGCTGTTTGTTTGCTCAGGGAGCAGGCAGACTGTTGTAATTACCGGGGTGGGGGCTGGAGATGGATGACTCTCATTCACACTCGGATGGGAAGTAGCAGAAGACGAATAAAGGCATTAAACGCTCAGCAAACGCTGCACCAGTGCAGGCTCCTGCTGGATCCACAGCGCGTTGGTAAGTGAGGTCCTGGATGCTGCCACTTTGACGTAGAGCCGCTGTGATGAGCGTTAATTGAAGAATCTTTCATGCTTGAAAACAAACCTGCGGAATCAAAGCGGCCAGAGTGTTTTATAATTAAAGAGCTGCTGATCCTGCCTTCGCTCGCCTGTTTTCTTTGCACCGTCGATGCAGTATCTGCTGTTTGGCTCAAAGGATTACAGGGAAGCTCTTGTTAACACTAATCCAAAAGTTTCCAAAGGTGATTTGCATGAAAACAGTCACAGTACTGTAAGTTAAACAAGCTTTGATTGATCTTGGATGTTTAGGAGAAGCGCGATGTGTTGACTGGAGTTTATGCAGTTTGTCACAGTGACGTGTGATGGTTTTTGATCTTCCTCCTCTAAAGAAAGTTTGGAGATTTTACTTTTAAATCTCATCTGAAAACTGATCTCTGATGTTTGCAGAGGAAAAAAAACAGGATGCTGCAGGAGAAAGTGAGAGGAAAACCCTGAAAGGGGAGCAAGCATTATCTTGTAGAACAGCATGAAGGGATCTTGATTCTGTTCCAAATCCCTTTTGTTTTGTGAATACTTCGCCCATGACAACAAAAGCTCATAATCCTGTTGTGAAATGAATCAAGTCACCTCCTGGTGTCCTTGAAGACCCACCATGATGTATTTGGTGTTTCTAACATGCTCGTGTGGCATTTTTTAATGATAACAGGGTGACAGGAAGGGGGGCGGGGTATCTCTGCATGCCACAACTCAGAGGCAGGTTTCTAATGAACCCCTGCTGCTCTGTAGGAACTATGTCCTAGAAAACAACACAGCTTTGTTGATTTAGGCGAGAAATGGCATCATCATAATAATAACTGGGAATGCTTTGAAAATAGATCAAAAGATGATGGAAGTGGGACTTATCGTATCGTATTCATCCGCTTTTGCTCCAGCACTGTCCTCCACACCCAGCATTTGACATGCAAACAAACTGAGATGAGAGTTTTGTTGAAACTTCATCAACTTTAAAGAGGTTTTATGAAAAACATAACCAGATGTTTGGCCATACAGGCTACCATAGAGATGATTGACAGCTTTATTCATAAATTGTGTGGAAGTTTTCTCTTCAAATAGACTTTTATTTTTTAAACAAGTGAAAAACTATCTCTGAATTAAGTATTTTGGTCATATAACTCATCCTTTGTCCATTTAGTGATGGTCCTTTGGTTTTTATAGACAAAGGCAGCAGTAAAATCACATCTTCACTTTTGTACATAGGCATTCATGGACTCTGTGTTTATTGGCTTTTTTGATTTTTTTTTAATGAAATCAAAAAACACAGCTTAAAACATAGAAATGTTGTGCTGCATGATTTTTGTTGCTAGTTTTTTTTTCATGAATAATGAAATCGTTTAAACTTAACAAAAGTGTTAATATCCATCTATAATATATGGATTATGAATGGAAGACCAATGTTTCCTCATGTACTGATATTTTTTGTATTTTTAAACATGTTATTTCTGAGCTCGGCTGGTTTCTTTTCCAAATTAAAAGGAAAACTTGTTTTTAGGTTTTTATTATTACTTTAATACCAGTTGAATTCATGTTTGTCTTTTTTTTTTCCTGTTTTCTCTACTTAAAGCAGATGAACCGTTTGAATCACTCTCTGTTCATTCGCATGTCGTGCCGACATGGTTTATATTTTACAGTAAAGACTTACAGTCGTGTTTTAATAGCCATGAAATGATTGTCCCTCCAGCAGCCTGTAATGCGCCTGGACACATGCAGAAACACCACATTAGCTTGAGATTAATGAGCAGGAGCAGCAGATAGCTCAAATAAAAGCATTAATCGTGGCGTTGTACATGCGTTTCTGTACATGCACATGCATTTTGCATGGAGGGTGCACACGATGCTTCATGCTTCATAAAACATTGAGTCATGCCTGCTGCACCGAATGAATGTGGAGCAGATCATTCCTGCATTTTATTCAAAGCAACAATCCTAAAATAATATGAATATAAAAAAGCTGCGATGTAATCCATTTTGTTTAGCATGCGTGCATGTTTGTGCACGTCACAATTTAGCTGCTTTAATGAGGCCAAGTGCAGGAAATTAAAAGCATCAATAATAAAAACATGAACTTATTTATTTAATGAATGGAGCTCATCACCCAAATCAGGGACTGGAAGGCTGAGGAAGAGGAGGTCTGAGTTGCAGAGGAAGGAGCTCCTTCAGAAGCACAGAGAAGCATGTTGCCTTTCTCTGCTGCAGACTTTAAAAAACACAGAAAAAAATCCATGTTAAGTTTATTTTGCTATGTTGTTTTGACTTATTATAATTTTACTTTTAAAATCAGAGCTCACAGGGAACTCTAATTTCATCAAAGCAGCGTTCAGACTTCACAAAAGTAAACTCATCAACATCTTTACTTCCTTTTATTAAATGTGTTATCTGGCTTTCCCAATGTCAGACTTGTGACCAAGAAGGACAGAAGATCAAACTTTTTTAGAAATGAAACTTGCTTTTTTTTACATTTCTTTGACTTTTCTTTTTAAATCAAATCGTTACAAACTCAATTTGTCTCTGAAAAAATAGATCATTTAAATTTTCCTTTAACATTTCTGGATCCCGGCGTACTCCTGCAAGGCGAAAAAGCTCCTCAGATGTTTCCCAAACCTAAAACTGACATTAAAAGTATAAAAATAAAAATGACATTCTTGTGTTTTTGCAGACAGCTTAGCACAGTTACAGCTCCATGAGGCACCGCCAACTCAGTGGGGAAATTAACACGGGTTTACAGAGACAAAACAAACGCCTGCTCTACTGGAGCATTTCGGTGACTGTCTGCATATTAACATGTCTAAACGTGAAACATCCAGAATGGTGCTTCGTCTGCGCAGTCACAGAGAACATGTGCAGCTCAGGTTTTCTCTCAAACCGTCAGGTGAGACCGACAAGTAATTGGGTTTCTGTTCCAGATCTGCTTCTCAGGTCTTTGTAAATTTCATCGAGTTTGTAAAACACAGACAGGAAGTTAAAAATATGAAACATATTTGATTTTTGCAGACATGCAACTCTTTTCCTTTGATGAGGATTTCTGGGTAAAACTGCTTTCTGAACCCTCCGAGGAACATTGTTTCTTCTGGTGTACAGCACTTTGTGTTATCAGGTATGAAAAGTGCAGAATAAAGATTTATTGATTTGATTTGATTTATCAGTCGTTTTGGATCAAACCAGACACACAGGATCTAAAAATAAATGCAAAATAAAAGAAAAATCAAGATAAAAACATTGATTTGAAGGAAATAAAATGTGAGAATTTATATTTCATTGAGGATGATGATGCTTTTAAGGTGAACATCTAAATACTGGATGGATGGATGGATGGATGGATGGATGGATGGATGGATGGATGGATGGATGGATGGATGGATGGATGGATGGATGGATGGATGGATGATTGGATGGTTGGTTGGTTGGTTGGTTGGTTGGTTGGTTGGTTGGTTGGTCGGTGGGTGGTTGGTTGGTCGGTCGGTCGGTCGGTCGGTGGTTGGTTGGTTGGTTGGTTGGGTTTGGTTTGGTTTGGGTTGGTTGGTTGGTTGGTTGGTTGGTTGGTCGGTGGGTGGTTGGTTGGTCGGTCGGTCGGTCGGTCGGTCGGTGGTTGGTTGGTTGGTTGGGTTTGGTTTGGTTTGGGTTGGTTGGTTGGTTGGTCGGTTGTTTGGTTTGGTTTGGTTTGGTTTGGTTTGGTTTAGTTTAGTTTAGTTTAGTTTAGTTTAGTTTAGTTTAGTTTAGTTTAGTTTAGTTTAGTTTAGTTTAGTTTAGTTTAGTTTAGTTTGGTTTGGGTTGGTTTGGGTTGGTTGGTTGGTTGGTTGGTTGGTTGGTTGGTTGGTTGGTTGGTTGGTTGGTTGGTTGGGTTTGGTTTGGTTTGGTTTGGGTTGGGTTGGTTGGTTGGTTGGTTGGTTGGTTGGTTGGTTGGTTGGTGGGTGGGTGGGAAGGTCTTGTCATGGTCACTGGTAAATAGAAATTAAGAAGTGCTCTTAGGTCTGTGCATCATTCACACATTAAAACAATAAATATGTTGGTAAAACTTTTGACTAGATAATAAAGAATAATAAAAAGTGTATCATTTGGTCTTTAAAACAAAATAAGTAAGTGTGCATTATCAGACATTAACGCACGCCGTGGAAGCCTGAACCATCTGAAACGAAGCGTTAATTCTGAAAAAAAAATTTCATCTGTTTATTACAGAACAAAAACATCAATAGAAAAACAAATTCTAACATTTTCAGACATTATAACATGAATATATATATATATATATATTTACATCTGTTTAAATTTGCAGGAATAAATAGCCATTCACTCAAATGTAATGTAATTTTAAATAATACAATATAGTGCAGTCATGTTTTATTTTGTTTAATCATTCTAAGTATTCAACCAATCACTGTACAGAAAATGATCTGTTTTTCTAAGACTAAAATCCTCAAAATTATTTCAAAATGACAAAAATGTTGATAGATAATCATAAAATGGATCTTATCTTTGATCAAATAATCACTCTTTTAGTATGGATTCATGTATGGCTGTGCATTTTTGATGAAAAAAACATTTTTTTAGTCAGAAGCTTTGAGGTTTTTGCCTTACAAAGCCAGAATGAATGAAATGGTGATATAGTTGGATCCTAGGATCCATTACATACATCAGCATCTCCATAGTAACATCAAGCTCGGGATGTTGACTCACACACTGACCTCTCAGCGGAGGAGCATCTCCAGGAGAGGGAGGGGAGGAACCCCAAGTGGTCAATCAGGAATGTGAAGGAAAGACTAGATTCTCTCACTGATTTAGAAACTCCATTGGTGAAAGACAGAAGGGTCAGATGTCTTTGGTCAACACCACGGATCCAGTTTGGTGAACCAGCAGAACCCACAGTGTGTCAGTTCACCCAGCTCGTTCGAGGTAATCTTCTGTTCTGCCTTTCGCCTGCTTTCACTGCAGAGAATCTTTTGGGTTTCATACATCATTGATGTCCTGAAAATGAAGACTGCATTTTCACCCTGAGTTAAGCATATAATCAGATTTACAGCCTTATTAAATCTTTTAATACGCCATCAAGCTGGAACAAGAGTTCTGAGCCCGGCTTCTTCTGGTGTCGACGTTTCTCTCGTTTCTTCAAAAGCTGCAGAAAATAAATCACAGAGGTTTATTGGGATCGTTTGTCTGATGTCAGGAGGACTTCATTATCAGTCCCTTTAGGAGTTTACAGGTCCTTCCAACCAAGGCAAAGTCACAGACGGGACATCCACGTTAATCTACAAGTGAGATTGATGCTTTATAGACGAGCACAAATGGACTACCAGATTAGAAATCAAGCATTTGTGTTAATCCAGTCATCTGATGAATGTATTAATGTAAAGGAATCCCTTTGGTCAGATAATGTTTATTTCCCGTGACTTTACACAGAACACCAGAGCCTGATGATGGAAGCATTTTAAATTTGCCTTTTTTTTACTGAGTTGACTTTATAGGTTTATTTCAAGCAATAAAATAATACCACAGTTATAAAATAAACACAGATATATCAAACCTGTTTCAGTGAAGGAATATACCGAACATAAAGAAAAATGAACACTGATGATAGAAGATGATGTCGTTTTCTTCTCAAAATCCTAAATGGACTTTTTGTTCGGTTATGCACAGTTTAGATACAAATAACATTTGATCAATTAAATATAATGATTATCAAATCAAAGCAAGAACACTTGTTGCTTGAAAGGGAGTGGGAAGAAGTGAACTTATAGAGTCCCGCCCTGTTTGTGTTATTTCTTTTTTTATATATTTTCACATATATTTTCACATCCTAATCTTGATCGCTTGATCTTATCAGATCAAGCGCAGATTATTTATCAAATGACAAAATGGGGTACTTTTTGATTATCTCGAGAAAAAATATGACATAATTTCAATAAACAATGTGAATCATAAAAATAATAAAACAAAACAAAAAATCACTCAACAATAAGTAAATAATTTGTTGCTTCTACATGTAGTTCCATAATTGACCACTTGGTGTTGAGTTTTAATACCAAAAAATGACAAATTACTCCAAAGAATTGTCTCACAACCTGGTTCAAAAACATTTTTGATCTGTAAGTTGGTAAATAAGTAGAAAATACAAACAAAAGAACCTTTCTTTTGACTCATTACCATGCTGGACATCACTCCGATCATCTTTTGATCTATTTTAGGAGTTTCCTGTCGTCTATTTATGATTCTGCTGTTTTTAGCCAAAATAAAAAACCTCCTTTTCTGCTGCTGATTCACAACAGTTTAATTTTAATTTTCTTTCTATATGTCCTCCATCATCAGAAAAATGCCACAAAGACACATTAAAAAGAAAAATTTTATTATATTGGATCTTTAATGTCACAGTCTAGTCATGTTTTTATTAGTGATGGGATACTTTTTAGATGACAGAAAATGTTATATTTTCTGAATCTGACAATCATTCAGCAAATCTTGGTTCTGAAAGCTGCAACAATTGAAAAATATTCTCTTTTTTAAATAAATAAAGGAATGTTTCCTTAGAAAATGTGTGTTTTAGACTTTATATCAGGGTTTCTCAAAGTTTTTGTAGCGGAGGGCCAAATGAGGAACTCTACATTAGACTGGGGGCCAATTTTGGTGGGAAAAAAATGTATAAACAGAAAAACTTGTTTTTATTAACTTTAAAGACCAAGTGTCATTTGTACAGTTAACCAGGCCGTCCAAATGTTTTCCCAGTTGCTGTCAGAGGTTGCTGCCTGGATATCTTCTACTCGTCTATTAATTGTGTCATTTGACAGACTTATTTCTTCAAACTTTTTCTTTTGCTCTGGACTAACAATGTCAGCTACTTTTAGCATACATTCTTTTTACAAACTCCCCGTAACTCAAAGGCTACGCTGGACCATTTCCAAAGCCACAATGTCATTCAGCAGGACCCGAATGGCATATGCTTATTTGCTTCTTTGTTTGCTAACAGACTATATAAGGAACTGACAGGAGTGAATATTTCCTTTTCTGCTAAAGAAAACCTTTTATGGTTTATTTGTTGTCATTTTATGGTTAATATGTCCCTTAATAGAGAAGATTTTTCTGTTTATGACCAGAGATGTGGATACTGAAAAGTCCACCTTCATTTAATAATAAGTTAGAGTTTATATGAAATGTGGACATATTAGTTCTGTAGATTAAGTGAGATTGTATAAACAGGTTTTGAATGACCTTTTAAAAACTTTAATTGCAGTTTTTATAGAAGGTAATTTTCCCTGAAGATGTTGATTTTTAGCATCCTGTGTTTTTTCTTCCTTTCCCACATCTCCTCTATCTGTGTGATCTCAGCGCTGATGTAACTGTAAAACCCATCAGTGCAGCTAACACCCCCCCCCCCCCCCCCCCATCCCCGATCAGCATCAGCATCTTTTCTACATATTCCCACAGCTGCAGCTCTTCATCCTCTGCAGCTGAAAATAAATCCACTGGATGATCAATAATGAGACTTCTGCTGTGAAGCCGTAAGACTGTGTTTGCACACACCACCCATTCTTTTCAATCCAAAAGGAATTACATCTCTTTTAGCTCTTTTTTTTTTTATCTTCCAAAGCACCCAGATATCCACTCCTGTGACTTTGATGTAATATTAGCACTTTTTGCAAAAACATCTGTGAATAACCGCACAGTGCAGAGGAAAACCAATGGAAAGGTGGCTCCACAGTGGTAATAATGTTTTAAAGTTATTGCAACCTAAAACTGTCTTTGAAAACATATAATTGTCTGCTGCATATAAAATTCTTGTTTTTAGGAGGAATGTTAGCGTTTATCGATGTTTTTATGTTTATACTTTTGTGCTGTCTCAGGTACAGACTCACACCTGTGCCATAAATCCAGCATTTATGTCCCTGCTGACACGTTTTTGAGGCTCTATATGTGACAGTTGTGCATGATTTAATACCAGAGACAACAAGCTGTTTATATACAGAGTAAGTCAGGAAACAGATGGCTCATTTGGACAATTAGGAATTCCATTCAATTAGAAAAAGTTATTTTGAAAATCAAAATTTTGGGTGTTTGATCTAATTAGTAGAAATAAAAAGATAATGAAATGGCCATATGGTTCCGTTTTTCTGTTAGCAGTGCAGAAGAAAAGCACTTTTTGGTGCCAGAGAAGACGTAGCGGTGGACTTTTCAGACCTAAACTGTGAAATCGATGAGGTTTACTGCTTGTGGATGTTAGTTGAAAGAGATTTTAACAAAGACGGATCATCTTTAGAATCTCCACAATCTGTTTTCAGCTCTACGTCTTTATTGTTGCCTCTTACTTTTATAGTGTCTAAAAATAGATTTTCTTCTACTGACTAGCTCAATACAAAGAGTGTATTGCTCACAAGTTTGGCAAATAAAAGTTTTGTTTGGTTTTTATGAGTATTTCAGGTGTTTTTAAATACAGAAGGAACATTTTTCTCAAGAATAAAACAAAGGTAAAATAATTGTTTATTCTCCCAGATCAAATGAGAAATGAAACCGATCTTTAAATGCTGGAAGAACATTTAAAATGGAAAAAAATCATAAGTTCTGTCTCCTCCTCCCTTATTTAAGAATCTCTTAACGGGGTCATTCTCTGAATTCGGTGCACATTGGGTTCTCTGGTGACTGAAAGTTTTACCAAAACAAATTGTGTTTCTTAACATTGCATCAGATTAAGGACTATTTAATCCTCTCAGAAAATATGTTTTCCCACCTTAGACATGAAATCCCCAAAATTATTAGAAAAATGTGTCACCGTAACAGTGTGTTTTGTTACGGGGTTGAATATTTTAGCCAAAAGTTGTCACATGTCTACATTAGCTAGGATATGGAGCTACATATTCTTCCTCTTTCGGCTTCTCCCATCAGGGGTCGCCACAGCGAACAAGTCGCATGGTAAACTTGGCAATGTTTTACACCGGATGCCCTTCCTGACGCAACCTTCTCAAACCGGGCTTGGAACCGGCACAGAGGTGGAGAAGGGAACAGGGAGCAGCCCGGAGTCGAACCCTGGTTGCACGGACGGAAGGCGCCGCAAACCAGCACGAGCTAAACCTGGAGCTAAATATGGAGCTACATATTGCATGAGGAAAACAAGAAATTAATACATTTTTCAAAACAATTGTTGGCTTTTTCCCAAACAATAGTAAATATCATTTAAGAATGTAACAGAGTTGAAAGGTTGAGCTTGACAATAAAAATGAGGAAATATGGGTAAGAAAGTAGGCTAAGCTGTCCTCAGAGAATGAGCGGGAAAATATTCAGTGATGTCACTTCCTGGTTGCTAAAGGAGGTGGACCAAACCTTTTATTGACTGTTAAGGGGTTGAACAAAACTGAAGAACAGGATTAATTGGTGAAATTTTATGAAGATTCATGTATTTTTCTCATATTTCTTTTATTTAAGTGTAAATAAATAGGAAAAAGGTCATATTATTAGAAAAAAACGTGGTTATCGGAGGACATCCTCATTTGGCTCACCTCTACACCTCAACAACCCATGACATTTTTCAAAACATAACATTCAAACTATTTTTGTGTGCTATTATGCAGAGACACGTGGATCTTTCCATTTCTTGTTTTAAAATGCATTTAATGGCTTAATTTATACAAAACTCTTTGAGGTAAACCTGTGGGACACAAAGTGCACCTATTTCACCCAACAATCAATGTTTTCAGTTTTTATTTATGCCCGCAAATAAAACCTAGACATCGTGGATTATTTTCCATTCAGTATCAAAGATTTTTTGGGGAGAAAAAAATTCAGTTTATATCAGAAAAACAGCATCTGGGGGTTGAAGCTGATGAACATCTCAGGCAGCTTTCTCTTCATCCGACACTCAAACAAAGTCAGTAAAGTTGTCCAGAACTAGAGTGATCAGCGCATCAATCAATCAATCAATCAATCAATCAGTGTAACCCTGATATTTTTTCCCTTTTACCCTCCCGAGGGCCTTTTTGCCGCCTATTTGGAGTGATCCATCAGCCTTCAGATAAATTTGACAAATGTTTTAGTTGGCAGGAGCAGAGGCTGCCTCAATTCTTGACTGGCTTCTTCTGACTTTGCATCAGATATTGCTAAATCTTTGCACAGTATTGTCACTTTGAACACTTTGCAGCACATTGACGCAATTTACACTGTGTGACCTTAACACTGTCACTGCTCTTTACATCACACAGTGGGCTACTTAGTCATGTATTTCATTAAAACGTCTTTTCATACCTCACACAAACTTTGATCCTTTTTTTATATTACTACTCTTAGACCCGTACTCTCTTGGGCAGCCGTGCAATACATTTCACTACATATATATGTGACAGATAAAATTCAAATTTGAAATTTTAATTGAAACCACAGAGTTAAGTCCTGCATAGATGGTATGTTCCACGTCAGGATGCGCCCGGAGCAATAAAATGAATCCTGCCGTGTTTTTAATGTTGTTCCAATTTTCATTTCCATTCAGACGTGGATGTTTTGTTCTTGGGGACTTTTTCTTGAAGGCCAGAATTGTCCTAAGGGAAACATAAAATCTTAAACATACAGCGCACACACATGATGCTTTGCTGAAAATAATGGAGGGTGCAATTATTTTTCCCACTGTGATGATATTTCAGCGTTCACTTGTGAGGGAAAAATGATGCGTCAGCCTGTTTTCCAGCAGCTCCTCGAGGTCATAAAACCAGCGCCTGGAACATGCAGGCCTATCTGACCAATCAGAGTCCAGCTGGGGTCTCTGGAGTCCCATCTTAATATATGTCTATGCACATCCATCAATTAGACTGGACATAAAGGCTGCAGCGAACAGGCCTTTCATATTTTGAGTTTAGAAGCCCTTCAGACCAAAACGTAAAAGCTTTCAGCTGTCATGACGGAAACGCTGCGGTCCGAACAGAAACACTGGTGGTGCGGCACCTTGGCTTTGTCTGCTCAGATGTGAATATTGATCTTCTTCAATTATTCAGGAGCAGCTTTGCTTTTTCCTGGAGAAACTCAGTCACAGAAGCCGAGCAGTGCCGGCCGGCTGTCAGGTTCCATTAGATCCAGACCACCACAAACACAGAGATATCTTTTCCATCGGACATTTTCAATCCACCCTGTCTTCTTGCTGAGTTCATCCTCTGATCCTGTAAGTGCTCCTCATGCTTCCAGCACAGCCACCCAATATATCATCTACACGCTGTAGTGAGTCATTGGCATGGAGACGCCGCAGACAAACGTGGACATTAACGTCTAAACACCGATGACCAGCCTGTCGGCCGCATTAGGCTGCCTCTGCCGGGATCGACTGTCTGTTTTCCACCTACCGTCTGTGTTACAAAAGCTTGTTGAGGTTTCTTACGGTTGCTCTAAGCAAAGATCCACTCTAGGAAAGTTGATTGCTCGCATCTGCACGCTGATGAACAAAAGCAAAAACACGTCCCCCAGTGTGTAATAAAGGAGAAATGTTGTTGGCTTTGACAATTTGTTCAACAATTCAGTTAAAAAATATTTTCATATTGTGGTTAACATGTTACTTAATCTTTAAGTTTTCCTTTTTTTAATGGTTGTGGAAAAGTTAAAGTCACATCCGAATGTAGCTCTTCATTGTGAGTTTGAAGTGAGCCCCATCTTTACAGCCTTTGTTTGTAAAGATTGTGTGCACACATGGAGCAGACACTACACCACTGGGACACTGAGCTGCTATAATTCCTTTCTAGTTTTTTAAAGCTGAACCAGGAAGTAGAGAGTTTTGTTTTGAAAGAGCAGCAGCTGAGGCTGCAGTGAGTGGAACACTACGGTAGGTGGGAGGGTTCATTATTTTTCAATTTGAAGTTGAAAGGGCAGCTTGTTTCTTTCTTCTGTCTTTCATCTTCTTTACATCCATTCCTTCCTTTTCCTGTCATAATTCTGGGTTTGTTGTTTCTGTTTAGCGTGTTAAAGGCTACATTTCATTGCAGGATTTAGCAGAGGAGAGCCGGTTCTTGTTTAGTTGTTATTGCATGACTATTTGAAAGAATCAGGTCTGACAGAAAGGAAATGAGTGCAGACACTTCAAACTCACAAGGTGGTGGAGAGGTTATGGTCCGGGCTCACAATCTGTATCGTAAAGTCCATTGATGGCTTACATTTAGCTGGAACTGGGTCAAAGCGGTATTCTGAGCAGCAAATGTACACAAACAGCTTTTATACATGTATAAATCAAACCAGTGGTTAGTTTTAGCTTTCTGTTTTTGCTCCTCTACGCATTTGGTTGGAAGAAATACCTGATCCTTCACGGAGCAGCTGCCATTTCCGTACCGTTGGTCACGCCACCGCGTTCCGAGTCCGCAGCAGAGGTGGGCGGATTTCTGCAGAGCTCAGCTCCTCGTGTGTCATTTCAACTGAGCCGCTGCAGAAAACCCATCAACAACACCGGCAGCACATGCACCCCCACACATGCACACTTACGTTCAGAGGTGACAGATGTGCGTGAGGGAGAGGGGTGAATTATTCAGCACTGTGTTGATGAAGAAACAGCGGGCTGAGGCTGTGCATTGCTAAAGGTGGGACATCGATCACATGCGACTCAACGTGCGGACCCATTTTCTGTTCCTCTGTTTGTGCTCACATAGATTTCCCCTTTGAATCAACCTCCTCAAATTCAGACTATCCAGTGTAAACCTACCAAAGATCCCTTACCGGGATCTCATCCTGAGCTCCTTGCGTCCAAATGCTTCTGGTCATTTGGCCGATCTTTTTTCTAAGAGCTGTGGGAGGCGTGCAGAAAGACTGCAAACCTCCAGTTACACAAGCAGAGAGTAGGTGTCAAGAACAGGATGTCAAGTGAAGAAGAACAGGAGCTTAAAAGACTAAAAAATCATAACATCTACCCAATAAACCAAAATGAATGAGTTCAAACTAAAGACCTGAGTCGAAACCAAAGCAAATGCACGGATCCTTACTGCAGGATCTGTCATTTGCATTAGATCCAAAATTTTCCCCTCAAAGGGCCAAAACAAAAACATGCTGGTGCATTGGGGGGGGCATATTTTTATTATTATTATTATTATTTATTTATTTTTAACTTGTCCTGTCCAACAGCTGGGCAGACAGATGAGAGCTGAGGGCCTCTTGTGTTGGACATATTTTACTTTAGCAACAGGGGTTATGAATCTTCTGACAAACCAGAGGTATGTCTGAATAAACCCCTTTTGGAATCGAGACCAAAGTTTATTAATTTTAAAGGGGGGGGTAGGAGGGTGATTATAGAAGGGGGGGGAGTAAAACCATGAAGCAGCATAAAGCAACAAGTTTCTGGATGTTTATACTTATTACAGTTATGTTCAGACGTAACACAAGTCTATAAGGGCGGGGCCTGTCCACACACACACCCAAATGCCACAAATATACCTGTTGGCTCCAAAAAACGTTCACCTGTCAACATGTACACAATACAAATGTTGTTCCCGCACGCATACTTATGCTTTCAGACCAACTAGTGTGAAATATTTAATTCAATCACCCAAACTATTAGTGCCATTCCTGCTTGTTTTAGAAAAAGGTAAAAATAAGATGCCAGTCATGGCAAATGTTGCAGAAATCTCCTTCCTGACGTCTGTCACGTTGTCTTTTTCTGCCACAGCTGAGAAGGAAAACTTTCTCATTTTTTAAAATGAACGACCTTGGGAGCATTTCAGGCAGCTCAAGCAGTGCATTTACCTGGTTACTCCTCCCTGCGGGCAGTTCAGTCTAATCAACTCACCTGTTCTGCACCCTACTTAAGTTCCAGGTGTGCGGTCCAATCCCTCTTCTTCCATTTCCGCGAGCTCTGCGTTTGTCATCCCACCCTCCTCCCTGGCTTCCATCTGTGAGCTCTGTTAGGGGTAGTTTAAAACCCAAAGTTTTCTATAGAGATCTTTGTTTTATACATCTGAACGGAGCCTCATGCCAAACTAAAAGAAATATGGAATAAATCTCTTTACTGCATGAGTTGTCTGACTGAAATAATATTAATAATGGATGTGATTCACCTGCATTTTTCTTGATGCTCAAAGCGTTTGCAATGTGTCCATTATTCATTCACTTCTCATTCACACTTGGTGATGCTAACTGCTGATGGAGCCACAGCTGCCCAGCTGTGGCTCCATCAGCAGTTAGCATCATCTGAGGCAGACTGACAGAGGCGTGGCTGCCAGTTCACTCTCTGACCATCACCAGGACATTCATGCACATTAACACACCAGTGGAGCCACACTGGCAAGGAGGGGGAAGCGTCTTGCTCAAGGACACAATGACGGTTGACTGGGGGGAGCGGGGATTGAACCGCAGACCCTTCGATCATTGGCCGACCTGCCTGAGCCACTTCCTTTCACTCTCGTCTCACTTGATTAAACTCTCAAAGTTCAAACCTTCATAGAAACCAGTCATAGAAGAGACTGTAAATTCTTTTTGACAGTGGGTCACATCTCGTGTTTATCAAAGAAAATGAGCCAAACCCGTTACGCTTGTATTTTTTTGCTGACACCAAGATTCGTGGGACTTTTCAAAGTTGCACTAAATGTATGCAAAGGGACACATACTGTGTACCTGCATCATCTAAACTGGTATAAAGTCAGTTGTGTTGGATTCGAGAAGCAGTAGCTGTTGAGCACTGAGAAGAATCTTCTTCCATCTGTTTCACTGGGGGGCCAAAAGGTCAAAAAACACCCACATTTAGAAATAGGCACCCTTACGAGGGCTGCAGGCAGGAGACAGGAGAGGCTGCAGTCAGCCAATTCGATGACTCAACGCCAAGTTTGTGCAGCTTTAGTAGAAGAGCCTTAGGATGCAGTTAGTCCTGGTCAGATGCTCCACAGGTGCTCCACCTTCTGATGTTGTTTTAAGATTGTCTTGTGGTCGGCGGTTCCTGAGAGACGCCGAACAGAGCTGACTGCAGTATTGGAAGAGGGTCATTTTTTAAAAACGTCCTGTTCAAGGTCGTTTTTAACGACACCTCCCCTAAATGAGCAGCAGTTATGTCATAACATCTCCAAAGCACTGTGTTGGCTCTGGTGTAACTCAAATTCTTCAAGCATGGAAGCTCCACCCTCCACTGCAGCAGGAACACAATGAAGTGGTGCTCTACACATTGTGAACACTGTGTTTGAAAATGAAAACCCCATTCTGTAAAACCCACATAATTAAAAAAGCTCTGAGTGAGTCTTCAACCGCCTTTTTATATTTCCCAAATACCTTAAGTTGAGACTCAATGAGAATCTTCATGAAAAGGCTGTCTTCTGTGAGACCGAGATCAAAGAATCCTCTTCAGGATTTATTAGTGTCGGGGTTGGTTGGAGGGGAATAGAGTGATGGGAAAAAAGAGGAGGGGGAGGAACAAGAGGCCAACCACTCCACTCTGATGATGGGAGCCGAGGCCGCAAAAGAAAGGAGCGACTGTGCATCCACAGAGGGGTCAGGAGTAAACGCAGCTCAACTAGAAGTGAACAAAAGGAGGACGAGGCACAAAAAACTGATGTTACACAATTAACACAAAATGAAAAAGGTCTCCAGAATAAATGAGATTATTCAGCTGATGGGGCTGAAACAATCCAGCCATTGTAGAGCGACATGTAGAGCATTTCTCTGCACGGAAAGGACATAAATTCCTGCTTGAGGAAGAAGAAGAAATGATAAGAAGAGAATCCACTGAGGGAAGCATTTCAGCATCGTGACGTGACAAAGCATGCAGGCCTTAAACGCCTCATTTATACTGTTGGTAAGGCTTTAGACGTCACTGTTTCAACCTGAAATTGATAGATCTCTGCATGGAAACATAAAGAAAAAACGTGTTAAACCTTGAAGTTTTTTACTTTTTAGATCTGCTTTACATTCCATTATCTTACCAGGACAGTTGTTCAACCTAATTGCAGCACCTGCCTATCCGTTAGAACCATGAATAGATGATAAAGTATGTGTTTTTTCCAGAACATCTCATCATCTTTAGTTGAATGAGTCTCTTAAAGAAAACGTATTTGTGCCCTTTGTTCCTTACAAAATAACAATAATGCTTTTCTTTTTTCAATGCGAGCTGTGTTTACTATGTTGGGCATGTTCCAGGGAACTCCAGGTACAAATTTCATCAAAATGTGGATCACGGTTGTTTTGATGTCTTCATTTTCCTTTTCTTTGAGTTCTTTTAGATGCAGGTTCCATCTCCTTTTATATCTATTTTGTTCCTTGCCTTTTTTCTTTGGTGGTAATCAGTTCCTCTTGAATTTCAGTCAGTTGTTTTTCTAGTGACTCAGTTTTCTTTTTATTTTCAGAAACTTCTTCTTTCATCTCTGCTAGCACAACATAGTTTGCCTCCATCTTAGCACCAAACTTTTCCGTTTTACTTTTTTGTATATCAAATCTATGAGACAGTGTAGTTACCGCTTCCAAAATCGTCATCAACGTTGAACCCTCCTCATCAGACTGTTTTTCTTCCTCCGGCTTGTTCTTCTTTTTAGCTTGCTGCTGAAGCGTACTTGGAGTGGTTGGAGGGGATCTATGTTTGCTGCCGCTTCCAAACTCTTCACTCGACATTTCCTCACAATAATTGTGATCCAATACGCTCATGAAAGTTGTCAACTTCTTCCCCACAAAGAAAAACAAACCTGAGCAAGCTGAAAGGGATCGATATTTACTATTTTTAAAAATTTGAGGGAAAGCAACAAGAGGACCTGAAAACCGTGCGGCTCATCTTGCCCAGACCAATGTTAAATCTTGAAGTTGTGTATCGTATTCTCCGCACTATAGAGTGCACCAGGTTATAAGGTTCACCGTCAATGAATGGTCTGTTTTCGAACTCGTGTCATGTATGAGGTTCATCGAATTATAAGGCGCATTAAGCGAGACAAAAAAGTCGGCGATAAATCAGTCAGTGAGACTTGATTTACTGCGTCCACCGTACGGCTAGAAGTTGTTTGTAGCACACTAAGCATTAGCCACGTTAGCGTATTAACAATACCTGTAACTCCCAACCTGGTTTGAAACACGTAAAAAAAAAACAGACTGATGCTGCTTGTGAAGAAACTGGATTCTCTAGAAAGGACTGTATTCAATTTTAGGTTCGTACCACGTCAGTTTCTTACACACAGAAATAATGAATAATGACTCAGAGACAGTTACTTAGCTTTTGTGGAGGTTTTACTTCGCACAAACACGAAGGGGACAGACAGATGAACATGGTGCATTCAAAGTCCGAACCAATGAGTTCAGGGATGGGCTTGGTATAAAAACCCTGCATTTGCATATTCAGAAGATCGTCCGATGGGCCTCGTGTGAAAAACACGCCCACAGGTTACTGCTGGAGAGGACCTCCAAGGCTAAAGTGAAGATAAGTCTGAGGCCTGCTCAGCAGAAAACATGCACAGAAAAGAGGGAGTATGGGAAGAAACTGTTAGAACAATAGTTTGGCTGTGCTTTCTTCAAATGTAATATAATTTTGAGATGACAATACATGCTCAGTGAATTAAGTTTAAACCATTAGTGTAATAAAAGTTAAAGGCAGTTTCTAACTATTCTTCACACTGCTAAAACAAACATTACTGTTACTACGCTACTGTAACGTAAAAAGAAAAATAATCTGACACCGCTACCCGTTAGCCACATTACCGTGTTGCCTCTCTATATCATGGCTCACCTTACAAAGTATTGCTTGAGCTGATACTTTTTTGCGTGCGTTTTTTTTTTTTTTTTATCTCTACAGCTCACCCTGTTCCGCACCCTGATTGGCTGTTGAACTTGTCCATCAATCTCCTTTGTGCTGCGCCTGCTGCATTGTTGCCAGATCGGGCGGTTTCCTGACTAATTGGGCAGTTTTGATTTTGTTTTTGTGGGTAAAAATTGCCTTAGTGCAGGTGGACATAATTTGGGCAGGTTTGAGGTCAGTTTGGCGTCTTTTTAGTTAGATTCACTTTTCAGGCGGTTATTTTCTTGGGTGGGACAATATTTAAAGCACTTTTGGGCTGGAAAACTATTTCTTTATCTGGCAACAATCTCCTGTACATCTTTGATCACAGTTAGATCTTTGTTTTCATTCTGTAACACTGGACTTATTTTTCCATGAAGGTTTGTAGCTTGTAATGATAACTTTCACAGTCTTGAAACAAATGTAATCCTATTTTGCGGATTTTATATTTATGGAATGTAACAGTTTTTACAAAAACACAGAAACATTTAAATTAAAAAACAAACTAGCAATGCATATTTTCATGTCATCTTCAGCGTTTAAATTTAAACCTTTAAGCAGCTGTGCGTTGAAAATGGGGATTCATTTTCCCCTCAATCTGCCCCCATTTATCCACGACTGAGAATAAGAAGTAAGCATTTGAGTCACATTTTAATGAGTTTATCATTTCTAAAGCAAACCAAAATAAAGCCTCTCGCCATTGAATCTGCTACAGGAGGGCCTGTGCGCTCCATCTGTGCTCATCAACATGAAATGAGCAAAGAGCTGCCGGTGGGATTCAGCGCAGCAGAAGGAATCTGAGTCAAGGTCTAAATGACACATTTCTGCAGAGCCCGAACAGCGAACGCCGGGTGTGAGTTATGACTCTAACTCATTTCATTAAAATGCCCGTCTCGCTGCAGCCCGGCTCTCTCAAACTCTTTTGATATCAGGCAGAATCAATCGTCTTGGCTGCACTGACCCGCGGGTCAGAGCTGGGTCGCCGTGACTACGTTCATAAAGAGGCTCCGCCCCCAGTGCTAATCAGGATGAAGTGACATGTCAGCCGTTTCAGCTGTGCAGAGCTGCTTCGTTGGATTTTTCATGCAGAATCAGAAATGGTGTGGGTTTTTTCTGATTCTCTGACATGTTTTCGTGTCCCTTTGAGCCCCTACAGGTTCAGTAACTATGGAGCGCGCCTTTGGAACAGCCTCCCAGAGAGCCTTAGGGCCACAGAGACTGTACATGTTTTTAACCCTTGTGCTATCCAAGGTACTTTAACGTTGGGAGTTGGGTCATTTGATCTATACATCTCTACGTTTTATGGTTTTTGTTGACTGCTCTTCCTGATACAACCCTCTGCTTTTGACAGCCTAGACAGCACAAACAAACACTGGTTTGTACCCTGTTGAGGATTTTCTTCTTTGGGTTTTTGGATTTTTTTTCTTCTTTGGCTAGTAGGAGGACATGTAAACAGAGAGCTCTCAGAAAAGGGAGGCTTTTTCCTTTTTTCCCTTTTTTTAAAATCTTTTATTTTATTTATTATTTTGTCATTTCATTTGTCCATCTGTCTGTCCATCCTTTCCTCACATAATTTAGTCTTTTATTTATTGTTATTTTAGGGGTTCTTTGTTTGTTTGTTTGTTTGTTTCTTTCTTGTGTTTTCTTTCTCTTTGGTTAATTATGGATTTTTGCGGGCCTTCACATTTGCAGGCGGGGCAGTTACAACATGTAGGGGGCTCTGCCCCCCTTGCCTATGCCTATATCCTGCCATGATTGAGTCACCAAAAAAAGCCCCAAAAAAGCCCCAGATGTGAGATCAGACGAAGAAAGGCAGCTGCAGCGATGCTGAGGAGATGAAAAGGACCTTTCTGATGAAACTGCAGCATTTAGCATTTAGTTAATGAGGCGGAGCAGAAGGCGGCCTAATTGCTTCAGCTTTATGATTTCTTTTGCAGTTGATCAACCGACATAATGCTTTTCATTTTAATGTACTTCATTGTTTATAGATGACTTTATTGATTTGTTTGGAAACTGAGCAGAAGATGCTCGTAAATGATTGGCAAAATTGAAATTGATTGTAATCTTTTCTTTGGTCCAACGAATTGGTATAAGATATTAGAGATAACTGTTGGGTTGAGTGCTCAAACCTAAACTTTATCTTCAATTTGCTCGTTTGACTCATTCAAGAGATGGTCAAAGTCCCATTTTGATCACCTTTTCATGTATATATATATATATATATATATATATATATATATATATATATATATATATATATATATATATATATATATATATATATATATATATATATATTTCATGTATATATATATATATATATATTTCATGTATATATATATATATATATATATATATATATATATATATATATATATATATATATATATATATATTTCATGTATATATATATATATATATATTATATAGATAGATAGATAGATAGATAGATAGATAGATAGATAGATAGATAGATAGATAGATAGATAGATAGATAGATAGATAGATAGATAGATAGATAGATATAGATGTAGATATGTATATATCTATATCTATATATATCTATATAGATATATATATATATATATATCATCAGAAAAATGCAACAAGAAGATGTTAAAAACACCAAGGACACAATTTTCTTCAGAGTAGGTCTTTAATAATGTCCTTCCTCATTATGCCTGTTGCTTCGTTTTTTCCAAACTGAAGTGTGCTTTCTTATTCCAGCAATGAAGCTGCTTTGTGTTTCTTTGTTCTGACACGTTTTAACACTTTTCAAAGTCCTCTACGTCTTTTCAGGTCAGGAAATTGAAAAAGGAATCTCGTCCCTTGCTGTGGAATAGAACCGTTTGACATTTGAGGTCACGAAGGATAAGAAACAGGAAATGATGAGTGACAGACTCGTTGTTATGCCCCAATTATTCATTTAGAGACCCGTGTTTTAGTGAATTTTCCTGAATCAGTTAAAGTGAATTAACAAAGCGCCAAATGGAACAAGATCTGGTCCTTTTCTAGAAACGTTTGTTCTTTTGAATTATCTTCCTTTTAACTTGTAATTGATGAAAACTAACACAGCCCGACAGAAACAGGCCAGCTCTTCTCTCTAATGATGAGTTGAAGGATTAAGTCAAATTCTGCTTAAAAAATACAATTAAGGAGATTTTAAACCAAATGTGCAAACAACAAAAAGACTAAAAAATATATTTGAAACTCTGATGTGTTTTCCTTCATGATCCACCATCCTTGATATAATCTGATAAAACCTGCTGGGAGCCAATGAAATAAAGGGAAATAAATGTGAATCTGTGCTTCAGTAAGTCTTGTTCTCACAGAAATTCTGACACCTTCATTAAATTGGAATATTTACAAAACGCACCAACGGGTCTGATGTAAAAATGTGCTATTCTTCAATAAAAGACCCACATTTATGAGAAAGAGCTGGTAAATTCTAAACTTATCTGATTTTAAAAAGAATAAATACATTTCTGGTATGAGCAGCCTTTGCATATTCTGCAATATTAAAGGTTCCCCAATTTATTTGAAGTTTGACTTAATTTTAGAAATAAAAAATAAATTATTGTTAAAGTTGTTTTTTCATCCGAGATTTTAAGTCTCAGTCAGAAATGGTGTCTGCTAAAAGAAAATCTCCTTAATCTGTGCAAAAACATGAACAGAATTCTTAAAAACAAACAAAAAAGAGAGGAAAAGCAGAAATAAACAAACTGGAAATATGATTTGTTCATATTTATATATAGACTAATATTGATGCTAAAAAGAAATTAAAGAGGAAATCTGTAGGTTGTCATGAAATGTCATTATTGTGTAGTGGTGGAACATTTTGAACATTTTATGTGGGGGCAGAAAACGGGTGGCAAATGATAACATGTTATTTTGATTTATTGTTGAGTTCATGTTAGTTATCAATGATTATCAGTTAAAGCTTTTTATTGTGGAGGCCTCTGTCCCCCCCCCCATAGCTCCGCCCCTGTTTTTGTGTCATAAAGTCTTAATGATAAAGTTAAACTGTGTATTTTCCATTGGTGTATGTGTTTCTGGTCAGAATTGGTTTCTTGACCAAAATGACCTAAAACCAAAGTATGAGATGATACTACTTTAAGAGACAAATCTTTCCTTCAGACCTTAAGACTTTCAGTGGAACATCCCAAATTCTCTAACACTCCTCTGATAATCAGCGTTGTTTCAGTATCTTTCTGTTCCGGTCATTATTTTCCACCTGCAGCCAACAGATGCTCCATAAAACAGTAAATATTGACTGAACCGAGTTGCTGCATAACTTTATTACTGTTGGACATGGAGCAGAAAACCGACTCCAGCCTAGAAAGGAGTCATCTAAAGAAACAGTCTGTTCATTAATTCTGCCAATTTAAAAAAAACAAACAGAAAAAAAATAGTTTCTCTGACAGAGTCACACAAACCGGCGTTGATGCCAAACCATGAACCTGTGACTTTTAAACATCCCTGCAGAAAAAGCACCCGTTGCCATGGTGATCTGCATTCAGACGTGTTGTAGAACACAAAGGAAAGCAGGAATCACATCCTGTTTTGGCAAACTTAGGAGTTTTCCACAAAGAAATTCAATCAGACCCAAAGTATAAAAACGATTTTGTTCACTTATAGTCAAAGTCACTTTAATGTTTTATTTTTTTAACTCTCATAAAAAGAAGAGAAGAGAAGAGAAGGAAACAGTTTTATTGAAGATTATAGGATTATGGATAATCATTGGAAATCATAGCTGGTCTTTTCCCACATATGACATGTTAAGATAGTGGAGAACTTTTGTGAACTTTTAGAAACTTTTTCCCCCAATTAGTTATTAAGTTTTTAAAACTTGCTTTTTAACTAACAAAAATTACCTTAAAACAACATTTCATGAAGAACCACAATCCCACAAGAAGATTTTTCTATGTAGCGACAAGGAGGCCTGGGTCTCCCTGTGCCTGTCCCCAGCCTGGGTAAGACACAGGATTGTGTCAGGAAGGGAATCCAGCATAAAACTATCTGCCTGATCAAACGTGTGGATCCTGGAAAAGTGATGCACTGTGGCAAACCTGAAGAACTTTGAGCTTCAGATGTTTTCTCTCCCTCGACATTCAGGGACTTCAGGGTTTGGAGACCTTCCCTGAGGCCCTTCAGACACCTTTATCACCAAAGTGAGACTTGGCGTTGTTTCCTTCAGGTCACTTTTGTTCTTTGTGAGATTTCTAAAGTGACAAAAGTGCACAAATTTAAGCTTGGTCCAAAAAGGATTGTGGTGTTTCTGTTTGATATCTTCATCCTGGACAGGTGGAGGTCTGCTACAGAAAAAGGAGATGAGAAAAACAAAATTAGCAGGTCAACAAGAGAGGCTGGGCGAGAATTGATGTCAGAAGGTGCAATATTTTAAACAGTTTAGTCAACCAATCTCATGGCAGCAATTGGAAATGTAGGTGTGGCCAAAATTCTGTTCAAACAGCATCAGAATAAATTCAATTCAATTCAATTTTATTTGTATAGCCCAAATTCACAACAGTCGTCTGGATGGGCTTCATATAAATAACTGACTTTATATGACTTTATATTTTTTAAAGGAACTTTCTCTGATCTTTCTAGACTTTTCAAAACCTGAGTTTGAGCGCGTCAGTGTGTTCTCCACGGATCATTTGACCTTTAAATCCTCTGAACTGTGTCTCAGGGAGAGCAGACAGAGGAGGCGGTAATGACATGCAGAAGAACCCTCTGCTCTACAGAGGGGGGGGGGGCAGGAGCAAGTTAGTTCAGGGACAGAGTTTTTAAGGGTATGATTTTCATTTTTCCTCTTGATTAATGTTTTTATAATGAACTCCTCGACGTTGGACTCAGGAAGGAGGGAGGAGGGAGGCTGATGTTTATCGGAGTCACGGAAAAGGTTGCAGCTCTTTCATTAAGCTGCTGCAGGCTTCAGAGGGACTGAGGTCACGCTCTTAGTCAGGAGGACCAACCTGTATTTCCATAAAGATCCAAACAAAGCAAAGGTCTCTGAAGGGGTAAAAAGCAGACAGACGCCTGCAACGTGACTGAAGCAAAGCCTCTGAACTGGCAAACCGAGCTTCTGGGATCCGCTCTGTAATATTTGCTTTGAAGACATGAAGACTGCATTCTCTGAGACGCTTGGTTCCTAAAACCGGAGAGCCTGGTTGCTCGATCAGGAATCAGATCAAATCAATCTTTATTCATATGAAGCAGCAGAAAGTGCTGCACACATAAATAAGTAAATTAATTAAAAAAATACAGAACTTTACCTTCATCACCACACACACACACACACACTTCCCAATCCTTGAACCCGTGGCCATTATTAAGATGAGCACAGAAAGCAAACTAAGTCAATGGGTGCAAACGCTAATAGTCAAAACCTCCTCCTCTGGGGTTGAGGCCTATAGCCAGCAGAGTGCAGCATCCCTGTTTGGCTCTTCCTTGCCTTAAACGTTCAGAAGAGAAGCCATCCCATGAAAGATCTGCACATGTGAATCAGCCTCCTGCTGTCCAAACAGAGGTCAGAGGACAGGCTGGAGAGAGGATGTACCTGTGTCCTCCTGGAGGATAAAGAGGACACTCCAACCCAGAAACCTCCAACATTAACGGATGGATGAGTATTTAGGGAACTGTTAACGGACCTAAACTTTGTTGGAAGATGCAGTGACTAGGTTAGAGTTCAGTTTTGAGGTCACCAAGAAGGTCACCGTGACAATTTGACCCAACTTAAAGTACCTGTATTTTCTTTTTACTATAAGTTGCTCCAGAGTATAAATTGCAGCAGCCAAAAAATGCTAAATAAAGAACAAAAAATCATAGATAATTTCTTCCAAAAGTGCGATGCTTCTAAATAACTTTGGCTTTGCGTAATGCTGCGTTCACACTAAAAGCAACTCACGCGTCAAACTTGCTGTCTCGTTTTTGATGCTCCAGATGCGAGTCGGAAAAACTGCTGTTACAAATTTTGTCCATATATCTCATTTGCATTGCATGAAAGACACGGATAATGTCAGGAGATATTAGGTTTATTTATGTATTTGGAAGAGCTCTACAAAAAATCAGTCACCAAATCTCCATGTCTGGGTTCATAAGATGTTTTATTTATTTTTTTACAGCTAAGTTTGCCATCCATTACTGCAGGATGACGGCACTTCCAGCAGTTCTTCTGTCTCTCTGTCCCCCGGTTTGATGACTTGCTGCCTTGCATTACAGAAAAGGAAGGGACATAAATAAAAATAAGATTGTCTCCATCATGCATACAATAAAACAGAAAGTTCAGAAGAACGATTTGATTCTCTTCCATGTTTGTCTTGTGCGTCGCTGTCTGTGGCGAATGCTGGCAAACACACGTTTTGGTGCCCTCGAGTGAGTGTTAGTGGGAAAATAATAAATAATAAATATGAGCTTATTTATGTTTAAATGAATGATATATAAGTTGCTCCTGAGTATAAGTCGCACCCATTGCAGAACAATGCAAAAAACACAACTTATACTTTGAAAAATACAGTAAATAAAAATCATACTGCCAGAGACGGGGGCCAACACCTTCTTCGGTTTATCTCCAGGCTGTTTTCTTTAGGATCCATGTTTTGTTGGGGTTCAAAACTCTTTTCTGTTTTGTTTATAAAAGACACGCAGTAAAGAGAAGCTTCAGATCCTCGGATTTAGAGGCATCATGTTGGTTAACTATAGACACATTGACAGTTTCCCCACGTTCCCTCAGCCTGTCTCCCATTATTGATTCGAGAGGGATTTCTTTAAATGGAAATTAGGCTGTATCTCCGTTCAGCAGAGACCACACAACCAATACATCAACACCAGTTCAATACCCACAGACCTCCACCCCTGAGCTCTTGGACGTAACCTTAAATTGAATAATGCAATGTTCAGGGTTGTCTGTAGAAACAATACGCGGTTCTGTGCTTCACATTCCAGCTCCAAATACAAATTTATTACATTTCAGCCCTCATGTCATTGTCAGCTTCAGCTCTCTGATCCAAAGAAAGGCCTGAGGGCAAAAATGTCAATCTGGTAATACAAGTAAATGCATGGTAAGATGAAGAAGTTCTTCGTTCCCAAGTCACATAGAAAGCATAAAAAACCTGCAGCAAAAGTTCCCTGAAAGAGTCTCAGATGAGTTTTTCTTTCAGAGCAGCAGAAATGACTGTTTTCCAGCCAGCCAGTAACACTTCAAGCTTCATTCGTGGAGAAAAATGAAGATGGTTCAAGCAACATTTGCACATTTGTATTTTTAACACACTACAATGTGGTTAAACGGGCGTGCAATTCTAGAAAAAGTTGGAAAATGTCTCCTAGAGATGGAGCTGGAAGCACTTATCAAAACCATTGATTGTCTCAGAGAACTGGACTGAGTGAGGATGATGTCACTAGTAGAAAATGGTCTCCTCGCTTTTTCTTCCAATCAGGAGTGAGCTTGTTGAAAGGCCCCACCCCTAACACTTGACAACTCAAAATCTGTCGGAAGTTGTGTCCGAATTCCCACCCTAACCCCCTAACTACTATAAAACTATTTAGTGCTACTATGTAGTGTCCTGAATTTTAAAAGCAATTCGGACACCATGCTCACTACTTTCTTTGTTTTAAATGGTGGATATGACATCATCGATTTCACATTAAAATCTAATTGATATAAGCGTTTTGCAACAATTATTTATGAGTTCAGTGTCTTCTGAAGATAAAAACGATACTTTGTTTAAAAAATATTTTTCAATTTTTTTGGCAAAAATTGTTCAGAAGCAATGCATTGTGGTCTATATTAGCTGATCTAGTGAGCATCGATGCGCACTGGTTTTTCGCAGAGATCCGGACAGTACTAGAAAATAGCGAACGCACTATGTAGTGCACTATGTAGGGGTTATTCGAATTCGGACATAGCCAGACTTTTTGAACAATTGATTTGGGGCCCAGCAGGCTCCACCTACTTTTATTGAGGCATCTGATTGGTCGGTTTATAACATGAATTAGAGAAAAAAATCTGAATAAATGAGGATTATCAACAATGTGTTTTTAAAAAATGGTATCAGAGCCAGAAGGTGAGGTGTGAGGTTGAGGTGTGTGAAAGCAGACCAAACAAGAGTGAGTTTATTCAAACGGAGTCCAGGGTGGAATAAACTTTATTTCACTCCATCTTGGCTACAACATTTATTCCAGATCTCCGTCACATTTGTCTGAGGACACAACAGGGACACACATGGCTGTGTTTTATAGAGGCAGCAGTAAAATCCAGGCTTTAAAAACTACTTTATAAAAAAGAAACAATAAAAAAACAACAGTATAAAGTCCAGAAAAATTTTTTTTTTCTTTTTGACAGAAACAAAGATGCAAATTAGCTTGACGCTGACCTGCAGACCTTCCTCTGCGCCAGCATTACATTTCGCTATCAGCTGGCAGCAGGTCAGCAGTCAACAAGGTAATTTTGCATCTTTATCCTTTCCTTTTTCTATTTTTCCTTTTTCTCTTATTTTTATTATTATTTGCAGACTTTTCTTGTATGATGGCATTTTCTCACCACTCATTCTCATCTGATCTGCTGTTAACTGACACATAAACCTTTGACACATAAACCGAAGATGCCTTGGAGAAACGGTGATATTTTAAATCTGAAGAGAATTTGTAGGAGAGCAGAGAGAAAATTTAGAAAAACTAATTTACCAGTCGACTATGACTTTTTAAAAGATCAACTAAAAACCTACAACCACGCTGTTAAACAGGCAAGGACACTTTATTTTTCAAATCTCATCACAAACAATAAACACAACCCCCGGTTTCTTTTTAAGACTATTGATTTTTTACTAAACAAAGATTTTAATAAATCCATCATGCCTCACTCACAAACTGCATGTGAGGACTTTGCTGACCACTTCAGGAGTAAAGTCAATGCTATTAGATCTAACCTTCAACCGGTACATAACAGTAATCCTAGCAGGTCGGTGGCATTGTCTTTACCTGAGGAAACAATGGAGAGTTTTGTCCTGGTTGATGCAGAGATGCTTGGTGGAGTTTTTTCCCAAGCAAACACTACAACCTGCCTTTTAGACCCCATTCCCACTTCTCTTTTTAAAACATTTTATAAATTCTTTGAGTCAGAGATTTTAAACATAGCTAACTGCTCTCTTCAGACGGGGGTCTTCCCCTCTGCCTGTAAGACGGCGGTGGTGAGGCCCCTTCTGAAGAAGAGTAACTTGGACCCAAAGATCATGGACAATTACAGACCTGTATCCAACCTACCATTTTTAGGAAAAATTATTGAAAAACTTGTTTTTATTCAATTACATGATTTTTTAAATGAACATAATGTTCTTGAAAAGTGTCAGTATGGTTTTAGGACAAATCACAGTACTGAGACGGCCCTTTTAAAAATTTTAAATGATCTCAGACATAATTATGACTCGCAGAAACTTTCTGTTCTGGTGCTGCTGGATCTGAGTGCCGCCTTTGATACAGTGGATCACCAGATTTTAATTGACAGACTTAGGAGTCGGGTCGGCCTCTCAGGAACTGCTCTTAACTGGTTTCACTCCTATCTCACAGATAGACACTTTTTTTTAAGTATGGATACTCGTTCCTCAGGAGTCCATGAAATAGGTTGTGGGGTTCCCCAGGGTTCAATCTTGGGTCCAATACTTTTTAACAAGTATATGTTGCCTCTTGGGGATGTCATCAGGAGACACGGCGTTGACTTTCACAGCTATGCTGATGATACACAGCTTTACATCGCCGTGTCTCCTGATGACCTTGAACCTGTCAACACTCTTTTAAACTGCATTTTAGATATAAAGCTGTGGATGGCAGAAAACTTCTTGCAGCTCAACCAGGACAAAACTGAAGTTTTAATCATTGGTCCTGAAGACAAGAGAGAGATGATTTTACCCAAACTTAGGAATTTTAAATCTTCTCAGTGTGTGAGAAACCTGGGCGTTCTTTTTGACTCTGAGCTGAATTTTACTCCTCACATCAGAAACATTGTGAAAATAGGATTTTATCATCTCAAAAACATTGCCAGAGTCCGCCCGTTCCTCTCTCTTGCCAGCACAGAGGTACTAATGCATGCTTTTATTTTTAGTCGTTTAGATTACTGTAATGCCCTGCTCTCTGGTTTACCCAAAAAGTCGATCTCAAATCTACAACTTCTACAGAACTCAGCGGCACGAGTTCTGACGAGAACCAGAGGGCGGGAACACATTACACCGGTTTTAAAATCGCTGCATTGGCTCCCTGTGCGTTTCAGGATTGATTTTAAAGTTCTTTTAATGGTTTATACATGTTTTTATGGTCTTGGGCCCTCTTATTTAAATGATATTATTTTAAAATACGAACCCTCGCGGACCCTGAGGTCCTCTGGCACTGGCCTCTTAGTTGTCCCTAAGGTAAGGACCAAGACACATGGTGAGGCTTCATTCTGCCATTATGGTCCTCGCCTGTGGAACAGCCTGCCGGAGAACCTCAGGGCCGCAGAGACTGTAGAGGTTTTTAAGAAGAGGCTCAAGACCCACCTTTTTAGTCTGGCTTTTATATGACTTTGATCATTCCTTATGTCTTTTATTATTCATCTATTTATTAATTGAGGTATTTATTTACATATTTATTTATCTATTTATTTATTTATCTATTTATTTATTTATTTTCTTGTAAGGACTATTATTATCTTTGTTTCTAATATGCAAATCTTTTTATTGTTATTTTACCAATGATACTTAGGTTATGTTTTAATCACTGACGTTTTTTATTTTTTAATTACTAACATTCTTATATCTTATTTTATTTTTTATCTTTTTCTATTTTTATTGTTGTTATTTTATGATCATTTTTATTTTTTATTCTGATGTTTTTTACTCCAGTGTTTCCTTTGGGGGATCCATCGTTCTTGGGCACCACCAGCTTGACCTGTAGGGCGTGCCGTTGCTGTGGTGCCCGTTCTGGTTGGGCGGGCTGGGGTCCCACTCTGTGGTCTAATAGCCATGGATGGGGCCCTGGGCTGCCCTGTGTTGGGCGGGCGCTGCGGTAATGGCCCCTGTGGTCCGGCTGGGCCTTGGAATGAATGGATCCCCATGATATCGTTTCCTCACAGCAGTACCAAGCCAGACCTTCTTCAACTGCAGTTATTTGTTTCTGTTCACTGTTCTACTGGGGTAACTGGGTGGGTGGGGATGGGGGCGGGGGGTGGTGAGGGAGGGATACCTTCTTTGTGGGATTGTCCTTTGTTTTCTGTTTTAATAATAATAATAATCCATTTTATTTAAAGCGCCTTTCAAGAAACCCAAGGACACTTTACAAAACAAAGGTTAAAAATATACATTAAAAGCACAATAAAAATAGTAGAAAAAATAAAAAGTGAATCAGGATGGGAAGGCAGAAATGAACAGATAGGTTTTGAGTTTAGATCTGAAAGTAGGCAGAGAGTCTATGTTACGGAGGTCAGGAGGGAGGGAATTCCAGAGTTTGGGAGCAGAGCAGCTGAAGGCTCTGCTTCCCATAGTGACGAGTCGGGCCGGAGGGACAGAGAGCTGAACAGAGGAGGAGGATCGAAGATAACGAGAGGGGGTTTTGAGATGAAGGAGGTCGGAGAGATAAGGAGGAGCCAGGTTATGGAGGGCCTTAAAGGTGAACAGGAGGAGTTTGAATTGGATCCTGGAGGTTATGGGGAGCCAGTGCAGCTGGTGGAGAACTGGAGTGATGTGACTGAAGGAGGGGGTTCTGGAGATGATGCGGGCAGCTGAGTTCTGGACCAGTTGAAGCTTATTGAGGGTTTTTTGTGGGAGACCAAAGAGGAGAGAATTACAATAATCTAAACGGGAAGTGACCAGACTGTGAACCAGGATAGAAGCAGAGGGGACATTGAGGGAGGGGCGTAGACGATTAATGTTGCGTAGATGGAAATGGGCTGACCGAGTAATGTTATTGATGTGGGACTGAAAAGATAAGGTGCTATCTAGGATGACACCCAGACTCTTTACCTGAGGGGAGGGGGAGACAGAGGATGAATCAATGGAAAGAATTAGACTTGTGGCTTTGGAGAGGGTGGATTTGGAACCTACTAGAAGTAGCTCAGTTTTATCGCTATTGAGTTTGAGAAGGTTTAAGGTGAACCAGTTTTTTATTTCAGATAGACAGGAGTGGAGAGAGGAGGGTGGAAGAGAGGAGTCAGGTTTACTGGATACATAGAGCTGGGTGTCATCCGCAAAACAGTGAAAATTAACATTAAATTTACGGAAGATATTGCCAAGGGGAAGAAGATAAGTAATGAAAAGAAGAGGACCAAGGACAGAACCTTGGGGGACACCAGAAGAAAACAACTTTTGAACAACTTTCATTTTTTATGACTGTTTTATCTGTTTTTATGTTAAGCGCTTTGTGTTTTTAACCAAAATGAAAGGCGCTATATAAATAAATAAAGTTTGAGTTTGAGTTAACTGACCTATTAGGCCAGAAATCAAGGAGGCTTGGACTTGTCGGGTTTAGTAGATCTTCTAAAAAAAATTACTTTACATTTAAATCTATTTTTTTATATATACATGGTGAAATATTGGTTTTATATAGAAAAACTGTCTATACTCACTCATCTGACTCCTTTTTGTTTTTGTAAGTAGTTCTACTTTGAAGTCTATTTTCAAAGTGTTCCCAGTGGTCTTTTAGTTACGATTTGCTTTTTTCTAGGACATGTTTTCTTTAGAGCAACAGGACTTTATTAGAAAAATGCCACAAGAACATGTTAAAAACACAGCTTTCATAGGAGTGGGTCTTCAAATGTTATAAGCTGTACTGTTGATGTGGAGCAACCCCCCCCCCCCCCCTTCCCCTCCCCGTTGCTAAGAGCTCAGAGCAGAGATCAGTGGGTTCTCTACATCTCAAATACGCTCTTTTTCAGACTGCATTTTGTCATCTCTGGATTCATATCAGTTTGAAAAACGAAACAGTCAGAAATGCAGTTTGGAGTTTAATTTTCTTTAAATATGTCCTGCATCATGAGAGAAAACATCAAAAGTATGTTTTCATCAGAGCAGGAAAACTGACTTTATGTAACAAGAATCAGAAATAGGCAAGAGCTACTTGGATTGATTTATCTGAACTCTGTCGGAAATTTGGTGTTTGCCTTGGAAAACACTTTTTACTTGACCAGCACAGACATTTTTTTGGCACCATTAGAAGGTTTTTACATGACATAAATATTTGTTCTATCAAAAAGATTCTTCCAGAATGTAAAAATGCATATTTAAACTGAACATTGTTTTTTTTAATACTAGAATAAACATTTCCCAAAAATCCATGTTTTGTTGATGATAATCAATTATTTGTTAGAATTAGAAGTTGTTCATTTTTGTTTTCCAGATGCTTCTGTTATGGAGTGACTCACGCTCTGAGATTTATGGCTCTCACATTAATACCCAAGCTGAGCTCAGTGTTTATGTTCATTATCGCTGACCAACCCCCTCAGGATGGTATCATTTCTAATTAACTGACATTCCTGTGAATGAGCCCTGATAAGTGACCCTCCATCTCCTCTCATCCTCCACTTCTCCATCTGCCTGTCTCCTTTAGTTTCCCTTCTCTGCGATGGAGCCGATGGTGTGTTCGGTCATAAATTGAGCTAAAAATGGTTCTTCTGCTTCTCTCGGCAGCTTGAAGAAGACCTCCATGTGGATCGAGAGTTGAAGAAGAAGCACCTGAGTCCAGTGGTGAGTTGGAGCTGCTTGTTTCTGCTTCCATCTTTTTTCTGAAATCTTACATCCATAAAAGTGGAGATGGATGCTGCCTCACCTTCTGCTTCGTGGAGATCCCTGGACTTTAGAAAAACTGTCCAACATTCGGCTTCCTTTGGCAGCTGTGAAAGCTCACCTGAACTGCAGTGGGGATCAAACAAGACCTCGGTTCACTTACTAATGGACTCTGGAACAGTGTACTACAGTGTGAACACAGACGGACGTACAGTGGACCAAAGAGCAGAAGGCAAACTAAAGGGACTAAATAGCCTGAATGCCATTGAGCAAGAAACTACTTCCTGCGTGTTGGGCTTCCACGTTCAAAACTCTCACATTCCGATGTAGCTACACACTTTTTTAAGACTGTTTACAGGCTCTACACACAAAACATACAGAAACTGAACGTGCATTTAAAGTTAAACCAGGTTGAACTTTGACCAATCAGGGACTCCAATCAGGAGTGACGTATGGATGGCGTACCTTTCAATTCACTGAGGTTCTGACTGTTTAAAATGTGATCATGGAGGAGAAATTAATAATTGCAGTTTGTGTCCGGATGGAATTCCACAACACCAAGTCTTTCATTTTTCGGTAAAAGAGAAGCCCCACCCTGCTTGTCCAGTGTGAACCCTGTGGGCTAAACGCAGATTGAGCTCATTCTTGTTCCCGTGTCAGCACACATCTCCGTTCTTGTTCTCCATCTTTTTCCTTCAAAATGAAGCCTGTCCTTTCCTTCAGCTCGTCTTGCTCTCATATCCGTCCTGGAGATTCGCTTTCTTATTGCTCAAGTTTAATAGGATGTGTGCGGATCTATATGCGTGGGTGCCCGTCTGAGCCGCTTGAGGAATAAAACGCTCTCGGCTTCAGAAGCCGTGGGACATCTTCCGCCCTCATCAGAGCGAGGCGTGTGCGCGCGTGATGGAGATTCATCAGCCAGATGTGACGATGATGGATGTATTTACGGATGCAGTCAGACAAAGTTGGTCACAACACAACGAGCGGCCGGACCACAAAACCTGTGTGTCTATGTGTCCCCTAATGAGGCTGAAAGCTGCTGTAGGTGTGTAACCACAGAACACCAGACAAAAGCTTGTTAGCATGTGAAAGACGCTCCCAACTCTGTTCAGATCCTACGACAAATTCTCTTTTTTCCTGTCTTTCTTTGTTCTAATTTTGTCTGAGCATCTTTCAGCCGCTGCCTTTGCACCTTCTTAGGATTCTTCCTTCATTTGGTTTCTGCAAATGTTTGAAGAATTCCGTCTTATGTCACTGAAACATAGAATATTTAGAATAGAATAGAAAAGAAATGCCTTTATTTTTAATGCCCACATGAACAATGACTATAAAAGGCATCACGAAATCAAACCCAAAAAACAATCTATACATAAAATTGGATTATGTGCAAACATCATGTTGAATAGGATATTTAACTAGAAAATAGACATTGCAGATAAAAATAAATGAAGAAATTACTGTGTAGAAGCCACTTTTTTCAATTAAAAGATTAAAGAAAGAGGTTGAAGTTAAAAAATACATTAAAAAACATATGTATTTGATTTAAAAGTGTGTTGGGAAATATTTACACTTGTGCTCAAAGTCTTAAACAGTGACCCGTCCAAGCTGAACCCCCACCTTTGCTCACCAGTGATGTGACAGGCTCCAGCAACCCTGTGACATGTATTAAATGGGTTTAGAAGATGAATGGTAGTAATATGCTTTGTCTGTTCCTGCGGGTTCAAAATATGGAAGAAAAAAATGATCACATTTTGAAATTCTTAGTTAAAAGCAAGTGATCAAAATGGAATAAAAATATTACATATTTTTGATTTTATTGTTTGAAAACAGAAGCTGCAACTTTTTTTTGACTTTTTAAAAGGAGGAGTGTGATGGGAAGGTAAAGACAGAGTGTGTGCCTCTCCTAGACCAGGAGGACCTCTGTAAGATGTTCAGCTGTGCTGCAGTGTGCAGCCTGATATCAGATCTAAGGTGCTGAACAGATGGGTGACAACCAGAGCTTTTTCAAGCAGCTGTTCTTTTGCAGAAAGAATAGAAATCATTAAAGGCTGGCTCTTTCATGCCGACTATCTTCCTTTAAGCTGTTAAAAATCCAGGAAACATCAAAAGGAAAATGTTGCTCAGGTAGAGCTTTTTTTTTTAATTCAGCTGATACATCACTTTTTTTGTTAGTTTGTCACTTTCTAAATTCAAAATGATTACCGGTAAACACCCAAACTCCAGAGAGCTGTGGACATCAGAGGAGTTTTTATGTTGACACTCAAATTCACGTTGTTTTTTTTAAACTGAAATCTTAAATGTTTTTTCTGACTTCGTATGGAGAAAACCCAAGGTTTTCACCCCCGTGCACAGGGGTCGGCGCTCTCGAATCCCGGATGCGGCCTTTCTTTGTGGCGTTTGCAGGCTCTCCTTCCTTGCATCCTTGCATGCGTGGGTTTTCTCCGATCACTCCAGCCTCCTCCCACAGTCCAATGTCATGCTTCATAGCTTAATTGGTTACTAGAAAGTGTCCATAGTTGTGCATGTGGGAGGGGTTGTGTACCTTGGGTACCATGACTGAAAGAGAAGACAGCATTGGAATCCAGCTTTTGATGTGTGGTCGAACTATGAAAGGGGCACAAATACTATAAATGTCTCATTTTTAATCAACACAAATATAATCTATTTGTTTTGTTGCAGAATATGGTTTCTATTAGACAAACATAGGAGGTATGTGGAGGTGGGGAGCAAAAACCTTCTGCATTTTTCTTCCTCAGAGGGACTCTCCCACTCCAAAAACACCGCCCCCCCTAGAAATAGGTTTCAAACTCTTAAAATTGAACCCCAAATTGATTTTGGTGTTGTTTCTTGTTAGTAATAAACACTATAATACACTTAAAAGCTCAATTAATGTTTTTGCATATTAAAGGCCCTTAAAATAAGTAAAGGAAAATTGCTATAGGGGTGAAAAGAACAGTTTTTATAAAGAATTCCAATTTTGAGTTAAAAAAATATTAATGGTCACTACTATTGAAAAACATTCTTAATAAGATTATTAATCCCGCAAGACAGAAAATAATACATTTTTTCTTGAAACATAAAACAAAAAGCTGTATTTTTGTATCACATCTCTGCATTTCCAGTAACTTTCAGGGCAGGAAAAGATCAATAACATCCTTTATATTAATAAGTGTGAATGTTTGAGCGCCTTTTGTCTGGATTTAAAGCTTTCAGAGTTAGATGTTAACAGAGGGAAGGGATTTGTTTTGCTTATAGTCCATTTTTCAAGTCCACTGCAGATGTTGTTAATGTTTGCACATCGCCGTCGCCGCGCTCAGAGAAAGGCCGGATCGTCAGACGCCCTGACTGGCGGCGGTTTCTGTCAGCTCACTCTTTCTTTGGGACTCACTTTGTCATCATTTCCTCCAAGAAATTAGTGTCTCCAAAACATACAGCAGCTTTTCAGGGAGCACTGGCCAGGTGGGCTCTGCTGATATCAAACAGGATGAAGACCGGCCACTCATCAAATTACCTTTGAGTTGGTAAATGCGGTGAAGGAGCGGAAAACCAGCGCTGGCTGCACGACTCGGGCAGTTCTCATTTTCTGTTTCACAAAAGGAGAGGAAGTCTTCAGGTTCTCAGGAGCTGAAGCTTTTGTGGCTCTTCTGCAATCAATGAAAATTATTAGGAGCCTTCTGTTGCCTCACAGTGACCCACAGTAAGCTTTCCTTTCATTAAAGAGTTCTGAGGCATTCTGGGAAAAATCCCAACTTTCTACAACATTTCCTCAGCACAAAAACTGGCAGTGGTCTTCAGAATACTTTGGTTTCTTTCTAAAACCCTGTCAAGCTGACATTTAAGTAACATCATTATTATTGAACAATTTTCTAGTTCGTTATGATTTTTTTTAAGAATGTTGATGCGAGAGAGTTTAAAACTTACACCTGGAATATTTGTTCTTTTCAGGAGCTTAATAAGTCTGTGTTTGCTTGACTGCTTTGTAACTTTTCCTACAAATTTGTCAGGGTTTTAACAAGCTGGATCACAAACCAAACAGGGATTAGGTTGGAAGCAGAGGCGTTTATTTGACGTAGAAAGGAAGGACTGGGTGGCAACGCTCGTGGATGGCGGATCTGGTGACGGACGGGATGATGTCAGAACATCATCAACAATGGGGAACAAACTGCTCTCCACAAAAAGACAGAAGAAAATGGAGAACGACAGGCTGTTGTAAAGAGAATGGACAGTTTTTCTGCTCTGTGCAGAGCCTCCCGTGGAGTCCTTCACCAACAATAAAGAGACCCTTCTCTGCAGAATATTGTGGATTTTTCACGAGCATTCTGAAGGACTAGGTTTGCAAAACTGCTTGTGAGCTTCAGAAAGGAAGAAAACAAAAGAAAACCTCCCTCCTTGTGAGCGCACGGTTGCCCAAAATAACATCTTCGGCTCTCAGAGCTCAGTCATACCTCTTGATGGCCGCTGTTCATGGGGTCCGTTAAATCTTTTTCTTCTTCTCTTTTTTAATTCCATCCCAGCAGAAGCGTGTGTTTGCTTAAGCTCCTCCCACCAAACACCCCAGGTACCACGACTGAAAGAGAAGACAGCATTGGAATCCAGCTTTTTTATGTGTGGTCTAACTATGAAATGGGCACAAATAGTATAAATGTTTCATTTTTAATCAACACAAATTTAATCTATTTGTTTTGTTCTAGAATATGGTTTCTACTAGACGTACACAAGAGTGGAGGTGGGGAGCAAAAACTTTTGACTCACACTCCAAAAACACCCCCGCAGAAATAAGTTTAAACTCTTACAATGCAGCCCTAAATTTCTTTTGGGTTGTTTTTTGTGAGGAATTAACATTAGAATATGCCTAAAAGCTCAAAAATTCATTTTGCATGATATAGGCCCTTTAAATAAGCAAAAGAAAATTACCATTGGGGTAAGAAGAAGGGTATTTACAAAGAATTCCTATTTTAAGGAAAACAAAAAGTTATTCACTAATATTTAAAAACTTTCTTAACAGGATTATTTATCTCGCAAGACAGAAAATGAGACTTTTTTTCTAGATAAAAGGGTCTGCAAACAGAGCGGCCATCTTTAAGATTGGAATCCCAGGCGTTTTTCATGGTGGGGGGGTTTCTTAGACGGTCCTCTCTCTCCCCTGCTTGCAGAGTTGTCCCTGATCGCCCTTGTGGTGCAATCCTCTGCTTTCTGTTGGTTTGTGCCTGGTTCCGTCTCACATTTACTCACAAGAGTTTGCTTGTTTTTCACTGAAGCAGAATTCCCCTGATCAGAACGGGCTGCATCATTCCAACGTCTAGAATCAAACTCATATTACTTTCACCCGCTTTCCAATTATTTTCCTCCTACAAGATGATAACGCCGAAAAGCTCCCGGGATTTAAAAAGAAGGACTCCCGAAGCCTCACAATCATGGCAGAGCCGGCGGTGGGAAACAAATCCCTGCTGTGCTGATTAATTGTTGAATGTCAGAGTGTCTGTGTAGCGAGGATTTCGGTTCAAACTGATGCTGCGCGTCGCTGATCAGTGCGTGCAGAAAACGCATCAATCTCGTTCCTGTTTGGTGTTTAAAGGGAATTCAGCCGCAGAAAAAAATAATGCTCCTAATGTCCTCAGGGAGAAATTACATGGAGATAATTAGTAACATAATTCTGCTTTGAGTGACCTGGTGACCTTAATGTTTGTCTCATAAATATTCAAACCAGTTCTAATTCATCTGGATTTAAATCTGGGCAAAGTCTGCAGAAATTGAGGAAATTAAAACACTTTTATCTTTTATCGCATTTGTTTGCTGTTATTTACATGATTAGTGTTTGTTTTTTTCATGACAGGAAAGAGATTTGCTGGAAAATATCCTGTTCATTGTCAGCTTTTACGTGTTAAAAACAGGGATTACATCTTTACACCCTTCTATCTAATCTGCTGGTCTCATAAATAGCGCAGGATAGAGATAATCGGGTTTCATCGGAATGATCTGAACTGAACTGGAGTATAATAAAAAGGGATCCGTTTGTGGGAATGAAAAGGAAACAAATATTTTGAACTGATGGTGCGGCCCTCATCACTGCACACACGAGATGAACACCATCCTTCTTCATATGATGGTTTCGAACAATAAAAGCGTAATGATTACAATGCAGAGGTTGTAGAAAACTGTCAAAGGCTGTAACTGTTTTAATCGCAACTATGCTTATGTCAATGCTTGTGAATGAAAAAGTTTAACCTCCATTCAAGAGCAACACAATGTTGACCTGAGTGGGTCTTTAGGGTAAATGGCAAATGTCGTGGTCTTCTGCTGGTCTTCTGTTGGCTTCAGATAAAGCCGTTCAAATGAAGTGAACTTGGGCTTCCGCATGCTGTGCATTTCCATCTACCCATTTCCTGAGCCCGCCTAAGCCCTTTAGGGGACAATGGTTGCTGGAGCCTATCCCCGTTGGTGTTAGGCCCAGTTCTATGTTGTGCATTTAAAGCTGCAAAGGCTTATTTGAGTTCTCTTTACCTTTCTTAGGACCTTAAGCCAGTCTACCCACAATGTGTTAGCAGGACATTTAAGCGATGCACTGAACGAAGTGGAAGTGTCTCAAAAAATGTCTTCTCTCCAAAATGTTTCTGGAAGGAATATGTAGGAAAAACAATTTGTGTAAAAATACTGAGTACATGTTGTTTTTGTGCTCCATGGGCAGTTAGAACTGTTCTGATAGATCTTTGTTTTTTTGATCCATACATTTTCTAAACCCTCTCAATCCTTTTTTATTTGTTTCAATTAAATATATAAATAAAATAAAATGTTTCCCTTAATCTTTCTAAAAGTACCACTTTGGTTTGTATTCTGATAACAGTGGTCTGTCTCACTCTGGGCCACCATCAAATCTACATTTTATCGCAAGTCAGGTGATTTTTTGACATTTTCCTCTGTTTTGACTCTAGATGCATTTCTTCGCTTCATCTCCTCAGTTTTTTTATGATTTCTCATAATTGATTTTTTTTTCTCTCGACAGGTGAGCTAGTGGAACCGCTCTCAGCTCAACGTTCTCGTCTGGGTGGTTTCTCCTCATCCTCTTCACCTTCGTCAGACCAAGCGCCACCATGTGTCCCTGTGCCTCTGCCGCCCCCTCGGTTCTCCTCCTCCTCGTCTTGCTCCTGTCGCTGCCTCCCTGCCAGCCAGAGTCCCAGCCTGGCGGGTCGAGCTCTGACCCGGACGTGAGAACGTTCATCCCCTCTGAGCCTCCCTCCAACGCGTCGACGGCCCTGTCGTACGCCAACGGCACTTCGTCTGGAGGCGATGACAAGTGCGACGAGGTGACGGTGTGCAAACCCGGCATCCTGCTGCCCGTCTGGAAGCCCGTCGATCCCGAGCTGGGTTACCAGGTGGCCCGAGCCGTGATCTACTTCCTGTCACTGATGTACATGTTCCTGGGGGTTTCCATCATCGCAGATCGTTTCATGGCATCCATAGAGGTCATCACATCACAGGTAATGCTCCGCCCCTTTCTACCTGTTCTTGTTTTTGTTTTGTTTTTTCTTCCCATTGAAATCAGGTTTAAGAAGAAAAATGCATCATTTTGTGCCAACGTGCACTGTGCACAGTGGTTAGCGGTCTGGCCTCACAGGAGAAGTTCGAATCCTGGCTGGGACCTTTCTGTATGGAGTTTGTATGTTCCAGTGTTTTTCCAATGACGGATAATTCCGGAGGCAAACAGGTTCTTCTGTTAGAAAATTAATGATCCGTTTTCTATTCCTGTTAATTCTAGTCAGAGTTATTGGGTTGCTGGAGCCTATCCAGTCACATTTGGCTAATGGAGGGGTTGATCCTGGACAGGCTGCCCGTCTGCTACAGAAACGCACAGACTCAAACCAGCACACACCACAGCAAACAAACCATTTCTAATCCGAAAGTGTTTTCATTTTTTTTCTCATTTTTTGCATTCAGGAAAGCACTTTGTGGATGACTGGAGCTCTACATTTACCTGTAAATGACATCAACCACATTTACATTAAATGTACATGACATTCAGTAAAAATCCAGATACGATCATTACAGGTCAGGTGTTTAGTTTCTTGGGCAAAACGGGTTTTCCAGAAATAAATGTGAGCACAAACAAACAATGTAAGATCTTGACAGCAAAGGCAGTTCTGTTTGATTTTGAGCAACATCCTTTTTCGCTTCTGTTGTGGATTTGACCTGCAGCCCGTTTTCAGTTCTGAGCTTTGTGTTTGTGTTCATTTTGTGCTTCTGTTGTGTTCATTTCTTTCCAGTTTTTTTGGTCAGTCTGACGTTTGGTTTTAGTAGACAATAAGATCTTAATTACCAAATGTTGAGTCACTATTTTATGCTTCAGTGTGTGTCTGTGGACCAAAGACCTAAAGACGTTGCTCACTTGTTCTGTAGGTTGTGTTCTGTTGTTCAGATGGAGCTGAGACGTCATTTAGAGGCTTTCATACTGTTTTTAAATGATAAAAACCTAAAGGAAATTTAGATTTTTAATGAGTTTGATGCCTCTGAAAGCTGGATCTCTTTAATCCAGGTTGAAGGTTAAAGTCTGAAGGAGCTCAGAGATGACAGAAGAACATCAACATCACTGAGAAATCTGAGTACGACAGCAAAGATAAGCCCATCATTACAGTGGTGGCAGAGCAAACGGCTTTTATAAGACAGAAGAGAAATGTTAGCTACAGCTACAACAAAAGAAACAAGTCAGGGAAACATCTCTGTTCAGAAATCTCCTGGAAGAAAAATAAAAAATAAATGTATGAGACTCCAGAATTAAAAAAAAACAGTGGATACTAAAACCAAAAGCGGATAAAGTCATAAGAGAGGCAGCACAGCACTGATTTTTTGCAGCCTGGACGTTTTATGGTTGCTCACTAAGAGGGTAAAGGTCACTCAGAAGCTTTGGTCTGTCTGATGTCATCGAGTCGCTGCAGTTTTCATTGTCTTGTTTTGATCCTGTCCAACGCAAAGACCCTCTTTCTGTCTGAGAGGAAAGCAAGTTCAGCATTATTTTTAAAGTTTTTTGTGATTTTGTTTTTTCTGGATTTAAAAAAAAACATTTCAGTGACACATGAAGTAAAACAGATTTTTACTCACAGCAACCAAGACAGGCAGACTTTTGTCAAACTCTAATCATTTGGAGATTTTATTTGTAAGTTTTGTTAAGATGAAGTTAGATATATAAAAATGTCTGCAATTCTTTCTAAAGTTTTGTCTTGTACCTAAATAAAATAGGTGACGTTTCTCCATAATTTCTATTTAAAAGAGTTGGAGTCAACTGCTGGAATTTCCTCATAGTTTCCACATTTGCATAGACATTTATAAACAAAAGAAAATAAAGAAATAAAATCATAGAAATAATGCTAAATAATGCTAAAACACATTTTCAGCCACACAGAGGTCACATAAAAAATTTGTTCCAAAGCTAACATTTTTGTGTTGTTTTGAGTCCTTTTCTCAGGAGTATTGAGGATTTTTCTGTTGAAATTCTAGTCGTTCCTCCATTTTCGTCTGTCAGGAGCCTCCTCTTGTCTTTCAGCAGGATGTGGGCTGTCTGACTTTATTCAGCTCATCCCCTTCGCTCAATAAACACAAAGAGATGGAACGAATTGAAGTGAGATTGCCTATTATGGAAACTTCTGCACGTGAGCTGAGGTGGAGAATAAAATCACAACACTTATTGTGACGGGGCATGCTGGGACGGAGCTAAAGGAGCCCGTGTCCTCCTTCATCTGCAAGGTCAATTTAGAATAAGTCTGATGCTGCATCTGAGGGAACTGCAGGAGAACATTTCACCCGTCATACCTAAGGCTTATCAGGAGGGATTTTATTGGGACCAAGCAACCAATCAGAATCATGAATCTGGAGTTTTTTTCTGTAAAGAAACACAAAATAATCCTACATAAGGAAAGACATTTAAAAATCTGACTGCAGCAACAAAATCATTGTTGACCATGGAAATGTGTATATGAATGAGAAGATGCATTTAACTGAATTGGTGTTAAACAGTCACAGTTTTTTCTAATGATGGGGGACACAAATAAAGGATATTGAGCTTAAAATTGCATTTCTGAGAATTTTTTATTCAAATTGTGAATCGGGAGCAGACATATCAAATTAAAAACATATGTTGTACTTGTGACGTACAGTAGATATATATTATAGGGGAAAAGGGGGGGGGGGGGGGGGGGGGGTTGCTCCAGGCCAACGGCCCCACCCGCAGTTATTGCCACACTTTTGCAAACAATCAAAGATGATCAGAGTGGGACTTTAAAGTGGAGCATTTTTTAATTTTTCCATTTTCATGAGCTGAATTTGCTGCAGATGAACTCTACAAAAGGTCATTCTGATTCAAATGAATTAAAGAAAAATGTTTGCTTTGTGAAAATGTATTTATTATCTTTCTGCTCTGGTTTACTGTTTAGCGGTGGAACGCATCTTTTAAAAATTTGCACAGAAACACAGCTGGGGGGGGGGGGGGTTGATCCATTTGACAAAGGATCCGGTTACTCGTCATCATTAAAATACACATAGATTTTCATTTGCACTGTGTGTCAAAAACACACACATGACACACACAGACCTGTTTCCCGCAGTGTCTTGACCCCTTAAAATTCCCAAATTTAAGTATCAGCTTTTAACAAATCCAATTTTATTAATAGAGTTATTAGTCTTTATGTTTGTGGAAGCAAACAAAGCTGCTTTTTCTTTGACGGAAAAACTGCTGCTTTATCTTTAAGGTTCTGTTGAATAAAAACAACTTTGCCAGAATTCAGTTATAACTTGCTTCTGGAGCATTTTGAGAAACCCAAAGACTTGAGGTTTGACTCAATCCACACAGAACATCAGAGACACTGAAGAATGACACTTGGTGGCATTGAGACTGCTGCTGTACTGCCCTCCAGTGGCCTGATTGCCTCATCACAGTCCGGGAATTCATGACATCAAGGCTTCGTAAAGTCTTAACGGGCTAGACAAATTTCAAAAAATTTATTATTTTGAGGATAAAAGTGAGTTATAATTCCTAATATATGTAAGGAATAACAACCTTTGAAGTGTGCGTTATGTAAGGGTTACTGGCGGTCGAAGCATGCATTATCACTTTTTAAAGCACGCCGTGGTAGCCTGACATTTGCTTCCGTGAAGTGCGTTAGAAAGTGATAATGCATACCTTGAAGGCCATTAACCCGCTTATATCATGGTCACTTACAAAATGAATAAATATTAACCAGTTTTTAGTCCTTAATTCTTGTTTTTTTTTTCCGATTTAGATCACCTTTTTCACAAAAAAGCGGACTATTTGTTTTGTGGTGCCGCTTGTCACGTTACCATGACAAGGCGCCGCACCACCGCTGCAGTCAAGATTCGGCAATATAAAGCGACATATATATGCTGATCGTCCCGATGGGTTGAATAAAGCATCAGTTCAGAGAGAAAGTTCTCTTAACGGTTGTTTTTGTTCAGATGATGAACCTAAAGGTTGTTTTAAAGAAGCCGGCGCAGTGATACAGAAGATTTAAGATAGGTGACCGGAACTTCTTTTTGGGGCATGCGGTTATTACTGTGCGTTGTCACTTTTTAACGCACACCCAGCAGCCAATCAGAATCGAGTATTCACCCGGACCATGGTATAACAGAAATTAACGCACTTTGCGGAATTTTGAGAAGTTCAATTTACATAATTTACGTAGCATTATAGGGATGAAAACCTTTTAAATCCACCTGATTGAAGGTGTTTTGTTTTTGGGCAACAAGGAGAAAGACGTGACCATAACGATGCCCAATGGAGAAACATCGGTGGCGACGGTTCGAATCTGGAACGAAACGGTGTCCAACCTGACACTCATGGCTCTGGGCTCCAGCGCTCCAGAGATCCTGCTGTCTGTTATTGAGGTAAAGTGACGCATCAGATTAGTCAGTCCTTTTATATCTGTCCTGGTTGATATTATAACTCCTCTGCTAAAAATCCTGGCTCCGTGAACCTGTGCAGGTGTGTGGTCACGAGTTCAAGGCCGGTCAGCTGGGCCCCGGCACCATCGTCGGCAGCGCTGCTTTTAACATGTTCGTGATAATCGGGATCTGCGTCTGGACAATCCCCAACGGAGAGTCGCGCAAGATCAAACACCTCAGGGTGTTCTTCATCACCGCCTTCTGGAGCATCTTCGCCTACATCTGGCTCTTCCTCATCCTGTCTGTCATGTCACCGGGCGTGGTTGAGGTAAGATTCCTTCCCACGTTGACTTTCAGGCCAGACGATGAACACCGTTGATTGACCATGATGTTGTTTCTCGGATAGTTAAGAGCTGGAAGTCACCCGTTCTTTGTTCTCTAGATCTGGGAGGCCGTCGTGACACTGCTCTTCTTCCCAGTCTGCGTCCTCCTGGCGTGGATCGCAGACCGCCGCCTGCTCTTTTACAAGTACATGGGCAAGCGTTACCGTGCAGACAAGCGTCGCGGCATCGTCGTTGAGACGGAGGGGGACTTGACTCCCACCAAGAGCGGCATGGAGATGCTCGTGGATGGGAAGTCCAGGGGTACAGTGGTCCCTGCGGGTAACTGTGGGGGCGGGGCACAGGATGGCTCGGGGGCCACCGCAACCAACAGTGTTGGAGCCATGGCAACAGGAGGGAACCTACCCAACTCCAACAGCATGATGGTCAACGCGGAGACCAGCAGGGAGCTGGACGAGAGCCGCAAGGAAGTGAGTCCACCGTGCGCATCCTGTGTGCGATTATGAAACAAAACTGTGTCTCATCGATGTTCCGGTTATCCCGACCTTAGGTTCAAAGACACAGTGAAGACTTTGTCAGAACTAACCCTAAGTGAACCTGTAGACACATTTTTCTACAAGCATGCCGCAGGCGATAGGTCATAGTGAACATTTAAAATACATGGAAGGCTATAAGTAAGCACCAAGTCGGTGAGACGCCATTCAGATCTTTCATTTTTTACACTCCCTCCAATTCCTGCAGACTACACAAAGTGCTCCTTAGTTCTGTTCACGTGATAAGTGTGTGCTTCTTGCTGCAATCTGACTGTTAGAAATGAGGAAATTAGACAATCTGAGTGTAGTTTGTGTGGACGTCCTGCAGTCAATTATCATCACAAACACATCTCACATGTGCGGCATTCACGTGTGGTCAGTGGTCAAGACTAGAGTATAAGGACATACAACAGCATCACCCGTACGTCATAAGTGTGTGTGTCCATTAGCCTTACAAACACTTCATGATACACTAACCAAACGCACAACAAGGGTACGTTCCACTTTCGTCTTTTGAGAAGAACGTGTGAGCCTCAAGGCAACTGCAAGACTGGGCTTAAGATGCAGCCGCCCCTCTCCACGACCCTTAGGACCCGGACAACCCAAAAACCCACGACACCCCCATGGGTCAACTCCCCAGTACGGGTGCATGTGACTAAAGCTTAACTCAACCACAATCAACTAAAGCTGAACAAAAAAAAGCATAACAACCCTAAAAAGAGGGATAATAATTTAAAACAATGCTGTAGTTGAACAATAAAAGACAAGGAAAAGAAGATAATGTGAAGCCTTGCTAAACATTACAAACTCAAAGCTCAATTAAATGTAAAAAAGTAAAATTAAATGAGAACAATGACATAAAGGTAGCTGGTGTTAGAGTAGAGGATGCAGAGGAAGGAAGCTGATTCGCCAAAGAGGAAATGTGAAAAAGCTCCACGTTTATGTGTGATGTCTTGTTCACATATTCACAGTTTGGAAAAAAAAACTATCAATTCCAGATCATTGTAGTATTTCTGAAATTATTTGAATTGAAACGCGATTGTTGTGTTTGTGATTAAGTATTATTTGCATCATTTCTGTGGGTGAAAATAAATTGTTTTTGTTGGAAAAGATTAGAAAACTGTCAAATCCCAAAACTCCTAAAAAAGTTTCTGCAGAAGCTGAACATTGGAACCAAACTGCTTATTAGAGCAAAGAATTCAATGTTTAATCTTGAGCTACTATAAAAAAAAAAAATAATAATATATATGCAGGAGATATTTTTTAAGGTTTAATTCAAGTTTTAAATTTCTAATTGATTAATTGAGATGAAAACTACCTGAAACTGCTTCCTTATTTATCATTTAGTTGACCTTTTAATCTAAAGCAATTCACAGATGACGTTTGCCATTTGGAATTGGTGGTTTGGTGACTTGCCCATGACATTTAAAGTCTTTAAAACCTGCAACCAGATGATTAGCACAAAGTTTCTAATTTATATCAGCAACACACAATTTCTAATTGTGAAGATATTAAATAAGGAGAAATCGAGATTCCACTTAAAAAATCACATAACAGTGATTTATCTGAAAATGTCTTCAGCTTTTGACAAAAAACATTTTTTTTCTTATGGCTACTACCAGTTATAACCTTGAAGTTCTGTAGTTTCCCCTGTCTTCTCTTGTTAAAAGCTAATAGGAGCGTCTTTTTGAAGGCTCCTGCTTCTCCAGTAGGTGATTTTAATGCTTCTCGGCCCTCCTGCTGATCCTGACAGTAAACTCCTCGTGTGCCGTCCAGATGTGTGAGTCACGCGTGCTTCCTCTGGTCTGTCCGGCAGGTGATTCGCATCCTGAAGGAGCTGAAGCAGAAATATCCTGACAAAGAGCTGGACCAGCTGGTGGAGCTGGCAAACTATTACGCTCTGCTGCACCAGCAGAAGAGCAGAGCCTTTTACCGCGTACAGGTAACGTGCCAAACACCTGCAGAGGCAGGCGTGGAGCTATGAAACAACTAACGTTCTTTGAGCATGAGTCCATAATACATTTGTAAAAATTAAGGTCTTGTCTTTTGGTTTTAATTTTTTTTTCTACATTGCAAGACTTGAAAAAGTTTGATTGAGATAAATATTGACTTTTTCTACAACCGATGTTTTCCTCCAGGCAACTCGGATGATGATCGGAGCCGGAAACGTCTTGAAGAAGCACGCGGCCGACCACGCGCGGCGAGCAGTCGTGGTCGACGAGGAGGCGCCCGAGGACGCCGACCTGGCCGTGTGCAGCCGCATCTCATTTGAGAGTGCCCACAGTCAATGCATGGAGAACTGCGGCTTCCTGATGCTGGCCGTGGTCTGCCAAGGTGGGAATCAGTCTGCAAAACCATGCAGTCTGAGCAGTAGACCTTTACTATAGGAACAAAAATCCCAAAGAAACACCACATTTTAACTCTGATAAATCTTTTAACCACTTTAAAACACATGAAAGGGGATGGAACTGTCCCTCTGCTCATTTCCAGTCTCATTTTTCTGTGTAATAAAAGCAGCAAAAACCATATTCACATATTTGTAGATGAATATGAATAGAATCACATTTTGGTTTTTGCATTTTCTGTATTTTTTTGTACAACTTTAATGATTGATGGCTTTAAAAATGTATTTTCCTCATAAATGAGGCTTTGTTACCAGGGGGTGCTTAGGACATCAGAGTTTTCAGTTTCTGTAGAAAAAAGTCCAGAACTGTCTTTCTCTGAGCTGTCTGTCCGTAACCAGGCGTTCACATGTCAGTCAAAGAGGTTTCTCCTGAGATTCCACATTTGAAAACTAACAATGTCAAAGGAACCAGCCTACCTTCCTGCCAACCTACCTACTGGGTAGGCAGGCAGGCAGGCAGGCAGGCAGGCAGGCAGGCAGGCAGGCAGGCAGGCAGGCAGGCAGGCAGGCAGGCAGGCAGGCAGGCAGGCAGGCAGGCAGGCAGGCAGGCAGGCAGGCAGGCAGGCAGGCACCATTCAATGAATCTTTTCTGTCTGTGATTTGGTCTATTTCCATTTTGCAGGAGGTCTTGGAGAAAACACCTTCTATGTGGACTACAGAACCGAAGACGGTTCGGCCAACGCTGGGTCGGACTACGATTACACCGAGGGAACCCTGGTGTTCAAACCCGGAGAAACGCGTAAAGAAATTAAAGTGAGTTAACACCAGTGACTGTATCTGAGAACTGGAGCGAGTGAGTGTGACGTTATTATTTCTATGGAAACCAGTGGTAGAGCGGTCAACCCATGATTGTAAGGTTGCAGGTTCGATTCCCGCCTTGCACGCCCATGAGTCGAAGTGTCATTGGGAAAGACACTGAACCCCACCTTGACTCTGGTGGTAGGCGGGCGCCTGTGTTCGGCAGTGGAGCCAGCACCAATGTGTGTGTGACTGGGTGAATGGGTCTGTGACTGTAAAGCGCTTTGGGCCTTGTAGGTAGAAAAGCGCTGTATACGCCACTTCACTCTCACCAATCAAGAGTAAGCTTGTTAAAAGACCACACCCCTACCACTTGAAAGCGGACTAGGTGGTCAAACGTTTTATTGAGGCATCTGATTGGTCGGTTTGTAACTTAAAATAACTTAAACTACAGCAAAAATATCAAGAAAAAAATTAGGATTGACATTATTTAAAAAAAGGTATCAGAGTAAGAAACGGTTATTCTGACCAATAGAATGACTGAATAACAGCTGTTTATTTCTCTATACTGTAGAAGTCTGTTGGATTTTGGCTTCTTGGAGCCAAAACTGTTGTTACTTCCTGTTTGGAATGCCAGGGGGAGGGGGGGGGTCACTCAGTCCAGTACTTATGTACAGTCGTTGGCCTAAAATGGTGGCAGTTTAGCTCAGGCTGTAGAGCAGGTAGTCCAACAACCAAAGGGTTGGTGAATCAATCCCTGCTCTCCCCAACGAGCTGCCCCCCCCCCCCCCCCCCCCCCCCCAAGCGCAGCTAGTCTGCAGCTCACCGCCCCCCCTTCAGGGGGGTCAAAATGCGGAGAAGAATTTCCCATTGTGGGATAAATGAAGTATCAGTTATTATTATTATTATTACCGTATTTTCCGGACCATAAGTCGCACTGGACTATAAGTCGCATTTTGACGGGAAATTTTTTTGACAAAATCTGAGACCAAGAACTAATAAGTTCCACAACCTCATATGACACAATCATAGCAGAATGTTTATCTCATAATTTCACAGTAATTCTTTCTCATACTTATTTATGTATTCCTTTCATGAAGCATCATTGTCCAACTAATACTCTGTTTTCATCCTGTATTTGTAGAAACAGTTGTCATTTTTATTGCATTTCTGAATCTATGAAATCATTGGAAAATAGAATATTATGTTGTTAGCCTTCAAGATCTTACTGTAAAAAAAAGTTTGCTGATTCTCTGAGTCACTTAACATACTCTTAACACTTAACATACCTCATACATCAAATTGACCCCGGAACATCATCTCTGTTCCTCACAAATCAACATAACAGGAGGGTAAACAATGTATTTATTTCAATTTAGTTCTAATATAAGTCGCTGCGGAGTACAAGTCGCACCCCTTGCCAAACTATGAAAAAAAGGGCGTCTTGTAGTCCGGAAAACACGGTATTAAAACATGAGACCCCCATAGTTCCTATTTACCTTTTTTATGACTCGTTCTTAAATGTAAAAGAATGAAACGGATCAGGTCAACAGAATTACCCCCAGGAAGAAAACAGGTGGGAGAAGTTTTATGATCTAGTGTAATAAAATTCTCTCAAAAGCTAATTTCTGACCACTTAAAAAAATCCAATAATCTAAGGGATTGAATCGGTTAGTTCAAAAGGGGCCCAAGTCCAAGAGGTTTGTTTTTCTAGGAAATGATTTTAATTGCATAGTTTAAAGGGAGGCTACACCAAATGATTAATACTTTACCCAGATTTAGCACCAGGTCATAGCTTACAAATGCTATAATATAATTCACCTCACTTTTATCATTTCAGAGGACTAGCAAACTAAAGTCTCTGGACTTGGGCCCTTCTTGAATTAAACAGGGGCGCTGCCATATTGGATAACTAATGCTAAAGCTAAATCCATGCAATAGAGGCCCAAGTCCAGGAATTTGAATTAATACATTTTAAATGTCAAGCATAGTCGATACATTACAACGGACTTGGGACTTTTTTGCACATAATCAGATAGCTTTTCCCTTGAAGACCATAGAACATATAATATCTCTATTTTGAAAAAAATGTGGACTTGGGCCCCTTTTGAACTAACCAATTCATTTAGATCATTGGGTCCTGAGTCTTTGGTATGGTTCAAAAGAGGTTCACACCCACGGTCTTCTACTCTTCCTCTGATCCGGTGACTCTGTTACAGCTCAGACAGGAAGGAAGTCTTTTTTGAGCATTTCCATGAAGATTACTTTGCTTTAAAATTGCAGGTTTCTAACCATTTAAAAGATAAAAAATCATACCTTGTCTTTTTCTGCCTTTTTTATCTTTCTTTTTGCTATCAGAAATGAGGAAATATTTATAATTTCTGGAGGTGAAAAACTGTCAAATTATAACAATTAAATAGGAACCTTTGTGCTCAGTTTCAACATTCTCTTTATTTAAATGAAAGATATAATGATTCCCTCAAATCTTAGGGTTGGAAAGCGTTATAAGTAGAAATGCTCATCTTCTCAGTAGAGGTGCATAAGCAAGCTTCAGACTATTGAATAACCTGCAGCTTGAAAGATGTGCAGGTGATCAAAGGGTAGTGGAAGGGGAGGCAGGGGGCTCCCAGCAGGAGTACCAGACAAAGGCTGAGGAGGAAGGCTCTGCAGCCGCTGCAGGTTTGAAACAGTGAAATAGTAACCATGCAGCTGCTCCTGACAATGTGAAAAACACTTTTAATAACGAGAACTTAGCCGTTTTTTTCTATTCATCATGTTCTGTACTCTGAGGTGTGTGCTTTCAGAGACAGAGATTACAGCCATATTCTTGCCAGAATGACACGACAAACATGAAACATGAAGTATTACAGAAAGTTCAAAGTGCAGATGTATAGTTTGGATTTAAACATTTGTAAGCTAGTTTGACACCACATGCTACCTCAGATTTATCTTCCTGTGGATTTGCACAAACATTGTCTCCTTTGCTAATAAAAACTTTTAAAGAAAAAAGGAAATAAACTAGTTTTTCTTTTCTAAGGTATGTATCAAACATGTTCTCCAAACTTCTACAGCTGGTTTGAAAGAACTAATTTCAACTATTGTTTTGACAGCACGAACGTTGAATAATTAGACATTATTTATAGAAAATTCGTGTTACCCTGTTCACACATCATTTCTTACCTATTTCCCATCGTTCTGTAAAGCAGAGCTGCATTTCAAATGCAAGACAGTCGACAAACCAGCAGATGAAGGATGAAGAGGCACTTAATGCATTAATTGCTCGTGCATCCTCTCTGAAGGCCTCCATCCAGCAGCTGTGAGGACAGCTGTGGCTGCGCTGCTGCTGGAGGACTGTTTACTGCCTGAGCGCCTCTGCGGCAGATGTTTGGACGCTCGTCCTCACCACAGAGAAAACTTCAATCAGGACAGCAGATGGATTATCAACATACAGTGATGTGATAAAGTATGCACAGATAATTTATATGCTGTGCATTATTTCCCTCTGAAGGAAATAAGTTTTACTGCATTAAGACTATCTTACTATAGGCATTCGTAGTCGTAGATCAACAGAAGTCTAAAATACATTTTAAACCAATCAAGCTTCCTCTTTTCCAGTGGCAGCTTGCCCCGCCCACATTTATGCTTAATCTCCTCTGATTGGTTACCTTTTGGCTTTGTCCAAATTCCCTCACTACTTGCTGAACTACGCAGGGTGTTCCTTATCATTCAGGGTGTCCAAACCTTCAAATACAGTGCCCTGGAAATGTCCCAGCAGTCTTTGTTAGAAACCTCTGTGCATCAATGCTCTCTAGATTGGCAAATATAGACCACAATGCATTGCGTTTGAATACTTTGTCATTTAAAGAATGTATATATTTTTATTTTTTTATAAACCATCCAAGTTTATTTTCTTTTTTTTATATATTTTTACTTGTCATGTCCAACAGCTGGGCAAGCAGATCAGAGCTGAAGGCCTTTTATGTTTGTCAGATTTAACTGTTACAATAGGGGGTTATGGCTCTTCAGACAAAAAGAGAGTATATTTGTCTAAACCACTTTTGTATTTGAGGCTAAGCTTTATTTATGATAATTATATTGGTATGCATTCCTTGTTGGACCGGACAGAAGAAAAGAAGAGAGAAATAGATACACTGGGATGTTAGAGAAGATTTTTATTATCAGAGCAGTGGATTCATAATTTAAAGAGGTTTAAACTTCGACAAGTTTGGAGTTTAAAAAAAAGAGACCATGTGTCCGAATTATATTAAAATCCAGGCTAGTCCAACTCTATACTGTTGTCTTTTAGGCATTACGGAGTAGTGAGTGGATTGGGACATAGCCTTAGATTGGCTGACTGATTAGCGTAGAAGCAGGGTGGGATGTTTTCCCCGTTATATAGATCTTGCAGCTGAATTTACCTACAAGAACAGAGTCGACCCACAGCAAAGCATACATTTCTACAGAAAAAAGTCAGAAAGGACAGCTTTTGAGGGAAAATGACCGTGCCTCTTGTTACACATCAGTGTGAGGTTATTGTCTATGTTCAGTCTGCAGTTAAAAACCCAAACAGATTTTTTTAGTCTTTTTTTCAGCAGGCTCCTGGCCAGCTGAAACAATCCCTGGTTTTAGAAGAACCCTTCTATGGTACTTAATTTAGCTTAGTGAGTTTTCTTCTCATGGAGCAAAAGGACCTGACCTACATACCACATTTTTGTAAATAAAATAAATACAGCAAAGATTTAAAAAAAATACAAAAACAACAATAGAACTCCTTCAAATGCAGCAGACCTTCAAATTAATTGAATGATAATCTAAATTGATCCGTTTTGTAAACCCACCGGATCCCTCTTGGGGTTACAGGGTTGCTGGAGCCTATTCCAGCCACTGTTGGGTGAATTTGGTTTACATTTTAAACGCCTCAGTTCAGTTGTAACTACAACATCCTGATTACTTCCAGCCATGGTGAGATATCACATAAACAATATCATTCTTGTAGCGATTGTACTGTATGCTGCGTAAAACTGATCTGTCAGAATGGAAATGCATTTTGACACATTTCTGACATTTTCTCTTGTCACAGTCTCACCTGCTCTCATCTGCTAATAATCCACAGCTGTTGTCATGTAAGATAAACATCCTCAGTGTATTTATGTGTCTGATTTTTTTTTTTATCGTCTGCTGTTCAGTTTTGCTCTTTGTTTTTCACTTTGTTCTTGGTTTTGTCGTGTATGAAGTCCCCCATGAGCATTTTTTTTGGTAAAAACTTTCCCAGTTGTGTTTTAATTGTGATTATGAAGGTCTTAATCAAAATCCCACAACCTAAATGTCTTTAAAAGCCACATTTCATGTTTATCTGAAGCTCCTTCCAACATCTCCTCTACATGGGCGTGGCCGTTGGTGCTGAGTAGCCCCGCCCTCAACCCCCCCTTTCTGCAAGCTGTGTCTTGCATGACTGAAGAGTTTGACCTAAGGGGGGGCACAAACGACACCGACTGACAGTCTCCATTCGCAAAAGTTTCTCTTTAGTGATAAAAAAGCTGTGAAAAGTGACATATTTTGGATTTACATTGACACTTTTTCAACAAAGTGCGGAGTGTGCTGTTTGATAAATTCACTCACACTGCAAATAAAATGAAATGTCAAAAGAAAGTGACTGTTCACACATACCGGTAATGTTCCAAATACGTGCAGCCATCTTCTCTTCTCGCAAACCTGAGCTGATGCTGGACGGGGCAGGTCAGGTTAGCTTGTGCAAAGCACAAAGCCCTCATGGGCCATTGTGACATCACAACGACTCATTAGATCATAACAAGCGTCTTTGTGACAGTTTGATTGACAACAATTTAAAAGGAATGCAGAGAACTTTCATCAGAGGGGTATTTTAAGTCTTTTTATTTGAAAGATGAAGTTTCCTCCGTCTTTTCTGGTTTAATACATTTGGGTCCTATACCACCAGTTCCTTCTGACACACATTTTTAAACAATATAAGAAATATTCTTTGTGTCGTTACAATAATGTAGAAATCTTGCAAATATTATTAAATTTGTTATTATAAAATGGTAAAAACGTAATAACTCATTGTCCATCTAATGTCTTGATGAAAGGAGGTTTTTCCGCATAAATCTTTGTGACTTCTAAAAGGATCCATCTTAGCAAAACCATGTTTTGGTATCAGGAATTTTCAAAGTCTCCAGCTACTTTAGTCACTAAAAACATGCAACAGAAATGAAATGAAGTCAAGTGAATGAGCAGTGTTTATCATTTTCTTCCGTATTGTGAGTGTCCCCTTCTGCTCATCCACAGATTGGAATAATTGACGACGACATTTTTGAGGAAGACGAGCACTTCTTCGTCCGTCTGCTTAACCTGCGTATCGGCGATGCAGAGGGGATGTTTGAAAGTGACGAAGTGGGTGCCGCCCCCAAAGCTCGTTTAGTGGAGCCCCTGGTTGCCACGGTAACAATCCTCGACGATGACCACGCCGGCATCTTCACATTCAGCGAGCGCACAGTGCGTGTGAGTGAGAGCGTGGGAACCATGGAGATCACCGTGGTCCGTAACTCCGGCGCCCGGGGCACCGTCATCCTGCCGTATCACTCGGAGTCTGGCACCGCCAAGGGTGGAGAGGACTATGAGGACGTGCAAGGAGAACTGGAGTTCACCAACGACCAGACCACGTAGGACATGTTTCATTTAGTATAACACTATAGCTAATGTCATACCCTCAACAGATTCATTCATGTTGGTCAGATCAGCTTTTCTCCATTGAGCAACCTTCATGTAGAGTGACTTTATGACGGGTCCAAACATTTGGGTTTTGGTTCTGCCTGAAGGACTTTTGTCAGCAGCCCTGTGTGTCTAAAAGTATGTTGTTTTCAGAGAAAGCTTTAATCTCAGTGGTGCCAGAAAGTGGGAGAGGATGATACAGTCAATGGCTTATCGGTGCTGTTGTGCAGTGTTCTTCAATCATTTTTGAGCTTTGGTGCACTTTTCCTTGACAGAAATCATGATGCACACCAACAACCAAAAATGTCTAAAAAATGGATGGATGTATGGATGGATGGATGGATGGATGGATGGATGGAGGAAGATACAGATGGATGGATTGATGGATCGTTGGATGGATGGATGGATGGATGGATGGATGGATGGATGGATGGATGGATGGATGGATGGATGGACGGACGGATGGATGGATGGATGGATGGAGGAAGATACAGATGGATGGATTGATGGATGGATGGATGGATGGATGGATGGATGGATGGATGGATGGACGGATGGATGGATGGAGGAAGATACAGATGGATGGATTGATGGATCGTTGGATGGATGGATGGATGGATGGATGGATGGATGGATGGATGGATGGATGGATGGATGGATGGATGGATGGATGGAGGAAGATACAGATGGATGGATTGATGGATCGTTGGATGGATGGATGGATGGATGGATGGATGGATGGATGGATGGACGGATGGATGGATGGATGGATGGATGGATGGATGGACGGATGGATGGACGGATGGATGGATGGATGGATGGATGGATGGATGGATGGATGGATGATGGACGGATGGACGGATGGATGGATAGATGGATGGATGGATGGATGGATGGATGGATGATGGACGGATGGATGGATGATGGATGGATGGATGGATGGACGGATGGATGGATGGATGGATGGATGGATGGATGGATGGATGAAAGGATAGATGGATGGATGGATCGTTGGATGGATGAATGGATGGATGGATGGATGGATGCTCCGGTTGGGGTACCTTGACCAGGATCAGTTGGGATCAGTCAGATCCAGGAGAACCAATTCCCTCTGATCCAGTGGATCTGGTTTTGCAGACTGATGGAGGTCAGACAGACACTAGATGGCTTTGATTGGTTCCCACGATGGAAGTTCACAATTTTGAAAGAAAATATTTTATGAAACTTGTCGGGTGGATTGACAAGTGTTTTTTTAGATACTTTGATGAGCCTCTCTCCGTTTTTCGGCATCCTGCTGCAGACTGGATTTTGTTGTGATCGTATCCGACTACTCTTGCTCATCGTCGTGCCCTTTTCCATTCACAACAGAAACAACAGCAGCAACACCCGCTGACTTCTGCTGAGTGTTTATCAGCCTCTCCATTTAGTAATGTAGATAAATGGATTAAACGTTTTAAAAGTGTCCTTTTAATTTAGATTTTTTTCTTTACAGCGCTCCGTTTTTGAATTATTTGTGGAGTTGGTCGTGTCTGAAGTCTTTTAAAGAGAGATTCTCTGCTTCCTCATCTTTAAGCGTGTGCTCTAAAGCAGATCTTATCAAGTGTCACTAATTAAGGTTGGTATCCTGAGTAAATTGACACTAAGCCACAATTAAACTACATTAGATTGCTGTCTAGCATCACATCATCTGTGAACCTTTGATTAAATTTACTTCACTTTAATGGAATGCATTATTGTTAACTCACCCAGTGCCTCATTATTGAAAATTGTGCGTGGATGACATCGGAGGACAGAGTCTAAAGAGGAAAAAGGGAGGTTTAAGGTGTGTGGCGTTGGAATGCTGGTCACAGAGGGAGCCTCAGTTCAGGTTTTTAAAATGAAAAAGTAAGGGCAGCAGCAATTAAAAACGTCAAGCCTTTGTCACAGCTGCTTTTAAGGGTGGATAAAATGGTCAAACCTGTGTGCACCGCAAGTATTATCAAGGTGGCAGACCGCTCTGTGAACCAGTTGAGAGAAAATGTTCATGCACATTTTTTACTATGGGCATGATGCGGGCGACAGGTCGTAGTACACACTCATACAATATGTATGGTTAAGTAAGGGTGAAGTAGCTAAGACACAGTATGGATGTTTCATTTTCTTTACCCCTTCAAATCTTGCGAACTGACCAAACGCATGACAATGTTACGTTCCATTTACACCACATCCCATGAGGTGGCTGTACAAGCCTTAAGGGAACTGCAAAACACACCTGTGCTCCCCTTAAAGTTGTGGCCTTAGTCACATGCACACGTACAGGTCAACCCAGCGTACGTGTGCACGTGACTAAGCCTTCGGTTTAACACCAACAGCATATGCAGAAGTTAAACACGACCAGAAACTCAAAGCTGTGGTAGATCTGTGCAACCTGATGCTGCAGCCACCAGAAACACCTGGAAACAAGAGTTTAGAGAAAAACCTCAACCGTGAAAAAATTCCCAGAAATAAAAGTTGTCAGAAATAATTCATGGTATATTAAAGATTAAAGTGTTAAAGATTGAACAGCATCTTTTCAGGAATGAAGCACCAGTTGGTCACAATGTACAGCAGTTGCAGGAACTCGTCGTAAAAAGTTTGGTTTGATGTTTAATGGTACTTTGTTTCTCTATTAGATTTAATGCTGTGATCAATTTAAGGTCAATTAACTGCAACATAAATATATATGTCTTTTTGCCATTTCCGTTTAATTGCATCAATGAAAACATTTGACATCCCTGTACAAACATGTGTTTTTGTGATTTAAGTGTCTGCATTGGAAACCTTGTGATGCTCGAGTAAAAATGTGCACAAAGGACCGCAATGTTTTCCTTTTGTGTTTGCAGTATTTTCATGCTCAGAAGCTTTTATAAATGAAGCTCTACTGAGATGTTTTCCTGTCAGACTTGAGCACAGGCTGCAGATGGAGGACATGTTTGCTCCTGTCTGCATCTGCACTCTGTTCTACAGCGATGCTTTTGGCCGAATCTCTGCTGCATGACTGACCTCCTCCCGCTGCATCCTCAGGGCTTGGAGGTGTTCCTCAACTTCCCTCATGTTTCCCAACGTTTAGCATTCAAGTCCTGCAGGTCTACATTTTTAAATGCCGTTCATGCAGCTCTCTCTGTGCTGGACGGACACGTCCTGAAAAACTCCTTTAAAACGTACATTTATCTCCTCTGGAGCAAATCAGGTTTTTATTTTTCCTAAAATGTGATTTATTGTCCCGCAAAACTTAACACCCACTAGATGACATTTTAATATAATCGCACATTGTCATCTGAGGTTTAGCTTCAGACTTTGGCAAAACAAGTCTGACATTATAAACTAAAACATTTAGAATGCTAAACGAGGGTGGTGAATCATCAGGGATGAACATTTTTGGTTCTTCACTGCTCCAAACTATTAAAAATAGTTTTGTAAATCTTTATCGTTGATGATAAAAACATCTTTATCTGTTTTTCCGTTTGAGCATTGAAAGAATTGTCCTTTTGTTTCTGCTTTTCAGAGGCTCAGTGAGTGAAACAGCTTTTTTCTTGGTGTCTGATTGCAGCCCATGTGTGTGTGTGTGCTTTTGTGCAGTCAGACCCTGCAGGTGAGGATCATTGACGATGAAGAATATGAGAAGCATGAAAACTTCTTTATCATTCTGGAGGAGCCCCGCTGGCTGAAAAGAGGCATCTCAGGTACGTGAGAGAGGATTTTCACGGATTTTCAGGATTGAAGGATTGGTGACAGAAGTTTCAAAAAGATCTCAAATTCCTCAGGGACACATCTCCTGTTTGTGTTGCTGCTATTTTAAAAATGTTGAAACAAAGCAGTAAGTCCATAAAGGCTCTCATCCAAGATAAAATAAAATTGAAAACTGATAAATTTATGTCACCTGTTAAATCTTAGTTCAGCTTTAGGAACTGTCTGCATAAAAAAATGATGGTTTGTGTTGCTTTTTCACACTGACTTGTGAACATTTTGAGCCACATTTGAGTGATGCAACCTGTTTGAGTCAAAGTTTTTGCACAAATGTTTTAACTGAAATAGCCCAAGACTCATTTTAGGAAATTAGATGTAAACAATCAGTCTACAACAGTTAAAGACAAGATCCGAATAGGAGTTTGATTTTAACTTTTCTGATCATTTTCTTTTACTTACTGACCATCTTCTTCTTCTTCTTCTCAGCTCTGCTGCTCAACCAAGGTAAGTCCATTACTCTCCTGCCCTCCACTTTAATTTTTAAATATTAACTTAAAGTGGAAAAAATATAAAACAGAAAAAAACTAAAACTCCCAGCATCACTAATTGTTAACATTACTGTATTTCTAAAGTGTTAGTTTACATGTAAAGAATTCTGGAGGTGAAACATAAACTAGAGAAGCTGCTGGAGAGATTGTTGAACTTTATCTTTAAGGTTTGAACTTAAAGAAAAAAATCTCAACAAACCTTCACTCCACATCTATTTGTCTCTTGGAGCAGAAGATTTTGTTTGGGTGCAAAAAAAGCTAAGATGAAAACAGTGAGACTTTGAAACCTTCTGTGTTCAGTAAAAAGGCAAAACCAAACAAATAAAACAAAAACACATTTCAGTTGTGTCACTTCCATGTCCGCTTTCTCCTTAAAGACCCTCTGAGATGAAGATGGTGTTCTTAACCTGTTGTTGTGGCCTTTTTCTAGTGATGGAGGCCATTTATTAGGAAAATTAAGCCTAAAATTGCATTTCTGAGAATTTCTTTATTCTAATCGTTGTGAATCAGGAGCAGGCAAAAAGATGTTTGAAAAAGATTGCATTGGTGACGTAGAAAATACGCTGGGCGGGCCACAAGCTCCCTGTTCCGCTCCACTGTAAGTTAGCGAGACAGAGTGTAAACAGAGAGGTCTTAGCATCAACAGTTAAGCCCACAATTTGGAGGCGAATTTCGGATGAACTCCTGCCGCTCTGCAGAAACTATGTCCTAGAGGACAACACAAGTTTTTTGGCTAAAAAGTGATAATCATGATTAGACCACTGGGAACGCTTTGAAACAGATCCAAGGTTGACTGAAGTGCGATTTTAAAGAAACAGAAAGTCTAACTCTCTCTGTTCTTTTCATTAAGGTCTAATTGTTAGCCTTTTTTATAATAGTTGACACATACAAGACAAAATATTCATTTTGACTGAGAAAACCATGTTGCATTATGTTTTTATTTTGCACTCATTTCTAAAAGAAATGTTGTTGGTCGTAGGAACATGGTTTTTAGGAGACATTGTCAGACAAGTTAACTTGCTTCCACGATGACCACATGATTTGGCGGCGTCAGTCTCCACAGAGCGCATCTGTGGCGGAAGGTCTTGTTGAGTCTGTGTGAGCGGCTAAAGCTGATAGGCGAGGCTGCAGGCTGTGGCTCAGAAGATGTTCGTCAGCTGTAGGACATCAGAAGCTGTTAGATTTCCGCTCTCCATCCCTCCACATTGCTGCATCACTTCATAGTCGCTCAGCATTGGTACTTTTCCCCGCAGGCCTGCAGGTTTCCTCTTTGCTCTGCTCAACATCATCATGGTGCTCTTCCTCGTCAACTCCTTTCAGTTTCCCGGAGGGGAGTCGATGAGTGTTTGTTTGGTTCTGACTCCGAGCACGCTTCCCCTGTGAGTCAGAAATTTGGAGAGAAATGCTGACAAAACCCTCGAGTGCGACCTTCTCGCAGCTCTTTGTGGAGACGCAGAAAAAGATTCAGCTTCAGGCAAAAAGCAGCAGAGTGTGAGTTTACAGGACTTTACGATACCAATGAGTCAAGACGACCGCTGTGTGCCTGAAACAATTTCTGGTGATTCCTGCAGGGCTGCGCCCCATGACAGACAGATGAAATATGCTGCACATTAACAGGAAGTACCAGACAGAAAAGCAGAGCCCACTTTGTGGGTCAGAACGTATATGTGGTTGAATGAAAACTGCAGACATTTTCCATCTACTACTTCTCTCACGAAACATTTTCCCTTTTAAAGAAGCCCACCTAAAGAGAAGAAGATAGACAAAATGTTCCTTCCTTGATAAATACGTGAATAAGAACAAACTGACACTTTGAACCAGTGCTGGTGCTATATCCAACTTAAATCCTCCAACTTTGTTGATCTACCATCTTCTACAGCTGGAGTTGTTCAGCACAGGATAGGGAGACCAGGGTCATCAGGAGTATCTGTTATCTGAACTATAACCCAGTTCTACCCACTGAGCTTCAGGCAGGAAAATGCCAAATACATTGTGCTCCATAATGTAATTTTACCTAAGACCACCAAAGACACCTGCTGACTTTGCCGCACAGCCATCGCTGCGTCATTCTTTGGTTTGCTCTTGAGTGTCAAAGTAAACCAAATGTGCAGTCTAAAGTTTGAATTGAGTCCTCCAGTGCAGAAGTTCCCAAAGATGTTTGTCTATTTGTTCCAAAATTCCAACTCATCTGTTGGTTTCCTTGATTGTATATGAGAATTTCCCCTTGGTGTTCCAAACAGGAAGTACCCTCTGGTACCCCACAGACTTCTATAAGAAATAAACAGAGTTCACTCTATTGGTCAAAATAACCAGTCTGGCTCTGATACCATCTTTAGCATGTTATAGATTATCCTCATTTTTTCTTCATATTTTTGCTGTAGTTCAAGTTATTCAAGTTATAAACTGACCAATCGGATGCCTCAATAAAAGTAGGTGGAGCCTACTGGCCCCCACGTCCAACGTTCAAAAGTTTAATTGACAGATTTCGTAGGGCGCGCTTTAAAGTGGTAGGGGTGAGGCCTTCCAACATCTCTTTCCTGATTGGTGAGAGTGGTTGTCATAGAAACGGTGACTCGGACTGACTGACCAATCACTGCTTACTGACATCGTCTGGCTCCAACATGGCGCTCTAGTTCTCCGATACAGTCGATGGTTGATTCCCGTAAAAAGACTCAAACAAACTGCAACGTAATTCACTTTTAAAATAAAACGTTCCACAAAACTCCAGCAATGTCCAAGGACCATGAGGGGATTTTGGACACCTGGTTGAGAACCACTGCTTGGAATATCTAGAATAACTCCTGATCTCCCAGAAGTCCATCAATCCTAAAGTCTACCTGTTAAATAGATCATCTTCTGGTCTGTTTTCAAAGCGCTTCCAGTGGTCCTTTAGTCAGGATTATGCCATTTTTAGCCCAAAGTGTTTAAAAGGACATAGTTTTTGCAGAGCGGCATGAGTTTAGTGGAAATTCATCTCTGGGTTGTGGGCGGGACCACTGGCACAGGGTAACCCCGCCCCCCCTTCCCATCACTTATGACTGAGCTGTGTTAAAAACACTGAAGAAAAAAAGTCATAGTCTCTTTGTAAATGTTATTGAGATATCTTAATAAAGTAAAGAAACAATTTAAAAACATTTAAATTGTTCCTGTGGACATCCTTGAGGTTTCTTCTTTTTTTCTGTAATCTGTTTTTTAGGGGTTTTTCCCTCACTGACAAGGAGGGTTCAAGGGGATGTTCAGGGATGTCCAGGGTCTGTCTAGTTTAGTTTAGCAATTAGCTATTGCTTATGTTTTATGACTTAATCTATGTTTTTGTGCAGTTACTGGTGTGAAGCCTGTTGAGACAACTGTGTTGTGATTTTGTTGTTTCAATTTTATAGAAATAAAATTGAATTGAATTTAGTTTCCTGTTTTTGGAAATATTTTGTTCTGCATCAGAATGGAGTTTTGGTTGAATTTGCACAAAACGGTTCGAACAAAATAAATATTAAAGTTAAAACTATGGTTTTATGGTTCAGGAGATGCTCTCCTCCCTGCACTCACAAACACTTAAATCCACTGTTTCCTTGCTCCTTGTCCTCCACTCGCTTGAGAAAATGTCCAAATAAAAATGCTGACTTAAAAATAATTTATTTATAACAGGAGCTTCTGCAGAAATGTATCGTTCTTTTTGTGTCTCCACAGAGGGGGGAGAGGGGCAGATGAGTTCAGAGGAGGAGGAGGCTCGTCGCATAGCGGAGATGGGGAAGCCCATTCTGGGGGAGCACAGCCGCTTGGAGGTGGTCATCGAAGAGTCCTACGAGTTCAAGGTAGTCGTCCATTTTCTCTCTTATACTGCCCCCTTCAGGAGCAGCACCTTTCCTGCATTCTGTGCTTATGTGGGATTTTGAAATGATGACAAACAGAAGTAAGAAACAGGGTGTAAAAGGATTAATTATTTAAAAGCATAAGAAGTATAATCTTTTGATGTACAAAACCAGAAAGAATAAAGCCTGTTTGTGTTATATAATCACTCTGATGCCCTTTTGCTGGCCCTGGGCTTTAACTCTCCCACTGAGATGGTCTGTGGTGGGATTTGAATTATTAAAGACGCATTAGAGGCCCTAGATAAAGCATCCTGGCCGGGGAGAGCTGAATCCAAACACGCAGAACAAAGCCTCAGGCCTCCTCTGCGAGTCAAAACGGTCACATCCAGCAAATGAGACGCCCACCTCCATTAGTTAAAAAGCAGCAGAAGTATCGACTAAAATCCAACCCCCTCCATGAGGACATACGCAAGTGTCCTCCTTGATTCGTGGCGAGTGTGAAGCACCTTGATAAATAATGCAATCCCTTTGATTTCACTGAGCAGACGTCAATATCAGACAACAGTGCAGCTCCGTTTGCTGCATTAATGAAGGATGAAAGAAGGAGGAGCTGGTAGTTTGGAGCTGTAAAAAATCTACAACTGAGAAACAGTTATTTTTTTAATTACCAGTAATTGGGACCCAAGTTTATCATTAGACCCCAGTGTCTCTGTAAGCCTTTAACTGGTTTGATTTCTTTGTGTCCTCACAGCTCCCACCTTTGACACCTCTCAAAAACACCCTGAATGCCCTTTTACTCACCAGTTAAAGTCCCACTTCGATCATCTTTGATCTATTTTCAAAGCGGTCCCAGTGGTCTTTTAATTATGATTATTTGGTTTTTAGTCAAAATAAAACAAGATATGTCGTTTTCTATAATGGTTTCTGCAGAGTGACAATCTAAGTTGTGTGTGGAACCGTTGGAATGGTGCAACCTCGCCATGGCTGAGCAGGATGGAGCCAGGAGCTGCAACCAAATAGAAAGTGGTTGATTTAAGGAATTATTTCCTGTAGCAGCTGGTCATAACTGTGTTGTGTATTGGCAGAGCACCGTCGACAAACTCATAAAGAAGACCAACCTGGCTCTGGTCATCGGGACGCACTCTTGGAGGGAACAGTTTGTAGAGGCGGTGACGGTCAGTGCAGGTGTGGTCTGGTTGTTAAAGTTTCGATTTTATCCCAAACATTCACAGACACATTTCTACTTTTTGCTGTTGTTTTTCTTTCAGAAATGCTCCAAAACAAATGTCCTCATGTTGACGTTTTGTATTCCTTTAGGCGATGGTGATGAGGATGAGGAAGGACGAGAAGAGCGCCTACCATCTTGTTCTGATTACTTCATGCACTTTATCACCGTCTTCTGGAAGGTTCTGTTTGCCTTCGTCCCCCCCACAGAGTACTGGAACGGCTGGGCCTGCTTCTTTGTGTCCATCAGCGTCATTGGGATCCTTACCGCCGTCATCGGCGATTTGGCGTCGCATTTTGGCTGCACCGTGGGGCTGCGGGACACTGTGACAGCTGTGGTGTTCGTGGCGTTGGGAACTTCGATTCCAGGTGAACAAACATTCTCACATCAGGTTTACGTGCAATCAAGCGATCAACCTGTCCCTACTTTCTTAAATAGAAGTCATCGTCCCTGTCATCCCACCTATTTTTGAATCCCGCAGACGTCCTGGACGGCAGGGACCAGAATGTTTTTCAAATCTTCTTTCTTACAGCACCCCTGAGCAAAAATGTCTCCCTTAAAATATAAATTTGCACACACCTAGTAGACCTAACCCAGTGAAACTGCATTCTGGGTAAGGTGGAAAACCCTGCCCCAAAAAATGATGACATCACAGCGGGAGAAACCGTTTAAACAATGGATAGGGCCGAAATCTCTTATGGGGCTAAAACAAATTTCAAAATCCACCAACAAAACCAAACAGATGTGTCTGGGATAAGGAAGTTATGAAATTTGAAGGACTCATGGCTTTTCTGCCATTTTTTGGCAAAGTATGTCATGTAGTGATTTTTGACTTTTTCCCCACAACATTGGAGAAGAAAACTTTTGTTCAAGTGATCTTCACAAAATTTCCCACACACCACCAAGCTAAGTCTAGAACAACAACCGAAGTTTTGTTTCACCTTTGACTTCTGGAAGAGGCCACCATCTTAAATTTTCCAAAATATTGGAGAGGGACCTGGCTGCAAGCAAGATGGCGCCTAGACATTATTACCCAAAAATGGAAATTCCTCAGGTTTTCAGAGTTGTAGCACCTTTTATTAAAACTTTTTAATGTGAATAAATGCTTTAGTGTCCAAGATGAGCTTAAAATGGGTAAGAAAACTGTGTTACTGTTTGTAAAATCCTTTTACACCGAAGCTTTAGCTCCAGCGTTTACATTTCTTCGACAACCATAACTTTTCAACCTTTAGCACAATTAAAGTGTTGCTTATCAGCGAAAAAAAAACACTTTTCTCTGCAGATCAGCTGATTCACTTGATCATGTAAGGAGTTACGATCTGTCAAAGAGCATTGTAGGTTTTGACAGACACATCTACGGTTCTAAAGGTTTAAAGCTAAAAAGGGAAAAACCGTAACTGTTAGGGTTTCCAGTTAATGTAGTCTTTTTTTCAACCAAAGATGCAATTTTTCAACCAGTGTAGGAGGGAGGGGGAAAGGGGCGTAAACTTCCGGTTCTGAACTTCTGGTTCCAGCTAATGATGTCTGTGCGCTGTCCTATTGTCTGCAGCCAGGTCCTTTTGGAGGATTTACCTTCAGGTCCAATACGAATTTAGACTCCTCATTCAGTTTATCCCTTCTTAACCCTTGTGCTATCCTATGACCCCACCCTTACATTGACGTGTTCTCCCTACCTTGACAAAGGTGGATAAAGGTGAAGAGGATTTCATGTAATCCATGGACACCAGTGAAGATCACAAATCATTGAAGAAAAAAGGTTCAGAGCACTGTCTAGTGGGTCTAGATGACCCAACTCCCAATGTTAAAGTGCCTAGGACAGCACAAGGGTCAACTCATTGAGCATCATTGGGAAGCTATTTAGAAAAAAAAACATTGGTTTTAAAGTTTTTAGCTTTAGAACGGCCTTATTGTTGCGCAAAAGTGGCGTTCCTTTACTGCTCGCACTTTTTTTCCGTGATATTGTGAAGCTGAGTGAGACAATTTTTTATGCTATATATATACACATGCTATATATATATATATAGACATATTAGGAAGGTGGGTGTGGTTAACTAAAAAAAAACCTGTTGTCAAGGAAATGCAAAAATTTACTTTTGCCGATTCTTCTAAAAATGTCATAGACCAACTCATGAACCCCAAATGACCGAAATGTAAAATGGTTGCTATGGAGATAAAACCAACAAAAAGCCACCATGTGGGGTTTTTTTGTCCGTAATTTGCCATCAGGGTGGCTGGGAAAGAGGGGAACACCAGCTTAGCCAGTGAGGATGGGTCCAAAGGAGGGCAGCGAGGGTAGGGGCGGGTCGTGCAACACCACTCGCTGCTTTAGTGTGTTTTTAGTCTTTCTCATTCTGTATTGTCACTAAGTCACTAATATTTGTGCAAGTTTAAGATGTTTTTAGCCTGTCTCATTTTGGTTATTTGATTGTATTGGTTTAACTTTTTGTTCACGTGTTGTTTTTTGTTCTTCTTGTTTTGAGCTTATGTTTAAATTTTTGTGCTTTTTTGTTGATTTTTTTGTATTTCAGTGTCTTCCTTTCTCTTGTTCCTCCTCTGTTTAAAGTCTTTCTGGAGTTTCATCTGTAAGTGTTTGTTTGCACTCCTCTTTCTCCGGCAGACACATTTGCGAGTAAAGTGGCCGCCGTGCAGGATCAGCACGCCGATGCCTCTGTCGGGAACGTAACCGGCAGCAATGCCGTCAACGTCTTCCTGGGGATTGGCGTGGCATGGTCGGTGGCCGCCATCTACTGGAATATCAAAGGAGAGAGCTTCCGGGTAGACCCGGGCTCACTGGCCTTCTCCGTCACGCTCTTCACCATCTTTGCATTCATCTGTATGGGGGTTCTCCTGTTCAGGCGCCGGCCCTCCATCGGCGGGGAGCTTGGTGGCCCAAGGGTGCCCCGTATCCTCACCACCCTGCTGTTCTTTGGCCTGTGGTTTCTCTACATCCTGTTCTCCAGCCTGGAGGCCTACTGCCACATCAGCGGCTTTTAAACTGGGAGCTGCTCCGGAAGCATCTTGCACAGCCACACACACAGCCTATATACTTTAACCTTTGGTCCGTACAGTCCACGGCTCGCAACGCCCTGCGGGGCTCGCTGCAGTCTGCAGGCGTCCTGGTATTTGATGCAAAAACACGTCCGACACATAGACACTCGCTGTACATACATGTGAACATGATGAACTGTTACTGTGAATGCAAATGAGTTCAGTCTGCAGCAGGAAAATGGTGAAGTTTTTGGGTGTGAAGAAAGTCAGGTGAAGCTCGGCGCTGATTCTGACCCACAGCTGGGGCTTCACTTCCCAGCCAGGTGGGGTAGCAGTTCTGCAGAATCAGACTGCTGATTTTGTGGAGCAAAACCACTGAATTCATCCACATTTCTGCCTCCTCTGCACTATAAACTTTGTAGGTTCATGGTTTTACACTGGGGAGGCGGAAAAAAGGAGTCCAATGTTTACAAAACTATAACATTATGTTTGTTTACTACAGGATGCTTTCACCAACCCAACAGGTTGGGTGAAGCAGTCCTCCACGTGCGCTGTAAATACCAAGGCGAAATGCAAACATGTAACTGACTTAAACAAACTGAAGAAGAAGTCTCTTTAGTGGATGGTTTCCTTGGTGACTTCTGTCACCCTGACAGAGGCTGAATTTGCATGTGCAGTTTACCTCTGTCTGCATCCACCTGTAAATGACATCCCTGCATCTGTGGGTCAGCTTGGGTAACAGAGTCTCTGCTGTACAGAGCAGAGAGGCAGGCGGAGCTGAGGATGCACGCACAGGCAGCTGAGAAGCTTCCAGAAAAAACTTGATTGCAAAAGCAACTAAAACTCTGCAGCATTCAAACAGCAAAGGATGTCTTAGGGAAAACACCGAAGCAGTATTAAAGCTTTCACAAACGACCCCAAGCTGCTCTTTGTTTAACACGTGCCCAGTGTTAGATCTGTTGACTGAAACATGCGGGGTTGGCTGTAATTCTTAGAGATCTCGAGTCTAAACAGGCTTAGAAAAAATGACAGTTTTAAGGGAGGAACGTTGATACAGGCAGCAGAGGAACTTCGTTTTTCAAAGACCTGTCTGTGTGCTGCTCTGTATTTGCATAGCAGCCATGGAAAGTAGTACTATAGCAGTGCACGCCACATCTTACTTAACCATAACATCCGTTAACACCAAAAACAATCTGACAGATCTGATTAGTTTACCCACATTAACAAAACTTTGTAAACTTTCTAGAAGTGATTTTCTAGGTCGTCTCCTTTTGTATTTCTGACCAACCTGTAGAATAGTACTGCTCTGTAAATCAAGAGTCGTTGACGCTGTTGCAGAATTTAGTGGATTAGGTTTTGATATATTTTGCACTGTGAGGAAGCTGCCCTTTAACCGCCTGAACAGTGTGTGAAATCATCTGCTGTCTGCGTTCTGTTTTTATTAATGAGGAGAAGAGCTGCCGTTTGGAGGTTTGATGCACGTCAGGACAGAGTTCACCCTGTTTGAATGTTCTTGCGGTCCGGTGTTGCAGTGTTGGTCGTCTCCCTTTGTGCATCTCGGTCTTGTGAAGGAGGGCTTTATTTCTGTAAGTAGCATGTTTACATGATGAAACGCCAAGGAACGATGCCGCTTCTCGCCTGCAGGTCTGTCTGACCTGGAGGCTCAGCAGCCGGACACAGAGTTTCCAACAATTCGCTGCGTTTCCATGAAATTCTGTACTAACTGTGGGCTTCGGCCTTTTGCTGTTCTGTAGCTAGATGTGATGCCTCCCTCTTCCAGAGTTCCCCTCTCTCTGTGTTCCCCCTCCACCTTCCCTCGTCCTCCGTGTTCCTCCGTGTTCCTCCGTGTTCCTCTGCACATGCATGTTGAGTCCCCGTGTGTTTGCAGCATGGTCTACTGTGACGGATGCCTGTAGGCAAACTTTACTCGATCCTTCACTTTTAATTTATTTGCAAACTGTTTTGAATCATGCCCACACACAAAAACACACACGCAGACTAACACACACACATAGTTTTCTTTTTGTCACACAAGTACACTCACAATAAGTTTGGGATAAGGTTATTTACATGTGTGCTTTTCCTGTTTGGTCTGAATTTTAAAGAAAGTTCCCTTTGATATTATTAATAATGAATGAGAAGAAACACGAGGTTTGATATTTGTTACCCTGAAAATTAGGACAATATAAAAGATAGCCTCAAATAACAACCATTGACCGTATCAATAGCAGGTAATCCCACCATTCGCTGCACTAACAGCTTGACAGCAACGTCTCCTGCTCCTCACTAACCTCATGATGGTGTTCTGAGGCGTTCCACTCTTCCCCAAGTGCTACATTCAGGTCTGACAAGTCACTTGGGGTTTGGGAGCCATCATCCAGACGTACTCTATGGGCTTCATGTCAGGGGTCATTGCTGGCCATAACATATGAGCCACTCCCACGTCCTGAAGTCCAACTCTGACAACTCTGGCACCATGTGGTGGAGCATTATCCTCCATGAACAGAAAGTTGGGCGTTTGATGATGGAGTTGGAGGATGATGATGGTCCTATGATGTCACTGAGGTTAGAATGTGGAGTTACATCGACAACAACTTGGTAATGCCTGACCAGACTGTTCCACTTCTCTCCCAAAGCCAACCCTGGAAACCATGTTGACATTGGCGTATTGCTCACCTCGCCTTCTTTAGCCACGCTGACGACCATTTCTGTACACGGTGACCCGACGCTCATCATGGAACAGGACGGTAAACTATTGCAGAATTGTCCAGGTCACATGGTCTTGTACTGCAAACATTCATGGCAGTGTCTCTGTGTCAGTGAAGTCACCTGCAGCGGTCATCTGTCATTCTAGTCAAAGCGATGGAGTCGGTTGTGAATGGTTTGTCTGGAAACCTTAGTGCCCCTCACATCTGGCAAACGGCCTGCAGCTGTGTGGCGTTTACTAAACCATGTCTGAAGAGGTCCTTAGGTTCTGGTCACTGGCAGGGCTCTACTCCTAGATCTGTCACAAACTTTGCCAGTAATTCTGAATCTTGATGCACGTCTGCTGATGGCACTTTGAGACGAGTTCATCTTCAACACCTGACTGTCTACTTCCAACACAATGGGTGGCACTGCTCAACCGCTCCGTGCCGTTGTGTATTCATGGCTGTTGGAATGAAGAACCAGGGTTAATTTTCTGGCTAAATCAGCATTTTAGACCCACAGAATTCATTTCAAAAATCTTTTTGTGTTTTCCTTTCAGAACTTTTGTCAGACAATTATGTGGAAAACATCAAATCGATCGAGAATCACAAAATCTGTGAAGTGAAACAAACGCTGTTTATGACAGTTTTTCACAATATCCCAAACTTATTGTGAGTGTTGAAAATGGTCAATTTGAACATATCTCAGCGTCACAGCGAGTTCGACAGACTTCGGAAAAAGTAGATCCCGACATTTTTTACTTTCATTGGTCGGATTTAAAAAAAAACAGCTTGATGAAAAATGACAGACAAAAAGGAAATAATTTATTGTTTGTTCGAATTGTGATTTTAGTGTCTTATTCATATGTTTTTTTAAAGTCTTTTTAGTTTAACTTTTTTGTAAAGCACTTTAAAATACCTCAAGTATACTTTTATTGCTCTACATTCATAAACAAAACAGCATAAACATTAATACAAGCACCCCCTTAAGAAACACATACACTCGTATAAACACACAGATGTACATTATTTATTATTTAAAATCAGTCAAACAAAAAAACAAGCGCAGACTTACAAAAACACACACCCACATGAAGATAATCACACAGACTCAAACTCTTGGTTGTCTGCTGCCCCTCCGTCAAAAACAGACCCTGCTGTTTGTGCAGCGTCCCCCGGTCATCTTTGTTTGTTGGTGTCCAATATTTCTGTGTAAGTGTTCAACCCCACCCCCCACCCCCCCACCCAGCTCTTCAGTGTGTCTCTCTGTGAAGTTGTTTACTGTGATGATGAAAATTTCTCTTTGCCTAAATCTTTTTAGGGAATATACAACTGACTTGTTATTACGATATGGTGTGATAGACATATACATTTATTCACTATTGTAATAAAGTAACTAAAGATTATATTTAATTTTTGTTATGAAATTTAAAAAAAAACTCTGAAAAAATGTCAGTTTTTTTTTTAACATGGCATGAGGTGTAATGTGTTAATGGAAGAACATGAAGGTCTTTAATCAAGTGAACCTGACCTTAGTTAAATATAATTTATCTATTTTCAAGGTGTCACGTGTCCGTCTTTTTTTTTCTCATTACACATCTTCTGCACCATATGTGTTTTTAAATGGTTTCTGTGGGGTTTTTCGCCTCACTGGGATGATGCACCCTGAAGTCATTTCTCTCGACTGATCACATGCTCCAAACAATTAAAAGGAATACTCCAAATAGATTGAAAACCCCTAAACACTGAAACAATCTAGTGCTTTATGCCAGACATGCTTCATCGCAGTCATTTTAAAAAAAATAGAAGGTAATGTAGCAAAAACAATGAACACATGGACCAAGGGGTGTAGATTAGAGTCAATTCATAAAATAGGATGATTCTTCCACTGCTTTTTTAAATGCGTTTACTCTATAGGTTCTGAGTTTTGATTCATCAATAATTTGTACTTGATTGGGATAAGTTCACTTCAATAGAATTACTGTTTTTTGCAAATCATACAATTATAGAATTAGAAACCCCTATTAAGCATACACGGAGCGCCACAATCAATTGGCTGGAATAATATCCATGAATATGTGTGCAAAATATGGACTGGAAACCCCAAAGTCAAAATGGAAAACACCTCTGAAAGTGGTAGAGAATGAGAAAAGATCCTGTGGGACTTCCAGATAAGACAGACAGCATGGAAATGGTGAACCAACCAGACATTGTAGTGGTGGATAAAGAACCATTATTAACTATTATTTACTTTAAAATAGGAATGAAGTGCTGACTGACAAATACAATCTATTTTTTTTAAATAAGATTGGCTGCGATTTCTTCCGGTTGAAGTGCGCAGGTGCGGATGTGACGCAGCGCACAGGACGTGAAGTCGTCTTTCTCGGGTGACATGAGGGACGCAGTGATGTCCGTTTGATCGGATATTCGGCTACTCGTTCTGTACAGTTGTTGTTTGTTTGGTTCAAAATTGACCTCGGCTTTGGTCGAAGGCCGCTGAGAATCTGTCCTGTTCGGAGTTCAGTCCAAAATTGACGGAAGGAGGTAAGGCTAGCTAGCGCGTGCTACCGCCATTGTTTATGGGCAGGCAGCAACGGAGGCCTAGACCATTTCCTGGAAACTCGTTTTTCTAATAGCATAAATCCTTATGATTTTGTAACCGTCTTAAGTTACAAAGATATGGCACCAATTAAGGGGTTTTTGTAGCCGGCATTGTAAACTTCACACAAGACAAGTGCCGTTTGTCTGTCAGGTACATCATCGTCGCTAAACTAAACCATCTTTATAAAATAAATAAATAAATCGGTCTGACTCGGTTTTACGTATCCGTCGTGTTTTTGAAAGAAAAAAAAGGGGGGGGGGGAAATACTCTGCTTCGGTGTTTTTCAGGACGTGATTTTTCTCTAAATATTGAATAAAAAAATACTTGAATTTTTTGGCGCGTTCGGCAGGGTGCGCTGGAGACCACGGAAGCAGCTATTGACACATCTAGTAAATAAAAATTTAACTAACGGTTCTACTTAAAACGTTGGCTTTCTTCGGTAGGGTGTAAAAATTACTGCTGTGAAAAGCTGGAAGAATTCCTCCACTGCCACAGTTTCCATGGAAACTGTGTAAACGGTCTTTGTAGAGGCAGATCAAGGTTGTAGTCCATTCATCCAGCCGCTTTCCACTTAAATTTTTAAATGTCTCGTGTTTGGAAAATTTTAAGACTCTTGTCTATTATAACCTTTGCAGCTAAACTGGGTTTTGTCATACAACAATTAATGATACAAGAGAAATATTACTGTTCATTGCAGAATTTTTTTTAGATCATTAATAGTTATTTAACAATAACTAGCATAATATTTAAACCTCAAAAAGTGTTTACATCCATTTATGAGTAGAACCTTTAGGTTAGATAAAACAATCTTTACTAAATTAATTGTTATACTTAAAGGTAAAGTACATGTGGTTTCATAATATTTGGGCTTTTCTTTATCCAACATGAAGAAGACTATGTGAAATTTCTATTTTAATCAGAAATTATTAAGAATGATGTATATTTGTCCAAAAACACTAAAGACATGTCAGAGAAATTGTAAATTTTTCAAATATAAAGTGTCAAAACCTGGTGGGTGTGGGTGTTTGATTGATTTATTTTTTGTTTGTTTTTTCACAGGTAAGGAGAGATGTCTTATTACTCTTCCTCCCGTAGTTCATCTCGAGCGACAGACTGTAAAGTTTACGTCGGGGACCTCGGCAATGGAGCTGCCAAGGGCGAGCTGGAGCGAGCGTTCAGTTATTACGGGCCGCTGCGAAGCGTGTGGGTGGCCAGGAACCCACCTGGATTCGCCTTTGTGGAGTTTGAGGACCCCAGAGATGCAGAGGATGCTGTCAAAGGCATGGATGGAAAGTGCGTTACTTTTTTCTTCACTGACTGCTTATTGATATTCTGGCGATGACAAAAATGTACAAAGTTTCATTTGTGGTTTTTCTTAAAACTATTCCAGGCTTCTCTGTGGGTCCCGTGTTCGAGTAGAGATGTCCACGGGTCTTTCCAGGAAGGGCCGCGGACGCCTTAGCCGTCGGCAGTTTGATCCCAACGACAAATGCTACCAATGTGGGGACCGGGGCCACTATGCCTACGACTGCTACCGGTACAGCAAGAGGGGCCGTCGCAGCCGGTATACGTTTCCTCCTGTCACAGGTTTCTGCTTGTGTCAGAAGAGCAGCAGTGTGATAGTTATGATTTCAACTCCCTTTTTTTTTCTTCTTTTTTATTCCCTCAGGTCTCGCTCTCATTCACGATCTCGCTCCAGGTCCAGGTCTCACGGGCGCCGCCACCGCACTCGATCCCGCAGCCGTAGCCGTAGCTACAGCAGGTACGGTGAAATTTTCTCTCCGACTGAATGAGAATTAAACACCCAGAGTCCAGAAATGGTTTCTTTGTTGAGCATGTGAACAGATGTGACCAACTGGATTCTTGTTTTAGGAGCCGCCGTCGCTCCCCCTCTTATTCCAGGCGCCGAAGCAGGTAGGAATGCAGCTTTAAAGCTTTGAAAGGAGAGATCGCTGTTCTGACTAAAGATATAACTGAATCTTTGTGTTCCTCGCATTAGGTCTGGTTCCCAGGCTCGGTCCAAGTCCAGGACTTCAGTGAGAAGGTTGGCTGGGTTATTTTGTTTGTGCATTTTCTGCAAGGAGCGTCTCTATCAAGACAGCAGATCTGTTGGAATTGTCAGTTATAAATGACACTGCTGATTAGCAGATAAAACTATTTTTTATTGAAATATTTATCAAAATGTTAGTGAATATGGAGCATATGAATGAAACTTAATCTGTAATGGTCATTTTCTGTAACGCTGACCTGTTGGTTTAGAGTAGAGTGTTTTGGAAGAAAAAATGAGCAATGTCTATGGCATTGCAGTGCTTGTTTTCACTGTGAGAAGAGAAAGTGTTTTTTCTGCTTCCTGCTCACACTAGCTTTAGGATCAACATTGTTTATATACTACGGGCTGTCTGGCCTCATGCCAGGGACAAACGGGAAAAGAGCCTCTGCTGGATTCCTCTCTGCCTTTTTACTGATGAGCAACAGCGCAGAACATTTCTGTGCGAGAAGAACGACAAAACCGGCTCCTGATAACAATACCCACATTTTTTTTTCTGATTCTTTTCTTTCAGTCGTTCTCGATCCAGGTCTCGGTCTCGGTCTGGGTCTGCACCAAGAAGGGGGCGCTCCGCTTCCCGATCCCGGTCCAGATCCAGATCTAGATCTCGATCTCCATCTGCCAACCACAAGCGGAACAGGTAAGCCCCCTCAGCCTTCATCTGTGATTTAGGTTAGCAAGTATGAACCGTCAAAAATGTGTAAATCTCAGTCTTATGAATGTAACTTCAGTGCAGGTGGAAGCTGCAGTGAGGTGTAGGTCAGACACATGTTTCAATCAGAAAATGAGGTTTCACATTAGCCAAGGCGAGGGTTCATTCTAGGTCAGGTTGTTGAATAGGCCCTTCTTCCATCCCGGAGTCAGCCAAGGAGGTGATGGACACCTGCAGAGATCCCTCATCCTTCGCAGCAGAGATCTTCAGCCTGAGCTGGGGGCCAATAATGGACTGGGAGGGGTAAAACAGAAGGACCTGGCCCTCTATCTGCTCCAGGGAGAGGTTTACTTCACAAAGATCTGGATCTCCTGTGCTCTCTTTTCAGATCTCCTTTGGGTCTCTACATCTTTTGTAATCTGATTTCTTCAGCAATCCAGATCCAGAAAGGAGAGCACATGAAAGACAGTGGCATTAACATATTAACTTTTCACTCAGCAGATAAAAGCAATGAGATTTAGAGGTAGAATTTACTGTTGTTAAAAAGTGAGTCGCAATTATAAATGTTTTTTTTTTTAACCTTAAATTCAAATTTGATTACCTGAATTTGGCTTGAAAAGAGCACATTTTGAGCTGATGTCAGATAAGCAGCTCCAGTGGTGTAACTTGGGGTAAGGTTCTTTGCAGCAGATTTGTTTATTTTTCATATTTTCTTTAAAGCGTGTGGTGGGAGCTGAGCACTGCACTGACACCGCAGCTGATCCCAGGCCCAGGGTCTGCCAGCTGGCGGTGTGTACGTCCTGCAGGAGGGTGACTAAGAGCTGACCTGAGATCAGCCTGCGACTGCATCTGGTGTTAGACAGCGAGAAAGAGGTCGACCTACCGACCGAACTCCCCCCCCCCCCCAGAGAGAGTGGGTGACTGTCTGTTCGACCGACGCACACGCTCAGACGAGATCAGCTTGCACACACATGCAGTTGTTCGACTAGAGTCACCCGTCCAGCCAGCCTTCAGACGTACCAGAGGGCTGACCTACACAGATCACAGTTCGACCGTTTAAATCCATTACCAGACCCCCCCTACCTACCAGAGCTCTCCGGCTGCGTCTTAGCTTCTGAGTGTGAGAGAAAGAGCTGACGAGAGATCAGTCTTCAAGAGCCTCCCGCCGCAGTGTCTCTGCAAGTTGTAGTCATCCGTCCTTCAGTCCTTTCATCCTTCGCTTCTCTGTACTTGTTGTTTCTACCACTGTCTCCAAAGGTAACCAAAAACCAACCCCCCCCTGACAAGCTCATGTTGATGATGGTTACAGAAATGTACAGGCTTGCTCAGCCTTAAACAAGCATGCTTATGTTGCAGGTGTGGATGTGAACGAGAGAGCGAGTGGAAGACTGAATGAATGTGAGAAAGTGATAACGAGCTGATGTCTTAGGACGTTTTCTCATCTTTTCCTTCTTGTTTAACATCATTTAAGCTAGCAGTAACTGAGCCAGGAGCTTTATTTGCCCTTGGGTTTCAGGTACATGTGCAGCTTTGACCCTGGACGACTATTCAAAGCCCCACTCCGATCATCTGTTGATTAATTTGGAGTATGAAGTTTTCCAAAAGCATTTTTTCATCTGCTCCTGATTCACAATAATTTGAATACAGAAAAACTCAGAAACGCAGCTTTAAGCTGAATTTTCTCTATAAATGTCCTCCATTATCAGTAAAAGGCCACAAGAATTCAAAGCACCACTTTCATCGGAGTGGGTCTTTAAAGACCTGTCGTCTCAGAGGAAATAAAAACCCAACAGATGTGTTTAAAGCACAAAGCTGTCGGCATGAACCTGATATTCATGCGGTTTAAACATCTTGTCATGTCAGATCAGGAACCATAGATAAATGTGTTGTGCTTTTCTCGTCCCGCTGCGTCAAATTAATTTCTCTCCGTCTGTGTTTCAGCCGCTCCCGTTCGGCAACTCCAAAGCGAAGCCCCACACCTGCAGATGACTGAGTGAGGAAGAGTTTGTCCCCCTTTACCACTTCCCCCAACAACCCCCGCACCCCCATCAGCTTTTACACCCCAGTTACAGCAGCTACTTTGTTTTCTTATGAGTTTTTGCTTTCTTCTTTTGGTATGTGTGTGTAGTCCCAGGGTTCCCGGTGTAGGTTCATCCACAGTGCTGTGACCTCTGTGCGGGTTCAGGCTCAGTCAGTACAGCAGGTAGAGGGGGAGGGGCTCGTTTTAAATGTTGCTGCTGCGTCCTTCTCAGTAAGGTGTGCAGCGAAGATAGGAAATCACCTTTTAGCAGCCTCAGTATCCTGTGGCAGAAGATTTGATCAGCTTGTGACAAAGACTGAAAATTAGAAACTTGTTTACATGGAGCTCAAATGTAAGAACCTTGAGCTGCAGTGTTGGGGAAACAGGATCTCAGAATTGCACACTTCATGAATGTTAGTATCCTCTCATACTGGAATAGTGATATGGTTTCTGATCTGCATGCCTTTAAATGTCACATTCATTCAGTTTTTGTTTTTTCTCCCCTTTTTACTAACATGGTCAGCTTTAATGCTGATTGTCCCTTCAGTTTGAAACTCTGACTTGGTTTTAAGCTCTAAATTGACTTCTGCGGGGGCTGCTTTTGTTTGTTTTTTGGCTTATGTGGTTAAACTGTGGCAGTTTTATTTTTGAATAAACATGTTCAACATATTTCAATCGTGTTGTGGTTTTTTTTTTCCTTATTCATGAATGAAATACTTGTGCACTGAATTTCATTAAAGCAATTATAAACATACCTTGGCTCGTCTAATAACTTACCTAAACCTTATATGTACATATTCATCCCGGTTTGTCTTAAAGTACGTCTTAAGTTTAAAGTTGTGTCAGTAACTTTTTCTATAAACCATATTTCTTAAGAAAACTTAAATATGTAGAAAATAATAGCTTTCAAAACTCCACGAAGTCAACATTCAGTGGGAATGAACGAATCCACTTCTGCAGAATTTTCTGGTAATCTCATTGGTTGGAATTGAAGTCAAAGAGTTACTGACAACTGCTTGAGCCAATTGGAAGGCGCCGTCTCCTCAAAGTGGGCGGGGTTAGCGGAGCTTCGTTTTTCATGATTTTTCCGTCCATTTCAGTTATTCGTCACTACCACCTCTCTTTTTAACCGGGACAACATGGCTACTGCGGCGAGCCGCTACTACAACGAGGACGGCAGGGCAACTAAAAGACAGAAAACCGACGGAATGGCCACAGTGAGTTGACTCCATTTGCTCGGTTCGTTTGTAGATACTGCTGATAGCTGAACAGAGACACCCAAGAAGCGCGGTTCGCGCGGTTCTCGATGAGTTTTATCCGTTCTGATGTGCAGCGGATCGCGTGTCGCTGTTGTAGGTCATTTGGTTTGCGTAAAATGAAAGCGTTGCGCTGCGTTTTCTGTGGGTTTTGTGTTGTGCATTTGAGGCGCAGCGTCGATTTAGGAGCCCGTGAAATGAAGCTAGCGGACGGGGTTGTGTTCAGCGGCAGTGAGGGTGGTTTCTCTGCGGCCGGGCCTTCCTCGAGCCCGCCTTTGTTCCAGCCCGGAGAAAGTTAGCAATCTGCTAGCTTCACGTTCTAACCCGAACCGGGGCGTTCCAAGCCCCACAGTTTACTCGAACAGAACCAGCATTTGATATAAAAAAATAACTGTCAAGAAAAAAATGTGGAATGATGTAAGATGAGACATAAGATTGGCACGTGCGGCTAATTGACCCCTCCCCCAGCCCACCTGATGGAGGCTGCAGCTTGATCTGAACACGCGCGAGCCACGGCCTCTTATCTGACCACCAGTGTACGCCAGGTTTCTGAGTGACTTCCTTCACGCAGGGATACGAAGACCCACACAAGACCCTCCCCTCAGTGGTGGTTCATGTCCGGGGGCTCGTGGATGGCGTCACCGAGGCTGACCTTGTGGAGGCCCTGCAAGAGTTTGGAGCCATCAGGTGGGTTGGAAAAAAAAAACTGTACAGACTCTTATTTTGAATGGTTTCATCATAAACAAATGTTTGATGCAAGTACCACCTGTTGGTTTCAGTTATGTGGTGGTGATGCCAAACAAGCGCCAGGCGCTGGTGGAGTATGAGGACATGAACGGTTCATCCACAGCCGTAACCTACGCCGCAGACAACCAGGTGTACATCGCCGGCCACCCAGCCTTCATAAACTACTCCACCAGTAAGAAGATCTCCAGACCGGGAGACTCAGACGATTCCAGAAGTGTCAACAACGTCCTTCTGTTCACAATCATGAACCCCATCTACCCCATCACCACGGTAAATGAGCCCTGGGGAATGTGGCGAGCTTTTGTTTCGTCCAGACGTGACGATCTTCGGCGTGTGCTTATCCGACCAATCCAAGCGACAAAGCATCCATGGGACAATAGTCATTAAATTCATGGTTTAGTGAAATCTCTGAAAGAATGAAGCTGACGAGCAGGTCATTCACAAAGAAAAACAATCAAACCCATCAACATCTCTTGTCTGCTGTTTGCATCCTTTCCCTGTCAACTTTAATTGAACTGGTTTAGGCAAAGAGTTCAAAGAAGGTTTTACACAGGAGGAGAGAGCAGCTGGGAAATTATTATAGTTTAAACCAACACTGGAGGCTTTTATGGGCCTTTAATCTGGAAACACCTGGAAAACCTGGTTAGTGGTTAAATCTGTAATAAAGAAACCAGGTTTCTGTGCTTCCACCCCACAAGGACATCCTGACTCTCAGCCAGCTGCTTCATGATGAGCGTGTGCAGCCTTTAAACATTAAACATGTACTCCTGTCCAAGTGTATCCCGCTTTTGCCCAGTAGTAGTCGGGACAGGCTCCAGGGGCACCGTGACCCCGAAACAGAGACAGTGGATTAAGAAAATAGATACAATAAACAAAATCAGAAAGCTAACTCTGAGCTAAAGTAGGATAACCGTAGCCATGGTAAGAAAGACATTCTAAAATAAAATTTTTAAATTTAATTTTATCTTTTTACTGCAGCAACAATCAGCTACCAATTAGCCTTCTTTAGCTCCGAAATGCACTTTTAAAAAATACAGCTAATCAGTAGAGAAGCGTCTCTGCTGTCGCTTTCTGGACTGTTTTGCAGCACTTCTGGGTCTGAAACTATTCACTGGTGCGTTGTTTACACGGTCAGCTGTTGACGGCTGGTGACCGGAGATCGCTGTATTAGGTTTTATTCAATTTTCAACAGAGCTATAGTAACCAGGTCATTTCCCCGTAGTGCCAATAACATCCTAAAAAAGTTCTATTTAATTTTAAGTTTATTAAATAAACGGCAGAATGCTTGTGCAAATGTGAACAATCTGTTTCAGGACTCTGTAAATGCTTGTGACCCCATGACAGATTTTTGACAGTGATTTAACAGAAATTCTATATTTAAAACAAAGTAATCGTATTCACAACAGACATGTCAAACGTAAAACTAAATGTTGTATTCATATTTTTTCTGTAATAATATGCACATAGTATTAAGTATTAACTTTTGTCTTTATGAATGCGTTTCTTTTTGACATATTGTTTACAGCAGGGGGGGTCAAACTCATTTTCACTGAGGGCCACATCAGCATAGTGGCTGTCCTTAAAAGGCCAGATATAAATTATACATGTAACTAAATATAATGAAAAATAAATGTACCTACTCCTTAATGTTAAATAGCTCATTTATTTATTTATTATAACTTTTTAAAGAGACTATTACAGTTGCATAGAAAAGATATGTTTGCTTGTTATTCTAGCATAAATCCTTTTAAATTTGATTTTGTCAGGTTAGTTTATATGGACAGTGTTTAAGTCCTAATGTATAGTTGCCCAATCCGATGTTCAAGTCCAATTCCCCTTAGATGTGAATAAATGCAAATCAAATTTTATTTTAAGAAATATAACATTTTTATGCTCTCGAGGGCCACATAAAATGACACGGAGGGCCACATTCGGCCCGCGGGCCTTGAGTTTGACACGTGTGCCTTCCACCATATTCTGGCCTTTTGGACTGAATTGGATCGTAAATGTCATCATTCAGGCTCAGTCTTTTATTTCCACTTTGAGACAGCCCATAGTCTAAACTGATGCTTTATAAATGAAATGGATTAGACAGAATAAGCTCATATCAACTGTTGCTCAAAAAAAAAAACTTAAGGAAAATTACTCTAAATCTGTTGCAGTAGATGACTGTTAAGAAGTCAAAAGTGTCAAAACACGATAAAAGCCCAGTTTCATCACGTTCATTTAAGTTTTTCATGTCATAGATAATAAACTAAAGCTTAACTTCAGAATAAATAGTCCCCAAATGTTGTTGCCAAAGCAAGTCATATTTCAGTTACAAACCACAAAGACGTTTTTTCTGGTTTCTTTTTAGATTTCCAGACAATAGTACTCTGTCAAAGTGGAACTATGAGCTCGTCGTAACTCGGCTGGGATCTAGATTATCTGAATAAATTCCAGAAAGTCAAAAAAGATCCATCTTTGATTAATGACATTCAGAAGAAAAACAAAAACGCGCCTAGTTTTTAACTGTGACTTGATATCTAAAAACTGTTGCATTGTTTTGATGACTGTGTGGATTTACTGCAAGTCTGGTTGTTGTCCAGGATGTTCTTTACACCATCTGCAACAACTGTGGGCCTGTCCAGAGAATCGTCATCTTCAGAAAGAACGGAGTCCAGGCAATGGTTGAATATCCTTTTTTCTTTTGTTTTCTTTTAAATAAGATGCTGATGTATTTGTTCTGGAAGGCGTTTCAGAACTCTTCAGCGTCGTCAGAATCTCTGGACGTAAACTTCTTAACTCTGTCTCCACGTTTGATTCCGTGCAAAGTGCTCAGCGGGCGAAAGCCTCGCTCAACGGAGCCGACATCTACTCTGGCTGCTGTACTCTAAAGATCGAGTACGCAAAGGTAAGAAGAGCCCGTTCCCCGCGCAGAAATAGACTAAAAGGCAAAAACGCCAGAAATCTGACTTTATTCTGGGGTAAATCATTAGAAAGCAGTTCTGAACAGGTTAATTCTTAAAAGAAAAAAAGAAAACGGCCCAGAAAACGTTCCTCTGGGTGTGAAGAAGCTATCTGCCTATTTCATTTTGGCGATGAGTTTCCTCTCAGGTGTCAGTTTTTCCACTAAGCGTCTTTGCAATATTTGTGTTCTGACAGAATGCTCCCCCCACCCCCTCAGCAGTGATCGCCTGCAGTGCAGCATTCCCATAACGTTTGCAGCTGACATTTCTGAACATGCATCCACAGGACTGGATAACTGCAGTAGCCCGTGGCAACTAATTGTTTTGTCTGCTGCACAGAGTCATGCAAACCAAACCAATGTGCATGTTTCTATATGGAAATGATTTGGTAGAAAAAAGGTTTTTAAGCTACAGTGCTAGTTGTTGGGTCCAATGAGTTAGTAAGCCTGCCACCATTTCCCATCATCCATCTGTTTACACTCTATCCTGTTAGTTTACAGCTCCTAACATTCCTAACCTGCCATTAGCGGGGCTGCAAAAATGGGGAACGGCATCAGAGATAACCAACCGTACAGTTCAGATCCACATTCCAGCGCAGACGAGGAAAACAAAGACGTTTGTGGATCTGTTTGTCTGCATTTGATGCATCAGCAGGCAGCTTGTGGCCGGCCGATTGTGGCGCTTACGTCACTGCTACAGGCTTAATCAAATGGCATTCACAACAATTTGAGTAAAATTAATACGTAGAAGTGCGATTTTTAATCTTAATCTTCATTACAAATGTTCTCCATCGTGATAAATTCCACAAACGTTAAAAAACACAATTTTCATTAGAGGAAATAAAAATGAACAAATGTGTTTAAAGCACAAAGCAGTTGGCACGAACCCCTCATTGATGCGGTTTACAAACCTTAATAATAAGAAAGGATCAGATTTATCGCCGGTTTTCCAGACGCTCAAAGCGCTGCGTTCATTCTTCATTCAAGGTTTAAAAACCTTGTCGTATCAAATCAGGAACCATGTAATCGATGATTTTGAACCAAACGTTTGGTTTGTTGCTGGAAAACTGAAAAAGAATTTAAATTCAAGTTTTATAATGTGAGAACATTAGAAGACCCACAAGAACATGTTTACCCGTACATGTTATTTATTTATTTATTTTTCACAGCCCACACGCCTGAACGTGTTCAAGAATGACCAGGACACCTGGGACTACACAAACCCCAACCTGGGGGGGCCAGGTAAAACCTCCAAACAGTCCCTACTTAAAGACCTGAGGCTGACCGGCTCGCCCCTCAGCGCGGGGGCTTTCATTTAGTTTAAGAAAGACAGAGGGGTCACACCCAAATGACCTCCTTCTGGTCGTCCCAGGAAGGTTGGTGTGACCTTACTGCTTCATGTGCAGAAGATGATGCCGTTTTTACTGCACAAAAAACACACAACTGTTGTTTTGTGGGACTGGCAGGAACGCATTTGCAGACAGAAAGATGAGTGTCTCCACACTGGAAGTGTCTAGACGTTTAAATTAGTCGGTGGGTTTCTGCAGGAGGTATTCCTGCTGCCTGTGGCATGCAGCCCTGCTGGTTGAACCAAAAGTTTATGGGACAACATCCAGTCTGAACACCTGTGTTCTGGGAAACTGTTTTATTGTCGAAAGTTTGTCATCAAGTATTTTTATTAATTCTTTTAAAGAGAGAGAAAAACGCATAAAACTGTCGTTCCGTAAATCTAATCTGACAGTTGATCTTGATCTGTCCACTAACACTATGCTGATGGGGCGGTGACTAACTGGAACAAATCAAGTGATTAAAAAACTGGGTCAACTCTCCTCAGCTGGGTTTTTATTTGACTGACAGACATTTCCTCCTGACTGAACTGCTGCTGACAGATTTCAGGTCATGACACAAACTCGTTTGGAGCATTTCTTTCTCTTTGTGATTGCATTTGCCGTTCCTGCTTCCGCACCCGGGAATCTGTTTTTGTAGCCTTTAAGGGGAACATTTTTAGTGTCTTCTGTCGCATGGAGTGAAATTCTCTCCATTTTTTTTATTTTATTTTTTTGGTTCTGAATTTCGTTGGGTTCGACAAACTCATCAGAACCTCTGGTGCTCACTTCATTGTGATGAGACTAAGAAGTGAGAGCAGAGGTGTGGACCTGTCGCCTGCCATCTCCAAAGAACACGCACACGGCTTTTGTGCACCAGAGGGAAAGAAATTAACACGCTGATAATGTGCAGCCACCATCTCCACATCTTCAGTGAGGACACTCTCATACAGAGGGCCAGAGCTTCCAAGATACAAGGAGATACCCTACAAGACACCATCCACCCAACACGCCGACGTACTGACAAAACCACTCAGAGGCCAGAAGACACTCGATGAGTGCGGGGAGCTTTGGGCACCAAGCTACACTTGGTCCCTCCCCCCTCTTTCCCTTTTTTCCTCGCCATGAAAGACACACGAAGCACGCCAGATGTACAACACCGAGCGGACACCAGAGGACTCACTGCCACAGACGACGCATACTGATACAGGCATATCTGCAGCATCCCAGCCCTTCACGTACCGTTTTGGGCTGCACTGCTCCACACTTTTCTGCAACTGATCCAGCCGTAGCCATTCACAGTGGAGACGACACGAGAGGAAAACAGGACACCATCCAGCACACCCAGTCAGTTTCTGTACAACCATGTTTCCCTCCCACATGGAATTCGGCTTCTCTTGCTCTGTCCACCTGTGTCTACCTCTCATTTTCTTGCAAATGATCCCTTTTTAGATTTTCTATTTTTTATTTTTTTAGAAGTGTAGTTGATTTCCGTGTAACGCCTTCCATGTAATGCAGGTTTGGCAATTTGCGGCTAAGAGGAGCCAGAACCCCCCCTCCCCGAACTGAAATGTGCTCTATGGCAACTTCAATCAGCCAAAAATGCAACCCTAAAGGATGGAAACCAACCAACACCAGCAATGATCAAATCAGCTTGATAAAGGACCCTGAGCTGGAGAGTTCCTCCAAAGATGAAATGGATGAGTGTGGGATGAAATGAACTGAAAGGAGTGTGGTGGAGCTGCTACGGCAAATGTCCTCCCACTGTTAATGAAGATGCAGTAAGTAAATCGAGACCCTCCTCGGGAAATACCTGCACAGCACCACACGACCCAAAGCCCGGCAAACAACATCGCCACACGAGACAGACATTACCCCCCCCCCTCCTCTCATACAGGCTAAACTTCTTGTTTCTGAAAGAGGCTGATGGTTTTGGTTCTGAAATCCTGCGTTTGTATTGGTTCCCCCACTATTGGCATTAAAGCCACAAGTTTCGCCATCTGTGTGTGACTCCATTGACCTGGGATAGTTTAATGTACTCAGAAGCTGCTGGGTTTAAAGCGTCTGCAGGCACACCGAGCCATCAGCACATTACGGTCCATCCTATCCACTTTTGATTCTGAGATGCTTTCAGACGAGGGCAGGCTAGTTTTATCGGCTCTTTCCTGCAGTTTACTGGGGTTACTTCCTTTCCTTAGTCCTGTACAGCTAACCTGATTAACCTGGCTTCCATTCTGATTGTGTATGGTTGTGTACCTTGTACAGATGGTGATGCAGATGGCAATGGGAGCAGTGCAGGTGTGTGTGAGCATACAAACTTTTTACTTTAAAGTCATCTGTGACACACCGCTCAGTGATCATCTGCATCCACGTTGTGTTCATCTTTTCCTGTTTCTTTGTGGGCTCGCAGGTTTCATTGTGGACGTGTTCGGGGTTTTTCCCCATAGTTATTCACCCTCCCCATTTCTACAACTAGTTCTGATGCCAAATGAAAGGTTTCCTCTTGGAGTCAGTCTGGAGTGTAATGTGGACGGGGGGTGGGGGGGCTATGTTCCTGCTGCTGCTCTCACAGGTCACATGATCTGATAATGCATGTTGTGCTATAATCTGGAGGGGTTTCCAAAAGTGGTCGACGAACATAAACAAAGCTGTTCTGTGGTGGTTGTTGTTTTTTCACACCAAGGTTGGCGCCAGCCCTCGATGACCTCTACTTTCTCCTCTCCTCTCTGCTTTCAGAGGACATGAACGCCAATCCCAACAAGCGGCCGAGGCAGCCCGCTCTACTGGGGGACCACCCACCAGAGTACGGTAAGGCCAACCTCGCCCAAGCAGGGGTTGACATAGCCCAGAGATTTTCACTGCCCCACAGGGCCAGTAGTTTTTCAAAGTTACTGGCCCGGCACAGCGCGACCCAAGCGACAGACGCCGCAACTTTATGGCATGCCCCCCCGGAAAATTTTAATATGGTGCAATTTGGTGTATTCTGGTGACATCTAACACTTATTTATACACTTTTCAATTACTGAAAATACACCATATCTAACTTAAATCTGCTCTAGTCTGTTTGAGATTTTTTTGAAGAGCACTGCAGTGTAGTAGGAAACACTAGAAGCTTTCATGCTGCTTCTAATCACTGCTATTTCTCATTTGTTGGTAATCAATAATTAAGAAGTTTTATTTACTTTTTTGCTCTGACTGCCTTGAGGTTCTGCTTTTTGTTACTGTTGCAAAGTTACATTTACTTTTTAGATCCTTAATTACTGTTATGTTGTTCAGATTTGCAAAGTTGCTTGTTTAAAGTTGCAAAGTTACATTTACTTTTTAGTTACTTAATTAAATTAAATTATTGAAAAATTAAATAAAATTAAATTACTGAGATCATTCAGCTTTTGACTAGAAATACTTGATGCTTACAGTGTTGTAAAGAAAAACAAAATGAAGTACTTTGACATTACACTGCATTTGAGTCTGAGATTCAGGTATTTGCAGTTGCCTTTGATTTTATTGACATTCAGCTTAAAGCTTAGTGCACAGTTTCATCTTCAATCCATTCATTAAATATCTTGCTGTCCATACTACTAATTCCACCCATTACTCCATCTTGGGGAGGTTTGAGAAACATCTTTGTGCGTTTGATGTCTCCTTGTCCAACTTCCCAAGCTATTTTCGCGCCATTAAGTTGCTCCGGCGGATGCGGAGAGTGAACATTGTTCCGGAGATGCGTGGTGCACACGATGCGACCAAAACAATCATGGCGTATGTCAAACTTTCAAAGCGACGAAGACGAGGTGAATCTACACGTTTTCGCAAAATATACTTTATTGAAAAAGGTGAACAATATATTAACAGTTAGATATTTTAGTAGCCTGAGCGGACAAGTGAAAAATAAAGTCTTGTGGTCCGTACTGCTCGAGAAACAGGACCGGGCCAACGGGCAAATGGTTATGTCGAGCCCTGCCCAAGCCTAAAATAACTGACATATTTCAGACCGCAAAGGTTGTTTTACTTTCTGTTTACATCAGTTACAGAATTTTACATTACTTCAGCTCCGCCGGAAACAATGTTATGATTAATGCCTCGTTTGGGGGGGAAATCCACACCGCGTAAATTATTTTACACACTTTCCTTATCCCGTTAAAGACACACCCCAATTAGAAATACTGTTTTTAACATGTTCTTGTGGCAATTTTCTCGCAGGAATGAAGGAAATTAAGCTTAAAATTCCATTTCTGAGCATTTCTTTATTCAAATTGTTGTAAATCAAGAGCCATTTGAAAAAGATCGCACTTGTGACTTAGAAGCTACTACGGCAATTCGCACGCTCCCTGTACGACTTTGTTTCCTCGTCCGAACTGGCATCTGCCTCTGAACTGTACGGCGGGATACCTCCAGTATTGCTCGCCAATTTTGTGGCACCGTAATGTTGGGTAGGGAGTGTGAGGGGCTGTAAGCTAGTGGGAGACCGCTAACAGATGGATTATTATCCAGGATGCAGGCGAACAATTCCACTTGAAAGTCTGAGGTGAATTTATCTTCATATATTTTTTATTAGAAAATGATTTTTTTTTTTTTTTTTTTTTTTGGCTAAAAACAGAATAATTATTATTAAAGGACCTCTGGAAACGCTTTGAAAATAGATCAAAAAGTGATTTGGGTGGGACTTCAACACCAGAGACAACTTTTAAACTTTTAAAAGTTTCTGCAATTAATGTACGAATCCACTGGAATTACATTAATTGCATAAACTGTTCATAGTTATATTAGTCGGAAGAGTAACTCTCCGGCGTTAAAGGATGTATTGACACAGGAGTCCGTCTGGATTCGCTCAGATTTGTCGCTTACATGCTTCCCTGCTCTGCTAGGAGGCGGTTACCACGGCTACGATGAAAACTATGGCTCCCCACCCTACGAGGGTCGACGGATGGGGCCTACCATGAGGGGACGTGGAGGGAGAAGCTACGGGCCGAACTACGGACCTCCCCCACCCCCGCCGGGCGAGTACGGCGCCCACGCAGACTCGCCGGTCGTCATGGTTTACGGGCTCGACCCGGTCAAGATGAACGCAGACCGCGTCTTTAACATCTTCTGTCTCTATGGAAACGTAGAGAGGGTGGGTGTCTCGAGCGAACGTGCCCGTGTTGACACAGCCGTTTGTTTGTGTGTTTAAGCTGGTGTTGGTTTTGCTGTTGATCCTTTCACACATAGGTAAACTTCAGGGCAAAGAATGTCAGTCAGGTAGATTTTTAATGCATCATTTAAACCAGACATCTGCCAGGTAGATCTTTCAACACATGACTTAGAAAAATAAATAAAAAATGCTTGCAGTCGACGTACGTCTGTTAAGCTCATTGTTTTCTGCTTCAATGAGTTTCAGCTTTTTGTCAGGACGTAAACGGGTAAATCCTGTTTTGTTGGCTTTGTGCAGGTGAAGTTTATGAAGAGTAAACCTGGAGCGTGCATGGTGGAAATGGGTGACTGCTATGCGGTGGATCGTGCCATCACTCACCTCAACAACAACTTCCTGTTTGGCCAGAAGCTGAATGTGTGGTGAGTTAAGCTTTTGTGTGACCACACCCGCATTCGCGTGGTGGGAACAAACATGCAGAAACCTGCCAGTAAATTAGGAGTTTAAAACGGGAATTCACTACACCAACGCAAAAATGTTTCACCTTCATTTTTACTTTATTATTTAACCCTAGAACACTTTCGCTTTGACGAAACGTTTGGCAGGTAATTTTTACCTGATATAGTACACCTAAAAAGTATGGCAACACGTGATAAATAAGAGTGGTTTTCTTTTATTTTCATCTGTGGTATGTGTCACAAAATGACAAAACATGCCTAAAAAATTATTGAAAATTTTGGAATTTGATAACAAAAAATTCCTAAAAATTAAAAAAGAATAAAAAAAATGATACTAGAAACCTGGTCTTTGTTCCCCCGATTTTTGGGACATGTGAGACTTCCCTGGTGAAGGCACAGACACGCAACATATTGTAATTCATGTAAATAGGTTTGCTCGCGTGAGAATCACCCGGCGGTGGTGCTCTAGGGTTAAAACAACTTTATTTATAAAGCGCTTTTAAAACAGCAGAAGCTGACCAAAGTGCTTAACAATGCAGAATAAAAACAAAACAAACAGAATAAAATAAATAAAACCAATAAAAACATCAACTCACACAGAGTTAAAAGCCAGAAAAAGTGAGTTTTTAACTTGGGTTTAAAATCAAGCTAAGAACGGGCCTGCCTAACCTGCATAGGGATTGCATTCCACAAGCTGGGGCCAGCAACGGCAAATGCTCTGTCCCGTCTGATTTTCCGCCGTGTCCTTGGCACATCTAGGAGCAGCTGATCTAAGTGAGCGGGAAGGGGAATGCAGCTGTAGCAGCTCAGAGAGGTAGGGTGGAGCCAGACCATTTAAAGACCTAAAAACAAATAAAAGAATTTTAAAACCAACTCTAAAATGGACAGGCAGCCAGTGGAGAGAAGCCAGAACTGGTGTGAGATGCTCTGTCTTCCACGTTCCAGTTAACAAGCGTGCAGCAGTGTTCTGCACCAGCTGGAGACGGGACAAGGATGAGTGAGGGACACCAAAGTAAAGAGAGTTACAACTCAGTAAAGCTGAGTTGTAACAAAGGCGTGGATTACTGTCTCAAAGTGCTTTCTTGATAAAAAACAATTTGGCAAGCTGCCTTAACTGAAAGAAGCTGGATCTCACCACCGAACTGATCTGCTTGTCCAAATTAAAACCATTGTCCATCTTCACTCCTAAGTTTGTGACAGTAGATTTAACAGATGGAGTGAGAGAACCCAGAGCTTTGGGTGTGACTCACTGTTGCCACTGGGACCAAAGACAACCACCTCTGTCTTTTTCTCATTGAGGTGGAAAAAATTCAGAGCCATCCAGATTTTTAATTCCTCCAAGCACTTAATCAAAGGGCTGATGGAGTGGGCATCCTTCTTTGTTATTGGCACCTATATCTGGGTATCGTCCGCATAGCAATGAAAAGCACAGTTATGCTTTCTATGAATGGAACCCAGGGGGAGTAGGTAAAGGGAGAAAAGCAGAGGCCCAAGGACTGAACCCTGCGGGACCCCGTACAGTAGAGGAGCAGAGGAAGATTGAACATTATTGAGGTTTACACAAAACGTTCTATCTTTTAAATACGACGTAAACCCCTGCAGAGCAGTGCCACGGATGCCTACAAGTTGCTGTAACCGGGAGATCAAGATGTTGTGATCTAGTGTGTCGAAGGCAGCCGTAAGATCCAGTAGTACCAGAACCACCTGGTCCCCAGCATCTGTGGCTAAGAGGATGTCGTTTAACACCCTGAGCAGAGCTGACTTGGTGCTGTGTAGAGGTTTGAAGTCAGACTGGAGAACCTCAAGGTTGCCATTTTCATCTAATAAATCCTTCAATTGGACATACACAATTTTTTCCAGAATCTTCAAGAGGAAAGGGAGTTTGGAAATGGGCCTAAAATTGGACAGCATAGAGGGATCCAGGTTAGGCTTCTTGATCAATGGCTGAACAGTAGCATGTTTACAGTTTCTAGGGAACGCACCAGAGGAAAGGCTGCTGTTTACAACAGCAAGAACTGCAGGTCCCAGAGTAGTGATAACCTCTTTAAATAACCACATCAGAGGGGGAACCTGAGGGCTTCAGGTGTTTCACAGTCTCAAATAAAACTGACAGTCACTGGTTCAAACTGGTCAAAAAGTCTGTCTTCAGAAATGTTTATTTTTGTGGTTTTAAAAGTCTTTGTGACTACATTTAAACTTTCCACAATAACAAAAAAAAAACTGATCGGGACATCCCCGTGGAAAAAGTAAACAAGCTGTTTGCTTAATCATCCAAATTCTTCTTATCAAGTTAAGGAGCCATTGTCTCCTGGAATCAAAGTCCTAGAACCTGGAAACAAAAGGAAGTGCAAGAAGGAACACCTCTAACTCAAAAGTTCCTACTTCACGAGTGTGGGCACCAACTGCGATAACGATATAATTTGCGGTACATTAACAAATAGCAAAATGACCAAAAACATCATTCCCGTTTCATTACAACAGTTAAAAATTAATACTATAAATGACCCTCGTTGCGGTAGGATGCAAACATCTATAAAAAAAAAGGGTCCATCCGATTGGTCAGATGCATAAATGGATTTATTTGATTCGTTAAATGCTTCAAGCTGCCACAAGATTGTTTTAGCACATATAAGGTAACCATTTAATGCGATTTTTGCTGACTTTTGCGATATGCGCATTGCACAGCTTGATATCGGGATAACACTTTTTTTTTTTTTAATTGTTTGAGATTTTTTACATAAATGGTGGAATTGTTGTTGGCCTTTTTATTTTTTTATCCCTAGTTATGCCATTTCACGTTTGTGTACAGAGATCCCAGAAATTCGTCTCCAAATGTTCATGTTCTCTATTTTGAAGAAGTTCATGAGTAAAGGGAACTTCACTAACCTCCAAAACGGACGTGCAAAAGGCAGAGCGGAGAACGTGTGTCTGCAGTGAGAGACTGGACTTGTTTGTTAACCTGAGATGTCCGCGTCTTTCCTCAGCGTCTCAAAGCAGCAGGCCATCGTTCCCGGTCAGAGCTATGAGCTGGAAGACGGATCGAGCAGCTTCAAAGACTTCCACGGCTCCAGGAACAACCGCTTCACCTCCCCCGAGCAGGCGGCCAAGAACCGCATCCAGCACCCAAGCAACGTGTTGCACTTCTTCAACGCGCAGCCCGACGTCACAACAGAGATCTTCTCTGAGGTGGGTGTGACCTCTAAGGGCCTGGCGCCCACCTAAGAGGTTAAGGAGGAAACCGTTTCATCATCCATTTGCGTTCCTTGCAGATTTGCGAGGAGATTGGTGTGAAGAGTCCCGTTAATGTCAAAATGTTCACCGGAAAGAGTGAGTTCCCTCTCAGTTAAGCCTCTGCACACAAAGGAGCTGCTTGCGCCTTAAAAGTTCACGACTGATTCATCCAAAACGGGTTTTTGCTGCTTCAACCACCAGGCGGCGCTGCCCCCAGTGACCGCAGCGCGTCGGGTCTGTTGGAGTGGGAATCCATCAACGACGCTATGGAAGCCCTGGCCCTGATGAACCACTACCAGATGAAGAACCCAGGTGAGCCAAAAGCAACAGTCCTGAATCATCCCTGTAACCACATCGGTTCGGTCCCGATCATGCTTCTGTTCTGTTTGCCTAATTCAGAGTCTGTTGTGTGCGTTCCAGCCGGTCCGTACCCGTACACCCTGAAGCTTTGCTTCTCCACTGTCCAGCACGCCAACTGAGGCCGTTTGAATCGTGAGGATGAAGTCTGGTCCGTCATTCCCACGTTTTTCATGACTGCTCACCGCAAATGTAACTTTAAAACAAAAACCATAAACTGAAGCATTTCACTGTTCAGGAAAAAATCCTTACGTGCGCGTTCATGTTTGATATAATGACTAGAATATAAACTAAATTTTTGGTATTTATGCCCCACAATGGTGTCAGTTCCAGATTATTGGACTGCAAGTTGTCTTTTACTTTGATATGAAGCTAAGCAGCATGTTGGTTCTCTGCTGTTATGATCAGGTGGTTCTTGAGCAGCGGAACAGGAAGTTGTACTTTGAAATTTTATATCTTGTTTTTCTTTCATTTTAAGTGCTGCCTGTTCAGTTTTGTGTCTGTGTCCGAAGGTGGAGAATTTTGTTCTAAGAAAATAAACAAATTAAAAAATGGATTGCGTTTTTCTTAAATCTCACTCTGATCTTCTTTTGATCTAATTTCAAAGTGTTCCCAGTAGGGATGGGTACCGGGCCCCGGTACTGAACGACCCCCGGGGCAACATTCTTCAAGACGGCAGTATCGTGAAGACCTGACCAACGGTTCTATCGGTTCTGGAGAAGTGCCACAAGATATAAACGTTATCTGCCATATTTAACCCACCAAGTTGGTCAATTTGCCGTTAATTTTTAAATTTTGCTATTCTCCCTGAAGAGGAGAGGTCTGTCTGGCTATTTGTGTGCACGGGGGGGGGGGCGCATCAGGTAGAGTAAGCAGGCAGGAGGAAGACAGCAGCTGTGAACAGCGACCAGAGTCTGTTATAGGATGGAAAGTTTTTCTGGAGAGACAGTCAGTGGCGATCTGGTAGGGGACAAATGAGCGCGCCCCCCCCCCCCCCCCCCAAATCTTTCTTTTTCCCCCTAGACTTCATTTCCGCGTATAATTAATTAAATTTGCGTCAGGGCGCCCCTAAGATCCTGTCACCTTGCTGCTGCGATGACCCAATGTACACGCTGGGGGGGGTCGAACGCGGGGGCAGGGCTTTGACCGTTTATGATGTCAGACCCGCAACAACCTAACAGCTGCTTCCTAATAAATTAGTTGTCATCCATAAAATTATAATTTATTGGGTTCACTGGATTAAATAAACTGGAGTCTGCATCAAAGTGACTTTGTTTCCATCTTCTCATTCATCTTAACTCTGGGTGTTTGACAAACAGTAAAGTCTATTCAAGGTTGTGGAAAATGGACAAAAGAGCAAAGGAAGCATCACGCACGAAGAATAAAAACAATTTAATATCCTGACAGCATTTTGAATCAATACAAGTACTAAATGAACTATCGCGACATATTGGCAAAAACATTTTTTCTAACACACCTAGTGTTGCAGCTCCCTGTGCTTTCATCTCAGTTGGAAACGGATCCAATTGGCTCTTTGAGAGGTTCCGGTTGCAGACCCCTGGTCCAGCACATCCACGTGCATTCCAGGTTTGTATTGGAACATAAAATGTTTTGTTAAAAAAAACGTTTTTGCATAATGAGGAAATAAAACACTTTTTGTTCTTAATTTATTTATTTATTTTTCATCCTCAAAAAGTATCGATAAGAGTATCGTATAAATACCGGATCGATAAGCTGTATCAATAAGAGTAGTAGTACCATTAAAACCCTAACGATACCCATCCCTAGTTCCCAGTGGTTTTTCATTACGGTTTTCAGTTCTAGCCACAAATTTTTTTTTAAAACGTTTCTTGTACAAATGCAAGAAAATGCATCTCCAAATTGTGGGTGGGTCTGTTGGCATGTAGCAACACCCCCCCCCCCCCCCCCCCCCCCCACACACACACACACACGCACACACACATTCCCCTCCCTATTGCTGAGAGCTCTCTGTTTACACCATTGACTGTATAAAAAGAATTTTACTGAGAGTGACGTCCTCCCTAGAAAATGCTTTACTGCTGGCTCCAGCAAAATGTCCAAATGAGCGTTTTAGGAATGAATGACAGAGGTTTCCCCATAGTTCTTTATAAATATCATTGAAAATCAGATGTAAAAAGTTTTATTTTAATGTTTCACAGAATTTGAGGACAAATGGAAACACCAAAATGACAGAGGCTTTATTACTTTTGTTGCTCAACCTTTTGATGCAGTCATTGTCGGCAATTATTGTTTGAGCTGTGGAGGATGTCTTCTAACTCAGTCTGTATGTTTCTGCTGTAGAGGCTGGATCAGAGCTGAGAAGGGAGGACGTCTCAGTGTTTTTAAGCTCTTTGTGTGTTGAGGCGATACTGTAGATCTCACAGATCCTTCGCTGACTGGTGTCACTGAAGTATCTTGGAGTTCTTTCCTATCTTTATAGGTTTTGACCATCCGTTCTTTGAGTTGGTTGCGTTTGTTCTTGCAGACTGTCTCTGTTGGAGAATGTCTCACAGCCTTTAGCTTGAACATGTTTGTCTCCTCATCCTCCTGTGGTTCCTGTTCCATCAGGAACACAAAGTCAACAAACTGCACAGACAACAGTTTCCTAAACCAGAGCGAGGTCAGTCGTCACCTGTTGTTCTCCTCTTTACTGCAAGTATCTGCCTGTTTCAGAACAGAAGGCAGACAACAAATTAGATCAAAACTTCCTTTTTGATCAAACTAATACTTGAGTACTGTATATAATCCTGGATGGAATAAATTGGAGGGGAGGGGATTTTCACTACCTTTTTTTCTTTCCTGAGGGAATAGGGGGTTATGGGTAACCGATCATGCTTGTGGGGAATAGTTTTAGTGCTTCAGCTGCTGTCTCTCTGACTCTGAGCCGTTTGTTACAGCTGCAGGTGAAACGGCTTGAGGTCATTTCAGGATGCACCAGGCGTTTTTCCACACCTTTCTACGTGTGGCTTTTGCTCTGTTCATTATCTGAATACAGGACTGTGCAAATGTTTGAGGCCGGTTTGTAAAAGGCTGTTAACGAAGAAGGCTTTCAGAAAAATAAATAATTGTTGTTTTTTTTTATCAAAAGCAAAGTGAGAAAAGAAAAATCTCACTCAAATCAAGATTAGATATTTATACCGTTTCCCTTCAAACCAGCATAATTCCTTCACTAACAAAACTTAATCATAAAGAAAAAGACATTAGTTTAAAAAAATGTCTTGCAAGTGATACTCTGTGATAGATTTTCTTTTAATTTAATTATGCACGGACCTGATTATCCCTCCTAGATTACCTGAACATGGTTGAAATGTGAAATCCTCTTGTCAAATATGTGTTTTCAGATTTGAATTAATTAGCCATTTAGTCAAGATTGCATGTTTCTAGAAAAACGAGGTGATCAAATATTACCTTTATAGTTTTAACCTGGTCCTTTACCCGCAACCTGTCACTGCTAATATTAAGTTTGGATTATTATGTAATTATAGATAATGTAAAAATTAAATATCTGTAAGATGTAGGCAGAAAAAAATAGAAACCCGTCACCCTTTCGGATTAACTCTCACTAAAGATTAGATCAATTCAAGAGTAAAATACACACAAAAAAGAGAAAACAACAAGAAGTTTCAAACTCTTTAAATAAAACTCTGGCTTTTTTGACATTTTTTCTTAATTTCTGAGTCATCTGGTTCCATTCTGTTGATGAAGATGCACAGCAGCAACACTTCCTTCTTTGTAAGGATGTTTCAATTGTTTTTACAGCTAATCGCAAGAATTCAATAATTCATAGCATTACATTAGCTGATTTCTTTCTTGTCAGTTAAGAATTTCCCACATTCTACAGTTTTGCCTCATTTGACTATGACTATGCTATTTATTATTGTATTAATCTTTACTCAAAACTCTTGTAACATGTATTTTTAGAGGTGGACCCCCAGGAAGAATGGCTTTACCTTGATCCTTAAATAAACAAATAGGCTTGTCTTCTGCCAGTGTGAAAGTAAGAGATAAAGCACAGAAAAGTTGTTGCAGTAATAGATTATGTATGTCATCATCCCAAAAATTTAACTTTTGCCAGTCTCCAGATAATTATTTATGGTTTTTCTGCCTAACATCCATAAAAATGACTTGTTAAATGTTTTAAATGTTGAGGATTGCATTTGTCCTGCAGCAATTTACTAACGGACCAAATCTTTTGTTATTAGATGGTAATTACATCTAAACCATGCAGGTGGAATAATGACGGCTCATTCTGGCTTTTTAAAGTTTCAAATATTTAGTCTTTTGGCTACAAATATCTGTAGAAAGTTTCTTTTTTTGGATTTTAAATGACAAATTTAACAAGAAATTTCATGATTTTGCCTTTAAAACATGAGCCAATTTTGCAAATTGTACACAGGCAAAAAATTAATTGTTGGATAAGAAATGTGTCCCACTTTTGTCAGTAGTCATCACAATATTAACTTTATCTTTAAAAAGTAAATTTTTGCATTAGTTGATATTACACAAATAATTATTTTTTTTCGACAACGAACAATGAATACCTTCGTCATCACAAAAGCAATCACACAAAACACCTGCATTAGAACAGGCCTGAACGTGGCCAACCAGCAAACAGCAGAAAGGAAAAGGTGATCCTGGCTTATGACAGAAGCAGCAGCAGCAGCAGCAGCAGCAGCAGCAGCAGCAGCAGCAGCAGCAGCAGCAGCAGCAGCAGCAGCAGCAGCAGCAGCAGCAGCAGCAGCAGCAGCAGCAGCAGCAGCAGCAGCAGCAGCAGCAGCAGCAGCTAGACCTTTACTCAGTGAACCTGAAAGAAAATAAACCAAACATATGAATATTCTTCTATTTGAACAGACACATTTAAAAGTGCTTAGTGTAAAGAAAGGACTGATCTAAGACTAACATGTAGTCTAATATCAGTTTTTCAACTATACAGAAACATAATCAACACGTGATGCATGATGTGTGCACGTTGGTGCTGCTCGCTTGGTTGGGTTGGGATTGTTTCTAAACACGTTGGTCCTGTCATCTTCTTCACCACATGTCCCTGCTCTTTAGTAAAAAAAAATAAGATTAAAGCTACAAGTAGCATTTAGCGGGCTCGAGCACGTGCGACTGCCTGACATGGGCGACCGCCCCGCGAGAAACACCCTGCTTAAGCTTTTTCATGTCGTACTTCCTTCTGCATTCTGGAGCTGCGAGCTACTGTTAACATGACAGCAGCCAGTAGGTAGACGGTGGGGGGTGGGGTGGGGGGACTTTTGCATATAGCATGAAAAAAAATTCTTCAACCGAAGCTTCGTTCAGACCTGCTCATTTTCTCATCAAGAAGAAGGCATTTTCAGATTAAGAAGTTGTCAATCAATCAATGATGATAATTACTAACACTGTACCTAAGGATGAAAAAATGGAAGTGATCTAATTTCCACTACAAAATCTAGACTAGTGTCAGCTATGTTTGATAACTTGGCCAATTAGCTGGACCGGGAGATTCCAAAGTGCTGGTGGTTTTGCATCGAGTGTGATGAGTCTGTGGAAAGCAGCAGTACAGCGCAGCTGTTGGTTTTTATTAAGATCAAGAGAAGAACTCTTGCCACAACTGCCCTTACAGACAAGTACAAGAGAAGTTGAAATGTATAACACGGTGAAGGAGTTTTTGTGCAGAAAAAGGTACCATTAGAAAAGCTGGTAGCAGTGACTGCAGACGGGGCTCCTGCTATGATCAATAGACAAACAGGTTTCATCACTCACTGTAAAGCTGACCCAGACTTTCCAAAATGTCTTCATTACCGCTGCTTCATTCACCAATAGGCTTATGTGCAGAAGTGATTGGCTCTGGACATATAATGACTCCTGTTGTGAAAATCATAAACAACCTCAGCGGCAAAGCAAAACAGCACAGTATTTTCAAGGTGCTATTGGAGGAGATATCTGCTGAATATGATGAATATGAATTTGGTGAATCTGAACTTGCAATTTTGACTGATATTACTGGAAAACTAAACCACCTGAGCTGCGAGCTGTTGGGATTGTTTTTAAACATGTTGGTCCTGTCATCTTCTTCACCACACGTCCCTGCTCTTCAGTAAAAGAAATAAGAAAACAGGTTCAAATCCGAAATAGTAATTAACACTCAGTGTGTACTTGTGAGTGATTTAGTTTTACCTTGTAAAGGGAGGAGTATGGATTGAGATACAGAAATCATCATTCTCTCCAACTCTTCATCATCTTCCATCTCTAACGAAGATACTGAAAAGATGGGAAACATCATTTCTACCATCTTTCCTAACGTCAGCATGAACGTCTAGTCTGGCACAGACCTGGAGGATTAGAAAAAAGAGGAACAGAAGAGCTCTTAGTCTGAGCCTTCTTCCTCATTTTGCTGCCTGAAACACACTGTTTCATGAGGATAAATGATGCATATCCATGTTCCCTTTTCTTTCAGACATCCCTCCAGGTCTTCTTAGAATGCACACCAAATCCGAACAGCTGGTTGTCCTCATTACTTAAGGGTGGCTGTGCATTTTACCCAGTAAAATACCCTACATGGACGACTTGTTGGGCATGTTGTCTCTGTGGCGCAATCGGTTAGCGCGTTCGGCTGTTAACCGAAAGGTTGGTGGTTCGAGCCCACCCAGGGACGACAATAATTTTTACAACCTCGAAATAGGGTTCACCCACCTAAATTAATTTGTCAAATGAGCTGAAAGGAAGTGAATTTGGTCTTTCACCTTTTCACCAAAGCGAGCACTTGGGATCATCAAGGTAGTCTCTCTCTGGATCATTGACTATACATAAAGAACTGAATAGAGTGGTGCCGGTGCGATCGATTTATGTCCCACTCAGATTATCTTAATCTATCGTAAAAGTGTTCCTAGTGGTGTTGCAGTTAAGATTATGCCAGTTTAAGGTAACATTTTTCAGGGATGCAACGGATCGCGAACTGTGGCTACTGATCCACGCAGGCAGATCAGCCATGATGATCCAATACATCCCTAGTTGTTTTCTAGGATACAGTTTCGTAATATATGTCCTTTGTCATCAGAATAATCCCACATGAACATGTTAAAAACATCAAAGAACAGGATTTTCATCAGAATGGGTCTGTAAAAATCTAAAGTTGCAGCAGCGGTTTGAGCTTTAAAAAAAGAGAGCAAAAAAAAGACTCAAATGTAACGTAGCTCAGACCTGTACACAAATTTTAAGACACATTATTTTGGGATGGTGAGGCATGTTGTCTCTGTGGCGCAATCGGTTAGCGCGTTCGGCTGTTAACCGAAAGGTTGGTGGTTCGAGCCCACCCAGGGACGACAATGATTTTTACAACCTCGAAACAGGGTTCACCCACCTAAATTAATATGTCAAATGAGCTGAAAGGAAGCGGAACTGTCAAATGAGCTGATGGGAAGTGAGTGCTTTTACTGTCTTAATGATTCTTTTGATGTTTGCTGCACTGAGCTTTTATTCGCAAAACCAGCCAAAGGACTGGAACCGGAAACCATCACCTATTTTCAATGGAAATAATTTGTGAGTCCATATCCAACAGAATATAGATTTTTTTTAGTAGTGCGGGGTCAGGGTGGGAATTCGAACACAACCCGAGACTTCCAAAGATGGAGGTCCATGAGGAGGAGGATGCTTCTTTACTGAAGCTGCCTTTGATCTTTGTTTGCAGGTTTTTTGTCATTTAAGGAAAGATGATAAAAACTGAAAACTGTTCTCTCAAACTCCTCGGTTTTTCTTTTTCATATTTTTTTTCATATGCAACCCTTGTGCTATCCTAGGTACTTTAACCTTGGGAGTTGGGTCATCTAGACCCACTAGACAGTGCTCTGAACCTTTTTTCTTCAATGATTTGTGATCTTCACTGGTGTCCATGGATCACATGAAATCTTTCCACCTTTATCCACCTTTGTCATGGTAGGGAGAACACGTCAATGTAAGGGTGGGGTCATAGGATAGCACAGGGGTTACACCAAAATCCGTCTGGACAGGCAAAGGGAATGGTATCCCACAATTCCTTGCGGTGCCGATCTAACAGCAGCACCAAAGTTACACTGACTTAATTGAATTGATTTGAATGAAAGTAAAATAACTGTCTGTCTCCACAGGTGTGTCAGATCACTGAACTGAACTCCTGATGCACCTGCAGCTCATCTCCACTCATCCAGTCTGGATTTCAGATGAGCTTTTCCAGCCTTTCCTACTAGTCCGTCAGCTTACTTCCATAGGTATTGAACCAGCATCATTTAGCAGAGTTCCTCTGGTCTTTACTGTGTTCTATCGGGTTTCTTCCAGATTGACTCCTGGATCATCCTTGTGTTTTTGGGACAGCAGTAACTCCTCACCACATCGGATCCAGATTCCACCTCCGTCCTGCGGGGCAAACTGTTTTCTCTCCACCAGTCAGACTCCTCCTCTTTGACCACGACAGAACCAGAGGAACCACTCACTGCAGGCAGCTCTTTGCAGCCAGAAGCCTTATAAAATATATAATAGAAAAATAACACAACAAAATGTTGTTTATTGAAGGAAAATGTGCCCTATTTTGACATTTTCCTTGGAACAAACATGGATTGAGATGAACAGTAAGATGAGGTTTAGTTGATCAAAAGCAGGTTGAGCTGAAATGGGATTTTCTAAAAGTTAATCATCTTACGGTTAAAGAATTAAAAAAACAGAACCCAGTTCTACACCATAAACTGATGGAACAAACATGAAGAACAACTCTGGAATAGAGAGCCAACCGATTTATATGAGGCATTTTGATATTTTTGGAACAAATGGAACTTCATACAAATGGAACCTCATACTATAAAGTCCTTTATGAAAATAGTTTTTATTTAAATGTAGTTTTAATAATTATAGTTAATACTGTAGATATTTTATGTTTGTGTTTTTATATTTTTTTCAGGCTAATAAAAATCAACTTTATGTTTTAAATTAAAATGTTTTAGCCAAAATCTGGTTTTCGAAACAAAACCTGCAAGACATAAAGAGACACTTTTCCAAACTTGAATAGTAATTTTTTGTTAACTGGTAATAGATGAAGCTGGCCCCTCCAAGGACACTTCTCTGCAGTCTGCGCATGTGCGGCTTAATACGCTCGTCGTTTCTAGTCGCGTGCATTTTAACTTTTCCGCAGATGTCGACGGTAAAATGGGTAAAGTACGTCTGTTTTCTTCCAAGCTTTCTTCTAAAGTTTCTATTTTATTGTAATGTTAACCGTATTAATTATGTAAATAAATAAATAAATAAGCAAGCGAATATTTTATGTCTCGGGTTTCACGTGTCAAAGGGATCTTCTTGGCTAATAAGGTATTTAGCATCAATTAGCGTCTTTTCTTGTCGAAAAGTTCCAAAAACACAATTTTATTTTTGTGGGAATTGTTCGTGGGTCTGCTACAAGCTGTGACATTGTGTATTTTCTTTGTAAAGGTCTTAGTTTCAAATAATACCGCATTTGAGATGTTTATAGCTTTAACAACGTACAGACGTCTACTAATGGTACTATTTGCTGGTTATTTTGTCAAGTTAAAAGTTATTGTCGAGCTTTGAGTTGTCCTCAACAGTCACACACATTTAAAATTGTAGGTTTTTGTCTTTAAAACAACCCACTTAAATTGGTCTTTTGCGGGTGGATTTCAGACTGACCAGAAAAGAGGCTGTATTTCCACTTGTTTTCGATAGAGGGCGCTGTGGGCTTTACATTTGTTAGGTGTCAGGTCTCATCAAAATGACATTATTTTAGTAGCAAGCATCGATTTAATGTTGTTAATTACACAGAAGAGATTCTGTTGATGTGGGAGTCAAATACATGATATGAATATTTATAAAGACGTTCTTAAAATGGTTGTTTTATGTTGATGTTGCTGCTCGTCTTCCAATAGGACTAGATCATACCACGTGTCCCGGAAGTAACACGGAGGCTTCTTTATCGTCTTTAGTTTTTCCAAATTTTCATGATTTTCATCGATCTATTCCTGTTATACGATTGATGTTATTCATTGCCATGAGTTATAGAAAGATGGAGTGTTTTTATGTAGTCACTTTAGAACCTTGAGGTAGATTTGTAGAAAGCAGAATCAGGTTCTTTCCTTTGAGTTGTGGTCGGTATCGCTTCTCGGCCTTTTGGCTAAGATCAAGTGTAGTATCTGTTCTTATCAGTTTAATATCTGATACGTCCCCTACCCGGGGACCATATATTAAATTGATTTTTGGAACAGGGAGATGGAATAGGGGCTTGCTCCGTCCACTCCACGCATCGACCTGGTATTGCAGTATCTCCAGGAACGGTGCACCCCCTTCTCTCTGTGAATGATAAATTCTTTAATTTGAAGTATCAATGTCTAAGAAGATTCTTTGGTTAAGAGTTGTCATTATGATATGCTGGAAACAATATATTAGGTTTCACACAGAAATCATGACTATTTATGTGTGTCAGCGTCTTGAGCACCAGTGTTATTGTATGTTTGCTAGATTTAAATGAACACATCCCAGGTGTTCTTCCCATCTTCCCAATAATAATCCTGTTGTGTTCTTATAGAATGCTTGAGATTGTGTTCTTTGATGATTTAAAAGTTATAAATTCAGTTCGGTTGCATTATTGGACAATTCAATAGGAAAAGAACTTTCCTATTACATTACAGTGTGTGTGTGGCAGACTTTGATGACATGTTTGAAGATTGCTGACCAAATGGAGAATGCACTCCCTTGTGATTTTCCTTTTCTTCGTCTTTTTTTAGGGCACTCGAGCATTGGTGGTTCAGGGGAACAATTCTGGCCTGCCACGCAGGTTCGATTCCCAGCCTTTGCAATGAAGCCTTTTTCTCTTTTCCTCTCAACCCTAAAACGCTCTCAAAAAGTCAAATTTCCATTTTACAAGATGATCAGATAAATTGTCATGCAATTATTACAGAATGACAGAATTCTAATAGAAATCTCAGCATGAAGCCGAGTTGTCTCTGGTGTGATTGGTTCGTGTGTCCAGCTGCTAACAGAAAGATAGGAGCTCAACCAGAGAAGATCTGTTCTAAAATCCTCTCTTCCTTGGATCTGCATTACTTTCTTTTATTCACAGGATTCTTTCAAGCCAATAATTGTTTGTTTTTAAGATTTAAGAAGTTCCTAATTATTGTATGAAAAATAAATGCCTCAAAAATATTTATGGGGACCATTTTGTTAATAAAGAGCAATTAAATCTAATGAAGTAGCAACTATTACAATTTAACAAAATGGTGAGGAATAGTAAGGAATTTCAGAACTGCAGTAATTTACACACATCAGAAAAAGTAAGATGCAATCTTTTGAAAACATCTTGCATTTAAAAATGATCAAACTGAATTTCTAATTTAATCTTGTTTGTTTCTTTCCTCAGATGTTTTAAAAACCCAAGCTTGAGAGTGAAACATCTGATCACTGTCCAGAGGAATCAACGGCCATCCTGATGATGCTGCGCGGTGTGAGTCTGCTGCCATCCATCTAAATTCATCTTTACCTGGTGAGTGTTTTTTAAAAGATTCATTTCTCAGAAAAAAGGTTGCTAAGCTGCACTAAACAAAGCTCTGCTTCTCTGAGGATTCAGTGAAACAGAGATTTAAATGTGAACATGCTGCATGTAGGGCTGGGCCATATAGAATTTATTATATAACAATATAGTTTTTCATATCAGGCGATAACGATTTAATCCAAATGACTATTTGTTAAATGTGAACACTCTGCTCATAAGAGAAATGTGTCATCATCAACAGGTTTAGATGTAAATATTTATTTTATATCATACTTTAAACATAACTGAGACGACTGTTGTTGTGATTTTGGGCTATACAAATAAAATTGAATTGAATTGAATTGAACTGATGCAATGAAAGAACACAATGCAAATGTCTTTTTTAAAAATAACTAAGAAAAAGGCATCTATATTACAAACTAACATACATTTTCGTTAATTTTTTAACATGGTACCTTTTAGCTCCAGTATTTACATTGTTTTTACTACAGTAACTCTTCAAGTGTTGATGAAATTAACGTAATTCCAATGTAGAAATGCAGCCTGGTGCTGATATGGAGCACTGGGGGGTATTCCAGAAAGCAGGTTATGCTAGCTCCCACTGTAAGTTTGAGGCTAAGGAAGTTGATAACCTCAGCTTTGGGTTCCAGAAATGGAGGTATGTTTCAGGGTATGTCAAGTTGCCATTGCAACTCATGCTCTGAACATAACCTGGTCTGGAGCAGGTTTAGTTCAAGGTTAGTTTGTTTTCAGAGAGGTGAAGCAGCATGGCGTGTCCATTTGAAGATGATTTAGTGGATGAAGAAGCTCAGATAATACTTTTTCCACCGTGAGAGGATGATAAGACCATATATGGATGTTGGAAAGATAAACTTTTTACTTTGATCTAACTTAATTATTTGCTTCAGTTAAGATAAATCCTTTTTTTGTTTAGTTAGTTTAAAAATAACATGTAGTTTTCAGACAGTTGTTTTGCTTTCATTCAAATTAATTCAATTAAGTAGGTGTAACGTTGGTGCTGCTGTTAGATCGGCACCGCAAGGGATTGTGGGATACCATTCCCTTTGCCTGTCTGGACCGATTTGGGTTTAAGTGTGGCTTTTTGACCAAATGTGTTTAGTTGTTTAGCTGTTTTACTGTGTTTTGTCGAGTTATTTTGTCCCACTGTGCTCATGTCTCTGCACCATGAGTGAGAGGGAGGGAGAGGATAATCAGTTTATATAGCAGCCCTACCATTAGGGCTGCACGATATGAGGAAAACTCGCGATATGTGATATTTAAGATTAATATTGCGATAACGGTATAATTTGCGGTATACAAACAAATAACAAAATAAACAAAACATCATTCCCATTTCATTGCAACAGTTTAAAAATTATACTCCAAATGACCCTCGTCGACATAGGAGACAAACATCTAACATAATAGGTCTCCATCCAATTGGTCAACAAGGTGAAGGCGTCCATCCGATTGGTCAAATGCATGAAGGGATTTATTTGATTAACGTTAAATGCTTCAAGCTGCCTTAAGGTTGTATTAAGACATTTAAGGTTTACGATTTATTGCGATTTTCACTGTCTTTTGCAATATTCATATTGCAGAGCTGGATATTGCGATAACGATAAATTTGCGGTATATTGTGCAGGCCTACCTACCATTGAGGTATCATAATGACAATGATGGGAATTTTGTTAATGTATATGTGTGCTAGGTGCATTTTTTCCCGTCCTTTTTATTGTTATAAAAATGAGCATATCTGCCGGTTCAAACTTAGACATATGAGAGATCAATAAATATAATTAATTAAGATGGAAAAAATATTAATTGAATTGGAGTAATATGACATTTAGTTAGATAAATACATAAGTTTGAGTTGTATAAACAATTAGAGAGTTTTATAGACGTAAGAAATTAGGTTGATTAAATTTAACTCAATTATTTGTTACCAATAGAAGTAATTCATTTATGTTGGCAAAATTGGATAAGTTAAATATATATATATATATATATATATATATATATATATATATATATATATATATATATATATATATATATATATATATATATATATATATATATATATATATATATATATATATATATATATATATATATATATATATATATATGCGTCACAAGGAAAATAGAAATAAGATCAGAAACTCGTGTGTTTACTTTGTTCTTTTTCTCCAAGCAGAAACTCTTTCTTTTGCTGATGATGCAGCCGTGTTACTGTTTTGATGGACGTATAATCTTCATACGCCGTCATTTAAATCTCAGACTCCGTCTCACTGAAGTATAGTATGAGGTTCCATTCGTGCCAAAAATATCAAAATGTGTTTTTGCGTCCACTTTTATGTCTTTGGTCCATTGTCTTTGTCTATTGATCGTGTTTTTGCGTCCACTGTCTATGCTTTGGGCTCATTGTCTATGTCTATTGAACAAGTTCATTTTACATTGGTTCATGTCTATGTACTACTAAGCAATATCTTCTGCATGCCCATGATTCTTTGATTATTACTTTGAATTTACTTTGTGATGTATATGCTTGCTCCATGCTTAAACTTTGCATTTGTCTTTGTCATTGTCATTGTCCTTATCCCATGTCGTCTAACTACGGCGTCAGGAAAGTCCTTAGCAACAGTTGCTAGTGTCGTTTGCTACGTCGTTTCACGTGTCGTCAGGAAAATCCTTAGCAACAGTTGCTAGTGTCGTTTGCTACGTCGTTTCACGTGTCGTCAGGAAAATCCTTAGCAACCGTTGCTAGTGTCGTTTGCTACGTCGTTTCACGTGTCGTCAGGAAAATCCTTAGCAACCGTTGCTAGTGTTGTTTGCTACGTCGTCTCACCATGTCGTGTCCTTAGATCTTGTTGTATTTCAAATTTTGCAAAAGTTGTCAGAGAAGTCCTTTGTACGGTTGGTAAATTGTTTCCTGTATTATCACAGAACGAAACATGTTTAAAACATGTTAAAAAAACTTTATTGATAATCCTGAAAACGCGCATTGCCAGAAAGGGGGGGGTGCAAGCGTACAACGGTTTCGCGTTCCCGTTTAAAGTTATTTAGTTTTAAGTTATTTAGAATATGGCTTCAATTCAATCTTGTAATGAAACTATTATTTAAAAGTCTTTTGAAAAGTAACTGATCTTTATTCAACATGTTGTTACATATCTGATGGATAAACGAGGAGCAGAGGCGCCCAAAAGAGCCTTATAGTGGTCCAGAGAGCGCCACCTCATGCTCAAATAAATACATAACAGATTGAAAAGAAAAGATCAAAATCCATTCAAAGATTTTGGGCTGTCTGCTCCTCGTTTATCCACCCGATTTGTGACAGCATGTTTGATAAAGATCAGCTGTTTTTTAAAAGACTTAAATAGTAGTTTCATCTCCAGATTTAATTGAAGATAGACTCTAAATAACTTTAAAAAATTGGCAAGAGAGTCGCTTCGGGAACGAGAAAGCGTTGTATGCATGCGCCACCCCCCCCTTTCTGGCATTGCGCGTTTGAGGGAATATTAATAAAGTTCATCTTAAAAAAGTGTTTGTCATGGTTAACCCTAGCGCCGGCTTAAATAAACATTTCTTTTTTCATTCCGCGGTAGTACAGGAAACAATTTACCGGCCGTACAAAGGATTTTTCTGACGACTTTGGCAAAATTTGAAAAACGACAAGATCTATGATCTAACGACAAGACACGGGGAAACGTTGTAGCTAACGACAGTAGCAAACGTCGTAGCTAACGACAGTAGCAACGGTTGCTAAGGAGACGACAGGGTGTATAACAAAGACAAATGCAAAGTTTTACACATAACGCATGAACCAATGTTCAATGAACTCGGTCAGTAGACATAGACAATGGACCAAAGACATAGACAGTGGACACAAAAACAAATTTTTGGCACAAACGGAACCTCATAGTATAGCTCTCTCTTTTTTCTCCACACGTTTCCATGGTGACTCTTGAAATCGGTGATCCATTGAGAATGTCTTTATGTACCTGCTGTGCACGAGCATTATCCCAGGGTTACCAAGTGGAGCGTAATTACGCTAACTCATATCCGGTCTTTGGGAACCGACATACCCAGAGTAAGCAAGTTCAGGCGGATTTCAGCCAGAGTTCAGGCTTAAAGTCAGGTTAGTTTAAACACGCTTCTTGGAATACCCCCTGAACAGCAGTGAAGTGATTATGAGCGGATTCTGCAGCGGAGGAAAATAATTCGGATACCTGCTTTGCAACGATGTCCAGTGCTTTACAAGTGCTGCATATCGGTACAAAGTGGATAATTACTAACCTACTTTTTAAGCTACTTTTTCTTTAACAGAAAAATATTTTTCAGCTTTGTTTGACTTTGCTTCAGACACACTGCAGGCGTTTGTAGATCTAACTAATGATTATACATCCAAAGTAATGATATATTAGAATAGTGAACATGCTAAAAAAGTCAGTCTGAAACTGATCCAGTATTTGCACAGGAACACTACATTTTCATGGTGTTATTGTTTTGTCAAATTTTACTAAAAATTAGTTTGATGACCAGTTTTTACTTCACTGCAAAAATTGTAGTTTTTGTTGTCCACTAGAGGGCGCCAAGGTGACTGTTTTTTTATTCACAGATCTGCCAAACCAAATGTGCAGATCTGTAAAAGTTCATACATGGTGATGATCCCTGAGGGGATATGGCGAAAGGATAAATATTTAGGCAACTCACCAGTCTCAAGATGTTGGAAAAACTTGGTTTTGTTTTGAGCTTTGATGATAAAACTGTTTACATTTGTAGTTCACATTCCAGACCAGTAGGGGGCAGCAGCAGAACTTTGCTGTTCCAGTCAGCAGGACACAAAAGAAGAGGAAGTTGTTTAGCGTTAGCAGAGAAAAACGTCTGTTTTGTATGTTTTCATAGATTTTAGTAGCATTTGTGTTGTTTATATGATTCAAACAGTCTGGGGTTTTTTCAATCACCCCATTTTCTGTTTTTTTAACTCTCTGAAAATCGCCTAAATGAGAATAAATGAATGGAACTTTGTGGTCATCAGTTAGCTTTCATGGTTCAGACACAGCAGTGCATCATGGGAATCGTTATTCCAAGGATCAATCAGTGTTAAATACGTTAGTGTTTGTGTACAGATGTGTTTGTGTAGCACAGTGTTGAATGTGAGTCATGCAGTGTGTGGTTGTTTGTGTGTGTGTGAAGTTTGTAATGACCTTAAAGCTGCACAGTGTGTGTGTGAAAGTGGTGTGTGAGTGTGACATGAACAACTCATACTTACCTGGCAGGGGAGATACCATGATCATGAAGGTGGTTCACCCAAGGTGAGGCTCAGCCATTGCACTGAGGCTGTGCTGACCTTTGCGAATTCCCCAAATGTGGGAATCTCGACTGCATAATTTCTGGTAGTGGGGGACTGCGTCCGCGCTCTCCCCTGATTATGTGTTCAAAGAGAAACTATTCAGTAAAGTGTTGCTGAAACTGCATGATTGATTGGGATGACCTCTTATCTTTGGGTCCTGATGAGAAAAGTCAATGAGTTAGATTCATGCAATTATTCAGTCCTATTAAGAATCTGACCCTCAATTAGTGCTGAGTGACAGATTGATGTCATTGCAATGTATTTTCCTGATTTAGTATCAGCTGATAACTATGGTATATCAAGGTATAATTCAATTAACTGCATTTATCAAACCTGAAATCTCTGTGGCTCCTAAGAGAAATGTGTAATCATCAGCAGGTTGTTTTAGTTTGGAAGCATTTCTCTACTATAATTAGAAATAAGTCAATACCAGGAATACTTTTGCATTTTCAAAATGAACCTGTATTTCTTGACTCAAAATGAAACTAAAAAATCAGTCAAACCGCTTTTCTTCAACACGGCTCATCCTGCCACTTAACCAAAATGATAAAGAAGATATTTGGCATAGGGTTGGGCGATGTCCCTTAAATTGGCCGTTGACGATGTTTGCTGTCAACCATCGGGATGGACGATGACATCGTTGGGGGGGGGGGAATTTTTACATTTTTCGTTCTTATATAACTGACATTCGTTTTTTTGCTTTTTTCATTTTATTTTCCAACTAATGACTAATCCGCGATGATCCAGTATAAACTGAGGGAAGTGACTTTAACAAAAAAAGTAACAAACAAAATAGAAAAGAAGTAGTCCGCTCCCGTGGACCGGCGGAGCGTGGACTTACAGCTTTGTGTTTGAGGGGAAGGGGGGGGGGGGGGGTGCTTTGTTACATGAGCGCTATGTGTGGGAGATTTAAGACTGCGATCCGTCCCGCAGCTCTAGGGGTACAAGCAACCGAACTCAGAACCGGGTCTAAAAGTGTGTGTCTGAGCACAGCTCGGATCGTCAGCACACACAGCGGTTTGAGCTTCAAAGCAGAAATGTCGCTCAGTCCTTAGAAAACATTCAAACAATCGCGCGGATTTGTGTTTCCAGTCGTGTCCCGACTAAATAAAGGCTGATGTTATTCTTACATGTTTACGTGCAGCCAGCAAGCAGCACCACCCAAAGCTAATGTTGTTAGCCCGTGTTAGCATACTGCTAATCATGGCTTCGTTCAGAAAAAGCACTGACCACACGGATTAAAATTCAAATGATGAGCGAACAGGTGTTTCATAATAACCGTAACATTATTAAAAGCACGTTTAGAAGATCATCTCGTATTTTACCGAGCTGACATGTCAATGTATATAGCCGCTCGGCGCTGTTTAACATTGTTTTGTATTGAATTGTTACATTCAATAAAGTTTGGGAAAAAAAAGCAGCTCGGCGGAATTTATATCCTTCCGTTTTCAAACCCTACTGCGCATGTGCGAATGATTTATACCGACGGAAAGTGTGACCTTAGTGAACGTTTTTATATTCTGAAAACATTTTTCTGGGCCCATGTACACGGTTGGATTCTAATCCGACCATTGATCCCATCAAGATATTTTGTACATGTAACCGCGGCTTATGGTGTCGACGCGCAACGTGGCGGGGGCGTGGCATCACGATTGTGGTCTCTCCATCGGGATGTCAGTCACCCATCACGATGGACAATGATATCGTCCATCGGCACAACCCTAATTTGGCATTTCATTTTCAAAAAGTTCTATAGACAATGTGTAGCAAAATTCAATTTGGAATGTCTAATTTAACAATTAAAATTGATTAACAGAAATGCTATTTCATTTTCATAATGTAACTGCATCAAATGACTCAAAAACAAAATAAAATGTAATCCACCAAAATGCTTTTTCATTTTCTACTTAAAAACACTTATTCTGTGACATAATTACAGCGACAATGCTAAGAGGGGATTGCATTTTCACCTTTTTTGTGCAAAGAAATGATTTCCTTTCTCAGATTTTGTGACATTTCTTTCCCATGAGGGGCCATTGCTGACAGCAGGAAATGGGAGGATCTTTTCGTTGTTATGAAATGCCCTTTTATGGTCACCTGTGTGCTGGACACCTCTCAAATGATTCATTAGACCAGTGTTTTTCAACCAGTGGGAGATGGTCAAGTGTGCCGTGAGAAATTGCCCTCATTAACTGATCTAAAAGCAATTACCATCTCCAGGAAATCAGCTCTTTGTTCATCCAAACAGGCCCTGATAAAAACTGAGAAGTTAAGAATATGTAATATCATAAAATTATTTTTTCTTTGTGTTTATATGATTCTAGTAAAGACATTTTGATAAGAATAACGGGATACCGCGATTTAGCTGCAGCTATAACTGTGTAAGGAAAAGTCCCGCCCCTTTAACTGTCTCCACCAATCATTCTTGAAGGCTTAATCACATGTCATCAGTCTGACCAATCAGTAGTGGTTAAAGTATTCACTTCCTTGTTTCGATTTAGCGCAAAAAAGTCTCTCTGTTCTAACAAAAATACCAGCTAAAGCTCGTCTTTAGCGGCGTACCTTTCCACAGAATCTGGTATCAGACTGTGGAACAAGTGAACAAAACCATGAAGCTCAAAGACGCTGGTCTTTCTGCTGTCGGCGGATTACGGGCACTACATCTCCCATGATGCAGTAAAGTCACTGTCTTAGCGCACAATGAGTCTCTCCTCTTAACGTCTTAAAACAACGAACACACATCAAACAGTTTTTGAATCTTTTGACTTAATTTTTAATACATCTTTTAGAAAAAACAGCTTCAGGTTCCAGCGTTTTCTGCAACAATTATCACAAAAATGCATGTGAGATTGCAGAGCGGCTGTAGATCAACACAGACTGAGCTTTTTCTTTTTTTTTTTTAATTTATCTATTTTTTTGGATGTTGGTGTGCCGCGGGATTTTTGTCAAGGTTAAAGTGTGCCGTGGCTCAAAAAAGGTGTAAAACCACTGCATTAGACTCACCTGTGGTTGAATGCCTGTTGAGTAGAATTTGTAGTCTTAAGTTTGGCTTTTCTCCTATGTCACTATGACTGGGGTGAACTCAGTTTTTGTAACATGGGCTTGAATTTGTTAGGAAAATATCTTTTTTTGTGTGCAAATTAACATATCTTGTTTGCAATCAGTGACAGACCCTTAAAGGTGTATTTTGTAGTCTAGTATTTCACAGAAAATGATGATTCTGAAAGGACACTAAAGGTTTTCTGAAAAATGTAGTGGGGTGTACTCATTTATGCTGAGCACTGTATATAGTTTGGAAGATGATCTTCACCAATTTGCCAAAATAATGCTGATGGCATGTGCTGGTTTTTGATGACCGAACGACCGTATTCGTGCTTCAACTGCTAACCGCCAGAAGGTTGTAAAACTTTCTGGAAAGTACCTTTTGAAGTTTACCTTTCACATCCCAGTCATCCACTTCCTCCAAGGTGACATCAGATGTTTCTTGACATGATATTTCTGAATATAACCTTTCTGAGAAAATTGATGGCTTGATGCCTCCATGAGTGAGGGCAAGAGCGATCATTTGCCCAAGAAGCCAGAGCTGAAAGACAAATGTGTGAAGAAAAAAGTATGAATTGAAATGTTCCAAAGGTCATGGTAGCGAGACGGCTGCCAACGGACCGTCAGCAGGAAAATCATCTTTGTTGTAGCAGGACAATAGACACAAAAAACAACTCAAAAGTAATGGCTGATTTTAATTATTTAATTTTCAATAAATTTTAATTTATTGTTACTTTTGAATGTTTCAAGTCATTTCAGTGAGCATTGTGGACTTTCTTTCTTCAACTGAGGGCTACCAACAATTTTGTCCTCCACTGTAGTAATTGATGGTTCACTAAGAAAACATTCTGTTCACCTGGTGTTTTGAAGAGGCTCACTCCACTCTCATCCAGTCCAACTGGACCTTTCAGCTCCTCTATCGCCTCCTGGATGAGCTGGAAGGTTTCCTGTGGTCCTAAAGTTCCCCTCAAGCACCACGTCCGCGTCTGACAAGGACCTCAAGTAGGAAAGTAAATGTTTTATTACGTCAAATTTGGTAGAAAAGTTCAATTGTGAAACATTACCAATGTGCAAATCAAACACACTCTTAGCTTTTGGGCCGTTTATGGCCACAACACTTACTTGTTCCTTTTCTGAGATGTATTTTCAGAACCTCTTCATCTGCATGCTGGTGATGTGGGTCAGCGGTGTGTTCAACCATCTCCTCACAGAGCGGTTTGCTTTCTGTGTATCTCCCTCTCCTTCATGCTAAATGTCTCTGGCCTGTCCTTTTGTGCTGCATACTGCCAGTAGAGTTCCCTCATCCCCTGGAAGGTGTGGTCTTCCAATCCTTTCTGGCCATGGATGCTCTTGTCAATGTTGGCCTCAAGGAGAATGGAGACTTGATTTTTGGGTAAAATAGAGCTAAAGGGCTGGACAAATAAAGTAAGAAATTGCTCTACATTCTACTGGCAGCTATTAAGAAAACAATAATCAGAAAATGGCTTAAACCTGAACAACCAACGACTGGCTTGACGGTACACAAAGAATAAATACAAATTTAACTGATGTTTTTTACACTACTTGGTCTAAATGGACAGAATACGTAAAGCCTATAAGATGAGACTTTATGTGAAGTGTCACTGAAATGGTCATATATGTTTTGAACAATTCCTGCTCTTTCACATGTTTGTTCTATTTTCCTTAAAGACTGAGAAAGCAAGATCATTGTAGTCTATCAATGTACAATTTTTCATGTGCTTTTTCAATAAAAAAAGGATTAAAAGCAGATTTTTAAAAAGAGCAACAATCAGACAAATGTGCACGGATCAAAGGAAAGATGTGAAGGAATCCAGAGGCTTGTGGTGTAAAGTTGGCGTTCAGTACAGTGACAGCTTTTGGGAAGAAACTGTCTCTAGTGTCACGGCGTGTAGACGGATCCCAGAGCAGAGTCAGACTGAATGTGTCAGATAAGTGATGTTTATTAGCTTCACCACAGGAACAAAAACCAAAGGAGACAGACTGGGGGTGAAGGCAGGAGGCTAGGCCACAGACAGCGTTCACAGGAACAAGGGCGAGGCCACATGGAAAGGGAAATAACCTGGCAGGTTGGAAGAGCCAGGGAGAGGCTTTTAAAGGACAGTGTAGATTGGTTCCAGGTGTGCAGAAACACCAGTCTAGAAAGCCACGCCTCCTGCCCCAGGCCACCCTGCAGAAGCACAAAGCAGACAAAACATAAGTACAAAACACAACAACACAAAACCAAATAAAAGAAAACCCCTAACCATAACATCTAGGTCCCAAAACATCACAGCTCTGGAGAGGATCTGCATGGATGAATGGACCAAACCTGTTGAAGAACTTCAGGAGACCTTTGACCTTTGTCATGGAAACATTACAAAGTATTGAGTTGAACTTTAGTTATTGACCAAATCCTTATTTTGTGCCCAGTTTTAAAAATAAAGAATTTCAAAAAGAGATTTACTGGATTCTGTCTTTACATTCCGTCTCTCAGTTGAAGTGTTTTTGTGGTAAACATTACAGACGAGAAGAACTAATAGCAGGACACCCCCCAAACAGATCAAGGGGGAAGATCCACGAGTACAAACGCTGTCGCCTGCAGCTCTTAAGATTGTTTTTCTGTCTGCTGCTTGGTACCAAGTGACACGTGGACCGGTAATGGACCGCGGCACTGGACTTTCGTCAGGTCGCTCCACCACCTCAGCCTGTCTGTATTGGAGTGTAGGATGAGGTAGTCTCCACCTACAAATACCTGGATCTGCAGCTGGACAACAAGTTGGACAGGTGTATAAGCAGACTCTATTGTTGGTGCGAGTCTGGACTCTGGAGACAATGGTGGAGGCAAGACCTAAGTTCAGCCTCAGAGCAGTGATGAGCAGCATGAACCACCCTCTGTCCGTACTCCATGGATGAGGTGTGGAGGAGCAACAAAAGCTTTGGGTCAAACGCTGATTCAGCAAAAGCTGTAGGTCAAATGCTGAGTCAGCAAAATCTCTGGGCTTGTTCAGCTGTTGCAGGTTTTCCTTCTGGGACCAAAGCTCAGTGTTTCATCCTCCCAGTAATGACTAAAGCAGAAGGAAAACGTTTTCTAGAAGCCTCCAAACGTTTTGGGATCTTCTCAAAGGACTGATGGGAGGTTTCAGGTCTTCCTCCCCCCAAACCAACCCAGAAACGGCCCGTTTTGAAAACAATCAGTCTTCTGGACGGATCTGAGATGAAATGAGGAGGAACTCCTTGAACCCCCCCCCCCACACACACACACACACACACAGCAGCGGGAGGCCCTTTGCCGAGTCCGCGCTTCCCTCTTCGGCTAAATTCGGGTTTCCTCGTTCGTGTCTGTCGCTGTTCGTGCGCCTCGTGAATGTGTGACGTTTCACCTGCGTTGCTTTGATGGGGCTGACCCCGCCCACAATAAGAGCAGTAACCATAGCAACAGAAGAACCGATAGATCACGCAAAAACTTCAGCTTCAGTTCCCCCCACCTGATCCAAAACTCAAGTTAGATTTTTCTTTAGGATTTTTAACTGAAACTGCAAAAGCAATGACCGGACTGTAGTCTCTAAAAGTTTTTCCGTCGTTGGTTATTAGATGAACGGCTGTGTTTGGTAGTTTGGGGTCGTCTTCAGATTTGGGGACATTTGGGTTTAAAATAACTTCAGAAGTACCAGTAACATTGGTTTAAAACCACACATTGATCACAGCCCACTTTCTTTTAGAGCCCTATACCAATTCTGGTCATGTCAAAGTTTGTCACAAATTAAAATCTAAGAAGACCAATAACTCAATCCAAAATGTAATGTAAAGTAATCCAAAAGTAAATGTAAAGTACTTCCAATCGTTATAGTTCTGTTCATTTTAAACACCTGACTTAACAAATCATCTCAACTGTTCTTAAAAACGGCTAATGAAGGTGACCAACAGACAGTCGGGTTGGAACAGAAAACAATTACCAGTAGAACATATTTCAATTCCAGTCATGAGTCGATGCATCAGTTACAGCTACCAACCAAAGTACAGAGAGAAAAATGTTTGGTAGTGCTGAGCAAAAGTTTCTGCAGCTCAGAAATAAACCCAGAGTCAGTTCCAATAGATTAGAGTGACTGGTTCAAATCTAAACAATTAGCTTCCACTCAACCTCAGACGGTTTCACTTTAATGGAGGAGTTGAGAAAAAACATAAACATGTAAAATAACATTTTCTGTACTTAACTTAGAAATGATTCCTACAAATGTTGTTTAAAGTCAAACAATGGTCATTCATAGCCGTTCATAGTAATGCAACCACAGGGGGGCAAAAATCAATGCTTTCATGTGCCGGTCCCAAGTCCGGGTAAATGCAGAGGGTTTTTTCTGACATCAAAGCAACGCCAAATCCAATCTGTCAACCGCCAACAGAACTTTCCCATCGAATCACATGACTCAGATTCACCTTTTAAAAGCAGAGCTTTGGCTCCAGTGTTGACGTTCTTTGAATTCACTTGAGTCGGCTAATCAGCAACAGCAGCTGGTCAGGGAGAGTTGGAAAACAGGCGGGATTGTGGCTCTGGAGGACCAGGGGTGGCCAGCCCTGGTTGAGGCAACTAACACAGTTCTGAAGCAGAGAACAGCAGCTTTCTGTTGATATGGAACACTTTACAGTAGTAAAAACACCAAAACCAGCTGCCTTCAACCAAGAAAAGCAGCTTTGCTGTTTTACTAACGTTAGGCGTTGCATTTTCTAAAGTAACGTGTTGCACTTACTAACTGTAGCAGGAGGAATGTCACTTTGTAAATTGATTCCACTTGTGTGCACCAGCTGCTCACCTGCAGTCGGCTTATAAAGCTCCTCTGCAGGACTCAGTGCACGGCCAGAAACTGATTATCTTGCAATGCCACCATCAGCATCAACTTCCAGGTTGGACCGGCTGAGCGCAGTCTCAGGCTGCTCAGCGCGGGGATTAATTCTATGATTGCAGCCTCAGACGCTGATCAGAGCGATGTCTTTAGGCCCTAACAGGAGCCGGGTAGGTTCAGTGCTCTCCCTCAAGTTTTGCTGCTTTTTGGCCATCCCTAACCTGAGAACGTGTTGATTATGTCACAGGCTGTTTTGTGTATCGTCAGATCGGGTCGTTTATCAAATTTGGCCAAAGTCGTCAGAAAAGTCCTTTGTATGGCAGGTAAATTGTTTCCTGTTCAACCACAGAACGAAAAAATATGTTTGTTAAACATAGTTGAAAAGAAACACAAACAGCTAATGACAAAGTACAGGAAACAATTTATCGGCGACTTTTCTGAAGACTTTAGCCAAATTTGACAAACGACAAGATGTGAAAACACGACGTACCTAACGACACTAGCAACGGTATCTAAGGATTTTCCTGATGATGTAGAAAGACGACATGGAGAAACAATAATAACAAAGATAAATGCAAAGTTTTTATCACAAAACAAACACAAAGTAATAATCAAAGAAGCATGGGCACGCAGAAAATATTGCTTAGTAGTATATAGAAATGAACCAATGTTCAATAAACCCGTTCAGCATACATAGATGGTGGACGCAAAAACACATTTACATAGTTTTGGCACAAACGGAACCTCATAGGAGAAGACTGGGTTGTTGAAAATGAAAAAGCATTTTGGCTGATTGATTTTTATTTATGATCCAATTGATGCAGTTACATTGTGAAAAGGAAAAAACCTTTCCGTTGTAGACTTTTATTTTGAAATATGAGACACAAATCCTTCCATAGGACTTTGTGTAAAATAGATGATGTATTTCTAGCAGGTGGAGTTACATCTGTAATCACTGTCGTACTCTTTTTAGATCAGAAAAAGCCCGCCCTCTGCCTCCACACTGCACTCCTACCAGAGTTCCACCGAGCAATGCTGCTCCTCAGGTACACCTGATGACGGACATGTGGCCCTGTGTGGTGATGGGTTTTTCTGAAATGTCATTTTTAAATATTTCATGTGGTGCTTCTGTGCATGACAGAGTGTTCGAGCTGGAATCATGTGTGGCAGCACTTTGTGGAAACCCTCCAGGCTGTTGCTTCCTCTGAGACCTTCCTAGTAAGCCACAGCCACACCGTTGACCATCAATTCTTGACAAACAGGAGGACTTATGTGTTTGGAATTAGTGTGCATCTTTCTCTTCATTGGTACCAAATGTTAAACTTGATCAATGTCCTAATTGATTGTTTACTGAGAGGTTTTTATTTAGTCCAGCTGGATCTTTTACCTCCTCTATTGCCACCTGGAGGAGCTGGAAGGTTTCCTGCAGCCCGAGTGTTGACCTCTGCACGATGCTTCAGCTGCTCCCCTTGACGAGCAGATCCAGGTCACGAGAAGATCCTCTGCTAGATCTTTTAGATCCTCTTCAGCGTGACACTCGTGGACCTGTCACCAAACCTTCACCATGGTGTTCCCATCTGTTCTGTCCTGCAGAAGTCTTAACAGCGAGTCATCAAAGGATTCTTTTCAAAACCATTCAGATACTGTTTAGCCCCCTCACTCACAGGTAAGAACACCTGGAAACATGGCTTAAAGGGCCTCGCTGAGCTGGGACAGAACTGCACAATCCCATGCAGGCCAGCGGGCCATTGTGCTGCCCTCTTTGTTTCTGGCTGCCTCTGTATCATGGTGCAAAACACAGAACCTGCAAACTAAATAACTAAAAACTAAATTTAAAAATGAAATGATTTTAGGATGCAGCTGTTTTCAACTGCATTTTTGCACAATTAAAAATGGTTAAAAGCAAAGTAATAAACATTTTTCCAACAAATAAAAATTGAAATGTTTTTGAAGATGTTTGACCCGGATGTTTTCAAAGAGGTTGAACTTCTGGGAAAAAAGCTGCTGTTTGTTGGACAGAATAACAAATGTTTGAACTTTTGACAAATACAAACACTAAAAAACGGCGTCAGGTAAAACAACCAAACTTCATAGAGCAGAAAAGCAGATCCTCATCCATTTATGCATAAATATCAACAGAGAACCCAGTTCTAAACCATAAACTGATGGAACAAACATGAACAACTCTGGAACAGAGGACCAACACATTGAAACATAAAAAGGTTTAAATGGGGTGAAAAGGCTTTTTCAGGGGGCAAACATTTTCTCTTGTTTAAAAAAAAAAGTTCAGCTACCTGTTTGTTTACAATGGTAGTCATCAAAAAAAAAATCATACAATAGTAAAACGTTCAATTCGCCTGCATGTATTTCCACGTGGTTCTTCAAGCAGCTCCTTATAAAGTCTTCTACATGGAAATAGTTTTATGTAAGTATAGTTTTAGTAATTATAGGTAATAATTTGTTACTCTAGAAACGTGTTTAGAGAGCTAAAGTGTGACGCAGCTAATTTGTTTTTTATATATATATTTTCAGACTGATTAAAAAGGTTAAAATCCTTGATGAAAAGGGTTAAAATCAACTGTTTTAAATAAAAATGTTTTAGCCGAAATCTAGTTTTTGAGACAAAAATACCAGCAGGACATAAAGCAACACTTTTCCAAACTTGAATAGTAATTTTTTGTTAACTGGTAATAGATGAAGCTGGCACCTGTAAGGGCACTTCTCTGCAGTCTGCGCATGTGCGGCTTAATACGCTCGTCTTTTCGAGTCGCGTGGATTTTAACTTTTCGCAGATGTCGACACGGTTAAATGGGTAAAGTACGTCTGTTTTCTTCCAAGCTTTCTTCTAACGTTTCTATTTTGGTGTAAAGCGTATTAATTATGTGAATAAATAAATATGAGATGTTTATAGATTTAACGACGTACAGACGTCTACTAATGGTACTATTTGCTGGTTATTTTGTCAAGTTAAAAGTTATTGTCGAGCTTTGAGTTGTCCTCAACAGTCACACACATTTAAAATTGTAGGTTTTTGTCTTTAAAACAACCCACTTAAATTGGTCTTTTGCGGGTGGATTTCAGACTGACCAGAAAAGAGGCTGTATTTCCACTTGTTTTCGATAGAGGGCGCTGTGGGCTTTACATTTGTTAGGTGTCAGGTCACATCAAAATGACATTATTTTAGTAGCAAGCATCGATTTAATGTTGTTAATTACACAGAAGAGATGCTGTTGATGTGGGAGTCAAATACACGATATGAATATTTATAAAGACGTTCTTAAAATGGTTGTTTTATGTTGATGTTGCTGCTCGTCTTCCAATAGGACTAGATCATACCACGTGTCCCGGAAGTAACACGGAGGCTTCTTTATCGTCTTCAGTTTTTCCAAATTTTCATGATTTTCATTTATCTATTCATGTTATACGATTGATGTTATTCATTGCCATGAGTTATAGAAAGATGGAGTGTTTTTATTTGGTCACTTTAGAACCTTGAGGTAGATTTGTAGAAAGCAGAATCAGGTTCTTTCCTTTGAGTTGTGGTCGGTATCGCTTCTCGGCCTTTTGGCTAAGATCAAGTGTAGTATCTGTTCTTATCAGTTTAATATCTGATACGTCCCCTACCCGGGGACCATATATTAAATTGATTTTTGGAACAGGGAGATGGAATAGGGGCTTGCTCCGTCCACTCCACGCATCGACCTGGTATTGCAGTATCTCCAGGAACGGTGCACCCCCTTCTCTCTGTGAATGATAAATTCTTAAATCTGAAGCATCAATTTCTAAGAAGATTCTTTGGTTAAGAGATGTCATTATGATATGCTGGAAACAATATATTAGGTTTCACACAGAAATCATGACTATTTATGTGTGTCAGCGTCTTGACCACCAGTGTTATTGTATGTTTGCGAGATTTAAATGAACACATCCCAGGTGTTCTTCCCATCTTCCCAATAATATCCTGTTGTGTTCTTATAGAATGCTTGAGATTGTGTTCTTTGATGATTTAAAAGTTATAAATTCAGTTCGGTTGCATTATTGGACAATTCAATAGGAAAAGAACTTTCCTATTACATTACAGTGTGTGTGTGGCAGACTTTGATGACATGTTTGAAGATTGCTGACCAAATGGAGAATGCACTCCCTTGTGATTTTCCTTTTCTTCGTCTTTTTTAGGGCACTCGAGCATTGGTGGTTCAGGGGAACAATTCTGGCCTGCCACGCAGGTTCGATTCCCAGCCTTTGCAATGAAGCCTTTTTCTCTTTTCCTCTCAACCCTAAAACGCTCTCAAAAAGTCAAATTTCCATTTTACAAGATGATCAGATAAATTGTCATGCAATTATTACAGAATGACAGAATTCTAATAGAAATCTCAGCATGAAGCCGAGTTGTCTCTGGTGTGATTGGTTCGCGTGTCCAGCTGCTAACAGAAAGATAGGAGCTCAACCAGAGAAGATCTGTTCTAAAATCCTCTCTTCCTTGGATCTGCATTACTTTCTTTTATTCACAGGATTCTTTCAAGCCAATAATTGTATGTTTTTAAGATTTAAGAAGTTCCTAATTATTGTATGAAAAATAAATGCCTCAAAAATATTTATGGGGACCATTATGTTAATAAAGAGCAATTAAATCTAATGAAGTAGCAACTATTACAATTTAACAAAATGGTGAGGAATAGTAAGGAATTTCAGAACTGCAGTAATTTACACACATCAGAAAAAGTAAGATGCAATCTTTTGAAAACATCTTGCATTTAAAAATGATCAAACTGAATTTGTAATTTAATCTTGTTTGTTTTTCTTCCTCAGATGTTTTAAAAACCCAAGCTTGAGAGTGAAACATCTGATCACTGTCCAGAGGAATCAACGGCCATCCTGATGATGCTGCGCGGTGTGAGTCTGCTGCCATCCATCTAAATTCATCTTTACCTGGTGAGTGTTTTTTAAAAGATTCATTTCTCAGAAAAAAGGTTGCTAAGCTGCACTAAACAAAGCTCTGCTTCTCTGAGGATTCAGTGAAACAGAGATTTAAATGTGAACATGCTGCATGTAGGGCTGGGCCATATAGAATTTATTATATAACAATATAGTTTTTCATATCAGGCGATAACGATTTAATCCAAATGACTATTTGTTAAATGTGAACACTCTGCTCATAAGAGAAATGTGTAATCATCAACAGGTTTAGATGTAAATATTTATTTCATATCATACTTTAAACATAACGGATGCACTGAAGGAACACAATGCAAATGCCTTTTTTAAAAATAACTAAGAAAAAGGCATCTGTATTACAAACTAACATACATTTTCGTTAATCTTTTAACATGGTACCTTTTATCTACAGTGTTTACATTGTTTTGACTACAGTAACTCTTCAAGTGTTGATGAAATTAACGTAATTCCAGTGAAGAAATGCAGCCTGGTGCTGATATGGAGCACTGAACAGCAGTGAAGTGATTATGAGCGGATTCTGCAGCGCAGGAAAATAATTCTGATACCTGCTATGCAATGATGTCCAGTGCTTTACAAGTGCTGCATATCGGTACAAAGTGGATAATTACTAACCTACTTTTTAAGCTGTTTTTTCTTTCACAGAAAAATATTTTTCAGCTTTGTTTGACTTTGTTTCAGACACACTGCAGGCGTTTGTAGATCTAACTTATGATTATACATCCAAAGTAATGATATGTTAAAATAGTGAACATGCTAATAAAATCAGTCTGAAACTGATCCAGTATTTGCACAGGAACACTACATTTTCATGGTGTTATTGTTCGGTCAAACTTGACTAAAAATGAGTTTGATGTCCAGTTTTTACTTCACTGTATAAATTGTAGTTGTCCACTAGAGGGCGCCAACGTGGCTGTTTTTCCTTATTCACAGATCTGCCAAACCAAATGTGCAGATCCGTGAAAGTTCATATATTGTGATGATCGCTGAGGGAATATGGCGAAAGGATAAATATTTAGGCAACACACCAGACTTTAGATGTTGGAAAAACTTGGTTTTGTTTTGAGCTGTGATGATAAAACTGTTTACATTTGTAGTTCACATTCCAGACCAGTAGGGGGCAGCAGCAGAACTTTGCTGTTCCAGTCAGCAGGACACAAAAGAAGAGGAAGTTGTTTAGTGTTAGCAGAGAAGAACGTCTGTTTTGTATGTTTTCATTGATTTTAGTAGTATTTGTGTTGTTTTTATGACTCAAACAGTCTGGTTTTTTTCCAAGTCCCCCATTTTCTGTTTTTTAACTCTCTGAAAATCGCCTAAATGAGAACAAATGAATGGAACTTTGTGGTCATCAGTTAGCTTTCATAGTTCAGACACAGCAGTGCATCATGGGAATCGTTATTCCAATGATCGATCAGTGTTAAAGATGTGTTTGTGTACAGATGTGTTTGTGTAGCACAGTGTTGAATGTGAGTCATGCAGTGTGTGGTTGTTTGTGTGAGTGTGTGAAGTGTGTAATGACCTTAAAGCTGCACAGTGTGTGTGTGAAAGTGGTGTGTGGGTGTGACATGAACAACTCATACTTACCTGGCAGGGGAGATACCATGATCATGAAGGTGGTTCACCCAAGGTGAGTCTCAGCCATTGCACTGAGGCTGTGCTGACCTTTGCGAATTCCCCAAATGTGGGAATCTCGACTGCATAATTTCTGGTAGTGGGGGACTGCGTTCGCGCTCTCCCCTGATCATGTGTCCAAAGTAAAACTATACATTAAAATGTTGCTGTGACTGCATGAGTGACTGGTATGAACTCTGACTTTAGCATCCTGTTGAGAAAAGTCATGAGTTAGATTCATGCAGTTATTGAGTCTTATAAAGAATTTGACCTTGAATTAGTGCTATGTTACAGATTGATGTCATTGCAATGTATTTTCTTGGTTTAGTATCAGGTGATAACTAAGGTATATCAAGGTATAATTCAATTAACTGCATTTGTCAAACCTGAAATCTCTGTGGCTCCTAAGAGAAATGTGTAATCATCAGCAGGTTGTTTTAGTATGGAAGCATTTCTCTAGCAGAATTAAAAATAATTCAATACCATGAATGCTTTTGCATTTTCAAAATGAACCTGTATTTCTTAACTCAAAATGAAAATTAAAAATTAGTCAGGTTTTTCTTCAACACCGCTCATCCTGCCACTTAACCAAAATGATAAAGATGATATTTGGCATTTCATTTTCAAAAAGTTCTATAGAAAATGTGTAGCAAAATTCAATTTGGAATGTCTAATTTAATAATTAAAATGGATTAACAGAAATGCTTTTCATTTTCAAAATGTAACTGCATCAAATGACTCAAAAACAAAATAAAATGCAATCATCCAAAATGCTTTTTCATTTTCTACTTAAAAACACTTATTCTGTGACATAATTACAGCGACAATGCTAAGAGGGGATTGCATTTTCACCTTTTTTGTGCAGAGATTTTGTGACATTTCTTTCCCATGAGGAGCCATTGCTGACAGCAGGAAATGGGAGGATCTTTTCGTTGTTATGAAATGCCCTTTTATGGTCACCGGTGTGCTGGACACCTCTCAAATGATTCATTAGAACAGGGGTCGGGAACCCATGGCTCGCGAGCCATATATGGCTCTTTGATGGTCACATGTGGCTCGCAGACAAATCTTTAATTGTACTATTTTTTTTTTCATTAGACCAGTCCTTCTCGGGCGCGATGCAATGCCAGAGGCGCGGAGTAGTAGCGGTGATTGGAGAGAGAAATCGGCGTCAGCGCTATCAGTTACTTTTATCTATTATTTCACAGAGTTTGTACCAGCCGGAAACCTGTGAATTGCTGTGCCTAAAACTGCGCGCTCCCGTCTCTGAGAAAGAGCGCGCAGTTGCGGGGACGGGATGTGTGAGGGAGAAAGCAGAGGGTGGGGGTGGGGGGACCGGCAGCAGGTGAATCGCGCAGGGATTGTAAAAACGTAAAACCCGCTGCCTGTCACTCACTGCAGCGTGTGAGTGTGTGTTTAACTCCGCGTCTGCATGTGAGCAGTCTTTCTCACATCTACAGAACATTCAGACCTACGATCACGTTTAAAGTCTCAACGCCTGCATGAAGCAGAAACTCACCACGTATCAACCAGACTAGACCATCAGCAAAACTACCACGAGAAATACTCATCATTTATTAGCAACAGCATAACAACGTTATTCAAAAGAATCCACAGACTTATTGTACTTTAAAAATGTTGAAATTACATCAAATGCACACATTCACTTGTATATTTAGTTTTAAACATATTGTCGCGGACTGAGTTTAACTTGGCTGTTGGGCCGCGTTAATATGTATGAGGTTCCATTTGTGCCAAAAATCTGTTTTTGTGTCCACTGTCTATGTCTTTGGTCGTCTCACTTTGTCGTCAGGACTTAGCAACCGTTGCTACTGTCGATAGCTCCGGTCGTTAGCTACTGTCGATAGCTACGGTGTTTGCTACTGTCGATAGCTACTGTCGTTAGCTACGGTGTTTGCTACTGTCGTTAGCTACGACGTTTCCCCGTGTTTTGTCGTTAGATGTTCTCGTTTTTCAAATTTTGCCAAAGTCGTCAGAAAAGTCCTTTGTACGGCCGGTAAATTTTTTCCTGTACTACCACGGAACGAAAAAGAAATGTTTATCAAAGCAGACGTCAGGGTTAACCATGACAACACGTTTTTAAGATGAACTTTATTTTGATATTCCCTCAAACGCGTATTGCCAGAAAGGGTGGGGGTGGGGGGGGGGGCATGCATACAACGCTTGAAACGAAAACAAAGTGGCGCATTACCGCCACCACCTGGTCTGGAGGCGAACTACTTCTATTTAACGCGGAGAATGACACATAATAAATATGAACATTTTACGAAGACTAATTATGAATGTGCTGTGTTCTGATCATGAAAAACGTGGTTGATTTATTAATAATAAAATTACAAACACATTGGTGTTGATTTAATGTATTTGTTCAGAAATAAACCCTCAAGTCATTAGTCCATGGCAATATTTATTTTTTTGCCGCTGAACGATTTACGGGGGCCTTGCAAGGAGGCCTTTAAAATATCTTTGATGAGTTACCTTCTCAAATTTTTGTGGGTCGAGTCACTAATTATGAATATAACAGTCGAAAACTGACTGGTTTTTGAGCTTTTCTTTTTAATCTATTTATGTGACCATGAGATGGCGCACTCGGGACCACATAAGGCTCTTATTAGCCCGTCTGATCCTCGTTTATCCATCAGATTTGTAACAACATATTTTATAAAGATCAGTCATTTTTCAAAATAATTTGAAATAACAGTTTCATCACAAGATTAAATTAAAGCCATACTCTAAATAACTTTAAACGGGAACGTGAAACCGTTGTACGCTGCACCCCCCTTTCTGGCAGTGCGCGTTTGCAGGATTGTCAATAAAGGTTTTTTTTTTTTTTAAAGTGTTTTGTTCCGTGATAATACGGGAAACAATTTATCGACCGTACAAAAGACTTCTCTGACGACCTTTGCAAAATTTGAAATACAGCAAGATCTAAGGACACGACATGGTGAAAGAACGCAGCAAACGACACTAGCAACGGTTGCTAAGGATCTTCCTGACGACACGTGAAACGACGTAGCAGACGACACTAGCAACGGTTGCTAAGGATCTTCCTGACGCCGTAGTTAGACGACATGGGATAAGGACAATGACAAAGATAAAGTTTAAGGATAAAGCAAGCATATACATCACAAAGTTAATACAAAGTAATAATCAAAGAATCATGGACATGCAGAAGATATTGCTTAGTAATACATAGACATGAACCAATGTAAAATGAACTCGTTCAATAGACATAGACAATGAGCCCAAAGCATAGACAGTGGACGCAAAAACACGATCAGTAGACATAGACAATGGACCAAAGACATAACAGTAGACGCAAAAACACATTTTGATATTTTTGGCACAAATGGAACCTCATAAATATGAGGTTCCATATTTATAAATATGAATATGAGGTTCCATTTGTGCCAAAAATATCAAAATGTGTTTTTGCGTCTACTGTTATGTCTTTGGTCCATTGTCTATGTCTACTGATCGTGTTTTTGCGTCCACTGTCTATGCTTTGGGCTCATTGTCTATGTCTATTGAACGAGTTCATTTTACATTGGTTCATGTCTATGTATTACTAAGCAATATCTTCTGCATGCCCATGATTCTTTGATTATTACTTTGTACTAACTTTGTGATGTATATGCTTGCTTTATCCTTAAACTTTATCTTTGTCATTGTCCTTATCCCATGTCGTCTAACTACGGCGTCAGGAAGATCCTTAGCAACCGTTGCTAGTGTCGTTTGCTACGTCGTCTCACCATGTCGTCAGGAAGATCCTTAGCAACCGTTGCTAGTGTCGTCTGCTACGTCGTTTCACGTGTCGTCAGGAAGATCCTTAGCAACCGTTGCTAGTGTCGTTTGCTACGTTCTTTCACCATGTCGTGTCCTTAGATCTTGCTGTATTTCAAATTTTGCAAAGGTCGTCAGAGAAGTCTTTTGTACGGTCGATAAATTGTTTCCCGTATTATCACGGAACAAAACACTTTAAAAAAAAAAAACCTTTATTGACAATCCTGCAAACTCGCACTGCCAGAAAGGGGGGGGGGGGGTGCAACGTACAACGGTTTCACGTTCCCGTTTAAAGTTATTTAGAGTATGGCTTTAATTTAATCTTGTGATGAAACTATTATTTCAAATTATTTTGAAAAATGACTGATCTTTATAAAATATGTTGTTACAAATCTGATGGATAAACGAGGATCAGACGGGCTAATAAGAGCCTTATGTGGTCCCGAGTGCGCCATCTCATGGTCACATAAATAGATTTAAAAGAAAAGCTCAAAAACCAGTCAGTTTTCGACTGTTATATTCATAATTAGTGACTCGACCCACTAAAATTTGAGAAGGTAACTCATCAAAGATATTTTAAAGGCCTCCTTGCAAGGCCCCCGTAAATCGTTCAGCAGCAAAAAAATAAATATTGCCATGGACTAATGACTTGAGGGTTTATTTCTGAACAAATACATTAAATCAACACCAATGTGTTTGTAATTTTATTAATAATAAATCAACCACGTTTTTCATGATCAGAACACAGCACATTCATAAATAGTCTTCGTAAAATGTTCATATTTATTATGTGTCATTCTCCGCGTTAAATAGAAGTAGTTCGCCTCCAGATCAGGTGGTGGCGGTAATGCGCCACTTTGTTTTCGTTTCAAGCGTTGTATGCATGCCCCCCCCCCCCCCCCTTTCTGGCAATACGCGTTTGAGGGAATATCAAAATAAAGTTCATCTTAAAAACGTGTTGTCATGGTTAACCCTGACGTCTGCTTTGATATACATTTCTTTTTCGTTCCGTGGTAGTACAGGAAAAAATTTACCGGCCTTACAAAGGACTTTTCTGACGACTTTGGCAAAATTTGAAAAACGAGAACATCTAACGACAAAACACGGGGAAACGTTGTAGCTAACGACAGTAGCAAACACCGTAGCTAACGACAGTAGCTATCGACAGCAGCTAACGACCGGAGCTATCGACAGTAGCTAACGACAGTAGCAAACACCGTAGCTATCGACAGTAGCTATCGACAGTAGCTAACGACCGGAGCTATCGACAGTAGCAACGCTTGCTAAGCTTGCTAAGTCCTGACGACAAAGTGAGACGACCAAAGACATAGACAGTGGACACAAAAACAGATTTTTGGCACAAATGGAACCTCATACGTTAAAAGTTCTGGAGTTCAACGAACGCATCAAGCAGAGATCTGATTGGCTCTCAGTTCTGTCGCTCAGCCTGTTGTTAGGTAGTTTGGACCAATGGGGTTCAGCTATGGGCCGAATAAGGGAAATGGGAGGGCTGACGCGGGAGCAGGGGAATATAAAGTTGGTAGAAGCGCTCTCGTCTCAGCGGGAGAGATTCAGGAGTTGCTGAATTAATTGTTGGGCGTTTGTTGCGGTCTGCACTAACCAGAATAAAGAACCTTAAAAGAGGTTGAGTCTCCGTGCCTCAGTGTGGGAAAGGGACACTACATAAATGTATGGCTCTTTCGAAATTACATTTAAAAATATGTGGCGTTTATGGCTCTCTCTGCAAAAAAGGTTCCCGACCCCTGCATTAGACTCATCTGTGGTTGAATGCCTGTTGAGTAGAATTTGTAGTCTTAAGTTTGGCTTTTCTCCTGTGTCACTATGACTGGGGTGAACTCAGTTTTGTAACATGGGCTTGAATTTGTTAGGAAAATATCTTTTTTTGTGTGCAAATTATCATATCTTGTTTGCAATCAGTGACAGACCCTTACAGGTGTATTTTGTAGTCTAGTATTTCACAGAAAATGATGATTCTGAAAGGACACTAAAGGTTTTCTGAAAAATGTAGTGGGGTGTACTCATTTATGCTGAGCACTGTATATAGTTTGGAAGATGATCTTCACCAATTTGCCAAAATAATGCTGATGGCGTGTGCTGGTTTTTGATGACCGAACGACCGTATTCGTGCTTCAACTGCTAACCGCCAGAAGGTTGTAAAACTTTCTGGAAAATACCTTTTGAAGTTTACCTTTCACATCCCAGTCATCCACTTCCTCCAAGGTGACATCAGATGTTTCTTGACATGATATTTCTGAATAGAACCTTTCTGAGAAAATTGATGGCTTGATGCTTCCATGAGTGAGGGCAAGAGCGATCATTTGCCCAAGAAGCCAGAGCTGAAAGACAAATGTGTGAAGAAAAAAGTATGAATTGAAATGTTCCAAAGGTCATGGTAGCGAGACGGCTGCCAACAGACCGTCAGCAGGAAAGTCATCTTTGTTGTAGCAGGACAATAGACACAAAAAACAACTCAAAAGTAATGGCTGATTTTAATTATTTAATTTTCAATAAATTTTAATTTATTGTTACTTTTGAATGTTTCAAGTCATTTCAGTGAGCATTGTGGACTTTCTTTCTTCAACTGAGGGCTACCAACAATTTTGTCCTCCACTGTAGTAATTGATGGTTCACTAAGAAAACATTCTGTTCACCTGGTGTTTTGAAGAGGCTCACTCCACTCTCATCCAGTCCAGCTGGACCTTTCAGCTCCTCTATCGCCTCCTGGATGAGCTGGAAGGTTTCCTGTGGTCCTAGAGTTCCCCTCAAGCACCACGTCCGCGTCTGACAAGGACCTCAAGTAGGAAAGTAAATGTTTTATTACGTTAAATTTGGTAGAAAAGTTCAATTGTGAAACATTACCAATGTGCAAATCAAACACACTCTTAGCTTTTGGGTCGTTTATGGCCACAACACTTACTTGTTCCTTTTCTGAGATGTATTTTCAGAACCTCTTCCTCTGCATGCTGGTGATGTGGGTCAGCGGTGTGTTCAACCATCTCCTCACAGAGCGGTTTGCTTTCTGTGTATCTCCCTCTCCTTCATGCTAAATGTCTCTGGCCTGTCCTTTTGTGCTGCATACTGCCAGTAGAGTTCCCTCATCTCCTGGAAGGTGTGGTCTTCCAATCCTTTCTGGCCATGGATGCTCCTGTCAATGTTGGCCTCAAGGAGAATGGAGACTTGATTTTTGGGTAAAATAGAGCTAAAGGGCTGGACAAATAAAGTAAGAAATTGCTCTACATTCTACTGGCAGCTATTAAGAAAACAAAAATCAGAAAATGGCTTAAACCTGAACAACCAACGACTGGCTTGACGGTACACAAAGAATAAATACAAATTTAACTGATGTTTTTTACACTACTTGGTCTAAATGGACAGAATAAGTAAAGCCTATAAGATGAGACTTTATGTAAAGTGTCACTGAAATGGTCATATATGTTTTGAACAATTCCTGCTCTTTCACATGTTTTTCTATTTTCCTTAAAGACTGAGAAAGCAAGATCATTGTAGTCTATCAATGTACAATTTTTCATGTGCTTTTTCAATAAAAAAAGGATTAAAAGCAGATTTTTAAAAAGAGCAACAATCAGACAAATGTGCACGGATCAAAGGAAAGATGTGAAGGAATCCAGAGGCTTGTGGTGTAAAGTTGGCGTTCAGTACAGTGACAGCTTTTGGGAAGAAACTGTCTCTAGGTCCCAAAACATCACAGCTCTGGAGAGGATCTGCATGGATGAATGGACCAAACCTGCTGAAGAACTTCAGGAGACCTTTGACCTTTGTCATGGAAACATTACAAAGTATTGAGGTGAACTTTAGTTATTGACCAAATCCTTATTTTGTGCCCAGTTTTAAAAATAAAGAATTTCAAAAAGGGATTTTCTGGATTCTGTCTTTACATTCCGTCTCTCAGTTGAAGTGTTTTTGTGGTAAACATTACAGACGAGAAGAACTAATAGCAGGACACCCCCCAAACAGATCAAGAGGAAGATCCACGAGTACAAACGCTGTCGCCTGCAGCTCTTAAGATTTTTTCTGTCTGCTGCTTGGTACCAAGTGGCACGTGGACCGGTAATGGACCGCGGCACTGGACTTTCGTCAGGTCGCTCCACCACCTCAGCCTGTCTGTATTGGAGTGTAGGATGAGGTAGTCTCCACCTACAAATACCTGGATCTGCAGCTGGACAACAAGTTGGACAGGTGTATAAAAAGGGTCAGAGCAGGATGTATTTCATGAGGAGACTGGATAGCTTCAACATCTGCTCTAAGCTTCTACACATCTTCTACCAGTCAGTCATCTCCATCATCCTCTCATATGCTATAGTGTGTTGGATAGGCAGAGCAAAGAAAAATGATCTGAAGAGGCGAAGCAGACTATAGTTGGTGCGAGTCTGGACTCTGGAGACGATGGTGGAGGCAAGACCTAAGTCCAGCCTGAGAGCAGTGATGAGCAGCATGAACCACCCTCTGTCCGTACTCCATGGATGAGGTGTGGAGGAGCAACAAAAGCTTTGGGTCAAATGCTGATTCAGCAAAATCTCTGGGCTTGTTCAGCTGCTGCAGGTTTTCCTTCTGGGACCAAAGCTCAGTGTTTCATCCTCCCAGTAATGACTAAAGCAGACGGAAAACGTTTTCTAGAGGCCTCCAAACGTTTTGGGATCTTCTCAAAGGACTGATGGGAGGTTTCAGGTCCTCCTCCTCCCCAAACCAACCCAGAAACGGCCCATTTTGAAAACATTCAGCCTTTGGACGGATCTGAGATGAATTGAGGAGGAATTCCTCCCGCACTGGACCCCCCCACACAGCAGCGGGAGGCCCTTTGCCGAGTCCGCGCTTCCCTCTTCGGCTAAATTCGGGTTCCCTCGTTCGTGTCTGTCGCTGTTTGCGCGCCTCGTGAATGTGTGACGTTTCACCTGCGTTGCTTTGATGGGGCTGACCCCGCCCACAATAAGAGCAGTAACCATAGCAACAGGAGAACCAAAAGATCACGCAAAAACACCTGACCCGCCGCTTGTCCTAAAGTGGGCGGAGTCAAAACACTCCCGCGGTCATTATTTCTCCACGTAAAGAAAAGCTTCAGTCTGTAGTAAACGTCAATGCAAACACTCATCGCTGCTCCCTGTCACGTGACTGCCTCTTTGCGGGAAAAACGTTTTTTTTTTTATCATTACCTCATCCCACACACGAAACAAAGACGTCATTCTTGTGACGATCTCACAGATTATGTAATTTGACGTCAAATTTGAAGTCATTTCACGTCAATTGACGTCATTGGAAGTCATTGCTAAGGTCCTTTTATAGACCCCAGGAATCAAAGGATAGTCCATCTGACAGAAGCAGAGCCCAACTTTATTGCAAGTGGACACTCAAAGCCGAGACTTCTCAGAGTGACGATAAACCAGTAGAAAGGTTAAAAAAACTTAAGAAAGAACATCAATTTCAAATGGATTCAGCAGACAGGTGTGAAGAAGAAATGCAGAAAGTTTCTACAAACACCACAAGCCCCAAAGAGGAAATCTCTCCTCCATCCAAACCGCGGAGACTACAAGAGATGATCCTGGAAAATAAACGGCTGAAATTTGAGATTAGTGGGTTGAGACAAGAAAACTGTCTTTTGAAAGAAGAAGTGCAGAACCTTCATAAGGAGGCGGCCCAGGAGGAACTTCTGGAAATCAATGACAGAATGGCCTCTGAGCTGCAGACTTTACAGCAGCAAACTGCAGCTCTCAAAAGGGATTTTAAGGAACTGAAAACGGCGCCTCAGAAATTGGATGAAATGAGACAAAATTATCCCTTAATGTTGGAAGAAATCTATCGTTTAGAAGACCTCAAACGTGAATTGCAAAAGGAGATTTCAATCCTGCAAAACCAATCAGGAAACGTTAGAAGCGTGACGCCTCTGTACGAAGACCAAACGTGCCGGCTGAATTTACTGAGAAAGGAAGCAGAGAGCCTTCAACAAACTAAGAAAGCTTTAACCGATTCACTTCAACATCTCAAAGATCTGGATTCTGAATGTGACCTGATCCAAGCAGAAACACAGCAAATTGAGGAAAGAAATGCAGAACTCTCCCTGGAAGTTAAACATCTGCAGGAGGAAATCCAAGGCTTTGGTGACCTCCAGGACCTCCAGGAGAAACTCTGTGCTGTGAAGGAGGCATACCGAAATACAAAGAAAAACAGCTTCTTCTTTAAAGACAAAAAGAAAGAACTCAGGTCTGAGCTCCACCATTTACAGCAGCAAAATACAGTTATTGAGCAGCAGATTGAAAAACTGGACAAAAACATGGAAAAAAATGAGAAAATCAAGAAAAATTACGGCAAACTGTTAAAAAAGAAGCTCCTCTATAAGGAGCAAAAAGAAAGTCTTGAAGGTCAGATCTCAGATTTGAGAGTTCAGGAAGATGATGCGAAACAGCTTCTCATTCTGTATGACCAAGAGACGGCAAAGGCAGATTTACTGCAAGAGGAAATGAGGAGACTCCAAGAAAAAAAGGCAGATTTGATTTACTCTCTTCAAAGTCTAAGAAATCTGGAAAGTGACTTCAACAACATCAAAGCAGAAAATGAGAGATCAAAGAAAACCAATGCAGATCTCTTCTTGGAAGTTACACAACTGCAGGAGGAAATTCAAGACTTTGACAAAGTGCAAGAGGAACCTTCTACTCCAAAGAACGGACCAATCATTCTGCCTTCAGTGTCCATAAACAATTCAGATGATGAAATAGTGTCTGAACCCACAGAAAAAACAGTCCCCCCCGAAGATCTCAGATCTTGTGCAAAATCCTCTCATTCTTCCTTTATAGAGGATCATGAGAACGATAGCCTTGATGGATACATGGGCACTTCAGACCAAGAAGAAGACTGGAATCCCAATGACGGAACTGAAGATCCCAGATCTTCTGGAAACTCCCCCCATTCTTCCTTTATAGTGGATTATGAGAACGATAGATTTGATGAATACATGGGCACTTCAGACCAAGAAGAAGACTGGAATCCCAATGACAGAACTGAAAATCCCAGATCTTCTGTAAACTCCCCCCATTCTTCCTTTATAGTGGATCATGAGAGCAATAGCCTTGATGGATACATGGGCACTTCAGACCAAGAAGAAGACTGGAATCCCAATGACGGAACTGAAGATCCCAGATCTTCTGGAAACTCCCCCCATTCTTCCTTTATAGTGGACCATGAGAGCAATAGCCTTGATGGATACATGGGCACTTCAGACCAAGAAGAAGACTGGAATCCCAATGATGAAACTGAAGGTCCCAGATCTTCTGGAAACTCCCCCCATTCTTCCTTTATAGTGGATCATGAGAGCAATAGCCTTGATGGATACATGGGCACTTCAGACCAAGAAGAAGACTGGAATCCCAATGATGAAACTGAAGATCCCAGATCTGTAAACTCCCCCCATTCCACCTTTCAAGAGGATCATGAGAACAATGGCCTTGATGAATACATGGGCACTTCAGCCCAAGACGAACATTGGGAACCCAATGGAAGAAGACTGTCCAAAGAACAGATTGAGGCTTTTGAAAATCCAGCTTGTTCTTCCTTTGAGAAGATAGATGAGAACGTAGGTTGCTGCGACTTTCAAGAGGCCGTAGACAATAAAGAGGAGACCGAACCGAGGAAAGAAACAGCATCCATGGAAGTTAAGCACGAGGTTCTCGGTTTAAAAGAAGACTTTAAGGTCACTTCAGATGATGAAGATGAGACCAAAGCTGAAAAGGAAGAGGTAGCCATCAAAGATACCAACATTTTTACATTCCAGGGCCTTTGGGCTCCAAAGAGAGGATCTTCCCTTCTTGCTCCAATATCCAACACGGCCACCAAAAAAACCAAACGAAAGAAGGAAAAAGTATCCAAGAAAAAGAACAAGACTTCTTAGAAGCTTCTTATTCTTTGTCTGAGACAGAGGTTTACAGATTAAATGAACAGGCCCAGGATAAAATTATTTGATATTTAATTTTTGTAATGACTTATAGTTATTTATATCTGTCTGTTAAGGTTTATTTATTCATCTCTGTATACATGTCTAGGGTTAGGGTTATGTGGGCAAACACAGGTGGGGCCCACATCTTCTGCCCCCTTTTTAACCATCTGAGGCCCACTTGGCCTTGCAAGCTGAGTTGTGTGTTTGATAAATGTAGTTTGAACATTTTTTAGTTAGTTAGTTTTAATCACCCTACAGACAGAAATGCAGACTTTTTTGTGTTGTTCATACACAAAGTTGTAATCCCTTTCTTATTCTCCTTCTCTTTCCTGAAACTGTTTTTGTATGCTCTGTAGGAGTATATTTCTTTAGCTTTAGAAATTTATTATTTATAATTTATTATTTATTTATTTATTCTATTTTACTATTACTATTTTATTACTATTACTATTTTACTATTTTACTACTAATTTTTTTATTTTATGTTATTTAATTTATTTTGTTGTGAATTTTGAAAGTAAAGAAAGAAACTGGTCTATAGTTAGTGAACATTTGGTCAGAAACTAAAAAAAACGGGCGGCACGCTGATGTGTTGGTCAACTGTTTCCTCACATTCTCGTGCTTGTGTGGGTTTTCTCTGAGAGCTTCAGTTCCCCCCACCTGATCCAAAATTAAAGTTAGATTTTCTTTAAGAAATTCACTAAAACTGCAAAAGCTATGATTGGTCTGTAGTCTCTAAACACAGGTGTCAAACTCCAGGCTTTGAGGGCCGGTGTCCTACATGTTTCCAACCACCCTGCTACTGTAGCTTGTTATCGGAAAAAAACTCCTGATCCAGGCAGTCAGCTGCAGAAAAGTCAGAGTTTCTGAAAAACCAGCCCTCAAGGCTGAAATCTGACACCCCTACTCTAAAAGCTTTCACGTTGTTGGTTATTAGATGAACGGCTGTATTTGGTAGTTAGTAAACATTTGTTCAGAAACTAAAAAAACGGGCGGCACGCTGATGTGTTGGTCAACTGTTTCCTCACATTCTCGTGCTTGTGTGGGTTTTCTCTGAGAGCTTCAGTTCCCCCCACCTGATCCAAAACTCAAGTTAGATTTTCTATAAGAAATTCACTAAAACTGCAAAAGCTATGATTGGTCTGTAGTCTTTAAACACAGGTGTCAAACTCCAGGCTTTGAGGGCCGGTGTCCTACATGTTTCCAACCACCCTGCTACTGTAGCTTGTTATCGGAAAAAAACTCCTGATCCAGGCAGTCAGCTGCAGAAAAGGCAGAGTTTCTGAAAAACCAGCCCTCAAGGCTGAAATCTGACACCCCTACTCTAAAAGCTTTCACGTTGTTGGTTATTAGATGAACGGCTGTATTTGGTAGTTAGTAAACATTTGGTCAGAAACTAAAAAAAACGGGCGGCACGCTGATGTGTTGGTCAACTGTTTCCTCACATTCTCGTGCTTGTGTGGGTTTTCTCTGAGAGCTTCAGTTCCCCCCACCTGATCCAAAACTCAAGTTAGATTTTTCTTTAGGATTCTTAAATGAAACTGCAAAAGCAATGACCGGACTGTAGTGTCTAAAAGCTTTTCCGTCGTTGGTTATTAGATGAACGGCTGTATTTGGTAGTTTGTGGTCGTCTTCAGATTTGGGGACAGTTTACAATAATTTCAGAAGTACCAGTAACATTGTTTTTAAACCACACATTGATCACAGCCCACTTTCTTTTAGAGCCCTATACCAATTCTGGTCATGTCAGAGTGTGTCACAAATTAAAATCTAAGAAGACCAATAACTCAATCCAAAATGTAATGTAAAGTAATCCAAAAGTAAATGTAAAGTACTTCCAATCGTTATAGTTCTGTTCATTTTAAACACCTGACTTAACAAATCATCTCAACTGTTCTTAAAAACGGCTAATGAAGGTGACCAACAGACAGTCGGGTTGGAATAGAAAACAATTACCAGTAGAACATATTTCAATTCCAGTCATGAGTCGATGCATCAGTTATAAGCTACCAACCAAAGTACAGACAGAAAAATGTTTGGTAGTGCTGAGCCAAAGTTTCTGCAGCTCAGAAATAAATCCAGAGTCAGTTCCAATAGATTAGAGTGACTGGTTCAAATCTAAACAATTAGCTTCCACTCAACCTCAGACGGTTTCACTTTAATGGAGGAGTTGAGAAAAAACATAAACATGTAAAATAACATTTTCTGTACTTAACTTAGAAATGATTCCTACAAATGTTGTTTAAAGTCAAACAATGGTCATTCATAGCCGTTCATAGTAATGCAACCACAGGGGGGCACAATTCAGTGCTTTCATGTGCCGGTCCCAAGTCCGGGTAAATGCAGAGGGTTTTTTCTGACATCAAAGCAACGCCAAATCCAATCTGTCAACCGCCAACAGAACTTTCCCATCGAATCACATGACTCAGATTCACCTCTTAAAAGCAAAGCTTTGGCTCCAGTGTTGACGTTCTTTGAATTCACTTGAGTCGGCTAATCAGCAACAGCAGCTGGTCAGGGAGAGTTGGAAAACAGGCGGGATTGTGGCTCTGGAGGACCAGGGGTGGCCAGCCCTGGTTGAGGCAACTAACACAGTTCTGAAGCAGAGAACAGTAGCTTTCTGTTGATATTGAACACTTTACAGTAGTAAAAACACCAAAACCAGCTGCCTTCAACCAAGAAAAGAAGCTTTGCTGTTTTACTAACGTTAGGCGTTGCATTTTCTAAAGTAACGTGTTGCACTTACTAACTGTATCAGGAGAAATGTCACTTTGTAAATTGATTCCACTTGTGTGCACCAGCTGCTCACCTGCAGTCGGCTTATAAAGCTCCTCTGCAGGACTCAGTGCACGGCCAGAGAGCACTGAACCTACCCGGCTCCCGTTAGCCGGGTAGGTTCAGTGCTCTCCCTCAAGTTTTCCTGCTTTTTGGCCATCCCTAACCTGAGAACGTGTTGATTATATCACAGTTTTTTTTTGTGTATCGTCAGATCGGATTGTCATCAAATTTGGCCAAAGTCGTCAGAAAAGTCCTTTGTATGGCAGGTAAATTGTTTCCTGTTCAACCACAGAACGAAAAAATATGTTTGTTAAACATAGTTGAAAAGAAACACAAACAGCTAATGACAAAGTACAGGAAACAATTTATCGGCCGTACAAAGGACTTTTCTGAAGACTTTAGCCAAATTTGACAAACGACAAGATGTGAAAACACGACGTACCTAACGACACTAGCAACGGTATCTAAGGATTTTCCTGATGATGTAGAAAGACGACATGGAAAAACAATAATAACAAATATAAATGCAAAGTTTTTATCACAAAACAAACACAAAGTAATAATCAAAGAAGCATGGGCACGCAGAAGATATTGCTTAGTAGTATATAGAAATGAACCAATGTTCAATAAACCCGTTCAGCATACATAGATGGTGGACGCAAAAACACATTTACATAGTTTTGGCACAAACGGAACCTCATAGGAGAAGACTGGGTTGTTGAAAATGAAAAAGCATTTTGGCTGATTGATTTTTATTTATGATCCAATTGATGCAGTTACATTGTGAAAAGGAAAAAGCCTTTCCATTGTAGACTTTTATTTTGAAATATGAGACACAAATCCTTCCATAGGACTTTGTCTAAAATAGATGATGTATTTCTAGCAGGTGGAGTTACATCTGTAATCACTGCAGTTCTCTTTTTAGATCAGAAAAAGCCCGCCCTCTGCCTCCACACTGCGCTCCTGCCAGAGTGCCACCGAGCAATGCTGCTCCTCAGGTACACCTGATGACGGACATGTGGCCCTGTGTGGTGATGGGTTTTTCTGAAATGTCATTTTTAAATATTTCATGTGGTGCTTCTGTGCATGACAGAGTGTTCGAGCTGGAATCATGTGTGGCAGCACTTTGTGGAAACCCTCCAGGCTGTTGCTTCCTCTGAGACCTTCCTAGTAAGCCACAGCCACACCGTTGACCATCAATTCTTGACAAACAGGAGGACTTATGTGTTTGGAATCAGTGTGTGTGTTTCTCTTCATTGGTACCAAATGTTAAACTTTGATCAATGTCCTAATTGATTGTTTACTGAGAGGTTTTTATTTAGTCCAGCTGGATCTTTTACCTCCTCTATTGCCACCTGGAGGAGCTGGAAGGTTTCCTGCAGCCCGAGTGTTGACCTCTGCACGATGCTTCAGCTGCTCCCCTTGACGAGCAGATCCAGGTCACGAGAAGATCCTCTGCTAGATCCTTTAGATCCTCTTCAGCGTGACACTCGTGGACCTGTCACCAAACCTTCACCATGGTGTTCCCATCTGTTCTGTCCTGCAGAAGTCTTAACAGTGAGTCATCAAAGGATTCTTTTCAAAACCATTCAGATACTGTTTAGCCCCCTCACTCACAGGTAAGAACACCTGGAAACATGGCTTAAAGGGCCTCGCTGAGCTGGGACAGAACTGCACAATCCCATGCAGGCCAGCGGGCCATTGTGCTGCCCTCTTTGTTTCTGGCTGCCTTTGGATCATGGTGCAAAACACAGAACCTGCAAACCAAATAACTAAAAACTAAATTTAAAAATGAAATGATTTTAGGATGCAGCTGTTTTCAACTGCATTTTTGCACAATTAAAAATGGTTAAAAGCAAAGTAATAAACATTTTTCCAACAAATAAAAATTGAAATGTTTTTGAAGATGTTTGAACTGGATGTTTTCAAAGAGGTTGAACTTCTGGGAAATAAGCTGCTGTTTGTTGGACAGAATAACAAATGTTTGAACTTTTGACAAATACAAACACTAAAAAACGGCGTCAGGTAAAACAACCAAACTTCATAGAGCAGAAAAGCAGATCCTCATCCATTTATGCATAAATATCAACAGAGAACCCAGTTCTAAACCATAAACTGATGGAACAAACATGAACAACTCTGGAACAGAGGACCAACACATTGAAACATAAAAAGGTTTAAATGGGGTGAAAAGGCTTTTTCAGGGGGCAAACATTTTCTCTTGTTTAAAAAAAAAAGTTCAGCTACCTGTTTGTTTACAATGGTAGTCATCAAAAAAAAATCATAAAATAGTAAAACGTTCAATTCGCCTGCATGTATTTCCACGTGGTTCTTCAAGCAGCTCCTTATAAAGTCTTCTACATGGAAATAGTTTTATGTAAGTATAGTTTTAGTAATTATAGGTAATAATTTGTTACTCTAGAAACGTGTTTAGAGAGCTAAAGTGTGACGCAGCTAATTTGTTTTTTATATATATATTTTCAGACTGATTAAAAAGGTTAAAATCCTTGATGAAAAGGGTTAAAATCAACTGTTTTAAATAAAAATGTTTTAGCCGAAATCTAGTTTTTGAGACAAAAATACCAGCAGGACATAAAGCAACACTTTTCCAAACTTGAATAGTAATTTTTTGTTAACTGGTAATAGATGAAGCTGGCACCTGTAAGGGCACTTCTCTGCAGTCTGCGCATGTGCGGCTTAATACGCTCGTCTTTTCGAGTCGCGTGGATTTTAACTTTTCGCAGATGTCGACACGGTTAAATGGGTAAAGTACGTCTGTTTTCTTCCAAGCTTTCTTCTAACGTTTCTATTTTGGTGTAAAGCGTATTAATTATGTGAATAAATAAATATGAGATGTTTATAGATTTAACGACGTACAGACGTCTACTAATGGTACTATTTGCTGGTTATTTTGTCAAGTTAAAAGTTATTGTCGAGCTTTGAGTTGTCCTCAACAGTCACACACATTTAAAATTGTAGGTTTTTGTCTTTAAAACAACCCACTTAAATTGGTCTTTTGCGGGTGGATTTCAGACTGACCAGAAAAGAGGCTGTATTTCCACTTGTTTTCGATAGAGGGCGCTGTGGGCTTTACATTTGTTAGGTGTCAGGTCACATCAAAATGACATTATTTTAGTAGCAAGCATCGATTTAATGTTGTTAATTACACAGAAGAGATTCTGTTGATGTGGGAGTCAAATACATGATATGAATATTTATAAAGACGTTCTTAAAATGGTTGTTTTATGTTGATGTTGCTGCTCGTCTTCCAATAGGACTAGATCATACCACATGTCCCGGAAGTAACACGGAGGCTTCTTTATCGTCTTTAGTTTTTCCAAATTTTCATGATTTTCATTTATCTATTCCTGTTATACGATTGATGTTATTCATTGCCATGAGTTATAGAAAGATGGAGTGTTTTTATTTAGTCACTTTAGAACCTTGAGGTAGATTTGTAGAAAGCAGAATCAGGTTCTTTCCTTTGAGTTGTGGTCGGTATCGCTTCTCGGCCTTTTGGCTAAGATCAAGTGTAGTATCTGTTCTTATCAGTTTAATATCTGATACGTCCCCTACCAGGGGACCATATATTAAATTGATTTTTGGAACAGGGAGATGGAATAGGGGCTTGCTCCGTCCACTCCACGCATCGACCTGGTATTGCAGTATCTCTAGGAACGGTGCACCCCCCTTCTCTCTGTGAATGATAAATTCTTAAATTTGAAGTATCAATGTCTAAGAAGATTCTCTGGTTAAGAGTTTTCATTATGATATACTGGAATCAATATATTAGGTTTCACACAGAAATTATAATTATCTATGTGTGTCAGCGTCTTGAGCACCAGTGTTATTGTATGTTTGCTAGATTTAAATGAACACATCCCAGGTGTTCTTCCTTCTTCCCAATAATATCCTGTTGTGTTCTTATAGAATGCTTGAGATTGTGTTCTTTGATGATTTAAAAGTTATAAATTCAGTTCGGTTGCATTATTGGACAATTCAATAGGAAAAGAACTTTCCTATTACATTACAGTGTGTGTGTGGCAGACTTTGATGACATGTTTGAAGATTGCTGACCAAATGGAGAATGCACTCCCTTGTGATTTTCCTTTTCTTCGTCTTTTTTAGGGCACTCGAGCATTGGTGGTTCAGGGGAACAATTCTGGCCTGCCACGCAGGTTCGATTCCCAGCCTTTGCAATGAAGCCTTTTTCTCTTTTCCTCTCAACCCTAAAACGCTCTCAAAAAGTCAAATTTCCATTTTACAAGATGATCAGATAAATTGTCATGCAATTATTACAGAATGACAGAATTCTAATAGAAATCTCAGCATGAAGCCGAGTTGTCTCTGGTGTGATTGGTTCGTGTGTCCAGCTGCTAACAGAAAGATAGGAGCTCAACCAGAGAAGATCTGTTCTAAAATCCTCTCTTCCTTGGATCTGCATTACTTTCTTTTATTCACAGGATTCTTTCAAGCCAATAATTGTATGTTTTTAAGATTTAAGAAGTTCCTAATTATTGTATGAAAAATAAATGCCTCAAAAATATTTATGGGGACCATTTTGTTAATAAAGAGCAATTAAATCTAATGAAGTAGCAACTATTACAATTTAACAAAATGGTGAGGAATGGTAAGGAATTTCAGAACTGCAGTAATTTACACACATCAGAAAAAGTAAGATGCAATCTTTTGAAAACATCTTGCATTTAAAAATGATCAAACTGAATTTGTAATTTAATCTTGTTTGTTTTTCTTCCTCAGATGTTTTAAAAACCCAAGCTTGAGAGTGAAACATCTGATCACTGTCCAGAGGAATCAACGGCCATCCTGATGATGCTGCGCGGTGTGAGTCTCCTGCCATCCATCTAAATTCATCTTTACCTGGTGAGCAGTAGCGGTTCTAGGCACGGGCCGTCCGGGCGGTGGCCTGGGGCGGAAAACTGAAGGGGGGCGGCACCGAGGACAGATCCTCATGGGAGGACAAACCCCTGCATGGGATGTACCACCGGACCATAACTGAAGTGGCTGATATCAAGAAGTCCTACCAATGGCTAGAAAGGGCTGGCCTACAGGACAGCACCGAAGCGCTCATCCTGGCAGCTCAGGAACAAGCCCTGAGCACCAGAGCGATAGAGGCTCAGATCTACCACACCAGACAAGACCCAAGGTGTAGGCTGTGCAAAGAGGCCCCTGAAACAATCCAGCACATAACTGCAGGATGTAAGATGCTGGCAGGTAAAGCATACATGGAGCGCCACAATCAAGTGGCTGGAATAATATACAGGAACATGTGTGCAGAATATGAACTGGAAACCCCAAGGTCAAAATGGGAAACACCTCCGAAGGTGGTAGAGAATGAGAGGGCAAAGATCCTGTGGGACTTCCAGATCCAGACTGATAGGATGGTAATGGCAAACCAACCAGACATTGTAGTGGTGGATAAAGAACAGAGGAAAGCCGTTGTGGTGGATGTGGCAGTGCCAAGCGATGGGAACATCAGGAAGAAGGAACATGAGAAACTGGAGAAATACCAGGGACTCTGAAAAGAACTGGAGAAAGCCTGGAAAGTGAAGGTGACAGTGGTGCCTGTGGTAATTGGAGCACTCGGGGCAGTAACCCCCAAGCTGGAGGAGTGGCTACAACAGATACCTGGAAAGACCTCAGACCTCTCAGTCCAGAAAAGCGCAGTGCTAGGAACAGCTAAGATACTGCGCAGGACCCTCAAGCTCCCAGGCCTCTGGTAGAGGACCCGAGCTTGGAGGAGAAACCACCCGCGGAGGGTGAGAGGGGCGTTTTTTTTTTTTATATATATATATGCATCACAAGGAAAATAGAAATAAGATCAGAAACTCGTGTGTTTACTTTGTTCTTTTTTCCAAGCAGAAACTCTTTCTTTTGCTGATGATGCAGCCGTGTTACTGTTTTGATGGACGTATAATCTTCATACGCCGTCATTTAAATCTCAGACTCCGTCTCACTGAAGTATAGTATGAGGTTCCATTTGTGCCAAAAATATCAAAATGTGTTTTTGCGTCCACTTTTATGTCTTTGGTCCATTGTCTTTGTCTATTGATCGTGTTTTTGCGTCCACTGTCTATGCTTTGGGCTCATTGTCTATGTCTATTGAACAAGTTCATTTTACATTGGTTCATGTCTATGTACTACTAAGCAATATCTTCTGCATGCCCATGATTCTTTGATTATTACTTTGAATTTACTTTGTGATGTATATGCTTGCTCCATGCTTAAACTTTGCATTTGTCTTTGTCATTGTCATTGTCCTTATCCCATGTCGTCTAACTACGGCGTCAGGAAAGTCCTTAGCAACAGTTGCTAGTGTCGTTTGCTACGTCGTTTCACGTGTCGTCAGGAAAATCCTTAGCAACCGTTGCTAGTGTCGTTTGCTACGTCGTCTCACCATGTCGTGTCCTTAGATCTTGTTGTATTTCAAATTTTGCAAAAGTTGTCAGAGAAGTCCTTTGTACGGTTGGTAAATTGTTTCCTGTATTATCACAGAACGAAACATGTTTAAAACATGTTAAAAAAACTTTATTGATAATCCTGCAAACGCGCATTGCCAGAAAGGGGGGGGTGCATGCGTACAACGGTTTCGCGTTCCCGTTTAAAGTTATTTAGTTTTAAGTTATTTAGAATATGGCTTCAATTCAATCTTGTAATGAAACTATTATTTAAAAGTCTTTTGAAAAGTAACTGATCTTTATTCAACATGTTGTTACAAATCTGATGGATAAACGAGGAGCAGAGGCGCCCAAAAGAGCCTTATAGTGGTCCAGAGAGCGCCACCTCATGCTCAAATAAATACATAACAGATTGAAAAGAAAAGATCAAAATCCATTCAAAGATTTTGGGCCGTCTGCTCCTCGTTTATCCACCCGATTTGTGACAGCATGTTTGATAAAGATCAGCTGTTTTTTAAAAGACTTAAATAGTAGTTTCATCTCCAGATTTAATTGAAGATAGACTCTAAATAACTTTAAAAAATTGGCAAGAGAGTCGCTTCGGGAACGAGAAAGCGTTGTATGCATGCGCCACCCCCCCCTTTCTGGCATTGCGCGTTTGAGGGAATATCAATAAAGTTCATCTTAAAAAAGTGTTTGTCATGGTTAACCCTAGCGCCGGCTTAAATAAACATTTCTTTTTTTCATTCCGCGGTAGTACAGGAAACAATTTACCGGCCGTACAAAGGATTTTTTCTGACGACTTTGGCAAAATTTGAAAAACGACAAGATCTATGATCTAACGACAAGACACGGGGAAACGTTGTAGCTAACGACAGTAGCAAACGTCGTAGCTAACGACAGTAGCAACGGTTGCTAAGGAGACGACAGGGTGTATAACAAAGACAAATGCAAAGTTTTACACATAACGCATGAACCAATGTTCAATGAACTCGGTCAGTAGACATAGACAATGGACCAAAGACATAGACAGTGGACACAAAAACAGATTTTTGGCACAAACGGAACCTCATAGTATAGCTCTCTCTTTTTTCTCCACACGTTTCCATGGTGACTCTTGAAATCGGTGATCCATTGAGAATGTCTTTATGTACCTGCTGTGCACGAGCATTAACCCAGGGTTACCAAGTGGAGCGTAATTACGCTAACTCATATCCGGTCTTTGGGAACCGACATACCCAGAGTAAGCAAGTTCAGGCGGATTTCAGCCAGAGTTCAGGCTTAAAGTCAGGTTAGTTTAAACACGCTTCCTGGAATACCCCCCTGAACAGCAGTGAAGTGATTATGAGCGGATTCTGCAGCGGAGGAAAATAATTCTGATACCTGCTTTGCAACGATGTCCAGTGCTTTACAAGTGCTGCATATCGGTACAAGGTGGATAATTACTAACCTACTTTTTAAGCTACTTTTTCTTTAACAGAAAAATATTTTTCAGCTTTGTTTGACTTTGCTTCAGACACTGCAGGCGTTTGTAGATCTAACTAATGATTATACATCCAAAGTAATGATATATTAGAATAGTGAACATGCTAAAAAAGTCAGTCTGAAACTGATCCAGTATTTGCACAGGAACACTACATTTTCATGGTGTTATTGTTTTGTCAAATTTTACTAAAAATTAGTTTGATGACCAGTTTTTACTTCACTGCAATAATTGTAGTTTTTGTTGTCCACTAGAGGACGCCAAGGTGACTGTTTTTTTTTATTCACAGATCTGCCAAACCAAATGTGCAGATCTGTGAAAGTTCATACATGGTGATGATCCCTGAGGGGATATGGCGAAAGGATAAATATTTAGGTAACTCACCAGACTCAAGATGTTGGAAAAACTTGGTTTTGTTTTGAGCTTTGATGATAAAACTGTTTACATTTGTAGTTCACATTCCAGACCAGTAGGGGGCAGCAGCAGAGCTCTGATGTTCCAGTCAGCAGGACACAAAAGAAGAGGAAGTTGTTTAGCGTTAGCAGGGAAAAACGTCTGTTTTGTATGTTTTCATTGATTTTAGTAGCATTTTTGTTGTTCATATGATTCAAACAGTCTGGGGTTTTTTCAATCACCCCATTTTCTGTTTTTTTAACTCTCTGAAAATCGCCTAAATGAGAATAAATGAATGGAACTTTGTGGTCATCAGTTAGCTTACATGGTTCAGACACAGCAGTGCATCATGGGAATCGTTATTCCAAGGCTCAATCAGTGTTAAATACGTTAGTGTTTGTGTACAGATGTGTTTGTGTAGCACAGTGTTGAATGTGAGTCATGCAGTGTGTGGTTGTTTGTGTGTGTGTGTGAAGTTTGTAATGACCTTAAAGCTGCACAGTGTGTGTGTGAAAGTGGTGTGTGAGTGTGACATGAACAACTCATACTTACCTGGCAGGGGAGATACCATGATCATGAAGGTGGTTCACCCAAGGTGAGGCTCAGCCATTGCACTGAGGCTGTGCTGACCTTTGCGAATTCCCCAAATGTGGGAATCTCGACTGCATAATTTCTGGTAGTGGGGGACTGCGTCCGCGCTCTCCCCTGATTATGTGTTCAAAGAAAAACTATACAGTAAAGTGTTGCTGAAACTGCATGAATGACCAGGATGACCTCTTATCTTTGGGTCCTGATGAGAAAAGTCAATGAGTTAGATTCATGCAATTATTCAGTCCTATTAAGAATCTGACCTTGAATTAGTACTGAGTGACAGATTGATGTCATTGCAATGTATTTTCCTGGTTTAGTATCAGCTGATAACTATGGTATATCAAGGTATAATTCAATTAACTGCATTTATCAAACCTGAAATCTCTGTGGCTCCTAAGAGAAATGTGTAATCATCAGCAGGTTGTTTTAGTTTGGAAGAATTTCTCTAGCATAATTAGAAATAAGTCAATACCAGGAATGCTTTTGCATTTTCAAAATGAACCTGTATTTCTTGACTCAAAATGAAACTAAAAAATCAGTCAAACCGCTTTTCTTCAACACGGCTCATCCTGCCACTTAACCAAAATGATAAAGAAGATATTTGGCATAGGGTTGGGCGATGTCCCTTAAATTGGCCGTTGACGATGTTTGCTGTCAACCATCGGGATGGACGATGACATCGTTGGGGGGGGGATTTTTACATTTTTCGTTCTTATATAACTGCTATTCGTTTTTTTGCTTTTTTCATTTTATTTTCCAACTAATGACTAATCCGCGATGATCCAGTATAAACTGAGGGAAGTGACTTTAACAAAAAAAGTAACAAACAAAATAGAAAAGAAGTAGTCCGCTCCCGTGGACCGGCGGAGCGTGGACTTACAGCTTTGTGTTTGAGGGGAAGGGGGGGGGGGTGCTTTGTTACATGAGCGCTATGTGTGGGAGATTTAAGACTGCGATCCGTCCCGCAGCTCTAGGGGTACAAGCAACCGAACTCAGAACCGGGTCTAAAAGTGTGTGTCTGAGCACAGCTCGGATCGTCGGCACACACAGCGGTTTGAGCTTCAAAGCAGAAATGTCGCTCAGTCCTTAGAAAACATTCAAACAATCACGCGGATTTGTGTTTCCAGTCGTGTCCCGACTAAATAAAGGCTGATGTTATTCTTACATGTTTACGTGCAGCCAGCAAGCAGCACCTTCTTCCACTTTCGGCTTCTCCCATCAGGGGTTGCCACAGCGAACGAGTCGCATGGTAAATTTGGCAATGTTTTACGCCGGATGCCCTTCCTGACGCAACCTTCTCAAACCGGGCTTGGAACCGGCAGAGGTAGAGAAGGGAACAGGGAGGAGCCTGGAGTCGAACCCGGGTTTCACGGACGGAAGGCGCCGCAAACCAGCACGAGCTAAACCGGCTCCAGCAAGCAGCACCACCCAAAGCTAATGTTGTTAGCCCGTGTTAGCATACTGCTAATCATGGCTTCGTTCAGAAAAAGCACTGACCACACGAATTAAAATTCAAATGATGAGCGAACAGGTGTTTCATAATAACCGTAACATTATTAAAAGCACGTTTAGAAGATCATCTCGTATTTTACCGAGCTGACATGTCAATGTATATAGCCGCTCGGCGCTGTTTAACATTGTTTTGTATTGAATTGTTACATTCAATAAAGTTTGAAAAAAAAAAGCCGCTCGGCGGAATTTATATCCTTCCGTTTTCAAACCCTACTGCGCATGTGCGAATGATTTATTCCGACGGAAAGTGTGACCTTAGTGAACGTTTTTATATTCTGAAAACATTTTTCTGGGCCCATGTACACGGTTGGATTCTAATCCGACCATTGATCCCATCAAGATATTTTGTACATGTAACCGCGGCTTATGGTGTCGACGCGCAACGTGGCGGGGGCGTGGCATCACGATTGTGGTCTCTCCATCGGGATGTCAGTCACCCATCACGATGGACGATGATATCGTCCATCGGCACAACCCTAATTTGGCATTTCATTTTCAAAAAGTTCTATAGACAATGTGTAGCAAAATTCAATTTGGAATGTCTAATTTAACAATTAAAATTGATTAACAGAAATGCTATTTCATTTTCACAATGTAACTGCATCAAATGACTCAAAAACAAAATAAAATGTAATCCACCAAAATGCTTTTTCATTTTCTACTTAAAAACACTTATTCTGTGACATAATTACAGCGACAATGCTAAGAGGGGATCGCATTTTCACCTTTTTTGTGCAAAGAAATGATTTCCTTTCTCAGATTTTGTGACATTTCTTTCCCATGAGGAGCCATTGCTGACAGCAGGAAATGGGAGGATCTTTTCGTTGTTATGAAATGCCCTTTTATGGTCACCTGTGTGCTGGACACCTCTCAAATGATTCATTAGACCAGTGTTTTTCAACCAGTGTGCCGCGGCACACTAGTGTGCCGTGGGAGATGGTCAAGTGTGCCGTGAGAAATTGCCCTCATTAACTGATCTAAAAGCAATTACCATCTCCAGGAAATCAGCTCTTTGTTCATCCAAACAGGCCCTGATAAAACACTGAGAAGTTAAGAATATGAAATGTCATAAAATTATTTTTTCTTTGTGTTTATATGATTCTATTAAAGACATTTTGATAAGAATAACGGGATACCGCGATTTAGCTGCAGCTATAACTGTGTAAGGAAAAGTCCCGCCCCTTTAACTGTCTCCACCAATCATTCTTGAAGGCTTAATCACATGTCATCAGTCTGACCAATCAGTAGTGGTTAAAGTATTCACTTCCTTGTTTCGATTTAGCGCAAAAAAGTCTCTCTGTTCTAACAAAAATACCAGCTAAAGCTCGTCTTTAGCGGTGTAGCTTTCCACAGAATCTGGTATCAGACTGTGGAACAAGTGAACAAAACCATGAAGCTCAAAGACGCTGGTCTTTCTGCTGTCGGCGGATTACGGGCACTACATCTCCCATGATGCAGTAAAGTCACTGTCTTAGCGCACAATGAGTCTCTCCTCTTAACGTCTTAAAACAACGAACACACATCAAACAGTTTTTGAATCTTTTGACTTAATTTTTAATACATCTTTTAGAAAAAACAGCTTCAGCTTCCAGCGTTTTCTGCAACAATCATCACAAAAATGCATGTGAGAGCGGCTGTAGATCAACACAGACTGAGCTTTTTCTTTTTTTTTTTAATTTATCTATTTTTTTGGATGTTGGTGTGCCGCGGGATTTTTGTCAAGGTTAAAGTGTGCCGTGGCTCAAAAAAGGTGTAAAACCACTGCATTAGACTCACCTGTGGTTGAATGCCTGTTGAGTAGAATTTGTAGTCTTAAGTTTGGCTTTTCTCCTGTGTCACTATGACTGGGGTGAACTCAGTTTTTGTAACATGGGCTTGAATTTGTTAGGAAAATATCTTTTTTTGTGTGCAAATTATCATATCTTGTTTGCAATCAGTGACAGACCCTTACAGGTGTATTTTGTAGTCTAGTATTTCACAGAAAATGATGATTCTGAAAGGACACTAAAGGTTTTCTGACAAATGTAGTGGGGTGTACTCATTTATGCTGAGCACTGTATATAGTTTGGAAGATGATCTTCACCAATTTGCCAAAATAATGCTGATGGCGTGTGCTGGTTTTTGATGACCGAACAACCGTATTCGTGCTTCAACTGCTAACCGCCAGAAGGTTGTAAAACTTTATGGAAAGTACCTTTTGAAGTTTACCTTTCACATCCCAGTCATCCACTTCCTCCAAGGTGACATCAGATGTTTCTTGACATGATATTTCTGAATATAACCTTTCTGAGAAAATTGATGGCTTGATGCCTCCATGAGTGAGGGCAAGAGCGATCATTTGCCCCAGAAGCCAGAGCTGAAAGACAAATGTGTGAAGAAAAAAGTATGAATTGAAATGTTCCAAAGGTCATGGTAGTGAGCTTTTACTGGTTCAAACCACAGAAATGACTTCATCCAGCTGCATTCTTTTGTTAGTAAATAAATGGATTATTATAGTGATTGAAATGTTAATTTTCCAGCAAAGGACTTAACCAGCCAACCAGCATTGACATTTTCGCTGCCACTGAAAAACATACTGTCTTTTGAAAAATTCCCTGGTTGGCCCTCCATCATCAACAGCAGCCTCTGATGGTCCAACGCCGTCAATGAAAACAATGTTAATCCCATGGCGAGGATTAAAGCGCTGTCTCCGGAAAAAACGAATCGGTTGTCATATTTATGCAGTTCTGAGGGTGTTTGAATCTGCTAGGGCAAATCACAAACTGCGCTCTGAATTCTGACACATTCCTTGCGAGAAACTTGTGTCAAAACTGATTTGTGTCCGATAAATGAAGTAAGGGGGAGGTAGGGTTAGAGGAGGTGGAGTCAACCAATCAGAGTGCAGGACTCTGAGTACTTGGTAAAGTCACAAAGGTCTTCACAGATTTGGACTTCCTGCTTCAATAACTTCTGATAAACGTTCAAATGTGACAGAGTATCTCAATCATTTCTCATCATTTCCTGTGGTCCTAAAGTTCCCCTCAAGCACCACGTCCGCGTCTGACAAGGACCTCAAGTAGGAAAGTAAATGTTTTATTACGTCAAATTTGGTAGAAAAGTTCAATTGTGAAACATTACCAATGTGCAAATCAAACACACTCTTAGCTTTTGGGTCGTTTATGGCCACAACACTTACTTGTTCCTTTTCTGAGATGTATTTTCAGAACCTCTTCATCTGCATGCTGGTGATGTGGGTCAGCGGTGTGTTCAACCATCTCCTCACAGAGCTGTTTGCTTTCTGTGTATCTCCCTCTCCTTCATGCTAAATGTCTCTGGCCTGTCCTTTTGTGCTGCATACTGCCAGTAGAGTTCCCTCATCTCCTGGAAGGTGTGGTCTTCCAATCCTTTCTGGCCATGGATGCTCCTGTCAATGTTGGCCTCAAGGAGAATGGAGACTTGATTTTTGGGTAAAATAGAGCTAAAGGGCTGGACAAATAAAGTAAGAAATTGCTCTACATTCTACTGGCAGCTATTAAGAAAACAATAATCAGAAAATGGCTTAAACCTGAACAACCAACGACTGGCTTGACGGTATACAAAGAATAAATACAAATTTAACTGATGTTTTTTACACTACTTGGTCTAAATGGACAGAATAAGTAAAGCCTATAAGATGAGACTTTATGTAAAGTGTCACTGAAATGGTCATATATGTTTTGAACAATTCCTGCTCTTTCACATGTTTGTTCTATTTTCCTTAAAGACTGAGAAAGCAAGATCATTGCAGTCTATCAATGTACAATTTTTCATGTGCTTTTTCAATAAAAAAAAGGATTAAAAGCAGATTTTTAAAAAGAGCAACAATCAGACAAATGTGCACGGATCAAAGGAAAGATGGGAAGGAATCCAGAGGCTTGTGGTGTAAAGTTGGCGTTCAGTACAGTGACAGCTTTTGGGAAGAAACTGTCTCTAGGTCCCAAAACACCACAGCTCTGGGGAGGATCTGCATGGATGAATGGACCAAACCTGTTGAAGAACTTCAGGAGACCTTTGACCTTTGTCATGGAAACATTACAAAGTATTGAGTTGAACTTTAGTGCCCAGTTTTAAAAATAAAGAATTTCAAAAAGAGATTTACTGGATTCTGTCTTTACATTCCGTCTCTCAGTTGAAGTGTTTTTGTGGTAAACATTACAGACGAGAAGAACTAATAGCAGGACACCCCCCAAACAGATCAAGAGGAAGATCCACGAGTACAAACGCTGTCGCCTGCAGCTCTTAAGATTTTTTCTGTCTGCTGCTTGGTACCAAGTGACACGTGGACCGGTAATGGACCGCGGCACTGGACTTTGGTCAGGTCGCTCCACCACCTCAGCCTGTCTGTATTGGAGTGTAGGATGAGGTAGTCTCCACCTACAAATACCTGGATCTGCAGCTGGACAACAAGTTGGACAGGTGTATAAGCAGACTCTATTGTTGGTGCGAGTCTGGACTCTGGAGACAATGGTGGAGGCAAGACCTAAGTCCCGCCTCAGAGCAGTGATGAGGAGCATGAACCACCCTCTGTCCGTACTCCATGGATGAGGTGTGGAGAAGCAGCAAAAGATGTGGGTCAAACGCTGATTCAGCAAAAGCTTTGGGTCAAATGCTGAGTCAGCAAAATCTCTGGGCTTGTTCAGCTGCTGCAGGTTTTCCTTCTGGGACCAAACCTCAGTGTTTCATCCTCCCAGTAATGACTAAAGCAGAAGGAAAACGTTTTCTAGAAGCCTCCAAACGTTTTATGAGCTTCTCAAAGGACTGATGGGAGGTTTCAGGTCTTCCTCCCCCCAAACCAACCCAGAAACGGCCCGTTTTGAAAACAATCAATCTTCTGGACGAATTTGAGATGAAATGAGGAGGAACTCCTTGAACCCCCCCCACACAGCAGCGGGAGGCCCTTTGCCGAGTCCGCGCTTCCCTCTTCGGCTAAATTCGGGTTTCCTCGTTCGTGTCTGTCGCTGTTCGCCGCTCGCGAGCCTCGTGAATGTGTGACGTTTCACCTGCATTGCTTTGATGGGGCTGACCCCGCCCACAATAAGAGCAGCAACCATAGCAACATGAGAACCAAAAGATCACACAAAAACACCTGACCCGCCGCTTGTCCTAAAGTGGGCGGGGTTAAAACACTCCCGCGGTCATTATTTCTCCACGTGAAGAAAAGCTTCAGTCTGTAGTAAAGGTCAATGATAACACTCATCGCTGCTCCCTGTCACGTGACTGCCGCTTTGCGGGAAAAACGTTTTTTTTTATCATTACCTCATCCCACACACGAAACAAAGACGTCATTCTTGTGACGATGTCACAGATTATGTAATTTGACGTCAAATTTAAAGTCAATTCACGTCAATTGACGTCATTGGAAGTCATTGCTAAGGTCCTTTTATAGACCCCAGGCATCAAAGGATAGTCCATCTGACAGAAGCAGAGCCCAACTTTATTGCAAGTGGACACTCAAAGCCGAGACTTCTCAGAGTGACGATAAACCAGTAGAAAGGTTAAAAAAACTTAAGAAAGAACATCAATTTCAAATGGATTCAGCAGACAGGTGGGAAGAAGAAATGCAGAAAGTTTCTACAAACACCACAAGCCCCAAAGAGGAAATCTCTCCTCCATCCAAACCGCGGAGACTACAAGAGATGATCCTGGAAAATAAACGGCTGAAATTTGAGATTAGTGGGTTGAGACAAGAAAACTGTCTTTTGAAAGAAGAAGTGCAGAACCTTCATAAGGAGGCGGCCCAGGAGGAACTTCTGGAAATCAATGACAGAATGGCCTCTGAGCTGCAGACTTTACAGCAGCAAACTGCAGCTCTCAAAAGGGATTTTAAGGAACTGAAAACGGCGCCTCAGAAATTGGATGAAATGAGACAAAATTATCCCTTAATGTTGGAAGAAATCTATCGTTTAGAAGACCTCAAACGTGAATTGCAAAAGGAGATTTCAATCCTGCAAAACCAATCAGGAAACGTTAGAAGCGTGACGCCTCTGTACGAAGACCAAACGTGCCGGCTGAATTTACTGAGAAAGGAAGCAGAGAGCCTTCAACAAACTAAGAAAGCTTTAACCGATTCACTTCAACATCTCAAAGATCTGGATTCTGAATGTGACCTGATCCAAGCAGAAACACAGCAAATTGAGGAAAGAAATGCAGAACTCTCCCTGGAAGTTAAACATCTGCAGGAGGAAATCCAAGGCTTTGGTGACCTCCAGGACCTCCAGGAGAAACTCTGTGCTGTGAAGGAGGCATACCGAAATACAAAGAAAAACAGCTTCTTCTTTAAAGACAAAAAGAAAGAACTCAGGTCTGAGCTCCACCATTTACAGCAGCAAAATACAGTTATTGAGCAGCAGATTGAAAAACTGGACAAAAACATGGAAAAAAATGAGAAAATCAAGAAAAATTACGGCAAACTGTTAAAAAAGAAGCTCCTCTATAAGGAGCAAAAAGAAAGTCTTGAAGGTCAGATCTCAGATTTGAGAGTTCAGGAAGATGATGCGAAACAGCTTCTCAGTCTGTATGACCAAGAGACGGCAAAGGCAGATTTACTGCAAGAGGAAATGAGGAGACTCCAAGAAAAAAAGGCAGATTTGATTTACTCTCTTCAAAGTCTAAGAAATCTGGAATGTGACTTCAACAACATCAAAGCAGAAAATGAGAGATCAAAGAAAACCAATGCAGATCTCTTCTTGGAAGTTACACAACTGCAGGAGGAAATTCAAGACTTTGACAACGTGCAGGAGGAACCTTCTACTCCAAAGAACGGACCAATCATTCTGCCTTCAGTGTCCATAAACAATTCAGATGATGAAATAGTGTCTGAACCCACAGAAAAAACAGTCCCCCCCGAAGATCTCAGATCTTGTGCAAAATCCTCTCATTCTTCCTTTATAGTGGATCATGAGAACGATAGCCTTGATGGATACATGGGCACTTCAGACCAAGAAGAAGACTGGAATCCCAATGACAGAACTGAAAATCCCAGATCTTCTGTAAACTCCCCCCATTCTTCCTTTATAGTGGATCATGAGAGCAATAGCCTTGATGGATACATGGGCACTTCAGACCAAGAAGAAGACTGGAATCCCAATGACGGAACTGAAGATCCCAGATCTTCTGTAAACTCCCCCCATTCTTCCTTTATAGTGGACCATGAGAGCAATAGCCTTGATGGATACATGGGCACTTCAGACCAAGAAGAAGACTGGAATCCCAATGATGAAACTGAAGGTCCCAGATCTTCTGGAAACTCCCCCCATTCTTCCTTTATAGTGGATCATGAGAGCAATAGCCTTGATGGATACATGGGCACTTCAGACCAAGAAGAAGACTGGAATCCCAATGATGAAACTGAAGATCCCAGATCTGTAAACTCCCCCCATTCCACCTTTCAAGAGGATCATGAGAACAATGGCCTTGATGAATACATGGGCACTTCAGCCCAAGACGAACATTGGGAACCCAATGGAAGAAGACTGTCCAAAGAACAGATTGAGGCTTTTGAAAATCCAGCTTGTTCTTCCTTTGAGAAGATAGATGAGAACGTAGGTTGCTGCGACTTTCAAGAGGCCGTAGACAATAAAGAGGAGACCGAACCGAGGAAAGAAACAGCATCCATGGAAGTTAAGCACGAGGTTCTCGGTTTAAAAGAAGACTTTAAGGTCACTTCAGATGATGAAGATGAGACCAAAGCTGAAAAGGAAGAGGTAGCCATCAAAGATACCAACATTTTTACATTCCAGGGCCTTTGGGCTCCAAAGAGAGGATCTTCCCTTCTTGCTCCAATATCCAACACGGCCACCAAAAAAACCAAACGAAAGAAGGAAAAAGTATCCAAGAAAAAGAACAAGACTTCTTAGAAGCTTCTTATTCTTTGTCTGAGACAGAGGTTTACAGATTAAATGAACAGGCCCAGGATAAAATTATTTGATATTTAATTTTTGTAATGACTTATAGTTATTTATATCTGTCTGTTAAGGTTTATTTATTCATCTCTGTATACATGTCTAGGGTTAGGGTTATGTGGGCAAACACAGGTGGGGCCCACATCTTCTGCCCCCTTTTTAACCATCTGAGGCCCACTTGGCCTTGCAAGCTGAGTTGTGTGTTTGATAAATGTAGTTTGAACATTTTTTAGTTAGTTAGTTTTAATCACCCTACAGACAGAAATGCAGACTTTTTTGTGTTGTTCATACACAAAGTTGTAATCCCTTTCTTATTCTCCTTCTCTTTCCTGAAACTGTTTTTGTATGCTCTGTAGGAGTATATTTCTTTAGCTTTAGAAATTTATTATTTATAATTTATTATTTATTCTATTTTACTATTACTATTTTATTACTATTACTATTTTACTATTTTACTACTAATTTTTTTATTTTATGTTATTTAATTTATTTTGTTGTGAATTTTGAAAGTAAAGAAACTGGTCTATAGTTAGTGAACATTTGGTCAGAAACTAAAAAAAACGGGCGGCACGCTGATGTGTTGGTCAACTGTTTCCTCACATTCTCGTTCTTGTGTGGGTTTTCTCTGAGAGCTTCAGTTCCCCCCACCTGATCCAAAATTAAAGTTAGATTTTCTTTAAGAAATTCACTAAAACTGCAAAAGCTATGATTGGTCTGTAGTCTCTAAACACAGGTGTCAAACTCCAGGCTTTGAGGGCCGGTGTCCTACATGTTTCCAACCACCCTGCTACTGTAGCTTGTTATCGGAAAAAAACTCCTGATCCAGGCAGTCAGCTGCAGAAAAGGCAGAGTTTCTGAAAAACCAGCCCTCAAGGCTGAAATCTGACACCCCTACTCTAAAAGCTTTCACGTTGTTGGTTATTAGATGAACGGCTGTATTTGGTAGTTAGTAAACATTTGGTCAGAAACTAAAAAAAACGGGCGGCACGCTGATGTGTTGGTCAACTGTTTCCTCACATTTTCGTGCTTGTGTGGGTTTTCTCTGAGAGCTTCAGTTCCCCCCACCTGATCCAAAACTCAAGTTAGATTTTTCTTTAGGATTTTTAACTGAAACTGCAAAAGCAATGACCGGACTGTAGTCTCTAAAAGCTTTTCCGTCGTTGGTTATTAGATGAACCGCTGTATTTGGTAGTTTGTGGTCGTCTTCAGATTTGGGGACAGTTTACAATAATTTCAGAATTACCAGTAACATTGTTTTTAAACCACACATTGATCACAGCCCACTTTCTTTTAGAGCCCTATACCAATTCTGGTCATGTCAGAGTGTGTCACAAATTAAAATCTGAGAAGACCAATAACTCAATCCAAAATGTAATGTAAAGTAATCCAAAAGTAAATGTAAAGTACTTCCAATCGTTATAGTTCTGTTCATTTTAAACACCTGACTTAACAAATCATCTCAACTGTTCTTAAAAACGGCTAATGAAAGTGACCAACAGACAGTCGGGTTGGAACAGAAAACAATTACCAGTAGAACATATTTCAATTCCAGTCATGAGTCGATGCATCAGTTACAGCTACCAACCAAAGTACAGACAGAAAAATGTTTGGTAGTGCTGAGCCAAAGTTTCTGCAGCTCAGAAATAAACGCAGACTCAGTAGATCAGAGTGACTGGTTCAAATCTAAACAATTAGCTTCCACACAACCTCAGACGGTTTCACTTTAATGGAGCAGTTGAGAAAAAACATAAACATGTGAAATAACATTTTCTGTACTTAACTTAGAAATAATTCCTAAAATGTTTAAAGTCAAACATTGGTCATTCATAGCCGTTCATAGTAATGCAACCACAGGGGGGCAAAAATCAATGCTTTCATGTGCCGGTCCCAATTCCGGATTAATGCAGAGGGTTTTTTCTGACATCAAAGCAACGCCAAATCCAATCTGTCAACCGCCAACAGAACTTTCCCATCGAATGACATGACTCAGATTAAACCTCTAATAGCAGGGCTTTGGCTCCAGTGTTGACGTTCTTTGAATTCACTTGAGTCGGCTAATCAGCAACAGCAGCTGGTCAGGGAGAGTTGGAAAACAGGCGGGATTGTGGCTCTGGAGGACCAGGGGTGGCCAGCCCTGGTTGAGGCAACTAACACAGTTCTGAAGCAGAGAACAGTAGCTTTCTGTTGATATTGAACACTTTACAGTAGTAAAAACACCAAAACCAGCTGCCTTCAACCAAGAAAAGCAGCTTTGCTGTTTTACTAAGGTTAGGCGTTGCATTTTCTAAAGTAACGTGTTGCACTTACTAACTGTATCAGGAGGAATGTCACTTTGTAAATTGATTCCACTTGTGTGCACCAGCTGCTCACCTGCAGTGGGCTTATAAAGCTCCTCTGCAGGACTCAGTGCACGGCCAGAAACTGATTATCTGGCAATGCCACCATCAGCATCAACTTGCTGCTTCCAGGTTGGACCGGCTGAGCGCAGTCTCAGGCTGCTCAGCGCGGGGATTAATTCCCTGATTGCAGCCTCAGACGCTGATCAGAGCGATGTCTTTAGGCCCTAACAGGAGCCGGGTAGGTTCAGTGCTCTCCCTCAAGTTTTGCTGCTTTTTGGCCATCCCTAACCTGAGAACGTGTCATTTATATCACAGGATATTTTTTGCGTCGTCAGATCGGATTGCTTTCAAATTTGGCCAAAGTCGTCAGAAAAGTCCTTTGTATGGCAGGTAAATTGTTTCCTGTTCAACCACAGAACGAAAAAATATGTTTGTTAAACATAGTTGAAAAGAAACACAAACAGCTAATGACAAAGTACAGGAAACAATTTATCGGCGACTTTTCTGAAGACTTTAGCCAAATTTGACAAACGACAAGATGTGAAAACACGACGTACCTAACGACACTAGCAACGGTATCTAAGGATTTTCCTGATGATGTAGAAAGACGACATGGAGAAACAATAATAACAAATATAAATGCAAAGTTTTTATCACAAAACAAACACAAAGTAATAATCAAAGAAGCATGGGCACGCAGAAGATATTGCTTAGTAGTATATAGAAATGAACCAATGTTCAATAAACCCGTTCAGCATACATAGATGGTGGACGCAAAAACACATTTACATAGTTTTGGCACAAACGGAACCTCATAGGAGAAGACTGGGTTGTTGAAAATGAAAAAGCATTTTGGCTGATTGATTTTTATTTATGATCCAATTGATGCAGTTACATTGTGAAAAGGAAAAAGCCTTTCCGTTGTAGACTTTTATTTTGAAATATGAGACACAAATCCTTCCATAGGACTTTGTGTAAAATAGATGATGTATTTCTAGCAGGTGGAGTTACATCTGTAATCACTGCAGTTCTCTTTTTAGATCAGAAAAAGCCCGCCCTCTGCCTCCACACTGCACTCCTACCAGAGTTCCACCGAGCAATGCTGCTCCTCAGGTACACCTGATGACGGACATGTGGCCCTGTGTGGTGATGGGTTTTTCTGAAATGTCATTTTTAAATATTTCATGTGGTGCTTCTGTGCATGACAGAGTGTTCGAGCTGGAATCATGTGTGGCAGCACTTTGTGGAAACCCTCCAGGCTGTTGCTTCCTCTGAGACCTTCCTAGTAAGCCACAGCCACACCGTTGACCATCAATTCTTGACAAACAGGAGGACTTATGTGTTTGGAATCAGTGTGCGTCTTTCTCTTCACTGGTACCAAATGTTAAACTTGATCAATGTCCTAATTGATTGTTTACTGAGAGGTTTTTATTTAGTCCAGCTGGATCTTTTACCTCCTCTATCGCCACCTGGAAGAGCTGGAAGGTTTCCTGCAGCCCGAGTGTTGACCTCTGCACGATGCTTCAGCTGCTCCCCTTGACGAGCAGATCCAGGTCACGAGAAGATCCTCTGCTAGATCTTTTAGATCCTCTTCAGCGTGACACTCGTGGACCTGTCACCAAACCTTCACCATGGTGTTCCCATCTGTTCTGTCCTGCAGAAGTCTTAACAGTGAGTCATCAAAGGATTCTTTTCAAAACCATTCAGATACTGTTTAGCCCCCTCACTCACAGGTAAGAACACCTGGAAACATGGCTTAAAGGGCCTCGCTGAGCTGGGACAGAACTGCACAATCCCATGCAGGCCAGCGGGCCATTGTGCTGCCCTCTTTGTTTCTGGCTGCCTTTGGATCATGGTGCAAAACACAGAACCTGCAAACTAAATAACTAAAAACTAAATTTAAAAAATGAAATGATTTTAGGATGCAGCTGTTTTCAACTGCATTTTTGCACAATTAAAAATGGTTAAAAGCAAAGTAATAAACATTTTTCCAACAAATAAAAATTGAAATGTTTTTGAAGATGTTTGAACCGGATGTTTTCAAAGAGGTTGAACTTCTAGGAAAAAAGCTGCTGTTTGTTGGACAGAATAACAAATGTTTGAACTTTTGACAAATACAAACACTAAAAAACGGCGTCAGGTAAAACAACCAAACTTCATTGAGCAGAAAAGCAGATCCTCATCCATTTCAGCAAGAATATCAACAGAGAACCCAGTTCTAAACCATAAACTGATGGAACAAACATGAACAACTCTGGAACAGAGGACCAACACATTGAAACATAAAAAGGTTTAAATGGGGTGAAAAGGCTTTTTCAGGGGGCAAACATTTTCTCTTGTTTAAAAAAAAAAGTTCAGCTACCTGTTTGTTTACAATGGTAGTCATCAAAAAAAAAATCATACAATAGTAAAACGTTCAATTCGCCTGCATGTATTTCCACGTGGTTCTTCAAGCAGCTCCTTATAAAGTCTTCTACATGGAAATAGTTTTATGTAAGTATAGTTTTAGTAATTATAGGTAATAATTTGTTACTCTAGAAACGTGTTTAGAGAGCTAAAGTGTGACGCAGCTAATTTGTTTTTTATATATATATTTTCAGACTGATTAAAAAGGTTAAAATCCTTGATGAAAAGGGTTAAAATCAACTGTTTTAAATAAAAATGTTTTAGCCGAAATCTAGTTTTTGAGACAAAAATACCAGCAGGACATAAAGCAACACTTTTCCAAACTTGAATAGTAATTTTTTGTTAACTGGTAATAGATGAAGCTGGCACCTGTAAGGGCACTTCTCTGCAGTCTGCGCATGTGCGGCTTAATACGCTCGTCTTTTCGAGTCGCGTGGATTTTAACTTTTCGCAGATGTCGACACGGTTAAATGGGTAAAGTACGTCTGTTTTCTTCCAAGCTTTCTTCTAACGTTTCTATTTTGGTGTAAAGCGTATTAATTATGTGAATAAATAAATATGAGATGTTTATAGATTTAACGACGTACAGACGTCTACTAATGGTACTATTTGCTGGTTATTTTGTCAAGTTAAAAGTTATTGTCGAGCTTTGAGTTGTCCTCAACAGTCACACAAATTTAAAATTGTAGGTTTTTGTCTTTAAAACAACCCACTTAAATTGGTCTTTTGCGGGTGGATTTCAGACTGACCAGAAAAGAGGCTGTATTTCCACTTGTTTTCGATAGAGGGCGCTGTGGGCTTTACATTTGTTAGGTGTCAGGTCACATCAAAATGACATTATTTTAGTAGCAAGCATCGATTTAATGTTGTTAATTACACAGAAGAGATTCTGTTGATGTGGGAGTCAAATACATGATATGAATATTTATAAAGACGTTCTTAAAATGGTTGTTTTATGTTGATGTTGCTGCTCGTCTTCCAATAGGACTAGATCATACCACGTGTCCCGAAAGTAACACGGAGGCTTCTTTATCGTCTTTAGTTTTTCCAAATTTTCATGATTTTCATCGATCTATTCCTGTTATACGATTGATGTTATTCATTGCCATGAGTTATAGAAAGAGGGAGTGTTTTTATTTAGTCACTTTAGAACCTTGAGGTAGATTTGTAGAAAGCAGAATCAGGTTCTTTCCTTTGAGTTGTGGTCGGTATCGCTTCTCGGCCTTTTGGCTAAGATCAAGTGTAGTATCTGTTCTTATCAGTTTAATATCTGATACGTCCCCTACCCGGGGACCATATATTAAATTGATTTTTGGAACAGGGAGATGGAATAGGGGCTTGCTCCGTCCACTCCACGCATCGACCTGGTATTGCAGTATCTCCAGGAACGGTGCACCCCCCCTTCTCTCTGTGAATGATAAATTCTTAAATTTGAAGTATCAACGTCTAAGAAGATTCTTTGGTTAAGAGTTGTCATTATGATATACTGGAATCAATATATTAGGTTTCACACAGAAATCATAATTATCTATGTGTGTCAGCGTCTTGAGCACCAGTGTTATTGTATGTTTGCTAGATTTAAATGAACACATCCCAGGTGTTCTTCCTTCTTCCCAATAATATCCTGTTGTGTTCTTATAGAATGCTTGAGATTGTGATCTTTGATGATTTAAAAGTTATAAATTCAGTTCGGTTGCATTATTGGACAATTCAATAGGAAAAGAACTTTCCTATTACATTACAGTGTGTGTGTGGCAGACTTTGATGACATGTTTGAAGATTGCTGACCAAATGGAGAATGCACTCCCTTGTGATTTTCCTTTCCTTCGTCTTTTTTAGGGCACTCGAGCATTGGTGGTTCAGGGGGACAATTCTGGCCTGCCACGCAGGTTCGATTCCCAGCCTTTGCAATGAAGCCTTTTTCTCTTTTCCTCTCAACCCTAAAACGCTCTCAAAAAGTCAAATTTCCATTTTACAAGATGATCAGATAAATTGTCATGCAATTATTACAGAATGACAGAATTCTAATAGAAATCTCAGCATGAAGCCGAGTTGTCTCTGGTGTGATTGGTTCGTGTGTCCAGCTGCTAACAGAAAGATAGGAGCTCAACCAGAGAAGATCTGTTCTAAAATCCTCTCTTCCTTGGATCTGCATTACTTTCTTTTATTCACAGGATTCTTTCAAGCCAATAATTGTTTGTTTTTAAGATTTAAGAAGTTCCTAATTATTGTATGAAAAATAAATGCCTCAAAAATATTTATGGGGACCATTATGTTAATAAAGAGCAATTAAATCTAATGAAGTAGCAAGTATTACAATTTAACAAAATGGTGAGGAATGGTAAGGAATTTCAGAACTGCAGTAATTTACACACATCAGAAAAAGTAAGATGCAATCTTTTGAAAACGTCTTGCATTTAAAAATGATCAAACTGAATTTGTAATTTAATCTTGTTTGTTTTTCTTCCTCAGATGTTTTAAAAACCCAAGCTTGAGAGTGAAACATCTGATCACTGTCCAGAGGAATCAACGGCCATCCTGATGATGCTGCGCGGTGTGAGTCTCCTGCCATCCATCTAAATTCATCTTTACCTGGTGAGTGTTTTTTAAAAGATTCATTTCTCAGAAAAAAGGTTGCTAAGCTGCACTAAACAAAGCTCTGCTTCTCTGAGGATTCAGTGAAACAGAGATTTAAATGTGAACATGCTGCATGTAGGGCTGGGCCATATAGAATTTATTATATAACAATATAGTTTTTCATATCAGGCGATAGCGATTAAATCCAAATGACTATTTGTTAAATGTGAACACTCTGCTCATAAGAGAAATGTGTAATCATCAACAGGTTTAGATGTAAATATTTATTTTATATCATACTTTAAACATAACGGATGCAATGAAAGAACACAATGCAAATGCCTTTTTTAAAAATAACTAAGAAAAAGGCATCTGTATTACAAACTAACATACATTTTCGTTAATCTTTTAACATGGTACCTTTTATCTACAGTGTTTACATTGTTTTGGCTACAGTAACTCTTCAAGTGTTGATGAAATTAACGTAATTCCAGTGTAGAAATGCAGCCTGGTGCTGATATGGAGCACTGAACAGCAGTGAAGTGATTATGAGCGGATTCTGCAGCGCAGGAAAATAATTCTGATACCTGCTATGCAATGATGTCCAGTGCTTTACAAGTGCTGCATATCGGTACAAAGTGGATAATTACTAACCTACTTTTTAAGCTGTTTTTTCTTTCACAGAAAAATATTTTTCAGCTTTGTTTGACTTTGTTTCAGACACACTGCAGGCGTTTGTAGATCTAACTAATGATTATACATCCAAAGTAATGATATGTTAGAATAGTGAACATGCTAATAAAATCAGTCTGAAACTGATCCAGTATTTGCACAGGAACACTACATTTTCATGGTGTTATTGTTCGGTCAAACTTGACTAAAAATGAGTTTGATGTCCAGTTTTTACTTCACTGTATAAATTGTAGTTGTCCACTAGAGGGCGCCAACGTGGCTGTTTTTCCTTATTCACAGATCTGCCAAACCAAATGTGCAGATCCGTGAAAGTTCATATATTGTGATGATCGCTGAGGGAATATGGCGAAAGGATAAATATTTAGGCAACACACCAGACTTTAGATGTTGGAAAAACTTGGTTTTGTTTTGAGCTGTGATGATAAAACTGTTTACATTTGTAGTTCACATTCCAGACCAGTAGGGGGCAGCAGCAGAACTTTGCTGTTCCAGTCAGCAGGATACAAAAGAAGAGGAAGTTGTTTAGTGTTAGCAGAGAAGAACGTCTGTTTTGTATGTTTTCATTGATTTTAGTAGTATTTGTATTGTTTTTATGACTCAAACAGACTGGTTTTTTTCCAAGTCCCCCATCTTCTGTTTTTTAACTCTCTGAAAATCGCCTAAATGAGAACAAATGAATGGAACTTTGTGGTCATCAGTTAGCTTTCATAGTTCAGACACAGCTGTGCATCATGGGAATCGTTATTCCAATGATCGATCAGTGTTAAAGATGTGTTTGTGTACAGATGTGTTTGTGTAGCACAGTGTTGAATGTGAGTCATGCAGTGTGTGGTTGTTTGTGTGTGTGTGTGAAGTGTGTAATGACCTTAAAGCTGCACAGTGTGTGTGTGAAAGTGGTGTGTGGGTGTGACATGAACAACTCATACTTACCTGGCAGGGGAGACACCATGATCATGAAGGTGGTTCACCCAAGGTGAGGCTCAGCCATTGCACTGAGGCTTTGCTGACCTTTGCGAACGGCGATGCGCTGGACAGAAGTGCAATTGAGATGTGTTAGGATTGGCCAACCCTTGACGTACAGGTGTTGACGTTTTCTCCCAGTGGAGCCATCTTGTGATAGATGGATGAAATTGCAGAGAAAAATGGTCGCTGCTACCCAGTCATTGTAAATAAATGCAGAAAACATTAATAATCCATGTTAACCTTCCCATTAAATTGTCCAACCCAAAAGTACCCCTAAATTCTTGAGACGGCTGACTTATGAAGATGGTTCATTTGGAAGTAAATCTATTGATATCTTGAAGTTTATTTGAATGAAGCAAAACCTCCACTAAAGTGTCCTGTTGCCTGTATGGCACTAATTGGCGCCATCTAGTGTTCAGTTGATCAAATTGCTAAATCCACATGTTTATGTAAACAAGTTATTGAAAACCTTACAGTAATGACAGTAGTTTCAAGTTAATTCTTGTCATGTCTTAAATTTGATTTGAATTATAGAAAATCTCCTCTGATACATTTCCTGTCATGTGTCCATAGAACCAAGCTGGAAGCTGTGCCAGATGATCCAGGTGATCTGACCTGAAAAGTGAACTGCAGAGCTCCTTATACTCAACTCTTGAACATACGAGGTCTTTTTATTGGAGTTGCAAAGAAGGTATTTGGATATACTCCGTTAGACAACACTCCAGATGGACAACAGTGTGGTCAAGGAGTTGACCAGCATTTGCTTCCTTACTCTGGAGGAACTCCCATTAGATGACAAGCTGACAAAATAAAGACTAAGCCAGCTTTACTTTTTTTCCCACACATGTTGTAGTGAAATTCTAATTTTCACTTAAGAATGTATTTGAGATTATTTTGAATAAACATTCAGGTAAATCTAAGTTTTTGTTGTGTCTTATTTACTTTTTAGTATTTGCTGTCTCCCTTTTTAATGATATGATCTGTTAGGTGCTTACAAATCAAAGAACAGATCAAGATTGCGTGTGATGAGGGAAGGCTCAGAAAACACTGCAGTGACTGTCTGGAATGCCTTGGGATTCCCCCTGAGGAAGTGGCCTTTGAAGAGGAAAATCTGACCTTCTTTGCTCAGACTGCTGCCCTTGTGACCTGATTTCTGAAGAAAATGAATGATGCAAATCTGTAAAAACACAAATTCTTTTTTATTGTAACACAAACATATCTGTCAACAAATGTCATCGACAACAGAGCTAAAATGTTCAAAGCTCTCAAAAACTCTGTTTTGAAGACCCTTTGAAGTTGACATCTTGGTCACTGGGCAAAAAGTTTTCTTTTTGTATTTTTTGTGTCCCTGGAGAGCTTGGCCACAGAGACTACAAACGGGGAGATTGTGCACTCTTGACACTTTACTGTCCCCTCCTGAGCTTTGTCCTTGGAGCTTCCTTTTATAGATGGTAGCTTTTGCCCAGGAGGGTGTGCTGATGCTGGTGTGTGTGCTTTGCATGGAGGCGGCGCTGATGCTGGAAGCGGTGCTGATGCTGGAAGCGGTGCTGATGCTGGAAGTAGTGCTGGTGTTGTCAGGGGCAGGTCGTATGGGAACGAAATAGACGCCCTGGATGGATGAGGAAGCAGCTGCAGGCTGCGTTTGGCTATGGATGACAGGTTTAATCAGAGTTCTGCTTGGTGGTTTTGGGAAGGAGGTGGAAGAGGGCAGAGGGATGTCTGTTCTCTTTTTCAGCTTTTTTGTTCCAGCAGTGCTTGGTATTGGTACATATGTAAGCACAGGGTAGTCTTGTGGGGGCAGCACAGCTGGCTGATGTGGTGCTGGAGGTAGCTCCGAGGAGGAGATGGAGGTGGTCTTTGTGATGGTGGACGGCTGCTTGGTGGCACGGAGGTTCAGCAGCCTCTCCTGAAAGCGAATAAAGTCTCTCACCGTCTTGCTGTTTATCTTTGGTAGAGGGATCCCCGCCCTGGACAGGATTGGGTCCTCCACCAGAAGACAATGCTGGATGCGTTCATACGCTTTAAGAATGTTGGTCTTCTCCGGGCTGCTTTGAGAGCCGTGAGGAGTCCGCAGCCACAACAGTTTCACCAGCGTGTACATCAGCCTGTTGTTTTGGGCGGTGATGTCTTGCTGAGCTGGAGCGTACCGTTTAGCCATTTTCACCTTCTGGATAACGGCAGCTTCAACAAGATCATCCCTTTTGGTCCTGCAGTACAAGGTGTTGCCCCAGTGTGTCCTGTACAGCTGGTGAAACTTCTGCGGCTGCTTATCATGTTCCTCCACGGCGTTCCAGGCTTCCACAACCTGGCTCCTCTGCTCTGTGGTGAGGGACAGCTTGTTCTCCCTCACGCCAATCTCCACGAGCAGAGAGCAGAATCTCTCCAGCCTCTGGAATCCAGGAAGAGGATTCGGACTACAGACATCCTCCTGTTTTAAAGAACAAAAGTTAAAAAGGTTTCAGAGAATAAAAAGACTTGCACACAGGAGACTGTCTGTGCCGTTTGAAATATTTAAAAAGAGGCTACTCACAAAGGCTGGCGGGTGAGGAGTGGAGGTGTCGTGGCTGGTGATGTTGATGTGGGCTGGGGTGGCGTGGAGAACATCACTCTGCTCCTCGCTGTCGCTGTGGTAGGCCTCATCTTCCACTTCTGGATCCAGCTGCTCAGGTGGAACCACCTCCTCTTCTGGACCAGGTCCATCTGACATGATGTCCTGAAGGGAAAAAGGTCCAGATTCCCCTGTGCTCTGGCTGAAGAGGTACTCCAAACCCAGGAGCTCCTTTGAGGCCACATCAGCGGGAGTTTGGAAGTTTTCTTCCACAGTCTCTCCAAACAGCTGCTGACAGCGTCTGTTGAGCCTGTCAATCAGCGGAGCAGAGTACGTCCGGTGTCTCCGCCCTCTGCCTCCAAACACGGCATCTGCGCTCCTGTCGGAGTTCCAGCGAGCAATACCGCTTATCAGGTAAACCTGATATGGACGTGCAGCACAGTGTGGCCCTGTGTGGTGACAAGATTTTTCAGAAACCTCATTTTTAATAACCTTTCATGTGCTGCTTCTGTGCACGCCAGAGTGTTCTACCTGGAATCATGTGTGGCAGCACTTTGTGGAAACCCTCCAAGCTGTTGCTTCCTCGAAGGCATTTATAAAAAGGCACATCCACACCGTTGATGTTGGTAACACGAGCCACCCTGTACATGCACATGTCAGGTGGATCCTGAATGCAGCCCAGATGCCGCTGCTGGCACGCCCACACCTCATCGATGGCTTCTATAAATAAATAAAGGAATTCAGAAATAAGGCAGTTCAGTCAACACATTTTTGACACATACAGGGATGATTGTGAACTTTTTGTTTTAGTTTGTTTTAATTTAAGCTCTGTTTTCAGGTTGTCAGTCCAAATAGCTGCCTTTCCTTTGAGTTAATGATCCTCAGTGTGTTTAGTTGTTTGGTTCTCAGAGAATCTTTTAACTGCTGACAAACATTCAACACTTAGTTATATAGTAATTGGATAGTTCACTAAGAAAGCTTTCCGTTTACCTGGTGTCTTGAAGAGGCTCACTCCACTTTCATCCAGACCAGCTGGACCTTTCAGCTCCTCGATCGCCCCCTGGATGAGCTGGAATGTTTCCTGTGGTCCCAGAGTCACCCTCCGCACGTGGTGCTTCAGCTGCTCCCTGGAGATGTGCTGCTGGATGACGCAGTCATCCGACAAAGACTTCAAGGCTTCCCCCTTAGCCCTGACAGCCTTTATCAGCAGATCCAGGTCGCCTTTATTGTAAGCCAGCACTGCCCCAGCCAGTGCAGACTTGAATGCAGCGCATTTGGAGTGGCTATCAGTCCGGATGGCTGCGTCGAACCGGTGGATCCAATGGAAGATGTCCAGCCGAACCACCATCCCACGGTCAACCCAAGGCTGAAACAAAGTCTCCACCGCTGTTGGGCCTTGAGCGCGGCAGCACCCCCGATCAATGTACAGGATCTTCGGAGCCGGTTGATTGGCCTGCTCAAACCTCTCCATCAGTCCTTGACACATGGGCCGAAGCTTGTCTGTGGATTCCTCGCAGGTCAGCACGAAGGTCACAATTTGGGAGTGCTCGTTTCCAACACTGGTGAACCACTCGGCTGACCCATGAGCCTCTCCAGACAGCTTCTTAACCACCTGAAACATACCATCATTTGTCATCAAACCCCAGCAATATGAGGTGCATTTCATCTCAAGTTGTGAAAATGACTGCAATATGTCTGAAATGATAATACAATGAAACTTTGAAATACTTTTTTGGTGGAATCCATTTTCAGCACTGTGCCAAAGGTGGAGAGGATCTGGTTCCTGTAGTCCTGCACATTGTCGGCCTCTGCCAGCAGAAAGGCGTGCCGCAGCAGTCGCGCGGAGGGTAACTCTCTGGAGGGGGGGGGAGGGCGGAAGGTGTGCCCCAAAGCGGAAACAATGCCACCCGGCTCCAGGGTGCCCATCAGAAGGGTGGTGTACAGGTCCTTACGATGAAGATATTCTTCATGGTGGTTTTCCTGGACCTGCCGCCACACCTTCACCATGGTGTTGCCCTCTGTTCTGTCCCGCAGAAGGCGAACAACATTCTTGTCCACGCCGCGCCTTGGAGAAGAGAGAGTCATCAGATGATTCATTTAAAATTCATCCACATGCTGCTGGTAACACTCACTTGCAGGTGAGAACTGCAGGGAACATGGCTTGATGGGCCTCACTGAGCTGAGACAGAATGACACGATCCCATGCAAGCCAGCGCCCCACTGTGCCCCCCTCCTTGTTTCTGGCTGCCTTCGTGCATGGTCCACAACACAAAACCTCAGTCAGCATTGTGTACCAGCTGGGCACGTCACATATGTGCCGTACCTGCAGATATCAGAAACAGTGAAGCAAAGCTGAGCAACGTGTGATGTGTTCATCTCTGAGGCTATATTTAACTACTAAACAGAACAAAATTAAAGCTGTATGGAAAGCCTCTAAAAGACATTAGTATTGGATCTTCTGTCCTGAACACTTCTGCTTAAAAAAGAAATTTACAAAAAAAGAAGAAAAAAAAGGTGAGTCGTACCCGATGATGGTAGCCAGACTTGTAGAGGTGCACATCTCGCCCTGCACCTGCACAGGTGTCACCCCGAGGACACTTGAGAGAGTACCTCCAAACTCCCACAGGACGCCAGACAAAGACGCGGCTCCGGAAAAAGAGGTGTGGAGCCGGTAGACCAGCGCTGATGAAACCAGGAGGCTCCGGAGGGTAAAACCACATCCGGTCTGATTTCATCACTCGCCTCCTCTTGAGATGGCCAGAAACATCTTTATATGTTTGAACAGCTGTGAAGAGTCCTCTCTCTGTGTCCTCCTTCAGCCAATTGACGTCAGCAGGCGGGATGCCATTGGGGTCTTCCCACAGACGCACCCAACCCTCTAATTCCACCTGCATTGCAAATTATATACAGAACATGTGATGAGTTTTAATTAAATGTAAGAGATTTAAAGTAGTCATATTTACTAACTTACAGGTGAGTCACTCTGAGGCAGTTCCACAGGAGTGACGCGACTCTGGGATGTGGAGGCCAACGCACTGGTCTGAAGAACAGATGCAGAGTGCTGTGCAATGGTTCCAGACAGAACGGGCCTCTTACTGATTTTAGGCTGGGAGGATGCAGATGGGGAGGTCCTCTCTGGATGAAGGGGGGCAGATAAGGATATCTGAGGCTGGGAGGATGCAGATGGTGAGGTCCTCTCTGGATGAAGGGGGGCAGATAAGGATATCTGAGGCTGGGAGGATGCAGATGGTGAGGTCCTCTCTGGATGAAGGGGGGCAGATGAGGATATCTGAGGCTGGGAGGAAGATGCGGTTGAGGCAGTCATCTCTTTCCGAGGGGAAAATGAGGATGACTTGACCCGGCTGGCTGACTTCTTTTTTGTAGGCTGGGATTCTTTAGAAACAATCTCAGTAAGCCGACTACTGCCTTGGCTTGCACTAGCGGACTCCTGAGACGTCACTAAATCTAAGAAAGTAAAAATTTTGGGATTAAGAAAGACATGTACGTATTTTTAATTAACTCTGTTAGTCTCTTACCTTCCACAGCCTGACATGCAGCCATCAGCTCAGCATCATCAGCAGCAGCAGACATTGAAGATGGATTGCCCATTTTCAGCTGTTGCTGCAGTAGGAAAGAAAACGTTTTAATTCATTAAATTCTGTAAAGTTCAGTCATGAAACATTATCAATGTGCAAATCAAACACGCTCTTTGCTTTTGGGGTGTTTATGGCCACAACACTTACTTGTTCCTTTTCTGATATGTATTTTCGGAACCTCTTCATCTGCACGCTGGTGATGTGGGTCAGCGGCGTGTTTAACCATCTCCTCACCGAGCTGTTTGCTTTTTGAATCATCTCCCTCTCCTTCATGCTAAATGTCTCTGGCCTGTCTTTTTGGGCTGCATACTGCCGGTGGAGCTCCCACATCTCCTGAAAGGTATGGTCTTCAAACCCTTTCTGGCCATAGATGCACCGATCTATGTTGGCCTCGAGGAGAATGGAGACTTGAGGGAAGCTCTCTGCGTATTCCGTCAGGCAGTCTTTTATCCACTGGTTCCCAATTTCACCTTTTCGAGCCGGGTTAATCACCTCCGCTCTGTGTTTGTCAACTAGGCTGCAGGTGGATATTTTGATCAGTTTAGTTTAATGCAGACATATTTGTGTCATTCATATTTAGCATTGCATGCGTTAGGTTGTGTAGTACATAAAAGGTCATTTTTATGTTAAATACTTACAATTTCAGGTATCCAACATCATTGGCCACAAGCCAGTGGAAAGGGGCGTTCTTGTACTGCCCAAAAGGCAACACCAGCCTTCCCAGACACTGCTGATGGGATGGTGAAGAGATCCCTTCAGCCCGCAGCAGTTTTTCTGCATGGCCTAGGGCGGTGAACTGATGGAGCAGCTCTGGTGGAGGTTGAGGGAAGATTTTTTTGTTCTCCCGATACAAGCGGGCCTCTTTTGAAGCCACAATAATGGCCTGCTGGCGATGCGCTGGGGCGTTTGGGTTTGTGACCCGGATGAAAGTTGCCATCTTTGCTTGTGATAGTCTGTGTCATAGAAGAGTAATAGGTGGTTACACAGAGTGCTGGCAAGACTTCAAAGTGTGTTTAATTCAAATATCTTGGCAAAATCTATATTGTATATTCAATGTTAGTATTCTTTTTTAAATCCTCATCTAGGCCTTTAAAAGCATGCACATGAATATACAATGACGTACACGCATGTGCACGTGCATGCATGCACGTCCACATGCATCATTGTATGTGCACGTCATTGTATGTGCATGCATGTACGTGCATGTGCATGCATGTACGTGCATGTGCATGCATGTACGTGCATGTGCACGTCATTGTATGTGCATGGGCATGCATGTACGTGCATGTGCACGTCATTGTATGTGCATGCATGTACGTACATCTGCACGTCATTGTATGTGCATGGGCATGCATGTACGTATATCTGCACGTCATTGTATGTGCATGTGCATGCATGTACGTACATGCACATACAATGACGTGCAGATAAAATGATGCATGTGCACATGCACACGCATGTGCATGCATCACTCAACATAGTTTTAAAAATTGACTGTTAGAAAAATCCAACGTTGCAGAGAGACTTGTTCACTTAAAAAGCTAAAACCCACAATGACGTTGTCTAGTTAGGAAAAAAAGATGTTTGTGTTTATTTACTCCCTAAAATGTATGCTACTAAAAACGAATGCTAATTCGAAAAAATCGCTAGCTAGCTAGCTAGGACCTGTTTACAGACCAGAATAAAGGTCAAATCTCAGCGATCGGAGCAGTTTGACCAGTTAAAACGTTTAATCTGAAGAGGAAAAACAAAGTGCTATTCGCAAAATCGTCCGTAAAAGGCATGCTTTTACAACGAACGCTAATTTGAAAAGTTCGCTAGCTAGCTAGCTAGGAGGACCTGTTGGCAGACCAGGAAAACCGTCAAATCTCAGCGATCGGGGCGATTTGAACGATCAAAACGTTTAATTTGAAGAGGGAAAACAAAGCACTATTCTCAAAATCGTCCGTAAAAGGGACGTTAGTACAACGAACGCTAATTTGAAAAGATCGCTAGCTAGCTAGCTCGCTCGGACCTGTTTGCAGACCAGGAAAAACGTCAAATCTTAGCGATCGGAGCGATTTGAACAATGACAACATTTAATATGAAGAAGAATAAAACAAAGCACCTTTCAAAATGTCGGAAAAATGCTAGTAGTACAGGGACTGCTAGGTGGAAGCGATCATTCCTTTTTTGCAAAACAATGTAAACTGTGCGTGGGAATGGCAGCTCAGACAACAATGAAAACACGTAATTAGGGATAGTAAATGCTTGAATAAAGAAAAAAACTTGTCCTAACTAAATCAAAGGCCATTTTTGATGAAGCAGGTATTGCTGGGAAAGTGGCTCACCTGGTCCGCGTGCAGCGTGTCAATGCTCGCGATCTGATTGCTTCTCTAGGTTGGGCACAACGCGCCTCTGATTGCTCGTTCACATCCATGGGCGTCAAGTCTGGAACAATGAGCGTCGAGAATTGTCCATGTTGGACGCAGACTCGACCAATGGGAGCGGAGATCGTCTACGTTGAACGTGGACTGTTGCACTACTCTGGCCCCATCCTCTGCGAACTCCCCAAATGTGGGAATCTCGACTGCATAATTTCTGGTAGTGGGGGACTGCGTCCGCGCTCTCCCCTGATTATGTGTTCAAAGAAAAACTATACAGTAAAGTGTTGCTGAAACTGCATGAATGACCAGGATGACCTCTTATCTTTGGGTCCTGATGAGAAAAGTCAATGAGTTAGATTCATGCAATTATTCAGTCCTATTAAGAATCTGACCTTGAATTAGTACTGAGTGACAGATTGATGTCATTGCAATGTATTTTCCTGGTTTAGTATCAGCTGATAACTATGGTATATCAAGGTATAATTCAATTAACTGCATTTATCAAACCTGAAATCTCTGTGGCTCCTAAGAGAAATGTGTAATCATCAGCAGGTTGTTTTAGTTTGGAAGAATTTCTCTAGCATAATTAGAAATAAGTCAATACCAGGAATGCTTTTGCATTTTCAAAATGAACCTGTATTTCTTGACTCAAAATGAAACTAAAAAATCAGTCAAACCGCTTTTCTTCAACACGGCTCATCCTGCCACTTAACCAAAATGATAAAGAAGATGATATTTGGCATTTCATTTTCAAAAAGTTCTATAGAAAATGTGTAGCAAAATTCAATTAGGAATGTCTAATTTAATAATTAAAATGGATTAACAGAAATGCTTTTCATTTTCAAAATGTAACTGCATCAAATGACTCAAAAACAAAATAAAATGCAATCATCCAAAATGCTTTTTCATTTTCTACTTAAAAACACTTATTCTGTGACATAATTACAGCGACAATGCTAAGAGGGGATTGCATTTTCACCTTTTTTGTGCAGAGATTTTGTGACATTTCTTTCCCATGAGGAGCCATTGCTGACAGCAGGAAATGGGAGGATCTTTTCGTTGTTATGAAATGCCCTTTTATGGTCACCGGTGTGCTGGACACCTCTCAAATGATTCATTAGAACAGGGGTCGGGAACCCATGGCTCGCGAGCCATATATGGCTCTTTGATGGTCACATGTGGCTCGCAGACAAATCTTTAATTGTACTATTTTTTTTTTTCATTAGACCAGTCCTTCTCGGGCACGATGCAATGCCAGAGGCGCGGAGTAGTAGCGGTGATTGGAGAGAGAAATCGGCGTCAGCGCTATCAGTTACTTTTATCTATTATTTCACAGAGTTTGTACCAGCCGGAAACCTGTGAATTGCTGTGCCTAAAACTGCGCGCTCCCGTCTCTGAGAAAGAGCGCGCAGTTGCGGGGACGGGATGTGTGAGGAAGAAAGCAGAGGGTGGGGGTGGGGGGACCGGCAGCAGGTGAATCGCGCAGGGATTGTAAAAACGTAAAACCCGCTGCCTGTCACTCACTGCAGCGTGTGAGTGTGTGTTTAACTCCGCGTCTGCATGTGATCAGTCTGTCTCACATCTACAGAACATTCAGACCTACGATCACGTTTAAAGTCTCAACGCCTGCATGAAGCAGAAACTCACCACGTATCAACCAGACCAGACCATCAGCAAAACTGCCACGAGAAATACTCATCATTTATCAGCAACAGCATAACAACGTTATTCAAAAGAATCCACAGACTTATTGTACTTTAAAAATGTTGAAATTACATCAAATGCACACATTCACTTGTATATTTAGTTTTAAACATATTGTCGCGGACTGAGTTTAACTTGGCTGTTGGGCCGCGTTAAAAGTTCTGGAGTTCAACGAACGCATCAAGCAGAGATCTGATTGGCTCTCAGTTCTGTCGCTCAGCCTGTTGTTAGGTAGTTTGGACCAATGGGGTTCAGCTATGGGCCGAATAAGGGAAATGGGAGGACTGGAGCGGGAGCAGGGGAATATAAAGTTGGTAGAAGCGCTCTCGTCTCAGCGGGAGAGATTCAGGAGTTGCTGAATTAATTGTTGGGCGTTTGTTGCGGTCTGCACTAACCAGAATAAAGAACCTTAAAAGAGGTTGAGTCTCCGTGCCTCAGTGTGGGAAAGGGACACTACATAAATGTATGGCTCTTTCGAAATTACATTTAAAAATATGTGGCGTTTATGGCTCTCTCGGCAAAAAAGGTTCCCGACCCCTGCATTAGACTCACCTGTGGTTGAATGCCTGTTGAGTAGAATTTGTAGTCTTAAGTTTGGCTTTTCTCCTGTGTCACTATGACTGGGGTGAACTCAGTTTTTGTAACATGGGCTTGAATTTGTTAGGAAAATATCTTTTTTTGTGTGCAAATTATCATATCTTGTTTGCAATCAGTGACAGACCCTTACAGGTGTATTTTGTAGTCTAGTATTTCACAGAAAATGATGATTCTGAAAGGACACTAAAGGTTTTCTGACAAATGTAGTGTGGTGTACTCATTTATGCTGAGCACTGTATATAGTTTGGAAGATGATCTTCACCAATTTGCCAAAATAATGCTGATGGCGTGTGCTGGTTTTTGATGACCGAACAACCGTATTCGTGCTTCAACTGCTAACCGCCAGAAGGTTGTAAAACTTTCTGGAAAGTACCTTTTGAAGTTTACCTTTCACATCCCAGTCATCCACTTCCTCCAAGGTGACATCAGATGTTTCTTGACATGATATTTCTGAATATAACCTGAGAAAATTGATGGCTTGATGCCTCCATGAGTGAGGGCAAGAGCGATCATTTGCCCCAGAAGCCAGAGCTGAAAGACAAATGTGTGAAGAAAAAAGTATGAATTGAAATGTTCCAAAGGTCATGGTAGCGAGACGGCTGCCACGGACCGTCAGCAGGAAAGTCATCTTTGTTGTAGCAGGACAATGGACACAAAAAACAACTCAAAAGTAATGGCTGATTTTAATTATTTAATTTTCAATAAATTTTAATGTATTGTTACTTTTGAATGTTTCAAGTCATTTCAGTGAGCATTGTGGACTTTCTTTCTTTAACTGAGGGCTACCAACAATTTTGTCCACCACTGTAGTAATTGATGGTTCACTAAGAGAAATTCTGTTCACCTGGTGTTTTGAAGAGGCTCACTCCACTCTCATCCAGTCCAACTGGACCTTTCAGCTCCTCTATCGCCTCCTGGATGAGCTGGAAGGTTTCCTGTGGTCCTAGAGTTCCCCTCAAGCACCACGTCCGCGTCTGACAAGGACCTCAAGTAGGAAAGTAAATGTTTTATTACGTCAAATTTGGTAGAAAAGTTCAATTGTGAAACATTACCAATGTGCAAATCAAACACACTCTTAGCTTTTGGGCCGTTTATGGCCACAACACTTACTTGTTCCTTTTCTGAGATGTATTTTCAGAACCTCTTCATCTGCATGCTGGTGATGTGGGTCAGCGGTGTGTTCAACCATCTCCTCACAGAGCGGTTTGCTTTCTGTGTATCTCCCTCTCCTTCATGCTAAATGTCTCTGGCCTGTCCTTTTGTGCTGCATACTGCCAGTAGAGTTCCCTCATCTCCTGGAAGGTGTGGTCTTCCAATCCTTTCTGGCCATGGATGCTCCTGTCAATGTTGGCCTCAAGGAGAATGGAGACTTGATTTTTGGGTAAAATAGAGCTAAAGGGCTGGACAAATAAAGTAAGAAATTGCTCTACATTCTACTGGCAGCTATTAAGAAAACAATAATCAGAAAATGGCTTAAACCTGAACAACCAACGACTGGCTTGACGGTACACAAAGAATAAATACAAATTTAACTGATGTTTTTTACACTACTTGGTCTAAATGGACAGAATAAGTAAAGCCTATAAGATGAGACTTTATGTAAAGTGTCACTGAAATGGTCATATATGTTTTGAACAATTCCTGCTCTTTCACATGTTTTTCTATTTTCCTTAAAGACTGAGAAAGCAAGATCATTGTAGTCTATCAATGTACAATTTTTCATGTGCTTTTTCAATAAAAAAAGGATTAAAAGAAGATTTTTAAAAAGAGCAACAATCAGACAAATGTGCACGGATCAAAGGAAAGATGTGAAGGAATCCAGAGGCTTGTGGTGTAAAGTTGGCGTTCAGTACAGTGACAGCTTTTGGGAAGAAACTGTCTCTAGGTCCCAAAACATCACAGCTCTGGAGAGGATCTGCATGGATGAATGGACCAAACCTGCTGAAGAACTTCAGGAGACCTTTGACCTTTGTCATGGAAACATTACAAAGTATTGAGGTGAACTTTAGTTATTGACCAAATCCTTATTTTGTGCCCAGTTTTAAAAATAAAGAATTTCAAAAAGGGATTTTCTGGATTCTGTCTTTACATTCCGTCTCTCAGTTGAAGTGTTTTTGTGGTAAACATTACAGACGAGAAGAACTAATAGCAGGACACCCCCCAAACAGATCAAGAGGAAGATCCACGAGTACAAACGCTGTCGCCTGCAGCTCTTAAGATTTTTTCTGTCTGCTGCTTGGTACCAAGTGGCACGTGGACCGGTAATGGACCGCGGCACTGGACTTTCGTCAGGTCGCTCCACCACCTCAGCCTGTCTGTATTGGAGTGTAGGATGAGGTAGTCTCCACCTACAAATACCTGGATCTGCAGCTGGACAACAAGTTGGACAGGTGTATAAAAAGGGTCAGAGCAGGATGTATTTCATGAGGAGACTGGATAGCTTCAACATCTGCTCTAAGCTTCTACACATCATCTACCAGTCAGTCATCTCCATCATCCTCTCATATGCTATAGTGTGTTGGAGAGGCAGAGCAAAGAAAAAGGACCTGAAGAGGTGAAGCAGACTCTATTGTTGGTGCGAGTCTGGACTCTGGAGACGATGGTGGAGGCAAGACCTAAGTCCAGCCTGAGAGCAGTGATGAGCAGCATGAACCACCCTCTGTCCGTACTCCATGGATGAGGTGTGGAGGAGCAACAAAAGCTTTGGGTCAAACGCTGAGTCAGCAAAATCTCTGGGCTTGTTCAGCTGCTGCAGGTTTTCCTTCTGGGACCAAACCTCAGTGTTTCATCCTCCCAGTAATGACTAAAGCAGAAGGAAAACGTTTTCTAGAAGCCTCCAAACGTTTTATGAGCTTCTCAAAGGACTGATGGGAGGTTTCAGGTCTTCCTCCCCCCAAACCAACCCAGAAACGGCCCGTATTGAAAACAATCAGTCGTCTGGACGGATCTGAGATGAAATGAGGAGGAACTCCTTGAACCCCCCCCACACAGCAGCGGGAGGCCCTTTGCCGAGTCCGCGCTTCCCTCTTCGGCTAAATTCGGGTTCCCTCGTTCGTGTCTGTCGCTGTTCGTGCGCCTCGTGAATGTGTGACGTTTCACCTGCGTTGCTTTGATGGGGCTGACCCCGCCCACAATAAGAGCAGTAACCATAGCAACAGAAGAACCGATAGATCACGCAAAAACTTCAGCTTCAGTTCCCCCCACCTGATCCAAAACTCAAGTTAGATTTTTCTTTAGGATTTTTAACTGAAACTGCAAAAGCAATGACCGGACTGTAGTCTCTAAAAGCTTTTCCGTCGTTGGTTATTAGATGAACGGCTGTGTTTGGTAGTTTGTGGTCGTCTTCAGATTTGGGGACATTTGGGTTTAAAATAACTTCAGAAGTACCAGTAACATTGTTTTTCAAACCACACATTGATCACAGCCCACTTTCTTTTAGAGCCCTATACCAATTCTGGTCATGTCAGAGTTTGTCACAAATTAAAATCTAAGAAGACCAATAACTCAATCCAAAATGTAATGTAAAGTAATCCAAAAGTAAATGTAAAGTACTTCCAATCGTTATAGTTCTGTTCATTTTAAACACCTGACTTAACAAATCATCTCAACTGTTCTTAAAAACGGCTAATGAAAGTGACCAACAGACAGTCGGGTTGGAACAGAAAACAATTACCAGTAGAATATATTTCAATTCCAGTCATGAGTCGATGCATCAGTTACAGCTACCAACCAAAGTACAGAGAGAAAAATGTTTGGTAGTGCTGAGCCAAAGTTTCTGCAGCTCAGAAATAAACGGAGACTCAGTTCCAATAGATCAGAGTGACTGGTTCAAATCTAAGTCAAACATTGGTCATTCATAGCCGTTCATAGTAATGCAACCACAGGGGGGCAAAAATCAATGCTTTCATGCGCCGGTCCCAAGTCCGGATAAATGCAGAGGGTTTTTTCTGACATCAAAGCAACGCCAAATCCAATCTGTCAACCGCCAACAGAACTTTCCCATCGAATCACATGACTCAGATTCACCTTTTAAAAGCAGAGCTTTGGCTCCAGTGTTGACGTTCTTTGAATTCACTTGAGTCAGCTAATCAGCAACAGCAGCTGGTAAACAGGCGGGATTGTGGCTCTGGAGGACCAGGGGTGGCCAGCCCTGGTTGAGGCAACTAACACAGTTCTGAAGCAGAGAACAGTAGCTTTCTGTTGATATTGAACACTTTACAGTAGTAAAAACACCAAAACCAGCTGCCTTCAACCAAGAAAAGCAGCTTTGCTGTTCTACTAACGTTAGGCGTTGCATTTTATAAAGTAACGTGTTGCACTTACTAACTGTAGCAGGAGGAATGTCACTTCGTAAATTGATTCCACTTGTGTGCACCAGCTGCTCACCTGCAGTGGGCTTATAAAGCTCCTCTGCAGGACTCAGTGCACGGCCAGAGAGCACTGAACCTACCCGGCTAACGGGAGCCGGGTAGGTTCAGTGCTCTCCTTCAAGTTTTCCTGCTTTTTGGCCATCCCTAACCTGAGAACGTGTCATTTATATCACAGGATATTTTTTGCATCATTAGATCGGGTCGTTTATCAAATTTGGCCAAAGTCGTCAGAAAAGTCCTTTGTATGGCTGGTAAATTGTTTCCTGTTCAACCACAGAACGAAAAAATATGTTTATTAAACATATTTGAAAAGAAACACAAACAGCTAATGACAAAGTACAGGAAACAATTTATCGGCCGTACAAAGGACTTTTCTGAAGACTTTAGCCAAATTTGACAAACGACAAGATGTGAAAACACGACGTACCTAACGACACTAGCAACGGTATCTAAGGATTTTCCTGATGATGTAGAAAGACGACATGGAGAAACAATAATAACAAATATAAATGCAAAGTTTTTATCACAAAACAAACACAAAGTAATAATCAAAGAAGCATGGGCACGCAGAAGATATTGCTTAGTAGTATATAGAAATGAACCAATGTTCAATAAACCCGTTCAGCATACATAGATGGTGGACGCAAAAACACATTTACATAGTTTTGGCACAAACGGAACCTCATAGGAGAAGACTGGGTTGTTGAAAATGAAAAAGCATTTTGGCTGATTGATTTTTATTTATGATCCAATTGATGCAGTTACATTGTGAAAAGGAAAAAGCCTTTCCATTGTAGACTTTTATTTTGAAATATGAGACACAAATCCTTCCATAGGACTTTGTCTAAAATAGATGATGTATTTCTAGCAGGTGGAGTTACATCTGTAATCACTGCAGTTCTCTTTTTAGATCAGAAAAAGCCCGCCCTCTGCCTCCACACTGCGCTCCTGCCAGAGTGCCACCGAGCAATGCTGCTCCTCAGGTACACCTGATGACGGACATGTGGCCCTGTGTGGTGATGGGTTTTTCTGAAATGTCATTTTTAAATATTTCATGTGGTGCTTCTGTGCATGACAGAGTGTTCGAGCTGGAATCATGTGTGGCAGCACTTTGTGGAAACCCTCCAGGCTGTTGCTTCCTCTGAGACCTTCCTAGTAAGCCACAGCCACACCGTTGACCATCAATTCTTGACAAACAGGAGGACTTATGTGTTTGGAATTAGTGTGCATCTTTCTCTTCATTGGTACCAAATGTTAAACTTGATCAATGTCCTAATTGATTGTTTACTGAGAGGTTTTTATTTAGTCCAGCTGGATCTTTTACCTCCTCTATTGCCACCTGGAGGAGCTGGAAGGTTTCCTGCAGCCCGAGTGTTGACCTCTGCACGATGCTTCAGCTGCTCCCCTTGACGAGCAGATCCAGGTCACGAGAAGATCCTCTGCTAGATCTTTTAGATCCTCTTCAGCGTGACACTCGTGGACCTGTCACCAAACCTTCACCATGGTGTTCCCATCTGTTCTGTCCTGCAGAAGTCTTAACAGTGAGTCATCAAAGGATTCTTTTCAAAACCATTCAGATGCTGTTTAGCCCCCTCACTCACAGGTAAGAACACCTGGAAACATGGCTTAAAGGGCCTCGCTGAGCTGGGACAGAACTGCACAATCCCATGCAGGCCAGCGGGCCATTGTGCTGCCCTCTTTGTTTCTGGCTGCCTTTGGATCATGGTGCAAAACACAGAACCTGCAAACTAAATAACTAAAAACTAAATTTAAAAATGAAATGATTTTAGGATGCAGCTGTTTTCAACTGCATTTTTGCACAATTAAAAATGGTTAAAAGCAAAGTAATAAACATTTTTCCAACAAATAAAAATTGAAATGTTTTTGAAGATGTTTGAACCGGATGTTTTCAAAGAGGTTGAACTTCTGGGAAAAAAGCTGCTGTTTGTTGGACAGAATAACAAATGTTTGAACTTTTGACAAATACAAACACTAAAAAACGGCGTCAGGTAAAACAACCAAACTCCATAGAGCAGAAAAGCAGATCCTCATTCATTTATGCATAAATATCAACAGAGAACCCAGTTCTAAACCATAAACTGATGGAACAAACATGAACAACTCTGGAACAGAGGACCAACACATTTAAACATAAAAAGGTTTAAATGGGGTGAAAAGGCTTTTTCAGGGGGCAAACATTTTCTCTTGTTTAAAAAAAAGTTCAGCTACCTGTTTGTTTACAATGGTAGTCATCAAAAAAAAAATCATACAATAGTAAAACGTTCAATTCGCCTGCATGTATTTCCACGTGGTTCTTCAAGCAGCTCCTTATAAAGTCTTCTACATGGAAATAGTTTTATGTAAGTATAGTTTTAGTAATTATAGGTAATAATTTGTTACTCTAGAAACGTGTTTAGAGAGCTAAAGTGTGACGCAGCTAATTTGTTTTTTATATATATTTTTCAGACTGATTAAAAAGGTTAAAATCCTTGATGAAAAGGGTTAAAATCAACTGTTTTAAATAAAAATGTTTTAGCCGAAATCTAGTTTTTGAGACAAAAATACCAGCAGGACATAAAGCAACACTTTTCCAAACTTGAATAGTAATTTTTTGTTAACTGGTAATAGATGAAGCTGGCACCTGTAAGGGCACTTCTCTGCAGTCTGCGCATGTGCGGCTTAATACGCTCGTCTTTTCGAGTCGCGTGGATTTTAACTTTTCGCAGATGTCGACACGGTTAAATGGGTAAAGTACGTCTGTTTTCTTCCAAGCTTTCTTCTAACGTTTCTATTTTGGTGTAAAGCGTATTAATTATGTGAATAAATAAATATGAGATGTTTATAGATTTAACGACGTACAGACGTCTACTAATGGTACTATTTGCTGGTTATTTTGTCAAGTTAAAAGTTATTGTCGAGCTTTGAGTTGTCCTCAACAGTCACACAAATTTAAAATTGTAGGTTTTTGTCTTTAAAACAACCCACTTAAATTGGTCTTTTGCGGGTGGATTTCAGACTGACCAGAAAAGAGGCTGTATTTCCACTTGTTTTCGATAGAGGGCGCTGTGGGCTTTACATTTGTTAGGTGTCAGGTCACATCAAAATGACATTATTTTAGTAGCAAGCATCGATTTAATGTTGTTAATTACACAGAAGAGATTCTGTTGATGTGGGAGTCAAATACATGATATGAATATTTATAAAGACGTTCTTAAAATGGTTGTTTTATGTTGATGTTGCTGCTCGTCTTCCAATAGGACTAGATCATACCACGTGTCCCGAAAGTAACACGGAGGCTTCTTTATCGTCTTTAGTTTTTCCAAATTTTCATGATTTTCATCGATCTATTCCTGTTATACGATTGATGTTATTCATTGCCATGAGTTATAGAAAGATGGAGTGTTTTTATTTAGTCACTTTAGAACCTTGAGGTAGATTTGTAGAAAGCAGAATCAGGTTCTTTCCTTTGAGTTGTGGTTGGTATCGCTTCTCGGCCTTTTGGCTAAGATCAAGTGTAGTATCTGTTCTTATCAGTTTAATATCTGATACGTCCCCTACCCGGGGACCATATATTAAATTGATTTTTGGAACAGGGAGATGGAATAGGGGCTTGCTCCGTCCACTCCACGCATCGACCTGGTATTGCAGTATCTCTAGGAACGGTGCACCCCCCTTCTCTCTGTGAATGATAAATTCTTAAATTTGAAGTATCAATGTCTAAGAAGATTCTCTGGTTAAGAGTTTTCATTATGATATACTGGAATCAATATATTAGGTTTCACACAGAAAACATAATTATCTATGTGTGTCAGCGTCTTGAGCACCAGTGTTATTGTATGTTTGCTAGATTTAAATGAACACATCCCAGGTGTTCTTCCCATCTTCCCAATAATATCCTGATGTGTTCTTATAGAATGCTTGAGATTGTGTTCTTTGATGATTTAAAAGTTATAAATTCAGTTCGGTTGCATTATTGGACAATTCAATAGGAAAAGAACTTTCCTATTACATTACAGTGTGTGTGTGGCAGACTTTGATGACATGTTTGAAGATTGCTGACCAAATGGAGAATGCACTCCCTTGTGATTTTCCTATTTCTTCGTCTTTTTTAGGGCACTCGAGCATTGGTGGTTCAGGGGGACAATTCTGGCCTGCCACGCAGGTTCGATTCCCAGCCTTTGCAATGAAGCCTTTTTCTCTTTTCCTCTCAACCCTAAAACGCTCTCAAAAAGTCAAATTTCCATTTTACAAGATGATCAGATAAATTGTCATGCAATTATTACAGAATGACAGAATTCTAATAGAAATCTCAGCATGAAGCCGAGTTGTCTCTGGTGTGATTGGTTCGTGTGTCCAGCTGCTAACAGAAAGATAGGAGCTCAACCAGAGAAGATCTGTTCTAAAATCCTCTCTTCCTTGGATCTGCATTACTTTCTTTTATTCACAGGATTCTTTCAAGCCAATAATTGTATGTTTTTAAGATTTAAGAAGTTCCTAATTATTGTATGAAAAATAAATGCCTCAAAAATATTTATGGGGACCATTATGTTAATAAAGAGCAATTAAATCTAATGAAGTAGCAACTATTACAATTTAACAAAATGGTGAGGAATAGTAAGGAATTTCAGAACTGCAGTAATTTACACACATCAGAAAAAGTAAGATGCAATCTTTTGAAAACATCTTGCATTTAAAAATGATCAAACTGAATTTGTAATTTAATCTTGTTTGTTTTTCTTCCTCAGATGTTTTAAAAACCCAAGCTTGAGAGTGAAACATCTGATCACTGTCCAGAGGAATCAACGGCCATCCTGATGATGCTGCGCGATGTGAGTCTGCTGCCATCCATCTAAATTCATCTTTACCTGGTGAGCAGTAGCGGTTCTAGGCACGGGCCGTCCGGGCGGTGGCCTGGGGCGGAAAACTGAAGGGGGGCGGCACCGAGGACAGATCCTCATGGGAGGACAAACCCCTGCATGGGATGTACCACCGGACCATAACTGAAGTGGCTGATATCAAGAAGTCCTACCAATGGCTAGAAAGGGCTGGCCTACAGGACAGCACCGAAGCACTCATCCTGGCAGCTCAGGAACAAGCCCTGAGCACCAGAGCGATAGAGGCTCAGATCTACCACACCAGACAAGACCCAAGGTGTAGGCTGTGCAAAGAGGCCCCTGAAACAATCCAGCACATAACTGCAGGATGTAAGATGCTGGCAGGTAAAGCATACATGGAGCGCCACAATCAAGTGGCTGGAATAATATACAGGAACATGTGTGCAGAATATGAACTGGAAACCCCAAGGTCAAAATGGGAAACACCTCCGAAGGTGGTAGAGAATGAGAGGGCAAAGATCCTGTGGGACTTCCAGATCCAGACTGATAGGATGGTAATGGCAAACCAACCAGACATTGTAGTGGTGGATAAAGAACAGAGGAAAGCCGTTGTGGTGGATGTGGCAGTGCCAAGCGATGGGAACATCAGGAAGAAGGAACATGAGAAACTGGAGAAATACCAGGGACTCTGAAAAGAACTGGAGAAAGCCTGGAAAGTGAAGGTGACAGTGGTGCCTGTGGTAATTGGAGCACTCGGGGCAGTAACCCCCAAGCTGGAGGAGTGGCTACAACAGATACCTGGAAAGACCTCAGACCTCTCAGTCCAGAAAAGCGCAGTGCTAGGAACAGCTAAGATACTGCGCAGGACCCTCAAGCTCCCAGGCCTCTGGTAGAGGACCTGAGCTTGGAGGAGAAACCACCCGCGGAGGGTGAGAGGGGCGTTTTTTTTTTTTATATATATATATGCGTCACAAGGAAAATAGAAATAAGATCAGAAACTCGTGTGTTTACTTTGTTCTTTTTTCCAAGCAGAAACTCTTTCTTTTGCTGATGATGCAGCCGTGTTACTGTTTTGATGGACGTATAATCTTCATACGCCGTCATTTAAATCTCAGACTCCGTCTCACTGAAGTATAGTATGAGGTTCCATTTGTGCCAAAAATATCAAAATGTGTTTTTGCGTCCACTTTTATGTCTTTGGTCCATTGTCTTTGTCTATTGATCGTGTTTTTGCGTCCACTGTCTATGCTTTGGGCTCATTGTCTATGTCTATTGAACAAGTTCATTTTACATTGGTTCATGTCTATGTTCTACTAAGCAATATCTTCTGCATGCCCATGATTCTTTGATTATTACTTTGAATTTACTTTGTGATGTATATGCTTGCTCCATGCTTAAACTTTGCATTTGTCTTTGTCATTGTCATTGTCCTTATCCCATGTCGTCTAACTACGGCGTCAGGAAAGTCCTTAGCAACAGTTGCTAGTGTCGTTTGCTACGTCGTTTCACGTGTCGTCAGGAAAATCCTTAGCAACCGTTGCTAGTGTCGTTTGCTACGTCGTTTCACGTGTCGTCAGGAAAATCCTTAGCAACCGTTGCTAGTGTCGTTTGCTACGTCGTCTCACCATGTCGTGTCCTTAGATCTTGTTGTATTTCAAATTTTGCAAAAGTTGTCAGAGAAGTCCTTTGTACGGTTGGTAAATTGTTTCCTGTATTATCACAGAACGAAACATGTTTAAAACATGTTAAAAAAACTTTATTGATAATCCTGCAAACGCGCATTGCCAGAAAGGGGGGGGTGCATGCGTACAACGGTTTCGCGTTCCCGTTTAAAGTTATTTAGTTTTAAGTTATTTAGAATATGGCTTCAATTCAATCTTGTAATGAAACTATTATTTAAAAGTCTTTTGAAAAGTAACTGATCTTTATTCAACATGTTGTTACAAATCTGATGGATAAACGAGGAGCATAGGCGCCCAAAAGAGCCTTATAGTGGTCCAGAGAGCGCCACCTCATGCTCAAATAAATACATAACAGATTGAAAAGAAAAGATCAAAATCCATTCAAAGATTTTGGGCCGTCTGCTCCTCGTTTATCCACCCGATTTGTGACAGCATGTTTGATAAAGATCAGCTGTTTTTTAAAAGACTTAAATAGTAGTTTCATCTCCAGATTTAATTGAAGATAGACTCTAAATAACTTTAAAAAATTGGCAAGAGAGTCGCTTCGGGAACGAGAAAGCGTTGTATGCATGCGCCACCCCCCCCTTTCTGGCATTGCGCGTTTGAGGGAATATCAATAAAGTTCATCTTAAAAAAGTGTTTGTCATGGTTAACCCTAGCGCCGGCTTAAATAAACATTTCTTTTTTTCATTCCGCGGTAGTACAGGAAACAATTTACCGGCCGTACAAAGGATTTTTTCTGACGACTTTGGCAAAATTTGAAAAACGACAAGATCTATGATCTAACGACAAGACACGGGGAAACGTTGTAGCTAACGACAGTAGCAAACGTCGTAGCTAACGACAGTAGCAACGGTTGCTAAGGAGACGACAGGGTGTATAACAAAGACAAATGCAAAGTTTTACACATAACGCATGAACCAATGTTCAATGAACTCGGTCAGTAGACATAGACAATGGACCAAAGACATAGACAGTGGACACAAAAACAGATTTTTGGCACAAACGGAACCTCATAGTATAGCTCTCTCTTTTTTCTCCACACGTTTCCATGGTGACTCTTGAAATCGGTGATCCATTGAGAATGTCTTTATGTACCTGCTGTGCACGAGCATTAACCCAGGGTTACCAAGTGGAGCGTAATTACGCTAACTCATATCCGGTCTTTGGGAACCGACATACCCAGAGTAAGCAAGTTCAGGCGGATTTCAGCCAGAGTTCAGGCTTAAAGTCAGGTTAGTTTAAACACGCTTCCTGGAATACCCCCCTGAACAGCAGTGAAGTGATTATGAGCGGATTCTGCAGCGGAGGAAAATAATTCTGATACCTGCTTTGCAACGATGTCCAGTGCTTTACAAGTGCTGCATATCGGTACAAGGTGGATAATTACTAACCTACTTTTTAAGCTACTTTTTCTTTAACAGAAAAATATTTTTCAGCTTTGTTTGACTTTGCTTCAGACACTGCAGGCGTTTGTAGATCTAACTAATGATTATACATCCAAAGTAATGATATATTAGAATAGTGAACATGCTAAAAAAGTCAGTCTGAAACTGATCCAGTATTTGCACAGGAACACTACATTTTCATGGTGTTATTGTTTTGTCAAATTTTACTAAAAATTAGTTTGATGACCAGTTTTTACTTCACTGTATAAATTGTAGTTTTTGTTGTCCACTAGAGGGCGCCAAGGTGACTGTTTTTTTTTATTCACAGATCTGCCAAACCAAATGTGCAGATCTGTGAAAGTTCATACATGGTGATGATCCCTGAGGGGATATGGCGAAAGGATAAATATTTAGGCAACTCACCAGACTCAAGATGTTGGAAAAACTTGGTTTTGTTTTGAGCTTTGATGATAAAACTGTTTACATTTGTAGTTCACATTCCAGACCAGTAGGGGGCAGCAGCAGAGCTCTGATGTTCCAGTCAGCAGGACACAAAAGAAGAGGAAGTTGTTTAGCGTTAGCAGGGAAAAACGTCTGTTTTGTATGTTTTCATTGATTTTAGTAGCATTTTTGTTGTTCATATGATTCAAACAGTCTGGGGTTTTTTCAATCACCCCATTTTCTGTTTTTTTAACTCTCTGAAAATCGCCTAAATGAGAATAAATGAATGGAACTTTGTGGTCATCAGTTAGCTTGCATGGTTCAGACACAGCAGTGCATCATGGGAATCGTTATTCCAAGGCTCAATCAGTGTTAAATACGTTAGTGTTTGTGTACAGATGTGTTTGTGTAGCACAGTGTTGAATGTGAGTCATGCAGTGTGTGGTTGTTTGTGTGTGTGTGTGAAGTTTGTAATGACCTTAAAGCTGCACAGTGTGTGTGTGAAAGTGGTGTGTGAGTGTGACATGAACAACTCATACTTACCTGGCAGGGGAGATACCATGATCATGAAGGTGGTTCACCCAAGGTGAGGCTCAGCCATTGCACTGAGGCTGTGCTGACCTTTGCGAATTCCCCAAATGTGGGAATCTCAACTGCATAATTTCTGGTAGTGGGGGACTGCGTCTGCGCTCTCCCCTGATTATGTGTTCAAAGAAAAACTATACAGTAAAGTGTTGCTGAAACTGCATGAATGACCAGGATGACCTCTTATCTTTGGGTCCTGATGAGAAAAGTCAATGAGTTAGATTCATGCAATTATTCAGTCCTATTAAGAATCTGACCTTGAATTAGTACTGAGTGACAGATTGATGTCATTGCAATGTATTTTCCTGGTTTAGTATCAGCTGATAACTATGGTATATCAAGGTATAATTCAATTAACTGCATTTATCAAACCTGAAATCTCTGTGGCTCCTAAGAGAAATGTGTAATCATCAGCAGGTTGTTTTAGTTTGGAAGAATTTCTCTAGCATAATTAGAAATAAGTCAATACCAGGAATGCTTTTGCATTTTCAAAATGAACCTGTATTTCTTGACTCAAAATGAAACTAAATAATCAGTCAAACCGCTTTTCTTCAACACGGCTCATCCTGCCACTTAACCAAAATGATAAAGAAGATATTTGGCATAGGGTTGGGCGATGTCCCTTAAATTGGCCGTTGACGATGTTTGCTGTCAACCATCGGGATGGACGATGACATCGTTGGGGGGGGGATTTTTACATTTTTCGTTCTTATATAACTGCTATTCGTTTTTTTGCTTTTTTTATTTTATTTTCCAACTAATGACTAATCCGCGATGATCCAGTATAAACTGAGGGAAGTGACTTTAACAAAAAAAGTAACAAACAAAATAGAAAAGAAGTAGTCCGCTCCCGTGGACCGGCGGAGCGTGGACTTACAGCTTTGTGTTTGAGGGGAAGGGGGGGGGGTGCTTTGTTACATGAGCGCTATGTGTGGGAGATTTAAGACTGCGATTCGTCCCGCAGCTCTAGGGGTACAAGCAACCGAACTCAGAACCGGGTCTAAAAGTGTGTGTCTGAGCACAGCTCGGATCGTCAGCACACACAGCGGTTTGAGCTTCAAAGCAGAAATGTCGCTCAGTCCTTAGAAAACATTCAAACAATCACGCGGATTTGTGTTTCCAGTCGTGTCCCGACTAAATAAAGGCTGATGTTATTCTTACATGTTTACGTGCAGCCAGCAAGCAGCACCACCCAAAGCTAATGTTGTTAGCCCGTGTTAGCATACTGCTAATCATGGCTTCGTTCAGAAAAAGCACTGACCACACGGATTAAAATTCAAATGATGAGCGAACAGGTGTTTCATAATAACCGTAACATTATTAAAAGCACGTTTAGAAGATCATCTCGTATTTTACCGAGCTGACATGTCAATGTATATAGCCGCTCGGCGCTGTTTAACATTGTTTTGTATTGAATTGTTACATTCAATAAAGTTTGAAAAAAAAAAAGCCGCTCTGCGGAATTTATATCCTTCCGTTTTCAAACCCTACTGCGCATGTGCGAATGATTTATTCCGAAGTGTGACCTTAGTGAACGTTTTTATATTCTGAAAACATTTTTCTGGGCCCATGTACACGGTTGGATTCTAATCCGACCATTGATCCCATCAAGATATTTTGTACATGTAACCGCGGCTTATGGTGTCGACGCGCAACGTGGCGGGGGCGTGGCATCACGATTGTGGTCTCTCCATCGGGATGTCAGTCACCCATCACGATGGACGATGATATCGTCCATCGGCACAACCCTAATTTGGCATTTCATTTTCAAAAAGTTCTATAGACAATGTGTAGCAAAATTCAATTTGGAATGTCTAATTTAACAATTAAAATTGATTAACAGAAATGCTATTTCATTTTCACAATGTAACTGCATCAAATGACTCAAAAACAAAATAAAATGTAATCCACCAAAATGCTTTTTCATTTTCTACTTAAAAACACTTATTCTGTGACATAATTACAGCGACAATGCTAAGAGGGGATCGCATTTTCACCTTTTTTGTGCAAAGAAATGATTTCCTTTCTCAGATTTTGTGACATTTCTTTCCCATGAGGAGCCATTGCTGACAGCAGGAAATGGGAGGATCTTTTCGTTGTTATGAAATGCCCTTTTATGGTCACCTGTGTGCTGGACACCTCTCAAATGATTCATTAGACCAGTGTTTTTCAACCAGTGTGCCGCGGCACACTAGTGTGCCGTGGGAGATGGTCAAGTGTGCCGTGAGAAATTGCCCTCATTAACTGATCTAAAAGCAATTACCATCTCCAGGAAATCAGCTCTTTGTTCATCCAAACAGGCCCTGATAAAACACTGAGAAGTTAAGAATATGAAATGTCATAAAATTATTTTTTCTTTGTGTTTATATGATTCTATTAAAGACATTTTGATAAGAATAACGGGATACCGCGATTTAGCTGCAGCTATAACTGTGTAAGGAAAAGTCCCGCCCCTTTAACTGTCTCCACCAATCATTCTTGAAGGCTTAATCACATGTCATCAGTCTGACCAATCAGTAGTGGATAAAGTATTCACTTCCTTGTTTCGATTTAGCGCAAAAAAGTCTCTCTGTTCTAACAAAAATACCAGCTAAAGCTCGTCTTTAGCGGTGTAGCTTTCCACAGAATCTGGTATCAGACTGTGGAACAAGTGAACAAAACCATGAAGCTCAAAGACGCTGGTCTTTCTGCTGTCGGCGGATTACGGGCACTACATCTCCCATGATGCAGTAAAGTCACTGTCTTAGCGCACAATGAGTCTCTCCTCTTAACGTCTTAAAACAACGAACACACATCAAACAGTTTTTGAATCTTTTGACTTAATTTTTAATACATCTTTTAGAAAAAACAGCTTCAGCTTCCAGCGTTTTCTGCAACAATCATCACAAAAATGCATGTGAGAGCGGCTGTAGATCAACACAGACTGAGCTTTTTCTTTTTTTTTTTAATTTATCTATTTTTTTGGATGTTGGTGTGCCGCGGGATTTTTGTCAAGGTTAAAGTGTGCCGTGGCTCAAAAAAGGTGTAAAACCACTGCATTAGACTCACCTGTGGTTGAATGCCTGTTGAGTAGAATTTGTAGTCTTAAGTTTGGCTTTTCTCCTGTGTCACTATGACTGGGGTGAACTCAGTTTTTGTAACATGGGCTTGAATTTGTTAGGAAAATATCTTTTTTTGTGTGCAAATTATCATATCTTGTTTGCAATCAGTGACAGACCCTTACAGGTGTATTTTGTAGTCTAGTATTTCACAGAAAATGATGATTCTGAAAGGACACTAAAGGTTTTCTGACAAATGTAGTGGGGTGTACTCATTTATGCTGAGCACTGTATATAGTTTGGAAGATGATCTTCACCAATTTGCCAAAATAATGCTGATGGCGTGTGCTGGTTTTTGATGACCGAACAACCGTATTCGTGCTTCAACTGCTAACCGCCAGAAGGTTGTAAAACTTTATGGAAAGTACCTTTTGAAGTTTACCTTTCACATCCCAGTCATCCACTTCCTCCAAGGTGACATCAGATGTTTCTTGACATGATATTTCTGAATATAACCTTTCTGAGAAAATTGATGGCTTGATGCCTCCATGAGTGAGGGCAAGAGCGATCATTTGCCCCAGAAGCCAGAGCTGAAAGACAAATGTGTGAAGAAAAAAGTATGAATTGAAATGTTCCAAAGGTCATGGTAGTGAGCTTTTACTGGTTCAAACCACAGAAATGACTTCATCCAGCTGCATTCTTTTGTTAGTAAATAAATGGATTATTATAGTGATTGAAATGTTAATTTTCCAGCAAAGGACTTAACCAGCCAACCAGCATTGACATTTTCGCTGCCACTGAAAAACATACTGTCTTTTGAAAAATTCCCTGGTTGGCCCTCCATCATCAACAGCAGCCTCTGATGGTCCAACGCCGTCAATGAAAACAATGTTAATCCCATGGCGAGGATTAAAGCGCTGTCTCCGGAAAAAACGAATCGGTTGTCATATTTATGCAGTTCTGAGGGTGTTTGAATCTGCTAGGGCAAATCACAAACTGCGCTCTGAATTCTGACACATTCCTTGCGAGAAACTTGTGTCAAAACTGATTTGTGTCCGATAAATGAAGTAGGGGGGAGGTAGGGTTAGAGGAGGTGGAGTCAACCAATCAGAGTGCAGGACTCTGAGTACTTGGTAAAGTCACAAAGGTCTTCACAGATTTGGACTTCCTGCTTCAATAACTTCTGATAAACGTTCAAATGTGACAGAGTATCTCAATCATTTCTCATCATTTCCTGTGGTCCTAAAGTTCCCCTCAAGCACCACGTCCGCGTCTGACAAGGACCTCAAGTAGGAAAGTAAATGTTTTATTACGTCAAATTTGGTAGAAAAGTTCAATTGTGAAACATTACCAATGTGCAAATCAAACACACTCTTAGCTTTTGGGTCGTTTATGGCCACAACACTTACTTGTTCCTTTTCTGAGATGTATTTTCAGAACCTCTTCATCTGCATGCTGGTGATGTGGGTCAGCGGTGTGTTCAACCATCTCCTCACAGAGCTGTTTGCTTTCTGTGTATCTCCCTCTCCTTCATGCTAAATGTCTCTGGCCTGTCCTTTTGTGCTGCATACTGCCAGTAGAGTTCCCTCATCTCCTGGAAGGTGTGGTCTTCCAATCCTTTCTGGCCATGGATGCTCCTGTCAATGTTGGCCTCAAGGAGAATGGAGACTTGATTTTTGGGTAAAATAGAGCTAAAGGGCTGGACAAATAAAGTAAGAAATTGCTCTACATTCTACTGGCAGCTATTAAGAAAACAATAATCAGAAAATGGCTTAAACCTGAACAACCAACGACTGGCTTGACGGTATACAAAGAATAAATACAAATTTAACTGATGTTTTTTACACTACTTGGTCTAAATGGACAGAATAAGTAAAGCCTATAAGATGAGACTTTATGTAAAGTGTCACTGAAATGGTCATATATGTTTTGAACAATTCCTGCTCTTTCACATGTTTGTTCTATTTTCCTTAAAGACTGAGAAAGCAAGATCATTGCAGTCTATCAATGTACAATTTTTCATGTGCTTTTTCAATAAAAAAAAGGATTAAAAGCAGATTTTTAAAAAGAGCAACAATCAGACAAATGTGCACGGATCAAAGGAAAGATGTGAAGGAATCCAGAGGCTTGTGGTGTAAAGTTGGCGTTCAGTACAGTGACAGCTTTTGGGAAGAAACTGTCTCTAGGTCCCAAAACATCACAGCTCTGGAGAGGATCTGCATGGATGAATGGACCAAACCTGTTGAAGAACTTCAGGAGACCTTTGACCTTTGTCATGGAAACATTACAAAGTATTGAGTTGAACTTTAGTGCCCAGTTTTAAAAATAAAGAATTTCAAAAAGGGATTTTCTGGATTCTGTCTTTACATTCCGTCTCTCAGTTGAAGTGTTTTTGTGGTAAACATTACAGACGAGAAGAACTAATAGCAGGACACCCCCCAAACAGATCAAGAGGAAGATCCACGAGTACAAACGCTGTCGCCTGCAGCTCTGAAGATTGTTTTTCTGTCTGCTGCTTGTTACCAAGTGACACGTGGACCGGTAATGGACCGCGGCACTGGACTTTGGTCAGGTCGCTCCACCACCTCAGCCTGTCTGTATTGGAGTGTAGGATGAGGTAGTCTCCACCTACAAATACCTGGATCTGCAGCTGGACAACAAGTTGGACAGGTGTATAAGCAGACTCTATTGTTGGTGCGAGTCTGGACTCTGGAGACAATGGTGGAGGCAAGACCTAAGTCCAGCCTCAGAGCAGTGATGAGGAGCATGAACCACCCTCTGTCCGTACTCCATGGATGAGGTGTGGAGAAGCAGCAAAAGATGTGGGTCAAACGCTGATTCAGCAAAAGCTGTAGGTCAAATGCTGAGTCAGCAAAATCTCTGGGCTTGTTCAGCTGCTGCAGGTTTTCCTTCTGGGACCAAACCTCAGTGTTTCATCCTCCCAGTAATGACTAAAGCAGAAGGAAAACGTTTTCTAGAAGCCTCCAAACGTTTTATGAGCTTCTCAAAGGACTGATGGGAGGTTTCAGGTCTTCCTCCCCCCAAACCAACCCAGAAACGGCCCGTATTGAAAACAATCAATCTTCTGGACGAATTTGAGATGAAATGAGGAGGAACTCCTTGAACCCCCCCCACACAGCAGCGGGAGGCCCTTTGCCGAGTCCGCGCTTCCCTCTTCGGCTAAATTCGGGTTCCCTCGTTCGTGTCTGTCGCTGTTCGTGCGCCTCGTGAATGTGTGACGTTTCACCTGCGTTGCTTTGATGGGGCTGACCCCGCCCACAATAAGAGCAGTAACCATAGCAACAGAAGAACCGATAGATCACGCAAAAACTTCAGCTTCAGTTCCCCCCACCTGATCCAAAACTCAAGTTAGATTTTTCTTTAGGATTTTTAACTGAAACTGCAAAAGCAATGACCGGACTGTAGTCTCTAAAAGCTTTTCCGTCGTTGGTTATTAGATGAACGGCTGTGTTTGGTAGTTTGTGGTCGTCTTCAGATTTGGGGACATTTGGGTTTAAAATAACTTCAGAAGTACCAGTAACATTGTTTTTCAAACCACACATTGATCACAGCCCACTTTCTTTTAGAGCCCTATACCAATTCTGGTCATGTCAGAGTTTGTCACAAATTAAAATCTAAGAAGACCAATAACTCAATCCAAAATGTAATGTAAAGTAATCCAAAAGTAAATGTAAAGTACTTCCAATCGTTATAGTTCTGTTCATTTTAAACACCTGACTTAACAAATCATCTCAACTGTTCTTAAAAACGGCTAATGAAAGTGACCAACAGACAGTCGGGTTGGAACAGAAAACAATTACCAGTAGAATATATTTCAATTCCAGTCATGAGTCGATGCATCAGTTACAGCTACCAACCAAAGTACAGAGAGAAAAATGTTTGGTAGTGCTGAGCCAAAGTTTCTGCAGCTCAGAAATAAACGGAGACTCAGTTCCAATAGATCAGAGTGACTGGTTCAAATCTAAGTCAAACATTGGTCATTCATAGCCGTTCATAGTAATGCAACCACAGGGGGGCAAAAATCAATGCTTTCATGCGCCGGTCCCAAGTCCGGATAAATGCAGAGGGTTTTTTCTGACATCAAAGCAACGCCAAATCCAATCTGTCAACCGCCAACAGAACTTTCCCATCGAATCACATGACTCAGATTCACCTTTTAAAAGCAGAGCTTTGGCTCCAGTGTTGACGTTCTTTGAATTCACTTGAGTCAGCTAATCAGCAACAGCAGCTGGTAAACAGGCGGGATTGTGGCTCTGGAGGACCAGGGGTGGCCAGCCCTGGTTGAGGCAACTAACACAGTTCTGAAGCAGAGAACAGCAGCTTTCTGTTGATATGGAACACTTTACAGTAGTAAAAACACCAAAACCAGCTGCCTTCAACCAAGAAAAGCAGCTTTGCTGTTCTACTAACGTTAGGCGTTGCATTTTCTAAAGTAACGTGTTGCACTTACTAACTGTATCAGGAGGAATGTCACTTTGTAAATTGATTCCACTTGTGTGCACCAGCTGCTCGCCTGCAGTGGGCTTATAAAGCTCCTCTGCAGGACTCAGTGCACGGCCAGAGAGCACTGAACCTACCCGGCTCCCGTTAGCCGGGTAGGTTCAGTGCTCTCCCTCAAGTTTTGCTGCTTTTTGGCCATCCCTAACCTGAGAACGTGTTGATTATATCACAGTTTTTTTTTGTGTATCGTCAGATCGGATTGTTATCAAATTTGGCCAAAGTCGTCAGAAAAGTCCTTTGTATGGCAGGTAAATTGTTTCCTGTTCAACCACAGAACGAAAAAATATGTTTGTTAAACATAGTTGAAAAGAAACACAAACAGCTAATGACAAAGTACAGGAAACAATTTATCGGCCGTACAAAGGACTTTTCTGAAGACTTTAGCCAAATTTGACAAACGACAAGATGTGAAAACACGACGTACCTAACGACACTAGCAACGGTATCTAAGGATTTTCCTGATGATGTAGAAAGACGACATGGAGAAACAATAATAACAAATATAAATGCAAAGTTTTTATCACAAAACAAACACAAAGTAATAATCAAAGAAGCATGGGCACGCAGAAGATATTGCTTAGTAGTATATAGAAATGAACCAATGTTCAATAAACCCGTTCAGCATACATAGATGGTGGACGCAAAAACACATTTACATAGTTTTGGCACAAACGGAACCTCATAGGAGAAGACTGGGTTGTTGAAAATGAAAAAGCATTTTGGCTGATTGATTTTTATTTATGATCCAATTGATGCAGTTACATTGTGAAAAGGAAAAAGCCTTTCCATTGTAGACTTTTATTTTGAAATATGAGACACAAATCCTTCCATAGGACTTTGTGTAAAATAGATGATGTATTTCTAGCAGGTGGAGTTACATCTGTAATCACTGCAGTACTCTTTTTAGATCAGAAAAAGCCCGCCCTCTGCCTCCACACTGCACTCCTGCCAGAGTTCCACCGAGCAATGCTGCTCCTCAGGTACACCTGATGACGGACATGTGGCCCTGTGTGGTGATGGGTTTTTCTGAAATGTCATTTTTAAATATTTCATGTGGTGCTTCTGTGCATGACAGAGTGTTCGAGCTGGAATCATGTGTGGCAGCACTTTGTGGAAACCCTCCAGGCTGTTGCTTCCTCTGAGACCTTCCTAGTAAGCCACAGCCACACCGTTGACCATCAATTCTTGACAAACAGGAGGACTTATGTGTTTGGAATTAGTGTGCGTCTTTCTCTTCATTGGTACCAAATGTTAAACTTGATCAATGTCCTAATTGATTGTTTACTGAGAGGTTTTTATTTAGTCCAGCTGGATCTTTTACCTCCTCTATTGCCACCTGGAGGAGCTGGAAGGTTTCCTGCAGCCCGAGTGTTGACCTCTGCACGATGCTTCAGCTGCTCCCCTTGACGAGCAGATCCAGGTCACGAGAAGATCCTCTGCTAGATCCTTTAGATCCTCTTCAGTGTGACACTCGTGGACCTGTCACTAAACCTTCACCATGGTGTTCCCATCTGTTCTGTCCTGCAGAAGTCTTAACAGTGAGTCATCAAAGGATTCTTTTCAAAACCATTCAGATACTGTTTAGCCCCCTCACTCACAGGTAAGAACACCTGGAAACATGGCTTAAAGGGCCTCGCTGAGCTGGGACAGAACTGCACAATCCCATGCAGGCCAGCGGGCCATTGTGCTGCCCTCTTTGTTTCTGGCTGCCTTTGGATCATGGTGCAAAACACAGAACCTGCAAACCAAATAACTAAAAACTAAATTTAAAAATGAAATGATTTTAGGATGCAGCTGTTTTCAACTGCATTTTTGCACAATTAAAAATGGTTAAAAGCAAAGTAATAAACATTTTTCCAACAAATAAAAATTGAAATGTTTTTGAAGATGTTTGAACTGGATGTTTTCAAAGAGGTTGAACTTCTGGGAAAAAAGCTGCTGTTTGTTGGACAGAATAACAAATGTTTGAACTTTTGACAAATACAAACACTAAAAAACGGCGTCAGGTAAAACAACCAAACTTCATAGAGCAGAAAAGTAGATCCTCATCCATTTCTGCATAAATATCAACAGAAAACACCATAAACTGATGGAACAAACGTGAAGAACAACTATGGAATAGCCTCCTGAGAACCGAGGAAAAAGTGTCTTACAATTTCTGTTTTGTGTGATTTCCCATTTGGGCCTAAAAAAAACAAACCTTACAATTTTAATGAAAAAAAACATTTTAATTTCCCAAAATGTCAAATGTTGAGGACAACAGGACGATATTTCTGTGAAAAGAAATTTGCAAAATCAAAAAAAAGAAGCAGATTAAATCTTTAGAGTAATGTTCACCCAAAAAACATTAAATTTTGTTCTAAAACAATAAAATTCTATATCATTCTTTTGTTACTTTTGGACCATCTGCTACAGAGGAAGATCGACTGGTAAAATAAGAGCTTTGCTTATTGGCTCAGCTCTCTCCTCACCACAACAGAACGGTACATCAACCACATAACTACGGACGCTGCTCCACCTGTCAATCTCACGCTCCTGTCTTCCCCTACTCATGGACAAGACTCCAAGATATTTAAACTTCTCCACCTGGGGCAGGGACACTCCACCCACCAAGAGAGGGCAAACTACCTTTTCTTCGGTGGAGAACCATGGCCTCAGATTTAGCGGTGCTGACCCTCATCCCAGCCGCTTCACACTCGGCTGCAAACCGCCCTAACGCACGCTGGAGGTCCCAGCTTGATTTAAGCCAACAGGACAAAGTCATCTGCAAAGAGCAGAGATGAAATCCTGTGGTCCCCAAACCAGACCCCCCTCCGGCCCCTGCCTGTCCCCTAAAAATTCTGTCCATGAAAATATGAACAGAACCGGTGATAAAGAGCATCCCTGCTGGAGTCCAACATGCACCGGGAACAGACTGACTTTGACTTACTGCCAGCTACATAAACCAAGCTCTAGCTCCGGTCATTCAGAGACCGGAAAGCCCTCAGTAAGGCTCCCCGGACCCCATACTCCCATAGCACCCTCCACAGGACACGACCGCCTTCTCCAAATCCACAAAACACATCTGGACTGAATGAGCGAACTCCCTCATTCCCTCCAGCACCCTAGAGAGGGTGTAGAGCTGGTCCACTGTTCCACGACCAGGACGGAAACCGAACTGTTGCTCCTAGATCTGAGGTTCGACTATCCGATGGACTCTCTTCTCCAGTACTGTGGCATAGACTTTCACAGGGAGGCTGAGGAGTGCGATTCCCTGCTAGTTGGAACACAACTAGATCAAACACAGATCTTTGAAAATGTTATCAATGTACTGTAAAAAGTACGGGATTGGACTCCGGTATTCACAAACTTTGGGGTCATCTTGATAGGCAGGGCGCCCTGCTAGCACAGGTGTAAACCTGTTATAATGGACGTTTAGAAAACCCCATAAAATCAAGTTAATAAAAAAAAAACAAGTTCTTTTTTTTCCATTTAAACATAGTACAAACACTACAATGTTCCAGGTCATAAAATGTAAGACGATAGCCTGAAACTAAACAAAACGTACAAGTTAGTCCTGGTCCACAGAGCACAATGACTTTGCTGCTCCTTCTCTGACTCATCAGATTCTCCTGAACCTCATCCTCCTCATCCTTTTCATCCTTCGAAAGCTCCAAATCTGAATCGCCCTCAACTGTCTGTTTTAGAATCATCCCTGCTTCACTTTTTTCTCCTAAAATAATGTGCAGCCATTAAATGCATTAAAATGATCCTGGTGTCCACTACACTTCACATTTATTAAATACCTGCTGTTTTAATACAGAAAACATGAAACTGTTTTCAGATCTAAAAATATTGTTTCTAACATGTTTATGACCAAGAATATATATAATTATCATGGTAAAAAAAAGGGATAGATACAGAAAATTTGACTTGCATTTCACCTTTCCATAACTAAACTTAAAGTTCCCAGCATGCAACCTCATCACATGACACATCACTAGAAAGCCCAGGATGTCCTCTACAGAGTAGATTGGGATTTGGAAAGGTATCTCCTAATTCCTTAGAAATATACAGGTAAACTAAATGTCCATTATAATGGACGTAATGAATGGGCCGGATCTCAGGAGGATAGAGAACAGATTTAAACATAAAAAGGTTTAAATGGGGGTGAAATTACTTATTCAGAGGCGAACATTTTCTCTTGTTTCAAAAAAAAGTTCAGCTACGTGTTTCTAAAATGATAAAGTCAAAAAGAAATCATAAAATAATAATTAAACATTCAATTCGCCTGCATGTATTTCCACGTGTTTCTTCAAGCAGCTTCTTATAAAGTCATTTCTGGAAATAGTTTCATCTAAGTTTAGTTTTAGTAATTATAGTTGATACTTTAGACGTGTCTTTGCAAAGCTAAACAAAGTGACGCAGATATTTTATGTTTGTGTTTTTATATTTTTTCAGGTTGATAAAAATCAAGTTTTTTTTTTATGAAAATGCTTTAGCGAAAATCAAGTTTTCGAGACAAAAATACCTACAGGACATAAAGCGACACTTTTCCAAACTTGAATAGTACTTTTTTGTTAATTGGTAATAGGTGAAGCTGGCACCTTTAAGGGTCACTTGTCTGCAGTCTGCGCACGTGCAGCTTAATAAGCTCGTCGTTTCGAGTCGCGTGGATTTTAACTTTTCTGCAGAAGACATCGACGGTAAAATGGGTAAAGTACGTCTTTTTTTCCAAGCTTTCTTCTAACGTTTCTATTTTGTGTAATGTTTTGGGTTTTAATGATATGAACGCGAATGTTTGTTTCACGTCTCAAAGTTAATATAATATGGACCTTGGCCTAATCAAGCGAGTGAGCAGTAATTAACGACTTTTTATGTCGAAAAGTTCCAACAATCACAATTTTATGTTGGTGGAAATTGTTCGTGGGTTTGCTTTGCAAGTTGTGACAATGTGTATTTTATTTTCAAATTATACCCCATTTTTAGACGTACAGACGTGAAGTGAGGCATTATGTGCTGGCCTAAAATAAAGCTATATTTTTTCTGGTGCTGTTCTTTTTAACCTGTACTAATTTGTACCGTTGTAAAATTTACTGGTTATTTTATTTTCCAAGTTAAAAATTAATGTCGAGCTTTGGGTTTTCCTCAACAATCATACACATTTAAAATTGTAGGTCTGAAAACAACCCGCGTAAATTGGTCTTTGGCGGATGGATTTCAGACTTAGCAGAAAAGAGGCTGTATTTCCACCTTTGTTTCGCTAGAGGGCGTGTGGTTCTTGTGTTTGTTACAAAACCGCATTGAAAGAAGACTTCGAAATTTTAATGGCTAGCATCGATTTTTATCTAGTCAATTACACAGAAGAGATTCGGTTGAGCCTGGAATTAATTACGTGAGATGGAATATTTATAAAGATTTTCTTAAAATGGTTGTTTTATGTTGTTTTTGCTACTCGTCTTCCAATAGGACTAGATCATACCACGTGTTCCGGAAATAACACGAAGGCTTCTTTTACGTCTTTAGTTCTTTGAAATTTTACCGCTTACCGATCTATTCATGTTGCACAATAAATATTATTTGTTGGTTTAAGTTATAGAAAGATGGATTTTATGTTTATTTGGTCACTGTAGAACCTTGAGGTAGATTTGTAGAAAGCAGAATGACTTGGTTTCCTCTGCTCAGTGGTCGGTATCGCTTCTCGGCCTTTTGGCTAAGATCAAGTGTAGTATCTGTTCTTATCAGTTTAATATCTGATACGTCCCCTACCCGGGGACCATATATTAAATTGATTTTTGGAACAGGGAGATGGAATAGGGGCTTGCTCCGTCCACTCCACGCATCGACCTGGTATTGCAGTATCTCCAGGAACGGTGCACCTCCCCCCTATAGCTGTTGAATGAAAAATAATGTTAAGCCTCAACTGCATATTAGTATTCTGTATTCATAGTTATACATTAATTCTATTTTTCAATTGGTTTAATTCGAAGAGGAAGAGGAATTATGTTTGAATGATGTTAAAATGTGTATAAATCTATCAGGAACAAGTCTTTGAGTTTTAATACAGAAGATTGACTTTTAATTGATAAATTTAATTAACACATTCCAGGTGTTTTTCTCATTAATAGCCTGTTGCGCGTTTGTGTAGAATGCTTGAGATTGTTAGATATTATTTGACAGTTATAAATACAATACTGTTGTATTTTCGATACGAAAATAATTTTCCTTCAATGTCACTCAGTGTGTGGCTGACATTTATGACATGTTTGAAGATTGCTGAGCAAATGGAGAATGCACTCCCCTGTATGTTTTTTATTTCTCCCTTCGATAAACATACACAGATAATGAATAAAATTCTCCATGGCTAGGATGTCACAAAGATATTAACCTTTCATTTTCACTGGGTCTCCCATGCATTGGTGGTTCAGTGGTAGAATTCTCGCCTGCCACGCGGGGGCCAGCCGTATATACCTGTAACACGGAACAGCCAATCAAATTGCAGCTACTGCAGCATAGTCAGCCAATCAAACTGTGGCTTGTGTAGCGCTGTCCAAGCTGATGAAATCCTTTGGTCCCGAGTTCGAACCCCGGTTAGAGTGATGTCAGTCAGAAGTTGTGGTATAATAAATGTTTTTGTTAAACTGAATATGACATTTCATAATTATTGTTTTCTACTTCTGTCTCTCCTTGTTCCAAATAACAGTCATGATCTGTTGCTCATTTCAATTTCAACTATGTTTTATTAAGAAATCAACATGAAAATAAATAAAACACAGTATTTAACACAAAATGTACCAAAATGTTCAACCATGGATTTACAATTGAAGGGCAGAAGGGTTTAAACAGGCAAAACTTTAATACAAGTATTTTAAAGGTGTAAAATGAATTGAGGAAGTAGTAAATATGTTTGCTTTTTCTATCAAAACTAAACACTAATAATAAATATGTAAGAAAATTGTATTCACAAAATAGATTTCACAAACTAAATTACAAATATTTTCACATTGATAGATAACACCACGAGTTCTATCATAATCAGTGTGTTATCAGAAGAGAACTTAATACAGGCAAACATATAGACAGGTTTAGCAGAGATTTTGACGTTTTACACTTATTTCTCATCCAATATGACAAGCTGAGGTAAAATGAGACAAAAGTGGTCAAAACAGCAACATCTTTTGATAACAAATAGAACAGACATAAAAGCTATCTCTTTCCCTCTTCTGCTTGCCGGCCAGCAGCCCACCTCATCTTTTCAGCCTCATAAAAAGGAGACTGAGAGAACTCCTCCCAGGTCATTTCTTGAGTCATCCCATTTGCCCGGTGGAGGGACAAGACTCTGGCAGGACAGTAAACATACTTCCCCACAACACCAGGGAACCCGGTGTGTATGTGTGGACTCTCTGGACCTTGTTTCAGTGGTTTGTGGCAGAACCTGCACAGACGCCCACTGGGATGCTGCTCCCTTGCCTTTCTTTTCTGTCGGTCCTCCAAAACCTTTCTGCATTGTGCAGACCTCTGCTTTGCAGCCTTTAACTCTCTCTCAAAAAATGGCGTGGCAGCAAAGTCTGCAAATGGCATCCTGGGGTTTGTAAGGCCTTCTGCTGCATAGATCTGGAGTACTTTTTTGGAGCAGTAGAAGTATCTCACATCCCCAGACTGATAAAAGAAATGAACAGAAGATCCATCACCAAGGTAACGAGACTTTGGCTGCCCACAAGCAAGACAGTTCCTTGTCATTTTTTTTTCAGGTTTCTGCTGTTGTTGCTGCAGACCTACAATCTCCTTCACCATTTTTTCAACGTCAGTCTTCGTTAAAGGAGCTTCATCTGGTTTAGAGCTGGGGGGGTTCACTGGAGCAGGAGGGAGAGTCACAACTGGCACAGTGACAGTTTCACTGCCTTCAGTGAGTTTATGCCACAGCTGCTGGGTTTCCAAAAGTTTTTCGGGACTAGTGTTCATAGACGAACTTCTGTTAATCATCTTCGCCATGTGCTTCACGTAGCGGGAGATGTGCTGTTTAGTGGTGGGGTGGAGGAGGCTGTTGGGATTCCTGGAGGCAGTTTGAACAAGGGCGGCATACTCTGCGTCTACCTTGCTCAGAAAGTCCTTTTGTCCATGGTGCTTTGCCAGAAGGACATCAATGGCATCTCTCATTGGATTTGTCCAACGAGAATGGTCCAGGACAAAAAGCAGACCCCCTGCTTTGATAGGACCAGTGCGAGCTGCGCGTGGAGAGGCAGCAAAAGGCAGTGGTGGTGGTGTCGTTGAGACATCTGATGGAGAGGAAAAAAGAGAAAAGTTAACCCTTCTCACTTCTCTTTCCTTGAATGCAATGCACAAATAAATTAAAAAAGGCTGAAAATTTGAACTAAATTACCTTTCACTTCAGGGGCTTGGGTCATTGCTAGTGAGTCATCAGCAACCACACCTAAGACATTATCCTGAAACATTGGACCATTCAGTTAGTTTAAACTTGTTATGTAGCTGCAGTTTTATTGTAATAGAGTGAGGATGTTTGTTACAACAAACTTACATGAGCAGAGTGTTCTTCTCCATGTTCTTCAGGCAGGTCGATGACTGTTTCATTGGAAGGAGGTGGTTCTGGAGACAAACGCTCTTCTTCCTCAACAACCGGGTCTCTCTGAGACTTGTGTTTGTCCCAGTGAAGAGGAACCGGACGGCAGCCAGGCTCCACATACTGCAGTCCAAACCTTTCCCCAGTGTCGGCCTGTGACAAGACTAAGGCAGGGTACTTAGCTTGTCCTGTCACTTCCTTTGACAGTTTGTTCAGCTGTACAATCAGAGCTGGATTAAAAACTGAAGGAAGCTTCAGACCAGGTTGCTTCAGGCTCACAAGGCGCTGGAAGTTCCACCGAGCTACTCCAGTCATGCCTTGGGCCTGGAAAAGTTCTGTCGAGACCTGATTTCCTGTCACCCATTTGGACTGGTGGAAATGAAATCCCTCCTGCTGGGATGTTCCTCGCACCGGGATCCAGATCGGTACCGCTGCCGCTTCCCCCTTGATGTGGTTCAGCTGTAACGTGCCACCGTGTCTGTAGAGGATCCCGTCTCCCACCTCCGGGTCGCTCAGACAGCCCCTGAGGATGTGAACGCGCTGAATCCTCCACACTTTCAGCATTGTTGCCTTAAACAGTGGTATGCCATCTGGATCCGATTCCAAAAAGAACCTCTTCAGAACACTCTCCACCCGCACCAGCAGCTCTCTGGGTTCTGGGATCTTGGTGCGGCAGTGCTCCCTGATGTGCTGCTTTGTGGGGTTAGCTGGCTGGATCCCACAGAAGGTGTAGGCCTCCTTCAGCCTCTGAAGATCGGTTTGGTCCACCACACAAAAAGCTGCCGAAAGGAACTTGCAGAAGGAGCTGTGAAGTGGATGATGCTCTGAGATGCACTCCCTGGTGAACCGCCGCATGCAGTGAAACAAGTCCAGCTTGATGCTTATTTCTCTGTTGTATTTGGTACGGGATGCACATCTATTGGTGAAGTCTCCAGATGTTGCTTCACCCACTATAGCCTCTGTGGTCTTCCAGGAATCCCAGAGAAGATGCTCCTGAGGCTGGGAGTTTGGGATCCTGAATGGAGAGCAGCAATCCCTGTCCATGCACACAGGTAAAGCACCTTTTAATTGTTTATTGTGCAAATAAAGGGATTGTTTTTAAAACAATATTTACTTATGTTTTTCACGTTTTTACTGTTGAAACCATTAAATTAGAAGTAAAATGAACAAAGTTTTGTCTCACCTGTCAACCCACTGGTACTTTGCTTTTGGCAGCGCTGCAGAAATGTAACGCCGGGACAGCCCGTCGTACATTGGCTCCAGAGACTTGTCGCTTTCTGACTGCAGCATCACCCAGGACAAAATCATCCAGTTTTCATTCATAACTGCATAAGATGACATTGTGCCTGATGCCAGGACAACCTTCCGTGCCACCTTTCGGGTGTGGTCAGCCCTCAAGACCTCACCAAAAGTGCCTTGAAGGAGCAGATTGAGCGTGCCCTCCTCCCTATGGTACTCCTGAATGAGGCAGTCCACCAGGTAGTGTGAAGTCACTGTTACCCCACACCAGCCATCTATGTCTGTATACCCACCAAAAGGATCTGGTGTGGATGTTTTCCTCATTGCCCCCGTGATTGTCTGCTGGCCATATAGTCCGCTCTCTCCATCCAGAACATTCTTCACTGTCCCCAGATAAGCCACGTGTGCACGCTCGTATCTTAGGTGAAGAGCTTCATTTAGCTGATTGGCCATATCACCTGGAGACTTTGCTGTACGCCGCAGCTCATCCATCACAGTCTTGCATACTGCCTTTTTGTGGGTCAGGAAGGCTGGAAAAATCTCCTGAAAACGACGAGGCAGCATGTCCATCCATGAAGGTTTGTCTGCAAACCAGTGCTTCTTGCAGACTTTACAGGTCAGCCGAGAAGCAAGTATGTAGTACTGACCACTTGTGCCAATTATGACACGGGGCCGACCTGTTCCAGAGGAGACCACGAGGGGTTTTGGGCAGCCATGCAGACACGGGAGGGGGTAGTTGTTACGCACTCTTTCCATTATTGCATGGTCTGGTTTCCAGATAAAAAAAGGATGGAGGTGAAAGTACTTTGGGGATGGTAGCTCATAAATTGAGTCAATGAGTTCCGGCTGAGGTGGGTTACGCCACAAGGAGATCATATTCATGGCATGTCTTACAGGTGGAGACCCAGGCCACAGTCCTAAGGCTTCCATCTCTGTTTTCATCCAGATCCTCTGCTGGGGAGAGCAGTTCCAGCTGCTAACATCCTGGTCATAAGATGGAAGTGGTGAAGCAGCAGGCGTTGGCTGAAAGTGAGCAGGAGAAGGAGCTGCAGACTGAGCTGAGGGTCTTCCAACGACTGCTGCAAAAATAAAAAAATACCTTGAGTTGTTGTTGAATAAAATATTATCTCAAAGTCCAAATGAATACAGTACTTTGCATTTTTGTCAAAGTTAATGCACTGACTGTAGGTTTTATCCTGGACACGTTGAGGCAGTTCCAAAGCGAGCAACTCTGGTGGTACTGGCAGAGGAGTCTTCACTGGAGCTGAAGTAACTGGTGAAAAAGACAGTCAGAAACAGACAGGAAGCTGCAGCAGAGTAAAGCTGACAAATGATCCTCAACACTCACCTGCATGTGTGGCAGCAGGACAGCTGGACCTCTCAGGCTGGTCTGGATTCAGATCAACAGAAATATCCATCAGTAATGGCCAAATCATTGACAGTTCTTTGGTAGTAACTGTGCAAAACACTCAAAACCATGCAAGAAAACATGCTCAATAGAACAGGTGTGGTATGAAAATCAATAAATTAACTATTAGTTTCATCTTTTTATCTTTTGATTGACCAGGAAAGGTTCCATTATGATGTAATAATCCATGTGTAACCACTTTACTCTGACGTGTTAAGACATGTACTTTTGTTGTAATTCTGCTTTTTAAGACTGGTTTCCTTCAATCATTTTCATACCAAACCTATAACCAAACCCATGCAAATAACATAAGTCTGTACTTACCCTCGACGACGAACAATGAATACCTTCAGCATCATAAAAGCAGTCAAACAAAACACCTGCATTAGAACAGGCCTGAACGTGGCCAACCAGCAAACAGAGGAAAGGAAAAGGTGATCCTGGTTTACGACAGAACCATCAGGTACCAGCGGCGGCGGTGGCAGTGGCAGCAGCAGCATCTAGACCTTTACTCAGTGAACCTGAAAGAAAATAAACCAATGAATATTCTTCTTTTTGAACAGACACATTTAAAAGTGCTGAGTGTAAAGAAAGGACTGATCTAAGACTAACATGTAGTCTAATATCAGTTTTTCAACTACCAGTACTACTACTCCACATACAGAAACATAACACGTGATGCATGATGTGTGCACGTTGGTGCTGCTCACTTGGTTGGGTTGGGATTGTTTCTAAACATGTTGGGCCTGTCATCTTCTTCACTAAATGTCTCTGCTCTTTAGTAAAAAAAATAAGAAAACAGGTTTGAATTAGAAGTAGTAATTAACACTCAGTGTGTACTTGTGTGTGATTTAGTTTTACCTTGTAAAGGGAGGAGTTTGGATGGAGAGACAGAAAGCATCATTCTCTCCAACTCTTCATCATCTTCCATCTCTAACGAAGATACTGAAAAGATGGGAAACATCATTTCTACCATCTTTCCTAACATCAGCATTAACGTCTAGTCTGCCACAGACCTGGAGGACTAGAAGAAGGTTTAGTAAGAGCAGGTTCTGAAGAGCTCTGAGTCTGAGCCTCTTTCTTCTTCAGGTACTGCTGGAGCAGGAACATTTTGCTGCCTGAAACACACTGTTTCCTGAGGATAAATGATGCATATCCATCTTCTCTTTTCTCCCAGACATCCTTCCAGGTCTTCTTAGAATGCACACCAAATCCAACCAGCTGGTTGTCCTCACTACTTGAAGGTGGCTCCACTGATCTTTCAGCTAAACAGTTTCTCAGATCTCTGATTTCGTGAAAGTGTCGGGTATAATCCAGAAATGAAAAGAGACTCTCCTTCTTTGGTCCCTCGGCATTAAAGAGTCCAGCTCTCTCCTCTTCCTCAACCTTGTTAATTAAATAAATGGTGTAGCCAATATCATTTTCTAGCAGCCACCGAAAGGACTTCCCCTTGTATTTGCCAAATTGAAGAACATACTCCCCCAACACCTCCTGCCTGTCAGATGTATCTCCACCCCTAATGAAGACTTTTGACAGGGCGTTTTCCTTCACTTTTTCCTCTCTCTGGGGAGCAGACTTGTCCTGGAGCTCAGGATTTTTTTTGATCCTCTTGGCTTCATCTGAAGGGTCCTGCCTGAGAAACCCAGTTGGGCCTCGTCTGAAGCTCACGCAGATTTTTCCAGGAAAAATTAATTTCCTCTTCATTCTGGAGATCTATAACCAAAGATACATTTATTGTCGTTAGTGGGTGAAGTAGCCCAGGTCTACTGTAACTCAAAAATAGTTAAAAAAAAACAACAACATACAAATATATATATATATATATATATATATATATATATATATATATATATATATATATATATATATATATATATATATATATATATATATATATATATATATGTGTGTGTGTGTGTGTGTGTAAATGCACATATAGATATTATTAAAGTTATCTACCTTTGGTAAAATTCAAAAGCTTTTGAAAACACACACAAACTATCATGACTAAGTTTGAAGAGGTTTTTCATCTCTTACGAGTAGCCGTATCCTCACCGCTGGAGTTTCAGACCTTTCATGCTCAACAAAAAATAACGGGAAGAGAAATGTCTTCAAACTAGGAACAGTTTTTTTTTTAACTTTTTACTTACATCAGACTTTAACTTGACTTTAACTTGTTGTGCTCTTGTGTTTTAACAGCGATCGGATCAAATCTGGCCGCAGGATTATTGTTGTTTTGTCTTCCTAAAGGCTCTTCCTGTGAAAACCTTACTACTAAGACGATGTGGAAACAGCGCCCCCAAAATCTCGCTAGTGGTGAAAAAGTATATTACATCCGTAGTGTTAAGAACTACCATAGAGAATGAATGAGAAAAGTTAAGAGAGTTAAGCTTAACCATTTTCGGCTCCCGCGCGGGAGGCCCGGGTTCGATTCCCGGCCAATGCAGTATGTCCTTTTTTCTTCCTCTCAAACAGTTAAACATTCATTTCACAATTTAATATTGTTTTCCTTTATTCCTCAGGTGTTTTTGAAAAACCCAAACTTGAGAGTGAAACATCTGATGACTGTCCAGGGACGAACAGGAATCAACGGACATCACTAACCTAACCAATGAGATGATGCTGCGCGGTGTGATTCTTGTCCATCAATCTAAATTCATCTTTCACTGGTGAGGTTTTTTAAAAGGTTTGTTTCTCAGAAAAAAAGATTGCTAAGCTGCACTAAACGGAGCTCTGCTTCCCTGAGGTTTCAGTGAAACTGATTTTTTTTTTTTAATTAATGTGAACATGCTGCATGTAGGGCTGAGCCATATAGAATTTATATAGAGTGTCAATGTGGGAGAGGGACAGACACGACAAATGTTGCAATGATGGAAGTAACCGGAGCGAGTGATGTTATTGATGTGGGCAGTGAAGGAGAGAACCAGGATTTTTTTTAATAGGTGGCTACTGCTGATGTCAGACCAGTGGGAACTGTCTTGAGGGGCGCATGAATGAGGTATTGGATTTTTGGAAAAGTTCACTAATTTGATCAACTGATGAGGAAGTTAAAAGCAGAAAATGGGCAAAATGGGGGAATTAGAGCAGCGGGGACTGAATTTGGATTTAATGAAGGCTTAGGTTGCTAATGGATATTCTCAATTTTAGATGTTAAAAATGAAGCCAAAATGTTGCAAAAACCTGACGAGTACAAGTGTGTGTGTGTGTGTGTTGTTTTTTAGAGTAGTGAAAAGTGATTTTCCTTCTGAGGACTTTACTAAACCAGAGAAAATAGTGGTTTTTGCCTTGGATATACAATCATTGTAATGAGAAATATAGCTAGTGTACGTTTGCTTCTGGCCAACAAGCAGCATTGTGCCTTATGACAGTGGAGTGACACAGGACTTGAAAGTTGAGACTTTTTAAAATCTGTGTTCTTATTTATTTCACCGTAAAATATGTAGTTAGTTATGTTGTCCACTAGAGGGCGCCAAGGTGACAGTGCTTTTTGTGCACAGATCTGCAAAACCAAATGTGCAGATCAATGAAAGTTGATTCATTGTGGCGACCCCTGAGGGGATATGGCGAAGGCGGCAATATTTATTCAACGCCCCAGACTTTAGATGTTGGGAAAACTTGGTTTTGTTTTGAGCTTTGGCGTCAAACTGTATACATTTGCAGTTCGCATTCCAGGCCAGTGGGGGGCAGCAGCAGAGCTTTGATGTTCTAGTCAGCAGGATACAAAAGAAGGGGAAGTAGTTCATTGTTAGCAAAAAAAACGTCTGGTTTGTATGTTTTCATTGATTTTAGTTGTAGTTGTGTTGCTTTTATGAACATATTACAATTCAATCAGTTTATGGATTTTGTCAAATTCCCCCTTATTTTTTAAATCTCTGAAAATCGCCTTATGGTGAATAAATTAATGAAACTTTGTGATCAACAGTTAGCTTTTGTTGTCCAGTCACAGCAGTGCATCATGGGTATTTTATTTTTTGTTAGAACCGACGATCGATGTTAAAGATGTTACTTTATCATTTGCAGATGTGTTTGTGTAGCACCGTGTTGAATGTGTGTCCTGAAGTGTGTGGTTAAGTCAGTTTGAGGAGTGTGTAAGGACCTTAAAGCTGCACAGTGTGTGTGTGAAAGTGGTGTGTGGGTGTGACATGAACAACTCATACTTACCTGGCAGGGGAGATACCATGATCATGAAGGTGGTTCACCCAAGGTGAGGCTCAGCCATTGCACTGAGGCTGTGCTGACCTTTGCGAATTCCCCAAATGTGGGAATCTCGACTGCATAATTTCTGGTAGTGGGGGACTGCGTCCGCGCTCTCCCCTGATCATGTGTTCAAAGATAACTTATTTGAATGATCAGTAAGCTTGTGATTAATGTCTTGTGTACATATTATAGCAAGAATTCTTTCAATTGGTTGTTAAACTTAGCAGTTATGTAAATCCAGTTCTCCCATCAACGTGCATTGCAATTGTGATGACCTTGGAAACATTGATGATCCAAACTTAAGCCAAAAGAGCCGTGGTCTCTCATAGATATCAGTCATAGGGTAGGAGCACAATGGCTCAGGGGTCTCTGTGGCGCAATCGGTTAGCGCGTTCGGCTGTTAACCGAAAGGTTGGTGGTTCGAGCCCACCCAGGGACGCAAGTATTTTGGTTTTAGTTTTTTGAACTCAGCAAACACAAATCCATACTTTCACTTAAACACATTTATTTTTTCGATCTTTGTTCCAACGGCATCAGCCTCCAACTGAAATGGAATGAAAAATCAGGAGCTGATAACAAAGACACTCTGTACATGTGCTGTGATGTTGATGTGTTTTTACCGTGTTGACAGCATTTCATCTGACCACAAAAATGGAACTGCTGGGCTACACAGAGCTGTAAGAGGGGAAGCGAGAACAGAGAACTACCAACAGAAGCACCTTTAGTAACCTGCCATCCCAAGGATCTGACACAGTTCACGCCTTTAGCAGTGACAAGGTAGTCCAGAAACCTTTGCATTGAATGGAATGACCTGTCCTTGTCCTTTATGTCCAGCAGTTTTAGATGTCTTTTCTGACGTGGTCATTGTGAACCATTTTCAGAATCACTGGAGGATTTCCATCTGTTGTTTTGTTGAAAAACATTGCAGTTAGTTACTTTGTCCACTAGAGAGCAGCAGGGCTTGGTCAGTTGTGTCGAGCACATACAGTGAACATTAATATATATTTAATTTAATGAACAAACTTTAATTCATCCTACCAGTTTTCCGTTATTGTGAATTCTTGGTTTTATTATAAACTTTGGTGTATCCGTCAGTTTAAACAGTGGTGTAATTATCATGCCAGAACAGTAGGTGGCAGCAGGATGTTTTAGTCAGCAGGAAACAAGGAAACAGGAAGCGCTTAAGTGTTAGCAGAGAAAAACGTCGGATTTGTATGTTTTCTGTTGATTTTTAGTTTTATTTGTGTTTATTTATCGACACATTATGACTCATACAGTTGATTGGTCTTATTTAATTCCGACTTTTCTCTTTGAACTCTGCGAGAATTGCCCAAAGGACAGTTAATGAATGGAACTTTGTGGCGATCAGTTAGCTTTTGTTGTTCAGTCACAGCAGTGCATCATGGGAATTTTTTTTTAATCGACGTTCAATGTTTAATATGTTAGTTTATCGTTTGCGGGTGTGTTTGTGTAGCACAGTGTTGAATGTGTATCCTGAAGTGTGTGGTTAAGTCAGTATGAGGAGTTTGAAAGGACCTTAAAGCTGCACAGTGTGTGTGTGAAAGTGGTGTGTGGGTGTGACATGAACAACTCATACTTACCTGGCAGGGGAGATACCATGATCATGAAGGTGGTTCACCCAAGGTGAGGCTCAGCCATTGCACTGAGGCTGTGCTGACCTTTGCGAATTCCCCAAATGTGGGAATCTCGACTGCATAATTTCTGGTAGTGGGGGACTGCGTCCGCGCTCTCCCCTGATTATGTGTTCAAAATCAATCATGTGGCTAATAAGACTTCAGTCTTATATGAGTAAAACTTAGATATCAATTGCTGAAGCTTACGCTAGTGTAGCACTACAATAAACAAAAGTTGTTGTTAATCAATCATGATTATCGAATTGTTTTGATGTCATTTCTTCCTTAATGTTTCTAAATGTTTGAAAGAATCTATTCTAGAAACATAAGAAGCCTTTTATCAGTGTGTCTTGGATGTGACATTGAGGTTTCACCAAAATGTATTAAATTTAATTTATAAAGTTTCAGTTAATAAACTAAATCCAATCTTCACAACCTCATGCTCCTTTATTTCTGTTCTCTACTACCACAAACAAATTCTTACTTTCTTCTAAAAGACTTCAAAGATCTGTCACATCTTTATGTAGTCCAGGGCTGCCCCTGCCCTTCACTGTTTGTAAAAACATTTTTTACTGCAGAACTTTTTGGAGTACAGAGAATCTGTGGCCATTCAGTGACTTATGTCTCTTTTTGTTTAGAAGTTTACTTTTGAGGACATGCTAAACCCCTGAAGACAAGCAAGCACCATAGATCAGTGGTCCCCAACCCCCGGCTGCTGACCGGTACCGGGCCGTTTTCCATTTGGTACCAGGCCGCAGACAGAAAAAAAAAATGCATAGACTAACTTCAATTATTTCAGGTTTTTTTTTCTTAAACTGAAAGAATTTTGCCTGCACAATAAATTGCAAATTTATCGTTATTGCGATATTAAGCTGTGCAATATGCATATTGCAAAAAACTGCGATAAGTTGCGATAAATGGTTACCTTAAATGAGCTAAAACTATCTTAAGGCAGCTTGAAGAATTTAACGAATAAAAAAAAAATCCCTTTTTGCGTTTGATATGAGTTGGCGCTTTTATGTGAGATACTCGCCTCCTATGTAGACGAGGGTCATTTGGAATATAATTGAACTTATGTTGACTCTCATTTAAATTAAAGTGTTGCAGTGAAATGGAAACTATGTATTTAGTTATTCTGCTATTTGTTCTTGTATCGCAAGTTATAGAATCATCGCAATATTGATCACTAATATCACGAGTTTTCATTTTGGAAAACTAGCGGATTCTGTTCAGTTGTTACAAAAACAGTGAATGACTTCGGGTCCAAGTGTCCGTTAAATGTCAATGTTATATTCAGAGAGACATCAAGGGTTAAGAACATTATTTTAAAGTAGCTTTCCACATAAAAATGGGGTTTGTGAAAGAGAAACTGATGCAAAGTTAAACATCCAGACAAACTCAAAGTTTGTCCTTTAGACCACTGCAGATATAGCAGGATATTTAGCTTAAGTAGTTAGTAAAATGTGTGGTTCTGTTTTTTTGTGTAAAGGAAAATGTGTTGTAGGCCTGCACCATAAATCGCTAATTTATCGTCATCGCAATATCAAGCTGTGCAATGCGCATATCGCAAGAGACAGCGAAAATTGCAATAGTTACCTTACATGTGTAAAAACAATCTTACGGCAAATAATTTCCTTTAAACATTTGACCAATCAGACGGAGCCCCTTTATGTTAGATGCTCGCCTCCTACGTAGACGAGGGTCATTTGGAGAATAATTTAAGGTATGGTGACTCTTATTTAAAATAAACTGTAACAGTGCAATGGAAATGATAATTTTTGGTTGTTTTGCTAAATCGCGGGTTTTCCTCACATCGTGCAGCCCTAATGTGTTTGTCTGATTGTCTTGGTTCAGCAGAATCTAAGAACATTCGATGAAGTTTAAAGTTTTTAAGTTGAAAAAGCTGCAGATGTAAAGATTTTACTTTAAAGCTAAACTTTTGTTTCATTATCACGACTTGATCATGTATTTTGATTTGAAATGGTTTATTTCAAGCAATCAAATAAGAATAATACACAAAACATTCATACAATGACGTATCAAACTTAGGATAATTAGACATATTAATAAATGTTGCTTGAAAGGAAGTGGAAGGAAGCGAACTTGTAAACCCCCCCCCCCCCCCCCCCCCCCCCTGTTCTACCATAACCATTTTATTTCATTTTCCGGTTCATAACTTGTTTCAGACAGAATTAAGAATCCTTAGGCTGTAACCCAGAACCAGAACCGTGTAAGTAAGTCTTTAATTGCTGGTTGTTTCGTTTGTCCAGGTAAATGCATGAAGGTCTACTTCCTGTTGGACGCGTTCTACTGGTGAGTGACGGGATAAATTCCAGGTGACTCAGCCCGCTGCTTTCATTTTGAGTCTGTCTGTGGAGAGCACAGGTGAGGGTCTGAGGTCTCCGTTGCTACAGGTGCGAGTCTCTCTGAGGGGCGTGTCCTGACTGAACCTGTCTGATAGGTGGGGGCTGATCGGCAGCGACTCGCCTTGCTGTGAGAAGCACCGCTAACAAGACGAGGAAGGCGCTTCGGTGACTTCGGTTTCCCTGGAAAGGCAAAGTGAAGACGGCATGAGGACCGAAGGACACAGACCACACAATGTGAAATAACCTGGAGGAGATTTTTCTGCTGATGTTCAACAGATGGATCGGCGATTCTAATGAGGCATTTCCAGCTCTGGAATGTACAAAATGTGGCCGTGTTTCTCAGTATCACATATATGTGCCACATAGGTGAGTTTCTCCAACGCAGTCTCTGCCTGCCTTTGTCTGTGACTGAGCGCTTCATGGCAATCCTATATTTGTTTAGAGCTCAATGCATAGGATTAGGGTCCAGCCTCTCAGCACAGACTGCAAACCGGAGAGGGAAACACAAAGCAGGCTCTCAGGACAACAAGACTAGATTTGCCTGTCAGCAGACCGGGGGGTGGGGGGTGATCTCAGATTAAGAAGACAAAGGGCAGCAAGAGATTGAAAGAAGTTCGAGTACATGTTTCCGTGCTTCATCACGCCCGTGACAGTCTTTCAGGTATTCTCGTCTAAATATCTTAAGCTGCGTTTTGTTAAGCAAACACGGCTGGCAGAACCAGATCCAATCATGTGAAAAGATCACATGAAGGGTTGTAAAGGCCGCTCACAGGGACTTTAAACAGGTTAGACGGGTTTCTCGATTTCAACCAGGGCCCTACGGCAAAGTGGCAGCAGAGCTGTGGTGGAATTTCAAAGAAATGAGCTGTAATGAGTTGTGGTTTGCTGTTCCGGTCTGCGTGTTGACCTCTTCCCTCATCTCTCCGTCAGCCGGATGCATTTCCATCCGTTCTGCGCAGAGGAACCTCAGCAGGTCGGTCCAGGAGGACGCGCTCTTCTCGGTGGATGTGTCTTCTACTGGTGTCCCCACAGTACAATGGACCTTCATGTCGGGAGCGGAGAGCCGCTTCATAGGGATTTGGCAGCCTGGGGGGGACACCAATCTGACAGCAGATTACAGCAGCAGGGTAAAGGCCTACGAAAATGGCTCCATGGTTCTGTTGGACCTGCGGCTGCAGGACACTGGGTTCTATCTACTCACCGTCACCGAGGAGGCAGGAAGCAGCAAGGATGTGGGCTTTGTCCTGAAAGTGAACGGTGAGACTTTATTTTCACATCATCAGAAGTCGCATAAGGACTTCCTGTGAGACTTGTTTTGGGTTTAAACAGCAAAGACGCTCCAAGCAGCCGCTGTCTGACCTTTCTCGCTGTGCTTTTCTGAAGTCAGACTGCAAAATGGGCTCAAACGTCACCCGGGCCGTGGTATAAGCAAAGATAAGTCACGATTTATGATCGGCAATCTATCATAAACACCAAAGGTGTCTATCTGAAGTTTAGCATCTTCTGGACGTGACTCGAATAGACTGCAGACATAAACGGATGTTTGTTGATGTTGGCGAGCTGTGGCGTGTCTTTGCATACACAGCCCCACCTGGTTGAGGGGCTGTGGTGTAGAGGAAGGCAGTCAACTTCTGATCTGAAGGTTTAGACTTGCAGGTTCCTATTGCGTTGATGGTTCTAGATGAGCAGCAGCTCATCCAGAACAGATCATGAGAAGAGTCGACCACTTGGATCATTGGAACATGCAATTGTCCAAAGTCTTTTGTTGCGCTGAAACAGTCACCATTTCTTTTACTAGAATTATAGACCCAAACCAAACTCCCGAAAACCATCTGTACACCAAAACACGTCCTTCAACCACACTTCACTCCGTTGAAGTTGAAGAAAGACAGTTTCTCTTGACAACCGCCAAACCCAGACCTGTCCATCAGATTACAGGTGGAGAAGCTTGAGTGGCCCCTCCAGAGGCTTTACTCCACTTTGGTGGACATCTTGGTGGATGATGATGTCATCATGGGAACCCATGCTATGAAGCTGTGTTGTAGGTTTACACGTTACTTCCGTCTGTGGCGTAGTTTGAGCATTAACCCAAAAGAGGACAAATAAAAACATAACTGGGGGGACTTTTCATTGTCTTGATGAAAATAAGATAAACATCATAACCCTGTGGAGCTTAATCCATTGCGGCTGCTATGACTGCCGGGCAGCCAACCACCCGTGGGCCGGCACAGTGAACGCCGCCGCGTCAGCCAACCAGAGCGCATCTGTACATTGACTTAACATTGAATCTCGACGCGCAAATCGCATCTGGTGTGAACGCAGTTTAAAAATGGAAACTATTTGAACAAAAGGTTTACTTGAGAAAAAAAAGGGAAACCGATTTGAAAAAAGTTTATATTCACAAGTTAACCGTCAGTTGCGATCACTAATTTTAGGCTATTTTTAATAAATGCATACTAACTTCCTGCTTTATTTTATGCTCCATAGAAAATATTAAAGTTATTTATTCACTGAATGATGAATATTTAGGTCTTTGGGTGGAAATGTCACATTGGCGTCCTTGACTAAATTGGGTAAGACCAGAATTGTTCTTTTTCCAGGAAGATTCTCACAAATGGTATGTGATGTATAGATGTACATGACTGTAGATCCATAATAGAACAAGTTTAGAATGAATCCATCTGGACCGTTCCCCCCCCCCACAGAGGTGCTGTATGAGGACCTGCAGTACCTGTCCATCACCGCTTTAGCTCTGGGCGTGGTGGCGGCGCTGCTCATGCTGGTCACATGGCTCCTGCACAAAGCCTGCATGAAGGTAAAGGCGTGGAGGCAGAGGAGGCGGATGCCAGGTAAGCTGGGGGGGTCGTTTTTGGAAGTAGAGCTCTCCTGGTCTCATTTTTAACTTTTTTCATGGTCGAATGACTCGTGTTTTAAACCACTTTTCCTTTCATTCAGAAAAGGATGAAACGGAGCTACAAAGGCTTGAAACTCAACCTGTGCATCAGAGCTGAAGGAAAACAGGGAGGACCTTTGTCTGATTTTACTTTTTGTTTTTAATGGTTTAGATTTTAAGTAGAGCGACGACTTCATCCAGCCTGTTGACTGATGCTGCTTTCTGGAAGGCCTGTAAACATGCGACACTGACAAACACCTGAGTATTTGTTGTAAAAAAATGAACAAACTGATGTTGACATAAAATGATTTGCTAGTGTTCGTGTTCTGTCAAAGATTTCCACCCTAAAACTGATGGTTCAGACAATCCACACGTCAGTCTCAGCAGAACTTTATGAAGTGTTCAAAACGAGCCGTTTACAGATCTGCACAGAAACGTTTTTTTTCTGCGATGTTTTTATGGACACGGAGTCAGCGCGGCCATGAGGAGCTCCATCTTGTAGACGAAGTTGCGTCCCTCCATCTTGCTCCAGTGCACCTCCTTGTGTGGTCCTCTGAGGTGGCTCCACTTGGAGTCCTGGATCACGTCGCTTTTGGGCAGCTCTTTGGACTGGCTGCGGGGGAACTGGACCAGAACCTTGCAGCCGCTCTCCGGCCCGTTGCGCACTAAACGTGACACAAAGAAACATCTGGATTAGTCTTTTCTTCTGAAAGGAGACAGTTAATGTGTGAAGAAAACGTCCAGGGTTGTTCGCTACGCGGATTTATGTCGATACACAGAATTCCTGACATTCGTCTGAAGGATCAGACCTCCAGCCTGTGTCAACTTGTCCTCTGTTCTCTTGTTCTCTCTACTCTGGTAAGAAGTTCTTAAAGTTGACAGGAACAAAGTGGACTGTATGGTTTGAGATAAAGAGGAAGTTCTGATTCTTCTGCACATAAGTTCTTCCAGCCTTTGGAATGAAGCTCTGTGAGCCGTTTCCCTTGATCGTTGCTGAGATGTTTCTATATCTTAGAGTTTTGGTGAGGAATCCAAAGGCCGGCATAAAGTCTGATCTCTAAGGAAGCCTTCAAGGTCCAATAGAGCAGAGCGGAGCCATCGTCCTAAAAATGGAAGGCGGTCAGAATCACCACGACTGCAGAGGAGCGATCAAGAATTTGATGGTTCTGATTCTTCTGTGGATGGAAGAACTTTCCAGACGGACAGGAATTAGAAGAACGACAGAAGAGACGTCTTCAAAGTGCAAAGACTTTCATTCATTCTTGAAACTTTTACCTTTTTGCAAACTTTGACTTATGTAAATAATTTTGTGGACTAAGTTATTAAAATAAGGTTGGAAAATGTGGGGGAAAAAATAAAACCCTGTGAAAAAAATTCTGAAGTTTAATTTTTATTTACTTTGCTCATCAATTTCAAGCAGAAATTCTCTGAGCAACACTATTCTAAAACAGTTAAACATTGTCTTTTTTTACAATAGTATCACAAAACGAGGCAGTAAAACCACAACAGCGTCATCGACTGATCTCTGCTCGTGTCCAGAATATTTATTGTGTGTTTCTGCAGCGCACACAAGCACCAACCGTCATCTTTGGTCTGCAATTCATTAAGAAACTTATCTGCTGTATCTCGGAGTCACGTGTTAAAACCTTCAACGGCGGTTCATTTCTTCCTTCACTGGATCGGATCTAATCTCGATATCTGTCTGAAGGATCAGACCTCCAGCCTGTGTCGACTTGTCCTCTGTTCTCTTATTCTCTCTTATCTGGGAGTAGATTAGATGTCTTTGACCTGCACTTCTGCCCAACTGTCAGTCGTCTCATTTTATCATCTGCAGGAATATTTTCCTCGCTCTCATACGCAGAGACGCTTCTCAGGACAGTCTCACCTGAAATGGCGAACTCTCCGTTGGGAGAAGCGACCGTGATGGCGGATGCGTTTCCAATGCTCTCGACTGGACCGAGGCCGACGTGGTTACTGAAGCTGAGGACGTGCCAGCCCATCACTTTGGCCAGCTGCTGCACTGCGTGAACCTGATGCTGCGACATCTGTGAGGGGAAGGCACCGTTCAAGCAAAGACAGAAGACGACAACACCTGCAAATTCATCCGCAGGGGCACCTGTGAGAGGAGGAAGTCCTGCAGCTCCTGCTCCTGGTGTGAGAGCGTGATGACGCGCCCGTCTCTGTGCACCACCCGGATCTGCTTCACCCCGATGTTGAGCTGCAGCTGGATGGATCTGAACAACATGTAGGAGTGACATGAGTGCGCGGAGGAGTGACTCGGCCACTTTGAAACGGATGCATCCACCTACTTGCAGATCTGCTCGTAACCCTGTGAGGTGATGAGAACCTTCACGCTGGACTCGTACACGTCGTTGATGTTGGACCAGTGGGCCTGGATCTGAGGGTCTTCGATCCGACTTGCCAAACTGTCGATGGTGCGTGCGGTCCTGGTAGAGCACAGGATTCTGAAACTGTTCTCGCATTTATTTGTGTCAACCTCACATCAACCACCTTCTACTATAAAATGCCTTTTTTTTCTGTGATGGGGTTGCTGCAGCCAATCCCAGCCCTTCAGGGCAAAAGTGGCGACACGTCACCGGCTTACACAGACATGAATCAGAATCACCAACCAACCTATGAAGTATGTTTTTAGACTGTGGGAGGAAGCTGGATAAAACCCACACATGCACATGGAAAACATGCAAACTCCACACAAAGGTCCCAGCTGGGACTCGAACCTGCCATCAGTTATATATGCAGGCCTAATGTTGGATCTATAAAATATCCATTTTTTTCCCTCGTAGTCTTTGTGTTTATTTCCTTGCGTTGTGGATTAGTATAGATCTCTTTCTTTACTTTTGGAACTTCTTCGTGTGATAAACTCCAGGCTAAAGGTCACTTAGGCCTCCTGCTGGGCAGGTGTGGTAGTGCGGTTGGGGCACCTGCTGCGCAGGAATATGTGTTTAGCCTGTCGGATGATCTTCTCCAGTAAACCTTCGTTGTGCTGCAGGCTGGAGATCTCGGCCTTGTCGTAGGCCAGTGGCCCTGCCAGGCGCATGCGTTTGTGGCCGAACGGGGCGGTGGCGGGATGCGGCATGACCACAGAGCTCAGCTGCTGCTTGTGGAACTATAGGAGAGAAAAAACAGATTTATAGAAGCCTCATTTTCAGGGTGAGCCTGAAAGCTCTCAAATAGGAGGAGAGTGAGGGGAAAAGCCGACCTCTCTCATCATTTGATGTAGGTTGTGCTCCAGCACATAAAGATGGTCGTCTGGTTTGGGTTTCTCTGGGGAGGAGCGGCTGTTTTTCTTGTCTCCCGTGGAGTGGCACAGTGAGATGGAGAGCTGCAGGCCTGCAGAGTTGAGTTAAAGTTTTGAGCTTGTTTGCTTTTCTACCAACTACCCGAGCTTCTCTAACACACACAGAGTTTGCCTCAAAGCACTCCTCCTCACCACAGTCTGACCTTTCGCCTCTTCAGGTGCACAAACTGACTCGAAACATGATCCAACATGAAGGGAATGCCTGTGTTCTTGCAGCCATGCAAGGCAGGATGCTGATATGCTTCCACATGACTGCTCTCATTCTTGTTTCTGTCATGTGAATTACTTTTTGGTCCGTCCATCAAAAAAAAAAAAAAAAAAAAAAAAAAATCAAAAAAAGACTAGTTGTCGACATAGACGAGGCCTAAACTGACCTACCAGCTGTTAGTTTGTTAAAATTATTTGAGATCATTACTCGTTCATAAAAGTTTCATAGGAGAGCTGATTGTTAAAAACATTTTGTCTTAAAACGCAACTTAGTAGAACTCTATTGATTTCCATTTAAATGTCCAAAAGTATGGATTTCTTAAGTCAAACACTTTGACATAAATGAAGGCCAATTTAAACTGGGGTGGGGGTGGGGTGGGGTGGGGGGGGGTGCTGTTCAGAAAGGCGTCAAATCCCAGTTGGACAACCTTAAACTGAATTTTCTTTTTCTCAGGAGGGGAAAGCCTTAAATGACACTTTAAAAAGTGCAGAATTCTTTAAATATTTACTAAAAAGTATGAATAGTTGACAAATCAAATGTCCCTCTTTTATTCAATGTAATTGTAAGTGATAGTCTTGAAGCGTTAAGCAACCGTTTCAAACGCTAAGCCTGCTCAGACACTCGCTCCATCCCATCGAGCTGAACACAGAGGTCATCACCTGGAAACGGCTGCGAGATGATCTGGTTCTTCACAACAATGTGAGGGATCTGTGATTTGATCTGGACCGCTTCTCTGGACAGCTGAGCAAAGATCTCCTTACAGAGCAGAACGTTCTGCGCCGCCTCCAGTTTGACGTGCCACGGCTGCGTACCTGAGTGACCGAAAAGGACAGGAACTCGTCAACTTACTCTAAAGTTCTGGACGTGTGTGTTTTTCTGTGATGGAACCCACCAGATTTGTTCTTTTGGAGTCTCCTGAACAGATTTACGGTTCCTAGATCTCCGATGTCAGGAGCTTGTTTCTGGATGGATACCTAAAGAAACTTGTCTAACTAATTGCACAACCCACAAACAATGAGTTTTTTTTTTCTTACCTTGATATAAGCTGATCCTTCCAGGTCACTTGGGATCTGGACATCCAGAGGGCAGTAATCCTCTGGGATCTTCTTGTCCAGATGAATGTCAGTGTTTTTAATCACTTCAAATGTGCCATGATGAGGAAAAAGTGAACCTGTATGAGCAAATGTGATCATATGGAGTATTAATTGGTGAAATGGACTAGAAATCTGACTGATGAGCGGCAAACTCACCGGCGCTCCGGTAGCTCAGGTCTCCCAGGATTTTGTCGCCAACTTTGCGCAGTTTCCACTGCGAGCGAAGTCGAAGCAGCTCTGAGTTAAAGTCACGCTGCCGCCGGTTCTCTTGGTTCTCCGCAACGGACTTACTGAGCCTCTCGGCTCCTTTCAGGAGAATCTGAGCTGCTGTGCCCAGAGACTTCTTCTTACTGATGAGCTGAAACACCTGCGGTGTCTGCGGCAGCAAACAGAGATCCTCCTCAGAATCAAGACTCTTAACATTTAACTGTGGACTCGTCGCTGACTCACCTTAACAGCAGAGGGATCATGAGACACCGGGTCTAAAGCCATGTACTTCTTCTCCTTCACCACACTGAGCACATCGTGGAGAACACACATCTCCGTGAGAGCGCTGCGCAGATTGTTACGCACCGAGTCCCAGGGCCAAAGAGACGGCTGAAACTTCACCGCCCCTGCAACAAGACGCAACCACCTGCTGTGACTCCAGAGTTCAGCACTGAAGGAGGTGTTTCTGCTGAAAACGTCTCCACTGGAGCACATGAGAAATGTGTTCTTGGTAACACCTAAATTAAAGTCACAGGAAAAAAATGGTTGTGCGCGACAATAAAAACACAGTTACCTTCCTCTTCCTCTGGCTCCTGCTTGCTCCACTCTCGGTCCCTGCTCTCCCCCTCCGCCCCGTCCTCCTCAGAATCGGACCCCTGGCTGAAATCAATTCTTTGTGCTAGTTTTGCCAGGTTTTGGGACATGGACAGAGGAGGTACGTATGTTTCTGTCCCATCTAAAGCGACCTCCTGCACTTGCTTTTCACAGGAAGATTCGATGCTAATCCTCACGGCTGGACCCCCAGACATGGTGATGAGGCTGAGGAGAGCAGAGACTCTTTCTCAGAGGCCAGTCCACTCAGGAAGACAAGTAACAAATATTCTCTTACATGGACAGCTATGAAAGGCTGTGTTGTATCGTCAGTTTTGGTCCTTCTTTTAAAGTTAGATTTTTTGCTGAAAGGCTTTTAAAATCAGCTGCATTGTATTCATTTAACGATCAGCTGTTGCAACTACTATTACAAAATATTACAATTTCTCACCTACAGCAAATTAGTATACTAAAATGTTTTTTGATATGCAATTTGTCATATTTTTCTAAAATATCTTAAAAACGTTCAGGTTATTTTTTAAGTCACGTCTCTCACTAATTGATTTAAATAGTAAAAAAGAAAATAAAGAAAACAATCAACCTAGGACACAAACAGGAAGTAAAGAAATGCTGATGATTTTTTTTCTTTTGAAAAGTTTATTAAACAAAAAAACTCAAACCAAAGTTGAGGTCAAACCACTTCAAATTCAATTTCCTGGATGATGGGGACTAATTTAGACTGGCCTCCAAAAAACACGTGAGCATACATAAATATATCCAAAATTAGCACCATGAAAAAGTAATTTTTTGTTTCATAAACGTCATACCAGTAGAAGAAGTACTGTTTTAAAGTTGTCCCTCTTGTGGTTCTAATGGGAACAAATCTCACAGGAATAATCATCTATCTACAATTTAACTTTAATTTATTCACTAATTCAATAATTGTCTCTTGAGTGAAAACAAATGCATCACTTTACTGTAAAATAAAATATATGTAATAAATTCAAAAGTTATTGTCAAGCTAAGGGGTAAGAAATATTGGCGAATCGAGAGGAATAAAACAGAAGGTTCCGACAAAACAAAACCCACAAAAAAGTTGTGGAAGATTTCTGAGGTTCAGTCATTCCATCTTTTTAAACAAATTAATTCTTAATCATTAAGAAAGAGTTCTAAACCCTGAAACCGCAAAACTTGTAATTTAACGAAAAGCTAGCCCGGAGGAATGTACTGTAGTTCAATAAATCTAAATCTAAACGTTGGTCATGTCCAAAAACCTTTTAATTGATAAATAGCTAAATATTAATGAATTAAACAAAATGTTAAGTGAAGACTAGATTATTCACAATAAAAAAGCTTTATTTAAATCATATTTTAGGTGTTTTTTCTTGTTAGCTCTTTCTGCTAGCCCTATAAAAACGCAAATGAGTGACAAATAGGAGTTGTAGGAACAGTTTTAATATCACATTGATATTTTTAATAGTAAATCTTACCTTTTGTAGTCAAAACACAACAGCTGATTGAAATCTACACTTAAATTACGTCTCGATGAATTGTTCCACTCAGTACAAACATTTGCGCAACTGTTATTGTGGTCCCCAACCCCGGAACCAACGTTTTTGAAGTGCAGAGTCCGGACACAGCGGGCAATTTAAACCTACGGAAGTGACGTTCTCAGCCATTAACGTTTGCGACTGTTAGGTCGGCATGGTTTATAAACAAAACTTTTCTACTTAAAATTTGTTTTGTTTCTTATTTAATGTACTTAATTATTTATTTTATTATTTGTTGTGTCTTTGAAAAAGTTTTTATTGAATTAGAATTGAAACCAGTCGTCGTAACAAAAATATGCTAATTCGAGTTAGCATCAAACGCTAGCACGTCTGGAAAATGACCGAGAGAAAATGAAGAGAAAGGTTTCAAAGTTAAGACTTAGTCCAAACGAAGAGGCTCTGATAATACGAGAGGAGTATGAACGGAGGAGGAAACTACGACTGCTGCAGGTAAAGACCCCCTTTTTCACAAGTTTGTCTTTGTTTTCTACAGCCGTGATTTCCGAACAACAACAACGATATTCAATTATTCATGTTTGACGTTGGTCCAAATGTTTTGACCTGTGCCTAATATTTTTCTTAATTTAGAAAGAAGACGACTTTTACGTATTAATTCAGAATCAATATAAAACGTCTTATTTATTTTTTTTTTTTTTACAATTATATCTTTTAAAATTTAGACAATATATAAATATATAAATTCAGGCTAATTTAAAATCAACTGCTATAGTATCTCTGCTTCGCAGCTAAAAACGAGAAAACATCAAATATAGTTTTTGATTTCAATATATTTATTTTCCTTTATTACAATTTCGAATATTTTAATCTTAAAACCTTTTTTCGTCCTACTATAAAAAGTTGACTTTTTTTTATGTGAGTCTTTAGTTTATTTTTATAAAGGAAATGCTGGGGGAAAAATAGATGATAATGTTGATAATTGTGATCTACACTATCATACCAAAATCAACAAACATCAAAAATGATTTTGTACTTTTGTACTCAAAGGGCAAAAGTACATTTTGTTTCATGTCTAAAAACATTAGTGTAAATTAACCTAAAGTTTAAAATAAGACATTTCAGATTATATCAGTACAATTATGCATTTAACAAATAAATGTGAAAGATAAAAAAGCAAACATTTTACTATAGAAAACTAAACATAATATAAAAACATTTAAAAAGCTGTAAAGTTTTCAGTAAGTTGATTTCTAGCAGGATAAATGTTTGTTCAGGGCTGTTAATGCAGCGTAACACTGGGGTTTGTGGCTGGATGACTTACAGCAGATGTTTGGTGTCATTTGTGTTTGTAAAGGTGGAGAGATTCCAAAAATAATAGTTTAAAATGTCGATATCCCTATGTTGTTGGCATAAAGGGCATTTAAATATTCAAATCCATAGATTTTATAATCATAGAATCCTTTTTCCAAATAAATAACCTAAAACGATTAAAGTTTGAATTGACAACTGAGTGGAGAACTGAATTGCTTTCAAGATTTTGGATCATTTCTGTCTCTGAATATATGATGTAGAGGTTTCGTCTTTCTGTTTCAGTTGGCTCAGTCTTATTAGGAATGTCTAAAATGTCTCTTTTTCTGTTTCAACATGAAGGTGAATCATCAAACATGTCACATGATCATGTTTTGTGATTTGTGTGCATTTCCACTCAGGTGCGGGAGCAGCAGAGGTGCATTGCTCTGCAGATCCGTAGGGAGGTGGAGCACAGACGGCAGCAGGAGCTGCAACAGCTGGAGGAAGAGCTGAGGAAGGAGTGGGAGCAACAGCAGGAGGAGAAACTCCACACGCTGCAGAGGTTATACCAAGAGAGCCTGCAGCTTATTGGACATGGACATCGTAATGCTAAAGAAAATGTAAGATCCTGGAGGCTGTGCTCCTTTGTTTTTGGTTGCTAGACCTTCTCGTTCAGTAAAAGATTTTAAAAAAAAAGAGAAGTGTTTATTTATAAATTTTAATATTTATAAATAATGTTTTAACAAAACAAAAAAAAAATCTCACCCAGGAACCGGACCTGGCGGCTCTGGCCGAGAGAGAGATGGAGAATCACGCCAAAGCAGAGGAGCGCTTTCGAGACGCTCTGAAAGAGCTCCAAACTCAGCGGCTCAAACATCAGGAGAAGCAAAACCAGTGAGAAGCTGCCTACTACACACCAGAGTCTATGTTCAAAAGCTGTACAAACTGTGCCTGTGTTTGTTTGTAGGGCCATCAATGCGAGAAAAAAGGCGCTTCAAGCGGAAAAGGAAAGATCCACAAAAGTGGCCAGCCTGCCCCCGCCTCCCTTAAACCCCATCCAGGTAGGCTGTCCAATCGAGCATCTTCAGATGGCCTCTGCCCACAGAAGATTCTGAAGCTGTTCCTGCAAAGATGTTAGTCTAAAGCAGTGGTCCCCAACCTTTTTGTCACCGCGGACCGGTACAACGCAAGACACGTTTACCGCGGACCGGTGGGGGTGGGGGGGGGGGGGGGGGGGGGGTTGAGGTGCAACGCAAGGCACGTTTACCGCTGCCTGTTAAAGGCAGATTTCCCTTTTTTAGCGGGTGCAGGTTCCTCTTTTGTCCCTTCATTGGACTGTTTCCCCTTGTCAAAGCAACTTTCTAACGAAGTTTGTTTTTTGCTCATTTTGGTTGTTTGGGTTTAATTTTAGCGGGGGTGTATCACGTGATGTTTGGTGTCGCGACTTTGACGTGCGTTAAGTGTGACGGATGTAACAGAGAGAATCCGGTCACTTTTCAAAATAAAACGTTTTTTTTCGAAAAAAACAATAAAATGGAAATTATTTTTTCTTTCTGTTCGTCCCGGTGCCAAAATTTCCCGTGGACCGGCCCGGTGGTTGGGGACCACTGGTCTACAGCACACGTCAAACCTTAGTCAAGATCAAATCATGTTTATTATGTGATAACATCTGATCACTGTTGGAGCTGACAAAGACCACAAATCCTCTCCAACCTACAAGTCGTCTAACTGATGAATTTCTTTATTCAGTCCTGAGGATCTCCTCAAAGTCTGATGTAGAACATTGATGGTCTTTATTCCAAGACGAGACACAAAATATATGACGAGAGCTTTCAGCAGAGCATTAAACTGAGCTTTAAACATCCACAGCAATGAAAATCCTCATTTTTAACAGTTTTTGTTGCATTTTTCTCATGATGATCATATATTTAAGATTAAAACTGTTTTTTGAGTATCAAAAAATAGGTTTGAAAAAGTTCGTCTTTGTGGTACAGCAACTGAAATGCCTGCTCTGCTCCATTCTGATGCATCCACTTGCAGACATAAATAGTTTTCCTGGTCTGAGCTGGAGTCTGATCAAAACTCTCCGATTTTCCTCGCTGTTTTTGTTCCATCACTGATGTTAGCTTGTTAGGGGCTGTAAGCTTTTGCTGCTCTGCAGAAACTACACAGGTTTTTATTTTCACTTAGGGTAAAAACAGCTGAATCATAATTAAATGATAATGGGAACAATTTTACAATAGATCAAAAATGTAGTTGGATTGGGACTTAATTGCAGATGTTAATTACTATGGAAAGCTTGTCCTCAGTGTGTTTGAGTTTGACACATTTAATAAATTCCGATCATTTTGGAGTGAAGGTCTTTTTCTTGTTTGGCCAGAACATCGATTCCAAGAAGCTTAATGTGGCGAAGAGGTCCGACTCCAGCGCCTTTGCCTCCACCCGTTACCACATGACTGAGAACGCGGGTGACCGAGAGGCGGACTCCACGCAGGTAACCTCTGACCCTGAGTCATCGACTTTTAGCGCTCACCATTCTGTCCTGACCTTTCTGACCTCTGCAGCCTGATGCACGAGAGGAGGCTGAGGTGGAGGCAAGGAGGCTGCTCCGCCTCGAACAGGAGGAGAGGAGTAAGAGGGCGGAGCAGTTGGAGAAGGCCCGACTGCGGGGGAAGCAGGCGCTGAGGAGAGAACAGCTGGTGCAGGTACAGCTTATAAAGCTTTTATTTCAGAGTCACCTCCATTAAGTTCCTCTAACCTTCTGAAGGAAAGTTTGAGTGCTGCTTTTGACATTTAATGTCTAAGGACTTGTCTGACGTAACCTTCAGGACCGGGAGCATTTGCTGACTGAACTGGAGCACATGCAGCAGACTGACCTGCTGCGGAGGAGACAGCAGGTTTCCCAGATGCCACCGCAGATCTTCCAGCCGCTCTATAAGCGACAGGAAGTCAGGGAGGACCTCCAGAGGGAGATGGAGTTCGCCTTTGAGGACATGTACACTGGAGAGAGGAGTGAGGAAGCACAGCCGATGGTCTAAATGAAAATCCAGACATTTGTGCTGCCTTTTTTTTTAAACTTGACTTTGTATGGTCTCAGGGGTCAAAGGTGACCTTGTGGTCCAGCTGGTTCCTGAGCCTCTTCCAGATTTGTCCAGTTGCAGCCAAGATCAAGAGCTGGACGTTACTGTGGAGGACACCTCTGAAAACCTGCAGAGTGATGCTGAAGAGGGCAGCGAGGGCGCTGAGCAGGAGACTCCTGCTAAAGGTGAAGAAGAAACTTTTATTTTGTAGACAAACTCCATCTGTCAAACAACCATTTAAGTTCTTGTTATTTATTGTAAAGTATCTTCCCATGTGACTGAGGCTCACTGAGTTTTTTTTTTCTTGCAGCACCATTATCCAGACCTGCTCCTCGACAGGCTCTGAAGAAACTCCTGGATCGGATCAGGAACCAGAGAACTGAATGGATGAACAGCAGCAGCCCCGGCTCCGCTGATGGTTCTCCAACTGCCTCAAGAGATCAGGTCCTAGAGCAGGACAGCAGCATTGAAACGGGGTCTCTGCCCAGTGATGAGAAGAACAAACCCATCCTCATGGACCCTCACGAGCCTGTCCTTCCTCCTGCCGGTGAAGCTCTGCACTTTAAGCAGCATCTTCATTATTCTAGAGATACTTTAGATGAATGGACTCAAAACAAACTCAGGATTGATGCAGCAAGTCTAGATGTGACATATTTCAGCTGATGTTTTTGTCTCATACAGCTGAGGAACAAACAAATGAACATCCTGCAGGAGAGTCTTCACCTCCTGAAATCTTCACCAGCAGAGCTCAAGAGACAAAAGAAGAAGAAGAAGAAAGAAGAAAAAAGGTACTTTGGTTCCTGGGGCTGGAAATTTACCAATAGCTTCCAGTATCAATTCCATTTGATTCACTCAATTATTTTGATCCACTAGATGCAATTCAGTTTAGAATTTGAACGATTTACACATTTAGACATATTTGTATAGAAATAGAATAATAGTTACATTACACTTTATTCCAGAAGATTTGAGCAAAAAGTTGCATTTTTGACCAGAAATGGTTACTTTGATAAGTGTTTCCTCAAAAGAGTTTGGAAAAATGAGTCTATAAAGCTGTTCATGTATGTTTAGGTTAAACCAGCGTTAGCATTAGCCGTCCTATGGGAAATTCATTTTATACGTTAGCATCAAGCTAGCAGACTTTAGCTTTACTGCTGTTATGTGTTTAGGTCACCGGTAAAGGAAAGACATAAAATATATATAGAGAATAAATAAGAATGCAATAAAACGTTCATTCATTCATCCATCTTCTAAACCTGTCTTGTCCCTTTCAGGGTCACTGGGTTGCTGGAGCCTATCCCAGCCACCCTGTGACAGACTCAAAGGACAGATTCAAAGATGAAATGTTTCATCCGGCCTGTTTTCCAGGAGGAGGAGCTGGAGCAGGAGAAGCAGCAGCAGATGTTTCTCCTGCAGGAGCTTGAGGAGCAGAAGGTCCGACTGGAGCAGATGCTGCTGGAGGCTCAGCAGGAGCGGGAACGTCTGAAGGCTGTTGCGACTCGTCAACGACCCGTCTGCAGCACCAGCATCTCCACGGGTTTACCTGCTGACGTGCGTCTTCTCGCTTGTCTTGCGGTGCTGACATTTTTTATTTTTAGCTCAGAACTATTATTGCTGAGTAATTTAAGTTTTTTGTGTGCAGCCGGTGCCTCCTGCAGGTGAAGATGATCAGACCAGAAGGGTTCGAGCTTACCAGCAGCAACTTTTGGATCAGAACAGGTTTCCTTCTCTTTTATGCTTTTTTTTTTTCTAGAAACATAAAGAAACCAGACTGACTTTTTTTTCTCTCAGGGTTCATCAGAGGTCGATGGAAGAAGCTCGCCGGCGTTTAGAGGAATACCAGCGAGCTCTGCGGATCCGCCACAGCCTGACCCACAGATCAATCCTGCCAACAGCTGGGCCTCCGGGCCCGGTTCCTCCGTCTCTGCATCTTGTGGCCACACAACCTGAACCTCCTTCAGCTCCTTTTCACCTCCCTGTGCCTCCTGCAGCACAAACATTCGTACATCAGAGACCAAACGTCTCTTCTGACCCAATGCCCTCGCTGACCCGTCCTGGTTCCAGCCTGAGCTCCAAGCTTCTGCTGGGTTCGTCTAGCGGTTCAGTCAGAACGGATCTCGTTTCCCAGATTACTGACAGTGTCATGGAGAAAGTAACGGAGCATCTTCCAGAGCGACTCAGGCCTTCCTCCAAGGAGCTCCGCCCTCACAAACCGCCTCCTTCACCTCCAACAGATCCCACCAGAACCATCTATCCAATCTTTCCAGGCCGCTCATCTCCTGATCCATGCCTCCCACCTGTAACTCTAAGCTCCCAGGAGAAGAACAGGCAGGAAGCCCAGAGGCAGGCGGAGGACCACAGGGAGGTGGCAGCGCCACAACAGAGGCTGCAGGAGGGGCAACAGAGGCAAGAAGAGGGGCTAGAGCATATGAGGAGGCAAAAAGAGGCGCTTCAGGCCCTGATAGACACAGATGAGGAGGTGGGTGGGGTCCCTGCTGCTGTCGCTGTTCTGCTTTAAAAGTCCTTCTAAAACATGATTGTGGGTTCCAGGATCGGCTTTCATCTTCCGGAACGTCAGGAAACCAGGAGCTGGGACCCGAGCTCCTCCATCGGAAACGCCTTAGGCTGCTCTCCTCTCTCCTGAAAGCTATAGAGGAGTCACACGGAGGAAGTCTGTCGCACCTGGAGGATCCAGAGGAGCAGGAGGAGGAGGAGGAGGACTCTTCTCAAAGTATGAATAATTTGTGTGGCGCCAAGTTTTAACTCCAGAAAATGATCTTGACATTTAATAAATGTCACATTTTAGCTCCTGTTGCTCAGAACGCCGTTCCTCCAGGCCCCTCCCCTTCCTGCCTTTCTCATCCTCCTCGAGCCCTGAAGCCGCCTGTGACCCGCGTCTGGCTGGGTTTGAGAGAGACGATGGCCGAGCAACACGAGCTCAGCGCCATTCAAGAGGTGGAGACTCCGGCCAACATCAGCCTGGTGGCAGGTACCTTCAGCTTCAGACTCCTGATCTCCAGCTGGCCTCACCAACAGAACATCAGCTCTAAACCTTTGTGTCCAGGCCCCGAGACGGAGGTGGGAGCTCATTCACAGTCTGGAGTCTGGAGCCCGCAGAGCCCAGAGTCGTCCGTGTGGTCGGGCCGGACTCTGCAGACGCCATCAGACCTCAGCTCGGTCGTCTGGAGGGAAAGGCTGTTGTCGGGGATCGGATCAGCTCCGGGAAGCTCCGACTCGGGTAGGGTCCTGTGTAGGTGGATTTGTGTGTGCGAATTTCTTGATTTGTATTTCATACAATGCATGTATATAAAGTAGACTCAAATATTTAAAAAAACCTATGACTACAAATTAGAACACAACTTTTAATGACACCATAGTAAAACTCAAACCAATTGGCTGATGCGTACAGACTAAACCACATTTACGCACAGATCAGTTGCAATGCACGAGTGGTTGTGAGACTCCTTTCACGTCTCCAGATTTGTGCGTAGATGACGCGTTTAAATGCTGCTAAAGCGTGACATTTTTTCCACTTTCTCAAACATATGTGCCTCGATAATTTTTCATCACATTTTCTTTTTAAACATTTTTTTAAGAGGTAGTTGCTCACTGCAGCGGCGCTGCTAACGGCAGGACGGAGTTCTTCTCACAGCGCTGGTCCCCGACCATGGCGATGGCAGGCAGCGCCAAGTCCTTCTTGACTGCGTAAGAGCCGTGATTGAGGACCAGCGCTCAGGGACGAGCTCCGTGCTGGAGGCGCCGTCAGGGATTTACTAAATGGCAAAATAAATAAGTTTTTATCCAGAGAGCAAAAGTTTTATGTGATGTTTTTATTTTTACGCGGGTGTCTCCGGTAACAGGTTTGTGTTTTTCAGGCTCTGGGATCACAGTGAAGTCGTCGCCGTCCTCAGACTCTGGGAGAGGAGCCGACTTCTCCGGTCCCGCTGTCACCAGCTGCAGACCCGCCTCCGAGGTGACCGAAGACTCTGGTGTCTCTGAAAGAGTTGTTTGCAGGAAAGGCTTCTTCCGTGTGAAAGCAACCTTTTGGCTGCACATTTGAAGGGTTTGAAACCCTCTGAGGTTCACGTCTGTGGATCAATGATGAGAATTAGCCAAATCTGAGCGTTTGGGGGTGAAACCCTCAACCTGTGATTTCACAAGAGAAGCTTTTCTGCGTGTTTGTCCATGTCTTTGGATGTGTGTGTCTGTGTGTGTTTGTCTTTGGATGTGTGTGTCTGTGTGTGTCTGTGTGTGTTTGTCTTTGGATGTGGGTGTCTGTGTGTGTTTGAGTCTATCTTTGTGTTTCTGAGCGATGATGTCAAACCGCTGAACCTGAAGTGTTTTCTTACAGAAACACGCCATGAGGGTTTCTACACTTGAACTGAGCTCAGTCATCTTCCTCACCTATGATGGCTTAAAATGCTCATTCTTGTAATTATTTAATCACACTGTTATATTTGTCTTCTAATGATACATTTAGATGGTGTTGAGCTATAAATGACATGGAAGTGATCGTGGCATGAATCCAAAAAATGAATGGTTCTAATTTAATGCAGAAACTCTGAATTCAGGAACACACTTAGATAAAGTTTCTAACACTACTAATATAAAGTATGAATAAGAACATAAGTGAGAGTTCTCTGTCTTCACTGGACTGTTTGTTCCGCTTTGTCCTAATCGTCTGTGTGTTGTTGTTTTTTTTCGCTCCTCCAGCTGCAGCAGCTTTTCTGTTTTCTTTACGTCTCTTAACGCTTTTCTTCTGTCAGTCTTCTCTTCCAAGGCCCGCAGAGCCTGACTGCTTCTCCACCTCCATCTCCACCGGCAGCTTCGTCGCCAGCGACCCGGATCAAAACGCCAACACAGGTGAGAAGCTTCGGCTCAGACTCCATCAGTGACGGAGCGGCACGGCTCACCTGTTGGATGACTGTCGTCTCACCAGATTCAGCAGATACGTCTCCACGCTGGTCTGTTAAACAACGCGGCACCGACTCCAGCAGCTTTTTGTCTGCGGGGACTCCCAGCTGGCATTTAAGTGAAAACGCTGAGCCCGGCGGCGCCGAACTGTCCCTGCGGTCTGTGTTTAACGACGACAGCATCCAGCGCATCATCGACAGATACAGCAGAGAGCTGGACGCCTCCCTCAGCTCTGCAGGAAAAACCGGTTCGTCATTTATCCATCTGCAGCGTTTGTAAAGGTTCCTCACGTGTTCCATACATGAACCATTTCCTCATGCATTTTTTCTGGACAGACGCTGGCGGCTCGTGTTTGGATTCAGGCGCCTTGGTTTCTCCTCCATCTCTGGTTGGAGTTTCTCAGAGAAACGTGGAGGATGGAAGTTCCTCAGGTCACGGTTCTGTTCCGGGACAAACGTCTGAAGATCAGAGCGGCGGCTCAGCCAGGAACCGCAGCCCTTTAGGATCCAATGCAGGATCCATCTTTATACAGAACACTGATGAAAACGTGAGATTTGAATCCCTTTTTTGATTCAACTCTATAGAAAAGTAGAACTATTTAAATATAATAGTGTGTTTTAATATAGTTGAAAAATGCTTTGAGGCTTTTACTTTGAAGGATGAAAATGTTTCATATCATGGTGTCATATTTCCGTTCACAGGCGAAAGATGGGGTCGGTTTCTCCCCCCCCTCTACATCGATGAATGACCCGTCATTATTCCCTGAGGAATCTTTCCGGCCTCTGATTGGACATCTCGCTGACGAGTCGTCTTGTCTGAGTCCAGACCAGAAGAACTCTGCGCTGGAGCGTGTGGTCGGACAGCCGTCGGCTCACTCTTCAATGATCGGTCAGCTGCTGAGGCCGCCCGTATCTGGCAGCTCTCGCCGGCTGAGTGACGGGCCGGACCTCCACATCGATCAGCAGACCGCTCAGGGAGCATTTGAGCCGCCGGGCTTCGATGAAACGGCCTCTGCATTCTGGGACAGCGGGATGAGACCTCTGGTCGGAGAGCTGGACGAGTCTGTGATGGAGAAGACGGGAAGTTCAGGTAACGGAACGCAGACGATCGTGCTTCAAGACTGAAGACACTTGGAGGCTTATAGAAACATCTGCTATCCTTAGGAGGAGGAACCAACGTCACAGTTGGCATCTCCGCCGGATCCGGAGGGCCATCGGAATCGCTGCTGCCTGCAGCCTCTTCACATGAGGACCCCCCCCAGCAGAACCAAACCAGCCTGGCGGGCCCCCCTCAGCAGAACCAAACCAGCCTGGCGGGCCCCCCTCAGCAGAACCAAACCAGCCTGGCGGACCCCCAGAGGTGTGAAGGTGAGCTGGAACGGTCTCTGCAGGAACAAAGTCTACATGTGACCTGAAAACTCAGATCCATGCTTCACTTCTCAGATTCCTTCCACCCTCTGCTAGCTGAAGTCACCCACAACGAAACCGTTGACCCCTCCATGACCTTTCACCTGCCGCCGCAGAGTCCCCCCGACTCCTCTGAAGGTTTTCCCGAAAGCGGTTCCTCGCTGTCTGAACCGACACCAGAGCGCCTTCGTTCAGAAGAACCGAGGAGCGTCGAGACCTCACCCCCGTCGTTCAGCCGTCTCCCCCTCCTCCACGACTCTGACCTCTCTCTGCCCCACCCCGTGAGGGCAGATGTAGAGCTAACGGCGGCGACTCTGGCACGTTTAACCATGAAGGATGAGATCCCAAACGCAGACTGTGAGTGGAGAACAGAGAGGAAGTCTTCTGCTGCTGCAGATCTGCTGGTACTGAAGGTTTCTGCTTTCATCCAAGCACAGTCTTCAGACTCAACATGACTGACAGTTTGTTTCTGAATGTTAGGAGGAAGAAAAGGGGATCCTGGAGCAGTCGCAGATCACATTAGTGAGCCTAACGGACACCACTGTCACGGAGGAGGAGGAGGAGGAGGAAGAAGAGAAGGTAAGTTTACGTCCACCAGGAAAACTGGATTGAGGTTTGTCGTTGGAGCAGAACTCAAACAAAAATTTAACATGATCTGAGCAAGCTCTCAATGTTTCTGTCAGATGTTTGAATCGGTTCCGTTACCGGAGGAAACTCCAGAGGAAGAGCGTGAGACGTGTTCAGGGGCCGACCTGGAGCTTCAGCGGACCTCCAGCCTGCAGGAGGTCTTCCTGCAGAGGCGCAGCCTCCTCCTGCAGAGATCCAAACGCAGAGTGGAGGAGCTGAAAGCCAAAGCAGCTGCAGCAAAGGGAGGCGGAGAAGCTCCGCCTGCTGCGACGGGAGCTCCGCCCAGCATCTGCTGCGAGGAAGAGGCAGAGCTCCAGCAGGAGAACACGCCGCTGCCTCCAGCAGGTTTTTGTTGAACGACTGTTTGATCATCACGTTTTCATCAACATTCTTTAAAAATGAAAAGAGTATTTCTGTGAACAATGTTTGTTCTTTTTCTGAAGTGCCTGTCCCCGCGGTGGAGGTGAAGATGAGCACACCAGCACACAGAAAGCGTGACCTTGCAGAGATGCACCGCAGAACTCGCAGGTAAACGCTCAAATCACACGCCACGTGCTCTCCAGAGCCCCGGTGGAGTAAAGGCCTGTTCACACCGGGACGAATTTCGCCGGCGATTTTCGCCGACGTTTAACGCCTCGTGACTAAACAAAGGGCACCAATGAGAGTGTGAGCACCGACGCGAAAAAACGCCACGCGACAAAGCGTCAAAAAAAAAAACGCCTCGGGTTCGTTTTTTTTTTTTGACGCGTCGCGTCGAAATCTATTCGACCAATGAGAATGGTGCTTTTGCACACGTGTCTGGAGCCTCTGAAGTTACAGTAAAACACAACTTGGGGGCGCTCAAACACAAAACTGCCTTGCTGAGCACACATACCAGCGAAGAAGTTAGACGCCAAGTAGCGTCTACACTGCCGCAAAGAAATAATGACGGACATTCTAAAATATCCCTGAACCAAGCACCAGTTGGAGCTACTGATGCTTGAAATATTCATGTTTTCTTTGTATTATTCTGACAAGCGCGTAAATACTTGCTATCTTCTTCTGAGTGAAAAGCGACTTTAAGAATCGTAAAGTTGCGCAGCGCCACCTTGTGTACAGGAGTATTTCTGTTTTACATTAAGCGCCATCTAATGTCAGGGAATGAAATTGCATGTTCGCTCGGCTCACCGTCAGCGAAAATCGCCTGGGTGTGAACACAAAAAACGTGGCGAAAAACGCTGGCGAATAACGCCTGGCGAATATTCGTCCCGGTGTGTGCGGGCCTTAACTCCAGCGTCTGTGTGCAGACTCTACGAGCAACTGGAGGAGGTGAAGCAGCAGAGATCCTTCAGGAGCAGACAGGAGGACTATGCAAAGAACCGGCTGAAGGCCAGAGAGTTTCACATGGTGAGAACAGAAAGAAGCTGCTCCAGACCACAGCAGAGTTTAAACTTTAATGTTTGTCTTCACAGAAAACTTTACACAAACTTCGTGCCAAGCAGAGGTGACGACGGCTGGAATCGATTACCTTAAATTATGATTCTGAAGTTCATTAAAGCTTTTAAGTTATTGAAATTATGTTTCAGACACTTTCTGTTCAATTGATTTTAACAAAGGTTAATGTTTTAGTGGAAAAGATCAGTCAGGATTCCTCCACACAAAGTCCTTCTGACTCTCAGAGTTTGGAGAAAACCACGTCTTTGGGGCTCTTCTTCTCCATGGAGGCCTGGGCGGATTTCATCACGTCTGCCGTCTGCAGCATACTCATGTTCCACGTGGCCTGAAAAACAGAACGCCTGGTTATTGCTGCATGCTGCTGTTGTTTACGGTGAATGCAGCTCCTCACCATGTAGTTGAGGCCCTCAGCAACGCTGTGGTCTCTGGCGTATATGAGGTTGAGTTTCGTTCCCTGCACGGCCACCGGACTGCGAGCAGCGATCTCCCCCGCCATCTCCAGAGCTCCGGCCATCATGGCGTCCTTATCCACAAACACTCGACTGCACAGAAGAAGGTTTTTTTTCGCATTGAAATCCTTTTGGTGAGCAGGAAGGGAGCGTTGGTGAAGGTTTACCTGACCAGACCACAGCTTTTCGCCTCATCTGCATACATCTTCCTAGCGGTTAGAGCGAGCTCGTTCACCAGGCTGCAGAGAGGAAGATGAGCCACAAACATGCCGTAAAATGTTCCAGCCTTCTCTGCTCCTGAGGGGTCTCACCTGCTGCTGCCGATGACTTTAGGGAGTCTCTGCAGAGTCCCGACGTCTGCCGCCAGCCCGATGTCGACCTCCTGAAGACAGGAGAAACATCCACGCCGAGGAACATTTCAAAGATCTCCAGAGATTCATTACACGCAACACGAAAAGAAAAGAAAAGGTTTTTCATTCAAATGTAAACGAACAGAATGACTCCAGCTAAAGGTGCAACAAAGAACTTTCTGTTCATCACACTCAAAAAAGCAAAAGGTACAGTGTTTCTGTGGCAACCACTCTCCCCAATCAGGAATGAGCTTGTTGGAAGGCCACACCCCTACCACTTGAAAGTGGACAACATGAATGAGTTACAGGCTTTGAGACGTGGGGTCTGCAGGCTCCACCTACTTTTATGGAGGCATCTGATTGGTCAGTTTATAACTTTAACTACAGAAAAATTGTCATGAAAAAAATGAGGATTAAAAATTAAAAAAAAAAAAAAAAGGTATCAGCAGAAACGGAAGCAAGAAACCGGATTAATCCAAGACGATTATTTATGAGTCCACTGTCTTCCAAACATGAAAACCTTGAATGGGTTATTAAATTTTTTTAATTAAAATACATTTTCTGGCAAAAATTGTTTCAACGCAATGCATTGTGGTCTGTATTCGCCGATGAGCATGTGAGCATCAATGCACACTGGTTTTTCGCAGCAACGGCACTAGAAAAATGGTGACCACATTATATAGTGAGAAGGGAAGGAATTCGGACACAAAAGTCTACTGGATTTTGCAGTTAATTCCTGTTTAGAACACCAGGGGGCCATTTAAAATATAAATTTTTTTTTACACAAACTGGTGTTCAATAATAACCAAATGAAGCAATCACAGAAGGAAATAAATAACAAAAAAAAGAAATAAAAGGAAGAAAAACCAGAAATGGTTAACTTATGTCACTAATCCCAAAAATTTACAGATGTTAATCGTTTTATGAGCATTTTTACTTTTTGAAGCAGAAATTGATTTTAAATACTCGACAGCTCACTTTCTTTCCAATCTCATATCATCACCCGTATTGCTTAGTTTCATCTCCGCTGTATATCTCGTCTCCGCCCTTCTCTCACTCCTCATACAACTGGTGTACTTGTTCATAGTCTTGTCACTTTTCCAATTGATTATTGTGATTCCCTCCTGTTTGTTTTGCCCAATAAAACTCCCAAGAAACTGCAGCTTCTCCAAAATTCTGCAGCCCGCATCATCACTAGGACCCCGTTATCCCACCACATCACGCCAGTTCTCCAAAATTCACACTGGCTTCCCATAAAACAAAGGGTTAGTTTCAAGATTCTCCTCATCACCTTCAAAGCACTCCATCACCTGGCTCCACCCTACATTTCTGATCTTCTTCACATTTCCATTCCCTCCTGATCTCTCCGCTCCACTTCCTCTCTCCAACTCCATGTCCCACCTGCCCGTCTTGCCACCATGGGGGGCAGAGCTTTCAGTCGCTCCGCCCCCCAGCTTTGGAATTCTCTTCCTCCAGATCTTCGCAATACTGACCCCCTCCCACTGTTCAAATCCAAACTCAAGACTCATCTCTTCAAACAATCATACAGTTAATCCATTCAGTAAACACAACCACATTTGTCTGTTTTTCTATCCTGTTTTTATCCTGTTTAAACTTTTTTTCTATCCTGTTTTATTATGTCTTATTGATTTTTATCTTTATGTATTTCATGTATTACTCTGATAATTTCTTATTGATTTTTTTATTCTGTTTTTCTTATTTTAACCTTGTACAGCGACCTTGGGCGACCTGAAAGGCGCTTGAAATAAAATGTATTATTATTATTATTATTAAATGTTTCTGCAGTTCCAATTTCAGTAAGAAGAATTCAGTTTTTTTATTAGCCAATTTACTTTTGTGAATCTGGAATTTTGCCATGAAGAACAACATATTTACCTTGACCTGGAAGAAGGCGTCCTGGGTGCACAGGCGGATGTCACAGGCGGTGATCAGGTCAACTCCTGATGAAGCACAAATCTGCATTTACAGCAGATATTACAAAAACAAACCAACGAATCCTGTTGGACGCCAAAACAGGTGAGTTCAGCGTTAAACCACCTAAAGGTCTAGTTTTCATTTTCCCTTAGTCGATGTAAACACGTCATTCTTTATCATGAATGGAAAGCTGATCAGGTGACTGTTCAGAAATGGAGGAGTTTTTAATCCAATTCAGTTTGATTTATATATATTACAACACAGCTGTTTTATACGGAATGACACCAAAAACTATTTGAGTTTATTTGCACATTATGGAGGTAAACATAAATTAATGTGAGGTTAAAATATAGTCTTGTTTTAAATTGATTGTAAAAACTGATTTTGATTAAAGAGAAAGATTTTTTTTTCTTCTAAAGTGCAGTGTGGACGACCTCCTACCTCCACCGATGCAGCCACCGTGGACGGCCGCCACCACAGGCTTTGGACACTGAAACAGAACCGCCATCAGCGCCGAACTCGCAGATGAGCCTCACCACCATAAAGGACTCTGACCTTCTCGATGACGGAGAACGTCTCTTGGTACTTGGTGATCAGCCTTCGGACGTTCCACGAGACTCTGGCCGTGTCGTCTCCTTCTGGGTGGAGCATATCGCCCGCCATGTCCATCAGGTCCAGACCTGTCGTTCACACAGCAGAAAGTGACTCGTCTGACTCGGATCAGAGCTGTCAAAGTCAGCGAGTCCCACCTGCAGTGAAGAGCTTTCCAGATCCAGAGACCACCACCACCCTGCAGACCGGATCCTCTGCAATCTCATTAAAGCACTCCACCATCTCCCTGCAAGAGAACCAGAACTTTCCTCAGAGACCAGAACCCGGAACCCCCTGAAGAGTTCAGGCCCGCGAAGCTGGCACCTCCAGAAGGCTTTGTTCATGGCGTTGCGTTTCTCTGGTCGGTGCAGCTCCACGTGTGTGACGGCCTCTGTGGGCCGGCTGACGGCCAGCGTGGTGAAGGGGGCGGGGCCACCTGCAGACGACATGGTTCTGCACGCTACCTGAGCGGGTCGCCACAACCGCCCAGCTGAGCCGATAGACAGAAAACAAAATTAAAAGTTTGACTGAATTTCACAAAACATTTATACAAAAAGTTTGACAGCATATTTACAATATTGTACATATAACTGATAAATTATTTAACAGAAGATAAAAATTAGGTAGTTTATTGCATAAAACCAGTACATTATTTTAAGGAACGGCATAAATTAACTCAAATAAAGTAAATAAAATGTAGATGCGATACCTAATAGTAATATAGTAATCATAGTAATATGATTTATTGACTGTTTATTTATAAATTAAGATTTTTTAAACTACATGCATTTAAAAAGACTTTTACATTTGCTGAACTAAAATTAAATTTTTTCATTATTCAAATCAAATCATAAATCAAACAAATATTTATAATACATATTTTAACATTTACCCAACACATCTGATGCTTTTTCATCTATTAAAAATATATTTCTATATATATATCTCGTCAGATAAATAAAAAAGATTGCTAACTTCACTTGGGTAATTATTAACTAGTCTATTAAAAAGGTAACTGTACGGACTGGAAGTAGATTCAAACTAAAATTGCAGAAAAAACATAAACATAAATAAATACTACGTTGAACCAAATGGCGCGTGCGTCCCCTTTCACCCAGATTCACCTTCAAGTGAAGCAGAAGAGACAAAAGCATGAAAACTTACTTTTCAGGGCGAATCCGACCGACAACATGGACCTTTGACCAAAGATCAGTTCCAGCAGAGCAACCAATCACGCCCGGTGCACTGCAGGGTGGTAGTTACTCTGGAGGGTAGTTAGTCCTACTCCTAGGGGGTAGTTAGTTAGTCCTCTTCACCTGCTGCTGACCGAAAGCTAACGTTAATAATGCGCCTAGGCTAAAGTGATAATCATTTAAAAACTGAGGTCTTACCTACAATATTTCATATTTATGGACATCTAAAACAATATTCCATCAGTTTTGCTAAAAATTCAGATTGAGTAAGTAATTTGTTCTGCTTCTTCTTCTTCCTGGATGACGCAGGTTTGTTCATGCCGCGGCGGCGCACTACCGCCACCTTCCGTTCAGAATGAGACATTGAATGACAAATCTGATGTGTTTTTTTTACATGAAAAGCGAAAGCGATTATACTTTAAATACAAGAAATAGAAAAGAAAAACTTAAATGTTTTCATTTTATTTTATTATGTATACGTTGAAATAATTTTTCATTTAAATAAAGCAAACAATGGGTTATAGTTTAAACGGGTGATCACCCTTTTTTTAAAGGGTCTTTGATGAAAACAAATCCATTGAACACTAAACAAGTTTATTAATTAGTTTGGGTAACCATAACAACTAATGTTAAAACTTTTGAAATGTTAAAGTGTCAAAAATCGAAACTCTGGCTAAGAGTTAACAAGAAAATTGGCTTCTTTTGATTACATATTTTCAAAAATAAGTATTTTAAATAAATAAATTTATTTCTTGGACTTCTATGTGTTTTTTAAGAAATCCTACGAGAAAGTAGTTATACTGCGAAAAAAATCATTTCCCCTTTAAGAACATCAGGAGTAAGCGGGGGCGTGGCTTATATGTGACGCCACTGACTACAAGTAAACAGCAGCTCAAGTCTCCGCTCCAAGTTTTCTCATAAATCAGTACAAATAGCTCTGTATAAACGGTGAGGCTGTACCTTTTCCTCATTTTTGACAAAATAACCGTCTGTGAAGTCAGTTTAGGAGGTTCTGGTCTGGAACGGAGCGCTTGCCGAACCTAGCTTTGGCTGCTGCAGCTCATCAGTAGACCTGCTCCATTTCATCATGTCCTCCCCTGAGATCGCCTCCTTGTCATGGGGCCACATGAAGGTGAAAGGCTGCTCCTCCAGCTACAAGGACTGTAAGGTGTGGCCTGGAGGCAGCCGGGCTTGGGACTGGAGAGAGACTGGAACCAATGTGAGTGAACCAGAACCAGGAGACCTGAGCGGTGGACAGGTTCTCATGCTGCTCTCATCTGCAGCATCACCCAGGGGTTCAGCCTGCTGATCTGGAGGAGGTGCTGAAGAAGGGGGCGGAGCTCCTGATCATCGGCAGAGGCATGAATGAAGCTCTGCAGGTGAGACTTTGGTGAGAAACCTCTGACGTTTTGGGCTCCCACATCACAGCTGTGGTTCCTCTCAGGTTCCTCCCTCCACTTTGGACTTTGTGAAGCAGAAAGGGGTCGACGTTCAGGTCTTCCAGACCGAGAAGGCTGTGGCCGAATACAACAAGATGGCTGCGCAGGGCGCCAAAGTGGGTGGAGTCTTCCACTCCACCTGTTGAGTTGCTGTCTCTGGATCTGATGGGAATCCTATCCAGCTGAATCGCTTCTGGTTATCGAGTCTCTGGTGAAATGGTTCACTGCCGTGGAAACCAGAACCTAAAGAAAAAAGTTCTGGAGGACGGAACCAAAATGGGACGACAGACAATAGTTCCAGAAACAAAATAAACGTTTGAGATTCTTCTGCACGTCTCAGTTTCCTCTGCAGTACAAATACTTTATTATCTACAGGTGAACATGGCAGAGGGTTCTGTTGGGTCGATCCGGGTCGGGGAGAATGTCAGGTCAGCGCCGGGCAGGTTTAGGCATGATGTAAACTTTAACGGCTTTGCTGAACGGAATGGTTCCCTCCACGGCGGGCTCCGGGGGCGGCGGCCCGTCGAAGCTGTCGCTCCATCCCGTCATACTTTTGGAGGGAGAGGAGGAGGCGGAGCTGTAGGCCAGCAGGAGGCGCACTTCAATCTGTGAGGGCTCTGAGGAGGGGAGGAGAGGAGTGATTGGTATCTTCAAAGAGGTGAAGGGGGGGGCTGCGTGCTCCTCAAACCCACCTGTCCAGGCGCTGTGAGAGAGGTACACCTGTGTGATGAGTCGGTGCCGGTCGGGTCCGGGGTTCCTGAAGTCGGCGGGTTTGGGATGGATCACATGACTCTGGCCGTCTGGATACAGAACCTGCAGAAGAATCCGGTTCATCGTGAAATGAGATTTCTAGATCAATGTCGCTAGAAGGTGAGAGCAGCCTCACCTGCACTTTCACCGTGTTCTGCGGGTTCTGGACGTGCTCCAGCGTGGCGTCGATGTCCAGCGCCAGCACCAGGCCGGTGGTGAACCTCAGCGGGTTGTCCGACTCCCCGGTGGGCTCGATGATGGTGGCGGTCGCTCTGTGGATCTGTTGGGAAGAGCGGGAGTTAGCGGGCCGGTCTAAGAGCGGGCGCCCCCCCTGGACTTTGCCGACCGACCCGTTCAGGAAGCCGGAGCTGCGGCACGCCGCTCTGCCTCAGCGTGGCCTGCAGGATCTTCACCAGCTCCACCGGCTTGCAGGACGACAAGCGGGGCATCAGCTCCAGCAGCTTCTCTGCAAAGCTGTCCTGGAGGTGGGGCAGCTCCGGCAAGAACTGCCTGAAGGAAGAGAAACACACCGACTGAGGGGCTGAACTCCAGGACCGCTTCAACCTTTAACCTCAGAAATTCAAAAAGGTCAAAAAGAAACAAAAACGTCCTGCAGCAGCGACGGTCTTTAAGGAACCTGAAGATGATTCGTTTTCTTCTTTCTACAGACTGAGGACATTCAGAGGGTCGTTCAATAGGATTTTGTTTGTTTAAAGTACAAAATTCTTAAAAAATATTTGTCTTTGACCTTTTATAGTTTTTTATTTTTTAACACTAAATACGTTTATATATTATCAAGTAGAAACTCTTTTTTATAACAAAACAAAAAATAATTTTTGAATTTAGAAAAGCTACCACTGCATCCAACTCATGTTTTTATATAAAAAGAAAAACTTTTTATATAAACTCTATGTGTGTGTATATATATATTATATATATATATATATATATACATACACACACACACACACATATATATCTGATGAAAAACAAAGATTTGATCGTTGAAAAGAGTAAAAAACAAAAAACACTTAAGGGTACCAAAGGGACCAACAAACAAGGCGCTGACCTCTGAAAAGATTCCACTTCCTGAAGAAACTTCTCGCTGCTGACCAGAGGATCCAGTCTGGGGAGAAAGCAGAGCGTTTGATTCCTCTTATGATGACTTCTTGCGTGTGTGTGTGTGTGTGTGTGTGCGGCGGCGGCTGCGCTGACCCTTGTCTGGTGCGAGCCGTCAGGATGAGCTGCAGAGCTTTGGCCTGCAGTCGGACGTGGTGGATGGTGGCCACCTGCCGGTTCTCCAAGCCGCTGTAGAGAAACTCCAGTTTGTAGGTTTCCTCCACAATCTGAAACCACAGCTGCTTCGGTCAGAGCTGCTGCTCCTACAGAGGCGTGCGTGCATGCGTGTGCATGCCCACTGACCTGCTGAGCTGCGGCCGTGGCCGTGACGTTTTGTTTGAGGCACAGAGGGACGGCCGTGTTCCACAGCTTCTCCTGCAGAGCCTGGAGGAACGAAGACTTGTGAGTTTTTACGGCTTGAGGAAGCTTCTGGAAGAGGCCTGCCGGCGTTCCTCTCCCACCTTCATGAGCAGCAGCTGGCAGCGCAGGTACGTGGCGCAGAAATCCGCAGCTCCAGCGAGTTCAGTCTGCAGCTCTCCGAGCCGCTGCAGGTCTCTGCGGGACAAACGGGAGGAGAGCAGCTGAGGGAATGTTCACACAGCCGGGACGGAGGATTCCTCCGGACTTTTTCCTGGTTTTAAACCACGTTTTTGTCAAACTGTGCAAATGTATTAGTTTTTAAAATTTTGGTGAAACTTTACTTTAGACGGTAAACTCAGTAATATGATGATCATTAAAATACTTTTAAATTTTTGGAATTATATAAAACCAAAGAGTCAATCCAAATGTTTAGGAATATTTGGAGAACAACAGCTGTAAATGTTGAAATCTTTGTCATGGTGGGTGGTTTTTCTGCAATTTTTGACTTTGGTCGTGAATCTGTGAATTGAAGGACACAGTCATCTCCTGCTGGTTGGTGGTTTATGCAACAGAAGGAGGCCCAACACTGAGCCCTGAGGAGCTCCTGTGGCTCTACATTTGCTCAAAGGACTCGGCATGCGATAAAACCATCTATGTACTTGTAAAGATTTAAAATCACAGACACGTTAAAGGTAAAGTGCCAGATCATCTCCTAGAAGCTTGGCGTTCCTGTGATTCCAGCTGCACAGATTCTTCAGAAGTTTACGCTCCAAACGGCTGCAGGCTCTAAAAGTACTTCCTGTGTGTGAAGGACTTCCAGTGTGTGAAGGACTTCCAGTGTGTGAAGGACTTCCTGCGTGTGAAGGACTTCCTGTGTGTGAAGGACTTCCTGTGTGTGAAGGACTTCCTGCGTGTGAAGGACTTCCTGTGTGTGAAGGACTTCCTGCGTGTGAAGGACTTCCTGCGTGTGAAGGACTTCCTGTGTGTGAAGGACTTCCTGTGTGTGAAGGACATCCTGTGTTTGTCCCTACCGTATGGTGAAGTCCAGCAGGTCCTGACCTCCAGGGGTTTCCAGGTTTTGGATGGTACTGACTCTGTGAAGGCTCTGCTGGAGGAAGAGTTGGGCCGACTCCACAGAACCAGAACCAGCATCCGAGTCCACGGAGTCCAGACTGTAGACCTGCTTCCTGCCTGGCAGCTGAAGCGGGAAACAGTTACAAGGGGGTCAGCGTTGAACCAGATCGTTCACCGTTTATACACACTTCAATTTCTTCAATTCCTTTTGGAAACGTTTTTAAATTTCCTGCATCTTCTGTCATGGAGGACATGAAAGGAAGCCCTCACCCTGAGAGGAGGAACTAGGTGGGACAGGCTGTCCCTCAGGTAGGCGTAGTGCCTGAAGGTGTGGTCAGAGAACAGCGCTGGCATGGTCGGACACGACTTGGCGGCGTTGAAAACCAAAACCAGAACCGCAATGTCTGGGATCAGCAGGAGTGAAGAAAAGGAACAGAGAAAAACGTCACCTCCACCAACAAGCTACAACACCCGGAGGAGCCGGTTTGAAAAATAAAAGAGGAGAAAATCCGTTTTTAATGTGTTAATTCATCATTCTAGTGGGTTTTGAATAAATGAGTGTTTGATCAGAGCTGGGACGGCTTCAGCCGTTCTGCTGTCTGCAGACGGCGACTGCGCTCGGCCAAGGATACAGGCCGGGTCGTCCATGTCGGGCTCCGGCGTGTCGAAGTACGGATGAGTGCTGAGCAGCTCAGGAACCAGCGGCAGCACCAGCGTCGGGTGACGAGAGCCCAGAAACTTCAAACACCTGAGCAGAAGAAAGAAAAACCACAAGCGGTTTCTAAAGCAGTTTGACCAAAAATGGTTTCAGAAAACCTCTGATATTTTGGAAGCTAAAGTAACCGTTTCGACAGAATTTATCAGCGTAAATATGGTGAAAAATCACAGAGGAGAGAAAGTTGGCATTCAAAGACGTTTAGATTTACTCAAGTTTGTCTTCACACAATAGAGACTTTTTAATAACATTATCCTAAGTTTGATACGTCTTTGTATGAATGTATAAGCGCTGATTGTAGATGTTCTGTGCATTATTCTTGCTTTGATTGCTTGAAATAAACCATTTCAAATCAAATCAAAAATCAAACCTCCCATTAGGACAGAACTCTTCTTCTGTTTCCAGCAGGATCTGTAATTATTTTCAAAAAATGAAAACGCCTCAGAAAAACCAGCAGGATGTTTGCTCTGGTCTCGGAGCAAAAAGCAGACAGAATCGCTGAAGTTTGCCTTCAGAACTGAAGATCTGGGCTCTGAGGGATGGGAAACGGAGCGTAAACGAGTTCTTACTTCCAGACGGAGTTGCGGTCGGTCGGGTACTTGTTGAGGTTCTTCAGCAGCTCCAGCAGAGCCAATTGGATGCACTCTTTGGTGGACACGTTGGTGTAACAAAGCAACTCGTGGAGAGCTTCTCTGATGTCTCTGGATGAATCCTGGACAGAGAGAGATTCCCTTCACCACATGACCTTCAGTGATTCTGGACCGTGGCGTCGGCGGTTCGGGTTTACCTCCAGGACAGCGAGGACGGTGTCCAGCTGGTCCTCTCTGAGGGTGATGTGGGTGGAGATCTCCCTGAGCACGTGGATGGACTGCAGCCGCACTTCCTCGATTTCGTCGTTGAACATGTCCACCAGGAAGTCCAGGCACTTTTCAGCAAAGCTGGGTGAAGAGCAAGCCAGCTGGCACAGCGCCTCCACCGCCGCGATGCGCACCTCTGAGCATTCAAACGGAGAAACCGGAGAGGCACAAAGATGACGGAAACTCAGCTGGTTTGAAGGAGGACAGCAGCGTAGAAGCTCATTTTGAGAGAAAGTTGTTTCTCGCACCAAACATCTCGTCCTCCAGACCGTGAACGAAGGCGCCGCAGGCCCCCGAGGCGATCAGGCTGACCGTGTTGGTGTCCAGTTTCTCCTTCGGGGCGTCGTCGGCCCACTTCCTGCCGGAGGAGAACTCTCCTGAGGCAAAAAGCTCTTTGGCCCGTTCGTGGGCCGTCCTCTTTCTCTGAACACAAACAGGTTTTCCAATGCACCGAGCGTTTGAGCAGATCCCAGCAGAAAAAGGCTTCGACCACTCACCCGGAGGTCTGACATCAGCTTCTTATCCAGAGTCTGCTCCAGGAAGTGAGGACTGACCTGCAGCATTGAGCCCTGAAACGCCAGACAACAGCCGATGAAGACTTTCCACCATAAAAACACTCATCCAACAAAGTAACGAATGAAAATAAAGTTCCTCTGATTTTTTTATTCATCTTTGGAATATTTGGTTAAGATGTGAGCATATTAATAGAAGAGCACAAGAGTGTTTAATGAAGCCTGGACTTAGAATCCCTATGAAAGAAACAATATATATCATTCAGTTTAACAAAACGATCTGGGTTCTCTAGTCCACAGAGACTCTGAGTCACCATGTCCATCTCTTTAAGAAACATCTGGAGAAAACCTGAAATTTAAATGATTAAAATCCTTCTTGGATCATCTGTTGATCTATTTTCAAAGAGTTCCCGGTGGTCTTTTATATTACGATGATGCTGTTTTTGAGCCAAAATCAAAATGGTTTTGTCAGAACATAGTTTCTGTAGGAGTTTATTAGAAATTCACGTGAGTCTGCTCTGGATTCACAACAATTTGAAGAAAGAAATACTCAGAAATGCTATTTAAAGCGTCATTTTCTTTATAAATGACCATGAACACATTTTTCTTGTGGGTCTTTAAGAAGGGTTTTGTGTCAGATTGTTGTAAGGCAGAAACACCACAGATGCTAAAATCTCTTGTTATCTGGATCATCTTTTTATCGTCTGTAGAGATGCAGACACACGCAGAGTGTAGGTTTCCAATAAACCTATCAGGGCGGGACCTCACATATGGCACTTACACAGAGGCTTTTAGGATTTTTGTGTGGTGAAACATTCAGAGTTTTTGAAAACAAAAAACTATTTTGGTTTATAGTTTTCCTAAAGCAATTAAAACAGTAGTTTATAGATAAATGTATTTTTAGTTTCTTTAGTTATTCTGGCTGTCACTCAGCATTTTATTTCTTTTTTTCCATATTTTGGTCTGAATTAAAAACCTTTTTAATTTTTCTTGAAGGGATATTGTTGATTGAATGGTTGCGTTCAAAGACAGTGGGAGAAAAGAAATAAATCTTTTTTTTTTCTTGAAAGTAATCAAAATGTGATTGAATTACTGTCTTAAACATTTCTCTTCAGGAAAAATAATTTTAAAAGCAAATCACAAATGTTTCGTTTTACCAGAGTTTTGGCGGCCTGCACCCGAACCGTCCAGGAACCATCACTGACCATGTGACTGATCTTTCCAAACGCATCATCAACCAACCGGATCTCCTCATTGGACGATGGGATGGGCACGATGCTGATTGGACAGAAAGCAGGAGGAGTCAGACAGCTGAAGAGAGAGGAACTTCCGACTGAGGAGTAAATCCTGCGTTTTCTTGTTTTTTTTCCCTACATGATGTGGATTTAAATTGGAAACTTCACCTTTCTGGATACAGCTGACTGAGAACCCAAACCATCTGCACCGCTGCAGAGCGAACCTGCTCGTAATCATCCGACAGAAGTCTGCAGGCCTGCAGGAAACACCAGGAACACGGGTCAGCTCCTCCTCAGACCTTCACCCGGGCTCACGTCAAGAGCTGAAGAAAATCCTCAGGATGCTGTGCTCGTGGCGGCATTTTAATCAAAACCAAAACAGCCTGGACCTTTTGAGTTTTTTTCAAAATAAAAGCACTTTTACCTTGAACCCAATTTACTAAATACACCCAGGTAAAAAAATAAATAAATCAAAAACCCCTACGTCTTTGAACTACATATGTTTTTATATGGGCCCGGCCTCTGACTGGCTGGAAAGGTGCAACACTTAAAAAATAATTAGTATCTTAAAACTAGTTGTTAAATAAAGAAATAAACATATTTTTCAGCTGTGAGTGAAACCTAGTAATCTGAAATCTCTTCACTGATTCCATGTTTTCTGTTCCAAAGCATCAAATCCCTCAGAATCTGACCTAAATGTGAAAACTATAAACCTGAGCTCCTACCTGCTCATAGATGATCTGATGGATCTTCATTCCTCTCTCGTGAAGCTGCAGCTGAAACAAACAAAGTCTTCAGATTAGTTATGCACTTCGTGGGATCTTTGTTCAGCGTCCGGTGTGGAGGTTTTTGGCAGGTAAAGATGCTCCGCTGTGACCTACCATGGCCTTCAGGGCTGCGGTGCGGACTCTGGGGTCCTGGTCTGCGAAGTAATCGCTGATGATGGTCTGAACTTCTCTCACAGCTCCTGTTGTTCAAGTCAAAGGCATAATAAGAACCCATCCTGACCCAAACGGCTGTCATGTTATGCTTCAGAAGAAAAGCTCTGAACAGCCTGCAGAGTTTCCTCTTTAAGACATTCAGACCTGAAGACGAGCTCGATCCCTCGCCGTCTTTAAGCAGAGGAGCGTCCGCCACGCCAAGACCTCCCAGCAGCTGCAGACATTTGTTCCTCACCCCGAAGTGCGTATCAGACAGATGCTGCAGAGGAGACGACCACAACTATCAGATGCTGGAATGTGTGTATGTAAATGCATGAGTATGAGTGCGTGCATCGGTGTGTGTGTGTGTGTTCTTTTTATATATGTAAATGTCTGTGAGTGCATCTGCATTTGCGTGTGCTTGTGTGCCCGTGAGTGTGTGTTTGTGTGTGTGCTACCTTGCAGGCCACCTCGGTCAGCCTCAGTCTGACTGCAGGACTCTCTGGCAGTTGAGTCCCGATGACCAGCAGAGTGCCCAACAGCTGAGCGAGGACTTGATGGGAGTCTGTCCACAGAGACAGTAAAGGGTCTTTGAACGCAACATGAAGCCACAAAGGCCGACAGAGAGGACAGTTGAGGTCTGATGAAAATAAAAAGGGATGGAGTGTGTCTCACTCTCATTGCTGAGGGTGTTGATGGCGTCATCAAAGATGCAGTCCGGGCTGAAGCCCCGGGTTTTGGACAGCAGACCGAGCAGAGAAGCGATCTTCAGCCTCACAGAGTTGTCGTTTTCCTGACATGAGACACATTGGCGTGACGCATTTCTCGGTTCAAACAAAGGTGTCGAGTTCTAATATTCAGAAACTATCTAGAACTATTTAAACAATTGAAATGTTACAGTAAGAATAAAAAGTAACGCCTCTATAAAATTAAAAGCAACTAGAACTTTCTTTTCACATTTTATACTAATAAACATTCAAATCTAAATCTTAGAAATCTATTTTCCAAAGAACGACCATTGCCCCGCCCACATCTCCAACATCCATTCATCATCTTGTCTTGTGGAATCCTGCTCAGGGTCATAGCGGCTCTAAAAATCACATTGTTGCTGATCATTATCATCGTTTACCTTGTAGTAGTGCTCGAGCAGGATCCGGATCACGCCCTCCACGCTCTCCGCCTCCACGGGCTTGCGTGCGAACTGCAGCAGGTACTGCAGCGCGTCGGTGGAGTTGGTGGCTTTGCAGAGGTCAACGTGCAGCGCAGCAGACTTGCTGGGTTTGGACAGACGCAGCTTCTTGGCCGGAGCTTCTTCATGAGGAATCTGAAAACACGATGACAGTGAAGATTATTTATGCAAAAAAAAACAAAAAAAAAAACATAGAAAACGTTTCAATCTTTATTTAAATGATTAAAGGTTATTACAAAAAATGCAAAGACAGGATCAATGTTTATGATTTTTTAAAATATATTCAACATGTGTTATTACCACCTAAACATCCTTTCCTACTCAACATCTGAGAACAATTTAATTAAAAAGAGTTAGATTCTTTTCATAAAATCTGCTTTATAAAGATACTCAAAAACTTTAAAAAACAAAAACAGTTCCCCTCTGAATCTGATGAGCTTTTCACATATAGCCATGAACAGGATTCACAGAGCAACCAGTTAAAGTATAAAGTCACATTTCTGCAACATTTTAAATCAAAATAGAATCTGTTTTAATGAATATGTGGGTATGTTGTTAATGAATAGAATGGATTTCTGTCTTACTAGTTCCTGAACATACAGGAAAAAACCTGGCTGATAGAGATGACCACCAATATCTGAACCACGTCTGATTCCCAAGTTAATGGGCCTTAAAAAGAGTTAAATTTTAGGAGAAAACACATAAAAGTCCGAGGACATCTGAAAGCACCGCTGAACGACTGCTATAGCTATATCAGATGCTAACCACTTTAGCTAGGCTGCAATTGGCCAAATATTTGTGACATTAAAGAAAGTCAGCTCCACAACTTGACCTTAAATGAAGTCACCAAACATGTACAAACTCTAATGTGTGTTGAGTTGTTGAAGCTGCAACGGGTTCCTGTTGCTGTTCAGTCAGCTAATCAGTTAGCATGCGCAAACGGTCCTGTTAGCTTGAAAGCGCAGTTTTTAGCTTCATATTAAGGTCTTGCGCACAAAAACAAGCTGACGAACAAAACAATTATAACGTTTACCTGAACGACTTTTGAAAATTCCTCGTACACTCGCTTCTTCAAATGTGCTGCCATGTTTCAGTAGGTACGCACAGACAATTCTTTCCTCAAAACGCAGAATTGTCCCCTTACACTTTCCGTAGCTGTGAAAATGCATTGTTTTCCTACGGAAGCCGGGAGTGGAGAACTCAGGGTAGTCCGCAGTCTATGAATGTCCAAGACACCCTTCAGTTTTTTCATAAAATATTAAAATATTTCTTTGGCCTATAAAAATAACTCCTTGTCTAGAAATATTAACTTTAGAATTAAATTAATTAATACGAATGAATACGAATAAATTAATGAATTATGTGCATTAAACATGAATATTTTAGAACAAGCCAAGAAATAGAACATCTTTGAAATCACCATAAAATATTTTAATTTGGAAAACAATAGCAAAATGTTTATAAAGCAACTTTAGAAGAACAATAAAATAAAAGCACTAATAGCCAAAAATCTGATGATATTTTTTATTGTTTGCATATAAAGATAAAAAAAAACAAGTATTTTTTTACAAATTTCCTCTGACTTGTATAAACATGTGTTCAAACAAATAAGTCACTTCAGTTAAGACAGTTAAATCCAGTAATCCGCGCTACCTTAAGAAAGACAGGGGTAGTATTTAACAACAAAATATTGAAACCATCTACAAATTTCTAAATTTAAACACATGATTCCATTATAGAGAGAATGAGGGCCTGTAAAGTTTTACACTGTTTACATTCAAATATCAAGTTTTTTTCTAGACAACTAAAAAAACAGTAAAATGTACTCAGATGAAAGCTGAAGTGCAGATTGTTAAGTTAGGAATAAAAGCTTAAGAGTGAAGAAAATGAATAGTGTCATTGGGAGAAACATCATCTCAAAGGTCAGTGATTGATTCCCATGGTGTCATGCTGCAGAGCAGCAGCTAACATCTTGTTCCTCTTTCTATCCGACACCCATGTGACCAATCCCACGATGCCGACCATGAGCGGCAGAGCCACACACAACACAATGCGGCTGATGGGCAGCCGGACGGAACACAAGCCGTCAGCAGGAGGCTGCAGAACACGGGCGGAGGAGGTGTTTTCAAACAAAAAGGAGGAGGTGAAGTCCCAATGAGTCTCTATTTCGCCTGGCTTGGTCTCCACCTGACACCTCCACCTCCTGCCGTTGTCCTCCTTCTGCAGATTCAGGACCAGCGTGGCGTTGCAGTGAGTTCTTTCAGTCAGTTGATGCCTGGAGGAGAAGCACGATCACAGCTGTGACTCTCATTTCAAAGCCTGAATTACAGATTTACTTTTTTTCTGCAGATAATCAAACTGATTCATTTCAATTTTAAGTCACACAAAAAAAGAAAACTTGAGAAATAAAAATTCAGTTCTCCTTAAGTTCAGGGATCCATACATTTGTTTTCTTTGAGCTCTAAAAGTCTATGTGCACCCCTAATTTATTTAAATATTCAACATAATCCAGGTTTATGCTCAGTTTATTTTTTTTTGTTGTAAAGTATCAAAAGCAAAAGAATGTTTTCTTTCCAACCTGCTGTGATTGTCCATTTCTGTCCCCTCTTCTGCTAACCAGCGTAGCTTAAAACTGCCGCCTGAATACTGCCTGCAGTTTCCTGCATCATAGTAGCTAGAGAGGATGCAGCTCAGGACGACCGTCCCCCCCGGCCTGAGCTCCATGATGTTGGAGGGAGAGCTGATGGCGAGGATGGACAGGTAGACCGTAGTAACGTCCCTCTCATGCTCCAAGCAAACGTAGGAGCCCACGTCCCCCAGGGCAAGATCTCGAAGGATGAGGGAGCAGTTGGAGGCGACAGTCAAGCGACTGGCCTTTTCCGAACTTCTGTTCACCTGCCCCTGGATCACCTCCTTGGAGAAACGCACCTGACCGCTCCTGAAGAAGGTCCAGGTGATGGAGGAGCAGTCGGAGGAGGCAATGGAGCACAACAAGAGGGCTTCATCCCCAACTTTGCTGTACACAAACACAGTGTTGTCGTCGCTTCTCACACCTGGAACATGCAGACATTAATTTATTAATTACATTAATTTATCTTCAGTGACATTAAAACCCATCCCAGCATATTTTGATTGCACACAGATCATTTGGGTTTACACTATTAGAGACATAGACGCAACAAACAGACGTGGTTTTTTCGGTGGATTTCTGGCCTTCAAATGTAGCTCTCTGGATAAAAACGTAGTATACCAGTACAAAGTTTTGTTCATGAAACTAAAAATAGCATAAAAAAACAAAAACAATACTTCTACAACCACACAATAAGATACAGACAGAATAGAAACTTTATAAGTCCCCCTAAGCAATTCATTTAAAGCATAATCTCCACATAGAACAAGGTAAAAAAAATGACATGACACTTACAACAAACACAGTGTGCAAAATAAATAATACAATTTTAAAAGTAAAGAAATAAAGCTTTATAAGACATGTGCCTTACTACTGTCAAGTGTAGCCACTCTAATTATAAGGTTTGATGCAATTTTGAATAAGATATATTTTTCTTTGCTGGTCCAAAAAAACGTCGACCTAAGGGCAACAATAAAAAATAGAGTTCTATTTTTTTGCTTTCTATGGAATTACTAATATTATTACTAATATATTGTAGTTATTAGGTGACTTTCTAGAAAGTCAAGGTCACTTTACAATGTAAAACACTACTCTGCTCTTGAAAAGTAAACTGCATCCACTGCTGCCTGATGTAAAACAACAGAAGCTACTATACCGCCCCCTGTGGCCAGATTCACTAATAGCAGTGTAAGATTTCCTGACAAAGGCGGTTCAAGAATAGAAAAATACAGATTTAAAAAGAAAGAATGTGTGGGTTTAAAGTCATATTCCCTGTTTTTAATGTTAACTGGGGAGTATTTAAATATTCCATAATGAACTCCAGGAAACCAGATTAAACTGTAAAGTTAATTTGGTAATTAAAGCTTCAACAAACAAATCAGAATGTCAGCACGGAAAAACCTCTTTACTTCTGCTATAATCCAGAACAAAAACTTTCTGCTGAACCAGTTTGACGTTTTGACAAGAGTCTAAAGTTCGTTTGGAGTTTAATAAAAACTTTTACATTTTCCTTTAAATCTCCTCTAAACTTTTGAGATTCTTTCCCCTCATCTTGACAGAATAAGTTTGTTTAATTTCTATAAAAAAAAATAATAATACCTATTACAATCTGCCTATGCCATCTTATTTACATCAGTTTATTGTTTATTTATTTCGTTTTATTTCTCAGGGAGCCAGATTTAGACTTTTTTTTCCATCTGTTGTGTCCGGACAGATGTTAAAATTATCCACATAAAAAGCTAAAAACAAAAATGAAAAAAACAAACGATAAATAACGAAAAAAAATTACAAGACAATTACAAATGCATACATTATGACACAATAAAATTATTATAGAAGACATAACTCCATAAAAGGGAGAAGCATAATTCAATATAAGAATGTAAATCTAAAAAAATTTTCCAGGTGAAATTCTCTTAAAGTTTAAAATCTTCTTTCTTGAAACTTTTAACTCATCTTCGTGGCTTCGAGAAGGTTTTAAGTCCAAGACATCATGTTGACATCCCTTTTTCCTATAATGTCTAAAGCCGAGCAGCTGGAGCAAACCGAGTGAAGAGGAGAAGGAAGAAGCCTTACCTGAGAGGTGCAGGCTGAGGAGCAGCAGGAGGCTTTTCAGGCGTTTTCCACCTGTCATGTTTGTCATTTCACCTCCACCACAGCTCAATCTGCTCTGCGGGTGCGCTCTGCAGGCAGACACCTTTACTTTCCTCCTGTGACCGTTTCCTGCTCTAGTGACACAAAATTACCTTCAAAAGAACGAGAAAGGTCTTCATGTTTCGCTTTATGTCAACACCTTCAGATTTTCAGCAGCTTTTCTCTGCTTCTCATGACTCGTCTCTATTTCTTTTTTTTTTTTGTCAGCCTTCTGCAAACTAAAAATCTAAGTTATGTCCCTTTTTATGGCTTTCAAAAAGCACCATTGACAGTTTTGACATTTAAATCTCTAAAAAGATGGAAATTGTTTAACCAAAAGTGTGCAGTGAGGATGAAACTCTAAATATATTTCTTGCCACCAAAGTAAAATGAGAGTTTCATTGTAGGTCACCCACCTCATCAAAGATCAGAGTCACTCCTCTTTGGGTGAGAATGAAGGTGTGAAAAAACATTTCTGCAACTTTCAGCGCTTTTAAGACATCGGCCTGCAGACGTCAGGAGGACAGACGACGTAAAAGACATTTTCCTGAACAAGCTGCTTGTTTTCTTGAAGGCCGACCGACGTTCGAAGACGCTGAGAGTCCAGAAAGAGCAGGAACGAGACGACAACAATCCTGCCAAGATGTCATGAAAATGAAGGTTTCCTCAGAGGAACTGTGACGGTGAAATGCTGATGCAGCGCTGCATGGTTCTGTTAACATGGATGAAGAAGTGTGTGAAGTAAAGAATAATCTAGAGAAAATCTTTTAGGTGACGCACGCCAACCCTGCAGAAACTGAAACCAAGAACAGACGTGATTTATAGATGTGCTGAATCTGCACTGTAATGGCTTCGTGACTATGTTCCCAACAAATATGACGCCCCCCCCCCCCCCCCCCCCCCATGCTAAAGATGAGTCAGGACTGATGACTTAAATGAACTGAAATGACAGTTATTTTACTGATTAATTATTTTTTCAGGTTGATCCATGTAGGTAGTATATTCGTGTTTGGTAAATGTCTTTCATGAATTGATACACCATTTTTAATTTATTGGAATTACACATCAAATTGATTACTTTTCTTCACTATCTTTTTCATCCAATAAAAACAAGTTATTTCAGGGAACCAGTGGATTCTGGAAAAGCTCCTGAAACAAAAGCTCAAATGATCTGTTACCATTAACTGTATATGAGAACTGGACTGAGTGGCGTTCCAAACAGGAAGTACCTGCTGGCTCCAAGAAGCTAAAATCCCATAGAGAAAAAAACGGTCATTCTTTTGGTCTGAATAACCATTCTTGACCTGATAAGATTTTTTTTAACATATTCTTGATAATCCTCATTTTTTCTGTGGTTCATAATATACAAGTTATAAGCTGACCAATCAGATGCCTTAAAAGTAGGTGGAGCCTGCTGACCCCCACATCCAACGTTCCAACCGTTGATGGTGAGCCGAACAGATATGGTGACGTCCATATCAAGAAAAACAGGCGACTGAACTGACTTCATTTGGTTGGAGACGGAAGTAAACCATTTTCTATGGATGACATCACACTCGCTCACTCCACTTCTCCGATACAGTCAATGAGACAGGTCTACATTTTGATAAACAACATTACACACCACAGTGGTGGGGCTTATCTCTGCAAATGATGAGTCTGAGTGAGAAACTGCTAGTGTCCCTCTACCGCAGCGCAATAGAGAGTATTTTAACACACTGTGTCTGTGCCTGGTTTGCCAGTTGCACAGCTGCAGCTAGGAAAGCTCTCCAGAGAGTCACTACGAGAGCCCAGAGGATCATCGGCTGCCCTCTTCCATCCCTGGAAAAACTGTACAGTTCCTGCTGGCTAAAAAAGGCTCAGAACATTCTGCAGGATCCATCACACCCTGAACATTCTCTGTTTGAACTGCTGCCTTCAGGCAGAAGATACAGGACAATTAAAACAAGGACAAACAGATTAAACAACAGCTTTTATCCAAGAGCCATCGTGGCCTTAAACACTGCTAAACAAGGTTAATTTATTAAGAGAAGCGCGCAATAGCTGGAGAAGGTGTAACCTACTGGTGTTTTATATGGTCTTATTCGCAGTTTTAGTTGTTGTTTTTTTTAAATTACCTTTTTATTCCACCGGAAAATTGCACTGTACTTTTGTTGTACGACGTACAATGACAAATAAAGATATTCCTATTTCTATTAAAGCAGCCGCCTGTCATCTTCAAAATACTTCCAGGATTAAAGATATGATCTGTAAGCAGGACCTGGAGAAACTAGTTCATGCATTCATCTTAAGTGTAACCGTGTTTTTACAGGACAACCAAGAACATCAATCGGGAAACTGCAGCAAATTCAGAACTCTGCAGCTCGGGAGACCAAAACATCAGTCCAGATCTGAGGTCTTTCCCCTGGCTGCAAGTCTGCCAGAGGAAAGACTTTAAGGTTCGGATTCTTGTTTTATAAAGCTTTGGATGGATCCGGTCTTCTGTCAGTTGCTAGAGTTCAAACCAAACATAGAGAAGCTGCATTCAGCTTCTAGGCTCCACAGATCTGGAATAGACTAGCAGAAAACCTTAGATCAGCTGAGACACAAAAGTCCAGGTTAAAGACCCGCCTGTTCTCAGCTGAATTAGATTAGATTTTATCTGCACTGTTACTTTTAATATTTCTCTTTTGAAATTTTAAAAATATTTATTTTGGTGATCCCTCCTTTAATCTTTCTATAAAATGTTTATTTTAATGTTTTAAGTAAAGCCCTTTGAATTGTGTTCATAAATAAAATGTGCTGCACCGATAAACTCGACAGACGATCATGAAATCAAAGAGAAAAATCGGATTATTTTGTCCTAATCTTTATTGAAAAATGAGTTCAGGCTGCATCTGCTGAAGGAGGAAATTCTGATTTTCGTGTTTTATCGTGGATGAGCAGAGCCAGAGGGGTGCAGTTGTCCTCTCTGCTGACCCGTCTTGTTTTTCCCCGTGCTGATCACACAGGATGTGGTGGCGTGCTCCACCTTGTATTGTGGTGAAGTCACAGCGGCCCTGCCATCCAGCGCGTTCGCCGCTTGCACCTTTCAGTTTCCCTTCAAGCGGTTGTTGGATTAGCCAACATTGAGAGTTTGACGCAGGACTCCGGTCCGAATCAGAATTTCCCCTCAAAGCTGTGAAAACTCTCAGCCGGCGTGACGGCAGCAGACGTTACACAGACAGATGCTGCGAAGCTGCAGGAGGGAAAGAGCCGTCCGAAAAGCTAGAATATCTGCAGGAACTTAAGACACAGTTTCACACCCACATGAGTGAAAACAGGCAAACTTTGTACTTTTGATAACCCCTTTCATCTGAAGGGACGATGTGTTTTCTGGTCTCACCGCCTCATCACCACCAGGTGAAGGTGAGTTTGTAGAAGAAGTTGTAGCTCCTGGACAGGAACAGCCTCCCTGTGACGTGAGGCTCGATGCTCACTCTGTAGCCCCGACGCTCAATGTCCATCTTCACGCAGTCCAGCAGGTCTTTGACAGACGGCGTCGCCCTCCACGGCCCGAACGTCACTAACGAGTCCTTGTCCGCCTCCAGGTTGTTTATGGCGTTGTCGTGGAAACCCAGGTCCTCGTCTGTCCGCAGCACGCAGATCAGGATGGAGGAGTGACGCGTGGCGACGGCCTCGGCTCTGGCGATGCGGATCAGCACCTGGGGGACAAGAGATCGGATGATGCAGAACCACCTGAGCTCATATGGCGCAGATTTCCATCGTTTCTGCTCTCCTCCAGTCTGTGCAGGTGATGAAACAGGGAGATCCACGCTGCACCTGCTGATTTCTGCCAGAAACCTCCTCAGGAGGTTCTCACAGGTGGAGCCGCGGCTGAAAGGTTATGCAATGCAGTCGTCTCCGGTGAGCACCACCAGAGCACCCCCAAAGAAACGTTGGTTCTTAGTTAAAGCTGCAGACGGGTCTCCTCTGTGGAACACCTGGTTAAGCCCCATTTATGGTATGAGAAATATGTTTTCCTCATTTGACCGTCCCCTGAGGGAGCGGTGAGGTGCATGTTTGGAACCATTTGGTGATTTAACCCCCCAATCCAAACCCTAAATGCTGAGTGTCAAACAGGGAGTCATCAGGCCTCATTTTTAGAGTCTTTGGTTTGATTTAACTGTGGATTTGAACCTAGATCTTTCCAGTCTCAGGTCAGACACTCTACCACTAGGCCATTGGTTGGTTTTCCATTGGTTGGCAGCTAAAGGCCAACTCAGGGAAGGAATCAGTTTTCTTGACATTTATCTGCGTGATGATCGTCACACCTGAGGCAAAGATTGTGCTGGAACGTAAGGTGCTTCTGAAAAGAGCAAATGGAAGAGGCCAACAGAGGAAAACCAGCAAAGCAGCCAGAGGAGAAGAGCTGAAGATGTTCCAAACACGGATGGCTCCAGTCTCCAGTAAGGTCCTGCTTCATCATCATCCGAAACCAGAACGTTCCCAGTCAGTTTAAGAGGACTCGGTTTGGTGCAGAACTTTCTTTTGATCATGAAAGGTTCGGATACCGACTCAGGCTGCAGAGTTCTGGTAAATAAAGTCACCTCAGCATCAAAATAGTCAGAGAAAACATGGTGTTTTTATGATGTCGCATGGCGGTGACATCAGTCCATAAAGAGGCGGAGCAGAAACCCAGAATGATGGGTGGATAGGTGCAGCTCACCTCAATGTTTTCCTTGTAATGTGGGACTTTGGCGAGGAACTGTTGCCTCCCCACCAGCTCCCCGAACAGCGGAGGGGTCTCCTCCAGCCGCTTGATCAGTGGTTTGATGTTGTAGTGAACCGCCTCCCTGTGAACCTGCAGGAACAGGGACTTCATCAGAATCTGGATCCCCACATCACTTAGAAGTCTGGGACTTTGGGGAGGACTCAGACCTCCAGGATGTTGGCGGTGGGGAGCTGCTCCGACCTCAGGAACTCCAGAACGGCTCCAAAGTGGGAACCGTCGCGGTCGATGAAGTACCGCCCCTGAGGGTCGGTGCGCAGCTTGGGCGGAGCGCTGAACAGCTCTGCCAGCTTGGAGTCAGGGTGCTTTCTGAGCATGCTCAGTGAGGTGCTGAACAAGTGTCCCCCAACATTTAGGTGGACAACAGAAGAAAGCTAAAGAGAAAGAAAAAAAAAACCCATCAGTGATGTGAATGTGGGAGAATGTAAGGATGAGAGGAGATTGGTCCAAGTAGGTCACCATGACAAAAACACCTCCTTCTATGACATCTAAACACCAGAAACCACGTCCAGTTGTGCAGACACACAGCTTATCTTGACTTGTGAGTGGTCAGGAGCTACAGGAAGGTGCAGTGCGTGTCACTGACACACATGTGAGTTTACACACGCCTTTGAAGTCGCTCTCATGCGCTCTCTGGTCTCATGTTGCACAGATTTTGGAGTGTTGCTTCAGTTTCTGTTTCTGCACGGCCCTCTGCAGGACCAATGATCTTCAGAAGATCTGCTGATAACAGTCCTGCATGACCCAGTTTTACTGGAGCCGTAGGTTTACATTTTCTGATAGACTTTCAATGCCCTCTGTGCCCACTTCCCCTGGCTGCACCCCCCCCCCCCCCAAACTGCTCTCCTTCACAGCTGAAAGTCTCCAACCTCAACGTTCTTGCACTGTATTTCACTGTCTAGACTCATAAACTGTGTTTTTGAACTTGTGCAGCATCTCTGGGGGCATTTAGATGCAGAACCCACTGAGATGCCCCCGCCCTACACAGATGTGTGGCTGTTCCAAATACCTATTCCAGCGATGACCCTTCAGCACGACAGCCAGCCGAGCTCAGCGCAACAAAACTGCAGCATTTCTGCAGCTCGTACGCTGCAAGAACACTGCAAACCAAAGAGCATCTCCATGAAGTCGCATCACTCTGACAAACAAACACGAGCGCTCAACACTGATATCTGCTTCCGATTGGAGAAGCGGGGACATAACCACACTCGAGCCCTCTTCACATTATTTTATGACATTTTCATCGTCACTAAGACACTAGCAGACGGCTTCAGGTGGTCTGCAGTGTACAAAAACACACTTTAACATATTCTCCTCAAATGCAGACTTGGAATCCCTGAATGAGAAGCTAACTTCAGTCTGTCTCATTGACTGTAAGTGAGAACTGGACCGAGTGACGTTCATCCATAGAACATGGTTCACTTCTGGCAACCAAATGAAGTTTGTGACGTTTGGTGATCTGGAAGCACCTAAATGTCCGTTTCATGCACACAAAGCAAATCAGCCGTTTAGTTTGTTCCTCCTTCACTAAAATTCAGTTTCTTAGCTTTAAGAATATTGTGTTGACTTGCAGCTCTGTGTCGTTCTAGAGTTTTCCTTGTATAAACACAGCTGATGGACCAGACCAGCAAGTTCCCACAAGTTTGTTTTTTATAGCAGTCTGCAAATACGCAGATGATCCGCTGATTACCGGTTGACGATGAGCAGAGAAGGGCAAAAGCCACGGCCTCCGTTTATTTCTAACGCCCCTCCAAAGCCTCTGATCTCGGGGGTGACGCCAGGACAAAGGAGATTCTGATAAATCGCATTTTGCTTTTGCTCAAAGCGTTGGAAGGAAACCTTCACTGGATGTGGTTTTCAATCTTTGACGTGTCAAGTTTCACAAATCTACAAAAATAAAAGAGGTCACAACCAAACCTGAGAAAACTGGTTCATTATTATTTGTGTTGTTAACTTTTTTTTTTTAAATATCCTATAACTGTTTAAAGGAACATGAAGTGAAACAAACTGACAATTATTAAACTGTTTCAAATGTTTAAGTAAAAAAGTGGCTGGAAATTGATTCATTATATTTTGATTGGTTTATAAAAATAATAAATGAAAACGAAGAGGACTGCTGCCATTGAAAATATAGATTTAAATTAATTATGATTAAAGAAAATGTCACACAAAAAAAATTAAAATTATAATTAAAGCCAGTAGGAAACACATTTAAAAAATGAATATTGAAAACTGTAATAAAAACACGTTTTTAACACATTTCTGAGTCAAATTTATTTTTAAGATAAACTATATCGTCTGACAGAACATGCAAATAAAGCCTCATTGAAATGTAATTCTTTAACTTTTTTTTTTACATTTTGAGGATTTAATATATTTATAATGACATTTTCAATACTTTTAAATAATAGATGTTAATCTTTGCTTGTTTTTTTAATGGTTTTCTTATTATTTTTCTGACATAGTTATAAATGCAAGCAGCTGGCCACTTTGGAATTTCCTTCAGTATTAATAAAGCTTCTATTTTAAAATCTAAAGACTGAAGGTATTAATAGTCTAATACTTTGTGTTTTAAAATAGATCTATGGCAAAAAGAAGTGTGAGCACACTAAATTATCTGTCCACAGAGGGGTCGTTTCTTTTCTTTATGGTTCCAGTTTTAAGATCCATCAGGTCACGTGCTTCTGAAACTGACTTACGGGAGATTTTTAGTTTAATTTCTTAACTAAACCAAATTTTATTCTCATTAATCAAACTTTTGAACACAGGCACAAATGAGAGTTTCATAAAAATGATCTAATTTTACCAGTGTTTTTTTTTAAATATAAAAATATTTATAGATAAATAATATCACATGTATAAAGTGTTTCAGTTAGACTAATGAGGCTAAAGGTTTAAAACCTTCACCTGAAAATTGATTGAGAGGACCGTTAGTGACATTCCTGAAACGTTTTATCTTATTTTTCTTTGTTAAAAATTGTAAATCCTGATTGTTTTCTTAATAAAAACGGGAAAAGATAAATGACAGAGAAATAATAGAAATGAATGTAAAAAAATCAAAAGAAAGAATGAGTTAGGCACGCGACAGCCAGGACGGGTTTGGAACTGTCACGCGGGCTGAAGCGCCCCCTGCTGGTTCAAAGCTGCACCTGCCGGTGAGCGGTTCGTCAACAGTTCTGCATCTGTCGGGACTTGAACTTTAGTTCGAGGTTTCTTGAGTTACGCGGGGCTAAATTTCTACTTTTGAACCAAAAACCCGCAGAACGGAAGCGAGAACCGTCAATACAACGAGGAGATACGATCGCTGTTCGGCGGAAACTGTCAGAGTCTGAACGGAACCGTTAACGGCGTCTTCTTACCGCGAGCGCAGAGGAAGCGGGTCTTTCCGTTGACTTATAGTCCGGTAGACTCATAGCGACTGCATGAAAGTGCTGGAGGCTCTTTGCTGAAAGCAGGTGGAACCGAAGTTTTCACAGGTGGAGAGGAGTGGGCGTGGCTTCAGCATTACCCGGACCCACGGATCTGGCGCTGACGTCACTAATGCAGAGCTGCAGGTCTTCCAGAGTTTTACTTAATTTGTTTTACCTGTGAACACCTGCACTGATCTTCTTAAACACCTGAGCGCTTTTGTTTCATGGTTTTGTTTATTATGGGATGGAATAAAAACACCAACATTAAATGTATTTTCCAGATTTTATTGGTTTTGTACACAAAAGTCACAGACTCTTCTCCATCCAGCAGAACCGTGATCGACCTGCAGAACAGAAGATCCAACGTTAAAACCAAAGATGGAAAAAAGGGATTCTAATCAGCTGCTTTATGGGACCAGAACACGTCTGATCTGGACCCTTCTCAGACAAATGCCTCAGTGTCTTCAGGCAAAAAGGCCCCGCCGTGTTCTGATGACCTGAAGCGGACCCACAGAACGTGGATCTGGACCAGGAGCCACCAGAACCAGGCCGGGGTGTGTTCCGACTCGTCATCGTCTCATCACTGAAGGGTGGGTCTGACGGGGACACGTCTCAGGGGGCGTCTTACCCTCCTATGCGGTGGGGACCGGGGCTCCCTGGGGCATGACGGGCACCTCCGGCTTGGCCCCCTTCTGCTCAGAGATGGGGGCGGTGGGGAGGCTCTCCTCCTTGGGCTCCACGATGCTGACGTGGTCAGGGAGGGGCTTCTTGGGGCCGATCTTCCCACTGGGGTCCCAGGGCAGCATGATCTTCACTTTGATGCCCAGCACACCTGAAAACCCCAACAGTTAAAAAGGAGTCTCAAAGAAGATGATGTCACGGGGGGGCGGAGCTCGCTTACCCTGCCTCAGCAGGACGTGGCGGACCGCTGTGTCCACATAGTAGTTGACGGGGTCTCCGCTGTGGATCATCAGGCCGTCCACAAACTTCATGGACTTGGCCCTCTGACCCCTCAGCTTGCCGGACACCACCACCTCACAGCCCTTGGCGCCGCTCTCCATGATGAACCTCAGAACGCCATAGCACGCCCTGCAGGAGGGGAGGAGTCACAACACGGTCAAATCTGTCCATCTTTCTGCAGTGGATAGAGAAATAAAGTTTTTCTTAGATACAATAGAATCAAAATTTATTGCTACATTATAGATAAATCCACAAACAGTCACCTCACACTGAATATCCAATATTTTAATTTACTCTAAAATATTTGGTTCCTTTCAGCCTCATTCGTGGAGGACAAACTTAACGTCGACCCTTCTCAGACAAATGCCTCGATGTCTTCAGCTGAAAAGGACCCGCCGGGTTCTGATAACTTTTGAGCAGAACCACAGAACGTGGATCTGAACCAGCAACCAGAACCAAACGGAGCCCTGATCCGACTCGTCATCGTCTCATCACTGAAGGGATTTGCTGAACTCCTTCAAAGTAAACACCAGGAGGGCGTGTGGGACCTAAAGGTGCATAGATGCCGTCACAAACATCAGCAGGTGTCATGTAAAGCCACAGAACCCCGCCCACAAACGGCGCCGTCTGTAAGCCAGTTGCAGAAATGAAGGCACATCTGGATCTTTTATGTTTATTTCGTTGTTTCTTCCTTTAATTTTGCATTACGGTCGGGAGAATCAGTCTCCTGATTGGAGGAGCTACAGAGCGAGCTTTAAACAGGATGAACGCTCCTGCAGTTGCCATGGGAGACGTGAGGTCACTTAAAACAAACGGACAGACTGGAGACGGAGAGTCCATTTAAGGCGTGTGCTCCTGAACAGGTGGTGTCACCGCCGCCTACAGCTCTGCTGGAGTCTCTCTGCAGTCCAGACATCCAACCGGACTTTGTTCATATTTACTGAAGGAGTCTACAGATGCTATGGCTGTCCCCTGTGACATCATCGAAACAAAGCCCAGAGCCTTTACCGCCTCCAACCACTCTTTCATCTACTCCCCCACAGACCTACTGAACCACCACCATGCAGATCAGACCACAGTCTCGTGGTTCTGCAACATCCACTGGAAACCCTGTAGGTCCGACTCTGGGATGGCCAGAATACTGATGGACCGTCTGCCTCTTTTAACACGTTTCTGCACAGACCACACTGTAAACACCAAAGAGGTTCGCCGCCACTCCAAAAAACCACGACCTGAAGGTCCTTTACCTCAGAAGAGCGAGCAGATACAGGATGGTCTGCACTCGTTAGTGTTGGTTTTCCATAATCTTTCACTGGATTTCCAAAACTACCAGAGACACACTGAACCATCCGCCTTTGTCTGCCTCGCTGTCAAAACTGCAGCCGCCGCATCAGCGACTGTTTGTGTTGGTGTGGAAGAAAACTGCAGGAACGTATGGAAGCGGATCACATTAAAAAGAAAGAAAAAAAGTTTATTTTGTTCTAATTTTCGTTCTAATATTTTTAAGAGCTACAAAAGCAAATAACCAACATCTGCTCATGAAAACTATAAGATGAGCTGCAAATAAGTAGAAAAGCCACATTGTGTCCGTGTCACAGACATGATCCGATTGGTTTACGTGTTTGTCATCACCAATCCGTTTTGATCTTTTGCTTTTTTTCTCAGCTGAATCTGCACAACAGCTTATTTGTAAATAGGTTTACTCATTCACTGCATGGTTATATCTTATATTTAGTGTGAATGTTTCAGATATCTGGTAAATATCTAACCCTGTCTTTTATTTAACCTTCAGGCATTTAGAGCAAACAGCAAAGTAAACATCAGTGTCCAGGGAAACCCATTTCTTACTGAACATATTAAAGTTAACCCCTTTAAATCCTTCCTTCCTCATCCACTAACAGAGTAAAACGTGAAAACGCATCAGACAAACATTTGCTTTTCTCATTGACTCACCCCAAATGATCTCAAAAACATCGCAAGAACTCATTAACTCCACAGAAACCCCTAATATCAATACTCTCTTAGAATGAACCTGCAGGTTGTGGACGTATCTCTATCTCCAAAAATGAGTGATTTCAGAAAAAATGAAAGCAAAAACTAGAAAAAAAAAGGTTAAGTTGGCCACACCCACAACATGAGCATCATTCAGGGCTTTGTTGTTGGGATTGACACAAACTAACCAATTCATACAGGTCAATCCTTCAGACTTCCAACGTTTTGCTCTGTAATGTTTGTAGGAAGAGCAAAACAGAATTGTGACGAGCACAAACAGACACTTTGTGGCTTTTCTTATAGTTTTCACGAGCAGACGAGGTTAGAGTCCAGCCTGTTTGGTGTTTTTTTGCTTTTGTAGTTCTTAAAAATATTAGAACAAAGATCACAGAAAAGATTTGAACAAAGTTCACCTGTTTTTATTTTATGGAATGCAATAAGCTTCCATAGTAACGCCATCATGACCAGTTTTCCAAAAGTTCTGACTGGATTGTGCAGCGCTCAGCAGCTGTCGCTCACCGATCATGTGAGGTTCAACTTCTGAGGTTAGGTTAAACAATTTCAACTAGAATTTCAGCTTTAAGTGTTTTTTAAAATGTTTATAAACCCAAAATCTTTAAAATGTCATGACTTTTTCAAAACCTTACAAAAGACCTTTCAAGGGTTAGAAATTACATTTTTTAAATCCCAAAACTTTCCAGGTTGTTCATGACCTCAAAGACAGCTTGAGGAGAAAGCCAGAACACAACAGCACCACACCTGAAGTCTGAAACACCTCAGACTGCTAACAGACTCCCATAATGCAGTGCGGTTACAGGGCGCTTTTACAATTCTGTCTGATGTAACAGGATGATGTAAACCTGAAGACTCCACTTCCATCAAATGGAGTTTTGGAGAACACAAGCAGATGTTTGGAGCAGAAGCAGATGTGTCTTTTATTTTGAAGATCCAATTATGAAGTTTGCAGGCAAGATTTGAACCGCACTAATTTTTTTCACGGAAGCGTTTTGTTTATTCTTACTATAAATATACTTTTTAGTGCAGTTCTTTTTTCCCTCCATTCTCAAACAGGCTCTATGATGGTTTGTACTTTCAGAGAAGGTCATCAGCAGCACTGCTTACCTCCTCACAGCCAGACCTCCCAGCAGCTTGTAGCGCAGAGACTCAGCCTGAGCGATGGCGCACAGCCCACGAGTGGCAACTTTCTCAGCATAAAGCTAGAAAAAACAGAACAAGACGTCGCTGCATCTTCAGGTTTGCACAGAAACGACTTCAATGATGGTCCGTCCGTCCACCCTTCTCAGACAAATGCCTCTTGTCTTCCTGTTTAAAGGACTTCCTGATCTGAGGAACGGCAGCGGGTCCACAGAACGCAGACCCGAAGCAGAACTCACAGACCCAGATAAAGTCCTGCTCTGTCTCGTCATCGTATCATCACTGAAGGGGATCGGGTGGGAAAACAAACTACAGGAGTGACTTCAACAACGATCCTCAGTTATTTCAGCCGGAGGATCTGCCGATTACTTCTGCTAAAGACTTTCTATAATAATAACACTGTCTAACCCACTGATTAGGGATTACAAAAGTGAATCTAAACAGCAAATCCTGTAGGTTGTCTCACCTCCACGCTGCCCTCAGGAAAACCGAACCTCTTCTGGACCACAGCGGTCAGCTCTCTGATCCGACGACCCTTCTCTCCGAGAACATTCTGAGTCCTGAACAAGACGGAAACATTTAAGATCACGGGTGAGAAACTGCTGCGTTCTTTATTTAATAGCTAAGACAGTTGCCTCTGAACCTGACGCAGAGGCTCGGAGTGTAAAAGTCAAAATTGTTTTAAACATTGATCCAACACGCACCTTGTGGCCAGGATGATGATCTCGGTCCTGGTTGGAGTCACCCGCACCTCCACACCGGAGTAGCCATCTTCAGCCAGTTCGCGAGTCAGAAACTCATTCAGCTCGGCTTTGAAAATACCGTCTGAGACGAACTGTTTCAAGACACCAGAGGGAGGTTCTGCTCATTCATGGGAGTTTTGACAGACACGAAGTGCTCAGAAATGAAGAAGATAGCATCAGTTTATCAAAGTCATTCAAAGCCAGAATATTAGTAGACAGTGCAAATAAATGAGATCTTAAAGAAAATGTGCCTCTGCCATGTTATATAAAAAGGTACAGAAACTACCAACTGTGACCCTGAACCCAATAAATCTGAGAAAGAAAAGGCAAAATATATAAATGACAAACTAAGGTAAGCCTAAATTACCATCAATAGCCTGATATAAATGATGAAATCTGATTCTAGCAATCAGGCATTTGAAGTAAAAAAATATGGGCTAATTAAAGAGTCAGTAGTACTATTAACAAAAATGAGTTTTACCTAATTTCTGCTTGGCTTTAATGTATACCTAAACATGATGATGAATTTGTGGCTCCAAAAATAGTTATTTAATTCCCCTAATCTTTGTAGTGTATGAGTACATGTGGCTAACTGACTCGCATGCTAGCAAAGCTAACATAACAAATATTGTCGAAACAGATCAAATTCTTCTTTTTATTTGCAGACTCTGGTTTATCCGCCTGGAAACCAGCCGTCCTGACTTTACGGTGCGGGTTAGAACCTGTTCAGACCGCTCACCGGTCCAGTCCCCGGCTCACAGAGCCATGCTAGCTAACGAAATGAGGGAAGCCGCAGCTCCAGCATCTGCTATAATCCTCCTCGCAAGGAACCACAACGGGCCGGGTAAACACCGGGACTGAGGATTAAACGTCTTATCCTTTATAGAATGATGTTATTTTCGTGATATTCAGCGATGAAAGAGAAATATAGTCCCGCTAACCTTCCTCTTCTTAGAGATTTGCACCGCCATCTTCGAACGGGCCGTGGACAGGAAAGGACTCTGCCAGTAACCGGAAGTGAATTTATAGGAAATTGTCGTTTTCCGGTGACGCAATGTCCCAGCTTCTTCTGGAAAATGTAGTTTCGACAACAAATAAATAATCCTAAAGTGTATCCTGTATTTTATCAGCATTTAATAACTTTCAGCTGCACTTATTAACAATATTTTTACTGTTTCCATGTTTTTGAAAAATTATTTAAACACGCTGACATTTAACAAATAATTAATATTTGACCTAAGGTTGTTTTTGCTGTATTTTTTCTGCATTTATTTAAAATGCAAAACTACGCAAAGTCTGCATATTCCTTTTTGATATTTAAAATCAGTTTTGTGGACATCAATTACATATTAAAACAAAAATAGTTTTACTTGTTTTTTCTTAAAATGTTTTAAGCACTTTGCACCACTTTAATATAAAAAGGTGCTTTCTAAATAAAGTTGGATATGTTGTATATGCTGCCCTCAACAGAGAAGCCTGTATAGTTTTCTAGACATTTTTGTTATAACTTCTTTACAATAACGACACACAACACAATGCACAACAACTAACCTACGATTATATGTTTATAACCAAACACATTTTTGCACAAGTGCTACTTATTTTTTCCCCTGAATATTGATCCTTGCTTAGGTTAAAATAAAACTAAAATATTTTATTGATAAGAAAAATAGTGCTTTGATCATTTTTTTATTCTACATTTTTTTCGTACAATTCAGGCTGTTGATCTAACGAAAAAGGACAACACGTAGATTGAAAAATTTTCCTTTCAGTTGTTAAAAGTTGTTACATGTGGAGGTTTGGAGAAATTCCTGAAACTTGGTCCTAAAAGCTCCACTTCTATGACTTCCTTTTAACCTCATATCTTATGAAAGCCAAACATTTAACGTCATTTCAGATTGAGAACCTTAACCACGGTTCATTTCTCCAATAAAACAATACTTTATTACCTGTCTTTAACATATAACACCACAGTTTTTGTACAGTTTTTCTTAAGATCCTAATGATAGAGAGGGGTTTCTCCAGTTACCATCCAGCCACATTTTAACGATTTAATATCACAGATTTCAACTTTATTTTATTGATTTTAACAGCAAAAGAAGTAAAACACAAAAAAAAATTCTTCGGGCAAGGAAATACATCCTGGATAAAAAATGGTGATGACCGAGTCACTGATGACTAATTCAACATCTTTATGTTATTATCTTAAAAAATAAAACCCATAGTTTTTTATTTGGCTCAATTATTGTAGGATATATGTTTTCATCAAATATTAGTAACAAAATGAATTCACTGCAGATTTATTAATATTTTTTATCTTAAAGAGCAAATATATCAAAATATTCCTTTCGGTTTATCTGTCCACATCTCAACAGCAGTTCCTGGTATCCTGCGTTGGTTTATCCCCTCCTAGCCACACGGGGGCGCTGTTGATCTTGGAGCCCTGTGCTCTGGAATCATGGGTCCCCTGCATGCCTCCCCCCTCACTGGCCAGGCGACTGTGAATCTCAGAGGCCATGGTGAGGAAGGCCTTCTCCACATTGCCAGAGCTCTTGGCGCTGGTCTCCAGGAAGGGGATCTTCAGCGAGGACGCCAGGTCCTGAGGGCAGAGGGCTGGTCTTCAGACGTACCAAACGGTTTCTGGCCCCCCCTTCAGGAAGGGGGCGGGAAAGGCTGTAGTAGAGTTCACAAACCAAAGGCTCTTCCATAAATGTATTTAGATCAAATCAAGACGTTTCTGTGGTCTACTAACATCTAAAAGGTTTTTTGATCTCCTCACAGCCTGCGATGACGGCTCTGAAGGATGCAGCTCCTCCTCCACTTACCTGAGCCGTGGCGGCATCCACCACCTTCTTACTGACGAGGTCAGACTTGTTCCCCACCAGCAGCCTGGAGACGTTCTCACAGGCGTACCGGTCTATCTCCTCCAGCCACTGCCTCACGTTGTTGAAGGACTCCTGCAGAAAACAACAGCTCTGACCGCAACGTTCGAAGCTCTCTCCAGCTCTGATGGAAGCGCGCTGACCTGCTCTGTGACGTCATACACAATGATGATACCGTGAGCTCCTCTGTAGTAGCTGGAGGTGATGGTGCGAAACCTCTCCTGACCTGCTGTGTCCCACTGAGGGCGTCAAACACACAAAAGCTCACATTTCTACAGTTTAAAAGAGAAAAAGTGTAGTTCACCATCCATCTTTTTTTGTGCCACTTCAGGCATTCAAGGGATTTCCATCATGTCTCAGGTGTTAACTTTCACCTGCTCCATCAGTTTGGAGGCACAATAAACTGGATTGATAATTTTCAGTTCTGTTTGTAGTTGAATGAGCTGAAGGGCAAAAGGAGAAATGTAAAAAGGAAATATGTTTTGTTTTTTGTAAATATGAAATGTTTTTTTTGTTTTGGCCACATCGCAGAGGAGAAACGTATTTCTTCACGTGGGTGTGCTCTCAGGCACAGAGGTTTGCATGTAAATGTAAATATGGACTTTTCAGGTATAAAACTGATGTTGTAATGCATTTCCCAAGCGCCTGCAGCTACGCGCCAACATGAATGACTGGGAACTATTGATGATGTCTGAACTGGAAGTCACTAGCTATGTCCGAATTCCGGCCTTAACTACTAAAAAACTTTGTAGTCCAGGACTATGTAGTGGACTGAATTTAGCAATTCAGACGCCACGCTCACTACTTATTTTTATTTTATAACTTCATATGACGTCATCGATTTCACTAAGTTAAAATCTCATTGATATGAGCGTTTTACGGCGATTATTTATGAGTCCACTGAATTCTGAAGATAAAAACGTTGATGGTTTATCAAAAAAATACATTCAAATGCTTTTTTTTGGCAAAAATGGTTCCGACGCAATGCATTGTGGTCTATATTCGCCAATCTAGTGAGTATCGATGCACACTGGTTTTATGCAGAGACTTCTGGGAAATTTCTAGGACACTGGATTATGGAATTGTAGATTAGAAAATGGCGAACAGGCTATAGAGTGAGTTCTGAAGAAATTCGGACACAACCACTGTTTTTCGAAAACTCTCTGTTTTTAGGGCTACCCGTGGGGGTATGGGAAGAATTTGGATTTGCCCCAACAGTTGTCTGGGGGGAGTGGGGATGGAACAGCCGATCCTTTGATCATTGGGTGACCTGCCCAACCACCCCAGCCGTCATGGTTACCCCTCGACTGAGACGCGTTCAATGACGTCATTCCCAAGAGGAATGGCACCAATTACACTGGTACAGCAACACCACGCAGCTCGTCACTCTTACAATCTGCAGCTTCACGGTCTTCCCATCCATATCGATGGTCCTGATCTTAAAGTCCACCCCAATGGTGGAGATGTAGCTCTCGGTGTATGTGTCGTCCTAAAACACACAAAACAATGGGAACGTCGAAAAGCCAGCATGCAGGTTTGTGCACATTTGGTTAATTTTTACCGCAAAGCGCAGCAGAAGACACGACTTCCCGACCCCAGAGTCTCCAATCAGAAGAAGCTTGAACAGGTAATCACTAGAAAGATCAATTAGAAAGATAAATGCCAGGAGTATGTCTTCATAAGTTCACTGAAGCTCATGGTACGAGGCAGGTTTGGGTTTTAGCTGTGGAGCAGATGCAGATGGACATCACTTTAGACAATGAAAAACAGGAAAAACCAATGTTTTTGGATAAAACATCTTAACTCTGCAGTTATCCTGATGTTTTATGGGAGTCGAGAGTTTTGATGTGAGGTTGCAGTCAGGACATACATTCTGCCCCAATAGCCCCACTTGGGACAGAAGAGTAGATCACAGAATATTCCACAGAGCTGTCAGAGAGCACACGGCAAAAACATTTGGATGTTTTTGCTTATATTTGGCATTTAGCTTGCAGGTTTATTTTCTCCCAGCCTGCTAATATGAACCAAACTACATTTCCCATCATCCACATGGTTCCAACACAGATATTTTCTTAAGAATATACAGAATATATATATTTTTTATTGCCTGGCTGTCATAAAGTTACAAAAAAACACATAAAACAGGTGACAGTGCAGCAGGAAAAAATAAAAATAAGAAAAGGACGTTTTAAAGAAGAAAGTTTATCTTCTGGCTGTAGGAAACAAACAAAAAGCAAGTATCAGAGGAAGCTTTTGTTCCAAAGCCTGAGATGTTAAATGTTGAAGATTCTTCGGCGTTTAAGGACAAACTTTTGTCTCTTTAAGGTGTTTTTAAGTTTTACATCCTTATCTTTTAGAAAGGCATCATCAGGACTTTGAAGGCTGCACATCAGATCTTTCAGCAAAGCAGAGGAAGACATTTTGTGTCTGCAGCTACGCTGTGGTCGCTTATAGAATACAGAAAGAAGCACTTACTATTCAGGATTCATGATCCGTGACGTCTGAACAGTCAAATCCCAAAAGTACAGACGGTCAGATGGTGTCTGACTCGGTGATCCTGTCCTCTGGCCAAAGGAACGTCTTTGTGTACTTTGGAGTTACCTGCCTTCTGAGCCGAGCGAGGAGCAGTCTGTTTCAGATGCATCATTTATTAATAAAGATCAGCTCAGGTTTCACTGAGGACAGCACCTGCAACCGTCCGACTCTGAGACACACAAAACACTCATTACTGTCCTCGCCTTAGCTGTTTTCATCCCAGAGAAGCTTCAGAGCTGACCTTCATCGGTGGCTGTGTGGTCTGCTGAACGCCAGGAGTTATCCAGCCAATCAGGACTCAGATCATCAAACCTGACCGAAGAATTTAAACAGTTTCGTTTCAGGAAATAGACTGCACCTTTCTAATGGAAACCCGACCTGTGAGCAGTTCCATCTGTTTTCAAGAATTTCTCAGGCCTGTTTTTATCCTGAAACTAACCCGGTTACCACTTTCAAGCAACCTGAATTCATCTTCTGTTTTTGTTCTAATCAGCGGTACCATAAGATAAAGGTCTACTTTCCCAGATGAACCGTTCCGAGCCAAAGAAGTTTGACGCCAAGGTTTTAAACCAGTCTTTGAGAGCCGCAAACCAGATGTCTTTAAACATGAAGAAATCGACTAGCAGAGCTTATAACCCTCCTCGAGTGTTCGGGTCAGCACTGACCCCATCTTTGTTTAGTTTTTAAAGTTAATTAACGTCAGAACTTGTTTGTCAATCCTCATCTCAACAAAATGAATTAGTTGTTGTTTGTTTATCCTTGCAAACATTTACTTTTTGTTTTGATTTTTTCCGCTTTTTGTTTTTGTAACCCAGAGAGCTACCTTCTAAAATATATTATAAAAGTTAGATTATAAAAGTAATCAAGTAGATGTAAAAGTTTTTACATTTTACATCCTTAACGTCTGCCTGTTCTTGTGACACATTTCATGGCTGACTTAAGATTCGGGTCAAAAGACCTGTAAACAAAAGTAACAACGTTAACGGGGGGGGGGGCTTAAAGTCAGTTTGAGCATTTGTTTGTTCGTTCATTTTGGATAGCAGCAGCCAAATACAGTCAAAAAGAAACAAATAAATGGAAAAAAATAGGAAAATTATGAAAGTATAAAGGAACATATTTTTCAACTGCAGTGGCCATATTGACCTCGTGGGCTCTTAAAGGTCAAAAGGTCCAAAATAGATTTTGAAGGAGACAACCACACACTACTTACTACACACACACACACACACACACACACACACACACGCACACACACACACGCACACACCCGCACACACCCACACCCACACACACACACATTCACATGTTTTGGATTTTTCTGGCTGCTGTCCCTGGTGTTGGAGTCAAAAACTCCTGGCAGAGCCCAAAAGCCCTCGAGGGTAGCGGCCCCTCCAGAGCTTTAAAGCGCTCCACCTCCATCCTTTCTGTCGCTGACTTTTAAAAAAGCGGCTCCATAAACAAACTACCTTTTAGTTGTGTTGTTCCACTTTGTGAAACATTTACAAAGTGGTTCAAGATCTGGAATAACTTTTCCTCTTTTATCCCACGTCTCCAGTTTTTTTTCTTCTCTTTTCTTTTGCTTGTTTCCTACTTTTTATTATCCATAACAAGAATAAATGCTGTCTTCCTCCTTCATTCCAGCTCTCTTCCTTTGTCCCAGTTGCTCCTCTTTTCTTCCGTCTTCTGATATCCTTCACTCCTCTCTTCTGTCCTTATCTTTTTCATTTCCATATTTCCTCCCTCTGCTCTTTTTTCAGGACAAAGTGAAAGTGATCCAGTTTTACTCACCCCCGACTTCACTGCCTGACCCCCCCGGTCACGAGAACAAGTAGAGGGCAGAGGATTGTGGGACGCGTGATGGCTGAGCAGCTGTGATGGGGTCAGAGGTCGGCGGTCCTGACGACGGCCTGTTGCCGGGATAGACACGGCGGTGTGGTGGTTGCCAGGGCGGCGGCGGCGGGGCTTTGTGCCGCTCCTGACGGCACAGAGAGATGGGAAAACTGGGGGAAGGGACCAGGAGAAGAAATAAGATGAAAAAAGAAACTGACAATGAGGGAAGGTTAGAGAGCAAGAGGAGGGGTGGGAACACAGAGCAGAAAGAGAGGAAGAATAAAAAGTCTGCGCTGAGAAACGACAGAAAACAAAGGAGAAAATCAAAAAATGAGAGGCAAACAGGTCAGCCCATCACTTCTCTCTTCATCCATGAAAGACAGATAATTATCTATTTATCAAGCCGAAGAAATGTCACCTCGAACAAAAAATATTCTGCGTTTATGAAGTCGGTATTTCAAAACAAGAAGATGAAATATGGTTTTCAATAGGATTTTTAAAAACTGCAACCAATAAAGTAGGATTGTCATGTGTTCCCGTAGCAACATCAGCAGGACATTACAACAAAACCCCAGATTTTACTTCACATTAAATTCAGAACACTTAAAAAGAACAGACATTCACATTGATGGGTTCAATTTCTGTTGTTTAGTTTATGTAATTCTGTGGTTTATAATAAAGAAAATGCCTTAATAAGCTCATAATGTCTCATAATAGTGACATTTTTACTTTCACATGGTTATTTTCCCCCAAGAGCAGAACTTCTTACTCTGCAGGTTTTTTCCTCCTTAAATTCTGGAAAACGACCCTGAAAATGACCACGTCAAAGTCAAAGCGGGTGGCAGAGCATCACTGTGTCTCCCCCAAAGCTTTATCAGCATGACCCTGTTTGAACCCTAAAACACCCCTGAGCTGTAGATTCCGAAGAGGTTTCATCGCAGACAAAACTCCAGATACAAAGACTGATGTTTGCAGAAAGAAGGCCACTTCTCAAAGTACCCAGGACCTGTGGGTGAGCAATGTCATGTTAGCTTCAGCTACAACAAATGAAACAAAAATCAATTCAGTCAGAAAACCTTTTTCCTGATTATTCCTAACTTTGAGATAAAAATGTAATATTTTCATAATTACGTTTGTCTTTCGATGTGTGACGTAATGAAAAATTAGAAGGGACAGTTTCTCTGTTAACTTGTGTTGGGAAAATACTTTTTGAATAGGATTTTTGAGGTCAAATTAAGAGTTTTTCCTTCCATTAGGAACGTTTGACGCAGCGTGATCGGCTGACGGTCTACGCTCTGGTTTGTAAATCTGCTGGAGGTGGACTTTTGCCTTGCATCAAGAATGAAATTCCAGTGTTTAGGATGAAATCTGGACTTTTTCCATTCAAAAAAGACCAAATTTACTGCAGTTTTTATGCACCCCAAAACATTGATAATAGGTTAATGCAGAAGGCTTTATTTTAACTAAATGATATTAAAACCTGCAGCTTCTTCTAATCTTTCACGTATGATCCTTTGATTTTATTTTCCGCTTTAACTGCCAGCTTTACCATTTTATTCAGACAAAATGTCCCAAAGAAGCAGGTTTTTCTCATTTATATTCCCTCAGTTTCAGCTCTCAGTATGTTACAGCTTTGGAGATCATTTAAAAACACAACCGATGACATTTTCTGAGTTTGAAAGAACAAAATAACAAATAAATGATGTTTGATAATTTAAATAATCCCAAGTACAGGTGTGTTTTTTTTTTGGGAGAGTAACCAGTTAAATAAAAGCTCATTTTCTGGTAAACGTCCTGACTGACTTCAGCTTCACCAGCGCTACAGTTTGTTTTAAAGTTGCACAGAAAGATGATCAGGTTGCATTGAGTGTGTTTTGTGTTCTTGCGTTTGTATGTTTTAAAGACTCGTCTGTATGAAGGAGAAGAACCGGTCATTGTTTGAATCCCTGAGTCCTGAGGGAGGCGGGATAAATAGGTGCTTTTCACTATTCAGTCACAGAGTCTGTCATGCTGGTTACCTCTGTGAGCGTTTTTAGCGTGTGCTGTAAGCGTCTGTGAGCATTGAAGACATGTTACCTATAGAGCTCTGATGTCATAGAAACATTTTGAACATAGACGCACTGTTTTACTAAAAAAACAAAAAATGTACCCTAAAAGAAATAAAAAGATAAATATATTTGATTAAAGTGAAACAAAAATGTATTTGTAGCTGCAAACAAAAATGCACCTACTGTAATTTATCATGTTTGTGAAAAAAAAGTATTTTCTGTTGAGACCATTAAAAAAAACGTTTGTTTAAATTTTTTAAAGTTGTTTTTCTGTTTATAGATAAAAATATATTCAATTAACACATTCTGATGCAGATCTAAAGAGTTCTCTTTTTAATAAAGACTTTTCAGTTTAAAGAATAAAATGTTTTCAGAGTGTGGGCGTGGCCAAATCTACGTAGTTTCCAAAAAAATAGGTTTAACATTTGTATTTAACATTTGGAATAAATTCTTTTTGAAGGCTTGCATTTCTGTTATTTTGTATGTTTACCAATCAGAGTTTTTATTTAACTTTTACATTTAGATTTATTATCTAAATTTAAATTACAAAAGAGGTTTATACAAATATACACCTTGTGTGTTGCCATCAATTACTCAAATAGTTAACATGTCTCTTCAATCTGGAATATTTCCAGAGGCCTTAAAAACTGCAGTCATTAAACCTCTCCTGAAGAAAAACGGTCTTGATCCCACTGTACTGAATAATTACAGACCTATCTCTAATCTGCCATTTTTAGGAAAAGTCCTTGAAAAAGTTGTCTACCAACAGCTCACTGATTTTCTCTTATTAAACAATTCATTTGATGTTTTCCAGTCAGGTTTTAGACCCCATCATAGCACAGAAACTGCTCTTATCAAGGTAACCAACGACATCCGCCTGAACACTGATGATGGAAAAGTCTCTGTCTTAATCCTGCTAGACCTGAGTGCTGCCTTTGATACTGTTGATCATGGGATCCTTTTGCACAGACTCCAAGACTGGGTTGGCGTCTCTGGATCTGCCCTAAGTTGGCTCAAGTCTTATCTAGAAGACAGGAAATATTTTGTTGAAATTGGGAGTTGTGTCTCAGACTACATGGCCTTGACTTGTGATGTGCCCCAGGGATCGATCCTGGGACCTCTTCTGTTCAACCTCTACATGCTGCCACTAGGGCAGTTAATACGCAGTAATAACATATCTTATCACAACTATGCAGATGATACTCAGATCTATGTGTCACTGACAACAGGTGAATATGGGCCGGTGGATTCACTCAACCACTGCCTCCAACAGATCAGCGCGTGGATGCAGAACAACTTTCTCCAGCTAAACTCAGACAAGACCGAAGTTATTATTTTTGGCCCACAGAAACAAAGAGAAAGAGTCAGTAGCTACTTTCATTCTCTGTGTCTTAAACCCTCAAATCAAGTCAGAAATCTAGGGGTAATCATGGACTCTGACCTGAACTTTAACAGCCATATCAAGTCAGTAACATCAGCGGCATTTTACCACCTGAAAAACATTGCCAAAATCAAAAACATAATCTCAAAGCGAGACCTGGAGATACTTATTCATGCATTTGTCTCCAGTAGGTTAGACTACTGTAACGGCCTGCTCACCGGCCTGTCCAAACGAGCTGTAAAACAGCTTCAGTACATCCAGAATGCTGCTGCTCGAGTCCTGACCAGAACCAGGAAGTATGATCACATTAGTCCTGTGCTCAGGTCTTTGCACTGGCTCCCTGTACCTCAAAGAATAGACTTCAAAGCAGCTCTGCTTGTGTACAAGTCTCTCCATGGCCGAGCACCAAAGTACATCTCTGACATGTTAGTGCCATATGAACCATCTCGTACTCTGAGGACCTCAGGGGCCGGCCTCCTATTGATTCCCAGAGTCAGAACTAAACAAGGGGAATCAGTGTTTCAATATTCTGCAGCTAAAATCTGGAACAGCCTCCCTGAAGTCGTAAGACAGGCCTCTTCTGTGTTCATGTTCAAATCTAGACTTAAAACATTTCTGTTTAGCCGTGTATATGACTGAAAGGTCCTATCTGCACTTTTATTTCCTTTCCTTCCTTTATTTTTAAATCAGTTTTCATTTTTTTTCTTTTCTTTTCTTTTAAAGTAAATTTTATGTTGATTATTTCTATGATGTATTGTGATTTTAATGCATTTTTCTGTTTTGTGAAGCACCTTGAATTACTTTGTGTATGAATTGTGCTATACAAATAAACTTGCCTTGCCTTGCCTTGCCTTGTGTGTCCGAAGCTGCATGACCCCCGGTAGTAACAGGAACATGTCCTACAAAAGAGGAAAGTTCTGCTCAGCTGGACTGGACGGATTAAAAAGAAAATCAAAATTAATACAAAACAGAATAAATATTTCATATTTATGGTGTACATTCTTTACATCAAGATGTAACTTTTATTTTTTCACATTTGATATTCACAACATTTATATTTCCTTTTATAGTTACCACTGAAATGACATTCATGAACCTGTCCAGGAGTAGACTGGATAGGCTCCAGCATCCCTGTGACCCTGAAAGATAAGAGGTGGGTTTGGAGGATGGATAAGAAAACGAATTTCGCTTCAAATGTATTCTGACGTAACATTGATGACACATTTGAGGAAAGTTGTTTACTTATTTTTATTTGCTTAACATTCTGAGCCTCATTAGAAACAACATTGAAATCAGGAAAGGAATTTAAAAGTCAAAAACAAACAAGCTAAAGTCAAAGAAGTGAACCTCTAAGGATCTTTTCTGTTGGGGAAATGACCTGTTGTGTAAAATGAACAATGGTGGGTTTGAACAAAACGAGATATTTTGATGGAAATTGACGCTTTACTCTCATCAAGCACTCTTACTGCAGAACACATGCCAACATTGATTTGAATTCCCCCGCTTCCTTTCACCGCTTCGGCAGGACTTTCCCCTAAAAAAGTCCCATAGAAATCATATCCTCGGATGACTGCGGTCCTTGTCTGCGGTCAGCAGCACAGCGGCTGCAGCAGGAAGACAGAGAACGAGGGATTTGCTTCTCTGTTCCTCAAGAACCGAACATGTCAGAAACTGAAGCTCCATCTGTGACTCCAATGTTTTATCAGGGGGTGATAGACACTTCAACCTTTAGCTGGATTTAAAAAAACGAATGTTTAGATTCTAAAGTTTGGCGTCCGTAACTGAATGAGTCAAGTTGGAAAAGATTAGGTTATTAGATTAGACCTAAGTGGATTTAGATTCATTATAATCAGATTCAAATCAGCTAGAAGGTGAATTACTTCTATTTTTCTTTAAATAAATGAAGTTAAAAAAAAAACAAACAAACATCCCAAATCCTCAAATTTAACTGGTGGTATCACGCCAAATAAAGATTTTCTTTTTCTTTAGTTAAAAGTCAAATGTTTACTTGAGTCAAAAGTAAAAATACATTTAAATAAGTTTTTTTTTTAAATCTTCTTTTGTTTGCTCATCCCAGACAACATAGGAAAGTAAAAACATTTACAGCCATTTGAAGGCAGGCTACACAAAATATGAACTCAAGAACCTGTTAAAAAATGGTATCAGAACCAGAACGTATTCTGACCATCAGAATGATTAACAGCTGTTTATTTCTCTGTAAAAGTCTATGGGAGTTTGCTTCTTGGAGCCAGCAGGTACTTCCTGTTTGGGAACGCCAGGGGGGAGGAGTCACACAGTCTGGTTCTCTTTTATGAAAACCCCTGGAACAGTGGAGTGAATGCAGACTGACATATCTGATGCCACCTAATACTCTGTCAGATGAATCAAATTAATAACTATCAGCAAACAGCAGCTCTGTGGCTTAGTGGTAGAGTGTCCAACATGGGTCCAATGCCTCCCTGTTTGACCCCCAGCAGCTACACTGCAGCTCTTCTAGGTGATCCAGAGGACTAATGTCTGCCAGCCAGGTGAGTAACCTTGAACGTTAACCCACAGTTGTGTCAAAAAAAACCCAAAACAATTATTTTATATTTACGTAAAATATATTCTAGGGGCAAAGCAAGTAAAAACCTGCAAAAATGTATCTACCACATATATATCTGCTCTGCGCCACATTCATGAAACAGTGTTAGAGGCTGAACACGAAAACATAGAAATTAACGGAATAAAAACTGAAGGGGGTCGACTGTGTTACTGTCGGACTTTTTAAGTCATCAATTTCATTTATTAAAGATTAAAGAAAAAGATGTCTGTCAATATTTCACAAATTTTTGTAAATTCAAAGATTTTCCCCACAAGATGGTGTGTTAGGTAACAACATGAAGAACCACACACACATTTTTAATCCATCCGCACCTTGAAATGTAAAGAAGTTCAAGAAACAAAAGTGTTTTTTCTTTCATATTTGTTCTATTAAATGCATTTTGGATGAAACCTGTTGTTTCAAGACTGCATATTTTTCACCGTTTGCTCTTCATTCGGTGTTTTTGTCTGTAGATATTTCATCTCATCTGTTTTTTTTTACCCTCCTCTTTGCTTTTTTTCATGAGAACCCTCCTAGATTTCCCGCCCTTTTCCAGTGACAGCTGGTCCTCTGTCTTTTCCCGCCAACTCACCAGCTGTCCACACAGGGTGTGTGTGTGTGTGTGTGTGTGTCTGTGTGTGTGTGTTTGTGCAGTTCTTTTCTGTGTGTTCCCACATCGGTCCTCTTGTCATACGTCACAGACAGGAAGGAGCATGACACTCGCAAGAAAGGACTGCAACTTCAGAGTAGAAGTACACAGTAACACACGTGCACACACACACGCACGTGCACACACCCACACTCTTCTATCAACAGCGCTAACCTTAACGCACCTGCTCCTCACGGAGGACGCAACCACAACTGCTGAATGTATTTTCCTTCCATTTCAGTCAGTGGATAAAAATAGTCTCTTTTTAGCAGCAGTGATTGTTTCAACAACTTACAGGAAACATTCTTTAACAAATTAACTGCTTTAGGAAATATTAGGAGGCATTAAACATTTACTAACAAACAACAAAAACAATCTTACCTGATTTCTCCTGACAACAATACTCAGTTTTTTAAAAGAAGAGTTTGTGACAAGATTAAAAACACAGCAAAGTTCTTATTGCAGAAAAACATAAAAGCAAGTTTGCGTGTGAGCGTCCCTGCTCTAAAGGACAAATAATACTAAAGCAGCAGTGGATGCAGTTTACTGTGCATAGGGGTGAGGTTGGATTTGCAAACAGAGATACTTTTTGAGTTTACAGATGTTTGTATATTTATGTATGATAAAAGTACAATAAAAGACGCAATCAAGCTTTGTTTTAAATTTGTTTTTCATTTACCGGATTGTAAAATTAGTCGTCAATGAATAGTTTTCATTTGTTCTGCTTGAATTCACGCTGCAGCTTTTCTCTGTTCACAAATCCCTCTTCATATTTCTGTGTTTGAGGTCCCTCCTTAGAGGAGGAAGACCCGGACAATTAAATACAGCTGTGAAAAGGAGAAGAGGTTATGTTGTGGCTGATTAGAAAAGATAAATAAAACCTTTATTTGTCCCTCAGAGGGGAAATCTCCACACCTGGATGGAAATCTCCTGAGCTGAGGAAGGTCAATGAATTGCTTTTTAATCTTTACATTGTTTTTGTTTGACGCCAACATGAATAGAAATACTGGTGTTAAGCATCTATCAGAGTATTTTTTTATGTTTACTTGAAATATCTTTACGTGAAATGTGTTTAATTGGTAATTGTGGTAAGTTTGAAGAATGGGAAAAATGGGAAAAATTAAATGGTTTGAAATGGGGGTTTTCCAATATTTATAAGTTAATCAAAATTCATGAAGACTTTTGTTAAGCATTTGGTTTCTGCCCATCTCTTGTGAGAACATCTTTTGTTTAATGTGTGGTCCCAAACTAGTGTTGCACCATCAAAATACTTCCTTCTGAAAGGTGCAAACATCTTCCTTTTCCAAAGTCGATGAGCAAACTCAACCTAAAGAGGTTTTACGTTTCATAACTCTTGAAAAAGACGTGATGGCGTTGTGACAGGTTCACAAACACGAACCCACAGCCAACTGTAAACCACAAGCACAGATCTGGCTGAGCACACCAACTGACGGCAGCTGTGTTCGTTAAGCCGCCTTTTCTCAAACACGACCGCACAGCTAACCACACACGCACACAACCACACAAGCGCCCGCTGCATCTCGTTAGCTGCTTGGATTATCAATGCAAAGAAAAGGATGCGGTGGAGGCGGCTAATCAGCTCCACGCTCGCGCACAAACACAAACATGAAACTCCTGGTTCATGTCAACGGCAGACATGTTGACCCTGAGCATAAGGACACAGTGTACAAAGTGCTGTGTGTGTCTGTGTGTTTGTTTATGTGTCTGCCTTAGGACCACCTCGGAATCACATGCACCTCTGTTAACCCCGTCTCTCCTCCCGCAGTAATTATGTCACCTCATGTTTGGGCTGCAGCCGTCCTGACAGAGCGCACGTGTGGCTGCCAAGCTGCGCACACAAGCCCGACAACACTGCTGGCTAAGAGTTGTGATGCTGTGTGTTTGCACTCACCTGGGATGGAAAGAGAGCTGGGTTTGTGCATTCTGTGCACGCTCCACCAGAGCTGGAGGGTCAGACTACAGTCCTATCCAAGTGGTTGGAGTCCCACTCTGATAAAAATCATGTTCTTGGTGTTTTTAACATGTTTTGCAAAAATTTTCTGACATATATAAAGAAATTTAAGCCTAAAATTGGATTTCGAAACATGTCTGCTGTTTACTCCACCCCAACAATTCCGCCCACGACTCAGGGGGCAAATTTCTGATGAACTACTGCCGCTCTGAGGTCCCCCTTTCTGATGATGAAAGCTGTCTTGAATGAGGGAAGACACTGACTGACAGTCTCTATTCTCAAAAGTTTCTCTTTAGAAATACAGAAACGACGAAAAATGACCTATTTTTGGTTCCAAATCTTTATTGAACAATGTGTGGGATGACAAAACAAATGTGTGAACCAGACCCTGTGTTTAAAAAATGTTCACAAAAAAAAAAACTTTGATAAGAACATGAAAAATGTTTTGAATGACGTTATAATTTAGGCCACATTGCAGCAGCGAGCAGCACTGGCTGTGGCTGAGAACTGATGTGATGTTAGCACATGCAGATTGTTACACAGACAATAAAATGAAATGTCAGAAAGACAGTGACTACAGACGTGTGATTTTACAAATATGTGCAGCCAGCGCTGAACTTTTTTGATGGGACCCAGAGGAAGGGTAAAGATTTGGATTCCAGGGTAGGGTTAGGCTGCATTCACACTGAGCGTGATTTGCCCGGCGGAGGCGACCAGTTTCAATGTTAAATCAATGTACAGACGCCATTTGAGGTCCAGCGGCGTGATTTTAGCGGCGTGCGTGGTGAGAAAGTCTGGCAGCAGCCTGATTTCAGCAGCGTGGCACAATTTGGAACCTAACTGAACCAGAGGTAAACCCTGGACAGGCTGTCACAGGGCAGGTGGAGCGATCCCAATCACTGTGCCGGCTTCCTGGAGGCGGCCTGGCGGCCAGACAGACACCCGCTGTGGGATGGCGAGCCAGCGTGCTCGGGCCTCCTGAACTGAAGATCCCATGATTTTATAAAGGTTTTTATTTTTACCCTCTCTGGTTAATGCGGGACAGCAAGCCTTCAAACTCGGCGAAAACATTTGGGACTTTAGGTTTAAATATGTGCGTCCAACAACTAAATCCAGCCTTGGACGTATTTAAAATCCGTTTGGGGAATGCAGCAATGTGCCATCTTCTCCTTTCCCGCACCTGGGCTGATGCTAGACGGGGCAGATCAGGGGTAAATGCTCTCCTGGGCAGTAGTGACATCACAACAGTTCATTAATTCAAACCGAGAATCTTTGCAACGGTTTGATTGACAGAGATTTAAAAGGAGAAAAACTCAGAAATGCAGACGTTATTGCATTTGTTCTCTTTCATGAGAAAAATGCCACATGTTCATGTCAAAAACTCAAAAAACGTGATTTTCTTTTGAGGGGGACTTTAAATTATTTGACTTGCTAAAACTGGATAGAATTCAGTTATGAAACTAGTTTGGATCGTCTGTGAACTTTCTAAAAGAGGACTCGACAAAATCATTCAGAAAGGCTGGAAAAGCTTTTTCACAATGTTCCCAACAACTGGTCTGTCCAGATTTTCTCCAGAAAAACTCAAACGGCCCCCATTGAAGTTGTGAACGGTGAGGATGAAAACCTCCGTCTTCCTGTAGACGTTGCGGAGAACGGTCCACATTGAGTCCCATTTCCACAGTCAAGAACAATGAGACACATTAACGAGGAGAGGACTTGCTGAGGAAGAGTTAATGGGGTCACCGGGGGCCCACTGGGGAACACAGGTTGGGGACAATGGGAATGCTAATGGTACAGTTCAGTGGACTGTTGCATTAACTCACTAGGATGGAGTTGCATGAAAAGAGGCCCGGAATTCCAAAGGGAATTACTGTTTGTTATGGTAATGGTTCTGTTAGATATGGCTGGATGGTTGTTCTCAGAGATACACTGGATGATGCTCTGGAGATCAAACCAGGAACATGCTTCCCCCCTCCCACACAGTAAATAGGACTGGGGTTGCATGTTCTTGTCATGTTGTTTTGAATGAAAAAACAAAAGATTGTTTCAATTACAGAAAGCGTGGATGGCAGATTAAGGGGTTCATATCCTCAGTCAGGCCAAACGTGGCATTCAACGCCCCACTTAGCGTGACCGTGTGGGTGGGGCGTTGGGGGTTAACCACTTTATGAATGAAAAACTGCAAAAAGTCAAAAGACTCAACGAGATATCTGATCACAGCCTGATTGATCCCATAGAAATGTTTGATTAAAACCAGGCGTGAGTTCTCAATGAGGCTTTTTTGCACTACGAAGTATTTCTGAGGATTTTCAGATGGTGAAAAGCATCATGGGAGCTGGATGGTCAATAAAGCCACAGTGTTTCAACATTTAAAAAGGGGGAACTTTTAACCTTTCTGACCTCACATTATTCTGGTTCACAGCCAGCATTCCTGCAATACCAGAACGTGTCCGACAGGCAGAGAACGTTTGGATGGTTCAGATCAGGAAAGAAACATTTGAGCTGCCATGATGTAGAAAAACCTCATTTCTATTTGGTATAAGGATTTTTACAAAATGTTAATCCAAAAAAATATAAAAAATGTCAGATACTCAAGAAAAGGGAAAAGAAACATAAGAAGCATAAACAATATTTATACAAACAAGCACACACACATGTGGACAGCTACTATACATATTTGACCAGTTTTATCCATAAAAACTATTAAAATCATCAGTTATATCTGTGTCTTTCATCTATCCAATTCATTCATTTTATTGGAATTGTGCCCCTTTGTGACTTAGACAGAATTAATTTTTGGACATTTTATAATTCAAGCATGGAAACCTTAAAAAACACAGATCTGCTTCCTAAGTTTAACGTATGTGAGTGTGCACAAGAGGCGTCTAAACACCCAGAGCTACATCTCAGACTCCACAGGCCTCAGGTGGGCTGTCACATGGGCGGGAAGCAAAAAACAAAAACAAAGTTTCCAGTTTGAACACATTTTTAGCAGGACACACCTTAAATGAAAGTCTGAGGTAAAACGATCATTCTTTAAAGGTGAATAAAGGATTGGCAACAGCGTCACTCCGCTGTAACTCCTTCTATAAACAGAACTTCACAAACACACACTAAGGCATTCCTGCCTGAACATCCCAGCAGCAGCTGCTGAGGAGACTGCTCTCATTGACAGTTCCCCTCCAGCCGTTCCTTCACACGCTGCAACAGAGAGCAGAGGCTGTCTGCAGGGAACAAGATCCAGTTTGTCTCACGCCCATGCACACACCTTCACAACCATCCGCCAGTTGTGGCAGTTGACAGTTTGGAGGGTTGTGTGTGTGTGTGTGTGTGTGTGTGTGTGTGAAAGAGCTCAACATTTGTCCTCACTAACACTTGCAGAACATATTGGAGTCTTCACATCTGAACAGCTTCACCGCTTTGTCTCTATTTTTAGGGAACTTCTATCAGCAGCTTTCGTTTGTTCACTGTTCTTCCTCACTACACAGAAGTCACCTCAAAATATTTGTTTCTTGTTGCTTCTCAATTTCAAAGCTTTATGTTTTTTTTTTTTTTTATAAAGCTCTGTTTTGCCAATAATGAAAAAACTCCTTGAGTCATTTCTCAAGTAAAAAAACTTTTTTTAAAATTTTGAATTTAAAGTCCTTTACCAGGAAAAAAATCGTAACAGTTAAATTATGAGAATATTCAAATATACAACTTTAAACTCAAGTATAGCTGATAAATTAAAGGGTCTTTATCGTGCAAAATCAGGAGCTAAGGGCGGAGCCTCAGGGATCGAGTCGTCTTTCGTCGGGTAGGAAAATGAGCTGCGAAAATAACTCTTATTTCATTAAAAAAATCTTTCTTTAGTCTGTCAAAGCTAACATATCATCATATATGAATATTGTTTACTATAAAAGGCACTTTTACTAAGGGAAGGATGAGGGTTCCCCTGGTAACTAGCAACATTTGCATTTGACCTTTTAGACCTTTTTTGGACACTCTAGGTCATATTTTACCAAAACTTCAAATACTATGAGGCTGAAGATTCCCATTTCAAACCAAAGGTGTCAGACTTTGGTTAGTTCTGTTGGAACTACTGAAAAACAGGGGATTCGTTCACCCAAAAGGAAATCTCTGTGTCCTGATATGAATTTCACTAAAAGTAATGTGTGCACTTTACAAGTGGGATGATGATAAGCTGCTGTTACAAACGACAGAGAATTACCAGCATTTGTTAAGGTTGTAGAAATCTGTGTTGCTGACTTACTGTCAGTAATTCCCCAAAGTACAACAGCAGCAGTTACAAATAATCCTTAAAAAAAATTGTCTCAATTTAATTTTGGGTTTTTAGTTAAATTTGAGTTTACATGTCACTTTAAAGAAGAAAAAGTTTATTTTCTGTTTTTTTTCCTGGATGTCAACAACAATTTGACGTTTGAGCTGTTACCACGGCAACAGGACACATATTTTTGGCAAAAAGGGAAAAGACGTTTTATCCAAGCAGATTAAATAAAATACAGACAAATGCAATTTGATAGATTGCATTGTCAATTTGGTAAACGTCATTAAAGTTCAAGGCGTTAAGCTTTTGTACGTGTTTATATACTCTAACTCAAACAAATGTGATAACTACACACTAAAAGCAGGTTTTACTGCAAACAGCCAACTGTTGAAACCATAAACCCTCGAGAAAGAGAAATGCTCCGTCAGCTTTGATGTCCAAATTAATCTTTTTATTATTGTCACAGGACAAATGGGATTCTGCAGATTCTCTATCTGCTTGTTCTTTAAGGCGATTTGCAAACGAGGTGAAAAATAACGTATGGATTATGTTCCCATGGATTGGATGAAAGGAGGTCTTTATTGGCCAAATGCCCCGGGGGCTGGCTGGTCAGTCTGCAGTTGCATCATAGAGAGCAGCTGGCTCTCAATGGCTTGTGTGTGTTAATAAGTGTGTGACACATTGTCAGATTCCAGGAAACAGGAAACGGACTGGCGGGAAAATCGTAGCAACCAGGGGTCCAGTCTTTTGTGAGTCCATAATCCAGCGGACGCATTTGGAAGCCCCGCCCCCCCCAGCACACACAAAGATAGAAGTTCTTCCCCTGCGCTTTCAGGAAGAAGGACCAGCTGCTGCTTCCCTCCTTAAGTCTTAGCTGAGGAATGGAAGTCCGAGATTCCTTCTTTAGGAGAAGAAAGAGGATAAAAGGGTGCTGTGATGCGTTGGCTAAGAGCGCAGAGTGGGGGTCAAAGGCAGTCGGTGAAATGAAAGGGGCCATACGGCGAGGGGGGACAACTTGTAGACTGGATGACTGTGACACCAGAACATGAACAGAACATGTTCTTGAGCTCCAGACAGCTTTTTTTTTTTTAACGTTTCTGTGAACATTTCACACAGAAGCAAAAGCTGCTTGGTAGAATGGGACATTTCACGCTGCAAGGAATTCAATTTCTATTTTACAGTTTAAAAGTGCATAGAGAAAAATCACGATTGCAAAAAGAAAACTAACTTTGAAACAAGATTAGGAGTAGAGCGCAGAAAAAAACCTGTCACTAATTTATGAAAAAGAGTATTTTTTCTGGTCTGCTTTAATACTTTTAGAAGGAGGGATCCTCTCCCAGGACGGACAGGCGATGTACCAGGACTCCTAAAGAAGAATGAGCTTATCTAACTCTACAACTACATGTTTACATAGTCCAACAGGTCCTTCATCCACATGGAGCTGGGGGACAGCGGAGGGCTCGAGGCGAGCCAGAGGCGAGGTCCACTGCCAAGTTCAGGAACACGGACGAGACACTTGCATCTGTAGCAAAGAGAGCTCAGCGTTCTCTGCTGTTTAGTTTATGTTTTAGGTCTACAACAACTAATGGGAACGTCACTTTGAATATGTTGAGCTTTGGAAAATGATTTATGTTTAACAATCCCACATGATCTGCACTAATAAATAAATGTTTGAGCTGGCATCTGGCTCTGAACTGTACGGCTGGATAGCTCCAATATTCCTCGCCATCTTTGTTGCACTGGTAATGTGAGGTAGGGGCCGTGAGGAGCTGTAAACTAGCATGTAAAGCTTACTCCGCGCCAATGGCCCTGCACACAACTCAGAGCTGAATTCCCAACGAACCCCTGCCGCTTTGCAGAAACAAGACATTGTGACTATAAATGGCATGGTGGAGTAAGTGCTACATAAAATATATTTTGGTAGCTGCTCTTTGCAAAATTTGAAGGACAAATTCAAAAAGAAGAGAAGGTCAGCAGACTGTCTCATCCAGAGAACTTTGCAATGTCTATGAAAGAATGGCACAGAGAAACCTGAAAAGACTTAAGGTGAATATGGAAGCACATTGAAATAAAGGAAGAATCAAGCATCTCATAGTCTGTCACAACGCCCCTGTCCTGACATTAGTGTTTATGTAAGCTGTCCAAAGGCAGCCCATGTACAGTAACTCATACATGAAACTCATCAGCAGCCCCAGCTCTAACCATCATTAATCTTTGTGATTTTTTTATACAATCATCAACTGTCTGAACAGCTCTGGGCTTATCGGGACGGCAAATATTTCCGGGCACCTTAAATGTCCCATAAATCAGCGGTTACATCAGCAAGAGACCACGAGTGCTGTTCAAGTCAACGAGTTCATACCTGGGAACCCCCAGAGGAGAGTTCCTGTTTGAGATTAGCATGAGCAGGGATGCTCAGAAAACTGGTCAAATGGTCCTAACACATATCGACTTGTTAAATATACGCACTTTTTTCCAAATACTCCAAATCTAAAGACTGTAAAAAGACCGGTTTATGTAACGGAAAATGTTTCAATGAGTCAAAAAAATTTTTTAAGCAAAGTGAATTAAATTAGGCAAATCTAAATTTGAGCCCAATTTCATCTCTTTGCCAAAAACTAAACAAAATAACACGTGATGATGACGAGCAGAAGTCATGTTCGTCCAGGTAAAAGTTTGGTCCTTTGACTTTCAATACGCTGAAAATGACTAATGTGGCATAAATGTATATTGCCTATTTAACCTTTAATCTGTGAGGACTGCAGTTTTTAAGTAAGATGCCTTTTAAATGCATCAAGAATAAGAATATAAAGAGTGAGTTACAAAAGAAAAATGTTAAAATGGATCCAAACAGAGGTGGATCCGTTACAGGTAAATTTCCACTTCGGCAAACAAGCACAGCAGGTTCCAACACAAAGGTTTATCCTGGAAAGGCCTTGAATTGAGTTGCTTGGAGGTCAATTCAGAGGCAACCTGATATGGAAAGCAGAGCTGAAGATCTGGCTTCCATGACAATAGATAAGCAGCTAGGAGATAAGATTGAGTCCTCAAAGTAAACAACCATCAGCTTTGTGCAGAGCATCCACACACATGAGAGGATGTACTTCCAGCAATTCAAAGGAGGCTCTGACGACTCATTTCTACACATAATGACCACCAAGAACTCGTGGTTGTCTTGCCTGCTGACCCCTAACTCTTCCAAGAGATCTTTGAGAAAAACTTTGGTTTGAAAAAAAGGATTTATTTGTGATAATACAACAATTTCTGTTAGACTCTAGCTGTGTGTTTTAGCTTTGTGTTTCACGCATTGATGGGGACTTAAGACTGAACTGCACTTTTGAACAAAGTTCATCTGTATTTTCGTGTTTGTACCTCCAGGACATCACTGTTGGCTCCAACTAAACGTCTGATTTCCATGTTTTTATGGGGTAACAGAGAAACAACAACTGAGTCTCCACTCAGTGTTTTAAAGTACTATAAAAACATTATAGACGAAAAAACATCCCCTTGACAAGGCTTGAGATTTGACTTGGATTAGCAAAGAACATCATCAATTTCCATTGACACTCAATGTTATGAACACATTTCTGTTATTTTCATTTATTGTAATGATTTTTATCTAAAAATGTATATTTTTACGATGTAATTTAATGCAAAGCTCAATCTCTTCCATGGTGTTTGCATTGGATTTGTAGGTTTGAAAACTGCAACCCTCTTTCCAGACGTTAGGAGAAACGTTTGAGGACGTTTCAGCAGAAAACGCTTTAAATTCGTTTGTTAAAATATTAAATCCTCTCGTAGAACACAGAAATGTAAGTTTATCTGATGTAAACTCATCTTTCTAAAGTAAAAACCTTGAGAATATGTTTAGTTCTGCTCATTCAACAAGTTTATTCCAAGCTGCAGAAAAGCCAACGGCCTGGTTTTTAGCTGCCGGCTCGTCCACGTGAGCGCGGCCGAGCTCTGGAGCTGGATTAAACCTCAGAGGACAGTTAGATCCGATCCTCTGTGCTGGTTTTGTCCAGAACGCTCCGCTCTGGCGTAAATGGGAACATATGGAGGAGCTTCAGGACAATGGAGCTCTTGTCATGCTGGGCTCCACAAAGAGGCCAAGACAGACACAGACGAGGGGGTGGGGGCTCTTAACCACCATGGTTATGTGTTTGTCAGCAAGAAATAGACGTTGTGTTTTGCAATTAGGCCTTCAGGAGGACATTGGTATCTTCAGAAAGGTCTCCTGGCGCTTCAGTCCTCTCCACTTCCTGTCGGACGCGTTTGGGGACAGATGTTTTCGTCTGTGTTTGCCTTCATTCTGCAAACCATAAAGTTTAACAACCTCCCACCGTGTCACGGTGTTGTATCAGCGTCTATAAAGCCGGCCCTCCCAAGTCCTCGTCTCCACCCAAACCACTTCTAACTGACAGTCGGACTACAACCACCCTCAGCGATGAGCAGTGGAGGCTGTAACAGCCTTTCAATCAAAGATTTGTTTGAACGGTTTCCTCCTAAGTTATATTTGGTGATCCATGTGAGGCTTCCCATCCCGAAACATTTATGAGTGATCTCGTCATCCTTGTTAGAAAATACAACAAAGTTATTCTGTGGAGAAGAAACACAAAGAAGAATCAAAATTTGGAGAGTTCACACGCAATTTCTTTAGGCTTTCTTCATGTGATTCTATGCTGATAATATACCGTTATTTGTTAAAGCTGTGAGTATGATGTCACGATTTTCTAAGCGCTCCCAGTGGTCTTTTAATTATGATTATGCCATTTCTAGCCGAATAAAAAAAAAAACTGTGTTGTTTTCTAGGACATAGTTTCTGTAGAGCAGCAGGAGTTTATTAATAATTTGCCTTAGATTTGTGGGCGGGACCACTGCCACGGAGTAAGCCTGCCCCCAATTTCCATCATCCCTGCACGGCTGGATAGCTCTGATATGGTGATCAGTATCAGAACTCTCCAGCCGTGCAGTTCGGATCCAGATTCCAGCTCAGACGAGGAAAACAATCCAAGTGGATGAATCTTAACGGAGCTTGTGGCCCCGCCCAGCGTATCTGCTACGTCACAAATACGATCTATTTCAAACAGGATTATTTTTCTGCTCCTGATTCACAACAATTTAAATAAATAAAAAAATACCCAGGATTGCAATTTCGAACTTCACTTTCTTCCTCCATCTTCAGAAAACCGCAATGAAAACATGTTAAAACAGCTTTTTCATCAGAGTGGGTCTTTAATTGGCGATTTAGACGTTTAGAACAATTCAGCTTGCATTTACAGCTTAAATTAGTGCCTTATTTATCAAACGTATAAAATCTATTTATTTGATAAAATCTGCGCTTTTCTAGACTCTCAAAGCGCTTACAATGTGTCCTTTATGCATTCACTCCTCATCCATACCATACATACAGTATTTAGAATTGGAAATTATAAGTACAGATTCTGGTTATTTGCTTTTAAATAAAACTTTTTAGTTGCAAGAAGTGTTCATCGTGACCTGATTGAGCATTTTTTTATGTCATTGCTGTTGTTGCATCTAAAGGTTTCCATCTCACTGTAATATGAGGTTTGAACTGAATTAGTTTAAGCGTATTTTCTCTTTTATATTTTCCAGAAAAGGATGGAGGCAGCTGAGGATATTGACACTGAGACGAACAACAACTTAAATGTTTTCAAAGAAAAAGTGCTGTAAAAATCGCAGGTTACAGTCAAGTCTGAATGTTTTTTACATCCATTTGACCAAAAGTTACTTTAATTTAAGTTAAATAAGAACATTTAAAGATGGCATTCTCATAACGGAGAAAAATGCTCCATTTTCTGTTGACATTTGAGTAAAACGTGGTGATAGTTAGCAGATAGTTATGAATGATTTAGGGGGTTGATTGCAAATAACAGCTGTCTGCCCGCAACTCTTTAGAGTCAGGGGGGTGTTTAGGTGGGTGGGAGGTCACCTGTGACAAAAGTAGGTCATTGGACATTTTAAGCCGATTCCCTCCATTGGAGTCCAGTTGAATGGGGAAATTAGCAGTTTGCATTCCTCAGCTTTACTGTTGCAGAGTCTGGAGTCACCTGATGCGGCGTTCATGTTGTTGGATGTCAAAGCGTTCGTCACATGGACCCGTACGGGGGGGTGGGGTTGACCTGCAGGGGTTTTTGGGTCGTCCGTCCTGTGGAGGGTCGTAGAGAGGAGTGGACGCATCGTAAGGGGAGTGCAGGTGTGTCTTTCAGATCTCCTGAGGCTCCTCCTCCTGTGTGCTGACCGTGCACAAGTACCTCAGGCACACAGGTGTGCACGTGATCCAAAGATGTCCACACAAACTACACTCTAATTGTGTAATTTACTAATTCCTAAGAGTCGGGCGGCAGCGATAAGTGCAGACTGATCCCCTAAACATTTTCTCTGTACGGGTTCTCTAAAAGGTCCACCACCTTGATGTTTTGCGCGGGCCTCCAGGTTCTGCCCGGCAGGTTTCCCCCATTTTCCCCCCGCAGACAAGCTTAAATTATATCCAACTCCATGTCAACACAAGCGCACGCTGTGCATCCTGATAAATGCATCGACAAACAAACACAACAAAAGCACAACAAACTCCTCGCCCACACAGAGACACTGCAAACGTCCCACACCCACGGACAGTTAGACAGGTTTATGTAAGAACAGATGCAGTTGCTGTGTCACACACAGGGCCAGACCACAACATCACAGGCATGGATGTGGTAGCCAGGGGGGGGGGCTCAGTCGTTTTTATTCTGTCAGGCCAAACACAAGTGTATGTGTGTGTGTGTGGGAGGGGGGGGTGCAAAAAAAACCCAGAAAGACGCAAAAAAAAGGGAAAGAAAGCAGAAGTGTGTTACAAAACGAGTCGACCGCAGGGAGGAAGTCCCTCCGCTCAACAGTTTTTGAGGTGATGCAGTCAACAGCAGCAGACCGCTCAGTGCCACTCTGTGATAAGACACGTCTGTTATGAGTTTACAGTTGCTAATCAGAGAACAGATCTCTGACTTGAACGAAAACAGCATTGTAAAATGTGCAGCCAAAGTTTGGGTTTCAGGTCTCCTTTCATGCTCTGGCAAACTGAGTCCAAATACCTGAATGAAGTCTGTGAGGATTTTCAGGCTAAAAATGTTGACATGTAACAAAAACTTTCTAAAAACTTTAAAAGTCAAAAAAAGTAAAGACGAATTTTTCTCTGATGAGTTTTGTCTGTGATCACAGTTTACAACTCAGGATTGTGGAAGACAAAGTCAACTTTGAGGAAGCAATAGTAACTAAACAGGTAGAGTAATCTTATTTTGAAAACAATCCACTTTGCAGAGAACTTTTGTCAAACAAAAAGGACTTGGAACAATCTCAGGAATTACACCTTTAGACATTTTCTGAAATAAACTTTGTAACGGAGCCAAACGACATCCTTAGTTTTGTTTAGAGTATACAAAAACAACAATACAGTCATGTGAAGAAGCATGTTGGTTTTACCACATATTTCGACACGTTTCATATCAATTTGGACGTCACTGAGTGATGCAAGTGATATAACCATTTACAGCTTTTCATGAACTGTAATTTCTGCTTATTTTCAAGTTTCACACTTAAGACACAATTATGGGACTGGTAGAATGATGAAAAAAAAAGTTTCTGAATGATGGGATTTCAGCCAAAGGAGGAAACACAGCTAATAGGAGGCAGGAGGTCTAAACTTTAACCTCCAATAAAATACAAAGTTTTGTTCAGGTCTTTTTTTCTATGACTGGAATAAATCACATCAATCAAATGACTTTCATTTTTAGAGGTTTTTTAAATTAGATTGTATTTCTTTTAAGACAGAGCTGATTATTTAATGAGGGTGTCCTAATTTCTTCCCATGACTGTAAATAAATGCAAATACTTTCTGATAACTGCAGACAGTCGTTCAAAAGTGACTGTTTTACAGAACAATAAACATGTTTGGTAGGGAGAGGCAGAGGCTTATTCAGGCCTACTCCCTTATACCGATTCAAAAAATACAAAGTGGCAAAAATCCACACAATATTGATATTTTCCATCTCCTTTTGGATTTATCCAAGAAACACTGGCAGCGAAAACGGCTAAATCCGTGCAAAGCCACCAACGGGTTGACCTGCATCCAGTGTAACTTGTGAGTTTGGTTTGTGGTAAAACCAAATTTACTCCAACATTTACTAAGAGCTGCACAAAAACCTGTGAAAACCTCCTTGTGCTTTAGAGAAATTAACATCTAAATACTTTGGTTTGTAGTGAAGCTCAAACTTTCTTTGTTTTGCATCAATGTAGTTGAAGCTTTTTGGGTAAAACTGGATTTCTCAAAGACTAGTGTGAGTTGGAAAACAGGATTAGCATCTCAGTGTAGAAGGTCAGCAGAACTTGTTTTGTTTTTTACGTTTAAGGATTCCCGTTAATCCTCAGTCGTCTGAGAAATGACCGGTGGGTTCACTCACGTCACCACCGTCTACACCGGCGCAGGAATGACCCCCCCCCCCCCCCCCACACACACACATTAGTACGGTATACATTCAAAATTCAAAGTTGGAAATCTTTGGTATGAAATAAATATTACAGTTCTGACATATGATTGCAAATGCTTGGAACACTTGGAACACAGTTTAGTTTTTTTCTTTACACATTTTTCACATTATTTTGTTTTCTTTGCTTTGTTTGTTAATTTCTTAATCTTTTGTTTGTTTCTACATTTTTTAAAAACTGTCTGATCTAAATTTATGTGATTTTTGCTATAACTTAGAATTCAGTTTTTGGAGAGTTTCAGATTCATGTGGAACTACTGTATAATAAAATGAAAATAGAAATGATGAAAGTAAAAATCTTAAAATGATATAATAAAAGCAAAAACAAAAGCTCAAAAAGGCTCCTGACTATTAAGGGTTAAACAACCAATTTTATTTTTCTGTGCGCCGACAAGCTCTTCTTCCTCCTATTAAATGTAATGTAATGCTTTTTAACATTTGTCTTTTCTACATGAAATATACAAATAAACTTGCCTTGCCCACAATAAACCAGTGAAAACAGTGCACACTGCCCCCCCCAGTACAGGCGGTCATTGAGCGCCATCGAGGTCTGGATTGTTGTGGAAAAAGTGAGCCAATAGAAGAGACAGAAGCTGACCTTTTGAACTATTTCCTGGAGGAAGTAAACCTTCTGATCCATTTTTAAAGCACTTATGCAATTGTTAACAAAAAAAAATCCTTTTCTAGGAATTAATTTCAGATTTTATCGATCTAAACTGTGGGGAACTAAGTATTTTAAACCTTTTTAAACTCAATTTATGTTAAGTTAATTTTACGTCATTTTATTTCATGCAAGTTCATGTTAATAGTGTAATTTTTTTGAAGCTTTATTTTATCTACAGTCTTTTGGTGGCTGGTCAGCACGGGACACAATCCTGCGTATGTACAGTGTTTCTCTGTTTCAGAGAACTTCACACTGTTATTTGTATGCGTTGTCCCTTTTTCTTACAATAAAAACAAGATACAAATACAGAGTGGCAGGAGTTTATTAGAAGTTCACCGCTGACTTGACGGGGATTTAAGTGGAGTCAGACGCTGAAGGACCATAAATAATTAAATGAATATCGTCCTGACAGCATTTTTAAATGGATACAAGCATCGCTGAATGCCCTAGTCTAGGGAAGCCTTTCCCTCCTCAGAGCAGGGTGCTTGAGGCTCCGCCCACCATTTTTTCTACGTCAGAAATGCGATCTTTGCATTTTTTTTTCGTCTGCTCCTGATTCAAAACACTTGATAACAATAAAGAGATACTCAGTAATTCTATTTTAACCTTAATTTATGTCTGTCCTGCATCATCAGAAAAATGTCACAAAACACCGTTTTCATCGGGGTGGGTCTTTAAGAAGGGAACTGAGAGAAATGTGGGCCAACACAAGTGACTGGAAGCAGACCTGGAACGGTTCGGTTCGGCCTCGTGGAAAAAAATGCCCTGGAAATGGTCCAAAGCAGAGAAGCGCATCAGATTCTTCTGCCGTGTCTCCTTCAAAACGCATCCCTGCATCCCATTTGATGTTTTCACAATTTCATTTTTCAAAGTCAGATTTAAGTGAGTTGAGGATTCTCAGGACCCCACCCCCCCCCCACCCCCACCCCCACCACACACATTTTGAGGGGTGAATATGTTTGGCATTTGGGGCGCAGGAGGATAACCCTCCCTCAAAGATTTGGTCATGAATAGGCAGAAAAGTAGCTCATTCAGCCCCCCTCCCCTCCTCCTCATCCCAGCCCACCCTGCCCCCCAGCACACAATTACAATACAGAGACCCACGCCCCCAACACACACAGTGCTCGTCCTGCCCCCTGAAGCACACAAACAGGGGGTGGGCGTCAGTGGGAGGGTTTCCCCAACTATTTAAAGAGATTCCAGCAGATGGTTGAGGAACTTTGCTCCCAGAGTCTCTGTGGTTTCTCTGCCGGTTCCTCCACGGCCGTCTCCGTCTGCTCCTACACCTCACTCCGCTTTGGAGGAACAGGATCCCTCTCTGAAACTTTTTCTATTTATCCGGAGAATTTGATCCCGGTTTTGCTGGCTTTTGCTGGCTTTTCTCTCAGCAGGGAGGAAATCATGCCTTCCGACTTTCTAACTCCTTTCCTGGAAGTGGATGAAGAGTTCTGCAAGGTAAAACAACCTGTGTGCTAATTTGTCATCACATGTAGACCAGACAATTGATCCAAAATGCAAATTATTACTCAGTGTAACTGGAATTTTGTCATTTAACTTATAGTTCAGAGGCTGCAGAGAATGCCTTAATACATTATTTCCAGTCTCCAAACTTTCAATGGGCTGAAATAAGAAGAATTCTAAAGACACAAATCAACAAAATGACCTAAAATCTTAGAAAGGAATGACATTACGCTCGATTAGATCTAGAAATTCCTCCAGGCCGCAGCTTCAAACTCCTCGTCGTACTTCAGGAAGTTGATCTTTTCTGTCTTTTTGTGTGACAGAACTTCCGCGGCTTGGAGACGGCAGATGGCTCCTCCTGCAGCTTGCAGCAGCGAGTCCTTGGCTTTCAGAGGCGCCATTCGCTCTGCCCCGTGACCCTCCCCAACTCCAAGTTCAACAGCAGCTCTGAGTTACTGGAGTCCGGTTGCTGGGGTCTGGGCCTGGCCCCCCAGCAGCACTGGAACCGCGAACTTCCTCAGTCCTCGCTCAGCCACATCCCCTTCAGAGTGGACCGCTCGGTCAGCATGATCGAAGGAAGAGCCGACAAAAGTGTGTCCCCACCTCTGCTGCTGCCCCCGCCGGGCCTGTGTGTCAACAACAACAACAACAACTGTGGGGCCTCCCCCAGGGCGCCGGTGCCACCGCCGCACATCTCCACCCGCTACAAGACCGAACTGTGCCGCACCTATGAAGAAAGCGGCTCCTGCAAATATGGCGCCAAATGTCAGTTTGCCCATGGCCTGGAGGAGCTGAGAGGCCTCAGCAGACACCCCAAGTACAAGACGGAGCCGTGCCGCACCTTCCACACCATCGGCTTCTGTCCGTACGGCGCCCGCTGCCACTTCATCCACAACGCCGACGAGATCCAGGCCGCGCCGCACCGGCAGAAGCTGAGGCCTCCTCCGTTACGCCACAGCCTCAGCTTCGCCGGCTTCTCCTCGTCTCGCCACACCTTCCAGCCAGTGGAGTCCCAGCCTTCCTCCCTCCTCTTCACCCGGGCCTCCTCCGTCTCCCCTCCTCCCTCCTCCATTGGGAGTCCAGAACTCCTCTCACCTCTCTTTCCTGAGCCAGGGACCCTCAGGCATTGCCCCCACCTCTTTGCTGGCCTCCATGACCTGTCGGGCGATGGAGGTTTCTCTGCCGTCACCGACTCCTCCTCCTCCTCTTCCTCCACCAGCAGCAGCAGGTGTTCCCCAACCATCTACAAAAACCTCCCTCCTCTCCTCCCCCAGCCAGACTTCCTCGGCCTGCAGCGCAGCTCCTCGGCTGACTCCCTCTCCGAGGAGGGTTACACGTCCTCCTGCTCCCTGAGCTCCTCCTCCTCCAGCGGCACGGAGTCGCCGAGCTTTGAGGGCCGACGTCTGCCCATCTTCAGCCGCCTCTCCGTCTCAGATGAATAAGGGGGGTGGTGTTGTGTTGAACATATATAGGCTTTCATTTCTTCTGAAATCGGCCAACTACGTTTGCATATTGCATTTCCCAGCCAGCATCGCTAGTGCTGCTCAGCGTTTGTCCAGTTTTAGCCGACTCCTTTAACCACGACGAGTGTCTTCTGTCCGCTTTTTACGACCTCCTGCTGTATACTGTTGTATACATTTGTTCATAGAGTCATTGGGGAGGGCCTGAATCCCACCCCCTAGGATCTATTAGGAAAAGGGGTGTTGACCAACTGTTTGGTGACATTCGTTTGTGACTTGATTGTATTTTTTTTTAACCTGAAACCAGCATCGGTTAAACCACCTGTTACCAAAGTTCTCCCCGGTTAGTCTGAACCCCTGTGATGTGTATTTTTTCATCCTAACACCGTATTTATTGTTGTGAGATGTTGTGATTGTGTCCCTGTTTGTACAATTGGGTCCATGCTTTAAAAAAATAGGCTAGTGTAGAGGAGGGGATGGGAGGAGGAGTTTTGGCATTCTGCATCGTTCATGTTGCCTTATCGGCCTTAAGGAGACTTTTCGGGGTTTCTTGGTCTCCCTTCCTCACCGATCAGCCTGAAACCACCTGACTGGAATCACATTCTTTTTTTGTTTTAAATATTGGGTAAAGACTGAACATTTGGACCACAGGTTTCAGTTATGGTTGTAAAAATCGTTTAATCTTCATCGGAAGTTGGACCCTTGACCTGCGGTGTAGGTCGTTGCACGCCGTCTAGATGGGAAGCTCTGGAGCGGCGGGAGAAATCACGGGATTTCATTCTTAAAACTTTTGACCCGAAATCGACTCTACCTGCCCTCCTTGAGTTTAATAAGCACTCGCTGTCCCACTTTGACAGCAAGATGCTTTTTTTTTTTTATAAAAAAAAAGAAAACATGTTAACTTAAAGTTCTATTTATTTTCTTTTTTTTTCTTTTTTATAAAAACAAAACCTATATTGTGTTGTTTATTCCACATAAATTAAGTGCATCTATTGTTTACATTCCAGCGGTTATGTCTGTAACCTTGCTTTTTTATCTTAATATATTTGTGCATCTTTATTTCAAAATAAAAGTCCTGAATCTATATGAGGGTTGTAAGCTGTCATTTTTTTATCTCATGGACACAGTTGGCTCTTTTAAACTGAAATGTTCCCTTCACAGGCTTTCTGTCGCATCAAAGAATGTATGTCTTTGCGTTCACTAAATAACTACGTGTAGCTAAAATTATTATGGCAGCAGGTTTTCATGAAAGCAACTTTATCTTCCAAATTTTGTAATAAAATTGCCAAATTTTAACTTTTAAACGATAAATTACAGAATGTTTTCACTGCAGCTGGAGCGCCGGTGTCTAAAGGGTTAAGGAGGTTGATGATGTCACAAGAAAGTCCGGAAAAATGTCCTCCATCAGTTCTGGACTCATGAGCCTTTGGAGTCTGAACCATGGACTGAGTCAGTGTGATGTCACACACAGGAAATGGTTTGATCCTGGCTCCAACCGAATGAAGTTTTCCTGTAATATGGACGCCACCATGTTGGAGTCAGACGCCGTCAGTAAGCAGTGAATGATCCAAATCTGTCTGAGTCATCGTTTCTGTGACAACCGCTCTCACCAATCAGGAGTGAGCTTGTTGGAAGGCCACACCCCCTCCCACTGGAAAACAGGTTACAGGAAATCTGTCAAGCGTTATTAACGTTGGAGGTGGGGGCCAGCAGGCCTCCCCCTTTTGTTAAGGAATCATCTGATTGGCCATAGGAGGATGTCAAGGTATCAGAGCTAGAACGGTTCTGCTGAGTAACAGCTGTTAGAACACTTTGGGATTTTGGCTTCTTGGAACCACGTCAAGTTTGGTGACCCCCCCTCCCCCCAACTTAACAATGTAATGAAATAAACATCCATCATAAATCCTTATTTTATTTATAAAGTTCAGAATCATTTGACTAATTTTAATAAATCAGATTGAGGTTGTGTCCAAATTCCCATTCTAACCCTAAACACTAAAAAACTAGATGGTGCTACGATGAAGAGCCTTGGATTTTAAAGCAATTCGGACACCACGCTCACTACTTTTTTTTTAAACGTCGGACATGCTGTCATCGATTTCACCAGCTTAAAACCTCATTAATATGAGCGTTTTGCGCTGATTATTTACGAGTCCACTGTCTTCTGAAGATAAAAAGGTTGATGGTTTATTATAAAAAACATTTAAATACAAAAACTGTTCCTACGAAATGCATTGTGGTCTATATTCCCCGATCTAGAGAGTATTTATCCACACTGGAGACTTCTGGGAAATTTCTAAGGCACTGGATTTGAAGATTAGGACAGCACTGCAAATGGCGAACATAGTGAGTAGGGAAGGAATTCAGACACAATCTGGGTCAACACCTAAAGGAAATAATAAATGCACCAAGGAAATGTTATGAGGGGACAGATTTTCAAAATAAATCTTTAAACACTAACATCTTTGCATCTTTAACCTCTTAAAGAAAGAAGTTGAGGGTTTTAAAAACCTCTGAGCTGCATCAATCTGGTACAAATGACTAAACGTCAGTAAATCCCAGGAGAATTGGTGTTAAAGTTGATTAGAAGAGCAGCGAACCTGAAGGCAGCAGCGGCCTGCAGAGCGTTCCCACGTTTACCATCATCCGACACACAAAGGACACCAAGATTAACTCTTTCCCTTCCGTGTGTCCAGGGACCCCCCCCCCCATCTGAATGTGTGGGAAGAGTTTTGTTGCGGCACGTCTGAACGGACCCATTTCTGCTGTGGAGAATGTTTGGGCAACAGATGCTGGAACAAAGACTTCTCTGCACACAATGGCACACTCAGATACTTGTGACTGATTTCCATCTATTCACAGAGAGGGGCAGAAGTTGAGATCCTCCCCCTCGGAGGGGGCAAGTGTTTGTTTTCGCCTCTAAATAACAACAATAAACAGCATAAAAGGGAGGTTTCCTCCAATTGAAATGTCCAAACTTTATTGGAACATCTTCCGTTGGATTCGCCCAAACTGACCGTTGTAATAATTGTTTCATAGAGTGATGACTTTTCTCCAGTTACGGAAATATTTTCAACTTCTAAAACAATAAAAAGCAACAACAGGAAGTCACCAAAAGTTTTGTAAACTCAAACAAATTCTTCAAATTAGGGCTGAGGTTCTGGTGTCAGTTGGGTTTCAGAACCAAATTCTCCCATCAGTCTCTAAAAACGGGGAAAGCATGGACTGGGGGGCATTTCTGTGTGCTGGCATTCAACTCCGCTCCATGAATAATGGTGGAGTGAAGCAGCAGCACGCCGCCCCGCCCCCACCCGCCTCCCCATTCAGTGCCCTGGGCTGTGTGTGGGGGTTCTGCGGGACCCCCAAAAAAGGCCAAGGGCCATCCCCGTGCAGCCCCTGCGGTCCCTCCCTCCCCTCCTGGTCCTGCAGCCTCATTGTGTGTCCCTGCTTTCCCTTTTCAGCCTCACATCTGTATGCTAATGCGGCCCAACGGGAAGGGCTGATGGGAGGAGGGGCGGGGGGCCTCCCATGCACGATGGGAGCAAACTGGGAATGAAGTGATTTTGAGGGTGAATTCAGCAGCGGGGATGGCTATTCGCTGATGGATGATCCAGATGCTTTGAAGGGAAAGTACGAGGTGTGGAGGAAAATTCAGAAGAAATGAGCGAGAGATTGTTGATTCTCCTCACACTGGACGGGGGTGGGGGGTGGAGGTGATTGCTCCCCATCCCTGATTCTAGGGATCCAGTCTGACCAGATCCATGAACGTCTTTGTTTTCCTGGTCTGAGCTGGAATCTGGATCCAACCTGTACGGCTGATAATTAAGATGTTGCTGCCATTTTTTTTGCACCACTAATGTTAGGTTGGGGGTGTGAGGCTTACTCCCCTCCCATAACTCAGGGTCGTGGGAGTGGGTGAATTTCTGATGAACTCCTGCCGCTCTGCAGAAATTATGTCATAGAAAAACGACACAGATTAAAAATCTTATTTTTACTTTAATTTTTATTTATTTATTTTTAACCTTTTTTATTATTATATTTTACTTCTTCTTTTTATTTATTTTAATTTTTTTAACTTGTCCTGTCAAACAGGCGAGCAGACAGATGAGAGCTGAAAGCCTGTTGTGTTGGACATATTTTACTGTTACAACATGAGGAATGGATCTTCTGACACACTAGGTGTATTTTAAAATTTACTCCTTTTGTAATTTAGGCTAAACTTTTTCAAAACGACACAGATTTTTTATTTTTGTCTAAAAACGGCATCATCCTAATTAAAAGATCAGTGGAAACGCTCTGAAAATAGATCAGAAAAAGGATCAAAGTGGGACTGAAAATTTAAATATACATTTGATTTAAACAAAATCAGCAGCTTAAAATACCCAGCATGCCTGGAAACAGCATGAATAAAAGTGAAATAAAGTAAAAACTGGATTCTTAATTCCTTTTTCTGGTTGATCATCCATGTTTGGTGAAGCGTGGGCGGAGTCCATTTAGTAAACTCTGGGTCCGGTTGTGTGTTTGGTTTTGAGATGCCTCATGATGATGGTTGCATGACATGCAGGTTGGTTTTCTTGAAAGTTGCTATTGCAACTGGTCTTCTCCACACTTTCTCCACACAGCGGGCATGTTTTTGCTCTGATCTGTCACTGATGTGCTGACTTCTGTTAGAGTTCTTATCTGTAATGATAACCTGGAAATATATGTAAGGGTTAATGGCTGACGAAGTGTGCATCATCAGAAATTAATGCACTTCAAAGGTCATTAACCCGCTTATACCATGGTCATTTACAAGATAAATAAATATTCAACCAGTTTTAAGTCCTTTATTCTTGTTATTTTATGGTTTCTACCGTCAGGCGCCACCAGTCCGGTCACAGCTTTACAGTCCAGCCAACACGCCAACATAGATGTTTGTGTCCTCAACACTTTTCTTTCTGAGCTTCCCGAGGGAATTTGGAGCTTTTTAAAAACTTAGACCACATTTTTTGTCACGCCGCCTCCAGGCGTGACAACAATTGAGTGAGCAAGAAATTTCTGTTTTGTTGTCACACCCTCCTGTTCTCCGGGTCCAGGGAACGACGCTGAGGCGAACATCTGCTCCCCCAGGAGCAAAACCATCGCAGCTCAGAAACAAACCCTACTTTGGGGGAACGTCCTTTCATGGCCTGAGCTGCGGGTTAGCAGGGAGGAGAGTAAATATACACGGGAAATAGTGTTAGAGGAGGAGCTTCTCCAGAGAACGGAAGTCGATGGGATGGATTCTCCTTAACAGGCGGTGACCTCTTGACCCTTTAGTGTCTCATCTTTAGTTTCTGTCCAGTTGTTTGTTCTGCACATAGAGATGCTGATCCACCTGTGGATTTTTGTCCAAATGCTAACATAAATGTTTCTGCTGGGAACCTTAGAAAACTATTCAGGAGGTTTTTTACAGTAAAAATGAAACACCTCATCATCAGATTCAATAGACTCCATTCGTCATTGGATGAATTTTAGCACAGAGAGACGAAAGAATATAAAGAAATTACACGATTTTACCATTTTAGGATGTTTTTAATCAGCAATGTTAGCATCCAGTCTGTCTTTGCTCATAATTGATTAGATTAAGAACGTCTTTAAAGGGGTTTGGTTGTATGAGTTGTGGTCCTCTGATACCTGCTTCCCATATTTTCTTGGCATGTCAGAAGAAAGTGAATTGTGGGAGATTTAAACTCAAATGAAGCGTATTGTGAAACATACAAAGAGCAGTTTGTCAGCTTCTGCATGAGTGACACATGAAATACTAATCTGCTGTCACATACAGGTTCTTGTTCTTTTTTACTGACACACATTGTAGCATAAATTCTAATTTTGCTCTTTGGTTTCTGTCATTTAATGTTTTTCTTTATTTGAGCATTTTTTGATTTGACTTTTGTTCTTTGTAAACTGCTTAAGAGCTCGTTGGAAGAAGTTTAGAATTTGCAGCCCCCGGGATGTTTTCTGACACTTTGCATTCCAGTGACCACATGTTGAGAGATCACAGTCAGTTACCAGATAAATATGCAACACCTTTACCTGCTTATCTGATGCTGAAATAAACAAAGGAACCCCCACATCTGAGCACAAAAAAAGCTTTTCCGGCAGTTCTTTAATCTGAACCGCTAAAGGCAGTTTAGCAAATTAAGGTTTCTCAATTCTCCAGGTTTCCTACTCTGAAAAAAAATACACAACAGAATTGGCACTTAAAAAGATGCATTTTACTGTCCTTTTACAGCAAAACATTTATATTAAGACATTTCTTGAAGCCACAAAATATAGATGAAGCATTTAAATCTGTCCTTCATCATAATTTATGTTTCCAACACTCCTCATCTGCACAATAACTGCAAAGACTCATGACAAAACAGACAAATAATCAAACTACAATGTATTTGAAATGTTTCTGTTTTCCTCACAGATGAATTATCTTTACCCTCTAAAAGATTTTTGACTTTCTTGAACAAACTTTTAATTAATCTAAGCTTAAGATCTGGAATGCATTTGATTTTTAAAAGCTTTTTAAATATAAAACATGTGTAAAAAACTAAAGTGCCAAAGGTTTTGAGTAAACATTTTGTAATTTTGCAATATTTCCACTTTGGGATTTTTTTTGTCCCATCAGTCTTCATAATAAAATGTAGTTTACCCAAATGTCAAAAACTTTTTCTTTTTGTGAAGTTAAGTTAGTTTTTGTTCAATTAACAGAAGTTTTTTCAAATTGATCGACTTTCACTCTAAACATTTTGCTGTGGCGCCCTCTGCTGGTTTTTGCTTCACATTACAAACGGATTAAAAATACATGTTCAAAAAGAGTCATAATAAGAGTTAGTGTGATGTCAAAAATGATGCATGTCACATTAATTTATACTGATCTATTCTGTGTGGTTTTTAAATAATTGTTTGTTAGAGTCACTGGTGTTTGTTGGTGATACATCAGTGGCGAAAGGACCTGGATTTGGATTACATGCTAGAGATGGTTTGATGATTTAAAAAAAACAGATTTTTCACCATTTTTGGTTTTCATTCTAAAAACTTGACCAAGTCCAGAAAAGAACAAAGTCCAACCCATCCTGAGAAGTTTGATTCCAGAGCGGAACCCGTGAATGAAGGTGGACTCTACTATTTCTATTCAGTCACCGCCACCCTCACGCACAAACTCAGGCTCCTTCCTCACAAGAGGCATCCTTATCCCGTCTTAATGGGATATTAACATATAAAAGGTATTATAATAGTATGAAATAATCTGTAATTGGATGAATCTAAAACATGAAACAAAACATAAAACAACAAAACAAGACAAAACGTATATGTTTTTCCATCAAAAAGTCTTTGGATGTTGATTTGCTGATCCATCAGGTGGAGCTGCATAAAGTAAAGGTGGATACCAAAGCCTTCAAGAGGCTTTTAAGCCCGAAAGCCCGAACACCTCAGCCCGTGCACATAATGGGAGAAAGTGTGGAGATGGTACAGACTAACAAGTACCCGGGGGTTGTGTTGGACCACAAGCTGGACTGGACTACCAACAAGAAGACCCAATCCAGGCTGTACTTTCTCCGGAGGGTGCGCTCTTTAAACATCTGCACTAAACTGCTCCACATGTTTTATCAGTCGGTGGTGGAAAGTGCTCTCCTCTATGCTGCTGTGTGCTGGTGCAATACCAGCAAGAAGAACATCTGCAGGCTCAACAAGATCATCAAGAGGGCGAGCTCTGTGGAGGGACTGAAGCTGGATCTTGTGGAGGAGGTGGCAGAACAGAAAACACTGACCAGGTTCAGGGCCATCATGAGGAATATCTCACATCCCCTACATGAGGCCTTCACCAGCAGGAGGAGCACTTTCAGCAACAGACTGCTGTCCCAGCGCTGCTCCACGGAAAGACTGAAGCAATCGTTTGTTCCTCGTGCCATCAGGAAATACAATTCTCTGGCAGGGCATCTTAGGGAACGGCAACCATAGGAGGGGGCCACTGCCTAGTAAACCCCCCCCCCAAGGCTCATCGCAGGCTAAGCCCCCCACCCCCTCACCCTATTATGAGGTTATATGAGGAAGGGGGTAAGTTGGGGACAGCTGATAGACTGTCCCCCGGTGGTCAAACAGCTGTCCCCCCCCCCCCCCCCCCCCAGCAAGGGGGCCAGGCCCACCCAGCCCAGGGGCCCCACCACCGGAGGCGCCGACACCCCAGGCCCAGCACCATGGGCCCAGCAGGACCACGCAGCGCCCCAGCCCGCCCCACCCAGGCGCCGGACCCGACCCCCCGACCAACGGAGCCCCCACCACCCCCCGCCAGGCACCGGAGGCCCCGACCCCCACCCCGGCCCCACGGCAGAAGGGCAAGGAGCAGCGACGACCAGGCCCCCCCCACCCCCTAAGTCCCGGAGTTAGCTATGGGAGACCAGAGAGACCGATTTCTTTCAAAGTTACTTGAACTTTGGGCTGACATTTTTTCCAAGCTGATATGATCAAGCAGCAGATTTCTGTGTTGAGTTATATTTATATTTTTTTTGCTTTTCCAATTTATTAAAATAGTTTTTTTAGCAATGCAAAGAGTTATGAAAATGATAGAGCCTAATCCTCCTTCTACATCGATGGCACTCATTTCACCAAGCACACAAAGTGACGGTGAAGCTGTGATTGAAACCTTAAGCCAGACCTATAGATCGGCACATACCTGCTGCCAGAGAGCCTGGACAGGTGTGCAGAGCCACAGTGCATGCATGTAACTGTCGGGTAGATTACTGTCACAGTGTTCACAAATGTCTGAGTTACTGAGACCTATCTTGAACATCCTCTGTCCAGTGTAGTAAATCCTGTGAAGAGTTTTGAAATGGATTAGCTGCAGATTTGGACTTTTTGTCATTTTAAAGGTGTTTAGACAAAGTTCTGACCAAAAACTTTCATCTGTGCTGATGCTCAAATCCGCATCCCATTTTGTTGTCGGAAGTGAAATATTGTTATCTAAATTGCATAAAAGTTTGTATATTTTGGAGAGAGTTTTATTCATTGAGAAATTGATCAGAGTGGTAACTACATCTGGTAGCTTTAAATCGTTGTCTCTGTATTTAAACTTTTTAGTAATAATTGATTTAAGTTGCTGATATTCCAAGAAGTTATATATTCCATGTTTGTCTTGAAGTTCCTGGGGAGTTATGAATCTTCTATTAATAGTTACGTGCTCTAGTTGTTTTATGCCCCCTGCTTGCCAAGCTGGGAAGTGGATAATTTTTTTGTTTATGAGGATGTCTGGGTTGTTCCAGATGGGTGTCATTTTGCACGGTTGAATTGATGATTTTGATATTTTGAGAAATTCCCACCAGGCTGTTAAAGTGGCATTTATATTAATACTTTTGAAACAATCCTGTTTTTTAACTATTTGGCTAATAAATGGAAGATCTGACAGGTTGATCAAATCAAATCAAATCAAACTTTATTTATAAAATAGCGCTTCTCATGCACTTTGTGCAGCTCGAAGCGCTTTAACACTAAAAACAGTAAACACACAACATTACAATAAAAACCCCAACCCACCCTACACCCTTCCCACTTCCCTCCATTAAACCACATGACCCATGGCTCCCACGTACAATGAATTATGACTATGTAACTGTAAAATAAATAAATAAATAATTAAATAAATAAATAAATAAATAAACAAACAAGTATGGCTTGGCTCTGCTGTGAGGAAACAGTATCTGGGAATCCTTTCATACCAGGAGCCAGCCCGGCCACCGGAACATCGCCACAGTGCCCACCCAGACCGGGACAACACCGGGGTCCCCCTCACAGCCATAAAGCTGTAAAATTAGACCCCAGCCGCCCCAGCAAGGGCAACAACTGCAGCAACAACCGCTGACCAAGCCGGCAAGCCCTGGAGGAAAAGATCCCCTCAAGAAACACTGGGGCTAAAATCATAAGATGCTAAAATTAAAAACATAAAAAAAACAAAAACAAAAAAAAAACAAACATAAAATTGAGAATAAGATGCATAAAATTAAAATAAATACATAAAATAGCCTATACTAAAACTAATAGAATAAATTAGCAGTTAAAATCAACTAAAAGCTAAATTAAAAAGGTGAGTCTTGAGCCTCTTCTTAAAAACCTCTACTGTCTCTGCAGCCCTGAGGTTCTCCGGAAGGCCGTTCCACAGGCGAGGACCATAATGGCAGAACGAAGCCTCACCATAAGTCACAAGGTGACATAAGTTAAGTCACCTTGGGAACAACTAAGAGGCCAGCACTGGAAGACCTCAAGGTCCGCGAGGGCTCATATTTTAAAAGAATATCATTTAAATAAGAAGGCCCAAGACCATAAAAACATTTATAAACCATTAAAAGAATTTTAAAATCAATCCTGAAACGCACAGGGAGCCAATGCAGCGATTTTAAAACCGGTGTAATGTGTTCCCGCCCCCTGGTCCTCGTCAGAACTCGTGCCGCTGAGTTCTGTAGAAGTTGTAGATTTGAGATCGACTTTTGGGGTAAACCAGAGAGCAGGGCATTACAATAATCTAAACGACTGAAAATAAAAGCATGCATTAGTACCTCTGTGCTGGCAAGAGAGAGGAACGGGCGGACTCTGGCAATGTTCTTAAGATGATAAAATCCTGTCTTAACGACACTTTTAATGTGTGGGATAAAATTTAGCTCAGAGTCAAAAAGTACGCCCAGGTTTCTCACACATTGAGAAGGTTTAAAATTATGAAGATGTGGTAAAATCATCTCTCTCTTGTCTTCAGAACCGATGATTAAAACTTCAGTTTTGTCCTGGTTGAGCTGTAAGAAGTTTTCTGCCATCCACAACTTTATATCTAAAATGCAGTTTAAAAGAGTGTTAACCGGTTCAAGGTCATCAGGAGACACGGCGATGTAAAGCTGTGTATCATCAGCATAGCTGTGAAAGTCAACGGCGTGTCTCCTGATGACATCCCCAAGAGGCAACATATATAAATTAAACAGTATTGGCCCTAAAATCGACCCCTGGGGAACCCCACAACTTATTTCGTGGATTCTTGAAGAGCACGTATCCATACTTACATAAAAGTGTCGATCTGTCAGGTAAGAGTAAAACCACTTAAGAACATTTCCAGAGAGGCCCACTAGACTACTAAGTCTGTCTAATAAAATCTGGTGATCTACTGTATCAAAAGCGGCACTAAGATCCAGCAGCACCACGACAGAAAGTTTCTGAGAGTCATAGTTTAATCTAAGATCATTAACGATCTTTAAAAGAGCCGTTTCTGTACTATGGCTTTTCCTAAAACCAGACTGATATTTTTCTAAAATTTTTTGGGCATTTAAAAACTCATGCAGTTGAGTTGCGACACTTTTTTCTATTATTTTACTTAAAAATGGTAAGTTGGATACGGGTCTATAGTTATCCAGATTTTTTGGATCTAATTGACTCTTCTTCAGAAGGGGCCTCACCACCGCCGTCTTACAGGCAGAAGGGAAGACCCCCGTCTGAAGAGAGCAATTTACTATATTTAAAAGCTCTGACTCAAACAATCCATAAAATGTTTTAAAAAGTGAAGTGGGAATGGGATCTTTCCACATAACGCCTGTTCCAAGTCTAAACTGAGGTTTCTTCGTTTTTTCCGGAATCCGTTTTTTTTGGGAGTTTTTCCTTACCGCAAAGGGGGGTCTAAAGGCAGGGATGTCAGTTTGTTAGTTCATTTTAGTATTTTCCTATTGAACTCTTTGTATTCGTGATCCTTTTGAGTTCATGTTTTACTTCGAAGCCCATCGAGACGACTGTTGTTGTGATTTTGGGCTATACAAATAAAATTGAATTGAATTGAATTGAATACAAGGAAAAGCTCCACTTCCCACCCCTGACCTTTCTACATGTCCATTGTTTCGTCCCCTTATCTTTAAGGGAGACAGACTTCTCTTCCGTCAGACTTCCTCAATAGGAGTCCAAACATTTTCAGGCTTCCTGTCAGAGAAAAACTGATTCAAAAATAAGAGCAGGAGTTTATATTTGCTGGTCATGTGTCTTACTCTCACATCTAAATATTTGACTTTCCTTTAAAAAGTTCATACAATTCAAGTGGACAAAAGCTAAAAACAGCGCAGATTTTTACCCTGAGTTGGTCATTTTAAAGTCTTTGAATAGACTTTGTGACACAGAGGAGGAAAAACTCAGATTTAACAGGAAGAGAATTCCAGTTACTGAAGCTTTGACCATTTCCAGAAGTGCAATATCCTCACTTCTACCACCAACAAGGATGGTACGACCTACAGGGGGAAACTGAGTAGGTCAGTAAGGTCATGGTCAAACACGCTTAACGAAAATCTCAATCAGAAGGACCCATTCCTGGTGAAAAATATTACAGTTTTATTGGATCTCAGGGTTGGGTTTGATACAATTGGCCACATTATATTACTCAACTGACTTGGTGAGTCAGTTGAGAACTAAAGCAGTTCAAAGCATTTTCAGGGGGTGGGGGTGGGGGAATGAAGTATTTTCTGTCAATTGGTAACTTCACATCTGAGCCAACAGAAATTACATGTGGAGTTCTCCAAGGCTCCATCCTGGAACCACTACTATTTAACATCTACATGCTTGCACTGGGAAAAGTAAAAAAAAAAAAAAAAAAAAAACTCGTTACCATGGCGACACAGATGACACACAGACATATTCTGTATTACAAGGACACCAGGGCTGTGTCTGAATTCCCACGCTAACCCCCAACTACTGAAAAACTACATAGTGCTGCACTAGTTAGTGCCCTGGATTTTAAGAGCAATTCGGACACCATGCTCACTACTTTTTTTTATTAAACGGCAAATATGACCTCACTAATTCCACCAAGTGAAAATCTAATTGATCTAATTGAATTGATTGGGCATTATGCGACAATTATTTATAAATCTACTGAGTTCTGTAGATGAAAACAATGCAATGAGATATAAAATAAAACTTAGCTCACCTTAAATGAAATATCATCTTTTATTTTGGATTTAATGTTTCACTGAAAACAAACCAGGACCCTGCTGGATATTAGACAGCGTATAAAGGAGATGGATCGACTCTGCGGTAATGTGATCTGGGACTGGGCGATACTTGGGATCAGGGTATCGATCTGATACCAAACGATTTACCGGGCTAGTATCGCCGATATAGGTATCGATACTTTTTTTTGGAAATGTCGTATCATAGAAGAATTTCAGAAATACTCAATTTTTGGTAATTAAATGTATAATAAAACACAGGATGGAGAATTTTGGTAAATGAAAATATTAATGAACTCATCACAACTATTTGAACTGAACATACATCAAATATAGAACATTTATAGTAATAAAAGCATAATAGAAAAATGATAAGAAAACAGTATTTAATGCAAAAAAAAAGCAACATTATTTACAAGCATGTAAATAAAACAGCAGCAAAAACCTTTTTTAACAAGAAAGAAAGGCAGAAATAAAATATCAAAGTCACTAGTGAAAACAGAAGCAACACTGTAAGAAATATAAAAAATATTAACAACACAACAAAAAATCCCGCCATTGGTGCAAATCTGTGGCTTTAATAACTCTGCTCTCTGATGAAGCAGGGAGGGGAGGGGCAATTTCCTGTGGGCAGTTTCCTGCACAAAGTGGGCAGGTATTTAGTGATTTTTGCCTGATCTGGCAACACTACAGACTGCGCTTAAACTCTGTAAGTAAACTAAACCTCTTTTCTGTACGTATTGCATAAAAACTGCGGCAAAAGTATTGAAAGTATCGATCTCATCACGCTAGTATCAATACTTTATCTGGGTATCGATACTCAGATCGATACGCCCACCCCTAACATGATCCAACAAAATAAGGTACACCAGCAAAATAACCCAAAACCAACCCAACCCCCCCCCCCCCCCCCCCCCCCCCGTCCCTCTATCCATTGTTGTGAGCTCTCGGTTGTGATTTTTCTTCTTAACAAATACGCTTTATTTAAGTGGTACTTTTTCTTCACAATGATTTGAATAAAGAAATACAATGTTTTAATCTGAATTTTTTCAATATATATATCTTCAGTTATCAGAAAAACGCCTCAAGAAGACATTAAAAACACACATTTTCATTAGAGTTGGTCCTGAATGAATCCTAAAGAGGGACTTCTTATCGTGATAACACAGATTGGGGGGTGAACTGTATTAATTAATTATTAAAAGGAACTAAATCTGTAAAATATTAGACAACATTACAGGAGCCATGTGGATCAGGGGGAACTATCTGTCCTTGTCATTGAATCTCCACCATCATTTAGTTCTATGTACCCAATAAAGTTATAATATTTTTTCTTGAGAATTTTCTGTTGAATCCTCCTCTCTTAGATCACTTCCTGCATTTCCCCGCCTCCTAACATATCTTCCTTCTCAAACCCCGCCCACTCATCTCTGAAGGATCTCTGAACCTTCTGTGATCCAGGCTGCTTTTCATCCATATGTGTTTTTAAAAAAAGCCTGTAATCCCAACTTTCTCTCTCTATATTTTTTTTTTTTTCCAGGAAACAGGTGTTTTTTTCTTTGGATTTTTAGGACTTCCCCCTCAGAGGATTACAGTTGACAGTTAAAAGTTGTGGAGGTTTTACAGGTGAGTTTATGCTTCAGTTCATATATGCAGAGGATGGTTCAGTTGACCTTTATTTTGGTAAAAACATGTATTTTCTTTTTTAAACAGTCTAAAATACACTTCATTAAATGCAAAAATCTCTTCTATGGCGGCTGCTCACAATGTCAATCTACACTTAATGATGCTTTTAGCTGCTTTTTAGCTGCAATTGACACGACTAAGGAAATTGCGTCTAAAGGTGGTTTTTGATAAAGTCAGTCAGTCTGACACTTTCACCAGAAAAAAGGTTTTGTTGGTTTGACGTGTGATAAAAAAGACAGATTTAATTTAGGATGTTTATTATTTGACCATGGTTCTGTTCTTTCACTCTGTTGGCGTACACGGTGTGATTAATATAGCGTACTGTTTACACAAATGGAAAATGTAGTAAAAAAAGACGGGTCTGCACTTCAGTGAAGCTTGTCCTGATATGAGGAGTTTCAGTGGACGGTGGTGGAGCTCAGCATCAGCCCGGAATGTGGATTTCTTTTGTCACTAAAGGTTTTCTTTCCACAACAGATAAACATTTGGCTGTGTGTTTTATTTACAGTATTTCTGTCAGTAGTTATCAATACTGTGTTATATGTTAGAATAGATGCCTTCTTTGTTAAAACAATTCAATAACATACACATTTTGTCAGGAGGAATTTCAGGATTTCCTTCTTTTCAGTTGGTGGGAAGCAGTTTCCTGGCTGACTGCGGTATTTCTGCTCCAACTCCCAGATCTGTACCTGAACACAACACTTCTGTGCACAGAGTCTCCTGACGATGAGCAACAAGCCCCGTCAGTGGCTCACACTAAAAATGCTGAGATGCCTGGTCCCCGTCTTTCTGGTCCTCGCCTTCCTCTCTGTTTTGCTGCTTGTGCAACAGCAAAACGGGTGAGTTGGTTTTGATTTCTGAAGTGTGACTTTAAAAAGATTTGTTCCTGGAAAAGACATTCAACAGGAAACGGTTCATTAAAAAAAAAAAGGTCACTGTAAAACTGGTTTTGGCAGCATTTATATCTAGAGATGCTGGTGTCAAAGAACAAAATTGAAAAACAGAAAAGTAAAAAATGTATGAAGGGAACAGTTCTTTGGGTTGACCTGGGTGCACTTAAAGCCCACACACGTCGGCGGCGGTCGGCGTCTTTGGGACGGTTTTGCTTCATTGGACTCATTCCAACTGCGTTTCTTTCCAGAGAAATTTTGCGCTCGATCAATTTAAAGGGAAAACCCGATTGGGTTTTTTTTTTTAACTCCAAGGTCCTTTAGACCCGAAAAGTGAACCAGAGAACTGCTGCTGCTGTGGCTGCACTTGCCTCTCTGATGCTGAAGTTATTTAATTACTGCTTTTGCCTTTGATCTTTTCTAAGCTCTAATGTCCATTTTTGGCAGTTTATGGGAACAACAATACTGACATGATACAGTAACTCCTACCCTGAAGGGGCCTGACTTGGGAATTTGTATTTTTAGGTTAGGTTTGTTTTCCATGTGACTCGTTTGACAGAACAAACACCAGTCTTGTTCTCTGTGTCATAAAGTTTATTATATGTAAATCAAAGGATGTACATCGTCCCACCTCAAAAAGGTTGCATGTCATTTTGATTTTCCACTCGTGCCTCTTTTGTTTTTGAAGGTTTGAGATTTTATGTTTAAGTATTTTATTAAATATTGAGTGTTTATTTTTATTTTTTTAAGGATTTCTCAACTAATGAACTTTCAGCTGTGGACCCGACCTTATCCAGAACAAAAGCCTTGTACAGAAGAAACTGGTGAGAGTTTGTTGCTGTTTGCTACGCATGTAGAGAAATCATACATCAAATACAGCAGCTTTGAAATGAGGCATTACAGAGATAAGATGGTCCATAGTTCTTTCTGATATGTGGAAATGTTTACGATGGGGCACAACTGTGACATACATACATACATTAGAGACAAAGGCCATGTTTGACTTCCTGCCAAGGACATTTTAGACTTTGAGATTAGGAGACAAAGGATAAGTTCAAATCTTTTTCCAAGAATAAAGGAGATCCTTATCATACAGCGTTGGTTCGAAAATGGAAACAAAAACTTGAAAGTGAAGGGATGCTGACGCTCACCCCGTTAGCGAAGGCGGCTTTGACCCTGAACCGGTCGCCAGTCCAAGGCAGGGCCATTACAGAAACTACAGCTTGTTAAAAAAATGAACATTGATGACTTTTCCTCCTCTTTTCTTTTTCTAAAAACAGAGTAAACATGTGATAAATCCAGTTTGTGATGTTTAGTTTACAACATCTTGTATCTTTTGAGCAGCTTATCCGGAACGAGTGATTTCATTTGCACCAGTCAAAAACACAAAGACGCTGCTGCTGTCAGCTTATCAAGAGCACCGCACAAATAAGAAGGAGGTGAGTGGAGGGACTATCTGTGACCCTGGTAATGAATGTTTAAGTTCCCCATGTATCGGTGAATAGGTCCTTTCAGTCAATCATTCACACAGAGTAAAAACACAGAATTCTCATTAGACCGCTTTATGGATGTAGACTTTGATGGCAGTCCATTGTGCTAAAGGATTTATTTCTGCTCATATTTTAAAAAATAATACAATATTCCCTGCGTGGCGTAAAAGGCGACTAAAAGGGACGGAGCGCGAGGACTGGGAATCCTCTCCCCTGTAACTATATTCCTAAATACGGACAGGCCAGAGTTGGGAAGGGGAGGTTACCTCCCCAAACCCTTAAGATTGGGTCCTTGAATGTGCGGGGGTGTAGTACGGATGGAAGCAAAGAGGTAGAGGGTGTGTGGATCAGGTGTTTGTTGTGAGACAGGTGTGTGAAAAGTTTTTGGCTAAGGGGAGGGAGGTGTTTTGGGCATTCATGGATTTAGAGAAGGCGTATGATAGGATTGATAGAGAGGCGTTGTGGGTTGTGTTGAGTATGTATGGTATTGATGGTAGATTGTTGGAAGGTGTGAAGGGTTTCTATAGAAACAGTAGAGCGTGTGTGAGAGTGGGAAATAGCACGAGTGAGTGGTTTCCTGTGAGGGTTGGTCTGCTTCAGGGATGCGTGATGTCTCCGTGGTTGTTTAACGTGTATATGGATGGTGTGGTTGCTGTTTGCAGATGATACTGCACTAGTAGCTGACTCAGAAGAGAGCTTGGCACGTCTGGTGGAGGAGTTTGGAAGGGTGTGCGACAGAAGGAAGTTGAGAGTGAATGTGGAAAAGGGTAAGGTGATGAGGTGTGCGAGGTTAGAGGGTGAAGATTGAATGTGGCATTAAATGGGGAGTTGTTGGAAGAGGTAGAGTGTTTTCAGTATTTGGGGTCGTATGTCTGTGTGGATGGTGGAATAGGGGGAGAGGTAGAGTTTAGAATGAACGAAGTACGAAAAATATGGGGGGGAATGAAGAGAGTGGTTGAATGTAGGTCACTGGGAAAGGATGGGAAAAGGAGATTGTATGAGGATGTGGTGGTGCCTGCAGCGTTATATGGGGCTGAAACATGGAGTCTGAAAGTGGCGGAAAAGAGGAAGCTGAATGTAGTTGAGATGAGATGTTTGAGGAGTATGTGTGGTGTGACGCGTATGGATCGTGTGAGAAATGAAGTTATCCGAGAGAGAACTGGTGTGATGCGAGAGTTGGCTTATAGAGCAGAGCAAAAGGCACTGGGACGGTTTGGACATGTTGAAAGAATGGAAAGGGAGCGATTGGTGAAAAAGGTATACGAATCTGATGTGAGTGGAGTGAGAATGAGAGGAAGACCGCGAATGGGATGGACAGAGGGTGTAAGGAGAGCGTTGAATGCAAGAGGGATGACTGTGGTGCAGGGGAGAGAGGCTGCTCAGGACAGGGATGGGTGGAGAGAGTTCGTGTATGAATGAATGGATGGGTGTGGTAGAGGTCTGGTCTTGGGATGATGCAGCAAGGGGAAACCAGCCTTGGCTGAGGCCCTACTGTGGAGGTGCCCACACTGGGCTGTGCAGCTGACCCTGGTGCAGAGTGGTGTGGCTTAGACCAGGCCTTAGACCAGTCACACACACACACGCGCGCACACACACGCACACACTGAAGGAGGAGGGTTTGGGGAAGAGAAGGAGGGCGGTAAGAATGGGTGCCCTGTCTAGGATACCTCACCTTGGTGGGACACAGCCTGGGTATATAGATAGATTTTAAAACCCGTGGTGCTCCTCATTAACATACCAGAAAATCATCAAATGTAAAGGACACCAACAGACTTGACATCTATTTTTATTAAAGCTTTTGGAAAACAAAAAGTTTTGCTTTCATAGTCTAATTAAGGTCAACTGGAGCCTGTCCAAAACTGAAAGAAACACCGTTCTATGTAACGTTGATCATATCATTAAAAGGAATGTCAAATTATTACATTAATCGCGATTAATTCCAGACATTTTATTGCGATAATTATTGTTTTTATCGTGTCAATCTAATTTTCTTTGCACTGTACGGTTACTTCCGTGTAAGTCTGTTCATGTCTAATAACAAAGTGATGAAAAAATGAAAGAATGTACAACTTTTTCTGGCAAAAACTTGCTTTTTCCAGGTCCGTGTGATTGCGGTGGTGCTGCGGAGTGAGAAAGCTGCCTATCGTTGCATCTTTAACTGTCAGGAGCAGCAGCACATCTCTGAAGGAGTCAGCAACATTCACAAAGATCACTTTCGATTCCCTTATGGGACAGCTGACATCATGTGTCCTATCCCATCTGGCTGCGTGGCTCCGACCCATATCGCTGTCGTCAGATCTGCTGCTAACTACTCTCAAGGTACGAGATGGTCCATCGGAGATCCCAAAGTGCTAGTGGAAGTGAAAGAATTTCCAGTATGAGTCTTCTGTTGATTTTTCACAAGTTTTTAAAAATACGAAAGAGTAAATATACAGCAGTAAAGTAAAAGATTTGTACTTGAAATGAGACTTCAACAGCTTTCACCAAGGAAACCAGCAATTTCAGTTTGAGCTGCTGGTAAAGCTTGATGCAGGTGCTGATGGTTTGACTGTCATTGAGACTGTATAGTTATATACAAAAAAAGTCACAGTATTGCATTTTTTCCAGCAGCCAATGCCTTTTTATGTTCTAGTGCTGACACTGCTTTTATTCCCACAGAACAGTCTCTATCATTGCTAGTTTCTGTGACTCCAGAATGATATTTATTGCCTCTAAAACTTGTAAACAAGAAATGAAATACGGTACTTCTTCTTTTACCAAATGGTATTTTGGAGTACAGAAATGAAATATTTACATAAAATTCTGTGACATCTTGTAGGTATGAATCATCATGAACTTTTGGAAATAAGGAACCAGAAGGTTCAAAGCGACGGGTTTGCTTTCAACTTCACCGTCTGCTTCTCCACCATGTTCAATTTCACAAACGTGCTGCAGGTATGATCAAGTATAAAAGCGTTAACATCTTATTTTGCTGCTTAAGCCTTAGTCTCAACTGCCCTTGTGGGTGTATACGTCAATCTGGGGATCCCGGCCACCATGGGTCCTGCATATAAATGGGGAGATGGCATTGATGCTGGATTGAAGCATTGATGAAGACTCCTGCTGTGGTCGGACCTCTAGGACCTACGTTTTCTTGGGTGATGGATCTCTGCTCCCTTGCTGCATTTCTTGGGAGGCACGTTGACTAAAAATTTACAAATTAACAAGATTATAATGTGTGCGCAAATTCTGATTTGCGTAAGACGAGTGGTGCAGAATGGCCTGCTTCGGGCAGCCAGTGGCAGTACATATGGACGGCCGCCATCCAGACATTTACACATTGTGCAATCAGAGCTGCCGCCGGTGTAGGTACCATAACCATTTGGTCTGCAATAACCGTTCGGGGTCTTTTTTACTGAGGATAACGTCACACTACGCTAAACCCACTTGGACAAACTATAGCGTGGAGATCTGCTTGAGCTCTACAAGGCAGGGTACACCCTGGAGAGTTCGCCAGTCTGTCGCAGGGCCACAATCACACACCCATTCACTCTCACACTCACACCTAGGGACAATTTAGAGTTGCCAATTGACCTATAAAGTATGTTTTTGGACAGTGGGAGGAAACCGGAGACCCCGAGAGAACCCTCTCAGAAAGGACCCCCGTTGATGTTCTGTTTCAGGTCCCCAAGCTGGGACTTGAACCAGGGGCCTTCTTGCTTTAAGGCAAGAGCGCTAACCACTGCGCCACCGTGCAGCCCGCCTTTTGTAACCCAAAGTTCTTTTCCCTCATAAGTGTCTCACATTATTCTTTGTAATGTTTATAGAGAGATTTTCCCAGAACCCCCTTTGTAAAAAGATCTGTGGCTGTTAGAATGAACCTGCTGCTCCACACAAGCTAACCATGTCTCTGATCAGAGCAGCTGTGTAGCTTCGTGTTCGCAGGCAGGGAAGGTGCTTTGTTATAGTGTTTGGTCCGGAGGAGGGTTCGAAACACAGTCCGTTTGGCTGCAAATGCACTTAACAATAATCATCCCAATAATAAAAGTTTAGAAGATAATCTCGCCCTATCAAGGCTCTGTTTTTTTACAACGGACCGCATAATAAATTCTTCTATGGTAGTATCGTAATTTGTCCAGACCAATCACTAACTGATGCGTCATCGGACCAACGGACAGCCAATCACACAATGTGACGTCAGCACTAATCGAAGGAGCCCGAACGGTTGTTCAGGCCGAACGGTTATGCTCCCTACAGAGGCCAGTGACCCGGCTGCCACCACCCTTTGGCCTCACCAGCTGTCGCCCGATATTGCAATGTTGTCATCCCTGCCTGACTGACTGTTACCGACAGGGCCATCTACATTCATGACCACGCCAACGATTAAAAAAAAAAATCAGGTGGCGGCATAAAATCTAGAAGATTCTGCTGATGCCTCCCCATCGTGCAGGGGCAGTCATTTTTGTGACCGCAGCTTTACATTAGCCTTACAAATACGTCACGATACACTTACCACATGCACAACAACGGTATGCTAAATTTTCATGACACGTCTCGAGGTGGTGGTAGTAGCCTTGAGGGAACTGCAGCATGCGGCCAGTCCTCTCTTTGACCCTTTACAGGCACGGACAACCTAAAAACCACACCTCTGTATGGGTTGTCAGCTGCAAACATAACAATGAATAATGACTTTTCGAAGGGATGATTTTGATGAAATGCACAAAGCATAACTGTGGCATTGCAGCTGGTACAGAGTCTGACGATGCTGGAGCTGCTCGGCGTGAACAGAGTCGTCATCTATAAGACCGACTGCAGCCCGGAAACACAGCGCATACTAGACTACTACGTATGTAAAGGTGGGTAATGTTTTATTACCATACATGCAAATTCAGTTATTTTTTTTACAATTTTTATTTTGTTACATTTAATATAACAATTGTGAAATGCAGCTATGGAATCAACTTGTTGCTGTCACACCTTCCTGTTTCTTTAATGAACAGGGCTTGCAATTCTAGTTTCACTTAACCAAAAATGTCTCTGCAGGTTTTGTGGAGCTGATTCCCTGGTCTCTGTCAAAATTCATTAACGTATCTTATGGCTGGCTGCCTGAACATGGTCCAGGTCAAATCCACTACGTAGGCCAGATTCCTGCCCTTAACGACTGCCTGTACAGATACATGTACAAATCCAGATATGTGGCCCTGAATGATATGGATGAACTCATTCTCCCACAAACAGTCAACAGGTACTTACGGACATTATCTCTGTTATTCAGTTCTTATCAATGGGGTACTGATAAAAATGAATTGGAATTAGAACACATGTAAGCTTAGTTTCTCACCCAAGTTCAGGTCCTCTACCAGAGGCCCGTGAGCTTGAGGGTCCTGCAGTATCTTAGCCGCTCCTAGCACAGTGCTTTTCAGGACTGAGATGTCTGAGGTATTTCCCATATATATATATATATAAAAACAAAACAAAAAAAAAGCCCCTCTCACCCTCCGCGGGTGGTTTCTCCTCCAAGCTCGGGTCCTCTACCAGAGGCCTGGGAGCTTGAGGGTCCTGCGCAGTATCTTAGCTGTTCCTAGCACTGCGCTTTTCTGGACTGAGAGGTCTGAGGTCTTTCCAGGTATCTGTTATAGCCACTCCTCCAGCTTGGGGGTTACTGCCCCGAGTGCTCCAATTACCACAGGCACCACTGTCACCTTCACTTTCCAGGCTTTCTCCAGTTCTTTTCAGAGTCCGTGGTATATCTCCAGTTTCTCATGTTCCTTCTTCCTGATGTTTGCATCACTTGGCACTGCCACATCCACCACAACGGCTTTCCTCTGTTCTTTGTCCACCATTACAATGTCTGGTTGGTTCGCCATTACCATCCTATCAGTCTGGATCTGGAAGTCCCACAGGATCTTTGCCCTCTCATTCTCTACCACCTTCGGAGGTGTTTCCCATTTTGACCTTGGGGTTTCCAGTTCATATTCTGCACACATGTTCCTATATATTATTCCAGCCACTTGATTGTTGCGCTCCATGTATGCTTTCCCTGCCAGCATCTTACACCCTGCAGTTATGTGCTGGATTGTTTCAGGCGCCTCTTTGCACAGCCTACACCTTGGGTCTTGTCTGGTGTGGTAGATCTGAGCCTGGTGCTCTGGGCATGTTCCTGAGCTGCCAGGATGAGCGCTTCAGTGCTGTCCTGTAGGCCAGCCCTTTCTAGCCATTGGTAGGACTTCTTGATATCAGCCACTTCAGTAATGGTCCGGTGGTACATCCCATGCAGGGGTTTGTCCTCCCATGAGGATCTGTCCTCCAGCACTGTATCCTCTGTTCTCCATTGCCTGAGACATTCACTGAGCACACTGTCAGTTGGGGCCTTGAGCTTGTTGTACTCATGCCACTTGGACGTTTCATCCTGGATAGTGGCTTCTACACTCACTAGTCCTCGGCCTCCTTCCTTGCGGCTAGCATACAGTCTCAGAGTGCTGGATTTGGGATGGAACCCTCCATGCATGGTGAGGAGCTTTCGTGTTTTAACATCCGTGGTCTGTATCTCTTCCTTGGGCCATCTTATTATCCCTGCAGGGTATCTGATAACTGGCAGTGCGTAGCTGTTTATTGCCCGGGTCTTATTTTTGCCATTGATCTGGCTTCTCAGGACTTGCCTTACTCCTTGGAGGTATTTAGCTGTTGCAGCTTTCCTTGTTGCCTGCTCCAGGTTGTCATTTGCCTGCAGAATTCCAAGGTACTTGTAACTGTCCTCAATGTCTGCTCTTGTTGCTTCTGGGAGTGAGACCCCTCCTGTGTGGACTACCTTGCATCTCTTTGTCACCATCCGGTTGCATTTCTCGAGCCGAATGACATCCCAATGTCAGTGCTGTAGATCCTGGTGGTGTGGATCAGGGAGTCAATGTCACGCTCGCTCTTAGCATATAGCTTGATGTCATCCATGTAGAGGAGGTGACTGATGTTGGCCCCATTTCTGAGTCGGTATCCATAGTCAGTCTTGTTGATTATTTGGCTGAGGGGGTTCAGACCTATGCAGAACAGCAGTGGGGACAGAGCATCACCTTGGTATATACCACATTTGATGGACACTTGTGCAAGTGGCTTCCCATTGGCTTCAAGGGTGGTTTTCCTCAGCTTCATTGAGTTTCCTATGAAGGCTGTTAGAGTCCTGTTGATGTTGTACAGCTCCAAGCATTCAGTGATCCACGTGTGTGGTATTGAGTCATAGGCCTTCTTGTAATCAATCCAGGCTGTGCACAGGTTGGTGTGTCGTGACCTGCAGTCTTGAGCGACTTTTCTGTCAACCAGGAGTTGGTGTTTGGCTCCTCTGGAGTCTCTACCAATGACCTTCTGTGATTTACTCATGTATTGGTCCATGTGCCTATCTATCTTGGTTGCAATGATGCCTGACATGAGCTCCCATGTTGTGGGCAGACAGGTTATTGGCCGGTAGTTGGATGGGACTGCACCCTTTGAGGGATCCTTCTGGATTAGGATCGTTCGCCCTTCCATTAACCATTCGGGGTGAGTCCCATCTCTTAGCAGCTGGTTCATTTGTGCTGCCAGGCGCTCGTGGAGTGCGGTGAGCTTCTTTGGCCAGTAGGCATGTATCATGTCAGGGCCCGGTGCTGTCCAGTTCTTCATACCTGAGACTCCATTTCTTGGATGTCTGCCACTGTGATAGTTACTGGATTCTGGCTAACGGACAACGTCCCGGACTGTGCCATCCAGCTAGCCGGGTTAGCATGCTTCCGGGCCGACAGGATGCTCGTCGAGGGGGGCAAGACCCGCGGTGAAGGTCTGTGTGTTTACATCAGCGATGCTTGGTGCCGGAATGCCAGAGTGGTCTACCAACACTGCTCCCCCCTGGCTGAGTTTATGATCGTTAAATGCCGGCCATTCTACCTGCCGAGAGAATTTAGCTCCATACTGCTGGTAGCAGCATACATCCCTCCCAGCTCCACCACCAACAGGAGTGAGGCTCTGTATGAACTACACCAGCACATCAGTGAGCAGCAGACAGCACACCCTGATGCCTTCCTCATCCTGGCCGGGGACTTCAACCATGCAAACCCCAAGAGCGTGTTTCCACAACTCCATGGACATATCAACTTCCCCACAAGAGGTTAAAACATCTTGGACAATGTTTACACCGCACACAAAGGAGCCTACAAAGCCCTTCCCCTCCCCCACCTGGGCGGCTCAGACCACACCACTGTCATGCTAATGCCAGCATACAGGCCAAAGGTCAAAGCCATCAGACCAGCTGAAAAGGTGATTCGGGTGTGGCCTGAGGGATCTACTGAGGCTCTACAGGACTGCTTTGCCACCACTGACTGGAGTATATTCAAACAAGCAGCCACCTATAATGACATCACTGATCTCCAGGAGTACACAAAGACTGTCACATCCTACATGAGGAAGTGCATGGACGATGTCACAGTCACCAAAACCATCACCCTTCGAGCCAACCAAAAACCATGGCTGACCGGAGACGTCCACAGACTCTGGAGGGAACGGAACGCTGCCTTCAGAGCTGGGAATGAAGCTGGTCTGAGAACAGCCAGGGCCAACCTGTCACGAGGCATCAGGGTGGCCAAGAGGGAGCACTCCAGGAAGGTGGCTGACCGATTCAGCGACAGTGGTGACACCAGGAACCTGTGGCGGGGCATCCAGACCATCACGGATTACGAGCCCGCCCCACAGGCCTGCGACTACTCTACCCCTCTGCTGGACCAGCTAAATACCTTCTTTGCCCGCTTTGAGGCAGACAACAGCAACCCGGCACAGAAGACTCCTCCCCCTCCCAGTGACCTAGTGCTGATGCTATCACGTGACAGCGTGAGGCGCTCACTGGGAAGGATTAAGCCACAGAGAGCCCCAGGACCTGACAACATTCCTGGCTGTATCCTGAGGAACTGTGCTGATGAGCTGACAGATGTCATCACCGACATCTTCAACCTCTCACTAAGCCAGGCTGTTGTCCCCTCATGCTTCAAAGCCACCACCATCATCCCGGTCCCAAAGAAGTCCTCTCCCTCCTGCTACAATGACTACCGCCCGATCGCTCTCACCCCCATTCTCATGAAGTGCTTTGAGCGGCTGGTCATGCAGCACATCAAGTCTACCCTCCCCCCCACTCTGGACCCCTACCAGTTTGCATATCGGTCAAACCGTTCGACCGATGATGCCATCTCAACAGCCCTCCACTCAGCCCTCACTCACCTGGAAACAAAAGACTCTCATGTCAGAATGCTATTCATTGACTTCAGCTCCGCCTTCAATACAGTCATCCCCCAGCAGCTCATCCACAAGCTAGACCAGCTAGGACTCAACACCTCCCTGTGTAACTGGCTTCTGGACTTTCTGACAGGGAGACCACAGGCAGTTCGTGTCGGCAACAACACCTCCAGCACCATTACAATTAACACAGGGGTCCCCCAAGGATGTGTGCTGAGCCCCCTTCTCTTCACTCTGCTGACCCACGACTGCACCCCAACATCAAGCTCCAACCTCTTCATCAAGTTTGAGGATGACACAACAGTGGTGGGTCTCATCAACAACAACGATGAGACCCCCTACAGGAGGGAGGTGAGCAGGCTGGCTCTGTGGTGCAAAGACAATAATCTCCACCTGAATGTGGAGAAGACAAAGGAGATGGTTGTGGACTTCCGGAGAACTCCCACCCAGCACGCTCCACTGATCGTCAATGGTGCTGCTGTGGAAAGGGTGAGCTGCACCAAGTTCCTGGGGGTGCACATCTCCGACGACCTGTCTTGGAACCAAAACACTGCATCACTCGCCAAGAAAGCCCAACAACGCCTGTACTTCCTCCGCAAACTGAAGAGGGCCAGAGTCCCCCCCATCGTGCAGACCTTCTACAGGGGGGCCATCGAGAGCATCCTGACCAGCTGCATCACCGTGTGGTATGGAGCCTGCAACGCATCCTGCCGGAAGACTCTGCAGCACATTGTGAGAACAGCTGAGAAGATCGTTGGTGTCCCTCTTACTGGCCTCTCGGACATTTACCGCTCCCGCCTCGCCCGCAAAGCCATCAGGATTGCAGGGAACCCCTCACACCCATCCCAGAGACACTTCAACCTGCTGCCATCAGGGAGGAGGCTGCAAAGTCTGCAGGCCAGAACCAGCAGACTAAAACACAGTTTCCTCCATCAGGCGATAAGGACACTCAACTCCCTCCCTGCCCTCCCCCCTCTGGCCCCTCCACTCCGTCCTACCAGCCCACACTGAAAACTTTCACAACAGTTCAGATCACCACTTTCACCAAAGACTGCCATCACTAACTCATCCACTTACTGTTCTCAGCACTGTTGTCACTTTAAACTGCCACTTTAACCATCTCATTGCTCTCTGCACTGTTTAGACTACTGTTATTCTTCTTATTATTGCTGTCTTTTTATCTATTTTTTTAAGTCGTTTATTTATTTATTTTTTATATGCTGCTTGCACTGTGGGGTGAGAGGAAAGCAATTTCATCTGTGCTGTATGTCTTTATGGATGCAGTACATTTGACAATAAAGCCGACTTTGACTTTGACTGTTCAGGGAGGTTGCTATGTTCTTTTCTCAGAGAGACCAGCCACTGGGCATTGCTGTTATGTGCTGTCTCTTTCTCCCATATACTTTTCCAGTACTGTTCAGTTTCCAGCCTTGGTGGGTCTGCTCGGCTGTTTTGACCCTGCCACTGAGCGCACACTTTGGCAGGCTGAGTTGCGAACAGCCTGTTTGTCCGTCTGGCTTCATTTTCTCTTGTGTACCTCTTTAGGCGGCTGCTCAAGGCTAAGAGCCTTTGTTTGGCAGTTTCCAGTCCTTTAGGTTATGGGCATCTGGCTGTATTTCTTAGGTACTTGCTTTCTCATTGTACCTCGTTGAGCCTCTGTCAGCTTACTCACATCCTTCCGAGTTGCCTTGATTTTGGCCTCTAACCGTTGCTTCCATGGTGGGTATTGTTTTCTTCCATGGTTGCTCTTATAGCCAAGCATCTCAAGGATCACTGCTGCTGAAGTGTATACCAGTTCATTGGTTTCTGTGATTGTTGTGGTAGGAATTGCCCTCAATGCCTCATTCACAGTTTCCAGAAGACTTTCAGGCGGTACATCACTTAACCGTTGTAGCTGGTGTCGGGGTTGCCCAGTGGTCATTCTAGACATGATCTTGTCTTTCAGGTCAGTTGCTGCCTCACTCAGCATATCTGTAGTTGTTGGGGCTGTGTACCCAAGCTCAGGGTGGGAGTGTGGTATAGCGTCCTCTCTGACCTGCTGTTGTGGCTCTCCCGTGATATTGCATTGTACCGCTTCAATCTCAAGTTGTGATAGGAGTTGCTGTTTGTGGATGTTAGAGCATTGGGCTACCAGATGTTTGGCAGTTAGCCTTGATTGTGGGTTTCGAAGCATCCATTGATTCCACATTCTTGCATATAACCCCTCTGGGTGGGATTACTTGAGTAGTAGTCCTCTAACAGAACCTTGTTCTCGCATCTAGTCCATTTCTGTCTTGTTCCAGTAGCCCACTTTCCATCAGGGTGCCCTGGTCCCCCAGCACCTGACGCAGACCTTGTTTGGCCGGGCGACGTCTGAGCCGACATGACATGTGGTTCATTGACTTTCATGTTGTGAGGTAGGCAGAAACGTTAAGGGTCTTGCCCTAGGACCCTCACTGGGTGATGTTAGTTGCTCACCATTGTTATGGTAATTGTCCCGTTTCCATGTTAATTGGCCCATTTCCATTGCCATTAATTGTTCATTCCGCCCCTGCGAATTGAACCCGGGTTTCCTGCATGACAGTCCTGCACCTTACCAACTATATATATATATATATATATATATATATATATATATATATATATATATATATATATACAAATTGTAAAATATGGTGGAAAATGAGTATTTGGTCACTAAAAAAAGTTAAACTCAATGCAACGCAATGACAGCAAACGTTTTCTGTACGTCTTCACAAGGTTTTCACAAACTGTTGCTGGTATTTTGGCCCATTTTTCCATGCAGATCTCCTCTACAGCAGTGATGTTTTAGGGCTGTCGCTGGGCAACACGGACATTCAACTCTCTCCAAAGATTGTCTAAGGGGTTGAGGTCTTTTAGACTGGCTAGGTCACTCAAGGACCTTGAAATGCTTCTTATGAAACACCTCCTTCATTACCTGAGCAACGTGTTTGGGATGGTTGTCATGCTGAAAGACCCAGCCACGGTTCATCTTGAATGCCATTGCTGATGTAAGGATATTTTCGCACAAAATCTGACGATACATGGCCATGACACCAAGCTGCTTACCTGTTGCAGATTCAGTCTTCCAAGCCTGGTGCAGGTCAACAATTGTGTTTCTGGTGTCCTTAAACAGCTCTTTGGTCTTGGCCATAGTGCAGTTTGGAGTGGGACTGTTTGAGGTTGTGGACAGGTGTCTTTTATAAAGATAACAAGTTCAAACAGGTGCCATCCATAAACAAGAAGTTACTGTGAGAGCCAGAAATCTTGCATGTTTGTAGGTGACCAAATACTTATTTTTCACCATAATTTGCAAATAAATTATTTAAAAATCAGACAATGTGATTTTCTGGATTTTATTATTTTGTCTTTCATAGTTGACGCATACCTATGATGAAAATTACAGGCCTCTCATCTTTGACGGAATACTTTTTTGCCCCATTGTCTTTGTGGGTACATGTATGTGTGGATGGATGGATGGATGGATATCCAGAATGTGCTTTTGATTCAGAATATGGTAAACAAAGTCGATGAATGTAAAAGCTGTCAGTTTGTATAAAAAGTGCAAACAGGAAGTCCTAAAAATTAAGAGAATCTATTTTATTTAATATCCAAAAAAACCTATGTGAGTTTCTTTCTCACGGTCTAAAAATGTCCTTCATAGATTAATTGGTGACACCAAATTGTACCATAGATGCGATTTTGTGGCCCTGCGACAGACTGTCCAGTGTGTACCCTGGCATCAATCAACAGTAGTTGGGATAGGCTCCAGCAAACGCCATGTCCTCGAAAAGGATTCAGCGGGTTGAGAAGATGGATGGATAGAAATACCTGTCCTAGCCCATTCCACACATCACCTGTGAAAGTGTCTGAACTTTTTATTTGAATATAGAATTGGTAATCATTTCAAGTTCTGTCAGAGATTTTAACTAGATTTGTGTGATTCTTTTGAATCCACTGCAGAATGGTCCACATGGACTTTAGCTGCCCACCAATGAAAAAAAAAAAAAATTACTCAACCATACACACCCAGAAATTTCAGTTTGGGTTTAAATCTGGCTAAGGACGGGTTTGCTATGTGGATTTCATTGTCAGTAAATGTGGTCGGACTGTTAAGCTATGCTCACACCGTCCACTAAGGAGAATCTATGTAAACGAGTGTATTTGCAGCGTTCAAAACTCTGGAATTAAAGCATTGCTTCAAAGTATGTTGAGAGTTAAAAACAAGGTTGAATTTTGACCAATTAGGGTTCCAGATATGAATGGTCGCTTTTAATTCACAAAAGTGCCAACCGTTTGAAAATTGATCATAAAGGAGAAATTAACAATGATAGGTTGTGCCCGTCTTTCATATGTCGGAATAGAGCTGTAAAAAAACATCCAGGGACAAGATTCACCAGATTCCCAACTGTAGGTGGCAGACAAGTACAAAGAGAAAGACGCCCCACTTTCAAAATCCCTGGAAATTTCTTGTGAGTCTGCGGAAACAAAGCAGCGTGCATCAATGCTCACTACAAGAATGAAAACAGACCACAATGCATTGTGTTTGAATCTTTGTCATTTGAAAAAAAAAAAGTATGTAAATTTCTTTATAATAGAAATCCCTCAAGTTTTCATCCTTAGAACACAGTAGATTCATAAGCAGAATTCATAAAATAGTCGTAGTTATTGGGTTTTAGCAAATGGGTGACGTTATATATTACATTTAAAAGAATAACTAATAAAGTAATGAGTATGTGTAAAAATTGCATTAAAATCCAGGGCACTGCATCGTCTTTAGGGATTTGGAAGTAATGAGGGAACTCACACACAACCAATTAGTTCGGTTCTAGACAGGAAAAGAGTCACTGAGCTGCAGGTGTCTGACTCCAAATTCTTGCTAAAGCTGCAAAGTGCAAAGCTCAAAATAACATATAGAAAATGTGTAATCAAAGAAATAAGAATAGTCATAAAAACGTTATCAAAGGCAGCTGTCAAAAAGCCACAATGTTTTATCTCTAAATCATGAAACTGAGTCCTGAAAGTCTGATTTCAAACACCACAGTCAGATGGTAACTTTATAAAAATAAAACTATTCAGGTAAACAGCAAAGGTGTTTAAGAGTACTTTTATTTTCATCCCAGTTGGCTGGAGTTGCTGCCTCTGCTGGAGAAGAAATATGGGGTCAACAAGTGCTACAGGTTTCAGAATAACGTGTTTCCCAAAGATGTGGTGCTGCCTCCACCCCCCTCTGCTGCCACTGCGCCCTCGCCGCCGCTTTGGAAGAACCTTTCTGGAGTGAATATCCTGGATCATCTCTACCAAGAGCCCTTGACTAAAGAGAGCCGTTATATTCAGTTCAAAATCATCGTCAACCCGCGAGCTGTGTTCTCCACCAGTGTTCACGGAGTCCTGAGCTCCCAGAAGGGCTGTGTCTGGGTTCAGAGGGAGATTGCAAGGATGTACCACACCAGGTAAAGATAGCTCCACTTCTTCTTCAATGACTCTTCTCATTTAAATCAACTTATTCTTTACTTATACTTTCAAACTAGTCTCTTGGGACAAGTTGGCATAAAAGTATCAAAAATGGCCTTTTGGGCACAAAAATCTAATACATTTTTCTTAAAAGTCTCAAATATGGTATGTATCAGTTTCTCAAAGTTGTCTCACATTTGCATTTTATTCAGAGAAGCAAAATGTCTGCTTTCCCTTGAGGATGACTTTGGGGAAATACTGGTAAAGCCAGCAGGAGGCGTTGGTGTGTCTTTGTAGACATGACACCAAGAGAGGAGGAAGGATGTCTAGAGTGGCTGGTAGGAATGTTGGGGCTGTTCAGGACATGGATGTCAGCTCAAGACAGTGGTAGGATGTTCTGTAGATGAAACAGAGAAGCTGAAGGTGGGACTACACCAAGGATCAGCTTTGAGGTTAGACAGACATTTTTTGTGGTTCAGGCTGTTTGCAGATGACATTGTGATCTGTAGAGAGAGCAAGGAGGTGGAGGAACATCAAGTGGAGGTTTGGAAAGGAGAGGAATGAAGATCTGCAGTAAGATAAGAGTGTGTGAAGGAGAGGAACTTAACGGGGAGGTTACAGGGAACAGAGGTGAACTATTTAATGACACTTTTATTTTGCAATGGAATACTTTCAACTGGAACAGAAATAAATCAAAGTACATTTTTACTGAAATTACTGTGAATTTCATATTTGAAGACCAGAAATAAAATGAACAGAATTTCTGTCTGGAAGAAAAGGAAAAAAAAAACATTAATTTTGGGTTCATGTTAAATGTCATTATATATTATTCATTGTTAAATGTTTACTGTAAGCTTTTTTTTTTTTTTTTTTTTTTTTTTTCTTCAAGTTTCTTTTTATTTGAGTATTCAGCAACATATACAGTGTAAAAGACATTCAAACTTTTTTTTTTTTTTTCCCTTAATACCCCAAACAAACAAACAAACCCCCCCTGTTGCACCCTAAAGAAAAATAATTAAATACAATAAAAAAAGATTTTGCTGAATGGAGTAACAGTGTTACCCCTCAGAAAGAAGCGATGGATCAATATCTTTGATCTTGCTCAGAACTGGCTGCCAGACATTAAAAAACCCTGCAGTACAACCCTTCATTGAATATCTGATTTTTTCTACGGTAAGATGGCACATAAGATCCACAAGATATTTCCTAAAAGTAGGGGGTTGTTTGTTTTTCCAGTGTAGGAGGATTAGCCTCCTGGCCAGAAGTGTAGTGAAAGCGATCACACTTTTGGATTTACTTGGAAGCCGCAGAGAGAACTCTGATACACCAAAAATTGCAATTGAGGCCTCAGGAGCAATGTGTGTCCCCAATGCGTCAGAGAGAAGTTGAAAGATGTTGTGCCAGAAGGCCCTTAGTGTCGGACAAAACCAAAACATATGCGAAAGTGTACCTGGTACCCTATCACAACGATCACAATTAGCATTAAGGTCTGGTTTGATTTTAGCTAACTTTACTTTGGACCAATGCAGTCTGTGAACCACCTTGAATTGTATAACCCTTTGTCTTAAGCATATAGAGGATGAATAAATATTCTGAAGAGCAGTCTGCCATACATCCTCTGATAGGTCCGTAGCCAAATCTTCTTCCCACTTTCTTTTGGTATGAGTCAGTGGATCTGTGTTTGATGAGTTGATTGCAGTGTATATTTTGCTGATGAGTCCTTTTGACTGTGGATTAAAGGTCAAGATGTTTTCAAGAAGTGAGTCTGGTGGTCGCGAAGGGAAATGGGTGAATGTGGTAGATAGAAAACTTCGAAGTTGAAGGTATCTGAAGAAGTGAACATCAGGAATTTTAAATTCACTTTTTAGTCTCTGAAATGAAACAAATTGACCTTCGATGAACAGATCCTTCAGGGTTCTCAGACCATTTGTGGACCAATATGTAAAAGAGTTATCAGTTATGGAAGGGAGAAACATAATATTTTTCACAACTGGGGCATAGATTGACATATTTTTAAGGTGCAGGCTTCTCCTAAATTGTGCCCAGATTTTAAGTGCATGTTTAACTACTGGGTTCTGTGAAATTTTGTCGAGGGATTGTGACAGTGGTATTGTTGAACAAAGTAGAGAGTGTAAAGAGGCAGATTGACATGACATTCGTTCAAAATTTAACCATTTAAGATCCTTATGACTTGATGTCTCTAGCCAATAAAGTAATGTACGGATATTTGCTGCCCAGTAATAGTATTGGAAATTGGGAAGTGACATTCCCCCATAATCTTTGTGGTATTGTAAAATATTTTTGCGAATGCGGGCAGTCTTCCCATTCCATATAAATGATGAAATCAGTTTGTCTAGGTTAGAAAAGAATGTTTTTGTTAAAAATAAAGGTATAGACTGAAAAAGATATAGAAACTTAGGTAGGATGTTCATTTTAACAACATTAATTCTGCCTCCTAAATAAATTGGTAAGGATTGCCAGCGTTGCAGATCTTGTTTTACACTATCTAACAATGGAATAAAGTTTGTTTTGTACATATGTTTATAATTGCTTGTGATCCAAATCCCTAGATACTTGAATTTATGCTGGCTTAATTTAAATGGTATGGAATTTGACACATCTTTTAGTGCAACAGGATTTATGCGCATCAGTTCACTTTTGTGCATATTTATTTTATAACCTGATATTTTTCCAAACTCACGCAAAAGTGTGAATAAATGAGGAAGGCTGTATAGGGGATCAGATATATATAGTAATGTGTCATCCGCGTACAGAGATACTTTGTGTTCAGAATCCCCTCTCTGAATACCTTTAATAGAATCATCACCTCGAAGAGTAATTGCTAGAGGTTCAATGACCAAAGCGAATAATAAAGGTGATAAGGGACATCCTTGCCTTGTTCCACGTCCCAGCTTAAAAAAAGGTGAAAGATTATTATTGGTACGAATTGCTGCGACTGGGGAAGAGTAGAGAATACGTATCCATGAGATAAACCTTGGGCCAAAGCCAAATTTTTTAAGTGTATAAAAAAGGTAGTCCCACTCCACACGGTCGAACGCTTTCTCAGCATCAAGCGAGAGAACTATTTCAGATGTATCTGGTGGAGAGGGATGATGAAGAATATTTAAGAGTCTTCGAACATTATGAAAAGAATGACGATCTTTGATAAACCCTGTTTGATCATCAGATACGATAGAGGGCAAAACAGTTTCCAAGCGATGTGCTAGTATCTTAGCAAAGATTTTACTATCTACATTTAACCCTTGTGCTGTCTTAGATGACCCCACCCTTACATTGACGTGTTCTCCCTACCATGACAAAGGTGGATAAAGGTGGAAAGATTTCATGTAATCCATGGACACCAGTGAAGATCACAAATCATTGAAGAAAAAAGTTTCAGAGCACTGTCTAGTGGGTCTAGATGACCCAACTCCCAATGCTAAAGTGCCTAGGATAGCACAAGGGTTAATAACGAGATAGGCCGGTAAGAACTGCACTCTAAGTGACTTTTACCTTTTTACCTTTTTTATGTATCAAAGAGATAACAGCCTGTCTCATAGTCTCTGGGAGAGAACCTGAGAGGGAGGAGTCATCATAGACTGAGAGTAATATAGGGGACAAATCTTTTGCAAAGGTTTTGAAAAATTCACTTGGGAAGCCATCTGGTCCTGGTGATTTCCCACTTTGCATAGAATTTATGGCCTTCTGAATATCTTCTGTTTTAAAAGGTCTCTCCAGATTTTGAGATACTTCCTCATCTACTCTAGGCAGATTAAGCTTGCTAAAAAACTTGTCAAAAAGTACTTGATCCTTTTTAGATTCTGAGGTGTATAACTGTGTATAATATGTATGAAACCTTTGATTAATCTCTAAAGGGTCAGTTAACTTCACATTCTGTTCAGTGTTGATGGCTATAATAGCCTGAGCCACTTGCTGATGACGAAGCTGATGGGCGAGTGTTTTACCTATCTTTTCCCCATGTTCATATGATTTATATCGACATTTATTTAAAAGATTTTCAATCTGCCGTGTAGTCGACAGATTATATTCGGTCTGAAGAGCTAGGCGCTTTTTGAACAGGTCAGATGAAGGGGAGTTAGCTAGCATATCATCTAATTGGAGAATATCATTTTCAATCCTCTTAATCTTTTCAGTTAGAAGTCTTTTCGTTCTAGCACTATAAGATATAATTTGGCCTCTAAGGTATGCTTTTAATGATTCCCAAATTAAGCTAGAGGACATTCCAGGGGTGCTATTACGTGTGATATATTCCTTTATTTCCTTTGAAATAAATTTAACAAACTCTCTATCTGAAAGCAGTAGAGTATTAAATCGCCATGGTCGATATTTATTACCTGGACTTGGCATTTTCAATGTCATTAACAATGGTGCATGGTCAGATATAACTATTGCTTGATATTCACACTTATTGACTAGAGAAAGTAGGTTGCTATCAAGGAAAAAATAATCAATTCGTGAGAAAGTTTTGTGTACTGGTGAGTAGAAAGAGTAACTTCTGCTATTGGGATTCCGGAATCTCCAGACATCAAACATTCCATATGTTTTAAGAAGCTGGTTGATCACTTGTGATGCCTGTGATGGTTGTGTGGATTTAGGCGAACTACGGTCAAGGGAAGGAGTTAGTACACAATTTATATCACCTCCGAGGATGAGATGGTGCGAATCTATGTTTGGTATTCGGGAAAAAATTTCAGTAAAAAAAACACCATTGTCCCAATTAGGAGCATATATGTTTGCCAGTATAACAGGAGTATTATTCAATCTTCCCACTACTATTATATATCTTCCAGACGGGTCAGCTTCTACTTTTGTCATGTTAAAAGAAATTGATTTTTTAATGAGAATGGCTGTACCTCTGGATTTAGAATGAAAGGTAGAATGAAAAATATGTCCCACCCATCCCCCTCTAAGTTTGGAGTGATCAAAGGTGTTTAGATGAGTTTCTTGGAGGAAGGCAATGTCAGTATTCAGCTGCTCCAAATGTGAGAGCACCTTCCTACGTTTTAATGGATGATTTAGTGATTTGACATTCCAGCTAACAAAATTAACTGGGCAACAGCCATACTGATTATTGAATAACTGACTAGCCATTGGCTATGAAAAACAGTATTTTTAAGGTATTAATCTGGGCAAGTAAATACAACCTGTAAGACATGAGATCTCATCACTTTAACAGAAATAGATGCAACAGATGAAAATAAAATAACTTTAGGTGCAACAGGTAACCCACCCCACCCATCACCAACAAGAACATGGTGATCATAAACAACCCTCTTACAACAAAATCCACACATTATGTGCTTGTTAGAACTCTAGCGTCCAGTTTGCTCTGCAAAAATATTTAAGAGTAGAAATACCAAAAAGCCTTTTAACATCTGACATTCAGATTAAATGTCCAAAAATGGTGCAGGTGAAGAGGTCACACACAAAAAAAAAAAAAAAATATATATATATATATATATATTGAATTAAAAAAAGTTTAATAATAAAAAAAAGGGAGGAAAAGGTATGGTTCATTCCGATCATAGTTTACCTATTTATTCAGATTACCATCCTTTTAGTAGTCATATAGAGTGGAAGTATGATTTGTGTGTGACAGATGAGCATTTCCGTCAGTCTCCCGGTGTGACAAAAAACCCCACAGGAATAACGTAGATGAGGAAAAAATTGAGGAAAAAAAAGAAGAGAAAATAGTAAAAAATAATCACTCCTCAAAGAATATTTCCCTTCACATACGTCATGGCTTGTGCTGCATCCTTAAATCGTTTTTCAATTCCATTGTGTGTAATCCGCAGCTGTGCCGGGTGAAGCAGCCCATAACGCACGTTCTCCCGTCCACGCAGAAGCTTTTTTACCTCATTGAAGGCCGCCCTGGCGCTGGCTACACTCGGTGGATAATCGGGAAAAATGAGGATGGTGGCACCTTTGTAGAGGAGAGGACCTGCAGCTCTGGCACGGCGGAAGATCTCAGTGTAATCCTGATCGTAGTGCATCTTGGCGATGATCGCTCTGGCTTTCCCATCTGCTTGTCTCGTCTGTAGAGCGCGGTGGCATCTGTCAATCAGCACTTCTTTATTGATTTTCAACACCTCTTTGAGTAGTTTGGAGATTGAATCGGGTGTGGTCGGAACTTCCTCGGGTACATTCAATATGCGAATGTTTGATCTCCGCATGCGTCCTTCCATATCCACACACTTTCCTTGGAGGATCGACATGTGTTTTTCCAGCTGCTGGACAGATTTTTGTAAAGTTGTTATGTCATCTGAACACCCTGAAAGTCCTCGCTCCATCTCTGACACAGTAGATTGAATTGCTTTCAACTCTGACCGCACTGTGGCGGTGTTGTTGGCCAACTCTGTTCGGACCGCTTGCATCTCCATTTTCACCTCCCCGAACTCCTTCGCTATCACTTTTGCGAGCTCCGTCTGGAAGAGCTGGGTGATTTCTGATTTGATCGAGGCCAGTATGTCGCTCTTCAGATCTAGAAGTCCCGTCTCAGACAGTTCACACGGCTCCATTGGTGCTCCTAGCTCTTCAGGTGGTGTGCTAGGTGTGGAGCTAGCTGAGTCTGAGCACGCTTTGCTAGCAGAGGCAGCAGCTTTGCCCGTATATTTATATTTGCGGAGACTACTTGCCATTTCAGCTTGTAGAATAAAATCCAGGCGATGAGGAAAGAAGATAGGTTGCTAAGCCGCACGAGTTTTCTTGGCACTTTTTAGAGTATTATGGCTTTTTTTGCTAATTTATGCAGAGCACGCTAAACATGCGACCTACTCCATTGCCTGCTCGCTAGCGCCCCCTTTTACTGTAAGCTTTTGACTGTAAATCATATGAACCTGAAAACAACAGACACAAAAGTGTTCATCTTGTTTGCAGTTGACATTTTAGAAAAGAGCTAAAAAAAGAGTCTCGCTACAGAGCTGCCATAGGTTTTCCAAGGCTACTGACAGAATTAAGCCAATCATAATCAAGATAATTGATTATTGATTTATGACAGGAACCGAGTGGTTAGTTTGGGCGTCACGTTTGCGCTACAGCTGGACATTGGATAGGACTGTATTAGAGAGAGCTAATTGTTTCTTTAGTCACTGTGTCTTATTTTGTGGTTGTCACTGAAAGTCTTTTTTGGAGTAATCTGGAGGAAAAAGAGAATTTCTTTATCATTTGAAGTACATATAAAACCAAATGATAGTGTTTTAACTTCAGAGATGTTATGTATGTGTCTTTTAAGAAGGAAGTAAGCAAACAACAACAAAACAAAAGCTGGATTTATGACAGGAGGATGAGTGAATCTCTCAGTGACTGTTCTCTGTCTGCAGAGATAAAAGGCAGCCGGAGCTGAAACCAGGCCAGCTTCTTTTTGACGGCAGACTGCTGAACTACAGCGCTCCGCTGATCCAGACCGTCAACGCGGTTCTGCGAGAGAACGGACTTTTACCTGCAGAGGGCAAACTCTGACTCCACAGCCTGGACCTCCGCGCTCGTCTGAGATGCTTTTCCATTTGGGACGCCGACATGTTTCCTCAGCACTTTAAAGGAAAACAGGAAGATTTAAACTTTGTGGGTTGTAATCCATGGAAAACTCAATCCAGCGTTTATGTTTTCTACAGACTGTGTTCTACTTTTTATTTGGCTTTCTTTTATTTTAACATGTATGACACATATTTATTTTTTTAAGCAGCATCTTGAAATTCATCGCCGATGAAAATAGTGTTTTTGGTGATTGTAACGTGTTGAAAATTATGCTTAAAATTGCATTTCTGAGTATTTCTTTATTCAAATTGTTGCGAACCTGGAGCAGACGAAATGCCGATTGAAAAAGATCCTATTTGTGAATTTGTGAGGTAGAGAATACGCCATCTCTTCTTGAACTGTAGTGCCATCTCAGATCTTTTTCTCTACATTTCTGTTTTGTTTTTGGCTTTTTTTTTTTTTTTTTTCTTTGATAGAATAGCTCTGATCACGGCTCGCTTACGTGTCTTCCTTCTGTCTCCTTCCCCTCTTTTTTTCTCGTTTTTTATAGTTGTCCTGTCAATCAAAAATAATTCAGTGGAGTTTCATTTCGGCTCTAATTTCAGGTTCTCCTGGGAAATACAAGGAACATCAGATCGAAACATTTCAAATGACGATTACAAATAAGCTCTCCAACAGAAAGAGTCATGAATGCAAATGTCCTCCATTAAACGTCCACATCCCTGAATGTCGCAGTAACTTGTGTTTCTGTTGTCGTGTAAAGAGGATCTTGTTAGTCTTCCTTCTGTCTCTCAGACTCTCCTCACCACTGCAAACACAGATTTGTCTGCAGCAGCTAACAAATAAACCAACCTCTTGAGTAAAGATGACAGTCTGCTTGGAGGTAGATCCGATGTCTTGGCTTGTGTGACTGAGTTCTTCTTCCTTTGGGTCTTTTTTGGCATTCTATGTTTAAGGCTCAATTCTGCCACCTACTGTGCAGGAGTGTGAGTTGGAGCTAAAAAAACAACAACAATTCTTATTGGAGCAAACCATTACATCCTTAAAAGGTAGTAACTTCATGTACAGGTTCTTTCATCCCCTCCTAACAGATCTTCTCAAGTCAACATCCCACAATCTCGTATCTTTAGGGCTTCTTTCAGAAGCTTTTCTATGTCCACATCGACGCACTACGTGTTCTACTGTTTCTTACGGTGGCCCTGAGGTTCAAATCACGCCAACAAATCACTCAAAGCATTTTAAAGATCACACCGATAATTAAGGAAGCAAACAATGAACTTACATTTAAAAAATCAAACCACAAGTAAAAAAAAAAAATTAAAACAAAATAAAAATGAAACTTTTGGGAAAACAAAAGTAATTTCCAGAAATCAAAATGAACTGTTAATAAAAATAACGAAACCAAAGAAAAAAACAAATACACATACATACATGCATGTCATAAAAGCCATCAAAATAAATCATCAAATATTCATAAAATTAATAAAATCTAATTAAAACACGTGAAAACCACTTAAAAACTATACTAAAATTGTTAGTTTTGATTTTTTTCTTAAAAACTTCCACAGTGGGTGAAAAAACCCCCATTACATTCTAGAAAATCAAAACACAATTACAAAAGAAATGAAGCCCTCACATCTTCAGGTGTGGTGCAGACGCTGACAATGTGGGCGGGTCACCTTCCTTCCTTCCTTCCTTCTTATTTTGATCAAGGCCTTAGCTTCTAGTTTTGGTTTTGTCATCATTTCTGAAGTGTTTATCCTTTTTTCATTTGCAACAGTGGTCCCTGGGCTGCCAACCAGTACCGGTCTGTGGGACCGTTGGCTGCAGGGAAAAAAAAAAACATGACCTGCATGTTTTCTACTTCTAATCTGATTCTGAAGGAAGTTTTATTTTGGAAAACAACCACATCGGACTCGTTAAAAAGGACATAATAAAAGCTTTATCAGTGTTTTATATATGATTCAAACAGCCACATGACCAGTTAAAGGCCTGGATTCGTGGAGAGAGCCATTTAGCTATTAGTTTGGAGTCAGATTACTCTCACTTTACAGAACCAATCTGTGGTGTTACCTTGTGTCATCATGTCGGCTAACCATCTGACCTTCCCTGCTGTCATTGGATTGGATTTCCTCTGGTTGTCTGGTTTAGTGTTCGATGTTTCAGAGAACTGCTACTGGTTCAAACAATCATAAAGCAGAAGTATCAGTTTTTGCCTGAGCCTGCAGAAAACTCAGCTGTATACTAACACTGCTCTAGCATTGTATTTGGCTCTTCCTCCAATAACATCAACGCATGAGTATTTTGGCGTTGATCCTTTACAGGAAGCAGTAAAAGATGCTCTTATGGATGATTTTGGTAAATATCAACATTTATGCAAGTTTAAGGAAAATGTAACTGTCTGCTCTGAGAAATTGGGTCGTACTGACACACACACCCATAAAATATGGCTAAGTCTTAATGCTCCACTCAAACAGAGACCATCTTGGGTCTCTCTTGCTAAGCAGCAAGTGCTTAAAGAACACATAGAAAACATGTTAGTGAAAAATATGAATGAGCCATCAAAGTCTTCATATGCTGCTCCCCTGCTCCTGTTGTTCTGGTGCCCAAGAAAAACAATCCCAAACTTTGATTCTGTGGGACTACAGGAAACTGAAAGCTATCACACATGCACATCCCATTCTGAATATCCAGGAAATACTGTTGGCTGGAGCTTCAGTTTTCACCACCTTGGATCTCAATTGCGGTTACTGGCAGGTGAAGATGGATGAAGACAGCAAGGAAAAAACAGCTTTCATCTATCCAATGGGTCCAGTTCACCGTCAGGCCATTTGGTTTGAAAAATGCACCAGTTACTCTCTAGGGCCTGATGGAAATGGTTCTTGGCGACGTTAGAGAAAAATGTTGGATTTGTATTTGGATGACATCATCATTTACACACCCACATATGAACAAGACCACCCTGACATCCAAGCTGTCCTGGACAGACTGAAAGAAGCCAATCTGGCCATCAACATGAAAAAAATGTCAATTCTTCAGAACATCTCTGCGGTTTTTAGGTCATGTTGTTACTTCTGCTGGAGCACAGAAAAGACCAATCCAGGATTTCCCAGTTCCTAAAACCTAAAGGAACTCCAGAGGTTTTTGGGAATTTTTGGATGGTACCATCAACACTCTGTCAAAGTTTTTAAAGTACAAAAAAATGAAACAAAATAAAAACGGAAACTTTTGGGAAAACACAAGTTATTTCCAGAAATCAAAATGATATGTTAAAGAAAGAAAACGAAACAAAAGAAGAAACCAAAACCCAATACACATACAGACATACATCTCACAAATGATATCAAAATAAATCAAATTAATTATTGATTAAATTCAATTAAATTTAATTAAAATATGTGAAAACCATTGAAAAGCTAAAATGATGAGTTCTTAAAAGCCTGAAAAATGGGGGGGGGGGGGGGGGGGGGAAACACAACTTGACCTACATATGTTTTGCATTATTTCTAATCTGATTCTGAAGGAACTTTTATTTTGGAAAACAACCACATCCGACTTGTGGTTATCCATGTCAGATCGCTCGGTCACGTGTCGTAAATCCATCCGCTGTAGCGGCGACCGCTAAAGTGAAACCCCCAAGCTAGCAAAGTTAACCAAAAACAAAAATATTTGGAAAGTTTCTGTTGGCAGAAAATGAAGTGAGGAAACAGAAGAAGAGCCTTTGCCTTAATAAAACCCCAGACAAAAACCATAACACGAACAATGCAGAATATTCAGCATCTGGCTGTTGTTAATAAAGTTCAGATGGTGGATTCATGTTTATTATTATATTTAGAAAATATATATATTTTTCATTTATCTGTTGAATTTTAAAAGTTTGAACGAGGCTGAATTTGGCGTCTGAACTTTTAGCTTCCACTTTGACAGTTATGTGTTAAGGGAAACTTATAGATCGCATTTTATTGGTTTCTACATGAAATCTAGATGTTGAACATTAACTTTACCCTTAAAAGTTAAGGAAAACTGGAGGTTAACTAAAATATAAAATAGATTGAAAGCCCAATTCAGCCTCGGACAGGCTTGTTCGTGAAAGTATTGTCTGACATTGAACCGATCTGCGGCCTGAAAAAAGTATGAGACTTTTTTACTACTGGTTTTCTTGTTCTTCTCATGTTTTTATTAACCTTTAAAGCCCTACAAAGATGACGACCTTCTTAGCAAAGGCGACGTGGCCAAGAGGTCTGTCACACACGTCATAAAAACTTTCAACAGCTTAACGAAGAAAAAAGACAACATCAACGACAACAAAAAGGTAAATGTAATGTTCTGAGTGGAATGACTCTAAGTAATCATCACGCAGGACCACATAATAATATGAATAATTTATTGGGAGATGTCTGAGAGAATAAACAGTTATCTTCACCACCAGGGAAACCATAAAAGCAGAGTTAATAAATGTCCTCCTCCAAACAAAAGATTATTTGCGTTTGTCCTACGCTGGAACTCAGTGATGGGAAGATAAAAAAAGGAAGAAGGAACGCAATGGAAGAACAGCGTCCAAGGGCAAACGTCACGTGCAACCACAGCAGTTGGAGTCCAGGCAGGGGGAAGAGTGGAGACAGATATCCAGAGACGGCGTGGGCTGGATTTCAGAAAGAGTCAGGGTAACCCTGACGACGAAACAAAAGTAAGATAGAGAATGTGCTGTGGGTGGCTAAAGTCCCGTGTCGTCATATAATAATAATAATAATAATAATAATAAAAATAATAATAATGGAGTTGTAATCTGGTTCAGGATCCGGTTCTGCGGGATATGGAACCTGGGGAAAAAAAAAAAAAATTAACGTTTTTATACAAAGTAAATTTTCATAAATTTAATCAAAACCGCTAATGAGCTTATTAAAATGTTCTCACATAGTTAAAAACATAAAACTTAGAAACTCAAATAGTGATTCAACAAAAACTGTTGCGCTTTACAAGTTTTCGAAATTTCTTCATTTGTAAACTCCCATTTTATATACGATACATTTATATTCCTAAAAAGAACATAATGAAAGGCTTATCAGTGTTTTCTGTATTGTATAAGCTGCGTATATACGTTAACTCCACCCTCAGCCTTCAAAGTAGAACTTTGTGGTGACAGCTCCAACAGGAAGCATTAGTGCTCAGACTAAAAGAGGAAGAACACTGAAATCTCATTTTACCAGTGTTTTTTTTGGGGTATTGGTGGTGTTTGTCTAGAAAAATGAGATGATAGTGTAACCCTGACATGCTTTGCAGCTTCGCCCCATCCACAGGTATGACATGAGGGTCTCGCGAGAGTTTGCGCGATTCTCGCACTATGCTTTATAAAGGGGCATGCGCAGTCAGTTTGTTGACGGAAGTCGGACAAAGGGGCTGTCACTGCATGCATGAGACGCAGGCGGGTGATGAGACGTGCTATGCGAGCGAGTAGCGTGCGAACTGGCCAGGTTCCACCGAGGATGGAGGCTGTTCGGCTATGAATTCAGGCTTTTCCAAGCTGGAAACATTGGACTGGGCGGTAGGAAGCATCTACACTACACCCCCATGTGTGGATATGATGGATAATGCAATGAACTTTGCTTACATTGAACTTCTTGGACTGGATTTATGAACATTATTGGAGGATGGACAGCAGATGCACTGCAGTGAACTGATTTATGTTTTTTTGCTTGTTTATTTTCTGTTGTAAATCAAATATAAATACCTATATACACTTTCTGCATCTTAATGTTGCTTCTCATCATTTGCACTTCCTCTGAAACGAACTTTGGCCCTTATAACTAGTTTTAACTAGAGTCTGGTGGATTCTAGTTAACTGGCTACATAAATTGGCGAGCTAGCTAGGAGGAAGTGCATGGTGGTTAGTGTTATGAATTTGTTTGTATTTTTTTTTCTCTCTCTCTGAGTATCAAGAATAACCATGAATGTGTTTTTGGATCTTGGTATTAAGTTGCCAAATGCTATTTTAGTTGAAGGCATTATAAAACCTGCATATGATGAACTGATTGATTTTGTGCGACCCTATGGCTCTATTAACAGGATAGAGACCATTAGTGATGCAGATTCTGAGTTTAATGATGCGCTTGTTGTAGAATTTAACAATGGGAGTGCTGTTAGTGCACTGCGTCCTATATTACCATATACATTTCTTTCAACCGAACATGAACTTAAATTTTATATATCTGAACTCGCTACGATTTTCACCGAGCATTTTTCTAAAACTAAAACAAAATCATACTTGTCTGAGTTACAAAACACAGCCAAACTTACGGGTGTTGAATATAAGGACATGCTGGCGCATATGTTGGCTCAGGTTGGGTTGGCTGTCACAGAGCTGGGTCCAGCTACCAAGGAAGAAGAGGAACAAACCCCGCATGCAGAGCCTACTCTGCTTCTCCCATCTGCTAAAGACTCTTTATTCACCCCACTTTCACCTGTTCCAGAGACTTTTAGTGTCAAACCGGAATGCAAGCCGCATCAACCAGCACCAGACCCCCTGTTAACCTCCAGCAAGGAAAAATCCAATCCTAATATAGAAGTTCAGCCTTCTGAAGTCCAGCGCTACATTGTAGAGCATATTGTAAAGAACGAAGAGGTTGCAGTGCACCATCAGAGGCTAAGGGTGTTTTCGGGTAGGATACCCAGACCGTCAAACGAATCTGATTATGAGACCTGGCGGTCAGGAGTAGAGCTACTGTTGGGAGACCCAGCTGTGTCTGATCTTCAGCGTTCCAGGCGGATTGTTGAAAGCCTTTTGCCACCTGCAGCAGATATGGTTAAACATCTCGGTCCTAATACAATGCCAATGGTGTATTTAGCCACTCTTGACTCTGCATATGGTGCCGTTCAGGATGGGGATGAACTATTTGCCAAGTTTATGGACACCTATCAAGACACCGGAGAAAAAGCATCAGCTTACCTCCAACGCCTTCAAGTTGCTTTAAATGCTGCTATAAAAAGAGGTGGAGTCAAGGAGTCTGATAGTAGTCGCCATTTACTAAATCAGTTCTGTCGTGGATGTTGGGATGATGGGTTGATAACAGAACTCCAACTTAAACAAAAGAAAACTCAACCTCCTACTTTTGCAGAGCTGTTGTTGCTGTTACGCACCGAAGAGGACAGAGAAGCGACAAAGACCCTTCGGATGAAACAGCATCTGGGTGTTACTCGACAAAAAGTTACTAATCATCCCCAGTATGTGCGAACAGACAATAATGATGGGGGAGCAGTGGCTAAACTGACCAATATCACCCAACAGCTTGCTCATCAGCTAGCAGACATACAGCGGCAGCTAGCTATGCTGACTCACGGACAACCCAAATCATCTTCTCATCCACCGGCAACAGCCCACAACAGACCACCAGCAAACGAAAAGCACCACACAAACCCTCTTCGTCATCCCATGCCATTTCCACAGAAACCAGGCTTTTGTTTCCGGTGTGGTGAAGATGGACACATCCGTCCCCAGTGTAAGAATGAGCCAAATTCTGCTTTGGTTGCCCATAAAAAGAAATTATTTGGAAAAAAACAATACAACAGTTCCACTTACAATCATTTAAACTGAGTCCGGCTTCGGTTGAGGGACAAACAGGAGCCAAACGGGACCCAAACTGTCCCAAGAAGAGGATCGTCCGGTGTGGGAAACTGTTACAAGCAAAGCTTATAAAGAAAATGCCAAAAGGGCTCGTTGGTTCTAAATGCACCGCTATCCTTAAAATAGCACAACAAAACCATAATTGCCTTTTGGACACTGGTTCTCAGGTCACCACAGTTTCAGTTTCCTTCTTTAATCAGTTTCTCCATGATCAACAAATTCGTCCGCTTTTTGACTTATTACAGGTCGAAGGTGCAGCTGGACATTTAGTACCATATTTGGGATATGTGGAGTTGACAATAACGTTTCCCAAAGATTTTTTAGGGTCTGAGATTGATATGCCAACTCTAGCACTTGTGGTCCCAGATGCAAAGCCCCACAGCCACACACCTGTTTTAGTGGGAATGAATACATTGGAATCTTTGTATGACTTGGGTCGTAATAGTGATGTTTTCTCCCTGCCCACTATTCCAAAATATCGAGCTGTTCTGAAGTTGCTACAGATCAACCATCAGCAGAACCATGCAGGCTCTTCTGGAGTTGTGAAGTTATTAAGTCAGGCTCCAGTTTCTGTTCCCGCTGGCCGTACTGTTGTTCTAGAGGGCACTGCACAATTAAATGGACAGCTGTCAGGTCAGTGGGCTGTAATTGACCACTCAGGATCTGTACTTCCTGGGAAGCTGTATGTGCAGAGTTGCCTGATCACAGTCTCAACACAGTCTCCCAATAAGGTTCCTGTTATTGTGAAAAATGAGTCTAAACAAGATGTTACCATTCCCCCTTTTGCCGTTATAGCCAGTATAGGGGCATCGCCAACCATCTTGAGTCATCAAACGAGGGATGTCTCCCTGGACGAGAAGGGGAGAGGGAAATTACACTTTAATTTTGGAGACTCGCCCATTCCTATTGACTGGAAAGAGCGAGTAAAAAATAAGCTCACCCAAATGTCTGATGTGTTCTCCCACCATGACCTAGATTTTGGTTGTACAAACCAAATAAAACATCAGATTCATCTCCATGACCCGACACCATTCAAGCATCGAGCCAGACCCATACATCCGAATGACATAGAAGCTGTGCGGAAACACATACAAGATCTGCTAAAGGCTGGCGTAATTAGGGAGTCTGAATCTTCATTTTCCTCCCCAATTGTTGTTGTTCGGAAGCGGAACGGAGATGTGCGCTTGTGCATCGATTATAGAAAACTAAACTTACAAACTATAAAGGATGCCTATGCCCTGCCAAACCTCGAGGAATCCTTTTCAGCATTAACTGGGTCAAAATGGTTTACAGTTCTTGACTTGAAGTCCGGGTATTACCAAATAGAAATGGATGAAAAAGACAGAGCCAAGACTGCCTTTGTGACTCCATTGGGTTTTTGGGAATGGAACCGCATGCCTCAGGGGGTGACGAATGCTCCAAGCACATTCCAAAGATTAATGGAGAAGTGCATGGGAGATTTGAACCTCAGGGAAGTTCTTGTTTTCCTAGATGATATCATTGTTTTTTCTGCCACCCTGGAAGAGCATGAAGAACGCCTGTTGAAAGTGTTGAAAAGATTAAAAGAGTTTGGATTAAAACTCTCTCCAGATAAGTGCAGGTTCTTTCAGTCAAGCGTGCGCTACTTGGGACATGTGGTGTCAGAACGCGGTGTTGAAACAGACCCAGAGAAAGTGTCCACTTTAAAATCCTGGCCAGTACCCCGAAATCTGAAAGAACTAAGATCATTTTTAGGTTTTGCCGGATATTATCGGCGGTTCATCAAAAGCTATGCCACAATAGTAGGACCACTTAATCATCTTACTCGTGGCTATGAACCTAGCCGCCGGACTGACAAGAGCAAGAAGACTGCATCAAAGTACACAGATTCAAAACAACCGTTTGGAGACAGATGGACTCCTGCTTGCCAAACATCTTTTGAAACGGTGATAGACAAATTAACATCGGCTCCTGTTCTTGCATTTGCTAACCCCAAGCTTCCCTATATTTTGCACACAGATGCAAGTTTGTCTGGACTGGGGGCTGTGTTGTATCAAGAACAGGAGGGCCAGCTTCGTGTCATTGCTTATGCCAGCAGAGGACTCTCCCAGAGTGAATCTCACTATCCTGCACACAAGCTGGAGTTTTTAGCATTAAAATGGAGTGTCACAGAAAAATTTCATGACTATCTGTATGGTTCCCATTTTACTGTGATCACTGACAACAATCCTCTCACTTACATCTTAACCTCTGCGAAATTAGATGCCACCAGTCATCGGTGGTTGGCTGCCTTGTCGACGTACTCATTCAAGCTGCAGTATAGATCTGGCAAGCAAAATAATGATGCAGATGTTTTGTCACGGCGACCTCATCCCCCCATACTGAATGAATCACTTCAGAATGGGGAGTGGGATCCTGCCTATTGTATTGTAGAGCGTCTATCTCATTCAAGCAGACCCTCTGAGTTACCTCCTGAAGTGGTGGATGCAATCTGTCAAGGTGCTCTGTTGAGAAGTTGTCTACCTCCGTCAGCTTGCATTGATGTTGCATTGGTTGAATCAATGACAGTCTCTACTAACGTCTTTCCAGAAGCCTTTGAGGAGGAGTCATCTCATGGCTTGTACATTGTACCGTCCATGACTGACATTGACCTACAAGAATTACAGTATGCAGATCCAGCAATCAGAGAAGTTATACAGCAGCTTGAGGCGGGAGAGAAAGTTCTGCCTGTTGCACATCGACTTCTTCCTGAGCTCTCTTTGCTACTGAGGGAATGGAGTAAGTTGAAGCTGGTGAATGGAGTCCTTTATCGGGAGAAGAAAGAAGAGGATAAACCTCATCTCCAATTGGTTCTGCCACCAAATTTGCGCCCTGTTGTTCTTGAAAGTCTCCATAATGATATGGGTCACATGGGGATTGAGCGGACATTGGACTTAGTACGGCAAAGGTTTTTCTGGCCCAAAATGGCAGCCGCAGTGGAGCATTATGTCAAGACTTGCAATCGCTGTGTAAGGCGTAAATCTTTACCTGAGAAAGCAGCACCCCTTGTTAACATTCACACCACCAGACCATTGGAACTCCTGTGCATGGACTTTCTATCTCTAGAGCCAGATAGCAGTAATACGAAGGACATCTTAGTATTAACTGACCATTTCACCAAATTTGCTGTCGCTATTCCAACTCCGAATCAGAAAGCCAGGACTGTCGCAAAGTGTTTGTGGAATGATTTCATAGTGCATTATGGCATCCCAGAACGTCTGCATTCTGACCAAGGCTCAGATTTCGAGTCTAGGTTAGTTGGAGAGCTTTGTGACATGACTGGCATCAAGAAATCCAGAACAACTCCCTATCATCCCAGAGGGAATCCGGTAGAGCGTTTTAACCGGACATTGTTAAACATGCTAGGCACGCTCGATAATGAACAAAAGGTTAAGTGGAAGGAGCATGTCAAGCCTCTGGTTCATGCATATAATTGCACACGGAATGATGTAACTGGGTACACGCCATACGAACTCCTTTTTGGGCGGTTACCTCGCTTACCCGTAGACTTAGCATTTGGGTTACCGATAAAGGAACCTCCAACTGTAGCACATACAGACTATGTAAAGAACTTAAAAGCCAGACTAGAAGAGAGTTATAAACTTGCTTCAAAGAATGCTTGGAGGTCTGCAGATAAGAATAAAAGTTCTTTTGACAAGTATGTGAAACCTGCTAGTCTGCAAGTGGGAGACCGTGTATTAGTTCGTAATGTTAAAATCCGTGGGAAACATAAGCTTGCTGACAGATGGGAGCACGATGTGTATGTGGTTGTTAGTCGTGCCGGTGACCTACCAGTATATGTGGTACAACCTGAATCTGGAGGGGGACCAACTCGCACGCTTCACCGGGATTTGCTTCTCCCTTGTGGATTTTTACCTCCTTGTTATTCGGACAATGCCCCAAACTGTACTACCCTTCGGAGGCCGCATACTCGTAGCCAGAGTCGACTTCAGTCTTCCCCTGATATAACGGAAGATCAGGAGCAAGAGGATGATGAAGTGATCATTCCTACGGGACGGACTGTCCTTCCGATGAGTTTCAGTATAAAACATGTGACTGATCATGACCAGCAAGCTGAGGTCTCTACTACTGCAGATGTCATTCCCTCCACCACATCGGGCTGTGTTAGTCCTCCTCAGCAAACTCTGGTTGTGGGACCTGCTGTGTTTAGTAATCCTCCTTGTTCAGATGCAGCACAGATTCATAATGCGTCCGAGGACGGACATGGGGATGAAGAGGATTTGGATATGGTTCTAGGACCACAAGTCACTGAGGAGGACGATAAGCTGCCTGCCCCTGTTCACCCTCTGGATGTCGCGGGCCCTTCCAGCGATGACTGTGAGCAGTCAGCCCAGTCTGTGTCACATGTGAGTCCAGTTCCGAGCCCTGTTACTTGTTCAGATGATGCTGATGCACTTCTGAGAAGGTCGAGTCGCATGCGCAAGCCGCCTAGTCGTTTTCAGTATTCTGCTTTGGGTAATCCCCTGGTGTCAGTTGTGCAGAGCTTGTTTCAGAGTCTTTCTGATGTTTACACAGAAGCTCTTGCACTCAGCGATGACCCCATTATCGCTGACCCTTAGCACAGGTGCGACTGGGACAGTCGTGGTCCAGCTGGGGGGGGTGTAACCCTGACATGCTTTGCAGCTTCGCCCCATCCACAGGTATGACATGAGGGTCTCGCGAGAGTTTGCGCGATTCTCGCACTATGCTTTATAAAGGGGCATGCGCAGTCAGTTTGTTGACGGAAGTCGGACAAAGGGGCTGTCACTGCATGCATGAGACGCAGGCGGGTGATGAGACGTGCTATGCGAGCGAGTAGCGTGCGAACTGGCCAGGTTCCACCGAGGATGGAGGCTGTTCGGCTATGAATTCAGGCTTTTCCAAGCTGGAAACATTGGACTGGGCGGTAGGAAGCATCTACACTACACCCCCATGTGTGGATATGATGGATAATGCAATGAACTTTGCTTACATTGAACTTCTTGGACTGGATTTATGAACATTATTGGAGGATGGACAGCAGATGCACTGCAGTGAACTGATTTATGTTTTTTTGCTTGTTTATTTTCTGTTGTAAATCAAATATAAATACCTATATACACTTTCTGCATCTTAATGTTGCTTCTCATCATTTGCACTTCCTCTGAAACGAACTTTGGCCCTTATAACTAGTTTTAACTAGAGTCTGGTGGATTCTAGTTAACTGGCTACAATAGCACTAAAGTTCAAGAAGCTGAAACGCTGGATTTTCATAGCAGCACAGTTTTTTCTGCTTCTGCTCTGGATCTGCAGGTCGGTGAAACTCTTCTACAGATTTTATAGCCTTGCTTTTACTCTGTTTCTGTTCTATCTGCTTGTATTGACTCTATCTCAGAAATAATTTTTAAAAAAAGTTTTTTTTCTGAAACTTTGCCCCTCCTACCATCGTCTTGTTTTCTAAAAGCAGGTAGAAAAGGAAATATCTTTTTTAAATGTCTTTTGTGAGGCTGAAAGTTATAATTTCTGCCAGTTAACTGCATTCAGTAGACATCAAACCGCTTATGCATCTTACATAAAATAGAAAATGTTTGTAAAAAAGCTGGACATGATCACTGATTAAATTCAGTTTCACATCCATGTTCAGGCAGGATGTCTATTTCAAATATTGACTTAAAGAATCCAGGTCCCTCTGAACTTTGGAGGCATTTCCAGGCAGCCTGACCTCTTTTTTTCTAATCTTCAAAGTGAAATGTGTGAACATTGTATTTGCTACTTTGGTTTAAATAACCACTGGCTGATGTTATTTGCACGTAGATGCGTGTGACCAGCACAGAAACGGATGGAAATTCCTGTAGTTTAACACGTGCGGCCAAGGTGCACGTTTCTGCAATGCCCGCTGGTATTTTCAGTACAAGGCTGAAGTTACGTCAGTTGTCGCACAACTTTTACAAGTGATTTATGAATAAAGATGGATTCAAATAAGAACACAACAGAAAAACCTTCTATTAAATCTTGGGTGGCACTGCTGAGAGGCAGCTGCTCCAGTTGTCACGACTTTCTGTCTGTCTTTTGGTATTTATCATAGTGTCGTTCTTTTTGTTTGCTCGCTTACTCATCACCACCGTGTCTTTACTTTTCTCCTTGTAACTGAGTGTAACCCGTACGGCAGCAAGTCTTTTGTTTACTCCCGCGATCAGCTGTTTGCTCTGATCAGGCCTGTTCTGCCGCTGGGGTTTAGACGGCGCCCGGGTCAAGGCAAAGAAGTGAAAACGTTAACCCGCTGTTCCTGCGACCATCAGGGGGGATGTACGCTCTCTGGCCTATAAGAAAGAGGAGCTGGCAGCGACAATCAACACCCGCAGAGAATCCTATGAGAGCAGTTTACTGTTTTTCCAGACGTGGATTCATCCACATCCTTTGGACCAAAGTGTTGCCTTTCTTTGTGAACAAAGGAGGGGGGAATAACACTTTATGTGAACGTGCGATGGTGCAATCCAACATATGTTTGAGCGCCTCTGAGATGAAAGCACAACCATTGAAGGTTCCCTCGTTCTTCGCTCTCCCTCTCTCTCCAAAGCAGAAAGGCTTTTTTAAACTGTCCAGCAAGGCAACATGTGAACATTCAAAATACGTCATTAGACTCTGTGTTTTTGTCTAGTCTGCATCCTGCAGGTGACTCTGTTCCATAAACACTCCAGCACGAAAAAGAAAACAGAGCCCAGAAGACTGGCCTGCTGCTTATCTGGTACTGCACGCAGGAATCAAGCATGTTTCACAATACAATATTCATCCATACATAGAATCATGTAAATGCATGAAAACATAATGGAACCCCTGTTCACCTCCACAAGACCCTGCAGGACTGCTGTGAGTGCACAGACTGGGATGCTCTCCGTCTGGCCCACGGTGAAGACATGTGAAGACACCATAAAGGACTGTCTGCTGTTGTCTGCTGCCAACAACAAGCCGTGGATTACAAGTAACCTGAAGGCCGTACTGAACGAGAAGACTAGGGCCTCCAGGTCGGGAGACAGGGATTGACTGAGGAGGGGGCAGCACCGGCTGAGAAACGAGTTGCAGGAATGGAAGAACACCTACAAGTCAAGGCAGCAAAATAACATGAGAGGTTATGTCTGTGATGATGTGGGGGGAGAAGCAGACTGTATTCAGACGGGTCACATTTGGTTCGCATAAAGTAAACCAGAATTTTCAGTCTGAATGGACCCAAGCGGACCCGGGTCCAGGACCAGGAACCGCTCGCTGACCCATCTTTGGAGGTGTTCTCGGTTCGTTTCCAATTGGACTGAGCTTCGTTCTCTCTGAGATTCCTCAGTCTGATTACAATCCGTCCTCGGAGTGGAACAACTAAACCAAAATGGCCACCGTAGCCGACGTAAACATAGCAGAAATGAAGGAACAAATGAGATGCGGACAAATGTAAAGCAACGATTGATTAATTTTTATTTAAACACAGCTGAAAACGCTTCTTACATGCTTTTCTTTACTTTATGTGGCATTGACCGGACAGACGCCACTGTGACGTCATCCTAAAAGCTCCCTGTAGTTCCTGAACAGAATTTTCTTTAGAACAACGCCTTAACACCACAACGATGAGACACAGTAACTCATTGACATGTAATTGGATGAATTCAGACTCCTCAAAGCAACTTTTAACGTGACACACATTGCTTCTCACTGTTTTCCCGACGATCTATATGTCATAAACACCAATCAGCGTACCTTCTTGGCCGTCTTCCTGTAACCAGTAACCAGTAATCAGCAACGCCCTACCAACACCCTACAGTCTCCACGGTACCATAGCAGCAGTAAAAAGTGTTGAGCCTGCATGACGTTGACACAGACGTTCAAGACTTGTAAGCAAAATATAATGTTTGGATGATCTATAAGAGCAGGACTTCCATCATTTCTGTCTTGCTTCGCTTGTGATTCCTGGCCAATAAGTGGAGAAATCTTTAGTCATGTGGTTTTTTTTTACAAGCTTCAGTCCGGAACAGGAAAGTCAGCCAGACGTCAGTCTGAATCCAGACCAAACGCAAGGTTCAGGACTCGATCCAGACCAAATTAAGCGGACTGGGTCCGGACCAAACGGTCTGAATACACCCTTAAAAAAAATCCCCTTTTTATTGAATATAAAAAAAAAAACAACTTCCCCCCACTCATGTCTGATAAAAATGTCCTTTTTCTTTATGTTGTGTTTGTCTCTGGGGTAAAAAAAAAACCCCAGAGAACTTTTGGCCATTTTTCAATAAAGTCGTGTGACACAGTGGTAATAATCATATGAATGATAACAATATTCTTTTCTTTTTTGCTGACTTTTGTTTCATTTTTTCCAAATCTATCAATTGTCTATTGTTCTGCATCTCTCTCCATTATTTGTTCTGCAGGATGAACTGGACCTTCCACCTCTGGACTCCCAAATATCAGACATTTTCTGCACCAAAGAAATGCTTTAATAAACATCTTGGTAAGCTAATTGTTTGTTCTTCACGTTCACTTGTTTCTACTCTGCTCCCTATATGGCCCATAAAATGATTCAGGCCTTTAAATCAACTTTTTGTTGATTTATTTTCACAATTAAATCAAATAAAATGATTTGGTATTGAGTCCAAAAAAGTCCTAGAGCTAAACTTGAGTGTTATAATTTTCACATTGACTGTGATGTGGTTTATCACAAAGCTTTGGAGAAATGTGGACAGTTTGTAATCACACCAAATCTTTGGCAGATGGGACTGGACTAACAACTGGCTGTTGAGATCAATTGGAGCGATCACAGCAACCAAACAGAACAAACTGCAGAATCAAAGATTTTAGACGTTGTTTTTAGTGCAATTGTACACTCAATGAAACTGATGGATGAAAAGGCTGAAAGGAGATATTTTGTTTCAAAAAGAAACTCATAGAAATAAAGTTATTCATTTTCCAGTGGTTTTTAAGAGTCTGTCACAATTAATTTAGTTTCAAAAACACTTTTAAAAACAACCTTATATATATAATAACCTATATTTATATGTTATATTGCAGAAATTTTTATTTTGCTTATTTGTGGAAATGAAAAGAAGTTTAAAAATGTTTACATCATAAGCAAGCCAGCATATGCCTCCAGGATAGACAGGCTTTTCTTCACATTCAAATCCAAATGCAGTGAAGTTATTCATACTCCTGTACTCTGAATAACTCCAGGGAGCGCTGTATAAGTTAAGGGAAGATTCAGTTTTGGCCAAGCATTTTACTTCATTGGTAAAAAAAACCCCAAGAAATCCTTTACTCCACATGAAAAAAAACAAAACGAACCTTTTTGGTTTAAGCTCGACTTTTATGGGATGATGCATAAATGAGTAAATAAATGTGTGCAGCAATTAAATGAAGTATGTGTTAATAATTTTCATTGTAACAGTTCCCCTGGCACAACCAGCAACTCTAGTAGCAGTCAACGGGACAAAAACACTGCTGGTATCGGCTTATCTGGAGCACCGCAGTAAAGTAAAAAAGGTGAGTGAAGGGAGTGCAGTCTATGCCCTCTGCCTTGATACCCCACTCTGACACCTTTAAGAAAGCCTTTGATCTCAGTTAGGTCAGTGGAGCTGCTGAGTGGCCATGAAAGGTTCCAAGGTCCCATTGTTTGTGTGTCATTGTAAGAGAGACTGAATCTGTTTAACCTTCCCTGTAAAAAAAAGTACCAAGAACAGTTCTAAATTAAAAGACGAAGAACTGTTCCCGTGTCGTCTGTGCACAATGTGTTAAAAAATAATTGGAAATGACAGTAAAAATTAGCTGTGAATAAAAAAATAAGACTTCAGTGCATGCAATCATGTGGTTGTTCAAAAATGGCAAATTTTCAAATTGGTAAGGAAAAAAACAGCAACAAAGACGAAATAAACTGCTTTCCATTGCAGGTTCGTATTATTGCGATTAAACCACGGAAAGAGAAAGCATCCTATCTTTGCCACTTGCGATGTGAGAAGAAGCTGAAAATCACCCGTGCCGACTACAAAACCCACTCTGATCACTTCCGCTTTCATTATGGGACAGCTGACATCATGTGTCCCCTCCCCTCAGGCTGTCCAACACCGTCCCACGTTGCTGTGACTTCTGTTCATGTCAACCCTGAAGGTACTGATCGCAGACCTGATTCACTTGGCAGACATCAAGAGTCACCTTTCTCTTAGGTTGTCTCTGGTTGCTGCGGGACGCACCCACATCACTGACAAGTAGATGACAAAGAGAAACTTGATATGTCCAGTTTTGTTCCTCTACCATCAACACTGCATCCTAATTCTGTTTATTTGCACCTCTAGTTTGTAATGCTTTTAAGTAGATGCAGTGTTTCGTTGTTTATCAAGGGAGTTACGCTCTAAAAATACCCTGCGACAGACAAAATCCACAGAGTAAAGTCCCACACCTAGGTGTGCAAAATTTGTTCTCCGCATTTGACCCATCCCCTGGGGGAGCGGTGAGATGCAGACGCACACCCACCCACTCACTCAGAGCAGCTGCACTCGGGAGGCAGCAGCGCTAAGGGTCCTTGTTAATTAACCCTGGATTCCTGCGTGGCAGCCTTCCACCTTGCCAACCGAGCTGCCCACCCACAGTAGTAGTAGTTTTTTAAGTAGACTATAATGAAATATTCTACTACTCACTGAATGAACATTTTCACACTTTTCTGTCTTCTTAAACTTGAAAAGTTCAAACCTTCACAACAACAGGAAGCTTACCCACCTTAAGGTAACACACCATTGCCAGCTTTATACTGTGACGCGTGTTTAACTGTGACTTTAACTGATGAGTCTTCACGTGCCACACTACAAGTTTTACCAATGTATAGAATAGTATAGATCTTTATCGATCTCAAACTGTGAATTTCATTTGTAACAATAGTTCCAAAAAAAGCAGTTGATAAGAGCTAAAAATTTAAAATGTGTAGAGAAGGCAAGAAAAGAGTGTCCAGTGTCAATCAGAGAAGAATGACAGAGAAGCATCTCAGCAACAGTTTGTCGATTCCGTTCCTGTCCCTGTGTCAGAAGAACAAACCACTGTCTGGTGACAAACCACAAATATCGAAATGGTGTTGACAGAACTGTGTCAAAGGTATTTCCATTTGTTATATCGGCTGTATTTCACATTGGTTTCCTTTAAAACAGTGACATAACGTGAAAACTACGTGATGTCGTTGAATTTAGTCACATTGACATCCAGATGACAGAACTACACCGCAAACATTTGTTTAAGATATTTCACTGTTCGTTTTACACACTGGGATTTACAGCAAAGGCAAACAGTGTGGCTTTAAAATCTTCTTATCCTTGTATCTGTTTGCTAAGCTGTATCTACAGCTGTTTTGTTTTCCACAATGAAATAATTTAAACCAGGATTTGCTTTATTTAACAAACAGTTTGTCCACCTTTTTGCCAGCAGTCCACTGCTTGTTCAATACTGGCAATAAAAGCCTCTGATGTGATCTGCTGGTCACTTACAGGCAATCCAGCCTTATTTAAATTGTTTAGATGGAACCACATATTGAATGTAAAAGGATTGATATATAAGGGTAATGATTGAATGCCCATCATTTTTTTAACTGTATTAGCAGCGTCCTTGTGTGATTAGAGAGTTGGTTGGTGGATGGTAATCCATACATGTATTTGAGTAAAGACTCCCGGTATTGTCTGTTAAGGTAGCTCTTTTTTTTTTTTTTTTTTTAAGTCAAAGCTCTTCATGGATGTTCATGCACAAAGAAAGTTTCCAATGACTTTGTTTTTTTGTACAATTTGTGAGATTGGGATTTGAACTTCGTAGTGATGTCACCAGGCGGAGAAACCTCTTTAACAAGGTACCAAACGTATATATTAAGAGAAGTGACCAAAGCACGACATTAGGAAAGAGTCACAGACAAATGTGGTGGGGAGAGTCCAGTAGTTTTTTCAAAATATAACATGGCTCAGAAAAACAACCTAAATAAAAACGGAAATATGCCCAAAACCAAGTGACCAGTTGATCAGTATTGATCTGTGGCCATTGGAGTGAAAGACCCACAAAGGAGAAACCGTAAGAAGTGTAGTTCCTTATTCTAACATTAAATAATAGGGATCAAAAAGATATTCCTGCATTTTTTGTTTAGTTTAGGTGTTTATTACATTTTTGAATGTAGTTTCAGAGTCTTTTAACGTCTGTTTGATCTCTTAGGGACACTTGATCAGGACTTTCTGGAGGTACAGAACTTAAAGACAGAGTTTCAATCATTTCCATATAACTTCACTGTCTGCTTCTCCACAATGTTTGATTACACCAATGTGCTGCAGGTGAGGACAGTTTGCAAAAATATATACATATATGTGTGTGTGTGGATAGGTAACAAATATGTTTCTATTTGGACTTTGATAAAGTAAATTTAGCAACACATTTAAATATTTTATTACTTTTTATTTAAATTTTAACTAAGGCAGAATCCAAATTCATTCCCTACCCCCCCCTGGCTTCGTAATAGTGTCTTCAAATCCGGACGTTACTGCTACTCGATGATGTCATGAATAGCAGCCAGTCACGTTAACACTAAGCTGCCGGCACTCAATAACATAACCTCGTTTTTATAGTTTTAAAAAGTCATACAAAAACAAAAAGTCATTATTTGCATTCAAATGCTTCAGAACACACCCACGTGAAGAAATGGGTTCCTCCTCCACGTCACAAACGTGATGCGGGTCACCCTACCGGCAGAGGGACACCGAGCCCCAAGTCCCTAAGGCTGCCTCTTAAAAAAAGTTCGGACTCCACTACCGCCCCAAATGCCCCTACAATTGGTACAACAGGGAGGAGGGGGAATTCAGATTCTCCCTAAAAATGGGTGTTATTCATGTCAACACAGAACTGTTTGGATTTATTTGTGAAAACCCCACCCTTGTTTAATCCATTGATTTCCTGCTCCCTTCAGGATCCTTTTCTTCCACAACTATGTCCATCTAAGTCAAAATGTACAGTCTGGTTAAGTTTTTCCAGGTTAAACCGAAATCACTGAACACTAAAACCTTGTCTCCGTTTTGATGCTGGGTTTGGATTTAGTCTCTCAATGTATTGAACAGTAGCCGTTAAGACCGTCTGATTACATGTTTGCATCAACAAGCAATGAAGCAGATCGACTGACGAAGCCGCCGTTGGGACCTGACGCCTGTTCTGTGTTGCAGCTGGTGCAGAGTCTGGAAATGCTGCAGTTACTGGGTGTCAACAAGGTTGTTATCTATAAAACCAACTGCAGCCTCGAAACACAGAACGTTCTGGACTACTACACACATAAAGGTCGAGTATGGTGAGATTTGTTTCTATACGTTCATCCTTCTGACCAGAATAATATTGCAAACCTCAGTTTCCAAAGTACACGGGGCTGCACGGTGGCGCAGTGGTTAGCGCTCCTGCCTCACAGCAAGAAGGCCCCCGGTTCAAGTCCCGGCTGGGGGACATGAAAAACACAACATCAGGGGGGGACCTTTCTGTGTGGAGTTTGCATGTTCTCCCCCTGCATGCGTGGGTTCTCTCCAGGGTCTCCAGCTTCCTCCCACCATCCAAAAACATGCTTCATAGGTTAATTGGCAACTCTAAATTGACCATAGGTGTGAGTGCAGGAGTGAATGGGTGTGTGAGTGAGGACATTCTACCCTGCAACAAACTGGCGACTTGTTCAGGGTGTCCCCCCTGCCTTCGCCCACAAGTGGCCGGGATAGGCTCCGGCAGCCCCGTGACCCCAAAAGGGATAAAACGGTTAAGAAAAAAAAAATGAATCAAATGTTTTTTTTTGTTTTCCACCTGAGCTTCATTGGGAATAAACTCAACAGAGGAATACCAGAAATTTACCTCTGAAGAACCCAAGTTCTGGTGCTTTTAACATTAAACATTTTTTTGTTAGTTTCTTTTCTTAATTATGGTTGTAGCAATTATTAACAAAAAAAAAATTGAACTCGTAGGTTCTCCGGGGTTGAAGGAGGTAGCCTAGTATTAAAGATGTGAAATGTGATTTATGAGAATCTTTTACTGCAGGTAACAACCCTACCAGGGGAAAAAAACTAAACATTTTACAATTCTCTTTATTGTCATGTTGAGTGGTTAATAAAGATAATTATTTTGTAAAATTATATTTTTTCACATTGTGCTAAACCATTATACGTGAGTGGAGTAAAAGTATTTGATTGGAGGCGGGATGGCGAACCTCCTGGAACTTTAAGGCCACCAAACAAAAAGAAAGCGCGCAGTAACAGAGTCCAGGAAGTGATCTACCAGGAATTCAGACAGAGAACCAAAGGACAAACATTTTTCTGTTTTCCTTTTTAGTTGAGAAACAGAAAGTTTCTCAAAGTATTTAGTTTACTGATCATATTTGTCTTCATTCTAAAGGAAACCTTGTTATTCTGTTACAGGTTTAGTGGAGGTGATTCCCTGGTCTCTGTCCAAATTTCTTAACGTGTCTAGAGGATGGTTGCCAAACCACGGTCCTGGTGAACTCCACTACTTTGGTCAGATTCCTGCTCTGAATGACTGCCTTTACCGATACATGTACAAGACCAAGTATTTGGCCTTGCACGATGTGGATGAGCTAATACTACCACAGTCTGTCGACAGGTAAAAGTTGAGGAAGTCTCTTTATACTGCGTCCGTATTCAAATACAACATTTAGAAGGATGTACGTCTTTAACTTTAAAGATAAAAGACGAGAAGTAGTTTTCATCAGTACCTCTTTGAACTAATTCTGACATTCTTTGGAAATGGTGATATCATGTGTGTTAGCTTATCTTTCCAGTTATATTTTTGATTTGCTCGACAGCTGGCTGGAGTTGTTGCCGCTGCTGGAGAAGAAGTTTGGCGCCAACAAGCGTTACCGCTTTCGGAGTCACGTGTTTCCAAACGACGTCCTGCTGCCTCCTCCAATTTTCCCAAATACTCTGCTGCAGCACAGCTGGGGGAACGTGCCGGGCGTCAATATCCTTTCCCACTTGTACAGGGAGCCCCTTCCTTCTACCGCGTGGATTGACTTTAAGATCATCGTGAACCCCCGAGAAGTGTTCTCGCTGACCGTTCACGGAGCTCTGAAGTCCCTGAAGCCCTTTGAGTGGGTGACATCAGACATGGCACGGATGTATCACACAAGGTAAACCGATGACTCTGTTTACCCAAATACATTTCTGATTCACGCCAGTTAAGTTCCATTGCTGCATGTTTTCTAACATGAGTGGATATAATTAATTATTCTGTCTTTTCAGAGCCAAAACCCAAACCAAACTGTCTCTGAAGGATCTTATTTATGATGGCAGGCTGCTGAACTACAGCGACCGGCTCGTACCTGCCGTCAATGCGGCTCTGAGAGACAGTGGACTCCTGCCTGAGGACAGCGCCTGCTCCTCTGTTTCAACATGATCTTCAGTACTGATCAGAAAGACTTTTTCACAAAGACTTTGCCCCCAGGTTATGGTGCAGTAGGCTCTATAATAAAAATTGGTGTGTATTTATTTATATCTAGGGGGAATCTGACTTGAAATATCGGGTTGGGCGACTATACATTAGGATTTAAAAACTGTCCAAATAAGTTAACCTGTCAGAATCAAATGTAAAAGGATTTATGATAGAGTAACAAGCAAACATACGTTTTCTATGCAACTGTAATTGTCACTTTAAAAGTTAGAATAAATAAATAATTAGTTGTTCAACATTAAGGAGTAGTTCCATTCATTTTTCATCACATTTAGTTACATGTATAAGTTATATCTGGCCCTTTGAGGACAGACACTATGCTGATGTGGACCTCTGTGAAAATGAGTTTGACCCCCCTGCTCTATAACCATTAGGGGTGTGCAAACACCAGGAAGCCCAGACTGAAGCACCTCAAAGCGCTTCCACCCCGTCAGTCACCTTATTGCTCAAAACAATCTAAGCTCCGGTTCAAATCAGTTTGAGTAGATTTGATAAAATTCATTTTATGGTTTCTTTGAATAATTATAACTGAATAATTAAAACTTTGTTTTTTGCTGCACCAGATGAACATACCAGTGGGTACTGAACCAGAGTCCACAAACCGAAACTAGAGGCTAAATAAAAATGAGGGGCATTTCAGTTCTGTACAGGATGCTCCCTAAAAATACTGTCTGACATTAAAGCGGTTTGTGGCCTGAAAAACGCTGGGGACCATTGATTTAATCTCTGGATGCTGGGCTCTCGTAAAGTAATATCCCATCATTCTTTTGTGTACACTCTTTCTGGCCCGCCCATTGCAGTTACTGCATCTCAAACCTGAACTTTTTCAAACCGCAGGTTTTTATCTGCTCCTGATAAGTCACAATTTGAATAAAGAAATTCTCAGAAATGCAGTTGTAATCAGTTTTAATTTAGAAATGCTAAAAGAACATCTTAAAACAGGTTTTTGTCATGTAAGGCTGACCTAGGCCTACTTCTCAGGATGAGGTCCAGAACAACAATTTTTGGAATCAAAGTGTGTACTTTTCTGTTGTAAAGTTGAATCAGGTAATGTTTGAGTCTTGTATATTTGTGTAACAAGCCACCTAGTGGCCACTTTGTGAACTGACTTGGCTCCAGTTATTTCTGTGATTAAACAGCTTCAAACAGGAAGTAGCTCCTTGTTGGGTGTTGGAGGTGTAGAAACCGGGTATTTGATGTGTAAACAGGAATCAGGAATCTTTATTGTAGTTTAATCACAGTGATAAAACGAAATTAGAGTCTCTGGTCCCGGGCCAGTCGTTCACAGTGAGAGCATGATTCCTATTGAGTATTGCACAGTGGAGAATATATTACAGGATAGCATATACAGTTTTGCACAGTCTTATGATGTTTCACTTGAGATTTAGCGAGTTGTCCATGTGGGTGGGGGGTTATAGTGATCAACTCAAGTTCAGCAGTCTGACTGAAAGAAACCGTTCCTCAGTCTGGTGGTCCTGCTCTTCATGCTCCTCAGCCTCCTGCCTAAGGGGAGCACCAGCCCTCCAGATGTTCCACCTCCTGCCTGTAGTCGGACTCATCGTTGTTGGTTATGCATCTAACCACAGCTGTGTCATCCGCAAATTTCACGATCAGACAGCCGGGGTGACTCGCCGTGCAGTCGTGCAGGCTGAACAGGACAGGAGGGGGGGGGTCTTCAAGGATCTTCTAGGCTTAAGTCTTTTCTTTTGGTACTTAACACAGTTGCTGTTGCAACTCGTGGTGCTTTGGACTCACACGATGACAAACATGGATAAAGTGTGTCCTTACCGCGGAAGGGCTCTAAGGGATGCCCAGTTTTGTTTAGTCTGTTTGGTTTAGTTAAGCATTCAGCTATTGTATTTTATGACTTTATTGTCTTTATCTCTCATTTCACTGTTTGCGCGTGTGAAGTGAATTGTTTATGTTTATAGTGACAATAAAGGCATTCTATTCTATTCTTTATGATTCATGTTTATTGCATAATCACCGGCATGAAGCCCGTTGAGATGACTATTGTTGTAAATTTTGGGCTATTAATAAAATTGAATTGAATTGAATTAAAGTAATTCTGGAAAACACCTGGTGAGAGAAGATATATTAACTCAGTTGCTATGCAAAAACAAACCCCTTTTCTAGAATCAAACATGGCCAGATCGACAAAGACATCCTCACTAAAACTACAGTCATCGATTTCTTTCTCCTTAAATTCGTTTTGTCTTTTTATGCCAAAGTGTTAGCAAGAATAAGATAAAAGTAAAGTTGTTACTATGTAAGCAACCAAAACCAAATCAGGCTAGTGATAAGAGTCTGCGGTGAGGACACTTAATATTATGAGTGGATGAGGTCCAGACATTAGGGTGAAGTGAAGGGTTTGGATTTCTCTGCTATCTCCAATTATTCGGCCACAAAAGGGATTTTTTTAAATGTGAGATTTTGATATTCTTCAACGCCGGTAGTTTAGGATGTCTATTCTCTATTCATTTAAATTTGTGAGAGCAGGTTTCTCCCTCTAAATTTGTTGTGAAGGTCTCCAACGAGAACAGAACAAAATCCGTAACTTTCTTAAAGTTGAACTACAGCATAATCTAGATCTTAAGCAGCACTTCTGCCTCATAAAAAGAGAGAAAGCTCAACATTCACTCAACATCAATGTTCACTCAACATTTCAACACGAAAAAAAGAAAACAACCATTAATTCAAAAAACGATTGGGAAAATTCAAATATTTAAACTTTTGGAATTATTGAAAACAAAACCCAACATTAAAACACATTTATGTCAACGTTTTTCAAAGTAAAGTATAAAATAAATCTCATTCCCGATGGCTGATCTTTTTGAAAATTTAGAAACATCTTCTAAAGCAGTGTTTTTCAACCAAAGTACACTTTTTCCCTGACAAAAATCCCACGGCACACCAGCCACCAAAAAAGAAAAAGAATTTAAAAAAAGCTCAATAATCCATGCATTGATCTACAGTTTCTCCACAATCTAACGTGCATTTTTTGAAATAAGGCACAAAAAATTTGAAGGTGCAGCTTTTTTTCCCCTAAAAGCGGCAATAGTTATCAATAATTATTTTCAACTAAATCAGTGGAAAATTTGCCCAGGTAGTTGTTTTTCCCTCCAGTTTATTAAAATGTAATTTCATGTAAACTTGACCAAAACCAATTAGAATAACATTCTTTCTAAATTTTCATTTAGTTTTTATAATTAGCCACTACAGCTGCACAGAAGATCGGTATGGATCACTAGCCCCGGTTCTCACAGATTCGTGCCGCAGTTCCCCCCCCACCCCCACGCACGTCATTTAAATCAATTGTCCGTTCACATTGAATGCGTTCGCAAACCTGCGTCTAAGTCGCTGCTGGACGTTTGTCCAAACTTGCGTTTCTAAATCTGACGCACCCACCGCGTGTGGGAGGAGCCACCGTCAAAGGTTTTTCTTCTCCTGCTGAAAGACATGAATATATTTTGAAGAGCTCCACAAACCGCTCAGTGGGAAACCTGCATCTATTTCGATGAACACAGAGCTGATATTCTGGTGATGATAAATTTTTTAGATCAGTGAAAATGAGTCCTTTCCGCGGCACGCATGACCCTCTCTCATGGCGCAGTAGTGTGTGGCGGCACGTTGGATGAAAAACGCTGTTCTAAAGTACGGTCACACCAGGAGGCGAGAACCCCTAGATATGTGAAGGAGAACTTGGGTTTGAGGCACTGAAGAACTTACCTTTGGTCATTTTTCCCCAGGAGAGCAAAAACGTGAAGCTCCAAAACATTGACATTTGTTAAACCAAAACTAATGATATTCAAAAATGAATAAAAAAAACAACTAATATGGACAAACAAACAACATGTCTTCCTGTTGCAGAGAAATCAACCAAACTATTAAGTTATTTGGTTGATGTCTGGGAACACTCCTGCTTATTACACCAGCTGCTCTATGGAAACAAAATAAACTTGAACATTTTGCTTCAAGTTGATAAATCACTTCATGGAGAAGGATCCACATACTGTGGGGTCTATTTTTGGTTCCTAAACCAGCAGGTTTGGGATCTGCAGTCAGCTGGTAGAACCTCAAACAGGACCAAACATGGTGCAATTAGCTGCTGCAGATGGGAACTTCCTGATGAGGATAATGATGACCTGCTGGTTGGATAATTGTCTTTGCCACTCTGCCTGTTGGAATTCTGCGCATGCTCAGTGCAAAGCAGCCGCTTTGGTTTCTCTTTAAACCAAAGCGGCTGTATTGCCCTATAGGTCCATAGAAAAATGGAACGGACCGCTTAAGGCGCAGCTACGGTCGTCACACGCCGATCACCATTGCAGAAGGTCAAAGACGGTGCAGGTTTTGCAACAGAAAAAAGCAGCGTTGCACTGAATTGAAACCCTTCACGACTGCAAAGTGATGCTCATCAAAGCAAAGAATCAGGTCAAGAGTCTATTGAAATTATTGATCACTGTAAAAGGATTCATTTCTGTACAAAGCTGCTTTTCTTTGCTGAAAACATGACCTGGTGAATGTCATTAATATGAACTACTAAACTATGCCATAGTGAATTATGTCATAGTGTGATGTCATCTGAGATGATGTCACATAATACTTTTCTGTACATGTTCGACCTTTCAGGAACGTCTCCCACTGCCTGACATGTGTGCTGTCACAAGGCTTGATGATGTCACTCTCATATAATTCATGTATATATGTGCTTTAACCCTCCTAAGTTAACTGTTCTGGAGCCCGTCAAGACTATGTAAGGATAACCCTACAAAAGGTGGTGAAACTTGCTGAGTTAAAACGTCTTTATTTGCAAATATTATGGACACCAGCATTCCAACCCAGAAAGAAGGTCACCAAGAAGAAAAAGGTCTTTAATAACACCAATAAAGTAGTGTTTTGTTCCATATCCACATCTGAGAGCAGAAACTTGAAAATGATGGTACCAGAGAGGAGCAATCAACGGACCAATAAAGTGAAATACAATTCTAAAAGAGAGGAATATGAACCTGCGATGAAAATTAAAGAAATCTACACAGAAAGTGAACTCCTAAACCAGGTCAGATACTGAAAGAAAAACTGCAGAAGAAGAAAATGTTTCTGGACCTGAAAGAACAGAGAAGCTCAGCTCAAATCCATTTGGACTCGTCCATCCACTAGATGTCACTATGGCTCTGTCCTCGACATGATTGGTCCTCTGCTACTGCAGTTCTCACATCCCGGCCTTGGAATTTGAAGAAATTCATATTTAGATTTGTTTGATCAGTTCTGTTGATGCCAGTAATAAAAAGTACTAAAAAATGTCAAAATGTCTTCACAATTCATGTTAATATTTGTAATTATTTGTTATAATTTTTAACGTATTTCCTATTGTTATTTTCTCTTATTAAGGTCATAATATAGAAGGTCAGAAGTGACTGACATCACACAGGTGATCCAGATTTTTAAAAGTGAATCTATGAAGACAGAAATAAAACTGTCAGTCCAACAGGAACAATGCTTATTGTCTTGTGATTGGACCTTTACATGTTTGTCTCATATGTTCCTCTCTAGGTCGGCATCTTCTGATGGTGATTGGACGTATAAACCAATAAACTCCAACATTTCAAATTTTAAGGCAGAAATATGTGAAATCTGTAGACGACTCCTGCTGAAGTGTGGGACTTACTAAAAAAAGATTAATCCGTCAATCCGTCTCCTCTGTTTAGATGCAAGTACAACCAAAGGAAATGTGGGTCAGAGTCAGGTCTATTTAAAAGGTTTTGGTTTTTGTTTCAACAGATTCAATTATTCAACACGTTACAAGCATCAACCACTGACAATTCACTAGGTTTTATCCTTTATTAGGGACATTTTTGAACATCCATCTATGAAAGATGTCTGCCACAGAGCAAAGGTGATGGCATTGCTTTCCAATTCAAATTTAAAACCAATAAAAGAGGAATAGCTCTTAGTGAACAATGTGATGGTTACAAAACGTCATCTATGAAAACTTTTGAGAAAAAAGTTGCAAATTTATGACTTTAAAATCCCATAATATTGCTATTATTATTTTTTTGGTGGCCTTACAACACTTTTGTTTAACCTGAAAGGAAAAAAAGACATTTCTCACAAATATCTATAATATTACTATGATGTAGTGTTTAAAAAAATGAATTCATAAAGGCTCCAATAAGATATTATGAAAGGCATATTTGGGCGACAAAGTATGCAGACATTAACGCACGCCGTGGAAGCCTGAACCGTCTGACGCGACATCTTTTATGATACTAAAAAATGGACTAAAATTTAAAAAAATGTTTTCTGCCAGTTTTGGCAGATTTTCTTTCATTTAAATGTATAACAAACTCTAATGCGTCATCATAAAGTCATTGTGTGTCCTGCTGTACAGAAAATGTCTAAATTCACGAGTCCTCTGATAAAAGTTATTCAGTTTATCTTAATAATCAGTTCAGACGTCACAGGTTCCTCTGGTTCAGGAAGCATTTTAGTAACATAATCTTTTTCCGTTTTTCTCACATTAACTTTAAACTCAAATGTGAGATAACAAGATTAGTTCTTCACAAAGCCTTAAACCTCTTCTGTGGATTCTTTCTATGCAGAACCAGAGAAACGTCTTAAACTGTTCACTAGAATTCATCTGACGCTTAAAGAGAGCAGTCAGACAATACAAACTTTTTTAAAGACTTACAATGATTATCCTTTGGCTGCATTAACATGTGACTCTGATCTTTTCCTGACGATCTCTTGGGCTTCAAAGCTGCTTTTTTTTCCGTGAAGAGATTGTCTTTAAATGTGATCCTTTCACGTCTTTTTACCGATAACACAAATGACTGGGATTAAAAGCAAGTGGTTTCTCACAGAGTTTTATTTTGAAATGTTTCATTGGGCTCCCTGCACATTTTCCCTCCCAGGGGTCAGAAGTTTGAATTTTGGTGTTGGAACAAAAACGTAGCGATGGAGAAACCGAAGCTTTCTGAACCACTGAAAAATTCTGGTTTTCAAAAGCAGAAATTGTGTCCAGTTGAATTTTCCCCCCCCAGAACTTTTCATGTTATTTTTCCGTGTTGATGTGGTTTCTTCTTGTTGCACCCGTCTATCTTTCTGTGCCTGTCTCTCTTCCTCGTGCTCGGTTTGTGTGCGGCTGCTGCAAATAAAAAAAAAAAGGGCGTGGTGGCTTATAGAGAGAGAGATAAATATCAGCTACCGCCTCATCCCCAACACAAACAATATATGAGTGATGTGTCTCCATAGGAACGGAGATATATAAGCTGGCTCTGATAACTAAATAACTAAATAAATAAAAAACAAAACTCCATCTAACTGAAGTCTTACCTGTAAATGAAAGAAAAGAGAAATCAATGACAAAACACTAACATCCCTAGACTGACATAAACAGGAGAAAACATGGAAGAAAATGGCAGTTCAGCCCAACATCTTCACCTAAGCTTAACTACAAACAAAAGACCACACAGAGTGGGCGTGAACGCAAAACCACAAAAACTACTAAGTGCAACACAAACTACAGGACAGGTGGAGAAGAGCACCAAGCTGCAGTGGAGGCTGGTTGCAGCCAAGCCAATTATTTATGATATTTATCATTTCACTCATCAAAAAAATCCCAATATTTGAAGACAAAATCCATCCTCCTCTCTTTCATCAAAAACAGTCCATCACCCTGTCATGTAGATCATGGTCTTCAGTTCCATCCAGAAGTCCTTTTCTATTCCATCATCAGTAATGAGAGTCTGTCCAGTTGTGTTTCTGCATAGGTTTGAATCCACTTTAGAGCCCAAAATGTCTGCTGGACAGACGCAGTGGACACAGGGACGGTCAGCGGCATGCACACAAATCTGTACGGCTGCTTCATGATTCACTCAGATTTTTGTGATGAAGGAAGTCGAGGAGATCAGCGGGAGATTTTCCTACTAGATCCTCCATGGAGGACATTACAGTCATTCTGTCTTCAACTGAGACGGATCAAAAAGTGCTCCATGGATCTGTGTCAAACTGGACAAGGCTGCATGTGACTTCCTGAAACTTCTGTCCAATCAGAAGCTCTGAATACTGTGACGCTGCCTAAACCTGCTAGAAGGCCCTGCTGACACCAACTCACAATCTGTTTGGTTGAAGGAAATGACTGTCTGACATTGATTTTGCATTAGGAGGCCTGCAGAACAGATAGTGAAGGCCTCTTTTAGCCCTGACTCTGCCTGGCAACAGAGAACAGCTGAAATGCGATTGGTTAAACGCTACAATGTGAAAATACGTCTGGAAGCAGCAGAACCATCATAAACACAGTAAAAGAGAATGGACAGAACGTTTGGAAGGATTTAATGAGTATGCAAGGACAAAATATAATTAACACATGACTCAGACACATTTTAGGCCTTCAGAGAGAAGGCCTTGACGACCCACCACTGGTGGACACAAATTTGAGAATGCATCTCACAAAAATCACACCCAATTGCGTGAGATTGACCAAATATTTGCATATAAAATTACATAAAATACGCATAAAGTGCAGAAATCTCAACCAACCAAAAATTTTGGACCCGTCGGCTGAAAGCTTCGACGGACATCTGCAGCATTGATGGATAAGGAACCCAAGAAACACTTATGAATTATATTTATCACACCTGCTTCTGTCATATGTGGAAAAAGCACAAAATGTACGAAGTGGCTGTGTAACACATCATTTAGAAACCTCCACCTGAGCCTCCAAACATTTCTAACAGAAGAGGATGAACCCAAGAGAAGGACTGAAAAAAAAGGATAAGAAAAGAAAGTGAAGTGGATGCAGAATTTAGAGAGGAAGACCTCAATCTGTTTGCAGACGCCAAGGAAACGAGAGTCTGAGTGCTCACAGATCTGTGCTTTCCTTCCACATAATTGGGTTGGAAAAGCACCTGGAGGTCTGGAGGTCAAGTCAAAAGATATACAATTACCATGAAAGGAGCTGAAGCCTCACCTAACAGTCACTTTGTGCTCTCAAATCGCAATTCAAGACATCTGAGAGGAGACACAATGAGCCTCCACTTTTCTGCAGGATAACCATTATCTGTGTGTTGTTGTCGAGAGGAAGCCGGCGAGCGGAATGCATAATGCAGGAGGCGGGTGATGGACCCTCGCAGCGGGGCGACGGAGAAGCGATGAGACATCCAATGACCTGTTTAGAGGAGGAAGCATTATGCAGGCTCAGTCGTCAAACCTCCTCCCCTGTCGGGTTTTACAGTTGGAAGTATCTGAAAAGATTGAATTGCTTCCCTCCCAGGGGAGCCGCTCCCACTCTCCCGACTCGTGTCCCCAAACTCACCTCAATCATAGCAACTCATCCAGAAGGACCGCCTCAAGTCCTGCCTCCCCACTGTTGGTTGGCTGCTGGGAATCACTTCAAATTTAAGACGCTAATGTCGGTCGATGCTCGGTCTCACACAGCGGTGGCCGTGTTCAGGAGGAATGTGGTTCGACATCCAACGCGTGTGAGGTTCATGTGCCTTAAAGGAAGCCGCACACTTACAGGCGTACCCAAATGCTGCGGTGACAGGATGGTTTGCATATTTGTCACACTTGGGACAGAGCTCTGCAAAAGCGGGGCAGATTTTCTGCCAGATTCCAAAATAAAAGTCTCTGGACGCTCTGAGGTGGGATTAGGAAACCAAACACCGTGAAAAATGGAAATCAAGCAAAAACCTTAGTTGATTAGATTGTTGTGATTCTCTCTTTTCATGTGACGCCACACATAAGGACTTTGTGAGCGCTGGGGTCAAAAGGCCTTCTGTGTGACGCTCACAACAAATGTGATTCGCGCTTATCGTAACTTGATGCTTTGTATGCATGTGGATGAGCTTTCCAAAGTATTAAGCCTGTTGTTCAGAGATCAAGTTTATTTATTTTGAAGCGTCAGGAATCACGTCTCTGTGTCTGGATTTACAAGGTCATCCAAAGACTCTCCCAGTACAGTGAGCTTCACCATCAACTGCGTCTGAATGACGGCGCTCTCAGCGGGACCTCTGTTTGTCTGTGACTCTGTTCCACATTGGTTTAAGGAGGGAAAAATAAATCACGAGAAAAAAGATCTTTTGACTATTGTCTTTGTGCAAATGAGAAAAATATTTGCTTCAGTTCAGTAGGAGAACACATGGTCAGATGATCAGATTCTACTCCATGGTTTTGGACTCCTCCCCCTGATTACTGATTGGCTCATGTGATGTGAAAGTTAAAAGCATTGCGGAGCACCGGGATGTCCAAAATGTGCTGCTGCCACGCCTGATGTTCCAAACACGCCGCAGAACTGCTGATCGATTCTGTGCATTGACTTATTAACATCCAAACCGGACATCCTTGCTGTGTGAATCGTTCGATGGGGAGGGACAAGAGGGGGGTGCATGTTTTTGGTCGTCTAGGTCCGTGGGGGGTCGTAGAGAGGAGCGGGCCTTTGGTTGCTTGCGGACACCTGAGCAGTTCTACAGATGGTGGAACCAAAAACTGTCCCTTCTCTTTGTTTTTTCATTTGTCAAACGTGACAGAAAGTTGGAATCCGGTGTTCAGTCTGGACAGAATTTTCCCCCTGATGTCCATCTTTCATCCCTGAAGCCAAAGGCTGAAGACAGCCAGCAGAAACATCTGCATCGGCATCTGCAGCTGTCAGAGGAGATGCTTGAAGCGGCCACTCACACGCGGCATCTTTCATCCCAGCCGAGGCAGTTCAACACAGCAGTTAGAGCACTTTCACGAACTTTCCTCCTCTGTGGCGGTAAACAGTCTGCTCTCCAAACCAGCACCGTTTCTAAAGCCAGCCGCTCTTCTCCTTCACCTGTTCCTGTTTGATCGGCACACCTGTGTTTAAACTTTTCTAAATCCCTCTTCATGTGTTTCTTTTTTTAAAACAATATTCACCACATTTCAACCATTTCTTCTCTCTCCATTTGTTAAACTCTATGCGTCTAACCTGTGTCCCTCCGTTTGGCCGCCACAGGCGCTCGATTGACAGATGAACCCGTGTCACTCGGCCTGCACATCCGCCTGTTTCCATGGCAACCCTTCTGCCCACAGATGTTCCTGCCTGTCATAGATGTGCATGTCTCCGATGATGCTAATTATCTAAGAAGCTGTAAAAACTGCTGTAAAAAAAAAAATCACCCACCAATTAATTAGTGCTCCCACTGTGTGCTTGAGATAATTTAGAGTTTCTCTGATCTGCTGGCCTTCATTTGTGGGTTTTTGCTGCAGCGGGTTCATCGTTTAAAATTCTTTATCATTTTTAAAATTGTGAGCTGTAACGAGCACCCGGCATGTTTTTCTGCATGAATCTAAACAGACACGCATTCCAACAGTTTTGGATAAACAGAAAAAGTTTTTTTTTTTTAATGAAGTATTTTAGGTTTTCTGAAGCATCAGCAGAGATTTCACAAAGGTTCCCCTTTTCTCACAGCTATTCCTGTTCATCCTAAACCTTAACAAGGTTAAACTCAAACAAAAATTAAAAACCTTCAAATGAATTAATTTTAGAAACAACACGTTGAAGATATTTAAGATGAGGAGAACTGAAACGTTTAGACACTGAAGCACCAAAAGGACATTTAACAAAAGGAGGCTGAAAGACCTTTAGTGTTGCATGAGGTCGTGGTGGAAACGTCTGGATGTTGCAAATGCAATAATCCAAATATTGTTTAGAATTAAAAATCACGTCTGATGTCCATTTCAATCTAAAGCTTTACAGCAGAGTCAAAAGGAGATCCGGAAATGAGACGTCTCTTGCCCCCATGAGGGTTATATTCAGCCAAGCTCTCTTTTTAAACCTAAAGATTATTTCAAAACTTGATCTCTGAATCTTCATCAGGAAACAGGATCCTTGATAACAGATCTGCAAAACGGTTCAACAGGAAACTCTTCTGACTAGATATGATCATCTGACATTTGTGCTGCAGCAGCTGAGCTGCTCTGCAGTTTGACTTTTCTTTTGGTTTAAATTCTGAACCTCATGGAAAAGAGTCAGAATGAGGAAGTTTTAGGAAGAGGAGGAAAGAGGGAGGTGGGGGTAAACATGGAGGACATGAGGGGATCGACACGAAGAGAGAAAACATTAAAAACGTTGCTTGGAGCTTCATGCTGTCAATGCCATCAACATTTAACAGGATATGTGCACAACCACACCCATCTACACACTCTAACGCACAAACAAGCACACACCTTTGTAAATGAGGAATGGTTCTCAATCAACCTTCCTGGATAAATACAGGTTCTACAAGATGCAGATCTACACACGACCCACGTGTTCTTTCAGAGTCAGATTCACAAATATACAAAGTTAACATATTTATGGCTCGGTGGTGCAGTGGGCAGCGCTTTCGCCCCACAGCCAGTGATTAGCTGACTGCCACGGTGGGTTTTCTCCGGGAACTCCAGCTTTCTTCCACAGTCCAGAAATATGTTTGTAGGTTGGTTGATCATTTTTAAACTGTCCCTCTGTGTGATTTTGTGGCATTGGGACAGGCTGGGGCAACACTGTGACCCCGAAAGGGGTAAGAAAATGGGTGGATGTGTTTGAATCTCACATCAGCATTCTTGAGGTTATATCACACTGAGGAAGAGTGTGAAATGTGAAAAACACACAGCACCAGGGGCAAATGTCGTATCAGTGCCGCTTTATGTTAGGAAACTGACATACATGCTAAAGTGAGGAAAAGTCATGAAAAGTCATGAAAACATTGTAATAAAGTGTTGCATTGAAGCACACACTAAATTAACAAAAGGCCCTCAACCCAGTTTGCATTGGATTGCACAATTTACAGAGAGGCTGAACTCGATGCTGCAACAGGAAACACGCTAAACACAGAGATTTGGAGGATAAAATGATAGAAATGATTCAAATGTTTGTGGATGTCATGAAGGAAAGGGAAAAACATTTAGTTTTTACACCTTTTTAAAATATTCTTTAAAACTTCAATGATTCTTATTGTTTTCTTAGCTTGCCATCCCATAATGAACAAATCCAGAGCAGATGAAGGCCGTTTTTCTCTGCTCCTTTTCTTTGGAAGCTGAATTCATTTGCTATAAACCACCTTTCTCTGATGTGGAGCGACGGCTCAACTCCAAGCTCCTTCCAGACTCCTGAGCTTCCTCCACCTTTCTAAGGTGACCAGAGTCTTCCTCAGAGGAAACTCTTGTTTTGATGTTGATCACATCTTGGTTCTACTCCTGAAGTTTCTTCTGCTAAAAGATAGATCTTGATTGTAAAGTTCTGAGCCCCAAGTGTCAGGAACTTCAAACCCTTATAGATGCTCAGCAGCAACAAACACCCAGAAAATCATCAAACTAGTGTCTTTGAGGGATGTTGTGAAGAACAGGCTGTCAGAGTTTGAAAAAAAAGTGAGAGCAGAAAGGCTGGGAGGGCGGGGCCAGAGCACTGGCGTGATAAGTAGAGGAGCACGGGAGGGGAGGACAGACGGAGAGGACATGGAGCGTCCAGCTCTGCTGCTGTTTGTGGGTCTCTGCAGCTCAGGTAAAACTCTGCTTCCATCCTGACTGGCTTTGACTTTTAGATCTGGGAGAAAGCAGTGGCGGCTGTTTGCATTCCTGCTGACTGCAGAAGAATCCGTGCATTGGAGTTGGAGAATGTCACACATGACGCGCTGTTCTCCTCATGAGGGGCCTCATGTTGAGGATGGGGTTGTTTCCATGGAGACCATTCTGGTCTCAGTAGGTAGGGACCCTGAGAAAATTAAGAGGAGCATCAATTGAAAACGGCACATTCACACCTAATGGACAAGCTCTGATCAATGAACCTATGAAGCGTGTTTTTGGACTGGGGGAGGAAACGGGAGAAAACCCACACATGTACAAGTAGAACATGCAAACACTCCCCCCTGGGATTTGAACCATTGGGGAGGTTAGAGTGCTTCCCACTACACCACCATGCAACCCCCATGTAAATCAGTAAACACTTTAATTGTGGATTGAACTAAAGTGACTCAAAAGCTGTAAATGATAACTTTAAGTTTCCAGTAAAAGTGACGGCAGGGTCTCTAAGATCCACTCAGCAGGAGTCGACACTCAGACTTTTCTGCCCTCTGGTGGTTCACATGCGTTTCTGCAGGAACTCTGACATCCTCAGTTCATGACTCTGAGTGTGAAAGTGAGTGTGTGTGTAGTTTGTGTGTTGGACAGATGCTACTGTTACAATCAGGAGCCTCAGTTCCACGAGGAACATATTTATATAAACCCCTATAACTATAACAATTAAATGTTTTCCTAAAGGGCGGGGCCTGTCACTCATCCACACACATTCAAGTATTACAAACATGTTAGCACACACACATGTCAACACGTACACAATACACTCTTGTACGCATGCATTTGTCCATACATACATACAAATAAACATTTATGATTCCTGCATCGTGTCGTGTTTTGCACTTGCTGAAGTAGACTTTGGTTGATTGACTGAATGAGAGTCAGGTGTGTGGCATCCAGGAAGTTCACGCTGGGGGTGCTGGGAGATGAAGTGCTTGTTCTTTGGAGACTGCTCCAGCCAGTGACCAGAGGGGGAGACAGAGTTCTGCCTTCTGACAAGGGCCGCATTTACACTGCAGGTCTTGATGCTCATATCCGATTTCCTGACTATATCCGATTTTCTTGAAGACCCGCTTACATAATCTTTTAAAAGTGACCCGTATCTGATTTTTGCATTTACACTATACAATCCTGAAACTATCAAACGTAGACGTTCTGAGGACTACGTAGCAGTATTTCCGCCTTCCGCGGACCTCTTTCAGACTTTTGTGACTGCGGTTGTCATGCAGGCAAGGCGGCGACGGGAGGAGGCGTTGTTTTGGGCGCTCCTGAGGGGATGCATGGGGGAGTAAAAGGGAGGGCTGCTCAGCTCTCTCTGAGTTTTGAATGAGGAGGTGTTTGCGGACGTATGGAGTCCTAAACTGTTCATAATTAAATAAATAAATATTTAATTCAATAAATAAATATGACCTCATGCAAATACACAATCAACCAATAAATATCTCATAAATATATAAAAAGATCATGAAATTGTGAAAAACCTGCACACAGATTTTAAATTAGCCATTATATTATTCAATATATTTCATGTTGCTTTAAAAACCTGTTAAAAGCATTAGCAGAGGGGAGGCGGGGCGATGACGTCACTGCTTTCTCCGTGTGTCCGGCTGCTGACTGACGCACACGCACGCAACAGGAGCAGACTGTGTTAGCGGCAGAGAAGACGGCTTTGTGATGGTTGTGAACTTCTGATGAGTTTCCACAGCTTCTCAGGACTACATAGCAGCATGTCCGCCTTCTGCGGTCCTCCTCCTGAGCAGAAAATTCAGCGCAAAGCTGCAAATAAATGTGTAAATATGTGGGAATTACATCAGTCTTTATTTTGTTCTGGACACCACTGGAAACACAAATTCATATGATGGTTTCTCAGATTGCAGCAGCATTTCATTTCCGCCTTCAGCGATCATCGGGAGCTTCGCGCTCCGCTATGCGAAGGCAGCTGGAGGTCCGAAGAAAAAAGCTTGTCCGCGGTGCGTCGGTACACATTTACCATGGACCTTTTTGAAAATGAAATGTCAAATACTATTTTCATTTTAATTTTAATTAAGTGACAGAATAAGCTGTGTTGAGGAAGGAAATGAAAAAGCATTTTGGTGGATTGCTTTTTCATTTTATTTTTGAGTCAAAAAATGCAGCTTCATTTTGAAAATGAAAAAGCATTTCTGGTTTTGACTTTTATTTTTATTTATGCTACAGAATTGCTTCCATAGATCTGTGCCACGTGAGAGGAAAAAATCGGAATTGGGTCACTTGAACCATGCAGTGTAAAGGCGGCCAAGGAGTTTTGAGTTCAGATGCCTGAAACCTGCATTGACATAGACCAGGGGTCTCCAAATCTAGGTCTGGAGGACCGTTGTCCTGCTTCTTTTCCAGAAATCCTGCCTTATCTGCTGCTGGTTATTTGGATCAGGTGAGTTTAGCCAATGAGGAGCTTCAAAACAACCGCCAAAAATAACAGGCCTGGATATGGGGACCCCTGACATAGAATATTTACTAGAAGTGGACACTGAAACGCGTCTTTCTGAGGGTGATGTGAACGCAGCTTTAGAGCATCTGTGACTAAGGCTTCATGAGAGTCTCACCTTCATTCAGTGATAGCTGTAGATTTCAGTGTGGACACGTGACATGTTGTAGAAAGTTGACTAATCTTCTTCACGCTCCCTCTCTGGTTTCTCCACAGGACTGTGGGCTGAACACACAACAGGTCAATGAGACAAACCCACAACAACACAATCTGCTGTAGGTTGTGCTGAAGTCCCAATGCTTCATGGCATTACTGTGTCTGTGCTCAGTAGGTCCAGAAGAATTCAGGTTGGTAGGAACAGACAGTCGCTGTACTGGTGGACTGCAGAGGAGGATCCAGGGATCTGAGTGGAGTGAAGTATGGGACATAGACATGAAGATTCTAGCCAATGTTTGCAGAAGACTGGATTGTGGTTCTCTGGTGTCAGTCAGAGAAACAAGAGACAATTTGAACATAACTTGTTCAGGTGAGTTTATTAGTGTGTCTCTCTGTGACTTTAAGGAAGAAGAGAAAAATGTAAAGAAGACAATAAAACACTGAAACACTTCAGTTCCATCCAGGAAAGTCAATGGAATGAAAGTTCCCACAGACCCCACATGAGAGAGACCATCATCTGATCAATGTCTGATCTGCTCTTCATCTCTTTCCAGACTCTGTCAGGCTGGAGAACAGATCCAGTCGGTGTTCAGGCAGGCTGGAGGTGAAGTCCAACAACTGGTGGTCCTCCGTGTGTGAAGATGACTTTGACCTGCTGGATGCAGAGGTGGTCTGTAGGGAGCTGGGCTGTGGGGCTCCTTCAGTCCTCCAGGGGGCGCTCTATGGAGAAGCAGAAGCTCCCATATTGAGCAGAGAGTTTCTCTGTGAAGGTCATGAGTCTGTTCTTCTGGACTGTGGAAGCTCATGGAGGAAAACAAAAGCCTGTCCACCTGACAAAGCTGTTGGACTCACCTGCTCAGGTACAGCTGCCAGTTAGTGAATGTAGGCGTGTTTCTGTAACATGTTCAATCTCACTGGGAGCTGATGGATCAATAAGCACAGACGGAACTTTTTGTGACATTTACGCCACTATAGAAATGTCTAGAACACCTGTGCAGGTACATCAATCAGTAAAAGTTTGATTGAAAGTCATCTCAAGCTCTGTTTGCACCGGGCATGTGACCCATATTCACTCACTGGTCATTCCCAAATCCAAGTCTCTGATTGGTCAAAGTTTCAGCTGGTTTCAACGTGAGTTCAAAGGTCGCGTGTTTTGTTCATGGAGCCTAAAAACGGTGATAGAAACTTGCATAGCTAAGCGTGAATGTGAGAGTTTTGAACCAGAAGCCCTAAATGCACGTTTACATTGACTTTTCATTGGAAGTGGCTGCTTAAACGCGTTACTGAGGCCGATGTGAACGGAGCTTTAGGGAAGTGGACGGGTGGAGGGAAGCTCCTCCCACTTTGACAAAGCAGCAGTTTTTGCACTTCCTTGTGTGCTAGCAAGACAGCATTTGCTACAGATTGAAGGTCAGATCTTGACCTGGTTTTGTTTCCATGTTTCTCAAACAATCTTTGATTTCTTGGGTTCTTTCAGATCCTGCTACTGTGAGACTGATGGGATCGAGTCGTTGTTCTGGTGAACTCCAGGTGAAAAATGGAAGAAAATGGAGAGCTGTTGATCACTGGGCATTTCTAAGAACAGAGAGAACATCAGCATATGTGTGCAAGAATCTGAAGTGTGGATCCTACGTTTCATCGACAACTAAACAACATCAAAGAGCAAAGCCAGTTTTCCAGATGGTTTCTCCCTGCTTAGATAAATTTCCAATAAATATGGAGGAATGCCTGTATGTCGAAACAATGAGTAGCCAGACGGTGGAAATCATCTGCTCAGGTAACAAACCTTCTGATGCCGACTGTATGTACGTCTCACTGTCAGTTTGTGATGCGTCATTGAGTCGATCTTAGGGCGTTTTTTTAGTAACCTGAGATGTTTGAGTCCAGAGAATTGAAATATTCCTCATTGTGAACCGTTCTAAACTTGGTCTTCTCTTCTGGATCCACAGACTCTGTCAGGCTGGAGAACGGATCCAGTCGGTGTTCAGGCAGGCTGGAGGTGAAGTCCAACAACTCGTGGTCCTCCGTGTGTGAAGATGACTTTGACCTGCTGGATGCAGAGGTGGTCTGTAGGGAGCTGGGCTGTGGGGCTCCTTCAGTCCTCCAGGGGGCGCTCTATGCAGAAGCAGAAGCTCCCATATTGAGCAGAGAGTTTCTCTGTGAAGGTCATGAGTCTGTTCTTCTGGACTGTGGAAGCTCATGGAGGAAAACAAAAGCCTGTCCACCTGACAAAGCTGTTGGACTCACCTGCTCAGGTACAGCTGCCAGTTAGTCAATGTAGGCGTGTTTCTGTAACATGTTCAATCTCACTGGGAGCTGATGGATCAATAAGCACAGACAGAACTTTTAGTGACATTTACGCCACTATAGAAATGTCTAGAACACCTGTGCAGGTACATCAATCAGTAAAAGTTTGATTGACAGTCATCTCAAGCTCTGTTTGCACCGGGCATGTGACCCATATTCACTCACTGGTCATTACCAAATCCAAGTCTCTGATTGGTCAAAGTTTCAGCTGGTTTCAACGTGAGTTCAAAGGTCGCGTGTTTTGTTCATGGAGCCTAGAAAAGGTCATAGAAACTTGCAAAGCTAAGCGTGAATGTGAGAGTTTTGAACCAGAAGCCCTAAATGCACGTTTACATTGACTTTTCATTGGAAGTGGCTGCTTAAACGCATTAGTGAGGCCGATGTGAACGGAGCTTTAGGGAAGTGGACGGGTGGAGGGAAGCTCCTCCCACTTTGACAAAGCAGCAGTTTTTGCACTTCCTTGTGTGCTAGCAAGACATCATTTGCTACAGATTGAAGGTCAGATCTTGACCTGGTTTTGTTTCCATGTTTCTCAAACAATCTTTGATTTCTTGGCTTCTTTCAGATCCTGATACTGTGAGACTGATGGGATCGAGTCGTTGTTCTGGTGAACTCCAGGTGAAAAATGGAAGAAAATGGAGAGCTGTTTATGCCTTTTCATTTGAAAGAAAAGAAACAATATTTGCAGCTGTGTGCAAGAAGCTGAAGTGTGGATCCTACGTTTCATCGACAACTAAACAACTTCCAAGACAAAAGCCAGTTTTCAAGTTTAGTTCTACCTGCTTAGATAAATTTCCAATAAATATGGAGGAATGTGTGTATGAAGATACAATTAGCAGCCAGACGGTGGAAATCACCTGCTTAGGTAACAAACCTTCTGATGCCGACTGTACGTACGTCTCACTGTCAGTTTGTGATGCGTCATTGAGTCGATCTTAAGTCGTTTTTTAGTAACCTGAGATGTTTGAGTCCAGAGAATTGAAATATTCCTCATTGTGAACCATTCTAAACTTGGTCTTCTCTTCTGGATCCACAGACTCTGTCAGGCTGGAGAACGGATCCAGTCGGTGTTCAGGCAGGTTGGAGGTGAAGTCCAACAACTCGTGGTCCTCCGTGTGTGAAGATGACTTTGACCTGCTGGATGCAGAGGTGGTCTGTAGGGAGCTGGGCTGTGGGGCTCCTTCAGTCCTCCAGGGGGCGCTCTATGGAGAAGCAGAAGCTTCCATATTGAGCAGAGAGTTTCTCTGTGAAGGTCATGAGTCTGTTCTTCTGGACTGTGGAAGCTCATGGAGGAAAACAAAAGCCTGTCCACCTGACAAAGCTGTTGGACTCACCTGCTCAGGTACAGCTGCCAGTTAGTGAATGTAGGCGTGTTTCTGTAACATGTTCAATCTCACTGGGAGCTGATGGATCAATAAGCACAGATGGAACTTTTTGTGACATTTACGCCACTATAGAAATGTTTAGAACACCTGTGCAGGTACATCAATCAGTAAAAGTTTGATTGAAAGTCATCTCAAGCTCTGTTTGCACCGGGCATGTGACCCATATTCACTCACTGGTCATTACCAAATCCAAGTCTCTGATTGGTCAAAGTTTCAGCTGGTTTCAATGTGAGTTCAAAGGTCACATGCTTTGTTCATGGAGCCTAAAAACGGTCATAGAAACTTGCATAGCTAAGCGTGAATGTGAGAGTTTTGAACCAGAAGCCCTAAATGCACGTTTACATTGACTTTTCATTGGAAGTGGCTGCTTAAACGCGATACTGAGGCTGATGTGAACGGAGCTTTAGGGAAGTGGACGGGTGGAGGGAAGCTCCTCCCACTTTGACAAAGCAGCAGTTTTTGCACTTCCTTGTGTGCTAGCAAGACAGCATTTGCTACAGATTGAAGGTCAGATCTTGACCTGGTTTTGTTTCCATGTTTCTCAAACAATCTTTGATTTCTTGGGTTCTTTCAGATCCTGCTACTGTGAGACTGATGGGATCGAGTCGTTGTTCTGGTGAACTCCAGATGAAAATGGGAGGAGAATGGAGAGCTGTTGATGCCTGGGGATTTCTAAGAACAGAGAGAACATTAGCATCTGTGTGCAAAAACCTGAAGTGTGGATCCTACGTTTCATCGACAACTAAACAACTTCCAAGACAAAAGCCAGTTTTCCAGATGGTTTTTACCTGCTTTAATAAATTTTCGCTAAATACTGAGGAATGTGTGTATGTCGAAACAATGACCAGCTACACGGTGGAAATCATCTGCTTAGGTAACAAACCTTCTGATGCCGACTGTATGTACGTCTCACTGTCAGTTTGTGATGCGTCATTGAGTCAATCTTAAGGCGTTTTTTTAGTAACCTGAGATGTTTGAGTCCAGAGAATTGAAATATTCCTCATTGTGAACCGTTCTAAACTTGGTCTTCTTTTCTGGATCCACAGACTCTGTCAGGCTGGAGAACGGATCCAGTCGGTGTTCAGGCAGGCTGGAGGTGAAGTCCAACAACTCGTGGTCCTCCGTGTGTGAAGATGACTTTGACCTGCTGGATGCAGAGGTGGTCTGTAGGGAGCTGGGCTGTGGGGCTCCTTCAGTCCTCCAGGGGGCGCTCTATGGAGAAGCAGAAGCTCCCATATTGAGCAGAGAGTTTCTCTGTGAAGGTCATGAGTCTGTTCTTCTGGACTGTGGAAGCTCATGGAGGAAAACAAAAGTCTGTCCACCTGACAAAGCTGTTGGACTCACCTGCTCAGGTACAGCTGCCAGTTAGTGAATGTAGGCGTGTTTCTGTAACATGTTCAATCTCACTGGGAGCTGATGGATCAATAAGCACAGACGGAACTTTTAGTGACATTTACGCCACTATAGAAATGTCTAGAACACCTGTGCAGGTACATCAATCAGTAAAAGTTTGATTGAAAGTCAACTCAAGCTCTGTTTGCACCGGGCATGTGACCCATATTCACTCACTGGTCATTACCAAATCCAAGTCCCTGATTGGTCAAAGTTTCAGCTGGTTTCAATGTGAGTTCAAAGGTCGTGTGTTTTGTTCATGGAGCCTAAAAACGGTCATAGAAACTTGCATAGCTAAGCGTGAATGTGAGAGTTTTGAACCAGAAGCCCTAAATGCACGTTTACATTGACTTTTCATTGGAAGTGGCTGCTTAAACGCGTTACTGAGGCCGACGTGAACGGAGCTTTAGGGAAGTGGACGGGTGGAGGGAAGCTCCTCCCACTTTGACAAAGCAGCAGTTTTTGCACTTCCTTGTGTGCTAGCAAGACAGCATTTGCTACAGATTGAAGGTCAGATCTTGACCTGGTTTTGTTTCCATGTTTCTCAAACAATCTTTGATTTCTTGGCATCTTTTAGATCCTGATACTATGAGACTGATGGGATCGAGTCGTTGTTCTGGTGAACTCCAGGTGAAAAATGGAAGAAAATGGAGAGCTGTTGATCACTGGGCATTTCTAAGAACAGAGAGAACATCAGCATCTGTGTGCGAGAATCTGAATTGTGGATCCCACGTTTCATCGACAACTAAACAACTTCCAAGAGAAAAGCCACTTTTAAGTATTAGGTCTCCCTGCTTAGATACATTTCCACTAAATATTGAGGAATGTTTGTATTACGATATAATGAGCAGCCACACGGTGGAAATCACCTGCTCAGGTAACAAACCTTCTGATGCCGACTGTATGTACGTCTCACTGTCAGTTTGTGATGCGTCATTGAGTCAATCTTAGGGCGTTTTTTTAGTAACCTGAGATGTTTGAGTCCAGAGAATTGAAATATTCCTCATTGTGAACCGTTCTAAACTTGGTCTTCTCTTCTGGATCCACAGACTCTGTCAGGCTGGAGAACGGATCCAGTCGGTGTTCAGGCAGGCTGGAGGTGAAGTCCAACAACTCGTGGTCCTCCGTGTGTGAAGATGACTTTGACCTGCTGGATGCAGAGGTGGTCTGTAGGGAGCTGGGCTGTGGGGCTCTTTCAGTCCTCCAGGGGGCGCTCTATGGAGAAGCAGAAGCTCCAAAGTGGAACAAAGAGTTTCTCTGTGAAGGTCATGAGTCTTCTCTCCTGGACTGCAACCACGCCAGACTAGAGAGAAGCTCCTCATCGGACAAAGTTGTTGACCTCACCTGTTCAGGTGGAGGAGGAGCCACAGCTTTAAACTGGTATCAGGTGTAATTATTTATCAATAACGTATCTGTTTGTGTCTACATGAAGGAATCATCCGCCTGGAGGGACACGTCAGTCACTGTGCTGGAACACTGGAGATGTTTTACGGTGGAGAATGGGGACCAGTAGCTGCTTCTAACTGGAGCCGGGACTCCGCCTCTGCAGTGTGCGCTCAGCTGGGTTGTGGTTCTTCTCTGTCTACTAGAAGCAAAGACAACTTCCTGAACAGATCAGTGTGGTGGATCCAGCCTCCGTGTGGCCCATCACTGGAAGACTGTAATATTATGCGTTGGGATGATCAAAGCCAATCTACTCTTGAAATAATCTGTTCAGGTAAAACCAAACACCAACCTCATTATTTTACTGATCATGTCCCATTTTGCTGCAACACTCTGTAATTGTAGAATTTACTGATCCAGATCAGCACCAAGTGTGTCAGGAAAGATGAAAACCAGCCAGGTAGACCTTCAGAAAATAGACTGACTGGGCCTAAGAACTTTATTTTGATAGTGAACAGGAAGTTGTGGGTTTAGATACCAACAAATTCTCCTTTTTCTATTTCGTTTAACAAACACTATGATCACTCCAGACACCCAGGTTTTGTTTGATATAAGAAACGTTTAGTCCCCGTAGATGCACACAGGCCATTGGGAGATTAATAAAAACATTAGGATTATTTTTCCAAGAAAAAGTTCCAATTCCTGAAGAATCAAATGTCCAATATGACTCAGCAGAAATCCTCTGTTTCAGTCTCTGTGGTCGGTTTGATGATCCGTTGGGTTGTCGTCTCGGTGGGTTTGATGGCGATGATCCTCGTAACCTGCTTCTACGCCACGGTACTGAACACACAACCTGCACGGCAAATACAGGACCTGAAGTATTTTAAAGTGATGGTGAATTGTTGTCTTTTAGAAAAGCAGACGGAGAACACGAGAGGAACCGAGACGTTCCTGATGGTTCTGGTTCTGGAGGCTGTACAGAGGAGAGGACTGCAGTGTGAAGGAAAGAATGAAGAGTCCAGGCTGCAGCTGTAGAACTCTGCATTACATTACCAATAGATTCAATAAGCAGCAATATTAACATTTGACCCCAAACAATATTAAAGATTAAACTAATGAGTAAAGTAGCTCATTTATAGAAAATGTCATTGTCATTCTTGCTCATGTAATCCTAATTTTCTACAAAGAGAATGAGGTGAGCGTTGGATGCAGATGTTGTCCAAAAGCTGTGAAGTAAAAAGCGCTTTCATCCACCAGATTCATGCTTTAAAAGTTGGAGCAAATGATTTTGGAATGGTACCTACTTTATTGTTGATTAACTCTGTGAGGAAACTGGAGATTCTAAACAGGACTGTAAATTAGGTTGGTTCATTCCCCTACAGTTTCGTGCACACAGAAATAATGAATAATGACTCAGAGACAAAACTTATCTTTTGTGGAGGTTTTACTTCGCACAAACACGAAGGGGACAGACAGATGAACATGGTGCATTCAAAGTCCGAACCCACGAGCTCAGGGATGGGGTTGGTATAAAAACCCTGCATTTGCACATTCAGAAGATCGTCCGATGGACCTCGTGTGAAAATCACGCCCACAGGTTACTGCTGGCGAGAAGCTCCAAGGCTAAAGTGAAGATAACTCTGAAGGCCCGTACACACCGGGACGAATATTCGCCAGGCGTTATTCGCCAGCGTTTTTCGCCACGTTTTTTGTGTTCACACCCAGGCGATTTTCGCTGACGATGAGCCGAGCGAACATGCAATTTCATTCCCTGACATTAGATGGCGCTTAATGTAAAACAGAAATACTCCTGTACACAAGGTGGCGCCGCGCAACTTTACGCTTCTTAAAGTCGCTTTTCACTCAGAAGAAGAGAGCGAGTATTTACGCGATTGTCAGAATCATACAAAGAAAACATGAATATTTCAAGCACCAGTAGCTCCAACTGGTGCTTGGTTCGGGGATATTTTAGAATGTCCGTCATTATTGCTTCGCGGCAGTGTAGACGCTACTTGGCGTCTATCTTCTTCGCTGGTATGTGTGCTCAGCAAGGCAGTTTTGTGTTTTAGCGCCCCCAAGTTGTGTTTTACTGTAACTTCAGAAGCTCCAGACACGTGTGCAAAAGCGCCATTCTCATTGGTCGAGTAAATTTCGACGCGAGGCGTCAAAAAAAAAAAAGACTGATTAGTGTAATAAAAGTTAAAGGGAGTTTCTAACAATTCTTCACAAACTCACTCCAGGTTTAATGGGTCACGTTCATAAATCCTAGAAAGAAAAAGGAGAAAAATAAAGTCAGACAAAAAGGTGTAAGATGAATACATTTGATGTTTTAAACGTACAAGAAGGTTTTTCGGTTACAATTATGGTTCGTGCACCATATCGGCGGTTTGCATTGACTGTATATGAGAACTGGACTGAGTGACCCCTCCCCCCCTCGTGTTGATGCCTCAATAAATCATGTAGTGCCGGCTTCAAAACAGTCCGTTTGAAACCTTTGACAGACTATCCTGAGTCCGCTTTCAAAGGCTGATGTGTAGACCTCCAACAAGCTGGTTGCCATAGAATGGTTGCCATAGAAAAGTTAACCTGGACCAATAACTGTTTACTGACGGCCGCTTTTGAATTGTGGCAAATGGCGGCTTCATTTCCCTGGAGGCGGTAGTAAGCTGTTTTCTGTGGGTGACATCACACTGGCTCAGTCCAGTTCTCTTTTACTGTCAATAGACGTTCATCATTGTTTTGGGGTGTCCACTGTGAACAGATGCTCACTGGATTGGCTAATATAGACCACAATGCACTGCTTTTGAACTTTTTGTCATTTGAAAAAAAAAGAAACTTTATTTCATCCACATTTTCATCATCATAACAGTGGATTTATTAATATTCTTTATAAAAGTTCATATTTTTGCTATTGAATAAAATAGAAGCAGTGAGTTGTGGGTCCATGTTGTGTTACAATCCAGCCCACTGGTTTTTCCTGCACTATATAGTTTTTAGTGGTAGAGAGTAGTGACACAATCCGGCCTAAGATTACCTTTATTGGCCCCGCCATCACTTAATCAACTAGCTTTTATGGAATATTTAGAATTTACTTCCATTGAATATTTGCAGACGTTACCAAGGAAATGCAGGACTCAGCAAACTGAAATACAGATCTGGCAAACATTAGGACCAATCAATCATGCCAATCACACCAGATGTGTCCTGGTCTGGTTCAACAACAACCACCACCGTGCCGTTGACATGCAGGGTAGAAATTGGACGACTGATGGTGGAAGAAGGAGAGGAGGAAGAATTGTTAGTAGACAGATAGAAGGAAAGGCAGGAGTGAAGGACTTGGAGGAGGAAAAAGATGAGTGACAGCACAGCCGTGGATGGAGAGAGCGTATCCAGACGGCACAGAATGTTGCTGTGGGCTTGACTCTGGTGGTGAGGATGATGAAGAGGACAGGAACAGTCGAAACAGGAAGACACTGAACTCGATTCACGTGTCAGGGGCGTCATGTTTCCAAGTTAGGGTTGTCAGCTCGACAAGGCGCACATTAAGGCCTTCAGTTTTCTTTAAAAAAGCGCCTTAAATATGGATTATTTCTGGTTGTTCTATGATGTTGAAGTGATTCTGAGAGGGACACCGTTTGGTTGAGTCTTATTGTGAATGCACCAACGGGATAAACGTGTAGCTGTGTCGGACTGTGTTTATATGTTTTCTTCCTCCTGACATGTTTTTCACATGTTATTACCAACATAAGGAGTTTCCGTGGTCAGAGGGAAACCCAATTCTGAATAAAGATGTGAGGTCAGACAGACGTCCTTAGAGCTGTTGGTTGTCTGTTTCCAGATCTCCTGGTGGGAAATCGTTCTGAGCTCTTGGTGTCTGTTTTTTGATCCGGTCTTTAGTTTTCAGAAATAACCTTGACAAGGCCTAACGTCTAAACTTTGTCAAAGTTTGGCACCACATCAAACAATCAGGAGCTCAGCTTTGGCCCATGACGTGTTGATGATGTCATCAGTGCGCTGACACCTTAAATGTCAGTTCAGGCTCAAAGCTGAGCAGCATTAAAACAAAGATTATTGATCTGAGATTCAAAGCAAACACCTGATCACAGACGTTGACAGTCCTTCCTGTCTGTTGGGGTTTTAAACGTTGACTCCTTGACTTCCTGCTGGAGGCGATTCGATCAGTTCATCAGATAATTACAAGCTTGTTACTCAGAAAATTCAGTCTGCTTCTCAGGCTCCAATGTCAAACATTCAATACTGAAACAGTCATGAATTTATTTACAGTCTTAATCTGAAAACAGTATTTATGACAATCCTACCGGGAAAAAAAGTGTTTGTATTTTCACCTTATGTTGACACATTTCTGTTACTTTTGTTTTTCTGTTTTCATAAAATCTAACAGCAAGAAAATAAATGTGTGTATCCCTTCTGGACAGATTAATTTAATCAGGTTCATCAGGTTATGAATCATTTTGCAGAGGAGGAAGCTGTAGATTAAATGATACATCTAAAATTTTTATGTAAAAATAAAGTTTATTTACAGTTCCTGGGTGATCCTTTATGTTTGTCTTTTCATTTTCTTGTATTTCAGTTCAAGTGATAACACATTTCTGTATTTCTGTATATTTCTAAAGTCAATAAAGTTTTTGGATGGACTCTCTCAGAATTGTGTGGAATCTGTGCCTTTCTGAAATACATTTCCTTGCTCATGAGTTCCTCGTCAGCAGAGATCTTCATGGATCCAGGAGACGCCGTCTGAGCCTCTGGGGGGGCTTCAGCCTCCCCCTGAAACTGCAGATGTTCCTCTGGTTCCAACACAAAGGAACCTCCAAACAGCTTTTTCCAGCTGCTTGGATGTGAACAGAAAGCAACATGAAAACACGCTAGTTTACCTGCAAAAGGGTTAGCTCTGGCTGCTGACGGTGCAAAAACCACACCAAAACAAATGGATTGAAATTTGAAATACTGCACATTTCCACGTATGGAAGGAAAAAACCCAAAACGCTTCAGTCTTTGTTGCTTAGTCAACATATAAACCCTTTTGCAGCAAACAGTTTCTAGACAAAAGTGTTTCAGAAATGGGTTTCACTTATAAATGTCTTTTTATGTGTAAAAATAAAATGTTTTAAGCCTCAGTCCCACCTGGATGCCTCCATCATTTATCCCCCGTTCAGATGCTTGTGACAAAGGCTTTAAGGAGATAAATTACAACATTTCCAAGAAAAATACCAGCAGCGCCGAACACCAGCAGGCTTGGAGCCCCGACCTGCGTCCCACATGTCCGTCCCAGCGGCATGGAGGCTTCTGGGTAACGACTGCTATTGTAGATGTCCCCCTTCAGGTGTCACTCTGGAGGTTCCAGCAGGCGCACCACGGCGAGTAGACGGGTCCAGAACCTGATCATCAGAACGGGGTGGACGGCCGCATGTCCACCTGCAGATGCAAAAGACGCAGAGATGCATCGGTTTGGATGCAATACTATCAGATTTACACAATTCATGTTTCAAAAACACTTTAAACAACTAAACATCTTTAATCCACTGATGACACAGATCAGGGGGGCAACTACCTAATTTCATAGGGGGATGCGCCCCCCCCCCCCCCCCCCCACACACACACACACAGTCATAAATGCACACAATAAAACATTCCATCCACCCCTCCTAAAGCTATCTGAACACCCACATCTTTATTGTTTAAATATAAATGTCATTACTTCTTATCTGATCATAGATATGACCCAGCAGAACATTTTTGTGAGCTATTTTTAACCAGATCCCTCCAAATTTGTGTGGTGAAGGCCATTCAGAAGAATCTTCTGAGAGGGGAAAGCCCCAGCCCCCTCCTTTTGTACATCTCTGTCCGTCTCCCTCTCCCTCTAAAATTAAATAAACCAATGTGTTTTTAAAGTGAAAAGCATTTTATTTAAGATCCATATGTTTCTGATCCGGCCCACTTGGGCTCAGACGGGTTGAATGTGGCCCCCGAACATAAATGAGTTTAGTACCCCTGCTCTAGACAATCATAGTGGGCGTCCTGGGGGGCACTAGCGTATCATGTGCACCTCCTGTGTGTGGTCAGTAAGAGGGCCAGTCCTCACACCTATTAACGACTAGAGTGCAGCATCAGGACGCTGTACGACATCATCACCTGTACATCATAAGTGCATGTAACTAGACGCACGACAACGCTACGTTCCATTTAAGTGCCGTTCCTTGTGGCGGCTGTACGAGCCTCAAGACACACATGTGCTCCCCTTTAGATGCAGCCGCTCCTCTACGACCCTCCATGGACCCAGACAACCCAAAAACAGTCAGGTTAACCCGTACAGGTGCTGTGACTGAGACTCTAAGACACAGATTTTCAAAAAGCTGCTCTGATGGTGAGTCTTTCATTAGTCAGAACAGGAAGTTGCACAGGAAGTCAGGTCTTGTCATGGTGCCTCTGTCAGCTTCCTCCCCCTCCACTCTCTGCTTGGCTCCTGATGCGACACAGTTGTTACCACTCACCTCATCACCTGCCTGCCTAATTAAGAAGATCCTGGACCAGCAGTTGCCCCTGATGGTGCATAGTTTGGTCACTATTTCTCTAGTTCACGTACTCTTGCTTTTTGCCTAAGTCTCGCTCTCTGTCTCATGCTCAGGAAGTCATTCCCACGAGTGGCCACCTGTGTCCTCATCTCTCACGGCTCTAAGCCTCAACCTACATCCTGTCTCGCCACGAGCCTCTGCCGAATCTCCAGCCATGCGACGAGGCATCATCTGACCTCCCGCAACGCCAACTACCTCACTGGACCGAGAAAAATAAAAAATTATTACTCACCCACTAGCTCACCTGTGTTTTCCCTCCGGGTTCCAGCGTCTGGGTCTGTCTCGCCAAGCTAGCCATGACAGGTCTTCTGGTAAACGTGAGTTGCTGAGTTCAGCTCCAGGAAACAAACACTCCTGCTCCACTCGTTCCTTGTTCTCCTAGCTTCTTTAAAAAGAATTGCAGCTGGACACAAAGATGCACTTTTTATTGTTTTCTTATTGAAGCCCAATAAAAGTAAACGGGAGAAAGAAAGTCAAAAATATTGTTAAGAAATGTACATTTTTTCATGTTTTTCTAACTTCTTGAAGGATTCTGGTTCTTCATTTTAGTTCTGTGCTGTTAGTTTTTTTGTTTTGTTCTCTGTCTTCTGTTTTGCAGGTTAGGATTCAGATGAATAAACATTTTGGAAAATTCTTGACTTTCTAACGAGGTCTGCTGATTTTAGCAAACATCAGAAACAGATGAAGCTCAAATGTTGCATTTATGTTTCAGTGACATTCAAAGAAAATCAACCTCCTTCTGGAAAACCTGCTCTCCTTTTAAAGAGAACATGACATCAATGATTTCAAAACATGGTGTAAAGTTGAATTTGGAAGCAAAGACAGCAGAGTTTTTGTGGCAAAGAGGCAACATGAGATGAAGTAGCATTCAAACGGTGGAAGTGGAGGTCGTGTCAAACGCAGCTGGAAGCTTCAGTTTAGATCTGATCAAAGATGCAACCAGAAGATAAGATTGGAAAGAACTAAAGTTCAACAAATCTAACCAGCTGCAAAAATGAAAGGAACTAAGAAAAAGTGGACGACACCCGTGAGCTGGTCACAACTCCAGAGCAAGGGACAGATTTGACCCTGAGGTCATGTGAAGGACGTGTCTGTCTGTGTCTGATTGTGAAACAGCAGAGAAATCCAACCATCTTTTCCAGTGTGTCCTGAAACCGCTCCAGGTCCCCCCTCCTAAAGTCTTCACCTCGTCTCCTTCATCCTTAGCTGGGAAACTGGGACACGTTGCCTCCTCCTCTGCTGCAGTGAACCTTTGTCTGCCTCTAACCGCCCTTCAGGAAAACAGAAATGCAACATTTTTACATCCATCCATCCATCCATCCATCCATCCATCCATCCATCCATCCATCCATCCATCCATCCATCCATCCATCCATCCATCCATCCATCCATCCATCTTCATATTTAGCTGAATCCCTTTGAGGGTTGCAGGGTTGCTGGAGCCTATCCTAGCAACTGTTGAGTGCAGGTGGGGTTCACCACTATGGCGTTTCATGGCTGCCATAAAGTTAAAGGGCATAAAGAATAAAGACAACTGAGTGGGAGTATTCAGGAACTGAGTGAGGAACCTTACAACCGTGCAGGAGCAATTCTAATCGAGTGACCCCCCCCATTTTACAACTGCAGGCCTGTAATCCCAACTGAGCGAGGATCTGGCTCCGTCATTTGCCCTTTGCACGTTGACCTGGGCAGTGTTCAGAGGTGTGTTTGTCACTTTGGGGCGGAAACCTTACTGGTTGATCTGATTGGCCAAAATTTGCTGGTCAGGTCCGGCGAAGCAGCGGGGCGGTACTTTGACGGGGAACTGGCTCAGGCCAGAGTGCGTCCGGCACCCTCCTGTGAGCAGGGACAGGTCGGGGTGCAGTAGGCACTCTCTTGGGAGAAGAGATGGGTTGGGGTGCATCCAGGACCACCACTGGATCAGGCTGTGGTGCATCCCGGACCACTCCAGAACAGGAAGTGGACTTTGAAGGGGGCGGTGATGACAGCTCCCCTTCATGGCAAAAGCGGAGAACTGGGCCTGGTCAAAATCCCAGTATGACCTGGTCCGCTCTGCTTCTAAGCAGTAAGGCTCCAGCAAATGCATGCCCCACTCCGCTGGGTCCAGGAAAAAATATGGGTGGTCCATTTGTGGATATAGCATGAACACAGGGCAGAAGGGAGTAAGAGACATTAATGGACCAGCACAAGAGGAAGGCAGAGACAAGACTTAAATACAGACAGGACAGACAAGACACAGGTGAACATGATCAGGAGAGACTGAAACAAGACGGAAAGCAAAAACCAATGGAAAGAAACCCAAACCATGACAGCCAGCTTCCCTTCCGTCATCGTCAAAGTCCGTCTCATTGCCGTGCGGCTCCAAAGATCAGTGAAAGCAGACGCATCAGTCCAAGTTTACGTCCTACAGTCTGACAGAGGCAACCTCGCCTTGTTTCTGCAGAAACTCAGCTGCTGCTGCGTCTTCTTGTCTTGTTGGACTTTGTTTTCCAGCTTCCTCACTTGTGAACCATGGATTCATTATTTTAAATTCTCTGACAGCTGAGGTTCAGTTCAGTTAGAAAGATCTTCACAGATTCAGACTTCCGGCCTCAATAAATCTTCTGATAAACGTTCAAATGAGTCAGCAAGTATCTCAGTCATTTTGTATGAACACAGATAGTGAACCACAGATGCATTTCTAAAGAAACAAGATAGTTTTTTTTCCTTTTAATCAGAATTGCTGGCTTCAAGCTGTGAATAGGAGACATGCAGACATGCAGACATGCAGACACGCAGCAAGTCGGCTGCCAAGGGACCGAACTGCAGCTGCTGGATTCCCGTGTTCCTCCACGTAGCTGATAGCTGCAGTTTAAACTGAGCTTCATAATCGTGTCTCTTTGCATTTCCAGGGTTTCCAAAACGATTTTGTTCTGCAACCATTTATGCTGCAAGAGTGTTAACCACTGCACCACCATGCAGACTATTATTTTACCCCAATACATTTATACAACCATCATAGATGTGAGGCGATGTTCATATTTATTTGTTTGACACAAAAAGTGTTGCCACATCTGAGGACATGGCAAAACTTTTGCCACAAAGACAATTAAAAACAACATATTTCCCCCATGAGGGTAAAATTCAGCCAAGCTCTCTTTCTGAACCCAAAGATTATTTCAAAGCTTGATCTCTGAATCTTCATCAGGAAATAGGATCCTTGATAACAGATCTGCAAAACGGTTCAACAGGAAACTCTTCTGACTAGATATGATCGTCTGACATTTGTGCTGCAGCAGCTGAGCTGCTCTGCAGTTTGACTTTTATTTTAGTTAAAATTCTGAACCTCATGGAAAAGAGTCAGAATGAGGAAGTTTTTCCACCTTTTTAACCTTTGTGCTATCTTAGATGACCCCCCACCCTTACATTAATGTGTTCTCCCTACCATGACAAAGGTGGATGAAGGTGGAAAGATTTCATGTAATCCATAGACATCATTGAAATCAATCATTGATGAAAAAAGGTTCAGAGCACTGTCTAGTGGGTCTAGATGACCCCACTCCCAATGGTAAAGTGCCTAGGATAGAACAAGGATTACAATATTCTTTAAAACTTCAATGATTCTTATTGTTTTCTTAGCTTGCCATCCCATAATGAACAAATCCAGAGCAGATGAAGGCCGTTTTTCTCTGCTCCTTTTCTTTGGAAGCTGAATTCATTTGCTATAAACCACCTTTCTCTGATGTGGAGCGACGGCTCAACTCCAAGCTCCTTCCAGACTCCTGAGCTTCCTCCACCTTTCTAAGGTGACCAGAGTCTTCCTCAGAGGAAACTCTTGTTTTGATGTTGATCACATCTTGGTTCTACTCCTGAAGTTTCTTCTGCTAAAAGATAGATCTTGATTGTAAAGTTCTGAGCCCCAAGTGTCAGGAACTTCAAACCCTTATAGATGCTCAGCAGCAACAAACACCCAGAAAATCATCAAACTAGTGTCTTTGAGGGATGTTGTGAAGAACCGGCTGTCAGAGTTTGAAAAAAAAGTGAGAGCAGAAAGGCTGGGAGGGCGGGGCCAGAGCACTGGCGTGATAAGTAGAGGAGCACGGGAGGGGAGGACAGACGGAGAGGACATGGAGCGTCCAGCTCTGCTGCTGTTTGTGGGTCTCTGCAGCTCAGGTAAAACTCTGCTTCCATCCTGACTGGCTTTGACTTTTAGATCTGGGAGAAAGCAGTGGCGGCTGTTTGCATTCCTGCTGACTGCAGAAGAATCCGTGCATTGGAGTTGGAGAATGTCACACATGACGCGCTGTTCTCCTCATGAGGGGCCTCATGTTGAGGATGGGGTTGTTTCCATGGAGACCATTCTGGTCTCAGTAGGTAGGGACCCTGAGAAAATTAAGAGGAGCATCAATTGAAAACGGCACATTCACACCTAATGGACAAGCTCTGATCAATGAACCTATGAAGCGTGTTTTTGGACTGGGGGAGGAAACGGGAGAAAACCCACACATGTACAAGTAGAACATGCAAACACTCCCCCCTGGGATTTGAACCATTGGGGAGGTTAGAGTGCTTCCCACTACACCACCATGCAACCCCCATGTAAATCAGTAAACACTTTAATTGTGGATTGAACTAAAGTGACTCAAAAGCTGTAAATGATAACTTTAAGTTTCCAGTAAAAGTGACGGCAGGGTCTCTAAGATCCACTCAGCAGGAGTCGACACTCAGACTTTTCTGCCCTCTGGTGGTTCACATGCGTTTCTGCAGGAACTCTGACATCCTCAGTTCATGACTCTGAGTGTGAAAGTGAGTGTGTGTGTAGTTTGTGTGTTGGACAGATGCTACTGTTACAATCAGGAGCCTCAGTTCCACGAGGAACATATTTATATAAACCCCTATAACTATAACAATTAAATGTTTTCCTAAAGGGCGGGGCCTGTCACTCATCCACACACATTCAAGTATTACAAACATGTTAGCACACACACATGTCAACACGTACACAATACACTCTTGTACGCATGCATTTGTCCATACATACATACAAATAAACATTTATGATTCCTGCATCGTGTCGTGTTTTGCACTTGCTGAAGTAGACTTTGGTTGATTGACTGAATGAGAGTCAGGTGTGTGGCATCCAGGAAGTTCACGCTGGGGGTGCTGGGAGATGAAGTGCTTGTTCTTTGGAGACTGCTCCAGCCAGTGACCAGAGGGGGAGACAGAGTTCTGCCTTCTGACAAGGGCCGCATTTACACTGCAGGTCTTGATGCTCATATCCGATTTCCTGACTATATCCGATTTTCTTGAAGACCCGCTTACATAATCTTTTAAAAGTGACCCGTATCTGATTTTTGCATTTACACTATACAATCCTGAAACTATCAAACGTAGACGTTCTGAGGACTACGTAGCAGTATTTCCGCCTTCCGCGGACCTCTTTCAGACTTTTGTGACTGCGGTTGTCATGCAGGCAAGGCGGCGACGGGAGGAGGCGTTGTTTTGGGCGCTCCTGAGGGGATGCATGGGGGAGTAAAAGGGAGGGCTGCTCAGCTCTCTCTGAGTTTTGAATGAGGAGGTGTTTGCGGACGTATGGAGTCCTAAACTGTTCATAATTAAATAAATAAATATTTAATTCAATAAATAAATATGACCTCATGCAAATACACAATCAACCAATAAATATCTCATAAATATATAAAAAGATCATGAAATTGTGAAAAACCTGCACACAGATTTTAAATTAGCCATTATATTATTCAATATATTTCATGTTGCTTTAAAAACCTGTTAAAAGCATTAGCAGAGGGGAGGCGGGGCGATGACGTCACTGCTTTCTCCGTGTGTCCGGCTGCTGACTGACGCACACGCACGCAACAGGAGCAGACTGTGTTAGCGGCAGAGAAGACGGCTTTGTGATGGTTGTGAACTTCTGATGAGTTTCCACAGCTTCTCAGGACTACATAGCAGCATGTCCGCCTTCTGCGGTCCTCCTCCTGAGCAGAAAATTCAGCGCAAAGCTGCAAATAAATGTGTAAATATGTGGGAATTACATCAGTCTTTATTTTGTTCTGGACACCACTGGAAACACAAATTCATATGATGGTTTCTCAGATTGCAGCAGCATTTCATTTCCGCCTTCAGCGATCATCGGGAGCTTCGCGCTCCGCTATGCGAAGGCAGCTGGAGGTCCGAAGAAAAAAGCTTGTCCGCGGTGCGTCGGTACACATTTACCATGGACCTTTTTGAAAATGAAATGTCAAATACTATTTTCATTTTAATTTTAATTAAGTGACAGAATAAGCTGTGTTGAGGAAGGAAATGAAAAAGCATTTTGGTGGATTGCTTTTTCATTTTATTTTTGAGTCAAAAAATGCAGCTTCATTTTGAAAATGAAAAAGCATTTCTGGTTTTGACTTTTATTTTTATTTATGCTACAGAATTGCTTCCATAGATCTGTGCCACGTGAGAGGAAAAAATCGGAATTGGGTCACTTGAACCATGCAGTGTAAAGGCGGCCAAGGAGTTTTGAGTTCAGATGCCTGAAACCTGCATTGACATAGACCAGGGGTCTCCAAATCTAGGTCTGGAGGACCGTTGTCCTGCTTCTTTTCCAGAAATCCTGCCTTATCTGCTGCTGGTTATTTGGATCAGGTGAGTTTAGCCAATGAGGAGCTTCAAAACAACCGCCAAAAATAACAGGCCTGGATATGGGGACCCCTGACATAGAATATTTACTAGAAGTGGACACTGAAACGCGTCTTTCTGAGGGTGATGTGAACGCAGCTTTAGAGCATCTGTGACTAAGGCTTCATGAGAGTCTCACCTTCATTCAGTGATAGCTGTAGATTTCAGTGTGGACACGTGACATGTTGTAGAAAGTTGACTAATCTTCTTCACGCTCCCTCTCTGGTTTCTCCACAGGACTGTGGGCTGAACACACAACAGGTCAATGAGACAAACCCACAACAACACAATCTGCTGTAGGTTGTGCTGAAGTCCCAATGCTTCATGGCATTACTGTGTCTGTGCTCAGTAGGTCCAGAAGAATTCAGGTTGGTAGGAACAGACAGTCGCTGTACTGGTGGACTGCAGAGGAGGATCCAGGGATCTGAGTGGAGTGAAGTATGGGACATAGACATGAAGATTCTAGCCAATGTTTGCAGAAGACTGGATTGTGGTTCTCTGGTGTCAGTCAGAGAAACAAGAGACAATTTGAACATAACTTGTTCAGGTGAGTTTATTAGTGTGTCTCTCTGTGACTTTAAGGAAGAAGAGAAAAATGTAAAGAAGACAATAAAACACTGAAACACTTCAGTTCCATCCAGGAAAGTCAATGGAATGAAAGTTCCCACAGACCCCACATGAGAGAGACCATCATCTGATCAATGTCTGATCTGCTCTTCATCTCTTTCCAGACTCTGTCAGGCTGGAGAACAGATCCAGTCGGTGTTCAGGCAGGCTGGAGGTGAAGTCCAACAACTGGTGGTCCTCCGTGTGTGAAGATGACTTTGACCTGCTGGATACAGAGGTGGTCTGTAGGGAGCTGGGCTGTGGGGCTCCTTCAGTCCTCCAGGGGGCGCTCTATGGAGAAGCAGAAGCTCCCAGAAGAGAGAAAATTAAGAGGAGCATCAATTGAAAACGGCTGCAGGTAAATTCTGCTTGATGGCACCAAAGTTTGAACAGAGATGAATATTTAAAAAAAGTATTCTTCCATAAATCATATGGGACGGCTGTGGTGCAGTGGTAGAGCGGTAGACCTCTGACTGGACCTGTCGGCCAACGTATCTAATGCATAATTTAATCCATGTTAGAGCAGTCCAGGTCCTGTGGTTTTTGATCAGGACCTGGTTTTAGGTGATCTTAGTGTGAAAAATGCAGCAGAATGTTCCTTTAGTGCCTCACGAAGCAGAAGCTGTGAATCAGAAGCCAACTTCAGCATCGTCTTGTGGTCACAGATTGGCGCCAGTGTTTGGCCGCTGAGCCGCCATCAGTGAGTGAATGTGACTGGAAAGAGCACTGGGCCTTAGAGCGAGGTAGAAAAGTGGGATGAAAATATTTACAAGTGAAATCTTCCGTCCTCTTAAGCTGCTGAATCTTAGTTGGGTTACCGGGGTTGCTGGAGCCTATTCTATCTAGTGAACGTGGGGTCAGGTCACCAGTCTGTTACAGCGCCACACAACCACACATTCACACCTAATGGACAAGCTGTGATCAATGAACCTATGAAGCGTGTTTTTGGACTGGGGGAGGAAACGGGAGAAAACCCACACATGCACAAGTAGAACATGCAAATACTCCCCCCTGGGATTTGAACCATTTGGGAGGTTAGAGTGCTTCCCACTACACCACCATGCAACCCCCATGTAAATCAGTAAACACTTTAATTGTGGATTGAACTAAAGTGAAGCAAAAGCTGTAAATGATAACTTTAAGTTTCCAGTAAAAGTGACGGCACGATCTCTAAGAACCACTCAGCAGGAGTCGACACTCAGACTTTTCTGCCCTCTGGTGGTTCACATGTGTTTCTGCAGGAACTCTGACATCCTCATTTCATGACTGAGTGTGAATGTGAGTGTGTGTGTGTGTCTGTCTATGTTGGACAGATGCTACTGTCACAATCAGGAGCCTCAGATCCATCAGGAACATATTTATATAAACCCCTATAACTATAACAATTAAATGTTTTCCTAAAGGGCGTGGCCTATCACTCATCCAAACACATATAAGTATTACAAACATGTTAGCACACATACATGTCAACACATACACAATACACTCTCGTGTGCATGCATATGTCCATGCATACATACAAATAAACCCATGTCCAACATTTCTTATTCCTGCATCGTGTCGTGTTTTGCACTTGCTGAAGTGGACTTTGGTTGATTGACTGAATGAGAGTCAGGTGTGTGGCATCCAGGAAGTTCACGCTGGGGGTGCTGGGAGATGAAGTGCTTGCAGTTCTCTGGAGACTGTTCCAGTCGGTGACCAGAGGAGGAGACAGAGTTCTGACTTCTGACAAGCAGTTTTGAGAGCAGATACCTGAAACCTGCATTGACATAGACCAGGGGTCTCCAAATCCATGTCTCGAGGGCCGGTGTCCTGTTTCTTTTCCAGGAATCCTGCCTTATTTGCTGATGGTTACCTAGATCAGGTATGTTTAGCCAATAAGGAGCTTCAATGGCAGGTTGGTTGAAAACATGTAGGACACTGGCCCTCCAGGCCTGGATTTGGGGACCCCTGACATAGACTATTTACTGAAGTGGACACTGAAATGCGCGTTTCTGAGGGTGATGTGAACGCAGCTTTAGAGCATCTGTGACTAAGGCTTCATGAGATTCTCACCTTCATCCAGTGATAGCTGTAGATTTCAGTGTGGACACGTGACATGTTGTAGAAAGTTGACTAATCTTCTTCACGCTCCCTCTCTGGTTTCTCCACAGGACTGTGGGCTGAAAACACAACAGGTCAATGAGACAAACCCACAACAACACAATCTGCTGTAGGTTGTCCTGAAGTCCCACTGCTTCATGGTATTACTGTGTCTGTGCTCAGTAGGTCCAGAAGAATTCAGGTTGGTAGGAACAGACAGTCGCTGTGCTGGTGGACTGCAGAAGAGGATCCAGGGATCTGAGTGGAGTGAAGCATGGGACATGAACATGAAGAATCTAGCCGATGTTTGCAGGAGACTGGATTGTGGTTCTCTGGTGTCAGCCAGAGAAACAAGAGACAATTTGAACATAACTTGTTCAGGTGAGTTTATTAGTGTGTCTCTCTGTGACTTTAAGGAAGCAGAAAAAAATGTAAAGAAAAACAATAAAGCACTGAAACAGTACAGCTCCATCCAGGAAAGTCAATGGAATGAAAGTTCCCACATGAGAGAGAGCATCATCTGATCAGTGTCTGATCTGCTCTTCATCTCTTTCCAGACTCTGTCAGGCTGGAGGACGGATCCAGTCGGTGTTCAGGCAGGCTGGAGGTGAAGTCCAACAACTGGTGGTCCTCCGTGTGTGAAGATGACTTTGACCTGCTGGATGCAGAGGTGGTCTGTAGGGAGCTGGGCTGTGGGGCTCCTTCAGTCCTCCAGGGGGCGCTCTATGGAGAAGCAGAAGCTCCCATATTGAGCAGAGAGTTTCTCTGTGAAGGTCATGAGTCTGTTCTTCTGGACTGTGGAAGCTCATGGAGGAAAACAAAAGCCTGTCCACCTGACAAAGCTGTTGGACTCACCTGCTCAGGTACAGCTGCCAGTTAGTGAATGTAGGCGTGTTTCTGTAACATGTTCAATCTCACTGGGAGCTGATGGATCAATAAGCACAGACGGAACTTTTTGTGACATTTACGCCACTATAGAAATGTCTAGAACACCTGTGCAGGTACATCAATCAGTAAATGTTTGATTGACAGTCATCTCAAGCTCTGTTTGCACCGGGCATGTGACCCATATTCACTCACTGGTCATTACCAAATCCAAGTCTCTGATTGGTCATAGTTTGAGCTGGTTGCAAGGTGGGTTCAGAGGTCACGCGTTTTGCTCATGGAGCCTAAAAACTGTGATAGAAACTTGGATAGCTGTCAGATAAATGCATCTAGACATTAAAGAAAAACACAATTATAAACAACAAACCACAAACCACGTCCGGAGACCTGGTCTCACGGGCTGTGCACAGACTTCAATCGGCATGGTCCTCCCCCAAGGACGCAGAAATGTTGTCATCCGGCTCGAATGGACCAAAGAATGTCAGATAAATGCATCTAGACATTAAAGAAAAACACAATTATAAACAACAAACCACAACAAGAATCAAGTTTCTCATGCACGAGGGAGAGGAGCAAGAGTGACAGAAAACGTCTACCACGTTTCTCTTCTCAAAGGTCTGCCTCTCCTCGTGCTGCTTTTATTAAGAACACAAGAAGGAGGTAACATTTTCAAGACAAAGAGAAAAGTTCATTAGGGGGTGTTGTATAATGACCCATTTTGTTGGATCCTAAGTTCAAACAGTATTCCTTATCAGCTAAGGACAGTGTGTCGTAAAACCCCCTCTTAGCTGGGATGAGAAGCAGATGAACAAACACACAGAACTGTTTTCAGAAAAGGTCAATCTGAGTTAACATTTAAACATACATTTACACAAATACATTTAAGCAATGATAATAATAAAACATATTCCTTCACAATAGCTAAGCGTGAATGTGAGAGTTTTGAACCAGAAGCCCTAAATGCACGTTTACATTGACTTTTCATTGGAAGTGGCTGCTTAAACGCGTTACTGAGGCCGATGTGAACGGAGCTGTAGGGAAGTGGACGGGTGGAGGGAAGCTCCTCCCACTTTGACAAAGCAGCAGTTTTGGCACTTCCTTGTGTGCTAGCAAGACAGCATTTGCTACAGTCTCGACATTTTTAACTCCGGATCCGAGTTGGCCGAGAGAGATCCTGAGGGAGAACAAAGGACGCGACCCGAAGTGGCGGCCCCAACGGAAACGAGCCGGCGTCAGGAACAGGCTGAGAGCCCGTGCACACCGCACACCTCTGCCTAGCATCCTGCTCGCCAACGTCCAGTCACTGGAGAACAAGCTTGACGACCTCAGGGTCAGGGTAAAGTTCCAGAGAGAGACATTCGGGACTGCAATCTCCTCTGTTTCACCGAGACATGGCTGAATCCAGCGGTGCCGGAACACGGCATACAGGCGGCTGAGTTTTTCTTGGTTCAACGCATGGACAGGACACGAGACTCGGGGAAGACAAGGGGAAGTGGAGTGTGTCTAATGGTGAGCAGCAGCTGGTGCAACAGCGCAAGTGTTGTTCCTCTTACACGCTCCTGCACACCCAACCTGGAACTATTGACCATTAAATGTCGTCCTTTTTATCTTCCTCTGGAGTTTAAATCGGTCATAATCAGCGCCGTTTATATTCCACCACAAGCGGACACGGACACTGCCCTATATGAGTTGCATGAGGCACTCACACAGCACCAGACTCAACACCGGGTCGCTGCGCTTATTGTGGCAAGGGACTTTAACAGTGCCAACCTCAAATGCGCAGCGCCGAACTTCTATCAGCACATCACCTGCCCGACCAGGGGCAAAAGGACACTGGACCACTGTTACATAACAGTCATGGACGGCTACAAGGCACAATCTCATCCACCGTTTGGGAAATCTGACCATGCCGCCATTTTCCTCATGCCAAAATATAAACAAATGCTCAAACAGGAAGTTCCGGTTCAGAGAGAGGTTGTGCGCTGGACAGGCCAATCGGTGGCCGCCTTACAGGATGCACTCGAGGACGCTGATTGGGACATGTTTCGAAACAGCTCAGATGACATCAATGTGTTTACGGAAGCGGTTGTGGGATTTGTTGGGAAACTAGCGGATGACACCGTACAGAAAACGAAGATCAGAACGTTTCCCAATCAGAAGCCGTGGGTGGATAAAACCATCCGTGACGCTCTGAGATCTTGCACCGCTGCCTACAACACGGGACTCGCGTCCAGGGACACGGACCTGTATAAGGCTGCGTCATACAACGTCCGGAAGGCAGTAAAAGAGGCGAAGAAGCGCTACGGGAGGAAACTAGAGTCACAACTCCAACAGAGTGACTCCAGGAGCCTGTGGCAGGGACTAAGAACAATAACGGACTACAGAGCACCGACATCCGGTGTGACGAACGCGGACAGGACTCTGGCAGACGAGCTGAACACCTTCTATGCTCGTTTCGAGGCTGCAGCTAAGGACGCTAGCGTTGCTAATGCTAGCGTCGCTAATGCTAGCGGAACTAACGGCTGCAGACAGGAAGTCACTACCAGTACCAGTAACGCGTTTATCATCTCCGAGCATGACGTGAGGAGAGCTTTCAGGAGAGTAAACACCAGGAAAGCAGCAGGTCCAGATGGCATCTCAGGTAGAGTCCTCAGAGCCTGCACAGAGCAGCTAGTACCTGTGTTCACAGAGATATTCAACATCTCTTTATCTCAGTCGGTGATCCCTACATGCTTTAAGGAGTCTGTTATTGTTCCGGTTCCAAAGAAACCCCATCTTACTTCCCTCAACAACTATCGACCTGTAGCCCTCACCTCAGTAGTGATGAAGTGCTTTGAGCGACTGATCAAAGACTTCATTATCTCCTCACTACCTGACACACTGGATCCACGACAGTTTGCTTACTGTTCGAACCGCTCAACGCATGACGCTATCTCTCATCTACTCCATACTTCTCTCACTCATCTGGACACTATAAGGGGAAATTATGTTAAAATGCTCTTTGTCGACTACAGCTCAGCATTTAACACCATAATTCCCTCCACACTCACCACCAAGTTGGAGCACCTGGGACTCAGCCCATCTCTGTGTCAGTGGATCTGCAATTTCCTAACTGGCAGACCACAGGCAGTAAGGATGGGAGGACATGTCTCAGCTTCCATCACTCTCGGCACTGGAACCACCCAGGGTTGTGTTCTGAGCCCTCTACTGTACTCACTGTACACGTACGACTGCGTGGCCTCCACCAACTCCACCACCATCATCAAGTTAACTGACGACACCGTTGTGGTGGGCCTGATCACTGATAACGATGAGACGGCCTACCTGAAGGAGATTGGGCATCTGGAAAACTGGTGTGAGAGGAACAATCTCCTCCTAAATGTCAGCAAGACAAATGAGTTGATAGTGGACTTCGCCACAAAGCAGAAGAGGAACTACCAGACCCCCGTCATCGACAAGAGCCCAGTGGAGAGAGTGAACAGCTTCAGATACCTCGGTGTCCACATCACGCAGGACCTGTCATGGTCCTGTCACATCAACACCATAGTGAAAAAGGCCCGGCAGCGTCTCTACCACCTTAGACGCCTGAGAGACTTTAGACTGCCCTCTGTGGTGCTTAGGAACTTTTACTCTTGCACCATAGAGAGCATCCTGACGGGAAACATCACAACCTGGTTCGGGAACAGCACCATGCGGGACAGACGAGCTCTCCAGAGGGTGGTGCGTTCAGCTGAGCGCATCATTCATACCGAGCTCCCTGACCTACACTCAATCTACAGCAGGCGGTGCTGGACCAAGGCCAGGAAGATAACGAAGGACCTCAGCCACCCCGACAACGGACTGTTCTCTCTGTTGCGGTCAGGAAAGCGATTCAGCTCTCTGAAGGCCAACACAGAGAGACTGAGGAGGAGCTTCTTCCCGCAGGCAATACGGTCTCTTAATCAGTAATCAGTACACCACACAGTACTGACCCGTTTTTTTGCAGTTCCATACTCATGGACATTATACACACAAGCCACTTTCACATGTCACTTTAGAGCATATTTGCACTCATTCGGACATTCTGTTTTCATGTTTTTATATTTTATATTTATTTTCATATTGATATTCTTTCTTTGTTTGAGGTCGCGGGCGGTCGCCTAAGCATTTCACTGCACATTGTACGGTGTATGATTTTGTGTGTGACAAATAAAATTTGAATTTGATTTGATTGAAGGTCAGATCTTGACCTGGTTTTGTTTCCATGTTTCTCAGACAATCTTTGATTTCTTGGGTTCTTTCAGATCCTGATACCGTGAGACTGATGGGATCGAGTCGTTGCTCTGGTGAACTCCACGTGAAAAGTGGAGAAGAATGGAGAGCTTTTGATGCCCGGGCATTTCCAGCAACACAGACAACATTAGCATCTGTGTGCAAGAAGCTGAAGTGTGGATCCTACATTTCATGGACAGTTAAAATACTTCCAACAGAAAAGCCAGTTTTCCATATTCATTATACCTGCTCGTATGAATTTCAACTAAATTTAGAGGAATGTGTGTATGACGATACAGAGACCATAGAGACATTGGAAATCACCTGCTCCGGTAACAAACCTTCTGATTCTGACTGTATGTACGTCTCACTGTCAGTCTGTGATGCATCATTGAGTCGATCTTAAGTCGTTTTTTTAGTAACCTGAGATGTTTGAGACCAGAGAATTGAAATATTCCCCATTGTGAACTGTTCTAAACTTGGTCTTCTCTTCTGGATCCACAGACTCTGTCAGGCTGGAGAACGGATCCAGTCGGTGTTCAGGCAGGCTGGAGGTGAAGTCCAACAACTCGTGGTCCTCCGTGTGTGAAGATGACTTTGACCTGCTGGATGCAGAGGTGGTCTGTAGGGAGCTGGGCTGTGGGGCTCCTTCAGTCCTCCAGGGGGCGCTCTATGGAGAAGCAGAAGCTCCGTTTTTGACCAGAGAGTTTCTCTGTGAAGGTCATGAGTCTGTTCTTCTGGACTGTGGAAGCTCATGGAGGAAAACAAAAGCCTGTCCACCTGACAAAGCTGTTGGACTCACCTGCTCAGGTACAGCTGCCAGTTAGTGAATGTAGGCATGTTTCTGTGACATGTTCAATCTCATTGGGAGCTGATGGATCAATAAGCACAGACGGAACTTTTTGTGACATTTACGCCACTATAGAAATGTCTAGAACACCTGTGCAGGTCCATCAATCAGTAAATGTTTGATTGACAGTCATCTCAAGCTCTGTTTGCACCGGGCATGTGACCCATATTCACTCACTGGTCATTACCAAATCCACGTCTCTGATTGGTCAAAGTTTCAGCTGGTTTCAACATAAGTTCAAAGGTCACGTGTTTTGTTCATGGAGCCTAAAAACGGTCATAGAAACTTGCATAGCTAAGCGTGAATGTGAGAGTTTTGAACCAGAAGCCCTAAATGCACGTTTACATTGACTTTTCATTGGAAGTGGCTGCTTAAACGCGTTACTGAGGCTCATGTGAACGGAGCTTTAGGGAAGTGGACGGGTGGAGTGTTACGCCCCTTTTGTGGTGTAGGGGTACCTAGAGGGGCATAACATAAAAGTCAGTTTATTAATATAAATGCCACTTTAACAGCCTGGTGGGAATTTCTCAAAATATCAAAATCATCAATTCAACCGTGCAAAATGACACCCATCTGGAACAACCCAGACATCCTCATAAACAAAAAAATAATCCACTTCCCAGCTTGGCAAGCAGGGGGCATAAAACAACTAGAGCACATAATTATTGATAGAAGATTCATAACTCCCCAGGAACTTCAAGACAAACATGGAATATATAACTTCTTGGAATATCAGCAACTTAAATCAATTATTACTAAAAAGTTTAAATACAGAGACAACGATTTAAAGCTACCAGATGTAGTTACCACTCTGATCAATTTCTCAATGAATAAAACTCTCTCCAAAATATACAAACTTTTATGTAATTTAGATAACAATATTTCACTTCCGACAACAAAATGGGATACGGATTTGAGCATCAGCACAGATGAAAGTTTTTGGTCAGAACTTTGTCTAAACACCTTTAAAATGACAAAAAGTCCAAATCTGCAGCTAATCCATTTCAAAACTCTTCACAGAATTTACTACACTGGACAGAGGATGTTCAAGATGGGTCTCAGTAACTCAGACATTTGTCAGCACTGTGACAGTAATCTACCCGACAATTACATGCATGCACTATGGTTCTGCACGCCTGTCCAGGCTCTCTGGCAGCAGGTATGTGCCGATCTATCAATCTGGCTTAAGGTTTCAATCACAGCTTCACCGTCACTTTGTGTGCTTGGTGACATGAGTGCCATCGATGAAGAAGGAGGATTAGGCTCTATCATTTTCATAACTCTTTGCATTGCTAAAAAAACTATTTTAATAAATTGGAAAAGCAAAAAAAATATAAATATAACTCAACACAGAAATCTGCTGCTTGATCATATCAGCTTGGAAAAAATGTCAGCCCAAAGTTCAAGTAACTTTGAAAGAATTCGGTCTCTCTGGTCTCCCGTAGCTAACTCCGTGACTTAGGGGGTGGGGGGGGGCATGGTCGTCGCTGCTCCTTGCCCTTCTGCCGTGGGCCGGGGTGGGGGTCGGGGCCTCCGGTGCCTGGCCGGGGGTGGTGGGGGCTCCGTTGGTCGGGGGGTCGGGTCCGGCGCCTGGGTGGGGCGGGCTGGGGCGCTGCGTAGTCCTCTGGGCTTGGGTGTGGGGGTGCGTGGTGGGGGGGTGGGGTGGTGGTCTGGCTTGGTTTGGGGGGGTGGTCCCTTTGCCTGTGCTGGGGGGGGGGTTGGCGGGGGGCGCTGCCCGGGGGGGGGGGGGGGCCCAGCGGCGCTGGATGGGCTTCCCGTCTACACCTGGGACTGGGATCGGCCCTTCCCTGGCTCTGGGGCGGGACGGGACAACCCTCTTGGGGCCCCCGGTCGCTCTGGGTGTCATCCGCTTCGGCTGCAGGGTCTGGGGGTTGGGTGGGGTGGGGGTCTTGTCGGCCCTGTCCTGTGGGGGGGCATTCTGGGGGAGGGGGGGGGCACTATTGGTACGGGGCAGGGGGGGTTGACGGGTCGGGGTCTCCGCTGAGGCCATCGGCGGTTTCCCCGGCCGGTTGGCTGCCTCGGTCCCGTCGAGGCCTGACCAGAGCTCTTCTAGGGCCGGCGTTTGGGGGTGGGGGCCTGGGCTTGCTCCGGGGGGGGGGGGGGGGGGCGGCGCTTTCTGGCTCCCCTCTCTCTGTGTGGGGGTGGTGGTGGTGCTGGGCCTGGGGTGTCTGCGCCTCCGGGGGTGGGGCCCCGGGGCTGGGTGGGCCTGGCCCCCTTGCTGGGGGGGGGGGCGGGGGACGGCTGTTTGACCACTGGGGGACAGTCTATCATCTGTCCCCAACTTACCCCCTTCCTCATATAACCTCATAATAGGGTGAGGGGGTGGGGGGCTTAGCCTGCGATGAGCCTTGGGGGGGGGGGGGGGGGGTTACTAGGCAGTGGCCCCCCTCCTGTGGTTGCCGTATGGAGTGGGCCCCCCCTCTTTCGGTTTTATTTGCACCTTAGACATGTAGGGCCCTTGGTAGGGGGGGTGCTTGGACATCACTGCCAGCAAGCAGCGGATGTCCTCCTAGCACCCTACCCGCCAATTTTAACCGCACCTTAGACATTTAGGGCCCCTTGGTGGGGAGGGTGAGGGGACGTCACTGTGAGTAATCAGGAGATGTCCCCTTAGTGCCCTACCCGCCAATTTTAACCGCAACCCCCTTAGTACACACACCCCTCCCCCCTCAATATATACATCCCAACATAAACACACACATGCACAGACACACTCTCTCAAACACACATACACGCACACACATTTTGCAAGGAAGGTGGGACCTAGGACCATCTGTCCCCTGCCTCTTCCCTGGTGGGGGGTACGGGCCCCTTTGCAACGGCGGCTGTGTCCCCGGGGTGCCGGCTTCCTGGGCCCGGCGGTGCTCTCTCCGCGCGGTGGGGGGGTTCACATTACATCTGAGCCGGGGGTGTTCGTGTCCCTGGGGGGTGGGTTCTGGTCCTTGCTCCTGAGTGCTGGGCCCCGCCAAATTTCCAACTGTGGCCGAGCCTGGTCGGGCCATATTTACAACACCCCTTGTGGGCCCTCTTTTTTCCCCGGGGTTCCCCCCTCCTGGGCGGGGGCGGCGGGCCCCTGCCTCGCTCCTCCCTGGACCAACCGTCGGCCTGGCGGATGGCTGCCTGGAGTGCGGAGTGGGTCTCCCTTGGGGGGTCCTGGCTCGTACCTGGGGTTGGGGCGGGGGGATGCCCGGAACTCCTGGGTGGTGGTGGGGTGCTCGTCTGGGGCTGTGGGCGTCCTTCTCCGGTGGGGCCCTGCGTTGGGTTCTCCCGGCGCGGCGGGGGGGCTGCTCTCCTGGTTGGGCTGGGGCGGCGCCCTCTTTCCCTCCGTCCCTCCCTGCTCTCTGGCTCTGGGGGCCTTGCGGCGGCCCTGCTGGCCCCGGCCTGGGTGGCGGGCTTGGTCGCCCGGGCGGCGGTTGTTCCCTGCCGGTTCCCGTGTGGCGTTGGGGGGATTCCGGCTGCCGCTGCTGGTGCGGTGGGGGTCTTGGGGTGGGGATGGCTGGGCACTCTCCCTCCTTCTTTTCACGTTCCACCATCCATTTTAGAAGAACATAAACACTCACCTGAGCACAGGTGTTAGCTCAACAGACTGAATGACTGAAATATTTCACACTAGTTGGTTTTAAGGCATAAGTATGCGTGTGAACACTATCTGTTTTGTGTACATGTCGACAGGTGGACATTTTTGCAACTAACAGGTGTGTTTATAACATTTGAGTGTGTGTGTGGACAGGCTCCGCCCTTTTTTTTATTTTTTATTTTTTTACATTTAAACCTTACCATAATGATTAACAACCAGTAAACCTGTCTGCTCTATGCTGCTTCATGGTCTTATCCCCCTTCCCCTCCTATTATCACCCCCTACCCCCCCTCTCTCTAACGTCCCTCTCTCTTCTTCCCCTCTTTCCTTTTCCGTCCGGTCCAACACCAAAGATTTTCAGACATGTTTGAAATTAATCAAGTTTGGTCTCAATTACAAAAGGGGTTTATTCAGACATACCTTTGGTTTGTCTGAAGATTAATAACCCCTCTTGTTAAAGTAAAATATGTCCAACCCAAGAGGCCCTCAGCTCTCATCTGACTGCCCAGCTGTTGGACAGGACAAGTTAAAAAAAAATAAATAAATAAATAAATAAATAAATAAAGTCAGTTTATGCCTGTTTCAAATTAATAACAAGCACCAAATGATTGTCTCAGTACAAATATAACACAATTTTTCACAAATGGATAACAACCAACCAATAACAACTTAAAGTAAAGCACTTCAGGGTGAACCAAGACCAAAATTTCATTCATTCATTCATTTTCTTAACCGTTTTTCCCTTTCGGGGTCACGGGGCTGCTGGAGCCTATCCCGGCCACTTGTGGGCAATGGCAAGGGACAACCTAGACAGGTCGCCAGTCTGTCGCAGGGTAGAATATCCACAATCACACACTCATTCACTCTCACACAGGTAAGACGTAAAAAGTGCAACATTAGCATTAAACAAATACTGTAAATATCTGATAAATTATAATATAACATTTAATGTTTTATTTTTTTTTCAAAACCTCAACAGTGGGTGAGGCCCTCACATCTTCAGGCAGCCTGTTCCACAGACGAGGCATGCAGTATCTAAACGAAGCCTATTCATGGATTTTAGTTCTGATCTTCAGCAGGGCTCTGGGAGGTTCAAACGCTAAAAGCAAGTCTGAAGTAAAAGGACCAAGAACATGAACACTCTTAAAAACTATCTTAAAAATCCTAAAATTGAGCTGACAGAAGCCAGTGCGGTTATTCTAAGCTTGGTGTAATGTGCTCCCTCTTCCTGGTTCTTGTTTACAGGTGTGCAGTGTTCTGGACTAGCTGCATGTGATAAGAGGGGTTTTCTTTACGCCAGAAAGGAGGTCATTACAGAAATTTGTTTTTTTATGTGATAAAAGCATGAAATAAGATTTCAGCACTGGTCAAAGCTAAAGTCAGCATCTAAGATCAAACCAAGGTTCCTTACTATCACATACAGTACGGTTGGTTCATGGATAAAAAAACCTTATCTCTCTCTCTGCTTCAGAACCGATAACCAAGACTTCTGTTTTGTCTTCTGTTTTGTTTCTGAGCTACAAAGGTTCTCTCAAATTAATATTTTAATGTCAGAATTACAGTTTAAAAGCCTGTCCAACAAAAACACCATTCGCACACCAAACCACAACTGGTTTGTTAAAACACAGACAAAGCACAGGCTAACACATAAAATTACTTTTAACAGTTCTCTCCAAACTAAAAGAAAAGCATAAAATACACAACCCAAAACTAATGGTATATTAACACTTGAAAGCAAAATAAACCATTTCACTGAAACGAATCCTTTAATGCAAGACTAGTCATGTTTCTTTATTTTTTCCTATTCCTCTTTTCTCTCTCTCTCATGGTCACACACAGACACACACACACACACACACACACACACACACACACACACACACACACACACACACACACACACACACACACACACACACACATGCACGCCTACTGCGACAACAGAGCTTCACTCAGGCACACGCAGCTGCATTATCTCACTCTACTCTTCTTTCTATTCTTCTATATTCAGCTGTCCTTTCACACCATACTTTATCTTTTATTTTAACATATGTTGTAGGCTGTTTTGGGTCTTTTTGCACCATATATTTTTCGTCCCCCTGTAAGGAGCCCCGTTAGGGGATTTACTCATGTTACTACCCATAGTCACAACTGTAGGGCGGTGAATTTAAACACAAATCAATTTTAATTTTCTGCAGTCCACACTTTTGAGGTTATTGAAAAGATGCACAAAACGCGAGATTACTTTGGTGACCCTGGCCAACCAGGAGGTATGGCACGCTATGTCCCGAATTCCTGGTCCAGGGAGATCGAACTAGCTCGAATCTCCAACACCAAGGTCACTTTGATATCTATGCGAAAATATATAAATTTATATGTGTGTCTATATAGTAATATAATTTTATATATTTTTAATTTTTAATTTTTTTTATTTTATTTTTATTTTTTAATGTTCCCTGCCATCTGTACTGCCTTTTTACAGGAGTACTCCAGAGAGGGTCTCTAAAATACCTCTCCTTCTTTTTTACATTTGCATGCTGGGACTGGTTACCCTTTTAGCCAGAAACCTTTTCTGCTATTTTATTCTCAACACTGTGATCGTATGCAAAACTCACTCAGTCCTGTGGTTCGTCACTTCCGGTCGGATCTCGTCAAGCCACCGCTGGTAAATGAGGGTTAGACCTATGACGCTGGCCTGGCGAAGAATTCACCTCCTGGGACTTTCTTCCGGACTGCCTATGTTGTCCGGGCGTGCGCACGGCTTCAGCGCGTTGTCCTCAGTCCACCACCGGTGGGTATGTTGAGATCCGGGTCACGGCACCAAGATTTCAGGGTTCTGACTTTTTCCTTAATAAAGAGAAGAACCACACAGGAGATGAGAACTTTTGCTAGACTTCTGCAGAAGGAGAATCGGTCTGTGACAGCATGAACTGTCACAGAGGAGTTCTGCCTTCCAAGTGTATCCAGTCTGGTTTTATTGGTGGCAGTTGTTGATAACATAAAAGTGGGTCATTCAATCAAGCAGTACAGGAACATCATATTCTTGTATAATCGGAACTTTTCAGGTCATTGTTTTCTTACTGAAAGAAAGAACTGAAACAAACATATCATGGTGATAATAGCGTGTAAGCAAATGATAATTACATAACCCTAGCAATGGTCAATTTAGAGTTGCCAATGAAACTATGAGGCATGTTTTTGGATGGTGGGAGGAAGCCGGAGATCCCAGAGAGAACCCACCCATACACGGGGAGAACATGCAAACTCGACACAGAAAGGCCCCCCATTGATGTAGTGTTTTTCAGGTCTTTTCGGGACTTGAACCGGAGGCCTTCTTGCTGTGAGGCAAGAGCGCTAACCACTGCGCCACTGTGCAGCCCAAAATAGATCAAAATAACAAAAAAAACCCCACCCAACTCAAATCTGTTTTATTACCAGTACTAACCCTTGTGCTATCTTGTGGGGTCTACATGACCCCACTCCTAATGTTCACGTGCCTTGGAGGCACGTTAACATTGGAAATGGGGTCATCTGGACCCACTAGACAGTGCTCTGAACCTTTTTTCTTCAATGATTTGTGATCTTCACTGGTGTCCATGGATTACATGAAATCCTCTCCACCTTTATCCACCTTTGTCATGGTAGGAAGAACACGTCAACGTATGGGTGGGGTCATCTGAACCCCATAGAATAGAACGAGGGTTAAAAGAAAAGAGAAAACAAAGACAAACACTAACCTCTGGACTAATATAAACAGGAGAAAAGGAGTACTAAAGAAAAATGGCAGTTCACCCCTACAGCTTCACTTAAACAAAACTGGACTAAACAAAACTACAGAGTGGGCCTAAACACAAAACCACAAAGAATTGCAAAGTGCAAAACAGCAAAACAAAACAGGTGGATCCTATTGGTGGCGCTGATGCTGTAGTATCAGCTCACCACACTCAGCGAGGCGAGTGTGGTGAGTCAACTTGCCGGGGCGTAAGCATTTGAACAAACATTTTCGATCTTGTTTCATTATTCCACCGTATTAAAATAAGTCCAGCAAACTAACATAACCATTTAAAATTATTAAACATTTGTCAGCCTGGAGGACCTGGAGAAATTCATTGACGAGTGTTACTATACCTGCGTCATGGTGAAACCCAAAACCGCCACCACCACCCCCTCCGCCAAGCGTGAACGGCCTGAGGACTCTCCCAGGGCTGCCTCCTCTCCAGGCAGCGGCTTGAGCGACATCCTGGATTCGATTGACAAAAAGCTCTCCAGCCTTGATTGCCGCCTTAATCTACTGGAGATCCTCCATAGAGAGTTCCAAGGCCTGCGGGAGTCTTTAGAGTTCAGCCAGCAGCAGGTGCGGGAGCTCGCAGGGGAGAACCAGGCCCTCAGAGAGAATGTCAAAACCCTGAGCAGCGACACCGCTCGACTCTCTGAGGAGAACCGTTCCATCAAGGAAACCCTCCTGGATCTTCAGTCGAGGAGCATGAGGGACAATCTAGTGGTCGCGGGGGTTCCAGAGGAGGCGGGAGAAGACCCCGAGGCCACGGTGAAGTCCTTCATGGAGGTCCACCTGAAGCTCCCTAGGGTGGAGGTGCAGAAGATCTCTTTCCACAGAGTTCACCGCCTCGGAGGAAGAAGGTCCGACCACCAGCGCCCGCATCCTATTGTTGCTAAGTTTGAACATTTCAAACAAAAGGAGCTGGTGAAGGGCCGCGGACGGGAACTGAGAGGCACGCATTACAGCGTTAATGACCAGTTCCCGGCAGAAATCCTCCGTAGAAGAAAGAACCTGTTCCCGCTGAGGAGGAAGCATCTTGCTGCTGGTTCTAGAGCGGTTGTGGCCGTTGATAAATTATACGTCGATGGCCGGCTGTTCCGGGACCCGGAGATCACCCCCTGGCTGTGCTGAAGGCTTTCAGACCCGCGCTGAGAACATCTGCGCTGCCCAGAAGAAACCCGCTAAATTTACTTCAATGAATGGAAAACCGGATCATCAATAATCCACACCTCGATCTCAGGAAAAGTCTTTTTCTTTACCTCAGTACCACTCATGTTTCTGTTGTTGTTTTTGTTTTCCCTTCTATCTCTTTTTTTCTTTCCTTTCCTTTGTCCCCCCCCCTCTCCCCCCTCCTCATATGTAAATCACCTGAAAGCAACACATCCCGGGTAAGTATTTATTTATGCACGGAACGAGCATAAATACAAGAGCAAACACAGGCGTGCACGTGCGATCCTGCACACACACGCCGTCTTACTGCAAACACCTCACACAGGCTCTCATAGGACACACGCAACACGCCATTATTGATGAAACAGGAGATGTCACTCATGATCTGGTCAAAATCAATACCGCCTTTGAAGACTTTTATAAAAACTTATACACTTCACAGATCAATCCGTCGGAGCAAAGCATCAACTCATTTCTAGATAAAATAAACCTACCCAGATTAACTGAAGATCAGATGATAAACCTAGACTCACCGCTTTCGTTGTCTGAGCTTCATGAAGCCCTACTACTTATGCCTAATGGTAAAGCACCAGGACCTGATGGCTTTCCTGCTGAGTTTTATAAAGAATTCTGGGAACAACTGGCACCAACGTTTTTTCAAGGAAAGCCAATCAATGCCACCTAACATGAACTCAGCCAACATAATTCTCCTCCTAAAACCAGACAAAGATCCCAATAGTCCTTCAAGCTATCGCCCCATTTATTTAATCAATGCAGATGTTAAAATTATCTGCAAAGCACTAGCACAGAGAATAGAAAAAGTCACTCCTCACATAATTCACTTCGACCAGACTGGATTCATCAAAGGCAGACACTCGGATGACAATGTCCGTAGACTCGTTAATGTAATTGACTTTGCCACCATTAAAAACCAGGAAATTACTGTATTATCGCTGGATGCTGAAAAAGCTTTCGACAGAGTGAATTGGAAGTTCCTCATTGCTGCCCTCCATAGGTTTGGTTTTGGAGAAGCATTCATCAATTGGATCAAAGTATTATATCATAACCCCAATGCATCTGTCAGAACTAATAAACAGACTTCCAACAGGTTTTTTCTCAGAAGCACGGATGTCTCCGTGTGGCGTTGGGGGGTTCTGGCTGCCGCTGCTGATGCGGCGGGGTCTTGGTGTGGGGGTGGCTGGGCTCTCCCTCCTTCTCTTCACATTCCACCATCCACTTTAGAAGAACATAAACACTCACCTGAGCACAGGTGTTAGTTCACCTTTGCACTACTAGATTGCATGACTGAATGACCGAAATATTTCACACTAGTTGGTTTAAAGGCATAGGTATGCGTGTGAACACTTTCTGTTTTGTGTGCATGTTGACATGTGGACATTTCTGCAGCTAGCAGGTGTGTTTATAACATTTGAGTGTGTGTGGACAGGCCCCGCCCTTTGAGATTTGTATTACACTTGAACCTTACTGTAATGATAAACATCCAGTAAAGTTGTTGCTTTAGGCTGCTTCATGGTTCTACCCCCCCTCTCTAACATCCCTCTCTCTTCTTCCCTTCTTTCCTTTTCCGTTTCAACACAAAAGATTTTCAAATATGACTGAAATTAATAAAGTTTGGCCTCAATTACAAAAGGGGTTTATTCAGACATACCTCTGCTTTGTCTGAAGATTAATAACCCCTCTTGTTAAAGTAAAATATGTCCAACACAAGAGGCCCTCAGCTCTCATCTGTCTGACCAGCTGTTGGACAGGACAAGTAAAAAAAAAAAAAAACACAAAAAAAACAGGTGGAGAAGAAGGCCAAGCTGCAGTTTAGACTGATTGCAACAAGCTCACCTCTCCCAGGCTGGAGGTCCAAGTGGAATCCACACCCTTTACAGCACAACACCTGAAAATAATCATACACACACACACCTACACACCCACACACGCGCCTACACACACACACACACACTTACATGCACAAAGATCCAGCCACAGAAAAAAATACAGAAATCACAGAATAAATGGAAAGAAAAAAAATTTAACCACAGCCGCAACATGGAGGGAAGCTCCTCCCACTTTGACAAAGCAGCAGTTTTTGCACTTCCTTGTGTGCTAGCAAGACAGCATTTGCTACAGATTGAAGGTTAGATCTTGACCTGGTTTTGTTTCCATGTTTCTCAAACAATCTTTGATTTTTTTGGGTTCTTTCAGATCCTGATACTGTGAGACTGATGGGATCGAGTCGTTGTTCTGGTGAACTCCAGGTGAAAATCGGAAGAGAATGGAGAGCTGTTGATGCCCGGATGTTTCAAAGAACAGAAACAACATTAGCATCTGTGTGCAAGAACCTGAAGTGTGGATCCTACGTTTCATCGACAATTAAACAACTTCCAAGAGAAAAGCCAGTTTTCCAGATTAGTTTTCACTGCTTTAATGGTTTTGAAATAAATATTCAGGAATGTGTGTATGGGGATACAATTAGCATCCAGACGATGGAAATCACCTGCTTAGGTAACAAACCTTCTGATGCCGACTGTATGTACGTCTCACTGTCAGTTTGTGATGCGTCATTGAGTCGATCTTAAGTCGTTTTTTTAGTAACCTGAGATGTTTGAGTCCAGAAAATTGAAATATTCCTCATTGTGAACCGTTCTAAACTTGGTCTTCTCTTCTGGATCCACAGACTCTGTCAGGCTGGAGAACGGATCCAGTCGGTGTTCAGGCAGGCTGGAGGTGCAGTCCAACAACTCGTGGTCCTCCGTGTGTGAAGATGACTTTGACCTGCTGGATGCAGAGGTGGTCTGTAGGGAGCTGGGCTGTGGGGCTCCTTCAGTCCTCCAGGGGGCGCTCTATGCAGAAGCTCCCATATTGAGCAGAGAGTTTCTCTGTGAAGGTCATGAGTCTGTTCTTCTGGACTGTGGAAGCTCATGGAGGAAAACAAAAGCCTGTCCACCTGACAAAGCTGTTGGACTCACCTGCTCAGGTACAGCTGCCAGTTAGTGACTGTAGGCGTGTTTCTGTAACATGTTCAATCTCACTGGGAGCTGATGGATCAATAAGCACAGACGGAACTTTTTGTGACATTTACGCCACTATAGAAATGTCTAGAACACCTGTGCAGGTACATCAATCAGTAAAAGTTTGATTGACAGTCATCTCAAGCTCTGTTTGCACCGGGCATGTGACCCATATTCACTCACTGGTCATTACCAAATCCAAGTCCCTGATTGGTCAAAGTTTCAGCTGGTTTTGTTTCCGTGTTTCTTAAACAATCTTTGATTTCTTGGCTTCTTTCAGATCCTTCTACTGTGAGACTGATAGGATCGAGTCGTTGTTCTGGTGAACTCCAGATGAAAATCAGAAGAGAATGGAGAGCTGTTGATGACCAGGCATTTACAACATCAGCATCTGTGTGCAAGAATCTGAAGTGTGGATCTTACGTTTCATCGACAATTAAGCAACTTCCCAGAGAAAAGCCAGTTTTCCAGATTAGTTCTGACTGCTTTCATGCATATAATCCTGAGAGATGTGTGTATGATAATGCAATGGGCAGCCAGACGTTGGAAATCACCTGCTTAGGTAACTAACCTTCTGATGCCGACTGTATGTACGTCTCACTGTCAGTTTGTGATGCGTCATTGAGTCGATCTTAAGTCGTTTTTTTAGTAACCTGAGATGTTTGAGTCCAGAGAATTGAAATATTCCTCATTGTGAACCGTTCTAAACTTGGTCTTCTCTTCTGGATCCACAGACTCTGTCAGGCTGGAGAACGGATCCAGTCGGTGTTCAGGCAGGCTGGAGGTGAAGTCCAACAACTCGTGGTCCTCCGTGTGTGAAGATGACTTTGACCTGCTGGATGCAGAGGTGGTCTGTAGGGAGCTGGGCTGTGGGGCTCCTTCAGTCCTCCAGGGGGCGCTCTATGGAGAAGCAGAGGCTCCAAAGTGGAACAAAGAGTTTCTCTGTGAAGGTCATGAGTCTTCTCTCCTGGACTGCAACCACGCCAGACTAGAGAGAAGCTTCTCATCGGACAAAGTTGTTGACCTCACCTGTACAGGTGGAGGAGGAGCCACAGCTTTAAACTGGTATCAGCTGTAATCATTTATCAATAACGTATCTGTTTGTGTCTACATGAAGGAATCATCCGCCTGGAGGGAGACGTCAGTCACTGTGCTGGAACACTGGAGATGTTTTACGGTGGAGAATGGGGACCAGTAGCTGCTTCTAACTGGAGCCGGGACTCCGCCTCTGCAGTGTGCGCTCAGCTGGGTTGTGGTTCTGCTCTGTCTACTAGAAGCAAAGACAACTTCCTGAACAGATCAGTGTGGTGGATCCAGCCTCCGTGTGGCCCATCACTGGAAGACTGTAATATTATGCGTTGGGATGATCAAAGCCAATCTACTCTTGAAATAATCTGTTCAGGTAAAACCAAACACCAACGTCATTATTTTACTGATCATGTCCCATTTTGCTGCAACACTCTGTAATTCTGGAATTTACTGATCCAGATCAGCACCAAGTGTGTCCGGAAAGATGAAAACCAGCCAGGTAGACCTTCAGAAAATAGATTGACTGGGCCTAAGAACTTTATTTTGATAGTGAACAGGAAGTTGTGGGTTCAGATACCAACAAATTCTCCTTTTTTCATTTCGTTTGACAAACACTATGATCACTCCAGACACCCAGGTTTTGTTTGATATAAGAAACGTTTAGTCCCCATAGATGCACACAGGCCATTGGGAGATTAATAAAAACATTAGGATTATTTTTCCAAGAAAAAGTTCCAATTCCTGAAGAATCAAATGTCCAACATGACTCAGCAGAAATCCTCTGTTTCAGTCTCTGTGGTGGGTTTGATGATCCGTTGGGTTGTCGTCTCGGTGGCTTTGATGGCGATGATCCTCGTCACCTGCTTCCACGCCACGGTACTGAACACACAACCTGCACGGCAAATACAGGACCTGAAGTATTTTATAGTGATGGTGAATTGTTGTCTTTTAGAAAAGCAGACGGAGAACACGAGAGGAACCGAGACGTTCCTGATGGTTCTGGTTCTGGAGGCTGTACAGAGGAGAGGACTGCAGTGTGAAGGAAAGAATGAACCGTCCAGGCTGCAGCTGTAGAACTCTGCATTACATTACCAATAGATTCAATAAGCAGCAATATTAACATTTGACCCCAAACAATATTAAAGATGAAACTAATGAGTAAAGTAGCTCATTTATAGAAAATGTCATTGTCATTCTTGCTCATGTAATCCTAATTTTCTACAAAGAGAATGAGGTGAGCGTTGGATGCAATGTTGTACAAAAGCTGTGAAGTAAAAAGCGCTTTCATCCACCAGATTCATGCTTTAAAAGTTGGAGCAAATGATTTTGGAATGATACCTGCTTTATTGTTGATTATCTCACTCCAGGTTTAATGGGTCACGTTCATAAATCCTAGAAAGACAAAGGAGAAATAGAAAGTCAAACACAAAGGTGTATGATGAATACATTTGATGTTTTAAACACACTAGAAGGTTTTTAAGTTATAATTAAGCTAAAATGCAAGTTACAGGTCAACTGGTTGGAAACTAGCATCACGTCTGAATTCCTTCACTACTCACTACTTGGTGCTCCATATCAGATGTTTGCATTGACTGTATATGAGAAATGGACTGAGTGGCCCCTCCCCCTCTGGTGTTGATGCCTCATTAAACCATGTGGTGCCCGCTTCAAAGCAGTCTGTTTGAAACCTTTGACAGATTCTCCTGAGTCCACTTTCAGAGGCAGAGGTGTAGACTTCTAACAAGGTGAGAGTGGTTGCCATAGAAACGTCGACACTGACCAATAACTGTTTACTGACGGCGGCGTCTGAATTGGGGAAAATGGCGGCTTCATTTCATTGGAGGCGGTAGTAAGCTGCTTTCTGTGGGTGACATCACACTGGCTCAGTCCAGTTCTCTCGTACAGTCAATGGGCGTTCATCATTGTTTGGGGGTCTCTGAATCCTTGATTCCAAATACAATGTCCTAAAAGAACCAGTGTGAACAGATGCTCACTGGATTGGTTAATATAGACCACAATGCACTGCGTTTTAACTATTTGTCATTAAAAAAAAGAAACTTTATTTCATCCAAGTTTTCATCATCATAACAGTGGATTAATTAATATTCTTTGTAAAAGTTCATATTTTTGCTATTGAATAAAATAGAAGCAGTGAGTTGTGGGTCCATGTTGTGTTACAATCCAGCCCACTGGTTTTCCTGCACTATATAGTTTTTAGTGGTAGAGATTAGTGACACAATCCGGCCTAAGATTACCTTTATTGACCCCGCCATCACTTAATCAACTAACTTTTATGGAATATTTAGAATTTACTTCCATTGAATGTTTGCAGAAGTTACCAAGGAAATGCAGGACTCAGCAAACTTAAATACAGATCTGGCAAACATTAGGACCAATCAATCATGCCAATCACACCAGATGTGTCCTGGTCTGGTTCAACAACAACCACCACCGTGCCGTTGACATGCAGGGTAGAAATTGGACGACTGATGGTGGAAGAAGGAGAGGAGGAAGAATTGTTAGTAGACAGATAGAAGGAAAGGCAGGAGTGAAGAGGAGGAAAAAGATGATTGACAGCACAGCCATGGATGTAGAGAGCGTAGCCAGACGGCACAGAATGTTGCTGTGGGGTTGACTCTGGTGGTGAGGATGATGAAGAGGACAGGAACAGTCGAAACAGGAAGACACTGAACTCGATTCACGCGTCAGGGGCGTCATGTTTCCAAGTTAGGGTTGTCTGCTCAACAAGGCTCACGTTAAGGCCTTCAGTTTTCTTTAAAAAAGCGCCTTAAATATGGATTATTTCTGGTTGTTCTATGATGTTGAAGTGATTTTGACGTGACTAACGTGTAGCTGTGTCGGACTGTGTTTATATGTTTTCTTCCTCCTGACATGTTTTTCACATGTTATTACCAACATTAGGAGTTTGCGTGGTCACAGGGAAACCCAATTCTGAATAAAGATGTGAGGTCGGACAGACGTCCTTAGAGCTGTTGGTTGTCTGTTTCCAGATCTCCTGGTGGGAAATCGTTCTGAGCTCTTGGTGTCTGTTTTTTGATCCGGTCTTTAGTTTTCAGAAATAACCTTGACAAGGCCTAACGTCTAAACTCTGTCAAAGTTTGGCACCACATCAAACAATCAGGAGCTCAGCTTTGGCCCATGACGTGTTGATGTCATCAGTGCGCCGACACCTTAAATGTCAGTTCAGGCTCAAAGCTGAGCAGCATTAAAACAAAGATTATTGATCTGAGATTCAAAGCAAACACCTGATCACAGACGTTGACAGTCCTTCCTGTCTGTTGGGGTTTTAAACGTTAACTCCTTGACTTCCTGCTGGAGGCGATTCGATCATTTCATCAGATAATTACAAGCTTGTTACTCAGAAAATTCAGTCTGCTTCTCAGGCTCCAATGTCAAACATTCAATCCTGAAACAGTCATGAATTTATTTACAGTCTTAATCTGAAAACAGAATTTATGACAATCCTACCGGGAAGAAAAGTGTTTGTATTTTCACCTTATGTTGACACATTTCTGTTACTTTTGTTTTAGTTTACATAAAATCTAACAGCTAGAAAATAAACGTGTGTATCCCTTCTTAACAGATTAATTTAATCTAGTTCATCAGGTTATGAATCATTTTGCAGAGGAGGAAGCTCCATCCAGTATCCATCAAGATACTGGAGAATATATTATTTGTTGGAGAAAATGAAGAGAGATGAAATGAGAACAAACTCATGACTAAAGTGCCGCAGGAGTTCACTGTTTGACAGTTTCTCTTTTATTACTGATGCTGAGACAAGACTCTGACAGTGAGCTGTTTATGTTGTTTTTCTTCTCTGTAGAAGGCCCAACTTCTCTTTCAGTGCTAAGAGTAAAAAAAGGCTTTGATTAGGGATGTCTGTGCGCCCTGTCATTGAAATAATGCTGTCATAATACTGTGACCCTTTGGCATATGACTATAGTGGGGAAAGAGGAGAGCGGCGCCACCAAATGTCCAGCAGAACATCCTGAAAGCTTCCAGAAAACCCATCAGTACATTCCAGGAGCAGATTCCAACTGTCAGGTTTCAGGAACTGGATCCCTGGTAAATCCTCCAGAACTGAGAGCTCCTCTAGATCCGGGCCGTTATTCTGTAAAAGCCCGGTGAAACAGCGCCGAACACCAGCAGGCTTGGAGGCCCGACCTGCGTCCCACATGTCCGTCCCAGCGGCATGGAGGCTTCTGCGTAACCACTGCTATTGTAGATGTCCCCCTTCAGGTGTCACTCTGGAGGTTCCAGCAGGCGCACCACGGCGAGTAGACGGGCCCAGAACCTGATCATCAGAACGGGTGGACGGCCGCATGTCCACCTGCAGATGCAAAAGACGCAGAGATGCATCGGTTTGGATGCAATACTATCAGATTTACACAATTCATGTTTCAAAAACACTTTAAACAACTAAACATCTTTAATCATCTTCCCCTGGGGGTCCTCCCCCTGGGGGTGGGACGGCTGGCCCCTTTCTTCCCCTCTCCTGGACCAACCGTGGGCCAGAATGAGACCATTGTTGTGTTGGAAGATGGAACCCTGTGATGACACGTCTAATGGTGCTGAAGACTATTTACTTTTTGAAGTTCCCAGGTAGAAGCTTGAACCTTCATAGAACTTTTTTGATTGTCGACTGCTTTGGGTGGTGAATCTTTAATTTGGTCACTCGTGATGCCCCCATTGAGAGCTGCTGTAAGTTTTGTTTGCTTAACCCTTGTGCTATCTTGCTATCAAGATAGCACAAGGGTTAAGAAGCCATCCACCTATGACAACACCGACCCTCTTTGGTGAGTCCAATGCTTGTGTGTTCACAAACCTCCTTTATGCCTTAAAGTGTGGATGCCATGCTTTGAACAACTTTGTCAAATAAAAAAGCCTTTTAAACGCTGATTCTATTGATACCAATAGTTAGCGTCGAAAAAAATCCGAAGCATATGAATAATAGACATCTTTCGAAGGAATCAGAGATTTGAATTTGCCGCTAAGAGCGCAGGCTGGAAGTGACCTCGATATGACCTGTGACGTCACGAAAGGCATTGACTTTCGCAGTTCCGCTTCGGACAGCATGTAAACGAAACAGGTAGTCTTCGTTTCTCTCATGTTTAAATCTGTTAATCATCAACATGCCAAGTCGTTGTGTGGCAGCTGGATGTAGCAATACATCTAGTGAAAGTGTATCTGTGTATAAATTCCCAAAACAAGAAACGCTGCTGAAACAATGGACAAAACAAGTGCAGCGAACGAGGGCGAATTGGGTGCCAACTGCTTCGTCAACTTTATGCAGCGAACATTTTGAGGCAGACTGTTTTGAAGAAACACCACAGCTCATGAAAGATATGGGAATGCATGTCAGATATAAAAAAGTATTGAAACCGAACGCAATCCCCACCATTTTCAAGAGATCGCTAGTGGGAACGTCCGAAACAGAAACGCCCAGTACCAGCACTGGCAGCAGCCAGTACAAAAAGAGAAAATCTGTGACCGAAAAGCTGGCACAAAAGAGAGTGAGTTTAACGTTTAATATATATACGGTATATATATTGATATAAAAATTTCCCTATGCTATATTATACATAGGCCTAGGCCCTAGAGTAACAGATCTTTATACTGAATAATCCTTTATTTTAATTAAATGTTGCCTGTACACAACTAACCATGCCGTGTTCTGGAGTCTAGCCGAATCTTCATGCTGGCTATCGTCATCGGCCTCACTAGACCTACTACTTTCTGCTATATCCTCCTCACTTTCGCAAAAGGGTTCGAATCGATACGGTTGCAAAAGTGACTCATCATCATGATAATCTCCGCAACTTTCCTCTTCATCTTTCTGTTCATCTGATGATAAATCGCTAATAGAGACGGTAGCATCACTCTGTGCTTCGCTATCGGTGCTAGCCATGTTGTCTGCCTTTCGTTACGTCACAAACATGGCGGCGCAAAGTCGGCGGAATACGTGAAGCCGGCGGCCGTCCTCGTTGTTTATATCGCGTTTTTCGCTATTTATTCTTTTTCGAAAAATATTAAAAACAATCGCAACATGAAATAGAGACTATTTACTATATTTTGGCTTATTAAAATAGGCCATGTCACCCACACTTTAAGCCTCCTTTAAGCAGACACGTTGATCTGTTTATCCATTTACAGACCATGCAGGGTTTGGTGTCATGCTGATCACCATGATGACTGCTCTACCTGGGATTTGAACCCTTGACCGGTCAACTGGCAGACAGGCTACAGCCAGTTGGACGTAAATGCAAGAGACCTTTGACAGCAACGTAAAGGCTGATAAAAACACAAAATCTGAAATAAGCTCTGACTATCTAAACCTTAAAGTCCCAGTGCAATCAATAATTAAAGCATGGTGTAGCCTCCAAGTTGTGAGCGTGGGGAATAAGCCTACTTCCCATCATGCCTTTCTCTCCTGCTCTGCCTCGGAGCAGGAAGCTTATTTTCAGGGTTTTTTCTACGTCACAAATCCGTTCGTTTCACAACGATTTAAGTAGAGTAAAGGCCCGTACACACCGGGACGAATATTCGCCAGGCGTTATTCGCCAGCGTTTTTCGCCACGTCTTTTGTGTTCACACCCAGGCGATTTTCGCTGACGATGAGCCGAGCGAACATGCAATTTCCTTCCCTGACATTAGATGGCGCTTAATGTAAACAGAAATACTCCTGTACACAAGGTGGCGCTGCGCAACTTTACGATTCTTAAAGTCGCTTTTCACTCAGAAGAAGAGAGCAAGTATTTACGCGCTTGTCAGAATCATACAAAGAAAACATGAATATTTCAAGCATCAGTAGCTCCAACTGGTACTTGTTAAGGGGATATTTAAGAATGTCCGTCATTATTTCTTTGCGGCAGTGTAGACGCTACTTGGCGTCTATCTTCTTCGCTGGTATGTGTGCTCAGCAAGGCAGTTTTGTGTTTGAGCGCCCCCAAGTTGTGTTTTACTGTAACTTCAGAAGCTCCAGACACGTGTGCAAAAGTGCCATTCTCATTGGTCGAATAGATTTCGACGCGACGCGTCGAAAAAAAAAAAACGAACCCGAGGCGTTTTTTTTTTTGACGCTTTGGCGCTTGGCGTTTTTTCGCCTCGGTGTGCACACTCACATTGGTGCCCTTTGTTTAGTCACGAGGCATTAAACGTCGGCGAAAATCGCCGGCGAAATTCGTCCCGGTGTGAACAGGCCTAAATACTCAAAATTGTGATTTGCAGCTTACATTTCTCCATCATCAGAAAAAGGCCACAAGAACATGTAAAAATCCAAAACACTATTTTCATTAACTAGCATACAGTACAGACCTAAAGTTTGGACACACTTTCTCATTCAAATGAATGGGAAGGCGTGTCCAGACTTTTGGTCTGTACTTGTGTTAGCAGGTTAGTAACTGCACTGCGGTGCTGCGTGGTACCTGGACTACCGTGTCAACTTCACCTGGAGAAATTCCTACAGAATCAATTAAGTCACACACCAAACAATTCCTCTTTCTCTGACTTCACTCTCAGCCAACTACACAGCTGGGAGTGAGACACACGCATAATCATTACTCCAACACATCTGGACAAAAAAACAAAACAGGAAATAACACAAACCACTTTCACAATAACATACATAATAGAAAATAAATGCAAAATAAAACAGAAATTGAGATCACATTCAAACAACTTGTGAACAAAAATTTACTAAATTACCCAACGCATCATAACTAATACCAATCAGATTATGATTCTAGACTCCACCCACCCCAGTAATCATACTTTTACTTTGCTGCCATCTGGTAAGCGCTACCGTAGCCTGATGGCAAAGACCGAGAGACTCAGGAGGAGCTTCTACCCCCAGGCCATCAGGCTCTTAAACTCTAAACGTGTATCTTAATAATCTAAGTCTACAGTTTACATTCAGGCACTTTATTTTGCGTTCTATATTTCATTTTACAATACACATTTTTTTCTTATTTCATCTTTACATAGCTTTACTTGTATATATTATGTATATTTTCATCTGTGCTGTTTTCCTTAATTATTTGCACTGTCCACGGAGAGGACCTGGCGTACATTTCACTACTGGTTGTATTTGCTAAATATAACTTTGTATGTGACAAATAGAAATTCTTGATTCTTGATAAAAAATAAAACAATTTATTAAATGTTTACAAAACCTTTTATCTGATCCAAACTTACAGTTTCTGTCAGTTCTTTCACTTACTGATGGAAACGCTCAGGTGAAGGTCCAGCTGTCATCCTCCATCCATTCACTTTATTCCAACTCATCTTTTTCACTTTCCCTGTCAATCCAAACTGACAGGAAAATTTGAATTTCCTCATTTCTGTTCCCTCTTTATTCTCGTCTCTGCCAGTTCAGTCTCTTGCTTTTCCTTCATTCATCTTCCCTCCAGCGCTCACCTTTCTCCGTTCTTTTGTTGCTCCTGTCAGCGTCCATTCCTCTCTCCTCCCGATTCTCCTCCTAGAGATGACGGGTCAAAGCAGGTTGTCATTAATCCAACCCAACCCCCCCCCCCCCCCCCCCCCCCCGAGGTCTGCGGGGATGATTGATGGGAGGAGTCTGCAGAAAACCCCTCAGCCTCTCGGCATCAGAGACAAGGATTAAGATTCTAGATGGGGAAGAGTGAAAGAAGGAGAACAAGTTAAAGGAAGGAGGTCAGACATAATTAAAACTCTGTTATCAAGCAGTTCTTCCATCTCAGAGTGCAAGGGATTACAAATTACTTTGACGCAAGAATAAATGTAGAAGCAGATTCGGGTGAAGACCTCATGGTGTGTTTTTTCATTTTTATTCTCTGATTCCTCCTACTAACGGTCAAAACTCCTTACTTTGTTTGACTTACTTCAGATTTAGTGATGCAGAATTTTTCATACATAAAAGTGTAAAAACGCAATGAAAGATGATAATAAGACAAAAAACAAACAACTGGAGCTCATCTTCAAGCTGACGTTTGACTGAACTACAAGGGAAATACGACTATTTTATTCATGTAGAATTTTTTTAAATCTTGTTCTGTCCAACAACTGAGCAAACAGATGAGAGCTGAAGGCCTTTAGTGTTGGACAGGATTTACTACAAAAAAGAGTTATGCATCTTTGGATAGCCAGGGTGCATAAACCCCTTTTGTTTTTTGATTCTTTTTAACATTTGATACATTTTATGTTTTAAACATATATTTTCTTTTTCACAGAGGGAATAGAAAGGGGAAAAGTGTGAAAAAGAAAGAAATTTGTGTGTTGTGTGTGTGTGTGTGTGGGGGGGATAAGGGGATTCCATGTTGCTAATTTGAGAGAGAAGCTGTTTCATCTCCTCTTTTTTCTTCGTGAAACAGCTTCGCTCTGCATCATTTCAGCTCAAAGGTGGAAGGAAACAGTCGGTAATGGGAAGCAACAGAAATGTATGTCGTTCCGTTCTTCCTCTGATGCCTTTTCTGGGAAACATTTTGAAAAAATTCTCAGTTTTTGTTCTGCTGATGGTTGGAAGATAAATTTAAATGAATGTGTTTTAAAAGCCTTTTCCCTGTTTTCAAATTGTGCTTCTTCAATCTAACCCCCTCATTTCTCTGTGGCTTATCCTCTGGCCCCTTCCTGTCTTTTTCTGCACTTCTGTTCCTCTTTTTTTTCCCACCGCTCTGCCCCCCCCAGCCGTCTCTCCCTTGGGTCAGCTCCTGCACTGATAACAGTGTTTATCTGTGCTGTGTTTCTGTGTCTGGGTGCTGTAGATAGCTTATCTAAGGATGGCTTATACCCCCCCAGGAGTGAAGAGACACCGGCTAACTGTACACTCTTGCTCCAAACAAACATGGGCGCGAAGGGGGGGCAGCGTGTGGATGCACGCGGGCCCTTTGGGGGGGTGCTCACACAGCATTCCCTCACTGCTGAATAATCCCCCACATTCACAGGTCTGCAGGGCCAAACAGAACAACCTGGTGATCTGGAAGCACAGCGCGGACCCCCCCCCGGTGTCAAAACCTTCCGATGGGGAAGAAAAATCCAATCGCATTTATGTACAGATGGAGAAATCTGTTTTTTACGTCGATTTACAGCTTTAGTCATTGAGATCAGATCATTTCATTGGAGGCGCACTTCAGAGTGAAACCACCAGACTGAGCTTGTTAAACACAACAATCGGGAAAATGTCCGGCCAAAGTCACCGTAGGAGCTCACAGCCCTGCAGAGGAACCGGGTGGTGTCCGTGCAGCAGCAGCAGAACCATGAACGAATGCTACGGGAACATGGCAGCTCTGCTTCTACACCACTGAAGAGCACGGGGGTGGCAGTATCCTGCTATGGGGTTCTTCTGCTATCCTATATATCTGGATGGAGATTCTAAGACTGCCAGATTTAGATAAGGAAAAGTGGAACCAGTGACTCAGGATGAGACCAAATAGCAGTTTATTGTAGAGAAACAAGTCCTCCAGACAGTAGAGGGCGTGTGAGAGCGTCCTGGTGGGCAGCAGACAAAGTCAGTAAAAGTCCAATAAAAAAACCACTGGAGGGAAACTCAGCGCTACTCCTGATAATGCAGACCAGCCTCCAGGATCCGAAATCCAGTGGGTGAAAAATCTCACCAATAAAGGTGGAGGAAATCCAGGAAGGGCGGGCAGAAATCAAAACCAAAAATGAAGGTGTGGGTCGAAGAAATGGCGGGCAGGCAGAGACGAAACAGAGGTACCAGAGGACAAAAGGCGGATCCAAAGGTCCAAAATGATTGCGTGGGTGGAGACCACTGACTCTATGAGAACTGGACTGAGTGAGTGTGACATCATCCGCAGAAAATGTTTTTCGTCTGTCCTCAACCAAATGAAGTCAATTCAGATGCCTTTTTTTTCGTGATACGGACGCCACCATGTTGGAGACAAATGATGTCACTAAGCAGTGATTAGTCAGAGTTGGTCTTAGTCATCGTTTCTATGGCTACCACTCTCACCAATCAGGAGTGAGCTTGTTGGAAGGCCACACCCCTACCATTTGAAAGCAGATTATGCGAAATCTGTCAAATGTTTTGAACGTTGGACGTGGGGGGCTTCTACATCTGGGGCATCTGATTGGTCAATTCATAACTTTCTTATGGGTTCTTCTGACCAATAGAAGGACTGAGTAACAGCTGTTTATTTCTCCATAAAAGTCTATCAGATTTTGGCTTCTTGGAACCAGCAGGTACTTCCTGTTTGGAACGCCAGGGGGGAGGACTCACTCAGTCCAGTTCAGGGGACTGGACAGGTGGTGCCAGGGTTCAGCTCTGTCCTGCTCAGGTGGAGGTGGTGAAGATGAAGGTTTTCACTGCTGTCCTGTTAAGTCCAATGAAGTTCGACTCAAGTCTTTCTTCTGCCTGGATGCTGAGTGGAAGACCTGCTCCAGTTGTCGTCCAGCATGTCTTCCTGCCTGCACCTTGAGGAGGGACTCAAATCCAATAATTCACTTTTTTTCTAGATGAATCTTGATCTGGGTTTTCCGCCTAAATGAGCACTTGGACGCCGTGGAAACAAGATAGAAATGTTGACTGAGAAACTAGCAGCGGTCATTTATCAGAAATAAAAACACATATTCATCCAGTTTTGTTATGTTTGCTTGAGTTAAAAAAAAAACATTTTCAGAAGCATTTTTAAATTTGACTTTTTCTCCAAAAATTTTCCTCAAATTTTTTTTTTAAAACAGTTTTTCTTTTCTTTGTTTTTCCAATAAAGAAGTCAATCAAATGCTGTCCATCACATTCCTGGACGGTCGATGGCTTATTGACCCAGAAGAAGACAACTTTATGACAAAGTAATAAAGAAAATGACAGACAGCCGGTTGAGCTGCCGCTTCAATTTGGCCTTGCAGAGGAAAGATTCGAATCCAGTTTCAGCAGCAGTTAAAGGAGAAAGGCGCCTTTTGCAACTTCATTGTGAGAAAATTGTGTTTTCAGAAAACTGGCTCAGCTTAATGAACTGCAGGAACGTCAGTACTAAAGCAGAAAATGAATTTATTGGAGACGCTCTGCAGCCTTTGGAAAACTCCCCAAAAAATATCATTTTGAGGAATAGTTCATATTTATGTAAATTGATTTTTTTTGTGTACTTTGTTAAACCTCACAGTCACATTATCCTTAGTTATAAAAAGTTCAAAGAAGGGAACCATTAAGAAAATGTATTTAACTCAAAAACGGGGGGAAACAGGATAAAGTATCGTCTGGTTTCTACCAGAGCTTCAACCGTAGAAAATCCCAACGAAGATGAAGAAAAACGTCTATCTTTATCTGAAACATAACTGAAGATTTCAAGTTATTTAGAATCCTCACCTTGACTTTTTTATTGCTGACATTTGCACTTTGAAGTCTTTTGTTTGTTTTGTGTTTATTGTGGCAAACCTTTGAGTCTGTAATAAAGCTTCCTTATTCTTCATGCATGCATAAGGAATCAAGTAAATGCAAAATCAAATAGCATAAAAATTTTATGGTCACCTCCACACAACCTATGAAGCATGTTTTTTTGGACTGTTGGAGGAAAGCAGAGAAAACTCACGCATGCACCAAACTCCACGCAGAAAGCGCTCAGCCGGGATTCTAACCTTAAGGTGAGAGTGCTAACCACTGCACCACTGCACAGCCCTTCTCTAAAGTTATTAGTTTTAAATCATTTGTAGGATAAAAATGGGTGTTTCCTCTTTGATCAGCTGTAGTGTTGGTGCTGGAGCTGCTTTGCCCTGGGGGGGGGGGGTCAGTTGTGCGGTTGGACTCTCCGGTGTTTGCTCCTGTGCTCAGCATTATTTGCAGCAGTCATGAATTTTTAAAAATGCTGGAGTTTTCCTTTCATGTACTTGAAAACTTCTTCTTAATAAAGATTAATGTGATTTTTTTCCTCTGGATTCCCCTCCTGGTTGTTGATTAACTCTTATTTTAATTTGAGCGGCTCATTTTCGAGCCTCATTAAGACGTGGTTATGAGACCCACAGCGGCCGGCGCCGTATGTCAAAAATGTTCATGTCATTTATTAAAAATCCTGTTTGAAAGTGAAACTTTCTGCTTCTATAACTATTGAAACGCCGCAGACTGACGACCCCTGACCTCCCAGACTGACGAGGCCGTCCGCTCGCTCTGAAGACGCCCATCTGTCATTCCTTTCTCTCCGCTGTCATTCAGCTTCTGGACGTAGAATAACCGTCTATCGGTCGCTCATTTATCAGAGTGGAGGCGCCGCGAGGAGCAGAATGCTTCTGCTCTGCAGAGGCAATGATTGGCGACACAGAGCTGCAGCTGATATCCACAATGAGCCGCAGAAACGAGTGGAAGGAGGGCGGCGCCCGCGGTGTAAAGGCAGACATTAAAGACTTTTCAGACATAATTGGGTTTCTGGGATTTGCCTGAATGAGCCTGTTGAGAGAAAAAAAACTGTCAAATTCTCTCATAAATCACTAAAATCACAATCTTTGTGTCTTTCTTTTCATTCCTTTCTTTTCATTTCGTCCTTCTTCTATAAACTGAGTGTCAGTCTTGTCTTTCTGTCAGTTTTTTTTACCCTCCTGAAATGATCAAACCAGCAGGAGTTTAGCTCAAATTAAACAAATTTGCTTCTGGGAGATTTCAAAGCAAAGCATTTTTAGAAACGTGTTTAAAATAACAGAGGGACTGTCTTCATTTTATATGTGAATTCATCTTCTTTTCAATTACACAACATTTGGTTTTCATCAGGAAAAAGGAGTCCTTGTTTTGGCGAGATCTTTTTAGGATCCCAGGTTTTACAGCAGACCTTCTTCCATGACTGGAGGGCAATCGTTGGGGGTATTTCCTGGCTGCAGAGCGGGCATCCAGTGACAAAGGTCAGAGATGATCTCAGAGAAACAAAACAGTTGCTGAAAAGGTTAATTCAGGCCAGTTGGGGAAAGTTGAGAAAATCTTTTCTTCCAGCTAAAAACAGTATGACAACAGCTGACCCTGTACTTGAGCTACATTGTGTCGCATATCCCAAGTACCACTGCGCAGTGACCTAAATGAACGTTTATTACCATATTCAGCATTTGTAATCAGGAGACGGCGTTAGCCACACGTTGGCCGGGGAGGTTTGAAGAAAAACGTTACATATTACGGCGACCGGACCATTTCTTTTCTAGAAGTTGATGTCAGTCAGTGACAGGCGGAATGGCCCGCTTTTTATATACCCTAGAATACCGGGCGGCGATCCGGCTACAACCGCCCAGCTGTTGCCTGATTTCGTTTTGGTGTCTTCACCGCATGCCCGAATGCCGCCGTCTACATTCATGACCACGCCAATGATCTTCAAATAGTCGGGCGGCGGCATTTATTCCTGAAGATTCTGACGATGTCCCCCCATGGTGGCAGTTAGAGAATGAGTTTATGTCGAGATCAAGCGGTTCCAGAACAACTTTAAAAGTCGATCCGTGCAGGATAACTTTGATTGCAGCAGAGACAGAAATACGTGAGCGACCTTGGGAACATTTCAGGCAGACTACTTGAGCACTGCATTTACTTCCGTTACTCCTCCCTAGGGCGGTTCAGTTAATCAACTCAACTGTTCAGTGTCCCATTTAAGTCCAGGTGTGCAGTTTTTCCTCTCTTCCTTTACCGCAAGCGCTGCATCCCCCCCCCCCCCCCGCCTTCTTTCTGTGAGCTCTGTTAGGGGTAGTTCATTACCCAAATATTTTATGGACATCTTGTCTTATGTAATTGAACGGAGCCTCATGCCTAGCCAAAAGAATGTGAAAAATAAATTTCTTTACTGCATGAGTTGTCTGACTGAAGTTGCAGTTTTTGAAACCTCAGTGGCCCTGCGACAGACTGACAACTGGTCCAGTCCAGGGTGCCCCCAACCTTCACCCAAGAGTGGCCGGGTTAGGCTCTAGTGGCCCCATGAGCCCCTAAGGGATGAAACAGGTTCAGAAAATGGACAGATAGAGATGAAAGAACTGTTAAAAACCGCTGACAGAGCACATTTAACTCCACCAGTAACAAGGGAGAGGTAGGACGATGTCAGAGATCTACTATGTCACACAAGGAGTCATTATTATCGCTGATTCTTTTTATATACTCCTGAACAACAAGAGGGCATTTCTCTCCAAACAGTTTCTACTTGTTTAGTTGTTTTTAATCAGCGAATAAAGAAACAGTCATGAAATATTTTTTTATCTAATTTATGCTGAACTAAAATGAGCTTCCATCACACGTGGAGTTCCACAGGGATCCATTCTGTCCTGATCCATTCTTTAACTGTAGACATCTGGTTGCACTGTAGCAACAGTCAGACGTAAACACGTAAATTACTCTTTGAAACCTATACTTTCATTTACGGAATGACTAGAAAAGTATGTCAATTACCAGATGAGAAGTCCAGTGTTTGAAGGGGAACCTAAGATTGCACTGGAATATTCCAACCAGCAGAGCGTGACAGACTGACTTAGAGAAGAACAGAAACACACAGAAAAGAAAACATTTCACAGACAACATTCACTTCCATTGCGGCTTTATTTTTTTTTTGCTGTTGTTTTTTTCTTTTTTTGTTGCAATGATGGTCTTTAGCCACCATACGAATAACCACAGCAGGTCACTGGGATGTTTGACCAACGCGTTAGTTGGTTTAAGTTGTTTCAGGCTAAACTGAAGCTCTTACTGTTTCTGTTTTTCTAGATAAACATTTACATTTCATTTGTATTTTAAAATTTAGCTTTTTGTTCCTTAAATTCTTTCGTTTGTCCGATTTCTCTCTGAAATTCTGAGCAGCTTCAAAAACCTCAGAGCTGAACATCACAAAAAAGGACGCCTCGCCTGATTTTAGGCCTAAAATTTACAGCAGACAATGTAAATTTAAATTTTTTTGAATAATGGCAGGCTGTGAAACGTGAGCCAAGACGTGTTTATTTCTAATATAAGCACCGTCTCTGCAGGAGCCCCTAAAACGCCTGCAGTGAAAGAGCATGCTGGAGGACAGGCGTCAGATTTCACGCCATGAAAACACTGCAGATAAAAACAGAAGCTGTGGAGTTTTTGTTTTTTGCTGCTCCCATCCCTGCAGTCTGCAACCTCTTCCTCCCCGCTGAGCTCCACCGAGCCGGCTTGTTGAAAAAAAAAACTGTCAAAAATCGTTAGAGTAGATCGTAACTGAATTCACATTCATGAAAACAAAACAGAACTAGAACATGGGGGGGGGGGGGGGGTATTTTGGGATTTTGTTCCTTCACCTCAGCTCTCATTCTGCAACTCTTCCTTCTTTTCTGTCCGATAGGTCCACCATACCTCAATTAAGCCCCTCCCCTTCACCTGCATGAACAGACTTCAGACAGATCCATCTGTACTAGATCCTAGTTGTGTTTGCAACCCGTTTCAGCAAAGTCATGTTGCCAACTTCAGATTTCCTCCTGACCAAGTTGTTCTGCCGGTATCTGTTGTTCAGTCGGACCCTCGTCTGTTTTATTGCTTGTGTGACGAAGTTGCGCCACAGGTTGCCGGACAGCACCTGAACACCAGCTTCAATTCTCCCAGCCCAGTAGCAGTTTATAGTTTTCACCGGACAAAGGTAAACACCCAGGCAAACAAATCATTCACAGTTTAACACAACTTAATAGAAAAAATTTGTTTCATTCTAAGGGTGCACACTTAGTTTTGGATCTTTTCCCTCCACAGACAGCTAAACCATTGTACACATCAGCATACATATCCACAGGAAACAGGAAGTGACTTCATTTGTCGGAATTGTTTTTTTTTTTTTTACTTATATCTTTTTATTTATCTATTTCTATTTATTTATTTTTTTAAATAAAAAATGTTTTTTTGTGCTTTGTTTCCCTTTCTGTCTAATGGATTTTGTTTAAAATCTATTTATATATTTCATTTGTTACTATCTTTTTTTGTTAAACATCTGTCTTTTTACGGTTATGTTAAAGAATCCCCCCAGTTGATGGGTGTGACAGCAGTGTTTCGTGTTTCTATACGCCTCAAGCCTTGTTTCCACTAAGAGGTCCGGTCCGGTTTAGAATGGTCCGGAAAATACAGGTGAGCATCTCAACTCAAAGTTGGACCATGACGCCATACGTGGGGTGAAGACCAATTGTGTAGCTTTGTGTTATCATAGTCCGATTACAGCAAAAGAGAAGCTAGCAACAACAATAATGGAGGTCATCAAGCAACTTGGCTCCTGGTAGTTGGTAAAGACAACTCATTTTCTGATGTTTGAGAGAAGATTGAGGGCGGCGAAAACGTTGGTGCTAGTTTGGAACTTTCTTTTGTCGTGATGACCTTCCACCAACCAAAGGGTTCATCTTATGATGACCATAGCTCCACCTTGACCGGTCTGTTCCATTTATGCCTTTTCAAGCAATAAATCAAGCTCTACATGTCTTTTGTCAATGATCACTATGGAAACAACCAAATGTGAGATCATTTGGTTTTTACAATTTTTCTTTTTGTTTGTCTTTATTTCTATGCACTTCATCATTTCTGTAATGAGTTTGATAAAACTTCATGAATTCTTTATTGTTTTGACTACAATGCTTGAAACCAACCAACAAAATAACCAACCAACCAACTAACGGACCAACCCACCAACCAACCAACCAACCAACCAACCAACCAACCAACCAACCAACCAACCAATAACAACAACCAATGTGGGGTCCATTTTTAATGGGTCCATTTTACAATGGAAACGCTCAAAATACCGGACCGGACCGTACGGATCACTCAGTGAAAATTAGTGAACCGTGCCGGAGTCGGCTCGGACAGATCGCTGCCCTCCTTCATGGCTTAATTGCCCGACATGTTAGAACGTGGATCCACAAGTCTACTGAGTTTGAATGGACAGACCTTAGTGGAGAGTAGAGCTTTATTTCTTACATTTGTTGGACTTTTTAAAAGCATCATTAAAAAAAGATTCAGGAGGAACATAGGCTTTCTCTAAATGTTACTTTATTTTGAGGACCCTGAATAGTTTGAGCCAGCACATTTCTTGTATGAAAGCTGGATTCAAACATTTTAAATAAAACATTTTCTTTTTTTCATTGTATATGTATTTTTTTGTCTTCTTTTATAACTGTAATTTCCATTTTTTTTTGTTTTCCACTTTCTCCTCATTGTTATGCAGTCTAGTGCTCTTTGTTTTATGGATCAATATTTCAGTCACACTTTGGAATTCATTCTGGACACAAACATTAAATCAATCAATAACTCATAGCATTTCATTCTTATTTCAAGAAAACATTTCAGTGTTAGACATTCATTTTTAAGAGCATGTTTAAAAAAATAATGTATAGTAAATGTGAGTCACATTAATGCCATTGCAGCTGCTCGCCTGCTGGCATAAAACCCAGATAATCCATTGCTCTGAATTATTAAGGTCCTTTCAGACGACTCCTGTTCCTGTCGCCGGGCAGAGATGCAGGCGTCTAACACTTGGCTGTATTTCATTTACAGGTACAGAAATACTCTTTTCTTTTTTAACCTGCACTGAGGTAAAATGGCTGTAAATCAGCATTCTGCATTATTTTTCCAGCAGTGATGTGTGGCTGAAGAGGTTTACAGATGAGAATCTCAGCTTCACCTTTTTAATTAAAGGTGATTGTTTTTAGGAAGATTGTTTGGGCAGGAGACATTTCTTGCAGCAAAGATAACTTTGTTCCTCATAGTGTGTGAATCACTTACTTTTAGTGTTTGGTGAATGATTGCATATAAACTCAGCAGAGCAGGTTGGAATGGAGGAGACTGAGGAAAAAGATAAAGAAAAAGTCCCCATTAGAGAAGAAGACACCTGCAGGTTTTGTAATAAATGCGTTTAGTGGGGAATATCGTTCAGAAATTCTGATTCCGACATAAACTCTAGAAGTTTTCAGAAAATTAAAGCTTGATTGACAGATGATTTGTTGGAAATGTGGAAAGTTTTGCATTTTTCATAAACTGTAGCTCTGTAAACGGATCAGCTTTGACTCCTGCGGTGGCGTTTCTCTCAGAAAGTTGTCCTCATTTTTTCAGCCTTAGATTGAGTTTAATCTAGTTTGGATTCACTGCTATATGTTTTCTATATGGATAAGAATTTACCCATCATCCCCTTCTGCCGGGAGACTATGGCGACAGCAGCATGTATGAGGACAGAAGTGCAACACAATAGTGCTTCATGTTGGTTTAAATTATGCTTTATTTACAAATGTCAACCACCTTTTTTTCAAAAACATTTATTTACTTTCACTTATTTTAATGTGAAAACAAACAGATGGAAGGTGTGATGTTCCAGGCTATCCTGACATGTTCTCTGTAAAATTCCCCTTTCTGACGGCTCTTTAAACACGAGGGAGGTGAGTTAATGGTATGGGCTCCTGCTTGTTTTAAGGGAAATCATATGTATTATGATTACAGCATGATAGTACCACATTACACAAAGAAAGGTCAATGCTTCATCCCTGCTGAGTAAAAGAGAAAAATGTGAAAAACGACAAACTGGCCTCTTTTAGAAATAGAAGTTGTTCTACAAACCAGGAAGTCCACAGATCTGAAATGCGTTCTCAGTCTTTCAGAAGCGTCGAGTGCCTGAACTGTTCGTCCTCTCCCACGTCTCCGTCGTGTCCTTCATCTACGCCTCCACTTGCGCTGCACTCGTCTTTCCTGCAGGCGGATGTGAAGCAGAGACGGTCATTGATGTGGACAGTCGGAAACCCCAAAGACGCAAATCCTGCCCACGGGCCCCTTTTGTCACCAACAGTCAGACTCCTCGCTTTGGCTGTGAAAATAATCCAGCGGGAAGGAGGAGTTTAGGAACAGCCTTCAGGTACTCGGACGTGTGATGTCAGCCAAGTGGGGCTCTGTCGCAGACATCCTTCCCTCAGGACAGGCTGTGCTGTAGATTTGTGTCGCCTTCCAGCTGTCAAATTAAAACAGGAACCAATTTCCAGCGGGATTTCACTGAGCTGTTTTGCATTTTATGGCATTTCTTTAGACTACTAAACTTATCAAAGGTGGAAGACTCAGGAAAAATCAGATTTTTACTCACAAGTTGCATTTCTGGTGTAGGTCTCTGCTTATTAGGTTTGTTCAAAAGTTGTTGTTTTTCTCCAAATGAAAGCGGCACCGCTCACACTTCTGTAGAAAAAGTGGTGGAAAATGCCAAAGGAACTGTTTGTGATCCATGGAATGTAAGTAAAGAGGGGCGTGGCGACCCGTTTTGGGCTGTTGGGACCCGTGGATGTTCGTGGAGAGGAGCGGCTGCATCTTTAACGCTGATTTCCACGGCTCAGTCTCCGTTCCGTTGTGTTGACACAAAAATAGAAAGTTCATTAATTTAAAACTTCTGTTGTAACTAAAACTTTATAACATTGTTTTTTATATTTAAGGTGACGTACCCCTGCGATAACGCACGTCAACACTGCAGAGAACACCGTCATTTCCCTCAGGACGACAAAAGTTAACTTTGGAAGTTCAACAACATGGAATTGTTTATGACACAAAACCTGTTTCAAAGTTTCTACTTGTTGACCCTGAAAGTAAAGTTTGTTACAAAATAACATTTCTGGTTAACAGTATAACTTTGTAAGGAGATTTCTATTCTAGTCCGCAGAGGCCCCGGTCTTTCAGGTTTTAAATGTTTCCTGCTACAACTGACCAGTTTCTGATTACATTTAAAATGATCCTCCCCAACCTGTAGTAACCCATTAAATCAGATGTGATGAACTCGGTAAATACCTGAAATCTAAACGGATAGGAGATGCAACAACCATGATAGGAACAGAGTAGTCATCTATCCCCACAAATATACTGTAGTTTAAGGAGAGTTATGATTGTGGCTACATAATTTAAGTCCTGTTGATAACATTTGAACTGCCTGTAGAAGAAATGTTCCCATGGTTTATGTTCAGGATAACACTGACATGGAAATTGCACCTGCAACCAAACCACACAGAAAACGGGTGGTGCGTTCAAGGACGCTCCAACGCTATTGAGACGTCATTTAACATGTAATGCAAAACCAAGTTTCAGGGTCTCTCTCAGCTTGGTGGTGGTGGTGGTGGTGAGGGGGCACCGGTGGTGGCCTGCCTAAACAGATGAGCAGAGGGGGGGGGCCGGGCCTGCAGCCATGTCTTCATAAATGGTGATTTATTTAAAGCTTTTGTAGGTTTACTGCTGATCCTTTGTAATCACAAATTTCTGATTTGTCCTCCGAACACGGCTGACGTCATTGTCATGAAACCAGTCGGGATGGAAATTCCTGAAGGTCACTTTGTTCTTCACCGGCACCAAACCCAAACAGCCAAAGGACCCGGTGCTGCTGTCCCAGGTCAAAGCGTTTCCAGTTTACTTGGAAATGTTTTCAAAGTTTCGGCATCAGATTTGTGTGAAAGAAGCTGCTGCCGGTTTCACTGGTCCGGGACCAGAACCTCGCCTCTGATTCCACTCTGACCCACAGCTCAATCTGGATCAGAAAAGAATTTGACATTTCCAGAACTAACATTTTCAGTTGAACGCCACATTTAACCCTTGTGCAATCTTAGATGACCCCACCCTTCCATGACAAAGGTGGAAAGATTTCATGTAATCCATGAACACCAGTGAAGATCACAAATCATTGAAGAAAAAAGGTTCAGCGCACTGTCCAGTGGGTCTAGATGACCCAACTCCCAATGAAGGGTCTAGGATAGCTCAAGGGTTAAAGCACGCATTAATTTCCAGTTTTATTTCAAATAAATCAAAAGGAAATTAGATGAATTTCAGAGCCTCTTTAATTTAAAAAGTTCACTTAGATTTCCCCCCCCCCCCCACCCCCAGGAGAAAGTCTGTCAGTCACAGAGTAAACCCCGGTGTAGAAGTGACCCTGTCTCTTCCTGTCAAAACATTTGTGGGGGTAATTGAGCCTCTGCAGGTTCATTGAGAAGTTAAAAGACTGTCAGCGTTTAACTGAATCAGATGCTTTCAAGGTTAACGGTCGCCGTTTTACGTCCTTGTTCAGGCGCTCTGATGGGCTCATTTTCTTCAGAACCATTGCTTCTTGCTTTTTAGGTTGTGGTTGAATTTCCTTTCTGCGTACTGAGGCAGGATCACAGCGGGTTGAAGCGTCAAACCATCACAGCTGTTTTTTCTGGGCTGTAATTTCTTGGCCCATCTCGGGGCCGGAGGGGGGTCTGCTTTGGGGACTGCAGGACCTGCTCTGCTCTTTGCAGATGATGTTGTCCTGTTGAGCCAGGACTTCCAGCATGCACTTGGGTGGTTCGGAGCAGCTGAGATGAGAGTCAGTCCAGTCTGAGGTTGTGGTTCTCGTTTGGACAAAGGAACCGTTTTTCAACTATTTAGGGCACACTGCATTTATAAGGCTTAGCGTCAATGAATGGTCTATTTTCAAACATGTGTCATATATAAGGCCGGGGATAGGAGAGTCTGAGGATGTTTGCTTAGACTCCTGCCCCCCCGACCTGGTCCTGGATGAACAGAAGAAAATGAATTTAAAGATGGATGGATGGTAACTTTGGGAGTTCCGTTTAACTGCTACAACACCGTCTTTGTGCATCGTCTCTGTTTTCCACTTAAAATTTTACATTTCTCTTTTTAAGCCTCTTCTGCCAAAATCAAGTTAATAAATATGCAATTAATTGATAAAAAATGTCTTATTAATTAAAGAACTAAATAATTTAATGTGAAAAACACTTGAAGTCATAATAAAGTTAGGAATAAGCATGAAGACATGTATCTCTATATTTGCCTTAAGCCAGTCAAAAATGTTTTTTCCACCTTAATTATGGAAGCTTTTCTGCAGTAAACCTGTTGCTTCTGGCAGAGAAAACTCTCAAAAATGGATTTTGACTTTCATCCTCGGTCTAAATTCTCTTTTGGCTTCAGAACTTCCTCTCAGATCCTGAACACAGCAAGAAAACTTGCCAAAAGGGCCCAGCTGTTCTGAAACCAGGATGTTGCAACTGAATTAGACTTTTTCAAGGTGACTGAAGAACACGGTGGAACTTTTCAGAAAAGAATCCAGCCACTTCTGGAGCACGCTGGGACTGATCTGGGTCGGACTTTGCACAGAGGCGGTGCTGACCGCGGACCTGGTGAGATGTCTCATAAATAATGACTGCCGAAGCCTTCAGGCTCGGCTTTGGGACTGGAGGAACCTCTGGGGTCTGACGCTCTAGCAGAAGAAGCTGCACGAACCGGCGGGGGTAGGGGGTGGGTGGAGGCGCTCCCACATGCCTGCATTAAAGCCACAATGCTGCAGGCCGTTACACTGAAGTCTGAATATTTCATCAAAGGAAATCTGCTCTGGCTTCTCTGCTCCGTCTTCAATTAATAATGGGTCACATGTGTTTGTGTATCAGCTCACAGAGTCAGGAGATGAAGGTCAGAGCTCACAACACACGTCGACAATCGCAACCCCACACTGTTTGGAAAATCTGCAGCAGCCCGACTCTGGAGTATAACTGCATCACGCTGCAGCTTCCAGCCTCCGCCGCGGATTTCTGCTTCGTCTGCAGGAAGCAGCTAAAAGCACCGATAGTCTGCAGCATCAGGACCACAGACAACCAGGTGGAGGTGATTGTATGCTAATATGCTGATGAGAACGAGCTGGTCTGATAGAAACTGCAGGAATCAGCGCAAATGCAGTGAGGCAGAGAGAGAAGATGACTGGATGTGAAGCAAACGCGAAGAGATGGTCGAGCTCAGCCGGGTTTAGATGAAAGGCAGCTGGTGGCGTTAGCTGCAAACTTCAAGGCATGACACGCTCGGCTCGCTCCGTCCATGCATGTGGAACTGTGGTGTGTGGAGCGTCACAAGCAGCTCTTCTCAGCAGGTTTCCCTCCTCTGACTGCAGAACCGTCAGCCCATCAGCTCCAGAGGGAACGAGCCTGAACCTTCTCCCATCACGAGAAAGTTTCTGAAGGAAATCTTCTCCTCTAAACTGAAATTAGGAGAGGAGTTAAAAAAGACTTCAGTAAAAAACACTGAGAAAATAGCGCTTTCCTACTGAATGTCTCAGTCTCCATGAAGACGTCCATCCGTCCTTCCAACACGTCTGATGTTGATGTTTGTAGATCCTCCAGTTCTCTCTTCAACCAGCTTTCAAGAACCAATGAATGCTGAAGCTGAAGGATGAAGCTTAATTCACACTGACAATGAAAGAAACAGTTAATTCTTTGTTCAGTCAAACTCACACAAGTATTCAGAAAAACTATGATGGTTCAAATGAGAAACAAACTGAAACTCTTTATTTATTAACCGAGTTGGTCTAAAGCCGTTTAGATAGTTTACAGCAGTCTAAAAGTAATATTGATTACCTTCCAAAATGTTTGTTTCACCATATAATTATGTCAAGTCGTTTAACAATCGTCCGCATTGCAAAAATGTAATTACTTACAAACACACCTGGAACAGACTCTCATATTGTGGATGCAGAGGTTGTTAGTGGACAGAAACAACCTTACATTAACAGAAATGAACCTCCAGGAAAATCCAGCGTTTGGGTTTAAGACGACATTATCCGCCTTAACCAGATAAAAAGAAAATCAGCTCAGCTCAGAAGCCTCTCAGTTTTTTAGAGACTCAGCAATGTGACTTTTTTTAAAGTCGTGACCATTTGCCATCTAACGTAAGCCTTAACCATGTGCGCACGCAGAGGGGGTGGACTCGTACGGCTAATTCGGGTTTGGGGTTGTCTGGGTCCATGGAGGCTCACAAAGAGGAGCAGCAGAATCTGAAGGTGAGATCAGGTGTGTCTTTCCTCGTGGAACCACTTAAAGGAACATCATAAAATGGACCATCCCATTGTTGTACCTGTAGTAAGTGTATCGTGAAGTATTTGCACGGATAATGGAAATAACAAGCACTTCAGGTGATGCTGACCTTATGCACAGTGTACCGCATGAACATGGTATTAAAAAGCACAATAAAACAGGCTCTTCTCGCAGCAAACTTGTGTACATTAAATTTTATTATCCTCCCGTTTGACTGACCTGCAGACTGGACACATTTGATTTTCTTAAAGGGAGGTAGTGTTCATTTCCCCAGATAATCCGGAACACATTTTTATTCTGAATGCACACAAGCGGACCCTGGTTCCGGGACCAGAAACCGCTCTCTGACCCAGACTTGGAGGTGGTCTCAGTTCGTTTCGAATCAGACTGAGCTTCAGTTTACTCTGAGATTCCTCAGTCTGTATACGTTTCCCCCATCGGAGAGGAACAACTGGACCAAAACGGCCCCCGTAGCCCATGTCGCGTAATGAAAACAAATTGGGAATGCAGAAACAGATGAGCCACAGATAAATGTAAAGCAAGGTTTGTCGTGTTATCAAAGAGGAGAACAAATCCCCTTCATTGTTAGAATGTTTATTTTAACTTTAACAGCTTCTTTAACAAGCTTCTGACTTGTGACGCGGCGGGACGTCATCCCAAAAGCCGCCTTGTTCCTTAGCAGACTGCAATAACGATGAGACACAACAACTCAATGAAATGAAATGGATGAATTCTGACTCATTAAAACAAATTTTAACGTGGCACGCTTTGCTTCTCACTGTTTTTCCAACAATCTATTTCATTTTTCATGAACACTTAGCTTCATACCCGACGTCTGCTCATCCCTGCAGTTGCTAGCGTCACACGCCACGTCTCCTTGTCGGTAACCGTCTTGCAGCATGAACCGCCGTTCCAAAGTAACAAGTGAAAAGTGTTGTTCCCAGCGTTGAAAAGTGTTATCAACGTAATCATTTCACTAAGTTAACCATCCATATAAGGCAGAACCTGGAAATTCACCTAAATGAACATTTTCAGACCGCTTTTTGAAACATTTTTACCCATTTCTTTTCAAAGTATATGTAATCATTCAATAATAATGTTTTTATACCAGACACTCCACACATTTAGTCTTGTTGCTTTAGAAGAAGGTTTTTGAAAACAGGAGCAGCATGGACTGGTTGACACTGATGTAGTGGAATCACAACAAAGTGATGTAAATGTGAATGTGCTTTTACAGAAGTAACCCTTCAAGGACTCCTCAGAACATATTTGTAAAATTATAATTACTTTCGTAAGCTAAGTGTACATAATCATCATCCCTTTTTACTTTGAAGTTTAGGACTTTCTGGGCCAAAATATTTTTAGCAAAAACAAAACTACTTTTTCCACCTTAAACTTTTGAACTCGCTGGTTTAAACCCCCCAACAGTCATAAATAATTTGAAAAATCTTTCCGCTGGTAGCAGTTTCAGAAAGAGCAATGATCCGATGTGAAAAAGACCAAACAGAGAAGCAGCGGCGGCCTCCCCTCTCCTCCCCTCTCCTCCCCTCTCCTCCCCTCTCCTGCGGTTGCTGCAGTCCGTCTCTGTGAAGGATGTTGGCTCTTATGTGTTCGCTCACAGCAGCTCCACCGTGTTTCACTGCTCTCTCTGGTTTAAAGTCCCACGTCTGTTTCACCTCCGACTGAACTAGCTCGCCTGAAGCTCTCCAACCAACACCCAGAAGACTGCGGCTGTTCGTCACGCCGGCGTGCAGAGAAGTTCCACCACTGGAGGTCAGCAGAGACGGCTTCTTCGTCGTGATGCACCAGAAGGCTCAGACGGCAGAGAAGCTGGGGTTTTCTGAGGAAACGTGCAGGTCGGTTGATGCATCTCCTTCAGGACGTGTCGCTCTCACCACGAGGCTCTTTCAGTTCCTGGAAAGACAGAAGCCCCCCCCCCCCACGCTGACATGAGGAACACAGCATGTGGGAGGAAGAAAGACGACAGAAAGGTGGAGCAACAGGTGGAAGGAAAAGAGCTGCGGTCTGCAAAGACCCATCTGAGCATGTTTCTGAGAACAGCGGGGGACACGGCGCCGAGCGGAGCCAGACATGCTTTTGCCATTAGTTCGCTAACCGGCTGACATGCAGGGACTCACAACGCAGGACGGATTACAGGCAGGTCATTCGAGGTCAGATCTGAAGTGTGAATGACTGAACCTGAAGATACTGATCCCACAGACCAATCCCAGAGCCCGCTCATGAAGGGCTGCTGAATTATATAAGCTCACTTCTGCAGCATGAAAACCTCTGAAGCTTCATTATCAAGATCTTCCTTCCAGAAGACGACAGCTCTGAGATTCTGTGGAAGTGGCAGCATAGATTGTTAGAGCCTATTAATTCATTCCAGATCTTCCAGAGAAACAGATGTTGATGAAGAAATGGTTAGAGGAAAAGGCAGATTTTCATATTTATGTCGCTCAAAGTAAATTTCCTGTCTTGACTGTGAGTAAAGCTCCAGCAGACGACCTCACCTTTGAATTTAAGGTCTCTTTTGTCTTAGTTGGTCCTCTTTGTTTGGCAAATGTACTTGAACTCTGGTCCTCTTGACAACAAAGGTCACTGTTCACTCCCAAGTGAATCCTGGTGTGGTTCACTACAGTTCAAATAAAGGTGGACCATCCAGAATATTTACATCTAGCGCTGTGAAAGATTTTTGTGACGCTGCGCTCATGAAATCAAATCTATCAGATTCCGTGAAACAGTTTGGTAAGCAGTAAAATTAATGGTTTAAATTCTGCATTTAAGGACAATTTCTCTGCAATCTAACATCTCCCTCCACATGAAACGATGTTAACTTTACGTCACACATCCTGAAGGACATGAAAACCCATGAGATTAAAACTAGGGTCAAACAATCTCCACATTAGGGAAGACAAAAAATTAGAATTAAGAACCTAAAAAACGTAATTATATTTAATAAATCAATAACTACATGGAAACAAAACAGTAGCGAGAGGATGTCTTCAATTGTGCTTTAAAATCTTTATGTTCAACTTTTCAAACAACAAGGTTGAAAGGTTGTGCAGATTTTGGGTTCAGCTCTTTCATCCAACACGCTGTCTGAGGACTGAGGGTCCAGGAGTTTGTTTGACTTCCTGTGTGAAGCATTGACTGTATCTGAGGACTGGAGTGAGTGAGTGAGTGAGCGAGTGAGTGAGTGAGTGAGTGAGTGAGTGAGTGAGTGAGTGAGTGAGTGAGTGAGTGAGTGAGTGAGTGAGTGAGTGAGTGAGTGAGTGAGTGAGTGAGTGAGTGAGCGTGACGTCACCCATTGAAAATGGTCAGCTCCGACTAGATGAAATCAATTCAGTAACCATTTGTTTTGGTGATACGGACGCCGTCGTGTTGCAGCCGGTAACCAGTGACTGGACCGAGTCAGTCTGAGTCATAGCTTCTATGGAAAACCATCTGGCCAATCAGGAGTGAGCTTGTTGGAAGGCCACACCCCTACCACTTGAAAGCGGGCCACGTGAAATCTGTCCGATGTTTTGAGCGTAGGACGTGAGACCGCCTATTGTTACTGAGGCACCTGATTGGTGGATTTAAAACTTGAGTTGCTTGAATGACAGAAAAAATATATTTAAAAAAAAGAGGATAATAGAAAGGTATCAGATCCAGAACGGTTCTTCTGACTAATAGAACAACTCAGTAACCGCGGTTTATTTCTCTATAGATGTTTATGGGATGTTGGCTTCTGGAAGCCGAACTTCCTGTTTGGAACACCAGGGGGGAGGGGCAACTCAGTCCAGTTCTCATACAGTCAATGGTGTGAATCCAGGCAGTGCTTTTCTCCTATGGAAACCCGAAAAAGGAGCCATGCAGAAATAATCTGCAAAATGATCCCTCAGGTTAGATTTGAATCTGATGAAGCTGATTTTAAAGTTTCATATTTTCCCTGAAATCCGTGTTAAACGTCAGGAGATTTTCTACCAAGAGAACAAGTCACAGTTGTTTTCCTGGAGAAGGTCAGGCATGCTTTTTCTTTTAAAGAAAGAAGAGAAAAATGTAAAAACTAAAGGAGAAGACAGTCATCACACACAGCGAAGGCCTCTCAGCACAGCTGCATCTCCCCATTGTGCAGCTCTGCACTTTCATGCCCTGCAGAGCAGAGCGGTAATCGCTCACATCATGACGACGGGACAGAGCTCCATGCATCATAGCCTAACATCCTTTACCACGAGCTCTTAAGAGGAGGGTCTCTGTGCTCCTCAGGCGCTTCCAGACACTTCAGTCATGCCCAGTGTGCTGTGCTCTTTGTGCTTCCTGTGCTTTTAGCCATTTGTGACCTTTAACCCCCTGACACAGCAAAGAGTCACAAAACTGCGACTTTAATTGTTTTGACAAATTTCAGTTTTTTTCTGTTTGCAAACGATGAGACGGAGACTCAGAGACGACACTTGAAGGGTCAAAGGTAAACCAGGGTCTCCAGCCGAGCACCGCCTCAAACATCCAAAACCATCCCATCATAGCCCATTACACAAGCAAATCCTTCACAGGCCATGGTCAGGGTGGGATTTCAGTCCAGGTTTGGAAAACCCTTTTTGTGGGATTCTGTTAATTCACGGTGTTCAGAGGCAGAACAGGTGAAGCTGTGATCCGAGCAGGTGAAACAATCATGTCCACGTCTGCTGGAGCCGGTCGAACTTCACAGTCGACGTAAAGCTCAGAAATGCTGGAATGTGCCCCCCCCCCTCCCCCAGGAGGGGGGGGGGGGCACTATTGGTACGGCGCAGGGGGGGTTGACGGGTCGGGGTCTCCGCTGAGGCCATCGGCGGTTTCCCCGGCCGGTTGGCTGCCTCTGTCCCGTCGAGGCCTGACCAGAGCTCTTCTAGGGCCGGCATTTGGGGGTGGGGACCTGGGCTTGCTCCGGGGGGGGCCAACGCTTTCTGGCTCCTCTCTCTCTGTGTGGGGGGGGTGGTGCTGGGCCTGGGGTGTCGGCGCCTCCGGGGGTGGGGCCCCTGGGCTGGGTGGGCCTGGCCCCCTTGTTGGGGGGGGGGGGGGGGCGGGGGACAGCTGTTTGACCACCGGGGGACAGTCTATCAGCTGTCCCCAACTTACCCCCTTCCTCATATAACCTCATAACAGGGTGAGGGGGTGGGGGGCTTAGCCTGCGATGAGCCTGGGGGGGGGGGTTTACTAGGCAGTGGCCCCCCTCCTATGGTTGCCGTATGGAGTGGGCCCCCCCTCTTTCGGTTTTATTTGCACCTTAAACATGTAGGGCCCTTGGTAGGGGGGGTGCTTGGACATCACTGCCAGCAAGCAGCAGATGTCCTCCTAGCACCCTACCCGCCAATTTTAACCGCACCTTAGACATTTAGGGCCCCTTGGTGGGGAGAGTGAGGGGACGTCACTGTGAGTAATCAGGAGATGTCCCCTTAGTGCCCTACCCGCCAATTTTAACTGCACCCCCCTTAGTACATACACCCCTCCCCCCTCAATATATACATCCCAACATAAACACACACACATGCACACACACACTCTCTCAAACACACATACACGCACACACATTTTGCAAGGAAGGTGGGACCTAGGACCATCTGTCCCCTGCCTCTTCCCTGGTGGGGGGTACGGGCCCCTTTGCAACGGCGGCCGTGTCCCCGGGGTGCCGGCTTCCTGGGCCCGGCGGTGCTCTCTCCGCGCGGTGGGGGGGTTCACATTACATCTGAGCCGGGGGTGTTCGTGTCCCTGGGGGGTGGGTTCTGGTCCTTGCTCCTGAGTGCTGGGCCCCGCCAAACTTCCAACATGGCCGAGCCTGGTCGGGCCATATTTATAACCCCCCTTGTGGGCCCTCTTTTTTCCCCGGGGTTCCCCCCTCCTGGGCGGGGGCGGCGGGCCCCCTGCCTCGCTCTTCCCTGGACCAACCGTGGGCCGGGCGGATGGCTGCCTGGAGTGCGGAGCGGGTCTCCCTTGGGGGGTCCTGGCTCGTACCTGGGGTTGGGGCGGGGGGATGCCCGGAACTCCTGGGTGGTGGTGGGGTGCTCGTCTGGGGCTGTGGGCGTCCTTCTCCGGTGGGGCCCTGCGTTGGGTTCTCCCGGCGCGGCGGGGGGGCTGCTCTCCTGGTCGGGCTGGGGCGGCGCTCTCTTTCCCTCCGTGCCTCCCTGCTCTCTGGCTCTGGGGGCCTTGCGGCGGCCCTGCTGGCCCTGGCCTGGGTGGCGGGCTTGGTCGCCCGGGCAGCGGTTGTTCCCTGTCGGTTCCCGTGTGGCGTTGGGGGGATTCCGGCTGCCGCTGCTGGTGCGGTGGGGGTCTTGGGGTGGGGATGGCTGGGCACTCTCCCTCCTTCTTTTCACGTTCCACCATCCATTTTAGAAGAACATAAACACTCACCTGGGCACAGGTGTTAGCTCACCTGGTGCGCACAGCTGGAACTTTGATTGGCACCTCGCTCTTCCCCTTTTCTCCCTTTTGTTCTTATTTACTCATTAAATTCATTTTATCTCAAATTTAATTGGATTTACTTTCAAATATTTTTACTTTGTTTCAAAAGAGTTTGAAACAAAAAGACTTGGACTCATTATAATAACAATTTCCTTATTTATAGATCCTAGCTCATAAAAAAAAAAAAAAAAATCTGGACTGTTCTGATTTTGAGAAAAGCTTGGAAAGGTGTGGCGCAGGCATGTCCAAAGTCTGGCCCACAGGCTTCTTTCATAAAACCCCACAGCATTCTCTAAAACTGTGTGTACCGTGTTATTGTAGCTGCTAAATTATGTTTTTTAACCCGTTGTTAAAAAGGTGAATAAACTCATGTTGACATTCTTTTTTTTTAACTTAAAAACGGACAATTGTATCACTTTAACCTACGCAGGATTCATAGATGAGTTTATTAGTTCTTAAAAAACTTACTATTTAATTTCAGTTTTTGCTGCCCTTTTGCCCCTGCCCCTCTAAAATCCTGTGGGCGGCCCTGGTTACTGTAAATAAAGAAGGAAAGTAGACAGTGAGGGCCACAGCTCCCAACATAAGTGGAGATTGCCATATTTTTTCAGTGAACTATAAAACCTGCCTGACATGTCTGACTGGCTGTTTTCAATGAATAACGCGTTTACAAATTCACAGTAATTTTGATAAAAAAAGTTACATTTATTTGTTTTCTATTTGAAGAAATGAAAAGTGTGTCGATGCAATAAAATGTTCATGAAATAGTTCATTTGCATCTCCTGTTATTACGTCAAAGAAGGTCAGGCTAAATGGTTGAGCCTGAAACATTGTCATCTCAACAAATCCTGCCCTCTTTGTAAAATGTTTGGACACCCCTGGTAAAGAGAAAAGAGAAGTTTAAACACCTTAAAATGGGTTCAAATATCTTGAATGTCTGAAAACCAGGTTTCCGTTTGCAGTGTAGGGAGTGAGGAAGTGGAACTGTCTGGAAAAAACTGCCCGGTGACTTTTCTGGTCTTCTTCAGGGAAGCGGAGGCTGTTTAGGTAACCATCCATCAGAATTTACGTATTCTTTTACGATATTCTAGAGGCTGATTTCGGGACGGCAATATATTCAGTTTTTTGCAGACCCAAATACAAAACAGAAAAAAATAGACTGAGAAATTGTTTACAGGATGACTCACATGGATCCCTTTTTTAAAAATCTCAATACATCACAGATTAGAGATAAAACAGATGAAGAAAGTGTGAGCGTTCAGGACGCGGAGGTTGACTCAGAAGCTTCTGCTGGAGCCCGTCTACAAACCGCTTTAAGGTCTTCTGGCCTGACTGGCAGCAGACTGGACACAGTGATAAATGACATTTCACTCGGCCCCCTCCCCTGATGATTTTACACTGACGTGTATGAAAGCGTGAACGAGTTCAATCCAGTTTCATGTCTGGCAGGTCCTCGGTCCCCGTGGAAATCAAAGCCTCCTGCTTACATTAAAGCCTGACAGCCCCCCGCCTGTCCGGGGGACACTGTGGTACTTTTGGACTTTTTGAAGGTTTTTTTTTAAATCTCAAGGTCAGAAACAAATAAAAGACATATCCACATTCTTAACCCTTAAATGCTTCATACAAATGTCTTCATAACAGAATTTTAGAGGATAATTTAGCATGTCGTCCATATTTTTGCAGGGAGACGCTGTGCCTTGCAGGCTAGAGCCTGTGAGGCCTCCTATCTGATCAAGGGCAGCAGTGGGCTGTTTCACTGCGCTTTCAACCCCATTACCATGAGCCCGGACTGAAAGATAAGAGAGCAGGAATCATCTTTCATTCATGACTTAATTAATTATTCGGAACAAATTCCTATATCAGTCCAGTGTCTGTTTCTTTTCTAGCGTTTAGTTCTCATTAATTTTTCCTTTGCTGCTGCGGCTTTGGACAGACGATGTTTGAAATCCAGCGTGAGGAAAGCATCATGCAACAGCAGGAGTTACCAAAAAGCCTGGTACTCGGTAAAAAAAGAGAAGATCAAAATGCTCAGGAGTTTGGATAAGAGGGGATTTCAGCTGAGACTCTTCAGGTGTGAGGACAAGAATTTAACTTTTGTTACAACAGGTGTCTGCTAGTCAAACTAGTCAAACCAGCGCAGGTGGTCTGCAGGAAATGTCAAGGTCAAAGTAAATGCTTAGGAAATAAACAACTTTTTCTTTGGCATGCTGTAGGCGACAAGTCGTGGTGAACACTTAACACATATGGGTAATTGGAACCGGTTCCTAAAATATTGCACCACTGCATTTGGTGGCACAAGCACCACTTTTGGCATGATTGCAGCTGATGGAGCCCTGTTTCAAAAAAGCCTGGTTGGCACGAGAAAATACAAGAATTTAAAATTTATATGTACTCACACCAGATGCCCGAGCCACCTCAACTGGCCCCTCTCCATGTGGAGGAGAGGGGCCAGTTGAGGTGGCTTGGGCATCTGGTCCTGGTGCCCCCTGGATGCCTCCCTAGGGAGGTGTTCCAGGCATGTCCCACTGGGCAGAGGCACTGGGGAAGACCTGGCCTGGGAATGTCTCGGGGTCCCCCCAGAGGAGCTGGAGGAAGTGGCCAGGGTGAAGGAAGTCTGGACATCTTTGCTTAGACTGCTGCCCCCGTGACCCTGTCCGGATAAGCGGAAGAAGATGGATGTATTAGGTCCACTGTCCAACTGCTCGTGTCCAATGCAAATTTTAATCAGCCAATCATATGGCAGCAACTCACTGCATGTAGACATGGTCCAGACAATCTGCTATAGTTCAAACTGAGCAGCAGAACGGAGAAGAAAAGTGATAGTGACTTTGAACTTGGCATGGTTGTTGGTACCAGATTTTAGAAACTGCTGATCTTCTGGGATTTTCCCCAACAACCATCTCTATGGTTTACAGAGAATGGTCCTGAAAGGAGAAAATATCCAGAAAGCAGCAGTTCTGTGCTCAGAAATGCCTCGCTGATGCCAGAAGTTAGAGGAGAATAGCCAGACTGGTTCCAGCTGATAGAAAGACAACAGGAACTCAAAGAACCACTGATTCCAACCGAGGTCTGCAGAAGAGCATCTCTGAACGCAACAACACATCCAACCTGGAGGCAGATGGACTACAGTAGCAGAAGACCACACCGGGGAAACCGAGGCTACAATTCACACTCACTCACCAAAACTGGACAATACAAGATTGAAAAAAACATTGTCTGGTTTGACGAGTCTCCATTTCTGCTGCCACATTCGGATGGTAGGGTCGGACTTTGGACGTGCAGCGGACAAATCCTCAGCAAATGTGTGATGCTGTCATGTCAATATGGACCAAACTCTCAAAGGAATGTTTCCAAGACCTTGTTGAATCGATGCCATGAAAGATTATGGCAGTTCTGAAGGCAAAAGGGGTCCAACCTGGTAGCAAGATTTACCTAAGAGGCCAGTGAGTGTATAACATGTATACAGTGTAGTGGCATCCTGTAGGCTATCCTAAAGTTAAAAGACTGTTTTGAGTATTATTGTTGAGACTTGGACGAATAGACACCAAATACATTTGTAACAACTAGGTCTGTGGTAGTCAGTTGTTATTTATCTTGTGGCAAAACATGCTTTTCTGAAAGAGGGGATCCATTGATCTAATATGGCAAAATAGTAAGGGTGAAGTAGATGAGATGCAGGTATGACTAATGAATTTTCCTTTTTTCAACCCCCTAAATGTTGCAGACTGAGCAAGGAGGTTGTTAGTTCTGTTCAATTAGACAGAGTGTAGTTTGTGTGGACATCTTACAGGTGTCCTACGGGCACTTACATATCACGTGCACGCCCCGTGCGTGACGCATTTGTGTGCGGTCAGTAAGGAGCCAGTACTCGCACCTAACAACTAGAGTGGGCATAAAGACACCATACGGCAGCATCACCCGTCTGTCAGTAAGTGCGTGTAACTTCCCTTAGCCTCACGTATACTTCACACTACACTGAGCACACGCACCACAATGGTACGTTCCATTTTCATGACGTTCCTTAAGGTGGCCATACGATCTTCACGGCCCTCCACAGACCCGGACAACCCAAAAAAAACAGCAGAACCTGTGCGGGTCATTCATTTACGGCCCATAGTACTCCGTACGTGTCTCACCCAACTTTTTATTAAAAAGACTCAATTCCATTGAGCCTTTTTGGTCACTTTCTTCCTCATCAATAAATATGAAGAGGTTAGCAGGGACCTTCGTCACACATGTGGCTGAGGTTTTTTGGGTTCCCACCTCATTTCCCGAGTTCTGCTTTCAGTGAGACAGGCTTTCCTCCTTCTTGGTCCTGATCAATGCTCTAGAGTCCCTGAAAGATTTGCGATCACTTCTTCAACTCACCACTCCTTCCTCTTTTCCTTTCTCATGTTTGTACCATTTAAAGCTCAGCCGACTGAAGAAGGAAAACCGGCTCTGAATTTTCTCAGAAAGCCTTGATTAACGAAGGCTATTTAAAAGACTGCAGGAGAGTTTGGCTCCTTGGATGTATAATTAGAGAACGACGTGAAGATCATTCATAAATGTGTCGGGGTTTACGTGAGGATGATGCAGCAGCTTTAATTAAGCTCACTTAAGAGCAGAAAGGATCCGAGGCCGGCTTCTCCCGCTCTGAGACACATTAGACACATCTCTGGAGTGATCACTTTCTATTAATCTTTGAGATAATTTGAAAGAAGGCTCTCATGCAATCCAGCAGTCCTCCATCCATATCTGTAAATGATTACATTTTACAGGCTGAGTAATATCCTTCATCCAGGCCCCAAAATCTGCTGTGATTTGCTCACTTAATGATCAGGTTGGACCAGATTAGATGACGAGAGTGAATGAAATGAGCAGAAGAGAAAGTGGAGGGGGAAGTGTTTCATCAGCTCCATAAAACACTGCAAATGACTTTATTCTTCAACAGAAAGGAGTCATTTCCCCCCTGCTGCTATTATTTGCCTCAGGAATCACTCGTCTCATTCATCCAGAAGTCAGAGCTGCTGCAGAACGGCATTACCTTTCTACGCCCAACTAATGTCAGAATCCACAGAATTTACCATATATTATGTTATTATTGACTTTAACCATGACATTTACTCAGCAGGCTCAAACCTCTGTGAACCAGAAAAATAGAGAAATTACCCAGGTCTTTGGCCCCCGAAGGAACATCTGTTTGACTTGAAGACAGTTTGTTAATTTCTGTGAGCAAAAGAACAAAAGAAAAGACAGAATTTCACATTTTTTTTAAATATGGTAGCCCCAGTCCTCAACATCTACCTCCATGAGGGCTGTAACGAGTATTCGAGTACTCAAAATCCCAGATCACGGGTTCACAATCTATACAAATGTAGTAGATTTTAGTAAAACACACATCAGGCAATGCAATCGTCACTCTAAAGTTCTAAATAATGTTGGATTGTGAGGATAAACCAAACAAACCGAATGTCACAGAAGTAAATAAACATTCAAAGTAAAGTGATGTGAGGCGGTTGACCTCTAAACGGAATACTTAAGGTTCGATACCCGTGTTGCCCGCCCATATGTGGAAGTGAATGTGTGTGTGTTTCAAAGACAAAAAACATTAAACTGAAGCCTAAGATAATTTCAAAAAATCTGTTGTTTTTTAATATATTTAGAAAATGTACATAAAATAATATAACAGATATATAATTAAGAATCTCACAAAAATCTAGTGATCAATGATGTGACGTCATGTGACCATGTTAGCATGGTGGATCAAATCAAATCAAATCAAACTTTATTTATAAAATAGCGCTTCTCATGCATTTTGCGCAGCTCGAAGCGCTTTAACACTAAAAACAGAAAACACACAATATTACAGTAAAAACCCAACCCACCCTTCACCCTTCCCACTCCCCTCTGTTAAAACATATGACTCATGAATCGGAACACATCTGTAAAACGTTCATTTTAAGTTTATGTTGTGTTTTTCTTCTAAAGGTTTGGGGATTTTTTGGGGTTTTTCCTCTAAAGATGAAAAAATTCTTATTGAAAAAATGTGTTTTCTGTTGGAAACTGTTGTTGATGGAAGGACTGTGAGTGTTTTTCTAGTTGTTCTGTTTCTATCCAAGTTTGCTGCGTCTTCATTAATTGTCTTCTTGTCATCGATCTACTGGAACTGTAGTCGGCTAAACTCTGAGGAGGGAAAAACCGTTGAGAACATTTTCAGGATTTTTGGTTAAATGATTCAAAACAACAGTGATGTTTATGTTTTGTTTGCTGCTGAAGTTAACCAGGAAGTTGACAGAAAACATGTTTGCAGTTATGAATAACATTTCTTTCAGAATCCTTGTGTTTTTATCTGTCGTGTTTTGCTCTTTCTGACACACTTTTTTTTTTAAATTTTCATACATGCAGTATACAGACATACAGATAGAAAACATTCAAACAGATTTATGTTTTATGATTTGGGACTTGTTCGTCTTGATTTGTGAATCTGATTCCCCCCTTGGTCGGGATCCACAGCCCAGACCACTTTGCCTGTTTCTTTGCCTGCTTGATGTCTGATTACCTGGATCAGGTGTATGAGAACCTGAAAAGTCCTCTCTAGGTGTGTTTATGGATGAAGGTCTGCTGATGGTTCTCATGTGGATTCTATATCAGGATCAAATGAACCCTGGTCTATTTAATGGTTTAACCAACCATCACACACCAGCTGCTCGGTCAAACTCCACCGTACTGCGTCTGTGTTGGTGCAGACGTTACCTTGTGTTCTTTAGGTTCATTAGGCTTGTAATAAATGGTTAGCCTCACTATAAACAGCTGCCGGCGTCACCATCATCTGATGGTCAGAGGTCACCTGTGCAGAATTGAGAACAGACGGCACCTTTCCCAGTTCAGAAGCTGGAAAACGGATCATTCACCTCCCCGTCAGACCTGTGTTTGCTAAAACCAACGCTCATCTCTTTAATATGATATGCTTAAAATAATCAGAAAATGGATTTTTGACCAGCCGCCTCAAGGTTTCATTGAAGGACGCCAGACTTGGTACCATCGCAGATGTTGTGCATGGAGGAAAAAAACCTGGAAAGGTGTTTTCTGGCACGTTTCAGCTTCATTCAGTTCAGTCCAGAGAACCTGACCAGCAGCTTCCAGAGGAAGCAAAGAAGGTTCTCAGCAGAGCTTTCACCTGCAGGGACACAATTCTTCTTTTCTCCACAGAAATAAAGATCTCTGTTTTTTACTAATACAATCAATGAGGAGTTGATTGAGGAGTTTTTTTGTTTTCGATGTGCTCAAGTCTTGGTCGTCATGGTGACAGCATCAAGTCAGCATCTCATTTCTGTGGTGGTGGTGTTTCAGTCTTTTAGAAGTCATCAAAGTATAATTCATCATTCAGCGTTTTTGTGCCGTGACACACTGCCGTGCCGTGAGAGAGGGTCAGGCGTGCCGCGGAAATGAGAATTTTCACAGATGTAAAAACATTTATCATCAGCATGAATATCAGCTCTGTGTTGATCAAAAGTGGTTTCACGCTGAATGGTTTGCAGACGCCTTTGTGGAGCTCTCCGAAATAAATGCACAGGATCTCTCAACATCTTCTGATGATAGCTCCTCCCACACACACGCAGTGGGAGGAGCTATCATCAGAAGATGCTTAACACTTATTGTACAAGTGTCGAGCAGCGACTTTGACGTTGGTTAAAACAAAGGCAGAGAAAGCGGATTTGATGCGCTGATCGCTTTAATGTAAACGGACAAATGATGCACGCAGAGGGAGGAAATAGAAGGGAGGAGGGGGCAATCCGTGGCACACGTCTGTGCAGAACTGGGGCTGTTGATCTGTAGGAATGACGGGTCATCTGTGCACCCCTAGTAGCTTCCTGTGTAAAAAGTCAATAAAAAAATGAAGGTCAGAGACATGAGTCTGTCCAGCATCAGGACCACTGCTTTTCACTACATCTCCCATCATGCTTTGGCTTAATGAGACAGCCCATCTTACTGCGCTGCTGTTAACTGTCATGAAGCACAGCAAACGCAAACGACTGTTCTAATGCTGCGTTTACATCAGACGCATCAGGGGTGTCGAGTTTTAATGTTAAGTCAATGTACAGACGCAATCTGAGGTCTTGGAGCGCGATTTGGTCAGCGCGTCAACCACTCAGGGACTCAGCTTTGGACATGTTCATTTTCAGTGACTCCGTCAAAGGGTAGAAGAATAAATCCAACATGGCTGCTCGATGCGAGGATTTCCCCCCTGAACTTCCATCCATTTTCTTAACCCGCTAACCCGACGGGGTTACCAGAGGCTGTCACGGTTAGTGACCCTGGACAGGTCGCAAGCGATTAAGCCCCGCGGTCCGGCTGGACCCTGGGCGGCGGCGCTTGCTAGCTCCAGCTCCATGGGCTCTGTGAGAGGCTGGCGGCCAGTATGGCACTCGCCTAACAGTAACCTGGACAGAATCTGGCAACCCAGCGTAGCGAGCGAGCAGAGGAAGAGGATTGAGCGAGCGAGCGCCACTGCAGGGTCCGGTCTTACAATGCTTAACCGTACATGAAATTACATTTGAATAAACTGGAGGGAAAAACAACTTCCTGGGCAAATTTTCAACTAATTTAAAACTATCGCAACTTTTAGTAAAAACAACTGTAACTTCCACATTTTTTTACATTTATTATTACAAAAAATGGATGTGAGATCGTGGAGAGACTGTACATCGATGCAGAATTTTTTTTTGTTTGGTTGCTGGTGTCCCGCAGGTATTTTGTAGAGTGTACTTTGGCTGAAAGGTAAAAAAATGACTTTTATTCATCTCCATTTTTCAGAAACAGCTTCATCCTTTCGGATTTTTACAAACTATACTTTTCTTTAACCTAACTAGAGATAAATCTGAAGACCCTCTCTGCAAAAACTCCTCAAACTGAGAGCAGGACTGACTTCTTAAAGGGACAGCATCCCCTTTAAACTTTTACAGATGAAGAAACGCTGACAGAAAACCTTCATCAGGAATTTTCTGAAGGAATTGAGCTTTGAGTGATCCTCACTGCTGGTGGAGTCGACGGCGGAGCAGCTCTCCACCCCCATCCGGCTGTGGTCTGGCCCAGAATGGTTCATTTCTTTCCTTCAATGAGCATGTAGACCGGCTCAGAGGGACATCTGCATAATTGCACATCTGTCGTGAGCTAACTGCAGCACTAATAATTCAAGGTGTCAGTTTGAAGTTAAGGGGGCAATTAATCTGGATTTGATAGGCTTCTGTAAAAGAGTGGGAACCATCAACATGTCTCCAACACATAAATACATCAACTCACACTTTATTCTATTCCATTTTAGATTTCAGGTGTCGTCATGGGTGAAGAAGAACACGCCGGCAGGAATGTCGACTCCAACAACATCTGCTGTGACGGCTTCCCTCCTGACGGAGCTGGAACGCAGCTTTACTTACTTACTTTGCTTTTTATTTTATTCATTTATGTTTTAACATTTATTATTATTTAAGCATGTATTTATGTTTTTAATCTTTAATTGATGTATTTATTTTTAGATTTTTTTTATCTTTTTACATTTAATTTTTTTATTATTATTATTTATGTGAATTTTATTTTATTTTATTTTATTGCATTTATTTATTTTATGTTTGCAAAGCATTTGAACTGAAACTGTTTTATTTTGGGTTTTGGATAATTGTTTTACGTGGTGTTTGCTTTTGTCTTTTATGTTTTTTATTTATATTTATATTTTATCCTGTGAAGCACCATGTGACTTCTGTCTGTGAAAGATGCTATAGAAATAAAATGTACTCTACTTTACTTCACACTCCATCCATCACCAGCAGACGTTCAGCATCAGCTGGAGGCCGCAGTAACTCACCTGGATGAGGAATCAAAGTGTCAGCGCCCAATGCGAGCAAAGCAGGTGATAACTCTGACAAAAGCAAAGAACGTCTGCATTAAAACCACAGCTGTCTCTGGGCTGCTCTGATTTCATTTAAACTAACGGCTTTTAAATCAGGGACAATGATCTTCATGCAAAAGTCAGCGATCATGTGGTCAAATAAAATATTCAACCGACGCTGCAGCTGAGCGGATATTCAGAAAATGTTTCAGAGCACTGCAAAAACACTAAACATTAACACCAATTTAGGTTTTGTAGTTCAAAGATCTATTTACATTTCATTTAAGATAAAACCCCTTTCCCGGAACTGTTCAGGTAACGACTCAAGTCAATAAATATTAAATATGTCATTTGATCTTAAAATGGGTCATTTTTGTCTGTCTCTTCGAAAATAAGGATGTTTGGACTATCGTGGGGCTAAAAACAGGGTTTTATTTTGGAGAAAAAGTTAAAAAAGCACTGCAAACAGTTTTGGTTCTGTTTTGCTCTAAAATGAGTAATTTCCACTTATTACACTAGTTTTTTGTCACTTTAATCAAAATAAACTCCAATTAGGTTAATAAAAGTCATAAATTACAAACCATTTGCTTAGAACTATCAAAAAATACTAATTATTAGGCTGTTTAACATTCAATTTGAAATCATTCCATAGCTGTTTTAGATTATTTTGCTTGTTTCTAGATTTTGATATATGATCAGATTTCTTGTTAAGTAAAATGACTAACTATACTACTTTCTAGTGATTTCTTCTTAAGGTGAGTCTTCTATTTTTATATTTAGCTCCTTAACAAACAACAAAACAATAATTCAGTTTCCGCTTCGACTGGAATCAGCAGAACTGATGGTTTCCTGGTTTTTTCAGTCTGCGTCACAGAGCGGGTGGAAAAGTCTCTTCTTCAGCAGCAAACAGGGACCTCCTTGTGTTTGGAGAGAGCTCCTCAGTCACTTCAGACGTGAGCGTCTCACAGAAGTGCGTCCGTCTGTGTGAATGCATGCATTCACGCCGAAAAGCTCGTTCACAGAAGCGGCGATAAGGAAAATGTCAGGCCTGAAACATGTCGGCGCTACCGGCAAACGTGTGACTTTGTGTCACTGCGGGATGATAATTACTGTAATACAGCCGCGCATACACAGAGGAAGGTTGATTTCATTATGAGTGTGCAGACATTTGTGTGTGTCCTTCCTACAACACAGCAGACTTTTATGACCATTAATAAAATGTCAGCTCCTCCATAAATCCCGCTCCGGTTGTTCGCGTTCCCGCTGAGCGGAGCGGCTCATGTGGGCAGACACGTGCACAAACCAGAGGTTTTTAATGCTGCATAAGTGATTTGTGTTGAAATGAATGAACAAAATAACAGGCAGCGTTACATAATCCTCAAATTAAATGAAAATTAGTTTTGGAATTGTTGGAAATAATTAGTGGATTTTTGCTCCTAACAGTAAAACTGTAGATGAAAAACCTGGAAAGTGCTGTTCCTCCTGTTCCACAGACATCAGACACATGATTGAACGTCTGCATGTGCATGTTGGCCTTGCTGTTCACACATTTGGGTTTCCTCCTCCTGGTTCTGGAGGCATGAAAGCTCGCCTGAACCCCGGTTTGCACCAAACTGACCTCTGGAAGACGAGGACCTCTGTTCAGTTGGAAATGAGTTAATTTAAAAAAAAAATCAAAAACAAAACAAAGAAAGGTACAAAAGAAGACACGTCTGTGCTTAAGATGAGTAGACTTTATTTGATTGGAAATTAAAACAAATAAAAGTAAAAGACACACATATTACATTCACATACACATGTAAATGATGCCATCATCATAATTCTTATAGAAACAGTATATGACAAATTAAATCTATGAAATGTGAAATTTGTCAGAAACAGTTTAAATAATTGCTTAAAAAGAAGTTGAAGGAACGCAGCAGACTTATACAACCCCACTCCTATTATGTTTGACTATTTTAATTACTTTTTAAAACATGTTTATCATATTCACATTCTTCCAGAAATTACAGGTCACTTGCAGATGAACTCTGGTGCGGATTAGTTCATTATGAATGCAGTTAGACGGTGCACAGCAGCAGCCAAACTTATGAAGGTGGAGGCCATAAAAAGAAGAGATCTAGTGCCGATCTAAAGAAGCTTCAATCAAGAAAATGTTCTTAAATTTGATCAGAGGACAGCAGGAAATGTCACTTTTTTTCTACCTTATTTATTTATTACAGCGCTTTATGAAAGACTCATTTTGGACAACAGCGCCCCCAAATGAACCACTTTTGCGATTCTGGTGGCAGTTTGCTCCTCTTCAGTCAGTGGTTCTTACCTGAAAGCAAACCAAACTCAAATGGATTTATACTCATTCCAACCAAGTCAAGCTCCAGTCCACACACGAGGAAATATTTAGGGTTAATCCCAAACATTTGAAGACTTTAGACCAAATAATCTGACATTAGGTCAGTCAAGTTGGCAAATGTTGAGCACAGTTTGTTCCAGTCAACTCAGTCACATTCCCAAAGTGGGCTGTGTGGATGGAGTTTGGACTCTTAACATTAGTTTCATTGGAAAACTGCTCCCTTTTGCAACCAGCGACCTGTGGTCATTTGAGGAACTGCAGGATTTCTACATTCTGGTTGGCTTTACATCCAGAAACAGAATATTTTGGGTTTGGATAGAACAAATAAATGATTGTTTTAGTTGGTGGAACCATAAAGCTAATTTAAATCCAAGTCTTCCAGGAAATTTTGGATAAAAGTTGAAAGAGTAAAAATCAGACAGAAGTAATAATTTTATTTATAAACTGTTACTTTTAGAAAGTCGTGAAACCAGTAAAAAATAAGACCATCAAACTGATAAACTTTAATCTCCTGATGACAAAGGAGAACAAAAATCAAAGTTTTAAAGAACTAAACCAGAGTGAGACAAAGAAAAGAAGAAAATCTATAAAGTCTAAACTCTTTTTTCCTTTAGAATTATTTCATTTCTTGTCCTTCCGTAACTTTCCTGATTTCTTCTGCCTGCCTGCCGTCTTTCCGTTAATAAATCTTCCATAATTTATATGTATCTGCAGAAATCTGTGTTTTGTTTCTGCTGGCAGAAGTGAGAGGCAGGAACGGAGGGGGGAAGGGGGGGGGGCACATTACAGGAACCCAGCGGAATATTTTACCATTAAAACTCCATGAAAAATTAAAAAGCATCTGACAAAGGTTACTCACTTCGTTTCTAAAAGCCCTTTTCTGAAACACAAAGGAAGGAGCAGCGAGGCGGAACCGGCTCCCATGCTCTTCCTAAAAACCTTGAAAAAAAAAAAAAATAAATCAAGCCGAGCCCTCGGAACATTTAAAGATAAAATCCATGAAGAATTTATGGAATAACTAAAGCAAAAAGCAAACATTCACGGTCAGACTGTCGTTCTGGTGGAATTACTGTTTATCTGCAGTTAGCGTCTGAAGATTCACAGCCAAACACTTCAGGTTAGGAGGAAAGAACAACCAGAAGAAAAATAAACCGGTTATGGGATTGGAAACCCACAGCGGCTGCAGGACTGTAGGCACTTTAGGCTAATATTACAAAGCAAGTGTAATCCTGAGTTTAAATTAGTAATCTGTTAAGGTATCTGCACAAAACCCGTTTATGGTGTGGAGTCATATGAACGCACCGGATCAAACATTAACAGGTAAATTAAAAAAAAATGTGTTTCGAGGGGAAAACATTAAACTACAATGATGGAAACTCAAAGTGTAAACAGGCAACTTGGATCAGTTGTGGAAGGAAACATGATTTTAGAAAGAATTACTCTATTACTTGTTATTGACGTAGACAATTCAATAAGATTTTTTTCCTTCTTATTCCTTTTCCTAGTTTTATTTTGAAAATCTTATAGTTAATTTCGCATGAGGTACAGTATAAAGTCTGACAGGAGTCAGTCTCTCCTGGGTTTGTTAAACAAATGTCAGCTAAATCAAAACATCAGTAATCAATTCATTCAACTCATTGCTTTCTGTGTCCTCTCTGTCTAAACAGTGTACATTTCTACATGTCTTTGTCCTCTTCCTGCATGTGCTGTGTTACCTTTTATAGGTTCTGGCATTGCCAGTTCTCCAGCTGGTCCTCGTTGCCCCACCTGCATCCACTCACCTCATTAGGCACTGCTGGGTTCTGTCTTTGTTTTGTCACTCTTTTGCTGACATTTTAGTTCAGACAGTATCCCAGAAAGCAATATTAACCCACCCTGACATTGACCCTAAACTTGCTCACTGTGTGTGTCGGTTCCAAAGCGCCGGTTATGAGTTTGGTTAATTTACCTCCTCTTGGTAATCCTGCATTAACAACAAGGCATTTTCAATGGAATGCCGATTTCCAGAGTCCCCATAGAAATGTGTGGAGAAAAAAAAAGAGAGCTTCATACTTCAGTCAGACGGATGGAGGTTTTAATGACGGTTTATGAAGATTATACGCCCATCATAACTAAAACCGTGGGCACATCACCTTAACCCTTGTGCTATCTTAGATGACCCCCCCCCCCCTTCCATTGACTTGTTCTCCCTACCATGACAAAGGTGGATAAAGGTGGAAAGATTTCATGTAATCCATGGACACCAGTGAAGATCACAAATCATTGAAGAAAAAAGGTTCAGAGCACTGTCTAGTGGGTCTAGATGACCCAACTCCCAATGTTAAAGTGCCTAGGATAGAACAAGGGTTACATCTAAAATAAAATGTGAACATTTCTATTTTAAAACCTGGACCTCTTTCCTGTTTCCCCGGCTTTTTGACAGACAGGAAGTAAAACTCCCACGTAAAGCTTACGTTGCGTTGGAGGGACGGAAGTCCAAGGCAGACATGACCGAGATGATGTAAACGTTCCGATTGATTAACAAATGTTCTACTTTTTTGTGTTAACGCAACGGAGACGAACCGCAGATGGACCAGTAGACCCAGATTCCCACATTCATGGAGTTTTACTTTTCATCCTCCAGTTGGCCTCTTCTGCATTCAGTACCTTCTGTTTACAGGCCTGTTTCAGGCTCATAAATCCCAGGAAAAGAGCACAGCACTTCATAAAGTTGTGTAGCAGATGCTGGGGAAGCACTGCTGCACCTTCCAGCTCTCCTCCACCTCCGTGGAGGTAAAACTCAGCTGGTGTTCGAGGCCAAACATTTCCCCCTAAAAGCTTCGATAAAACACACGAAAACCTGCGACATGAAGTGGAAGTGAAACTCCAGGACATCATTTTAACTCAGCGTGAGCCTCAAGCCTCCGTCTCTGCGCCCTCCAGCAAAGCAGAGCGGACGTCTGAAAGGAGAAGATGGATCCTTTAATGATCAGACGAACCAGGATCGAACGCTTGGACAGATCAGACGCTAATGGGAGCGTCTGATGCTAATGGACGAGGACTGCTTCAGAGGAGAGGCTTCTCCACCAATGACACTTGGCTCTGAAGCTCAGAACATCACGTCATTACTGTCTCCCCTTCAGTCACATCTCACTTTAGTGAGTTTTAATGAGACACTGATTGATATTAAAGAGGCCGTGTCATGTTTTCTTTATGCTCTACAATATATATATATATATATATATATATATATATATATATATATATATATATATAAGGGGGTCCTTTGACCCCTTATTTGGGTGTGTGCGCTTGTTTTTTTTCTTTGTGGTCGTTGTCACTTCTCTGTCAGGCGTGGCGGTCTGGCGGCGGTGCATTTTGGGTGTTCCGGTATGGCTATTCGCTGTGCGAAGAATTTGATTCTCGTCAACCAATCAGGAACTGGCCCGTGATGTTTTGATGATGTAATCAGTGGGTGGAGTCCTAAACTGACATGAAAAAGCTGATTGCTGCTCTTTGCTCTGCTCCTGAACTTTATTTTAAAAGTTTCTCTGTTGTTATTCTTTGCTTTCCCTATTTGGACGACGTGGACAAAGAAAATTAGGCTTAAAGCTGCATTTCTGAGTATTTCTTTATTCAATTTGCTGTGAATCAGAAGCAGATGAAATCAATGCAGTTTGAAAAAGCTTGTATTTGAACTCCACACCATCAACTCAGAGGTGAATTCCTGCCGCTCTGCAGAAACTATATGTCCAAGAAAACCATACAGGTTTTTGTATTTTGGCTCAAAACAGCAAAACCATAATTAAGAGACCAGTAGGAACGCTTTGAAAATGGATGAAAAGATGATTGGAGTGGGACTTTAAGATAAACATTAATTAAGTTTACTTACTAAACCTTTTTTTTCCAAATACAGCGATTGACAAGGAAGTGACCTAACCCTTTGATTTTATTGCTTAGGTTTGACCCCAATCTGAAACTTGAAGTTTGACATTCCTCTGTCAATAAAGAAGAGGCCACGCCCCTATCTTACCACAAAAAAGATCCCAAATATAACATTTTCTCAACACCCTCCCCCACAGTTGGAGAGTTAGAATTTTGAGTGACAGCAGATAGACTTGCTGGTGTAAAAAGCCACCTAGTGGAGACTTTTAGACCTGGCGTGCTTTTTTTTCATTTGGATCAACCTGGAAGTCAAACCGCATCTTGCTGTATTCGTGGTTTTGCCTCGTTCGTCTCCTCCTTCCATCAACACCAAGCTTGTCTTCAGAGGAGTGCGTCAGTCTGAGAACCAAATGCAGAGAAGCCGTCAGAAGACTTTTCACAGATAATTGTGAACCGCCAGCACTTAATGGTAAAGGACGTTTTGTTTTGGGGGATTGGATCACAGACGAGGCTAAAAGAAAAGCTAACACGATTTTGTTTGATTCAGTGCCTTTACGCTGTGTTCAATTAATTTATTTTACTTATAATCTGGAAACACGATGACAAACTGAACCTGGAGTGTGCACGTGTGCGATTTTGTGTTTATTTAGGGGATTTCCAGGGCAGTTCATTCAAACCTGCTGACCTGCATTCATGCGCCTGTCAGGAGCTCGGCTGGAAATCCGCTTTCCTCTCTGTTGTCAAACGTGTCCGCACCGTAAAGAAGCTTTAAAAGACTGTTTACCAGGTTTCACACACAGCGCTCCTGCCTTTCTGCTCCGCAGTAACACAAAGACCGACTCTGCGACAGCAGGATTTTCTTGGTCAGCAGCAGATCTGAGCCGCGGCAGATCTACGTTAAAGTGTGGATGCCATGCTTTGAACAACTTTGTCAAATAAAAAAGCCCTTTAAACGCTGATTCTATTGATACCAATAGTTTGCGTCGAAAAAAATCCGAAGCATATGAATAATAGACATCTTTCGAAGGAATCAGAGATTTGGATCTGCCGCTAGAGCGCAGGCTGGAAGTGAACCCGATATGACCTGTGACGTCATGAAAGGCGTTGACTTTCGCAGTTCCGCTTCGGACAGCATGTAAACAAATCAGGTAGTCTTCGTTTCTCTCGTGTTTAAATCTGTTAATCATCAACATGCCAAGTCTTTGTGTGGCAGCTGGATGTAGCAATACATCTAGTGAAAGTGTATCTGTGTATAAAATTCCCAAAACAAGAAACGCTGCTGAAAAGGGGAAAGTTCAAGAAGGTGGACGGCGAAGGATTTTTCCCTCCAGATCTGCAGGAGAGAAGTCTGCGTTTTCGAAGGGACAAAAACCGGGACACAAACGAAGAATTTTGAACGGAGAGTTGGGAGGAGGATCTTGGCTTCTGAGTCGAGGAAAGGCGGGTGAGCTGGAAGCGAGCGAGCCGTTTTCTGGGTCGGAGAGGACGGCGCTGGAGTCGGGAGCGGAGGCTGCTAAGCTAGTGTGCATCACGATGGATCACATTGAGGCGAAGTAGTCGTGTTTTCTGTTGTCCTTGGATCCAACTGGAGTATTTCAACGCACTCAATGTTTTGCAAGAGAAGCAACAGGCCTGCAACGTTTTTTTTCTTTTGCTTTTGAGGTGCCGGTACCGTGAGTAAACTGAACTGTGTGTGTGTGTGAGCGCGCGCGCGCACGAGAAAAGGTTTCAAACGGGTTCAAACGGGTAAAACTGTTAATGTTCCACAGTTGTTAATGGTATACAGTGACTTTGTTAACTAAAGAGTAGTACCATCTGGGAAACTTTTATTTTGTGACATTTATTTTGTAAATTGGGTTGAAAACCAGTGTTTACCTTTGTTTAGATTAGGCCAAAAGGGGACATTTTGAGTATATTTTAGGGTAAGTGGAGTAATTTAATTTTATACATTTTTTAGACTTACTGGAGTCTAGCCGAATCTTCATGCTGGCTATCGTCATCGGCATGATCACTAGACCTACTACTTTCTGCTATATCCTCCTCACTTTTGCAAAAGGTTTCGAATCGATACGGTTGCAAAAGTGACTCATCATCATGATAATCTCCGCAACTTTCCTCTTCATCTTTCTGTTCATCTGATGATAAATCGCTAATAGAGACGGTAGCATCACTCTGTGCTTCGCTATCGGTGCTAGCCATGTTGTCTTCCTTGTCTTCCTTTCGTTACGTCACAAACAGGGCGGCGCGAATTCGGCGGAATGCGTGAAGCCGGCGGCCGTCCTCGTTGTTTATATTGCGTTTTTCGCTATTTATTCTTTTTCGAAAAATATTAAAAACAATCGCAACATGAAATAGAAACTATTTACTATATTTTGGCTTATTAAAATAGGCCATGTCACCCACACTTTAAAGGCCTGGCGCACTGTCGCTCTCAGTTTCCTTCTTTCTCATTTACTTTGTTGACTGAAGCGCCTGAGCCTTTTTTGGACCGATCTTCTGCTGTGCTTCTATAAAATCCCTGAAAAAGATGAAGAAAGTTTTCTAAGAAAAAGTTAGATTATTACAGTTCATGACAAAAAGAAAACACTGTCAGGATGACAGATATTTATTTTAAACACATTTAAAATTTGGCTCTTTGCTTTAATGATGACTTGGAATTTATTTGTACAGTAAAATTTCAATTGACTAAATCTATGTGAGTATGTGGGCAGATCTATACAGCTGTTCTGCACGGATGTGTGTCTGTACATTATATATATATATATATATATACACATATATATATATATATATATATATATATATATATATATATATATATATATATATATATATATATATATATATATATGTGTGTGTGTGTATGTATATATATATATATATACATACACACACACACATATATATATATATATATATATATATATATATATATATATATATATATATATATATATATATATATATACATATATATTTTTCAGGACAATAGAGTCCTTTCTTGTATCTCAAGAAAAATACTTTATTTTCTCAAGATAACAGTTACATATTATGTACACATAATATTAGTTTGTGTGTGAGAAACAGGTTTCAAATCGTCGTTTGAGAAGAAGATAGCAAAATGCAGTTGTCTCCCGTGGCGATAAGGAATCTGTGAGCTGTGATCCCGACACGTGGAGCTGTAACTTTATTCCATAATCAGAACTGATGGTTGATTATGGAAGGTTTTCCATTTGATGTAATTCTTTGTATGCATTTAGTTTCAACCTTCAATGAAACTACCAGGGATGGTGCGGTAATAAGTTGGTACCGACGTGTCCGGTGCCATCGGTGCAGACGACGCTCTGGAAACAGCCCGTCGTCGTGGCGATAGGCGGAGTCTGCAGTACAGACTGTCAGAAAGAAGGAAGAAATAAGGACATCTAAGCGTTCTCCTTCACCAGTCATTTAAGTGGGATGCATCAGCCCATCTGAATGTTTTTGGAAACATTTTTTTTATTTTTTATATTGAAAGCACTGTACTGGCTCAGCACTGACGCCTGATAAAATTGAAACAGTAGCCATACCTAGAAACTGCCCGCCTGAAGCATTTTTATTACAGCAAACATGTAAAATTCTGGATTTCAATACATCCTCTGATGCCCCATAACATGTGTTTTTTTTGCCTAACCTGCCTAACCTTCTTACACTAACACTTTTTCTGACTAAACACAAGCAAATAGGACATATCCAGCGTTCTGCTGCAGCTTTTATGCTAATTCACCAAGTGCCCTAACATACCTGTTGATAAAACGCGATAATCTGACTCTCCTTGTTTTTCTAGTGAAACCTTTTGAGTTTCTTATGATGTACAAACAAGTTATGCATTTTCTTCACCCAAATTACATGTTTGTCATCTCAAGAAAGAAAACAAAATTGAGCGTTTCAGCACCATTGGAGTCCCATACATGGGCTACAAAAAGTTTAAATTGATTTTGTCTTGTCTATTTTTCTTGATGAGACAAACCCTCCTTGCAGCTCTTAATGAAAATGCATTCTTTGACCTGGACACGTCTCTTGAGGAGATTTGAAAAAAATCAGTCTCATGACTTACACTCTATCCTGCAGGTTTGAAAGTGAATGTACTCTTCCTGCCAGAGGGTCTCCACAAACAGATTTCCATTTGAGGTCAACAGTGACCCAGCACTTCCTGGTATTTGGTCCCAAAGGACAAAAGTCATGGACCGTCTTAGAGCCCCCAACCAAGTTCAGAAGGGTGGAACCCTAAAATATTGGCTTTAGACGGCCCTTGATACCTGGAGCTTGACACCTGTGGACTCGAAAGACAAAGTAACCCTCTAGTTTAGACATTTTACACCGAACAATTTGGGTATGAGTTTACGACCAACAGCTACTCTTGTCTATCAAAGTAATGAATATATTTCAGTCAGACAACTCTTGCAGTAAGAAATATTTATTTCACATACTTAATTTTCACATTTTTTAAGTTGGCATTCACATCTTTTTCGTTTGGCATAAGGCTGCGTTCAATTCCATGAGATAATTTCCATAAAACTTTCGGGTAACAAAAACCCCCTCAACGGAGGCCACAGGTGGAAGCCGGGGAGGAGGGAGGGGCGAAGAATGAGCGCTGAAGGTAAGAAAGAGAACGAACAACTGCGCACCTGGGCTTAAATATGATGCTGAGCAGGTGAGTTAATTGACTGAACCGCCCTAGGGTTGTAACCTGTAAAACACTGCTGAGTATGCCTGCCTGAAATTACGACAAGTCGCTTATAAATGTTGTTGTTTCTCTTTTGGCTGTTCCCATCAGGGGTTGCCACAGTGAACGAGTCGCATGGTAAACTTGGCAATGTTTTACACCGGATGCCCTTCCTGACGCAACCCTCTCAAGGCAACCAGGCTTGGGACCGGCACACGGGCAACAGGGAGCAGCCGGGAGTTGAACCTGGGTTTCACGGACAGAAGGCGCCGCAAACCTGCACGAGCTAAACCGGCTCCCTTGACAAGTTGTTAATAAATAAAATCTCTAAATAAAATCTGCAAAATGAAGGGAATACATGTATTTCAGTTGTTCCTGTTGGACATAAAACCTCCCCTTCAGCTTGCTTTAGAATTTTCTAGGCGTCTCTGTTGGCTTCACATCTTTTACTCCCATTGTGATGGTTTGTTAAAGATACCAGCTACACTCTCCCCAATTTTTTTCTCTTTTTAATTCTCTCTGTTCAAAATTTTAGGACTGACTGGCTGTGAGGACTCGAGCAAAGCTGGTCGCCCCAGCTAACAGGTCACGCTCAGATGAAATCTAATTTACTTCTCCACAGCAAACACAAGCCTTTCTTTATGGAAAGATATGAATGATGGATATCGGCGGGTTTCCACATAAAGTATTCTTTCTGTTTGAGAAACAGCCCAGTCGTGTGCCGCTATATGAATAAAAAGCTGTGAGAAATCCACCAGCCGCCTCTGACATTTTACACTGACCTTTCCCGAGGTCGTTTAATGTCAAACATTGGTGCGCATTAAACTCATCATTTTGTGCATGCCTTTGCAGTGTTTTTTTTTCTTCTAGTTTAAACGTGTTTTCAGCAAACTGTGAAACTGTAAAAGATAAGTGAATGTGGGAGGAAGAGGAGGAAACTACCAGGATTGGAGGCATCTTACTGAATTTCCCAGCTGAGCAGCACATTTCCTAGAGGCCATGTAAACTCTGTAACGTGGCTCTTAAAGGGATCAGATGACTGTTTAGCTACAGATTATCGCTCTGTGGGTTTATCCTCTGCCCTCAGAGGGAAACGCCGCTGATTCTGAGGAGAATTAAGATAGGCTGAAAACAACAAAAAATACCAGAGGGAGATTAAGACGCATAAACTAAGTCAAAATGAAGAGTCAAAGCAGAAATATTAAAAAAAGCAAAAAAAAAAAACAATGGAAAGATTACAGTCTCAAATGATGTGTCAAAACAATTAATATTTTAAAGGATTTTACAGCATTCTTCCTGTCATTTTACTGTGTTGCATGATGGGGTAAGTCTTAAGTCTGTATCACACAGCCACTATGTACATTTTGCTCATATTGCACAGATGACATTTAGTCCTTGTGAATATACGAGAATCTTTCACAGATGTATCACGAATAAACCGCATTGAAACCACGACAGAAATATGAATAAACCATGGAAAGAACACGTGAATTAACGCAGAACACGAACACTGAGTTATCATTGCTCTGTTTATACGCAATCCCTTAGAGATTCCTGTGTCAGTCATGTAATTTGAATGTGATATGTGCGCTGCATATGCCATATAAAAGTTATACATCTGTCATACGTGCATCAAAAGTCTGTTAGACATACGTGGAACAGACAAAGAGAGCCACAAATTTGTGTATGCATCTTGCAAAAATCAAGCACAATTCCATAAGATTTGCATCACAATTGCATTTAAACTACGCAAAAATGCGCATGAACTGCTTAAATCTCAACCGACCAAAAACTCTGAACAGTTCAAAACCGAATTCACGTGAAGAACCGTCGGCTCAAACCCTCAACAGACATCTGCGCATATCGACGAATGACGAACACACTTATGAATTACGAATATCAGGCATGGATCACGAAAGACCAAAGTTTCATACTTGGAAAATGCGCAAAATGTACGTAGTAGCTGTGTGACATGCCCTTTAAGGAAGTAGTTCAAAACTTGTCCTGAATTAATTAAATGAGAATTGCTCCCACCAGAGAGGATCAACCATCGAGGCTGACAGAAAACGGGTTTATGGGATGTAATGTAGCTTATTAGTTTCTGGAAAAGAGCAGTGATATCAAAATGATATCAACGTTAAACTTGTATTTACATGACATGTAAACATCAAATGCATCCAAGAACTTGACTGAGTGACATCACCCACAGAAAAGGGCTAACTCTAACCAAATGAGGTCCATTCAGTTGCCATTTTTTCTTGATAAGGACCAGCGATGTTGGAGCCAAACATCGTCAGAATCGAGCGATTGATCAAAGTCAGTCTGAGCCACTGAGGCAACCAATCAGGAATAAGCTTATTGGAAGGTCACTCCCCTACCACTTGAAACCGGGCTACATGAAATTTGTAAATCAAATGTTTTAAACGTTGGATAGCTGGGGACCTGCAGGCTCCACCAACTTTTATTGAGGCATGTGATTGGTCATTCTATAACCTGAATAAGTTGAACTACAAAAAAAAAACATTTGAAAAACTCTATAAAAGCAAGAATGGTTCTTCTGACCAACAGAATGACTGAGTAACAGCTGTCCATTTCTCCACAGGAGTCTATGGGATTTTGGCTTCTTGAAACCACTTCCTGTTTGGAACGCCAGGGGTGAGGGGCCACTCAATCCAGTTCTCATGCATGCAAACAGTCAATGCATGCAAACAAGAGGCGGACACATCATTAGAAGCCACTAGACCAGGGGTCGGCAACCCAAAATGTTGAAAGAACCATTTTGGACCAAAAAAACTAAAAACAAATATGTCTAGAGCCGCAAAATATTAAAAGCCCTATTTAAGCCTTAAAATGAAGGCAACGCATGCGACATATATTAGCTATATTAGCCTGCAATCAAAATGACTAAGTTGCTACAAATACATTATAAGCATTCATGATTAAATGTTTATTTACCCTGCAGTGCATTCCGCGGAGAACGACGCGTCACATCACAGCTCTGTTGTGTAACTTTAACTTCATTACAATATCAATGAATTATGTTTCATTGCTTTGATAAAATTAGAGAAATGCAATAAAAAAATCCAATTTTTTATGTCATTTTTATTTTGAGGATTCAAACAAAAAACAACAAAATAGAATGTCCGTGATGACGTGCCCCTTCTCTGGGAACTAAACAGAGTGCAATAAAACGCAGCCTGCGTTTATAAAAAATAAAACAGCAGCCTTTGGAAAAGGTAAAGTATATAAAATCAAATTAATACAGTTGAGTTTGATTTCTGTGCAAATGCCAATGTCAGTGCAAAGGTAAAACAGCAGCATCCTCTTCTTTCGCTGTACATCTCTGGCAAAGACAGTCAGCTGCACTCGAATGACACAACAGCTTCAAGCATTTGCGGCGCAGTGTTTTCCCGCCCCTGGAGACTTTCATTCAGCTTGTTTAGGTGGCTAGTCACAGTCATAATCACCAAAACGTGCAGCTTTTCCAGCCACTCAGTATCTTCCAGTTGTGGGTAGTTCAGGTCTTTGCTTTTCAGGAATGTTTTCACATGTTCGAAACAGACGACAAAGTGACGCAAAAACTCACCCCTGGACAGCCATTGGACTTTGTTGTGTAGCAGGAGATCAGAATATTCGCTTTCAAATTCATCAAGCAATGCACTGAACTGACGGTCGTTCCATTTACATCAGCCACCTGCCTAGCGGTCCGCCGCCCTGCTGGTAGAAACGTGGGTCGCAGGTTGAAATTTAAAATTGTTTCCACACATTCTTACAGCATTGGAAAACGTTAAAAATGTTTGTCTTGTTTTTCCTCCTACAGAAACCATAGTAAAACATAAAATATATTTCTCTCCCCCATCTTTTTACATTTTCCAATATTTTTGAAAATGCTCCAGGGAGCCACTAGGGCGGCGCTAAAGAGCCGCATGCGGCTCCTGAGCCGCGGGTTGCCAACCCCCGCACTAGACCATTAGCCTCCTCATAGTGTGCAGATTCTGGAGCTACATTATAGGTTTGTGGTTTTGTTTTACAGTTTGAAGCTTCGGACAGCACAGGCGGGCTTTCTGCTTCTCCAGTCATGCTCAAAGGTCCAGAGTTCTCTAACGGAAACATTTGTCAGAGAGTCAATAAGCTTTTCCAACACATCAAACATTCAACATCTGACTGGAGTCAGAAAACTGGGTAAGTACTATTTTTCGTGGTTTAAAGTTATTTTTAGCACAACTCATTGTTTTTAAGCTTTTTACGATCAACGGGAATGTCTGTGATGGTTTCAGTACAAACTTTGACTTTTATCTTTTCATCCTTGGCAGCATATCAAGGTAAAAAGAGAGGATGAACCCCCACCTCAAACTATGAAGCACACACCTTTACTCCAGAGAGTAAATTCTCTGTTTGCATCAACCTGCAGTGAAATCTGTGTTTGTTTGACTTTCTGAGACCGTCTGTGCTGGTTAGCGAGGAAGACGCCACCATGAGGTCCCACGTGAACTTCTGCTGATGCTGGAAGAACCTCAAAAGCCTTCACTTTTGGGAATGTAGAACCAGATGGGTTTCTGCTCATGTTGGTAGAACCGATTCCCAGTTATCCTTCAGCCATCCAAACCCCACATGAACCTTTAAAAAATCAACTCTGGGGCTTGAGATCAAAGTTACCTGATCAGGAACAATGAGGGTCACAAACCCTAATGAAGGTGGATGGTCAAGAGTTGGTTACCCAAAGTTTCTGCCCCTCATCCAGGACCCATCCAGGACCAAGTCTCCTTCAGAGAGATCCCCATTCAGGGAGCAGTGGAGATCAGGGAGAGGCGTTCCGGCCACAACGATTGTCAGATTATCATAAAACAGAAATAGTTTGAGCACCACTCAGTGTGAGGTTGTGTTCATATTAGGGGTGTCACGATTTCGACTTTAAATCGAAATCGATCAAAATTAAGTCACAGTCTTGAACTTCGAATGAAAAAATGGAATCGTCGATGCTGCCACGCCCCCATGTTGCGTCTGGTTACTTGCCAAGCAGAAAAAAACACGTGTTGAAGTGCTGCGAGTCTAATTGTTAATAAAGTGCGAGTCAACCTCCTCTAACAGCCACTCAAAAGATAGCATGGCAACTGCAGATGCAAGAGACCCATCCCCAGAGCTCGAATCCCATCCTCTTTCACTGAAGATGCTGGTGTGGAGGTATTTTGGATTTCCAGTGAGTTATGTTGACAACGTTCGCGTTGTTGACAAAAAGAACAACGGTTTGTGAGCTGCGCTATGTATTTGCGTGTGCCGTATTCTCTTGCGGGCAGCACGACTAACATGCAGCCAACAACTACACAAACTACTCTTCCGTCTTCGTTTGGAATCAAACTTCCCAGCAACTCAACTCGTGCAAATGCGATTACGCCTGCGGTCGGAGTATTCATTGCGGCGGACATGCGACCTTATTCGGTGGTGGAAAACTCCGGTTTTAGGCATTTGATTAACGTGCTCAAGCCACGCTACGAAATCCCAAGTAGAACGCATCTCACAGCTACGGTGATTCCCTCCATGTGCAATAATGTAAAAGAGAAAGTTATTGAAGGTCTGAGCAGATCTTGAAAAAATATTTAAAACATACATTACAAAAAAATACATCAGTGTGTTTTATGTTCATCTGTTCAGAAATAGTTTAAGACACTTAATTGTTCAGAGACTGTGTCTGTTTCATTAGTTTTGTTTGTTTTGTTGTGAACTTGAATGTCATCTTTTGTGAAGAAGACTGCACTTACAAAAGAGAAACTGGATGTCAGTTTATTTTAAAAATTTTAATCGACTAAAGATATGTTATTGTAACATTATGTTGTTAATAACTGTTTTAAATTTGACAATGCAGTGTGGTACACTGCTAACAAAGGTCAGATGTTCTATTGCATTAAAGTCTAGTTTAAAAAATGATTATCTGTGCTTTAAAAAGAATGAATGTTAAAATCAAATCAGTGACCTTAGAATCGAAAATGAAATCAAATCGAGGATTTGGAGAATCGTGACACCCCTAGTTCATATTGTGTTGTTGTGATTATTACCACAGCAACTCTGTTTATTTTCAGTGGACCAAGAGAAAAACCCACAGAAAACAGTTTTTTCCCCCCAGTTTTTCTAACTCAGGCCTCCTGCTGGGTCACTAATCTGATTCCTTCGAGGTATCTTTCAAACGTTAGCAGCAAATACTTACAGTTTTACAGTTTTATCCCCGTTTTAATCAGTTTCAGAATGCTTAACACGACCAAAACCTCAGTTTACTGGTTTCAGGAATGGATGTTTCTGGATGGTAAGACTCACGCTTTTTTCTTGACACTGATTTGTGTCTTGGTGTGATATTTCTGAACTCTGACCAGCAGGTTTTCCATGTTATATTGCTTGATAAAAATACAAAATGAAAACACCTGATTTAGCTCATCATCAAGCTCTGCAGAGACCACACAATGACCGTCATGTGAGGCAGAAGTGAAAATGCAACTGCTGTTGCTTTCTCAGGCGTCTAAGCAGCACTTTGAGGTGACTTCCCATGTTGTGCGAGTGCTGCCTTGGGTTTTAATTAGCTTCTGGACAGCATTAATAGATTTTAAACACTACAAGCAAACTAACAAACCTCAGCAGCAGACTGCCAAACGCTGGTGTTTTCAGAGAGTTGGCACGAGTCCCCAGACTGCTGCTCTAAATAAGCCTGTTCTGTCTCAACTTGCCTTATTAAATCAGCTTAAAAATAGACTGTCATCTCTGATCCAAAACACTCAGTGTGCCGCAGCACTCAGGTGTGAGCGTGGTGCGTCAGGTGCCGATGGAAACCAAGGCGTCTTAGCAGAAAGGAGCTGAACCCCAGCTGAGGGCCTGTCAGGGCTTCTGTGGATTATAGAAAATATGATGAAAACATTTGGATTGTCTCTACCTTTGCCACAGGCTGCACACAGCATACAATGCTTTTTGACTACAGATAGACTTTAGAGAAATTAGCGACTTGCTCAAAGGCACTTGAACCGAAGCATCATTGTGTTTGGAATAAATCAAGAATCCCAAAAAACTGAAGGTCATCTGGGTCATTCCAATGAAACCTGATCCACATTTTTCTGATGGATCCAAACTCAAGTGTCCCCGTCAACTTCAGAGGACGTTGATCAAACTTTCAGTTAATAAAGCGGAGGACAGTATTTATACAGACGCATACAGCAAGATCAGATGTTAAAGGACGGTTAGATGGTGTCTGAAATTTTGGATGGCTTCGGTGACAGTGTCTCTTCAAGGTAAACTTGTTCATTATCAGAGGGTGCTGCACCCTGTCTCTGTTGCTGAGTGTTTGAAATGTCCCCAGGTTGGGTTTTGGTTTGGAAGATTGTTAAAAAATGAAGATCAAAGGGAGATTGGAGCTATCCAATTCTTGTTTTGATCCAAGTTTCTGAGACCTGCTACATCTTGAAATGTAGAATTTTGTAATTAGCATTTGCTGCAAGTAAAACCAGTTGTAAAAATTGCAGTGTTTTAAATCTAGTAAAAGACATCTAGACACATCCAAAGATTTAGGTACAAGTAGTTGTGTAGTAGACCTCTATGTGCAGATACCTTTCGGAACGCCATTGGTAGACCTCTAATAGATTGACATAATGGAGATGTCCAACAGACATCAACAATATATGTATATTAGTTACCTCATAGAGACCTTGTGCCCACAGGGAGGTCTCTAGAGAGTCACTCAGACCAGCTGTCATTTGAATCTTCATGGGTGGTGAGTCGTTGGTCCGACTGAGGCTTTACCACTGACAGACATGTTAGTGTTGTAGGAGACCCATTCCTCATCACGTCAAATTACCAGCAGTCAAACTAAGAAGTTTCATTTTAAGCTGAAAGTGAGATAAATGCAGCTAAAACTTAATATTTGAAGTAGAATGTTCTTGTACTCCTTCACATCCCTATAAGAAATGAATACCAAGTCTCTGAAGGATGAGCTTGCAGGCGCTTTGTGCCCCAGCTGTAATTAAAATCCTGTTTGTGACCCTCTGGGGTTGATTGCTGCACCCTCTCAGAAATTACAGAGCTGACTAAAAACAATAATTCTGTTGTTGTTGTTTAAATGATGATGTTTAAAATTCTCCCGTAAACAGATGTTTGCAATTCTCAGCACTGACATCTAAACCCGAGCATGTGCAGCACATTTTTCTTCATGTGAGATCCAAAGATCATCTCATCATGTAAATTTTATTCAACCAAATATTCTTAACTTAAGCAAATGCAGTCTTTCACTGGGGAGGAAGTCATTTTCATGAAAAAAAAACTATGGGAATTGTTAAACGTTGGAATAGACTGTACTTTTTCTGCAAAATGGCCTTAATGAACCCAGAGACAAGACACGCCTTAAATTGAACTAAATACACTCAGGTTTGTGGTTACACTAGGACAATCTGTATTTGTGGTGGAGGTGCTCCAGCCATTAAAAAAAGCCTGGAGGAGATGCAGGTGCAGCTACAGTGAATTAGATTCAGAGCTGAGTCATGCAGCAGGCCTCGGCGCCTGATGAGAATCCTCTCACAGCCACCACTTGAAGGCAAAATTGGTGAATGAGAAAAGTGCTGCATTTCTGTGATCACTGACATCAATGTGTGAAAGTAATGTGACAAGAGCAAAAGCTGAAGTTAAAATAGAATCTGAGCTAAAGAGGAGGAGGTTTTCAGGAACCCTCGGCTCTGTTTTAATCAGCACAGCACTGATCATAGTATCATAAGGATATACTGAATCTATGAAGGGCTCTGGGCTACATTGTTGCACTGGTGCACCAGCAAGAAAGGTGTGGTGCACCCACCTTCTCGACCAAATTCCATTTAACTCAGCAGGTTTCCATGGTCACTTTCCTTTTTAAGCTCTGTTAGTACCTGCAATAAGACTTAAAAAGGACTACGGGGGAATTCTGACTGGGAAAACCGTTTGGCCCGGACCCGGTCCCCTTAATTTGGTCCGGATCGAGTCCTAAGCCTTGCATTGACTGAAGACCTCTTCACTCATTGGTCACAAGAGTGCGGCAAAGCAACTAGAGACTGAAATGATGGAAGTCCTGCGCTTTGAGTTCATCCAAACTTCATATGTTGTCTGTATCAACGTCAGGCTCAACACTTTTGACTGCTGCTTTGGTTCAGTGGAAGCTGCAGGGCGTTACTGGCAAGAAGACGGCTAACACGAGTTTATGACATATAGATAGTTAGGAAAACGGTGATAGGCAATGTGTATCACGTTAAAAGTTGTTGTGATGAGTCTGAATTCATCCACTCACATGTCAATGAGTTGCTGTGTCTCATCGTTGTGGTGTAAGGGCGTTTTTTTTAAAGAGAATTCTGTTGAGGAAACTACAAGGTAGCTTTTAGGATGATGTCACAGCAGCGCCCAACGGGCGTGTGCCGCGGAACGAGACACAGAAAAGCATGTAAGAAGTCTTTTCAGTTGTGGTAACACACAAAAGCATCTTTGTAACATGGAAATCTGAATTTAAATATGTTCAAAGCATAAAATATTTCATAAGAAAAAAAAATCTTGAGCATTTAGGGTTCAGGATCATTGGATTATCCGGTTTACGACTCAAAAAATCTGATGATTCAAGACATTTGGATATTATGAAACCAGATAACCAAGATGAATGGATTGGACAGACTTGTAGTGAAAAGAAATGAAAATGAAGTGTTTGGCTGCGGTGGTGTGTCAGTCCTCCCTCCACAAAGCTCCTGACAGACTCATAGAGGTTCATCAAAGGAAAATGCATTGGCTTTCTGTGAGCTCCATCACCTCCTCTGCAGCTGTGCAAAAGGAGCTCCTGCTGATGGGCAGGAAATGACTCATTATGAGGTGCAGCAAAAGAAAAAAAAAACTCTTTGACATCTGCCAAGTGTCAGAAAAAGCTTGGTAATTAGAGAAGCTGTATTTTGAGCGTGGTTCTCTGTTTGAGATGAGGCTGTCCCCCTTTGTTAATGCTGCAGCAGAGAGATTACACCAAACCGTCCTTCAAACTGAAGAAATAACAAGAAAAAGAGTCAGGGGACGCGAGCTGGAGCTGGATTTACTGAGGGGTAAACTGATTGAAGATGCAGTAATGTTTTGGAGGGGCTCACAGTGTTGGACCCAAAGCAGAGCCGTCTGCACGACAGCTGTCCTTTCCATCAAAGAGGAGCCTCAGCAAAACTGTTGAGATGCTGAGAAGGAAAAAGACTTAGGAGGTCCTAACATGTGGCAGGCATAGATGCTGAAAATTCAAGTTGGAGCATCGGAACTTATTTTGCCAACTGTAATGCATGTATGAAGCTCAAACAAGTCCAGAGTTTTTCTCCAAACATTGATCCTCTGATTAAATGTAACCAAATTACCTTTAAAAAATAAGGTCAAAGTCAAGGACACAGACAAAAGAGGGACGTGGAGGATGGGGAAAAGTATCAGAACCACACACACCAACCATGGTGATGTGAGGAGGAGTGAAGAGTGAACTGGAACCAATGGGTTCAATTCCCAAGTCCTCATTGCAAATGAGAATGGATTCTCAATTGACTTACCTTGAACAGGTTAATTGTCACAGGTTAACCAGTCTGTCATTGGATGAAGGAAAGGAGCAGGAAGAGTTTCTCTCTGCATTTATTCTTAGTTTTTAATTTTCATTTATATTGTTAGGAACATGTTGGTCTGAGAGTTTGAGTGACTGTTTTTGTCTTTTTCTTTCTGTGAAGGACTAGGATTTGTTTGTATTCTGTGAAGCACTTTGTGCATCTAAAGTCTTTTTGTAAATAAAGTGGAATTTGATTGGAAGGAGAACATTGGTCATCGATGTAAATGTAATATAGGATCCTATATGATACCATACATACTACAAGACACACCTGCGCTCCCCTTAAGATGCAGACACTCCTCTCTACGACCCTCAACGGCGCTAGACACCCCAAAACCCCCCAGCACCCGTACGGGTCAACCCCCCATACCGGTGCATGTGACTAAGGCTTGAACCAGCAGCTTCTTGCCTCTGACCGCGAGGGCTCTGTGAAAATGTGCCGACTACAGCTTGTGGTTAAAACATTTTGCGGTGAATGTCTCGGTCATTACTGTGTTCTCCGTGTTTGGGCACATTCATGTTTTTGTGCAGGACAGAGAAGATCTCCCAGCTTCACTGCTGATTGTTAATAAGCTGATTTCCTTGTTGGCTCAGTGCAGCAGAGGGGGTGTGTTTGCTCCTCTATGTTCTCCTCTCATGTGACCAATTACTGAGCTGTCAGGACATCACCATCAACGGTGTTATACATCCGTCATCTGCAAGCCGTGCCACTTCCGTCCTTGGGGAAGCCGTGAAATGACTCACCCCTCCTTTCTCTCAGGCCGGACCAGTGCTGCTTTTTTTTTTCCTCCAACAGTGACTGCTTTGACAGAAAAACAGTCCAGAATTTCATCGCGCAAAAGGGAAACATCAAAAAAAGGTTTTCAATTCCAATGTTCTGGTCTTTTTTGATGACCGACCTTGTGTTTTACCGGACGCCCTCAAGGGAACAGGCATTTGCTGCTTGATGTGAAGGAAAACTTGCAGGAGAAATAGGAAAGTTTAGAAAACTGAATTGCTGCTCTGGTTGTTTTTACAGATTCAAACTCCTTCTATTTTTTTTTCTTTTTGCTGTTATGTTTGGTCCTTTAACATGAATGATTAGACTAGTTTTCTGTTGAAAATATCACATCATGATATGCATGTGAATCGAGTCAAGCATTAAAAGTGAAAGGATGTTACTTTAGGACTGCTGCTCTCTGACACACACACACACACACACCCACACACGCACGCACCCCCCCCCCCCCCCCACACACACACACACACACCCACACGCGCACACACACACACACACACACACACACACACACACACACACACACACACACACACACACACGCGCACACACACACACACACACACACACACACACACACCCACCCACACACACACACACACAGGGTGTTGGGACGAAGGCCCGATCCATTTTTGTCTCTGCAGTTGTTGTTAATAACGGAGCTACAAATGATTGCATGTGTTTTGCTGAGTTGGCTCCAAAGTCCCGGCTTTCTGCTCACTAACTCAGCGTAATGGCTCACGCCTGATAAAGCGGCTCTGTTAACGCATAGCTTTTCCCGCCGCAGCGGCGGCGATAAAACGCCTGCAGTTAAAAAGGTACAATTTGCCTGGACATCATTTCACATGTGGATTATTATTTTCAGAAGGCAAGAACTGAATCCAAATGAGCTGAGATGATTGTGTTTGTGGTCACAGCAGCTGAGCTCACAGGTGCTGCCTGCTACTCTGTTTGGTGGAAAGTTGAGAATATAAAACTTTGAACTGAAAATGATCTATTTATTGTTGAAATTATTATTTTTTTAAATATAAACAAGCTTGAAACTGATGTTTTTTGGAGTTTCCAATCCTGACTTAACAGTTCAAATTTACAGTTTATAATCTTTCCTACATTCTTTGGTGAGATGGTTGATCTTTCAATGTAAGTATTAACATTTTATCTTTGCGTACCGCAGTCAATCTGTCATGTGTGTGTGTGTTTGTGTGTGGGGGGTGTTTTCCTTTTAAACATGCTCATTAATGACTGTAGACAGTTTATAAAGGCTTTCTGGGCTGTTTGCAGCCATTGGGTGTCACAGGAACCTCCCCTTTGATGAGCAATTCTTTGAAAAGGCTTGTTGATGCTGTCTTCAGGGCAGGATATAATTGTGTGGGTGGTGAGAGCTCATTAATACATGGAAACTTGCCACCAGAAATTGTTAGAGAACTTAAGAAAGATGCTGATGATTGAGTGTGTGTTCAACTGATTCCTTATGTAATCAAGAGCACTGGGAGAAAACATCGGCAGTGCTGTAGCTCAACTCAACTCAACTTTACTTGTGTGACACAAAGTACTGAAGATTAAATATGGGGAGGTAAAAACAGTACAATAACACTAAAACAACATAAGTCTCACGTTGGATTACAAGCCAGAGCAAATCTAGAGTTACCCGAGACTCCACAGTCCGAAGGGTAAGACACTCCACGCTGCCTCCATAATGTGTGATGCAACGGTATCATTAACCCTTGTGCTATCTTAGATGACCCCACCCTTACATCGACATGTTCTCCCTACCATGACAAAGGTGGATAAAGGTGGAAAGATTTCATGTAATCCATGGACACCAGTGAAGATCACAAATCATTGAAGAAAAAAGGTTCAGAGCACTGTCTAGTGGGTCTAGATGACCCAACTCCCAACGTTAAAGTACCTAGGATAGCACAAGGGTTACAGGTACATTATTTACATAAAGCGTCCACAGGTCCTGATGGAATTAATGAAGTGGCAGACTCAAGGGCAAAGAGAACACAACAAACCCCCAAAAAGAACGATCTTTAGCAACAGAAGTTGAATATGTGGGAAGAGGAGTTAATGGCTGGAGGAAGAAACTAGTGTGTGAATAGAAAGAAAAGGATATGAAGACAACGTAAAAAGACTCAACGGAGAGATGGGAGACGTTTTATAACTCTAGCAACAAAAGAGGACGGACGGAGTGCTGCCATTATACAGTGAGAGTTTATGGAGTCTATTTGCTAACACAGCACAGGTAGACACAAACAGGTGTAGCATCAGTGCATTATCAGAGGCGCTTTAATAACACACATATCTGCTCCACACAGCAGTGACGTCGCCTACAGTAAAGTTTGACAGTTCATTAAATTACCGCGTTAATATCGAGCGCTCGAGCTGTCCAAGGTTAATGGGACCATTCGGGCTGAAATAAAGGTTTGACTAGCGGCTGATAGAGGCCATAAAAGAGCCTATTTGGTCTCCTATCTCGCCGCAGGCAAAATGCCTGATATGGCGCCGCACAGAAAACACCACAACACATGAGCTCCATCCAGCAGAGACATGAAATAGTCTCATTAGAACAATTTTCAGCTATTACAGCAGCACTATCAATGTTTGGAAAAGTTGGTTGACGTTTCTGTGACTCAGAGGGAACGAGGGCTGTTATTTTGGTTCACATTCATCTCAATTTGAATGTGTGTGTGAGCTTGTGGCCCAACAGTGGTAGTCAACTGCTGGGATACATTAACTTCAACTGGTTGAGTTCCCGATCTTGGAAACTTGGTAACTCGACTCAAAGTCTCCAGCTTGTTCAGAACGCAGCAGCTAGATTGTGAGCAGGAACTAGCAGAAGAGATCACATCACTCCTGTGTTAGTTTCACTTCACTGGATCCCAGTTGATTCTAGAATTAAGCTCAAAATCCTCCTGTTAATCTATAAGGCCTTACATGGAATGACCCCATCCTACATCAAAGACCTCATAGTCCCTTACCATCCAAACAGAACACTTCGCTCACTAAATGCAGGACTGCTTGTGGTTCCTAGAATTAGTAAAAGTACGGTTGGAGGTAGAGCCTTTAGCTCAAAAGGTTAAAGGCCATTTAAGGCTTTTAAGTGTGCCCCATTATGCACTCAATACTGTATTCATTTACAAACATCTCAGAATGTGGAAGCGTGGAATGCGGGTTTCCCTGTGGACAGATGTAAGACATCTCTGATGTCCAGTCCTGAATGGGACCCGACTGTTTGAAGTAAGACCTTTTCAGGGGCTCTTTATGGGTCACATGAACCCCAAACTCCAAAGTTTCTGTTTCTAATCTTACTTTTTAAATTTGTGTGTGGTGTCAGAAATGTTGTGGTCCTGTTGTGGACTGGCAAACTTTGACTGTAGACTTTGATGACTCCATAACCCTAAACAAGACTAAGCAGGTATAGAGAGTGAATGGATAGATGGATGAAGTTGATGAAATGAATGAACCAAAACAATCTGTAAAACCCACTGCTTAAATGTTCAGTTAAAGGCATCATCTTGGATTTGTGAGTAAGAATTATTTTCAGAAGCTTTGATTTGACCCAATCAGGCAGAACATGAACCCGGTAATAAAGGCTCAGAGTACAAGACAGTGGTTTAAGTGATCAGACCACAGACCAAAGCAGACCATGAGTGTGTTTGTCTAATGTTGGCAGATTTGCCCATGCTCATGAAGGTGGAAGAAAGCGATAACAGATAACAGGTCTTAAAAAGCTTCAAAAAGGAGTTTGCCATTACAGGAGGTGTCAGAGGAGAATTATGTAAGATTCTAAATTACCTGCAGGTTCACATGGTAATAAATTCTCTCAGTGGGAGGCTTTGAGTTTGTACAATAATGTCCTTAAAGCTTTTACTGTCTCTGTGCTTCATGAACATGAAAAAGACGAGACATGAAGATTTGAACTGTTATAACATCTGAAATGTATTGAATTTTTACATTTTTCTGCTTTGCTAGAAATACGCACTGTAATGTTTGGGGTCTTATGTACCGGGCAGCAGTGGATGCAGTTTGTTCTTGAAGCACAGCTGTGGAAGTCTTGTTGTTTGTTGTTCATTGGAATCAAAAGTGAGTCAGACGCAGGATATTTCACAGAGGTTCTTGTCGCGGTCAGGAGTTTGTTAAAAGGAAAACGGGTGTCTGTGTTTATTACCAAACAGTGAAAGCATCTGTGGTGGTTAAAGTACACGGGCCAGGGTAAATGGGCAAACGTAGGGGGTGAATGTGACTGAGGCTTAAAACTTCAAATTGACAGAAACAAGGTTCAACAAAAGGCAGATTAAACAGAGGATCTGACAAAGAGGAACTGGAAACTAGAATCTAGAATAACTGACCTAACAAACAGAAAACGCCCGTGGATTCCAATGAAACATGGAAAACACAAAGACATGATCACAAAGCTTGATTAAAAGCAAAGCCCTGAAACCAGAGAAGCAGAAATATATATATTTATAGCTTCAGCTATTGTCTGATACTGTTAAATCTATGAAATCGCTCCAAGGACGTCTTGTTTATATCCATAAAAAGCAGAAAATGTCATGGAATCCCAGCAGAGAGAAGGTGGAGGTCCCTTGTCACATCTGCTTGAGTTTCTAAACTGTCATTGATGGAAAATAAAGTTAGATGAAAGTCCGTGCAGAGGATGTGAGCATTAAAAACAGGAAAACTGTCTGGAAGTTGCAGCTGGACTTCAGCAGAAAATCGTTTTCTTTCTTCAGCTGGAGCTCCCTCTGGATCATCACATTATGCTGCTTCTTCCTCCGTTTTTGTTAAATGCAAACTAAAACGAAGGAGCAATTAAACACAACCTGACCGGGTGAATAGTGACTGACTGAATAGTGAGCAGGTCTGCTTTCAGCATTAAATGCAAATTTCTGCTCCTCCGTTTGCCTGCTCAAGTCTAAAAACTGAACTTTGATGCTGAAATAAATGGACTCTGACTCAGTAAAGTGCATTAATAAAGCAGACAGAAGTGCTGCTTATAGTGCATTTAGGGAGAATGGAGAATAGTGAGGACAGTTTTTTGTTTTTGCGTGCAGAGTTTAACGGCTCTGAAACAATACATTTTCCCATCTGCAGGGAGTTTAATTCCTGCTTAATCCTCTTCGTTCCTTTCTGGTCGTAAAGCCACGGGGATCCACCAGCGTCGTTGCAAATACATCGGTGAGTCAGCTCATCCCTTATTTCTGCAGAAATTGTGGGATTTTATCTATTTTTTCATTCCCACAGCTGAGCTGGGCTGGTCTCAGGTGAGGATCCTGCTGGCCGCACTAACAAACCCCAGCAGCCCTGCAGGCCGGACTAAATAAATCCTCTGCTTCACTTGGAGCACGAGATAAAGCCCCATGTAGTCCCCTGTATTCAAGACATATGCGTCCACAGAATCCAGAAGATTCCCGTCCCTCACATGTCTGACCTGAAGTGAGTCATGTGTCCCCGCACCTGAACTGAGATTTACTGAAAAGAGCGGTGGAAGCAGTGCTTTACGGACACATTTTACTGCTAGATAAGAAATATCCAAGGTAAAATGAAATAATGAAGTTTAGAGAACACCCAGAGACTTCAGAGAATATGCTGCCAGTGTCAAAAATAATCAGTCTGTTCTCATGCCCCAGTAGTTCGGAATATTCCAGAGGAAAATGTGAAAAATGTTTTTTCTATTTTGAGAGGCTTGAGTGGTATAAATCCTGCTTCCAGATTCCACGGATCATCATCAGCAACCTTTTGACTGGAAATGCAGCACATTTTTCAGGTTCTGGCTAAAGATCACAGTTTCCACAGATGAAAAAACAAAACTGCACCAGCGAGGGACCATTCATTTTAACAGTTTTTAATGGAACTTGCATTGAAACTCAAAAGATGAGCCTTCTGCTGCTGCAGCCTCTGTCATCCATCCATCCATCCATCCATCCATCCATCCATCCATGCATCCTTTGATCCATCCATCCATCCATCCATCCATCCATCCATCCATCCATCCATCCATCCTTCCATTCATCCATCCATCAATCCTTCCATCCATCCATCCTTTGATCCATCCATCCATCCATCCTTCCATCCATCCTTTGATCCATCCATCCATCCACCCTTTGATCCATCCATCCATCCATCCATCCATCCATCCATCCTTTGATCCATCCATCCATCCATCCATCCATCCATCCATCCATCCATCCATCCTTTGATCCATCCATCCATCCATCCATCCATCCATCCATCCATCCATCCATCCATCCTTCCATCCATCCTTTGATCCATCCATCCATCCATCCATCCATCCATCCATCCATCCATCCATCCATCCATCCATCCATCCATCCATCCATCCATCCATCCATCCATCCTTCCATTCATCCATCCATCAATCCTTCCATCCATCCATCCTTTGATCCATCCATCCATCCATCCTTCCATCCATCCTTTGATCCATCCATCCATCCACCCTTTGATCCATCCATCCATCCATCCATCCATCCATCCATCCATCCTTTGATCCATCCATCCATCCATCCATCCATCCATCCATCCATCCATCCATCCATCCATCCATCCATCCATCCTTTGATCCATCCATCCATCCATCCATCCATCCATCCATCCATCCATCCATCCATCCATCCATCCATCCATCCTTTGATCCATCCATCCATCCATCCATCCATCCTTTGATCCATCCATCCATCCATCCATCCATCCTTTGATCCATCCATCCATCCATCCATCCATCCATCCATCCATCCATCCATCCATCCATCCATCCATCCACCCTTCCATCCATCCTTCCATCCATCCTTTGATCCATCCATCCATCCACCCTTTGATCCATCCATCCATCCATCCATCCATCCATCCATCCATCCTTTGATCCATCCATCCATCCATCCATCCATCCATCAATCCTTCCATCCATCCATCCTTTGATCCATCCATCCATCCATCCATCCATCCATCCATCCATCCATCCATCCATCCATCCATCCATCCATCCATCCATCCATCCATCCATCCTTCCATCCATCCATCCTTTGCAGGCTGGTGGGTCCAGAGGAACACTGACATTGACCAATAGGAGATTTTGACTTAAACATGTTTCCTCCCCCAGCAGAGCAAGAACTACACAGCCTCAAGCAGGTAATCATTTCTACATCGACGGCTTTAGCAGGTTTATAGCCGACACGATCAGTGAAACTGCTGATCAGACAATGGTGCAGATGCTTTTCGCTGCTGCTGTCAGACCCACAGAAAGCCGTGCAGAGTCAGCAGGACTCACCTTGAGCAACAGTCATAACTGCCCTTACAGGTGGACACGGGCTCTCTGAGGGTAAAGGTCAAACCTGTACAGGAAATGCAGGTGACCCCCAGGAAATATCAAGGTGGTACCACGCTCGGAAAACCCGTAGAGAGAAAGTGGGCATGCTGCCGTGGGTGAACACTTATAGAGTGTGTGTTGGGGGGGGGGGGGGGGGGGGGGTGTAAGTGAGACACAGGTTGTTGTGCAGATTCTTGCAGGGTGCACAACGAGCCCGTTAGTGCTTGTTATGTGATCTGTGTGCTCCTCACTGCAGCCCGACTGTTGAAAATGAGGGAATTAGACAATCAGAGTGTAGTTTTTGTGGACACAAGTGTCCTGTGGGCTCTAAAGTTTTTTGTTAGCGGCATTCGTTCAGGGTCAGTAAGGAGCCAGCGCTGACGACCAGAGTGTGGCGTTGGGACACCATACAGCAGCATCACCTGTACGTCTTAAGTGCGTGTAGCTTCCATTACCCTTCTAAAGACGTCACGATATGCTCACCACACCCACATCAGTGGTTCGTTCTATTTTCATGACGTCCATTGAGGTGGCCATGCGAACCTCAAGGAAACTGGAAGACACACCTGTGCTCTCCTAGCCCTTTGTTCTTCAATGATATGTGATCTTCACTGGTGTCCATGAATTACATGAAATCTTTCCACCTTTATCCACCTTTGTCATGGTAGGGAGAACACGTCAATGTAAGGGTGGGGTCATATGGACCCCATAGGATAGCACAAGGGTTAAAGATGCAGCCGCTGCTCTCTACGACCCTCCATGGACCCGGACAACCCAAAAACCTGCAGCACCCGTTCGGGTCAACCCCTTGTAGGTGTGGATGTGACTACGGCTTTAAGCAAGGATTCATCTGCACGCCCATCCAGAACAGTTGAATCCACTCTCTAAAGGGGCCGTCCTGCTCCAATTGTGGAGGTGAAGTCCTGGTTGCTGCATGGGACCATGGCTGGATCCTCGTCAAATCCCTGAACCTAAATGAGGGCCGTTTATTCTGAGGAGAAATGTAAAACTTGCTCACTTGTGTTCTTGTCTTTCAACAAGCCACTCAGCATCGTTAAGTGAAGCGAGTCCGTGTTTGTGAGATTCATAGCAGAATGTCGTTGCATGCAGCCCCCCCTCACCAGCATCTACGTTAGACTTTAGGCTCAGAGTGAACCCCTCTCTTCCTCATCCTCCTCCTCCTCCTCCTCCTCGCCATACGTTCACATTGACAGCAGAACAACAGAATTGGATTTGTTGTGGTCCTCGGAGGAGAGTGGGCGTTTCAGGAAACTGGATTACAGCTGCTCAAAGTTCTCCATGAAAATAAAACCATTGGAAACGCAGAAACAACAATAGGAAAGGTTTGAAGTGAAATGGTTAGATTTTATGTGATAAGACCCAGCTGGCAATCAGAAAGAACATCTAAAAAAGCTTTTTTTTGCTGAATTGATCTGTTTGTTTTTATTTCTATTTGTCTGAAAGGAACAGTGAAGGAAATGACCTGCGTCAGAAACGTCGTGGATAGTTTTTTTTTTTTTAAACGTGAGAGTTTCCTGCACGGAGAGGGAGAGGAGGCAAAGATAAGGGGAGAAGCCAAGAATCTTCTGGTAGCTTCCTCGTGCATCCAGGTGGTGAAGCAGGTCCGAAGCGCCATGGCATCCTTAGCAGATCTTATTTGCCAATAAAGATGTCATTCTCTGTGCAGAACATCTCCTCCTGCATTTTCTCTGCTTTTTAGACGTCCTGCAAACCCTAATCTGTTCTGCATCGTTGAAGGCCGGTTCCAGGATGTAGGTTAGGAGTTGAGGCCTCAGGTCTTAGATGGATGAAGATATTTGGAAATCAGGGAGATTTCTAAAAAAAAAACCTTTTATTTCTTAGTCTCTCTGGAAGATTCCTGTAGATTGTTTGTCTCTTAGAGATAGATTTGACAGGATGAACAGATGTTGGAGAGCAGAACAGATGTTTGTCTAAAGATCCGCACATGCACTGTCAGATTTCTGTGGAAAACAGCTTTTCAGACTTTTCAAGCTGTTTATTCCCAGGACTAAACAATGCAAAGATCTGCACAAGCATTCATTTTTCCATCAATTAGCATTGATGTAAGGTGGAATAATTTGACTAGAAATGACAACTTTGTCAACAATGAAAGTACATATAATCCTCGATTGGTGTAAGGGAGTGAAATTTAATCTTTGATGAGTAACAACTAATGAAGATACTCAAAGAAACCACCGTAAAGTTTTTAACCAAAGTGATAAAAACATAGATGTGACTAAAACAGCTTCTGGGTTCTGGATAATTCAAATTCCAACTAGAGATGTTGTGCATAACAGTATATGATTTAAAAGTTTACCATAAAGGAAGACACGACCAGATCAGACAGGTAAAGAAAGTCATGAACCGCAGACATGACAAACCCTGTGGTCACATGATTCATGCTCCTTTTAATAAACGACTGACTTTCATGGAAAGGTCGTGTCACACGTGTCCACTTATGTCTAGCGCTTTGAGATTTTATCTAAAATGTAAAGCGCATTCTAAATAAAATGTATTATTATTATTATTATTATTATTACACATCCAGTTTTGGATATTTTCCAGATATGAAACTTCGGTCTTTCGTGATCCATGCGTGATCTACGTCATTGTCATTCGTCGAGGGTTTTGGCTGACGGGTCTTTACGTGGATTGGGTTTTAAGGTGTTTGGTTGAGAATAAGACAGTTTATGAGTATCACACATAGTTTATCTGCAATTATTACATAAATCCTAGGCAATTGTAAATTTTTCTTGAAAGACACTAATTTGTGTCTTTCCACGACGGTTCCACTTATGTCTAACGGACTTTTCACGCACGTACTACTGATGTTTCACTTTAACATTGTGGATATGGTTCGTTCAAACCACGTAATGAATGCAGGAGTCACTAATATAAACAGTGCACGATTTGTACGTGACTTTTACCTTGATTTATATGTTATTCCCCTGGTTTATTCGTATTTTTTCCATGGCTTTAACATGGTTTAATTGTAAGACATCGATGAAAAGTTCACGTGCAGAGCATAACTTTTCTCAATTATCAAGTTATCAATCAATCAATCAACCAATCAATCAAAAGGACCGAGTGACATCACAGCAGAAAAACACACATGTGATGGCAGCAAATAAGGATCGAGCCATCACCATTTTTACTTCTAACAGGGAAAGAAACGTAATCCAACTTAATGAAAACCAAAAAAAAGATTTGGCTGCAACAGTTTAAGGGGCTGACACATCCAGGGTGACATTCGGAGAGTCTGCGGCTCAGAGAACGGCGGGAGCAGAGTTTCTCAGTGCACGTCAGCTCTTTGAGCAGCGTGGGAAGCGCCGGCGAGCCGACCCAACTCATCTTTTGGTATTTGCAAAGAGCTACTTAACATTCAGCAAAGGAACAGCGAGTGAAAGTCATTACCCCGGGACGGTTAACAGATCAGCCGTAGATGGATGAGGAGGTCTGAGGCGTGTTTTCCTCCCCAAACTAAGTGAAAGAGAGGTTTCACTTAAGACAGCGTGACCCCTCCCTCCCGACCGGCTGGGTCGGTCAGAGCAGGAGGCAGCGCAGTTCCCTTCATAGTGATGCCGCCGGGGTTCGGCAGGAGGGGTGATGAAGGTGGATTAGACTCCACACAACGATTTGGTCAACTCTCCTATTTTAAAGGAGCGTTTTCTTTCCAACTGCTGATGTTGAGTGAGTTCATAAACGCTTTTAGCATCATTGGGTTTTTTTGGCTTTTGGGATTGTTGAAGACGCTAAAAAACAACGTATTGAATGAAAATATTGACACTTGTAAAAACATTTACATTTCCTTAGGGATTTTTAAAGACCTATTCCTTTTCTATTCTATTCTATTGTCTTATTTCTGAGTGGGGGAAACTTGTGACCAAATCGTGCAGACTGAAATTTTTGGGATTTTTAAGATTTTTGTATAAAAGTGAATAAAAACAGCAGTTTTTGGTCATTTCTTAGGAAATTTCTCAATTCATCTATAACTGCATTCGGTCAATTTACCTACATTTTTTGAACAACCCGTTTCTGATTTTTATTTTATTATAAATATTTTCATTTGCATCGCCTTTCAGTTTCACTGAAACTTCCTATGAATGTAAATGTACAGAATAGAAAGTCCTGTTTGAGATCTGCCACATGCTGGAAAAGACCTGGAAAAGATCAACAACCGTCAATTCAAAAAACAAATTCAATCTGCTCCGATTCTCCAAGTGAAGGAAAAACGTGAAAAGTTTCAGCTTTTCGGCACAAAATAAGAACAAAACCAAAACACTAGAATGTAAGCGACTAGAACTGTGATGACACTGTGATTAGAACCTCTACGGTTTGAAAGTGATCAACCGGCTAGAGTTGGGCGTTTTTCCAGACTGAAGCAGAGCAGAGATGGATACATTTGGATCGGACACATGTGTGTTTTTGTAAACTCCCAAAGTGCCGAGCTGCGTGTTTGTGCATTTCACAGTTCAGCAGGCCTTCACTGCAGACCCCCAGGCTGCGCGGAGATCCTTGGTGGAGCAAACAAACGCAGCCGGAGCTGCTCTGGCATTTTTCACTCACAATATTTAAACATAGTGCTGTTATAGTTGTGTGTAGCCCCACACAAAAACACACACATCCAAATCACACCGGCTCTGATTTGTTTCCTATTCGAGTGTGAGTTTCAGCTTAATCTTATTTATTTATACGGCACCTTAACATAAAAGCAGCAAATAAAAATTAAAACAGCTTAAAAGTAAAATGTAAACCAAGAATGCTGATAAAAGCAAAGGTCACCAGCAAAGCCGGGTCTCCTGACACGCCCAAAGTCTGGCCATGAAAACAGGTTTGTGGAGGTTTGTCAGAAAACAGACTGTGCAGATCCCCTGAATCTATTTTTTTTTTTAATCTATTTTTTACTTTTTTTAAATGTCAAATATAATGTCACTCATTTTCCAAAGTAGGTTAAAAACCTAATAAACATGAATATTTTACAAAGACTTTTCATGAATCCACTCAGTTCTGATGATGAACATTTGTATGATTTATAAAATAAATACATGCTTTGTTTTGTTTTTGCAATTGACAAATCATTCAAACGCAATGCATTGTGGTCTATCTTCGCCCATCTAGTGACCATTGATCATTTACTGTATCAGAGAACCGGACTGAGCGTGACGTCATTCATAGAAAATGGTTTTCTTCCAACTCCAACCAAATCCAGTCTTTTAAGTCGTCCAATCAAAATGGAGCTTTGTTTGCGTCAGACGTCATCAGTAACCACTGGTTGGTCAAAGTTTATCTGAACTGTTTCAATGGCATCCGCTCTCACCAATCATGATCTGCTCTTCTGATGGATTCATTCCTGATCCATCCTGAGCATCTTCCTCTCTGCTACCTCCAGCTCTGCCTCCTGTCTCTCCAAACCAACATGGCTGCTCTCACCATGGTCTTCTGCAGCTTTCCTCTTGGTCACACATCCAGTGTCCCTCCACCCACACCAACCTGCTAGCACACGCCGTTTCACCTGTAGACTCTTGACTCCATGTCCTCAAAGTCCCTCACCTTCTTCACCTGTGCTCCCTGTAACTTCACTGTTCCTCACCCCACCGTTACAACTAATATTGAACACAATAGTGGAAAAACTGAAACATGACCTATAATCCACACTCTGGTTTGGACCTAACAAATCCTTCTCCAACAATGTACCTCTCACTTCCAGAGAACAGGGCTGTGTGTTTCAGCAGAGAGTCCTGCTGGCCCTCATGGACGGATCTGTTTGAGTTGGGCCGTGGAAAGTGTTTGTCAGGCGAGCGTGGATAAAGGTCAGCGAGCAGCACTTCTCCGTGTGGATGCACTGCTCTCAGCCGCAGGTTAATCCAGCATGCAGATCAAACCTGAAACGCCGTGACCACGCAGACCTCAGCCTCACTCCAACGTTTCATCTCCAAACTCGGCATCGCGCTCTGGTGAGTCGTGGCTCTTTCACACTCAAGTTTTTCTCTAATCAATGAGAACATATTTAATATTGAGGGATTGTTAGAGTGATGATCTAAAAGATATTTTAAAAAGTTCATAAATTATAGAACAATACTCTGTTTATATGACTCATATTCTTTGTTGTGCATGTAAGCAAATATTGCTAAATGTCGGTTTATATTTTTGTGCAGAGGTTTCAACAGAACCAGCAGGAGTCTAAACTTTCCTCAGAAAACAGGAAGTGATGTACAGGAAGTGCCCCAGAAGGGCAGACTGCTAATTGGCTCACCCTCTGCCCTCCATCCCAGAATGATCTACTGTCCTCTCCTGTTTAAACACTTCAACTTTGACCTCTTTGGAAACATCCACAAAGGACTCCTAGACCAACACCAAGCAAGACTCCACTGGGTCTAATACATCCTTCTGAAATATGTTGAGCTTATGCCTTCAAAAAATATTGATTTGTGTCTTTTTATTGTACATTCACTCCTGTTAGCCTATATTGGTGCAGAAACGTCCATTAAACCCAGCTGATGGAGTTTGACCGACTGTCAGTCTCGGTTCCACCTTTACACTAGTCTGAAAAGGACAGGACTGATTTAGTCTTTTTGGAATGTTCCATATATGTTGGCTAAATTTATTGATTTTAATGAAATATATTCATGTTGAATAAACACAAAATGTCTTTAGGAGAAGAAAACTTAAATGGCTGAGGTTCTGGATTGTGCAAGTTTAAGTATTTTTTTCCATAAACATCTGTTTCAAATAAATATTTGAAGCAAATATCTTAAAAACAAAGTTATCCAAAATAGAGACGTTCTTACATTATGGCTTTTATAATGTTTTTTTTTTGGTTTGTCATTTATTTATCATTTTAATTCTATGTTTGACTATGTTTGCTCCCTTCACTGCCATAAAGCTGAGTTTTGGACGTAAAGTCCATTTCTGTCTCACAACAATGTTTTGTCATTTTGCAAACTTTAATGCTGCCATCATTTGGGACGTTTGCATCTATTTGCTTTTGGGTTACAGCAGTGAAGATGGATTATTTCTGCCTTTATTTAGACAAATAAGCATCACTCTGACCATCACTTCACCTACTGCAGCTTCAAACCTTAAGACTCAATTGGAAAAATCTGCATTTTGTTGCAGCAAAATGTTTGATTTTTTTTTGTTTGTTTGCAAAAACCAAGAGTAGGTGCATGGGTCAACCCCCCCATGACTAAGGCTTAGCCTTCATTAAGGCTCATCTTGTAAAACAAAAGTGTTTCTGTTCATCCAAATGTAGACATCAGAAGAAGGTTTATAGAAATCTTTCCTTCTGTGGACTCCATAAAACAGGAAATGTGCTGCATAATAAGTGTTAGATTTCAAAAGAAAAGTCTTTTCTAAACCCAATTTTGTTGGATTCTTTGTGCTGGGGCAGGGGCTTTCAAGACTGCTACCGTTGATGGAAGATGTTGGGGGCTGTGCTTGATTTGCATCCAAAGAAAAGCCCCTGGGGCGCTTTGTTGGCGTACATCAAGCATACATACCCCTGTGAGCCTGCTGAGAATAGATCAATGCGTCTCACTTATTCAATCAAAACCAAGATCCTGTTTCATTTCTCTGCCCTTTCTTTGTCCTTTACGTCTAAAGTCTATATTTGTTTGAAACCTGACTGTCTGGAAGTGAACAACATCCATTTCAACCTCGCTGCGCTCCAAGCTCCATACAAATATGACGCTACGACGGAGTCGGCTGCAAGAGCGGTTCTGATAACATCCACGTATCTGTTCCTCTTTGAAGTCAAAAGAAAACGAAGCCGAGAAAGTACGAAAAGAGAAAAACAGAAGAAAACATGCAAAGGAACATCATGGATTTTTAAACAGAGCCTTCTTCAAAGCTCAGTTTGTGTCGGTCGACTGACCGTCAGAGGAAGCTGGACTCTCTGGAGAAAACTCCACACAGAAAACCAGTTGATATTTATGTTATGGAGTCCCACAGGGCTCAGTTCTTTGGTCTCTGGTTTTTTTCTATGTTCTTCCCCTCCTTCCCTCTGATGATGCTGTCCTGTGGTTTCCGTCAGAATGAATTTACCTCTCAATCAGGAGTGTCTGTGCGATTACTATTCTGACCACGCCACTGGAGGATAGACTTCCTGCATTTTAACAGTTTTTGAGTCTTACTCCTTCCTGTTTGACATTTTTGATCTTAAAACATGATATCTTGCTGACCTTTCAATTTAACTTTTCATTAAGGTTTTCTCACTGAGAGAAAGCCTCGGTGAGACATGGCTGTAGGGTTCGGCCTGCAGGCGACCCTCAGGGCTGCAGAGGATGGAAGAGCGTTTCCAGTCACATTTTGTTTATACAGCACTTTTTCTATGAAAAAAACAGCACAAAGTGCTTTACATTGAAAAACAAAACAAAACAAATAATATAAAAATTAGCATGTAAATTGAGCCCACTCCCCATCACCTACACCCCCTAACTGATGGGGATAGACAACGGGAAATAGGCTGAGCCCGAAAACATGTTTGTTTTTGAAACGCTAGTATTTGGGACCTTCTTCTCTGTGTATAGCTGCACAGCCAGCCAACACAGCATCACAGGCGGGGGACCGGCCCCGGCGCAGGCGGGGGACCGGCCCCGGCGCAGGCGGGGGACCAGCCCCGGCCCCGGCGCAGGCGGGGGACTGGCCCCGGCGCAGGCGGGGGACCGGCCCCGGCGCAGGCGGGGGACCAGCCCCGGCCCCGGCGCAGGCGGAGGACCGGCCCCGGCGCAGGCGGGGGACCGGCCCCGGCGCAGGCGGGGGACCAGCCCCGGCCCCGGCGCAGGCGGGGGACCAGCCCCGGCCCCGGCGCAGGCGGGGGACCGGCCCCGGCGCAGGCGAGGGACCGGCCCCGGCGCAGGCGGGGGACCAGCCCCGGCCCCGGCGCAGGCGGGGGACCAGCCCCGGCCCCGGCGCAGGCGGGGGACCCGCCTTATCAGACCAGGCTGAGCACAGCTTAGTGGCGATGCAGGTCCCCATCTAGAGCTGCAGCCGATCCAGAGGGGAAGGGCCCAACTGAGGAAGCACCGGAAATAAGTAAAACTAATACTGAGATCTGACGTGAATCCAAGGCACACCTGACGTCACAACAATTTTTAACAAGGCTGTCTCAGTACTGTGGTTCGTTCTATAGACAGATTGGTTTGTCTCAAAGATGTTGTTTTGGAAGAGAAACTCATTAAACTCAATAAAGCTTTAAAATGGCAAGTTGGACACAGGTCTGTAGTTATTTGAAGCTGACGGGTCTAAATTGTTTTTCTTTAGTAAGGGTTTCACCTGCAGTTTTAAAGACAGCAGGAAAAATACCTGTCTGTAGAGAGCAGTGCATGAAATTTACAACCTCCCTCTCAAAAGACCTGTAAAATAATTTAGAAAGGGATGATGGGATGGGACTTTGAATTCTTGAGACTAACAGATGCCCAATTTTATTGTTGTGTTTCGTGGGTTTGGTTTTATCTTCACATATTTTTGAATTTTACTACTAATTTGTGAGCCCTTTGTTTATTTCTGATGCTGGGAAGTCTTGAAGAACCAAAGTTATCTCCTCCACATTAACCTTAGATCCCTTTCTGGCTGAATGAGGCTCATTTTCAGCCCCCTGATGTTCCCACTGAAGATAATGACTGTTGGAGGTGAGGCCTTCACGCTGTGTCTGAACGATCCAGCATCTGGAAACCTTTAGGGTCAACGTCAGACAGAGAGGTCGACTTCATTGTCACGTTAAGACACAACATTAATCCTGAAAATGTAAATTAACAGTCTGCTAGGATTTGTTTCCAGCAGCTTCAGGTGAGAGTAAACGCATTTTACAAGGGTATGTAAAAAAAATAAAGTAAAAAAATGATACAATAATAGATTTTCCTTTAAATATTTGAATTGCAAAACGATGCATCGGCTTTGTTTTCTATGCAGGAACTTTAGAGGCACATGCTCCACCTGAAAACACCACCTGATGCATTCCTGACCAGTTTGGAAGTCAGAGAAAAACGTGAACTGATTTGAAACTGGTTTTCCTTCCGTGCTGATCCTATTTTAGGAGCTGGCAGAAGTAAAAGTGAGCGGGAAAAGAGTGTGGAGGTTGACCTTTATTGATGCAACGTCTCATTAGTTATTTAGTCTCGACGGAGTTCACTGTTGGTTCAGCGAGCCACTTATCCCGGCTGCAAAGGTGACGGCAGGTTTTCACGTAGCCAAAACTTAAGGCTGTGACCTCCAAATGGCTTTTTGGTCTTAAACTTTAATAAAGAGCTAAATAATAGAGTGAAAATAACTCAACCTTGATCTCTGACAGCAGAAAAACAAACACATTTCATGCAGGAAGAGCGCTCTGCAGGCTGCACACTAACATAACCCTCTTCCTGTCATTATGCTCCAGCCTCTTCTCTGTAGTGACGAGCAATGATTCCATGATATAATAATAATAATGGATTGGATTTATCTGCGCTTTTCAAGACACCCAAAGCGCTTACATTGTGTCCATTATTCATTCACTCCTCATTCATACTTGGTGATGGTAAGCTATGGTTGTAGCCTCAGCTGCCCTGGGGCAGACTGACAGAGGCGTGGCTGCCAGTTCGCGCCTTCGGCCCCTCTGACCATCACCGGGATCAATCATGCGCATTCACACACCAGTGGAGCCACACTGGAGGCAAGGAGGGTGAAGTGTCTTGCCCAAGGACACAACGACATTTTGGCTGGTGGGAGCAGGGATCGAACCGCCAACCCTTCGATCATTGGACGACCCGCTCAACCACCTGTGCCACTGTCGTCACTGGTCACTGGTTTTGGGGTGTCGTCCCATCCCAGGTGGGTTGTTTGTCTTCAGGCTGCAAAGTGAAAACTGAGGCTCGAGCACAACAAACGCCTTTAACCATCTCCTGACATCAAACAGAAGTTTTTCTCTGTCCTTTCCTTCTTCCTCGATTTTTCCTGTTTCCTCGAAACAACAACCTGCTGCTGAATAAAACTCTGCAAACTTACAGCAAAGGACAAAAAAGAACAATCAGCTGTTGAACTGTGATGATAAACATTTGAAGATTTTGCATTAGAAGACCCGAGTATACATGAAAAGACCCAAATGGATGGGATGCAATGAAATAGAGTATTTAAAACAGGGCTGGAGGTGTGGGAGGCTTTGAGCCACAGCCAGAAATTTCCTACAATTACTGGCTTTCTGGTGAGAAAACGTAAGTAGGCGTGTCCAAAGAGTCTATGGTGGTTCTCTTTTCCTTTGTTGTGGTTTGTTGGATCTTTTTGTTTGTCTATTCCGGAGACTCTGGATCTGCAATATCTTGGTTGACCAAAACAAACCCGTATCTTATGATTTAGTTCCATCGCTCTGAATATTCGCCGGCCTGAACACTTATAAAAACAGATTTGAGGTATTGCTGCGAGGAAAGGCTTTATGGCCATCAGACGTCAATCGCACAGATGAGCCAGAGGCTGAAGCCCCACAAACGCAGCATCGGTGTGAAATCTCTGATTCTGCGTGGAAACACAAACCTGCTTTGGCCTTCGTCAGCGGAGAGCTGTGCTGAAACAGGAAGGAGCAAACATTTGGAGGAAGATGCTTCCTGGATTCCTCCACCTGCCTGAACGCTCTCCACCCTTGTGTTCTGTCAGTTTTCTCTTTCATTTGTCGCTCAGATGGACAGATGGCAGCTTTGTCTGCGTCTGCCTGTCCGTCACCTGCTCGTGTCTCACTTCTCTGCGGTGCAGTCGCTGCTTCTCTGCTGTCACTTATCTCTCTGCCTTCTCCAAACAACAGCTGCAGAGTGGTGGAGGTGTACTTGCAGTTTTCTTCAAAGTATTTAGCTGTTATCACGTTAAAACGATGAAAGTAGGACTTTCGAACTCGCTGTGACTGATGAACAACCTCAAACACCCGTTCATTATTCCGACCACGAAGCCAGCTCCTTCAGACTGAGGCCGCTCTTTGACGCGTCTCTCTCATCATTAAGCCGTCTCTGATTTCAATGATGGTGTTCGCAGGGTCACGTCGGGGCCGCCGGGGTTAAGCAGCTTTGGGGAAGAATATTGAAAAAAAGGAGGGAAAGAGCAGCACAGTGTCAATAACCCTCATTAGCGACTCCTCACAGGTTGTCCAGACGAGAGGAGGAGGAGGAGGAGGAGGAGGAGGAGGAGGACTCAGCCAAACAAATGAATCTGCTCCCACAGAAATGTGTCCCCGCTAGAGCTGGGAAGGAGGTTTAGGGATGTTTCTGAAAGGAAAACAGAGTCTTTGATGATTCTGGGAATATTCACATGAAACTAAATATCAGTTTTTAATCCAGAGAGTGATCTATAAAAGAAAAGCATCAAAGTTTTTGAAAAAACAAAAAAAGGGGATTAAAATCACACACAAAGTTATCATTAGTCGGCAGCAAATTTGAAACTGCAGCAGAAGAAAAAGAAAATAAGCCAAAGCCCCACAAAGGGGAAGATACTGCAGTGAAATACTGGAGCTGCTTTCACCTCATCTCATAATTTGAATAGATAATTACGTCCAAAAGTGAATGGAATTATTTGGTTAATGAATTAGCTTGCTCTGTGCCAATGTCCCGTCCACAACTCAGGGGTGAATTCTAAAAAATAACTTCCTGGAAAATAACAAAGATTTTTGGATTTTGGCTAAAAATGCAAAAATCATAATTTAACAACCACTGGGTGTCATGGTTTTCGAGACTTTGAGACAGAGCCAGAAGCTGGAACCCGGAAGGAACACAGGAGAGTTTTAAGGTAAGTATTTTGATTTATTTTGTTCTTGTAGGTGATCTTCCAGAGGTGATGTCTTTGGCTCGAGACTGCAGGTGAGTGGCAGGAAGATATGGCGTGGCTGAAGGGCTTCTGTGGAGGAGGAGAGGGAATAACCGGCTTGCGAAGTGAGCGTGGATTGAACAGGCGGCTCCAGAGGAAATCCCAGGTAGCACTTGTGTTGATAGACTCCTGGAAGCGAGGCGTAAGGCAAAATTATTAAACAAGAATATTTCCTTGGCATAAACATTAGAGACCAGACAAGCACCATGGAGGAGCAACGAACTGGCAACTAATACTGGCTGTGGATCTCCTTAAGAAGGCAGCAGGGATGATGAAGTGGGTGGCAACAGCTGGGAATCCTCCGGAGAAGAGCAGAGAGGGGCGGGGCTGACAGAGGCACCATGACACTGGGAGCGCTTTTACAACAGAACAAAAGATGATCGGAAGGGAACGCTAAGCAAGACAAGCATACCTCAATTGCTCCAACTGTAAAAGAGATGTAAACATTTCTTTGGATAAAAAATAAATATAAATGAAGTGAAAACAGCCCAATCACTAAAAAAATATTTTTGTGAAAAATGCCAGCACAGGGTATCGAACCAGCGAGCTTCTGCACCAAGGATTCCCCATGTATTTCAATGGAGTTAAAAATCCTGGAAATCCTGGAATATCTGGAAAATCTTAAGAATTTGAAGGACCAAAATACTGTAGACGGAGTTTACTAGAATAAAGACAGAGAAACAGGAAACCAATGGGATGAAAGGTTTGTAGCATTCCAGGTTCCATAATCCCAATGATATGTTCCAGTTTGTGCAGCATGACATTTGAATCAAACAGATAATGTGTTCATGTACAAAGACACACAAAACAAACAAACTGTCAAAGATCTTCAAAAGGTAAATGTTAAAATACGGGCTTATCCTGTCAGAAAACAACAGGTAAGCACACCGAAGCACTTCCTGTGTCACAGCAGCTGTTTTGACAGGAGTGACAGCAACAAACAGCAGGAAAACCGCGGCGGCTCTTTTCTCCTCTAACTGCAGCCGTATTTTCCAGGTGAGCACAACCAGCTGACGGCGGGGCTGTTCGGCTCCAGAAAAGACGGCTGAGATCACGCGGGTCGCGCTCTGACAGACTCTCAGCATGGCGCCCGCAGCTGTTGAGTGCAGAGCCAAAATGAGGCTGGATCTCTGGGTGCCTCAGTGGGTCAACTGGGACTGATTTGATGAGTGTGGAGGCTCTCAGCGAGCCCCATCTGCCCCAAACATCCTCCAGACTGACATGAACGCTCAGAGAGGGCAGCTGGAATCAGAGAACTTTAGCAAAATAACACCTCCCACAACATCAGGAGTGACGATAAACAACAAACCAACACCCAATCAATATTAGAACCATTAAGTAAAGAAGCAAACACTTATTTCCACTGAAAGCTTTCTCTAAAGTCTTTTTTCAATGATGCCGTCAGTTTATTTCACCTGCAGGTAAGACTGTAATCCAGTCAATAAAAATCAGAAAAGAAGGTTTCTGACTTCTAGGCTCTGAAGGCCGTGTCGCACAACCACCTAGATTTTGCACATATTGTTTGGATGAAAACTGATCATTTGTGAATATAGGTGGAAAAAGTGATAAAAGTTGTGGTCTTTACGTGAAATTTTCACAGATGGATCACGAAAAAACCACCCAAAGAACACGTAAATCAACGTGGAACATGGACCCTGTGATTTTTGCGCCGTTTATATGCAATTCATTGATGATGTGATATGTGTGCGTCAATTACGTCACTTGAACGTGATATGTGTGCCGTGTACAAACATGTGTACTATTATACCTGGAGTATAACGGGGTGTAAAAAATTTCTGCCAACTCTTTTTGTTCAGTAGTACTATGCATTGCACTGCAACAAGCTATTTCTGAGTTGTTAGTACTCCCTAGTTGCTTGTAAGCTCAGAGTATGCATTCGTCACACATCCATTGGGATTCTGATAACCGCTTCATACGATGATCTCCTTGAGTTCTGGATGGCCTTTGATGGTACCAGTTTCTACTGGCATACGTTAGGAATGTCCTGGTCATCGCTCCATCTCATGGTTCTGTTTGTCTGCTCAACACGACGCTTGGTTTTCTGCATTTACTTTGGGAGATGGTGGAGATTTTTACCGATTCACAGAGGCAGAGTGAAAACACTTTTAGATAAAATCCAGTCATCTTCTGTGCCTTCCTCAATGTTTCATGGCCCATGAGCTGAGCTGAGGTCAAACAGCTTTAGGATAATCTTTGTACCTTGCTAGTTTGCACGAGAGCACAAGACACCGAAGGCAAATTCCTTGTACATGCGCTGTACTTGGTCAATAGATCTTAAACAGAAACTGAGGGATTTTTGTCCTACATTGGTGTGCGACCTTAAAAACACATCCTACAGAAAAAAATCCAACATTAAAAAACCTCTACATGGAGTCAGACAGGAGACGGTCAACTGAACTTTTTGTCATGAAGACTTCATTTCCTGCACCATAGTGTGCTAACGTTTCATGGTCTGGTTTCCAGCAAGTGTGGAAGTAAACGGGACAGAACCAAATGTGGAGAGCTGGGTTTGACACCAGCCATATGGTTTCGTGTTCCAGTTGAGTGGATGGATTTCCACTCCTTACTTTAAAGGCTTTTAAAGCTCTGTGGTCAAAGCTCGCCGTTGAGCGTCTCTCTCGTGTGTTGGCTTTGTTTGACCCAATCAACCTCTCGTGTTCAGAGCGGAGCTCCTCACCCAGAAATACCTCTTAAGAGTAAAATGTGTGCAAAATAATCAACACCCGATGACACACCAACCTGAGCGTGAATAATCTGTTCCAGCGTGTGCTAAAAACTGATGTCAGAGCAAAGAAAAAAAAGCTTAATAAGCCTCCCGATGGGTTGAAAAGTAGAACAAATCTCCTCCACCTTGCTTCTTCCCACTGTTGGTTTTGTTCTCTTAATCTCTAAAAATGTTTCCAGCATGTATTTCTCTCTGTAAATACAAGTTCTGGCTGATTTTTCTTGGAGAATTGACCTTGGGAAATGAGGTTTACTGCAGCAGAGAATACTGCAGGGAGTCGGCTCTGCTCATTAAAGATCTGTACACAACTGCTATAATGAGCACTACAATGATGGAGCTGGGTAAGATTTATCCACAAGGCTTTTCTTATGAAGTAGGTTGGGAATAATGCTTCCACAACGTCACAATGCACACTGCAGCAAAATTAACTACATTTCAACTTTCCCATGTACGTTCAACAAAACAAAACAAAAAAACAGCCTTGATTAAAATATGCCAAGAGAAGAAAAAGTGATTTGCTTCGCTTCTAAAAGTTTTGGGTCAAACATTTGAAGGGCAGAAAAGAAAAAAAAAAGCAGCAATGCTGACACAGTGTGTGCTTTAATACACTGAGGGTCTGATCACCTGAACCACCAACAGCTGCCATGATTACAAACCTGAACCTGGTGTGATCTGCAAATGAGACACAAAGAGTCTCAACTGAACAAACTTAAAACCTAATTTAAGTCAAATCCTCTCAGTTTAAACAAACAAATGGGACTGAGCGGAGAGGAAATTATCCTGAAGGAAAATTCAGAGATCATGTGCAGCTTTGGGTCATTCCAGAATTGGAGGACTTTTAATTTCCAATTCAAGTATAAAAACATGTATTTTCTAAATTAATTTATATGTCTTGCGGGACCAATAAAACAAATACTAAGAGAAAACAAAATGTTTTAAAAACAGCAAATAAGTCCAAAGTACAAACTAAGAATTCGATATGGAAAAAAAAACTGTGTCTTTTTCAGATGGAGTCCATTTACTGACTGTACCTAAATAACTTCAGGAAAGGAAAGAAAATAAAGTGATCTCAAACACAAAAAACGACGCAAGTAGTGGGCACAGTGCATTATGGGAGTTTTTTTTTCTTCTTTTTCTCTCACACGATTCAATACGCATCTCCATGGTCCACAAATACGATGCGATACGGTCAAATCAATCTAAATCAATCTAGATATTTTTCTTCATTTGGTGTTTCAAACTATAAATAAAAATGTTTTCTAACAAAGAAACTCTTTTTCGTTTAATCAGCAAAAGCAAAATGTCTGACATGGAAGCCTTAAACATTCAAACCTGACATCACGATCTTTTAGACGCTTTTATTCGTTGTGGTTAAATAAAAGTGTGTTATAATAATTCACTTGTTTGTAGTGATGTGAAGAAAGAAAAGGTTGTCACGTGTTTAGTGAACACAACACACACTGCTGTGGTTCACCTTCAGCCAATTGGAATTGACCCGACCTTTTAGACGCAAGCTTGTGATTGGACGTCTTTTTGTCTGCATCACATTTTCATGAAAAAAGTAAAGACAGTAGAGACACAACAGGCAGAGAAACTCACAACCTTTGACAGAAACCGAATATTTACTTGTTGATTGATTTGATGCCTTTTACACCGGAAAAGTCTGATACGCACCGGTTTTTCAACCAATACTGCTCGACGTGTATCTATTATTCCTTTTAGTCCCACTCTGATCTTCTTCTGCTCTATTTTCAAAGCGTTTCCAGTGGTCTTTTCATTAGGATTATGCTGTTTTTAGACAAAAATATTTTTGAAAGGGTCATTTTCTTTTTTATTTATTTTTTTCCCCCTTTATTTATTTTTTACTTTAACTGCATTTATTAATTTATTTTGTATTATTTATTGAAAGGGGCATTTTCTTTTTATTTCTTTTTGTTTGTTTATTTTATTTATTTAAAGTTTTTTATTATTTTTATTTTTTATTGAACGGATCATTTTCTAGGACATAGTTTCTGCAGAGCGGCTGTAGTTCATTAGAAATTCACCTCCAAGTTGTGAGCACTGTTGGTGTGGAGTAAGCCTCCCCTGACTTCCCATGATTTCTTTGTTTGCCTTCCTTCTCCTGCTAGCTTACAGCCCCCTTACAACCACCAAGCTAACATTACCGGTGCAACAAAAATTGCCAGCAATATTGGAGCTATCCAGCCGTACAGTTTTGATCCAGACGAGGAAAGTTAAGACTTTATTGGATCAATTTCTTATGGTTGCATCAGAATGGAGCGGAGCAGGAAGCTTTTGCCCCACCGATCGTAAAAGCTGCATCACAGCTAGAGGCTTTTTTCAACTGCGTGTTTTCGTCTGCTTCTGATTCACCACGCTTTGAATAACTTAGAAATGCAGTTTTTAATCTTAAATTTCTTTATATATGTTCTCCATCGTTGGAAAAATACTGCAAGAACATGTTAACAACATCATTTTCATAAAATTACTACTTTTTCTCAATGTTTGAATCAGTCTTTTGAGTTTGAAAGGATTTCTAGAAAATGTGATCCACTTTATCAGACATAAGAATCCAGGTTTTAGTTCCTGAGGATGAAAATGCTTCTGCAGGTATCGCGTTTTCAGGCACACCTGTTGTTCCGGTTGGTCTTTTCCTTGATTTTTTTATTCCCAGTCCACAGAAAGATGTCTAGCGTTTGGGTGAAATTTCTACCTTTTGTTGTTTTTAACGGTGAGACCACAGGACCAAGTCCATGAAATATTCATCCGCATGAGCAGTGAAACGATGCCGCCGCTGAAAATAGAAGGAAATCAGGGAGGACTGCAGAAAGACCTTGTCATTTTTGAAACGTGTTCATCGTGTTTGTTTAGAGGTTTTGGGGGAATGCTCCCACAGCTTCATCTCCTCCCCAGCACCTGTGCAGCTGTACCTGATTATCCCATTAGACTGAGTCTTTCCTTGTGTGAATCTTCCCTTTCAAGATTCAATCTATAAAATCTCTCATTACTTCTATGCTGAAATGTCAGTAGAAACACAGAGTGTATGTTTGTGTGTTCCTAACTGAGAATGAGCCGTTTTTCTCTTTCCTGATTTTAGGTTATTTAAAAGGTAATATTTGCCAATAAATCACCAGCAAAGATGGCATAACAGAGAATAAGTCTTGATATTTGCGCATATTTACATCTCTCCATATGAAATATGAGTCGATAAGCAGAACTGATTCACATACTCTGTCTTTGCCCTGTTTTACATCCCAGGTGTCCCTGCTACCCCTACTCTAGGTTGCAGACCCTACCTCTGGCTCGTCTGGCCCCCCCAGCTGTCCCCCAGTTCCTTCTGGATGAAGCTCGTCTGCTGGACTATTTAAACATGTAGTTGTAGAGTCAGATAAGCTCATTCGTCTCTAAGAGTTCTGGTTCATCGTCTGTCCGTCCTGGGGGAGGATCCTCCTTCATGTAGACACCCCTGGGGTTTCTTCTTTTCTTCTGGAATCTGTGATTTTTTGGGGGTGGGGGGGTTTCCTTACAGAGAAAGAGGGTTTAAGGGCAGCGATGCCCAGTTTAGCTTAGTCTGTTTAGTTAGTTCAGTTTAGAATTCTATGTATTGATGATCCTTTTGATTTCATGTTTACAATCACCGGTACGAAGCTCATTGAGACGACTGCTGACAAATACAATTGCCAATTGACCCATGAAGCATGTGTTTGGACGGTGGGAGGAAGCCGGAGACCCCGGCTATTACAAAATAAATACAAAAAAATAATAAAACAAATTATTAATCAATTATTGAGAATGGTTAAATTGATTGACTTTTAATGATATTACTTCACTTGCTCTAAAAAATTGATAAGTCGATTCATAATTTTTCCTAATGTAACATAATTTTGCACATATTTTTTTTTTTTTTTAAACTTTTTTCTTTTTCTTTTCAAACTTGTCCTGTCCAACAGCTAGGCAGACAGATGAGAGCTGAGGGCCTCTTGTGTTGGACATATTTTATTTTAACAAGAGGGGTTATTCATCTTCAGACAAACCAAAGGTATGTCTGAATAAACCCCTTTTGTAATTGAGGCCAAACTTTATTAATTTCAATCATGTTTGAAAATCTTTGGTGTTGGACCGGACGGAAAAGGAAAGAGGGGAAGAAGAGAGAGGGACGCTAGAGAGAGGGGGGGGGGGGTAGGAGGGTGATAATAGGAGGGGAAGGGGGATAAGACCATGAAGCAGCATAGAGCAGACAGGTTTACTGGTTGTTTATCATTACGGTACAGTTCAAATGTAGTACAAAAAGGGCGGGGCCTGTTCACACACACTCAAATGTTATCAACACACCTGCTAGCTGCAAAAATGTCCACATGTCAACATGTACACAAAACAGATAGTGTTCACGAACGCATACCTATGCCTTTAAACCAACTAGTGTGAAATCTTTCATTCATTCAATCATACAAACTGTTAGTGCAAAGGTGAGCTAACACCTGTGCTCAGGTGAGTGTTTATGTTCTTCTAAAATGGATGGTGGAATGTGAAAAGAAGGAGGAGGAGCGCCCAGCCACCCCCACACCCATACCCCCGCCGCAGCAGCAGCGGCAGCCGGAATTCCCCCAACGCCATACGGGAACAGGCAGGGAACAACCGCCCCCCGGGCAACCAAGACCGCCACCCAGGCCAGGGCCAGCAGGACCGCCGCGAGGCCCCCAGAGCCAGAGAGCAGGGAAGCACGGAGGGAAAGAGAGCGCCGCCCCAGCCCAGCCAGGAAAGCAGCCCCCCCGCCGCGCCGGAAGAGCCCAACGCAGGGCCCCACCGGAGAGGGACTCCCACAGCCCCAGACGAGCACCCCACCACCACCCAGGAGTTCCGGGCATCCCCCCGCCCCGACCCCAGGTACGAGCCAGGACCCCCCAAGGGAGACCCGCTCCGCACTCCAGGCAGCCACCCACCCGGCCCACGGTTGGTCCAGGGAAGAGCAAGGCAGGAGCCTGCCGCCCCCGCCCAGGAGGGGGGAACCCCGGGGAAAAAAAGGGGGCCCACAAGGGGTGTTGTAAATATGGCCCGACCAGGCTCGGCCATGTTGGAAGTTTGGCGGGGCCCAACGCCCAGGGGCAAGGACCAGGACCCACCCCCCAGGGACACGAACACCCCCGGCTCAGGTGTAATATGAACCCCCCCACCATGCGGAGAGAGCACCGCCGGGCCCAGGGAGCCGGCACCCAAGGGACACGGCCGCCATCGCCAACGGGCCCGCACCCCCCACCAGGGAAGGGGTAGGGGACAGATGGACCCAGGTCCCACCTTCCTTGTAAAATGTGTGTGCGTGTATGGGTGTTTGAGAGGGTGTTATATTTTTAACTTTTGATACTTGATCAAATTTTGCTATGAAAATTCCTTAAACAATGTTATGTCTATTTTACTGATATAGTATTATTTTTTAATCATATCAATGACTTTTATAAGTAACATAATCTGCATATATATTTTGGATACTTCATTGCCATGTTGATTTCTAAAAGTTATTCTTTACAAAATAATTTAAGTAATTCATCTTTGTCATGTGCTTTATTGATACTTTACGATTCTTAATTCTGTCTGATAAAAGTTATGAACCAGATGTTGATAAATCATGTAATAAAATGGTTACGGTAGAACAGGGGTGGGATTATAGAAGTTCGCTTCCTTCCACTCCCTTTCAAGCAATATTTATTAATATGTTTAATTATCGAAAGTTTGATTAGTTATTGTATGAATGTATAACTGATGATTGTATTATTTTTGTGTATTATTTCTATTGGATTGCTTGAAACAAACCATTTCAAATCAAATCAAAGTTCTCCTTCAGGTCAGAGAGCCACAAAGGGAACAGATTTGAGGTGAAAATCCATTTGGCACTTTTAGAACACAGGCGACTTCTTTTCTGTTTGGGTCAGGGCAGCAATAACTAAAGCACAGCAGAACAGACATCCTTAAGTCACCTCCTCCAGGAGACCCCCGGAATGTTAGATCGCCCACAATGCATTGCAAAAAGCCTCCAGGAGACATATTGACCTGGAATCCAAACCACCGCAGCTGGTTCTTCTCAGTTTGGAGGAGTGACGGCTCATTTTGATCCATTTTTTAAATACCCCTGCAGAGCATGTTGTCTCTTGATCCATTGTTAAGGACTAACCACTGATCTTAGAGGAGTTATGTCAGACAGAATTGTCTGAAGTTGAGGTAAAAAAATGAAAAACAAAATGAGATAGTTTTTTTCTTTTTTATTCTTACCTTCTTTTGTTAAAAAGACTTTGAATGATGACTTTTGCTCATTTTAAAAGCCTGTTTTTGTGATTATGACGAGCTCAAGGCTACGTTTCATGTTCTGCCATTTCCCAGGTGGTCGCCACAGCTAAAGCAAACTATCTTTATTACTATCTAAGACCCAAAACAGGAGGAGGTCCTGCAAATAAGTCAACCTGAATTAAAGCTGGGGTGTTAGGCTGCTGCAACTCCACTTAATGCAGGCTGACGTCATATGTTCACGTTCAGGTTTTGGTTTCTCGACCCTTTTTCTGAACGTCTTCATCCGTGGGTGTCGTCGTCTGTAGTGTTCTTCCTGTCCTACAGAGTGTCTTTGTTTGGCTTCAATAGTACGTTCCCTCCTGTGTCCTCATTAGGAGTTATCACAGAGCTGTCAGTTCATGCAGTGGCACCCCCCCCCTCTCTCAGCACAGGTTTGTGCATCAAATCATTCTCTCTGTGGCTGCATCTGTTACCCATTACATGCATATTATCCACATATGATGAGAGCACACGTCACAAAAGACACCATGAAGTCATTCTGAAAGCATGACCCGTGATGTTTTAGAGCAAAGGCTGGTAAATGCATGTTAAGGAAGAGTTTCTGCAGGTGCCACAACCGTCCAAACTTTTAACATTTATACGCTTTTAAACTCATGAAGCAGCTTACTTTTTAAAAAAAAAAAACAAAAAGAAAACTTTTTATGCTTTGGTTAGTGAACACATTTATGCATTTCCTTTTAATTTGTTCTAGCATTATGGAGCACAACTGGAGTCATTTACGGCACAAACCCTTTGAAGAAGGACATTTGTGTGCAGGAAAAACTGGATTCTGAGCTTAGAAATGGACTTCTAAAAGTCAATTTGTTGTGGAAATGACACTAACTTATTATCTAATTTATGCAATAAGAACGGATTTAAATAGGAATCTGCAACATGTCATTTAATGCATTGACAGCTCATTCCCCCCCAAAAAAATGCTCCCCCTTAAAGGGTCTAAAATTTCATTGAACCTGTTTACATAAACACCAAACATCAGATCATTATCTGATTTCTTAAAATGTCAGATTTTTCCAAGCGTTGACAGGACGTCTCCACTATCCAGTAATGAGGTATTGGATAAACTCCCAAGGCTGATTTCCAACAGGGAAAAGTAATATAAAGTGTACGATACTATAGTTCCTTTTTCTTTCATGAGATGACCTCATAAAAATGAGTATAAGTCTTTTTAAAGTGGCGACCACTTGACCTATCATTCAGGAGGATTCACTTTATGGTTCGTTGGTCTGTAGTTGAATTCCACTCTTATGTGTAGAAAAACTTGTGAAGAGTTTTATTGGAAGGGGTTGAAAATACAAACTGCACCTGACAAAGACGAGCTTCCACGGAGCCTCATGTCACAGGGATGGCTTGTTGAGAGCACACAGCTGTCAGTTTGCTCAGAGATGATGAGCCTCAGCTGTGCTCTTCCTCCATCAGAAACATCATATATTCCTCAACTGCACTCCATCTGCAGTCCCAAACCTTTCCCTCAGAAGACGAACATGAACGATGAGACTTCAAGGAAAATAAATGTATTATTCACTCACTTTTTTACTCCAGTTCATCAAACCGGAAAAAAACTCCATCGTCATCCAGCCAGAGTCTTCAGAAGTGGGTCTTATGCTGGTTGGTTGATGCTATAAAGCCTTAAACCGCTGTTTTCCTGTTTCTCTTTCTTTATTATAGTATCTTCTGCCATTTTTTTCAGCTTAACTCCATCTACAATGCTTCACCCATTTTAACCCTTCCAATGATAAAATGTTCAGCTCTTTCAGCTTTTTCCAGCTATGACTTTTGCTCCTTCAAATCCTTGAACTTTACCAGATATTCCAGATTTTCCAGGATTTCTGCTATTACTCTGTATTTTACATCTAAAATGCTAACTGCCTGGCCAATAAATGAATTGGAGTCCATTTTCAGCATAAACAATGCGACAGAATCTGAGGTTTTCCAAACAATACAGCTAGAAAAACTAAAGATGTATTCTGTATAGATACTTTTATGTTAATGTAACTCAGTCTGAATTTTTTTATTTCTATGTAAGTGGAAAACAGCTGTCATCCCAACTCATAAAAATGGAGACGCTTCGTCACTTTCCCATTTAGTGTCCTACCAACAGTGCCTAAAGTTGCTGAGAAACGACCATCTTCACTTCATCCTATGCACACGCTCACAAACACACATACATTACACTTCACATGTGTCGGTTTTTATGCAGTATGTGTGTGTGAACTGTTGTATTGTGTACATGTTGACATGTTTGTATATAAAGATTTTTGCAGTCATCAAGTATGTTGGTAACAGATAGATATTCCTTTAACCGTGCAGCTTTAGGGTTACAGAGTGGCTGCTTTTGATGCTGTAAACCAAATAACACAACTCTTCTTTTTATTTCTCACAATAGTTTCTTCTGTTTTGCTTCTTTTTGGTCTAACATTTAGATTTGAAGAAACTTTGAACGTTGTGTCAAACCATGAGGGTCTCCAGACGTACATGAGCGTTTTGTCTGTTTCACAGATGGACTTCCCGCTGCAGTGTTGTGTTTGGACTGGAAGCAGTCACAACCTGATGATCAGAACACACGGATAAAAAAAGAAAGGTCTGAGAGAGTTCAGAAGACTGGCAGGCAGACCAACTCAGAGACGGAGAGGCCGCGGTTACGCAACAGAGATAATGAACCAAACAGACGCTGAGTGCTTGTGACAGGTAGTGTTACTGCAAAGATACCTGTCCGCCGTGATCCGCCGCACCTTCCTCAGGCAGAGTGCAACCAAAGTGAGGTTGTGTGAGTAGCCCGAGCGGAGACAAAGGCAGGAACACCTGTCTGCTGCTGTTAGGAATGCTTACATGTAATGCTTGTTAGTGAAGTCCAGAGCAGCTAAAGCTGAACACAGCCTACGACGCTCAGGGCTGTTGTGCGTGTGTTGGACATCCGGCTGTGCGATTGTGTCAGCGTGTGAATTACAAGAGCGAGTTGTCCTCGGGGGTGGGGGGGTCTGGCGCCACTGTCATCGTGGGCGGGTATGGGGAGGGGGGAGTCTGAAGGGTCTAGTGTCCGCCGGAGTTAGAGCTCCTTTGAATTGATGCAGATGTGTGAGCGTGTGCAGGTAAACCTGTCAGGCTTAGTTCAGATCTCACGCTTCCGTCCGCAGCCCCGCGGGTCGTTGCACTTCCACGTGAATGCCTCACTGGGAGGAGCACTTTGAAATAAGTTGAAGAAACGTCAAAGAAGAAGAAAACAATTCAATTCAATTTTATTTGTATAGCTCAAATTCACAACAACAGTCGTCTCGATGGGCTTCGTATCTGCAATTGAAAAAGTAAAGGATCATGAATACAAAGAGTTCAATAGGAAAATACTAAAATGAACTAACAAACTGACTAAGCTATACTGGCATCCCTGCCCTTAGACCCCCCTTCACGGTAAGGAAAAACTACTAAAAAAACAGATTCCGGAAAAAACGAAGAAACCTCAGGGGTGCCCACATGAAGGAGGGATCCTCCCCCAGGACGGACAGGCGATTTACCAGAACTCTTAGAGAAAAATTAACTTATCTAAATCTACAACTACATATATAAAAGTCCAGCAGACGAGCTTCATCCAAACGGAGTTGGGGGGACAGTCAGGGGCGCGAGTCAAGCCAGAGACAGGATCCACAGCCAGGTGCAGGAGCAGTGGTAGAGGTGAGCCAGAGACAAGGTACTCGGTCAGGTACAGACCAGAGACGAGCCAGAGGCAGGATCCACAGCCAGGTGTAGGAGCGGGAGCAAAGGCGAGGTAGACGGTCAGGTACAGGAGCACGGATGAGCCAACTGGAGTCTGGAAGCACTCCCACTCCCCAGGAAGGGAGAGGAAAAGAGGGACAATACATGAATCACTGCACCAAACAGAGGCATGGAGAACTAAATGATAAATGATGATCAAGAATAGAGGAGAGGAAGCGTAGAAGTAGAAAAGAAAAGAAGACAGAACCCCAGTGCACCATAGTTACCCCAGCTTCAACTTCTAGCAGCCTTTTAAAAGAAAAAGTTATTAAGTTTAATTTAAACAAATTAACATTAAGTTAAATAATCTCTAAATACTAACTAGTCTGACAATAAGCCTGCCCACATAGGAATGTTTTCAGTTCAACTTTGAATGTAGAAACTGTGTCGGCCTCTCTTACATGAGCTGGGAGTTTATTCCATAAGACAGGGGCTTGGTGGCTAAACGCTCTACCTCCAACCGTACTTTTACTAATTCTAGGAACCACAAACAGTCCTGCATTTTGGGAGCGAAGTGTTCTGTTTGGATGGTAAGGGACTATGAGGTCCTTAATATAGGACGGGGCCATTCCATGTAAGGCCTTATAGATTAACAGGAGGATCTTGAACTTGATTCTGGAATCAACTGGGATCCAGTGAAGTGAAACCAACACAGGAGTGATGTGATCTCTTCTGCTAGTTCCTGCTAACAATCTAGCTGCTGCGTTCTGAACAAGCTGGAGACTTCTTAAGGAACTCTTAGGACACGCTGCTAACAAGGAGTTACAGTAATCCAGCCTCGACGTAACAAATGCATGGATGAGTTTTTCAGCATCACTCTTAGAAAGTAGATTTCTGATCTCAGCAATATTCCGCAGGTGAAAAAAGGCAGTTCTACACGCCTGAGACATATGAGCCTTAAATGATAAATCCTGGTCAAATAAAACCCCAAGGTTTCTAACTGTGGAATTGGGGGCTATACTTATACCATCCAGGGAGACTATCTGAGCAGACAGAGTATCTCTGAGGTTTTTAGGACCTAGTATAATGACCTCAGTTTTTTCTGGGTTCAAGAGGAGGTAATTAATTGTCATCCAGGTCTTGATGTCACTGATGCAGGCGTTCAGTTTCTCTATCTGGTCATTCTGGTCAGGCTTCATGGATAAATACAACTGCGTATCGTCGGCATAACAATGAAAATTAATGCTGTGTTTCCTGATTATGTTTCCTAGGGGTAGCATATAAAGCGTAAACAGGATCGGTCCCAAGACTGAGCCCTGTGGGACTCCATAGTTGACTCGAGTGCACTGAGAGGAATGGCCATTTACATTAACGAACTGATACCTATCAGACAGATAGGATTTAAACCACTGGAGAGCAGATCCTCTGATCCCTATGTCCTGCTCTAATCTATGGAGTAAAATACTTTGGTCGATAGTGTCAAAGGCTGCACTGAGGTCCAACAGGACCAGAATAGAAAGTAGTCCCTTTTCTGAGGCCAATAACAAGTCATTAGAGACTCTAACTAGTGCAGTTTCCGTACTATGGTGAGGTCTGAACCCCGACTGAAAGTCTTCAAAGTGGCTGTTGTCCTGTAGGTGGCAGTAAAACTGCTTAACTACAACTCTTTCTAGGATTTTAGAAATAAAAGGCAGGTTTGATATCGGTCTATAGTTGGCCAAGATGCTAGGATCCAAACTGGGCTTTTTTAGAAGAGGTTTAACAACTGCATATTTAAAAGACTGTGGCACGTAACCCGTTTCCAGAGAGGCATTTATCATTGTTAATATGGAATCATTAATTAGGGGAAAAGTTTCTTTAAAAAGTCTAGTGGGAATTGGGTCTAACAGACACGTTGAGGATTTGGAGGACGTAATAATTGATGTTATTTCCGCTTGATCCACAGCAGTGAAGCAGTCTAATGTTACAGAGGTTTCTATGGATGCCTCCATTTCTACCGCTTCAGCCTGCTCTGGGCTGATAGTAGGAATAACTTGATTTAACTTATGTCTAATATTTGAGATTTTACTATCGAAAAATGTAAGAAAATCATCAGAGCTGAGAGAAACAGGAACATGTGGTTCTACTGAGCTCTGACTGCGAGTTAATTTCGCAATAGTGCTAAAAAGAAATCTTGGATTATTTCCATTCTCTGATATTAAGGTTGAATAGTACTGGCTTCTAGCTCTACGCAGAGCTTTTTTATAATTTAAAAGGCTATGTTTCCAGATATCCAGAGACTGCTCTGAACCACTGAACAGTCGTTTTGGAGGCCATAAACAATAACCTTTATCATGAAATGACACAATAACTCACAACACAACAACTCACAACACAACAACTCACAACACTGACTCACAACACAACAACTCACAACACAACAACTCACAACACAATTATTCACAACACAACTCACAACACAATTATTCACAACACAACTCACAACACAACACTTTAACTCACAACACAATAACTCAACACAATAACTTACAACACTAACTCACAACACAATAACTCAACACAATAACTTACAACACTAACTCACAACACAATAACTCACAACACAACAACTCACAACACAACAACTCACAACACTGACTCACAACACAACAACTCACAACACAATAACTCACAACACAACAACTCACAACACAATTATTCACAACACAACTCACAACACAACACTTTAACTCACAACACAATAACTCAACACAATAACTTACAACACTAACTCACAACACAATAACTCAACACAATAACTTACAACATTAACTCACAACACAATAACTCACAACACTTTAACTCACAACACAACAACTCACAACACAATTATTCACAACACAACTCACAACACAACACTTTTACTCACAACACAATAACTCAACACAATAATTTACAACACTAACTCACAACACAATAACTCATAACACAACAACTCACAACACAACAACTCACAACACAACAACTCACAACACAATAACTCACAACACAACACTTTAACTCACAACACTTTAACTCACAACACAACACAATACAATAACTCACCTAAATGTTGTGACGAATTGTAGTGTGTTATTTTGTGTTGTGTTGCGAAATCTAAAGTGTTGTGTTGTGAGCCGCTGAATCTGAAGCTTTGTAGAAAACAGCTCTGGATAAAAATTCTGAAATCAAGATGGCAGAATAACAGAAAAACATTTTTTTGACGTTTGCTGTTTCCGCCGATCTCTTGTGTATTCCTTTCACACTGAACTGAGCAGAAACATTCAGATTTTGTGTTGCCCTCATGTGCCATCACATGCTCGGTCAGCGGACGTTAATGACTGTTTCCGGCTGGACAAACACCGAGTGTCATTCAGGACGTTTTCCTCACATGGGAGAAAAACTGCAGACCTGCTTTAACACCGCGTGCTCTGAACTCTGCAAGCTCATCTGCTGACGTGGGACCCATGAGCCTCGTGACGTCCAATATGACTGCTGTCCTTTGGTACAGTTCAAAACAAAACCAATTAGACATGTAAAAATGTATTTGTGTGGCTTCATCAACCAACGTTCTCAGCAGAATCCATCACAGCTTCTTCTGTTCCGCCACCTTCTCCATGTCGTCCACCAAAACGCCTCACGGTCAGCCAAGAGACACGGTCCCAGCAGCTGGTCAAGTGTCTGCCCTCTGTCCTCCTCCCAGTAACACATGCTGGAAACACCTGCAGAGAAAGCCATTCTGACCAGAAGCCCAAATCACCTCATCCGTCTCCCTTTGATATGAGGAGCAACTCTATTCCCAAATCCCCGCCGCATAAATGAGCTCCTCGCTCTTTGTCTGGAGGTCCAAGAAAAGCTCATCCTGGCACTGCAGTCACGGGAGAATGGAAAAAACGCCAATTTTTGACCTTTACCTCTGAATTGAAACAAGGCAGGAAACAAAAAAAAACAATTTTTTATACATTATAAGTAATGCTCATCCACCTGCAGTCCATCTCATGAACACATGTTCAAACTGGAACTGTGATAATGAATCCATCTGCTTCATTCATCTCTGTCTATAACTTCCCTTCATGGAAGTGGAGCTGCATAACTGAACAAATGCTCCTCTCATACCCATAACCAGAGCATTCTGCAAATACTAAAACATTTAAATGTATCTGCCAGCTTTGCAGGTGATGCTTAAAGAAATATGATCTGTTTGCAGAGTCAAACGTCTCAGTTTTGGTGCGGAGAATTGTTAGTTATCTCTCTCACTGCAGAAATGAAGCTGATAATTGATAATTGATAATTAATCGTTATTTAACATTTTCATCAAATAAATGTGTCTAGAGGATTGTTTTGTTTTGTTTTTTCTGCAGAAAGAAAAAGTTACATTAGGTGTTTTTTTTAATGAATTGAGTCAAGATTTATGCTACACTTTGGTGGTTTACCTTGAATATTGACAAATGCTGTTTGTTCCTGCAAAGAAGCATCTTTGAAGCTTTTAATGAAGATAAAGTCAAGAACTTGTGGAAAAGTCCTGATTCATTGGTCTTAAACTGGGATTTGTTAGCTCTGTTCCAAGGGAACTTCATTAGTTGGAGGAAACATTTTAATAAAAATGTTAGAAAAAAGGGGAACAAAGCACAACAATGCTGTAAATAAAGATCTATTTAAAGGACTTTTTTCATCAGACCACTAAGGTGGAAGAGGACTTTTCTTTTCTGTTTATTTTGTTACTTTTTCAGCAAACTAAAAAGTTGAAACTTTCATGTTTCTTTATAAAATTCTGTCAGTATAAAACATCAGTATAGAACTCAGGAGACCCTGCTGTGTCACTTTGAAGGCCGTGTCACACAGTCACTACGTATATTTTTTGCGTATGTTCAACACATAAAAGTTTGATTGAAAATTACACAGTGTCCGCGTATTTTATGTAGGCTATTATAATTGTAATTATACTTTGGTCCAGGTAAATACTCGATTCTGATTGGCTGCTGGGTGTGCATTAAAAAGTGATAACTGCACGCCCCAAAAAGAAGTTCCGGTCACCTAGCTTAAATGTTTTGTATCACTGCGCCGGCTTCTTTAAAACAACATTTAGCTTCATGATCTGGACAAAAACAAGCGGTAAGAGGAGAACTTTCTCTCTGAACTGATGCTTTATTCAACCCATCAGCATATATATATATCGCTTTATATCGCCGAATCTTGACTGCAGCAGTGGAGCGGCGCCTTGTCACGTTACCATGAAAGGGGCCTTGGAAAAAAAAACAAGAGTTAAGGACTAAAAACTGATTAATATTTATATCTTTTGTAAGTGAGCGTGGTATAAGCGGGTTAAGGGCCTTTGAAGTGTGCATTATCACTTTTTAACGCAAGCCGCGGAAGCCTGAACCTGCGTTAAAAAGTGATAATTCATACTTCAATGGCCATTAACACTGATTTATTATTATCGTAAATCTTACGCAATTGTGTGATATTTGCGAGATGCATACAAATGTGCATTGTTTCACGTATGTCTAACAGACTTTGCATGCATGTACCACCAATGTATACCTTTTATATTGCGTGTACTTCGCACCTATCACGTTAAGATTACATAATTGACACACGAATCACAAATTAATTGCATGTAAACAGCGCAAAAATCACGCACAGTTCATAAAGGATTGGCGCATTGTATGACGGGGTATATACATCGACTGATCTTTCACCCTCATACAGTCTACTAATAATAATTATGATTATTATTATACAGTCTAGACAGGCTGGGGATTTCCTGTCCCCCTGATCCAGCTCGTCTTGGCTGGGGGACAGGGAGATCCTGGTAAAGCAGCCGTGGATGCAATTCTTGCTGCATTTGTCAGGTGTGAAAAAAGGACTAAATATATGTCATATGATGCGTTCAGTTTGTCTTAAATGGTTTAAAAATCACACGAGAGGCTGAGACACTCTGGACTTCGATGAAAGAGCAGTTCTGCTTTTTGAGACATTTGTGTTTAGAACTGTAAGAAGTCAGAGTTCTGAGGGGTTTAATGCTATGTTGGAGAAGCTGTGAAGTGTTCGGTTGATGGATGTTCTGCTCACAGAAACATTCAGTTTCTTGAGTTTATCTTCATTTTTCTGTACAGAAAGTCACTCAGTGTAAAAAAAAAGAACACCGTCAGGGAAACTTCAGTTAATGTGTTTTTAATCTGCATGGTTGATTTATTCCTTTTATGATCCATTTCTCTTGTCGTATCGTCCTATTTCACAACAAACTCACTGAAGGAAGAGTCAGGAGACAAATGAGAAAACATCCGAACGTTAATGTGAGGTTTGGGGAACTCCCATGGTCTTTGAACATGGAAATAGGACTTCATGAGTTTCAGAGTTATAAAGATGTGTTTTAATTCCATGCAGCTGAAATCAAAAATCAGTGAAATCGTCTGTTAGGTCTAGATTTTGAATATAATTGATAAAGGATCCCCAAATCTCCTCAAATAGGTGTTGTTTGGTTTTATGAATATACATTAGTCTTTCCAAAGGAAGGGAATATGACATTTGTTTTAGAAAATAACTTGTATAACCCCGCCCCTGTTTACTCAATCAGAGGAAATCAGCCAATTCTTTTGTGGAAAAAAAAAGGATTTTTGCATTTCTGTAGCAAAACTCCACGCTTGTAAGTGTTGCTTATTGGTGCAAAGCTGATATGAAAAGCTGATTTTCTCCACGTCAGAATGAGGTGATGAGGTCATAGAGCGTGTTATTTCAGTGAGATCCCCGGTGTTAAATGGTTAAAGCCATTATTCTAGAAACCCTCCTCCCTAAACCGACCTGCAGGGCGTAGCTCCCACGTCGGTCATTCCTCCCGGTTTTGGACTTTATTGCTGTTCTGGTTATTTATTTGGCTCCACGCTGAAGTCCTTAAGGCTTTGTGCAGAAAAGTAGATGTGCTGCAGGAGATACACTTCTGCAGTTTGTCCTTGTCACAGAAAATAGATTTTTCCTTTCAAAGATGAAAAATGAAACATGGCTTTCATTGCAAAATTAACTAAGATGTTTCTGTGTAAGAATAACTTATGGCGGCTTTTCATTATTTGGATGTTTTGACGTCATTCTCTTGGAGGAGAAAGGAAACGGGACCAGAGGATGTTATGGAACTAAAGATGTCCGATGACAACGCTGGAAGGTTGTGTTTTTGACGTGTAGACATTAGATGCTGCACCCAGAAGGTGCATCTTAAATTCTAATGACTTTGGCGCGGCACGGTTTTGCCGGGAGGACCTCGGATGACTTTAGCGCCACGCCGGGCTGCTGCTGGATGGAGGAGTCACGCTGTGCAAGTTTGTGGTTTGTGGTCAGGAACTGTGAAGCTGAGATGCTTCTTCTGCTTCTGCATCCTTGAAGAAGAAATAACCTCGGTCATGCATGCGTGAGTGTGTGTCTCATTTTGTGTTTCTCTTTTCACCTCACAAGCCTGATTTTTGCATTTGCCATTCCTCTGGGGATAAAACTGCTCCTTTCATGGCTAAAGGACAAAAAAAAAAAGTTTTTTTCTCGAAGTGATCTCTGACAGTCAAAAGTTTTAGAAGTTTGTCAGGAATTTGCACAAACACAAGTCTGCCTCCTGCAGGTACATTTCTTTCTGTGTTTCTGAAAAGAGAATTATGGGTAAACATGGCGAACAGGAGGGCTTTAACTATACTTCATGGCGATTTGTAATTGCTGGGGTCGGATGGATTGGAGGGCCATCAGAGAGGCTGATGACATCATCTGGGATTGGAATACACCTGTCATACTATGGCGTGCATACCACGCCATTTAACTTGATGTTTTTTCGAGGGATTAGAAGACGCGATGGCGGCGTGAACTCGATCCAGGAAATGTCAGTTTCTACGTCCCAGGACTTCCAAGAAAAGACAACTATTACTGCTTTCTTATTACAAGAGGAGTTATTACAATTAACTAAAAAAAACACAACATTTTTACTTTCAAATGCAACTATTACTTTTGCTATATACTATAAAGATATAGAGCAGGTAGCAAAGTGTGTGTCATATCTGCAAGAGTTATTTACCATTAATTTCTTTGTATAGATGTAAGCATCTTCAGGAAAACTTTAATTGTGAAAAAAATACAACCTTTGAATACATAGAAATATTTTTTTTGAAAAATCTCTGTATCTACACCACAATAAAAAACGACCTCACCACTGAAACGCTGGAGGCAGTTGCATCATCAGGCTTGACGAGTAGACACTCAGAAGTTTGTGGCAGTTATTGCCGACAGTTTCAAGCAAACCGACCGACCTTAGTTTGAACTAATGCACAGATACGGAATGGACGCATTCGATCGATGCGATGGTTGATTAGCGTGAAGTAGAAACCAGTCTTAAGGCCCAGAGATGCAGATACCTGTTTGGGAGAACACCATCTTGCTATGGAGTCCTATCCATAAAAAAAACCTTTAAAGTGGCCCAGAACAGGGTTTAGGGAGGTTCTCAGCAGAGCTGAAGCGTCCTCTTAGCTCGCCCCCATGACTGTGACGAAGACGCCGGTCTCCACGTGTCAAACATCTTTGAGCTGCAACCCACAGAGGGCCTGACCCAGATTCTGGACAACCTTTTAGCAGCAGAATGGACACAAACGGACAAATGCTGCCGAAGGGTCAGCGGGGAGATGAGAGGAAGGATCGGGATGAAATAAAGCACGTTTCTGACAGTGGAGGAGAAGCTGAACAAGGACAGAAGAGATGCTGCCTCACAAGTATTTACACCCTTTGTGGAGCCTAAAAAAAGCTCAACAAAAAGGTTGTCAGAAAATATGTTCAAATTATTTGATATCAATATTTAATTTAATATTCAATTTGACTCAAAAGTGAGTCACATTGAGTGAGTATTGAGAATTGGTCACTTCTAAACTTCAAATGCATTTTTCAGTTTTTTTTTCAATTTCTTTATCTGAAAAAACGTAATATAAATAATTTTCGCCATTTTTATAAATTCTTAAGGTTTCTTCCCGCGCCAAAAAGGAGACATTTTTGATCGTCACAAAAACAGGCAGACGGCCGGATCCAAAGGCAGCAGGTGTAGTAGCTCAGCTAAAAGTCCACAAAGCTAAAACACACACACACACACACTCATACCTGGTGTAACACCGTCATGTTTGTGGTTCATGTTGACTCTCAAAGTTCAATTTATGTTTTAATTTTCAATTTGCACTTGTAATTCTAAGTGTAATAAAATAGAATTTATGAAAATGGATTGACTTTTTGTCTGACCTTGCAGGTCGGTTCTTAGCCGTAACATCACAGACTTGTTAATTACTCAAAATGTAAAAAAGATCAAAGTATTTTTTTTGGGTTAGTGTAGTCTAATATTAGTTTATAGGACAAAGATACAATAGTGACTCATTTTATAACTATAAGAACATAATTGAATTTAGTTTTTTTTACTGTGAATGGGTACTGTATTTCAAGATAAAAAAGGAAAAGCCAAAGGAAAAAAACAACAAAAATTACACATGGTTACCATGGACATACAAACTAAGTCAGCTATCAGATCAATAAGGATATCGGTTGCCATCTGCGGTTTGGTATATTTTCATACTGAATTAGATCATGGGTCAAATTTGACCTATTAACAGAATATCAATGAACGATTCTTACCATTTTGCAAAAGAAAAGAAAATAAAAATTATGAAAAGATTTCTTTAAACTCTCAGAAATCCACAAACTCAGTGGTCAGAAGTCTGTGCCCCCCTCCCTCCATGTCAGAGTGAACCTCCACAGATCAGCACACTGTTGTTAGCTTAAAAATGCTTCACCGCTCTCTGGAGTTCCGACTGAGCCGTTCACATGTGAACCTCCGCTACAGGTCAAGACCTTCTCCTTCTTAATAAGCGGGAGAGCGTGGCTGAGGCTTCCAAACTGTCTCTGAACACATCACAGACCTCAGAAACAGAGTTCTTCTTGATCCTCAGCAGGTATCTTCAGACACAGAAAACACTTCAGAACCAGATTTATAAAAAAACAAAACTGTCATGTTAGCGGAGGAATGAAAACAGACCCAGATGCTAGCAACCCGGAAAAATCACGGACACTTGAATGGATTATTGTCAGTTTATTGTCCAGAGGGAAACTCGTATTCCGGAGATGTGTTCTGTGGCTGGAGGAGGAAACCGTGATGGCATCTTGGGACGACTGGAGACAGCGAGTCCTAGTGCAGGATGCAGTGCAAGACGGTGGGAGGCGTGTTCCCCGTTCCGTTGTGATGCACAGTCCCCCCGTTGAGCGAACCGGTGGTGCTTGTCTTGTGGTACGATGGGAGCGGCTGCGTGGCGAGAAGTCGCGTCGGGGCTTGAGGTGGAGTCTTCAGGCGAAAACCAGACAGTGAGTGGATGTGTGGACCCAGGTCGGCACAAATGATGGTAGATCCTGTAGGCAAGAAGGTAGTCATGAGAAAACGAGAGAGTAAGACCAAGATCTAGGAATAACTCCGTGAGGTACTAGATCAACGTGAGACCAAGTATGAACTTCACTTCATTTTTGCTAGAAACTGACAGAAGAAAAGCTGATCTTTAGAGGCAATTTCTGTTGTTGCTGAAAGTTTCAATGTCATGAAAATACCTAATCTGCTCCACATAATCCACCGTCCTGCTTGTTTTTCAGGTATCCCCAAAATAATGACCCTAATCAGATGGATTCTGCCAACCAGAACCAGGACATTTGATCCACATAGGTTCCAATAGATGCCCAGAAGTCGTTTGGTAGAGCTTCAGTGGTGACAGTCAGACATGTTTTGGACTTTCCTGTGGATTTTTCTGCAACATGAAGACTAAATGCGACGGGATCCAAGGACAAAATAAAGATACCTAAAGCAAGGTCAAAACCTACATTAAAGCAACACCTTGAGGAGAATGGATGGAACAAATAAGCATCAGCCAATAAGTGTATAAAACAACATCTCAGCATATCTCCATGACGTTAAAAACAAAGAGCATCAAGCTCGTAGCCCATAAAATGAAAGGTTCCTTTATTGGAAAAGCAGAAAGCAAAGATTTGTGGAGGGAGGAGGGAATGAGACGGAACAAAAACAGGAGAACACTTGAATAGGAGAGGAGCCTGGAGGCAGAGGGAGGGTGCGAGGGCAAGGACGCCAGCTGTCAGGTTTGATGATGTGACGAGCAGCAAAGCAGAGAAACAGATGAGCCTCCACTCCAGCGATACGAAGAGTAAAAGCACGACTCGTGGTCGCCCCACCCCCCAACAAATCCTGAGCATCCCCTACATCCTGTACTTGACACTGCGGGTTATCATTCCTACCTCACTCCATCGGACTTTATAACTCATTTGATGTCTGATGTCTGTTTTTCTAGAGCTGTTATGTGAACCGACTGTTTTCCTGATTGTCAATGGTTGTTTGTTTGCTTGTATGGATCCTTTATGCGGTCGCTGCAACCACCCAATTTCCCAAGCTGGGATCAATAAAGTATCTTTATCTCATCTGACCTTAGAGGGGAACTGGCGTTTGATGACAACATGTGCGTGCACGAGGTGTTCCCGTCGTCACGTTAACGCAAAGTTTAGCCTGAATGGTTGGATTTAAGACTCACCAAAAATGAGTACATTTGAAATTTATCTCATTAAAAATACTTGAATACAAGTATAGCAAGTATACAACAGACCATGTCCATGTAGAGTAGGAAGTTTTCTAACTGAATACTTTTTATGACTAAATAGGAACATTTTAAATTTACAGTATAGATAGTATCTAAAAAAGTAAACTTCAAGTATACTCCTTCACTTTTGGCATAGACTAAGTATACTTGCAGGACACTTGTAGTAGATTACTTTTTGCCAAAGGGTTCTACTGCAGCAGGACGGTTCTGCAGGACTGTGCTTAAGAACCAACACAAATGGGCAACGTTTTCCTGCTGTCACATATATTTTTAAATTCTTGGGGATCAAGAACTAGACTTCCAACTTGAACTACAGAAAAATGACAGTTTGTAAACTAGATTTTCTTAGACTCGAGAAAAATCTGCACTGATGTAACTCAAACAGATATTTCCTTTTTGATGGCAACATCACAAAATAAAATCTGTTTCCTTCACTGCTTGTTTTTGGGTGGAGGAGGTGATGAAGACTCACATGAGGCAGAAGAGGCGTTGTGGTTCTCACAGAGAGCCTCCTGAGGAACAAATGGATCTTCATGTTTACGTGACAGGAGCATTTTCCCAACGCAGAGGAACGAAATGAAGATTTCATGAATTTATTACTGTACATTTTTGCCTTTTTCTTCCAGATTTAGTTATTCTATCAGTTTAGGTGAAAGGTAATGATGATGTACGTCTGAAACGAATTTACTTTGAAGTATTTTTTGTGAAAAAATAAAAAATAAAAACTTCTTTGCCAACTGTTTATAGTTTAGTTTTCTTCCACAGTGTCGGTCATATCAAATACAGGAAGAAAACATGCAGACAGAAACGTCTTACATTTTAGTAACAGCTAAACATGGTAGTGGAGCTTTAATTTTTTCTTTTCATTGTCTTCATAAATATAAAAAAGTTGTTCTGAAAAAGTGGATGGAGCTGTTTTTTTAGACACAGGATTTGCATTATTTTAGTTTAGTCTTTGGAAAGTGTTTTTTGTGACCACTTTTCCAACTTAGTCCCTTTTTACAGAGATCACTTTTCTTAGATCAAACCCAGGAAGGAGGTAAAAAGCAATGTGTGGCTTCTTGTTTGTATTAATGGTCTCCACACAGTAATTAAAGAATGAGCTTTAAGCGTGCAGACATTCGTATTAACAAGCTCTTTAAATTTTACGATCTGAAACTTTATTAGTACATTTGCCTCAGGACAAAATTCAAAGCTGAGTCACAGTAAATCACCACAGTGTCTAATTTTTTCACGGAGAACCAGTTTGCAGTTTGTGCTTATGTGTTATTTACAAGTGCGCATTTGTGTTTTCTCTGGCATTCATTTATTCATGGGTTGTTTTTTCATCCGCCTGTCATTCTCCTTTCTGCACTCGTCACAACATAATCACAGAGAAGCATCATCAGCTCAGCGGCAGCTGTCTCTGGAGAAGCTGAGACGCTCTGTCCATGACAATGTGGTCGTCTTTTGCACTTTATCTGCAGAAGCCTCCAGAGAATCCAGAGCATTGGGATCCAAACAAAGAGGTGAGAAAAACTATCAATCTACAGGCTGGGAACTCCGCAGACCCAGTTTTCAGATGCAAATTCATTTCAGTGACAGTCGCTCTGCGTGAACATTATCTAACACGCAGTGTTTATAGTAAACAGACGGCTCTGGGGGGTTTCTTTTAGAATAAACTACTTGATGAGGCGTTTGAAAGCTGCAAAACTTTCAGACAGTGCAGATGTGTTGAGAATGCATCATTGTTCTGCTCCACAGTCCTGATGAAGCTCAGACGGAAATGTTTCAGAGAAAAAAAATGTTACCGCATAAAGATCATAACAAGAAAATGTTTGAATGTCAGAGAAATAACAATAGACTGGGTCGCCTTCAAATGAAGGGAATATATTAGAAAAGGAACACAGTGAACCCAAAGCATTCAGGCTCTTTTATGAAATGTTTGATTGTTTAACTGTTTTACAAACAAAACTGAGAATTTTTTTTTAAAGAAAGTTCTTTTAACAAAGGAAATTAGTTTAAAAACAACTTCAGCAAAACTTTGCGATGTTGTTCAGCAAAAAGCAAAACGAAAAAAATAAATACTTGAATCTTTTAGAGATACTTAAATATCTATATACCAGGGTCCAGGTGAATACTCGATTTTGATTGGCTGCCAGGTGTAGATTAAAAAGTGATGGACAGTGATAATGTATGCCTAAAAAAGTAGTTCCGGTCACATAGCTGAGATGTTCGGGATCACTGCGCCGGCTTCTTTAAAACGAACTTTAGCTTCATCATCTGGACAAAAACAAGCGGTTAGAGGTGAACTTTCTCTCTGAACTGATGCTTTATTTAACACATTGTGATCATCAGCATAGATATCGCTTTCCTTTGAGGCCACAGTCGAGGTCACGTTTTAAATAGTCCGCTTTTTGCTGAAGAAGCCATTTAATGCTTAAAGATAACAAGAAGAAAGTACTGAAAATGGATTGAATATTTATGTCTTGTGAAAGTGACCATGGTATACGTGCAACAAATAGAGCACTATATAGTGTGTTCACCATTTTGTAGGGCTGTCTGAATCTGCAATTCAAATATCAAGTGCCCTAGAAATTTCCCAGAATTCCCTGCAAAAACCCACTGTGCATCGATGCTCTATAGATTGGAGAAAATATAGACCACAATGCATTGCGAAAAACATGTATTCAAAAGCTGTTTCTTATTAAACCATCAATGTTTTCATCATCAGAACATCGTGGATATTCAGAATACTATTGTAAAATAGTATATCAATCAGAAATGTTACTTCCTGAAATTGGTATCATCATCCTCGCCATTAAAAAGAAAAAAAAGCAGAGGGCGTAGTGTCAGATTTGCTTTTAAAATCCAGCACATCAGATAGTTGTGTTGTTTGTTAGTACACTGACCAAAAATAGAAACGCAACACTTTTGTTATTGCTCCCATTTTTTATGGTATGAACTCAAAGATTTGAAACATTTTCCAAATACACAAAATAACCAGTTCTCTGAAATATTGTTCACAAATCTGTCTAAATCTGTGATAGTGAGCACTTCTCCTCTGCCAAAACAATCCACCCCACCTCACAGGTGTGCCATATAAAGATGCTGATTAGACAGCATGATTATTGCACAGGTGTGCCTTAGACTGGCCACAAGAAAAGGCCACTCTGAAATCTTCAGTTGTGTCACAGAGCACAATGCCACAGATGTCACAAGTATTGAGGGAGCGTGCAATAGCTGATAGCAGGAATGTCCACCAGAGCTGTTGCTAGGGAATTGAATGTCCATTTTTCCACCATAAGCCGTCTCCAAAGGCGTTTCCGAGAATTTGGCAGCACATCCAACCGCCTCACAACCGCAGACCACGTGTCACCACACCAGCCCAAGACCTCCACATCCAGCATGTCCAACTCCAAGATCGTCTGAGACCAGCCACTCGGACAGCTGCTGAAACAATCGGTTTGCATAACCACAGAATTTCTGCACAAACTGTCAGAAACCGTCCCAGGGAAGCTCATCTGCATGCTCGTCGTCCTCATCGAGGTCTCGACCTCACTCCAGTTCGACGTCGTAACCGTCTGGGGGGGCAAATGATCACATGCGATGGCGTCTGGCACGTTGGAGAGGTGTTCTCTTCACGGATGAATCCCGGTTAACACTGTTCAGGGCAGATGGCAGACAGCGTGTGTGGCGTCGTGTGGGTAAGCGGTCTTCTGATGTCAATGTTGTGGATCAAGTAGCCCATGGTGGTGGTGGGGTTATGGTATGGGCAGGCGTATGTTATGGCCGAAGAACACAGGTGCATTTCATTGATGGCATTTTGAATGCACAGAGATACCGTGACGAGATCCTGGGGCCCATTGTTGTGCCGTACATCCAACAACATCACCTCATGTTGCAGCATGATAATGCACGGCCCCATGTTGCAAGGATCTGGACACAATTCTTGGAAGCTGAAAAAATCCCAGTTCTTGCATGGCCAGCATTCTCACCGGACATGTCACCCATTGAGCATGTTTGGGATGCTCTGGATTGGCCTATACGACAGCGTGTTCCAGTTCCTGCCAATATCCAGCAACTTCGCACAGCCATTGAAGAAGAGTGGACCAACATTCCACAGGCCACAATAGACAACCTGATCAACTCTATGCGAAGGAGATGTGTCGCACTTCATGAGGCAAGTGGTGGTCACACCAGATACTGACTGGTTGTCTGAGTCCCCTGACCCCCTCAATAAAACAAAAATGAAGATTTCAGAGTGGCCTTTTCTTGTGGCCAGTCTAAGGCACACCTGTGCAATAATCATGCTGTCTAATCAGCATCTTTATATGGCACACCTGTGAGGTGGGATGGATTGTCTGGGCAAAGGAGAAGTGCTCACTATCACAGATTTAGACAGATTTGTGAACAACATTTCAGAGAACTGGTTATTTTGTGTATGTGGAAAATGTTTCACATCTTTGAGTTCATACCATAAAAAATGGGAGCAATAACAAAAGTGTTGCGTTTATATTTTTGGTCAGTGCAGTTAGGGATTAGGATGGGAATTGGCTAGTCTCTCGTGCTGCTCCTACACCTGGCTGTGGATCCTGTCTCCGTTCGACTCGCGCCCCCAGCCGTCCCCTAACTTCAACTGGATAAAGATCATTTGCTGGACTTTAAACATGTAGTTGTAGGGTTAGATAAGTTAATTCTTTTCTATGAGTTCTGGTACATCGCCTGTCCGTCCTGGGGGAGGATCCCTCGTTCATGTGGGCACCCCTGAGATTTCTTCGTTTTTCCGGAATCCGTTTTTTTTAGTAGTTTTTCCTTACCGCGAAGGGGGGTCTAAGGGCAGGGATGCCTGTTTAGTCTGTTTAGTTGAAGTTAAGTATTCTCCTATTGAATTCTATGCATTTATGATCCTTTATGATTGTATGTTTACCTTACAATTACCGACACGACGCCCACTGAGACGACTGTCATAGTAAATTTGGGCAACAAAAATAATTGAATTGAACTTAATTCAGACATAGCCAATGTCAAAATCAAAGGTTTTTCTGTCAACTTATAGTTGACAGATATGAATACAGAATATTACTATAATATAGCCTATAGACCTATAATAATATAGAATATTACTATAGGTCATCTCATATTTGACCTATAGTAATATTCTTAATATTATATCTACCATAAAAAGTCATATGACTCATTTGCATAATGTGTAACGTTTGTTATTAAGGATTTTTTGGTTTCAATTCAGATTTCTAATCCTTTTATTAAAAATTATAACACGAGGTAACTTTGAAGAATATAAAAGAAACATTAATTTCAATGTTTTCTTGAATAAAAATGCTATTCTCTGGAGTTCTTGTCATTTATTATTACATCAAAATAATTTGATTTTGATACATTTTTATATTTTGATAAACTTCCTCTTATTTTAGTTTGAACTTCTGATTTGCTTTTGTGTCATTTCCCCAAACATTTTTCCTGTCAGACCAGTACTTATGTATCATTTCAGTCGAGGCAGGTTTACACTTTCTTCTGAAAACTAAATTAAAATATTTCTTTTCAGCCGTAAACGACTCCAGAGGAGAATCTCAGAGGTCCCGACCCGACAGTAAACAAAGCCGTGTGACTCACGAACGCCTCCCGTCTCCAGTGAGTGGCACATCAAAATTCACAACAAGCAGAATTACCACAAACCTTGTTTGTGCCGATTGTCGTCCTCATTTTTTCTGCTGCTTTTCTGCTCTCAGACATTTGTTGTTGGTGCGTGTCCCGTACAGATTTGCCCATTTTTCACCCTCAGACAGCCCGTATCCACCGTACGGACAGTTGGTCCTGGACAAGCCCCCATCTCCAGGGGTCAAAACCTGCACACGTTGCTATGTTAAAGCTTTGAGACAAAACTGCAGGAAGATGCAAGAAAGAAACATTTATCAAAGTTAAACGGTCTGTATTCATGAGGAATGATGTGGCTCTTCAACACAAAAGACATTCAACAGATAAGCACAGACCTGATCTTCTTAAAGAACCAGATACTTAGGTTTGCCTCAAAGCTATGGAAGTGTATTGTATTTAATGAAAAGCAAAAAGACATTTCATTCTATTTTTTTTAAGAACTACAAAAGCAAGGATCCACAATCCAATCAAAATCTTTAAAGCGTTCTAAAAAGTCGCTTTAGGACTAGAGGAGATCTCTCCTTTTAACCCGTTGCTCCTCGTCTTTGGAACTCCCTCCCATTGACGTTGAGTCAGATTGACTGTTGAGTGTTTTAAATATCAGGTAAAGACGTTTTTATTCAGGAGAGCTTTTAGTCCTTGACTTACTACATTTTAATGTCTTTTTCTTTTTTTAAATAGTTATTATTATTGTATTTTATTTCCTCTCTGTGTTTTGATTTGATGTTCCTTTTGAAAAGAACTGTGAGAATATTTCTTGAAAAAGTGCTTATAAATAAAGCTATTCTATTGTATTCTATTGCATTCTGTTCTGTTCTATTTTATAATAATAATAATGGATTGGATTTATCTGCGCTTTTCAAGTTACTCAAATCGCTTACATTGTGTCCATTATTCATTCACTCCTCATTCATACTTGGTGACGGTAAGCTACTGTTGTAGCCACAGCTGCCCTGGGGCAGACTGACAGAGGCGTGGCTGCCAGTTCGCGCCTTCGGCCCCTCTGACCATCACCGGGACCATTCATGCACATTCACACACCAGTGGAGCCACACTGGAGGCAAGGAGGGTGAAGTGTCTTGCCCAAGGACACAACAACATTTTTGGCTGGGGGGAGTGGGGATCGAACCGCCGACCCTTTGATCATTGGACGACCCGCTCAACCACCTGAGCAACTGCCATAATTTAAGGAATTACAAACAGGCTGGGCACTTATCTGCTCAATAAAACTATATGATGGCATAAAATCAAAAGTTCCAAACACACAATGTGTTTATGTCAGCCATGATCTGTTTTGTTCACGTGCTCTTTAACAAGAGGGGTTATTAATCTTCATACAAACCAAAGGTATGACTGGATAAACCCCTTTTGTAATTGAGGCCAAACTTTATTAATTTCAACCATGTTTGAAAATCTTTTGTGTTGGACCGGACGGAAAAGGAAAGAAGGGAAGAAGAGAGAGGGATGTTAGAGGGGGGGGGGGGGGGGTTGATAGTGATAGGGGGGGTAAGACCATGAAGCAGCATAGAGCAGACAGGTTTACTGGTTGTTCATCATTACGGTACGGTTCAAATATAGTACAAAAAGGGCGGGGCCTGTCCACACACACACTCAAATATTATCAACACACCTGCTAGCTGCAAAAATGTCCACATGTCAACATGTACACAAAACAGATAGTGTTCACAAACGCATACCTATGCCTTTAAACCAACTAGTGTGAAATCTTTCATTAATTCAATCATGCAAACTGTTAGTGCAAAGGTGAGCTAACACCTGTGCTCAGGTGAGTGTTTATGTTCTTCTAAAATGGATGGTGGAATGTGAAAAGAAGGAGTAGGAGCGCCCAGCCACCCCCACACCCAGACCCCCGCCGCAGCAGCAGCGGCAGCCGGAATCCCCCCAATGCCACACGGGAACAGGCAGGGATCAACCGCCCCCCGGGCGACCAAGACCGCTACCCAGGCCAGGGCCAGCAGGACCGCCGCGAGGCCCCCAGAGCCAGAGAGCAGGGAAGCGCAGAGGGAAAGAGAGCGCCGCCCCAGCCCAGCCAGGAGAGCAGCCCCCCCGCCGTGCTGGGAGAGCCCAACGCAGGGCCCCACCGGAGAAGGACGCCCACAGCCCCAGACGAGCACCCCACCACCACCCAGGAGTTCCGGGCATCCCCCCGCCCCAACCCCAGGTACGAGCCAGGACCCCCCAAGGGAGACCTGCTCCGCACTCCAGGCAGCCAGCCACCCGGCCCACGGTTGGTCCAGGGAGGAGCAAGGCAGGGGCCTGCCGCCCCCGCCCAGGAGGGGGGAACCCCGGGGAAAAAAGGGGGCCCACAAGGGGTGTTGTAAATATGGCCCGATCAGGCTCGGCCACTGTTGGAAGTTTGGCGGGGCCCAGCGCTCAGGGGCAAGGACCAGGACCCACCCCCCAGGGACACGAACACCCCCGGCTCAGGTGTAATATGAACCCCCCCACCGTGCGGAGAGAGCACCGCCGGGCCCAGGAAGCCGGCACCCAGGGGACACGGCCGCCGTCGCCAAGGGGCCCGCACCCCCCACCAGGGAAGGGGTAGGGGACAGATGGACCCAGGTCCCACCTTCCTTGTAAAATGTGTGTGCGTGTATGGGTGTTTATGTTGCAATGTACATATTGAGGGGGAGGGGTGTGTGTACTAAGGGGGGTGCAGTTAAAATTGGCGAGTAGGGCAATAAGGGGACATCTCCTGATTACTCACAGTGATGTCCCCTCACCCTCCACACCAAGGGGCCCTAAATGTCTAAGGTGCGGTTAAAATTGGCGGGTAGGGTGCCAGGAGGACATCTGCTGCTTGCTTGCAGTGATGTCCAAGCACCCCCCCTACCAAGGGCCCTACATGTCTAAGGTGCAAATAAAACCGAAAGAGGGGTTTGTTTTTCTTGAAATAAATGCGATATGCTTCCATAAAGAAAGTTCAGTTATTTTTAATCTGATGCAGTCTTAGTTTGAAATGTCAAAAACAAATTTTTAGTCTTTAGTTTAAAAAGAAACCTCTCAAAAAATGTTTGACATGTTTTCTTCCTGAAAATGTTCAATCGGGCCTTAATGGTGTCGTCTGCAGCTGTGATCAGAATCCAGACGTTTAACATTCATGGTGTAAAAAGTCTTCTTGTTGGAACAAAACCTTTTCTGTGCTTCACTGACTTCAGTGATAAAGAGAAGAAGGAGCCGTGTCTCGACACCTGATGTGACTGTCACTGATTTAATTATGTTGAGTAAGAGCTGCAAAAATTCCTGTGACCCAGATATCATCCTCTTTTTCTGGTGGAACGTGGGGAAAAATGAGTCACGTTGGCTTGATCATGGCAGCCTCTGCGGCTGCATTTAAATATAGCAAAGACATGCAGTGAGAACAAGGGAGTCGGTTCCACCAGGAGAGCAGAAGAGGCAGCGCGTTTCAAAGAAAAGATTTATTAGGTTGACACTTTTTTTCTGGAGCTGCCTTTTATAGACTTTGCTGAAAGTGTCACAGAGATGTTTGCTGTGTGTAACAGCCACTTCCACGGCTGCAACCAGCATCCGGAACAGAAGCCATGGAGCCAACCGGCTCAACTGGTTTCTACTGGGAGTTTCCAAATGTCTCCACATTTTTTAGCCCAAAAGTTTGCTCTAGCGTTCTGGAAGTTGAAAGTTAAAAACGGTCGTTGGAGTTTCTAAAACATATCGCCAAATATTCTTGGTCTGGTTTCAGAGTCAGAAAAGAACAGAAATCTGAAACTCAATGAATGAGAAGCACAAAAACTCTATATTTGGTTACTTCCAGCTGCTCCACCATGAATCATTTACCCCTATCTGACCTTCTCCTCTCCGTCCACGAACCTCCTCTTTCCTCCAACCTCAGCATCATTTCACCAACATCATCACTGTTTAAACTGCCAATGTGTCCAAACATCTGCTGCACGGATCTCCAGAACATACATACATACGGACGGACGGACAGACAGACCGATCCCTCTCTCTCTCTCTCTATCTCGAGATCTATCCTAGTCCCAAACAGATCCATCTTCATCTCTGCTCTCACCACAATCTTCTGGACTGTTGACTCTAAGAGCTCCACCTTCTTCTCCTTTCTCTCTGTAACCTCACTGTTTCTTCCTCTCATTCACACACAGATACTGTGTGACCTTCATCCCCCCCCCATTCATAAGCAAACCTCCACCTGTCCGATAAAGTCTGCTCCAATCACCATCTCTAGGGAGACACTGGACGTCCTCGTCCGTCTCGCTCCAGGGCTCCTCCTTCTCCTCCAGCAGGTCATAACCATTGACAACATTCAACACCTTCAAGTTCCAACCTTAGACTCATGATGCTCTCTGACCCTCATGATCATGATCCTCTTTGCATATGCATCTTCCAAAAATGACACACACTTGCGTGACATTCACATAATAATAGCATATATTCTACGTAAAAACAGGTAAACTGCAAAATTCTCCACTGTCCAAACGTTTTGAACACCTCAAAACTGAATTCACAAAAAGACCCTTCAGCCGAAACGCCCGATGGACAGCTGTGCACATCGACGAATGACGAACGCAGCAAACACTTATGAAGGACGTATACAGTCGTACGTAGTGGCTGTGTGACACGGCCTTTAGGGAGAAATCAAACTTACAGGCATCAGTTCAGGTCAGAGGTCACTTTGACAGATAACACATCAGGAACACAAAGACAAACACGTTCAAAAACCCAACAGAACCGAAGAAACATCTCAGTCTGGTTTGTTTAATCAAGCTTTGGCAGAAAGAAGGCCGCAGTGCTTTTCCACATGTTGCCACATCCAAAACCAAAGTGAAAAGCTGAATCCTTAGAGTCCGACTCGCGTCTGCTGAGCTCCAGCTCGCTGGTCCTGATGCTGCTTTGTCAGGACTTTCATGATTGAGGAACCGTCTCTGTCATGGTTCAGTGGGGAAGGTTGGTGGGTTTAACAAAGAGAGGGACTGCTTCACTGCAAAGGACGGAGGTTCCTGCATGACTGGGAGAAAAGGCGAGGGTGCCTTTTGTCAGGAAGGGCTTTGGGTGGTGAAAGAGATCAGGAAAAAAAAAAAAAACCAGCCCATTCACTGTTGGGAAGCTTCACTGCAGGCTGCAGGTGGAGGAGTTCACCGAGGAGAAGATAGTATGACCACAAGCCCTCAAGACGGTCACCAAATCCACAAATGACCTCTCTACGTGGGTTCTGTGTTAGGAAATATTAATTAAGATTATTCAAATTAATCTTGTTGAACGTACTTACTTCACTCTTTGGAAAAACTCCTTTGCATTTATGCTGCTGATATTAAAATGATAAAAATGAAGAAACTCTTCATTTTCGGTATGAAAAACATAAACATGAAATATTTTAGAACTTTTTCCAGATGTTCACGTGACTTCCTTTACAAATAGAAGACAGCGTGTGCCACAAAGGATCATCTCAATGAAGTAAATGTCGTATAAGGTAGTGTTATGTCAGCAGGGATTTCAAGAAAAAGAACCAAACTGTGTATTTTGTGCATCTCAGTCATAAATTATAAAGCATAAATAAAATTAAATCAGAGCTAATTAAGTTGCTCCTGACTTAAAATCTTTAATTAAAAACACAAAACAGATAATATAACTATGTCTAACTTTAATCCGGTGCTCCATATGTGTAAATTCTTGCTGTACTTCCTGATCTTAGACTGATTTTCTATGCTACACGGTACTCTGTATTAGATCTCTGGTAAACCATTAAGCCGCACCGGCTGATGAATTGTTAAAGCATTAAAGCATCATGGGTACTGTAGTCGGGAGCCTGGCAGAGGGATATGTACTGTTGGTAAATGAAGTCCAAAAACTTTGACTGATCAGTTTCGTTTCTCTTGATGTGCCTAGCAGTCCGAAAAAATATCTTACTTTTTAAAATTACAAACATTTTGAATAAGCATCAGAGAAGTAAAAGAGACACATGAGGCTCCGGATCCTCTGGTACTCTTTGAAACCAAAGCAGAATAAATCTCATTTAAGGAACTGCAATATTTGTTAGAGGAAAGTGAAACATTTTTATGATCAGAAATGGACACAAGGTGGTTAACTTGCAGTTTACCTTGATTACTTTTATTAATAAACCACATAAAATTATAAAATCTTTGACTTTGATAAAGTATTATTACCATTTTTATATTATTTATTACATACAAAACGGTCAAATAAAGCAATCAGTGAAAAAATGCAGATGTTATAACTACTGAAAAATGTCCAGATCCAAATGTATTCACACAAACCATGAACCCTCCGCCTCTGATTCCATACAAAGGTGGAGACAAAGGGTGAACATGAACACACAAATACACGCATTTAATAGATCATTTGTTCCAATCTAACAAGGGTCACTGTGAGATAACCCTGTGGGAAGCCGGAACATTACTCCCCCCTCGTTCATTCCACAGCAGGTGGGCTGCTATAAGCACACAACAGCCTTTATAGCGGCCCCGTATGCACAGAGTACTCCATTACTCTCAGACATATGCTAAAGCAGGACTCATGCAAACACACATGCGGTCAGCGCTGTTGTCAGATAAAGCTTCTGCTGTTAAAATATTCCCAGCTGAATATCTGCAGCACGAGAACATCTGCGGGTTCAAAAGATCCTTCTGCGCCGCGCTTCTTCCACCTGCTGCCGCTCTCTGGAGGACGCTTGCAGGTCATCCAGAGACGAGTTCATGTCTCTTAATTTTGCTTTTAGAAGACATACTTGTAGTCTAGCATCCATTTATTATGTCCTAACCAGCATGTTCAGCTGCGCGTCCTGTGCAGAGGAGACACAAGCTCTGGGTTTCCCTCCTCCTCCTCCTCCACACTCAAAGATGCGCATAGATATGGCGCAGGGTTTCCAGAAATAGCAGCACTACGGCTTTATAAATGAAGCATTGTGCCAAGCTGTCACATCTGCAGCAGCCCGTGGAGTGAAAGAGCATCGCAGACGTGTGTGAAAAGCGTTATGAGCTGAAGTGCTTATTAAATGTGTCATCTCCAAACCTTTCTACCAGCGCTTCTCAGGATCCTTTCATCTGAGAATTCTCTCTGGAACAGAAAGCATTCATGCTTCATGTGACCCCAACAGCCACGGCAGCTTCATGAAGCATCGTGACCAAAGCACCTCTTTCACAGTCAGAGCTTCTCCCGCATAAATGCAAGAGTTCCTCAAGCACCTTCTTCCCCACTTTGGTTCATTTGTTGTCATCGTCCCATGTTAAACCTGCTTCCCAGTCCCTGAGAATAGCTTTGTTGTTATTTATGGGTACAAAGTTACAGTTTGCAACTGAAGCAAAGCCAAGTCTTGGGGGGGAGCGGCCGCATTGTAAGGGGAGCGCAGGTTTGTCTTGTAGTTCCCTTGAGACTCTCACAGCCATTGTGTCATGTACAGGCGATGCAGGTATGAGGTCCTTAAACTACACTCTAGCTGTTAGTAGGGTGCAGGTACTGACACCCTCACCCTTGCAGGTTGTTTAGGTGTTAACTACGACCTGTCTGCCGCAGCATATGTGCATGAATATTTTCTCCCTACGGGTTCGCTGAGCGTCTACGACCTTGACATTTCCCGCAGACCTCCTGTGCGCCACGTACAGGTTTGCCCACAGACGGCCCGAATCCACCCGTCAGGGGCATTTTGTGGCTACAGCTTTGAGTGAAGCATTTGCAGCTTTAATCTTCATACTGTCTGTATTTCAGCCCCTAATGAAAAGTTTGTTCAAGTGCTGTTGTTACAGAAACAAAGTCTTACTCAAAGAGGTCTGTTATGTGTCTAAACAGAAAAAGAAACAATCAGCAAGAAAAAAAAGAGAAACTTTTAGCGTTAGCATGCTACAAACGCTGCTGCTTAAAACCTAGTAGAATCGATCAACCTAGCAGAGAGTAATTACAGATCATCACAGAACACACAACTGTAAATGTATCATTGTTGGTGAAGGTCACGTTCATCGGCACCGCACGCCGTCAGAGCGGCCGCCAGACTGTAAACATACAAATAATGGTTTTATCCAGACTTCTGTTTCAGCTGCACTCACAACGTTACCTGTAGGAAATGTTTCCTTATGTGTTTTTGTTGCAGCTCTTTCACTTTACGTTGACAATACAACAAATCACACATGAAATACAAGGTGTGAGGCTGATCATGTGACTCCATCCAGCACAGGAGGTACAGGAAGAGACTGAGGGCGCAGGAAAAGCAGGAAGTACACATCACAAACGCCAGAAACTTTTCCTGAAAGACGCCGTCAAAGACAAATTAGCCTGCAGAGGAAGGTCGAGGAACGCCTCTTTCCATTACTGCGATAATTTGTTCTTCAAAAGTGCAGGAATGGAATCAGATACATGTGCCCGTCATGCGCAAGCGAGTTGTCACTTGACTAATTTAACCACGAGCTCTGATGTGTTCTAGTCTGGTCTGCTCATTCATAATGAAGTCGTTGGTCTGAATTCCAGCTTTCATCTGATCAGCTGAACTTGGTCACATTTAAAAAGATTTGCCCAACTTTAAGTGAAGATGCTTGTTCTGTTTATATAAAAAACAGGAAAAGTTTCTACTTCTAAACTATAAAAACTGCATTTTCCTACACTGGAAAGCTTAATAGTGGCGTAGGCCTCACATCCCTGACTTTGATTAATGTATTTGCTGCAGTACTTTAACCTCAAGAATGTCAGTGACTGGAAGCCGGTGTCAGGACTCAAAAAACAGATGTGATTAGTTCTCCTGGTTCTGCTTCCAAATTTGATAGCAGCGTTCTGGATGAGCAGATTTAACTCTTAGCAGTCAGAGACATTTTTGAGTGTTGTTTTCACTCTTTGCTCTGATAATTTACCTGTAAAATAGTTAGCAACGCTTGATACCCATTGCTCCAGCACAACTCCAGCTTCTCTTTTTTTAACAGATATTTTTCAGCAAATTACAGTTTTTCTCAGTCGCTTTAGTACAATTCTCAGATCAGAATGAAATTCCCAAACTATTTGTTCAATCTTCACATCATGATGTCACTTGTGCACATCATATAAGCAGTTTCTCACTTCTTTGAACAAGTTGCAATTGCTTTGGTACATCCATGCAAATGATTATGTACAATTCTCTGCTCTTTGCTACATTATCAATTGTTTATGTCATGTTGATCAAAATATATTATATAGTTCACTGTGCAATAGTCTTACTCCTCAAAACACCTAGTCATTGGTTCATCGTATAAGTCATGAACTGCAAAATGGTTGACCAAGTTGTTATAATGTGACAAACATATTTCTATACATCTCCATTATATGTTTTTGTCTAAATCTGTCCTGAATTGTTAAATTGCTCTCAGGTGACTTGACTTCCTCTAACAAAGGTGCATCTCATTGACAATGAATGGGCAAATCTATACTGTATTGGGCTAAAGCACAACACAATGTTCTATGTCTGACAATGGAAGGACAAGGAATTGGACGGGGTCAACAGCCAGAGAGAAGAAGAGGAGTGAGGCTGCGTGGTGGAGGAGTTAGGGGGCAAAACCGAGGAAGAGGCCGAAGACATGTAAGTGTTCCTGATGAGATAAGAGCCACACTTGTACACCATGTTGTCAACCATGGACTCACAATGGCTGAGGCTGGTAGAAGGGTGCAGCCAAATTTTGGGAGAACAACTGTGTCCTCAATCATTCAGACCTTTCGTCGAGAGAACAGGTATGTAATCTAAAATATGAACTGATCTGTGATGCTTCATACAATATTACAGTATTTTTTACAATATGTAAAGCTTTTTGCAATATTCAGTAAGTACTGTAAGTAGGCCTACATTTTATACAGTAACATTTTATCTTCCTGAATTTTTTATTTTGCATTACTGTATCTTTTCCACACAGGACTGCAAGATAACTTCACAGGGGCGGCAGAGTGACAAGGCAGAACACAGGACCGGACTCAGATGCAGAGCTTAAGGAGATTTTAGTTCTTGGACACAAGAGAATGGCTAGCTTTGACAGGTGATAGCAAATGACAAACAGGCACAGGACAAAGGGAAACACAGGCTATAAATACATGAGGAGGGGAAGCACAGGTGGGAATGATCAGGGATGATGAGGCAGACTCAGGTGTAGGGAACAGACAAGGCAGGAAGGGGAATGTCTGGAAAGAGAGGTAGGTTAGAGTTTCACAATAAGATAGGAAACCCCACACGATACGAAACAGGAAGCTTAACGAGACATGACACAGAGGGCCCCTTTTCACTGCTCAACAGAAGGAGGCCATTTGCACCATGGTTGTAGAAAACAATGCGATAAGACTAAGGGAGATAGAGAGTGCCATTATAGAGGACAACAACATATTTGCAAGTATCCAAACAGTCAGCATCTCAGCCATTGACAGAGTGCTGAAAGGACACCAGATGAAAATGAAGCAGCTTTACACTTTTCCATTTGAAAGAAATCGTGAAAGAGTGAAGGAACTACGCTACCAGTATGTACAGGTAAAACATGCATGGACATGCAGCAACTGTACTGCACAGTGAACACTATGTATATCATACAACGATATACATTACAGTAAGCGTGTTTTTACACACTACACAAATATTTACACATTTGCTATGGCTGTAGAAAAGTAATACAATATGTGATTTATACATTTGATGTAACTCTATCTTGGACAAAATGTAAATTCTTGTAATTCATAAAACTCATTTTGTGTCTTCTGTATATAGCGTATGATGGAACTGGAAGCAAGTGAACAGCCACACAGCTTCATCTACATGGATGACGCTGGCTTCAACCTAACAAAATGCAGAAGGCATGGCCGAAATATCATCGGCCACAGGGCTACAGTTGATGTGCCAGGCCAACGGGGCGGGAACATAACCATGGGTGCTGCCGTCTGTGACAATGGTGTGCTTACTCATATTCCCATAATAGGTCCATACAACACAGAACATCTTATAACCTTTCTAGAAACTCTCTACAGAGATCTCATCTCTGAAGAAGAGAGGGGTCAGAGTGGAGATCACCTGCCATCGTATGTGATAGTTTGGGACAATGTGAGTTTTCATCACTCCAACATCATCAGGCAATGGTTTGCAGCCCACAACAGGATGCGGATGGAGTTTATTTCACCCTACTCTCCATTCCTTAACCCTATTGAGGAATTTTTCTCAGCATGGAGATGGAAAGTTTATGATCGCCAGCCACATACACAAATGACCCTCCTGGCTGCCATGGATGCAGCGTGTGATGACATCACAGCAGACGCCTGCAGAGGCTGGATAAGACACTCTAAAAGATTCTTTCCACGCTGCGTTGCAAGAGAGGATATTAGCTGTGATGTGGATGAGAGTTTGTGGCCTAACATACAGGAACGACAAGAGGTGTAGGAAGACCACACCAATTCCTACTGCACTGCCTGTACTGTTGGACAGAATATTGTCCTATCTTTTTTTCCCCTTTGTGTTACTGTTTGCAGTGGGTTTTTTCTATGTTGGTATGACATGGTCTGTCAACAAATTATAATATGAACAATAAAAGTGTAAATGTGAATCTTGACCAGTCTCTTGCAATCAAACAAAAAAGCTGTAACTTCCATTTTACAATAATTGTCATCCAAACTTTAGCCATAGTACACAGTTATATTGACAACATGACTACCGTAAATTCCGGACTACAAAGCGCACCCGATTACATGCCTCACCCACCCATATTCACGTGTTTGACTGCTTTTATACATACACAAGCCACGTCAGAGTACAAGCCGCGCATGTGTTAACCGATATTGTCATCCTGACAGATCACACCCAGCATCAAAGAGTGAGTGCAATTTATTAGCACATTGTGGGTGGTGCCAGTTTTGCCTCTGGGTCACGTATTTGAGTGTATCGACATCTGTCAAACAGCATGGACCTATATTCTGTTCACAAGTCCCTCAGTTATGGTGTTTTTATTTCATTTTTTTTTACTTATTGACAATCTAGGTATCTAACATAAAATTACAAACAGTAACCATATAATCAACATTACATCCCTCAGTTATAATGAGGAAATTTACATCCGCGATTCCACATTTCCCATGAGTCTTAGGGGCTAAAGGCGGGGCCAACGCCCGGCTCGCCATTCTGTTGTACGTGTTTAAGAATTAGCAAGTAGCAGCAGTGCATGGAGGGGTGAACGGGTAAAGCTCTCCTTCCGCTTGTGTCGCAGCAGCGTTATGGGAGTAACAGGACTGGTTAGAAAACACAACGGTAAAATACAGCAGCGGCGACTGAAAAGCGCGCGCCTCAGCGTGATACGCGCGCCTCAGTGCGGCGCGTGCGTCAGAATTCAGAAGCCTCTGTGCTCCGCTCCCGCCCCGCGCGCTACTTGTCTCCCCTTCCTATCTACTCCGACACCTCTGGCCAGGGCAGCTTCAAGGAGGAGCACTTCGTCCCCGTTGCGCCGGTGGATGGAGCAAATCGTTTCTGTGCAAAGCAATCGGACTTAATACTGTACGTTTTGTGTATGAGGGGCGGGTGCGTTGTTACGTGTGGGAGCCTTCAGACTGCCATCGGCCCCGCAGCTCAATCAGCAGGAGAAGATGTCTCCAGCTCACACGGAGGCTGTGAGTTTTTCAAAGCAAAATTCCGCTTTTACGGTTTCCTTAGAAACCGTAAATGGAGTGTAAATTCACTCCATGCGCTGTTCTCTCCGTCACGCAGCAAACCGGCTTTTCCAAACCCGTTGGTGACGGTGGACTTTTTTACGCTGCTTTTAACGATTGCTTTTAACTTGAAAGCTTCATCATAATGTAGCGGCGATCACGTGCACGTTGGGTCTAATGGCCCCAAAGGATTCTGGGATGCGGCTGGGCATGCGTGTTTCGTATGTTGAACCATGACTGAAGTGTCTAAGACCTGAAGTCAAGTCCATGCTGTTTGGCTGCTAAGAGGTGTGTTGAATAAAAATGCCTCGTGCTTGGTGTTAGATAGAGAATTCAAACTATTCACTGAGTTCGAAAGTACGTACATGGCGGCCGCCAATTAAATCAAATCAAAAAGAGTGCAGACGCTTTTTCCCCTGCTCCTGCCGCTTCCTGCTTTATTTGCTTTTTAATCATTTAATTAATCATTTTTAATTATTTTACTTCATCCACAACTCCTGGAATATCAGACTGGTCCTTTTTTGTGACTTCCACCTATACAAATCAATATTTTTACGTCTGACAAGCCAGCGACATGTCCGGAAGAGGAAGAAAAACAAACTCCCACTGTGAATGCTGTCGGATCTACCAACAAGAAATAAAAGAGCTACAAACACGGATATTTACTTTGGAAACTGAAAATGGACTTCACAAGACCCTTCCAGTATCATCGGGTGGTAAGAAGCCCGCTCTTACTACAAATGAAAAGAATAACAGTGACATAGACCTGAGTGATGTTGTGTCCTTTCCGAAACTTTGTGTGGAGGAACTCTGTGTTAAGCCAAAGCGTAAAGATGACAGAACATCCGAAATAAAGCTCACAAACAGATTTTTACCCCTAACACAATGTGATGTTAAAGAACAAAGTGAAATTGGACCACAGAATAGGAGTCATAATGTTGGAAACAAAGCACAGGCAGAAAGAAAATCTGTGCCAAACGTCAAGGTCAGAGATACGCTGCTGCTTGGAGATGGCGCTGTCAGTGGAGTCAGCCACAGAAGAATGCAAACTTTATGTTGCCCAAGTTCTACTGTTCCAGTGATTACAGGACTCTTATCTAAAGTCTTGTACCAAGGAGTCAAACGAATAATCATCCATGTAGGTGCTGTCGATATCAAAAAAGAACAATCTGAACGTTTGAAAAAAGACTTCATCAAGTTATTTGAAGAGATTGACAAAGTAGAGGTTGAAGCCTTCATCAGTGGACCTCTTCCTAACATCGATGGGGTGTCACTCAAGTTCAGCCGTCTGTTTCAGCTGAACAATTGGCTCTCCAGAGAGTGTGCTTCCAGAGGATTCTATTACATTGAGAACTTCAATACGTTCTGGAAACGAAAGGACCTATTCATGGGAAGAGGCCCACACCTGAACAGAGGTGGAGCAAGAGAGTTAGTAAAGAACTTCCTCCACGCACTGGGGCATAGAGGCCAAGGCCCTGAAAAGGCAGTAAGGAAGGACCGAGCCAGTGTCCCAGGAACCACAGCACAACGGCAACAACAACAACAACTACCTCCACCACCACCATCGGTCAAAGACTTGGATCCGGCAGCACCAGCACCACAACCACCTCCATCTAAGGACTCAGCTGCACCAGCATCACAACAACTACCGCCAGCTAAGGACCCAACCGCAGAACCACAACAACAACCACCAGATTTGGCCCCAGAAATACCACCGTCTGACCAGCTGTGGGTGCCCCCTGCTACATCTACTCCCAGTGAAGACTCACTTTCCTTTTCGTCCCCCCCACTTTCACCCATGGCCCTACCTAGCCATTTTGATAGCCTCATTAAGTCAGGAATTAAGATGGCTCCCCTAACACCTGTGAGCCTCACACCACACAGGAGCTCTCCTACCCCTCCAGCACTCCCTCCTTATCCTTCACCCAAAGTCCCTCCAACACATCCTTCATCCAAAGCCCCTCCAACGCGCCCCCTCCGTCGTTCACCCAAATCCCGTCCAGCTCCCGCTCCTCCTGGTCCAACACCCAAACTACCCTCAACTCGACCTCCCCTGCGCGCCTCTAGACGTGCTATCCCCCAGAGCTAGGATGAAACGGGCCCCCAGTGTCCTAGGAAAGGTTATGTCAAACTGGGGCCCTGTGATGAACAGCTTCCTTCTGGTGCTATACCTGTAGTTGCACCACGTAGAATGCAAAAAAGGGCAGTTAGACTGTCCAATCAAAGAAATCTAGTTCATATCCCCAGCAAGAAGGTTTCGACCAGTCCCAAGGAAACTAATCTCAAACTTGCTGCACTCAATGTCAGATCTTTATGCAACAAATCATTTTTAATCAATAATCTTATCTCTTCTTTTAATCTTGATTTTATGTTTTTAACTGAAACATGGCTTGACAAAAACACAGGAAACATAGTTCTAGTCGAATCAACTCCCCCCAACTACAAACATGTATCAGAAATACGAGAAAATAAAAAGGGTGGAGGCTTTTCTGCACTGTTTAGAGATAATATTGCAACCCGCAGACTATCATTTGGTGTGTTTTCATCATTTGAGTATGTGTCCTTTAAGATTGAGTTAAAACAAACTCCTCCCTTACTCTGCATAGTCATGTACAAACCTCCTCAGCACAGCCAAAGTTTCATTGATGATTTCACTGAAATGCTCTCAGTTGTGTGCACAGACTTTGATGGTCTAGTCATTACAGGTGATTTTAATGTTCATGTTGATAATGTCAATGACAGAAATGCAAAAGAGCTCAATGCTGTCCTTGAAACCTTTGATCTAATTCAGCATGTAAGTTGCCCTACCCACAGCAGAGGGCACACTCTGGACCTGCTCATCACAAAGGGGGTTAATATTTACAATGTCAGTGTGGTTGATGTCGCCCTCTCTGATCATTTCTGTGTATTCTTTGACCTGTCTGTTACTCCCAAACCACCGCCTGGCCCTGCAGTTGTCCAAAGGAGACAAATAAATGAGAGCACTAGGGCACAGTTTGTAGAAATGATAAACCCTGAAAACGCCTCTGGTGCCAATGTTGATGAAATGCTGAATTCTGTTACTTCTAGCATCTTGAATGTTCTGGATGCCATTGCCCCTATGAAGGTTAAATTGAGAAAACAGACAGAAAGCTCCCTGGAGGAACGATGATCTAGTCAGGGCACAGAAACAACAGTGCCGCAGAGCTGAGCGAAAGTGGCGCAAGTCAAAACTCCAGGTTCATTATGAAATGTATAAGGGGGAGTTGTACGCTTACAACAAGATCTTATGCAGAACAAGAGAAAGGTACTTCTCTGAAATCATTGGAAGTTGCAGCAACAACTCTCGTGTCCTGTTCACAACAGTTAACAGATTAACTAACCCTCCAACCCAGCTACCAATAGAACTGGTTTGCACACCTAAATGTAATGAGTTTGCTGTATTTTTTAATGACAAGGTTCAGGGCATTAAAAAAGCCATCAACTCCACAACACATATAACTATCGAACGGCCACCTACTCACTCTAAGCTGACTCACTTTGTACCTGTCACTGACCAAACTGTCCAAGAGACCATCACCCGTCTGAGCTCGTCTACATGCTGCCTTGATGTGTTACCCACTAGATTTCTAAAGTCTGTCCTGAACAGTGTGTTGCCATCAATTACTCAAATAGTTAACATGTCTCTTCAATCTGGAATATTTCCAGAGGCCTTAAAAACTGCAGTCATTAAACCTCTCCTGAAGAAAAACGGTCTTGATCCCACTGTACTGAATAATTACAGACCTATCTCTAATCTGCCATTTTTAGGAAAAGTCCTTGAAAAAATTGTCTACCAACAGCTCACTGATTTTCTCTTATTAAACAATTCATTTGATGTTTTCCAGTCAGGTTTTAGACCCCATCATAGCACAGAAACTGCTCTTATCAAGGTAACCAACGACATCCGCCTGAACACTGATGATGGCAAAGTCACTGTCTTAATCCTGCTAGACCTGAGTGCTGCCTTTGATACTGTTGATCATGGGATCCTTTTGACAGGAAATATTTTGTTGAAATTGGGAGTTGTGTCTCAGACTACATGGCCTTGACTTGTGGTGTGCCCCAGGGATCGATCCTGGGACCCCTTCTGTTCAACCTCTACATGCTGCCACTAGGGCAGTTAATACGCAGTAATAACATATCTTATCACAACTATGCAGATGATACTCAGATCTATGTGTCACTGACAACAGGTGAATATGGGCCGGTGGATTCACTCAGCCACTGCCTCCAACAGATCAGTGCGTGGATGCAGAACAACTTTCTCCAGCTAAACTCAAACAAGACCGAAGTTATTATTTTTGGCCCACAGAAACAAAGAGAAAGTCTCAGCAGCTACCTTCATTCTCTGTCTCTTAAACCCTCAAATCAAGTCAGAAATCTAGGGGTAATCATGGACTCTGACCTGAACTTTAACAGCCATATCAAGTCAGTAACATCAGCGGCATTTTACCATCTGAAAAACATTGCCAAAATCAAAAACATAGTGTCAAAGCCAGACCTGGAGATACTTATTCATGCATTTGTCTCCAGTAGGTTAGACTACTGTAACGGCCTGCTCACCGGCCTCTCCAAACGAGCTGTAAAACAGCTTCAGTACATCCAGAATGCTGCTGCTCGAGTCCTGACCAGAACCAGGAAGTATGATCACATTAGTCCTGTGCTCAGGTCTCTGCACTGGCTCCCTGTACCTCAAAGAATAGACTTCAAAGCAGCTCTGCTTGTGTACAAGTCTCTCCATGGCCAAGCACCAAAGTACATCTCTGACATGTTAGTGCCATATGAACCATCTCGTACTCTGAGGACCTCAGGGGCCGGCCTCCTATTGATTCCCAGAGTCAGAACTAAACAAGGGGAATCAGCGTTTCAATATTCTGCAGCTAAAATCTGGAACAGCCTCCCTGAATTCGTAAGACAGGCCTCTTCTGTGTTCATGTTCAAATCTAGACTTAAAACATTTCTGTTTAGCCGTGTATATGACTGAAAGGTCCTATCTGCACTTTTCTTTCCTTTCCTTCCTTTATTTTTAAATCAGTTTTCAATTTTTTTTTTTTTTTTTTTTTTCTTTTAAAGTAAATTTTATGTTGATTATTTCTATGATGTATTGTGATTTTAATGCATTCTTCTGTTTTGTGAAGCACCTTGAATTACTTTGTGTATGAATTGTGCTATACAAATAAACTTGCCTTGCCTTGCCTTGCCTAAATCCATAAATTAGCCGCGTCACTGAATAAGCCGCAGGGCTGTAAGCGCAGGAAAAAAGTAGCGGCTTGTAGTCCGGAAATTACGGTAAGTCATTTGACTGTCTTGTTCGTAGACAATGACACAAGGACTTGACATTCTGATGGCACTGACATGTTCAATGACATAAAGACTTAGTTTTGAGAGATGAACTAAAGATTTTGAGCAAGTTACAGGCTTTTGCAAGAAATCCATAGTGTTTTGCTGTTTGTACAAATTGTTTTGAGAAATGCACACACGTATTTGCAAACTTCAATTCTGATCTGAGGATTGTACTAAAGTGACTGAGAAAAACTGTAAATGGTAAATGGCGTATACTCATATAGCGCTTTTCTACCTACAAGCGCTTTACTGTCACAGAGCCATTCACCCAGTCACACACACATTCACTCACACATTCACACACTGATGGCGGCTCCGCTGCCAAACAATGGCGCCAACTTTCCACCAGAGGCAAGGAGGGGTTCAGTGTCTTGCCCAAGGACACTTTGACACATGGGTGTGCAAGGTGCAATCTTATGATCATGGATCAACCGCCCTACTGCTGCACCACCGCCGCCCCACAATCCTATTACACAATCATTTCACAATAGTTTTGACACTGCAAAAAAAGCCACAATTCTGGTTGGTAATTTTGTTATTTGTGCACAACAAAAATTAAGAAAAAAAATTGAAGACAAGGTCAAGACAATGTAAAAAATGTGTAGAAAATCAGGTCAGTGAATGTTCTCAAATGAGGTCGGACGCTCCTCTTCTGTCACCTCAGGTCTTTATCCTCCTCAACCCGGTGAAGAAGGATTGTCTACCACATCATACGCTTCAAAACCTCAATCAGAAAGTTTTCCCTAATCAACTAATATGTCAAAAAACCTGTCAGTCAGCTAAAATCATTGTGTGCTAGCGACTCCACATTCTGCTGGCCCACAAAGAGTTACACCCTCAAAAAGACTCAGAAAATCTAAATCCAGTCGTCACTCTCGCTCGCCGGTACTACAGGGTTTGGTGAAAATCTCGGTGTTTCAATTTGGTTCCTTCTGGCTCATCATCACCTACGTCGGCACCACAAGCAGCGACAGCAGGGTCTTTTACAAAGAATCAAATGAAAGTAGACAGTTGCACACTTTCCAACATATACCATATTCTTCACATTACAGGGCCCATTGGATTATATATAACTTAATGCTAGCTGTGTCAGTGTACAGTGTTATCCCGCTTATTCGCCTTTCAATATTCGCGGTTTACGTACTTTTTAGTCCCGTGACTCCTCCAGTTCATCACAAAAACTCAGACAACTCAAGATGCTTGTCTAAGACTTTTGCGTTCGAGGAATGCGCTGTATAAATGTCTGAGGAAGGGGGGCGCAGATGAAGAGCAGGGTTAACGTCAGTCCACTCATCAACATGAATTAGGACTTAAATTTGAACCAATAGGTAAATAACCCCGCCTTCCTTCTCAGCCAATCACAATCATTTGATTGTGATTGTGATGCTTGGGAATGGTCTGGCCTTTAACCACCATCAGCATCTAGAATCAAAGGTCAGAGTACATCCCAACCAACCACGTCATTGGTAGGGTTGGCATCATTGGCCCAGAGCCTAACCGCCACAGATTTTGGACTTATTGCATGCAAATTTCTTTCTATAATCCATATTAATCTTTGCTTGCATTTCTGAGATCTCTCCTTTTAAAATAGTTTTTCATTCCTCTGGTATTTACTGATAGCCGTTCACCGAGGGATGCAGGTAAGTCTAGATCCAGATTTTCCTTTTGGTAGCTGAAAAAGGTCATGCGACACAATGGTTTAGACTGACCAATTAGGCCAGTTTTTCCAACTACAGCAACTCTGAACTATAAACTTTTTAGAAACAAGAAAATTTGCAAGACAAAAACGCTGGTCGGTTGTTGGGAAACGCCCAACAAGGCTGATGTTTGGGTGAGACTCAGAGTCACGTGTCAAGTCAAAAGTCACGGCCAACTTTGCAGAGTTTGGGGAAACCCCAGACTCAGTTATCAACTAAGATAATAGTTCAACCTAAATACACATTTGACTGTTTATAAATTCAATGGGGACGAACTTTTCTATTCAACAAGCCACCTAGTAATGACTTGGAGAAGCTGACCTACTTGTTTGTCTTTTTCAATAGGAAGCACAATCGTAGCTCATTGGGGCTAACCAACAAACCTTACGGAGGAGGTCAAAGTGTTGCCCTCGATGTTGATGTTTTGGACGAGTCCTTTGCCCCTAAATGTGCCTGAGTTCATTCTGACCGTTTATTTGTAACACAATACTTACAGTTTGAAAGGACTTGAACATGAAGTGTTTGTTCCTCTCTAGCCAGACTAATACTCGTGTTCAGAATAAATATTTATGGAGAAGTAAACATTCCCAGCAGAAGCCGATCATTGACTGAAATCTGCAGCACACACTTCAGTTCAGACTCCCTCAGTCCTCCGTCGAAGTGAAAACGGCTGTTTGACAGGAAGTGATGGCAAATCACTTTGCGTATAGCTTCAGTAGAACCTTTGATCCAGCCTGTTTGCTCTAATGATTTCTTAGCTTGGCTCTTCAACGCCTGCATTGTTTAACAAGAGCTGCTGGCATGCAGGGTGACGGCTCATTGACAGAGAGGCTTAACAAACAGAAATGGATCTTCAGATGTGTGATCTGCCTCGCTTGGAACGTTTGAGCGCCGGAAATGTGGTTGTTATCATCTGTTATCCAGTCAAAGCGTAAAGGAAGGGTAGTCTCTGTCTTTGTAGACTAAGCGTTCAGATTCATCCTCCTGTTAACCCTTGTGCTATACTAGGCACTTTAACGTTGGGAGTTGGGTCATGTAGACCCACTAGACAGAGCTCTGAACCTTTTTTCTTTAATGATTTGTGATCTTCACTGGTGTCCATGGATTACATGAAATCTTTCCACCTTTATCCACCTTTGTCATGGTAGGGAGAACACGTCAAAGTAAGGGTGGGGTCATAGGATAGCACAAGGTCTATTATGATTGCAGTCATTGATGGGTTATCACTTCCTGTTTTGTGATGTTCCTGACCAACACTGGAAGTACAGCATCCTAGTATTGTTGGTGTGTGACTGTTCCCACTCCCTAGGTCGAGGTGACAACACGGTTAATATTTTGTACCAGGAAGCCCAAACTTCATGTTCAGCATGACGATTAAACCAGTTCTTCACTCGAGTGAAGAAAAAAAAAGGTTTTCTGTTTCCTCAGGTTATAATAAACTTTGCAGCAAATCCGACACAAAGTGAAGTGGTGACAACACTGTTGCTTCCAAGATCTTACAGACATTGTTGCAACACAACATTTTCCTATAATGTTGCAGTCATTGACGCCAACAGACTGAACAAGCTTCTGTCATTGGCTGCAAACTGGTAACGTCTGAAGCAGTGATGGAGAGGAGGTCACTGAACAAGGTCTCATCCATCATGGACAACGCAGACCATCCTCTCCACCCTGTTCTGGACAAACAGCGGAGCTCCTTCTCTAGAAGGCTCAGATAGCTCCGCTCCAAAACTGCCCGGTACTGGAAATCCTTCATACCCCATTACAATAACTCACAATGCAACAGATAATCTTTGAACTTTTTTTTTCTTGCATATCTTTTTATCTGCACTGTCTGTAAATTAAATTATACCACCCTATTGTTTACATTTATGTAACATTTTTTTATGTTTTTATGTTATTCATGTTATTTTTTTCCTCTTTTGTTTACAATGCTGTCATTTGCTACGGTAACGAAAAAATTTCCCACATGTTGGATCAGTAAAGTAATTCTGATTCTGAAAAAAATGCAATAGTTTTCATCTATAATGTTCAACTTTAAGTCTGTAGGAGGATCTAAAAGTTTGAACACATTTCTTTTTCCAGTTCATTGAAATGGAATTTTATGTAACCTCACAATAATTGCAAAGAACTGACAACATTTCCTAATTAAACCGTGATTCACTAGAAATGTTTTTGGATCTAATGACATATCAGCATTCTACGGAGCCCGCGACCTGACATGACTAAAAAATATATACTACTTCACTCCCACGAAATAATTGTGACCTTTCACACACCCCGTATTTTTAACTAGAAATAAACTTAAATGCTTCCGGTTACATCTTTGTTGTAAAAAGATAACAGGTCTAAAGTAATAATAAAATATGTTTTGCCATTGCATCCTTGATGTTTCCATTGACTGTAGCGAGGTGATCGCTACTCCGGGCAGCTGCTGGCCGGCAGACGGTAAATACAAACTGTAAATCCAAGTATTGCTCACATATGTGTCTATGAATGACTTATCAGGTGAATTCTTATTTCCTGGAAACAAATTAATTATTTTTTACCCATGTCAGGTCACGGGCTCCGTAGAATTTTTAGTACGTTGCACACACAAATTACAGATTATAAAATCAAAAAGCTACAATTTTACTGGAGAAATATCAAAGCTTCTCATTTATTCAAGTGAACCTAAATTGAGGTTGATTCGTGGAGTCTGGACTGTTTTTTGAAATATTTCACTTATCCAAGTGGCTTCATCAGTTCATTACATAAGAAATAAAACGTTTTATCTGTTTTTATCATGTTTAAATCAATGTTGGGGGTATCTTCAGGATAAAAACAACAATTATTTCCATTTAGTTTAACATTCAGGTGAAAGTAGCTTCTGATCCCATAGCTTAAACTCCTATTTTGTTATAAATAACAACCAAAGGCTGCAGGAAGCAGCTTCACTGTAGAAGCCAACCCTTAGCCATTGTTTTTTGGCGAGGGACTTTATCTGCGTCATCAGTCAGTACGATAAGCACGTTTGATTGGTTTGACTGATGACGTTTACGTTGGAGCCTCAAAACTTGATTGGTGGAGACAGTTTGATGCTGAAACGTGTTCAAATTGGTTGAATTTGCAGGACTTTAGTTTTAATTTTTTTTTAAAAGCTTCTCTTTTCACAGGAATTCATGTAAATGTGGAAGTGGATAAGCAACATAGAAAATTAGCTACACATTTAAAACTTTTGATGTCCAACATATTATAATTTATACATCTACAAAATGTTTTTACGAAGATTAATTTGTAAACAGTGATTGGTTTTCTAAATATTTTTTTTTCCTCCACTGGAGTGTATTAAAAACATAAGTCCCACATCAGACATGATGGTGGTTCTGTTTTGTCAGGAAGCAGATCAGACATTTTGGCAGAAACTTGAAATGGATAAAAATGAACAAACTCAAACATGAATAAACTGTGACCCAAGGAAGGAAAAGGTGATGAAGGCAGAACCAGTCAGTTAAATAAACCGAAGATGATTCACTGGAGTGAGGACAGCTGTGGGTGATTATCAAATGAAAGCAGGTGAGACAGTGGGAGCAAAAAAAAAACAGAACAGAAACCAAACCAAAGAGCACAAAGCCCCCCCTTATCTGCTCTCTGGTGGTGTTGTTGATTCTTGAAAAGCAGGTAAAGCTGCATTGATCTGGTCACTCTCAGGTGAAGCACATAAGGGACTCCACTTTAAACTGGTGGAGCTGTGGCTGCTGGACTGAAGCAGAGCTCCACCAGAAATCCCCATCAACTCTTTTTTTTTCCCCACCCATGTTCTAACTTTTACTGTTGAGGGGAGTTGATAAGTTTTTAACTGACAAACGTTGACTGAAAGGAGAGATATTAGACCAAAAGGGTCAGAATTCCCACCCTAACCACTAAAAACCATATAGTGTAGGAATTTGTTGTTCCCTGAATTTTAAAAGCAATTCTGACACCATGCTCACTACTTTTTTTTTTTTCTTTTAAAGAGCGATCGATTTCACAGACTTACAATTGAACTAATATGAGCATTTTGCGACAATTATTTATAAATCCACTGTGTTCTGAAGATAAAAAATGTTGACGGTTTAATAAAAAAATACATTTAAATACATTTTTGTGGTTAAAAAATTTTTTCCAACGCAATGCATCGTGGTCTATTTTTGCAGATCTAGTGAGCATCGATGCACACTGGTTTTTCGCAGAGACTTATGGGAAATTTCTAGAGAACTGGATTTTAGATTTGTGGATTCGGACAGCACTAGAAAATGGCGAACGCACAATAGAGTGAGTAGGAAAGGAATTCGGACACAACCCCAGTGAGGGTCATGTTCTGAGAATCAGGTCAGCCCCCCCTTTTTTCATGTTCCTGCAAACAAACCACAGCGATGCAGTAATGAGGGAAAGGTCAGTGCACTCTGGGTAATTCCAGCTGATGCAATACAGGTTTTTTCTTTCGGAGCCTTCAGGATGTTAGATGTCAGCACACTTGCTTCCTGTCCTCTGAGTTTTGTCAAGTTACGTTTGTTTCACATTTGTCCTCATGATGTTTTTTTTCTGCAGTCTGGCCCACCCCCTGTTTAAGTCTGCAATCATGACGTCTGCCATTGTGACGCAAACCCTGGTTTTTGGGATTATTTTAACCTTTTGTGTACTTTCGTCAGCCTTTTGCATCGTCTAGCTCAGGGGTCGCCAACGAAGTACCCAAGCGCCCTCAAGGCATCCTCTAGAGACATTACAGATCACAGATGGAATTCAATATTATTTTAAAATGTTTCATTCATGTTTGGAACAAATGAGGGGCGCCACAGATCACTACGGATCTGTAGCCACGGTTCCACACACACGTACCGCGGATTCCCCGCTCCTTGCGCATGCATTTTTTATTTTTTTTTTACTTGTTCTGTCCAACAACTGAGCAAACAGATGAGAGCTGAAGGCCTTTGGTGCTCCTTCGTCTTGTTTCTCCTCTTTGTCATGGTGCCTCTGGCAGTCTGCTCTGCCCTCCCCTTTCTGCTTTGCCTTCCCAGATTGGACCCAGCTGTGGACACTCACCTCATCATCTGCCAGCTCTAACTCAGGAGATCCAGCTCCAGTATTCTTCACCAGTTCGTTGCCCCTCTATGCTGCATTACCTGGTCTCATGTCATGCTGATCTAGGTTGTTCAATCCATGCCTGTTTACTAAATCCAGTTCTCTCATCTCTCCTCCCTCGTCTATAGGACAGATTCCATGAGTGTCGAACTGGGTCCTTTCTCCAAAGGTGCCTACTGAAAATAATCAAAGATCCTATAAGCCTCCAGCCCAGCTCCTAGCTTTGCCACAGCTCCAAGCCTCGCCACAGCTCCTAGCCACGTCACTACTTACCTCAGGTCCCGGTTCCTCTCCACGCCACGACCACAACTCCACTCCACATCAGTGGTCCTCCTCAAGAGAAATAAATCCTTTAATACTCTAACTCTCCTGTGCTTCTTCCGGGTTCCAGTGTCTGGGTGTCTTCTGTTTAAGCAGATCATGACACTCTTACTATTAAAAACAATGGTGTAGAATCCCATTTTTAATAGAAATCTATACTGTTAAATGCAATTATGGACATGAGGTGCAAAACATAAAAGTGACAACAAACGCACCAAAAGTTTGGCTCTATATTTAAAGTAATGTATCAACAAATGAAGAAACAACAACATTAACTTGAAGTTGAAGCAAAAAGGCTTCAGCATGAACCGAGGCCAAAACAGCAAACCCCACCTATTTAATCCCAGAGATCTTACCTGCAAAAGAAAAAGGGAAAACAATGTCAAACACTAACCTCCTTTGGCTAACAGACATGAGAAAACACGTGAAAGACAATGGCAATTCATCAAAACACCAAACACAACATAGAGTGGCTCTCAGCACAAAACACTACAGAGAACTACAAAGTGCAACACAGACTTCATATCAATGGAGAAGTGCGCCAGGCTGCAGTGGAGCCAGGCTGCAGTGGAGCCAGGCTGCAGTGGAGCCAGGCTGCAGTGGAGCCAGGCTGCAGTGGAGCCAGGCTGCAGTGGAGCCAGGATGCAGTGGAGCCAGGATGCAGTGGAGCCAGGTTGCAGTGGAGCCAGGTTGCAGCAAAGCTCCCTTCTCGAGGTGTGGAGGTCCACTCAGTGCTTTTAAAGGTTGCCTCCATCAGCTTGGTCCAATGGGAGCCACACCCTTTTCCAGCACCACACTTGAACATGACCAGAGACCGACACACAGAGATCCACAAAAACACACAAGTCCCACAGTTTTACAACACTGAAGCTTCACACTTCGCTTATAGTGGGGAAAAAAAAATTAAAAGTGTGAATCTATTTTGGTGAAACTGTTGTTTTCTGTAGTTTTTTTGTAGTCGCCCAATGATGAAAACACAGTAAACTGTGAAGCTATAAAAAGCCTTATTTTCTTCTAATGTTACCTTTTTCATGTTTACAACTTCTGCTATACTTTCAGTGCAGTTTTAGGAAATGTCATGAACTTATGACAAAGATTTTTAAAAGTTTTTTACAAAATACTGATCTCCTGGTTTCTTTGTTAATATTGTGTCATAACAGAGAAGTTTGTGGTATTTTTCTTTCAATCATTTGAATAATATTTGGTTTGTTTTATACATCAATTGTAAAATAATCAAATCCACTAACATATGACGGATCATTAGATGTGAATAAATAAATGGTGGAAATGCTAAATTTGTCAGGTTGTCAAGGTTGGTAGAATTTGCATTAATTTCCTATTGGCCCCTCCCCCTAATGGGGGTGATGCAGGTGGGTTTTCCTTTTTACGCTCTTCTTCATGCTCCACTGGTTGTCTACAGACATGATTGAAGACAAATAAGCAATCAATGGAAACAGAGAGAATTGAGTCAGAACTGAAAGTTGGTGGCACAACATCGTCTTAAAACGACAAGGTTTGCTGCCTGACAATGAAGCTCATTAGTCTGGAAGACCGCTTGTTCAAAAACAAAGAGTTGATCAAAAAAAAGAAAGAAAATGCAACCTTTTTGATGAAATATGACATAAAATATTGTGTCACTGCCTGCATCGTAGAAATGACAGATGAAGAGGAGCAGCTAAGCAGCCAAGTATGAAAAATTCATAGACTGGCGCTGCGTATTCACACACCAGGCCTGCCAGCTTTCACCGACTTATGATTCCCATCAATAAGAAAATCATTGGCTTGTATCAATCTTCACATAAAGTGGATTTCATAGAAGCTCTGTGGGATGGGAAGGGGGGGGGGACTGTGGGACTCTCACATAAATTCCCCTTCCTCATAAAAATACACAGACGTTCACAAAAAGTGACTCAGCAGTTTCTCTGCTCTCGTTTTCCTTCCTTTCTGTTTGTTCAGATTCAGTTTTGTTGCGTTCAGCTGAAAGGGCTTAAAGCTAAAAAGTCCTTTGCTATAGGTTTTTGTTCTTTACTGTTTATGGGGAGGAGTTTCTGTCACCAACAAATCAGAGCATCAACTTGGCTTAGGGAGCGTAGGTTTACACAGTGAGATTACACAAAGATACTTTAGTATTAACAGATGAGGCGTTTTATTACAAAGACAGAAAGCAGCAACCATCGTATTTCATGCTCTGCTGTAAACCGTGCATTAGGGGGAGCATCATGGCGTTTCAAAGGCGCTGATGGCTCCGTACGAAGCGCGTGCCTCGGCCATAACAGCTTCCTTATGAGCTCGTATTTATCAGGCGAGAACTGCAGAGCTGATAGCAGGAGGAGAAACGCGGGGCGGCTTCAATAAACACTCCGGTTCCGCGGAGCGGTCTTCTGCCGGGAACTTGACGTGACGCGGTCAGAGAGCAACTCTCTGATGACAGACAGTTTGCGCTCAGTGAATTTAAACACACGTCTGCAGTGACTTATGCATCAGAGGATGTCCGATTGGCCGTTCTGCATGTCAATCAAGTCCCGTACTTCTCGGTGAGGATTTTGATTGGCTGGTGGATTTTTAAGAAGTTCTTTTTTTTTTTTTTTTTTTCTCTGTCCCGCGATCTACCCTTGCAATTGCGATTGACGTAATGAGCACCCCTGTTTTACATGTTTAAAAAAACGTTTATTAAATACTACGGTGTCCTTTGACAAAGTGCAGGTCCAGTGAAGTCAGTTCACTTTGTTTCTCCTTTACTGTTGTTGGTGTGGCTTCATGGTTTCCACATTTGCTGCCACCAGAAATCTAAAAATCAAAGAAGCGCAGGACTCTCCTAGGAAAGTACTTTAGGAAAATATACAAATCTTTTATCCAAAAATGTTATTAGAATACATCAGCTAAAGGAAACAGACACCTTGGAAAACACCAATTGCACCTTGAGTAATGGATAGGTCGTATCACCCCAGCAGCTGTAGTGCGCATTCCCAGACACTGCACAAAGTCCTGATGCCTGTGGGCCGGACCCAATGGCACGCACCGGTGGCAGAGGACGTCCGTCCGTCATGGGACAACGATAGACTCTGGTGGCTGATAGTAAGGGCTGAAACGCAGCCAATCAGCGCCTGATACTGATTCCAGGGCACTCATTGCCATTGCTGAGGGCCATTTGCAGCTACCCTCAGCAATAAAGCCTGAGGCTGCGCTCAGCCGGTCCAACCTGGAGCAGCCAGGTGACGCCGAACTCAGGCTGATTCTATACTCTGACAGTGAAGGGAAGGGCTTTTATCAGGCCTCTGCTGATGAAGCAGGTGGTGTGCACAGGTGAAATTAATTAGTGGCCCTCTGCCTGCCACATTGGTGATAGCAAAATAACAAACACGCTCTTTGAGCTAACGAAACTCTTTGTCTATTTCTGCAGTTAACGACGGATTCTGACACAGAGAAGGGGCTTTGGGCAGATTCACAACAGTGGAGATTAGCAGACAGTTTGCAACACTATTCAATGATTATGTAACGCATGCAACATTGTCCAGCACTTTACGTAAAGCTGCTTTTCTCTGCATCTGAATGCGTTGAAGTGTTGTCAATGGGTTAAACATGGGAGCTACAACTCCAACGTTAAAGGGTTAAAGAATTCTTCAGGAATCCCCAAACTTTGACACATTTAGAAACCAAAGGCTGTCCAATCATTTATGCTAAATAATTGAAATTAGTCTGAACTGGAGGTGAAGGGTCTTACCTCAAAAAGGCCCATATCATCATATCCCCACCACCACATCTTACAGATTACTAAATTCTGTCTGTGGACATATTCAGAAAGTGTAACCCAGACCATGAGAATGTACGTTAATACATATAACTGATAAGTATCTGGTTCATACAACCTGGCTAGCTAGAAACCCTCATTACTGATTAATGAGGTTTTTGGCTTCTAACCCACTCAGAAAGGTAAATCCTCAATTCTCATTATGATCTGACTTTTACTCCCCCCACCCCCTCCGTTAAAAAAAAAAGAGAGGATAACCCAATACTTAAGAAAGGTCTTCACCTCTGGCCCCCCTCCTATGGTTGCCGTATGGAGTGGGCCCCCCCTCTTTCGGTTTTATTTGCACCTTAGACATGTAGGGTCCTTGGTAGGGGGGGTGCTTGGACATCACTGCAAGCAAGCAGCAGATGTCCTCCTGGCACCCTACCCGCCAATTTTAACCGCACCTTAGACATTCAGGGCCCCTTGGTGGGGAGGGTGAGGGGACATCACTGTGAGTAATCAGGAGATGTCCCCTCAGTGCCCTACCCGCCAATTTTAACTGCACCCCCCTTAGTACACACACCCCTCCTCCCTCAATATATACATTCCAACATAAACACACACACACATGCACACCCTCTCAAACACACATACACGCACACACATTTTGCAAGGAAGGTGGGACCTAGGACCATCTGTCCCTTGCCCCTTCCCTGGTGGGGAGTGCGGGCCCCTTGGCAACGGCGGCCGTATCCCCGGGGTGCCGGCTTCCTGGGCCCGGCGGTTCTCTCTCCACGCGGTGGGGGGTTTACATTACACCTGAGCCGGGGGTGTTCGTGTCCCTGGGGGGTGGGTCCTGGTCCTTGCCCCTGAGCGCTGGGTCCCGCCAAATCTCCAACTGTGGCCGAGCCTGATCGGGCCATATTTACAACACCCCTTGTGGGCCCCCTTTTTTTCCCCGGGGTTCCCCCCTCCTGGGCGGGGGCGGCGGGCTCCTGCCTTGCTCTTCCCTGGACCAACCGTGGGCCGGGTGGGTGGCTGCCTGGAGTGCGGAGCGGGTCTCCCTTGGGGGGTCCTGGCTCGTACCTGGGGTTGGGGCGGGGGGATGCCCGGAACTCCTGGGTGGTGATGGGGTGCTCGTCTGGGGCTGTGGGCGTCTTTCTCCAGTAAGGCCCTGCGTTGGGCTCTCCCGGCGCAGCGGGGGGGCTGCTCTCCTGGTTGGGCTGGGGCGGCGCTCTCTTTCCCTCCGTGCCTCCCTGCTCTCTGGCTCTGGGGGCCAAATAATTGAAATTAGTCTGAACTGGAGGTGAAGGGTCTTACCTCAAAAAGGCCCATATCATCATATCCCCACCACCACATCTTACAGATTACTAAATTCTGTCTGTGGACATATTCAGAAAGTGTAACCCAGACCATGAGAATGTACGTTAATACATATAACTGATAAGTATCTGGTTCATACAACCTGCATAAAAACGGGTTCAAACAACTCTCAGTGGTGTCTCATCTAGATTTGACCCAATTTCCAAAGTTTTTTCTGGTTGAAAAGTTAATGTTGACCTCTCTGCTCTCAGCACAGCTCTGTCTTGCCTTCACCGACCTCACACCTTCACCACCTTCACTGCAAGACAGAAACACATCAAGAAGCATGAAGAGGTCACTGAGGAAACACTTCTGGTAAATAAAAGCTGCTGGTGGAGAAAAGGATGCAGGTCTTTTCACCTGCAGTGGTTTCTGCAGTCTGCACCACAAAGCAGCACACAACAAAATAAGAAACTGTGAAGGAAATTGTTTTATTATTATCATTGCTTAAATGTATTTGGTGAAATGTATGTTTAAATGTTAACTCAGATTGGCCTTTTTACCTCTTCTGAAAACAGTTCTGTGTGTTTGTTCATCTGCTTCTCATCCCCAGCTAAGAGGGGGTTTTACGACACACTGTCCTCAGCTGATAAGGGATACTGTTTGAAGTTAGAATCCAACCAAAAGGGTCATTTGACGACACCCCTTAATGAACTTTTTCTCTTTGTCTTGAAAATGTTACCTCCTTCTTGTGTTCTTAATAAAAGCAGCACGAGGAGAGGCAGACCTTTGAGAAGAGAAGCGTGGTAGACGTTTTCTGTCACTCTTGCTCCTCTCCCTCGTGCATGAGAAACTTGATTCTTGTTGTGGTTTGTTGTTTATAATTGTGTTTTTCTTTAATGTCTAGATGCATTTATCTGACAGAAACTCGCGTTGCCTCACAGGAATACTGACATGTCTGCAACGAAGCACAAACATGAAGCACCCAAATCTGTGTTTTTGGACGGTACCAGTCGTACCAAATACTTTGGTAATGGAACCAAGTTGGCCCAGTTTTTCAATCCCCATCCCTACTTGAGTTTTTGTGGGTTTCCTCCAAACTGCAAACCTTTGAATTAAGTTTTTCGTTTACTCTGCGTGTTTGTTTCTTTTCCATAGGGTTTAATAGTGGAATCAACTCTGCCGGACTCTTCTGCAGTTAAATAACTTCACTTGGCTGGACTTTAAGCTTCGCTTTGACTTCTTTAAGTGTTTACAGCAATAAAATGTTTCAGACATGCAGTAACATCATGTAAAACAAGCATGCCCTTTCTGTAATATTTCATTTGCAGGCTTCACCCCGAGCTGTGATAGGTAACACCCATCTGCAGCGATAATGGCTCGGTTATTGAACTGCTGCACTTAAACAAACCTCAGGACTGATTCCTTAATGAGGCATCAAATGACATCAAGCCCTGCATTTATGTTAATCAGAAACATAAATGTTTCTGATTAACTTCATCCACATTTTTTAGTCCAACTCCTCAAGACGGTGTGTTCAAGTTGCGGAGCGTTTTCCGCAAATGAACATATCTTCCTCACTTCTTCTTCCAACTGTATTATCTTGGGTCATTAAATCTCTCCAAGGTAGCCAAGTAGCTGCACTTCAGCAGATCATTGAGCTTAAGAGCCTCATTTCCTTTGTGTGAACTATGCTTTTAGTATCTAGGTCAGAGCCTCCTCCATCTCGCTATAGAAACACGCCTTCTTTGACTCTGCCGGGCTTTTGCTTCCCATCTAACCCAGCAAATGCATTCAGAGGCCTGTGTGCACATATACAGGGTGCAAAGAGCACACAAACTGTATACATAAATATACACAGCTAAGTGCACACGGAGCACATTCTGCTCTCCATCCTCTCCGTCATGCAGACACAAAATGCTGTTTTCCCTCCTGCTCCCATACGCCATCTCATCCCCTCTCCTTCTGTCTCACTCCGTCCTCCTCCTCCTCCTCGCTTCCCTTTCTTCCTCTCTTGCCTGTCAGCCGAGCAGCAACGTGAAGCAGCAATTGACGCCCACGTTCCTTCTTTTTTTTATTGCTTCGTGGAGCAGAGGGAGAGAGCAGCACTGATAACAGTGAGAAAGATGGGATGTGAGGAAAGAGAAGCATAAATATGGCCTGCAGGCCATAATTACAAAGATGAGGTTTGACAGCCAACACCATCCACACCGTATCCATCAAAGATAGATAGATAGATAGATAGATAGATAGATAGATAGATAGATAGATAGATAGATAGATAGATAGATAGATAGATAGATAGATAGATAGATAGATAGATAGATAGATAGATAGATAGATAGATAGATAGATAGATAGATAGATAGATAGATAGATAGATAGATAGATAGATCCTTTACTTTGAGCTTTATAGGGAATCACTTAGGTTTAAATAGGATAGTCCTCACCTCTAGTGCATTTGCACGGCTGGATCTAAGTTGTAATAGAAAAGTGCGCCACATAAGACAGCTGTCATTGAAGAAAAATAGATTTAGGATTTTTTTTGTCTTTTGCCATATTTTATTCAAAATGCACAGATTCTACATGGCTACTCCATTATTTTCTAAATCTAAATCAAATCTAAACCAGATACAAACCTGATGGACAAGTTTGGATTGAGCTGCGGTGCAGCTAGAAACCCTCATTACTGATTAATGAGGTTTTTGGCTTCTAACCCACTCAGAAAGGTAAATCCTCAATTCTCATTATGATCTGACTTTTACTCCCCCCACCCCCTCCGTTAAAAAAAAAAGAGAGGATAACCCAATACTTAAGAAAGGTCTTCACCTCTGGCCCCCCTCCTATGGTTGCCGTATGGAGTGGGCCCCCCCTCTTTCGGTTTTATTTGCACCTTAGACATGTAGGGTCCTTGGTAGGGGGGGTGCTTGGACATCACTGCAAGCAAGCAGCAGATGTCCTCCTGGCACCCTACCCGCCAATTTTAACCGCACCTTAGACATTCAGGGCCCCTTGGTGGGGAGGGTGAGGGGACATCACTGTGAGTAATCAGGAGATGTCCCCTCAGTGCCCTACCCGCCAATTTTAACTGCACCCCCCTTAGTACACACACCCCTCCTCCCTCAATATATACATTCCAACATAAACACACACACACATGCACACCCTCTCAAACACACATACACGCACACACATTTTGCAAGGAAGGTGGGACCTAGGACCATCTGTCCCTTGCCCCTTCCCTGGTGGGGAGTGCGGGCCCCTTGGCAACGGCGGCCGTATCCCCGGGGTGCCGGCTTCCTGGGCCCGGCGGTTCTCTCTCCACGCGGTGGGGGGTTTACATTACACCTGAGCCGGGGGTGTTCGTGTCCCTGGGGGGTGGGTCCTGGTCCTTGCCCCTGAGCGCTGGGTCCCGCCAAATCTCCAACTGTGGCCGAGCCTGATCGGGCCATATTTACAACACCCCTTGTGGGCCCCCTTTTTTTCCCCGGGGTTCCCCCCTCCTGGGCGGGGGCGGCGGGCTCCTGCCTTGCTCTTCCCTGGACCAACCGTGGGCCGGGTGGGTGGCTGCCTGGAGTGCGGAGCGGGTCTCCCTTGGGGGGTCCTGGCTCGTACCTGGGGTTGGGGCGGGGGGATGCCCGGAACTCCTGGGTGGTGATGGGGTGCTCGTCTGGGGCTGTGGGCGTCTTTCTCCAGTAAGGCCCTGCGTTGGGCTCTCCCGGCGCAGCGGGGGGGCTGCTCTCCTGGTTGGGCTGGGGCGGCGCTCTCTTTCCCTCCGTGCCTCCCTGCTCTCTGGCTCTGGGGGCCTCGCGGCAGTCCTGCTGGCCCTGGCCTGGGTGGCGGTCTTGGTCACCCGGGGGGGGTTGTTCCCTGCCTGTTCCCGTGTGGCGTTGGGGGGATTCCGGCTGCCGCTGCTGCTGCGGTGGGGGTCTTGGGGTGGGGATGGCTGGGCACTCTCCCTCCTTCTTTTCACGTTCCACCATCCATTTTAGAAGAACATAAACACTCACCTGGGCACAGGTGTTAGCTCACCTTTGCACTAACAGTTTGCATGACTGAATGACTGAAATATTTCACACTAGTTGGTTTTAAGGCATAAGTATGCGTGTGTGAACACTATCTGTTTTGTGTACATGTCGACATGTGGACATTTTTGCAGCTAGCAGGTGTGTTTATAACATTTGAGTGTGTGTGTGGACGGGCCCCGCCCTTTTTGTACTACATTTGAACCTTACCATAATGATTAACAACCAGTAAACTTGTTGCTTTATGCTGCTTCATGGTCTTATCCCCCCTCCCCTTCTATTTTCACCCTCCTACCCCCTCTCTCTCTCTAACATCCCTCCCTTTTCTTCCCTTCTTTCCTTTTCCGTCCGGTCCAACACCAAAGATTTTCAAACATGATTGAAATTAATAAAGTTTGGCCTCAATTACAAAAGGGGTTTATTCAGTCATACCTTTGGTTTGTCTGAAGATTAATAACCCCTCTTGTTAAAGTAAAATGTGTCCAACACAAGAGGCTTTCAGCTCTCATCTGTCTGCCCAGCTGTTGGACAGGACAAGTTAAAAAAAAAGAAAAAAAAAGAAAGGTCTTCACCTTTTGGGGCTTTTATTTCCTGACAAAAGGGGTTAGTCTTCACCTGAAATGCTCTGGAAGACATTTTCACCTCATACTGCTCCTTCACCGATGCATTTTCCCAGCATGGCCCGGTTCTGGTACAGACCTTCACAGTGATGCAAAAATCATTATATGTAGCAGCCTTACTTTATAATCAAACAAGACTTTTGGAAAAAACTGACTACCGTTTGATACATTTAGCTCAAATTCAAAAAGTACATTTACATCACAGGTATTACATACATGACGGTATTTTGGGATGAGCAGAAAAAATCTTGAAAACTGTCCAAACACCCATCCAAGTCTGCTACGTTTGGATTTTATCTGGTGCTTTTAAAACAGTTCGGGTGCCTAAACGCTGCTTCAAAAAAAAAACAAAAAAAAACAGGAAACATTTTTCCAAAAAAAAAAAGTGTGATGAAAGTTTAACCAGCTGAACTTTAACCAATCAGGGTCTTGGATTTAGTGATGTATGGATGGCGTCCTTTTCAAAAACATGGCAGTGACAACCGTTGTAAGCATGATCATAAAGGAGTCATCAATAATTGCAGAAATCAATTAATTTTTTCAACCATGCCCAGACTATGACTTGGCTTTCTAAGAAGTCTGTACTTTTCAACTAACATTGGGATATTCCTGATTCAAATATGCACTTTGACCTTTTTAACAATCACCACACAATGTGAATTTTATCTGTGAAGCATAAACATGCTATGAAAAACACTGGTTTACATAAAAAAATCCAGAGGGACCGAACTTCCTTTGAACTAAATCTTTATTTTGGAGTTCACAGGAAGATGATGCAAATCTGCATCAACAGTTGATTTGGTCTTTTTTTATCTGATTTCCCAGAAAAACTGGCAGAGAGAAAACAATAAGAAGTCACACATTGTCACGTTGCTTCTTTGTGCTGCCGAGGGAAAACCGTTGGCTCCCATTTTAGCTCGTCTGATATTCAGTAGAAGCTAATTTATGTTAAAAAGGCGGTTACCATTATGCAGACACAGAAAACAGGTCAGTGGTTTCTGTACAGTGCTTAAAACAGACAGAGCCCCCGGAAGAAGAAAAAAACCTGCGACATCGTTTAACAAAGTCTGGGACAAAAGCCTCGGTTACAGCTCGTTGAGTAAAGTCGCACACAGACAGGCAGATCACGGCAGCACACCAACACCAGCCCATAATGAGAGGCAGGGAAAGAAGTGATGGTCTGAGCCTGACCCCCCCACTGGGACATTGAAACAAGGGACAACATCGCCCATCAGAATATGGCCGTAAAAGGTTGTAAGGCTTTCAGGGAGCGAGTAAAAATACTCTGTTCACTGCATGATGCTCCACAAACACATGTTTTTTTTACTGTTTATACATATTTCATATCGGGTCCTCAATTAGTTGTAAATTTCTTTAACGTTAATAACAAACAATATGCAGGAGCTTGGGTTAAAGTAGAGCTTAGGGACAAAAGATCAATCTACTGTCACCTTAAAATAATCAGTCTTATCTGTGATGCTCATTTTTACTTTGCCAGGATGCCTTCAGGCGGTTCAATCCGACTCTTCTTGGATTCTCTCATTGGGTTTTAAAGATATTTGGTGAAGAGAACAACACACACTGCAGGCCACAGCACATGGGCACATCCATAACGTGTAAGTCTTTTTGCATTTTAACGAGGCAGCAAATCAACAGCTCTCAAAAATAAGCACGGCTAACAGACGTCTCAAGTCATTCCAAAGGATGTTTTTCTAAACCTAAGAAATGTGGGACCACTGAGGCCAGTCCATTGAGACACAACCGTTAGTCTGATGGAAGGACTGGTGGAACTTCACTGATTAGTCCACCGTTCTCAGAATAAAGGCTAATTGTAGACTGGAGAGAACTCAAGCAGCCCATTTACACCACGTGCCATTCATCCGTGGCTCATCCGCTGCCAGCGCTCAGACATCAGACTCCAGCACCTCATGCATCGTGACAGACGTAACTGCCTGAGTGAGTCTTCTTTAAGAGCCCAAGGCCGAACTCCTACATTTTCTCCTGAACATTCAACTATTTTCTTTCTGTAGAAAACTGGATTGGTTTGTCCGGGCATTTGCTCTGATTGCTTATAATGACCTCAATAAGTCTCTCTTTACTAATGTGATAATGGACGCGTGTTTCTCTGTCCAATGACTCACTCTAATCAAGCCAAGAGCGAGGACCCCTCATTTGGACTGCAGGTGATTTTTATCCACGAGTTTCTGTTTCCAGCTCCAACAGCAGATAATGGTCCCTGTATAAGGCACTAATGAACAGAGAGTCTGTTTAAGTGTGTGCTGCAGGGCCTTAATATGCTTCTGTCAGACGTACAGAGATAAATCATTAGTTCTGTGTCTGTGTCATTTACTCCAGAAGAAGAATGAGCGCTGCTGTTTTTCTCTTTGAAAGTGTCATGTCTGTGCAGCCGCTGCTCTGCCTCCAGAATTCATTAATGCTCAATAATTGGATAAGAAGGTCTAATTCAGCCATAAATCATCTGCTCCCAGACGATGTCCAGCTCTTTTTTATTTGACTTTGTCTTGTTCTGCGCTGCCACTGCTTCCATCTCTTCTTTTGCGTCAGTCAAACTTTTTAATATATGGATCTGCAAGATTAACCCAAAATGTGACCGGAGGGAGGTTGGCGCCTCTTAAATGTCAAATTGCTGAGAAATAAGCAGATACAGGAGAAAAAATACAGATTTTAGCTACATTCTGTTGGAACACTAACCCATCCATCTATGTAACTATATGTAGATTTATTGGTAGAATTTATTCACCGTCAAGTTGAGGTTTAGTTTCTTCTTTCTGTAAAAAACTTGATTCTGTAATAATTTAGGATTTCTCTGAATTTAGCGGCAGAGAAGATAAAGGGTTTCCTCTAAGGTGACAACACAATGACCGTCCTTAACACCCATCAGCCCAAAGCGGCATGGCTCTAAAGGGGGGAGAACCAACTGAGGCTTTGCAAATCCAAGACAAGCTGCAGACCCCACAGATGTTTCTAGACTGAAGGTCTGGAACTCAAAGAACGACTTTAAAGAGTCTCTGAAAGGACCCCTTACTCCTTTCCTGAAGTTTTCCAAGTAAATCATGGTTGCAAATACTAAGTCATATGATTTGGAGTATCTGCTGATGCCGAATCCCAATCCGATACTTTTGGAACACGTTTAAAAAGTGAATACATTAAATAAACAGGTCCCAGGGTTTCCCATGTCTTTTATTTTATTCACTTTCTTTTATCATTTCACACTTAAGCAGAGCAATTCTGCGAAGAGATAATAAAAGTGCAACTATCAACTACAAAAAATAATAACTAGTAACAGGTGATACATGTCATGATACATACAAAGATTGGTGACTGCAGCTTTAGGATCTTCAGAACTATTTAATAATTTTGATCAGATGTGATTCAAATCTTTTTCAAGAATTATTCAGATGAAAAAAACACGTTTTTTCCCCCCTAAAATCATTGTTGTAGCATGAATATGATGACTATTCATGACTGTGGAACATTATTTATTTTTGACCATTTTTCTGGACGAAGCTTGCACTTTATGGACGGTCCCTTGCCTGCTGACTCACCGCGTCTGTCCATTTAATTCTCAGTAAAGAGAATTTCAAAAAATGTATTTTTATTTTGAGTTAAGACAAACCGATAGAGGCCCTTGTTGCCATCAGTTTAAGCCTTTTTTTAAAAGAGTTAATGAGCCGGAAAGTCGTAATCTGTGAATGTCTCACTAACTTCACTGAGTTGTTTTTTTATGTGCGCCTCGTGTTCAGACTAGTGCTGTAGTCTGCTGTGCTTTATGGGAATAAACTTTGGTGATCTGTTCATGATTAACAGACTTCTAGAAGAGAATTTATCTGTAATAATAAGCTTGAAATATTTAGCGCTGATCAAAAATAATAATGAAAGAAATATTCAGTTCAGGTGATCGGGATGTGACATCCGATTCCGATCAAGCATGAAGCTTTGTTCACATAATCGGATTGGTGTATCCCTAGAAGCAATCCCCACATCTCTTGAAGAAGCTCTAGAAGATCCTGCTGGAAGTTCTGCTGAAGTCGAACACAAGCAGATGTTTCAGCCGGGTGAGTCCAGATGTGCCCCACAGCTCTCCTCTAATAAGACAGAGTGTAAATATGTGTTAGTTTCCTTAATAAAACACAAGGAAACTCTCAGAGAAACACTGTGTGATGTGAAATCATAAAAGCTCAAATCAATCTTTCCCCTCAGGTTTAAATCAGTTTCTTTATTTCACATCCAGCTGAAGATGCTCTCTGGGGTTTTTTCTTCTTTATTATCTCTTCAATCAAGCCAAAAGAAGCCTTTCGCTCCCTTAAGAGACACAAGGTGGAAAGAATTGGTGGCAGCGTGGAAACTTTCCAACACTTTCTCTGTAACACTCAGCTCTCCACAGTAAACAACGATAAGAGGAAGCAGCACTTTAAGAGGAAGCTCCCAGCGGACTCGCAGCCTGACTTCCCATGGCCAGCCCTCCTTTGAAAAGAGCTTCCAAACCTCAGAGGAACCCACCGGCTATATAAGCAAATAAATGCCATTTCTCTTTCGTTCCCTTTTCTTTCTTTACTCCCCACTGTTCCAGATCATAAAGTAAGTGTGATGTACATCTTCACATCTCCTCAAATCCCTTGTTACGGCTCTTTTTTATGTTTCATAATATGTATTTTTGTGGTGTCAAGTTTATCCAATAAATGACTCCTCTTTGTATTGCTGTCCTAACTTCATGTGAAGCAGACATTTCTACAGCCTGTGGAAAAATGCCTTCACATACATTTTAGCTCGTGTGTTTTAGTTGCGTTGTGTTGGTTGGACTCATTGTGATGCAGCCTGTAATTGTAAAAGCTCTGTGATGGAAAGATTAAGGTTTTTGTATTATGATTTGAAAATCTAGTTTGGAATTCAAATTGACATTTTTCATTGATATGAGCCATTTGAGATGTAATGTCCAAGTGCGTCTGCTGTGCTGCTTAGGATAAACTTGGCTTTCATGGATTTACAAAGAAGCTAAAGTGCTTTTTGTTACCAAAATCAGCAGTGGATGCAGTTTTTTTTTTTGCTGAAACACAGGCTGGGGTTATTTATTTTTTTCACTCGTGGAGTTTCTTTGTGAACACATTTTAGTATAAATGTCATGGCTAGCAATGCTAGGCATGACAGGCCAGGAGGTGCGTAAAGGTAAGTAATGGAATTTATTGTTCCAGTGAAGAAGTAGTTTTGTTGCGGCAGGAGGGCGGCGAGGCTGGAGAGCCGTCGAGGTTCCGGACTTCCGAGACTTGAGGTTTGGCTGCCGCTCTCGACGTGGATGGAGGTTCAGAAATGGCTCGAGTTGAGGTCTGATGTTTGGACGAGGCGCCGTGAAGAGGTAGGTGGCTACGGATGATGATCCGCTCGGGTAATAACTGATTCGGGGGTCCACTCGTGGGCATGAAGGTCCGTCAGGGGCAACGAACTGGCGTTGAATCCTGGTCCTGGAGCTCCTTAAGAAGGTCTGGCGGGGTGATGAGATGAGTGGATGCAGCTGGGATGAATCAGTGGCCAAGCAGAGAGGGGAGGGGGAGGAGAGCTGACAGAGGCACCATGACAATTAAGTTGCATTTGATGCCAAACTGCTTTGTCGATGAGTTATTTCTTTTTACATACCCAGCACAATCTAAAACAGTTTGTGATTGGAAAACCATAATAAGCATGAACTCTCAGGTTTCTAAAGTATATCAGCTTTACAAATCCATCCGTCCATCTTCTGAACCTGGTGAGTCCCTTTTAAGATCATGGGGTTGCTGGAATTCGCTATGGTTGGGCAATGGCAGGGTCTGTCAAAGAGCTACACAATGACACACAGACACACACACAAATTTACAGCCAATTATCAACTGCATATGAGAACTGCACTAAGTGAACCCTCACCCCTGGAGTTCCAAGCAGAAGGTACCTCCAACGGAGAAAACGCACACATGAATGAGGACATGAACATGAGAACTGATAGAAAAGAGTCAGCTGGGATTTGAACCGGGGCCTTCTCACTGTGAGGGGATGGGCTAACCACTACACAGGATGGAAAATCCTTTGGAAGGATTTAAACCTGCCTTTGATGGAGAAAGAGCTGGGAGCTTAAGCAGGTGAGAAAGCAACACTTTTGAGGTCACCTACAGAGACTAGATGTTTTTGAAGATGCTTTTTGGCTTCCTACCATCTACAGAGGAACACGCTGACACGAGTACTTTCCACAAGTCCAGCAAGAATCCATTCTAAAAACACAGAGGAGCTTTCATAACTGATGAGACATTTTAAACCTCTGGCTCTTATGATTCTCTGCAGTTTGACTTTTGTCCTCCTGTAATGCTCGGCTCCGCCATCTCTTGGTTCTCAGGCTTCTCAGAACTGCTGCTTTGGACCACAAAAGAGTTCATAAGAGCTTCCACAGTTAAACAACAAAGAAACTCTGGACCTGACATGACCTCAAATTCTCCATCAACTTTGACTATATTTCTTGTAATGAGTGTCTATTATTATCATCCACCTGGTGTTTGCTGTTTCCTGTTATCTGTATGCTGAATTTCTGATTCTGGTCCGTATGATTAATCACCTCTGAATTCTAGCCATGGTCCTGAAAAGCAGTTCAACTACTGAGACGTCTGATGTCAGAACTTTCAAGAATGTTCAGCAAAAACAGATTAGCTGTGACAAAACCAAAGGGAACCCAGATGATCTCAAATGTTCGTGTTTGTTAGGATTTTTTTAGTGGAATTTTAAACCAAAACTCCAGGAGATTTTTTTTATTTCACTGACATTTTCTGCTTTCAGATGTATATTTAACATTTCCTAAAAAGCTCAGGAATTTTCAGAATAAAACATTCATAAATAACTTTCACAGCGTGGTCTTTTCCAACTTTTAGGAACTTGACATCAGTGACAGATTGATCAATTTATTTATTACAAAGTGGTTCACTTGTATTATTTTGCTTCTTTGCTTTAGAAAAATGTTGAAAAAAGACTTTGTCCTTGCAGCTCCACTGCCCCCAAAAAGAGCGGCTGCATTATCAATTTCAGCAGAATTGATCAAGAGAGGAGCGGCAGCCCCTCAGGAGGATGGCGGCGCACTGATGAGATCTTCCTCAGGGGAAATCACCCCCAAACTTTGAAAAGCAGCAGCAGAAGAAGCTCTGGTCTGTCATTGCTGCGGTTCAGAGTTGCTGCAGTCGCGATAAATTAATTGGAGCTCGCAGATTAAAACTGGCTCCAAATACCGAAGCTGCAGAAGTGATTTAGACCCAGAAGGTCCGGTTCAGAAAAACCCTGTGGCTTTCAGGAACTGTGGGACAATGAAGTCTCTGCCCACATGGAATTTGCTTCTGTAATCCATGTAGGATGAAGGATAAAGGTCACTGGGTTATTGTCTGTTTTTAAAAAGGTGTCAGAACCATCAATTTACACTGAATATTTATTCTAGATTGAAGAACTTTTTTTCTCTCATCTGAAAAAACAGATTTTCATTTTGGATCGGATGATTTTTCTTTGAGCAAACCAGTCAGCTGAGCTGGAAATCTGGTTGGTGACCAAACCAAGAGCTGAAGACCATAAACCATCCAAGCGTTGATGAAATGCATTTATCTCCAGCTCCTGTTGGGGTTAACAGCCTGTCTCCTTAAAAAAAAAAAGTATTTTTTTCAAGTTTTCTTGATAATTGTTACCGTTCCATGAGGTTTTTGGTCATGGAAGGTTTCAGAATCACACTGTTGGTTTCTCAGATCCCAAACTGACCCCTTTCTCTTCGTTTCCACTGCTAAACAACTATTATAGTGGTAGGTTTATGGGCTGTCATCTGGACTTTCAAGTTAGAAGACGTTTCACCTCTTATCCAAGAGGCTTTGTCAAATCTGAAATAGCTGGTAAAAGAGCTGGTATATATGCGCTCATGAGGGAGGAGTCAGACCTGAAACTGGATGGTATTGTCAACTTAGACTACATGGTTTCTGGTCGTTAGGAGTCCTTTGTCCTCAGCTGGGGGTTGGGGAGCCAGTGACTCCCTCTCACCAAACTGGTCATCTCTTTCAGCTGTTAACGACCCAGGTGGAACCGATTCTGTTTGTTTGGGTTTCAGAACACTGCTGTAGATGGATGGAAGAATAAACCTGAGACCACCATTCTGATTAGGATAAGGTTTATCCTTCTTGACAAAGATGGCTTCTTTCACTCCTCGCTCAAACCATCCTTTCTCTCTGGCTAGAATTCGGACTTCACTGTCCTGGAACGAGTGGTTAGTGGCCTTCAGGTGGAGGTTTCTGCAGACTCAGGTCCACTTGGGTTTGCTACCAGCTATTTCAGAGTGACAAAGCCTTTTGGATAAGAGGTGAAACGTCTTCTAACTTTAAAAACTAAGTCCATATGACATCCCCAAAACTGACTACTATAATATCAACCTGGATGAATCTTCATAGACATGCTGAACAACTATTGACTTTACTCCTAAATAAACCGTTTCAGATTAGACCCAACCAACACAAACAAAATACGTTTTTTGTGAGAAATCCTGAAACGGCACAGATGAAGTCCTCCTCTGCCTTCAGAGGAGTATTTTCCTGATAAGATCCCAGTCATCAGTATGACGGCGCTTTTGCAGAAAACATGTTCAGTACAAGCTTTAACCAAACACAGCGTTTTCCAAAAGTACTTAAAAATGTGGTTTCCAGTAAGAATGTCATGAACCGGTAATGGTCTCACAGTTTGGTCGCTGAAGTAATATTCAGGAATAAAGAGTTTCACAACCCATGAAAGGTCTCATTTAACACGTTTATGAACTTCTTTATGGGAAAGATTCAATAAAATCTGTTGAAATCTGCACTAATTACACTGCAGGTTTCTTTCTGCAGGTTTAATAGGAACAGGGATGTTAGAGGACACCCGAACAAAGCAAACTGGACGCATTCATGAAAGTGGCGGTTCTTGTGTTAGTCATTTTGGAGCAGCTGCTGCTCTGGGCGGGGGGCGCTGTGGGACAGATGCTGCATCAGGACGCCGATGTACGAAGCTACGAGAAGAATCGTCTGACCTGACCCTCCAGAATAAACTCGGCGCTGTGCAAAGGTAAAGAACTCACTGTTCAATCTGACTGTTCATGAATTTTAACGATAAAAATCTAAATTTAGAACCTTTCTTCAAGTAAATGTTTAGTTTGGAATTTCTCGTTAAAAAGATTTCATTTCCTTTTCTCTGTGAGTCCAGTCTCTTGAAAAGCCTGGCGGGCAGATTCAATTTTTTATTAGTGACGGCTTATTTTGTGTGCGCTTGGATTAGAGATGGAAACAGGCGCTTTTGTGCAGCCAGGGACATTTTCTGCTTCATTAATGAGCACCGACAGCATTAAGCCAACCAATTACTCAGCAGCTTGTCTTTGTGAGGTACTTGGAAATGACTTTACAATTCTAATGGAATTTTAATGCATTTTACGCCAAGAATTCTAATTTGGAGGCAACAGTTTTTGAACTTTCAGGTCTGGTGCTCCATTTCTCTTCGTAGTCGGCGTTCAGCAGGGTCTCTGACCTTGAGCGCCGCCAACAAAAACAGCCTTTGAAACTAAAAATGGAAAGATCACAGAGTCTCAGCGTCACTTTCTCTCCGCATGCCCCTCTGCCTCTCTTTACGCCCCCTACCGCCGCCGCCGCCGCCGCACTCAGCTCTCATCTGCTCTGCTGTCAATCAGCCGCTTGCAGAGATGAGCTGCTCACATCCTGCTGAAGTTTCACGTGTTTCAGTGGAAATACTGAGATAAAACCAGAAAAGCAGATTTTAAAGATCCCCCCCCCCGACAAGCAGGTTTCAGCTTGTTATGATGGACAAAATAAAAAAGAGAAACAGCGCATGTTCAGCACGCGGTGTTCACACTGGAGCATGTGTCCACAGTGGGAAGATTCTTGGTGTGAAATGTTAAAGCGGTATGAATCCGCTGAATCTGGCTCCAGGCTTTTTCTTTCACACCTCTATTCTGATCCATAAAAGACTTGGTGTCAAAGAAATCCAGCCGGGTACAAACAGCAATTATTTATTCCTCCTTCATGATCGTTTTTCGTTGTGATTTACAATTCTGTCATTAAAGAAAGGACGCCATCTTTAAGTCATTGCTAAATGGGAAACCCTGACAGGTCAAAGTTCAAACTGGTTGAACTTTCAGCGTGCGTTCAATGGCTACGCGTGCGTAAAGCCATGAAATGTATTCAAAAATTGTGTGGTGATGCGTGAACGCGTGCCTTTTGAAGGCGGAAGCCCAGAATTCCACATCTATATAGCATTTACATTGGAAGTGGTCTAAATGCGTATTTTTGAGGGTGGTGTGAATGCACCATCAGAGAGGAGGACATGAGGAACCTGAAGAGCATTTTGTTTTGGGTGCCACAAACACATTATAGTCTCAATATAATTTAGAGTATCTAAAATACTATCAAAATCTGCATAAATGAAAGCAAAAATACAAAGAAGTTTGTTAGGCCATCAGCACCTCCCTGCCACAGTCTTCTGTCCTTTCATGTCCCTCCAGGTCTGCATGACGTCGGCCTCCAACTTCCTTCTCCACGTGTTCTCTGGTCTGCCTTGTTTTCTCTTCACCTGGGGATTCCAGGCTTGATGGGGGATCCTGGATTCCTCTGGGTGTGGCCGATCCATCCCCATCTTCTCCCTGATCTTCAGGATGATGCTCTTCCTGGGCTGAATATGGAGATCCTGTTAGGTTGAGTGGAAGGATCCCAAAGCAGAGACTGAAGCCGAGGGCAGGTTGACATTTTAATCCTCAGGAACCAAAACTAAATGGGACAGGTTGCTGAATTCACTAAGTTAGACTGACATACAGGACAGGTACTAGGATCTCCTGAATGTAATCATCTGGCAGAGAGAAGCAGAAAGATTGAGGCTTTCATAGACAGTGATGAGATGAGGAATGGGTGTGTAGTGTAGAGAGGCACCAGGGAAATGGTCAGCCACGCCCCCCTGCTCCAACCTGATCAAAAAGGAGAAACAAATGAACAGCTGTTAGCATTACGCTAACACGTAAGTAGCATTCTAACTTTTTGCATTACGATGTGTTAATACAAAACAAGTGCTAAGACATCCTCCGTCTGTCAGTGCTATTTCGTTTCTTTACTTTTTAAATTATAGTTTTATTTTTTTCCTATACTTTTTTCTAGATTAGTCGTCATTTCAACAACGTTTGCTAAAGCAGACTAACCATGTAAACACAGGAATTAGCACTGTGTTCTCTTTCACAATTAACATTTTCTTACCTTCGTTAACCAAATTTCAGGTTTTCTGACTCATCCTGATCTTAAATTCAAATAAACTTTGACAAATATGTAAAACAATAAAATCTCCAGTTTCTTTCAAGCAATTAATCAAACTCTATTTGATAATCATTTTATTGTTGAAAAACTGCAACAGACTTGTCCAGGGCGTTCCCCGCCCGCCTTCACCCAACAGTAGCTGGGATAGGCTCCAGCAACCTTGTGACCCCCCCCAAGATGGTTGGATGGAAATTGCTTGAAAATAATAAATCCGGACGGTTCTGGAGTGCTGAAAGTGGACCACAGGAACCCAGAACTCAAAGATGCTCATCATTGTTTTCAGTTTTTTAGAAAGTGATGGAAATAGTCGTTGATTAAAAGCACTAAAAAACAAAGTCTGGCGTCCCAGAATGCTCTTGTGCCCTTCAGTCACAGCCGTGGGTCACGTGACTCAATGCTGTCAAGAATAGTCTTTCTTTTATCCATCCACTCACTCTGAGGTCAAGTTTTGTCTTTTTGACAAGCTAAAAACACAAACGTGTATTTGTCTCTGCAGATGCTTTTAGCTCCTTTTATGGTTTAACTTTAACCGATAAACTTTATTTGTAAATGTTCTCTAATCCTCAGAGTTCAAGCACGTAAACCAAAAACTAAAAATGGCGGTTCTAAGGGGTTATGGTATTTCTGTCAGCGTCCTGAGTGTAAAGGTTTTAGGGACGCAGAAACAAAAAGTGTTTGAAGCTCAGGTGACAGAAGCAAAGCCAGCAGATTTTCCACAGAGGACTCCATGAAAACCTGTGAGGCACCAGAGGAACGACAGGAGAGTCAGTGCTTGTCGGTATGTCAGGGGAAATCCCATCACTTCCTCTGAACTCGCCCTTCTGCTGCTCCTCTGAAGGGTGAGGGAAACCAATGGATGGAAGCTGAAACATGACAGAGGCTGACAGAGGAGGAAAAAGACAGGAGGTGGATGGCTAAACATGCTGCAGGAAGAGACGGAGGAGGGTTTTTGGGGAGCCTCTGTGAGCAGCAGAAAGGGTCAAACCTCAGCGGGGTTCGTACGTTTTCTCAGGCTGACGCTGCACACATGTCAGTTTTCATCGATTCACATTCAGCGGGAAACACAGTGAAGACCCGAGGTGTTTAGCATTTATGCTGTAATGGAAACCTCTTAAGAAAGTGTGGTGTAACAGCGAGAGATGCTGCTGAGTTGACATTTCCGTGTGACTTCTACTTCATCAAACGCGTCGCATCTTCGGGTCCAGCTGCCGTTTGCTCCCTGAGGATTCTGCTGGGCGGCTTTAATGGTTCAGAGCTCTGCTCTGGTTTCAAGTCAGCTCTGGGATGTAATGTGGACTGCACTCATCACCTCTTCTTTAGCCAGCTGGTCCCTCAAAGGTCAATAACAGGTCCAGCCATTAGTGCTTCACGTCCTCAGATGGAGCAGCAGAGAGCTTTGCAGCAGGTCTTTGCTGTGAAGAACAATCTCACCTGAAAACCATCAACAGGTGAACCAAATGAACAGGGACTCAGGAGAGCTGCTCCAATTGGTTGTCTGTCTTTGTCTTGATGATGAACCACAGGACAGTTGACCATTATTCTGTGGTTCTTTAAGAACATTCTTTGTTCTGTGTCTGACGATGAACTACGTCTTGCTGTTGTTTTGTGAGACTGATTCATATTCTTCTTACCTGGGATCCCTGATTAAATTGATGTTTTGAAAATTCTTCCTCTTCTGAAGACGCCTCTTCCATCGCTCCCAGCGCACGTCTTGGTGTCGGGAATCACGAAACTGCTCAAACAGTCAAAGGTAGTCCAAAGAATGTGTGTTGTTTCTGGTTAGCCATCAATTCCTGGTATCATCTCTGACAAATGAGAAATCCAAAAGGTTTTTCTAATCCAGAATAAATCAACACAAATGGCCAATCAGGTTTCTCCAATCAATCCTCAGTGCTTTGATACAGTTTCAATTATGCAGATTCAAAGTGATATAGGTGATTAGTGTTGATCAAAAAAGTCAATGAACTCCACTGGAAATTAGAGACATGACACGATTGTGGGGAAAGGAAACTCTCTTTAGGGCATTAAACAGTGAGTGTTGGTTTTTCCAATCAGGAACTCTGCAGCACGTCATCATCACCTTGTGACCTGAACATGTTTCCTGTATGATGCAGGATGTGAAGCTCTCCGTGTTTGGGTTCAGTGGCCTCTCTCTTTCCATTAACCTGTCTTTTCTGCCACTCCCATGGGCCGTGGTCACGCCGCTACAGACAGCTCTGCAGCTGAAGCGGCGCATTTCTAGCCTGCATGAGGCAACTCCTGCTCAGTAACGAAGATCAAATCAACTCCTTGTCTTGAAAAGGCAAAGAGCTCTTGTCGTGATTACTCTGAGATAAGATGATTCTGAATAAATCTGTAGAGGAGCGCTTCATTACTGCAAGAATGACAGGACGAACACAAAAGCCACATCAGCAGGACAGCAAGAAGAGACTCAAAAGAAGCCGGTTCCTGACCAGTCCTCCTGTAGATCCGATTGTTTTTCTGTTATTTCACTTCCAATGAATGAGAGTTAGTGCATCTGTGTGAGGTGAACCCTGTTTCACTCATAAAAACATCATTTATATGAATAAAGCCAATGAAACTAGTTTTCAACATGAAACAAATGCTCATCCTTTTATTTCCTCCCAGGATTCAGAATTCTTTTTTTCACTGAATGAACATTACTTGAGTCGAAAATTACATTTTATTTCGACATTAAGAAACTGCTGGACCATTACGTTGTTTTGGACTCTGAAAGAACTCCTGCAGAAATTGTCGTTTCATTTCTGAGCTTTTGTCTTGTCGGACACCGTTGATAAGATTGTTCCTCTGCGGTTTCCCCGCATTTGTGGGGCTTGTGTGGCGGCTTTTGAGTTATAGCAACCATCTGTCTTATGTTACAAGGATGCTGCTAATAAAGTTACTGAATGGCGGAATCACGTTTATTATTATATTTAGAAAATACCAGGCATTTTTTTTATTTACTGTATCCTGCACATCTTAAAAGTGGGAGGAGGTCGAAGTTCCCATTTGATTTTCAAGCTTCCACTTAGAAACTTATGAGTTAAAGGAAAATCTCTGTTAAAAGGTTCTTACAGGAAATCTAGTGACCAAATAATGTTTAAAGCAACTGCAGATATTTGAGAGAAGATGAAGATAAATTAAATTAACTCCAATATTTTCAGTTGTAAATATTCTGGAAAACATGTAAACAGGATTTCCTCTTTCGCTGCCACCCTTGATAATCGAATCGTTGGAATCTTATCTGAGCAACAAGGAACTTGGTTTTACAAATAAGTAAACACCTTGAGGTGATAAAAATGACTGGGAAAGGATTGTTTGCTCTACAGAACAGATTCTGCTTTTTCCACAGCAGTAATTAGAGCTGTTAGCAGAACCCAAACAGATCCCCTCTGGAGGGTCAAGACTGTTATTACCTGTGCAGGAAGGACCGCCCTCTCCAAACTTTGGTAATTGGCAGCTTGTTGGCTTCTTCTATTATTCTGCCTCAGGAGGACTTAAGGTGGTCAAGAAGTCTTTGCATCGTGAAAATGAATCACAGCAACAGCTGGTAAAGATTTTGTCTGCAAAATGACCCTTAAATGATGTCATTACTGATGGTTAGTTTGGCAAAAGCCTCAACTTCAACCCTGGAGAACCCACTGGGTCACATTTGGGCAAGATTTTTTAATAGCCTTTTTATCTCTCATTTTTATGATTTTTTAATTGCTGCTACAGAAAATAAATACAAAAATAAAAAAGTCAAATCACCTTTAAAGAGATTGAACTTGTTCTTGGGTTCTTCAGGGTTTGGGCTCTTGTGAGCTCAGAGGACCGAACAGAACTCAGCTGTTCTTCATCCAGCTCGCTCTGCAGGCCACAGAGCGGCGTGGCACCAATACACAGAACCAGAATCTCATTTTCATCAGAAGGACTGTGAGGTTTTCTCCCCAAATGTGACGACCTGCAGGGTTTCTTTTTCTTTAAAGTGACACGAATAAGGAAGAACCTTACAGGAGAGATGAACTTTTATACTTTGACCCAACACAAAACAGAGATGGGTCAAACATTCAGACATAAAGAGTCCTCCTCCCCCAGCAATCGCAGGTATTGACTGAGATTCAGGATTGGTTTATTGTCATTCCACGCATAGTATTTGCAGAGAAATACACAGGGGAGATGAGATGATGTTTCTCACTACAGTGCAAAGAAAGCAAGCAATAAAATAGCAATCAAATAAAATCAAATAGAGACCAGCATTCAGAGTTGAGTAAACAGTCTTCTGTCATTAAATTGAGTATGTATTTAGCAGCAGTCTTTTTATGAGGGGGCGTTGGTTGTTAGCGCCTGTATGCATGTATTGTGTCTCTTGGTGGTGTGGGGGTTGTGAGAGTATGTATGCATGAGGGAGAACAGTCCATGAGACGGGAGCTGGGGGTCCCTAACGATGGAGGCTGCTCTGTGTAGACCCCTCCAGGATCGGGAGAGGGGCACCAATTATCCTCCTCGCAGTCCTGACAATCTAGCTGAACCTTGCAGCTGGCAAACCAGGATGCAAAGCTCTGTGTCAGAATGTTTTCCATGGCGCCCTTAAAGAAGACGGTGATGAGGCGAGGTGTTGGAATTCCAGCCTTCCTGAGTCTCCGGAGGGAATGCAGATGCTGGGATCGGCTGGGATCGGCCCTTCCCTGGCTCTGGGGCGGGACGGGACAACCCTCTCGGGGCCCCCGGTCGCTCTGGGTGTCACCCGCTTCGGCTGCGGGGTCTGGGGTGGGGTGGGGTGGGGGGCTTGTCGGCCCTGTCCTGTGGGGGGGCGTTCTGGGGGGGAGGGGGGGCCCATTATTAGTACGGGTCGGGGGGGCTAGCGGGTCGGGGTCTCCGCTGAGGCAATCAGTGGTTGCCTCGGCCGGTTGGCCTCCTCGGTCCCGTCGAGGCCTGACCAGAGCTCTTCTAGGGCCGGCGTCTGGGGGTGGGGGCCTGGGCTTGCTCCGGGGGGGGGCGACGCTTTCTGGCTCCTCTCTCTCTGTGTGGGGTGGGTGGTGCCGGGCCTGGGGTGTCGGCGCCTCCGGGGGTGGGCCCCTGGGCTGGGTGGCCCTGGCCCCTTAGCTGGGGGTGGGCTGGGGGACGGCTGTTTGACCACCGGGGGACAGTCTACCAGCTGTCCCCAACTTACCCCCTTCCTTATATAACCTCATATTAGGGTGAGGGGGTGGGGGGTCTAGCCTGCGATGCGCCTTGGGGGGGGGCTACTTGGGAGTGGCCCCCCTCCTATGGTTGCCGTATGGAGTGGGCCCACCCTCTTTCGGTTTTATTTGCACCTTAGACATGTAGGGTCCTTGGTAGGGGGGGTGCTTGGACATCACTGCAAGCAAGCAGCAGATGTCCTCCTGGCACCCTACCCGCCAATTTTAACCGCACCTTAGACATCTAGGGCCCCTTGGTGTGGAGGGTGAGGGGACATCACTGTGAGTAATCAGAAGATGTCCCCTTAGTGCCCTACTCGCCAATTTTAACTGCACCCCCCTTAGTACACACACCCCTCCCCCTTCAATATATACATTCAAACATAAACACACACACATGCACACAAACACCCTCTCAAACACCCATACACGCACACACATTTTACAAGGAAGGTGGGACCTGGGTCCATCTGTCCCCTACCCCTTCCCTGGTGGGGGGTGCGGGCCCCTTGGCGATGGCGGCCGTGTCCCTTGGGTGCCGGCTCCCTGGGCCCGGCGGTGCTCTCTCCGCACGGTGGGGGGGTTCATATTACACCTGAGCCGGGGGTGTTCGTGTCCCTGGGGGGTGGGTCCTGGTCCTTGCCCTTGGGCGCTGGGCCCCGCCAAACTTCCAACATGGCCGAGCCTGGTCGGGCCATATTTATAACATCCCTTGTGGGCCGCCCTTTTTTCCCCGGGGTTCCCCCCTCCTGGGCGGGGGCGGCGGGCCCCTGCCTTGCTCCTACCTGGACCAACCGTGGGCCGGGTGGGTGGCTGCCTGGAGTGCGGAGCGGGTCTCCCTTGGGGGGTCCTGGCTCGTACCTGGGGTCGGGGCGGGGGGATGCCCGGAACTCCTGGGTGGTGGTGGGGTGCTCGTCTGGGGCTGTGGGCGTCCCTCTCCGGTGGGGCCCTGCGTTGGGCTCTTCCGGCGCGGCGGGGGGCTGCTTTCCTGGCTGGGCTGGGGCGGCGCTCTCTTTCCCTCTGCGCCTCCCTGCTCTCTGGCTCTGGGGGCCTCGCGGCGGTCCGGCTGGCCCTGGCCTGGGTGGCGGTCTTGGTCGCCCGGGGGGCGGTTGTTCCCTGCCTGTTCCCGTGTGGCGTTGGGGGAATTCCGGCTGCCGCTGCTGCTGCGGCGGGGGTCTGGGTGTGGGGGTGGCTGGGCGCTCCTCCTCCTTCTTTTCACATTCCACCATCCATTTTAGAAGAACATAAACACTCACCTGAGCACAGGTGTTAGCTCACCTTTGCACTAATAGTTTGCATGATTGAATGAATGAAAGATTTCACACTAGTTGGTTTAAAGGCATAGGTATGCGTTCGTGAACACTATCTGTTTTGTGTGCATGTTGACATGTGGACATTTTTGCGGCTAGCAGGTGTGTTGATAATATTTGAGTGTGTGTGAACAGGCCCCGCCCTTTTTGTACTACATTTGAACCGTACCGTAACGATAAACAACCAGTAAACCTGTCTGCTCTATGCTGTTTCATGGTCTTACCCCCCTTCCCCTCCTATTATCACCCTCTTACCCCCCCCTCTCTCTAACGTCCCTCTCTCTTCTTCCCCTCTTTCCTTTTCCGTCCGGTCCAACACCAAAGATTTTCAAACATGATTGAAATTAATAAATTTTGGCCTCAATTACAAAAGGGGTTTATTCAGACATACCTTTGGTTTGTCTGAAGATGAATAACCCCTCTTGTTAAAATAAAATATGTCCAACACAAGAGGCCCTCAGCTCTCATCTGTTTGCCTAGCTGTTGGACAGGACAAGTTAAAAAAAAAAAAAAAAAGAAAACAACAGGTTTTTTTGATTTTGGCTAATAACGGCATAATTATAAACAGAGACTGAAAGTTTGTAAACAGACCAAAAGAGCCGGTCGGTAAAGAAAAAAAAGGGAATGCAGATGCTTCTGTGCTTTTCTGATGACCGTGGTGGAGTTGGTGGAGCAGGACACGTCATTAGTGAGACATGAGGTTAATTGTGGCGGCTCTACATTTAGGAGCTTTGTAAATTGAACAGACGAGTGTGAGAGGGCCGATGTGACGCCTTCAGCAGGATGCCACGGTTTCATGAGCCCTCATACCAACCGGACTCACTAAAACCGTAATCCAGAACCAGAGCTAGCCGGACCCTCCAGAGTGGAAACACTATGATGAAACCATCAGACAACTCCAAGCAGGACTTTGTGGGTTCACAGAACATGAGCTTTTCTACCTATTGCTCTGAGTGGATGTGTGGTCTGTGTAGAAGGTTGATCCTCATGGTTCCACTTCCTTTTCAGCTCTTGTGTCTACAGACAAGACTTTCTACAAGTTTATTTAGGGAGGGGACCCCAAAGCAGCTCTGATGTTCCCGTCTCTGGTAGATGAGCGGCTGCAGGATCAACTTTGATCACATCTTCTTCTCAGTTTCTGTTGTTTTTTGTCACCACTTCAGGCATGAGCAGGCCTTTGCATCAAACGCTGCAGTGTTTATTTTAGGCGTCAGAGGACACAGAAAACCAAATCCTTTTGTCCTAGAACAAAAGGATTCTGTTCTGTGTCTTACCTCCTTCGTTCGGTCTTTGGCTGTTTGATGGCGCCTCCTTTCAAAGGACCAGCGTTGTCTTTAAGCACACGTTGACGCTGGAAGGTTTGAGTCGCTTCAGACTTTCTGTTTTGTTTGGCAGGTATGAAAGCTTACCTGAACTCAACCCTTTATCCATTTGCTCAACAGTTTTTTTTGTGCAAGGACATGCTCTCTCCATCAGGGTCTAAAAATCAAAAGGTTTGCTAAAAAAACAAAATCCTCTTTCCTTTACTGTTTCTGGACTAAAACTCTACCAACACACGCGTTCCTGTGCCTTTTGGGTCGGGTACCAACAGTTTTTCTCACATCTGTTAATAACTTGTTGAAATTGGAAGACATGAATCCCAAGTTGATGTTGTTTCTCGGTTAAATCCAGATGGTGACCTTTTCAGTTCAGCACTTTTTGTTGATCTATGCAGAGAATTCATGAAGAATGTATAAACTATAAAAACAGAAATCTTCTCCCTTTTCTTTGATCACATCCTCTCTGTAATATTTCCCCTCTGGGTGCTGCCCTTGCATGTGAAAGCGCTGCTGCATTGCTGTCCTCGCAGGGTCAACGGGGCCATCGGAACCACAAGTAGCTCATTGAGTCTCCTGTTTTGACGTCGCTGGATTTTGTTCTTGATCAGTGGAGTTTATTAGCCTCTTGTCTGCTGGCCTGTGTCTTCCAGGCCCCCAGATAAATGGTGCAAAGTAGCCTGGATGCACTGCAGAGCATTCATCCACAGCAGCAGACGCTGTGACCTTTTCTGCAGCTTCTCCTCGCAGAGTTTGGGCCTGGCTCTTTAAGCCGGCTAATGATCCATAGAGGAGCCCTGTGGCTCAACCTCTGTAATTATACACTCTTCTGCTCTTTGAGTGTGAGCTTCTCAAGTTCATGCTATCAGTCTGTGTCAGCCTGTGCGTCCTGCGGTGCACACCTACGTCCCTCCTTGGGTCCTTGAATTCCTCTGTTTGTCTTTTTGTCCCTTTTTTTCCATCTCTTTATCTGTCTCCTTTCTGTTCTCCTCTCAGCCCCTCTGTCTCCTGCAGATTAATTACAGTCTAATTTATGCACAGCTCTCCTCTCAGGGCTCCCTTCTCCGAATCTACCACCCCTACTCCCGCGCTGAATAACTGATCCTCTCAGCACGGGGGGGTCCGCACAGAGCAGGCTCAGCACACTCCAGCGACGACTGTCTGTCAAATTGACTTTTAATGAATTTGTAAAACTATTGTCCTTCTGCCGCCTTCCTTCTATAGAATAGAAATGAAACAAGTTTTTCAGATCCATATGAAAAGTCCAACACCTGTAAGGAGAAATGTGCTCTTCAACCGTTTAATGAACTGAAATGTTGGAATAATCCTTGAGGATCGGAGTTTGACGGATGATTCTGTCGGTAATCGATGCGCTTGTTTGTCTACACCTGTTGTTATTTTCAGTCCTGAGTCGTATGCTGGGGATGAGATTAACAAGAAAAAGCGCAGATAAATCTAATCCATTATTATTATTATTATTATTATTATTACCAGTAATCCAATTAGAGATGTTGGTCACTTTAACACAGAGTTCAAATCAACATCCATTCTAAAGGATTTCCTTACAGCTGACATCCTTTCCATGATATTCATTTTGGCTCATCAGTTCCTCCCTGGTTGATGCACTTTTCCCCAGATGTTTTCTTGAAAGTCACATTTTTCCTCCAACAGGCTGCAAGACTTTAAGATATTGGCAGAATATGGTGTGAGGTCTCAATCAATTCCACCTTAAATAAACTCCTGTTTCAGAATCAGTAACCAGGACGGACAGCACCTTCAAACCTCTGAACCTCTGTCCTCTTCTGCAGTCACTTGTGTTTATTCCTAACACGCCCCATGACTGTTTGAACGCTTTTCCTAGCTTTGGCGAGGAAAAACGTGTGGCGGCGCAGACTTGTGACTTCTTTCACGCCGTTCTTTTCCCTCAGTGGGGGGCCTGGGTGATAATGAGAGAGGAGGGGGGTTGCTTATGCTGCCTGCAGTCTTCTGCATGAAATCAACAGGTTGTTTGGTTCCCGTGTTGATGCAGGGTCTCCACACAAACAGAAATATGAAGCACTGGCCCCACAATGTGGTTTGGTTTATGGTGGATCCTCTTTAGCAGAAAACACATTAGGGAGTCTGTGTGATCTCTGAACGTTTCCCAGGATTCTGGACATTTACGGATTTTTTTAGCGACACATTTTTCTCCTCAGTGCTTTTTAAAATGGACAGATGTTCCTGCAGTTCTGTAATCATCTGCTACTTCCTCCTGCAGACCATGACTCGCCTCTAAAAAACAGATGTTTTAGTTTCGTGTCGGTTTGGTCAAACTAGAGGAAACTGATGTTTCAAGTGAGTTTATTTTAAAAGCAAATAAAAATAGAAAAAAACAACAACATAAAAGTAAAAAAACAAAAAAACTTCTAAAGTAAAAATGTGTTAAAGCACATCCTGTTAAATTTGAGAAAAAAAAATGAATTTGAGTAAGTAAATAGAAAAATTAAGAGAGGGAAAAAGGGAAGTGCAAGGCTGTAGTGGCGCGATGTCAATCAAAGTCCCAGCTGTGCGCACCGGAGCTTTTTTGGATGAGGTGCATGCAGCGCCAGATTAGACAGAGCTCCAGAGAGACCGAAAACCTCGTGATCCATCTCAACAATCTAGTCCAAAATCTGGTCAAAAAGCATCAAAACCACGGAGGCAGCCGGTAAGACTCGATAGTGCGGGGCGTCGTTATGGTGATCCACTGCGCGCTTCCGCCTCTGCTGTCATTTATACGAGCACTGCTTTTTAGGAAATATATTTATTTATTGCTGTATTTTCAATGAATTCTTGTAATTAGGAAGTTAAGTTTTAATGAATGAATTGTTTAAGTTGAGTTAATTATGGAGCCATGAATTTAACTGTTGATTAATGTTATATATTTATTGTGGAATTGATCAAATATTATGTCTTGTTCAGGTTTTTCACCATACTTAACCCACACCTCGTCATTACTGTCTAAACCGCTCAAGAAATGAATAGACAGAACAAAATGGAGAAGTGCGTCTGGATGGTGTGAATTCCTGCCTGGGAAAACTCCGTGGACATTTTCACGTGTCAAATGGGGCATAATAACTTGACCCTCAGCCGGTCACGGCTGATGGTCGCCCCGACTGAGTCTGTCACTCTTTGCTTGCTCAGTATCTCTGATGTAATCTGTGGGTCACTTAAATGAGCTACTATTAATATTTGTTAAGATCTAGTGTCAGGAACTGGTGGTGGAGGTGCAGGAGACCAGGCTTGGTGACAGGAAATGACACATTCAAACAAACTGAAACGTGATGAAACCATGGGGAGCAACAAAAAGGTGGCAAAGTAGAAACGAGCAGATGACCTGACCAGGGTGAACAGAAATCAAGACGCTGAAACAAGCTGAAGACAATGACCTGAACTGAAGACCGCTGTGGATCATGAACCTGAAACCGGTGAGACTGACAAAGACGTGACCAAGAACAACTAAACTAAACCAAACCACAGAACGCTTACATATAGACTGAACTGGACAACATTTTTTTTAATTATTTAACCTGTATTTTCCCTGAAAGTCCCATTGAGGTAAGATCTCTTTTTCATGGGAGACCTGAGTATCTTAATTGGAGGACAGACTCGGGTAAAAACATTCTTTTGTTTTGTGTAGTGCCTTGAGGAAACCTGAGCTGGAATTGGAATTAGATTAAATAATTAACAGAAACATGGATGAAACTCAGCACGCTTTCAGTAAAATGTTAAAGTGTCTTTGCTTGTCTGCATAAAAGCAAAACCCGGGATTGTGTTTTCAGCAGTTCCTTTTTCTTCTGAAGCAATTTCAGAATCAAAGCAGCAGAGAATGGACTTTTACTTTTTATCGTTATCATAGCGCCTCCTACAGAAGGGTCTGAAAATCAATCAAACGTAAAGAGAAAGTCTGGGTTGGTTAAAGAACGTGTTTAGCACTGAACTGAGTTTTAATAAGTGCAGTTTGGGGAATAAATGTGTCGTATTCAGGAATGGATCCGTATTTAGTTCAGACCAAGCATAAAGCCTTAGTCACATGCACACATGCACCTGTAGGAGGGTTGACCTGTAGGGATGCTCACGTTTTGGGTTGTCCGGGTCCGTGGAGGGTCGTAGAGAAGAGTGGCTGCATCTTCAGGGGAGGGCAAATGCTTCTTTCAGTTCCTTTGAGGCTCGTACACCCACCTCAAAGGAGGTCACGAAAATGGAACGTACCATATAAGCTCAAATGTACGGCCAATAGAAATGGCATGCACTCATGATGTTAGCGTACGGTGTCCTTACGCCACTCTTCTGCTACTCTCTGAACAAAGAAGCCCCTTCACAGCAGACCTATTGTCCTTTTCTACAGCTGTGCTGTTCTGTCAACATGTTGCAGTGCTCACAAAGCTGGAATAGTTTCACCTGAATCCGTTTGCCTCAGTGTTTCAGTGTTTTTCCCGCTTGACTGTCACTTCCATCTCTGAAGAGATCCCGACTCACCGTGTGGTCAAAAGTACAGCTTCGGTCTCATCAGTCCAAATCAGAAAATAAACAAAGCTAAACTTTTTTTCTTCCTTCTGCTGGTTTGGTTTCGCGTCCAAACACACATAAAGTAACATCAGACAGACAGCAGAGTCAATGTTAGCAATGCTAATCAGGCCTTATCATGCACCTGCCATGAATCCTTTATTTGTTGTTGTTTTGTTGCCCAATCTGAGCTGCCAGCCAGCGCCTGACCCCGCTCCCCCCCCAGCATGTACAACATCTGCCCCCCCCACACACAAAGGAAAGGAGCCTGGAGCTTCAGGAGCTCCTTTGTGTCAAATCCAATTAGAGCCGTCAGTCTCAGTCAGGATCTCCTCGATAAGAGCAGACACCCTGCTGGTCACGACTCTGCGGTTTTCCATCTCCTGTTTACAGAAGTACATCAGAAGGTTTCTGCTCCCAAATCTCATTTCTTTGGTTCAAAATCAGATTATTTTTTATTATTATTATTATTACTCAGAGGACCTTTTTGTTTTTCACATCTCTGAACTAACATAATGGAACTCCTGAAAAGAAAATGTTTAGCATTTGAATGTTCAATAGAATAGACCAGAGCTGGGGAGTACTTAGTTACAGTTACTAAAGTAACTTTTTTACAAACATTGCAGATTTACTGCATTATACTTTTTACACTGTGAAATTAATAGAAAAATTATTCTTTACCTCAGCAGATGTGTCATCCATACATTTTTTGGAACATTTATTATGAAAATGCAAAAGGATGTTTTTACAATTTAATGTTAGCACATCATGTATTAATGTAACCGTAAGAGTTGGACAGATTTCAGGGTAAAATTTGACCAATTTCGTTTAGTTTTGAATGTTTAAACTAGAATAAAAACCTCAGTGCCACCAATACTCTGCAGAAACATGGGTGTAGGTGCCATAAATTAAGTGTGTTCTTTCTTATGTTAAATGAATATAGATTTGTTTTTTGATTATAGGTTATTGTGTAGGTAATCAGCTGGTGGGTCACATGGTTGTGGGCGGTGACCTTAATTGACTATAACTCACCTGTGGTTTTTTCCCTGTGTAAGATGGAAGGGGGGGTGAGCTGGGTTGCCGTATTTTTTGTTGACCGCTTTATGCGTTTTATACGCTTTTGTGCTTTTCCCTTGATTTTTCTATTTTTGATCATAATATTACAAGTGGATGCAATTACCTTCATTTTCCATTATTAAAACCAGCAAAAATACAAACTTCGTTATGCTCTATGGTTTTTGAGCGCGTCATTCAAAACCCGGACCCACCCAGCGTCAGCCTCTCAGTGACTGTTTGGTTTAGTCGCTACAATGGGTATGATTTAAACATTTACTTAATTTGTAATAACTGGAAATAAGAAAAGACTGGATCTAATACATATACAGTACAGACCAAAAGTTTGGACACACCTTTTCAAAACCTTTGGATTTCATAAAAAAAATCAACTTCTTGATTCTGTAATCGTTTCCCCAGATGAGTGGAAATAGTCGGTAAAAAAAAAGAAGACGTTTCTTTGTGTTGAAATAACCCTAATTCTGTTTTTTGTTATTTTGTGGATTACTTATTCAAATTGAGAAATGTTAATGGTAACGTTTTCTTTTACGGTACAGTAATTACAGTGTACTTAAGTGGTATTTACATGGTACTATTAGTGTAACTACTGGGTACTTACAGGGTATTTATATGGTACTTTTATGGAATTTATTGGGTACTTTCAGGGTGTTTACATGGTCCTTTTTATGGCAGATGCTTGTGCATAACCTCATGCAGCTTCCTGTGCAGATGCTTGTACATAACCTCATGCAGCTTCCTGTGCAGATGCTCGTGCAGACCATCATGCAGATGCTTGTGTAGATGCTTATGCAGATGCTTGTTCATATGCTCGTGCAGATGCTCGTGCAGACCATCATGCAGATGCTTGTGCAGATGCTCATGCAGATGCTTGTGTAGATGCTCATGCAGATGCTTGTGCGGACCATCATGCAGCTTCCCGTGCAGATGCTTGTGCAGACCCTCATCCAGCTTCCTGTGAAGATGTTCATACAGATGCTTGTGCAGATGCTCATGCAGATGCTTGTGCAGATGCTCATGCAGATGCTTGTGCAGATGCTAGATGCTGGTGCACATGCTTGTGCAGACCCTCATGCAGCTTCCCGTGCAGATGCTTGTGCAGACCCTCATCCAGCTTCCTGTGAAGATGTTTATACAGATGCTTGTGCAGATGCTCATGCAGATGCTAGTGCAGATGCTTGTGCAGATGCTCATCCAGCTTCCTGTGAAGATGCTCATGCAGATGCTTGTGCAGACCTCCTAATGCAGCTTCCCGTGCAGATGTTTGTGTAGATGCTCATGCAGATGCTTGTGCATAACCTCATGTAGCTTCCTGTGCAGATGCTCATGCAGATGCTTATGTGGATGCTCATGCAGATGCTTGTGCAGATGCTCATCCAGCTTCCTGTGAAGATGCTCATGCAGATGCTTGTGCAGATGCTCGTGCAGATGCTCGTGCAGACCCCCTAATGCAGTTTTCCGTGCAGATGCTTGTGCATCGTGCAGATTCTTGTGCAGATGCTCGATGCACAGAGATGACTCCAGCTTCTCTGAAATTTGTAGGTGTTCAGTTTTGTGGATTTGCAAAATCTCGCGGTTATTGTTAAGAAACTTTGTTATGGACTTTAAGAAATTTACAAGCCATCCTTTCTTCCGGGGAGCCTCTTCCTCTCTAGAATCGTCCCTTAGTTTCTTTTCCTTGTACAGACTCAACATTGAACCAAATGTTCTCCCAGTTCCATTTTTTAAGGATCTCACTCATTTTTGCTCAGACTAGAGCCCTGCAGCAGTGTCAAATCTAGAATCACCTCATGTAGTGGATACAAGTTTGAATTTGAAGTTGTGTTTTGAATAAAATGTTGACTCCTGCATTTCAAAGTCTTTATGCTTTCTCATTTTTTCTATCTAACAAAAGAAATGTCCCAGATTGTTTATTTTTTAAACAACAGATAGACTATAGATAAACTGCAAACAATAGACATGCAGGTGAGATGTTGAGTTGTTCTTCATCCCAGCTTCAGCCTTGATGCCGAAATGCACCTTAAGTGTGTTTTAGACATCTGATCAGAAGCAGGTCCAACATTTAACGTTCTGCTTTCACACAGGTTTTCTTCGGTTCAGCGTCTGAGCCTCGTCTCATTTACTCTGGAATCTCTTTCTAACACAATCAAAGGATGGATTTCTGCTTCATTCTCTCCTCACATCCACTTGTTTCCTATGGAGGGAAAGCAGAGATGATACTGCGCTGGTTTTATTGGAGTTGGACAAACACATTAAGTAATCTCGTTATGATGATGTCTACTCCGCATGGGGAGAGTGCAACAGCCAGACAAGAAACACGATGGTGCAGACACATTAATAACATTTGGATGAACGCTGCAGCATGCGTTACTGCATAACAAGGTTAGCATGTCTGTGTGTGATTATTGGGCTGAGGCAGACACGGCGCGCTGAGATGGCGGACAACTGGGCAGCTCCTAAGCTCGGAGGAGCGAGGCTGGTGAAGAGTGCCATTCACCTGAACAGATCCTTCCAAACCTTGTTTTTCCTGCCGGCTTCCTCCCACCACATCACAGAGACAAAGAAAAGACAATAAAAAAAACAAAGATGAGAGACGAAAAAGGGTAGGAATTAAATAAACAAAAGCAGAAATACTGGAAGTGATTCCAATCTGAAGGTCCTTTTTGATCAATTCTTCGTCCGGTTTTCAGCACACAAAGTAAAGTTTTTGTCCAAATGAAACTCCCACCACACAAGCTGTTTGTTTGACAGCTGTACGGTGGGTTGACCCGTTCAAGTGCTGCTGGACGTGTCAAAGTTCGGGTTGTCATCGGTTCGTATGAGAGTAGCAGGTCTTCTGAGGCTCCCACAGACACCTCAGCCTTATGAAAATGGAACGTACCATCGTCATATGTGTGGTAAGTGTACCAGAAGGTATTCATGAGGGTAATAAAAGTTACGGACAGGTGATGCTGTCGCACAGGGTCCTGACGCCACACTCTGGTAAGGTGTGAGTACTGGCTCCTTACTGATCGCGTACACATGTGCACACCCCCCCGAGCTGACAACATTTTTAATATGAGAGAAACGGAATAAAAGTATCTGACAAGAGGAGCAAAGAAAACCTTCAGAAGTAGAACCAAAGGCAGAGACTAGCAGAACATGAACAAACACTGGTCTGAGTGAAGAAGGAGGAGGAGGAGGAAGCCAAGAACGCTTATGGCTGATATGAAGATTTGTGTCAATGCTTTTTTCCTTCTTAGAGGTTTTTCACAAACCTGAGATAACTTTGATGCAGATGCATCATAGCACAGACCCAGAGCTACTTCTTCAGTCCAAACAACAAAAGGACATAAGTATCAGCTGAAAATATGACATCATCTTTTTTAACTTTAATATCTTGACTCCTGTTTGGTTCTGCTGTCCAGCCCTCCGTCTCTGTTCCATCATGGTTCTTATGGACTCAAAGAAAGAGACACTTTCCTCATCAGGGAGCTTCTCCATTCTCAACATGTGAACAACATGTTCTTTCAGCTCAAATGGAAACTGAACAGAATAAGTCGAAGCTCCCTGACCTTCACATCCAAAGCTGTTACAAGATCTTAATTTGATTTATCTAATTAATCTCAGTGTGCAGAACCAGATTCAGAAGTAATTAGCTGAAGACAATGACTAATAATAATTCTCTGTCTCTTTTGAGCTTCTTGTCTTATTCTTTTTTTCTTCTTCATTCTTTTTTGATTTATTCCAAACAGGCAGGAAATGTTGATCTCCAAATGTTGGATCACAGAAATGTATCCTTTTTTAAACCAGAATACTCCCGTTCAGGGTCACGGGGTCGCTGAAGCCCACCCAGCTAGGGTTGGGCAAAGGCGGGAAGACTGTGGACGCTTCGCCAATCCATCGCAGGAACAACTAGAAACAGGATCGAGGAAAAGAAAAGTACATTTTGCAACATAATCGATCAGGATTTTATTCATTCAATTACTTAACTTACTGGCTTTAAAAATAATCTTTATTTGTAGTCTTATCTGTTGTTTGTTTACATTTTTTGTAACATCATTATAAAACAGTAAAACAGTAAAACAGCCAGTGCTGCTGCAATGTAGCCTAAAGTCTGATGTCGTTTAAACATTTTTCATGTTCTTATCAAAGTTTGTTTTTGTGTGTCATTTTATTAATACACATTTGTTTTGTCATCCCACACATTGTTCAAAAAGATTTGGAATCAAAAAGAGACACTTTTCACCATTTCTGTATCGCTGACGAGAAACTTTTGAAAATAGAGACTGTCAGTCGATGTAGTTTGTGCCACCCCCACCCCCCTACCCCCGGGTCAATCTCTTCACTCATTGTCAGAAAGTGGGGATTGAGGGCGGAGCTACTCAGCTCAGCACCAATGGCCACGCCCATGAAGAGGAGATTTGTGAAACGGAAGCTTCAGAATAACATGAAATATGGCTTTTTCAGACATTTAGGGATTTTGGGTAAAAAGTCATAATCCGAACAAAAACACAACTGGGAACGCTTTTTATTTTTTATTGGTTATAGGGGGACTTTAAGACGGTGTTCAGAATCTTTCCAGATCACCATTCATTGAAGCATTGGTGTTTAAAGACCTTTTTTAAATGAATAAAACGTGTTTCTGGCATTCGTAAGAAGAAACGTCCTCATATAGAAACAGCATGTGTGGATTTTCAGGTTGTCCAATGGAGTGAGAAAAAGGTTATCATTTATTTTAAAACATGCTATTTCCTGTTTCACACATAAACTCAGTGATTCACATGTTTTTAAATGTGAACTATAGTTTACATTCATTTGACAGAACACATTTGTTCTGCAGAGCGGCACACTTTGAGGAGCCGTAATTGCGTTTGACATTTCCCTCAGTCTTCAGTAAATGCCAGCGCCATCGTCCATCTGCTGCTGTTTAGTCCATGAAAACAGAACATCCAAATAATTGCTCATGGTCTGCATCTTCCTCCTGAAAGCCCCCAGTGGAAAACAAAGCAACAGTGAGTCTGCATCTGTGACAAAAAAACGGATTAATCGAGCGTTCCTGTCAGAGCTTTCTGCTCCTGTCGGAGGTCAGTCCTCGGTCCAATCCTGCTTGATCTGTCTGAGGTCAGCTCTACTTTTCTACCCACTGAGAATAGAACATTTTTGTCAGACTCAAGATGCACAGAAATGAGAGTTTTCTAGCTGAACTTTTAAGATCTCCTTGCAGGGAATGGATCCTGCCCTCACTGGTGTTCCTCAGGGTTCTGTTCTCGCCCCACTTATCTTCTCTAACATCTCTGAGCTCCATCGTTCCGTCATGAATAGTGCTCCCTCAAGTTCAACCATGTCTCTGCCTTTGGTGTTTAATGTTTAAGGGAGGCTGTTGAGGTCTGAATTACAGGCAGCTCGTCCTGCTTTATGAGCCACTTTAAACTGTTGGGGGTAGAACAGAGCGAAGGTTTCATCGGCGGCTCTGACCGACACAAAATGTGATTCATTTTTAGGAGCATCACAGATTTCCGGACATGCCTGCAGACACGGATCAGAGAGCTGACGGGCCGCTTCATGAATGATTAACGAGCGATTCCCCATCAAAGGCTGACATCACATGATGGAAGTGACGCCGCTGTTTACGCCACGCCGCTCAAGGTCAACGTGTGCATGAATTATGCAGGCGTTCTGTTCCATCCTCGCTTCCAGAGGCTTTCAGTTGGGTTTGATCAATCGACACGTGCCGTTATTCCACCATGTTAGTGTTTTCTCGCACATCCAGATGAGCATTGCTAACTTTTCATTATCCGTGGTTGTGATGGAGACATTTTCATGCATGTTCACGTGGAAAACAATCGGAGCATGTTGTGTATGCCCCTCCAGGCGTCTGTTTGCGTCACCTCTGCTGTCCTTCATTGTTTTTCCATCTTCTCTGCTTTGCCTGAGTCCACTTTCTCCTGCTTTTGTTTCCATCTCGAGCACCCGTCACTCCTCCTGATGACTCCTTCTCTCCTCCTCTCTGTGTCCATGCAGCACCTGTTATGTCTCCATCGCCCTCAGACTGTGATTTTCCATCATTTTCACGTCTTCTACATCAAGGCATAGCCTCAGATCACTTTTTTTTTTCCAGATCCTCCGATTTCAGCCTCTTTCGTCTTCCATTTAGCAGTTCTTCGTGTATATCAAACTGATGCTATACCAGCTCAACCTGCAGCATCCATCTACCTGCAGTCTGCCTCCGCATGTGTTCATCATGAAGCAGCTCGGGCCTGAAAACAGGGCGGAGAGCGCCCTTGGAGACCCAAAGAGGAGTCTGATTTCAGTCCGGGTCAGGCGGAGGAAAAATGCATTTACGATGGAGAGGTTTTCACCCAACTGCATGAAACAGCTCTAATCTCTTAGAGGTCTTCTGGAAGGGTCTGAAAGAGGCGGGTCAGAGCTACACACTTATGACCTTGGACTTTCAGTAGGTGGATGTTTTCCTCACTCCGAGAAAAAAAGATGACTTAAGCTGCTCAAACAAGAAAAGACTAGTGATCCTGGAGTCAGCAGTGAAACGTTTAAAACGGGTCAAATTTTCCTTAAAATGTGAAACAGTAAGAGAACCTTCTAAAACACATTTGCACAGATTACTGATGGTTTGTTTTTTATTTTATTTTTTTATCTACTATAAGACGGTTTTAAAAACACTTCAACCCCTTGATGCTTATTGACGTAAAAATGCATCAGACCACTCCTGCGTCAAACTTACCTTCATCTAACAGCTACATCATAGAAAAAACACACAAGTGACACTTTTTCTTCATAGCTGGAAATAAAGTCAGGCTTCAAGGGCGTTAAAGTAATAATTCCCAAATACAGAGGGAATGGCATTGTTTTGCATTATCAAAAAGACAAACTATTTGTCGAGAGACACGTTTAGAAACCGGTGATATTAGTAGCCAATATAATGTAGATAAAATACTTTTAGTGTATTTTTACTGACCTACTTCTTTAACTCTATCTGCATTTTACAACATGCTGGTAAAAGCTTTAACAGAGCAAAACAGACAAAAGAATAAAAGTGACTCTGACAGTTTTATAGGAATAAAATAATGAAATAAAACAGCTTTTTGTTCAAATAAAGTTAAAAACAACTTTGAGGCTTTAAACTGACAATTTTCTCAAAAGGTTCAAAGCTTTAAGACTTCAACTATAGCACAGAACAAAACATAAGAACTTCTGGTGGTCGATTGAAGTCAAAGCAGTCTGCAACGGTTTCAAAAGAGTGTGAGGTGAACAGACAGAAACACTAAATGTTTCAGTAAAAAATGTTGTAAACCAGCAGGACTTTGCATTTTGTCCCAAATAATCAAAAACCCATTTCAAATTGAATTCAGAGTCTTATTTTATGTAGAGCACCGAATAAACAATGAGGCACAATTAGAACACCAGGACTCAGAAAGGGCAGAGGAGGCGTTCCAGATTCTGGATCAGGTCAGGTGGAAGAAACCATTTGGAGATGCAGAGGAACCCAATCTGGTCATGAAACAAGAAGACATGTCTGTTTAGGTCAGATAAAAACACACAGGCGGACGCAATGATCTCATTTGTGAAGGAACTAAACTTGCTGGAGCCGTGAAACAGGAAAAGTAAAAATAAAGGCTGAGACAGGAAGTAGTGCTAAACCATACCAAGTCTGAATTCCCCCAATATTCCCTAAGTAACCCCGAAAAGACCACATGGTGCAGGACTATTCGTGACATGAATTTCAGTGTAATTTACACACAAGCTCTCTACTTTTTTTGAAAAACCAAATATGACGTCACCCCTTTTCTAAAGTAAAAACCTAATAAATATGATTATTTTAAGATAATCCACTTTGTTCACGAAAATGTAAAGGATTCATTCAATAATATATGTATCTACATTAAAAAAATACAATAAATCATTCAAATGCAATGCATTGTGGTCCATATTCACCAATTAGTTTGCATCAATGCAGTTATGGACAATTTATTAAAAAAATACTTTTCTCAGTATATGATTTAAAGAGAGACAAAGTTGCTAATTATATTACTCTATAATAAAAGTAACTAGTTACCAAGATAAGTAAATATTTGGGTTAGTATCAAAAAGTTGTTGCACATCAAAAATGAGACTTTCAGATCAGTCTTAACAGGTCTAATGAAATATGTAAAGAAAATGACTTATACTTGTGTTTAACCTTCATTATTCGTCATTTAGTCAGTATTTTATGTACACCAAAAGTTCACATTTAGATAACAAATCTAACTTAAATTTTCTGACAAATGTTTTGGTAAACTCTGGTAAAACTGAATCTGTGTGTATTTCCTAGATGTCAACCAAATCTTTGACCCTGCACATGAAGCTCCCTCTCCATGCAGGTTCTTGGCACTGTATTTGAAGTCGTTTCTTTTTTATACCTTTACCTAATATAAGAGTGATAGGTTAACAAAGGAACATTTACCAAAATATCGGTCAGTTTAAGCCTCGATGGGTCTCTAAAATGTGTTCACCTCCATCCCCAAAATGACAAAATCGACACGGAGATGCAACAAAAAACTGATTAGGGTCGTGAAAGTAGTTCCAATGAACAAATCCACTTATGGGCTGGAGAAGATTAAATAATGACCATGAAAAGCACAGCGATGGGCCAAACCGCCTTCCCTTTCTTACAACAGCTGTCAAATCCCAGCTGAAAAGTCTTGATCTGCATGTCCGCATTCACGTTAAACATCTTTAAAGTCTTTCTGAAAATTCTGAAGCTTTCCTTCTTTCTCAGAAGGTTCTTTTGACCAAACTCCACTGAGGCTCAGTTCAGCCCTGAAAACAGGAACTCCAGACATAAAGCTGGGGAGCGATCAGTAATTGGCTACCTTGGGGTTTTAGTTTTGTGGTGGTCTTTGAATTGAAGCACTTGTATCAGTAGATTTAGTGAAAAAAGTTCAGTCTTTTCTCTTTTTACCTTTTAACCCATCAGGCACAAATGAAACGGCGTCTCTGGAGATCTGTGCCACCAAAACGTTAGCGTGGAGGTTTTCCATTAACGAAAAACTGAGTTCTGATAAACTTTGTCTGAACTGTACTTATCTTTTAAAGCACCTGAGATGTATTTTTGTGTCTTCATTCATCCTTAATTATGAGTTTTAATGAACAACGACCCTTTATCAAACTCTGACGGCTGCAGGATCACAAAGGAAGCTCCTCCCATCAGGTTATGTAGGATTTCCTGATGTTCATGAATTTCCTAAAAGTTGAGGTTATTTTCTTCACTCTGGAAACAGTTCTGTAGCAAACAAAAGTCATGTTGATCTAACTCATTAGTGTCATTAGCACCGACCCTCGGCGCAGAGTTGGCACATCTCCTCCTCTCCCCTGCTCCCCCTCCAGTCATTTTCTCCTGCCTCCTCCTCTCGCCAGCGTCCCTCTTGGACTTTTGGCAGTCATCTGTCTCTTCTCCTCTGTTCTTCTGCACTGGAACAGCAAACGCTGTGAGTCCCGCCGTTCTCTCCCGGCGGCTCCGAGGGAGAGGAAGCACAAATGAGTGAGGAAGATGCAAATGGGAAGGATGTGAGGAGGATTGTGGAAAGAGAGATGTAACAGATGTCTCAGATCCATTAAGAGGGTAATGAGCGGAGCTACAAGTAGCCTCAGCGCGCTCACGCAGCGGGAGGTGCTGCAGGGTCCGGTTCTACCGAGCGAAGAGACGGCAACACCTGGCTGCTGCTCCGTACAACCTCCAAAAGTATCTTCCTCTCGCCTCCTTTTTTATCACCTTTCCTTCTTTACTAACCCTTTTCCTGTCTGCTCCCCAGGAGCAGTTCATTGTTGGTTGTAAACGATGACTCAACCAAACATCAGGACTGTCAAACTGAAGGTCGTCAGGGGGAATGCATTGTTATTATTTTCCTGGACCTGGAACAGGCGTGTTTGGCCAATTAGGAGCTACAATCAAGTTGGGAACTGCATTTTAATCCCTGCAGTTCAAGTGGAACAACAAAAACAAAAAAATAAACACCTTCACATATTTATCTGTCATAAGAGGGTCAGCTACATCTTACCCCTCTTCTGGGGGGAGTTTCAGGGTCAGCCAAAGGAGACGTTCTAAAACATTTCACCTCAAAGTCTGGTACGTTTGGTTGCTGCCGTAGTGTTATTGACCTGGATGGTTTGGGTTGTTCGGGTTCGTGGAGGGTTGTAGAGAGGAGCAGCTGCATCTTCGGGGGAGTACAGGTGTGTCTTTTAGTTCCCTTGAGGCTCGTACGTCTACCCCAAAGAACGTCATGAAAATGGAACGTACCATTGTTGAGATTGTGGGAAGTGTATTTTGTAGAATTCATAAGGATACCAGAAGTTACATCTATGAAGTACTGGTGATGCTGTTGTACGGCGTCGTTACGCCACACTCTAGTCGTTGGTAAGGTACAAGTACTAGCTCCTTACTGGCCGCGCTCAAATGCCACATGCACGTAGTGTGCACGTGATAATGTGATACGTCAGTCTGGCTGAACACAAGGAGCAAACACTTATCACATGAACGGCACAAACAGGCTACCCGCACAGTTTGGGGGTTGAAAAAACAAAAAAAAAGTACTCTCACTGATTAATGTCTCTATCATGTTTGCAGAATTACAAGGATGTTCACGCCTTGGATTGTTCTTTGGCTGTGGAGCAGCAAACCACCTTTCTAGAGTGCTCTGCAGCTGAAGCAGGTCTCACACCACCTCCGTGTTGAGGTAACATGATCCTCGCTGCTGAACCTCACCGAGCCGTGTTTGTGTATGTGGGGGAGACGGCGAAATCCTCCTGTGTGGTAATGTGAGCATTAGAAAAAGCAGACTGCCAATTTGTGCTTCAGGCGCCTGCAAGACATTGTGAATTAATGCGTGCCTCTGTTTCTGCTCTGCGACGTGCGCTGGTGTGTGTTTGTGTGTGTGAATAGGACTGTGCAATCCCAGGTGAGTCATCCTCTTTACGATTTATGTATTTCAGCCACAGCGTTGGTTAAGATCCTCCCAGATGACAAACTCAGTCCTGTCCAGCCAAATAATCCTATTACACACACACAGACACACAACAGAATGGGGTGTGTGTGTAAAATCATTCAGAAGAAACACTAAACCGCAGAACGATTCTCTCCTGCCAGCAACAAACAGATAGAGAGCGCACACATTTGGACAAGTAGAAAAGGAAAGTTTGCTCTTTCAAAGGTCTGACAATACCGAGCAGAATGATAAACTGATCTGCAGAACATTCATTACTGTTCCCTCACTGTATTGCAGTTCACCTTGCAGAGTTTTATCCGTGCAGTTTGGCGTGCTTTTATTCACAGTGCGTTGTGTTCTACTCTCTGATTGGCTGTTGACCTTGTCAATCAATCGCCGTGTCTGCTGCACAAATGTGTTCGGTTTGCTAAAACTACATAAATCTTTGACTGCGATGTTTTCATTCTGGACTTATTTCTCTATGAAGTTTTAAAAGCAAAAAAGAAGAAAATAGTTTAAACAAGATAGAAAGTTGTACAAATGTTTATTTCTGTCTGAGAAAAGTGTGTCGTGAGAAGTTTTACAGCCCTAAAACATATAGAATCCATCCAAAGAATTGAATGTAACTCCTGCAAAAAAGGAGGGAACTATTATTAATCCCCTAAAAATATCATTTAGATCATGTCAATAAGTCAAACTGTGATAGGTCAACTTTGCTTAACAATGTGTCATGAGTGGATTTTCCACAAGCATTGATCAGAACTCCATTACAGATAAGGAAACAACTGGACACAAAAAAATCAATGGTTAAGAAATTCAGTTTATTACTGATAGAAGCTAAATTTGAAATGGTCGGATGGGAGGAACCGTTTCCAAAGTTCATGCAGTCCAACGGCGATGCGTCACATGAGGAACTAAACTGACCATCAATCATTCACACACAGTCAACTGGATGAAACCAAATCTATCAGGTGTCATTTCAAAATGTACAGGAAATTTGAGGGCGGCACGGTGGAACAGTGGTTAGCGCTCTTGCCTCACAGCAATAAGGCCCCTGGTTCACATCCCGTCTGGGGGACCAGTTAGCATGTTCTCCCCGTGCATGCGTGGGTTCTCTCCGGGGTCTCCGGTTTCCTCCCTCCATCCAAAAATATGCTTCATAGGTCAATTGGTTAATCTAAATGGTCCCTAGGTGTGAATGTGCGTGGGTTTGTGATATGTGTGACACTGTGACAGGCTGGCGAACTGTCCAGGGTGTTCCTGCCTTCGCCCATAAGTGGCTGGGATAGGCTCCAGCAGCCCCGTGACCCTGAAAGGGATAAAATGGAAGAAGATGAATGAAAAAGGAAATTTGAATGAAGTAAATGAAAGTATTAATAACTTAAAATATCTGTTAAAGCAACTATATATAGAAAAATGTAAGTAAAACATAAAAGGACTTGGAATATTTAAATTAGCTTCTTCTTACTCCTTTTTAAACAAAAAAACTCTACTTGAAAATCAACATAGGTTCGATTGAATAGATTCAGTGTGTGTGTTGTGCATGTATTAGTGGACTTATGTCTATTTGTCATTAGGAGTACTTACAATGTTAAGGAGAAACTATTATTTTTATTTTTCTAACTATTTATGAATTAAAGTCTTAATTTATTATTATTGTCTTTTTTATTTGTTTTATTGCTGAAACTTGCTGGCAATAAACTAATCAATCAAGTAATAATGAGGGTATAGTTGAAACCAAGTGAGCTTGATCTGTTTTAGTGCATGAATGAATGAATGATCAATTCTAACCACGTATGGCACTGCTCTGTGTTCCCCTCTGTGTACAGACTGATAAAGTTACTGCTGATGCCTTTTGGGTTAGTTTCCAATAGAACAATAACTGAGAAAATCAATCAACTATTCAATAATTGACGCAACTTAATGGACTTTGGTCAGAAATGTTTGATTTTGTTATTAATGTTTAAAAATGAGTGATAAGCGAGATACTTTAATTGGACGCTGATATAAAACCCTGCAGAATGAAGAAAGCAGTCGTGTTTTCTGACATGATTATTCATACAGAGTCGTTCTCACCCACACACCTTCTGCTGCACCTGAGAGGCCAGCCCTCTTCCTGAAAGCTCCTTCCTTCCATCACGACGTCTGCAGACACATCAGGAAATGTCGGAGGCATTATGCAGCGTCTCATTTCAAGGTGAAGGTTTGGGTGAAAACTGCAGGTTTACGCCGATGACAGAGACTGGTGGTGTCTATTCAAGAGTGAAGGATCCATCTCCCTTCTGTGCTGAGGCTCATACACTAGTCATGAGGTATTAAACTGAAGAGATGCTCCACTCTACTGTCTCACTTTGCTGGATGCGCCGTCCTTTACCTTCCTGTGTTTTCATCTCCATGTGTAATGTGCTGGAAGCTATGAGCACCACGAGGGGGGCTGCAGCTGCTGCGCCATCTCCTGAAGTCTCTTAGGGGAGCGCTCAGCAACCATTTTCATCCATTTTCTCCTACCGGTACAGTCAACAGCAACAACCGACGAGGGGCGACATGGATGGACGCCCACCCTGTGTGGGGGGCCCCGTCAGAGTTTGAGCCCCCAATAGAACTTCATCAGCTTTTCTAATCACTTCACAGAAACTAAAACCACTAAATACTCGGCTTTATGATACATCATTACACAGAAGAGTAGGAGTCATCAACAAGAATAATTCCACGGATGGTGTAGGTGTGATGGAGTTATTGGATCAGACTTCTGCTTAAACGTACACAGACGGCGTTCTGCCATTATGTAAACGTCAAGTCAAATTACACCTCTAATCCACTTCAGGCTGGTGTGTGTTTACATCTTTATGAAGGACATGTGAGCTTTCACTCAGAGGCATTGTGGGAGGAGGGCAGACTCCAGACCCCTCCCAACTCTGTCACAATTGGAAAAAAAAAAGAAAATCACGAGTTAAGAGGAAGAAACTGTTGAAGGAGATCTGGAAGCAAACTTTTCTTGCATTTTAGGCAAGGCAAGTTTATTTTTACAGCTCAATTCGTACATAAAGTAATTCAGACAGGAAAATCTAAGGGTTCTGTGGTTTTCTTTGGTTTTTGGTCATGTTCTGAGTTGCCCTCAGCCATACTTGTTGTTAACAGCGTGTACTTTACTACCTCCTGGAGGCGCTTTACACTGACATTCACCCATACAAACACACATTCGCACACTGATGCTGAACACCGGCACCAACCTACAACCACCAGGAGCAGCGTGGGGTTCAGTGTCTTGTGTCAAAGATATCTCGACACACAGGCGCACAGAGCGGGAACCGAACCTGCGACCTTCCAATCGGGAGACAGCCGCTCTACCTCTGCACAATGGCCGCCCTGTCCACTTTACTAGCATGTGTTGCATAAGCTGCTTTTCTCAGCTAATTGACATGGATTGTGTCAGGACTCAGTATCGGCGTATGGCTGCTTTTATCCGCCTCAGAATCCACTGGAATAACATTAATGGTGTAAAAGGTTGAGGAGTTAAGGTAGTAGAAAGAATGTGAACACTAGACCGAAAATATGTCTATGGAGACTCTCATTCATCCAGGTTGATTCCATCACAGTTGTATGTTTAGGGGATGTCATCTGGACTTGGTTTTTAAAGTTGGAAGACGTTTCACCTCTTATCCAAGAGGCTTTGTCAATTATAAATTAGCTGGTAAAAGAGCTGGTTTATATGCGCTCATGAGGGAGGAGTCAGACCTGAAACTGGATGGTGTTGTCTACTTAGACAGAGCCAGTGACTCCCTCCCCAAACTGGTCATCTCTTTCAGCTGTTAACGACCCAAATGGAACCGGTTCTGTTTGTTTGGGTTTCAGAACACTGCTGTTGATGGAAGGAAGAATAAACCTGAGACCACCATTCTGATTAAGAGAAGGTTTATCCTTCTTGACAAAGATGGCTTCTTTCACTCCTCGCTCAAACCATCCTTTCTCTCTGGCTAGAATTCGGACTTCACTGTCCTCAAACGATCGGTTTGTGGCCTTCAGGTGGAGGTTTCTGCAGACTTCTGCAGACTTACACAAGCGGTGTAAGTGGCCATATGACTAGAGCGAAAACTCCAGTCGTAACCCTTGTGCTATCCTAGGCACTTTAACGTTGGGCGTTGGGTCATCTAGACCCACTAGACAGTGCTCTGAACCTTTTTCTTCAATGATTTGTGATCTTCACTGGTGTCCATGGATTACATGAAATCCTCTCCATCTTTATCCACCTTTGTCATGGTAGGGAGAAGACGTCAATGTAAGGGGGGGTCATAGGGTAGCACAAGGGTTAAAGTGGTAACTGCTCTGGAGTCTTTCAAATAACTGGAAAAAATAAATAATTTTGAGGAAATTTGTTGATTTACTGGAACACAAACCTTCATGAATGGCTGCTTAGGAAAATCAAATTAAAAAACCTTCCTAATCCCTTTATATCTTTAGATCTGTTCTGAAGTTGGATGTCTCCTTCCTGCAGAACCAGGAAATCCCTTCATGGTTCTGTGGTTTGATCAATAATTACAGTCTTTGTGTTTTTTTGCTCAACAGTCTGTGAATCATAAACTTTTGTGAAGTTTTTTCTCCATTTCAGATAAAGTCTCTCTGAAAAAGGTTCTTCACTGTTCCTGGTTTTATCCTGAGTTGGCTTCACGTCTCTTGTCTGTGAGGATTGTGCACTTTGTGTTTTCTTCGACACCAGGCTGGGGCTGCCAATGTTTTACAGCTGTTCTGCTTGAAGTTAATCATCTTCAGTGTTTTTAAGTGTTCAGGTCTTCTGATTTTTGATCATCCACCTGCAGACAAACAGATCCATGAGCATCTTTGTTCTCCTCATCCGAGCTGGCATCCGGCTCAAACCTGCACGGATGGATAGTGATGGGTAGATGAAGCCTCGTGAAGCGTTTCGGCACATTGCCCAAACTGTATTGATACTGTGCCACTCAATACTGACTCCTGCTGGACCGAAAACGTCATTGCAGGCAACAAAGTTAAGAAACTCCGCTGATTAAATAAACTGAAGACAAAATTTGTCATTGTAGTTCCTCATTTTTATGTCTCGTTCCATAAAGCACCGGGATTGAGGAGGTGCTTTTAAGTGTGACATTTCTGCTGAAAAAATGCCACATTTAATCTCCAAAACTTTAAATGATTCAATTTAAATTAGCCAGAATGCAATGGAATTGTATGGATTTCCCTGCAAAGTCAAAATCAAAACCACCGAATTGGGCAGAAAACTGCAGAAACTGGCAACACTGCTGGTAAAAGCGCTCCCTAGTTTGGCTCCTCTGTGACACACCGACACAGTGGCGGTATTGGTCACGTGACACCGACACGGGTTTCACTTTATGAGCTCGACACGTGAGCCGAAGCGTCTGTGTTGCTGGACCCATCACTGCTGGCTAGCTACAATATTGCTCACCTTTTTTGTTGCACCAGGGTGTGAGGGGCTGTTAGATAGTGGGCGGGCTTGTAAACAGAGGGCTTTCAGCAGCGGGGAGGGAAAGTGGAGGCCCCCAACGAACAACTCAGGGGTGAATTTCTAATGAACTGCCGTTCTGCAGAAACTATGTCCTAGAAAACAACAGGTTTTTTTGATTTTGGGTAATAACGGCATAATTATAATTAGAGACTGAAAGTTTGTAAACAGACCAAAAGAGCCGGTCGGTAAAGACACAGGAAGGAAGAGAAGAAAAATCTGTTCATTGTGTCGCTAATCGTAGCCAAACTCGCCCTCAGAAGCTAAACGGCAGCAACGCATTTCTAATCATCTGTTGACTCCTGCAGACAAAACCTCAAGACTGCTCACTTTTCTTTATACAAGCATTTAAGCAAATGAAGCGTTTGTGTCTGTGTGCCTGAGGAAACCGTTTGATCACCTGAACTGTGCGTTTTAGAGTCACTTAGTTTGAAGCATCTTCTTTCTTTCAAACAAAGGCTTTCAAAGGGAAAGATGTTTCTTATTTGCCCTGTAAGTTTAGTTTTGGATCAAACGAGAGGGCCGGCGCTGCTCGCTCATATCCACTCCTGCCTGTCTGAAGAAGGAAAATGTTTTCCAGGATTAAGAAAAGGGCGGAGAGTAATGCTCCTCTGTGCCCACCATGCATCCAGATAAATTATAAGAGAGAGGACAGCCTCAGCTCTTTAATATCCTTTAAGCTTATCTTCAAAGTAAATAGCTCTTGAAGAGCTTATTAAAAGAAATAAACAATGCAAAGCCAAAACCTCACAGCTTTCTTCAGAACCAGAACCGTGAGATAAACGCACAGAACTTTGAAGGTTCTTTAGTGCAAATGGTGTCACTTTTTACGGTTTTACGGTTTATTTTGTGTGCAGAGTTTGCAGAAAATCAAACTAGATTTTTGTTTGTTTAAATTTCTTTCAGACTTATGTGTTCATGTTGACATCTAATCGTTATGTCAATCTCTGGAGAGGCATTGACGTGCAACTGAAATCCAAGCACCCATCCCACAGATCAATGCGACTAAATGACATCAAGCATCAAAGAACATCGTATTACAGACCCTTCAGTCTGCTCGTAAATCAAAAGAAGACAAAAAAGAAATTTAAAACTGAGCGTCAGCTGGTTTCAGCTACCAGAGAAAAACAAGACATGAAAAGAAAAGAGGATTAGATTTCTGTTGGCGATTGGGATTAGATGAGCTGGAGGATCTGGACAACAGTCTAATGAGATTCTGGAGGTTTGGGCTGACACACAGTTTATCTTCAATCTGTGCAAGAAGTTTGAGCTTTCACCACTTTCACACTCTCTTCTGTAATCATGAGTTTCTCTGTATGATCTGAATCTCGTTCTGGTCTATAAAGACACTCTGCTCCACCAATTTATTTTTTTCCAAACGTATGCGGCCAACATGATGACAAATCTGCCTGCTGTTCTTTTTTTTTTTTTTTTTTTTTTTTTTTTTTTTTTTTAACTTGTCCTGTCCAACAGCTAGGCAAACAGATGAGAGCTGAGGGCCTCTTGTGTTGGACATATTTTATTTTAACAAGAGGGGTTATTCATATTCATCTTCAGACAAACCAAAGGTATGTCTGAATAAACCCCTTTTGTAATTGAGGCCAAACTTTATTAATTTCAATCATGTTTGAAAATCTTTGGTGTTGGACCGGACGGAAAAGGAAAGAGGGGAAGAAGAGAGAGGGACGCTAGAGAGAGGGGGGGGGTAGGAGGGTGATAATAGGAGGGGAAGGGGGATAAGACCATGAAGCAGCATAGAGCAGACAGGTTTACTGGTTGTTTATCGTTACGGTACGGTTCAAATGTAGTACAAAAAGGGCGGGGCCTGTTCACACACACTCAAATATTATCAACACACCTGCTAGCTGCAAAAATGTCCACATGTCAACATGTACACAAAACAGATAGTGTTCACGAACGCATACCTATGCCTTTAAACCAACTAGTGTGAAATCTTTCATTCATTCAATCATGCAAACTATTAGTGCAAAGGTGAGCTAACACCTGTGCTCAGGTGAGTGTTTATGTTCTTCTAAAATGGATGGTGGAATGTGAAAAGAAGGAGGAGGAGCGCCCAGCCACCCCCACACCCATACCCCCGCCGCAGCAGCAGCGGCAGCCGGAATTCCCCCAACGCCAAAAGGGGAACATCTGCCTGCTGTTCTTGATAGATAGGGTCTCCTATCTATCAAGATTATTAACTAAAGTTGTTCCCTTTTTATTTCAACAATAACATAGAAAGGAGGGAGCACGGTTTCTCTCATGGTTTACAGACTGATGGCAGATCGGAAGGTGCTAAAGTTTTCTTTGGGTTTGGACAGGATGGAGAGGGCTAGAAATCACCTGGGGCCTCATTTATAAACGTTACGTACGCACAAAAGAAGGCGTACGCCACTCTCTACGCAATAGTTGAGATTTATAAAAAGCAAACTTGACGGGAAAATGTGCGGTCCTTCACGCAAGCTCTGACCCAGGCGTACGCACAAAAACGGGTGAAATGAGAAACGGCGACGCCGTCGGCAGATGGAAGAAACACGTGAAAGTGACTATACTGCCTCTCAGAAATAACATGAAGACTTCACAAAGCAAGTCTGACAATTAACAGCTACACCAACACCCGTTGGACCGATCAGCAGTGAAACAAACAAAAAAAATCAAACGAAAATTACAACAGAAATTCAAATGAACACTTATTTGCAGAAAGAAAAGTGAAATATGTTCTGCAATATTGGCATGTTGTGCAATTCATCCTCATAAATAATATAGAATGAAATAATGTACAAAACTGATATTCTCGTCAATGTGTCCGTCTGGCGGAGCAGATATAAGTGCAGACAGACGGACGGACGGACGGACGGACGGACGGACGGACGGACGGACGGACGGACGGACGGACGGACGGACCGACCGACCGACCGACCGACCGACCGACCGACCGACCGACAGACAGATGGATGGATGCATTAATTGTCCACTGGAGAAAGTTGTTTTCATAGTAAAACATTTCTTCATAAGCTATAGAATTATGGTATTCATGCATATGCCTTTAGTTTGTTTTATTTTTGATAAAACAATGTATGTCGTATGTCTCAACCATTCAGAAAGCAACAAGAAATTACATTTGCGCTGATCAATTTCCCATTTCCACGTGGATTATTACCGACATCTGTAGCTTGTCAGATGTAATTAAATGGATGGAAATAAAATGCCCCATCACAATGCGTAATGACGCACAATGGCTGATCTTGCGCTCTTAGAAGATGTGGCAAATGGAAGAATTCGGAGTGAACGCATCTTTAGACAGCAAGGAGACGTGCTGGCAAACGAGGACGAGTGGCTTATGAGCCGGTTCCGACTTCCTCCAGCCGTCCTGTTGGAGCTTTTGGGGGTGTGTCACCCGGTGCATCTGGCGCGTCGGTGTCCCCCTGCGCCTCAGTCACCACTCCACTAAGGGATTCCCCAATTATTGCCGCTAGTCTCTCATCAAGAGGGGTCAGCTCCGGTGTCCCCCCCACCCGTGGCAGGCACACTCTGGCGATGCAGTGCCAGACGTTTTTTTGCCTCGACTTTGATGTCCGACCATTTCTTTTTTATTTCGGCCACGGTCCGAGGTTGTGAGGCTACAGCATTAACGGCGTCTGCCACTCACGTGCCTTTTTGGCATTAGTAATGCCCACACTGTGCCCTCCAAACAACACTTTTCTCCTCTTTTCCACCTCGCCAACGATAAATTCTACTTCACATTGAGTTACTTCGCATTGAAGTTACGTTTTTTTGATTTCCTCTCTGTGTTTGCCATGATTTCGCAAGCCATGAATATTAATTTATGGGCGTTTCACGGACTATTTATGGGCAACTATGGGCGTGTCATGAAGCCGCAAAAGCTGCGCAGCATTTAGAATTGGTTATGATTTATTAAGGGAAAGATGCGTAGGATGTGCGTGCGCACGGTTTTATAAATCCGAATATTTCTGTGCGTACGCACGTCCTATGTTTCATCCGTACGCCACTTCTGACGCAAATCCTACGCAAAGTTTTATAAATGAGGCCCCAGATCAGAGGGAAGCCAGGCGCTGAGGCTGAGTTGGTCTGAACACTTTTAATGATATTACTTCACTTTCTCCAAAAATTGATAAATTGATTCAAAAATCTTTCCTAATGTAGCATAATTTTGCACATGTTTTTAACTTTTGATACTTGATGAATTTTTGCTATGAAAATTCCTGAAACAGTGTTGTGTCTGCTTTACTGATATAGTATTATGTTTATTCATATGAATGGCTTTTATAAGTAACATAATCTGCATATATTTCAGATGACTGATCTGCATTTGCCATGTTGATTTCTAAAATAGTTTTTTTTTTTTTTTAACTTGTCCTGTCCAACAGCTAGGCAAACAGATGAGAGCTGAGGGCCTCTTGTGTTGGACATATTTTATTTTAACAAGAGGGGTTATTCATCTTCAGACAAACCAAAGGTATGTCTGAATAAACCCCTTTTGTAATTGAGGCCAAACTTTATTAATTTCAATCCTGTTTGAAAATCTTTGGTGTTGGACCGGACGGAAAAGGAAAGAGGGGAAGAAGAGAGAGGGACGTTAGAGAGAGGGGGGTAGGAGGGTGATAATAGGAGGGGAAGGGGGGTAAGACCATGAAGCAGCATAGAGCAGACAGGTTTACTGGTTGTTTATCGTTACGGTACAGTTCAAATGCAGTACAAAAAGGGCGGGGCCTGTTCACACACACCCAAATATTATCAACACACCTGCTAGCCGCAAAAATGTCCACATGTCAACATGCACACAAAACAGATAGTGTTCACGAACGCATACCTATGCCTTTAAACCAACTAGTGTGAAATCTTTCATTCATTCAATCATGCAAACTATTAGTGCAAAGGTGAGCTAACACCTGTGCTCAGGTGAGTGTTTATGTTCTTCTAAAATGGATGGTGGAATGTGAAAAGAAGGAGGAGGAGCGCCCAGCCACCCCCACACCCATACCCCCGCCGCAGCAGCAGCGGCAGCCGGAATTCCCCCAACGCCACACGGGAACAGGCAGGGAACAACCGCCCCCCGGGCGACCAAGACCGCCACCCAGGCCAGGGCCAGCAGGACCGCCGCGAGGCCCCCAGAGCCAGAGAGCAGGGAGGCGCAGAGGGAAAGAGAGCGCCGCCCCAGCCCAGCCAGGAAAGCAGCCCCCCGCCGCGCCGGAAGAGCCCAACGCAGGGCCCCACCGGAGAGGGACGCCCACAGCCCCAGACGAGCACCCCACCACCACCCAGGAGTTCCGGGCATCCCCCCGCCCCGACCCCAGGTACGAGCCAGGACCCCCCAAGGGAGACCCGCTCCGCACTCCAGGCAGCCACCCACCCGGCCCACGGTTGGTCCAGGTAGGAGCAAGGCAGGGGCCCGCCGCCCCCGCCCAGGAGGGGGGAACCCCGGGGAAAAAAGGGCGGCCCACAAGGGATGTTATAAATATGGCCCGACCAGGCTCGGCCATGTTGGAAGTTTGGCGGGGCCCAGCGCCCAGGGGCAAGGACCAGGACCCACCCCCCAGGGACACGAACACCCCCGGCTCAGGTGTAATATGAACCCCCCCACCGCGCGGAGAGAGCACCGCCGGGCCCAGGGAGCCGGCACCCAAGGGACACGGCCGCCATCGCCAAGGGGCCCGCACCCCCCACCAGGGAAGGGGTAGGGGACAGATGGACCCAGGTCCCACCTTCCTTGTAAAATGTGTGTGCGTGTATGGGTGTTTGAGAGGGTGTTTGTGTGCATGTGTGTGTGTTTATGTTAGAATGTATATATTGAAGGGGGAGGGGTGTGTGTACTAAGGGGGGTGCAGTTAAAATTGGCGAGTAGGGCACTAAGGGGACATCTCCTGATTACTCACAGTGATGTCCCCTCACCCTCCACACCAAGGGGCCCTAAATGTCTAAGGTGCAAATAAAACCGAAAGAGGGGGGGCCCACTCCATACGGCAACCATAGGAGGGGGGCCACTCCCAAGTAGCCCCCCCCCAAGGCGCATCGCAGGCTAGACCCCCCACCCCCTCACCCTAATATGAGGTTATATAAGGAAGGGGGTAAGTTAAACACAAATAGTTATTTTTGACATAATACTTAAGTAATTCATCTTTGTCATGTGCTTTATCGATATCTTATGATTTTAAATTCTGTCTGATAAAAACTGGTAACCGGATATTGATAAATCATGTAATAAAATGGTTATAGTATAACGGGTGGGATTATATAAGTTTGCTTCCTTCCACTCCCTTTCAAGCAATATTTATTAATATGTCTAATCATCCTAAGTTTGATTAGTTACTGTATGAATGTATAACTGATGATTGTATTGCTGTTGTGTATTATTTCTACTTAATTGCTTGAAATAAACCATTTCAAATCAAATTCAAATCAAAAACATGTGCAAACTCTGGCAGAAAGGATCCAGGTTCAGGATGAAAGGAAGAGCCAAAGAGAAGAAGTGTGGAGGTAGTAAATGATGACATGAAACTGGTGGGTTTTAGAGAGGAAGGAGCAGACGGTTCAGTTGCTGAGATGACCTTTGTGGGTAACATGAATAGAAGGAGAAGGAGACGACTTCCACTCTGTCCTCCTGACCATCTGCAGCCTGTGACCCAAACATAACGGTGCAAACACCTGTTGGGGGCGTGGCGTGATAACTTAGGCCAACTGGGGTCCCACTCTGGAGTCTAATAGCCGTAGAGTGGGCCCCGAGCGGCTGTGTTGGGCTTGCGCTGTGGCGATGAACCCCACGGTCGGGCCGGGCCTTGGAATAAATGGATCCCCATTATATCATTTCTGCACAGCAGAACCGAGCAAGGCTGTTTCTTGAAGCTGCAGTTCTTAAGTTTTTGATATAAGGGTTATATTGGCGGAACTGGGAGGGTGGAGGAAGGAATCTGGTGAGGGAAACTGCCAACTGTGTTTTCTGTCTGAAACAATACTCATCGCTTGTGACAATTGTTTATGCTTTTATGTAAAGCCCCTTGGGATTTCAACCGAAAGGCGTTGTATAAATAAATAAAGCCTGAAGTTTCCTTATCATAGAAAAATAGGTAATGAGGCTCTCATTGCGTTTTCTGAAGCAGGACTAGCGTTCTTCTAGCTGTGCTTCAGTGGGTCAAGCTGCCATCTACTATTCAGTAGGGCTGGATAATGGCAAAGGTCTGGCGATACGATGTGTACCGTGATACACATTCCAATATATCACAGTTTTTACAAAATGGCCAAACAAACAAAGAGCAATCTCCATCATGTCTATTTCAGTTAAAGCTGAGTCCTAAAGGTGTCATTGAGTAACAAGCGCAAGACTATTGAGTGAACATCAACCACGATGGTTCCAGTGAGATCTTGTTGTTTTGGTGCAGAGTTGCTGAAAAAGGCTTGGTGTGGTGGACTGACAATAGCAGTGGGGTTAGAAATATAATATATAAGGGAGACGCCTATTTAAATGTTTGCTTGTAAATCAGTTGTCCTTTTTTTTTTGGCAGAACTTGAAATCAATACCAGTATTGCCAAAGAAAATATCACAAAGTTTCACTTTTTGTACACCCCCTGACCACGACTTTGGACTCTTTAAAGCATGAGTGTCAGTGGACAAGACCTCTAATCCAACATCCTTTCCATTTAAGAAAATTAAAGGTCAATGTCATGAATGCTTACTAATGTATTTTTATTAAATAAAATTAAAAAGATTAACCAATACCAGAAATCTTGCTTCCAAATAGTTCAAACATACAAACTAAATAGAATACTTCTTAATCATATTGACACATTTGTGGTTTGTTGGGTAATAAAATAGATATAGAGTAAAACTACATGATGGACAGAGACAGAACATTTGAGTTCTATCTTAAGCTATAATTGAGCTTCTGGTAATTCAGAAAATCCTTTTCTATTGTGTAAAAGGATGACGAGTTGCAATACTTCAAAGAAGGTCAACACTGTTGTCTTAAAGCACATTCACGTTTGGCTTAAGGGTGTTAGTTTCACAGCCATATACAAAGTACCATATAAGGAGTTTTGGTCCAAATCCTCTCTCCAGCATTTGGAATGTATAGTTTGTTTGATGCACATTTGTCCATGGAACATAAGTCCTAAATCAGGGTCTCCCTACAAAGGATTTGCAAATACCAGTTTTCCAAATTTAATCTAAATGTGTCTTTCAAGCTAACATGCTAACAAAACATATCAACTATTCATGCTTGAGTTTCCCCTAAACTACCATCCATACATATTCTTATACAGTTGAAAGACCCAAACCCAGGTGGCTTTCTTTTATCCTGGTCATGTTTGACTGTTTCTGAATGACATCACCATCTTGGGGAGCCAGCTTCTTCTTTTCCCAGAGTGGGAGGAAGAGGCATCTCAGTCTTTTTATACAATCTGTGAACAACCCGAACAAAGAAGGAGAGCCAATTTACATCTTGGATTCACACATCCTTGTTTCATTGTTCCATAATCTAAAAAAGCTGAAGACTATAGGCGTGGGGTTGGTGTTCTCATGTTTGTTTTATGTGGATTTCTGGGTTAGGGTTCTGGCGCTCACTGTCTCCTTTGTCTCACTGCAGGTCCGTTTGTGCTTTCCAGTGAATCCTGGGTTCACATCAACCAACCCCGGTCCCTCTCATGTGGGAGGCGCAGCGCGCCTTGCAGCCATTCAGACTGGATCCAGAATAGACAATGGTTTGCACAGGGTCTCCCCGTGGGCGGATTCATATTAATCACACCTTGACTCATCCACATTTCTTGTTTATGGAAACACAACAGAAAAAAAAGCTTCACCATAAGAGCAGCTCTTTTACATTTTCACAAAACACAATCAGTCTTTGAGTCACTGCCAGCTTTGGAAACAGGAACATCAGGCTGTGACCCTCAGCAAATTTCAAAAAGGTTGACTTGACGAGATGAGCATAGACTTTAGAAATCAAAAAGCTAAACAAAAAAAGCAAATCCTTTTAAATGTAATGAACATTCATGAACAACTTAGTCAGAACTACCCCAGCGGATGGATACGGGCCGGTATGGGGCGCGCTGGTGGCCCACACAGATATCAAGGTTGGTGAACTCATCCAGCAAAAAAATTCAAGGACTTTTTTTCTAAAGGCATGCTGCAGGCGACAGGCCATCGCAACACTTTTACAGCACGTTGGGGTGATGTAGATGAGATGCAGGCATCTACCAAAACATCTTAAAAACTTCCATTGGCCCCCCGTACCAACGGAAGTAGACTGATGTGTGTTTGGCAGAAAAGCTAAATTATCAAACTGGTTTTTAAATCAGTCTGGGCTGTCAGAACATACAGAGTCTGTTTGCATCATCTAACAGAAATGTTGCACGGAGGAAACGCCGAGGGGAAAGCCAGCTGAACTCCACACTCACAAGCCAAAACTTTTCAGGCATTTTTCCCTCTTCGTTTCCTTGAAGACAACGGTGAGTTCCAGGTGTGGGGGTGGCTGGAGCTCATGGGATCCAACAGCTCTCTGCCAGCAGGTTGGTGGTGATGCTGGTGGTGGTGGTGGTGGGGGGCGGGGGGGGGGGGGGGGGTTGATACAGCCTTACAGGGTTCCTTACTGCATTTGTCCTTATTCATGAGTGGATGCTTTTTCATTGCTGATGAAAATGCTAATGACTTACAAAGTCAAGCTTAAATGGGTCCAATACAAACCAAAATACAAATGTGAAAAGTTTTTCACAGATTTAGAAATGGAACCATAAATGTAGAAAAAAAGTCAGAGTAGTTGTTTTGTTTAAATATGAAGCCTAAATTGGTGAAGGCACAAAATCTTAAAGGTACAACAGTGTGAAGAAGTCTTAACACCTTCACAGAAGAGGATTGAAAGTGCTTCATATGTGTCGATGTTTGTGTGTGAAAGGGCAGACGCTCTCAGCTCCCCTCTGTGGCTTCCTCACCCCCCCATGACTTATTTAATAGATTTCACACTGAACCAGTTGGACACACAAACACACTCACTGGCCTCTCTCTTCATCCAGGTGAGGCTGTAATGTGTTTATTTGGACAGCAGCGAGGACGCTCCGGTCCATCTGTCGACTCCCAGCAGCCTGCTTTAAATAAACAGGCTTGTAATAGAAGACACACCTTTCAGTTCAGCTGCTGCAGATCAGGATCAAAACGGTAATTAGAATGTCCCTATAAAGGTGTTGAAATAAACGGGATGATGAGATTAGAGCAACTTGTCCTAATTTATGCGACAAAGATAGAGACAATATTATGAGGTAGAGTTTGAAGAATCTCTCAACAACCTGACGGAGGGCTGTAGACTGTAAACTGAAGCTTGGCCAGGGGTGTCCACACTTTTTAATCTCACTTTATAAAAAATACAGTATTATTTGGAAGTATTTAGGGAGTTAGATACACAAACTCCTCATGAAAAGAAGGTTTTTAAGTGAACCAGACAGTCATTTTATATTAAATGGATGAATATGTGAGATCACAAAATGATAAAAAGCTCCTCTGTCATTTTTCCTTCAACAGTTGTTGAGTTGGACTTTTGTGTTTCGTGGTTGTCTTGTCAACGGTACTGCAGCGAGTAGCGTACCGACAGCTGAAACGTTCGCTTTGGATTCTGTTTAATGTTTTTTTTTTTGAGTGACTGACCTCGGATCAGTCAGTAAAAATATGTGTCACATTAACAGCTACATCTGTTTTCAGGACTCTGAAGCTGAATGCTTACGTTCAGGAGAAAGAAAAACTCCACATCTGCTTGTGGGGCGTGGTATCTGAACACCTATGAGCAGTGACGTATAAAAGAGAGGATGTTTGATTGGCTGCTGTGCATTCTAGTGATGTACTTCACGGTGAGGATATTGATTGGCAGTCGATTAAAAAAAAGTTACATTTATTTTTGTTTAAGACCATGTAATACAGCCACTTTGTACATTTTTCTGCATTTTCCACGTATGAAATTTTGGCCTTTTGTGATACGTGTTTGATATACATCAATCATACGGGTTTCTTGCATTCGTCCGTCGTCAATGTTCACAGAATCCGTCTAGGTTTGACGGATCTTTATGTGAATTTGGTTTTTAACTGTTCAGAATTTTTGGTCGGTTGAGAATTATGCAGTTTATGCATATTTATCATCGTTCTTACACAATTGTAATATAAAGCTCATGCAGTGGTGCCTGATTTTTGCGAGATGGATATTCAAATCTGTGACTTTCCACGTTCGTTCTACGTATGTCAAACAGACTTTTCACGCATGAACCACATATGTATAACTTAAAATTTATGTATATGACGCACAGATTATGTTAAATTTTAATTGACACATGATTCACAAATACATTTTATTTGAACAGCGCAATATTCACACATGGTTCATGCAACGCATTGTGTGAATTTTAGCTGGTTTGTGTGGTTTTTTTGCGTCTATTCCATAGTTTTAAGGTGGTTCAGATGTGAAATATCTGTGAAAATGTCACGTAAAGACCACAACCTTTCTACTGTTTTCTCGTGTATTAGACCAATTTTTATCTGTGCAATATGCACAAAATGTACATAGTGGCTGTGTGACAATAATAATACAATCGAATTGGCCTCCAGAAGGTCTGCCCTTCGATAAATCCAAACTAAAACCTTTCTGAATTCACACCTCATTATCTGCTGAATGCTGAGCTTTCTGATGGTAGACAGAGAAGATGACTGAACATTAGTGCGTTTAGGGGGTTGTGCTGGGAAAGAAAATGCTAGTGTTGGGTCTCAACACATGAAAAAAACTTGAAGGTAGACTACTTTCTTTAAACAAATATTTCTAAAACGAAAGGCTGTTGATCAGCACATGCAGAAGCATCTCATCCTCTGTAGAAGGTTGATGGTTTGGGCTCGTTTCCCATTTACACTCATCAGTCTTTTATCCACACAAATGTAGGTTCAAAGCTTGAGTTGTGTCACCGCACACACACCAAGAATACCATCAGGTCTGCATCAGAAGAATTCATCGTTAAAAGAATCCATCTTCAAAGAGCCCAGTCATAGTCCAGACCCTAAATTGCTGAGTCGGTGGTGTTTGATGGTGTGAAGTAAGATTCCCAACGTGGAGGCAACCACAGGTAAAAATAAACTGTTCATATAACAAAGCCAACAATAAAAAGTCCACATGAAAAAACTAAAATCATACTAGTAATTATCATTATTCATAAGTTAACTATGAATAAATGACCAAAGACACAGATTGGAATGTTTCCTTTTCCTTTGAAGCTAGTTACATCCAAGATTTCTATGTTAATCCTTTTGGCCTCATTTATCCGTAATCTGTTTATTCTTCTCTGGAGAGACTCAAGTCCAGCCTCCTACCAGATTAAACCTTGTCTGATGAGCCGTGCCTGTTCCTGAGGAGAAAAGGTTTCTCTGATACACTTCACATCTGCAGGAACCTGAACTGTTTCTGGTTTAGTCCTTATTTGGTCGCTCTTCCAGGTCTCCTTCTCCCAAGTTTGCTGTTGGGTATCAGGGATCTGCCCTTTTGGGTAGGGGTGATGTTGGGCTTCAATTCAATTCAACTTTATTTGTACAGCGCTTTTCATGCATGAAAACTGAGCATAAGAGAGTATAATAAAATAGATATCAGTAAGATTTTTTTTAAAAAGTAGCTAAAATGGTAAACATAGTAAAAATAATACTACAAACAAATAAATAAATAAAAACCCAACACATACACATCCCACCAGTACAATCAAAATAAATCAAATTAAATGTTAAGATTTATCAAATCAAATGAAAACATGTGGACAAGTAAAAACTATGTAAAAAGATGTGTTTTAAGATTTTTCTTAAAAACCTCCACAGTAGATGAAGCCCCCAACCCTCAGGCTGTTCCAAGGCGAGGACCACGGCGCTGAAGTGAGGCCTCGCTGTGGGTTTTAGTTCTGACCTTTGGGACCACCAGCAGACCTGTGGATCTGAGGGTTTTGGGAGGGTCATAGACTAAAAGTAAAGCTGATCAAAATGAGGGGCCAGTTCCATTTAAACTTTTATAAACTAATAAAAGAACCTTAAAATCGATCCTAAAGCTGACTGGGAGTCAGTGCAAAGATTTCAAAATCGGAGTAATGTGCTCCGTCATTCTGGTTCTAGATAAAACGTTTGCAGCCGAGTTTTGAACAAGCTGCAGCCGATTGATTGCAAATTTTCTTAATACCAGAAAGAAGATCCTTACAATAATCAATACTAGACGTTATAAAAGCATGGATTAATATTTCAGCACTGGCATGTGAGAGAAAGGGTCTCACTCGGGCAATATTTCTAAGATGATTAAATACAGTCTTTGTAACTTGGTTTGCCTGTGCTTCAAAGGTAAGATCTGCATCTAAAATTACACCGAGGTTTCTGACTGTACTGCACACATTCAGATAAAAAGTTGATAAATAGGATTGGATTCTCTCTCAGCTTCAGGACCAACAATTAAAATGCCTGTTTTGTCTTAATTGAGTTTTAGATAGTTCTCTCTCATCCATGTTTTAATATCTAAAATACAACTTCAAAGTTCATCAATGGGTCCTATGTCATCAGGAGACACAGCCACATATAAGTGGGTGTCATCAGCATAATGATGAAAGTTTATGCCATGTCTCCTGATGACATCACCATCCGTGGTTTGGTTTGGTTTTTAAGTAGTTTCTGGTTATTTTCTGAGTTTCTCTTTGTCATTCACACGAGTTTCAGCTTCATCTCGATTCACAGCTGTTTTGATTTCAGTTCTGATCGCCTTCAGTGTTTTGAAGTGCCTGGTTTTCGTTGGTCATTCGCTGTGTTTCTCCATTGGCTGGTCTTGTTCACAGTTTTTTTAATCAAAAGTTTCATCATCAAGTAAGTCTCCTGCATTTTTGGGCCCTACTCCACCGGTACCTGATAGATTCATGGGTTTGAAGAAAAGTTTTGACACAAAATAAACCAAAATTTAGATGAACATAGCTGACGGAGGTTTGATGAGAAACTGCAGGCATTTTGGATGGACTGATGCTCCATTAGCTTGAATGGCAATGATGCCCTCGAGCAAGGCTTTCTAACTAAGAATAAAGACATTTCTGTAAACATCTAGAAAGTAAAGCATTGTTGTCAAAGACTCTTTGAAATCTTGGTTCTGAAGGTTCTACCAGGTTAGATATTCGTCACAAACTGCATCTTCTCTTAGATCATTTGACAACATGTGACGAGCTGCTGCTCAGGTTTTCTGCATCTTCAAACTTTAGAAATCCACCATAAACCTACTTTCCTTGTAAATTTCACCGACTCTCTCTCATAAATATGGAAATGTTTTCACTTCTGCATTTGTTCAGATGAAAGACTATAGAGACGCCTCAGTCTTCATACA